>NC_139554.1:30458933-32858933 GCF_965112155.1 Podarcis liolepis
GTTGTTTACTGGGATCTGATTGTTGGCAAAGAAGAGTAGGAGAGGCAGCAAGATGAATGGGATCACGGCTATATGAGATGTATTTATGGGCCTTCTGAATACCATCTAAGAGTAATAAAAAAAGCCCTCCTCTTACTCCTCCTCTAGACAGTCTTCAGAAGTTTTAAGCTCGGTGAGAAATGAGGGATTGTTTTAATTAACTTCCATCTATTCCAGGTGCCCTGTTCAAAGTGAATCATGTTGCATTTATGTCTCAGTCCATTAAAAATTACACCTGGGCTTCTGAATGCAATGTGTACACCCCCATCCTTTCCACTTCTCCCTCATGCATATTTTGCCTAAGAAAGGATTTTGGAGAGGAAAAAGGGATACAGCCTGCTGCATTAATAACATAAGAACGTGAAGTGAGCCTCTTGGATCAGGCCAATGGCCCACTCAGTCTGGCACCTTGTTCTCACAGCAGCGAACCAGACGTCTCTGGGAAGCATGCGAGCTGAACATCAGCACAACAGTCCTCTGCCCACCAGAGATTCCCAGCAAGTGTTATTCAGAGGAAAAACAACTGACAGTGGAGGTAGAATGCAGCCTATAATAACACTGGGATCTGTACTTTCACAAATAATAACTCTTTTGGCCCTCAATCATGTTCAGATTCCCATTCTGCCTGGGAGTCCTATAATAGCCAAATACAGGAAGTCCAAAAACAAACCAAGAGCTTTCCCACGTGGCTCGGGTTCAGGCACCTCGTTGAGGAAGTTCTGCATGGAGATAGTGTTCCCAGCCTCCATAGTCTAGGCCAGGGGTGAGCAAACATTTCCAGCAGGGGGCCGGTCCACTGTCCCTCAGACCTTGTGGCGGGCCGGACTATGTTTTGGAAAAAAATAATGAACGAATTCCTATGCCCCGCAAAGAACCCAGAGATGCATTTTAAATAAAAGCACACATTCTACTCATGTAAAAACATGCTGATTCCTGAACTGTCCGCGGGCAGGATTTAGAAGGCGATTGGGCCGGATCCGGCCCCTGGGCCTTAGTTTGCCTACCCATAGTCTAGGCCATTTGGAAGTATCCTTCAGTTTGGGACATATGATGGAAGGACCTCATCTCTTTGCCACCATCACAGCCTCCCCCAACCTGGTGCCCTCCACATGTTCTGGACTACAACTCCCACCAGGGCCATTAGGAAGGGATTGTGAAAGTTGTAGGCACTGTACTACTTCAACATGGTAAGGCTAGTCTAATTTCCCCTCTTCAGTACACATCTTCCCTGGTTTTTCATTTAAAGAGAGGGCAACAGGAATCAAGCTATCCCTGCAGCACTGCTCTCCTCCTCTCTTCCACACTTCGGTAAACCTGGATGAATATCACAGTATCACTTATTTACAAAGGCTAAAATCATGTTGTTGGAGGCATCTATATTTTTGATCATCCAGAGAAGCCCTAAGGCATCCTGATGCTGATACACAGGAGCCTTTTTTTGGCCAGCATATCTGTAGAAGATGCTTCTTTCCATGATCTCTTTCTTCCTTAAACTAAGCAAATGTTTGAGCCAGCATGCTGCTTGCTTGAGAAGAAAAGAGACCAGATGTTTTGGACTACAACTCCCATCAGCCCTAACCCCCGTCGGGGGCTGATGGGAGTCTGAAATATCTCGAGGGCACCAGGCTGGCAAAGGATGCATTCAGTACTAATAACTGGTGACTAGAGAGAACCTATTCCATGTACATGACCCTCCATTTATGTTCACTTTAGGATAGTCCCTGGCCCTATGCAGAGAAGCAAATAAGCGCACATGTTTATGGGTTTTTTTGTTTTAAACTCCACATTTATGTTTTTTCAACATCACAAAATCTAAGTGAAAAGAAAATGCCATGAGCATTCAAAGCAGCCCAGAGAGAATGTGGATTCCATGCATCACCACCTAGTAACGCCACCTCCGTTAGTCAATTACCAGGACTAATTAGGCTAATTACAGTCAGGTTCCTTCCAGTAGTTAGGTTAATTACACCTAGATGTTCCCTGTGGCCACCCATTCCCCAGCAATGAGAGATGGTCCATTGCTGTGTGTCAGTAGCAAAAGCCAGGGTGGGATGGAAGCAAGGCAGGTGGCCAGACATCTCTTTTGCTATGGTAATGCACAAAAAGGTGCAGTCGGACACCTTTCAGTATACTTCTGAACACTAGATGCTGGGGACAAATAAAAGGAGAAGCGTCATCACTACCTCCATGATCTGCTTCTGAGCTTCTAGAGGCATATGGTTGACAGCTATGGGAGAAAGAATGTTGGGCTCAGAGGGCAGATGCAACCCAGCAGTTCTTCTTTATTAATACATTTATATCCTACCAAGTGAGAAGTGAGAGCTGGACCACAAAGAAGGCTGATCGCCGAAGAATTGATGCTTTTGAATCATGGTGCTGGAGGAGACTCTTGAGAGTTCCATGGACTGCAAGGAGATCAAACCTCTCCATTCTTAAGGAAATCAGCCCTGAGTGCTCACTGGAAGGGCAGATTCTGAAGCTGAGGCTCCAATACTTTGGCCACCTCATGAGAAGAGAAGACTCCCTGGAAAAGACCCTGATGTTGGGAAAGATGGAGGGCACAAGGAGAAGGGGACGACAGAGGACGAGATGGTTGGACAGTGTTCTCGAAGCTACAAGCATGAGTTTGACTAAACTGTGGGAGGCAATGGAAGACAGGAATGCCTGGCATGCTCTGGTCCATGGGGTCATGAGTAGGACACGACTAAATGACTAAACAACAACAACATCCTGCCAAAGGAGCTCAAAGGAGCAGTCATGATTCCTGCCCACATTTTCTCTGTCAAACCTTGTGATGTTAAGCTGAAAGATCATTACTGGCCCACGGCCACACAGTGAGCTTTGTGAATAAGGGGAGATACCAGTCTGGGTTTCCCTAGTCCTAGTCCCACACTCGAACTCGTACTTCACACTGGGGTGCAGCATAGGAAGTGTTGCTCCACCATAGCACTGAACTGTGCAACCAGCTACACATTCCCCTGAGCTGGCTGGTGCCATTGCCAGCAGCCAAAGTAGAAAAACACACTTAAAAAAAAGAGAAAGATTTGATTTTTACTGTATATGGTCCCCTCTCCCCTTCACACTGCTTTGGAAACATTCATCGGGAAGTGGTTTACGGATCCTTAAATAAACAGACATTTAAGGGTACAGGTATTACGTTCACGCAACAGTAGTCCCCAGCCCTAAGAAGCAAATGTGAACGAAAGAAAAATGAAAGAGAAGCGGAAACAGCTTAAAAACAAATAATCCTGGGAACTTTCCTGTTCCCAGTTGCTGTCGAACCACTTTGATTTGTTTGTCTTCCAGTTGCACTGATGGGACTGGAGTGGGAAGAAATTTTGGAGCGTGTTGAAGTTTTGGCATAAATCATAGGCTTTCTTCTGCTGCCTCTTTGGTTGGAAAGTAAATGCGCCCCTGTTTCCTGGTGATCATCCAGGTGATAGCCTCTTTGGAATTCCACAGAAGGACCTTCTGTCCATGTGTAACAAATGATGGCTATAAAAGAAAGTGATCGCAGAGCTGATACAGGAGGAGGCATTTGTTTATATTCTTATAGTATGTATCTGATGGAATAGAAATTATCACTTAAAATTGACAAATGGAGAGGTACATTGTGGAGATGCCAGAATTCAGCGAGGGCTAAGCTGGCTGCGAACCTTTTCCTCCCCAGGAGATGTCCAGAAGGAATCAAACTGCCAAGACAGCTTCAGCTTAATGTTAGAGCAGGGCTACCAGGCACCTCGGAGAATAATAATCCTTTCAAGGCCCTGAAAAATTGCAGGCTGGATGATTTGGGAGCTTTTCACCTCAAACGCATTTGGTGCTTAGAAATATGCAAGGAATCATGAGATCCAGAAACTTGCACATGGCATGTGACGAATGCACACATTTGTGGAATGGATCGTTGCGGGAATGCTGCAATTAAAGCAAAACGAAAGCGGAGGTCAAGTATGAATGTGGCAAAGGAAGTTTGCTGAATTTGTCCTTCAAAAGGTGCAGGCTACGTTTTATATAATTGTGTACATCTTGTCTGATAAGCCACCACAGTACATGCTGAGCCAATCCTGTGTTGGCATAGAAACGTCTGTTCCCCAGGGCCTCTTTCTGAAAGGGCTGTGTCAGTCAGTCAACAGCAACCTTCACGTAAGAAACTTTGCTTTGCCCATAAAATTACGGGTTTATAACTCCCCCAGGCCAGCGAGAGGGAGAGAATCTAAACGGCTGTGTAAAAACAGTAATGTACTTATTCGGCAGTCTTTATTGATAGCATATTTTGAGAACCAGGGGGATTTTCAAGGTATGTTTTGAATGGAAACACCCGTGGCTTGTTTAAGTTCACTTTATGATTGGCTAGGAACAGTTTATGATTGGCTAGGAACTCGGCAACTGTTTCATGTAGTGTCTCGATTTCATGGATCTGATCTTGTTTCTTTCTTTGGGAAGTGGCAGAAAGGATTAGTATGGTCGGGGGGGGGGAATGGACTTTTGAAGATTCATTTAGTGGCAACCCCTAGTGGGTGATATCACCTAGTGGATGATATCTGTTAAGTCGTGGGTTGACATAGCAGCCGGCACAGCGATTTCTTCAAGTAGCTCTTTATTTTAGTAAGCTGGAATAGAACTGACTGCGAACAGCTCAGCCGGCCTGTATTTATAGGCAGCCGGCTGTCAACATTGTAACCACAACAGCCCAGAGTTCCCGCCTAAAATAACTGACGCGGACCTGAGTGAAAACTATCTACAGACCTGAGTGAAAACTATATACAGTATCCCCCTGTTGGCCCAGGGTGAAACTACACTACATAACACCCCTCCCCACCGAGATAAGGCGTTAGTTACAATCGTAATGGTTTCCTTATATACAGCAGTACGCGTAATGGTTCAATTAGGCACAAAAGCATATCGGTTACATTTCCCATACTTAGACCAACAGTGATACCTGTCCAACAACATAGTCCTTTAAATAAGTTGGGCGCTTGGAAACTCTGCCAGACCGCCGGGGACTGGTAGCCAAGTCCGGAGGGCCACACAGTTCTCGCTGAGGCTGTGGTGCGACCCTAGGTGGCGTTGGAACCAACTCCCCTGGATCCGCTGCTGTGGGTGGAGCCTCCGCAAGTGGAGTGGTCTGAGTCTGTTCTGAAACGGCTTGGTTCGGCTCCACGCTGGCAGTTTGCGAGGGAGGTGTAGGTGGGGCCTCGCCATCTGTACGTGTCTCTTCTGGAGCCGCAAGTGCAGTTGGGGGCACCTCGGTAGTGTCCAAGTCCCCAACCCTGCGCCTAAGCTGGTCTATGTGCCGTCGCCACAAGCGTCCGTCTTCGAGTGCCACCTGGTACGAGCGAGGTCCAGTGACTCCCACTACTGTGGCTGGCACCCAAGGGATGTCCCCCACATAGTTCCGGGCAAAGACCTGGTTTCCTGGGACAAATGACCGTGGTGCGTTGGCACAGCCTGGGGGTTCAGCCATGGCAAAGTCTGGGTGTAGCCGGTCGAGCGGTGACCTGAGGCGGCGGCCCATAAGCAGTTCAGCAGGACTCCTCCCTGTGGCCGCATGAGGGGTGATGTGTTGCACGAACAAGTATTCGGCGACCCGCTCATGCCAGTCTCCCCGGTCCAGGCGCGCCAGTGCCTCTTTTGTCGAGCGCACCATTCTTTCCGCTTGCCCGTTGCTGGATGGATGAAAGGGTGCCGTTAGGGCATGGCGGATGCCCAGTCCCAAAAGATACCGCTCAAACGTGCCTGACGTGAACTGCGGTCCGTTGTCAGAGACAAGGACATCAGGACACCCATGCGTTGCAAACAGGCCTCGCAGCACCCGGATGACAGCTTCGGTAGTGGTGGAGGGCATCAGGGCGACCTCCAGCCATTTGGAATAGGCATCCACCACTACCATAAAGGTCCGGCCGTGAAAGGGGCCAGCCAGATCAATGTGCACCCTCGACCAGGGTGTCTTTGGCGTCTCCCAGGTGTGTCCCTTAGCTGCCGGTGGTGCAGGCCTCGACTCCTGGCACGCTTGACAGGCGGACACCCAGGCAGTGATGGCATCGTCCATATTAGGCCACCAGACGTAACACCGAGCCAACGCCTTCATTTTGACAATTCCCGGGTGGCCAACGTGCAGAGCCTCCAGGACGCGCTGACGGAGTCCCTGGGGAATCACGACGCGGTCTCCCCACAGCAGACAGCCGCGATGAGCTGAGAGTTCATGTTGTCTGGTTGCGAAGGGCTGGAACTCTGATGCAAAAGGCCCTTGTGGCCACCCCCTCCACACCCAGTTGAGCACCCGGCTGATGGTGCGATCCTGGGCAGACGCGGAGGCCACAGTGGCAGCCGATACAGGCGCTGCCGGAAGATCCTCAATCAGAAGGAGCGATGAAGCTGGAGCCGGGTCTTCCACAAATGCTGGAAGAGGGCAACGGCTGAGGGCGTCGGCATGGCCCATCGATTTCCCCGGGCGATGGATGAGCCGGTAGTGGTAGGCAGCCAGGAAAACAGTCCATCGCAGCATGCGTGGTGAGAGGACCGGTGGAGTTGGACGATCACCGGCGAGGAGGCGCAGGAGTGGCTTGTGGTCAGTGATGAGGTCAAAAGTCCTGCCATAGAGGTATTCATGGAACCTCTTCACTCCAGCCACAAGTGCCAATGCCTCCTTGTCGAGCTGGCTGTAATTCCGTTCCGTCGGAGATAGTGTCCTGGAAAAGTAGGCGAGCGGTGCTTCTCTTCCATCTGGAAAACGGTGACTAAGGACAGCACCGATGCCAAAAGGTGAGGCGTCGCAGGCAAGGACCAGCGGCCTGGATTCACTGTACTGTACCAGCACACTGTCTGAAGAAAGGAGAGCCTTGACCGCGTTGAAGGCCGCCGTCTCCCGATGACCCCAGGCCCAAGGCATCTTAGTGCTAAGGAGTCGGTGAAGAGGCTCAGCCACTGTGGCTTTGTGGGGCAGGAACATGTTATAAAAGTTCAGCAGCCCCAGGAATGCCTGCAACTCCGTTTTGTTCTTTGGGGTGGGGGCCTGCTGGATAGCGCGGATCTTGGATGTGGTTGGATGAAGACCGGAGGCATCGATAAGATAGCCCAGGAACTCTACCTGTGGAACGGCGATCTGGCACTTCTCCCTCTTTACCTTGAGCCCGGCCTCCTGGAACCTGGTCAGCACGGCACGGAGGCGCTCGAACAGCTGCTGGTGTGAGTCTGCAGACACCAAGACGGCATCAAAATATGGTACCACGCCCGGAAGCCCTTGCAGGAGACGCTCCATAAGGCTTTGGAAGATGCCAGGAGCCACACTCACCCCGAACTGCAACCGGCGGCAACGGAATGCCCCCCGGTGGGTGACGATCGTCTGGGCTTCAGCAGTGGCATCATCGACTGGCAGTTGTTGATAGGCTTGGGCAAGGTCCAGCTTAGCGAAGACCTTACCCTCACCCAGGGAATGCAGCAGGTGTTGGACAACAGGAACCGGATAAGCGTGCTGCTGAAGTGCCTTGTTGATCGTGCACTTGTAGTCAGCGCAGATTCTCACCGACCCATCTGGCTTGACAGGCGTGACGATGGGGGTTTCCCACTTTGCATGGTCAACCGGCTCCAAAACTCCTTGGGCGATCAGTTTGTCCAGTTGTTCGTCCACCTTAGCCTTGAGAGCAAAGGGAACCCGGCGTGGCTTTAGCTTGATGGGGGCGACTTGTGGATCAAGGCTAAAGGAGATGGGCGTACCTGTATATTGGCCCAAGGTGCCGTCAAAAACCTCGGCAAAGTCTTTGACCAGACCCTCAGTCTCTGCGTTAGAGATGCAGTTGATGCCGGTGACTTCCAGGCCGAGGGCATCAAACCAGTCTAGCCCTAGGAGGCTTGGCCGCTGACCTTCGACCACCACCAACCGGAGCAGGCCCGAAAAATCCTTGAAGGCGATCCGGAACCGGCCAACGCCTACCACGGGAATGTCGTTTCCCTGGTAGTCTCTCAGGTGTACGCGGTGAGAGTCGAGTTGCCTTTTGGACACTCTGGGTACCAGTCTTTTGATGGTGCTCCATGACACGATGGACAGGGCAGACCCGGTGTCAATCTCCATGTCACATGGAGCTCCTTCAATGAGCACCGTGACGTTCAGCTTGCGTCGCGTAGGCGAGTCGGTTTGGCCAATCGTGGTTCCAGACGGGCAGCGGCAGTTGGTGAGAGCGAAACAACTTTCCTTGGCAGACTGGAGTGAAGACTTGGACTTGCGAGTCGATGAAGGGGGGGTGTCAGACGGAGCCGATCGGCAGACCTTAGCGATGTGGCCCCTTCTGGAACACTTCCTACAGATGGCGTCTCTGAATCGACACTTGGCACGGGAATGGTTGCCTCCGCAGCCAGCACATTCCGGTTGGCCCTTGGACTTCTGTTGGAACTTCCTGCGCTCCCGCTTTGTCTGGTGCACGTCATCGTCTTCACTGGAGGATGCCTCCTCACTGCTGGCCTCTTCATGATGCACCGGAACTGGCTCCCTAGCCAGACGCGGGCTGCTGGACTTGCGGATCTCCTGGGCGGAGCGTTCAGCAGCTTCTGAGGCCACAGCCTCCTCAATGGCTTTCTGTAGCGTGAGGTCTGGCTTGGCTAGGAGGCGCCGTTGCAGATGGATGTCCCGGACCCCGCAGACGATTCGATCCATCAGGGCATCGTCTAAGTCTCGGAACTCACAGTGCATTGCAGCCTGTCGCAGGGCGGTGGTGTAGTTGTTGATTGACTCCCCCTCTGCCTGGTTCCGGTGGTAGAACGCATGGCGGGCAGCAATCTTGGACGGCTTTGGTGCGTAGTGGTTGCGGAGCTTCTCTTGGATCGTGTCCCATGGTGTTGCCTGGACTGCTTCAGGCGCAACCAACGCTCGGGCCGTCTCAAACACCTCAGGCCCACAGAGGCTGAGGAATAGGCCCCGCTTCCGATCCTTTGATACTGCTGTCAGCTCGTTGGCTTGGAGGTAGCAGTCGAACCGAGCGAGGTAGGAGTCCCATGATTCAGAGGCTGGCGCAAACGGCGGTAGAGGCACAAGTGAAGCCATGATTCCGATGCCGGCGTGAAGGGCGATGGATGGAACACAGTGCTCTAGCCAGAACAGTCAGCTCTGAATTGGTTCTGCCCAGTGATTTCGCTCAGTGATTTCGCTCTGTGATTCAGCTCAGTGATTCAGCTCAGTTCAGAGGCTGGCCGCATCTGGCTGTGCTCTGATGTCCATCTATCCCACCTTCGTCGCCAGTGTTAAGTCGTGGGTTGACATAGCAGCCGGCACAGCGATTTCTTCAAGTAGCTCTTTATTTTAGTAAGCTGGAATAGAACTGACTGCGAACAGCTCAGCCGGCCTGTATTTATAGGCAGCCGGCTGTCAACATTGTAACCACAACAGCCCAGAATTCCTACCTAAAATAACTGACGCGGACCTGAGTGAAAACTATCTACAGACCTGAGTGAAAACTATATACAGTATCCCCCTGTTGGCCCAGGGTGAAACTACACTACATAACAATATCCAACATTAGTCAAAATCTGAGTAGACTCACTGAAATCAATGGACTCGTGAGCTGTTTGACAATGGGCCAGACTCCCATGAGAGGTGGTGGGATCTCCTTCCTTGGAAGTTTTTAAGCAGAGGTTGGATGGCTATCTGTCATGTATGATCTAGTTGAGATTCCTGCATTGCAGGGGTTAGACTAGATGACACTCAGGGTCCCTTCAAAATCTACAGTTCTACGATTCTGTGTCCCACTGGTTTCAGTGAGTCTGCTCCGACTGATGTTGACTATCACTCACTAAAGGTACAAAGATTGGTTTGAGCCCTTTTTATAGCCGATACTTCGTTATCAGAACGTTTTTAGCAAACATGCTGTAAGTGAATCTTTCAAGTCAGGACAAACAGTGGCAAATTAGAAAATGTGATTTAGCACATATGGGGGGCGGGAATTGATCAAAAGTTTTACTTTAAAATTTTGTATTAGAAATGGCATGCTCAGAACTGTCCTTTCTCTGCTGTGTCACACACTGACTACTATGTACAAAACACAGAATCATAGGATTGCAGGGGGCCTGAAAGTGAGATGAGTGCCGCAACCCCATAGTCCCCTTTGACTGGACTTAACCGTCCAGGGGTCCTTTACCTTTTACCTCTAGAGTAGGAAGAGACCCTGAGGACCATCAAGTCCAACCCCCTGAAATGCAGGAATATGCAGCTGTCCCATACAGGGATTGAACCCTCAACCTTGGCATTGTCAGCATCATGCTCTAACCAACTGAGCTAACCTACTGTGATGCAAGCACAGAAAAGCACAATAGCCTCCTAAGTGTGGAAAGGCAATTGAGATTCTGTTTGTACCTTATCATGGAAGAGCGGGGCCTGGATATCACGAGGAGTTACCATTCTGGAAGCAC
This sequence comes from Podarcis liolepis, assembly GCF_965112155.1. Taxonomy (NCBI): domain Eukaryota; kingdom Metazoa; phylum Chordata; class Lepidosauria; order Squamata; family Lacertidae; genus Podarcis; species Podarcis liolepis. Next base: position 30,469,368 of record NC_139554.1, read on the forward strand.
CCGTATATAGTAAAGGCAATAACGAAAGGCAGAACTTACGAGTCTGCTCATCGCTCAGTGACAACATCAAAGTTATTGATGTTCTTCATCGCAACATTGATCAATTTCCTGTGGATTGTTTTTATGTCTGCAACTTAGCAATGCAAATAATTAAGCAGTATATAAATGTCTTAAACAAATAAGTAACTAATTTAACTGCTGTGGTTTCCCAAATTCTTGGAAATTGTCATTTGGGTGATAGGAATATGCCGCGTGGGACCCTTATCAATCTCTCACCCACAAACTATTGTACCTGGGAGACAATAGTTGATGACTGTTGGAAAATCGTTGCAGGATAAAACTGCACCGGCAAAGCTTTCATTTTACCTCAGATGCTATATTTTGCCTTAGGATTTTAAAATAAATATAAAACGATAGACAATAAAAAGTAGAATAACCAAAACAATGAAAGACAATTACTAAAGAAATAAAGACTCTCACCGGCTACCATCAGTATATCCTTAGTTGGGGAATTGTGGTCAGTAAAAGCACTATCATGACAGCCACCATAATCACCACTACCCCTGGAGAGTCCAAAAATACGGCCAGCTGTGTGGATCCATCATATATACAGAAATACAGAAATATCCTGTCCCTCCAAACCGCATCAGTACATAGCATAATTCTGAAGTGATTAGAATCTGCACGACTGCAACCTAGATATAGTTCCTCAGGTGAGCTACGTTGAATTTCTGACTGCGCAAGTTCAACTTTTAGGGCACATGGCACTTGAAAGATCTACAGCCTTCAGCAGATGTGAACAGTCCTGCAAAGAAATGCTTCCATCTAAACTGTCAGCATGAAGCAGGAACCCCATCCAAGAAACAGAAAGATGTATCTGGCCTCTGCTTGATTGTTTTCCTCATTCTCTGAATTCCTCTATGGTAATCGGTCACAAGCAAAAGCCTCAGTAGCTCCGCATTCACTTGCCAGAGGGAGGAAGTTCCATTAATTAACTTTGTGCTCCAGCAGATGACATCAACGTTCCTGCTCTGAAAAAGAAAAGTTCCAGAGCTGCACTCCATTACAGCCCCACCTCCGCTGCACCATTGATTCTTAGTATATCAATAATCCATCTTTTCAACAGAGGCAGTTGTGATTCATTGACTGCTAATACATCATCGGGTAACTTACAAGCGCATGCAACTCAGCCCTGAGAAACCACAATGCATATGATCACACGCAAACCATAGTATACACAACCAGTAATCTGCATATGAAGAAACCCCTTATTTACTTTGCAGAATCAACCTGAAAGAGGGAGGTAGAGAGCCTCTCAATAGTTGAGGGCTCACCTTTGCTCCACCTTAGGAATAAGTGACAGCATAAACAGTAGAATTGCGATTATGCCAAGTGTCCAGAGGTGGACGAACCTGTGACAAAGACACAAATCTTTACGTGATTGACTAATTGCTTTTAATATAGTGAGCCATGTATTCTGCAGGGACAGGAGCCTAGGAACGCTTCAGGACTATACGTGCAATAGAGAAGTAACAAACAGAGCACATTGGTAGGTCTCCTGTCACCTTTCAGCATTTTGGAAAGAAATACAAAGGGAAACTTGAGCTGCAGTTCTGCGTAAAGTGCTGCCACCAGCTTTATTATAACCTCTTCCTGTCGCATTTTGGCTTTCCTTGAGGCATAGATGTAACAGGAAAGATTTCCTCAATGAACTCAGCACCTGAAACTTTCAACGTCAATGACTGAGAAAACCATTGAAAGTGATACCAATCTACTTAATGCTCTCGTGCTGGAGCAGGGCTGCTGAATGAGCAGCACACGGCCAGGAAAGCTGCCAAAAGCACAGGAAGAACGGACCTATAAACATATAGCTTGTATACTGTTTGTTTATTAGGCAAATTGCCATTTCGTTGGCCTCAGTGCAGTGCATATATATATATACCTCTTTCAAAAGGCCCATTAATAAAAACTTATTGAGTCGGATGGTAAAAGCATTAGCTGTTCAGCTTCCTCTCAATAGACAAAAGTGTGGGACACTGGACTCTCTCTCTCTCTCTCTCTCTCTCTCTCTATATATATATATATATATTCCTTGACATATTTTCAAATACTCCACCTAGATCTATTCAAAATTAGGGCAATCTAAAAGGGGGAGCACTTTCCACGAACATTCTCAGCAGTGTGAATAAGTCTCCCTCCCCTTTAAGAGTTATTTTTCATTTTTTTAAGTATTGTGCTGAAAGACTTAACTCAATCAAAGTGAGGGCAATCTGTGACCTGACTGGCTGGGATAACTCTTGTGATTATGCAGGAAGTGTTACCTTCACTCCTAAATTGCTTCTTTGTCCTCAGTGATATTGTCACATAGCCAAATTTGATTGGCTACATCCTGCTGTAATGTCATCTTGTTCATGACATCATCCCTGATTAGCTGGAATCGGTCTAGGGAGGAGAAAGGAGCTCTAACCAGGACATAAAGTAGTGCAAAAGTTATCCGTATTGAGGGGGAGCAATGACAATGAACAAGGGGTTGCCATTCTCCCTGCAAGGGTTATTTTCAACCCGGAACGTGAAAGTGGAGGCAAAGATTTGACGCAGGACTATTCTAAACAGAGGGTCTTTGGAACATTAAACTAACTGCAGGCAGTATGGAATACAGTGAAAGAAAACCTATTCCCTTTGTCAAATGGTTGCCACTGGGGAGATTACTTCCTCTATGCTACTGCTTTGGCTAGCTTTAGCGGGTGTGTTGTTTCCTCTTCGAAGAGGAAAAGAAGCTTTGAGTTCACTTCTTCAGTCAGGTCCATTTACCTACCCATGGCATCACCAGAGGGCAGTTTTTGAAGGCTCTTGCTTTGTCACTTTGGGGCAGTGGCGTAGCGTGGGTTGTCAGCACCCGGGGCAAGGCAAGTAATTTGCGCCCCCTAACCCGTGGATTTGCGCCCCTAACCCTAACCCCCAGATGTTGCGCCCGGTGCGGCCGGGGCCCCCTGCACCCCCCACGCTACGCCACTGCTTTGGGGCATAGTCATAACAGATGGGCAAATTTCCCCTTGCTCATTTTGAAAAGCATCCATTTCTCTGGACTATCTCAAAAGATTCTGAGAATAAGCTCAGGAAGTTCAGACTACTGCAAATCATATTCTGGGCCCTGCCTGAACATTGCTCCAGCCTAGGCTGTGGAGCTGGGGTCCCTGACACACCATATCCATTTGCTGCCATTCTAGGTGGAAATTAGGAACGAAGGATCACGTGACACTGATTCGCCTCTGCATGCCAGATTCTTGTCTGCCTCAGCTTTCCTGTTTCTAGAACTGAGGGCAAAAGCAGCAAACTTTGTAGACTTTCTGAACCTCATGCCAATAATTGAATGCAGACCAATATGGGCAGGACTTTATTGAAGTTCTACAAGCTGGTGCTCACAAGCTGACCACAGCTCACTGCAGCACATAAGAAGAGATCTGCTGGATCAGACCAAAGGCCCATGTAGTCCAGCATCCTTTTCTTTCAGTGGTCAACCAGATGTCTCAATGGGAGGACCACAAGCAAGAGGACCTGATTGCAACAGGGCTCTCTCCATTTGTGATACCCAGCGATGGGCATTTGGAGGCAAAGTGTCTCTCTTTCTGTATTTTCTTCTCATCCATTGTCAGATTTCTTTTAAATCTGGTTTTCCTCCAAGCTTCAGAGTGTGTTAAGTTAATTGCGGATCATTTCTCTTTGTCTCTTTAAAGACTGATCATATACTTTCTATAACCCACCCTTTCTGGGCCCTCTGTTACTCCCCTCTGTGCATTTATCACCATATTGTAGCTGCAGAGCACCTACAATGCAAAGTACCTAGGCTTGCAGCTTTGGCATAAGGCCACCTCACACACCCCCCGCCGCCCCCCACTGCTACTAAGAACACGCCAAGTGCATCGGGAATCAGCCAAAAGGACAGCAATAAAAATAATAGAGCTGGCACCATCTCTCCCTCCTCCTGCTTTGCCAGGGCTCCCTGAGCAGCATTTATTCATTGTTGTTAACAGGGATGGGGCCTCTTAGTCCCTCTGCAGTGCTTGGGAAATGTTCCCTCTATGTTATGTTAGGCTTTTATCTCACTCGCGAGCCGTTGCCTCCTTCTGTCATGAGTTTCATTGTTAAATCTCTGTGAGCAACCTAGACATTTTCCTCATTATTTCCCCTTTGTGGTGGTGGTGGGGAGAACCTTGGAATCTCACAGATTTTCTGCCCCTCACTCTTTTGCCCAGTAAGGTAAAGGTAAAGGTACCCCTGCCCGTACGGGCCAGTCTTGCCAGACTCTAGGGTTGTGTGCTCATCTCACTCTATAGGCCGGGAGCCAGCGCTGTCCGCAGACACTTCCGGGTCACGTGGCCAGCGCGACAAGCTGCATCTGGCGAGCCAGCACAGTACACGTAACGCCGTTTACCTTCCCGCTGGTAAGCGGTCCCTATTTATCTACTTGCACCCGAGGGTGCTTTCAAACTGCTAGGTTGGCAGGCGCTGGGACCAAACGACGGGAGCGCACCCTGCCGCAGGGATTCGAACCGCCGACCATGCGATCGGCAAGTCCTAGGCGCTGAGGTTTTACCCACAGCACCACCCGCGCCCCCCTTTTGCCCAGTATGAATGAACAAATCCAGCTGTGTAGGAAGGGCTATTTTTTTAAAAAAAGGGGCCTATATCCCCATAGTACTTGAGGGAGCTCAGTGTTGTTTATGTGGGGGGTTTTCTGCTCCTTCATTATTCCCAGAATAACTGGGCAAGGAAGGTTAGGCTGAGAGATAGTGACTGAAGCTCACCCAATGAGCTTCATGGTTGAACAGGCGTTTGAACATAGCTCTCTGTGGTGCTAGTGCATGACCTACAAATGTTGCAGACTACTACTCCCAACCTAAGAGCCTGCTGGATCAGGCCAGTAGCCCATCTAGTCCAGCATCCTGTCCTCATGGTAGCCAACCAGATGCCTGTCAGGCTTTGGGGGCTCGGCTTCCTCCCTGCTTAGCCATAGATAAGCCGTACAAAGAGAAAGCAGTCTCTTACCAGTAACAGAAATGTTTAATGAACGCAGCAAAAGAACAAGCAACCATTCTCAGAGTGCAGGTGTTCTCAATTAAGGTTCCTCCTACTTCCCTCTAGTCACTTCCGCCCTCTCATCTCCTAGCAACCTGATTTCTCAACCACTGAGTCTTTTGCAAAGTTACCTTATCTAATCTCCTAGCCTTGGGACTGAGAGGCTGCACATCTTCCACTTAGAGAGAGTCTGCTAGCTCACTCTCTTCCCGTTCTTCTTCTTGCTGTTCCCCTCCCAGTTCTGCCCAACTGTTGTCTTCTGAACTGTGCCCCTCAGCAAACCATTGTTCCAAATCAACACTACTCCACTGCTCCTGTGGAGTTTCAGGATCCTGGCCATGAACAGGGGGAGGGGGAAGCTCCCACCATTCCTCATCAGAGTTGTACTCTTCAGCCTGGTCTCTGACAATACCTGCGGCAAACATGCAAGCACGATCCAAGCACAACAGCACTCTCTCCTCCTGTGGCTCCCAGCAGCTATTATTCAGAAGCATTATGGCTGAAGTAGGTCAATGAAGAATGTTGGGGATGCAGCTCATCTTCAGCCCTGCTCTGCCTTGACCAAAGTATCCATTCCTTGACACTTATAACAGTCTTATTTGAGGTTGGTCAATGACATTATTAATCCTTTAAGTGCACAGAAGCTATGGCAGAAAGAGCAGGCACATAGCAAATAATAGTTTTGATTTCCATTTGCAAAACATCAATCATCAACTGCAACATCAGGTGTTGAAATGTGTGAAATTTTAGGGCAGCTTTTTCAACATCCAGTTTTCTCAAGGTGTACTGGGGACTTTTGGTGTATTTTGTAATCATCTGGTTATTTTCAAATGTACAGGTTGACCAGATGGGGAGCAAGCATGCAGGTTGCCAATGATGATGATGATAATAAAATTTTATTTATACCCTGCCCTCCCCAGCCAGGGCGGCTAACACCAGATATAAAAACAATTGATTGAAATACAGCTTAAAAAACAAGATTAAAATACAACATTAAAACATTAAAATAGTATCCTAACAACAAAAAAACCCAGCACCCTATAGCCCCTGAGCTATTTCTGTCCGTCAGATACCTTTTAACAACCTTCCTCCAGAAAATTCCGAAGTTTGCTGCTGTTGTGTCTGCCACTTACATTCAAACATCAAAAGCTGGTTTTAAATGGGCAGGGAATGCACAAAAGCTTGCAGTAGCCACCAGCCATCAAAATACATTAGGCAATGCAATACACTGTTGTTGCTCATCAAGTAGCAGGCTGTAGAAAAGCCTGGAGAGACGAATTCATTTTGCTTAATGAAAAATCACATTGTTGACAATACTTTCCAAAATGAGGCACTTCATACATTCAGCTCCAAACCAATGACTGATAAATCACTGGGTGATGGGACACGGAAAGATGTACATGTCATGATTCCAGGGTCAGACATCCCAGGTTCAGCAAATGAGGCTGTGACTTTAGAAGATGTGTCAGAGTGGAAAGAGGCATCAACACTGAATCCGGGTGGCCCCCATTTCCAAGAAGCACTCCACAGCCACAGTCTCCTACGAGTCCATGGCAGCTGAAGCAGGCAAAGTCCCTTTGACAACTATCTGACTTTTAAAAGACAGCATCAGATGGGCACAAGATATTGGTCGTCCCATAATGTTGGCAGAATGGGAAAGCTTTTGGAAAACAACTATGAATTTTACGGCATGTTACAATATTAAAGAGAACATGCTAAAGATGCAGTATAGATGGTATCTTACCCTGTCAAGGCTTTCCAGGATATATAAAAATATCGTGAGTAATGGTTGGAGGTGTGGGGAAAGTAATGGAGACATGTACCACATGTGGTGGACGTGTAGGAAAATAAGAGAATTCTGGGGCCTCGTCTATGATGAGCTGAAAAAAATCTTTGGAACAACATTCTTTAAAAAGCCAGAAGCATTTTTGTTAAGCATTGTTGGTAAAGATATCCTGAAAAACTTAAGAGAAATATTTCTATATGCTACGGCAGTGGCCTGAACACTAGCAGCAAAGAACTGGAAAGGGGGAAATGTTCCGACTATAATGGATTGGCAGAATAAGTTACAAGAATATGTGGAAATGGCGCAATTGACCAACAGCCTAAGGGGCAGTTCAAGACAAGAATTTGCACAAAAATGGGAGAAACACAAGAGATATGTACAAAAATATACCAATGGTTTTTCATCTATGGCAGCATTTGAATGACCTTGGATAAAGAAATATAGGAGAAATAAGATTAACGGTACAAATTGTTGTAATAATATTTTAGAGAATATATAAAGAATAGATTAATAATGGTAGGTACATTCACTATTAGAATAAAAGCATACAACGGGAATTGACGGGCAGTCCAAAGTTTTTATGATATTTTTTGTTAATAACTTTTGTTAATAACCACATAAAAGGTAGCATAAACACAGTTGAAGCTTAAGGTTCATAACTATGTAAGAAAAGACAAGTATATGTTTTGCGTGTGTGTGTGTCTATGATTGAAATCTCAATTTACTCTACTAGATGCACTATATATATGTAATGTATTGTAAGACTATTAATAAAGCTTGTTACATTGCAAAAAAAAAAAAAGACTTCTGAAGACATCTGAAGGCAGCCCTGTTTAGGCATGTTTTTAATGTCTGCTGTTTTATTCTGTTTTTAATCAGAATGGCTGGGGAAAACTAGCCGGATGGGTGGGGTATAAATAATATTTTTTTAAATTATTATAATATTATTATTATTATTCCCAGTGGAGGTGGTTAACCACTCAGAAAGCCCTACTTAGGTCTCAGGCAGGGGTTGTCTGTTGCTGAGGCAATGGTAAATGTAGCTTTACAGTCTGAGCTCTGCATGGAGCTGTCCAAGGTGCTTCCTGGAACTTTACCTTGCCTTACTGGAAACTGTACTTTGCCTCACAGTATACTGAGCTTTGGGATGCGGGTGGCGCTGTGGGTTAAACCCCGAATCCCCACAACAGGGTGAGCTCCCGTTGCCCGGTCCCAGCTCCTGCCAACCTAGCAGTTCGAAAGTACGTCAAAGTGCAGGTAGATAAATAGGTTCTGCTGTGGCAGGAAGGTAAACAGCGTTTCCGTGCGCTGCTCTGGTTCGCCAAAAGCGGCTTAGTCATGCTGGCCACATGACCCGGAAGCTGTACGCCGGCACCCTCGGCCAATAAAGCAAGATGAGTGCCGCAACCCCGGAGTCGGTCACGACGGAACCTAATGGTCAGGGGTCCCTTTACGTTTATATTGAGCTTTGCCTTGGCTGGCCTACTGAAGTCTTGTTTGGAACCCATCACCTGACTGAGACCACCATCTGGGACAGAACAGTATGTGAATGTACGAATCCTCTGTCCCAGAAATGGGAGCAGACTCCAGGAATTTTTATTCCCAAAGGCACCTCTCGAATTAGCTTCCCTGTCTTGCATCTCCAAACAGGCAATTATATCCACAGAATCCACAGCTCCACCTGCCTAGGCCACCCTACGCAGTGCAATGTTCTCTCTTTCTCCATGGCCTTGTCCACCTTCCTTCTTTCATCACCGCTTCCCTTTTGAATTTAGCCCTGTTCCCGTCATCAGCAGGTGAGCTCCGAAAGGGAGAAGCTAATTGCGCAATAAGTCAAGGTGGGTATCTTCTCCCCTCAACCCAACCTCCCCTCCCCCCTCCTGTCCATACAAGATTGATAATGAAACCGATACCTTTCGCCAGCGTAATTTTCATATTTAATGAGCGTGACTCAGAAACTATTACATTAATTAGTCAAATCCCACAAACCGTTAATAGTGCATGGTGTAATTAATATTGTATTCAATTAAAAGCTGACCCATTTCAGGTGCCTTCCCCTGGTTTGGGGGGAGGGGCTCTTTGGAAATGGCGTATGTCACAGTGCCCGGGGCCAATCCTTTCTCTTTCCTAGCAGCGGGTGAGGGAGGTATCCATCTTCTCCGTTTTGCTTCTGTGCTTCTTTTCTCCGCAAACATATGCTGGGTTCTTTCCCTCCCCATCTCTGAACGAGGCTGCTCTTGCTGTACAGACAACCTGCTTGCTGTGATTTATGGGGTAGGCCTGTACGGGGCTCACAGACTGGAAAATTTCCAGTTTACACAAGAATTCCCTGAAAAATGAGCTTGGCTAATTTATTTCTTTCATTAACAACTTCTAGCTGTGAGGTAATCTTTCGGGAACCCCCTTCTCCCCCTTCACAAACCAAAGCCCCACTTGCACCACTAACCCCCGACACACACACACACACACACACACCCTCAATACACACTCAAGATGTCTCTCAGGTAGTTATAAACAAAGCAATAGCGGATGAAACTTCCTTTACAAATGATGATGACAGGACAAACTAGGTCCTGAGCACAGTTTCATCTCTGAACATGAGCTTTGTGACCAAGGGATTCAAGCTTTCCTCATAAGCTTCTTATATACCACAAGGAAACACTGATATCCCAGACTTAAACACCACCTCATCCTTGGACAAAATGCGTGGTTTGAGCAAGTCACTTTCTCTCAGCCTAAGGGCTTTTTTAAAAAGCTGAAATTTTTGGGAAGGGGTCCAAAATGTTATGGAAGGGGCAATGTGTCCACAGGCCGTCCTTGGTGGCCTTGGAAGTAGACAGGAATATAAACATCCATATTTTGAGTAACCAGAAAGCAGGAAGGAAACTTGAGAGTTCTTGGTCATAGTGGACTTCACCCACTAATGCCTAAACTTATCAATATATGCAGCATCTGTTTTTGGATATGTGCACCAGCTTTTATACATAGTTATGCAACCCCCAAGCCAAGGAGATAAGTAACTATACAACTTTTAGAAGACTCCTGAAGGCAGCCCTGTATAGGGAAGTTTTTAATGTTTAATTATGGGGTGGGGGGTTGAAAAGAATATCTCAAAGAGAGGGGGGAGAGAAAGAAAATAAAATAAAAAGATTGACTTCCTTCGACCACTATACGGTTCCTATATCTCATATCTTGGTTGTCTGTAATCATTTTATACATTGTGGAGAGACAATTTGTTTACCTGTGGAGTTTTTAGTCTAGGCTAAGCCAATCATAATTTTGGGAACCTGCTTTCCTCATATAATTTGCAAAGACATCCCATTCTCTCCTGATTTCTTCACTTGGTTAACTTCTTACTAATTCTGATAGTTTTGCCGCTTTGAGATACTTGCTTAATTTTAATAACCATTCTTCTTTTGTTGGAATTGTGTTGCTTTTCCAGTATTTTGCAATCACAATCCTAGCGGCTGTTATTGCATATGGAAAGACTCTTTTATTATCTTTTGGGCTGTCTGTTGTGAAGATACAAACATTTTGATTTTTTTTTAAAGAATTAAACATCCTTAACATTTTAACTTTTGACAACTGAACATTTTAAACAATTTGACATACGTTTGTTAAAACATTTAAAACAAAGTTACAGTATGCAGCTTCAATTTTTTTATAATGTATTCTAAATGTTGTTTATGTAGTTATCATGTAGTTATCTGGTAGTTTTAAAACAGTAGCTTTTAAAATACACTTATTCCATTTTAATGTCATATTTTGTATGGATAGTATTTTATTGATTTCGATTTTAGCGATATTATTTATTCAGCTGCTCTGAAAAATATTTTCTGAAAGTGGTTTATCCATCTTGTAAGAAAGAACCGAATAAAGGTACCTCAGTATGACCTAGGCATAATGATTTATTTGTTTATAAATGCATGTTGCCTGCCTCTTTAGGTGAAAGAGACCTTTCAGTTGCTCTGCATCAAACAAGGGGTCATTTGAAAGTCCACAGTATGTTGCCATGGATGAGGGGTTTTATTTCACAGAGGATGCTCATTGATCACGAGAACAGATTTTAAAGTTTCCACTGCCTAGAACCTAAGTACTCTGCTGCCCAAGAGAACAATAGCCCCCTCCTGTGTGACATGAATAAGCTGAGCCAATGGCGCTCAAAGGGGTCGTAACTCCCTCCTTGCCATCCTGGGACCACTGTGACTTGAGGCAAAACGAGAGGCAGGGCTTTTCGTAATCACAGAGGAGGCAGAGGCGGAGGAAGAAAAAGTCAAAGTAAGGGAATCCAATGTTGGCATCACACCTCCAGTGTTACAGGCAGAACTGAATCACTTGTACCAGTCCGGGTGTTATCTTCAGCTTTGGCAAAAAGAGGTAAACAGCAGCACAAGTCACCATGTAGTTATTTTCTAAGTGTGAGCATGTGGCACGGGGTGGCAGAGCTCAAAGTGGACCAATATCCCATTATAAATTACATTCAAAACTGTATTGAAAATACACAACAATGAGACCTGTTCAGGGTGCCAGCCAGGCAGGAATACTCCCTTCCAAGACACTCCATTCCAGCCCACTTGTTTTCTACCCTCCCAATAGATTTCCAGCTTTCAGTTGCCTTATTGCAGTGATGGCAGACCTTTTAGAGACCGAGTGCCCAAACTGCAACCCAAAACCCACTTATTGATCGCAAAGTGCCAACATGGCAATTTAACCTGAATACTGAGGTTTTAGTTTAGAAAAAAAAAACCACACCAATACAGTGGTACCTTTGGTTACAAACACCTTGGGTTACAAACACTTTGGGTTACGGACCTGGAAGTAGTACCTCAGGTTAAGAACTTTACCTCAGGATGAGAACAGAAATCGCACGGCGGCGGCAGGGGGAGGTCCCATTAGCTAAAATGGTACCTCAGGTTAAGAACGGACCTCCAGAGCGAATGAAGTTCGTAACCAGAGGTACCACTGTACACAGATAGGCCTAAATGGAACATACAAAGAAAATCATCAAACCAAACATGTAGGGGCATATAACTTCTATTGTAGTGCCTACCTTTAAACTCCGCTAATGATATAATCCTGGGGGAAATTCCATCGGCCTCTACTGCCTATTCTTCTACAAAAGGAGGGCGACAGTGCATTAGACACACAGTTACGCTGGATGCTAAGCCTGGACTACACTGCTGGGTTATGGTCACATATGCTTATTCAGTTGCTCCCCTGCCAGTATGGGGAAAGGGACACAGGACTACACTAGTGGCCAAAATTGTGGAACCTTCTGGAAAAAGTGTATTTCCAATTAATGAAGGCTTATTGAGTCATTGGGCTGTTTGGGGGTTTGTTTTGAATTTTTGCGTCCTTATTCCCAGCGCCCCCCATATTTTTTCAAACTTCTGCAAATCCCGAGGTTCCACCAAGTCTACTTGCTGATACCTCTTTCTTGTGTTTATGTGGTGCTGCTATATGTAAGGACTTCTTGCTCCAGAACATTGCTAATGTGTCCAGAATGACCGAATACCTAAAGGCTCACTGTTTAGGGCTTGGTCTTCTGAACCTCAGCTTCGTCTGCCTATCTGCCTGTAATAAGTGTGGGGAATCTTTGACCCTCCAGATGTTGCTGAACCACAACTCTCACCAGCCCTAGCAAGCGTGGCCAAGCTCCCAAGGGCTGTCGCTGATCTTACCTGCCGAATCGGATCTGATTGGATGCTTGGAAAATCCAAAGAGAGATCTTGCTTAACTCAGCTCCAGTTCAGTGGGTAAGATAGGATATTTTGACGGCATCACAACAGAACAAGGAGAAAGCTCTCAGACCCAGGGGGATTAATTGGTACACAATATGATCAAAATATGGGTTAAGCAAAAGGGTGTGTGACCCCCACCATCTCTCCCATATGCCTTCACTTATGCATGCTTACACACAAGGTGGAGGCATATTTTCTTTCAGGTATGCCGGTTGCCCTGCCCTTCTTTTTAGCTGGAGCTTAAGTAGATCAGCGTCAAAGGAAAAGCACCCCCCCACACATTCTGCTCCATCAGGGAAGCCCTCTTGAATTATAAGGAGACACCATATGAATGTAAAGTTGTCAGTTTTACAGCTTCTTTCATCAAGAGCGAGAGAAAGCAGGAAGCGAATTAACCAGACTTCCTAAGCCAGGGGTAGGCAACCTAAGGCCCAGGGGCCGGATGTGGCCCAATCGCCTTCTCAGTCCGGCCCACTGATGGTCTGGGAATCAGCGTGGTTTTTACATGAGTAGAATGTGTCCTTTTATTTAAAATGCATCTCTGGGCTATTTGTGGGGCATAGTTTTTCGTTCATTTCCCCCCCCCAAAAAAAATAGTCCGGCCCACCACATAGTCTGCCCACAGCTGAAAAAGGTTGTTGACTCCTGTCCTAAGCTCTCAGTGGATGGTTTTCTCAAAAGTATTAAGAGAAAGGGTCTTTTTGTTTTTCTCCTTAATTCAAAGTTTTCAAGAGTTTAAAAAAATACAAGTTGATGAAGCTTGCCTTTTGCAAGAACAGATATCTGTATATTGCAGCATCTGCAAGCATTGGCAGGGGGGGGGGGCTCAACCTGTTCCCCAAATTAGGCCTGGTGATGCAACTGAAGTCTCAGCATTCCATGGGCTTGGCATTCTCTACAATATATGTGACTTCATTCCCCAGGTTTTGACTGTTAAGTGTAAAGATGTTCCATTTTCAGACTTTTCCAGTAATCAGTACACCTGAAGGAGTGTCTCCACCCCCATCATTCAGCCCGGACACTGAGGTCCAGCTCCAAGGGGTTGCTGGCAGTTCCCTTCCTGTGAGAAGTGAAGCTACAGGGAATCAGGCAGAGGGCCTTCTTGGTAGTGGTGCCCACCTTGTGGAACATCACATCAGATGTCAAGGAAATAAACAACTATCTGACTTTTAGAAGACATCTGAAGGCAGCCCTGTTTAGGGAGGTTTTTAATGTTTGATGTTTATTGTGCTTTTAATTCTGTTGGGAGCCACCCAGAGTGGCTGGGGAAACCCAGCGAGATGAGCAGGGTATAAATAATAAAGTAAATATAATAATAAACCCAGCCAGATGGGTGGGGTATTATTATTATTATTATTATTATTATTATTATTATTATTATTATTATTATTACTTCTACTACAACGTATACAGCACATTTTTAGCTTTCTGGGTATATTTTAGTTATACTTCTTGTCCTCCTCTTCTGGGGAGAGGCTTCAAAGTGTCTTCCCTTAAGATTTCAGGTTCCAATTCCAATTAAACTTTTTATGGCACTAGCCATTGGCCATGGCATCATTCAGAAGGAGAACAAACAACAACAACAATCATAAAAATCATTGGGCACAGACATACAATAAAACCACCGTCATGGCTACTAAAATTATTTGTAAGATTTCAGGTTGCATTTGAAGTATACTGAATATGCATGGGATGAATGTGGGGCCTACCACCATAATTCCACTTCCCCTGCGTATTCAGGGTATGGCACTGCACACCACTAAACCTCTGCATAGGGCTAGTCAGTCAGACACTAGGGTGGCCTGGTGTAAAAGCAGGCAGGTCCCCCACAACTTTAATAGCGCTGTAGAAGAGAGAGTGAATCAGCCTGTCACACCAAGCCGTACCTGCTGAGATTCTGTATTCTGTATTTAAAGATGAAAGAGCCCCGTCTGCTTTTGCATCTCCTCACCCTTGTCAGGTCTGAGCATCTGTGGCTTCTCCAACCCATGACACAGTTGAAAGAAATAACGGCTGCACTTACTTACTTTGAACCAGTGCCACTTTTTTTACCCAAGTAAACCTGGCTAAGATCAAGGTGAGGCAGTGTGAACTTGTTGAATTTTACTCAGCTGGAAATTGGATTGGAACTTGGCCAAGCAGGGGATTTTTTGGGAGGGGTGGGTGAGGAAGGGGGCGGGGCATCTTTCTGAATTGTTTTCTTCTTAGCTCAAAGGCCATGATAGTCCAAAGGCCAATTTTAAATTTACATGAAAGTTAATGACTTGGCCCATGCCAATGGATAGCGGCTGGTTTTCTGTCCTGGGGGAAATGGCATCCCCTAAAGGGAAACGTTCAGAACTGCAGGGCAGGCCGCATGCATATTCTAAAACCCATCGCACCAAAGAGCCATTTGCCAGATTAGGTCTTTTCCAGGCCGATGGCAAACCAGTCTGGTTGTGCCTGAGCCTCGTGTGTAGTCCAGGGGGAGAATTCAACGATATTTCACCCAAATGAGAAATGTTATTCTGCAGATTAAACCCACGCAGTGCCTGGTTTTGTCTTTATTTATGCCTTTCTATTTCCTTCTCTGCTGACATGGGTGCACATGCCGGGAAGCACTGAAGGACATAATTGGCGTTGTGAAAAATTATTGGGAAGCCAGGACGTTCCCTTGCAGTGATCCCCCCCTTCTCTTCCCCATCTGTCACCATCTAATGTGACAAAGTTTTTATCGGGCATTGAGGCAGAGGAGATTAAAAGTAAATACTGCAATCAGGAAGCAGCTGGGGGGAAAATGTAACACATTTCACACTAAGCTGAACAGCTCATCAACTTAGCCTTGTATATCTACAGCAGGCAGGCAAAAGGGAGAGGCCATGGGTTTTGGGGAGGCGGGGGTGGAAAGACAGCTTGAAAATGCTCCTCCACACCAGGAAGGCTGGAAATGGGTTACGTTTATACTATATAAACAGAGATCCCATTCACTTAACAGATGTTTGCTAAAGGGATCAGGCTGAAACCACCCCACCCCCTGCAATTCTCCCCTTTCTTTGATTAAGCAGCACTTTGGCTCCCAGGCTCTGATCCAGATCATGAAGGTACCTTGTTGTGACTGCTGGGAGCAGGGTGGTTGATGCTGAGCACAGTGGTTAATTCCCATGCAGCTGGCTCCAGTAATGTTGGAACAGTGGGAGGGGGTGGGGAGTTAGCAATGTTGCTCCTTGGTGATGTCCATGCAAAGTAGCAACTGCATCGCCAGACCTTCCCTTAATTAACTGGTTAAATTTGTATTCTGACCTTCCTGTCAAAGGAGCCCAGGGTGGCAAACAACAAAAGATAAAGCAAGAAACATCTTAAAAACAAGTCCAGTCTAGGTGCAGACTGCGGAAGATCTACGCTTAAAGGTTTGTTGGAAGACGACCGTCTTCAGTAGGCGCCAACAGGACCACAGAGGTGGAACCTGCCTAATATTTAAGGGGAGAGCATTCCAAAGGGCAGGTACCACAACACTAAAGGCCTGATTGGCTTTAGTGTTGGCTGGCAGGATGTCTAGAAGGAATGGGAGTCAAAAAATGATTGCCAAGTTTCCCTTGGTGTTGATGGCTGACACCCACCACCATAACTGGCTATAGTGAAAATAAAAAAAATCCTTCCAGTAGCACCTTAAAGACCAACTAAGTTAGTTCTTGGTATGAGCTTTCGTGTGCATGCACACTTCTGTGTATCTGAAGAAGTGTGCATGCACACGAAAGCTCATACCAAGAACTAACTTAGTTGGTCTTTAAGGTGCTACTGGAAGGAATTTTTTTATTTTGACTATGGCAGACCAACACGGCTACCTATCTGTAACTGGCTATAGTGAGATTGTGATTTGGCTAACATTGAGACGGGGAGCGAAGAGGTCAAGGTTAAGGTCTCATTAAGGATCCCCCTACTTAACAAACCTGTAGTTTAAGGACTGGTTGAGCTCCTTTAAAACCTGATCACATAATAAGGAACAAACTTCAAGCCAAGCTAGAGAGTATGAATTTCAGCAACTGAATGGTAAGTACTGGGAATTTCTATGACACAACTGCTCCTAAGCTCAATAAATCAAGCATCTGCATGGATCTGCTAGTTTAAAGCATTTTAAACTGTATGTAATAAAATATATGACATGAAAGAAGTAACATTTTCAATATTTTCAATGAAATGAATAATTCACATAGAACATAGGACAATGAAAGAAAGAACTAGGAAGTTGGACATTGTATATTAGGTGTAGATGCAACAAGTACTCTTGGCTTAAAAAGGAATGGGACGTGTATGTTAAGTGGATAATTACTTGATATCTGGGCATTGCCAAAACATGAAATGGCTTTTCCGAGAGGTACATATGGAAAAGTGCTGAGTGCCAGAAGAATGAAAAATTGCACACTGGTGATAGAGAACATCTGATTTACTGGAATAGGCAGTTAAAGGTGAACTTGTTTTTAATTGAGGAGAAGCAAAAGAGGTTGCTGAGCAAATGGCGTGGGCAACCCTGAATCTCTGCACTGAATCAGGGATGGGGAAGCTGTGGTCCTCCGGATGTTATTGGACTACAGCTCCCATCATCTTTGACCAATGGCCATGCTGGCTGGGAATGATGGGACTTGCCATTTGATGGCACCTGGAAAGCCACAGGTTCTCCGCTCCTGCATCCGATGGGTGGGGAATCTCAGGACTTTCTATCTCAGGACTTTGGGACTCTTACCAGGCTGGACCCTTCACCAGCTCTGCTCCACACTCTCCTCATTGACTTTGCCTGGCTGGAATTCATCTTTGAAGTGTGACAAAGCCTATTGCTTGCCTGGAAGAAGGATTATTTGCAGCTTGATCACTTGAGATCATCTGCAGGAGCATAACTGATTGTCCCCAGAGTTGGTGAGGCTCTTTTGACAGCAACAAGAAACTGAGCCTCTCCTGTTACTGGACCAGTCGTGTGGAATTCTCTGCCAACAGAGATTCTGCAGATACCTTCTGTTTTAATCTTTCAGCATCTCTTGAAAGCATTTCTGTTGTTGTTGTTTAGTCATGTCCGACTCTTCGTGACCCCATGGACCAGAGCACGCCAGGCACTCCTGTCTTCAGCATTTCTATACCACCAAGCTAATGCCAGTGAGTAAGAAAACTGTGAGGTTTTGTGTTTACAGGGTGTTTAAAGCTGTCTAGTTTAGAAGAACTACAGCGTGTGGACTCTCTCTTCACTCACACGCCAAGCATGCACTGTGCCCGCTCTGCTACGAGTCCAGGAATTGAGTTGCTGTGGAATGGAACCGGACCGGTCAAAAACATCATTCGGTAGTAATTGATTTCTGATTTTTAAAACTGTGTATTTTTTTATTATTGTATGGTTGTATGTACAACTGTTGTAACCTGCTCTGATTTTTTAAAAATTGTTTTTATTAAAGATTTTCTTTGGTTGCTCTGATTTTTTTTAATGAATAACAGTATATGAATAATTTTACCAATAAATAATAAAAAAGTGTGTGTATGAAAGCTTTGATTTCAGCATGGCTGAAATGTGGCCTACTGCAGAGGTAAGAGTCATAACCCTTGCTCCGCCCATGTTTGCCTCTGACCCCGCCCTCCATTGGCCTGTGGCCCCTGGAAGGTTGGCCATGGAGCTGAAAAATATCCTCCACTCCCAGTTTAAACAATACCCCCAGACCTCCATCATCCAGGTTTTGATTCTCCCTTATCCTTTTCCTATACCTATTCCTTCTTTCTATTGTACCTATGTGTCTTTTTTGCACTGGCATTATATTTTAAATATTATTTTAAAATATTAATAACTTGTATTAGTAGGTAGAAGAGAACCGAGATGTAAGCGAATATAAATTGAGATGTATTGTGTTTTTTACCCTGATGCAGCTCAGAGCCACGTGTTTCCCCATCTAAATCTCTGGCTGAGGAACTGCATGTGTGAATCGGTGCCATGTGTGTGTGGTTCATATTTGTATCCCAGTAGCTGGTGCTATGTGCTGTTTGGAGGGCTGGGTTTTCTCCCTCCTGTTCCTCCCTCCCCACCAAACAGATGACTTACTATGCAATTACTGGGTTTGGAAGAGAACGCTTTGCTCACACACTCAGTTGAATCAGAGCAAATCTATATTTGTATATACAGTACATATGTATATATAAAACTCATTTATTCATCCATTCATTTTTTTTACCCATGTAATTTAAAAATGCAATACAAATACAATGATGATGAGAGGCGATGTGGGGGACGGGGGAAGCACTGGGAAAATTAATAGTAGAGAAATGCATTTGGCTGTGAGGTTACATACTAAAGACTGCTGCAACAGGACAATTTTCTTATTCATTCATTTCCTCATCCCTATGCTTGCTACCTAAGGTGTCGACACTATTTTCAGCAAGTTTATGAGACCATTCTTATGTTTCTTCAGTTTGAGATACAGGATGTCTGTTTCTAATACATTTATTTTTACAAGGCTTCATGCTGGCAAGACTGAGAATAACTCCCTTGTTTTAAAATGAGATTAAAAAGCTTAACCCTGGATTTTGACAACTCAGTATGTATATTTGCAATATATAATTTTGTTGTTGTTGTAATTGTAAGTATTTGAAACTGTTCTTAATGCTGTATTTTAAATTGTTGTACCTACATAGAGACCTTTCATGAAGGATGGACAATAAATAAATAAATAAATAAATAAATAAATAAATAAATAAATAAGTAAGTGTACTAATTTCATGGCCTCTCCCTAATGACAACGATTTCCTGGATCTCTTTAGCAGATGAATTCAGTCTCTAGCTTCTTGCAAAAGCTCCTATAGAATGTTGCTGAGAACAACAGTTGTCTACTGTGGAAACAGAATGCTGGACGAGATGAATCCAGCAGGGCCCTGTCTATGTTTGTGTGTTCATACAGCTCTCCTGCCTTTATGTGCAACCCACAGAAAATCACAAGTTGCGATTTCCATCTTATACCTGTGACTTTGTGACAAATCCTTGTCAGTGTGAACATTTGTTACTGTATATTTGAAGGGTGATATACAAATTAAATAGGGATGCAGGTGGCGCTGTGGGTTAAACTACAGAGCCTAGGGCTTGCTGATCAGAAGGTCGGTGGTTCAAATCCCCGCGATGGGGTGAGCTCCCGCTGCTCGGTTCCTGCTCCTGCCAACCTAGCAGTTCGAAAGCACGTCAAAGTGCAAGTAGATAAATAGGTACCGCTCCGGCGGGAAGGTAAACTGCGTTTCCGTGCGCTGCTCTGGTTAGTCATGCTGGCCACATGACCCGGAAGCTGTACGCCGGCTCCCTCGGCCAATAAAGCGAGATGAGCACCACAACCCCAGAGTCGGCCACAACTGGACCTAATGGTCAGGAGTCCCTTTACCCTTTACCCTTTACCCCTTACCTTTATATAAATTAAATAAATTTCCCGTGTGGCACAATGGGTCAGTGCATCTCGCTGTTAACCAGAAGGTGGTTCAAAACCCACCCGGGGTGGCTATGGGCAGGATTCCTGCAGGACTAGATGACCCTCAGGGTGCCTTCCAACTCTATTGTCAGGGACTGGACTGAAGAGGAAGAGGAATGGTGGAGCCCCCCCCCCCTTCTCCTGTAGCTTGCAGAGAAGAGGAAGGCAGTCTCGAATTACAGCAGGCCTTTGAGGAAGAGGGCTTTGAGGGCTCAGAGACAGGTGAACAGCAGAGTTATGAGGAGAAGGAGGTGGGGAGGCAGAGCAGCTAGCTGACATGTAACTGGACAGCATAACCGACCCCTCTTCTCCCAAAACGTGGTGTTTGTTAAGGGTGCAAGAACAAAGAGCACAGAGGCAGTTGTCCACAGATGGACGACATAGAGGCCGGTGTTGTTGTTAAATGAGAAGGGGGTGAGGAGCTCAGTGCGAGAAACGCCATCATTGAGGAATTACCGTACTTCTTTGTCTTTCACCGTGATGACTGAAATACATCATAAGTAAGAACTTTCTTGTTTCCTCACTGCTTCTTGGTGCCATCGGGGGAGAGAGAGAATTCCTCACGCCTGACATCTACAGTTCTATAATTCAATTATTGTTTTTTCATTCATTAAGAGAGCCAATGTTGTGTAGCGTCAGACTAGTGTCAGACTAGGACCTGAGAGACCAGGGTGCAGATCTTCATTGGCTCCCAGGACGTTTCCAAGTACAGTTCAAAGTGTTGGTGCTGACCTTTAAAGCCCTAAATGGCCTCGGTCCTATATACCTGAAGGAGTGTCTCCACCCCCATCATCCAGCCCGGACACTGAGGTCCAGCTCTGAGGGCCTTCTGTCAAGTTCCCTCACTGCAAGAAGAGAGGTTACAGGGAACCAGGCAGAGGGCCTTCTCAGTAGTGGCGCCCGCCCTATGGAATGCCCTCCCAGCAGATGCCAAGGCAATAAACAACTATTTTACTTTTAAAAGACAACTGAAGGAGGCCCTGTTTAGGGATGTTTTTAATGTATGATGCTGTATTGTTTTTAATATTCAGTTGGAAGCTGCCCAGAATGGCTGGGGAAACCCAGCCAGATGGGCGGGGTATAAATAATAAATTATTATTATTATTATTATTATTATTATTATTATTATTATTATTAAAACTCAATGGGTAGCCTTGGGCCAGTCACTGCCTGCTAGCCTAACCTAGCAGTTGCTGAGATGATTAAGTGATGATGGGGAGAATCATGCATGCCACCTTGAGCTCTTTGGAGAAAATGATGGGATATAAATAAATGAATAGTATGACAGGGTTCAGTGGCAGGGCCCATATTCAAATTCCAGATAGCAGGACTGGGAAAGTCCTTTGCCTGAGAACTTGGAAAGATGCTATCACTCTTCTAGCCAGCATAGACAATCCGTGATTAGATGGAGCAGTGTCCTGGCTCAGTCTAAGTTCACATCATATATCCATAGGAAGCAGGCCATGTTGCTTTATTTAACAACTTCAGGGGACTGAACCACTGTGTCTAAGGTGTTCTGCCCAAGTGCAAATCTGAGGATCACTGCACATCAAATGTTCACCAGTGTGTAACCAACCTGCACAATCTGCATTATGCTGTTGGTTGGCTGCACAACAGATGCACAATCAGCTGACAGGATCTGCACCGCAGAGGCTGCAAATAATGTCATTACTGCTGCCCTGTGTTTGGGCATTAGTTTGTCTGACATGGTTCCTGTTTTTAGAAGGGTTAGGAGCACCTAAGCAGACACCTCATTCATCTCTGGAGATTGGACTTTGTCATCACAGTAGATTTGAAACGGGTCCTGAACACTGTCCTTTCAAATCGTGGCTTCACCACCCCCATCCTAATTCACATAAGGAACATATAAAGGGTGAATAGTTTTCTCTTAAAAGCTTACTTCTGGATAGCTGCATTATCAGTTGAATTTCCTTCTGTGGCTGTCCAGATGCACAGAATACAGTGCTTCTGCGCCTTTCCTTGTTTTGTACAAAACGTAGTTTTCTGAACTGGGATAATCTGAACTCTCTCAGTTTCAGTTTTGTGCCCATCATTGATGATTAAGGACCAGTTGCCCTTTTTGCTGCACGTTCTTGAATATTTGTGCTCATAATGCTATCAAGGAAGTCAATAGCAATCCTGTTTTTCAATACTATTTGCACCTCCAGAAGAAGTACAGTTTCATTTCCAATCAGCGCACATGTTGCGACTTCCTGCTGAAATCCTGGTAACTTTTTATACCACAAATGAACTGGTTTATATTCAGCCTGTATCTGTTCCACTGTAGCCCTTTGAGACAGCAACAATGTGGTAGCATTGTGGAAGCATTGCTGGATAACTAACAGAGCAGAATAAATCTATCACTAATACACTATTATTGTGTAAAGAACATGTTGCAGAATACACCTGCCCCCCCCCCAAAAAAAACCATTCGAGAGGGCCCTAAAGACAGTGCTAAAGTTGCAGGTGGGATGTCTTAGGTTCGAATCCTTTTCACCAATAAAGTTCAGCAGATGTACTCGGCAGTGCTCAAATTATTGTTTAGAAGACTACAGGGCAGGGGCGAAGGAAGAGGGGGCGGTGGGGGCAGGCCACCCCAGGTGTCACCACTGAGGGGGGTGACAAAATGCCGGGCGGCACTCACCGCGGGGCCTGCAATGCGCCTGAACCACGTGTCTCTCCTGGGAGTGACGCGGTGGCTTGGTTGCCCACAGGCTCCGCGCTGCCCCAAACGGTCTGCCCACCGCTTCCCCCTCAGCTGTAGGGTGGCTGCGTGGGAGGATGCAGGCAGACTCCCCAGTGGCCCCGCGGAGCATCCTTCCCTGGCTCACCCTGCTCCCGCGGGCAGCTGGTCCCACCCCTGGGCGCAGGGCATGCACACCGCCCAGGTGCCCAATCGGCTTGCTGCACCGCTGCTACAGGGAGTCATGATTTAGGTAGAGTTAGGAGACATCAGGGTGCAGGGGTGCTGACTTGGGCCCCAGATTATGGGTGCCCAGTGGCACCCGTGACGTAACGTGACATCATGACATCAGCGTGCCACAGCAGTGCTTCCGAGGCCTTACGAAGCCTTGGAGGTCACATCCGAGGCCTCACGAGACCTCTGACGTGACTTTCGGTAACACAATGGGATTTAGATGAGCTTATGGACTGGAGAATAAACTCCACTGTTTTCATAGTAAATCAATTTGTAAAGCGCTTTGGGATCTTTCAGGATGAAAGGTGCTATATAAATGCATGCCGTGACCATTCATCATTATTTAATATGAAATAGAGATACGCACTCTATCAAGCCAGCAGCAATAGGCTGAGGATCATGATTGCTTGCAAGCTCCAATCAGTCATTGGCTTCACAACACCATGCAGTGAAAATAAAATAGAAAAAGCCAGCAGATCATTCCAACCACTGTCGTCAATGGCCAGCCCTCCAAAATGCAAAGTTTTGGATCTGATGAACGAGCCTCATGGACTTTCACACAGATTCAGTTAAGTCTCTCTAAGCACAGAGACAGCAGTTAGTTTCACTGCCAAAAGTAACCTTAGGTAGCAGAGAAAGAGAATGTTATATCTAAATGTCTAGATAGATGGCTGGTGCATTTGCTTTAGATTAAGATGGAACATAGCACAGTGTGACCTGTCAGCTCCCTCATCTACCTTCCTGCATTAAAAGATGAGGTTGCCCATAATTTGCTCTATTACTTGCCAGCTGGGAGCAGGCTTTTGGTCTTCCCTGCTTTGAAGGCTGGGATGTTGGCCAGACTTTTAAAATACTCTTCAGGGGTTGTAGCTTAGTCACAGAATAAGTGGTACACACTCAACAGTCTATTAATTAACCTCTCAGGGAAACCTAAATGCATAAAAGATCTATGTTACATTCCGTCTCTGAAGTCGTTTTTTGCATGATAGATCTCAATGGGCTCACACAGCAAAAACAGCAGCAGAGTGGGGTGGATCTTTGGGTCATCTTCTTTGACTCATCATCTCCCTAGATTGGAAGCGACGCTATTCCAGGTCAAGGAAAACTTACATACTGTGCATTTCATAGCCATCACAGCCTGTTATCCATATATTTTATGCATGTAGCCATCCAAGATTTCTATTTCAGTGGGGACATTCTATTGCTACGGGATGTAATATGGGGCAGGATATAAATTTAACAAACCAACAAACTAACAAAGTCATAAGTATGAGCATGTGTTGAGCCATCCACGAGACCGATGTTCAATGCATCTAAATGTGTTGTGCCCAGAAGGCCTATGATGCAGTTACCTGGCTGGAGTTAAGCAGGTTTGGGTCTGGCCAGTGTCTGGATGGGAAACCAATAAGGTAGGTTGGCAGGAGCTGGGGCAGAGCAACAGGAGTTTACCCCATTGTGCAGATTCGAACCACCAACCTTCTGATTGACAAGCTAGTATGTTTCCAAGCACAATTCAAAGTGTTGGTGCTGACCTTTAAAGCCCTAAATGGCCTCAGCACAGTATACCTGAAGGGACATCTCCACCTCCATCGTTCAGCCCAGACACTGAGGTCCAGCTCCGAGGGCCTTCTGTCAAGTTCCCTCACTGTGAGAAGTAAGGTTGCAGGGAATCAGGCAGAGGGCCTTCTCAGTAGTGGAACCTGCCCTGTGGAATGTCCTCCCATCAGATGTCAAGGAAGAGAGCCCCTTTCCTTGTTCTCCTTGATGGCCTATCACCTAGGCTATCACCCCAGCAGGAAGCTAGCCTGGTTATGCCAGGAACTAGAAGCTTAAAAAAATTCCGAAACTAGAACTTTTAATGCTTGCTGGATCCAGGGATTAGAAGGGTCTTGGCATGCAGCCTAGCACTCCTCCCCTGCAAACCCATGAGACTATATTTCTATAGATCCAGCCAATGCCAATACTTCTAAGAACAGCAAGTAGTCCTAGTGCAAAAGGTGCAGAGTCAACACTATGCATTATCATCCTGATAGCTGAAGAGGAATATTTAACCCTGGGCAAGTTTCTGAAATAATTACACCATAAAGTGTTTATTGTGGTGGTGGTGTCGGATGTGTGTGTGAGGAATGATTTTAAAGGTTAGAAAGATGTTTGAAAGAAACACAGCCATGTTCAAATATATAAAAGGATGTCGCATAGAGGAGGGAGAAAGGTTGTTTTCTGCTGCTCCAGAGAAGCAGACACGGAGCAATGGATCCAAACTACAAGAAAGAAGATTCCACCTAAACATTAGGAAGAACTTCCTGACAGTAAGAGCTGTTTGACAGTGGAATTTGCTGCCAAGGAGTGTGGTGGAGTCTCCTTCTTTGGAGGTCTTTAAGAAGAGGCTTGACAACCATATGTCAGGAGTGCTCTGATGGTGTTTCCTGCTTGGCAGGGGGTTGGACTCAATGGCCCTTGTGGTCTCTTCCAACTCTATGATTCTATGATTCTATGATTCATTCCTTTCTTTGTCATTCCTTTCTTTGGGACACCTTTATCCACTGGCACTTGTACCACTGAAATGTGATTTCTCCTCTCTATAATTCTTTTCTTGGTACCTCAAGATTGTAATTAGTGCTTTACCCAGCAGTGATCAGTATCCTCTCCATCCACTTTTGATAAACTGATGAATTAGGGATTGCAGCTAATTATGTAGCTCTTTGATTAAATGATTAGCTAATGATCACACAATACTTTGGAAAGATTACAGTTTATGTAAGTGCAAAATAATATTGTATTAATCATTAATGTTAATATTATTTTCCATTTCAGTGGACCAAATCAATTTGTTTATACTGGGTGTGTTGAATCCTGGATATGATCTACATTTTTTGAAACAAAATATCAGTCCAAGGGAAAGTCAATATTTTTAAAAAATAAATTATTTTTGACTACGTCTATATATTCTGTTTTTATTTATCTCACCGTGCAATCTTTAAAAGGTCTTCAGGGCAATTTACATCTATTAAGAAAATAATATTAAAAAGTGTCAAATAGCCACCTCTTACCAACTAATTAAATCGGGGTGGGATACCTGTGCCTCTCTGATGTTGCAGAAGGAGAACTTGCATCATCCCTGACTATTGGCCACATTGACTGGGGGGCCACAGATTCCCCATCCCTGAATTAAATAAAACAAAAGCTGGAGAGAAAAATGCCACCATGCAAAGAAATAAAACAGATCAACATCAAAGAGCATCAAAGAGTGTCTGCTATACTTTTTGCTTTAAACCAAACTTTATTTCCAGAAGGTGAGTTAACCTTGAGCACATTGGATAAAATGGTGGAACATAATTGCAATGCAACACAATACAACACATATATAAATAAAATGTCCTGCCTCTGTGGTTGGGGGCAACAATGCTTCTGAATACCAGTTGCTGGAAACCATAGAAAGAATTAAGAGTTCTTGTGCTCAGGTCCTGCTTGCAGGTTTCCTACAGGCGTCTGGTTGGCCACTGTGAGAACAGGATGCTGAGTTAGATGCTGAGCCATGTTCTTCTGTGTAGTGATGGAGAGATCCATTAAAGTCTGTTCCATCCCAGTTCTACATGCCAGTGGTAGCAAGTCTCTCCTGTTCCATTTCCATGCAGATTCTAAAAGGAATGAATGGAGGAGGAGGAGGAGGAGGAAGAAGAAGAAGAAGAAGAAGAAGAGGAAGAGGAGGAGGAGGAGGAGGAAATGCTTGCAAGGTGGTTCAAAGGCTTCAGTGTTGCTTCTGTCCTTGTTTTAAAATCTTACCCCCCTTTTAAAAAAGCTCCATTCTCCATAAGTCTTTTAACCTCTTACAGCCTGGAGTGGCTAGTGCGCATCTTCACTAGAGGAGCAAGTCCTCTTGCGAGTGATGGGATTGGATGACCTTCTGCCACTGCCAGAGAGAATTGTATAGCAAATACATAGCTGCTGCCATGGGGGCAGCTGTGGGTGGCTGTAAGACTTCTGAAGACTGTGGTTTTTTGAAATTATATATATATATATATATATATATATATATATATATATATATATATATATGACAGAGACCAAAGCCCTTTGCTACCCTCATGAAGAAGCCCGTCAGACTGCTGATTCCAAAGTGGACGGATGATTTCATGAGCCACCCAGATCAAATTGGGCGACTCCACTTTGGAAGGTGAGCTTGGTGGATTCTTCCCCCATCCCTACTTTTGTGCAACTGAAATGTAGCCTACTATACAAAGTTAAGAGTTGCAACCAGTTCTCCACTTGCTTTCTCCTCTGTCCCCACCAAGCGCTGAAATGTGGCCCCAGGAAGCTTGTCCACAAGGCAATATGGCCCTCGGGATGAAAAATGCCTTACTTCTTTCACTACCTTAGGTTCTGGAATTCCTGCAGAGGCTACAATCGTATGATGTACTTCAGAACATTGTTGGTTTACGGCCTTCCCGCGTAGACGCAGCATGAGATCTTAGGCCTTTAAAGGACCGTCGTCAGTGTCCCAGCAAGCTGCTCCTTTAAGTTCTGTTCAGCGAAGTTTAGATGACCCTGAACTGTTAAGTCACCGCCTGTGCTGCTTTCACTCTTCTCCGACCGGAGGCCAGAGCTCTTTAGATGGTGCTTGACTGGTATCCTTTCGTCAGGATGGAGGAACCTGTGCTGTGCCTGTGTGAGACTGCCTGTCATTACAACACTAATGGAAATACTGCACGGATCACAACTCTCAATTAGCTCCTCAGGAGATTGCTGTGACAGCCAGTTACTAAACAGCAAGGTCTGGAGGAATGAATTAATTTGTAGTACAAGGCAGTTAGAGCCACAGTGCTAGTGACAAAACGAGACAGCAATAGACCTTGATTAGGCTCAGCCTGTGAGATGCAATCGGCTTGTTACCTGGGGAGATGGCCTTTCCCTCCTGCTGCATCCCACTAGGACTAAGAATGGTCTCGAGCCAGAAAGGAATATGTTTGGGGGCTTACCGCTCTGCACTTGGAATTCCAGTCTGCCTGAGGCTATCGGGCAGCCGTGCATTTTCATTTGACTCAGAGGAAACTAGCATTCTGCTGACTTGGAGCCAGGCTTGGCGAACAGTGTTCAGGGAGGATAGCTCTGCCTTCCTCTTGGTCTTCAAATGAAAGCTCTCTTTCTTATTAAATGCGCAGCACTTCTTGCTTCCCGGTGCCACGGGGCTGAAGGTTGCTGGGTTTTTTGTTGAGGAATCAGGAGTTGTGCGGACCAAGTAAATCTCTGGAAGACATTCACTGGATTGTTTGGATTATACATACCTCAGAATGCCTCATTTAATAGACTTAGGGTTGTTTTCAGCACAACACTAAGGCTAGCATTCTGTCAGTGTAGGGATTGTTCCTTGTGCAATGGAATCTTCTCCTCTTCTCTTGACTGCCCCTAAATCTATTCTGGAGGTTCCCCCAACCCTCCATAGCATATCTGGGGCTGGTGCTGGGCATATGCTGGGAGAGGGAGGGAAAAGTGCATAAAATGCATGTACTAACTGCATTCTATTAGTGGAAATTGCATGCAAAAATGTGTACCTGAGTCGAAACTGCATACAACAATGTGTTCATTAGGAGAAATTTGCACTAAGATGCTAGCAAGCTTCAGGCTTTTTCTTTCTTTCGTTCTTTTTTTACATCCAAAAATTGCTGAGGAAAGGTGTTAAGATGGCAAAACAAAAACCGACAGATTTGTCCATCCTTAGCTTTTGCCCTGGCTGTCATCCAAATCCAGACAACAGAGAAGCTTACTTGAAAGTAAAGAAGTCAACTTTCATTGTGGCAGTCTAATGGTGCAAACTCAGCAGCAAGGAAAGAGCGGAATCTAGTCCTGGTGCTCTTACAAGGCAGAGGAAAATGGCAGCAATAAATCCATTCCAAGAGCAAAGATCAAGGTTCAAGAGTCCAAGATCAGTAGGAAGGCTGCACTGGAACTGCAGGACTTGGAGATGGGCGCTTCTCTGAGGGGTGTTGAGTCTTCTTCCTTCTCTTGATGAACCACCTTCCCCTGGGAGAGATCACTGGATGTGTCGTTTCCTCCTCCGAACTCTTCTGCCCTGTCACAACAAGCTGTGCCACTGTGCAACCCCGCCCCCCGGCAGTCCACAGATTGGGAAGGGGCAGTCCTGAGTCTCCTGCCTCATCAGGTGTAGTAGACACATCTAAAAGTGGCAGGAGGGGGGCTTCATCAAATGGGCTCTGCTACAGACCCTCCCCTTCCTCATCCTCAGCTTCATGTGCCTCCCGCTCCTGATCAGAATCTGGGGCCTCAGGGAGAACCATGGCAGTTTTACCCTATGTTGGTGCAGCAAAATTGATTTGTGTGTGCATGCTCGACACATTTGATGGGGTGCGCATGGTGTTCCTGCTTGACAGGGAAATGTGCACAGCACAGCACTTTCTGAGCTTCTGTTCAGTAGTCTCCCCGAAGCCCATGATACTTCAGGGTTCAAGGGGTGAGGTGGCAGGCAGGAATATGGTATCTTCCCTGAAATTAAAATTGTTGTTGTGCTTTGGATATTAACTCCCCTGCTCCCCACAAAAATAAGCCAGGGATCTAGGCTAATATCTCTGTGATACTGAGGACTACAGACACCAGAGAAAGGAAAACACAGCAGAAGGAAGCAGGGAGTGTGGAAGAGAAGAAAACTGATAAATAAAAAAGGGGTTTAAAGCAGAGAGATTCTCCCCTGATTAGAATTCATGAACTCCATTCTTACATTAAGTCTATGTATGACACCTGGCCTTTAATGTGGAGCTGCCTACGGACATTAAAAATTAAAAGCAGAAGGTAGGATCCATCCATCTCGAGTGGCGCTGCTCCCCTCCTATCTGAGCTCTGCACAAAGCTATTACACATTGATAAATTATTTTGGGTAATAGCTGAGATATTACATTGTTTCTGAGTGAAGGTAAAATCTCTCCATGACATGGGCATTTATCAGGAGCGCATTTCATGCTATTTATTATGGCCGAGACGAGATCACAGCTGTGGGCAGAGCTGGCATATTGGGCTGATCCCTCCCCCCCCCCAGCCTCCCTTCCCTCTGTCAGGCGGATGATGGGATATTGATGGAGTTCATGACAACTTAATTATTAACTAAAGATATGCAGTTCACCTTTGTCGAGGGAGGGGGCACAGAGTGGTGTTTTCAGTATTTGTGTGTGCGTTTGTACACACCCCTTTTGGATATTCCTCCCTCTGTTCTTGCCTGGCGTTAAGCTACTGCATCGTTTTTTGGATCGGGGCACAAAAGGAAATAAACTGGGGACCCACACACACTTTGTTGAATGTGCAGAAACAGTCTTCTTTCTCACTCTTTTTCAACTGCTCATCTTCCACACCCCTTCCCCCATGGCTTAATTAGTGCAGTGTTTCCCAACCACTGTTCCGCGGCACACTAGTGTGCCGCGAGATGTTGCCTGGTGTGCCGCGGGAAAAATTAAAAAATTCGAAAGATAGCTTCATATCCGGAGAGGCGGCCTTCAGGCGAGTTTTAATTTTAATTTTCCTTCTCCCACTTAATGCCCCACGCTCGCCCGAGCAGCTTGCAGTCCTCGGTAACCACGGCGACCCGAGGGAGGGGAGGGAACAGGGAAGTCGAGGGCGG
This sequence comes from Podarcis liolepis, assembly GCF_965112155.1. Taxonomy (NCBI): domain Eukaryota; kingdom Metazoa; phylum Chordata; class Lepidosauria; order Squamata; family Lacertidae; genus Podarcis; species Podarcis liolepis. The sequence goes on from NC_139554.1 coordinate 30,499,963, forward strand.
CGGCAAGCCACGATGACGTCAGTGGGCCGCGCCGCCTCGCCCTGGCACGGTGTGAGAGCCCCGGCTAGTGGCGCGAGCTTCGGAATAAGTGGGATCCGCGTGCGCGAGACCGAGATCGCGGGTAAGGAGCTCAGCCCTGGGCAGGAGGAAGCGGGGCCGCGCGTGCGGGCCACATCCCCACAGAGAGCGAGCCTCCCCCAGCCCACCACTCCGGGCAGGTCCACTCGCATGAGGGGGCGGCGATGGCGACGGCCGGCAGCTTGCCTGCAATGCCATCCCTCGAGCAGGCGAGGAGCCCGGAGGCTACCAGATGCGAGTCCTCTTTCCCACCCTGTTCGGGAGTCCAGAGCACTTGGTCGCATTCAGGATCTAGAGTGGGGAAGCGGGGCTTGTGTCTGGGCTGGACACATTGGGCTGCCTGTGCCGCTCAACCTGCAGGGAGAAATCAGGGTGGGAGTCACGACCGTGAGGCAGGGCTGCCAAGTGTGGCAGAAGAGGACACGGCCGTCGCACCTGTCCTTAGGTAGGAGCTTCTTCCGTGTCGACCTGCTGCCCTAAAGTCTTGGCTTTTTTCTTGGCTTTTTGGCGGTTGGCACAGAAGGAAGGCAAGGGGGAGGGGGAAAAATTGAAACTTACACTTTCGTGCGTCCCTCCCGGTGTGACGCTGCGCGCTGACGTCACGGGGCTGTAATGGTGGTGTGCCTCGAGATTTTTTTCATGAAACAAGTGTGCCTTTGCCCAAAAAAGGTTGGGAAACACTGAATTAGTGGATGGGTCAAAAGGGGACAACAAGTGTGCAGCTCTTTACCTACTTTGTTAATGGGTTCTGGGCAGCACAGTTTAAGAAGGATATTGACAAGCTGGAACATGTGCAGAGGAGGGCAGCCAAGAAGGGTGATGCCATCCACATGCTCATATGCTCAATGACAGAAAAAGTGCAAACATTTCATAGAGGATATGTTGTGCAGTTTGTTACTCCTCTCTCCCTCCTGTGTAGGATTGTTCAGGAAGGCTGTTGCTTGCACAATTTTTACGGAAGAAAAGGCAGGTTTGTTAATGCATATGAGGAACAAAGTTTGGGTGTTTTCGCTAACAGATACATCTTTTTGGAAGGATTCTTTTGCTACTGGCTGATGATTGCCAACCTTGTTTAGAAAATTCTTTCCCCAACATTCAAAAATATGCCCTGATGGGACGTGGGCAGAAAACAGGAGCTATCAATGGAAGACTTCATCTACAGCAGGGATGGCCCAATTTGGGCCTTCAGATGTTTTGGAACTACAACTCCTATCATCCCTAGCTAACAGGACCAGTGGTCAGGGATGATGGGAATTGTAGTCCGGAAATGCCTGGAGGGCCAAGTTTGGCCATGCCTGATCTACAGGGCTGAAATGCAATTCCAGAAAAATTCAAAATTGGGCAACATTCCAAGATTGAAATTCTGATTTTGCACATATCATTTTACTTCAAACTGTGTACAACTGCTTTAGCCTTTTTCCAAATCCATTTATTGTTTTTGATTTGGGCTGGTGTTAATTGTGAAATCTTTTTGTGGGGAAGGTCATAGCTCAGTGGGAGAACACATGCCTTGGAATGAAAAGTCCAGGACTGGGGGGAAAATCTCTGCCTCATATCCTGGGGAACCATTATCAGTCAGAGTAGACAGTATCAGGAAGTGGGGGTAGATGGACCCATGATCTGACAGTGTAAAGAAGCTGCATGAGGAATAATAATAATAATAATAATAATAATAATAATAATAATAATAATAATGCCCTGCCCATCTGACTGGGTTTCCCCAGCCACTCTGGGAGGCTTCCAACAGAATATTAAAATACAATAATCTATTAAAAATTAAAAGCTTCCCTAAACAGGGCTGCCTTCAGACGTCTTCTAAAAAACTGGTAGTTGTTTTTCCTCTTTGACATCTGGTGGGAGGGCGTTCTACAGGGCGGGTGCCACTACCGCGAAGGCCCTTTGCCTGGTTCCCTGTAACTTGGCTTCTTGCAGCGAGGGAACTGCCAGGAGGCCCTTGGCGCTGGACCTCAGCGTCCGGGAAGAATGATGGGGGTGGAGACGCTCCTTCAGGTATACTGGACTGAGGCCGTTTAGGGCTTTAAATGTCAGCACCAACACTTTGAATTGTGCTCAGAAACGTACTGGGAGCCAGTGTAGGTCTTAGACTATTGACCCATCTAGCCCATAATTGTCTGCTCTCTCACTGGCAGTGGCTCTCCTGGGTCTCAGGCAGAGGTTTCCCCCATCATCTGCTCCCCACTTCTGACTCCTTCTTCATGCAAAAGCACATACTCTGCCACTGAGCTATGGTCCCTCTCTAAATTGTGCCTTAGCTTTATAGTCCAACACTAAATACCACTGCATAACTATTAAAACTTTCAAATGCTGAATACCACTGCATGCCAAATATCCAATACCAGTGTTTGTTAAATACTTTGGGTGTGCCTGGCCTCAAGATTTGTCTTGCATTTGTGCTTAAAGTGTGTGTGTGTGTGTGTGCTCTGTGTGTATGTCGGGGTCTAATCTGTTTCTGAGTCACTCTGTGCTCTGTCCTTTTCAATTTGAGCCACTCTGTGTAAAACAAAGCTCTGTGTTCCCTATTCACTATTATGGGGGAATCTCAAATGCCCCTCTTTTGAGAGAAGCAGGCACAGGAGCCCCTCAAGAGTGGATCATGCTTTCTACTATAAATAAATAGGTCCAGGGGCTTTTGTGGGAGAAGTAAAAGGGATACACTTTCCTCCATCATCCATATTATCATTATTAGCTTTATATCTTTATTAGGCCAACTAAAATTCAAAAATCCATATTAATTTAATATTTTTGAGGGGGTGGAGCTAGAGAGAGGCTGTCTCTTGCTCTTTCATACCTTAACATAACTGAGAGATGGCAAAGCTGTGCATCTTCTTGCTTATGCATTATTATTATTTTTTTGAAAACAAACAAACATCCGAAGCTTCTTTTTTTATATAAGATATTTATTAAGATTTTTTTAACATATTACAATGAAAATGGAAAAAGAAAAAGAAAAATACAAAATAAAAACAGTTAAAAAAAACAGATTAATTTTCCGTTTTTTATTTTCCTCAAGCTTATTTCCCCGGACCTCCTCATACCTCCCTTTTTTGTATTCCACTTAGATTTATTAGTTCAGCAAATCCTTACCATTAAGCTTTTACCCATTTATAAGCCTTTTTTCATATTCTCTTAAAGCATTACAGCTGGAAACCCCTTAATTTCTGTCCAACATCATTCTAACATTCATTAATTTTACAATATTTCTGTAAATAATCTTTAAATTTCTTCCAATCTTCTTCCACCGACTAAGCATCAGAAGCTTCGTCTCTGACACTTGTTTGTGACAATCTGTTTCTCTCACTTTCTCATTTTTCCAAACTTAAGTTCAGTTCTCCACATTTCCACATCTTGGCTTGTGATTATTATTTCTAATAGTCAGTATTTTAAATAGTGACTATTAAAAATAATAATATTCAGTATTTAAAATATGAAGACAGGAGTGCCTGGCGTGCTCTGGTCCATGGGGTCACGAAGAGTCGGACACGACTAAACGACCAAACAACAAATTTAAAATATTTGTTAGTATTTTAGAGAAATTTTCTCTTCATATACACATTTCAGTATGAAATTCTGCCTAATAAATATATTTATTCCAAAGCAAGTTCCCCTAACATTATGCATTTTTGTATGCTATATTCACTAACACAGTGGTACATTGGTTTTCAAACATCTCCGCTGATGAATATTTCACTTTTTGAACACTGTAAACCTGGAAGTAAATGCTTCAGTTTTCGAACATGCCTCAAAAGTCGAACATGTCATGCAGCTTCCACTGAGTGCAAGATCCTGGGGCCTAGCTGTCGGCTATTGAGTTTTCGGTTTTCGAATGTTTCAGAACTCGGACGGTCTTCCGGAACGGATTATGTATGAAAACCAAGATACCACTTGTAATGGGTATGAGTTACTTGTGCGTAAACTGGTGCCTTTCTGGGCTAATTTGCCTTATTAAACCTTTCTGACTGCACAGCCCTTTCTCATCGTGGCTGCCTCAGTCGCTGGCAGAATCCGTCAGTGGGCGTTTCTTGAACCTCTTCCAACATAAAAGTTGTTTGACACCCAGTCTCCTCCTCCTCTCACTGCACGGGAGTCTTCTGCGTAGGGAAGGCATGGGTAGCGGAGGACCTGGGCTCTCCTCACTGATGTCCAGTGAAGAGTCTTGGAGCCCTCTCTCCGATTCCCCCATCTGCCCCCCTTTATCCCTGGTGTTGCACTGATTTGCTTCCCCCTCTACTGAGCTGTTTCTCCCCCTGCTGCTGGGTCCTTCACCAGCATCATCTGGGAGCCTCCCCTTTGCCTCTCGCTCCGATGTCAGTTCCCTGACACCACTGTATATGCATTGTTGTACATAATAGTTACCCAGAGAACTGCAAATTTCAAAGGCTCACAGAATTATCCTGTAGGGCAGAGGATGTACCTCAGTGCCAAACTAGACATATTTTTGTTTTCTATCTTTCTGCATCACACTGTGCTGGGAACACAGCATGAGGGTGAAGGGGGCTTAGCTCTTCCCTACTCCGTAAATCAGAACCGTCGCCACCCCACCCCTACAGCTAGGAACCTTGAGGGGAGGGCGGAGAAGGGTTGTCTCCAAAGCAGAGCCAGTGGAGTCCTGCTGTCTCAGCAGCTCTTCCATCTGAAGGAGCGTCTCCACCCCCATTGTTCTGAGGTCCAGCTCCGAGGGCCTTCTGGCGGTTCCCTCGCTGCGAGAAGCCAAATTACAGGGAACCAGGCAGAGAGCCTTCTCGGTAGTGGCACCCGCCCTGTGGAACACCCTCCCACCAGATGTCAAAGAGAAGAACAACTACCAGACTTTTAGAAGACATCTGAAGGCAGCCCTGTTTAGGGAAGCTTTTAATGTTTGATCCATTACTGTATTTTAATATTTTGTTGGAAGCCGCCCAGAGTGACTGGGGAAGCCCAGCCAGATGGATGGGGTATATTATTATTATTATTATTATTATTATTATTATTATTAATAATAATAATAATAATAATATCATCATCATCATCTCCTGTCCTCACATGTCCCACAATGTCATGGACTGGTTGAATGCAGAAGAATGGTAGGAGGAAGCAGTTGGGGAACTGCCAAGGGAAGAAGGCTGAGAGCCCAGGGATTGGTAGTGGGACAGTGCTGAGTGGTCAGAGCGAGAAGACTGGGAAGAGAAGGTGTTGGAAGCTGAGGAGGTAACAGGGCTTAGTGAGCTGGGAGAGCTGAAGCAGGAGGGTGGGAGGAGGGAGGCCAAGAGGCAGACATGAGTCAGGCGGGTGAAAAGTCATGGGTGTCTCTCCCTCCTGTTGCGACAAGCTCCCCTCCCCCTCTTGTCTCCCTGAACTAGAAGAGGCATGAAAAGGGTGGAGGAGAGATGGCAGAGGGCCTTCTCGGTAGTGGCGCCCACCTTGTGGAACGCCCTCCTGCCAGATGTCAAGGAACTAAACAACTACAGTGGTACCTCAGGTTAAGTACTTAATTCGTTCTGGAGGTCTGTTCTTAACCTGAAACTGTTCTTAACCTGAAGCACCACTTTAGCTAATGGGGCCTCCTGCTGCTGCTGCGCTGCCGCTGCATGATTTCTGTTCTTATTCTGAAGCAAAGTTCTTAATCTGAAGCACTATTTCTGGGTTAGTGGAGTCTGTAACCTGAAGTGTATGTAACCTGAAGCGTATGTAACCCGAGGTACCATTGTATCTGACTTTTAGAAGACATCTGAAGGCATCCCTGTTTAGGAAAGCTTTTAATGTCTGATGTTTTATTGTGCTTTTAATTCTGTTGGGAGCCACCCAGAGTGACTGGGGAAACCCAGCCAGATGAGCAGGGTATAAATAATAAAGTGTTGTTGTTGTTGTTGTTGTTGTTGTTGTTGTTGTTGTTGTTGTTGTTGTTGTTGTTGTTATGGCAACGTGCAGATACAGTCTCTGACTGCTTGGGGGAAAACCCTGGAGAGGAGGGGACTTAGGGAGCTGTGGGGAGGTGAGGAACTTCAGTCTCGGCAACTGCTACATGGGGGCAAGCCTTACCGGAGATGAGTGTTGTGCTAATTAGGCCCAATGCTTCTGGGTTGATTGTATCTTTGCTAATAAAAAGTTAATTCCAATTTGCACAGCGTGATTTACTGCTAGCTTGCTGCTCTCTCTCACACACACACAAACATTGATTTTTTTCCTGGAGGGTCTCCCCAAACCCCCGGGAGCTAATTTTGAGGGCACACAGGGGCCACAGGACAGAGGAGAGGAGGGGAAGTTCCATTCTGCTGAGTGGCTCCCTTGTGCTAGGACCCCAATTCCCCATTAGTGCCAATCAGGACTTTTCCTCTAAGACTCCTACCCATGCCCATGGGTGGTTGTTTCTGATGATGCTGGGAACAGAAGAGACAACCCCTGCCCCACCCTCACCCAGGAGAGGAGGGGCTAAGGGTTTTCAGAACTCCATGATCAACATGTGGTAAAGAGCGGGAGGAGGAGATGCTGCACATTCATTGTAACACATATGCTTTGTTAGCATAAACAGTTTGCAGCTCTCTCTTACTGTTGAGGATAGTCACAATCTTCCTTGTACAAAAATAAGGCATTATACTTTTGAATTTCATAAATATGCCAAGTCATACCATTTGATATGCTAACTAAGCTTCAAACGATGCATTTTGCATTCTATAGCAGTAAAGGAAGTTTAGGTTTCATAAGAAAGCAACTATGAGATCAGGGAGTAGCTATTACATATACATTTCAGTTTTCCCCTAAATGTTATTTTTTCCCCGGGGGGGGGGGACTGGTTCACTCCCCCTATGGCTTCAAAACTTCCTGAAATTTTACATCTCTAGCTGTGAAAGTGATACAAAGCTGAATTCCATGTTCCAGATAGTCAGATGGTAAGATTATTCAAAAGATCCCTTCCAGCTCCTAGGAATTTCTGACTTTTTAATTACTGATATAACCAGTATATATTGCTTCATTCTGGCATGACAACACCGACAAATACATTGCATGCTGACATGAATCGTCAACATGCATATTTATTCAGGCATCCTTTACATCTTTCTTGCATTGCATCACAGAGAGGGAGACCGTAAGCTTGGAATTCTTTGGAGAGATTCAAAAAAAGAGAGAGTTAACCTTACAGTAATTGTATGTGGGAGGAAGGAAGGAAGGCTGCACGACGGCAGCGGAGGAGTTCCCATAAAGCCATTGCCTCCGCTCAGGGAGCCTGCTATGGGGCAGTGGTCAGAGAGAAACAGAGGGAGAGAGAGAGATATCAAGTGTAGTAATCAGAATGAAAAATGGAGCTCCGGTTACTTTAAACAAGAGCTAATTTATCACAAGAACGAGTGGATAAGTAGCTGAGTTTCAGGCGTTCAGTAAGTTCCCCGTTCTGCTCCAAAAATTATTCCACCCCTGTCTCCATGCTCCCATAAATCATCCCCTTCTTCACTTCTGCTCCGATTACCAATTACTCCTGCCTACGACACGCTTTCCCCTGCCCAACACAATCTGATGGGGCCCTGCTTTTTAATTTTACAAATGCTTTCCTCTCCCCCTCCCCCAGCCTCCTTCTTGCCTTCTTTCCTCTTCCCCCTCCTCTTGTCTCTCCCCCCCCCATGTGGAGAGGTAGAGGGCAATCTCCCCCAATACCTCCCAAAAACTGGAGGAATGGTTATTTTTCTCTGTGCATGGACCCTTAAGTATACTAGATTGTTAGTGAAGGTTCCTTTCCCTCCTCAAGAGGGGAAGTTGACACGGCAGATCATCTGGTTGCAAGCATGCACTTTGGTTATGCAAAATGTGTGCACACGTGCTCTCTCTCTCTCACTCTCTTGCTCTCTCTCTTTCACACGCACATTTTGTATAGTTTGATCAGCAAAGAGGATTGCTTCAGTGACTGGCTACTCCAATCCCATAACATTTGTGCCTTGTTCCCACCTCTGTAGGTGAGGACTAAAAGAAGTGATGCAGTTGGATTCTGGCCAGAGAAAGGAAACGCCACCAGAAGTCTCTGTAAACTAAATGATGTCTAAAGAAGAAGAAAACACAATCCCAGTGGCTGGACTGAAAGGCAAGAGGTTTTTTTTCTCTTCTCATTGTTACAGCAAGAATCATCTTATGGGTGTTTTATGTGCCAGGATATTTTTATAAGGAAACAGAAAATAATTTTATTATCAGCAAAGGAATAAGAATAAACATTACCTTAGGACAAAGCCATGGAAAGTCAGTGAGGAAACATAGGGTCACAATGTAAATGTCAGGAGTGCTCTGATGGTGTTTCCTGCTTGGCAGGGGGTTGGACTCGATGGCCCTTGTGGTCTATTCCAACTCTATGATTCTATGATTCTATAAATTAAATAACTATTTGCTGCTCTTTAATGACATCCTAACACAGGTGCCCGAGGCAGCTGCCTTACTCTGCCTAATCTTGGAGGCATCCTGGTGCCTTTGCCTGAAGGATCTCTGCCTCCACTCAATATCTGCATTTGACTTTGAAATATGGGACCATCCCATATTATACAGGATGAGTAGCAACCCTAATAGGGGGCCCTGCACAACCCTACTTACAGATAACACACTCAGCTAATATAGTTTCCCCAATCTGAGGTCCTCCAGATGTTTGGCCAATGGTCAAGGCTGATGGGAGTTGTAGTCCAAAAATCTGAATCACTATTATGTTTCATGCACAAAAGCTCTTAATACATAGAATAAAATGTCCCTGTCCCAGTTCAGAATTTGTCCCAGAGAGTATCATTTCTCTCTTAGTTTCCTATTACCTGGTTCTTTCTTGGACTCTCCCAATTTTATTCCCTGCTACTAAGGAAACGGTGCAATCTTATATGCCTACCTAAAAGTAAGTCCTGCCAGGTTCAATGAGGCCGATTCTTCAGAATGGAGGTATAAAACTGTAGCCCAAATTAAAGAGGAAAGAGATCAAATAAGAAGAGGAATTGGTTGGGTCTTGCTCAGGTGACCCAGGGCTGGCGACATCATCACTGCGCGAGGAGAGCCTTTTCCGTATCAAGAGATCTCCAAGCTGCAGTAATGTTTCCTGCCACAGTCATTCTGTGTCTTGAAAACAAATCTCTGCAGGGAAGGTTATCTCAGGGGCTCTTTAACCAATCCCCTCGTGTGTCCATCACAGTGGGAGACCAATTAGGCAACCCCTTTCGCCTGCCTGAGCCTTGTTTGGAAGAGGGGAGAGGACGGAGTATTTTGGGTCTTATACAGATATGGAGAGTTACATTCACTCAGAAAGGTCTCTAAAGAGCAGCGTTGCTCTTTTTGGTGAGAGAGAGAGAGAGAGAGAGCGCGCGCATAGGATGGCAAACATGGTTACTCCTCTAGAAACAATTAGGAATGTATCAGTCAGTGCCTTATAGAATGAAAGTCAACAGCATGACCCACCCTAAGTGAAGCATTTTTTTGGGGGGGGTGAATACGCACAGAGCCAAACGTCAGGAGGAGATGAATGTTGTTACGGAAAAATCTGGGTGCGGGGTTACTCTGCCACCCAGCTCATCGGACTAAGTCCGTGGGTCCCTGCGGAAGAAAATGAGCTCAGCCGGACGCAGGAGCAAACTGCAGAAGATCCAAGTTTATTGCGCAACAGGTTCAAGGCGAGATTGAACCCAGAGAAAGGGGTGGCATGAACTTTTGAAATTTCCCTCCATATCCCAGAATACAGTGCATGAAACGTCACGAATACATTATGGGAAGGTTGGGTTTCACAAGTTACATCATGAATATACTTTACACGTCATGAATACATTATGAAAAGGTGGGATTACATTAATTAGCATTTTCGGATGAGGGAGGGGGGATATGCGGAGCGGGAAATATACATAGATACACATTTATTGAGTACCGGTGGTGGCAAGACAATGGGTCAGAGATATGCATCGTCTGCCACCTAATATTGCCTAGAGGGAAGGTTTGGCAAATTAAGAAGTTCCTGCGTACGTGACCTGCTGCTTCGGGGATTATGGAAGTAGGGATAGCATTATGGAGTCCACGGGGAACTGAGTTGAATGACACTGAGAGCGAAGAAATTGGAGTTACGGTTGATTTTATATCAATTTTTAAAGATTTCAATGATTTCAAACCCATTCTGTACTATAGGGCAAAAGCAGAAACAGAATGGATACATTGTAACAGGAGGTCTGTGATTGGCTAAAGCGGGGCCATAGGAATAAGCGGGGCCTCGGATGTTCCTAGAAGGAAGGGGGAAAGGAGCCCCCCCCTTCCGTTCCGTATCAGTCCCCCATTCGGAGATAGATTTGCATTAAAGTTCTGTAAGAACTTGCAAATCTTTTCTCCGCACCCTAAACCTCGGTGAATGGGATGTGTGGCTTTATGCAAACCTGAAAGGGACTTGCAAGCCATGCCTCTTACGGTCATTTGCAAGTATAGCAGTGCAGGTAGCTGCATATAGGGTATTATATAAAGAACACCTCTTGTATTTTGTTGCTAAATTAGTTGTGGCATTCTCAATAGTGTTTTATGCTTTACACCTAGCAGGAAGGTCTAATTGACTGAAAAAATGCAGTTGGCTTCCCCCCCCCCCCCCGCCATTTGTGTGTTCTCAGGTGTCAAGGTAGCTCTTCTGTGGTCTCACACTGACATAGTGCTACAGCAACACATCCTGTCTGTTGAATCCCCTCAGGGCTTTCATTTAACCATGTCGCCTGGCATTCACCATAGCTGGCACAGGTTTGGGCTAGTCGTGAGGGAGAGGTCTTCGCCTTGGCCTTTAACTATGGGATTCTATTATAGGCTGTGGTTTTGCACGCATGGGGGTTGCTCACTTGCACTTAAAGGACCAAAAGGCTAATTGCAGCCTGGATACACTTGCCCAATTCAAACTGAGTCCAATTTGAATTTATCTTGCCCCATGGTTCTCAACTCTTCAAACCAATCTGTTAAAAGAAAACCATTCTTAACAAGGGCAGTTGTCCAAATAAGTCAATTTAACTCTATAAGGGATCATTCCTGCTAAACCAAAGCATACGCACCTTCATGTACCTGGTGTTTTATGGATCCAGAAGCTTGTCCTTGGCAAAACGAGGTTTAACACATTTTAAAATGGATAGGGAAAGTTGGCGGTGGAACAATTAAATGTGGTTACAAGTTGATCTAAACATTGGACTACACAATAGTGTGAGCTATCAGAAAGTATAAAATGCATGAGAATTGGTGTGCAAGCAATAAGACATTAAACATAAAAATAATTACACAGAAAATAGCCCCCCTTTGTCAGGCCCACTCCCCTGGCAGTCTATATCCTTTGAAAGAGATAGCTGTGGGCACTTGAAAACTCTGGTGTCTTGTGATGACGGAAGAACTGAGTTGAGGGGTTGTTGCTGCTTTTCATCATTGCACATCTGTATAGGTGATATCCTGTAAGGGGCAGGGTTTTGGGGCTTAAAGACAGTTAGAAAAGGGAGGGGGCAAAAGGCAAAAAGGATGTCCTTCGGTTTCTGTTGGAAGCTGCAAATAATAAAAATCTTAGCGAATTAAGCGTTTCATTCATTCCAATATTATTATCACATTTTCCTATAACTACTGTTATTATCTGCCAAGTTCATTTGCTTTCCTTCACTTTGGAGAGAAAGAGAACTGTAAAAAATACAAAGGTTAAAAAATACAAAAGAAAGCAAAAAATTAGATTACCAGTTAGATGAAAACAAACTTGACACAAAGACATCAGATTTAGAAAAGAATTATTATTAAATATATTATCAAAACCACGCAGATTACTACTAGACTGAAAAAAAAAATGGGAAAACCATGGGGAAAAAACTTTAAATTCACCATGTGCTATTTGATAAAAGAACTTCATGAAACTGACTTTCAACATGTGATGAACATGTCCCCAAAGTAAAACACACACACACAAAATGACCTATGAGGAACCAAATAAATAAATGCTAAAACACACAATTAATAAGTAACCTGAAGTAATCTGTTTTGGCATTCTAACATCGCAAATGAAAATAAAATAGTGTTTCTTGATGTGACAACATCAACTGTAATGTTAATACTGGGAAATGAGTTAATACCAAGAAAATGAATGGCAATTTAAAGTTGTGCAGGTACCTTGCACTAGCCAAAATGACAGAATAAGAAATGCTCAGGCAAAAGGTAAACAAATACCATTCCACAAACAATGTTTGGTTGTGGAAGTCACTAATATAGCATGGATTCAGACTTGTTTCACAGAACAGAAAGAAAGTTGCTGTGGGAGGAAAAAGGGACAAACACTTTGTTACCGGGGTTCACATATCCTGTTAAAAGGGAAAATTATTTCATGTGAGAAGCTTGTCAGGAAATGCTGTTCCTAAAATTCCCATTGAGGGGGGGGGATGCTTTGATATTTACCTGTGAAAAGAATTTGGCATGTTAAGATTTGAAACCTGGAAGGCTCTTGGCTTTTGATGGGCTAGTTTTTGTTTGTTTGTTTGTTTGTTTTAAAAACCTTTTGTCTTACGTAGCCTCTGGAGCAAAGAAACATTTAGGGTGATTTCCCTCAATGGTTCAAAGTTTTTTGCATTTGGATAAATTTCTCTCTGTAGTTCTCGAAGAAACCTCCTCTCCCCCTTACAGTTCCCCCCTTCCTCTCTCTCTCTTCTTTAGCTAATCTGGCCTCTGTGCATGTGCAGAGTTCATGTCTCAGCAAACGTTTTATACTATTGAAATGTTGCATCCTTTGGCTAAATTACCATCCTTTGGCTAAATTACCATTTGAATAAGGGAAAGGAAGGGTAAGGAGTAGATTTTGAAAACAGGGTTTGATTTTAAACAAAAAAAGAGAAACTCAGCAATTTAGGTATTCACCAAAGCTAGCAATTTCAGCCCAAGCAAACTGAGACTGCTTCCTTTATGTACAGGAAAGGGCTAATATCCCTCTGGCCATTCGCGGAACAATCAACCGCTCTCTTATTTATGAGTAAAAATGGCCAGAGTTAGAATTCATAGGATTTTATTTTTATTTTTATTTTTTTAACTTCTCAGCCATTTCAGCCTTACCATTTGCAGACAAAAAAAAATATTATTATTATTATTAATATTATTATTATTTCCTGCCCTTTATTTACAGGAATGGTCAAGGCTAATTCTACTTGATTATTCATTTGTATGTGCTTAAACTTTGAGTAGACTTTTAAGTCTGATTTTTAAATAGTAGACAAAATGATAAACACTGTAATCACTCAAATGCTTGGTATTACCAGTTGGGCTTCACCTCTCACCTTTTAAAACTAAAGAGCAAAGCTAGGCTGAATTTCAACTCCATTACCACACCAGAATTTAAGAATTACCCTCCAATGCTTGCAGACACATGGTCTTCCACACAGCCACAAATTGGGAGAGTTGAAAGGGACCCTGGGGTCATCTAGTCCAACCCTCCAAAATATAGGGTTCACAGCGAGATTTCACAGCAAGATTTGTACTACCAAAGAGGCATACACATTTAAGTACAGATTTACAGCTGGGAAAGGAAACATCTATACTCCTGAGAGGATCTCTTATAAAGCACAGTTAAAGCTGCCCTAGATTTGATTTTTTTTTTTTTTAAAGGGAATACACAAGTGTTGCCCCCTCTCCTCTTTGCAGTTTCCTTTAAAGGAAGCTTACTCGGGAGTAAATTTACCTAGCACAGAAGTAAGAAGGGAGAAAACAACTGAAAGAGGCAGAGTGAAACAAGGGGGAGGGGGGGGCATTTTCTAACAAAGGAGGCCATGAAGTCTTATAGAGACTGATATCAGGAGCCTTACAATAACTCTTCTGTCCAACCAAATCAAAGTTAAAACTGGACTCAAATATTTTTTCTTAGAATGAACACCATACTTTTATAGGCATACGCTTAATGAAATACATACACTGCATTTTAGCTTGAGCGAGCAGTTGTGCTCAACTAGGCTTTTGCAGCAGAAACATTAGGTTATCATCACCTTCCAAAATAAGACTGTAGACTCACAATCTCAAAAGTTGGGGCAAAGCAAGAGGTGGGGTAAACATTTGCACACTTCATTCTCATCTTGTCTTATTTAGGACTGCTAAGATCCAGCATGGCTTCCTTAGATTTAAATTTTGAAGCAAGCTTGCAGTTTAAACTATGCACACTTAAGAAAGGCAGTCTGCCAGAGACAGAAGGAACAGACAACACACATAACAGACAACATGTAAACATACATATTCTCATATATGTATTAACAGACAACACACATAACAGACAACATGTAACATATAAACAGATATATTCTCATCCTTTAGTTGGTTATTGCAAGGAGTTGGGCCACTACCTCTGGCTTCATTAAGTGAAATTAGTAGGAAGGTCCCACATGGTTTTATGAGCCTCCTTGCCTCTTCAAACACACCACCAGTTAATCAAACTGGTAGGGCTCATAACGCTTGGTCGACTGGGTACCCCTTTATAGATGCATGCGTTGCGGTTGTTGCTTTTTTGCTTTTTCCTTTTTGGGGGGGGTGTCTGGGATAGAGAAGGGGGAAAGAGAGGGGTTGATTAGGATTGGTATGTCTAGGGGTTTGGTATGCTTAGTACAGGGACGTATAGTAAAGAGGAGAAGGGGCTTCTAGTTGCCTGGCAACTTCCTTAGTGGGTTTTAGAGAGCTCTAGCTATCCGGTTCCTTGCGTTCCCTTTTCTATTTCCTTATTTCCTATTTCCTTATTTCCTATAACCTGGGGTCTCTTTCCACTCTGCCGGTCCTGCCCAATTCCTCATGGGCTATCCCTCCTGGCAACCTCCTACCTATCGTCACATCTCAGGAAAAGGGGCCCTACTGGACGCCCGCGCCATGCAGTGCCAGATCGGGTGGTCCCTGGATAGAATTTCGAACTGAAAATCCCCCTTGCTTTTGGAAGCGGGCTCACGCACGATACACGTGTTACGTGGCACAGACCAGTGCGGCTGGGATTGGGATAGAAAGCAAGACCACTTCCCGCCCCCTTGCCGGGCGCTAGAGAAGTTCGGAAAGAGAGCTCCAACCCCTTGCTTTCAACTGGGATGTCCATTGCGGAGAGTCGGCTGTCTTTCAAGTCGGGTCTCTCCGTCTTACTTTCGGGCTCCCAATTGGTGCGGCTGGCTGGAGATTTTAAGGAAAAGAGAAAGAGCTCAGAACCCCCCTTTCGGGTTGAGCAGCGGTCCACGGTCTCTCTCACTAACCGGACCAAGAGAAAGGCAAGAAGGAGCGATAGAGAGGAGGACAGAGAATTCAGTTGCCAGGAGATTCCACCCCCTTCCCACCAGTGCACTGGATTTTCCTTTTTCCTTATACTCACGCGTCTTCTATGATGATCCCGGGATCGATGAATAAGCCGGCTGGATCCCTCTTTTGCTCCCCGGCTGAACTCCTAGGGCTTTCGATTACCGCCCAGAAGATGGCTGGGGGTCCAAAAGGATCTTCCCAGGCAAAATGGCCCGGAGCCGGCTGAAGATTTCGGGGCCCCCAGTCAGCAGCTTGGGAGAACCGCAGGCCCCACGTTGGGCGCCAACTGTTACGGAAAAATCTGGGTGCGGGGTTACTCTGCCACCCAGCTCATCGGACTAAGTCCGTGGGTCCCTGCGGAAGAAAATGAGCTCAGCCGGACGCAGGAGCAAACTGCAGAAGATCCAAGTTTATTGCGCAACAGGTTCAAGGCGAGATTGAACCCAGAGAAAGGGGTGGCATGAACTTTTGAAATTTCCCTCCATATCCCAGAATACAGTGCATGAAACGTCACGAATACATTATGGGAAGGTTGGGTTTCACAAGTTACATCATGAATATACTTTACACGTCATGAATACATTATGAAAAGGTGGGATTACATTAATTAGCATTTTCGGATGAGGGAGGGGGGATATGCGGAGCGGGAAATATACATAGATACACATTTATTGAGTACCGGTGGTGGCAAGACAATGGGTCAGAGATATGCATCGTCTGCCACCTAATATTGCCTAGAGGGAAGGTTTGGCAAATTAAGAAGTTCCTGCGTACGTGACCTGCCGCTTCGGGGATTATGGAAGTAGGGATAGCATTATGGAGTCCACGGGGAACTGAGTTGAATGACACTGAGAGCGAAGAAATTGGAGTTACGGTTGATTTTATATCAATTTTTAAAGATTTCAATGATTTCAAACCCATTCTGTACTATAGGGCAAAAGCAGAAACAGAATGGATACATTGTAACAGGAGGTCTGTGATTGGCTAAAGCGGGGCCATAGGAATAAGCGGGGCCTCGGATGTTCCTAGAAGGAAGGGGGAAAGGAGCCCCCCCCCTTCCGTTCCGTATCAATGTATATGCTTAAATCTCCCCAATTCCATTGAAATCAGTGGGATAGAAAATGTCATTTTTGGCTGGATTGCATTTTTGCAAAAGGCTCTTGAGGACATCTTGCTTTCCAGACAAATTCTTTCTTCGGTTTTCCCCACAGTACTTAAACCTCTGAATTAGACTGTAGTTTCCATGTTGTTCTAAGAGAATTACAGGAACAAAATAGAAAGGTAATCGTGCCTCTCTTTTTTGAGCCAGTATCTGTATGGTCTGGGTGTGAATTAGGGACGGGGAATTTTTCTTGACTCAGCTTTCATTTAATTGTTATCCTAACTCATTCCTGCTTTCTAAAACAATGCATGGATTGAAACACAGGCATCCCTGTCCTGAATTTTGCAATGCAGCTCTCCAGCCAATTAATGCGTGTTAAAATGCACATACCAGGGCAAACTGTGCATAAAAATGTGTATTTGGTGAATGAAAATAACATATAAAAATGCATTATTTTGAGGGGAATTCCTTTGTAAAATGTGTATATTACTCAAAATTACATACAAAGATGTGACTGACAGATGAACTCTGCCCTAAATGCTGCTGAATTTTGAAGGAAGGAAGGAAGGAAGGAAGGAAGGAAGGAAGGAAGGAAGGAAGGAAGGAAGGAAGGAACTGATGTAGAACTGCAGCTCTCCATCCCACATAACTAACTCAACAATTTTCACTCTGGAACTTTTAAGAGCAGTTTGCTTTGGGCAGGTGGGACTGTAGTTCATTGGGAAGCAGGGAGTCAAAGGTCCACCTGGATATGCATAAGCCCAGGGGAATCCTTAAAATAGCTCTTTCCATCTTGTGCCTGGAAGGGCATACTTAGATGGTCATCTCTATCTGGATGTGCAAGTAGATATGAAACAAGCCCCTTTCTGTTTTCCCGGAAATGCGGATGGGATGGTGCCCCCCCCTATCTGCTGCCTAAAGCCACTGTATGTCAGTATCTCATGCTGACAATTGCAGCTTCTAACTCCGATTTGTGCTTTACTTCTATTTCACGCTCCTGCTTGCTATTTTCATGGCTGATATTTAATTGCAATGTAACAATACAGCAGATTGAGGCATTTAAAACTTATTTTTTTAAAAAAGTTAAAATTGTAACCTGTCTTGAATGCCCAGGCAAAAAATGCAACATATAGATGGAATAAATAAATAAGCAAATAAAACTACTCATGTTACTAGATCCATGTGGCATTCTGGATCAAAGTATCAATATAATACACCTTGCAAGTTCACATACTTAATGTTATTACTGTGCCATTTATGCACAAACCTGAAGGGTTTTACTTATGTTATAAAATATCCACGGTCAAAGTTACAAAGCAAACTTTGAATGAAAACGTTGCTGTTGATGGTGATGTTACAAATATTGAATTCCAGCAAAATATTGTTTGAACTCTTTATTATGATTACCTATCTTGATCCTAGAAAATTAAGGAAGGAAAGAAATATAGGTGGTTTCCTTTGTGAAGTCATCAAGAGGATGAATTCTTTTACAGTGGTGCCCCGCAAGACAAATGCCTCGCAAGACGAAAAACTCACTAGACGAAAGGATTTATCGGTTTTGCGTTGCTTCACTGGACGAATTCCCCTATGGGCTTGCTTTGCAAGACGAAAACGTCTTGCGCTTTTTTTTTTAAAGCCGCTTGAAGAGGTGCAGTTGTGACGGTCCATGCTTCGCAAGACGAAAAACATCGCAAGACGAAAAGACTCGCGGAACGAATTATTTTCGTCTTGCGAGGCACACTGTACTTGTTATGTGAATATAGAAGTTGAATTTATCATGCTAAGAACCAGAGCATGAGACTCTTAATCTCAGGGTTGTAGGTTCAAGCCCCATGTTGGGCAAAAGATTCCAGCATCGCAGGGGGTTGGACTAGATGACCCTTGTGGTCCTTTCCACCTCTACAATTCTACAATTCTATGAACTGCAGGGAACAAAACTCTCCCTCCCAAGCTACTCCCTAAATCCATAGGATCCTCCTAAGGAGGTTAAGAGGTAGTGAATGGCCCAACTTCAGCTAGCGAGCTTCATGGCTGATGGGGGATTTAAACTCCCATCTTCCTGGGTCTAACCACTACACCACACTGTCTCTGACTTTCCATGAGCAGCCACAGACGTTGATGCTGGCCATAGCAGCGATCCTCATCCACTTCCCATATGAGCATGTATCCAGGGGAAACCAGGCCTGTTCACGTGGATCGGAAGAGCTGTCTTTTTAATTTATGCTTTATATTATGAATGGTAAACATTCTTGAGTGTTGTTGTTTTTCAAATCAAATTGTGTACTTATGCTGAAAGTTTTTATAATGAGATGCATTGTATAAATCAAAACATAAATCTTTATTTCTGACACTGTGCTCTTCACAGAACAAATAATTTGTTGGGCTAGTTTACCAGCTAATATAACAAATTACATTTACATCCTATATTTTCCTTTTGCCATTTAGAAAATTCATGGTAATCAGGGTTTTTGGATTTGTTTGTTTTTTAAGTTGTTGTAAATGTTCAAACTGGTTATCAACTTTTGTTCTAAAGTATAACTCACAAAAACTTAATTTAGTTTTTTTTCTAAGCAGTTTAGAGTTTCAGAATTGTGTAACAGTGTGTTGCAACTATGCCATAGGGGGAGGGCAGAGGGGCAGTGATCCTGGGCGCAAAATTCTGAGAAGGCCACAACCAGGTGTGGCTGGATAAGGAGCTTACAGATGAGCTGAGATTTAAGAAAGGCATATATAAGAAATGGGAGAAAAAGGAAATGATGAAGGAAGAGTATATGTTGCCAACATATGCAAAGAGAAGGTCAGGTGGGACAAAGCTCATAATGAGCTCAGAATTGCAAGAGAGGTTAAAAATAATAGTTTCTTTGGCTATGTCTGAAGCAAGAGGAAGAAAAAGCAAGTTGTAGGTCCTCCGTGTGGGGAACACAGAGAAATGATAATGGGTGACAGAGAGAAGATGGAACTGCTCGACACATACTAAGATTCTGTCTTCACCCAAAAGGAAAGCAGTGCTTAATCTGGTGATGACAGAATAAATGATGTAAGGAGGGAGCTGCAGCCAAGAAAGGAAAAGAGGGGGCAAGGGAACACCTAGCTACTTTAAAAAAATTCAGATCTCCAGGGTCTGGTGAGCTTCACCCAAAGGTACTAAAGGAGCTTGCAGATGTACTCTCAGGGCCTCTGTCTATAATACTTGAGAATTCTTGGAGAACAGGTGAGGTCCCTGCAGATTGGAGACAGGCAAATGTTGTCCCCATCTTCAAAAAGGAGGGGAAAGAAGACCCAGGTGACTACTGACCGGAGTTGGGTACGTTTAGCCTGGATTAAAGGAAAGAGAGAGGAGATATGATAGCCACCAGATCTCTAAAGGGCTGTGAAATGGAAGATGGTGCAAGCTTGTTTTCTCCTGCTCTGGAGGGTAGGACCTGAACCAATGGATTCAAGTTATAAGAAAGGAGATTCTGATTAACATCAGGAAGAACTTTCTGAAGGTAAGAGCTGTTCAACAGTGGAATGGACTCCCTTGGAAGGTAGGTGGTGAACTCTCTTGGAGCTTTTTAAGCAGAGGTTGAATAGTCACCTGTCATGTATGATCTAGGTGTGATTCCTACATTGCAGGAGGTTGGATTAGGTGACCTTGGGGTCCCTTCCAACCCTACAATTCTATGATTCTACAATTCTACTTTCCACTTTGAGTGTGAGGCCTAATTCACTTATGTTTGCTACCCTAGCCTATTCTTAGTGACAGATCTTTCAGCCATGCTACTGGCTACAGCAATCTGTTTGGGCGACTCAAGGAAAAGCAAGGAAGGTGTTGGTGTTGTGGAAGGAGTTCCCGTCTTCTGCCTGAGCCCTGCCCTCTCTCATTTCTCGCACTCTGGAATTCCACCTACTCCAGTTCCGAAAACACTTCGCAGACCCCCTTATCAGAATTCAGCATGGTAAAAAGCTGTTTTTAATCCTCCCCATATCTCCCTTATTTCTCCCCCTTGCCAAGCCGGCTGGGCTGTAATGTTTCCCTCCACGTAATCCATCACAGACACCATGTCGCTTGTGCAAATTAAAATGCACCTTGGAATAATAAAAAGGGGGCCTTCGCCCCCCCTTTCTTTTCCAGCAGCAGCACCTAAACACCATCCATTTGTCTCAGAGCAGGAATTCAAAGAAGTTAACCCCCTGCGTGCTTCCCTGGGAGGAAGGTGTGTGTGCCCACCTGATGAGGGGTCAGACAGTGTTGACCACACTCCAGCAGATTTGGACAAGTACGAGGCTACCACTATAAGCTAGGAATGAGCAACATAGCTGCTCTCCCTTTCAGTTGCTTCTGTGCTGGTCACTTAGCATAAAAGAAAGAGTCGACTATCACTTCACTTTAGTAGAATCATTAGCCATGCAGATTACTTTTCACAGTGCATTAAGTTGCACATGTAGCTCATATTCTTGGATCTCGATATGGACGCTGGACCTCTGCTGGTATGGCTGTTGGTATTTCTTAGATTTGGGGATGGGAGATTTGATCCAGTTCACACTTAAAGGTGAACCTGCCTGATTTTCAGTTCCCGAAACAACATGCCAACCAAAACAGAGCAATCCATTGGTTTTTGCAATGTTTGGATTTTGCAATGCAGTTTTCCAGTCAAGCCATTTGTATGAAAATGTGTATACTAGGGTAAAGCGAGCATTAAAATGCATAGTAAAGATCATGTACAAAATAGTATGCGCAATTGCTTTGCAAAAATTAGGCAAAATTTCATACAAAAATGTGTATATTAGGAGAAACCCGCACTAAAATGCTGATGAGTTCATGAAGATCTTTTTTTTTAATGCAAACTGATGCAGAAATGTGGGGAACTGAAGATTGGGAGAATGAGAAACCGAGAAGACCTGAAATTGACAGGGTCACACATGTCTACATATATCTGAAAAGCAGAGTTCTAGAGGGTTATATGAGCAGGCCAGCAGAGTGCATGTTAGAAATGTGGAGATATCACTGAAGTAGCATGGATAGGCTCTGAAGGCTAACATAGGGAGCAACCAGGTACAGAGCAGTAGGAGCAGGGGAGGGGTCATGTGCCTTTAAAGCAGGGCTGGCTGAAAAGGTGCTCCTTTTGCTGCTCAAGGTGAAGGACAAAATGGCAGCCTCTTCCATTCTGCATACAGATATCCACTGTATCAGTAGTTGAATCTTACTTATTTTATTTCTCACATTACTTAATATACCACTTAGCACTGAAGTCTCTAAATGGCACACAGAGTTAATATCAGTTAAAATTAGCCATAAAATCAGGGTGAGGTAGGGAACTTACTTAAAATGCCTGCTGAAATGAAAACAGCTTTCATTTGAGGCATTCACCACGAAGGTGGCTTGTCTGATCTCAGACAGAAGGAAGTCAACAGAGTTGGACCCCATCCAAGCTATTGGGGGGCACTAACAGTGCCTCCCCTGAAGTCACCAGGGATGAGGTGGGAATATAATGGATTAGGTGGTCTATAAGGTACCTTGGATCCAAGTTGTTAAGAGCCAGGTAAATGAATGGAAGAACCTTAAGCTTGGTCCAATAGCCTATGGGCAGCCGGTGCTTTTAAGCACTAGGGTTATGTGGTCCTGGTAGTCTGTCCCCACCAACAGTCTAACCAAAACATTTTGCTCCAGCTGGAACTTCTGGACCAGGCCTAAGGGTAGGCCTGTCTAGAGTGTTACAATTATCCTGAGGTACCATCACAGTGGCCGGGGGTGCGTCATGCAGGGGAAGTGGGGGCAAGTCCCACTGCAGAAGCAGAAGTTCTTCCGCTTCTGCATATATTTAGTTGAATATCACCCAATCAGTGTGCCTAAAAATGGGCTGAAGTCTACATCATGGGAGTTTAGCTGGGGTGACAGTGAACAGAGAGAGCCAGACCCAGTGTGGATTCCCATTATTTCTAATCATTTTTGGAAATGTAGAAATAACACAATCATTTCCAGAATTCTAATTAGGGCTAATGAAGAATAATGAGACTGTAACTGTTCCTTCTATATGTCCAACTGAAGCAAAATGCACAGCTATTTAATTCACATTAGCAGTGGCATTCTGGTAGGCAACACAGACTTAAATTCTTTTCTTATTGGAAGATTTATACAGGGATTCTCAGCATAGTCCGCAGATGGATTCTTCTGCACTGGTCCCATTCCCCAAAGCTTTTGGGGATTATGTTTACTGGGAAATGTGGCACAATTCCTTCTTTAGGGAAGGATTATGTACATATTCTCTACAAAGGGTGTGTGTGTGAGAGAGTGTGTGTAGATGTGCTCTCTGGGGTTTCAGGCAGAAGTCCTCCCCAGTCCTACATGGAATGGTTGAACCTGGGATCTTTCGCATGCAAGGCCTGTGTTCTCTTACTGAGCTCCCATTGAGTTCTACACAAATGATCAGGATCTGTTTGATACAGTGGTACCATGGGTTACAGACACTTCAGGTTACAGACTCTGCTAACCCAGAAATAGTATTTCAGGTTAAGAACTTTGCGTCAGGATGAGAACAGATATTGTGCGGTGGCAGCGGGAGGCCCAATTAGCTAAAGTGGTACCTCAGGTTAAGAGCAGTTTCAGGTTAAGAACAGACCTCCAGAACGAATTAAGTTCTTAACCCGAGGTACCACTGTACATCTACCCAAATATTCCAAATATCTGTCCAGATTCCCTCACAACCCTTACTCTACCTCCACATCCCTCACACACATGGGCTGTTTACCCAGGGGCAATCTTGCCCCTTGTCACCTATGCACACCTACTGCCCAGATTAGAAAGGCCTACCCGTAACCTGTATAGTTAAAGCCATGGTTTTCCCAGTAGTGATGTATGGAAGTGAGAGCTGGACCATTAAGAAGGCTGATCACCGAAGAATTGATGCTTTTGAATTATGGTGCTGGAGGAGACTCTTGAGAGTCCCATGGACTGCAAGAAGATCAAATGTATCCATTCTTAAGGAAATCAGCCCCGAGTGCTCATTGGAAGGACAGATCCTGAAGCTGAGGCTCCAATACTTTGGCCACCTCATGAGAAGAGAAGGCTCCCTGGAAAAGACCCTGATGTTTGGAAAGATTGAAGGGGACAACAGAGGACGAGATGGTAGGACAGTGTTCTCGAAGCTACAAACATGAGACTGACCAAACTGCGGGAGGCAGTGGAAGACAGGAGGGCCTGGCGTGCTCTGGTCCATGGGGTCACGAAGAGTCGGACACGACTAAACAACTAAACAACAACAACCCGTAACCTTGGATATTTACAAGGTTTCAGCCCTACACATACCAAACTGCCTGGGCACTGCAGGCACTATGCAAGCTTCTCGTTCAACAGAATACTAAATTATTTCTGGCTTTGACTAATTTGTCGTCAGAAGTCCTAGTGGACATGACTGCACCTTTGTTTTTCCATTGTCTAGAAGTTAGGTTCCTTTTCGCTTTAGTGGTCCTTTGTGGGTTTATTTCTTGGCCATTTAACAATAGTGATTTTTGCAGCCTCTCCAAGCTTATTTTCATTTAATATTCATGAGCTCTCCCGTTTCATGTGAGCAGAGCAAGCTTTTAGCCTTGACATTCTATCCTCTTTTTGTCTCCCCATGTGCCTCCAGACCCTTTGCAGCAGGCAGACAGTTATCTCGATAGCCTTTGGTACAGGACAGTGCCGTAGGTAGGCTCATTCAAGCCTCTGGTGTGATGTTATGCCAAGCAGGCCTGCCTCAGAAGATTCACATGGAAACAGGGGCTCCCATAAGATATTCCTGGCACTCCCACTGAGGTCAGCAGGAGGAGGCTCCTTTGTGGGTCCTGACCCCAGGCCAAGGTGTGATTAGTGGGGAGGCGAGAGAGGGCCTTCTCTCGCACCACCGATCCCTTGGAAACTCCCAGCCCTGGGAGATTCAATCGGCCATGTTGGGTTTATTTTATCAGTTGTGCTCACACCATGCATTTCAAGCACGTTTAAAGAATGTGACTTTCTCTCAAAGAGTCCCTGGAACTGTAGTTTAAGGGTGTTGGGAATTGTAGCCCTGTGAGGGGTAAACTACAGTTCCCAGGATTCTTGGGAGGAAGTCATGTGCCTGAAATGTGTGGCATGCACGCAGCTTTCCTTTAGTCTCTCAGTCTTGCTGCTGTTTTCTACATTTCTCCCTCTGCTCCTTTTGCATTTGTTTTATATTGTATTTTTAATCAACGTTGTTCAACATCTTGGTTGGTTTCTATCTTTAGAAGCAGCAAGTAGTATAAACGTTCTTATAAAACCAGATTAAGTATAAGTAAGTAAGTAAGTAAGTAAACAGGTGGGGCCAACGCTCTTTAGCACAACTAAACTCAGTGCAGTCTTTCACTCTATGCTGAGTGTCAGAGGTGATGAGCTCAACCCCCGTGGCTTCCAGGCAGATCTGAAACTACTCAGAGATAGATAGATAGATAGATAGATAGATAGATAGATAGATAGATTCTTTATTGTCATTACACTAGTGCAACATTGCACAAGTGCAACGAAATTGGATGCCATCCCTTAAAAACAACAAAAGCAAAACAACAACAACAACCAAACAAACCACCTTCCAACCACACCCACACCCACACCCATCAAACTCCCAGGTCTCACTATCGAGTTACAGCATTCAAAAAGGCCACAGCTCTTGGATAGAAACTGTTTTTCAGTCTATTTGTCCTTGACTTGATGTTTCTATACCTCCTGCCAGAAGGCAGTAGTGCAAACAGACTGTATCCCGGGTGAGATGGATCCTGCAGGATGTTGTTTGCTTTCCTAAGGCAACGGGAACCGTACAGTTCTTCCAAAGGTGGGAGAGGGTGACCAATAATCCTTTGGGCTGTGGTTATGACCTTCTGGAGCACCTTCCTCTCCCTAGCTGTACAACTGGAGAACCAAGCACAAATACAGTATGTAAGTATGCTCTCTATGGAGCCTCGGTAGAAGGACACCAGCAGTCTCTCACTCAGATTGTTCTTTTTTAAAAGTCTGAGGAAATAAATTCTCTGCTGGGCCTTCTTCACCAGAGCAGTGGTATTTGCGCTCCAAGTCATGCCCTGATCCATAGTCACTCCCAAAAACCTGAATTCCGCCACCCTCTCCACCCGTTCCCCGTTGATATACAAGGGCTGAATGTCCGCCTTTTTTCCCCTGTAATCCACCACCAATTCCTTGGTCTTAGCCGTATTAAGAGCCAGATTGTTCTCTCCACACCAAACACAGAGCCGCTCCACCTCGTCCCGATAGGCGGACTCATCCCCTCCTGAAATAAGCCCCACCACCGTAGTATCATCAGCAAACTTGATGATTTTGTTGCTGGAGTAGATGGCTGTACAGTCATACGTATAGAGAGCATAGAGCAGGGGACTCAACACGCAACCCTGTGGTGAGCCGGTGTTAAGGCTAAGGGCTGTGGACACATGTGACCCTACTCTAACCCTCTGAGAACGTTCTGACAAAAAATCCAAAACCCAGAGACAGGTGGAGTTGGGGAGTCCAATCGTCTCTAGCTTGGACACCAGTCTATGGGGGAGGATAGTGTTAAAAGCAGAGCTAAAATCCACAAACAGCAGCCTCACATAATTCCCCGGCTGCTCCAGATGGGACAGAGCAGCATGGAGAGTGGTGGTGATAGCGTTTTCTGTGGATCTATTTGCCCTGTATGCAAACTGGTAGTTGTCAAAAGTTGATGGAAGACAGGAAATAATATGACGGCGCACCAGTTTCTCAAAACACTTCATGATGATTGGAGTCAGTGCAACTGGTCTGTAGTCATTCAAACTACTGATTGTGGATTTCTTACTCAGAGGTAAGTAGAACTGTTCACTTTTGAGAGAGAAAGCCAATACGGTCCAGCAGATAAAAGACTGGTTTAGATCTAGACAATCTAGGCCCAGGGTTGTGCCATGATCTCACCTATGCCCTGTTTGTGCACCTCTGATCTGGATCTGAACCACACTCTCCCAGCACCTATTGAGTTATGATAGACTTGAAGGAAAAGCTGATCTAGATGCATGGGCAAGGAGGCTAAGGAAAGGGCTGCCAAGATGGGGCTCAATTTCCTGCGAAGAGCTGACACATTTACTATGCTGCACACATCCCAAATCAATTCCTTGACCTCTAGGTGGGTAGGAACATATGAAATGTATGAAGTTGCCTTATACGAGTCAGACCATTGGTGCATCTTGCTCAGTATTGTCTGCACTGGGGGCCTTTTCCTGAGTTGCTGGGGATTGAGCCTGTGGTCTTCTGAACACAAAAGTTTGTGGTCTATCACTGACTCATGTCTCGGCCACAGACAATGTGGTGGCTGCTTATAAATGGACTATGGGGCATCTCTTGGGAGGCTGTGCAGAGCCCAGCCACATGGTGAACATACTTTGGCCACATCCAGGTCATCTCCCTTTGGTTGTGAGCCTTTCCATGTGGCCAAATGTCTAAGCTGACCAGAGAGACAAGATCCCGACTTTGTTGTATGTGCCCTAGGATGAATTCACAAAGTTGCCCTCCCCCCCCCCCAGTCAGCTGCAGGTAGCCACCTTCCCCCCCAGTTTCAAGGGAAGCTGTGGAAGCTGCAGAATATGAATTGTCTCTGTCCAAAAGTGACTTGATATTCTGAGCTCTTTTGAAGCACAGTTCTGTCCTGGAACCAGATCTTGTTATGTGCCAACTTCATTGCTCTGACAGCATGAAGGATGCTTGGTTTTGTTCCTGCTGCTCTTGACATTCATCATCTTCTTGTAAAGCCAAAACCTTCTGCTTGCTCCTCACTAGTTTAATGTTCTCCTCCTCTCTCTTTGCCACCAGAGGCTTTTATGACCAGGAAGCAAAAAGTAAACAAAACGTCATGACAGATTTGGGGAAAGCTGTTTGGTACGCATGTAATTATGTCGCTTTTGCTGAATAATTTGCTGTCATCAGTAAGCAAGGACATCCCACTGCTCACTCTTAGCTCCAGATCATTTGAGAACAATTTAAAAATTGTTCCTTATTCATGCAGGAACTGGGAACACATATCTATATTTGTAATATTCCTCAGGAGTTAAGAAACTTTGTACTAAAATGTCAATCTTTCTAGCAGAAAATTCTGGGCGATCTCAAAGTGACTTGTCCCCCTGTTGTGGAGATGTATGACAGGAAGAAACTCAAAACATATTTTGGGGTGGGGGACAATATTAACCTCAATTCTGTATTGAGGTTGCTCGCTCAGCTGTGTGTCAGAGACTGGGCAGTGGAGGAGGAATGGTGGAGACTGCCTCCCCATCCTGACCCTTCCAGTGAGGAGGAAGAGGAAGACAGTATAGATTTACAACAGGGGTTTGTGGGAGGTCACAGCTCAGAGGCAGATGGGAAAAATTGGGAAATAATGGGAGAGGAGGAGCAGGCAGCTGGCTGACACGTTGTCACTAGAAAGCATTCCAGACCCATCATCTCCCAGAACATAGCAAGCCTTAGAAGTAGGGAGAGCAAAGAGCTCAAAGACAGAGGGCACTCAGCGGCACCCATAGAGGAGGTGATGATGATGACAAATGAGGAAGTGGAAGAGATGGGGGGCGGGTTGGAGATTCACTCGGGACAATGCCATTATCCAAGAGGCTGGGTTCTATAGCCTCTCTCTGTAAAGTCTGAAATAAAAAAGGACTGTAAGAAACTCTTCCTTGTCTTCCTTGTCCTGGGCAACCAGCCGGGAGCCACTGACAGCATCCTGAGTAAGGAACTGAGTAAGGTGTAAGGAACTTATAACCCACTTTAGCCTTATTTTGCTTCCCAATAAATATGATTGGTCTCACAGTCTTTCTTAGAAGGAAGCTGGCATATAATATTTTCTTATCTGAAGGAGGCAAATTGTGTCATCATAGTGCAAATACTCATCAGTTTCATCTGTCCTACCTTCTTGGTATGATATATCTGCGCCTGCTGCTCTTATCCTCTGAAACTTTTTGTTCTCCCTATTTTCCACTTCTCTTAATACCTTCCAAAGGAAACACAGAAGCAAGCACACTTGTAGGCTATCTGGGGAAAGGTCACTGAGATGGGACAGAAGGGAGTGTTATTCCTGTGCATACCAACTGTCCCTGTTCTCAATTAGCTGCTACACTATTGGCTGCCTGGAGATTTTAGGAACATGGGGAACTGTCTTATATTGAGTTATACCGTTGTTCTATCCCACTCTGCATTGTCTACCCCAAGGGTGGAGTATCTGTGGCCCTCCATATGGTGTATGACTACAACACCCAACATCCTTGACCATGCTAGCTGGGGCTGATGGGATTTGGAGTTTAGCAACAGTTGGAGGGGCATGGATTCCCCAGCCCTGGTTTTCATTGACTGGCAGTGGCTCTCCAATATTTCAGGCATGGTTCTCTCTCAGCCCTACCTGGAGATGCTGGGAATTTCATCTGGGACCTTCTGTATGCAAAGTAAATGCTCTACCACTGAGCTCCTTCCTTCCTTCCTTCCTTCCTTCCTTCCTTCCTTCCTTCCTTCCTCATCACACTTCTGCTTAAGCTCAAGGCAGCTTACAACAACTTCCAAAGAAGACAAGGGCTATCTATAGTTGATTTTTCAAAGAGTTAAATGCCCTGGGTAACAAGCAGAGAGGGAGGTATCAACAACCATACAGCTGGCCAGCATGAGCGTGTCTTCACTCCGAGTGTCACTTGAAAAAAAGGGGCTTCTGAAAGCATCTTTTGTCTTCTGATCCAGATGCCAACTTCTTCCCTTTGCTTCTGGGGCTGCTGGTAACAGCCTCTTATTACCCTTATTTATAGGGTGCCATAAACATTCAGAGCACTTTACAGACACATAAAAGGCAAGATTCCTGCTCTCAGAGGAGATGACAGTGTAACTCAGACATACAAGATAGATGCGGGATAATAATTCAAAGTGATGGGGTTGATGGGGAATACGCTGAATGGAGCCTGTGCATCCAAGTGCTTTGCATCAATGGAGAAGAAGAGTGAAATTATCTGGATCCATGAAAATAATAATAATAATAATACTGGGAACGTTCACAACAAAAGGGAGCTGCATGCCAAAGGATATGAAGTGTAAGAAGGTGACGAAAGAAATTGGATGGGAGGCCATGGAAGGTCCATCCTGGATGAAAGCAAAACCCATTCATCAGAGTGCCATCCAGCAGTCCCCCCCCCCCCTTAAAATACAAGTTGCAAACAGCAGTGCAGCTACATCTTGTGGCATCCATCCTCTGCGCCTGACCTCTTCCAGGGTGCACCTGATCATACTGGAGTGGGAAGTGCTGTGTCTTGCCCCTAGTGCAGCAATGGAGCATTTGGGGATATGACAGCCCGTGTGCAATATGGTTGTGGACAACGAGGAAAGTTCACAGGCTTGAGCAGTGACCAAAACAGTTTTTTAAAAAACATAATGTGCCCCCAAATTGTTAATAACAGTCCAATGGCTGAACCACGCTAGGCGTTTTCAGAAACGTTTATACCGGAGGTGGAATCTTTTGTAATACTATGTGGTGATACAGGAGAGAAGGAAAGTTGCTATGTTCAATAATAAGGAACGGCTGCATCTGAAACAAAGTGTTTGCATTGTATTCTATAAAGCCGAGTTGCCTTGAAACTGTGCTGAGGAACCTCAGGCCCAGGAACTAAAAGCAGGACAGAGCTCCAGGTGTCCCACCCAGGGCTGCTCCCTTCTTCCCACCTTGCCGAATATCAATCTTTCACAGGGCAGAGCTATCACCAGCCCATCAGTGCTGAAGACATTCTCTGTCGCTGGCATTAACTTGATTAGGGCAGCAAGGAGCAGCTTAAAAGGGAAAGCTCTTCCCCACGGTAGGCATTTGCATGTAGTGATTGATGCCGATGTGTCCTCTAAACACATCTACATTTTGCATTTTAAACAAAGCTATTGCAGCAGAACTGCTCTCTGTCAATCAGGGCAACAGACTTCAGTTTGCTCCTGCCTTCCTTTCTTGAAGGGAGTTTCCCTCGCCTCCAAAGAAGGAATGGTTCAATAGAATGGCAGGGGTCCTCTGAAAGTGACAAGGCAAAGCGACTTTGCATGATGTTGTAACACATTTGTTAAAGGGAGGATTCTCAAGGATGTGGGGACATCTGCTTTGATAATTGTAGAAGTGTAGAGTTGGAATGGATCCCAAGGGTCCAAACCACTTGCAATTTAGGAATCGCAGCTAAAGAATCTCTGAAAGGTGACCATCCAGCCTCTGTTTAAAAACCTCCAATGAAGGAAAGTCCACCATCTTCTGACGTAGTCCATTGTTGTTGCTGTTGTAGTTAATTTATTAATCACCTTCTAAACAACCATCTCAAAGTGATTTACACTAAAAATAATTTAAAGGAGTTGAAAATACACACAAAAATACATTTAAAACAAGACTAAAACCACACAAAGTAGACACCTGTGGCAAAGACCCATTTGTTCAGCTAGGAAAGGCGGTCACAACAAAATGTCTTCAATTGCTTCCAGAAAGTGCGGAGAATGGGCATGTGTGGTATCTTGAATACTATTCCACAGAACAGGAGCAGCCACACCAAAAGCCCTGCTGGAAATTACTGTGGAGAGGTCTTCTCAGATCTTTGGAACTTGCAAGAGGAACTCTCCTGGAGACTGCAGCGATCTACTGGATGTATAAGGGCCAAGTGGTCTCTCAAGTAACCTGGTCTGGAGCTGCGTAGGGCTTTATATTTTAGTGCACACACCTGTTAGCAGATTGGCAGCCAGTGCAAATCTCACAACAGAGTGTATTATGCTGGCAGTAGTTTCCCCGCAAAGGCAACCTGGGCGCCATGTTCTGCTGCAGCTGCAGCCTTTGAGCCAACTCCAAGGCACATGGAAGAGTAGCACTCTTATGACTAAAGGTGCATCTCAAGGATGCTTATGAAAAGGGAGACAGGATCAGACACAAGAGGCTGCAGAGGTGTTTAAGCAGTGCTTAAGCACCCGCCCTGTGGAACGCCCTCCCACCAGATGTCAAAGAGAAGAACAACTACCAGACTTTTAGAAGACATCTGAAGGCAGCCCTGTTTAGGCCCAGTATACCTGAAGGAGCATCTCCACCCCCGTCATTCTGCCCGGACACTGAGGTCCAGCACCAAGGGCCTTCTGGCGGTTCCATCACAGTGAGAAGCAAAGCTGCAGGGAACCAGGCAGAGGGCCTTCTCGGTAGTGGCACCACCCTATGGAATGCCCTCCCACCAGATGTCAAGGAAATAAATAACTATCTGACTTTTAGAAGACATCTGAAGGCAGCCCTGTTCAGGGAAGTTTTTAATGTGTGGCATTTTAATGTATTTTTAATCTTTGTTGGAAGCCGCCCAGAGTGGCTGGGGAGACCCAGCTAGATGGGTGGGGTACAAATAATAAATTATTATTATATTATTATTATTTAACAGACCACTGTATTTTAATACTTTGTTGGAATCTGCCCAGTGTGGCTGGGGAAACCCAGCCAGATGGGCAAGGTATAAATAATAAATTATTATTATTAAGCAGACGTTGCATGCATTGGCTTTCCTCCACACACACTTTTTTTAATCTCCTTGAATTTTTTCAGAAGCTTCCTTTTAAAAAAAGGAAGAACAGATTTGATGCTGGCTGTGAAGGGAACCATTTTTGAACCGTAGCCAAAAGCCACGGAGGGCACTTGTGTGCTGTTTGGTAAATTGTGTGGGACAGAGATGAGGTGAACAGAAAGGTCTCTGTCTTTAAAGAGTGGAGAATGCTGACAGGGCTAAGTAATGATAATAGTAATTTGTATTGCATTATCCACAAAGCAGCACAGTGACAAAGCCCCAATAAAGAATGTGTCATGGCAAGTGACATTCATCATTTGTCCCTGGCGGGCATTCTCCTCACACATGACTCTTTGCTGTGAAGCTGGAGTTTAATTTCCCCCAGGTGAAATTCATGGAGGCCTCCAATGGGTCACAGTTCTCTTGAAGCTTGCTTCTCCTTCCTTCCCTTCACTCCTGCTAAGGTGGTCATGTGTCCTCCTTCACAGAGGACAATCCTCTGTTTGAAAGAGTCTTGAAAACCTAAAAGGCTGCCCAGTCTCAGTCTGGCTTAACGATAATGAATCCCCATAAGGGAGAGGAGGTTGCAGGAGCATGTGGGGCATTTAGTTGAGAGAAAAGGCGATGATTAGGTGATGTGATAGAGGTTTGTAACATTATGCATGGCATGAAGAAAGAGGATGGAGAAAATGTTTTCTCCTTCTATCATAACATTTTGTTCAGAAAAGATACCAGTGGTATAATGGAAGGGAGCAAGTCCACACGCTTTAGCAGAACAGGGACGAGGGATCCAGCCTGTGCTGGATGGGGGGTAACTTCCCCTTAAGACACAGGTTTGCAGTTTGGGTGGTCTCTGCAATGGCCAGGCCTGCACTTGCACCATTAAAGCTCGTGTGCCAGCTTCACCTGTTCCTTGTGATTTCTGATTCAACAACAGTGGTGCAAGCCTTAGCTACACCCCGTTTGGAGTAGTGTAATGCACTCTACGTGGAGCTGCCTTTGAAAAGTGCTTAGAAACTTCAACTGGCTCAGCTGCAGCCAGATGGTTGACCAGGACGGGTTATAGGGAGCCTAGGATTCATTTGCTACAACCATCCCACTAGCTACTGGTCTGCTTCTGCTGCTGGGTATGCCCTATAAAGCCCTATATGGCTTAGGTCCAGCCTGTTCTCTCATACAAGGGTTTTGAGATCTTCAAGGGAGGCTCTTCTTTCAGCCCCACCACTCTCGTGGGCATGCTTGGTAGAGATGTGGGAGAGGGCCTTCTCAGTGGCTGATCCCTCTAGTGGCAGACTTCAGGCTCTCAAATTTCACCAGGGAGCACGACCCTAAAACTCCCTCTGCTCCCTCCCCTGGGAAGCTCAACTGGCTCCCTCCTTGTTGTCTTTCTACCAGCAAGTGAAGCCTTTATCCTTCTAACAGACTTTTGGGAACTGGCTGCTTTTAATGACGGGCCAGATGCCACGCTGGTTTTTGTTGTTGTGATTGTCTGTATGTTTTTAATAGATCTTTTATATATTTAAAGAGTTTTAATTCTATTAATGTTTACTTGTTTTAAATGATCCACCCCCACCAATGTCTTCAGCACTGCTTATTTTATCTGTAAGCTGCCTTGAATCCCTTGAATAAATAAACATAACGACAACTGTTGCATGACCCACCTTTAGAACGGTTGGATGAACTGAAAAAATGAAAAATATTCCTAAGATCAAGGGCTGCTTCTCATACTATAGTGGAAATCACTATTAACAGTAAAGTTAAAGCTTGATGTTACATTTTGGTCATCTATTAATTGGTGCCGTTTTGAACACCTGAATTATTATTATTATTATTATTATTATTATTATTATTAGGGCGGGTTATAACAATTTATTTTTTAAAAACACACACACACAAACACATATTGCAATCACAAGGATAGAATGGATACTGAAAACATACAGATGTCAAAGGCCAAGGAAAGTGTGTCTTCCATATTTGCTGAAAGCTGTATAGAAGTCGGATGCCCTGTGTGGGGATGGATCCTACCATTCCACGATTCCCTAGATAACTGCGTGTGGCTGTGACCTGGTAGAGCAAAGTAACAGGGGAAACCATCTTGGAAAGTTGAGGAGCTGCTGAAGGCTCCTTCTCCACCGCTCCCCACAGCGTTACCCAATGCTTGTGTGCCCCCACCAACCTTTGCTTTCATTCAAGCCTTTCTTAGCTGCAACCTGCTGGTCATGAGCAACTATCTCGTTTCTCAATCGTCTCCAGGAGGGAAGCCAACCTCCTTCTTGAAGGGCAACCAGACAAGGTTGTTCATCCTGCGTAGCTGCTTCCTGAAGTCAGCCCATCCGGTCTGGCCCAGCCTGGCTATATCTTGTCAGAATCTCTTTGATCCATACAAATTGCCGAGGCTGCTTCTCTTCCACTTCGCTGTCACCTGTGAAAACAATATTCCAAATCTGCCCGATAATCTTTTACCACCAAGGACACCATGGCTGCAGCGAGCAAAGGAGCCCCCTGACTAATGAATGGCCCAGGTTAGCTGGCTGGGAGACAAGCCACAAGTGTTCTGAGATGCACTGTTTTTCCCATATTATTTTATTTATCTCACAGGCCAGTGAAACATTTTGATGCGAAATCCAAACATCCCTAGGGGACCTACCTGCCATGAAAAGTCTCCCAGATTCTCAGGCTTTTAAAAATAAACTCCATCAATATTAATTTACTTCACTTGTTCATAAATTAGACACAGATCTTTGGCGACTCAAAGCATATTTTCGCCTGGGACAAAGCATATATTTAAAGGCTTCTGTTTTTTTTATTTTTAAGAGTCCTCGTAGTACAAAGAGGACAGACTATGAGAACACACAAGCAGTTTCTGTTAAAACATTCTGGCCCTGAATCACAAATCAATATATTTATGTTACCATGAGTGAAGATGGACCACCTCAAACAGACAAATGATGTCAGCTTTGACACCTAGGACAAAAACTCCTGCGCCGAAAGGATGGAGTGTTGTTATGCATTGTTTGCAACATGCACCAGGAGGCAGGAGGTGGTTTGCTCCACCCTCTTAAAAACTCTCTGCCCCTAAAGTACGGCTGTCACTGGACTTGATATGTGGAGAACCTTTTCCAGCTTCAGGGCCACATTCATTTCTATGCAACCTTCTGGGGGCCACATGCCAGTGTTGGGCATAAGTGGGTAGAGGAATGATGGATGCAATTTTTTACTTTGTACGGTAGACTAGCAGCTACACATGTGCTCACACAACCATCTTTCCTCTATGCAGGCAAGCAATACGCTTGTTAGACTTCCAGGACACATCCTGTCCAGTCAGAGGCTCTCAGGGATGGTGCAAAGCAGGACAGCTGAGGGATGTGGCATGGAGAGAGGCCTGTGATCTGTGGTGGGATGTGCTCAGAAAGGAGGAAGAGCTCCACTCTTTCCCAGAATTAGAATGTCCCTTTGCCTCTCCTTGCTTCCAATAGGCTGCATCCCACCCTGATATTTTGTCCGTCTCAGTGCTGAGAAGTGTGCTTCCTCCTCTTCCTCCTCTTTTCTGCCTTAACCTTTCCAAGGTGCCCTCCACCAGCCTCTTCCAGCCTTCTCTTCATCGCTGTGGGAAGTGCTGCTTTTCATACTCACAGGATCACTCACCAACCCACTGAAAGAGTCTGCTTATATTGGGAACATGCAGGTGGAAGCTATTGATTTCTCCATCCATTACTTATCACGTGAATTAATGCATGGAAGTGTTTCTTCTTCTCTCTTGCCCCACATTCCTGAGGATGCTTTTATCGTGTTCATGTAGACGGTCGTAGCTCGTTCGAAATCGTTTGCTTGTGTGTCACCAAGCAGAGAAGAAGCCCTTGAAAAAGTCTTCAATTACGAGCCGATTCTCTGTCTGGGACTGCAGGGTCATCACCAGTTTACATACTTTCCGATTAGCACCCATCTCTCTCTTTCTCGTTGTGTCTGCGTTAGGTATCTTCTAAAACCTTTTCTTGCGCTCCACACTCCCGGTAGGTGGTCCACAGCTGCTTTGAAGCAAAGACTTAAGGGGGGGGGAGATGAAAATGTGGAAAGCCATATATAAAAGCAGAGCATATTTTTCAATGCGCTCATACATTTCCCCTGCCACTGTGACAGTTCTGACAGCATACATTACACACAGCAATTCCATCTCCTGACATCGTACTAGTCAGCCCTCCATCCTCCTTGAGAAGCGTCTGGGATGAGCTACACTATGCGTAATTGCTCAAAGAACGGCTGCAGGACCTCTGAAGCTTGCCAGATGTCACTGACATAGGTGTCAAGGGGGGGGGGAGCCTTAAATTAAACATTGGCATTTGCCAGTCTTAAAGGCCTATGTTGACACTTGTATAGGTTTTTAAATCCCTGAAAAACCTACTTGTTGAGTGCCTAGGGATGGGTTAATCTGTCACTTTCTGTTTCACCCAGTTTCTCATTTTTCTCATATTAAATTCAGTTCTCCACATTTCCATACCATTTTGTGACTTTTTAAAAATTAGTCATCATGAAGCTTCATTAGCACTTTAGTGTAAATTCACCCAGTACAATTTCCCCCCAATACAATGGCAGCAGCAGGCGATCCATTGGGAGAGAGATCTGCCGCCCGCCTGGATCTTGCCCCTGAAGGCAGCTTCATATCACCTCATTTAAAAGCCAGCCCTGTATGTGGTTTATTTCCATCTTGTTACTCCCAAAATCTCAGGTACGGGACTTGAGAATTCTAATGTGTGTGTGTGTGTTGTGTTAGCCCTCGTTACATCTTGTTCTCAGCCAGCTTACTCACTGTGTAATGTTCAGGGAACATAGAGATGACATTGTAATTTCAAAATTATTTCCTGGGTATTGTTTTTTGCTGTTGTTAAAATGGCCAGACCCTCCCTAGAATATCTGGCACAGAAGTGGCTTCCGTGCATGTTATTATATTTGGGTTAATGTGTGTGCCTTTAATAATGTAAATGGTAATAAACATTATTTGCAGGATCGACTGACTTCAATATTAAAATTGAAGTGAATTTACAACTCTGAAAATGGAATTGTTGGAGATGATATAATCTGGCTTTAGATCATTTTCTGTCCAAAAATAACATTCTTCACCCTGGTAAGATTATTCATAACCTGCGTATTGCACTCGATTTAATTGACAGGCTGCGTAAATTACCCCCCTCATCTCCCCATGAAAACAACATTTATGTGATTTGTTTTTTTAACTCAGCTGTTAAATACAGGCTTTAGTTTCTATCAGTCGCTGCCAGTTTAGCTAAAGTGGTTTTCCTCTAGCTTTGCTCTTTCTTATCTGATCATTGCTCTCCCTTTATTGCTTCTGCATTGGAGACACATTTGTGTTACAATAAAGCTGCTGAAATCCAAAGACTACTCACTGAAGCAAAGGCTGTCAACAAATCCTTGGTTTTTGGCACAGAAAATTTTTGGGCTGGGGGAACTTTTCTCATCTGAAGAATAAAAACTAAAAAAAAAATCAACAACAGAAAGGTATTTTGCTTCTAGATACACTAGGTTTATGTTCCGAAAAGTGGT
The DNA here is from genome assembly GCF_965112155.1 of Podarcis liolepis. NCBI lineage: Eukaryota > Metazoa > Chordata > Lepidosauria > Squamata > Lacertidae > Podarcis > Podarcis liolepis. Next base: position 30,537,425 of record NC_139554.1, read on the forward strand.
GCCTCTAGAATATTTTAATTTGTTCCCCTTTATTTTTGCTAATGTTAAAGAGGTATTTATTTATTTATTTTATATACAGCCCTATACCTGGAGGTCTCAGGGCGGTTCACAGAATAAGATGAGAACCCGTTCATCAGTCTTAGTAAGGCTGCAACTATAAACCCACTAGCCTCACTGAAATCAATAGGATTTACTTCAGAGTAGACATGTATAGGATTGTCCTGTAAAGGGCAAAAACAGAGAAAAATGGGTACTGGTTAATTTTGCCTACTCTTACATTGCTTCTGAAGGAAACTCATTAATAAATCCTTTGCAACTATGAGCTGTGCATATACAATATGTGTAGAGCACGACAGCCCAACTTAACTAAATATTGCCCTTGGGGGTTTTGTGTATCATATACACAAAACATTTCTACCTGACACCATGGGAGACTCTTGTGAAGCTTAAAGTTGATGGTATGATTTCTGTTGCAGGGGGTGGTTAGAACTAAAACTAATTGGATAGTTCAGATTTTGGGGAAATATAGTGGATTCTTCCTGCTGATTTGAGTGGAAATTCTACTATGAGATATTATCTGTGTGGACCTAACCCTCCACAGCTGATTTTGAAGGTGCACAGGGACCTTGTAAGGAAGAAGCAGATTTGTCGTGTGCCCCTGCCCCATATTTCCCCCGTAGTTCTCTGATTGTGCTTTTAATTGTAAGTGCGGTGTAATACGAAGCTTACATGTAGGCGTGACTTAATATAACTTTTTCATTAGCTGGTTTCTGTTTTTACTAGGGCCTGTGCCCCTACTTGCTACACTTGTCAACTCCACCAACCTCCATAGCCCAGTTGGTTAGATCATGGTGCTGACAATGCCAAGGTTGCAGGTTTGATCCCCATGTGGGCCAGCTGCCTATTCCAGCATTGCAGGGGGTTGGACTAGATGACCCTTAGGAACCCTTCCAACTCTACAATTCTATGATTCTAACTCCTTGCCCCTTTATTTACACTTCACATAAAAAGAAATCAGACCTCACCACACCTCTGCAGCTCATCTTGGGCCACCTGCCTGATCAGCTGCCTGCATCTGTGTCCTCTGGATCCCTCTTCCTCACTTCACCTGGGTTGCCCACCTGCCCACATCTCCCTCCTCCAGTTCCTTCCTCCTCACATCTCCTGGGCTTGCACCTCCGTTATCCAGATCTGTCCACTCCTCTCCTGGACCACAGACATCAACTGGATCCAGTTCCCCCTGGTTTATGGTCTGTGAGTAATCAGAGAGAAGGTAAACCACATAGGTTTTTGTGCTAGCCAAAACACAAGAGAGGCACTCTCTTTTTTTTATTTGTGCACATTTTTTTCTGTTCAGCAGGAGTTCTGGAGCATGTTGCAACTGGCATCCATTGTGGTTCATGCAGGTTTAGATGCACTATGGCTAGCAGCTGTAAAGGCTTGCCTCAGCCCTGACTGTTGTGGACCTATTGACACCATAGAGTTGTAAGATGGGGAGTGCTGAATATAATGTCCTTTTATCATTGTAAAAGGTGGACTCCTGATGTGGTTTCTACAACTAGAAAGCGATGGATTTCCCCCCAAGGTTTAGCTATTGATTAAAGCATTCAATAAATTTCAAGTTTTACAAAAAAAAAATCTGCAACGTGGCTAATGATATTTAAATCAAATACAATTTAAATCAAATATATACACTGCAAGTACCGAAAACATTTAACCCCCTGAAGCTGCCTTCAAATCAGATGTCATGCCAAGCCATGAGCCTGCCAGAACTTTGTAGTCTTGACCAGTTGCCAAAAAAGTCACAAGGACTGAAGTGTACCTTTCTGGGGAAGAGCTATGCAAGGTTTGTTCTACCACCAAAAAGGGTATCTGGGATCTAGATGCTTTGGAGCAGAGATGGGGAACCTGCAGCCCTACAGATGCTGTTGAGTTACACACACACACCCTCATTCCCAGCCATTGGCCATGCTGGATTTCTGTTGCTGTACATAAGGTGGAGCGGACCTGCAGAGCCCTGCTCCTTGCTGCTGCTTAATTGGATGGGTCTGGGGCAGAGCAGAGCAGCGGCAAAGTCGAAAGCATGTGAATTCACCCGCAGGAGTGTCAGGTTGGCAGCAACAGCCTCACAGGTGCAACCGTGTGGCTCAGGCATTGCTCCCATTCTGCCCTGTGTAGGTAAGCAACCATGGCCCAGGTATCAAGGAGTGGCTCTGTTCTACCGCACAAGCTGCTACTGAATTTAATGATTCTGTCTCTGTTGAGATTAATTGTAAATTTTGACCCAGGCCACATTCACACCATGTGTTTAAAGCTCTAGGACACCACTTTGAACGATCGTGGCTTCTCCTAAAGAATTATGGGAGCTGTGGTTTGCTAAGGGTGCTGAGAGCTGTTAGAAAATCCCCATTCCCCTCCCAGAGCTACAATTCCAAGAGTGGTTTAACAATTAATCTCACTTCCCAGGGAACTCTGGGGACAAACAACATAGCTCAGAACATGAGATTCTAAATCTCAGGGTTGGGGGTTTGAGCCCCACATTGGACAAAAGATCCCTGTGTCCCATCTAACTCTACAATTCTATGATTCTGTGTCAGGAGCGGGAGTCAGGCGCAAGTCGGTAATAAATCACAAGACATGAGTAAAGCTAACTCCTCATTCAAGGAAACAAATTCGACTCGGGGGCCAGGCCTAGTGAGCACAGGAACGCATCCCAGTAGATCTTTCCCCTCCTCACCAGGTCCTTCCCAAGCAATCTGAGACTATGTCACCATTTCTGTATTTGCTCTGCCCTCTTCATACCTCTGCTGGTTCTGGGAGACCAGGGTGGGAAGGGAGCTGGTTGCAGCAGGAGGGAGAGATTTCTTCAGCAACATCCCTCATCACTGCTTCTGGGGCCCCAGCCTGTTCAACCTCTGCTTCTGCCTCTGCTTCTGGGCTGCTCTTAGCCCCAGCTTCTTCCTCCCCCAGTCTGCTCTCTTCTCCCTCTGACCACTCATCATCATCCCAGCACCAGTCCCCTGACTCTGTGCCTTCTTCCCTTGGGGGGGTCCCCAGCTGGTATCTCCCACCACTCCTCTGCATCCAGCCAGTCCATGACATTCTATAATTCTAGCTCCCAGAATTCTTTGGGGAAGCTGTGACTGTTTAAAGCAGCATCATAGCGCTTTAAATGCAGGGTGAGACCTTACAAAATGTCTATTAGTTAGCGCTTCTGGCTTACTAACAGTAGCATAACTAGCTTTGCCTCATATTGCGTAATTATTGGACCCAAGGCACCTTTTGCTTTGGCCAAAAACCGTATTTCTCCTTGTTTAGCTTCATGGATTCATGGATCTGATCCATTGCTCATTTTCTTGGGATCTTCCATTGACATGCCATATGTTTGGATTCCATCACTGAAGACAACTGCTCCTTTTCTCTGAGCGGTTCTGTCATCTCCCTCTGAAAAACCTCAAGAGCATGTTCCTTTTTATTTTTCCTCCAAAAGAAGAGCTTGGGTGTTTGGGATGAAACCTAAGCATCATTTCCAGGAGATGATTATGCACTGCTGTGCTAACAAAATTCATGTTTGGGGTGCTTCTACACAAGAGCTCTTCAGTGCTGTTAAGACATTGCCTTTTTTTGCAAGTAGCAGGAAGCAGAATTAAAATTAGGGTTCCATACAGCTTTAGCTGTGCCCTTTCATATGGCCGAAGATGGTTCTATAATATCTTCTCACAAATAAGCTGCTCTCAGCCACTTACCTGGCTACTTCAGGTTTATTGCTTGCAGGTCTAGCTGGTTTTATTGTTTTCTTATTGCTCCCAGTGGGACAATTACTAAGTAATGTCTCCTTCAATAGGTGCTCTATGAATTGCTCCATGTTAATTTATTCTCCCATAAGGGAGTGGCCTTTGCTTTTGGTTACTGATTTCCTCATATCTTTTTTCTTAATTTAATTTTTCTTTTTTTCCATTTTAAAAAAGTAATGGGGGAAATAGGAAACCAGTAATTAAGCACATAACCCCACGGGGGAGGGGGTTCTGACGTGGAGCAATTTGCAGAGAGGCTATTCAAGGGGAAATTACAAGTCACCCAGCTAGGGTCAACAGGAAGCAATAAAATCAGCTGACCATACAAAGAGGAAGTGATTTGTTTACAGGCGCAGGAGCCTTGAAAAACATTGGTACTGCTTTGCTGGTACACATTGAACAGCCTCAATCTCCAATTATATTTTAATATTTTAAAACAATCACAAATCAGGTCTGGAAAAACATGGGAGGGCAGCACAGAAAGCAAGTGATGGGGGGGGAATATGGATGTTCTATAAAAAGTGGGTGAACAAAGGAGAGCAATTCCATAGAAAAGGGTTAGTGTGGAAGCATCTGTGGACTAGACAAAGTTAAAATGGAAGGGGAAGCACCCCACTTCAGAGGTTTGCCCCCAAATTCTAAAGAGCGACAAGGATGGGGGAAGAAAGGTAGTGCACACATTCTTGCTCCCTTTCCGATGTGTTTATTTTAACCCACAATGTGAATACAGTGGTACCTCGGGTTAAGAACTTAACTCGTTCTGGAGGTCTGTTCTTAAGCTGAAACTGTTCTTAACCTGAGGTACCACTTTAACTAATGGGGCCTCCTGCTGCTGCCGCGCCACGGCCACATGGTTTCTGTTCTCATCCTGAAGTAAAGTTCTTAACCCGAGCTACTATTTCTGGGTTAGCAGAGTCTGTAACCTGAAGCGTCTGTAACCTGAAGCATCTGTAACCTGAGGTACGACTGTACCTGGATGTACCATAGTGTAAAGCAAATCTCTCAGTGTGATAAGGTGAAGTGATGATTCGGAATACTCAATAAATGCAACCTCAACAGGATTTGTTTGTACATTTGTTTTATTTCTCAGTTTGTTCGAAATGACCTGTACCACAAGAATACGATTTATTTAATTAGTTATTTGACAGTTTTTTCTTTCTTTCAGGAGCAGATAATAGTTGAGTAGTTACTGTTTTATTTCACTCTTGGACTATGACACCCTGCATAGTTTTGCACAGGCTTTCCCATCTTTTCCCCTTTGCTTGTTTTTGGCTTCTCTTAACCATCAAGTCACCAGAGCAGGACTGGCTTTGGACCACATGACTGGCCAAAAAACCTCAGCCACATACATTCTTAGGGTTTCTTTCCTCCCTTTTTTGACAGCTGCTTTAGCATGGTTTCAAAATATGTGTTCGACATTTCTGAACACATGAGTCAGTCTGGTTATGTAGAGAGAAGAAAATAACGCCCCTTATTTGGCATGAACAATACTGTTGGGTTGTGGTTTTGCAGTTTCTTCATATTTTCACTTCAAAATAATGCCCGCTTTTTTCTCAGGTGCAAGGGGTGGTGGGTATCGCACCATTGATCTGAAGCGATTCCCGCCAACTTGGGTGTTTGCTTGCTGGTTGCACTAAAGGCCAGAGACTCCAGAAAGGAATGTGAATGCAAGCAGCATGTGTTGCCTCCATGGCTCAAAGGGAGGGTTGTATTTCAGAGCAGAAGACAGTGACCTATGTAAAGTTTTGGGAAGGAGAGAGTACACGGCAGGTTACAGGTAGGCACAGAAGTAGGGTGACACAGCTTCCTGGAAAGGGGGAGGTTGACAGATGTCATGCTTCTATTCTAGTGAAGGCACTTACCTGCATGCCTTGCCCTAAACTAATCCCGGGGTTAGCACTTGGGGACTTCATTACCTACTCCATGGAAGCTACTATTGTCTGAAGGCTTGCAGTTGTCAGAATCATTCTTGTACCAGTAGTTTGTACCTTACAAAATATTTGACTCCTATGTGCAGGACCGGATAATTGCTTAGTGCATGCTTGCACACACACACACACTTTCTGCTAGTTCCAAAGGCATGGAACCAGAGCTGTCCCCATATTGCTAAAATCTGAAGCTGGTCTGTGCTATCCACTCTCCCTATAAGATCTAAAGCATTACCAAGTTGCTGCTCTGGTTGATTGCTACTGTCTTCCTCAGATGTATGTTCTATTAAATTAATTGGAATATGTTGTCTCAGCCCCCTCTACGATTATGGACAGTATCCACATAATGCCTTCCACCTCCATGTGGATTTCCACGTGCACAGTGGGACTTTCCCCCCTCTTTGCACCATGCAACCTCCCAAAATCGGCTTTGGAGGGTTGGGAGAACCCCTGGAAGAGATTTAGGGGATCGGTGGTCAGAGGAGAGTGGAGAAGTCCCATTGTGCAACCAGAAATCCTGTACCTTTTCACTTAGTTTTTACCAGTCTTCTCCAACCTGGTGACATTCAGATGTTTTGGATTACAGTTCCCATCCTCCCTGAAAACTGGCCATTCTAGCTGGGGCTGATGGGAGTTGGAAACCCCAAAATCATCTGGATGGCATCAGATTGGGGAATGTTGGTTGAGAGTGATGCAGCTATATCTCTGATTGAACCAAAAAGGGCGCAGTGAGTCATGGACAAGCAGGCTCCACATTGCCTCTGACTTCAGAAAAAAATAAACACTGGTACAATATATCCTTGATTATGCAGAGGTGTGGGCAATGCCCTACTTGAGAGCTTACCAGAATGGCCACAATTGGAGACAAAAGACTGCACTAAATGGACCCTGGGTGTAACCCAGCAAGGCAGTGATTTTATGCTCCAGCAACATAAGATGACCTTAGGCTATTTGCAAATGAACAAAGTGGTAGTTTTACAAACATGGGAACAAGAAGCATTTGTTCCCGCATTTATTGCATTTACTGAGTCTTCACTTGTTTACTGCCCCAAAGTGGCAATGAAGGAAGGCTGCTTTAAATGAGCATGAAAATGCTCCTCCCAATAAGGACCCATGATTGAGGCCTGTAGTGCCAGGAACTCTTTTTCTGGCCTTTAGCACAGAAATCCCGCAACCATGCTTTGCAAAGGAAGACACAGGAACATAGGAAGTCTTGTGCAAATTCAGGTCTATTTGCCCGTAGCCCAATATTATCTACTTTGACGTGCAATGGGTCTCTAGGGTCTAAGCTGGGGGCCTTCCCCATCACCTGTGATCTGATCCTTTTCAACAGAGATGCCAATAAAGGAACTCAGGACCTTCTGCATGCCAAGCAGGCGCTCTGCCAGTGAGCTACGGTTGTCCCTTACATGTGATGGCTATTTTGGAGAAGAATGACAATGACTGTTAGTAGGATAAAGAAAGCTGGGGAGAGAGGAAGGCTACTCTGAGAAAAGGTGCATCCATCAAAATACTTTCCCCCATGAGTGGAAAAGAAGTAGGGAGCCATTTTGAGCAGAAAACTGGAGCTGTTTGTCATCCAAAAACAAAACTGTCAGGAGATTGTAAGTATGGTCCAGCCCCCAAATCAGTTGCCAACCGCAGGCGTCCGAAGGGAGCTTCATGATTACTGTGTTTATTTCTGTCGCATCCTTCATAGTCATGGAAGACCAGTTTAGCAATCTGCTAAATCCTACCCACTTTTTCCCTCTTCAAAAAAGAGGACCTTTGGATTAGCATCTGGATGAAGCACCACAGTGAATTAGTACAAAGTAAAGAAGTTGAGGCCTCTGTTCTGATTTACCTCAGGAAGCAGACAGGACACTGCCCAGCCCTCACTTGGCAAATGATATATATATATTTGCCATCTATACCTTTTATTGCTTTGGTTAGACCTATTTTCACATGTTGTTTTGACCACTCCCTTTGGAACTAAAATTCACTTGTATGGTCATCTTGGCTTCAATGCTGCTTCTGCAACAGTGGGTTTAACTCTTGAACTCACTGCTGGATCCCAAAATAACCATGAAAACAGACACACAAACACATCACCCTCCTGAAAAGCCACAAACCAGTCAAAGCCATCTGGACTTGTGGCTCTGTGGGACTGATGAGAAGAAAAGTAATTAATCTCTGAAAAGAGGGTTGGCAGGGGCCACGCTAACTTGGAAGCCATTATTTTTATAAATATAACCTAGAAACCTTACCTCCCCAATCCCTCAGTGGGGAGGGAGAAGCAGAGGCACTCTCTTACTTATCACTTCAAGCCTGCCATTCAAAACAGGTTTTGGCTCAATATAAGCCTTGTACCCTTGCCTCCCTTCAGTTACATTCAAGCTGGATTCAAGCAACTGACCTCAATGAGAGAGTTGCCACAGTGGGAAAGGAATGCGGAGGCAAAAATTAAGTATCTCCCCTGGGTTGTTTTAGTTCTCTTAACATGGCGCAAGCCCAACAGGTAAGTTCTTCTAATTCTTCTTCTCCCCTACCTCTCAGGGAATATATCCAATATTTGGATTTGGAGCTTGAAATCTATTGGTGAGGAAAGACTGGGAAATGCCCTGGTTTGGGATAACTTTTATTTTGGCCCACTCCCTGTGATTCCAGTGACCTCGGGCCATGTGGAGAAAGAAGGAAAGGAGGTAGAGGGTTTTCTTTTTCTTTTTAAATAGCACCACGTCTAGGAGGGTGAAGGGATGACTGAGTGACTACAGCCTTGGAACAACAACAGAAAGTATCCAGCTACTTCCCTCTGCATGTTCTCACACAACGAGATCTTCTCTCTCTTTCTCTCTCAAGGACATGTCTCCAGCTTCTCTAGTAACCACCACCGGGAATGTTATGACTGCACATGGGTAGGGGAAAGCCAGGTGCAAATATGCTGTACAATATCACAGGATATCTTACACAGTCAGGCCTGTCCTTCCCAATAAGGAGGGCCTCTATGTACATGTTTTCTGTGTAGCTTGAGCACAGGAGGCAGCCATTCTCGACTTAAGAGATCCCATGACGCTCCTCCCCAAACAGACCACCAGCACGTGGACCACAGAATTGAGGAAAGGGGTCAAGCTGTGGACCCACTGACGCCCAGATATATTTTTTAATCTCCTCTCACGCCACCATGCTATGAATGTTACAAACTCTTATTTTTCACCATTTTCTGCTTCAGTCCCCACGCCCCTTCTCTTAGGTCAAAGAAGATGGGAATGGGCTGCCCTGGATAGTGCAAACAGCATCACTCTTAGGGGCTCCAGACTCCCTTTGGCTCCCTCTGCAAGTGCAAGAGCTTGTTCTATAATTTTCCAGAAAGAAAGAAAGGAGGGGGGGAAGAGTGATGTTGATTAAAAGAGTTTCCTTCTCTGTACACAATAATCTTCAGATGGATGTACAGACTGGCGTGGCTGCCAGATGGATGTTAAATAATTCTTCCATAATAAATGATTGGAGATAAAAGCCAGCTGCCACCTCTGTTTGGTTAGCTCCATGGCCGCAACCTTGGCTTCCAGTTTGCTTCTTGGGCCCTGTCAGACCTTGGCTTCCAGCATTTCTAGGAAGAGTTTGTGCATGGGGACCTTGCCCTGCAGTTTGATGCTATAGAAGTGCTGCACAGCCTTGGCAGCTGTTTGCCGCAGGAGGGGAAGGGTGAGCAGCAGCTTCCCCGCACGCCGTGGTTCCTCATGACGCTGGCTCAGCTCATAATCCTGGAGAGCTTCGTGGAGAAGGTCTTGGAGTTTCTGCACTGCATCCATGTCCTCTATGTGCATTGAATCTGCAAAGAGACAACCTTTTATCATATGTGGTGGACCTGTCCCAAGGTGAAAGACTTCTGGGAAAAGATTTATAATGAATTGAAAAAAATGTTGAACTATACATTTATAAACAAACCAGAGGCCTTTCTTCTTGGAATAACAGGTTTGGAATTGCCCAAGAAAGATGTTAAATTATTTTTGTATGCCCAACTGCTGCTCATATTTTGTTAGCTAAAAAGTGGAAAACCCAAGAATTACCAACAGTAGAAGAATGGCAGATGAAGATGATGGACTTTTTGGAGCTAACCGACCTAACCAGAAAAGTCCGCAACCAGAAGGAGGAGGAATATCAGGAAGAATGGAATAAATTTAATGATTATTTAGTTAAATTTGTTAAGTTAAATTAACTGGAAATAGCTTGCAGATACTTAATAGCTTAGAATTTTATTTATGTTAAGTGATGAATTAATATGTTTAATTATATAAGGTGAAGATTTAAGGATGTTAATGTTTAAGTTAAATTTCATAAAAATTGGGATTTGGAAAACCGTTAAAAGGACATGGAATGAAATTCAACCAAGGGGAAGCGAGGAAGTCACTTAACAAAGTTAATAACTGTAATTTTCAAGAAGGCTATGATTTATGTTTGTTATGTTTGCTTGTCGTGTGTGTGTGTGTTTGTTTGTTTATAATATTGTGAAAACCAATAATATTTTTTTGGGGGGGGGAGAATCTGCAAAGAGACAAGGCAAAACAAACCAACCAGTGAAAAAGTGAGAGGGCAAATTTGCCTGTCCTTTAAGAAGAGCTGATGCACCCTTCTTATGCATATCACTGTCTTCTGAGGTGCGGTGTGAGAGGCAGCCTTCTCTGTGGCATCCACCACCTCCTAGATGGAACTTCCTGCCCTAGAGGTTAACACATATTCCACCAGCATTTGAGAACCTTTCTTTGTTTACAAGCCTTTGATTCTATTACTGTTTGTGGCTGCAATCTAATTCCACTTACCTGGGAGTAAGTCCCATTGCATTTTCCAGGACTTCTGAGTAGACATGGTTAGGATTGCACTGTAAGTTATGGGTTCTTGTATTTTTAGTTTGGGATCTTATGGTTCTTTCTAACGCAATTTTCAGTGTTGAGGCATTGGGGGGGGGGCTGTTTTTAATGTATCTATTTTTCATGATGGAATGTTTTTAGATAGGCCTCTCTACAATGTGCAGCTGCCACAAGCCAGGTTCAAGCACTGGCTCTGTATCACAGAGCCTTTTAGTGGCAGTTTTCCAAGATCACGGTAGCATTGGAGTTAGTAAAAAATGAAGTGAAGCAAACCACAATGCTGGTTAAATATGAAATTGCTACGACCCAGTGATCTGGAAGCTGTTTCGACAACTAGGGGGATATAAAAACTAAAGGAGGTGCTCAGAACATCCTTTCTACCTTGACCACTGTCAGACTGAACCAAAGGAATCATAAAGGAATGTTATCTCACTCTAGTAGTCTAGAAAGTCCCCATTTGGACCACATGTAAAGCTCATGAACCCAATGTCCAACCCTTTCTTTCAGTGAGCCTTTCAGTTGCATGGGCGATGGTGGCCAGACTCTCATGTCCATCCCAGATGGTAACCTTACCTGAATTGGCAAGAGCCAAGGCCTTGAGTGTCACAAACTCTTCCTTCTCCACCTTCAGCTTCTTATACCTGCGCACAAGCTGCAGGATGGCCAGGTAGAGCTCCAGCAGGCCCGTCAAGCGAGAATGTTCCTCATCCATGATGTAATCTTCAGCATAGACCAATTTATCCTCATAGGGTAACGAGCGGTAGACGATACCCAGGATGAGTATCTCCATCCATGCGCTCTGCAATAGGCTCATCTGGTCCCCCAGGGAAAGATTAGAAAAGCCTGGCAGGGCAAGAAGAGCAAGTCAACTTACGTACACAAGTAGGAGACGATGTTTTAGCACTGCCTGCTCCAAGCCCTGAAGCTCAGAAATCTGGCGGGGACTCTGTTAGGTCACCCAATGATGGAAACCTCAATATTCCCATGGGGAGCCCTTGGCCACAAACATTTAACCACAGTTCAAGGTAAAAAAAAAAAGCTCCTTTGACAAAGTGCTAAAAAAGGAAGAAGTGAAACTTTCAATCATTTCACTCACAGATGTGCCACATTTTAAGAGCCAGTTGCATTTGCAGTTCCACATGGTAAGCCACTTCCTATGTCAGGCATGGCCAAACTTGGCCCTCCAGATGTTTTGGGACTGCAGTTCCCATCATCCCTGACCACTGGTCCAGTTAGCTAGGGATGATAGGAGTTGTAGTCCCAAAACATCTAGAGGGCCAAGTTTGGCTATGCCTGTCCTATGTAGTTTGGGTGATTTTAACCATTCCATGACACACATGGATTTTGTAATGGAATACTTTTATTCATACAATCCCATTTGGAATCACCTTCAGCTTGCCACATTCCAAAGCTTCCCATTTGCTTTGGAAGCTGCACACATGATTGAAAGAAAGAGTAAAGACTCAGGTGTTTTATTTAAAAGGACTGATCTATGTAATTTAGGTGGAACAGCTGCCTAATAAACCATGTATACTATAAACAAATAAATGCTCTCCATGTATACTAAAAACAAATAAATGTAGAGCTGTGGATGTGTTTTCACACTTGCTGCCATAGAATAGCATTAAATACTGCCATGTGCCTGGCTATTAATGTTAGGCTTGCTTATACATCACACCAACAAGCTTTGTAGCATTTAATCACAAAAGTCCATTCACAATCCATTAAGTCCATTCAGGCTGCGAACAGAAGGACCCCCTCCATGAGTGCAACTCCCTTCCAAAAACAGAAGCTCATTCCCTTTACAGAAAAAAAGTTAAGATCCAAGTCAATTTTTCTTAACAATGGAACTCAATCCAGTTTTATAACATTGCCTCCACCAACCAGAGGATCATTAATGTTACCTTAGGACCCACAGGAACAAACAGCACCTATTCTGACATGAACACCAATTTGGGTACCAGGCAGACCAGACAATGAAAAGCCATGAATGAAAACTGAACAAATTAGAATTAGTAGTATTTATTGAGATCCCCACAACGGAGGAATGCTGTGCTTGAAAACTACATAGTAAGATCATGTGTGTTGGCAGGAATTTTTCTAGGTGGTGGTGGGAATGCAAAGTACATACTAAATGGGGGGGCCTGGCTAGTTTCTCACAAAAAAATAATAAAAAGAATAGTTCCTGTATGTTTTGCCTTATAACTCAGATTCCGCAAGTACTAGAAATGTACTCTCTCACTTCCTTTTTTTTAATGTGAAAACTGGGGATCTGGAGATTATGGTTCATCTGGAGGCAGAGCCACCTAGCCTGCCCACCTGCTCTCAAAACTGGAAAAGTCAGAAGGAATCTGGGAGATGAATAACATACAGTCCACACTGGAAAAATGAAATCAGGCATCACAGCTAGTGTGGGAAAGGAGGCCAGGAGATGGGCTTTGTTTCTGTGTGAAACATAAGTGTAAGAAAAGGCCACTTCCTATATCACAAACTTCTTAATGTGCCAAGGACAAATGTCTGTCTACAAGTGATTCAGACATGAGTAAGACACTGGGAGTAGTTTGGCATATGACTATCTGACTCACAAACAGACACAGGTATAAATTTCCCTCTGTTGCAACTTTACTCACAAGAATGTCATGGACATCTTACTTTTGCATGATGAAATTTTCCATTTTCACTCTTGAGATGCTCTTTCAAAATTAGCAGACTCACACAAGAGTCCTGAAGAAATGGGGGGAACTGTTCTTGCTGAGGGAGGGAGAGGATGAGAGTAGAAACACTACTGACAACTGAGCTTCTTCTCAGTATTTCCTGACTCTTCCTAGTCTGTCACAACACATACACATCCTATGTATAAAGAAAGCATGGAGACTCAACCTAGCCCAAAGTCTGCCTGCTCCTTCCACAAAGAGTGGTTTGTTTTCACACCTTGGTTACAACCAGGAATGGGGGATAAATTCATTTTGTTCATTTGGCTTAATGTGAACCTAGATAACACCATACTTTCCACACCAATACACAAATCGAAATGCAGTTATCCTTATAACTCACTCTTCAACAAATTTTGTGATGCAGTTCTCACAAAACATATATTAGGGAAAACTAAGCACAAAACTCTGCATGTGAGCTAAAATAGCACACAACAATGCCTTATATTAGGCTATTGCAAAAATTCATATACCGCTTGCAAAAACTGATAAATTAGGATAAGTGTACCCCAAAATGTGTTTGAGGTTTTAAGGGTTTGCAAACTGATGCAAACCGAATTTGAGATTGGGAAATTTAGAACATAACACTGACAGATTCATCTGTTCCTAGTAACAAACAGGGAGTTACCTAACATTTCTTGCCAAGTGTGTAAGAGATCATTCTGGTTCCTTTTTCTTCTTTCTGTGCAACTGCTTCACTGCTGCCCCACAGTTCTTCCTAAGCTCATTAACCTTTGACTCACAGATGCTCCAGTCCCTCTAGCTGTGATTTACGCTCAGCAGGATGCCTTTATTCCCAGAGTCCTTTGCTCTGGTACTCGTGCGCCTGCATCTGGGCCAAGGGAGCCAGTCACTGCAAGGATCATTTGATTTCTCTTGTTATCAACTTGGCAATTAACAAAAGAGCTGGTGATTGCTGTATTGACTGGTCGGGAGTTCCATTTTTCTGTCTCAGCTATCTCAGCCCAAGGAAGTGAGGGCAGAGGGATGGGTTAGTGGTATTTATTTATCACTACACCATGTTTTGTGTTTGTGTTGCCAGAGGAGGTAAGGGGTGATAATGGCACGGCAGTCCTTGGACATCCAATTTCCCTTATCAGGCCACTGAATAGAAAAGAGGCCGCAGGCCACATTAATTAACAGATACCAATCAGCTGTCACGTGTTGTGTGTGCGTGTGTGAGGCCTGATGGGTAGGAGGGAGAGATCGATAAAGCACTGGGGAGGAGTACCAGAAGAAATAAGAGGACAGCTGAAGAGGAGGCTGGGACATCAGGGACACGAGCTGCAAAACCAACCCTTCTTGGCAAGTCTGAAGTTGGAAAGGAGCTAGGCTAGGCAACTAGGTTGCAGTGCATTGCTGACCACAACCCAGTGCTTTGCCCTGTATATGTCTGAATAACAACAAGCTGCCCTTTTAGCAAGGGAGCTGTGCTCTTCTGTTGCTAATCCACATTTATGTAGCAAGAAAACTATGCTCACAAGTTCTTCTGGAGACCTGTAAACTATTCATCGCACTGACTTATTACGGTCAGTTCATTTATGCTTGACGATGTCCTAATGGAGGAAGGCGCTTCCATTCCATAACCGAGAACCATCAAAACGAAATAATAATCCAGCCACTTTAGCAGTTACAGAAAAAGCTCAATTTTTTCTGAGTCAGACAAGCAGACATTATTTGAAACAGTGTGAGAGATTAAACATCCCAACCACAACGGAACAAGCAGTGCATGAGGTATTTGATCTGGTATCTCAGGGCCTCTTCACTCATTACACTAGGGATTTTAAGTGTATGCCTGAAGTGTGCAGCGTGAATGTGACAAACACACACTTGAAAATGTGTTTCACACAGGTACGTGCAACAGAGAACTGTTGATAGTAGATCCCTGCCAAGTGTAGACACACTTCTATAATGGGCAAAGAACACCCTGCCACTCCAAGTTTACATCCTGAGCATTGTGCTCAACACTGTAGCTGCATCTCCGCGACGAAGCAAGAGCACTTTCTCACCAACTCTGTCCAGAGAGGATGGTGAAATCCTCTTTGTCAGATTCAGACCTGATAGCTGTCATTCATGTTGCATCTCCTTGATATCCAACTGGCTAATGCAAGGTGTTCTATAGGGGGCTGGCATCAAAATCTTCTCTTTTACAACAGAGGGAATTAAACAGTGGGATTCCTAATTCATCTGAGCAGAGAGCAGATCACATCCTGTGCAAGAAAATGCTATGCCCGCTGCAGATACCAGATTGTGAGCAAACAATGAAAGCACTGCAGTGCTGAGATCAACGTCCCCCAATCTGGTGTCCTGAAGGTGTTTTGGACCACAATGCCCATCAGACCCACGTGTTGGCTGAGGCTCGCTGATAGGTTCACAGCTCTTTCCCTCAGCATCACCAACAGGGTGGGTTCTTTCATAGACCACAAAGAGGGCTATGAATTCATGGGGTTTCAATTCTGGCTCAGCACTATTTGAGACCAGTGCTTTTAAGTTAGTAATAAATTATCTGGGATCAAGATAAACCTAGGTCTGTGGTTGACACCAGTTATTCAAGATGGTTTAAACCACAGCAAACTGTAAGAATGCCAACAGAGTAACTACTTGTGAAGGAGCTGTACCACTCAGGGGAAAGATCTTGGACTAGTAGTGGAAAGCTCACAGGAAAAAACGGTCAAATCAGTGTACTGTGGGAGTAAAAAAGGCAAATCCTGTGTTAGGAAGAATGAGTGATGAGAATTAAAGGAGCTGAAAATAAAATGATTGCTACAATAATGCTATTATGTGGTGGTGTAAATGGGTTTACAAAACTGCATGCAGATTGGTTTTCAAAAAGACACCATAGAGTTGGAAGGAGGAGGAGGAGAAGGGTTTGGATTTGATTTCCGGCTTTATCACTACCCTAAGGAGTCTCAAAGCGGCTAACAATCTCCTTTGCCTTCCTCCCCCACAACAAACACTCTGTGAGGTGAGTGGGGCTGAGAGACTTCAGAGAAGTGTGACTAGCCCAAGGTCACCCAGCAGCTGCATGTGGAGGAGCGGAGACACAAACCCGGTTCACCAGATTACAAGTCTACCGCTCTTAACCACTACACCACATTGGCTCTAAGGGATGGAATAAGGCAGCTAAAATGGCCAGAGGGTTAAAGCATTCTCCCTATAAGAAAGGCATATTTGGATGATCTGTTGTGTTTAGAAAAAGATGTCAAAGGGGACATATCCCAGGTCACCCAGTGAAAATGATTAGCTCTAGGCTCGGGTCATTTTTTTAAATGCATGCATAACCAGTTTATGGTGATGGCCACCAACTATGCATCTTTCTTAAAAATAAAAAAAATTAAACACACCAGAATATATAGACCTATAAATCTATGGCTCTAAACTAAAATGGAGATGGCTAGTATCTCTATCCCCCTTCATGGACAGTGTTCTCGAAGCTACCAGCATGAGTTTGACCAAACTGCGGGAGGCAGTGGAAGACAGGAGTGCCTGGCGTGCTCTGGTCCATGGGGTCACGAAGAGTCAGACACGACTAAGTGACTAAACAACAACAACAACAGTATCTCTATCATGCCCTGTTTGGAGGCATCTGAGAACTGATCCAAATGATGGCTGGAGTGGCTAACTTTCCAGCTCCATCAGGCACACATTCCAGAAACATGGAATCTGTCCTGTGAGAACAAGGGTGGGGAATCTGAAGTTCTCCAGATGTTGCTGAACTACAACCCCCATCATTCAGTCTTCACCACTGGCCATCTTGGCTGGAGGCCACAGATTCCTCCTCATCCATGTATTAGAAAATTGTTGCATGCCTCACATTGCTACAAATAAAGCACATTACTTCATCCTTTCTTACAGAGAAGCAAGCATAAGCTCCTCTTGGCAGTATCCCAACTGAACTTCACAGATTCCCTCTGAAACCTGTAGTATTTGTACCCATGGGTGTAGAAACCTATTCTTTTTTAGACATTTGGCAGCAGGAGCTACCAGAATCTTTAGAGAGAGGGGGAGAGAGAGAAGAGAGAGAGAGAAAACACATAATTTGTGGCAAGTGGAGTTCATAATCTGTTAATTTATTATCATCTCTGTCATCCTGGAGGGCCATTAGCAGCTGTAATAAAGAGAGATGTAATTATAGGATCTGAGGCCACTCTAGACACAGCTGCTGTCACTCCACTAGCCATATTTCATCCTGTTCAAAGCTCTCGTCTTCCCAGCAAGAGCAGCAGCAAAACAGTCACCCAAAGAGCCCCTGTCATCACCCCTCAACAGAAGTCTCCTCTTCCTGCAGGGAGACACAGTGATGGGGAACCACGGTACAGGTGATTAATGCAGGGGCTGGGTGTGAAGCAGGAAGAAAGGGGAGTCCTGTCCAGAGGAGAAGACAGCCTTGGTAGGGAAGTAATAATATTTGCTGAACACTATTAAAATGTATTCCCCCCCCCCCAATTGCTGAAGAGTGGCTTCAAGCTTAATTGGACCCATGTGCTGACACCACTGAGAGGGTCCTTGCACAGTTGGTTGTCTGAGGCAAGTTTAGGAATTAATGCAAACCTGAAAGTTGTGCATATGTACACACATACTCACAGCTTTCAGAAATTTCACTGGACGAAATCAACCTATTGCCTTAATATTCATAAACTGAGGATCTAACTATATTGTTACCCTTAGATCATTCTTCCTTTTCTATCATGCTGTCAACTTACTCTGGGCCTGTCCACACTCAGTATTATTTAGCTATTAATTCACACACCCCATTTGAATTAGCTTTGGGTTTGTCTGTGAGGAGCAACTTTGTGGACTTTTCCATTGCAAAATTTCCAAACGATGGGAAAGGATTTCACAAAATGGTACATCGGCACACTTTGCTTTGAGAAGTAGTGGGACAGGATGTGATCAAGTGCTCTCTGGGGCGGGGGGGGGGGGGGAATGCTCCACATCTTTCTAGACAAACAGACAGAAACGAAAGTGTGATTATATCTAACCTGCTTGGAAAATGTGGTATCTCCACAACAGCAGCTCTACCTAGTCAACAACTGTTTGGATTGTGCACTAAAAATGGGGAAGTACACTGACCTCACAAATGTTCTTGCAGGAAGGGCCTCATCAATATGGAGATGGTGGCCTGAGTATTAATAAGTTGTCGTCTGGTGTAGTTTGTTATTATCCTTCCTGTTAATTCTTCCCAGCTGCTGGGTTAGTGGAGCAATCCAGACAGAGTTTCCTTAATCAGCAGCATTACACCGTTTGTGCTGAATCAGGCCCTGGCAGATTGCGCAGCCAGTGAGTGGGGTAATCCCTGTTATGACAGGCCTCCTTCAAGAAGGGCACCACTGGGATTAAGATTTGCTGAGAAGCACTATCCAAAGACTGACCTCCTTTCCCAAGTACCCATCAGCTGGAGTTTTCTCAGTTCAAAGCTAAAGCTATAAGATAATCACAAGCATCTAAAGATACATTAATTTACACCAATAAATCAATAACTGCATTGGAATTCTGATTGAAAGCGAGGAGTCTGTTGTAAACTAGGAGTCCTCTCATAACCTCTATTTTCTATTGAACTCGGGTTCTCCTTGAGGCTGCTTCGCATGGTTAAAAGAGCAGCAAAAAAGCAGGTGTGTGTGTGTGTGTGTGTGTGTGTGTGTGTGTGTGTGTACTATTCCCACTTCAATTAGTTGCTTCTCGTAATGTGCAACAAGAGAGGTAGATCCCTCCAAGGCTGCTCACAGGTTAAAGATTCCCATTGCATTTTTATTCCATTTGCAAAATGTGGGGACTGAAGCTGCAAAATCTTGGGGGGGGGGGTTTACACACAAAATTTCAGAGCTCCTCATCAGGCAATGGCAGCTTCCCTGTTGAAAATGATAAACTAGTGCCCATGACTAGTCACTACAACCATTTTTTGCTACCCACCCTTAGCTTCTTACCTGGGATGTGCTTTGCCCAGCCAATGATCACAACCAGCTCTCTGTCTGCCAAATCACAGAGCGTGGTCAGAGCTTTGATGTCGCTCTCCGGCATGGTAGGGTCAGGCATAGCATAAATCTTTTCCGGCTCTGCCACCAACAAGTGGGAGACGATCTTGGTCACTGCAAATTCCAAAGCAGAAATCAGTATGTGCATCTGACGAACCTATGCAAGTAGCTTAAAACTCCACTGTCTGAAATAAAGGTGAGATTATTTTTGCTTGGGAATGCCAGGTATGTAGGAAGCTGGCTCCTGCCTGATCATACTGTTTGTTCCTCTAGCACAGTATTGCCTTCTCGGAGTTGTGAACAGCTCTCCAGAGACCATGGCGGAGGTCTTTCTCATCACATGCTACCTGCTCCTTTTTAAACTGGAGACCCCAGGGATTGAACCTGCAACCTTTTGCATGCAAGGCATATGCTCAACCACTGAGCTATGATCAGTCCCTGATCCTATCATAGATATTTACATGTGTTAATTACTGATATACCTAAGCATCCTTTGGCAAGATATAAGTTTCCATTCTGAACACACTGCATATTTCAACTGATAATTGTTTTACCATGTATTCTGGCTAATTAATACTGATAGGAAGCTCTCATATGGACATTCTGGCTTTAATAAATGGGGAATCTTCTGACATGGGGGGAAATGCAGGGAAAACGGCTTAAGGAAACACCCCTCTGGAAATTAAAATAAACTACAGTCTATTTCTCATGTCTGCTTCAAATATTTTCCCAACTTTCTATTGTAAAATACAGATTTTTGGAAAGTGAAATGGCTCTTAGGGTGTTTGAGTCCACTGGTACATTAATGGAGGGGACCTCATCCTGTTCTGAGCACTCTCTAGAACAGGGGTCAGCAACCTTTTTCAGCTGTGGGCCGGTCCACCATCCCTCAGACCATGTGGTGGGCCAGGCTATATTTTGGGGAAAAAATATGAATGAATTCCTATGCCCCACAAATAACCCAGAGACAAATGCTTTGTGTCACTGGGAGGGCGGGAATTCTGTATTGATTTGCTATGGATGTTTGTATGTGATGCCAATAAAAGGTTTGATGATGATGAAATAACCTAGAGATGCATTTTAAATTAAAGCAAACATTCTACTCGTGTAAAAACGCCAGGCAGGCCCCACAAATAACCCAGAGATGCATTTTAAATAAAAGGACACATTCTACTCATGTAAAAACACGCTGATTCCCAGACCACCCATGGGCCAGATTGAGAAGGCGATTGGGCCACCTACCCCTGCTCTAGAACATGCAGCTGATCACTGTTGCTGCAGGACCAGCACAGATGGTGCAGTCTGTGTGGCTTGGCTGAACTCTGACAGAAGGTACTCTTAGTGGGAAGGATGATATATCTTTTCCAGGGATAGTTTCTCCACCTCAAACCAAAGTGCTAGTAGCTGGGCAGACATTAGAATAAGATCTATGAGCAATGAAACAAGACCTTCCAGAGAACTAAGAACCTTTACCATTTTTGCTTAGGTGTGCACCAAAGATGTCTTAAGTGTAAGGTATCAAAGCAAAAAGCACAGGTATCATACAGGTATAGGCACCAGGGAATCTGATAGGCTAAATCTCCCCCACTGAGTTCAGACTCAGTGGCAAGCTCAGGATTTTCTCTGAATAATAAAAATAAAAATAATAAATAATAAAAATAATTTATTTATACCCTGCCCATCTGGCTGGGCTTCCCGAGCCACTCTGGGCGGCTTCCAACAAAATATTAAAATACAGTAATGCATCAAACATTAAAAGCTTCCCTAAACAGGGCTGCCTTCAGATGTCTTCTAAAAGTCTGGTAGTCATTGTCTTTGACATCTGGTGGGAGGGTGTTCCACAGGGCGGGTGCCACTACCGAGAAGGCCCTCTGCCTGGTTCCCTAGTGAGGGAACCGCCAGAAGGCCCTTGACGCTGGACCATGTGTCAAATGCCCCAGTAATAGATTCTACGATGAATAGAGATCTACGATGAATAGGTGGTCAGGCAGCTAGCAGGATCCTGCAAAGCTGGAGAACATCATGGTGAGATGGGTAGGCCACCATCTTCACCTGCAAGCTGTCTCTTGTAGATTTAGGGAAAGGCCAGGTGTTCCCTTAAACCACGTATCTGAACCCTCGGTTTCAGTTTCAGAAAAGTCTCAGAGGACACTAACTCATGCGGCTCCCTAATTAAGACAGCTGGGAACTGGTTTCCTAAGAAGAACACTCAGGGAGAGCAGCACAATAACACAATCCACAGCACTATGTTAGGGGAAAGGAAATGGAGGGCTTGCCCCAGGCAACAGAGTGTGATACCGGCACTTACATGGCTTTTTGGCTGGAGGAGGAATCTGTAAGCTCAAATAAGTGCTGCTCTCGGAATCCAATCTCCTTTTGTACTTTTGACGGCCTCCGCGAACTCGATCCAGACGGACCCCTGTAGGCAAAAGAGGAAGGAAATCTTAAGGCTTTTTTTTTTTTTAGTGGAATCAGGTATGTTTCCTTATTCTTAACAGGTATATTTGTATGCACATGCACTCCTATTGATTCCTATGCATGTGGGCTGCAGTTCTAACTACGCATCCTAGGGAGTAAGCCTCACCGAGCCCAATGGGATTTACTTCTGAGTAGGCGTGTTTAGGATTGCACTGCCAATGAAGAGAAAAACTGATAAGAGAAATTGACTGATGGAACAATCCCTCCTGGAAGTGGGGCAGATAGGATAGAACGAGATGTCCATTCACCCAATTCTGTCTGGCTGTGCCAGTGGCGGGGGGGGGGGATAACCATCCAATAACATCACATATGCAAATCATGATGGATGCTTAATAAATAGGATGTCTGCAGGAGCCCTTAGAATGAAACTTTTCATTTACTCAGTTTCTGCATTCTCACCAGGAATGGGTGGATCTGTCAATTTTGGTTTGTCTCAGTTTTTCAGTTTCCCATTCTTACATTCAGTTTTCCACATGGGTTTTTTAAAACAACAACAACAACAAATCCTCATGAAAATTCATCAGCATTCTAACACAAGTTTCTCCCCATTCACATCTTTCTGTATGCAATTTTACCTAATATACACATTCCTGCAAATCACTCCCCCCCCCCCCTAATATAATGCATTTTTGTATGCTCTCTTCACTAAACAGGTGCATTTATAGACACCCTTTATCCTGCTATGTGCATTTTTATACAATTACTTGGCTGGGGAACGGTGTTGAAAATTCAGAGAAGGATGGCTGTGTTTCGGTTTGCGTTTTGTTTCGGTAAGTACAAATTAGGTGGGTTTGCTTTAACAAAATCTAATTTCTCCCTCATCTGTAGCCACCAGCAATTGGCCTGATGTGAGTCTGTCGGCTGCGCCAACCTGGAAATGGCATGTGGGGGCAGGAGGAGACGTTATTTTCCAGTGCAACCGGTGGGACTCCAGACGCAGCAGTTGCTCCACTACTCTGTTAAATCCTGCTGCCACCCACCAGGAATTTGGATTGCTCTGTGAAATATCTTTCTTAAAATATACACAGATATCCCTTCTGCCCCACCCAACTGATAAAAAAGGGACAAAAACAAACAATGCACTTTTAAACATCAGAGCTTCTTCCCTTTTCACCCTCCTATTAGCATCTCAACCCAGTGAGGTAGAAATGTTTCTATAGTGTTTGTTAAATATTATCCAAGCAAATAGAATGACAGGCAAGACCCAGTTCCCAGGAAACCAACCTGACTAGCATTGAATAACCCAACACTATACAGGCAGCCTGTCCTCATTAGTACCTTTGGAATAACTGCACTCTCCAAGAATATTCTCCCAAATCATGCACTGAAGATCTCGGCCAAGATCAAATGAGCTAATGGGTTACAGCAAAGTGTTGTTGGTGTTGTTTATGCATATGAACACCACTTATCCACAACTTTACCAGCACAATGAATTGGATGCTCATTTGTACACTCTAAACTGTTTTGAGGTGTGTGTTTGTGTTTACACTCTAGTGGTATTTAAAATTTGGGAAATAAATGAATAAATTCATTGTAAAAACCCTTAGGGCCCTCACACCCTGGTCAGGGTCAAAGAAGTGTGCAGACATTCACTCTCCCTTTGCACCCACTGAATCTATGTTATTTATTCCCTAACATTTACCGTATATACCATTTGAATATAAAAGAAAACAACCTCCCAGTGGTTTACAAATATGTGGGAAGGGGTTAAAGTGGGATTGAGTCCAGTGGCCATGCCCACCACTGTCATGTGTTTGGCATTGGTGTGAAATGGGACTTATTGACTTTGCACCCTTTTGCACTAATATTGAGCCTTCAGTGCTAGGGGCATGGCCAGCTAATGCTCTGGCATTGGGGGGCATGGCCTATATGCATGGCCCTGCTTCTCCCCACATCTTCACTGGACGAGTGAGGTGGGAATGCCTGTAGGGCGAGATGTACACTGGTGTACACTGGAACGCCAGTGAAACTAATTTCCACTGCAAGTCCCAAGTGTGTAGTAACAGGGCATTTAGGTATAGCAAAAGGGAAAAGGTGAGGAACCAGTGGAGGGAGGTATGCTATTTTTACCAAGCAGAATCATGCACATATAAGCGTGTTGTCCTCGGTGCTTGGCTAGGAAGGTGGCTGCACAGGTTGCAAAGGTATTAGGCACCCTCAATCAGATTAGAGAAACACAAAAGGACTTAAGTGCATTAAAAGAGATAAGCAAGAGAGAGGGAGAGAGGGAGATGCAAGGAGATTTACCCTCCATCCCTCTTTTCCTTGCTGAGTAGATATGTCTATTCATCCAAGGACATTAGCTCGTTAATTTCAAAGGAGAGACTCTGTTCTCCTCCTGTCCCTCCATCCTGTTTGACACTCCTTCAGGCAAGCACTTTAAATAAGGTCACAGTTGTTGTTTCATCCAAACAGTCATCATCATGGCCAGCGTTAAAGAGACAGTGTGTGCAGACTAAAACCTCCCGCTCAGCTGTCGCTGTCGCTATGCAGAGGAATCACTATGTGCAAACCTCACCATTTATTATTATTATTATTATTATTATTATTATTATTATTATTATTATTATTATTATTATTATTGAATTAAAACCCCACCCATCTGGTTGGGTTTCCCCAGCCACTCTGGGTGGCTTATAGCACATAAAACTGTAAAACATTTATATGCTGAACCTACAATGTAAAAGACACCGACGTGAGATCCCTGCTCCAAAGAGCTTACAATCTCTGCAGAAACGAAAGGCAACACAATCCAGCAGCTAGGAGGTAATGTTTGGCAGGGCCCTGAGCTGTTTCATAAGTTGCTCTCAGAACAGTGAAAAGAAGAAACTTCTTTTGCTAATGCACATGAGAAAGGAACGGGAGAGAAACATGGGCTGTGCGAATTTTCTAGAAATGATGCAAGCACATTGATTTGGGGATGAATGAGGTGCTGCTTGGTGGCCTGGGAGGTGGAATAAGCTGCGCTGGCTGGCGACTGGGGCCAAAGCTCTGTGGCCTGCCCTCGCCACTGAATGCAGGGCAGCTGCTCCTCCCCCCCTGCTGTGTCCAGTGTGGCAACTTCTGAGGAGAAATGCCCCCCTGAAAGGCAGGGAAAGGGTCAGCCAAGGCCATGAGCCTCCAAAGGTGGCGTGAAGCAGCTTGTTTTCCTTCGCTACCAGCCATTGGAGTGGGGCCACTGAACTCCTCTATCTAGGCTCCTCTGCCCTAGGCTTTTTGGTGGGAACAAGGCTGCGGTGTCATCCTCACACCCAGCTAAAGGTACCCAAAAGAAGAAGAAGAAGAGGAGGAGGAGGAGGAGGGGGAGTTTGGATTTGATATCCCGCTTTATCACTACCTGAAGGAGTCTCAAAGCGGCTAACATTTTCCTTTCCCTTCCTCCCCCACAACAAACACTCTGTGAGCTGAGAGACTTCAAAGAAGTGTGACTGGCCCAAGGTCACCCAGCAGCTGCATGTGGAGGAGCGGGGAAGCGAACCCGGTTCCCCTGATTACGAGACTACTGCTCTTAACCACTACACCACACTGGCTCCGCCCCCCTACAATTAAAAAATAAATAAATATTGGTGATTGTGGAGGAGAGGAGAAAAGAACTGAAAGTAGGGGGGAGCTAAAGGTGAAAAAATTGGTTTTTTAAAAAAGTTCTAACTTGGTTAGAAAAAGTTCTAACTGCAGGAGCCTGATCTATCGACTCATAAGCTGAGCAAGAGGTTCTATGCTTTGCCTGTTTAATCCTGTGGGAGGCGCCATTCCAATGGGGGGCAATATCACCTAACCTCATGTAAACAGGATGATCAATAGTATACACCATGCTTTCCTGTATAGCTTGGGGGCCTGGCAAACACTGAATGAGGACACCTGCAACCTGCAAAAATGAGTGGGTGCAAATGGCTTAATTTTTCCAAGCCTCAGAGCCCTATCTGCCCTTCAGAACCCCTTTGCCCAAGCTGCAAGAAAAATGCGTTCAATGCTTCTAAGAAAGCCCAGTTGGTGGGATTTGCATCCATAAAGAGGAAATGGTAGGGATGGGGGTGACGAAAACAAAACAAAAAAATCAGTTCTGAGGCTTGAACAGAAATGGAAGTAGAATGCATATGCTGAGATTTGCAAGATACATGAGGATATCAATCACAAATTAAGTTACAGTAATTATTCTGCATTTCACGCCGGCTACTTGAGTCTGAGCTTTGACAGCATTGCAGTGACAGCACTAAATGAAAGTGCCCTATAGAAGGCAGACAAAGACGATGAGGGAAAACACAGCACATGTGAGTCATACTGTCCAAATCAGTCTAGTTAAAGTTCCTTAACAACACAGTCAGGTCACCTGCAGCTGCAGAAGGTTCGCTGCTGTCTGAGATGGGGAGTTGTGAGTAGACGTTAAAGGTCTCTAGTGCGCCTTGGTTGCTTCACTAGACTGAGAAGCTATCCCCTCATTGCACCATGAAGCAGTTCCAGTTTTGGTTTAGGACTGCTTATTTGGGGGAGTGGAGTTACCTAACATACCAAGTTGTCTTACCCTGTTCCAGTTCGCTTACTTGCCGATTTAAAACAAAACAAAAACCCAACTCCTCAATGGTCGTTTGTGTGAAGCAGTACATGGGCATGCATTAAAAGAATATAGGCAGAGAATGAAATGCTAGACTTTCCTCTGGGAAAGATGACAACAGCGTGTGCGACTCTGTGTCTGTGTTGTGTGAAGCAATAGTGAGTATAGAGCTGAGGCAAAATTTCTCATAAGAGTTTTTTCAGAAAAAAAATTCTCAACATTTTCTTTTCCGGGCTCTTTCCCTAAGAGGGCCATATTGCTGAATATTCTCCACCATTTATGTGCTGGGTTACCATCTCCCTGCAACCGCGTGACTGAACAACACTAGGTTTGGGACTTTGTGCGGGATGCAAAATGGCTGCTGGACAGTCAGCAGTTTTGAACTGCTGGTGACATTTTTGTAGGGCAAATATGTCCCCCCCCCCCAATGTAAAGGTAAAGGGACCCCTGACTGTTAGGTCCAGTCGTGCCCGACTCTGGGGTTGCGGCGCTCATCTCGCTTTATTGGCTGAGGGTTAGCCGGCGTACAGCTTCCAGGTCATGTGGCCAGCATGACTAAGCCGCTTCTGGTGAACCAGAGCAGCACACGGTTTACCTTCCCGCTGGAGCGGTACCTATTTATCTTTGATGTGCTTTTGAACTGCTAGGTTGGCAGGAGCAGGGACCGAGCAACGGGAGCTCACCCCATCGTGGGGATTCAAACCGCCAACCTTCTGATCGGCAAGTCCTAGGCTCTGTGGTTTAACCCACAGCGCCACCCGCATCCTCCCCCACCCCAGTGTATCGTTACCCAAAGAATGGCTTTTGAAGGCAGGTGAACGTAATGTAATGCAGCTTCCCAACCTGCTTGCTGACCCTATTTGGGAAAAGCTGCAAATAATTTTCCTTCTCCTTGTAGTGTTTTCACTTTTTGCTTTCTTACTATTAACTTTCTTTTCTGGGAAAAAAAGGACTTTTGATGCACTTCACCGGTGTGGGGGCAGAGTCACGGTGGCTTCAGATTCAGCCTTACCTCCTGTCTTGACTAAAGCTGTCAGTTTTCTAATCATCCTGTTGGTGCCACTCATGTTCCAGAAGTCCTTCGAACAGAGCTGTGCCAGCACCAGCCCTCTGCAGTATGAGAGCCATTCTACTGATCTGTTTGCTCTCTCTGCCTTTCTCCAGCGCAACCCTGCCAAGAGACATCTGTCCAACAAGTTTGAGATCAGATGTCCCCTCACTGACTTGATAACATCAGGCTTGGGAGGTTTTTTTCTTAATGGAAGGCAAATAATTCCAGCTTCAGAGCCCCCCCCCCCCCTACATGCTGGATGTAGGCCCAGTCTGTCGGAAGTAAAAATAGCCGAGTGTGCAGAGGAGGTAGCACAAGCAATCAAGTTTAGTTTCTTTTTTCTTACACGGAGACTAAAAATACCTCTAAAAGCTCCATGAAGCAAAGCCCTAGACAGTGGGAAATGCAGCCCATTTGCTGTCATATGGAATTTGCAGGCTATGCATCCTTTTCAGTTGAGTCCCTTGGCAGGGTAGGTCTCCTGACTTTCCATTCTGTATTTGATCCTTGGGGCACCACGTACCCGTACGTCTGCCTGCATTTCTGCATGTATGTGTCCATATTTAAGAGTTTTTCTGCATGGCCAGTTTAAGGAGTCCCCGTCACCCCAACTGTTCACAACTTATTGCATCTTACTGCATTTACTCATCCCTGTGCTTTTTACCACAAGGGTGTGTCTGGCTGCTTTGAAGATAGGAAGCCGAGTTCTGTTACATAGCAATGCTTGTTACTGTGAAACACCCTGCTCTGTTTTTAATGTCTTGGTGCATATGTGGGCATGGGGGTATGTGTGCATGCCCACAAACATATATGCCCCCCCCCCTAAATAGACCTGAAAGTTTGCTGCTCAGAATAAAAAAAATATTAAAAAAGAAAGTTTGCTGATCACAATCTGCTACCTTATTATTTCACACGGTATGGCCAACCCTGCTACATCCCCAGTGCCAGGCTATTTCCTACCATTAAAATCCACACTGCTATGCAGAGCACCATAAAAGCATTCACCAGAAGCAGCATTTTATTATCATAATAGCCAAAAGAGAGAATGCACATGTAGGTTATCAATTAAGTCCGAAGAATCATACCATTTCCAGGGTGCAAGACCACCTATTGTCTGGAAGTGCCCTAACACAGGGACTGGGAGCCTCGGGCCTGAGGGCCAAATTAGGGCCCCCAGGCCTCCCCTTTTGGCCCCACAAGGCTGTTTTTCAAAAACCATGCCCATTTGCCCCACACCTGTTCTCAGAAAGCAGGATTGAACCCCCCATGCATCAGCTGATGAGTAAAGAGTTCAATCCTACTTGGCCATTATCTCCCCCTACCTGCACAGGCCAACTTTGACAGCTGGGTGGGACCACCCACATGCCAATCATTTGACATCATTATGACATCAGCTGATTGACAGGTGAGTGGTCTGCCAGGGAAAAAATATTCCCCATCCCTGCCCTAAAAAAACCAGATTGCTATAAGAGAGAGGATGCAGTGCAGCAAATCCTACATTAAGCATCTGGGACATTGGAAATGGTTTAATAGTAATCAAATTTGTTCTTAAAACTAGCGCTGAATAGTACATTTCCAGCTCGTATCAGTTTTGCATGTTCATTCACAAATCCAATTAATCTGCAAATGTTTTCTTAATCCACAAAATATGTCTCTGTGTATACATTTCTAAACATTTCATCCCAAAATATGCATTTTTAATTTATATTGATACACTTTTTTAGTCAATGGGTATATAGCAAAATTAAGAGACGTGCAACCTTCTAATGATAATTAGATAACTCTGACCAACACTTCAGTCTGGGAAGTGATGAGGCCAGTTTGCATCAGAATTCACGGAAACCTAATTCCTCAAGCATCTCTCCTGAATACATATCAGCATTGTTACAAACACAAAAAAACACAAATTGTTTTTCAAAGCGCAATTGTCCTTCAGTGAGAGAACTTTCCTCCATGTGCTTTGTTCACCTGAAGTATGCAGAAACGTGGTATTTCTGGCACGGGTAGAAGCAGAATACTCTATAAATACAAAGCCATTAAACCCCATGCAGCCGCAACCTGATCAGGGCCGCCTTTTAATTTCCTGACATGAGCTGGCCACTAACCCAATTACCCAGAATCCCCGGAGGAGTCCTCATCCTTCCCAGGAAGCACAAAGAGAAAGTGCAAGCATATTGCATGGATGTCAGCAGAGCTTTCACTGAAATCAAATATCTTTCAGAAAATGCACAGAATGGAAGGGGGGGTTGGGGGAGGGGGGGATCCCAGGGAACACTTGAGAAGCAGGGGGCACTTCTCAAACGGTTGTGCTCCACCGAAAGATACTTAAAGAGAAAGCAAGAGAGACAAAAATAACCCATTCAAATTAATTCTTTATTGTTTTAGCTAGCTGCTTGGATTACAGCAGTCAGTATAACAGAAGTGGATTTAGAGTACTAGAGTATGCTGTTTTCTGTTTAGTTGGAGTGTAAGAGAAAGGAATTACACCTTTTTTTTACTGACACTGGTCCTCTCTGCCTCTAAGAACAATGTCAATCAAAATCTGATGATCTCCTTCTACAATAGAAAGTGTCCTTTCATACTGCATCACGGTGTGGTACGCTGTTTTAACATCAACTGATAGGAAGTGCCTACAGAGGGTGGTGAACACAGCACAAGATATTATGGGCTGTCCCGTGAATCCGCTGGATGAAATAGCAGAAGAACGTTGCCTCAGGAGAGTGAGGAAAATTCTCAGGGATGATTCACCCCCTGGCCGGCACTTTCTTGATCTCCTGCCCTCAGGCAGAAGATACAGAAGCATGATTAGTCGCACCAACAGGGTAAAGAACAGCTTCTATCCGTGGGCTGTTAGGCTGCTGAATGAAAGGATAACAACAGGGTGGGTGGGTGTCAGTAAACGAGGGGAATTAAGACTAAGAGAGCTGAGTGAGGGGTGTTCGTGTAATCTCACTGTATACAAATTGTACAAGTGACAATAAAGTATTTCAATTTCAATTCAAGAACTATACGGCATGCAGACGTTGAGCAGCTGAAGCAGATTCTAGCAAGGAGGTGTGGTCAATGGGAAAGCATCCCCAATGAAATTAAGCCTTTTGATGCAGGTGTTAAATCAGAGGGGCCTTGCAAGAGAATGTGTTACAGTGACAGACCCTCCAAGTGACCCTATTTTCCAGGGATAGTACCAGATTTACAGAAGCAGTCCCACTTTTTTTATTTGATCCTGGAATGTCCTGCTTTCCCTTAGGTCGGACGTCTGCATTTTCATTGGAGAAATGTCGGAGGGTATGCAGTGAGCTGTGTTTACAATCTGCTCGATGGAAGAAGGAAATTTCTTGGAGGCCGGAATGAAGGACCTCCTTCGCTGGAGGTATTTAAGCAGAGGCGGAATGGCCATCTATGAGGGATGCTGTAATTGCACCCTGCACAGTGCAGTGTTGGAACAGATGGCCGTTGAGGTCCCTTAAAACTCTAAAATTATATTGTTAGAGTAGGAGTGGAAGTCTATTGGAGGGTGGAATTCTGGGAAGGAGCAGCTGGGATTTGCTAGTTAAAGCAGTTAGCAGGTTTGGGATTAGGGTAGAAGGAAAATGGGGTTCTTAGTATCATGGATGTTAGAGAAAAGTGGATTAGCTGTGATCACAGAAGTGGTTAATACATTATTTCTCTTAGTTTTGAATTATTTTTGTAAATTCTTGTTGCCTAAGCAGCTTGCCTTGTAATCTCGGGTTCATGAGTGGATTGTTGTTGAGTTTTATCTTGTAGAAATATCAAGAGAGAGAAAGGAAATATATTCACTCTCAAATTAAGCTTAATACAGCTAACCTCTTCTCTTGGCCTTTTTAACCCTGTCCTCTTCTGCTAGCTTTTCCTCTTAGTTTGGTGTTTTCTAATCGGCTTCTGCTCACGTGGTTAGATATTTGTTCCTCTCCATTTCCTATGCTTTATTCCTATCTCTGGGAGAGTAAAAAAAAAAAAAAGATTTTGAAAGATGAAGAACCTGGTAACTTGTATTGTTAACACTGCTTGCTAACACAATGAGATAAAGGTAATGGAAATATTATTCGAGTTTCTATGCAATTCAGGGTGGGGGGCAGGTTCACAGGAAAGGAACTCAAACATGACCTCAAGTCAAGTGTTTTGATGTGAAACGTAGCAGAAATATTGTTTAGGAAATTCTGAAATACAAATGAATCGGACTTTAGACAGGTCATTATTTAAGAGTAATGATCCAAGACGTTGTTTAAAATTAGAGATTATTGCTCATGATGAGTTTAAGGTGTACAGATATTAAAACCAGTTCAAGGAAAATTTAAGGACACCTTAACCCCTTGCATCATCCTGACTTCCTCTCTTCTGTTTTGATACATGTTCAGAAAGATGATTTGGATAAGACTTTTTAAAGAAAGGCTATACTGTACTCTTGAGAGTCTTTAGAAAGCTTTTGCTTATTACCACTATGTCACTACTGTTGTTTTGTACATTTAATAATTTATAGTTTTTACAATTATTTATAGCCTGCCTTTCAGGATTTAAGTCCTTATTTAAGCCATTTATAGACAGCTTTCTATCAACAGTTCTTGAAGCAGTATCCAAGTACATAAGTATACAATAAGCACAATCTCTACTACTATTAAAGAAAAAAAAAGAAAACCAAAGCACACAGATATTGAGACTTTTAACAATAATTGTGTTGTCAATATCAAGACTTTTAATGATAATTGCATCAATATAAAATTATTAAATGTTTATGCATATATGTGTCCACCTAAACAGGAAAGAATAGTCAGTTTTTTTAAAAAGCCCCTGGATCTACTTTCTCACAAGGCTATCAGCAACCTTAGTCTGAAAAAAACAAATGGGAAATTCCTTGAGAATTTTTTTTATTATTTTTTGCCATGCGTTTCTGTCACAGTGATTCCTCTTTTGCTGCCTCTATTTCTTGTTTCTCAGAGGTCTTTGCATGCCTGCTACCCTTCAGCCCTTCCCAAAGAAAGGCTTTTCCCTGGAGGGAAAATGACAACAGGATTCATTCTACTGATCGCACAGGCTAAACATAACCAGCCAGTGTTTAGCTGTGTGTGTGTGTGTGCTAAGCTCTGCCCATGCCTGCTAACCCAAACCACCCGAGTTGCCTAATGCAGAGTAAATGGACAAAACGGCATTTTTCTGCACCAACGCTTTGTAATGTCACAATCGCAAGAGAATGACCTCAGTGCATGATCAGAAACATGCAATTTGATCTAAGAAAGCCTTATTCAAAGAATTCACATTTGAAATACGACCTCGCTTACTGTCATTTTCAGTCTCTCGTCTCCCTGCCCGCCCCGCAAACAGATAAAATACTAGTCGAGTTTGAAGAGCCAAACAACTCTATTGTGTTCCAATTTGCAAGATTCCAACTTTCAGCACTCTTTGAAATATTTCCTACAGGGTGAGTTTCATATTTTAGAATTCTAAGAATATTATTATTATTATTATTATTATTATTATTATTATTATTATTCCCATCAAAATATCTCAGGGCAGTTTGCAAGAAAAAAGAGAGCTATATATTTATTAAAATAACATTACAAAGTCTTCCCTTGATTTTACCAATTCAGACTGTAGGAGGACTTCCCTCTCTAGTTATACCTATGCAGCCAATCAAAGAGAAAGGTCCTAGGCTATGCCTGTTCCTGATGTGCTGGTTTTTTCCATATTCAAGGAGGGCACTGTTGCTGCTTTTAACATGGGGGACATTCAAAAATATCACCCTCCACTTGGCAGTCTGAAATGCTGTCTACCAAAGGATTTTGCTGGATTTGTAGCTCAGTTTTAAGGTTTTCCGTTCCTAGTCTAGACTGATACTATCACCATGTATCAGATATATATGTATATAAAAAGGTAATGGTACCCCTAACCATTAGATCCAGTCACGGACGACTCTGGGGTTGCAGCACTCATCTCACTCTATAGGCCAAGGGAGCCAGCGTTTGTCCGCAGACAGCTTCTGGGTCATGTGGCCAGCATGACTAAGCCGCTTCTGGCGAACCAGAGCAGTGCACGGAAACGCTGTTTACCTTCCCGCTGGAGCGGTACCTATTTATCTACTTGCACTTGACGTGCTTTTAAACTGCTAGGTGGGCAGGAGCAGGGACTGAGCAACGGGATCTCACCCCGTCACGGGAATTCGAACCGCCAACCTTCTGTTCGGCAAGCCCTAGGCTCTGTGGTTTAGACCACAGCGTCACCCGCGTCCCTATATATGTATATACGGTACCAATTAATTTCTAGGCAAAGGTATCTTTAAGACATAAAGACTAGCCAGGATGCCATTTACCGTATCTGGCCCTCGGAGCCATCACTACATGCAATAGTGGAAGCTAGGGTGGGGCTATCTGACCTGGCAGATGTGTTACTGATGCTTTCCTGTGAGGGAAAGGGGAGGCAAGGCAGTGGGGAGATCAGTGCCATATGAATGTTCCAGCGGAGCCAATAGAGTGTTTCTGCTTACAGTCTCCTTGCCTTTCCCCTCTCCCTCCCAATAAGCAGCAGCGACTCCACCACCAGGCGGTCAGGTAAGTCCCGCCCCACAACTAGTTGACTATTTGTCAACCAATGCTGAACTAGAATTGTACAACTTAAGATGCCAATGGAAGCACCAGCCCCATAGCCATGTTGAGCTGCAGATCCCAACCTTTGACACCAAATGGATGCAACAGTGGCAAATCCTTGTAGGAATGAAGATGGTTAACTACAGGTAAGAAAGCTGGCATGTTAAACACGTGTGCGCTGGGCTTATATATCAGGTTTGACATGGAAAGTTTCCCACACTGTGTTTTATCCACATGCTGTAGTGAGTTTCCACTCTGCAGTGTCATGAGGGAAGAATCTGAGATGGCCCGGCGCACATGCATTCCCTGAGTTGCACTGCATTGATTAGGGCTCTCTTAGGCAAAGTGGCCAGGATATCTGAGAAACCTATTGATTGCTCACTCTGCTCCCTTCCTGCCTCTGTTTCTCAATCGCTTTCTGCATTGCCATAACAAACCCCCAGTGCTGGGTACATCACAAGGATAGTCTTTCACAGTCTTTAAGGATTCATTTGGAGCCTTCCTCTCCACCTCCTCCTCCCCCCCCCCCCCCGTCACCGTAACCTGACAAAGACAGTCTCTATTTCTGGCAAATCTTGCCTTTTGGGTTTGTGCCCACAAGGTCTTCTTAGGCTGCAGTCTGATCCCTGCTTACTGGGTTGTAAGACCCACTGAATTCAACAGGACTTAGTTCTGAGCAGACATAGTTAGGATTGCACCATTAGTGTGTGAGCTCTATCACACAGTTCCTAACCAAAGTCCTACCTAAAGATGAAGAAGGAAGCTTCTTGGGTGGGGAAAGGGACTGCAGGGACTAGACTACTGCTCACTTCTTCTTCCTTCCCCAAAGCCCTTGCAACTCATCTGAGGCTCAGGAGTGCGTACAGCCATTGTCAGATGGGCTTCAGACAGACAGCAAGGGTCTTTCAGCTTGTAGTCAGCAACAGTCAACAAACTGTGCCAGTAAGTTTGAGGGAGAAGCAGATGTTTGCTGATGCCAAACAGAAGAGAAGCTAGAGGCAGGTGCCTGGAAATATCCAGCAAACTTGTTTAGAGACTTTTTGGAGTAATGTTGAGTCATGATTTCAGTAACTACTGGATTCGTTAGACACGCAAGCTCCAAATAAATCTAACTGCGCTATGATGGCAAAAATGACCTTACAGTAACTTCAAAAAAAGACAACTCCCAATTATATTATTTAGCTCTGGGCACTTCGGAGATGACATTGTGCTCAGCTGGACTCTATTTTTAGTCTGTGTGAAAATGCCCCAAAGAACAAAACACCAAACAGGGAATCTCGTTATCCCTTTGTTAAGAAGATCTGTGTTTTCACTGGGATTTTCACCAGAACTTTATAGTAAGTGACTGGTAATGGGTTACAAGAGAAAATCAAGATTTTAAAAACTAGAAAATAAGAAGAGAGCTATCTTCTATAACTTCCAGAATTGTTACAGTCTGATGTGATCCTAACGTCTCTAGAGATGGCAAAAGCACATTGTATCTCTTTCAAAACAGCAAGCAGTGGAGAATTGTTTAATGTGGTATTTGGAAGTGTTGGTGATAGGTGACAATATGACGAATGGGATCCCGGAAGGAGAAAAATATTACTTTGAATATCAAGGCTCTCTTCTGATCAGTATGAGGTGCTTCTCAAGGGAAGCACTTGGAACTTGTAAGGTTGACCTGGATATAATACTAGAAAAATGTGCACTTGGGAACAACCCTGCCTTGACTGGGAGATTAAATGGATGATCTAAGAGAGCCAGAGGTAGGAAGAGCCAATGAACCCTTCATAAACTAAAATCCCCAGCCAATTCTGCATCTCTGTGCTGAAAGTCAAACAATTTTGGATTTGTTCTTCCTAGAAAATTGCTGACTCCTTGGAGATTAAATACCACAAAACTATTTTTTTTTTTTTTTGGCCTTTATTGGGCTTTTTAAAGCCATTGTATTGACTGAATTCCTTTTCTTCTGCAAATAATATTACTGCAGATAATAATAGTAATAACAATGCTACAATGATTGTTGCTAGTAGTTGCATACTTTATAGCAGTTACAGATGGGTAGCCGTGTTGGTCTGCCATAGTCAAAATAAAAAAATTCCTTCCTGTAGCACCTTAAAGACCAACTAAGTTAGTTCTAGGTATAAGCTTTCGTGTGCATGCACACTTCTTCTTCATGTGTATCTGAAGAAGTGTGCATGCACACGAAAGCTTATACCAAGAACTAACTTAGTTGGTCTTTAAGGTGCTACAGGAAGGAATACTTTATAGCAGTAACAATAGTTCATGGCTTCCTGCATACAGATGTATATTATCATAGGATGGAAGTATAAATGATCACGACAAACAGCAGCAATCCAAGGTCCTGGCAACAGGCACGTCCTGAATCACTACTATTAATGGTTGCACATATAATATGATTACATGTTCAATTAAAGCAGTGTGCCTTTGGAGCAGTGTAATCTAAACTTCAGTGCTGCAAAGCCCATATGAGATAAAGAACTGGACCCTAAGTGGATGCTGGAATGAATGTGGTTTGAAGCTGTAAAGGAAAAGAGCAAATCAGAGTAAGTAAAATGGAAGAATCCAAGGGACCGAGAGAGAGTTCATCTTTCCCGGCTTCCGAGGGACAACACATCGCTAGGTCACTCCACCACCTTCAAAGCAGGCTAATTTCTCTCTCTGAATCCATCACCATCCTAATCTAAAAGCAAGGTCACGAAGGGTCACAGGCCTGAGCTCACCAATGTCAGGAGAGCTCCAGTCGAGAGAGAGTGAGCGAGAGGCAGAAATTTAACCTCAGATAACATCTGTCAATCAAAGGGCAAAACAGGGTTTAAATCTACATTACTAACAGCACTAGCTTTTTATCACTCTTGCAACACCTCAGAGGAAAGCACTATGGCTTCCAATTCATCTCTGGCTTCCACAGATGGCAGCCTGCCTGCTTTGGCTGAAATGTGCTGGGCTGGAGCACTCTCCAGTGCTGATATCCTTTCCGTGTGGGTTAGGCTGTGAGGCAGCTGTGCTTTTCCAAGTACATCGATGCAGAGAGTTACAAGTGCTACATTTCCTCCCTCCCCCCCCCCAGCCTTCCATTCTGGAGGGAGCCCAGGGAAATGAAGCTTTGAAGCCAATCCATAAGAATGTGTTTAATTGCCATTGAATTCCCAGTGGCGCACCTTGAATGGATGGATGGAGGGGGCGGGAGGAGAGGAGCACAAGGGGATGAGCCAAGCACTGTTCAGACAACACTGAGAAGATCAATAGGTGGGGTGAGATGGTGGGCTGAGCACTGCAGGGCAAAGGAGACCACCTGCACAGGGACAAAGGCCTCTCTCCAGCCAGGGATGTTTATCTCCTCTCAGAACAAATGGACTATGATCAAACTTTCTTCCCAGTCGTGCCTAGGGGTGTGTGTGTGTGTGTGTGTGTGTGTGTGTGTGTGTGAGAGAGAGAGAGAGAGAGAGAGAGAGAGAGAGAGAGAGAGAGAATTTGATTCAGTTTGCACTGGAAGGCGAACCAGCATAACACACACTTTCTGAAACAATACAAGAACCGAAACACAACCACCTTTCAAAATTCACACTTCTCCAGGTTTTGTAATGCAGTTCTCCAGTCAAGCAATGTGTACCAAAAGGCATGTAACGGAGTTTGTGTGTGCATAAAAATGCATGTCTTAGAGCAGGTGGAGACATACAAAAATGCATTCTATGAGGGGGAAATACTTGGCGAAAATGTTTATAGTAGGTGAGATTTGCATTACAAGGCAAATAAGTTTTCACAAGGACTAAAAAAAACCCCACCAACTGATATAGGACTGAAATGGATAGGTTTACTCAACCCTTCTCATTCCAACCCCACATTCTTCTGCAAACACACCAATGTTCAGTGCACAGTTCTGTTTTTACATGTATGGGATCTTATAGCTTGTAGCATGCCACTTCCGTAAATGTTTCTTATAAAATAAATGTGTACAAATAAATGGGGAATGAAAGGAATAGATTCTTCAGCCATTTTTAAGTGCCTATAAACCTATAAAGAAAGCGAAAGGGAATGCCACTGCTCAGATGACTCCCCCCCCCTTTTTTTAAGGAAAAGGCATTTTTCACGCGTGGAAAATAAGCCAAGTGCAACCCCTCTGAGGAGGGTTTCCAACGGAACAAAATATCAATACAAACAGCACAATAGACTAAAAAAGACAGCAGCATATTGCGTTGGGAGCCATGGCACCATCTGCATGTATCCATCAGTGTCAGAGTCTTACATTCTCACCCAAATGTCATCTTCTAAGTCCCTTCTCTGGGTACTTCCACATTCTGAGATTAGGCAGGCCACAGAGAAATATTGTATTTTTTTCAGGTGTGGTACCCAAACTGTGGAATGCGCTCCTCAGATTGGACTGGGGAATCTTAAGTTTTTCCAGTGCTGGGCAAATACCCTTTTATTTGCCAAAGCACCTCAAAACACATTTCCCTTTTTTGTGGAAGCTGACCTAGGAGGTCTGAAATCAAAGGCTGGGACACCAACTCTTTGAAACAAACGAGCGAAACATGCATAACTGCAGCTAAGTCTTTATGCATTTTTCACACCTGACTGTGGTGTGTTAGTTTTCGATTTGCCTGCTTTTAACATTTTCAGTCAGGTCAGGAACAGAATTTCACTTTAACACAACCGGCATGTCATTGTGTTCCTCCCCTTGGTCACTCAGAATTCGAACCAACTCCAGCTGCTTCCTCCTTCACATCCAAAGCATAACCTGGCCTCAGTCAGAGAGAGGTGAGGGTTTCTAGGGGTTGGCAAACCGACAGAAGTCATGCGCCCGGCTCGCCTTACCTTCTTTCAGCATCCCCACTTTGAGGCATTTCATGAAGCGACACGCCTGGCAGGATTTGCGCCTCCGTTTTGTGATTTCACACTCATTGGTTGCTGGGCAGCTGTATTCAATGTTCCCTGCAAAGACAAAGAGCGGCTCACTAAGGACCAGCACCAAATAGAAGAGAAGATGACTGCAGGGTATTATGCCCCCAGAAGTGTTCTTCAAACAACAAAAAAGGAATCTCTGCTTTGACCAGTGCCATTGTTACACGAGCCCTTCTACAAATTGGGCAGGTGTATCACTTTTGATTTCTCACTTGTTTCTCGTTTTTCCAGTCCTAAATTTAATTCTCTGCTTTGCCACATCAGTTTGCAGGTTCTTCTTATGAAAAGGAAAAGTCCCCATTATTTCTAAAATGCATATGTTTGTATGCACTTTCGTCTAATATGCACATTTCTGCAAAGCAATTTCCCCTAATATCATGCATCCTCGCATGCCATTTTCGCATTTTTATGCATGCATTTTATCCCAGTATGTGTGTGTTTGTACACATTACTTGGCCGGAGAACTGCACTGTAAAATTCAAAAAAGTGCAAATTTGAAGGATGGCTGTTTTTCGGTTCTCGTATTTTTTCAGGAAATGCAAATTAGGTTGTACATGAAAACTGAATCAAATTTCTTTCCCACCCCTTGTTCCTGCAAATAAGGCTTACAATCTACATTTAAAAAATGAAGGGAGGTGGTCAGAAGTTTATAAATTCATGAATAGTGAAGGTGAGGTGGCAGAGGAAGAACAGTGAAGATGAAGATTCTAGAAAAGATTTCTTGCAGATACGGTTCTGACATTACCCTTTCACATATATGCAGAAACACACACACACGACATGTCTTTTCAAAGTACTTATTTATGCATAGAGGGAGGAAATGTACTGAGATGACCTTAAACAAGTCACCATCCTGCAGTCTTAGTACATCATCTCTTAACTTTAGATAATCTTTCTTACATGGTCCATACTGGAATGAATGAAGCTGGGTTGAGATATGACTTGGAGCATAGGGCCGCTATTAAAAGCAACTGCACCCTGCCATTCAGTTTTTGGCAAAAATGTGGTGCAACATCACATAGTTCCTCATCCCTTGCGCCACATCATTGGCTGATGCTGGAGAATGCAGGAAAGCATATGGCATGATGATATAATGTCAGGCATTTCCTTAATGACATACAAGGAGAGGAGGAAAAACTTCAATATGGGTTGCCATTTTGGGCAGCGGCCCCATTACAGGCATAGCTTCTGGTTCTGAAATGAGCTAAGGACTGAAAATCACATTGAAATTGCTACTTGTTTTTTAAAAGAATAATTATCACGCTGCCAAAACAGCAGGATGAACTAGTTAACTCCTGGGGCTTATTAAGGAACACAGTAACCCCTAGCGATGCTGACTCTGAGCCTTACAAAAGGGTTTCACCTTCAGAGTGTTATCTTTTAAGACCCACATCCTGACAGTCAACACCAACGTGAGGCAGTTTCATTTCTCTGGTGCCCTTCTGCATGCTCACACAGCCCTGCCACCACATGGTTAGATTCAGGAGCTCGGAGTGCGGTACCAGCTGCTTCCATTCAGTCTATACCGTGGCATTGCACAGCGCCTGAATTTCAATAGCCAAGGAAGTATCAAATATCTCTAAAAGCTGGAAATTGAAATTCAAGCTTGATCTCTAGTTAACAAATGAACTGCAGTAGCAAGGCAGGTACAGCCAGCCAGCCACAGAATCCCTGCTTTTCTGCAGTGCCTCCCCTCACCCAAACACACACACACACAAGAATCAAAGAATTATAGAATCATGGAATTGCAGAGTTGGAAGGGACCTGGAAAGCACAGCAGGTTTGTCTGTTTTGCATTCCTTTATTTAAATAACCCATTTCTCACTTTCAAATGCAAGGGTACAATTCCTTCAGAGCAAACCTACAGTTTTATCCATCTTCAGGTAACAAACAAACAAACAAACAAACAAACAAACAAACAAACAAACAAATCTGGTGTCAAGAATCAGCCAGCAATGTTACTTTGTGACCTGCACATCCTTTTATCAAACTTTGTACCAAGTCACAAAGAAAAAACTGTTCCGGTGCATTCATGTTGTCCCT
Source organism: Podarcis liolepis (assembly GCF_965112155.1). Taxonomy (NCBI): domain Eukaryota; kingdom Metazoa; phylum Chordata; class Lepidosauria; order Squamata; family Lacertidae; genus Podarcis; species Podarcis liolepis. The sequence continues at coordinate 30,578,296 of NC_139554.1, forward strand.
GACTAAAAGGGAGGAACTATGAAAGTATCGCCGATAAACCTTAATGCCATCAGATCACCTTGTATTGTGTATTGGTAGTAAGAGCAATGTGATGCAATGAATGGGTGCAGATAGGCTTAAGCAGCAAAACCCCTCTTTCTCTCTTCTTTAGAGAAGAGCACAGGTAAAAGAAGGTAGCAGTCAACCTCATTCAAGATAACCAGCTCTCTTCAAAATTTAGCAAAGTTCTCTGCTCTGTTGTTGTTGTTGTTGTTTTATTCCTCCCCACCCCCACCTCCCACAACTTTCCCAATTTCTTTTATGGGTCCTGAGGCTGCCTGCCAACAGGACAGAACCACTCACGCTGCCTTGCAATTTCTGTAAGTGCCCTGTGATAAAGTGATGAGATTAACTCATTGGGATTCCAACAGCCTTCCCACCAGCTGGCAGTCATGCTGCCACTTCAGTCACTGTGGACTTGGGGCGATCTGGCAGCTGAAAGAGTTCCAGGGTGTCTTCAGAAGCCAGAGGAGGAACCTGCGCATGCCAGTGAGCAGCAGCGAAAGATGCACACATGCATGCATGCTCACACATGTGTGCAAGAGTATGCTTTGAGCGTGTCACTCATCCTATTTGACCAAGCATAATTGAGGGAAATGGCTTCAAAGAGTGGGCTAGCTAGGAGATCCAGGGCTTGAACTGGGACATAATCTTGAAAACAACCCAGGACTTTGTGTGCTAAGATCTCAGAGCCCTCTTTGGCCCAGAAGAGAACAGAGATATGCAACATCAGCAGTCTTGGGGGTTGACAGACAGCATGCGGCCCCTGGATTGGCCAGGGTTGCTATAAATATTGAGAGCTCAACCTTTTATCCTTTCCCTGTGAACAAGAGCAGAAACTGCATCCTGCTATTTTCTAGCTCCCATTCCCAGAATTCAGGAGTAGAGGACTGGGGATCGTATCAGCATCCTCAGACAGATGCCAGGACACCTGCATCTCAGCAGAACCTACTGCCGATGCCCACTCTGTCCCATCTGCACCGTCCATATGGGAGGTGCCTGCCTTTTAAAACTACCCCTAATTTGCATTGCTCTGTGGTATTGTGGAAAACATTGTTTATTATTATTCTGCATTGCCTTTGTTCTGACTGTAAGCCATATTGTAGCAGTCAGAAAGATGGAGCGTTCTATAGGAGTGTGCATCAGTTCAAGGTGGGTCGCAAATAACAAGGCGAGTTGGAATCCATACAGGCACACAATCAAGTTTGATTAGCAGCCCCCCTAATGTCTTGTGCCGCTCTGTAATTTCTGTACCTCCTGTATTTCTATGTTTCTTTAAGGCATTGGGATTTGCAAGAAGTGAGGCTGTACAAAATGCCTGCCAAGCACCCAGGAGCTCTGGATTTTGTTGTAGTTGTTAAAGCACAGAAGCAGACTATTTTTAAAACAAGATGAAAGCTTCATTTAAGGTTGTTGTGTGTGTGGTTGTTTTTTTTAAAAAAATAAAACCCTACATTGCGCTGTTTTAACAAAACAAAACAAAAAAGAGCTCTTTGGAACTCTCCAGACAACATTTTGGACAGCCTCACATTTTAAGGTCTACTGGAAGAAACAAACAAGGAATAGGATGGAAAGGAAAGGAAAGGAAAGGAAAGGAAAGGAAAGGCTGGTGTGAAGCTTCAACATTGGGTTTTTTTTAGCGTACTACAAACAAGACACACTCCGGAGGGTCTCCCAGGCTTGTAAATTTCATCCGTTTTGGCCAAAAGAGGAAAAAACGTATAGTCCATTTTTGGATTTCCCATTCTGCTGAATGGAGAACACAGAGCCTCATTTTACACAGAATGGATTGGAACCCAAATTACAGAATCAACATGAAGAGAGCAAAGAACAATCCAGAAACAGATGGATTTTCTTTTAATGCACAAACGCAGATGCAAGCTGAAGCTTGGGGCCTATTTTCACTCCTTAATGTGAGAAAATAAAATAAATGAAATGAAAGATGGTCCATTCCCCATAATTCTGTAGAGAGAGGCTACACTGGGGGCTTTGTGATTAACTAAAATAGAAGTACTCTATCCCACAACCACTCAGCACAGAGCACTGTGCTGCAGTCATTTTCAGAGTGGTCCACCAGAAAGCCCTTCTCTGGAAGAGGGAGAGGCTCAAACTTATTCTCCTTGTGGAGAACATATACATCAGGTCTAACTTTGGACCAGCTACCCTGCCCCCCACCCCACCCTAACAGAAACCCACAAGGAGCATTCTGTACCCTTTTTACATCCTCTGATTCAAAAGTTCTCTTTCTGTCAGGACTGAACAGCACTTGGCTGCTGCTGCAGAAGCACACGGCTATTTTTGATGTACGTTCAACAACTGTTACAGTGAAGTGACTGCCAGCTATTGTTAGGAGGCATTTCCTGGTTCTGTAGCATCGGCTGATGAATAATATTACCATAACTCTGTATTAATGCATCTTCTGTCATTCGCCCCCCGACACACACATTTTGAAGTGGTAATAGGTGCTAAGGGATATACAGACTGAATATAAATGAGAACCTCGAGGGTGTCCAATGATCCTATCTCACAGGATTGCTAACATGTTAACAGCTGAAAGCCATGGAAATCGACAGTAGCCCTTCTTTGTAAAGTTGCCGAGCATGACTTCACTGTCACAAGCAAAAATAAGGGTCAACCCATAATAACAATCAAACATGACAAGCATGAGGATGCCCTTACTTTAAATGAACAAGGCCCTGGAAGTCTCAGGGTTGAAAGAGATGTGACACAGGAGATCTGTGTTCAAATCTTCCCCCAACCCCCCTTAAAGCAGCCATTGGAGGCTCCAGTTTTGATCAGAGCAGTGGCAGGAGGGCAGGGCAGCGCTGATATATTTTTATTGTATAGCAGTATACAAATATTTTTATAAATAAATAAATTCAGTGCCTGTCACGGAATCATAGAATTGTAGAGTTGGAAGAGTCTAGGATCATCTAGAATGGTCTAGTCCAGCCTTTCTCAACCTGTGGGTCCCCAGATGTTGTTGAACTACAACTCCCATTACCCCTAGCTAGCAAGGCCAGAGCTCAGGGATGATGGGAGTTCTAGTCCAACAACATCTGGGGACCCACAGGTTGAGAACCACTGATCTAGTCCAACCCCCTGCAATGCTGGAATTTCAAATATAGCATCCATGACAGATGGCCATCCAACCTCTCCTTAAAAACCTCCAATGAAAGAGAGTCCACCACCTTTCCAAGGGAATCCTTTCCACTCTTATGGTCAGAAAGTTCTTCCTGATGTTTAGTCAGAATCTCCTTTCCTGTCACTTGAAGCCATTGGTCTGGGTCCTACCCTCCACAGCAGGAGAAAACAAGCTTGCTCCATCTCGCATGTGACAGCCCTTTAGATATATGCAGGTGGCTACCATTTCTCCTCTCTGTCTCCTCTTATCTGGGCTAAACACACCCAGTTCCCTCAACCGTTCCTCATAGGGCTTGATTTCCAGACCCTTTCCAGCTTATCCATATCCTTCTTAAACTGTGGTGCCCAGAACTGGATACAATACACCAGGTGTGGTCTGACCAAGGCAGAATAAAGTGGGACTATTACTTCCCTTAATCGGGACATTATACTTCTGCTGATGCAGCCTAGAAGATCCTTTTCACATGTACACTGCTTGCTACTGACCCAAATGGTAAGGATTGCAAAGCATTTGATTTTTCACTTGGGTACCCTGCAGTCTGATTCCACATTCACCAAAAGTCTCAACTGTCAGCTCTCACCCTTTTATACAAACATAACACACCCCAGATCTTATTTCAGTTACTGGGAAACATACAACAACAGCTTCTGCTTGCAAACCAAAGAACCCATTTTGTCACATTGCTTGCATCCCTTCTCCCAGGCCCCATACCTTGAATTGTCCTCTTGAAGAAGGCTTTGCATGCTTCACAGGACGCCACTCCATAATGGTACCCGGATGCAATGTCCCCGCACACTAGGCACAGCCTCTTGGGGATGGCGTTCAGCATATACTCGCACTTGGTGGGCGAGTCTTCCATGATGGCGCTGGCGCAGTCGTCGTACCGTTTGCGGCAGGGCCCTCCGCCAATCCCCGCACTGCTGAACATGGGTGGTGAATCCAGGCCATTGGGGTGGCCACCTATAGTGATGCCATAGCCACCGCTGGCGTCGGATGAACCACTTGGGCTGTGGTGGCTGATGGCGTCGATGCCGGAAGATGGGCTGGATGGCTCAGTCTTGATGAAGGATCCACAACTGGAGGTGAGGTGCCGCTCATCTGTGGACATTCTGCCTAACAGCCTGTGGGTAGGAAGCACAGGAACCTATTAGCTGATGGGGACACACACACACACACATGGAACTGGAACAGAATCTGCTTCAACATTTGATTGCTAAAAAGTATTTTCCCAAAAGAAACCAGAGTCCTTTTTGTTGGGGATAATTCAGACTGAAATTCCCAGGTGTCAAAAAAGGTTGTTTATGTATGCCACGAGTGCAGCCCATGTTTCGTTAGCCCAAAAATGGAAAATGAACAAGGTCCCAACTAAAGAAGAATGGCAATTTAAGCTGACGGAATATGCGCAGCTTGCAGACTTAACATATAGAATAAGCGAAGAAGAAGAATGTACGTTTAGAGAAGATTGGAAAACGTCTGTTGAATATATGGGAAATAATTGTGCGCAGCTAAAAACGCTGGCAGCATTAAGATAAATTCAACAGTGTAAATAAGTTTTGATGGATCCAATAATGGAATGCTGAATGGTATAGTTTTTTGTAAAATATGCAGGGATTCATGATATGTAAAATGAACCATGGAAAGAGAAGAAGGGAAGTCATTGATATCTTAAGGATGTAAAAATGAGTATTTTAAATTGTATAACAGAAAATTTTATATATGTATATGTGTGTGTGTGTGTGTGTGAGAGAGAGAGAGAGAGAGAGAGAGAGAGAATGTATTTCAACATTTGAAATCATGCATTGAAATATAGTGTGTTTAACATTTACTCATTTATACATACATTCACCACTACCATGATGGTTATGCTAGGTAACTTGGTTTTATTTCTTCAAAAAATATCCCAAAAACAGATGTGTGGGTTTTTTTCTTGATGCTGAAGCCACAGAGCCACTCAGAAGCTTTCAGAATCTGCCTTGGGACAAACTTCTTGTCGTTTTAATTTACAATTTTTATTCAGTGGGATGCCTTCTTAGTAACTTAATCAAACTTAGAAACATGAGAACCTTTTCTGAGTCACCCCGGTTTACTTCACAATTCACAGTGCACACAGAGCTGATGAACACTGCTAGTACATATATTTCAACCAATCTGGGTATTGTTGGGTACTTCCATCATTACCCATTTCCCACAGTATATCTGTGCGTATATTATAATAATTATTAATTGGTTTAGATGCAACTAACTTATCTCGCTAGTGGACGGCCACGCAAGGAGATCTCCTAGAGCAACAACGCATTCCCCTCTTCTCCTCCTCCATATGCCCTCTTTTCCCCCAAATACGCTGGGGGGTGTTGGGAAAGGAAACCCAGAATAATGTGACGGGGGGAGACTGTTCCATCAGGCAAGCAGACATGCTTCAGTGATGGAGCAATCCCCTTAGTGTTACATTGAATTCCACCCATTAAATTCCTATCCTGCCCTTCATCCCAGGGTGATGTACCTGGAAATGGTTGGATGAACCAAATGTTCTGTTGACATCAGAATGGAAATTTTGATAATTGCCATGATTAATGTTTAGGAGTCTCAAAACCAGATATGTGAACAGTTGTAGTGACAGACACTGGGCATACGGAAAACTTTGCTGCAACTGGGAAAATGCTGTAAAAAATGAGAATTTTGCACTATAGAAGCCACTGGTCTTTTTTAAAAAGAATAATCTTCAGACTATAGTGATCATTCTAGCTAATTGTGGGTCTTCCTTCTGAGGAATTATTAAAGCATTTGGGGCCTTTTTTATTTTTAAAAAGAGGGACATTAAAGAAGTTTCTAAAATTAAGAAGGGTGCAGAGAGAGTGAATAGAGCAAAACCCTCGTATAGCCCCAGAACCACCAAAATTAATTCACCATATGAAAACGATTAGTACAGTAGTAGATTCAGGACAGACCAAAAAAAAAGTGATTCTTTACACAATGCATAATTAACATATAGAATGCATTGGAACACGATGTGACGGTCACTTGCTCAGATTGCTTTATCATTGTTTGTGTTGATAGTTAAATAAAGCCTCCATATTCCAAAGCAGCATGCTTTAAAATAAAGATGAGGACAAACAAGGGAGGGCTGTTGCATGCATGCCTGGCTTGCCAACTTTCTAGACGCATGAGATTCGCCAATCTAGATGACAACTGGCCTAATCTGCTGAAGGTTTTCTCATGCTCTTAGGTTGTTTCTTTGAGGTTTCAACTGCACTATTCACCATCTATCCAATAAAATTTCCACAGTTGCTGTTTTTTGAATGCCATTACATATTTGTTCTTCTGTTGACCCAATTCAGAATTATTGCAAGTATTCAAAAGACACCTGAAATCTAAAACAGCAAAGTCTTGTGGACATTATACAAGGGCAAAGTTTTCCTATTTGTCTTAGGATACATCCACCATGAGGAAACATTTTTCTTGGCTCTAGCTGAGGAATGTGAAAGGGGAAGAGATTTGATCCAATTCTCCTGTGACCTGGCAAGGGAAACTATTACTATTCCTGGCCCCACATAATAGGCTCAGAGGTTCTAAACATTGTGTTCTTTTCGTGTGTTTTTTTTTAAAAAGGTCATTTCCTAAAGCCCCTTATAGGACTATAAGATCATTGCTACTCTCTGGATCTTCTCCAAATGGTCTCATGCATTTCCTGAACTGAGGTGCCCAGATAAGAACGCAGACCCTGAAACACGGACGGGGCAGAGGAGTGGAGTGAGAGGCTGCTTCCTAAATATGAAGCCCAAACAGTTCTCTATACGGCTTAACATGCCATTTGCTCTCTGAGCCATGTATCACATTGCAGATTGATATCACTGGATAGCCATTCTTCCCCTCAGATTTCTCTCAGCAGGGTATATTAGCCACTTTGCAGCTATTATATCCATTAGCTTCTGCAATCCTTCCTACTACTTAGAAACTCATGGGTGGGATCTAAATGGCTGTGTGCAGAAGTTCTCTGCGGCAGAAGGAGTTTCTCAGGCACAAGCCTCACTTTTTAGCAGTGCAGCCAGAAAAAACTCCCCAAAAGTCAATGAAGTTTTCAGAAAATGTTCCACTGCACTGTGCATTGGAATGGGAAATTAGGAAAGCCCAAGGCGTGCTCACTCACATAGAAGCTTGTGCATGCGGCTCTTTGGATTTCTGTGTGTGTGTTTGTGAAGTTCTATTACCTACGATGAATTTCTCATAAACATTCACAACGTTTTTTCTCTCTCTAAAAAGCTCTGGCACTACTTAAAAAGCAGCGGCTGCTTTCTCTGTCTGTGGCCAGTGATGGTTTGTCTGTTTGATGATGAGGATGATGTGTCGCTTACTACAAAAAAATAATCTCAAAGTGATTTACATTTTTAAACACACACACCTTACAATGCCAAATTAAAATACATCAAAAGTCTTTTTTTAATTAACTGCTCAAATAATTTCTATCAATAAGTATCAATCAGACTTCAGATGTTCAGCTCTTAACCAAGTTTTGGGCCATATACCATCTTCCGGGGCTATTGCATCATGTTCCAAACCACAGACCTTGCATGAGACCTGGCAGTCAAGGGATTAATAGTATTTAATAGTCATGATGCTGCCACTAAATTCAGAAGTATATGACTTGACTTCTTAGAGCTCTTTGAATGCTTATTTTATTTTATTACAGTTTGGGTTTGCTCACCACATTTCCCCTTCTCCCCCTCCTTCGCTTCTTCTCTGTCCCTCCCTCCCTCCCTCCCTTCTTCCCTCCCTCCCTCCCTCCTCTTCTTCTTCCCTGAAAAGCAATAACTACACGGCTTAATTTCACAGACGTTGCTCGTAGATCCTAAATTCAAATCTCTTAATGACTGCAGCTGATCTACTCTGATGTCACCAAAAGCACTTTAGCCAAGAGTACACTACTAGGTCCAAGCTAATATTTCAACAAAAGGAGTAGGGCAGGTAGTAAGAAAACTTTATGGGGGAAATGAAAACACAGGTGTGGCACTCATACCTATTATAGAATCACAGAATCATTGAGTTGGAAGGGACCCCAAGGGTCATCTAGTCCAACCCCCTGAAATGCAGGAATCTGAGTGCAGAACCTGACATTTATCCCTATTGATTTTACATTTTGTTCCTGAAGTTGTTTGCAAAGATAAAAGGACCCATCGCTGATTCCTAGTGGTCCGTGGTGCAGCAATAAAACTGCCAGCCCATTTGCAAAGCTAAGCAAGGTCTGGGATGGTTTCAAATTGGATGGGAGTCTGTGTGCTAAGATTTCTTCACGGCAGAGGGTTGAACCTTGGGGTCCCATCCAATTCTATGATTCTAAGTTACATTATGCTCCGCTTTTCCATTTTCTCATTATCCTCTGTGAGCTGGCCACCTACAAACATCAACATTTGCATCCACATTCAGCTCATTTAATTTCCCTAACAAGATGTGCATAGCTGGTGAATGTGTGAGTAATGTCCAAGAAGCAGTTTATACACTACGGTACTTTCCCTTTGACCACTTACTACCTAATCACATCATGAAAAGCTATATATACATTTTAATGAACACATTAATCTTGATTCTTCACGATGCTCAGTTTGTCCAACCTCAAAATCCCACTGATTTTGCCTTAAAACAACTTTTTGGTTATTTTATTTATCTATTAAATTTCTTAGATGCTTTTCTCACCAAGCAGCTCAAAGCAAATTACATTAAAGCCAACAATAAAAAACTAAAAACACAGCAATACAAATAAATACTAAAAACACAGCTAAACAAAGTTTCCAAATGAGCCCATTTTGACAGTGGATCAGAAGTTGTTGTTGCTGCTGCTGCTGTTATTAAACACAGACACAGAACAGTAGGTCTCAGGGCAGGTTACAATTTAAAATTCAGAATTAAAAACAGTTAAAACTGTGCATCAGATCCTTTCACTTTATTAATATATATCCCATACAATACTTTTGTAAGTGGAACCCTCTGTCCTCTTGCTAAACCCTCATTTTGGCTATTCCTACCTAATGTCTTTTAGCTACTCTCACCTCAATCAATTTTCTAAATAGCCAAAGCTTTGTTATTACTGAGGAAAATCCTTTTAAAATATAAGATGGGGAATTAAATTCATTTTAATCCTTGTTTCTGTTCTATTAACATTTCAGAAGTATTTTCTCACTGAGCATGAGGACTAGATTTTTTTTTTAATCTATGGAATTCCCATGATCCCAACATGATCTCATAAACTGCACATATGCAGCCCAGTGGCATGCCACCTATGGGACAGGTATTGCCCAAACCAGTTTTAAAAAGATGGCATGCAATTTTGAATTAAATATACTCCTTTCTACTTTGACTTGGAAAAATTACTATAGCATTTCCCAGGCAGTTTCCACCAGAAAGCATATAAGCTGTTTGTTTTTCACAGATGCTTATTGTGGAATAATGTACGTACATATTCACAATAAAATACTTGCTGCATTTAGAAAAAATATTGGTGCCTTTATATACACATAACTTAATCTGTGTGGGTTACGTAGAGTGTAAGAATATGGTTTTGGGTGCTTAAAGGCTCTACCGGCAAAGATATTTGAGTCTTTGCCTTCATTGACCATGCAGATTGGCACACCAATCACAAAAGAGTCACTTGAAAATCAGCTTGTATTGAAACGTTAGGCAAAAACTATTCCCCTATGCTGGATTGAAATAAATATTTTTCTTTATTTCTTGTCCTCCTGACGGGACGATTTTGTAGCCTGAGGGAGGCTTGTTCCTTTTTGATGGAACTTTTTTTTTTTTTGTATGTTTGTACTTGTGGTACTTGTAGTATACTGTAATCTGTGCATTTTTTCTTAATAAAAATTTAATTATTTAAAAAAAAAAAGAAATAAATATTTGTTTAACCTCCGAGCTTCAGTTCAGGATAAAGAAATACTCCCTCTAACTTGGGGAGCATTCAGCTATGTTAGAGTAGACCCATTAATTAACATGATTAAGTTAGGTCTATTAATTTCACTCTGAGTAAAACCTACTTGAATACCACCCAAAGGCTATAGATTATGTAATCTGGAATAAATTGTAATGGCTGCTAAAATGTATAAACAAAGGAAACTTGGAAACATAAATAAAATAAAGATTGACCTTTTAAAAAGTTCAGCCCTTACAATGAAGGTAGACGCAGTGAAGTTCTGGAAAAGAAACCAATGCAGCAAGGAAGGAGAGGGGTTAGCAAAATATAAATTGGGGTGGTGATTAAAGATATCATTATAATTTTCTGGTTATGAGTTGTAGACCTGTTAGCACAGAGGAAACCAGGCAGTAAGTTTGCATTGTCTTGCTTGATGGAAAGTACCATGGACAGCTCTGACTGTGTGCTCATTTCAATGCAATCCATAACACAGCATAATGCGAATAGGAAGCATTTGATAGTTCTTTGCTGCATTTTTTGCAGCATTTTTTGTTGTTTGCTTAAGAATCAATTAATTAAATTGATTATGCATTATTGGCAATATAGGCAATTGCTTAATTGCTTTGCAGCAAGTTTGTCTTGCTGTGGATCAATTAGCAAGACTGATTAAAACAAGAGTTGATAAAAATTAGTATTTTCTGAAAATATGCCTAGAGGGGGAATTTATAGAACATAAAAAAGCTAAAGGAGAGTCTTTTGAGGGGGAAATGTATTTTTCTTCCACACAACCACTTTGCAAAGGATCAAAAAATTAAGAAGGGCCCTATTCTGTGTAGATCCTGAATAAGTCTCTACCAGTGAGGAACAGATATCGTTAGGAGTGAAGTAGGTATTTTATGCATTTAAATTGTGCCGTAATCTGAAGAATTCAAATTTTGGCCTGTGGAATTTTTTAAAACTTCATCTCTTTAAATAGCTCCCCCCAGTCCTCCATCTTACATCTTGCACTGCTTTTGAAACAGCACTCAAGATCAATAACCATTTGCCAGTGGTGTTGGGTCTGCAGTTTGAGACCGATGAGTATAAACCTTCTTTGGGTGCATGGAACAAGTTATGTAGTGGATCCCAGCCTTTGATTTTGTTCTTTGCTCTATCTGAATTTCCTATTTCATCAGAGCACGTAAGGAAAGTCTGTTGTATGGGTTCATCTATCTTGGCATTTTGTTTCCAGCTGTGGCCAGCCAGGTGCTTTGCAAGCAACAACCCACTACAGCATAAATCGAGAAACAACATCAATCAATCTAAAGAATGCAATAAACCCAGGTTCATAGGGCCAAAAGTACAGTGACATTTGAACCAGGGAACCAGACCAATCCACCACGTTTTGCCTCCTCCACACTGTGCACCAGCTCTCTTACGACACTTCTCTCCTCTGCCTTTTACAAATCTTCCTGTGAGCAAAGAATGAATAAATCGCTTCATTTCAAACAGGAGAGCTGTTTTAGATTTTGGTTCTCTGGCTTCCTTCGAACCAATAGCAATACTTAGAAATTTTGTGTTATTTATTTGCGTAATTTGAATCCTGACCTTAAAAAACTCTGTGAGGGTGGCTTACACATAGTATAGCAGAAACAGTAACAGTAAAACACAGTTTTAAGCAAATTACCAAGGTTGTAATGCAAAATCATAAGGCAATATCAAAGACCTCAAATACAAATTTATAATTCCAATGATTTTTAAAAAATCTCTGCCTGTTGCTGAAATAACAGCGGTAGATGCCCTGTGAGCAGAGATTTTTTTCCCTAGAAAAATAGGAGCCAGGACTCATCATGAAGTTGTTACAGTATGTGTCACACTTCTTAACAACAACCAAAGAGGTGGCCTTGTGTACCCTCTTGGGGAGACAGGTGAAGTAATGCCAGTATACTGGAAGAAGCAAAGATCACCAGTGTGAAAGCAATGATTCTTCAACATCAACTTCTTTGGACTGGTCATGTTGTGCAGATGCCTGATGATCGTCTTCCAAACCAACTAGTCTATTCCGAACTTAAAAATAGAAAGCATAATGCTGGTGGTCAACAAAAGAGGTTTAAAGACGCTCTCAAGACAAATCTTTTAAAAATGTAGTATAAACACTGACAACTGGGAAACACTGACCTGCAAGCACTCCACTTGGAGAACAGCCTTTACCAAAGGTGTCATGGACTTTGAAGACACTCAAACACAGGACGCAAGGGAGAAACATGCTAAGAAGAAGGCACACTTGGCAAATCCACATCGTGATCAACTCCCACCCAGAAACCAATGTCCCCACTGTGGAAGGACGTGTGGATCCAGAATTGGCCTCCACAGTCACTTACAGATTCATTGTTCAAACCGTATTTATGGAAGACAAATCTTACTCGGCTACGTGTGATTGCCAAAGAAGAAGACCCCCTTTTAAAAAAGCATGGCCTGTGAGCCTCTTTTAACAGAACATTTCATAATTGGTGGTGCTACCACTGAAAAGGCCTTATCTGTGGTTGCCACCGACAAGATCTTGCAAAAAGGCCCTGACAATGACTGTGAACAGACTTGCTTACAGAGGCAGCAAAACTATAGTGGAACTATAGCTCAGAGGAAGATTACATGTTTTGAATGCAGAAAGTTTCTATCCCTAGTGAATCCAGCACAAAGGGTTTCAGATATCAGGCTGTGAGAAATAGCTCAACCTGAGACATCTTCCAGCTGAAGTAGTCGGTCCTGGACCAATTGCCTGAGTGAGCCCAAGGCAGCTTCATGTGTTCACTTCAACCTGAGTTAAAATTGAGCAAGTGCTGTAGAGGCTCTTCCATAGCCTCAAAAAGCTACACAGATTGAGATCTGAATTGCTCAAGAGCACTAAATGATAGATCAACAACATCACTGTTGTTGTTATTTATTAAATTCACACCAAAGCCTCTAAGTAATGTTGTTAAACACACCCGACATAATCAGCTATGAAATAAACACAAGGGAAGCAGCCACAGCAAAGCAAATGTGTTGTACTGTTGTACTGTTTTATTGTTGTTAGCCGCCCTGAGCCTGGCTTCGGCTGGGGAGGGCGGGATACAAATAGAATTTATTATTATTATTATTATTATTATTATTATTATTATTATAAATAGAACAAATGGCTCTCATTCAGAACCCCAGTTCTTTTCATGCCAAGCTTTGCTTTGAATCTAACTTCTATCACAACTTCTTTGATGGTCTGTTCATTACGTGTGTGCACACTATAGGCATCTTGCTGTAGGGTTTGCCATCAGGTTATGGAAAGTTTATGTCCAAAGTAAAAGGTGGGGTAGATTGGAACTGTAAAAACCAGGAGTACCCAGTCAGTGCTCCCCAACCTGGAAAGCCTGTCTCGAGACAGGGCTCCAGAGGGCAGTTTTGCTGGCAGCCCGAGGAGAACTGGGTTATATTAGGTCTATTGATGTGGAAGTTGGCTGAGACCCAGTTCTTCCAAATGAATCGAAGAAATTGATTTTTTTTCTTTCCCATGGAGGAGATGGGGAGATTCAATTCCAGGCTCTGCTGTGAAGGGGTGGGGGTAGCAGATACTTGGGTCCAGACTTCTGAACAAAAATATATTCAGTAGATTAAAAACAGACGTTCCCCCCTCCTTTCAGGGGTGCCAACTTGAATAAAATGTGGGGGTTTGGGGGGGGGCTTGGTAGATTGGGGAAATGCTGCGGACATAGTGTACCTTGGTTTCAGTAAGGCTTTTGACAAAGTCCCCACAATATTTTCATGGGGTTCTGAAATGAGACCCCCAAAATGTTTTCCTATTCAGAGTGAGAGCAATGCTGTTCTAGGAAACATTGCTGTCACTCTGAACTGGCTTCAGTTGGCCCTCAGTGGTACTGTCATAACGCTAAATCTGACTGACTTTGTAGCATGGCGATGTCATCCCATTATATTCTGTTGGCTAGGGGTATCAGCCATGTGATTGACTGAGGAAAACACAGCAATAAGAAGCAAACACAACAGCACCATAACAGCAGTAACAGTGAGGGGAAAGAATAGCAGAGAGATATGACAAATAGGAACATTTGCGTACCTTGTGGGATTCTTTGAGAACTATTCCACTCACACACAAAAGTTGCACTTTTAGCCGAAAATGCAGAAGGGACAAACTTTTGGCACAGCCCTAGAATCCAACACCATCTATAAGATCAATAGAAAGCTGCCAGTCCTGGATGACAAATTGCAATCTAATTCAGTGCATCTTATGGCATGGAAAGTAATGATAGGCAATTAGTTCTTTTCAATTAGAGTTTGTTATCCGTGATTTTTCTGGATGTATTAATATGAAGAAGTGTGAAAAGGAAGACTGGGGGTTTGACTGTGCACACAGGACCATATAGATATATCTGAGCCAGATTCAAAACAGTCATGCACAAATGGGAGGAATGACAGCAACTAAAGACTAGAGATGGGGGGAAATGAAGTCACACAAAAATGTCTAGTGAGGGCACGTTAAAAGCAGAGATTCCAGAATGAAATGCACCAATATATCTGCAGAGTGAGCTCACATCTGGGATGGAATAAGCAGCTACATAGCAGCTCTGAAATTATCTTAACATCATTTAACTATACCCACACAACCCCCAGGCATGCATACTCCTTGAAGCTGAACCCCCCCAAAAAAATATTTGTTTGAGGGGGGCCAGGCCCCCTCAATGTTCATCATCGGAGGAGCAGGGAATTCAGCAGCAGCACAGCTTCATTGATAGCTCCTCCTCCTACCACAGAGGGGAAGGAGGTTGGAAGCAGCCCCTTGCCCATGGTGGTGGCATGAGGAGGAGGAAGAGGAGCCACTGGCCACTGGAGCTGTGCTGCCGTCACATTCCTAGCTCCTCCAACCAGGCGCGACGTCCGGATGTCAACATCCTAGCAAGGTGACGTCCTGGCATGATGTCGTCATGCTCCCAATGCCCTGATGTAACGTCATGGTGTCACATGTGTCCGTCCCCCCCAATTGCACATACAAGATGTCACCTCTGACAACACCTGTAACCTCTCTATGGAGTTCACCTATTTTAAATAATGTGCATTAAATACAGAATGCCTATAGCCCCATCCATTAAAACAATTAACTGTATGCCAGAAGGTACATTTTCAACACCTATTTTAACATGTCCAGCTTAAGTGGTCATTTCCAATGCTATTTCCCCCCACCGCAAAGGCTTTCACTGAGAATGTACAATGTAGGGCTATACAACACATCCTGTTTTCGGACATTTGAAATGTATATGACCTGTATTCAACTAAATAGTTGTGTTAGCCCAACAACTTTTAGCTGTGCAATGTAACTTACCTGCCCCCTCCCAGTACACATCATGCACATCACCTAAATTTGCTCAGATTGGGGAGGGGCAGGGGGAAGATACATTGTGAAGCTAAAAGGTCTTGTGTTAGCAAGACTACTTAGTTGAACGCCACTTTATCTTATCAGTAACAGACCATCCACACAACCACTTCTGTGTGTGTGTGTGTGTGTGTGTTGTTTGTTTGTTTCTAGGGGCAGCATTTTGAATTTAATATGGAAATGGTGAAGTAGACAAATTTGTGCTTTGCCAGATCCTCAGCACTAATTTAACACATCCCTGCAAATGTCTTTAAAAGGCTTAAGAAAATCCAGCAGGATTTTCTTCTGCACAAGCTTCACCAAAATGCCACTACCTGTTTAACTCCCATTCATCTCAATGTATCTACTCATTTTTAGCATTCATATTCTAGGCCTTCACCACAAAGTCAAAGGTCTGGTCACAATATAATTCAAAGTATATGATGAGTAATTCTGAAACATATATCTTCATAAAACTTGTTGCCATCAACACCCCATCCATTCCAAAATACCTCAAATTTCTGAAAGCAAAACAGGCAGTAGTATACTCACATCATCCAAAGGCCTGGTGAAATGTTTTCACCAGATCAAAGCAGGGGCTCAAGGAGGAGAGTGTTCAAAACTGAGGTGCCACTGCCAAGAAGACTCTAAATATGAATCCCAGCCAACCGAACATCTACTACTAATGGTATATCTAATATGGCATGTGCAACAGATCTAAAATCATAGCCATGATTATACTGAAAGAGGCACTCTTTGAAGTAGGTAGGCTCCAATTTGTCTATAGCTTTATGTGTCAGATGATGCTTGAATTCAATTTGGTGACAACTTGCTTGACACAACATGGTCTAACCTCCCTGCAAACAAACTGGGATGAATGCTCAAGAACAGCATCTCTGGCAGTGACCTGTGACAGCTTGATTGTTTTGGAGTCCATGGGTGCTACAAGTTGTTGGTTTTGTCCCTGCTGCTACAAGACTCCCTAAAATAATTTTAAGTGGCTCAGAAGTCCTGAAAGAGAATAAAATCCCTCTCCTTTTCCAGGTACATTTATTACACCAAAAGGGGAGTAAGGTAAGTCAATGAGAAGAAAGCAAGTTATGAAGTTTATGTTGCATATAAAACGGATGTGATCAAAATGACTAGTGAAGTAAATTATTCCAGCAACAGCATTCTAAACAGAGCTAAGCAGGTCAAGGTGGGAATGGGGAAGGCCCGTGAAAAGAAGATTAATCAATAATCAAGATGGGGAAAGAGCAAGACTTTGATCCAGAGCAGCGTGCAGATAGCTCTGAGTCCAGTAAGCCCCTTTGCTGCTGTTGTTTCTTACTCTCCATCCCACACAGCAAGCTGCAATAAAAGTTGAGAGATCATCTGAGGCAGTTTGCGTTGTGATATGGCAAAGAAGAATTTCTATCAGCCACAGTGGACCCAGGCAGGCCACTTTCCATGCCTAAAGTGGCTTGCTAGATTGTGGCCCAACGCATTAACCAAGGTCTTGGCAATAGAAATAATAAATAGCAAAATCCATTATTAATCCTTCATTTATTTTAACATGCTTTATCCAAGGACTGATGACCAAACTTAGATGTGACATCAGAAATGCATGAATACATGGGGATGGGCGGGGTGAGTGGGAAGAAAATGAAAAGCCTCTACATGGGGGATTTTGGATCAGGCCCAAGTCAGAGGGGAAGGCGTTTTTCCACTTTCACCCATGTGGGTTCCCCAGTACAAACCAGGCTCCCTATAAGCCAGAGGGGGAAACAGACAGGTGAACTACCAAAACTGTATGCCTAAGCGACTGAGCAGGTGATCAGTGATAATGGAAGAATTCTTAGGAGGGGCAATAATAAAGATTCTGGCTTTTACATATTGAGCTAGAGCTGACAATCTAATCTGAGATTTCTAAAAGCAAATTAGAAGTCTGAACTTGAAAAACACGTCGAAGAACAGATATGAACAGAAATAATTGGGTATCAACAGCACCCTGAAAACCATGCAACTGGACATAGTTGTATGGTGAGGGGGAAAGGTGAGTCCAAGGGCTCAGACTTCAGGAGAGGGTGGCAAAATGTTGTTGTTGTTGTTTAGTCGTGTCCGACTCTTCGTGACCCCATGGACCATAGCACGCCAGGCACTCTTATCTTCCACTGCCTCCCACAGTTTGGTCAAACTCATGCTGGTAGCTTTGAGAACACTGTCCAACCATCTTGTCCTCTGCCATCCCCTTCTCCTTGTGCCCTCAATATTTCCCAACATCAGCGTCTTTTCCAGGGAGTCTTCTCTTCTCATGAGGTGGCCAAAATATTGGAGCCTCAGCTTCACGATCTGTCCTTCCAGTGAGCACTCAGGGCTGATTTCCTTAAGAATGGAGAGGTTTGATCTTCTTGCAGTCCATGGGACTCTCAAGAGTCTCCTCCAGCACCATAATTCAAAAGCATCAATTCTTTGGCGATCAGCCTTCTTTATGGTTCATCTCTCACTTCCATACATCACTACTGGGAAAACCGTAGTTTTAACTATACAGACCTTTGTTGGCAAGGTGATGTCTCTGCTAGGCTATGTCAATTTTCCATTTTGGGGCAGTTTGTTCATGCAAATCCCAAAAATCTGCAATCCATACCATCCAGACCTTGAAACTCTTTTAAAAGAATACACACACACACACACACACACACACACACACACACACACACAATGATCCATCAGGAACTATGATGACTATATTACTTACAAAGCCCTATCACATTAGAACACCTTTATAACGAGCAAAGAAAATCCTTGACAGACACCCTTGTCAAATGGCCCCCCAAACCTGAGCCCTGCCTCTCCTGGGGATGCAAGAAGGGAAGCAATTCCCTCATGTGGTTTTACAGACACATCTAGGATTGGATTCAATGGTCTATTTAAAGGGATGTTTGCTTTCCTGTTGCTAAATGTGGAAACGAACATGCCGCCCTTGGTGAAAGCTATTAGGAAGACGGCTGCCACCGACAAGGAAAAGAGAAGGGGGGGAGCATGTTTTGGAGACACCCCCCACCCTGCGCACCCCACCCTCCTCCTCCTGCATGTCCTCCCTGCTGTGTGCGTTCCGCTTGCCCTTGGAATGCTATCACTTATTATCACACTGACTTCTCCAGATGGGGCATTTTGGCTATTGATCTGATAAATAAACAGCCTGCTCGCTCGATCAAAATGTTATTTTGCATTTCAATTACTGTTCACTAATGCAACCTTCATCCCGCCAAGAGCGCTGCTGGCAATGACACTCGACCTGGCACAGGCGCTGCGAGCAAACTCAGCGGCAGTGCCTGCTGCAAACACCTAACAGGATTACCACCCTCCATTAGGTGCATGGGAGAAGGAGAGATGGGAGACAACGGTCCTGCAAGGGAAGCGGACAGACGTAGGCAGAAAGGAAAGCATGGCGGAGCATGATAGGATCAAGAAAGAGGTCACACATGCGCACGGAGCAAGGTTTGGCCTGGCTAACTGGATTGCTCACTGGGCCCCTGGTGGGTAACCCTGAAGTTGGATCGAGCCCAGTGCCCAAGATTTCAATGGTATAAGGACTGGAAATCAATTTGTGGTGATGGACCATCAATATAAATATTGAAACAGAGAAGGTGGTCTGCTGCTGCTGCTGCTGCTTTCTCCCCTCATGCTATTTTGGGAAGAGAAGGATTCTTTTAAATGTTAACTATATTCCTTCACCTCTCCTACCATCATCACTGGCTCAGCCACAGGACTAATTCTGCTATTGCTGGGTGGGTTTTCATAGTAGGAAGCGGGGTGGCTGCAGGACGAAGATACATCCTGCTCTGCCTGCTAACGTCTTGGCTATCGAAATGCATGACTTTGAGGACCCTGCTTGAAAAGAGACACTAGTTAAACAAACTTTCTGGGGACACAGAGCACGCTAGCTGGAAACCCTGGGAAAGTGGTTCCCAACAACAATTGTCCTGTGGAACACAGAAAGGCCATATAAATGCCCAAAGCTGCCCATATGTACTTACAGTGAGTCAGCTAGGCCACACTGCTCCAAATTTTTGAATCGTTCTTTTGAAGTCTTTCCATTGACTTCAAGGTTCAACGTTTCAAAAGCTGAAAACAAAACAACTTGACAGTGGACTGTTTGGTTTTGTTCTTTCACGTGAACGTTGCCAGGGTTGAAAATCACTATAAAAATGTTTTACAAACAAAAAAACCATAAGAAGGACACCCAGCAACTCATCACACAGCACACTCTGATCAGTTAGGATCTGCAAAGGTCCTCTGACTCTCCTCTCTTGCAGTTATTGATTTTTATTTATTCTTTTTTTTAAAAAAGTTCTGTTATTATTTTATCACACTGTGTCTTGCAACAATTAAAGGTCACGTCATAAAAATCAATAAAACAGAACCTCCTACCCCCCCCCAAAAAAAAATACAAATAAATGACAGCCAAAGAGGATAATGCCAGTTGTAAGGCATTCTGGAAAGTCCTGGAAGGCTAAACGAAATAAAAGCCTTGTGTTGCTTCTTTGAAATAAGTATTGAGGACTGGGAAGCCTAACTGTGTTGCTTGCCCATCCTTAAGGATTCTAATGTTGCTGGAGGCTTTTGGAGCTGCAGTTTCCACCCTCCCCCACATTCTTTCAAGTGTCCTTGCCCTATAAACCCTGCCCTCCTCTCCAAGCTTCCTGGGCCCCCATGTGGGGTCAGGTTCCTCACTTTCTAAAGCCAAGGAAAAGAAATGTCACTCAAGTTTGGGAGAGAAGAAGTCTGTTAAATAACTATAACCTTGAAGTCACTGGGGAGATGCTGGTGCTTACTCAAGGACAGTCCTGGGGATAGTGTAATTAAGGGTGCATCAAAGAGAAGTTTTATTTGATTACGATCTTTACTTTAGACCGTGGTCCCAGGTGCCTCATGTGGAGACAGGAATATAGAAATGTCATACTCCTGAAACATAGCCTGATATCAGAAACCACTGAAGTTTGCATGCTACCATCTTTTCTTCTTCTTCTTCTTCTTCTTCTTCTTCTTCTTCTTCTTCTTCTTCTTGAAAAATCCCACTTATATAAATAGAATATCAGATACACACAATAGCTGACAATGCAACTAATAAGACATACATATCAAGAGAGCGGGGTGGAGTTTCCATGAAAGAAGGCAAGAGAGATGATCCCCCGAGAAAAAAAAGGAAAGGACTCATCTGCATCTTAATGGATTGTAGGTGACAACGGCCTGGAGATGCCAATAGGTCATTTATTGAGAAACACATAAAGGTTTGGTTTTCTGCGCCACAAAGTAGGACCCAAACCAATGGATTCCAATTACAAGAAAGGAGATTCCAACTAACGGTTAGGAAGAAATTTCTGATTCAACAGTGGAACACAATGCCCTGGAAGGTGGTGGGCTCTCCATCCTTGGAGGTTTAATGTACATCTGTCAGTGTGTGTTTTTTAAGCTGTGATTGCAGGGGGTTGGACTAGATGACCCTTGGGGTCTCTTCCAACTCTAAAATTCTATGAATCTGTGGTTGCCAGTGCCCTCCAAGTTGGATCTCCACTAGAAATCTTTTTTTCAGGTTCTTGGTGTCTCCCAGGGTTGCAAGTGTAAGCAAGTGGGCAACTGCAATTCAGCATGAGAAATGTGATTAGCAAAACCATTTGCCTGATGTAATCTGTGGATTATAAAACTCAAGGTTGCTCCAGCAATGAAGGGACTCACACCAAATCTCCATGTACTGCAAGACTATATCCTTACAAAGCTTCAAGTCAGCAACTTATTCTTAGCCCAGGGATAAGGAAACTTTTGCTTTTTTTCTGCAGGCCAAATGCAGCCCTCCGAGCCTCTCTATTCAGCCATCAAGACTCTCCCTGGGCCACAGCCCTAAGCCACACCTACTCTCCCTTGGCCACACCCTTCAGCAGCCCTGCTCTGTGTTCAAGTGGTTTTGCCTGGCTGGAATGTGTCCTTGAAGTGTGGTAATGCCTCTTGGATGGAGGATGAATATATGCAGTTGAGTGGGAATGCAGTGTGTGGCTTTTGCATGCCTAGAATGTACCCTACTGTACAAAGTAGGAGTTGCATCCATTGCTCTACCCACCACTGGCATGTGCCCTCTGGAAATCTGTGTGCGAGGAAATGCAGCCCTCAATCTGATAAAGGTTTCTCATGTCTGCCTTATATAAAAAACATCAAGTGTTAATTTCTGTCTCTACACACATGCACACAGAAGCCAAGGGATGTGACTGTACTATAAATATTCAACCCCATCTCTTCAGGCAAATTTTTTCCCTTTGTTATGAAACTTGAAAATCACAATGGGTTATTTTGGGTGCTGCTCTAGAAACTGAACACAACTGGGGGGGATGCCGGAGTAATTGCTAGCGTTGTCTCCCATTTCATAGAAGTATATATTTCTCTGCAAGTCATGATGCCATGGGACACCAGAGACAAAGAAGTATCTGACACCAACCTAAAAATCTGGACTTTGCAGGGTGGGGGTGTTTCTCTTATTTGAAAGTACTAATTAGCAAAGATTGTATTTGCGCCTGACATCTGCTTCTCTCCTATAGGCCAAGTCAGGGTTGTTGGGTTGTGTGTTGTTGTTGTTTTACTGATTATCAAAGTTAGGAAACTGTTGATAAGCTAAGAGTTAAAAATAAACAAAGCCATAGGAAATTGTCACATTACATAAATGAAATTCTCGGTATAATACAGTGAACTGAGTGAGATCAATATGATGTGTGAAGACAGAGAATCTATAAACCCACAACCGTCAGCCTCGACTACCGCATAGATCCCAACTGTTACTGCCACTGATGCGATCTGTACCTTGAGCCCAGCTTCTTGAGGCTAAAAGGCATTTACAGTCAAAGGTTAATGCTGTATTTACCTACCTCTTACACTTCTAAGATTCTAAAATGGGTAGATTTCCACAGTTCATTCTGGACCAGCAGCTTTTAATAAATGAATGTAGGGAAGTGATTGCAACACATGCTCAAGAAAGAAAAGCTGTCCAATATCTTACGCTGGACCCTTGGTACCACTCACTCTGGAATATAGCTATAACAGAGAAGATTACACATAATTTGAGGTTTTGACAAGGGCTAGAACCTCCAGAAGCTTTTCATATGATTTGGCGTGTTTTTATGACATCTACAATGGAACCCTCATTTGTGGTTCGAGGACCCGACCCCCGCGATGTGAAATAAATACACAAGGACACGTGATATAAGGTTAATAGGCAAGAAAAGGCCACAACTTTATTGATTACAGCAGTGAAAAGGTATTGGCTTAGGCATTGGATGTCTAAAACAAGGGGGTTTGTTCACCAGTAGGTGGAGCCTGTTGATGCTAATCCAACTATAGGCTCTCCCCTGATGTCACCGGGGGTCGTGCCATGGCCTCCAGCCAAGCAGGCATCGGACAGAGTACAAGACCACCAGATTCTTTTAACGGAATACCCAAAAATTGAAGGCATAGGCGATGGCCACACCCAGCCCTTCGACACACAACACATTATTCCAATGCCTAACCTACCCACCAATACCACAAAAAGTTGTGACGATTGCTACGAGGTAGGCGAAAAAACCAAAAAGCCTAATGCCAAATGGAAAAATTCCTACCAGGCCCACTAGACAACCAGGGCGACCAACCTAAGGTCCATAGCAAGGCCAAAGAACAAAGACCCTGAGCTAAAAGGGAGTGGAGGGTGGGTGACTCGCGACAAGAGGACGGAGAAGAATGAGGCCGAGGAGAGCCAAAAGGCTGCTGAACACGCCCCCTCGAAGGCACCTGGTTGGATGCCTGGCGAGGGGGCGTGGGCACCAGCCAGATGAGAGGAGGAGGCAGGGGGCTAATGCCCCCTGCTAGGGGCGGTGCTCGGGCTCCCGCCCACAACCACTCCCCTCTCTTCCAGGGAGGAGAGTCTTTTCAAAACAACCCTTGTCGTAAGCCCAGAAAATCTGGATCTATACTTGATAATCAGATAACGCTGATAGTCTTCACTTGGACTTTGATATTTTAACCTATGTGCAACTATACCCATTCTATGTGCCTATTTTATAGTTTTGCCTTTTCCTCTTTTAATATACATCTGTTATTATAACTGTTCTTTCTTTTATATGCATTATAAAATGAAATTAAATACATTTTTAAAAAAGCTAACCCCAAAACAACTCCAAGTAGGAAACACTGCCTGCTGCTTCTCTGGCCTTCAGGGAAACAGCTCTAATCATGTTCAGAACCCATGTATGATTCTGATAGGCTAACTCTGCTGCCACATAAGCAGTCCTGACTCCTCCTGTATCTGCTATAGTGGTTGTGCCAGACGGGCTCTTACCGACAGATGGACTATGGCATAAGAGCTTTCCTACTAGGGCTGACTTCCTTGCAGCCCAATCAGTCACATGGTTTTTCTGCTTGGAGACACCTGGGAGGGACCTCTTTGCCACAGCGATGCTTTCAGGTTGGAATTAGCTGAACAGTGCAGAGAGCCGATTGGTCAGAGAACAGGAGATTGACAGGAAATAGTGGGTGCCTTTGAGGAAATGTAAAAAATCACTTGACATTTTCAGTGAGAGAGCTGTGCTCTAGCGGCTTGGTGAATCTGCCTCCACTGCCTGGATCTCCAGTGATGCTATGGGCAGATGAGGCACACCAATGGAAGTGCTCCTTGGATTAGAAGGCAGGCACATTTGTAGTCCAAATGCCAGAGAAATTAGAACTCCCTGCAACTGATGCTTGAGAACTTTGGGTCACAAACATAGGGATACCATATAGTTCACCCTAACTGGGAGAAGGAGGCTTGGATTTGCAGCCAGAACAAGGGTGCATTCCCTCTACTATAAAACAATCAGCTACAAAGATCTTCCAAAGCACATTCCCCTGGAAACTAATGAACACCAGTGTCTGTGGCAAAAGGCTGAGATTTAAATCATGCCGATAATTTGTACTGGAGTTTGTTATAAAGAATGTACATAGATACCATGGCATCACACAGATGGAAGGGACCCTACAGATCAATCTTATTTTTCTTCCATTATCTTTCCGCTACTCTATCTTCGCATGCCCATTACACATCTTGCAAGACTCTTCTGACCCCAGCTGCTTACATTTTCTGTTGTTATGCTCCATCCTCATCAGCTTCAGACAGAGTTTGTACCTGAGCCCTCTAGTGTTCTGACCTCATCTGCAGTGCACTGATTCAGCACTTTAGGTTTCTATCTATACATTTGCGCTGTATACAAAAATTGACCAATTTGGAAACATCGCACAGCTCCAAATTCAGATGGGTAAGAAAGAAACTCAAACATATGATTCAGACTGGATCAGAATGACCTTAAAATAAGCAAACGGTAGCATAGAAGCCATAGGAATTCAAGAGTTTGCTGCATACTGTGGCCATAAACGTGCATGAAATAAACACACGTGACATGAGAACTAAACATGATGTTAAATGCACCTTTGCATGTACAGGTTTTTTAAAAACAGAAACACTGTTGTTGTTGTTGTTGTTGTTGTTGTTGTTGTTGTTGTTGTTGTTGTTGCCAAAATCAGCATCATTTATCTGCCCTACACACGAAGGTCCAAGGGCCGGTCACAACAATTTAAAATACATCATTAAAAATAGTTTGACACAAATCACAATCTCAGGAATAGGTAGGTAATAAAAGCAGGCAGGATAAGAATGAATTCTCAATGAATGTCACTCGGCATAAGGGGCATCTCCCCCCATCTCCCCCCATCATGGTGTGCCTATAATGGTGTGCTCCTTATACTGTATATGGTTGCCGTTCACTTAACAGTGTGCAAAGGGATAAAAAGAGAGCTGTGTTTAAGGATACCGCTGCACTGTATCACAGCAAAGACAAAAACTACCCTCTACTCCAGACACTGAACATCCTGGCCCTCACTGGCAACAGTTCCGTAATACTGCATGTCCCAATGTATCTGTATGTGCAATATTGCACAGAGATACATTGCTGGACCCTATTAGGAGTCTTTTTAAAGAGCTCTTTGCCTATCATAAGGATGGGCATTTTGCTACTGTTCCGAAAAGTGAGCCATGAAACAGAAGACACAACTGATTTAAAATGAGAATGCATAAGGAGGATGTGCCTTTGTCAGAGGCATTTCAACAGAGGGTGGATAGCAGCCTACAAGAGATGCTACAGCTGTGGAATTTCTCCTGCGTCAATAGAGGTCGGGGACTAGATGACATCTGAGGCCCCTTCCAGCTTTATGAATTTATAAAATCATCCATATAGTGTCACTGGAACGTTTGCATTGGTTTCTGCTGGCTTCATATTGACTTGCAAATATTGACCTGGACATTAGAGGCTCTTTAATGCACAGTTGACTGAAATCTCTTCCCAGTTTGCTTCACCCATGTTATCTCCTACAAAAATAATAGAGCAGTGAATTTTACACTCTGCTTAAGGAAGGATTGTTTGAGACTCTAAAATTATTTTATTTAGCCCACCACAACCATTTTAGAGTATTTGATACAGTGTTCTGATTTTCTGTGTCATTTGACTGACTGAAAGGTGATGGAAGCAGCACCCTGGTTTGCATTCATTAACATGAATACTTGCATTGACTTCAGCGCAGTTCCTGAGAAGATGGAAAGCAGTTAATTAAATAGATTTTTAGCCTGACTTGGAGAGGGGGGGTGCCAACACTAAAAACAAGGTTTGGTCAAACTCTTACACAAAATACCTGTTAACTCACTAAAATATGCTTTCAGGATTTCAATTAAACCAAACCTGTCTAACCACAACTGTTAAAAGAGATCCTAAATTAAAAGAGTTCATAGCACTTCCAGAAAACACTCAGTCTCAAACTTTGGTGCGTCTCAGAGGAAGGGAACTCTTCAGTTGCCCTTCTCATACAAACATAGGGCTCCTCCAAACGACCTATTTACTCAGCATTCATTTTGGTTTGCTTGCACAGAGATTATGTGGAGTTTAGATTATATCTGGTCCTCATTGAGCACTCATCCTGATTTGCTTACAGGGTGTTTATACATCTTCATGCTAGTGATTCATTCATCCCTCACTTTTCAATGCATTTCCCCATTGGTTTGCTAACTGTAAAAGGTTTCTTGGGGTTTTTTAAAACCAAATTTAGCCCAAAAAAAGCCTTTTAATTGCACAAACCCAGAGTTACAGTACTGTATGTGCTTCAATCCCTTCCACAAAATCCTGACTGTCTGGAGATGTCCATAGTCTGCACATTCAAGAGGGTCTTCTTAAAATTACATGATCAAATGTAAGGGTCTCCAAGGTATTTAAGGGATTTATAAAATCAGCAGCTTTAATTGTGCCCAGAAGATAGAAGTGAACCAGTGAAGATGCTACAGCCCCCACGTTCTGACCAAATGCCCATCAATGTCATTTTAGTGCAATCATAACAGGAATCTAGGTATAACATTATTATGACATGAATGATCCTTGCTAGATATGAACTGGCTATAGCAACTGGAAGATTGTTCAAAGTCATGTTCTAAAGTTCATGACTGAGGACTTAACACCATACAAATATTTCATTTTGCTAATGCTAATTTTGCTGTTTCTATTTCTGGGGAATCTGCAAACGTGCTAAACTTCCCTCCTCTTATAGGACCACACAGTACAGAACCAGAATTCAAGGCAAAGCAGGTGGTGTCGGGCAAACTGTCTGTGCAAATATTCAGAACAACCTGGAAGAATAATCAATACAGAAAACTCTTACAAGGATGTAAAGGAAACATCATTTCAGGATGGCCCACAAGGTGAAAGAAAGCCAGGACTGCACAACTGGACTGAATGCAAGAAACCACCGCAAGTGTCCTACAGATGCAATTGCCACTCAAATGAAGTGATTCTTGTCACAGCGAAGCCTTCTGAAGGTTGGATATTTGGTTAAGTTTCAGTCATCTGACAATGAATTTGGTTCTATCTAATACCAACCTAAAACTCAAAACTGTCAAGTTTCCTTAATTCTAGATGAGAGGGGCTCACCCTGGTAGCTTTATTGAAATAGATAATCCTGGTTTACTTTCTCATCCCTGATTAGTGCCATTGGTTACAGTTACTTCGTGGTTGGGGCACTGAGCAAGAGTTCAGAACCTAGATGCTTCCAGAGGGTGTTTATACATCTTCATGCTAGTGATTCATTGAGCCATTTAACTTGAGCCATTTTAATATATTGAGACAAAAACCACAGCCTTGTAGCACCTTAGTGACTAAGGCTGTGCACACGTCCCTGTTTGCTCTGCATCCAGTGTGCTCCCACCACTGGTTTGGGAAATAGTACACACATGGTGCTAGCCACAATACACATCTATCCTGTAGTTTCTTGGGAAATACTGCATTTTGATGTGTTTTCCCTAAAACCAGCTTCAATCCAAATTGAGAAAAATGACACCTGGGCTCCATTTTAATCTGGTAATATGTGCACAGCCAACCACATTTATTCATGCATAAAAACTTATGCCAGAATGAATCTGAAACTCTTGAAGGTATTGCAAGACTTTCCGTTGTTGTTCAGACTTTACCTTGCCATCTACTTCCTTTCCTCTTTCCCTGGACTGTGAGGTCTTCCTTCCCTTGAAAATCAAAGAAGATGGAAGCAATGTATGCCCTTCAAAAGATGACCTTATCATCCCAACCATCCTTTTCCCCTTTCCCTGGACTGTGAGGTCTCCCTCCCTTTGAAAATCAAAGAAGATGTAATAGAGAAGGAGTCAAGGTGTTAGGTTATGAGGTGTAGAGTATCCTGTCGGATCACAGCTTATTTTAATCAATCGACTCAAAAAATAGCAGCAAGGAGTAATTATTAATAATCAAGGAAAATTGGATTATTTCTCTGCAGTGCGGTGCTGACTGGATAGAGATGTAGGTGCAGAACTAAAGTTCATTGGTGCAATCCACAGAAGTAAAAGAGCTGACTGCTGCAGTTTGCCAGGGAATGTGGGAAGGAGGAAATTCACTAAACACAGCATGTCATAACCTACCAAACACAGAATTATGTGTGCTTGCCACCAAATACTTTGCAGGTGAAATACCTTTGAGTCTATGGATGAGTTCTGAAGCATATGAATTTGCCTTATATCAGACTATCTGTCCATGTAGCCCAGTGTTACCTATGGCAACATTGATGGGCAGCAACTTCCAAGGGCCTTAGGCAAAGGTATTTCCAAAGACTACAACCCTAAACTGAATACAGGATTTATCTTTCAAATTTCTGCATAGACAATCACTAAGATATTGCTTGAGTCTGATATAATATTTTGAGACAACTCTTTCAAAAAAAAACATTGTGAGGTACTGTTTGTGTGGGATAAAAAAGCAAAGATTTATTTAAGAGAAGATATACATATAAAAGTATCAGCCTGACAGGCTTGTTTGTTTAAGATTTCCTTTCTCTAAGAGGATGTGAATTTTGCAAGAGTTGATTAGCACTTTTATAGCCCTTGCGGAAGAGGACTTTTGGTCTGGGAGGTGAAGGCTGAACACTTCTCATACCATGGGCCTAAAACCCAGGTGCGGTGTCTCTCTTCAAAGGAAAGTTAAGAAATACCCAGCAAAAAGTACTCCACTTGCCATTTCAGGAAATTATTCTATATTCTTTTGATGTGTTCCCCTTTGCCTGCAACCAAGCAGGGGCGTAGGAAGGGGGAAGCGGCCCACCCTGGGTGTCATCCTTGGAGGGGAGTCACAAAATGGCACAACGCAGGGGTCAGCACTTACTGCGGGGCCTGGGCTGCAGAGCGCCTGAGTCATGCGTCTCTCCTGGGAGTGACATGGTGGCATGGAGCCCCACGCTGCCCAAAACGGCAGTGTGGGGCTTGCATCCGCCAGGTGGACTCCATGGACAGCTCACTGCACCCCACCCCAGGCGGATCGCCATGGCGCCCCCATGCGCGGATCACTTCGGCACCCCCATGGGTGGCTCGCCCCGGCCCCCCCACTCTGGGTGCTGCTAGGCCCCTGCAACCAAGTCCACATTTCCCACAATATTTTTTTTAATGCAATTCTTCATTATTTTGGAATGATGCAATTCTAATACAATTCTTCGTTATTCTGGAAGGCCAGAATATCATGCTAGGGCTGCTAGCCTGGAGCTAGCACAAATAAGGGGGTAGCCCCTCGTTCTTTAACCATCATTATCTGGCTAAGTCCCAAGTTTAAGAATATGACAAGAATTCCACTAGTTCTGCTGTACAGGCCCCAAAGATGTTCTTTGTCTGACTGCCACTAATTTCACTGGGGCTGTTTCTCAGGGGATTGTACTTGTCATCAATTTTAAAAGGAAAGGAGAGAGAGGCCTACTGAACAAAGGGTATCCCTATTTTGTTCAGCAATGAGAATGATCAACCAAACTGTATAATCAGCCTGCATAATACAGTATCAGGGAGTTCAGCTACTTTCCCGTGTTCACAATTGTTCATCAGTGATGACATCACTTCAGGTTCAACCTTTTGACAGGTCCATCAGTGACCTAAGAGAGTTTTTAAAAATCAAAGCAGCTCCCCCACCACCGCCCTAAGGAAAATCTGCACAAGGGCCACAGGAGAAATATACCATTTTGTAATTAACGTTTCAGTTGGTGAAAGCCGTGTGTATATGCTGTTCTTTACATATAAATAGAATGGAAGTAAAACAGTTACAGAAAATGCTTAATACACAGCACAATGACTGCCCCTTATTTGCCTGGGGTGGGAAGGGTTAATCCTGCTTTGAGGCTCACTTTGTTGGCTATTATTTGCATAGGTCTGGCAGTCAATCAAGCTTCTGCTTTCATGTTGTTCCTTTTTCTTTTTCACCCTGGGAACTATTGCAGCAATATCGTGCCGGGATCTTGGTTTAACTCTGAAATTCTCTATCAAGCAGACCTCTCCCCCCTCCACAGCCCCCACTCCCAAAAGGGGCCTTCTGAGCTCGTTTTGCTAATGTATTCTCAAACCAAATTAGGGGCTCTGACTCTCGGTGAAGTTCGTGAGTTAGTTGCCACGATGCACTGAATTAAAGATACCATCTCGGACTCAAATCAGATTAGCGCCCACACACACACATGCAAAAGCCCAGTTTCTAATCAATTTTATAAAGGGCCATCAGCAGAGATACACTAATGGTATTGAGCCGAGATCTTTAAACTAAGTCTTCGCGAAGACTGCAGAGATAAAACATACACTGTAATAAAGAGAGAGCTCTTTGCTGCTCCCTGGCCACTGAGATCCCAATGCACATGGGGAAAGCACTTCAAAACACCACACTGCTCTTCTTGACACCAAAACATTACTGCTCCGATCTTACACACAGAGAGACAAACACTTTTGTTCTCCAGTCAGATCCCTAGGACTCCCACACCCCACTTTCCTTTACAGACTGAATCACAATACATCCAACATACTAGAATTTAAGTTGATATAGGAACAACTACTCCCAAAATTAAAAGACGCCTGCTTCTTGGGAGAAAAAAAAGTAATGACAAACCTAGACAGCATCTTAAAAAGCAGAGACATCACCTTGCCAACAAAGGTTCGTATAGTTAAAGCCATGGTTTTCCCAGTAGTGATGTATGGAAGTGAGAGCTGGACCATAAAGAAGGCTGATCACCCAAGAATTGGTGCTTTTGAATTGTGGTGCTGGAGGAGACTCTTGAGAGTCCCATGGACTGCAAGAAGATCAAACCTCTCCATTCTTAAAGAAATCAGCCCTGAGTGCTCACTGGAAGGAGAGATCCTGAAGCTGAGGCTCAAATGCTTTGGCCACCTCATGAGAAGAGAAGACTCCCTGGAAAAGACCCTGATTTTGGGAAATATTGAGGGCACAAGGAGAAGGAGACGACAGAGGATGAGATGGTTGTTCAGTGTTCTCAAAGCTACCAGCATGAGTTTGACCAAACTGTGGGAGGCAGTGGAAGACAGGAGTGCCTGGCGTGCTCTGGTCCATGGGGTCACGAAGAGTCAGACAGGACTCAACAACTAAACAACAACAACTCCCAGAACAGTGCCTCTGCTTGGATCAGCCAAGCTTCCCAATGCAATCTTCGATCTTACAAGTAAGATTTTAAAGGTGGGTGTTCAAGAAGGTTTTGAAAGGAAAAATAAATACTGCTGAAAGAGGGTCTGGGGTCTAACATAAGAATATTAGAACAGGATCAGGCCAGTGGCCCATCTAATCCAGCAGAGGCACCAGGTTGCCCGCAAGATGTAACAATGTGCACGTGATGGAGGAGGCCAAGCACTTTGGAGGAGCCAGTCAATGCACGCAGGGCAACCTCAAGATTCAGGGGCCCCGGTTCCCTTAAAACAAATATGGGGCAGAGGTGCCTTCAGCCCCCTAAAGTTGGCACACCTGTATTCCAGTATCCTGTTCTCACAGTGGCCAAATTCCCACAGTTTCCAGAAACTGGAAGCATAGCGTCTCCGACTGTAGAAGCAGATTATAACTATCATGCCTAGCAGCCACTGTCAGCCTTATCCTCCGTGATTTTGTCTAACCCTCTTCTATAGTCATTCTGAAGTCAGAATTCCCTGTCTGCAGAGCTGAGGTAATATAAAGATGGTAAAGAAAATGACTTGTTGTGTTAATTAGCTAAAATCTGTCAAGGCCTGTGGTTACACAGAGGAATACCTGGGGTAAAGAAGTAAAAGAGGAGCCGGGGCCAGCTTCACTATTAGACAAAGAGAGCCAATGTGGTGTGGTGATAAGTGTGTCGGGCTACGGCCTGGGAAACAAGGGTTCAAGTCTCCATTCAGCCCTGAAGCCCGCTTGGTAATCATGGGCCAGCCATCTTCCCTCAGCCTCACCTACTGCACAGGGTTGTTGTGAGAATAAAATAAATGGAGAGCAGGAGAACAATGTGATCTCTGGAGGAAAGACACAAATGTAATAATAAATATCTTGTTATTAATTTGGGGGTGGTTCTAAACGACCTCGGAGGAGCCCCTATAATGCACTGACTCTAATTATAAGGCGAGACTGCTAAAATGGCCCATCTGATTGGACAAATCTAGCCTGACTGAATTCTTAATGCTATGGAGATGAGCTGTTGCACCTCCTTGTCAATGGCCAGCAAATCTCTGAATGAGCTAGAAAGGCATGAAGCTGACCAGCTCCTATTTGTCTTCCTGCTGACCAAGGGGAAGAAGTGAAGTCAACTTGCAGTTCTGGCATCTGAATGAATCATACAGGGAGGAGAGCACAGAGGACTGGCTTGCTTTCTATAAGAAATTGTAATGGTTCTGCTGATTCCCCTGGAAATCTGATGAGGAGAAATGAACACCAGAGAAACAGGAAGGCGGGCTCATTCCATCAGCTTTTCTCAAAGCCCAGCTCCATCAAGGACCCCCTACTTCTGAACTACACAAACTGGTCATTAAAATAACAACTCTTTCAGATCTGGTGCCTTTGTCTGATTTCCTGCTCCCTCTTCCCTCCCTGACACTTTTCCTGTGTGTGTTATGTTCAGATTATAAACCTGCAGGCAGGGATTGCCTTGTTCTAATTGACTCTGGTGGAATCTACACACATATAAAAAAATGCTGTGAAAACGGTTTTTTAAAAAAACGTTTTGAAAAATATATTGAATTTGCCATAGCTCGCCGTCACCATCTAGTGTCACTTTACAACACACTTAAAACATTTTAATTGCAGCTGTATAGCTGAGTCTTCTGTGAGCCTTTTGGACTGAAAAGCAGGCTACAAGTCCTATAAAAAAGTAAAATAAAATAAGGTGGGGTGTTCAATGCTGTGGATCTCCATCTATGCTCAGCCAGTGTAAATAAACTGCTTATCACAAAATGCCAAAAATCCTCCAGTGACCTCACTCTGCGGGAAACGAAACCTGGGCACATGTGACAACCCCTGGAGTTCTTGCTGCTTGGAGAATTGGGATGCACGCAACAATATAAGATTTAGTCTGGCATGCTTCTATATCGTCTCATTCTAATCTCTCCTTTCTCTCCCTCTCATACCACATTCCAAACTGCAGCAGAGATTTCTTGTGCATCATCACTATTCAGCACTGAGCAAGGAGAAATAGATTAAAGGCTCCCTCTGGGGTAAGATTCAAATGAGAATCCGAGGTCCTAACTGGATCTGATGATGGCAGACACATTTCTTTCCACATGTCCATTCTGTTAAGTGAAAGGAGTCCCCCCCCCCCAACTTTAGCTCTAAAAGGGTCACACAGAAGAGGGGTCCTCACCCCCACCCCAGCTTCTGTCCACTCAATTTGATGCTCTCGGTTCCAGTATTGGAGCTGGGAAGTGGGGGGGGGGGAGCTGCTGGAGCAGCCAACTGCAGAGATGTTTGCACCCCCAAAATGCTTTTCTTTTACTGTAATACAGGGAAAGTGTGGCCCTACAGATGTTGCATGACTACAAGTCCCATCATCCTACCCATTGGTCATGGTGGCAAAGTCTCAGGAGCTGGAGTCAAACATATAGAGGATCACAGGTCTCCTAGATGTTCGCTAAGACACACCCATCCATCCCAAATACCTGTTATGGACATCTGTAAGTTATAGCTTGGTCACATTTGCTATAGTCCTGAGTTTCTGTTAATTACTGGAAGCTTTCTATTTCTGAATCTTTATTTTTCCCCCAGGGGTATACATTTTTATTATTTTTTAAGTCAAATAAATGTCTATCGCTGTTTCCATTCCTGATACTTAATGGATTTCTAAAGGGAAAATAATAATGATTATCCATCTGCATGCATATGCAAGCATTATGTATACATATGTCTAGCTACAAGTGTCATACTTCTGAGTAGATATATACAGGATTGAATAGTAAGTCCTTCTGGATTCAGTCAGGCTTAGTGTATAAAGCTGTATGGGACAGCAACCTTAATAACATTCTATGAAAGGGAGGGATGAAGTAATATAATGGAAGCCTTGACATTTGGCACCAAAAAGCAGCTTTCCAATAATCAGGCTGGAAGCATGACAATCTTTAGGGCAGTCTATAGCTTTGGACAGAGACACAGCCCCCAAATAGTCACCCAAGTTCTGCTCTCTGTGGAAGAGGCAGGAAAAAAGCAACCTCTCTTTCACAGAGAGTGAAGACTTCGGCAAAAGTGAGTAGCAGGATTCATCAAAGCACTGGCTCTCAGAGGCTGCAGCACTGTGGACTGCTCAAGGAGAACAATGTGCTGCTCCAACAAAGGTTTGAGGTGAACTGAGGCCTTATAAGCCTCTGCTTCCAGTCCATCCTTCTCAGACTCTGCCACCTTCACCTTCCTTGAAGAATAAAGGTTCTTACATGGGCTGGAACCAAGTGCCTCTTATCTTCTCTGTGGGCTCCTGACACTGGTGTGCTGCCTGCACAGTTTAGACGGAGCAGCTGTGTGGGAAGCTATCATCTTCTCAGGTTCAGGGAGAAGTGCTTGTGGGGGTTCTGGTCCCAGATCTGGGCGTTCTGGTTTTTCAGCCTGCTGTTTGCTATCTATAGACACAGCACCAGTAGACTCAGGCTCAGTGTCTGTAGGCCGGCTCAGTTTCCTAGCCAGCAGCTTGGTAGTCTCAGATATGGCCAGCTCATCCCAGACTTGGTATTAGATGTGGGGCAAACAACCCTTTTAGCTGCAGCCTTCATTTCCATATTAATCTGTGATAGAAATCTGTTGCTTGGATGAAACAGTAAAATCTGCTATGATTAAATGGGCACAGGATGATGGACATAATATTATGTTTGCTGACTGGGAACAGTTGTGGACCACCGGTATGAAATTTACGGCATGTAATGCCTTAAGGGAGAATATTATGAAAATGATATATAGGTGGTGCATGACCCCAGTCAAGCTTGCAAAAATCTACCATTTGCCTGATAACAAATGTTGGAAATGTAAAGAAACTGAAGGTACATTCTTTCACCTTTGGTGGACGTGCCCAAAGATTAAGGCATTCTGGGAAATGATATATAATGAACTGAAAAAGGTATTTAAATATACCTTTCTGAAGAAACCAGAGGCCTTTCTCGTGGGCATGGTCGGCCAATTGGTGCCAAAGAAAGACAGAACATTTTTTATGTACGCAACAACGGCAGCAAGGATACTTATCGCAAAGTACTGGAAGACACAAGATCTACCCACCTTGGAAGAATGGCAGATGAAGGTGATAGACTACATGGGACTGGCAGAAATGACTGGCAGAATCCGAGACCAGGAAAGAGAGACGGCGGAAGAAGATTGGAAGAAATTTAAGGACTATCTTGGGAAATATTATAAAATTAGCGAATGTTAGAATGATGTTGGATAAAAAGAAGTTAAGTGGTTACCAGCTGTAATGATTAAGATAATTGGGGGGGGGAGAAAGGTGTAAAATTAAGTGTAAATTAAGGGTGAGGATTTGCTGAATGAATAATTTGAATTGGAATACAAAAAGGGGAGGTATGAGGAGGTCAGAGAAATAAGTTAAAAGAAAATAAGTGAATGAAATCATATGTGTTTTTATTTTTGTATTTTTGTTTTCTGCTTTTTTTGTATACCCTCTGAAAAGTTAATAAATATATTTTTTTAAAAAAAGAAATCTGTTGCTTGTGTGTGCTCATATCGCTGCACAGTTGTAATGAGCCTCCTTTGTTGATGAAAGAGTTTTCACCACTGATAAACTCCCAGAAAAATGATAGAATGCCTCTTAAGAATGGACTGTAGAGATATAAATGAAAGCAGAAATGAAGCACGCAGAAACAGATGGCCAAATGAGAAAGGGATAAGGAGTCTAGAACTTCGTTGCATTCTGATTCCATTCTGTTTTGAAGGTATGCTTGTTCTACAATAGCTGAGCTGAATGGAATTGTCTTTGCCTGCATTCCTAGTAGTCAAGATCCTTCCTCTCTGGGCAGATTTCAGGCCTCCTGCCGTGGTGCAGTTTTACGGCAATCATATATGAGGAAGATGATGCCAGCTTTCAATGCTATTAACCTTTCCAGCTTAATGAAATGGTTTTATTGGCTGCAATGGTGGTGAGAAAACCTTTGGCTCCAGCAGGTTCCTGTGAATGGGTTATCAAGGCCATGCAGTCTTGTTTTATTTGCAGGCTGCTCCTAATCAGTGCCAGACCTGAAAGGAGCAGGAACTGCCAGCCTCAGTCTCATGCTCCTATTGATCCAGGGGAGGAGAGGTGGCTGGAGTCAACCTCTTTGGACGGCTGTGCCACATACAAAGTCTTCCAGGAATGTAACCCTAGCAAAAGGAGCACATTATCCATAGGCTCTAAGAGAAAGGGATGTCTAAGAAGAGCACATGAAGCCAAGGATGGGGCAAAAGACTGAATCCTCGACTCTAAGATAAGGATATATCAATATTTAGGGCACAATATCAATCATATATATCCTGGAGTCCGAAGGCAGTTTCTTACAATGTTTCTCTAGACCAGTGTTTCCCAAAGTTGGGTCTCGAGCTATTTTTTGGACTACAATTCCCATCACTCCTGACCACTGGTCCTGCTAGCTAGGGATTATGGGAGTTGTAGTTCAAAAACAGCTGGAGACCCGAGTTTGGAAAACACTGGTCTAGACAAATATGGCTACCACAGCAGACAGCTTTGATACTCTTTCATTAAACTGATGTGCTCCAACAAAGGACTGTGACACATTCTTCCCACCTCAATCAGTTTCGCTTCAACAAGTCTTCTGTCTGCCTCTGTATATCCTTTATATATCCCATGAAAGCTCTCCCAATAGTCTGATTAGTCCAGGGATGGAGAATATGTGGTTGCAGGGATCTAGTTCTCATCAGCCCCAGCCATGGTCAATGGTAAGTATTGAAGGGAAGTGGAGTTCAACAACATCTGGGAGAGCCACAAAGTCCCCATCTTCAAGCTAACAGCAGCCTCGTGAGCTTTTCTGCCCCATGCCTCATAATCACCCTGATCACATAGGCAGAGGGTGAGAATGTTTATAAGGAGATGCTGCTTTGGGCTTACTCAAGGACCATGCAACTCTCTGGCTGAGCTTGGAAGGTTTCTCCTTGTGACGAAACGAGACAAGCCAACAAGAAATCTGTGTAGACTATTTTTCTCCATGGGTCAAAAAGCTGATTTGGAAAATGATATGGAAGGGGGGGGGCAAAGGCTCAGTGCCCAATCGAAAATGGAGAAGTCACTAGCTTTATTTGTCCTTGAAAAACATAGGAAATTCAATCACAGATTTTCTGCTGTTTTGTCCTCTTGGGCATCCTCGAGATTGCATAGCTTCTTCTTCATCCATGTTCCATTAGCGTTGGCTAGGGATTGCACAAGTCTTTCAGCTGAGGCCACAGTGCTTGCTGGGCCTGCCCCTTTTGCTTGGGGACTCCATGTTTCCCTTGGAAATAAGACAAATCTTTGAAGATGGGGTTACCAAAGGTCAGTAAGGGGAGGGGGGAAGAGCTTTTCAACACTATACAAAGCCAAAACGAAGAAAGTAGATTTGGCTTCAGTCTATTAGAAACAAAGAACGAGCAATTTTTGTTTCCTGGGGAGAAGTTTCAAAATAGCAAACTGAGCTCAAACGAAAGAACTTTCCATTAGGAAGAAAGGATGGGTCCAAACGTTAGGTGTTAATTTTCTCCTTCCATGATGCTGTGTCTGATCTGTTGGGATGGTTTCAAATGTTACTTTTATGCTTCATGCAAGCATCCCAAGTGCTCCTGGAAACATGTACACGTATGTGCATGTACTGTGTGTAAATCAGGCGATAGAATCACGGTGTGTAGAAAACCTACCCGGCAATCATGGAAGTTGCTGTTAGCCAATCATCGTGAGATATTCAGCAGCCACAATCCAATACAGAATTAAGTGCACTTAAGCCTATTGTGTTGGACTGTGGCCAGTAAGTTTGCATAAGGAACTGTGTATCAGGAAACGGACAGCATAACTTGTGTGAACTGGAAATCTGAACCATTCTTTAGATAAACTAAAATCAGCTGACATATATTAATTTATATTTCTTTTTTTAATGTATAAGCCATGCTTTCATCCAAAGATGTCTTTCACAGCAGTATACATAAGAATTTAAAATCTACAATGCAGTATTAAAACGATATCAAACAGAAATATAATGAAATTGAGAGGGGGAAAACTATTTCTACCAGCTGATAATTTTAAATGCCTGGGTAATTAAAAAAAGGAGACAGGATTTTCTCAATCAACTTTTCAAGAATAAATGCCTAGCCTTTTATAGCCTGGGAATCTTTCTTACTTTGTCTTATTAGCTTTCACAAAATCACTCAGAATTTCCAGCATGATATCTAGACCACCCAAGGTGCTTCTACTGTGCCTTTCAATCTAAGTTATTCCATCCTCTTATTAAATGCTAGTAGTTGAGCTTCAAATGCTAAATATTCACAATATTCGGTTGCCTTTGCTTTAGCAATCTTTCAGAGGTGATAAATATGCCAAAGACACAAACACAGTTCCCATGCCCTAAGCTTCAACATGAAGACCCTTCTGGGAGTTCTCTCCCAAAAACAAGTCTTTAAAACTGTGGGGGATATTGTTGCACATCGCCCCAATGTCCTGGCAATGCAATAGTCCAGGGGTTCCAAGCGCTCACATAAGGTTCATGCTTCCTCTGGAAATGAGAGAGACTGCGGTGTTTTTATGATATATGGTTTATTTACACATATATACAACCTGAGCCTATGATGGAGGGGTTCACAGCATTAGCACCCCAAGAGGGCCTTGCTTTCCCCCAGAGCTGCAGCCTTGGATTCAAACATAAATCAGTCATGGCTCTCTCTGTTCCCAGCTTGCTGCTTTGCTTCTAGCTCATATCATTTCAAACTCTGTGCTCCCAACCCTAGCTTTGTCTTTCTAACTAGAAAGGAGATGGAAAGAGGACTTAGACCTACAGGTTTACACATATTATATGAGCCCTTAAAAGAAAGTAAGATGGTGCTTCATCAAGGGAAAAAAGGGCAGAAAGGTACTTTATTTTTATTAAAATTATGTCCAAAAGTATTCATTATTTTAGCTGATCAAAGTAAAACACTAGAAATTACATTTTCAAAATTAGAGAATGAACCACAAAGTAAAGTTTCTAGCCCATATTTCTGCTTTCTGTGCCGATTTGGTTGATGTTACTTTTATATCTCATCTTTGGGGCAGAACATATTTCTTCTGTCTTTTTCTAGCAGTATAAAGAATTGGTGAGCCCATAGTCATAGGGATTACTGGTGTGTGTGTGTGTGTGTGTGTGTGTGTGTGTGTGTGTGTGCGCGCGCGCTAATATAAATATCTAATGGCAATACATTAAACATGCACCTACACCATTCAGTATAGTTTCAAGTCTCTGGTTTGGTGTTCTGATTGGTTATTTCAGAAAGGTTATAGGGGCAGCGTATGCTTAGGCTTGCTTTTGACAGCAAATCATATATCTGTGTGTATCCCACTTGATTTTTAATTGGACATTTTATTATGCCTTTGGGATGGAGC
The DNA here is from genome assembly GCF_965112155.1 of Podarcis liolepis. Lineage (NCBI taxonomy): Eukaryota > Metazoa > Chordata > Lepidosauria > Squamata > Lacertidae > Podarcis > Podarcis liolepis. Next base: position 30,618,157 of record NC_139554.1, read on the forward strand.
AGGCTAAAAGGTCAATCAAAATAATCACATAAGTATAAGTATAAATAATAGGAGTCTGGTGGAGGAATTAAGGAATCCACTGCAAATAGTATGCTAAGAATTAGGATAATGGTGCACTAGCAGAAACAATGCTTTTTTCTGGGGGTACGCAGGGGTATGCATACCCCTAAACATTTTGTGAATCTTTGTACTTTTGTCCATTTAATGTATTTATTTTCCCCGATTTGAACTATAAAATGGTGATTTTCTTGAGTCAAAATGATACTACCCCTAAACATATTTTTTTTGGGGGGGGAGCACTGGGCAGAAACATAGGGGAAAGACTGAGATATGTATGGGGGGGGAAGTCCCATCTCATTCCCCCTCCAGATTTTTCAGAAAACATGAGATATTCGGATAATCAGAAGCCCAGCTGTTTACATATTGTGACATTCCACACTCAACAACAAGATTTCTCAAACTTGAGCCTCCAGCTGTTTCTGGGCTACAGTTCCCATCATCCCTGACCACTGGTCCTGCTAGCTAGGGATGATGGGAGTTGTAGCCCAAAAACAGCTGGAGACCCAAGTTTGTTTGGCAAACCCTGATCTGCAACATACACAAAATGAACTCAGGCAGCCCTGAAATTTGGATAGCCAAAGTTTACAAAATGCCTAAACAGAAGCTCCTATAGGTTGAGAATAAAATTGGTAGCCAATATGTTGAGAGAATCAGCTCACTTGATGTGTGCCTGCCACTGGCTCAAGGTATCAGAACCTCACATTCATGAGCACTAAATTCATGAACACTAAATTCACACATTAAAAAAAAACAACCACCACAAGCTATTTTACAATGATTAGTTAGTTCCCATATGTAATATTTAAAATCAGACCTGGCTTATACTGACACCACAGGAACTTCTAATAGCTTGTTCATGTATGTGTGTGGGAAGGAGTATTATGGACTCCTCTCTTTTTAAATCATTTCATTTTCCAAACTTCCTCCTGCTTCTACTATTATAGAGGAGAGCTCCATCTAACAGAGGCAAGAAGGATGCCTTTGACATTTGACAGTTCTGACGTAATTAAGCTTTGCTTACATTGCCCTGCCTCTTGCACTGAATGCCCACTTATATCCACTGGGCATACCCACTTGGAACGTGTCCAGAGGAGGGCAACCAAAATGGTCAAAGGCCTGGAAACGATGCCTTATGAGGAACGGCTAAGGGAGCTGGGCATGTTTAGCCTGGAGAAGAGGAGGTTAAGGGGTGATCAAATATATAAAAGGATGTCACATAGAGGAGGGAGAAAGGTTGTTTTCTGCTGCTCCAGAGAAGCGGACATGGAGCAATGGATCCAAACTACAAGAAAGAAGATTCCACCTAAACATTAGGAAGAACTTCCTGACAGTAAGAGCTGTTCGACAGTGGAATTTGCTGCCAAGGAGTGTGGTGGAGTCTCCTTCTTTGGAGGTCTTTAAGCAGAGGCTTGACAACCATATGTCAGGAGTGCTCTGATGGTGTTTCCTGCTTGGCAGGGGGTTGGACTCGATGGCCCTTGTGGTCTCTTCCAACTCTATGATTCTATCTGAGCTGCCCATGCCTTCTTGGTTGAAAAGGGAAAAAAGAATAATGCAAGAATAGTTCGTATTTTTAGTAGAACTGCGGGCAAAAACTTGATCCTCATTGAGTTTAAGGAATGAGAGGGCAATTAGAGGGAAAAAATCTATACAGACAAGCTCAACATCAAGATTTTCAGAAAATTTCATCAATAACACACCTTAAGAAGAGAGGTGAGAAGGAAGGGGCTTCTAATGAAAGTGCCAGCCCTTATATAAACTGAATACTGAATAACTTCACACCACACCACTCCCATGCTAGAAACAAAAGATTGATGAATTATATAATGTGTTTTCATTGTTATTAATTTTACTGAGTGCTGCTATTTGGTGCCTCCTGGAATCCAACTTGCCCTTTTGGTCACGCAAGGATATTAACTGCGCTGCCGGAAACAATGTTCTGTCCTTGCTTGCTGAATAATCAAGCAACTGCAAGTACTGTATTCACAAAACTGAAAGGGCCTCGGAGCATCTGTGCAGGCAGAACCCTCAAAGTTTGCCAGCTTCCACACTCAAAGTATTGACCTTCCATATTCTATTGCACCCATATGTACTCATATGTCTGAAAATGTGCAAAGTTCTTTCCACAACTCTTTTAAACCTTCCCTAGATGACATAGGTTAGGAAACAATCCTCTGATGCTTTGTAGAAAACCCCTTGCCCTTCTGCTCTTATACCTACAATCTTATTCAGGTGGAAGTTGTTACAGAAAGTACCGCAGCCAAAGTACTTTACAGTATATCCGATTCAAACATACAGGAAATAACACATGGTTCGGTTGTCTCAGAAGTGCACCATTTCATAATGCAGATGGGGGAACCCTACAAATAAATGCTCCTCCACATCAAAAATTGACTTCATGTCAGGGAGAGAGAAGGCTAGGGCAGGCTAGGCCAGATCCCTTCCCTATGGTGCATTGGCTTTCCACACACAATATACTTTTTTTTGGGGGGGGGGAGAAGCATTCAAAATTGGAACCTCCCATTTATATTCTAAAATAAAGACTACAATCATGCACCACTGAATGTTCACTTGTGAATCATTTACGGGACCGCCTCTCCTGGTATGCCCCGCAGAGGACCTTAAGGTCCACAAATAACAACATTTTGGAGGTCCCAGGTCGCAAGATGGTTAGATTGGTCTCAACTAGGGCCAGGGCCTTTTCAGTACTGGCCCCGACTTGGTGGAAATCTCTGTCACAAGAGACTAGGGCCCTGCAGGATTTGACATCTTTCTGCAGGGCCTGCAAGACAGAGCTGTTCTGCCTGGCCTTTGGTTTGGACTCAGTCTGACCCTTATGTTTCCCTCCCCTTATGGTTTTGATTTATGGGCTACTATTAAATTGAGGCTGCATTTTAAATTGCATTTTAACCCATATTTTAATAAATTTGTGGGGGTTTTTCCTGTTATGTTTTAATTGTAATTTTACTGGTGTTAGCTGCCCTGAGCCAGGCTCTGGCCAGGGAGGGCGGGGTATAAATAAAAATTTATTATTATATTATTATTGATCTCAGCCAATCAGGGAGCACACAGTGCGCATGAAGTCATATTGTTATATAGCCAATCTGATTTCTTTATTATAATTACTGTTATTTACCCGCCTTTCATCTGAAAACTCTCAGGGCGAGCTACAACGTTAAAACACAGTACCAAGAACGGTTTAAAACAACTTACGATGGGTGAGACCTAAAAATAGACACTTCAAGTGTCAAAAGCTAGGGTAAAGATATACACATTCAGCATTCTCCAGAAGCTATATAATGAAGGTGGAGAGGTTGTCACAGAAATGGCCCTTTCCTAGGCCAATACCACCCAAACTTCTGAGGGCAGAGAAACTACCATGACTGCCCCCTTCTCCACCAATCTTAGCACCCAGGAGGGTCTGTAGGGAAGGAGGCGGTATCTCAGGTATTTGGTGTTACCTTCCTATTTTCCCAACACATACCAGATCCTTGTTCAGTTTAAAGCAACACCTGTCCCTTTAATCTGCCTACCCCACAACCCAAACTATTGCCATCTGCTTCTGTTTTGGAAATTGTAAACTGGAAGCCTAGTTCTCCTTGGAACAACTTTATATACAGTTTGTAAAATGCATCCTGTGGTATGAAGCAATTGACAGGCTTCAAAAAAAAAGGGCAAAACAAGCATTGGGTTTTCAACCATTATACATGTTCCTCAGTCCACCACCATCCTTCTTCACATGCCACAAGAGTGAGCATGGCATACCGCTTAATTGAGGAATGCACAATTAAGCAATTAATGGTTTCTTGCTTAAGTGAAGAATGCACAATGCCTTTTAATTCCCATTCTCCTTCAGACCCTTGACAGGAGTGATTATCAGCTTCCATCCATCACAGGCACCAACGTCTGCCTCCCCTTGTAGCCTCCAACTTCTTATGCAAAGCATTCAAAAGCCTTCAGTTCTATGCAAATGTTATTTCTTTGCATCTGGTTCATATGCTGCCTAGGATTAGTCGCCGGGGAACTTGACTAGAGTTTCTGCTGCAAAGGCAGCAACTCAAAACCAAGGGGGCAGGTAGCCTACATCTCTCGACATCATCTTTCATAGTCATTTTCATACCAGACTCCATTTAGTGGCGCTATATAAAATGTTATGAATATGAAATCCAGATGTGGAGTTTCTCTTTAAAGCCCCGTTATATCATACCCAAGACTGATAGAATCAAAGATTTTGAGAGAGTCCTTGTAGACTACCCAGTCCTTTTCCCTTGCTTGATACAAGAAACACAAAGCTTGAATGCCTCTAAAATATGCTCTCCAGTCTCAGCTTGAAGCTCTCCAGCAAGGAAGAGCCTGCCACACCTCTAGGCAATTGGATTCATTGCCAAGCTTCTCTTATACTCTAGGGTCGTGGTGGAAAGACTGCAGAACAGTGGTAGAGCATCTGTCTTACATACAGAAGATCCCAGTTTCAATCCCTGGCATTTCCTGGTAGAGCTGGAAGAGACTCCTACCAAAAACTCTGGAGAACAACTTCCAGACAATACTGAGCTAGGTGGACCAAATGGTCTGACCTGGTATAGTATAGCTGCCTATGTCTTATGACGCTCCAGATGTTTCTGACTACAAATTCCATCATCCCAAACCACTAGTCAAAATGGCTGGGCTGGTGGGAGTTGGAGTCTGTCAACATCTGGAGGTCCACAAGTTCCCATCACTGCACAAGGTAATTTATTTCATTAACAATCTGTTCTTCCCCTAATAATAGTCAACTGAAATCTATCCTCCAGTAGGGTAAGCCCTTTAGATCTATTCTTGTCCTTTTGGGTGGTAGACAAGAAGTCTGTGCCCTTTCCTTTGTGGCCACCTTTCAGGCATTTGAGGGGAGCTATTGTGTCACCCGCCTTCTTCTCTTCTCCATAACCCGTTCCATCAGCCTGTCCTCACAGGTCCTGCTTTCTGTAGCTCTGACTGTCTTCACTGCCCTTCTCTGAACTTGCTGAAATTTGGTAATGCTTCTTAAAATGCTGTAGCAGAACAGACAAGGCACAGACCTCCCGATGAGGTTTGGTTGGCTCAGAATAATGTTTCACTTGTGCTTGACTACAGTCCCAAGACCCTATTCATATATTCTACCACCAAGCCAGGCCTCCCACACCCAACATCTGTGCATTTTACTTTAATTCTTGCATAAATAATTGGTCAGTGTTGGCCCAATTTTTCATTTTGTCCAGGTAGTATTGACCCCTCCCCCCATCTTCTGAGGTGTCAGCCATCCCTCCTTCCCAGTTTAGGGTCACAATGACCTCGTCTTAGCCTTTGAGTGAACTTGCCCTCTGCTAGGGGTTTCTTCTTTGCTGCCAGCTTCCAGTTCTTGTTCTGTGTCTGGTGTGTAATTCTGCTTCTGAGCCCTTTACTCATCTCAGATGTGTGTGTGTGCGTTTTAAAATCCCAATAATAATCATCTTTGCAACTTCAGCGAGTTCACACTTCATCTCCTCTCACACCTCATTTGGCATTTTTGTCCTTTGTGCATTTTACCAGTGCAAACTACTCCCTGGTTACTACTCTGGAGCTTCCTCCCAAACACTCCAAATTACTCCCAAAGAGCTAAAGGAATCGTTTCATGCACTGGAAGCATGAAACCTTAACTCAGAAGGAAGCAGCTGGTGATTTGAGTCAATAAATGCACCTGGCAGGGTTTTGCAAAAGTGATTATCTTGTGCTTCTAGCTGTTGGCATAAGGAGTGTGCAACTAGTGGTTCCGGGGCAATTGCTGGCCACCGAATTATGCCACCTGCCCTCCCCATCTCTCTTGTCCTTGTTTGCCTAGAAGCTAAACAAGGTTGTGGAAAGGGAGGCCATGTAGTCACTTCAAGCTCTGGGAATTTGAGACGATAATAATAAGGGGTTGTTCCCTCCCCCCCTCAGAATAACCACCCAAGAAAATATGTTGCATTTAAATTGATTTGATTTTACCCATTTGTGAGCCCTTCAGTCAACCCTTTAGGGTGAAAAACAGCAGCAGCAACAACAACAACAACAACCATTAAAACCAGCATAAAATAAAAACAAAGAAAAATCTAAAAGACTGTCCTATTTTTAAAAGGCAGGTTTAAAACATCCCACCCACTCCACAGATAAATAAGAGCCAAAGGTCCAATGAAAAAGAAATGTCTTTGCCTGGTGCCTAAAGCTACGCAAGGATAGCACCACAGAGCCATCGCTGAAAAAGCCTGGTTTCATGTTGCCACTCTCTGAACCTCCCATGAAGGGTCACACCAAGAAGGGCCTCAGATGACAATCGCAGGGTCTGGGTTGGCTCATATGGACAGAGGTGGTCTTTAAAGTATTGGGGCCCTGAGCCACACAAGTCTTTATAGGTCAAAACCAGCACTCTGAATTGGACCTGGAAACTAACTGATAGACAGTGTTGTCGAGACCAGGATTGGTGTTACGTGCTCAGACTGTTTTACCCCGGTGAGCAACCTGGCTACTGAATTCTGCGCCAGCTGCAGTTTCCGAATCACCTTCCAAGACAGCCCCACATAGAATGCATTGCAGTAATCTAACCTAATGGTTACCAGAGCGTAGACAAGTTAGCCTACCCCTGTCAAGAAAGGGATGTAGCTAGGCAAGCAGCTGAAGCCTATTGAAGGCACTCCACACCACCAAGACCACCTGACCCTCAAGTGAGTGTCTTGGATCCAGACCCCAAGCTACATAGCTGCTCCTCCAGAGGAAGTGTGCCCCCATCAAAAGCAGGCCACCTACCATCTGTCCAGTCTAGGAAACTGCTCACTAACAGCTCCTCAGTCTTATCTAATTGAGCTTCTGATAAGTCCATAAGTCTCTCATCCAGTCCACAGTCCATTACTGAACCAAGCACATACACAACAACACACCTGCAGATGTAAAGGAGAGGTAGAGCTGTATGTTAACAGCATGAGGCTGACAAGATACTCCAAGACTCTGGATTAAAGTGTATGCAACAGATTTTCAATTCCCCATGGTTCCACATGTTTGCTCCCCCCCCCTTTTTCTTCAAGTTTTCATGAAAATCGCCAGCATTTTAGTGCAGATTTCTCCTAACACATATTTTGTGTGCTTAACATACACATTTTTTGCAAAACAAGTTTGCCTGATATAATGCACTAAAATGAATATCTGAAGGGCACTTTACCCTAGTATATGTATTTTTGTACATATTACTTGGCTGGAGAACTGCTCTGCAAAATTCAGAGACGTGCGAATTTCAAAGGAATGCTTTTGTTTTTGTCTGTGTTTGTTTTGAAAAGTGTAAATTAAGTCGGTTCACCTTCAAATGCTACATGTATCAAATTTCTTTCCCCAACCCTAGCTGGGAGCCATCATGGAGCCCAGAAAATGTACCAGGATGCTAAATGCTTGTGCTGGGTCTGGTAATCACGAGGGTTAGAAAGTTTTCGTTCTTACAGTTAGTAATATCAAGCGTCAATATCCTATGCAGAAAAAAGGTATGAATGAAAATTCATCAGCATTTTAGTGTGGAGTTATCCTAAGACACACATTTCTGTATGAAATTTTGCCAAATATACACATTTTTTTTCAAAACCATTCCCCCTAATGTAGTGCAATGTTGTGTGTTGTTTTCACTATCATGTGCATTTTAAAGCACACTTTGCCCTGGCTTACACATTTTATTTTGCCCCTTCTCTGTCTGAAGGATCGCATGGTGAAATTTGAAGCAGTACAAATTTTGAAGGATGGTTGTGTCCCAGTTCGTGCATTCTTTCAGAAAGTGAAAATTAGGTGGGCTTGCTTTTAAATGCTAACTGAATCAAATTTCTTCCCCATCCCTTTCCCCAAGTTTATCTGATCTCTCCCAACCCCTATATAAAGCAGTTTGGTCCATTTGTTATGTGGCAATCAGCTAACTTCTGTGCTCAAAAGCATCTGAAATTCAGTCTTGAACTTCTGAAGCTTTTCTTTTTAATCACAGTTTATTTCCCATTGTAAAAAGCAAGAAATTCAAGCACGCTATTATAACCCTTATAATGAAGTTGAATGAGAGGCATGGCCATGTACACATAGCAGAAAATTGACATGTTTTCCTGCCTGTTTTAAAAGAAAAAAAAATTTCCAAAGAAAATGAAACTTGCAATGAAAATAAATTTTAAAATGAAATATTATGTGCCAATTCACAGCAATAGTATGCAAATAACTGAATGATCCAATAACTTGTTTCAAAACTACTTACATACGGGAAAGATAAAGAAGAACTTAATGTAAAAAAAATGAAACCCTGCTGAGCTCTCTAATGAGGTTTAGAAATTGAAAGCTATTTAAAAATTGGTGCAGACCACAAATTCGACAATTTGCAAATGTAAGGATATCGTAGCTGTGGTCATTCGTGTACATAAATCTGTTTTTCAGTCCAATTCAAACAACTTCCCAAATCGCTTTCTGATATTTATCTACCCACTTTATGAAGTCCATCCTCACTTGTGAATGATTAGACCCGGCCATACATTTGTAAAATCAGAGCTCTGCACAATGAATAATGTAGAGAAACCAAGAATGGCATGACTGAAGGAAAGTTAAGCGTTTAAAATCTCGCTGATTTTAATTGAAGAGATATAGGCTGCAATTCTGCACGAACTTGCCTGGGAAAATGCCCCATTGAATTTACTTCTGAGTAATATGAACTTACTTCTGAGCAATATGCATAGGATTGCAGCATAAAGTCTCCCGCTAAAATCAATGGGACTTAAAAGTTACTAATTTGGGGTGGATCTTGCCCTTTTTTAATCCCAGGGCCACAAATTTATTGGAGGCAGAAAATGACTTCCACTATAAAATAGTTAACATTCAGTACATCAATGGGCAGCATTGAACATTTCTTCATTTCCTATACAAACAGAGTGAAAACTAGACAAAAGGACCTAGGCAGAATAAAAGAAATAAAGTCATATTTGTCTAGCATTATAAAAACATAATGTGAAAGCAACACACATTAAATAATAAATTGTGGTTTTGGAAACAGCAATAGACATAGAAGGCAGAATCTGAAACATAGGGATGCAATTAATAGAGGATAAAACACAGAAATTGAGTGTTTAGAATAGAGGAAAAAACAGTTACGACATTGCAGTAGGGACATGTCTGCCAAAAAGAAAGGGGAAAAAAGAAGTTGCAGTCCTATAAACGCATACTTGGGAGTAAACTCCACTGAGTAATGTGGGATTTACTTCTGAGTAAACACATATAGGATTGCACTGAAGTTGCCTGCCAAGGGAATCTTGTCATTCAGTGAAGATGAAGATTTCTCCATGTGGGATTATAGCACTGTGTTGCAAACTGAAACTGAAGCACCAAAAGCTATGAAGTGATATACCTGGCCCATAAGGCAAGATTAAGGCTGAACTGTTATATTATATGGATTAAATGATGAGCTTAAAGCAATAGTGGTAGAGGCATTTTTAAAAAATATATAGAAAAGAAAAACACCAAATATGATAGAAAAAGGTAGAAATATTTGTAGAACGGGGTTAATTTAATTGCAAGATAAATTTTATGGCTGGAAAAGGAATGAGGGAGGCTAATCATTGATCCTATGAAAAGGAGTCTAGATAGACTACTGGAATGTACTCTGTTTATTCTGCAATACAGCTGCCTATACAGAGCAGCAACTAGTATTGATGGCTATATAGCCGTGTCTGCCCTAACTGGACAAAATGAGATTGCACCAATTAGAAAACATCCTTCAGGACAGAATCCTGAGATAGCAAAGAGAAGCCCGTTAGAGAATCTGATCTGTATGCTCATCTCAAGCACTGCAAAAATTGTGCCTGAGAAAGGGATTAAACAATCATCAAAGTATGGCAGAGGAATTTGTATTTTGCCTTTCAAACCACAATGTAATTTCATTACCTCTCAGGATTACATCTGTAAAAAGAATACCATGGCTGACCCTCCAGTGCAATGCAACAGCGACCATGCCTCTTTGCTCTGCCGAAAACCATGTGCTGCTAAAGTGTTAACCGAGTCCTGTAGGGGGCTGTCGAGTTCTTCCGCGTTTACATTCTGTGGCTGCCACAGCACATGGACCCAAAAAGCCTGCAGAGCTATTTGGAGGAGGATTGCAATGATGCTAAACTGAGCTAGTCAAAGACTTTGTCACACCTCCTCTGTAAAAGAGCATGTCTGCTTCACGCTAAACAGATAAGTAGACACATCTTCCTGGATAGCCAGTTCCACATTTTTCCATTAAGGCTTCATGGAACCCAAGCTTACATTACATTTGCAATGACCAAGGTGGGGTTTTTTTAAAGGCTTGCATTGCTCTGGGACACAAAATGCTTCCATTAATTACACTCTATTAATGAGTACCATGCAGCACAATCCTATGAATGTATACTCAGAAGTAAGTACAACTGTGCTCGATGGTACGTACTCCCAGGAAAGTGTTATGGCCGCAATCCTAAGATACATAGGTGACTACCTATGTACACCTATAAGTAACACCAATGAACACAGTGAGCCTTAGGTAAAGGGACCCCTGACCATTAGGTCCAGTCATGACCGACTCTGGGGTTGCGGCACTCATCTCGCTTTATTGGCCGAGGGAGCTGGCGTACAGCTTCCAGGTCACGTGGCCAGCATGACTAAGCCGCTTCTGGAGAACCAGAGCAGCGCACGGAAACGGCGTTTACCTTCCTGCGGGAGCAGTACCTATTTATCTACTTGCACTTTGACGTGCGTTCGAACTGCTAGGTGGGCAGGAGCTGGGACCGAGCAACGGGAGCTCACCCCGTCACGGGGATTTGAACCGCTGACCTTCTGATCGGCAAGTCCTAGGCTCTGTGGTTTAACCCACAGCGCCACCCACGAAAGTGAGCCTTAGTTCTGAATAAAAATGTGCAATACTATCATGTTAACTCCCCCATCCCTTTGCATTACCAGGTAAACTGAATGAAAAAAGTTGACTGGAATGGCTTCCTGTCTACATGAACAGAAGTTGCAACACATGTACCAGATTAAAAGGTGTTCTAACTTTTAGTGCCCCTTGGTCTTAAAAGCAAAACAGATTTTTCTTGCAGTGCCATACCCAGCGTCATCATTCTGTCTTCATTTTCCTTCCCAATCTATATAACATAATCTGATGTTGACAGACTGCTCTTGACTGGGCAGTGACAGATAAAACAGAGCTCCCCATATGCCTCAGTCGTCTTCACAGCCTGATCACTAGGACTACTTGTCCGAATAACAGCTGAGCGCAAACTCTGCTCTTAACCCTCAGTAAATGTGCAACTTTTGCCTGTGGATTGTAATAATAATAATGCAGCACATCAGTTGGCATGATGCTTTAAATACAAGAGGACTGGCCTCGGCTCTAAGCAGTTTATAATTTTAAATTACCACAGGAGAACAAGAACGGAACAGAAGTGGAGGCAGGGATAAAGAGGGGGAAATGTGTATATGACTCGTGTCACACCTATTTTGGTTCGGTTACAGTAGGACATATTATGCAAAAACCGTATTATAATCAACATTTCATTAAAAATCAAATTAATGGATCAAATTGCTTTTGTTTGATTAAAGCAGTGTTTCTAAATAATCAGGAGGATTTCTTAAAATGGCTAATTATTTTTAATGTGCTTTTTAACAAAAAAATAAATAAAGGGTGGCCAGTTCCACGTTAGAAGAGGTGCTGGTTTTATTTACGTATATCTCTCACACTTACACAAAGATGTAGGACCTCTTCGAAAATGGTGGATGTTGTGATACAACTATGCAAAATCAAAGAAACAAAGACTGGAATCCAGCTGGAAGGGCCTTTGCTCCAGTAGATGCCTCCATCAACAAAAGAGGAGGGAGGAGATTTCCCTGTCCAACTTGAAGCCCCCTCAGGTTGAAAGCGTTTAGGGAGAACCTCCAAATCAGGGTGTGCTGGAGAAATGGGAAATCCACAAAAAGTCACCTCTCCTTCTTTTCCATTAATGGAGGTGCCTGTTGAATCAGATTTTGTCCATAGCTAAAAAACCACTAAATCAGATTCCACTTTTAAGAAAAAAACAGCTTTATTTGTTTGTAAATTTATGCAAAATCAGCTAAGCAATTAATTAAAACTCATAGAATTGACTATGAACAGCCCTGACTATAATAAATAAGTATAAAAGTAATCCCAAATATGAATATTATATCTTCTAAAAAATTCGTTGCACTGAAAGTCAGTGTGAATATTTCATAGATCTAACACGTCAGAGCTTTTTGAAGTTTCTATTCTGTGTTTGCGCAAAAATTTAAAGTGTTCGTGTTTTGATTCCAATCTGCTGTAACCTCAAAATAGCAGGTTCATTACATTTCCCCCAAGCTGAGCAAAGTAGGCAAAACAGCACACTGAACAACACTACCACATCATAAGAAACTGCTTTATACTTAACCAGACAATTGGTCCATCTTGCCCATTAGCATCAACGCTGACTGGAACAGGCTCTCCAAGTTTTGAGAAACCCTATCCAGGGACTGAACCTGGGACCTTCCAGATGCAAAGCAGATGTTCTACCACTGAGATATCTTAGTGGTGGATCTAGCTGATACTTCAGCTAAACAAAAGACCCAACCCAGGAGATGGTTTTACAGTTTTGAATCCATGTGCTCTCTGAACAGAGGTGTGGGGATAGAGATGAAACTTGTGGGAAAGCGTGGCTTTTGGTCACCTGACATCGTAAGCCTGGCTGAAAGCAAATTAATAGAATAAACAGCGATGGTTTGTCAACAGCAGATAAGGAACCTGATAAGGGACACATCACAGGGGTATGTGATCTGGAGCAGGGGTAGGGAACTTGTGGCCCTCAAGACATTGTGAAAGTACAACTCTCAACATGTTGGCCATGCTGATTTGGGATTATGGAAATTATGGAAACTTCTCGGGGTCCACAGGGTTCCCATCTCTGCCTTGCAGTCATGAGGAGAAGAATCCTCTCCTAAAAACTGAGATGGTCAGACGGGCTCAGCAACAGCAATAAATGAATAAATAGCAGCCAAGGCACCTCTGTTATACAAAGCACCCATCACACAGGAGGAAATAACAAGTATTCCAAAGGCTGGGATAGCCTGACTTAAAATTACCTTTAGTATTTATGTACTGAACCATAACCTCACCAGGGCAGGAACCGATGTGAATAAATGTGCATAGCGTATGGAACTGAAAACAGTGTTGGCGAACGAACATCCAAATCTCCATCTGGCTTTCAATGGAAAGTAATAATCTAAATCCCTTTGAAAAGCTCTATCCAACTAATGAGCAACAGTAGCAAGAACTGCTCTCATTCAAATGTGCTTTGTAACCATCGCTTTACCTTCCAAATGCTTTCGAATGAAGTGAATTATCTCTGAAGGGACTCAGAACTTGTAACAGACACTAGCTGTGTGACCTCTGTTAATCCACCCAATATTAGGCTCGTTAGTCATCAGGATAACAACTGTATTTTGCAAATCAGGCACTGTTATCAGATAGACCAGCAAGACCCTATACAATGTCTAATAGTCCAACAACATCGGCACCAAGATATATAACTGCTTCTATACAAAAACCTCTCTTCTAATCCCTCTTAAACTCAACAAGACTGATTGGTTTTTATTATTCATGAATTAATTTTTAACACTTGGGCCAACAAGGGAATTGAATCTATACAATTTTGCACAGACTGAGGCAAAGAAGCTTCACTCTGACAGAGAGAAAGAAACAGTCTGATTCTCTCATTCTTCAATCGACAATTAAATAGTGTTTACTCTATTTCCCTTAAATTCCTACATGCGAGTTGAAAAGAAAAGTGAATCAATGCAAGATTGCTTGGGTATATGTATTTCTCATATTTATTCCTCAGATATATATATGGATCAAACATATTTTGTGAACAAATGCAGTATTAAGGCTCAACTGCACTGGTTCTTTAAAGACAGGAAAGTATTTTCAGAAGATGAGGAACTCTCAGATCAGTAAGAAAGGGGAGCAGCCATGGATATCTTTTTTTGCAGATGCTTTCTGCAATATTAGTCTGAGAACTAGAACTGCGAAAAAGGAAACTATCTGTTATTTTAAAAGAATAGTTGATGTTTTATAAGTTTTAAAAAGAGAAAAGTTGTTTGATGCAATTAAGTGTTTTCAAGAGCAATCTTTTGTGATGGCTTCTAGGGGAGAGGCATACAGTCCTGAATTTCTCATATTGTAATAAACACTGAATGTACAATACCCTAAAATACCCCTTCCACAAAGTTCTTGAAGAGCCTGCATGAAACATACATGAAACTAGAGAATGATAAATCCATAGAATCAACCTGCTTGATTGTTGCCAGACTAAGGCAGTGATTTGTTAATGCTTTGTAACAAGGCAGAAAAAGTGATGTCTGCTTCTGCAACATGCTGCTTGCTCTCCTGCTCTGTTTGCTCCACATCAAACTATATCTTCCAATAAGCCATATGAGCACTGTATTTACATTTTACATTACTGTGCATTTCTGTTATCTTTATACAATAATCTTTGACGTTTCACAAGCATCGACACAGAACTACCTTTTAAGGGAGATAAGATTAAGTTTATTCTATTGCTACAGACTGATATGCTTAGAGATACAGATGGTGATAAATGTAGACTGCAGGTACAGATTTAAAAGTACATTCATGCTGTATGTAGAAGGATATACATATAGCATAGGAATACTTCTGTGTACTAAATATGCACCTATACTGTGCGTAGTTCACACTGATTTACATATATATTGATTCTCACATGTACTATATGTGTGTAAACGTAGCACAGATAAGCCTTTGCATATATACACACATTACTCAGGCTTACGAGTGCAACTGAAAACAGATTCCTTTCTATCACCTATGCAATGCCTGCATGAGAAGAAAGGTACAGCCACATGAACATTTATTCTATAGCTATGTCGTCCATTACCCTTTATTTAAAGTAACACCTGAATGCACCGATTGCTACCTTTCTCAAAAGGGTGCATTGCTACAACCTGTTAATGCAGGATCTACTACTAGAGAGAAGTCAAGGCAAGCCTTTCTAAAGGGTATTGGGACATCAGCCGAAGAAGCCCAGCCTGGGGTTATCTTTGTGCCTGGAAGGAAGGTTGTGACAAGCAACACCTTCTCCCCCTGCCTCTGGTCCCAGGTTAGACTGCATTGCAGACTACCCTGACTCCGATGTCACCGCATAACAAACCAGGTAGCAACACAAAGGCCCCCTTCCTTGCAGATACCTCTTTTTGACAAAGCAAGACTTGTATGCCAAGCTGACTGCTAAAGTGTGGCAGGCAATGGGCATTAAGGTTTTAGGTTTCACCAGATCTGCTGCCGCAGCACAAATGCCCCTGCAATTCTCCCCACCACCACCCATCCTCCCTGAGTTACTAAAAAAGTAAGTGGCATAAAAATAGAAGCACTTGAGATGTTGAATGAAGTGGTAAGAGGAGAGGGGTGGCAAAAGGACAGAAGTATTTGGAAAAGGATAATATGGGTGGTGGTAGCTTATAAAGATTTTGAATGGAGATGTGCCTCAGCTATTTATCATCAACATTTGATGTTAATTTGAAGTAATTTCCACATATTAAATGCATAATGTGTTTATAGCAATCAAAAGCAAAGACCCTGTAACTCAGATGTCATTTTGTATCAGAGCGTGTTTTTGCTTTTTTGTTTGTTTTTAAGAGGTGGGAAATCTGCAGAGTATCTCAGGAATAAGCCCCCGCTACTAATCCAATGACTGTCCTAGAAAATGTGAAGACCTGTTCTCTCCTGAAATGAATATCCAGATTCTTAACAGCCATCTACGCAGATAAATAATCAACAATTATAGGTAACTGGCATTCGCTTACATTTCAAAATGAGTAAAAAATTATTTGCATAAAGACCATCTTGCAAAGCCATTGGCTGAAGAGACCTATAAAGTGACATGTATAGCAGTAAAAGGATATGTCCTTGGTCTCTGGGGCACACTTAAAGAATATTATAAAATCTATTTTACCGATAAAATTATATTTATGTCCTTTACCTCCCCCTGTATTTTTACAGGAAAGAAGCAACAGTATTTCAAACAGTAGTTCTCCTATATAATACCAAACCAAACCTTTTTTAAAAACATACTTTTTACCCTATGCTTGGCTAAGCAAAACAATATGCGCTCAGGTACCATAAACAATGAGTGCTCCGTTTCAACAGAAAGGTGTTTTAAAGGGTAAGAGTGCAAGAGTAAAACTTGAATTACAAAAGAAAAAGAAATTCCCCCCAAAATTAATGTCCACTGATGGGAATTCGGGTTTTATATGTATACATAGGGTGGTAGTCAGCTAGAACAGCTCAGTTAAAGTATATACTGTCAGCCCAGAAGACGGATAAAAGACCATCTCCTTCGTCACCACAGAAGATGCTCCCAGCTGGAGGTCTTGAACACTACCCAACTGTTATTTGATGCATACAAGGCATATGAAAATAGTTTTAGTTGAACAAGAGAGGAACATGTGGGCACAAGGATATGTCCCAATTTTGGGAGCCTGCCTGTGGTGTTTCCCTTTCCTCCCAGCCACCCCATAAACAGGATGCAATAATTAGGGAGATACCCTAGAAATCAACGCCTCACCGGCAATGCAGAATCGGACAAGATACGCCGCCTCTCTCTATTCTCAATCCATTCCCTTTCACACTAAAAAACAAAACAAAAACAGCTTGGTCATGGCATGTTACTGCAACTTAAATACTGCACACAAAAGGGACAAAAAAGAACCTCTAGCATGACAAAATTTGCATGAGAAAGCAAACACCTCCTGGACATGCACACACTCAAAGTTTGTGAATTTCTGAATGGACTCTGTGTCTGCTGTTTGCACGACACTCCGGAGGCAGGAATATTATTTGCAGATTGATAAAATTAGCAGGGAACTTGGACGTTTAGGGGAGGTGATCCCCAAAAAATCTAAACATGGAGATTTCTCCCTGGGGAGTGAGAAAGTGAACTCAACACGGTAGACGCAGGGAAGACAATAGAGCAAAGGAAGGGACAAAATCAGTCACAAAGCTATCACAAGTTGCGCGACCACATTGTGCCACCTGCTCTTCGCAGTTTGCCCGTGCAAAGTACAACCGGATAATTAAGAGCAATGCTGTCTGCGACGCTCATGAGGACCAAGCAGCTCAGCAAACTAGTATATGTTAGCACATTCTTCTTTCACACGGGGAAAAAAACGTAATTCTTTCTGGAGAGAGCTCGGAGCACAGGGAACACTAAGAGCAGAAATCTATGAGCAGCAGATATGCCCAGACAAAAATGCCGAGTTGGCACGGGTTAAACAGTGCACACCATTCCTGTTTGGCTAACACAGGGTCAAGTCATGTGCAGCGAAAGTTTCAACTCCTTAATCCCCCAGAGCTTGTTTGCTAATTACATTTGCAATTACAAACATGACAAAGATATTATTCTGCAGTGCTTTCCACTTCAAGCAGGCGCACTTTCCCTAACAGATAGTCACCTCCAGCAGCACACAGCTCACAAGTGCTTCTTGACAGACAAAATAACTGGCACTTCAGCTGTAAAGGCCACTTTGTGGGCAGTCCAAGTGGAAAGAGGAGGCAGGAAAGAGCTTTTGAGACAGGAGGCCAAGCCAGGGCAGAGAAGGGAGAAAAATTAACTTGTAAGAGCTCCATAAAAATTATTCTCCAGAAATGAAGCTCTCCCCCCCCCCTTTCAAGTCTCTGTCGGGGGTTTATAAATTGCAAAATTCACCCCAACTGATACAATTTCAAGTTGAACTTTAATGTGCTTTTCTGTCTTACATCAAAACCTGCTAGCTGTGTGGAAATAAAGCATACTCACCCCCCACCCCGGTTAATTTCTAGATTTGGTCGTGAATGGCATTTGTTATGTTGACCTATCCCTAAACCAATTCATTAATATCTACAGCATCTTTAGTTTCACGCTTTGTAAGAGGTTACTGTGGGACGCCTGTGCTGTGTGTGTGTCTTTGACACTTCCTAGATAATGTAACTATTTCCCCACCTGTTCATATGTATAGAAATAAAAATAATAAAATCGTTATTGAGCAGCTGTCAAACGAAGCGTGCCAATCTCACTTTTAGCGTGAACTTAATATGTTTACTCAGAGGTATGTTCCACTGAGATCAGCGGAGCTTACTCTTTAGTAAGCATCCTTGGGATTGCAGCATATTTAAAGGAAGTTGAAGGAGCATCTAAGTGTCTCCAGAGTGCCATAAGGTTCCACCCACAACAGGGTTACCACGACCATTTATCAACCCCAGTGTGGTAGTAGGCACAGAACAGAGAAGGGAGAGCTATAAGCATTTCTGGCTTATTCTGCTTTTGCTATTTCTTTCTGTATGTAAATGCATCACAAACATTTAGACATGCTTATGAGATATTTAGTATGACTGCATTCGTGAAATGTGGTTACATAACAGTTTAAATCTATACTCTTCTCTTCCCCCCCCCCCCAATCTTGGAAGTGGTTGTATATCCGGAACAAAAACATTTCAGATCTTTAGAGTTATGGCACATATGGAATTTCTTACTGGAGGGATTAAATAAATGCGGATGTGAAAGACATGTCACACAAACAAAAACTTTAAAATGAGAGAACAGTAGAGAGCGTGGGAGTGGATCAGAAATTTAAAGAGAGAGGATTTCAAGTACCATATTCTCCCAGAAAAATAATAATAACCACGGTGAAATTTCTGTCACAGCAACTTTCTCTGACGCAATTCCTCCAAAGTCTTGTCCCTCTCAGGCTAAACACAATATCTATTGATTGCTTCCAATCAATGCAATGAAAATATCCCTGTCCCGCTGCATTTCCTTCCCTGAAATATTAATAATAAATTGATCTTTCCATAATTTTCAATAATTGATATGAAAAAGTAGGACCTGAAAGACAGGCAGAAGAAAGGCTAACATTTTCTTTTCACATTCAAGACTAGCCTGGCTCTTGAAAAGGGGACCCAGCGACACAATAGGAAATCTGTTCAAGGGACAAGCTAAGTCCCGTTGCTTTGCATTACAGCTTCTTCTTGAATTAATTTGTCAGTAAGAAAATAGACACACAGAGCAACAACTCCCTATTGTAGGTACACAAGAGCGCCCAGAGCACTTACAGCTTCATTCAGTCTCTCTGTTTAGAATTTTCCCCCCAATTCACAAATCTGGAGAGAAGGTGAAAAGAGCAACCACTCCTCACTCTAGATTTCCAGGAGTGCCTAGAACTAAAGTCGCTTCATTCAGCTTTTCTGACAATACAGAAGGAAATGCACTTCAGCAATCCTTCAGAATCTAAGTCACATTTCTTTGGCCTGTAAATAAGGATCAACAGAATCAAATGCAAAATATAATAATTATCCCCAGTTTATTTGAATACTGAATGGAATCATACTGATTCCTCTAAATCTGGGTTTCCATGTTCACAGGTGAAATTATTATTTTGCACTTTCTTTTGCAGCTGATAACTCATTTATTGGGCCGACATTTCTGCATTTTTATTTAACCTGTCAAAGAAAGCATTTTTAACAGGCACACCTGACAGAATATTGCTGTACTCCAAAGTGACATTTTTTTTCATAATGTGCTAACCTTGGTCTATTCTATTATTCCATACACACTATTGATTAGGAATGGCAAAAGATATCGTCCTACAACATCTGAGGCTATAGCTGAAAGGAAACAAGGAGGGAGAAATCACTTCTCATCTTGGGCTGTGACATTAATGCTAAAGCAAACAAAAAGTGCTGAATTTCACTTCAAGGGATATTCTAGGTGTTGACAATTACAGTCTGAAATGTAAGCATGATGTACACGCATAGATACATGCACAGATGTAGCTGGACCTCATACATATTTATGCACACATACAGATCTATATTACACAACTGCTGTACTGCAGACAAGCAGCACTGGTACAGTTTGACTAATTTTGTGGACTTTACCTGCCTTGACCTGAAAGAGACAAACTGCAGATTCATTTATACAGCTGGTAGTTTTTTTGTTTTTTGGGGGGGGGGCTTTTTTTTTGTATGCTTGCTTGCTAACCCTACTCTTACAAAAAGTTTCAGTTTGCATCTTGTTCTCCATGTTACATTCAGGCAGGTAGATTTTTCTAACATATATTGGAATTGCTCCAATATATATATACGGAGATGAAATTAGCAAAAGGATATAGAAATGCTTGAAGTCAAGCTACCAGGGGCAAGATCCTAAGCTTCATGAAGGATACTGCTAACACTTCTTTTCAATTCCCTGTTGAAGGGCTCACATTTGAACTTTCCTAACCCCAGTAAGGTGAAATGCCATGTCCTGAGTGAATAGATGCTGATTTCTTCAGCTCAGTCAGGCCCTGGTGAGAGTCACTGTAGGACAGGATTTGAACTCCGTGGTATGTACTGAGTCCACAGTCCCGAGACCTGCATGGAATACTTCTCTGCCACATCTGCTACTTTCTCAATATTAAAACATGTATACTGCAAGTTCCAAATCAGTGTTTGGAACATATAAGGGGAACCAACCACTAGCTGCAGCCATACTCATTTTTTATAATCAAATGGCTTTGCAAAATAAGAATAGCTCCTTTTCAATATTATGAATTAATATGTGCTTCTTGCTTATTTAAAAATAGCAACAATAGCCATTACAGAAAAGGACCGGCTTTCAAATAATTGTGCAAATTATCTAAGTGACCAGCATTCAAGGTGGGAACTTGCAACACATGTGCAGACAAATGATTTTTTAAATGCTCTTATAAAATAATCCATACAAATATTTACATATCATTTTAAAAAATGCTGCTACAAACACGTGCATACCCCAGATGAATTACCATTTGCACAACCGTAGCTGGCCTTGACTTACACCTTTGCTGTATTATGCAACAAATATGTAAATGAAAACAGAAATGGGATGCAGAAATAATTAGACCGTGTTTTTCAGAATGCCTTTTACCCTGCACTTTCTCCAGTTACCAGTGTCTTCTAAATCCATTTTTAATGCAGTTTATGAAAATCCTCCGGACCTTATATGGCACACAATCCTTCAACATCAACAACAAAAGAAGTTCCATGCCAACTCAGAAAAAAACCACTTCTGCCAAGTCTGATAGGACTATATTTAGTAACATGAAGAACAGTGTACCTCTTCTGCCCATCCATTCCGTTCTAGGAAATCCACCTGGTCCACTTTTGTACCTTTAATTGGAAACCAAGTTAAAACTGAAGCAGGAAAATTGCACCAGGCTCACAGCCCTGTTGGTTACTTTCTATCAAATTTTGCAAGCCATTAAAAACAGAATATGTTAAGTACTTCATTTTGGTTTTCTTCCTGAGTCTGCAACCACCCTTCTTGTTCTACAAGTAGGTTGGATGTGAACAACAACAAAAAGTTAGGAGGAAAAGCACAAAACCAGAGGCTACAAAACCATAAAAGCCTTCTTTTGAAAAGAGACCACACTTCACTTTTTAAGCTTGCAGTTTTTAGTAAAATAAATGGTATTTGATTCTATTTTATTCTGAATCCACTGTTTTATGAAAATAAAATTTGGAGGAGAGAATGATAATTTTATAATATAATTTTATTATTTAAACCTCGCCAATCTGGCTGGGTTTCCCCAGCCATTCTTGGGCGACTGGGGAACTTTACTTTTAAATAGTTCTGTAGGAGAGATTAGCATAGACCAAAGTGCTATGAAAAGCATGAACCAACAAAATTAGAAATTTTCGTATACAAATATATATATATATCACTAGAGGAGATGAGGAATGACAGAAGGATTGACAGCTGCTCAGGAAAAAAAGAGATGAGGAAAAAAAGAGATCCAATGAAACAGAGTAGGGAATGATTGTTTTCAAAGAAATTATAGCCCTTTTATATTTCTTTTTCTAATGTGTAGCTTTTTTAACTATGCCCTATCCATCCGGGATGACAGGACAGCGGAGGTCTTTCCCCCTCTGGGCAGCGCACGGTGCTTTCAGGCGCTTCATGCAGACCAAAGCACAAACACACACAAAAGGGGGACTTGGCTGCTTCCTTCGCAGCTGATTTATCAGAAGAGGAGAAGCGGGCTGGAGAACGCATCGCGCAAGAGGAGCGGACGCAAATGACAAGCGAAGCCCGTTCACTTTCCAAAGTTCCACGCAAGGCGCGCAGCTTTTATTTGCTTAACAGGAAGCGCAGGCAAAGCATCACCGCTGCATCGTACAAAGGAAAAACAAGAGCACCAGCAGCTGACGATCTGCCTGTCATCATCAGTCCCAGCTTGGGATGCTTGCTCCGGTCCACTCACAACATCCCTACACTGGCTTCCCTGTGAACAGAAGGGTCGCCTTCTCTGGGGAACTTCAGATGGAATACAATTTTTTTTAAAAAAATAGCTCCCAATAGCCACAGAAATATATTTATGCATATATGCATATATATATATATATATATATATATATATATATATATATATATGAGTGCGCATGGTACGCTTTGGTGCACATACATCTCTGAGTTAATACAGCCGCATAAAACTTTTACAGTAAAGCAAAAAGGCCACACCTTTCCAACGTTTGTCAATCTACATGCCTGGGAAACAAGAGAAAGAAGTTTTACGATCGTTAAAGCCGCGCCAGTTGAAGCCACCCTAAGCTAGTTGCTTTCCACGGCAAACCTCTTGGGGTTTTTTTACGGCAGCCCCACTGTCTAGGCATCTCTCCAAAGGGAGAGTTGCATCCTTCCTGCTTGTTAAGAGAGGCGCAAGCTATTTACACCATGATGCACAGCACACACACGCGCGCAAAAAAAAAAAAAAAAAAACACTTTGGCACATATTGTAGCCAGGAGGTGGTGCAGGTGTGATGAGAGATCTGCATGCAATTGGGGGGGGGGGCAGAGAGGCTTGAGAGAAAGTTAAAATAATTCCTTCTCCCCTTTCCAACTCAAACGCATCTGGCTTCCGCTCGCTCTCCTGCAAGAGTCCAAAAGGAGGAGGGGGAAAGAAAACACACACACACACACACCCCGCCTGCAAGCAGCATCCGCAAGAAAGAGAAGAAAGCAAGGAGGGCACCTACTGGTTGTGGTAGCTGAGAGGGTCTGAGATGCAAAGTTCGGAAATGTCCATCAGTTCTGTTTTAGCATTCCCAGTTGGCAGAAGGGGGTGGGGGGAGCGACTAGATCACACCGAGGAGAAAGGGAGCGAGAGGGGGAAAGGGGAAAGCGCCCGAGGCAAACTCGGGGAAATGACCAGACTCGGGGAAAGGAGGGGAAAAGGAAAGCGAGCGGGAGAGAAGCAGAAGACGGAAGGCGCCGGGACAGAGAGCAGGACAGGCAGCCCGGGAGGGAGAGCTCAGCGCTTCGCCCATCCACACGCTCCCGCTCATCCAATCACACTGAAGCGAGCCGAGAGCAGCCAGGCGGCAGAGGCGGCCCAGGCGCCGGAGATTTAGATGCCACTAACCCCCCCACTGTCGCTTTAAGACGGGCCGACTGGTGAATATGGCACGGCTGCTATTGGCTGCCTCTCAGGGGCTGGACTTGGAGTGACAGAGCGGCGGCGGCGGGCGGGGGCGAGAGGGAGAGTCTGCGAGGGGAGCGCCGGAGGGAGGGCAGCGCGAGGGCGACTCGCAGCAGACCCGCACGTGGCCAAACAGCCGCCGCAGAAGCCGGGAAGCTCGCTTGCTTTCGCGCGCGCGCGCTGCCGGAGGACTGGCGGGTTGGAGCGGGGGCGGCGCGGGCGACCTTCACACTCATTCCCACGCGAGGAGAGAGCGGGGCGAGGAGAGAGGGAGGCGGGCGGGCGGGCGGCGGACGGAGCGAGGAGGGACCTCGCGGCCGGCTCTGAGGGGCGCGCGCGCGTGTTTGGAGCGGCCGCGTGTAGCTGCTGTCGCCGCGTCCCGCCCGCCTCAGAGGCTGCCACTCGCTCCTTTCCCCGCCGGTTGACAGGGAAAGAGGCGCTTCAGTGCCAATGGCTGCTGCAAACGGCGCGGGTCGGACGCCTGCCTGTGTGGCTCCTTGCTTTTCTCTTTCTTTCTTTCTTTCTTTCTTTCTTTCTTTCTTTCTTTCTTTCTTTCTTTCTTTCTTTCTTTCTCAATTTCCTCAAAGGCAATTATAAAATGATCCTGGAGGGAGCGGGACTCTGAGCCAAAAGGGAAAGGGAAAGGGGTGTGAGAGAGAGAAGGCAGCGTTGGCATTGAAGCTAAGCAGTTCGCAGCATAGACACTGACAGAGAGGAAACGAATCCTCACAGAGCCTGATCCTGGCTGACCTCCTCCTCCCCCCCCCCCCCCCGCCGCCTTTCTGGCAAGGGACGAGGTCAGTCTCCGTCCTGCAACTTTTGGAAATAACTTGCAGGACGCGCCTCCGTCACACGCACACGTTCTCTCTCACACACAGAAACAAACGCACAGCCGCCCCCCCCCCCCACAGTGGCTGGCCAGCCTGGCGCGCGCACGCGCGTGGCTGCCAATCTGACAGCTCTTTATCAGCCCATTAGCGAAGCTCTCGGTTTCCTAAGCGCCGCTTATCCCAGAATGGTGCCTCGCGCCTTGTTAGCCGCAGATCGTGGAAACGGCCAGCGTTGAAACGTTTTTATTGGGGAGGGGGCGGTTTTGAGCGGGGAGGGGGAACACAAAACAGAAGAGGGCAGACTTAAGCGCCAGATTCGGTCTCTTTAAAACGTACAAACAGCAGCAACAAAAAAGGCACAAACCTAAAAAGACTCTCACGCACAACGTTCTGTAAAGCGCAGAGGCAAAGTTCGTGGCTCTGAATGCAAAGTTGGCATCTCATATGGGAATTACGTTGTCAGGTGTATACTGAAAATGAAACCCGCTGTAAAAACATCAGCAGGGAAACTGCCCGAGCCAAAGGACAAGTTTCCCCCGCCCCTCCCAGTTTCATGTACAGAAGCCAACTGGAATGGCAGCTGAATCTTATTTCGACAGTGGTGATGGGGCAGCATGTCCCCCATCCCTAAGGGTTTGTGCTTGGGTGGAGAAGAGGGGGGCAGGGCAGACATGCAGCAAGCCCACCCCCATCTCAGGATCCGCCATTTGAAGGTGGCGGCCTCACTGCCTAACGGTAGAGCTGGTTCTGTCACGCACTCTACCACTGAACTGCATCCCCTCCTGCTGAGGACTACATACGTGCACAGGATTGTGCTGGCATCCACAAAGTTGTAACATTAAATATGACACCCACCAAGTGACCTTGAGCAAGTTGTGCGGATTGACCTCTTGCAAGCAATCATTTCCCATGCACTTGCATGGAAGTGTTTCCAAAAGCCATTCCACAGCTGCAAAATGTTGTGTCAGAAACACCTCTCTGATAAACCTACATTCACGACCTACCAAAGGTTCAGTTTTAGGTAAATATATGGTGTACATTTAAGAGATGTAGTAATATGGGTTTACCAAAGGGGGGTGGGCAGCAGCAGCCACCATGTTTGTTCAAAGTTGCAAATACGTAACAGATTGTCTCATCCTCCTGCACCAAGTCAAGAAAACAAGTTGGGGAGAGGTTGAATGCTTGGCAGTGGAATCATATGTCTACTCCGAAGTAAGACCCCCTTCAGGACAAGTCTTCACATCTCAAGAAGACTGTAAACTCTTCCCCAAGCTGTAAAAACAAACATAAAGGCATTCTTGCAACCTCTGAACAGCACTGTACCATGGCGGATAGGGAGGTGGGCAGGTGGGGAAATGGTATATTTATGATTTCTTCCAGTTGTACTTTGTTATTTCTTGCATAACTAATAAAAGAAAAGAAATAAGGCTTCCTGAATTCAGTTTACTCCTACGTAAGTGAGTATGGGAGTGCAGTCTGTAAACATTCAGCTAGTTTCTTCCATATCATTTGTTGAGCCACATGAACTTGAGACTAAAAACGGGACAAATTAGTGGACTGACAGGCCAGCTGATGTGAATAATTTCAACTCCGTGGAAGTCATTGACTGTATCTAGTTATGATGATGCAACTGGTTTGGGGTTAAAATGCACACAGAGACTCAACTGGGCACTGGATTTATGTTGGAGGAGCATACGTTGCCCTGAATATAATCACACTGAGACTTCTGAATTTAGGAAAATAAGAAATCTATGTTTATTGCAGGAAGTACAAGTGTGATAGGAAAGATCTTAGTTTTAACTAAGTAAGGAGGAGATGCAAAGAGCCATGCTTGCTCTTTCATCTCAGCAGGAGAGTCACAAAAAGATGTTTCCTCTCCAGAGTCCCAAGGTAATGAAAAAGAAAAAGGAAGTAGCAAGTGATTTCAGCAACCCTGAGAGCATTAGTATAGCACCTGAGGGAAGGTAAGCACAGGTTTGTTCAGAAAGGACAGTCTAGGAAACTTGAAGGTTCCTCCCTCCAGCTATTATTTCCCATGCAGACCCATCAGGCTCCGGTGCTAGCTGACTGCATTTCAGCACTTCCAACAATCACTTGATATAGAATACATTTAGCATTGCATCCAACATAGTCAAATTAAAACCTATTGAAATCAATGGCTCTACGTTACTCAGATTCGTGGCTAACCACAGCTCATGGATTTCAGTCGGTTCACTCTGAGTATGGCTTCATTTTGAATCCGGTAAGCTCACAACTTACATGCATTTAAGCCAGTGTGGTGTAGTGGTTAAGAGCGGTAGTCTCGTAATCTGGGGAACCGGGTTCACGTCTCCGCTCCTCCACATGAGGCTGCTGGGTGACCTTGGGCCAGTCACACTTCTGTGAAGTCTCTCAGCCCCACTCACCTCACAGAGTGTTTGTTGTGGGGGAGGAAGGGAAAGGAGAATGTTAGCCGCTTTGAGACTCCTTAAAGGGAGTGAAAGGCGGGATATCAAATCCAAACTCTTCTTCTTCTTGTGTGCATTCAGCTTTACATACTTGGCAAAAAAAAAATCAATAAAAAGGGGGCAGGTGTCCAGGGGGAAAAGACTTTGGCAATTACACCCACCACAGCACCCAATGTGTTTTGAAGCATGATTTTGGCTTTCGGTGTAATCCCCAGTATGTAAATTCCACTTAAGTTGCATGCTTACTGTGCCACATTTATGACATCACATGATTTAAGGTGGGTGTGTTTGTGGTGCTTCAACCATTTCTCTCTGCTTCCCCCACCCCCTGCTTTTGCTGCTCATTGTCAAGGAAGAAGGAGGATTGCAAAGAAGAAAGACATGCACAATGTGTGTGTGTTTTGAAGCAAGAGTGCGGCATACAACTTAAATATTAACTTCTGGGCATTTACAGTAAGGTGCATGAGGAGGGAAAGGAAAATTAAAAGCAGATTGGAGGTTGGTGTGAAACATAAGCCTGAAGACCGAAGACCACTGTCAATGCTACAAGACCAGAAGTGTCAATGGCACCCTATCATTGAACTTGTATGTAAACAAAACTGAACAAATAAGGATTTAAGAGCATAACATATTCTCGACTATGCAAATATAGTCGATGATGTGGAACTCATCAAACAATACTCCAAACTGCAGGAGGGGGGGGGGAATCAAACAGGAGTTTCTCTTTTGCACATAAATCTCACTTTAGCTCATGCGAAGTCTGCAGCTGAAAGTCATAATAAACTGTGACAGGAACTAGCTGCAGCAAACCTTAGGATTGCATGCTGCCTCTCTCCCCTCTCCTACTCCAGCACAGCCACAAGCAGATCAAGCTGCAGTTAATCTTGACTGTGCTTTGCTTGAACAAACTACTTTCATAACCCCTGGTTTAAAGTTGGCTTGTTTCAAACAAACCATGGTTAATGTCAGGGAACTGACATCGGAGCAGAGGGGAGAGGCGGTACTTCCCGATTCTGCAGAAGAAGGAACAAGTAAGGGTAGAGAGAGAACGTCATCTGGGGAAGAATGTCCAGGTGACACCAGGAAGAAGGAAGAGGGGGAAAGCATCTTGGAGGAGAGGCTCCGAGACTCTGGCACTGAAGGCAGTGAAGAGAGTGGAGGGCCACCCCTGGGCACGCCCACTCTGTGCAGAAGGGTTTCGCGCAGAGAGGGGAGGCGGAGATTATCCGTCAAGGAGCTTCTATGCTGGAGGAAATTTAGAAGACGCCCACTCACGGATTCGTCGAGCGACTGAGCAGCAGCAGCACCCAGGCTGCTCAGTCAGGGAAAGACACAACCCACCCCTAAGCAGTTTGGAACCGCTAGAGGTTTACACACAAGCAACCCCAATTCCCGTGACAGTTAAAATCAGGGCTTTTTTCCCCCAGTTGGAACTCAGTTCTGGCACCTGTCAGGTGGGCATCATTGCCTTTATAAGAGAACAAGGAAAGTGTTTGTGATGAGTTCCGGCACCTCTTTTTCTAGAAAAATAGCACTGGTTAAGATTCACTGGTTCAGATGAAACAACAAGCTGTGGTTAATGAAGATTGGGCACGAAAAGTTTGGTTCCCTCCTTGTGGCTGTGCTGAAGGAAGTGAGGAGTGCATGAGCCTTCGTACCTGTCAGATCCAAAGAGTTGTATCTAATACTGCGCAGACGAAGTGCTGCTCATGCAACAGGACTGGCCTGCTCCGGAGAGTTCCCCAATACTCTGGAGCAGGTTTTGAGGGTGCCCATGGGGGTGGGCTGCAGGGAGAAAAAGAGGAAGAGGAAGGTCCACTGCACAAGCAGCAGGGTGTTGCATGAGTGGCACTACATACAACCCAAATGCAGTGTGTCTCAAAGACAGAGGGAATAATATGATAATTTGTACATCATGAAGGCTGTTAAAGAAGCAAGGTTATATTAATCACTGTTCCTTGTAAATTTCCTCTTTTGCTGTCTTTGTGGGAGGCTAAACTATTAGTAAGCTCAATTAAAATATGTGAATGCCTAAACAAAGGAAATGGTGTATTGTCGATTGATGGAACTTGCTTCATTGAAGGAAATGAGAAATGAGAAAGTGAACTGATGTCTTGTGAAGGGGCATGAGGCCCATTCCACACATTTACATTTGGACATTCTGCCTTCTGGATTACATTTTTGCGATTAATATGCATCTCCAAGGGAATATAAGGGAGATCCAACAACCCTCTACATGGAGACAACCAGCTTGTGGACAAAGAACAACAGGAATGTGTCCCCTGCCCCTTGGCATCCATGCATCCAGCATATTCAGCCTATAAATGTATGTGTGTGTGTAAACCAGGCTTCCTCAACCTCAGCCCTCCAGATGTTTCTGGTCTACAACTCCCATGATCCCTAGCTAGCAGGACCAGTGGTCAAGGATGATGGGAATTGTAGTCCCAAAACATCTGGAGGGCCGAGTTTGAGGAAGCCTGGTGTAAACTCATGCCCCATTGCCTTATATTCAGGTCATTGCAAGCATTTCATCATCTGGCGATAAGCACAAACCTGGAATCCCCAAGTAAGGAGAGGAGCTGTCAGTGGAAGCCAGCAAATGCTCCTACTGTTCCTCTTCTCAAAATCACAACCTCCTAAGGCTAATTTACATTTAATGCCACCGCCACCACAACACTGAAGCTTTGTTGCATGCATTTGCCTACTTTGCTCCTTGCAGAATGCAGCTTTCAGAATACAGATAGGATATCAGCTATACAAAGCATTTTTTAAGAAAAGATAAAGCAACAGCAACCCCCTACCAACAGTTAATAAGCCAGCAGGAAAACATAGTCAGTTCAGAACATTGCCACCAGGACAACAATTAACCATTAGAACTAGGGAATAAGTGGGATCTGTTGGCAGTGCCCCCTTACATGATACTCCATCCCATCCCTGCTCCTCCAAAGTCCCACCACCATTCACAGCCATTGAGCATGCTCACTGCTCATTGGACTGTTTGGATGTGGGTTGTCTCCCTAGGATTCTTTCTATATATATTCTTATTTGGCGATCACTCGTAGCCAAGTAAGATTGTCTTCCATAAACACGGTTTTAACAATGCGTCCGTAGGTGACTGTGGAGGCCAATTCTGGATCCTCACGTCCTTCCACAGTGGGGACATTGGTTTCCAGATGGGAGCTGATCACAGTGTGGATTTGCCAAGCGTGCCTTCCTCTTAGCACGTTTCTATACACACACACACACACACATTTGTACTTCTGCAAACCTCAGGGTTCCCCTGAGCATTCTAGTACCTTCTTCATGTTTCTCTGTAGCCCCACTTTGGCAGCAATCTTTCAGCAGCGCAGCCACCCGCTTAATCCACTATTAGAAGGAATGATTGTTCCTAGCTGCTCTGGATCAGCCAGCTTTTCATTACAAGCTGCAAGGATCTGTTTGTGAGTGCATGTTGATGACTGTACTTGGCTAGGCATGCTGCTGTGTGCATGACAGTGTGGATACTGGAGAGGGTGCTGACTGCCAGTAATTGGAAACAGTTCCTTGGCATTGAAGCTACCCAGATACCCAATCCTTACAGTAAATAAAAACGGGTACCACTATGTTAACCCAAAGCGACTGATGGCACTGTATTCTGGTGTGGATACAGTGGTAATTTGACAGCAGCTGTACACAATGTTACAAAGCTAGCAGAACTGCCACAGATTTGAAGACTCAGCCTGTTTATTAAAATGTATAAGCCACACGTTCATCCAAAAGTGGCTTTCAGAGTGGTAGATTTTGAAAGACTGCAAGTACAATGTAACCAACAAAACAATGAAATCAAGTGAGTCCTCTAGTCACCTAATGATACCATAAGTATAAGTGGCTGGGCAAAGAAAAAAACATTTCAAGCTGGCACTGGGGGAGAAATACAGTGTTGGTGTCCAACAGACCTCCCTCAGAGACGCATTCTGCTGTTGGGGCACCACAACAAAGAAGGCCCTTTCTTTGTACATCCATAATGCACTGCTCTTAAAGATGGAGCATGGAGAACAAACCCCTCTGATCTTAATGCACAGAAAGGAGGGCGTGCTTTCCAGATGTTTAGCCCCAAACTATTTGGACCTTTAAAGGCAAGCACCAGCACCTTGAATTGGGCTCAACAGCAAACATGGTTCAGCATGAAATCTCTGGAATGGCCATGACTGGGACAAATACTAGGAGAGACTGCTTCTGCTTGGTCAACCAAACAATACTTCCTGCTTCTTGCTCTTTGGGCTCTGGCTTCAGCTCAGGCCTTGAGTTGAAGGCTTCTGAGCTTGAAACCAGCCCCATGACTAGACATGAGTATGGCTACCCACAGCCCTGGTCTGGAAATGAATGGGGAAGCCCTTGCAAGCTCCCCATACGCTCAGTACAAGGAATCACAGCACTGAGGTTTGTCTCTGCTAGAGGAATTATTTTGGCCCATAATCCATTCCAGGATTATTGGGTTGCAGTTCCCTCAAAAGCATCACCTCACAAAGTATTCGTATGGCAATCTGTAACAGGACTGACCCTGCCATATAGGATGGGGGAGAAGAGAGGACATGGGTGAATGTGCCCCACAGCTCACATCATCTTATGCCACTTTACTGAACCTCCAAGATATTGAATTTTAAGGCAGGTGCTGGTTTCCAACAGCTGGAGTTTTTAATGTGGGGTTTTAACTTTTATCAGGGCCTAGTAGAGTGAGCCATGGAGCCACCAGATTGGCTGGCACAGACTTCATGTGGCCTAATTAACTGATAACGGTAACACAATGGAGGTTTGTGCTCAGATAATGGACTCTTGCTGACAGAGAAATGCCCATGCAAAAAAGAGAGGAGGATTTCTGAAAAGGCTTGACAGAACCATTTCTGGAACAAAAAAAAAATTAATATTATTTTATAGTCGGTGTAAAAGGACAAACAGGACTTTTTCTTTTTCTGGAGGAGCTGCTTCCTTCTTTTGGTAGGGGATTTCTACATTTATCATCTTGGACACCCTGGTAGCCACTCAGAAACAGTAGCTTGTTCTGCAGCTTTGGGGCATGAGAATTTCTCATGTTCTTGGTTTGGCACTATGCTGCCAAATCTGAACTTGGTGAGAAGATTCCTGGGGAAAGGCTGGACGTCCTCTTCTGCCATAGAGGGACAACCTGCATTTGTCCTAAGGGCTCATAGGGCTGTTAGCAAGTGGACGGTCTGAATAATCAAATGTGATCTCTGGGGGGAAATCACACAAACACATGCTAGCTAAAGGTAAAGGGACCCCTGACCATTAGGTCCAGTCGTGCCTGACTCTGGGGTTGCGGCGCTCATCTTGCTTTATTGGCCAAGGGAGCCGGCGTACAGCTTCCGGGTCATGTGGCCAGCATGACTAAGACGCTTCTGGCGAACCAGAGCAGCACATGGAAACACCGTTTACCTTCCCACTGGAGCGGTACCTATCTATCTACTAGCACTTTGATGTGCTTTCGAACTGCTAGGTTGGCAGGAGCAGGGACCGAGCAACAGGAGCTCACCCCGTCACGGGGATTCGAACCGCCGACCTTCTGATTGGCAAGTCCTGGGCTCTGTGGTTTAACCCACAGCGCCACCCGCGTCCCTACATGTTAGCTACTCCAGCTCTAATAGAACAAATTACTATGAATCCCTTCATTCTTCCTCTCACCAGGAAGCTCCTTCCAGCAATGAGATCCATACACATTTTTACCCTACCATGCAGAACCAATTGTATCCAGCAGAAAACAATCATGCTGGGGTATAAGCCCTCACTGCCTTGGTCCCCACTCTCTGGTTTGCCCTCCAGACCCAAACTATCAGTCCATGCCTCTCAGTTTTCAGTAAAATGCTCCAAAATAGAGGAACAATGGAGGTACTGCAAGAGGAGGAAGCAAGCAAACAGTGGAGCCAAGTATTAATGTAGGCACTGAGAAAGTCCAGAAAGCTAATTTGTACAAATTAGATCTCTGATTTAATTAATTGATCATACCAATTAATCAACAAATGCTTTCAGCTTTAATACAGACATATCAGGAAAGGGGAGGAAAGCATAGATTTTTGGATTTCATCCTAGCAAATCATCCATATGTGTCAAGAAAAAAAAATTGGTTGAGCTGCTGGATGCACAGCAAAGTTGGACAGTTCCAGTCAATAGCACTCATCGTCACCCCATATCTGCTGACAGACAAACATTTTAAAAATGGTGGAAACAGGACCACAGCATATTGCCAGGCCCATGGGAGAAAGACCTACAGATGTAAAAAGGTCAAGAAAAGAGCAGATGTCCCATTAGGTCCCATTTCAATCAAAGAGCACAACAAGGAACTGAAGAAGCTATTATTCTTATTTTTAACCTTGTAACAGTTTGACTTCACCCCAAAGGCATACTCCACCATTGTCTCCTGAGGCAGACGGATGCCTACATCATCATCATCATCATCATCATCCAAACACAGAATCAAGAATGCCAAGATCTTCCTCCTTTCCTAAGATCCGTTTCTGTCCCCTTAGGGCAGCCTTCAACAACTCAGTACATTCCAGATGTTTTGGACTACAACTCCCATCAGCCCCAGCCAGCACGTTGCATAGCAACCTGCTAAGCAATAATCTTTATGTGGTTGTTGTTGTTGTTTTAAAAAAGGAGGCCCACCAATTAGATCTGCAGTTGTAAGACTTGAAACACCTTGCAATGTTCAAAATGGCGCATAAACATCTTCCCCTGCTGCCAAACCAAACTAAATCTCACCTGCTAAACAATGTTAAACGTCCATAATTTAGAACTTTCCTTTGTTAGATTTAGCTGCCAAACCCCTAAGGGAGCATCCAAGTTGCTGAAATATTTGCCATTGGCAGACCGTGCCGTGATTTATTCACTGCTTGTCCATTTTAAATGCTTTCTATTGATAGTTTGTTGTGGTCCTTTGGATGCAAATAAATGTGCCACTGGTCGTAATGACACTGACAAGAGAGCCCACCCACTTTGTTAGTTCTTTGCATGACTTGTAAGGTTTACAGCCCTTTACCTTGAGGTATCTTTGCCTTGAGGTAGAGGGCAATTGGCACCTTTCTCCAGGGTTGAAAGGACTGCTTATTTTATTTATCTGGATGTTATGCTCACCTAACAAGCAACCTCCAGCTCTCAAATGCATCTGAATTTCCAGAGTGATTGCCTTGTATCCCACATCAGCAGGGTCTTCCAGTGAAAGTACTCTTTCAACCATATTACACTTTTCATCAGTACTCAGGCCCAAAACTGGTAACATTCCCTTCACTTCTGCAACAAACAGGACTTCTGCGGGTGGTGGAACTACCAAATCCCATCCACCTCATATGCATTTGACCAAACGGTTCTGAAGGGAACACCTGTGGTCCATTTCCACCCCTGCCTTGTTACCCAGCAACATAATAACATAATACATGTACGTGACCTCAGGGGTGAACCCAGGTGTTGGCTAGGTTGGCCTCCAGCCAAGGGTGCAGGCACAGGGGACACAAAACTCATGGCTCTCAACTCTGGAGTGACTAAGAGCTCACCTGTCCATCTGCACAGTCCCCAGGATCTCCTCCGCCACTCTGGGCAGCTAGGCAAGGTGCACAAGCTCCTCTGGAGGTTGTGCTCAGTGGAGGAATCTGGTTGCTGGCATGGGCTGTCACAGCAGAGTGGGCAAGAGTTGCAGGAGGAGGGAGGGAGGGAGATGGACTGAAGAAGAGGAGAAAGAAGAGGAGGGAAGGCAGAGCAGAGCAGACCCAAATGGCCATGGAGGAAGTCACTGGTGGAGCGTGAAAGCTGATAAAAAGCAAGCATTTTGAGTTTCTGGTCCACGGTCCCTCTGAGCTTTGGAGCCACTGATACAGCTCCAAGCGTGCAAGGGAGCCTAGGTAAGCCTCTGCATGCCCTACGTGTATGTTCTGTACCCATGATGCATCAGAAACAGAGAGAGGCTGCTGTGCTAGAGAGCGATTCTTCCCCCCAGTGCTACAGTAAACATGGCAACATCACACTGATATTAGAACCCTTTTACCAATTCAAAAGGACGCAGGTGGCGCTGTGGGTTAAACCACTGAGCCTAGGGCTTGCCGATCAGAAGGTTGGCGGTTTGAATCCCCACGACGGGGTGAGCTCCCGTTGCTCGGTCCCTGCTCCTGCCAACCTAGCAGTTTGAAAGCACGTCAAAGTGCAAGTTGATAAATAGGTACCACTCCGGCGGGAAGGTAAACAGCGTTTCCGTGAGCTGCTCTGGCTCGCCAGAAGCGGCTTAGTCATGCTGGCCACATGACCTGGAAGCTGTACGCCAGCTCCCTCAGCCAATAAAGCGGGATGAGCACCGAAACCCCAGAGTCGGTCACGACTGGACCTAATGGTCAGGGGTCCCTTTACCTTTACCTTACCAATTCAAAGGCACATTAGCAGCAGGATTCAAATGAAAGGGAGCAAAGGCCACATTTTCCCCTCCTCACTGGTGTGAAGCAATGATTTTCACATCCCTGCTTTCACACACACACACAGAGGGGGGGCATTATACCATTCTCAGATACGATAGACTGAGAAATTGACTTTACGCTCTCCCCCGCCCACCCTCCAATTCTTTAATGACTAAGCAATTTTTCGATGGATTAATTTTTGACTTTTTAACTTTTATCAGAAAATAATGGCCAGCTTCCCACTGAGCTGACAGAATGACTGGCAGAAATTTCATTTAGTATAATATACATGAGAAGCTGGAATTCATGCCAAGCGGGCTTGATTGCACCGTTTGATAACACAATACTGCATGCGAATAAAGGGAACTAAAGCAGCCTGAAGAGACCTAGGTCTCTCTCTATATATTTTAGGCCCTATGGAAAATTCTCAGAGCAAAGGCAGCGCTATCATGGAAACATGGTGCAATTCTGAAGAACAGCTTAAATAATAATAACAACAACAACAACAACAACAACAACAACAATACGAAAAAATCCCATACAGCAAACCAGGTAGAAAATGGCACCAGGTAAAATAGAAGTATTATATAGAAGGAAATGATGAAAGCCAAGGAAGAGGTTAAACTCAGAGTTGTTCTATGCATTGCACACCATATGGTAGAATTTTGGGCTGTAGCACTGCAGACTGCAAGTGGGAGGAGTCATCGTTTTTAATCCTCCCCTGCATGTAGCAGATCAGAGAGAAACATACAGAGAGCCCAGACTCATTCTGATGCTAGTTTACTACATGCAATGTGTGTAGCAGACAAGCATTAAATGGAGGAGCAGACGGAGACTCTCCATCTGCTTGCAGTCTGAAGAAGGATGCTACAGAATTCTTCCACAACCATCTCCGGTGTGTAGAATGGCTCCCAGTGGTTTATCTCTACACATTTTTGTACCTTGTTAGGCTTTAGCTGAAACGTTTGCTGCTTCTCAAAGCAGTGTCCCAACCTGCCTTATTTGATTGCTAACACTGTTTAGCCTTTGTAAACAAAAAACCCCAGAGCTAATAACGCCCATGAATCATGAACAGTTATTCCACTATTATTTTCCAAAGTAGTGCTGGTAATTTAGAGGTCAGCGCTGTGGGCTAAACCACAGAGCCTTGGGCTTGCCGATTAGAAGGTCAGCGGTTCGCATGACAGGGTAAGCTCCCGTTGATCGGTCCCTGCTCCTGCCCACCTAGCAGTTCGAAAGCACGTCAAAGTGCAAGTAGATAAATAGGTACCGCTCTGGTGGGAAGGTAAACAGCATTTCCCTACACTGCTCTGGTTTCGCCAGAAGCGGCTTAGTCATGCTGGCCACATGACCCGAAAGCTGTCTGCAGACAAATGCTGGCTCCCTCGGCCTATACAGCGAAATGAGCGCACAACCCCAGAGTCGTCCACGACTGGACCTAATGGTCAGGGGTACCTTTACCTTATCGTCTACTTTAAGAGCATTTTATTTTATATTATTTTCAGGTTGCATTAATTTACCCTTATCGGGGATGAATTTCGTTGTTGATGTCAAACCAATGTGTTTTCTTCTTGCCCTTTGGCTCGGCCACAGTCTGCTAGGCTGCGCAAGGCAGAGGAAGTGTCGTAGAAATGAACGGCCGTTGTGCGAGAGCTGCAGCCACTCCCATTCATTCCAATGGGCCTTGCTTCTTAATGAACTACGCAGCCTTCTGTAAGGCACTCTAGGAGATAAGATAAAACGTTATCGCATCTCTTCATTTAACACAAATAAATTAAAAGCCTGGTTAATCGATAGTCCTTGTTTGTGCAGCGCTTGCCATTCTGCTCTTGCTGGGTGCCTTTTCTGAGCCTCTGCTAGATTTGCCATATCTAGAATGACACAGTCATAGGGTTTGAAGGGTTCTCAAAAGTCACCCAGGCCAACCTGCTGCTGATGCATGAAACCCACTGCTGCAACATCTCTGGTATGGGACCACCCTATCTTGCTTCAATGCAATGCAGTTCCATTGCAGCCTAACAACTTTGCCTCAACACATGCAAGAATGATGCAATGAAAGAGCAGGCACCAGGGCAAGGAAAGGGGACCCGGGCTTCATTCACAACAAAATGTACAGCTTTGGTTGTGGATAGAGGTACAGTCAAAACTACTCAAGGCCCTGGTACCTTCTCTACATTAAAGGCTGGACGTTTCAGTGCTGGGAAATGCAATACAGGATCTTGCAGTGAATGGCGGGGAAACCCATGGTAGTAAATAGTACTAGTAATAGCACTTTGAAGATATGTGGATTGTAAACAAAACAGAAATGGGTAACTTCTGCCTTTATAAACCTGTCATCTTGAAAAGTCCTCGACCTCAATGAAAAGGTCCTTCGATATTCTCCCAGGCCTGAAACACAACACGGATATTTCCGCAGTACAGCACAACAATGCAAGCACATTGCAGCCAGCCAGATGATGTAAAACAATGCACAGAACATCAAATTCTAACCCTATGAGCATCTCTAATATATTCAGTTCATGGCAACTGTGCTGCCTCTACACACATATTTCTGGTCCAATCTGTTTAGATGTTGTGCAGAAGCCAGTGACCTACCACACATCATTTCATTTCTCTATTCCAATGTAGACGAAGAAGCAATTCTTCAAATGAGTAAGGAGAGAAGAGGACTACTTGGCTCCCCCATGGCTACCACTGCCCATGTTCACCCCTTTCTCACAAAGCAGCAGTCATGCTACAATCCTTTCTTCCTTTCACTCGCCAGCTTTCTGTGCTGAGAGACTGGAGTGGGAGCAAGAGATCCCTGGGGGAAGGTAAGGGTAGAGGCAATGCCTGAATCAGCACACGATACAATACTGTCTCTTCCTACTTTGATCTCCCTGTCCAGTATAACCACAGGAAAGATGCCAGTTCCTGGAATATTTTGATGTTGCAAACTCTTTGGTGCAGGTTACCGTATTTTTCGCTCTATAACACGCACCCGACCATAACACGCACATAGTTTTTAGAGGAGGAAAATCCGTAAGCATGCCACCCGTAGGCATTCCCTCCATAACACGCACAGACATTTCCCCTTACTTTCTAGGAGGAAAAAAGTGTGTGTTATGGTGCAAAAAATATGGTATGTCTTTCGTGCAATGCACATATGCCGATAATATCATCTACCCTTAGGGAACTTTTAGAAGACATCTGAAGGCAGCCCTGTTTAGAGAAGCTTTTAATGTTTGATAGACTACTGTATTTTAATATTTTGTTGGAAGCCACCCAGAGTGGCTGGGGAAACCCAGCCAGATGGGCGGGGTATAAATAAATTATTATTATTATTATTATTATTATTATTATTATTATTATTATTGAATAGTGTGTTGTCTAACTGCATTTCTCAGCAGCAGTGCTTTATGGCAGAATTCAGCTCAAGCAGACTTTGTCTCCCAGTCAAAACACTTTCTCTATCCCCATCGCAAGGCCACAGTGAGCAAGCTCGACCGAAAGATTTTTTTTAAAAAATTGCAGCAGTCTACATGTTTATCCTGGATTTTCCAGATAGTTTTTCTAATCAAGCACCAAAATGTCTCAGATTGTTTATCTCGGTGCCACAACATGGTGCCTCCAGATCGTCACTATTTCATGGGATGGATTCAAGTGCATACCATAACTTTAAGTTTGTGCAATTAAAGTGGATTGAAGTGCTCTGTTGCCCTTGCACAACAAATACACTTTTGAAAAACCAAATGGACTTTTCGTGGCAAGGAAAATGAAGAGGAATTGCACTGAAAAGCGTGGGATGGATGAATGATTGATGGAAAGACATTATAAAAATTCCTTAAGATCAGGTCTTAAGAAAATCTGAACGGATCACTCCATGTCAGTCAGGCCTCTCAGATAGAGCAGGGCAGGGATGCTCACATACAAAATGTTGGTACAATTCCAAATTTATGCACAGACTCCTTGATCACCCCTTTGATTGGCTGTTGATACAAACCTCAGTTGTGCATCTATTTTTTATTTTATTTTTTAAACCTAAATCACTGCAGGAAAGGGATGCTTGCCTTAAGCCTTGGGGATGAGGCAGGCTACATATCTAAATAAATAATTCTGACAAAAGAGTGAGGGGGCTCAGAGCCCTCCATCCTATTCCCAGATCTATCATTTTACTGAATGAGCAGTTTAGGACAAGTCACTTAACCTCTCAGCGCCTTCACAGGGAAATGAGCGTTTTAATGCTGCCCTCGCAGCACATGGTGAGGGTTAATTAATTAATACTTGTATAGTGAGTAAAGCTGTCTCTGAATGACGGGCGATGATATATGTTACATGCTGAAATACCCAGGGGAGGGGGACACGCACTGTGCAAGAACGCGTTCCCTGGATGCCGCCGGGCGATGCCAGAGCCTTGTGCCCGAACCGAACAGCTTCCTTTTGTAGCGGCTCAGCACACCCCTGAGATGCCAACCCCAGCAAAACCCCAAAGGGTCACCAAAAGAACAAGACCACCAAGGGAGCAGCGAGAAGGGAGGGAGCGAGAGAACAAAGAACAGCCGCCGCAGGAGCAGCAGCACTATCCAAAAAGACATGGCAGGAAGGGAGGGGAAGGGAAGAATCCTGAAAAGCACTTCGACAATGAACGCAGGATTAAGACCATTCTGTGGGGATGCAGTGCAGAGCCAGCTCCTATTATTGGTGGCTACAAGAATGCAGGAGAGAGTGGCTTAGGCCAAAGTCTCACAGACCTGGTACACAAGCAACTCTTGCGGGGCCTTTTTTTTCCTTACGGATCCAGTGAAGCTGTGAACAATTCAAGATGTGTGCCTGAGGTCGCATCCACATCATGTATCTAAAGCACATTGTAAGCGTAGGGCTTCCCCCAAAGAATCATGGGAACTCTCAGTTGTTAAGGGTGCTGGGAATTGTAGTTCTGTGAGGGGGTGAACTACAGCTCCCAGGATTATTTAGAGGGAGCCACGGGCGTCAAATATATTGTGCGCATGTGACCTTAGATCCCTTGCACAGGATGCAAGAACACAACTCTGCATAGCCACACACAAACTGGGACGTGTCCCACATCTGGTGCTCTGTTGCAAAGGAGTCTGGAAGTGGATCTCTTGCAAACACTCACAAGCACAACAGGCAGCAAAACATCCTTGGCCAGCCAAATCCCACAGCACGGAGGTGGGTATCTTTCTTCAGTTACAACAGCTTTTATCCCACTCTTCTTCCACGATGCTCAGGACAGCGCACAAGTTTCTGCACTCTTTCCATTTTATCCCGTAAGGGAGAGACTGACTCAAGGTCACCCAGCTGGCTTCATGGCTGAGTGAGATTTGAGGCTGGGGGTCCTTAGTCCTGGGCCAATACTCCAACCACTACATTGAAGCAGCTGTTTCTTTTCACCCATGAAATCGCCAGTCAGGAACAGCCCGGGGCATTTTCCTGCCTGAGATGAAAGACAAGATGGTGGCCACCATGCCATACAGTATCTTTCTGTGTATAAGACTAGTTTTTTTCCCTAAAAAATAATGTCAAAAATTAGGGGGCATCTTATACTTAGATACATCCCCTCCAATTTTCTTAAATCTGAGTCCCCCAAAATAGGGAGCATCTTATAGATGGAAAAATACAGTATATATAGAAGTTAATTGGGTAGATGGTTGGATTTTACTTCAGTAGTGGTGGCTGACAGGCCAGCATCCTCCAAAGGGCAGCAGGATAGCTTGTGGATGGACACAGAATAGGCTTCGTGGTACCTTCAGCTCTGTCTTCATCATTGCTCCTTTCACCCTAGGATCTGTCACCTGAGGTGGCCACACCACTCTGTCTAATAGTAGGGCCAGTCAAAACAAATATCTATCTATCATCTATCAATCTATCTATTCATCCATCCATCTATCATCTATCTATCTGTCTGTCTGTCTGTCTATCTATCAATCATCTATATCTATCTATCTATCTATCTATCTATCTATCTATCTATCTATCTATCATCTATCATCTATCATCTATCATCTATCATCTATCATCTATCTATATCTATCTATCTATCTATCTATCTATCTATCTATCTATCTATCTACCTATCATCTATCTATATCTATCTATCTATCTATCTATCTATCTATCTATCTCTATCATTTTTAAAGGTGATAGAACTACAGATATGCAATTGTTGTTGTTGTTTCTCCAGGGAGAAAGGGAGGAATTGAATGATCGTACTGAGAGAGACTTCGGTTTTTTTAAACAACAACAACATTTTTAAGGCAAGCTGATCACCCAGGACAGCTCACTCTTCTTTGGCCTGATTAAGAGAGACAGAAGAGATCATTTACTTGTGGAGCTCTTTCTACTCTCCTGGGACAACCCTTTTTGCTCAGAAAGGTTCGGGAGGCTGTGGTGGGTTGGTGGCAAGCACACTTGGAAATCTTCTCCATTTCCACATCCAAGGTCTCCGAGGGGTTAGGGAAGGTTCATGCCCAGAATGTTCATAATACCATACAGAATGTATAAATGCCCTAAGGGCAGAGACGGCTATGGAGAACATCAAGGTGGCCCCCTGGGGAGCAAAAAACAACAACATTGATTACCCTCGGAAGGAGCCAAATACTTTTCATTGAATTCCCTTGGGAAGGAGGGCTTTTCTGCTTGCAAGTAGAGAAGATAGATCAAGGTTCTCTAGGGATTGGGGGAGTGTTTAGCAAGCTGATGTAGTAAGAAGGAGGAGGACTCCAGCAGAAGAACCAGGGGGTGATGTTCAGAGCAGGGCAATTCAAATCTACAATAGCAGAAACAGAGTTTGGATTTATCAGCTCTGACTTATTTGAAAGTATAACTATAAACCATATTTGCACTCTGGGAAAACCTAACAAGTCACACTTGTGTGATGAGGTTTTCATGAAGGTACATGTGTGTGTGTGTGTGTGTGTGTGTGTGTGTGTGTGTGTGTGTTTTGAGAGAGGGAGAGAGAGGTTCCAATTTACCCTTGAAAATTCTGCTCTTTGCTCTGCAACATCCTACAATTTCTCCAAATCGGTAGCACACCAGACGTTATTCTGTAAAATTAGGCACATCAGCTGAGCAAATCTGCAAATTTTACAGGTTGCTTCAGGGTTGCCTTTTTTAAAGGCATGCACATACTCAGGTCATCCCTGTAGCAATGTAGCTATAATAATCAAGACCATTTCCATGTGAGTACAAGTCAGATCCAATGTACTGTTAGTGGGCATTAGCTTGTGTAATTGGGTTTTTCCTTCCTCTCTTCCCCGCTACAGCCACCTTTGGCTTCCTTAAAAAGGTAAAGGGAACCCTGATCATTAGGTAGAGTCGTGACCAACTCTGGGGTTGCGGCGCTCATCTCGCTCTATTGGCCGAGGGAGCCAGCGTACAGCTTCCGGGTCATGTGGCTAGCATGACTAAGCCACTTCTGGCGAACCAGAGCAGCACACGGAAACGCTATTTACCTCCCCACTGGAGCGCTACCTATTTATCTACTTGCACTTTGACGTGCTTTCAAACTGCTAGGTTGGCAGGAGCAGGGACCGAGCAATGGGAGTTCACCCCATCGCGGGGATTCGAACCGCCAACCTTCTGATCGGCAAGTCCTAGGCTCTGTGGTTTAACCCGCAGTGCCACCCGCATCCCTTTGGCTTCCTTGGATGAGCCTGAATTCCAGTATTAAGAGAAAGGGAGAGAAACTACTCTCTGTCCACTTTCACCACACTAAGCATAATTTTATACACCTCTATCATGCCATCCTCTTATTTGCCTTTTGTTCCTAAACTAAAAAAAACCCCAAATATTGCAACTTTTTCTTGTAGGTAAGTAGCTTTAGCTCCTTTAGCTCCCTGATCATTTTGGCTTACATTTTCTGCACCTTTCCCAGCAAGCCGATTCCAAAATTGAGCCAAAAGGAACCCACTCCTCCCTAATTATAATACACTCTGCCATCAAACCTAACTGAATGTAAATGAAAAAAGGGTCTGGAACACACACACCCCTGAACTAGAACACAGCACATAGTACTAGAGCATGGCTGGATTGACAGCAGCTTGCAGCCAGGAAGGAACAAAGAGCATCTATCTTTCCACTTTAAAAAGTTAGAGTGGTGTTCTGCAGGACCTGGGAGAGCTCCCATGGTTAAGCAGATGCAGCTCTTTCCATACTCCAAGAAGGCGCAAACTTTGGGCAATGTGGTAAGGTATTCAAAGTGGTAGTGAAGTGGCTTACAGAGGGTATCTTCAACCTTTTCAGACCCAGAACCCACTTCTAACTTATGAAAATGCTCCCCAAATGCATGTTTATTTTTATTTTTTTACCATATATTTGCATTGTGGTGGTGCTCCTGCCATGACCCAACTTGCATTGGGCCATAGCCCACTAGTGAGTCCCAACCCACCAGTGGCCTAAAGATGTACAACATAATGCCCCACAAGTTTCATATTTTTGCCTTTACCAGAGGGACTTTTGGCATATAAGCAGTTCTGAGTGACTGGTGAGGTGGCTCTGATGTCTTACACAGTGACTCACTGATTCAGAGACTGCCAAGACCTGCTCATCATTTCCAGAGACGTCTATGGGCAGTTTGTCTTCCTGCACAACTATTTCCAGTACACCTGAAGAACTCCAGGGCAGAAAATTCTGCCTTAATGGTCCCTATTGGCTTCCCAGAGGCCTTCAGTGCTATTCATGGTCATCTTCATCCTAAATCTGCATAAGATCCAAGACAGCAGAAATGTGATCAGAAAGACTATGCATGCTTTTTGCTACTTGTGTTTGCATGTCTCCTAGAGTCATTTTTTATGAGTAATGTGACTAATAAATAGCAGCAGCAGCAACAACAACAACAAAACAATTTGCTCAAGTCAAACCTGCTGGTTTAGCCCCGGATCTTACAGTATTGTAGCTAATGAAACATGTTAACTAATGAAGGTTGAGGCAGGCAGGCAAAGACTATCCCACTCAGTCTATTTAATCCACTTAAAAGAAAGAGAAGGGAAACCTGAGCTGAATTTCTGTATGCCAAGGAGGGGACTATACTGCCATCAGCATATGTGAAAACAACCAAAATCAGATTAGTGTGAGGTATTTGTTAATGCCAAACGTATCCCTTCTTAAGGAAATCAGCCCTGAGTGCTCACTGGAAGGACAGATCGTGAGGCTGAGGCTCCAGTACTTTGGCCACCTCATGAGAAGAGAAGACTCCCTGGAAAAGACCCTGATGTTGGGAAAGATGGAGGGCACAAGGAGAAGGGGACGACAGAGGACGAGATGGTTGGACAGTGTTCTCGAAGCTACCAGCATGAGTTTGACCAAACTGCAGGAGGCAGTGGAAGACAGGCTGGCCTGGCGTGCTCTGGTCCATGGGGTCACGAAGAGTCGGACACGACTAAACGACTAAACAACAACAACAATTTGTTAATGCCAAGGGTGGGCGGTGAGGGAGAAAGAAGATCTCATTGGAAAACTGGTGTCCCTAGAAAAACACAAAGGAGTTTCCATTCTGACTTTACTTCAGAACTTGTATGATTTTGAATTCTGAATTTCCGGGTTATCATGAGGGATGATTCTGTGTTTATGACTGAATTATGCATGTGCAGTTTAGAATTATCACAAGCAATAACCTCCATGCAGGGTTCCTGCAGATTTCATCCTGCGTGAAGTGGCTGTCAGGTGAAAAA
Organism: Podarcis liolepis; assembly: GCF_965112155.1. Taxonomy (NCBI): domain Eukaryota; kingdom Metazoa; phylum Chordata; class Lepidosauria; order Squamata; family Lacertidae; genus Podarcis; species Podarcis liolepis. The sequence continues at coordinate 30,663,132 of NC_139554.1, forward strand.
GATATAACCCAATAAGATCTTGGTATGCTCCCTGGAATAACCTCTGGACAATGAGCTGCTGTCAGACTGCAGGACACCGACATCATACTGCACCAAACGTACATTTCTGAAGGAAAATGCAAAGTTTGGAAAAGGGGTGTTTTTAGAAGCAAGAAGACCCAATAAGTATGCAGACAAGATTGGGACTGTACCCTACAATCTTCCATTTTCCATGTTCGTGCCTTCCAGATTCCACTCCATCCTCTCCACCTAGGGAAGAAACCCCCCCCCCCAAGTGTACCGTGATGTTTGCAAATTAAAAGCCAGAGGAAGCCAACCTAAATATACTAAACCTGTATTGCTGCGAATCTCGCCTGCTAGTCATGGGGAAGGTGTGTGGGTGTCCTTGACCACTAGAGGGCGCTCCCCATCTCAAAGACAGTGTCAATGTCACACAGGGAGCTCACGAAATAACAGAGACAGTTAAGAAAAACCCTTATTTCCAGCAGTTGGAGAAATACGAGCAGAGAAAAATTAGAATATGAATAATAAATAAATCCGGTCATCTATGTCTCCCCATCCCCAGCTGAACCCCACACAAGCAAAAGCTCTTTGTCCCGTATGCCCTCTGCAGCCTGCCTACTCAGCCAGGTGATTTCCAAATCACTTTTATTCTTTCCACCTTGATCTGGAATCCAAAGCGGCAAGCAAACATTTTCTGCTTGACAGATCTGTACAAGAGAGAGAGAGAGAGAGAGAGAGAGAGAGAGAGAGAGAGAGAGAGACGCCCATTCAGTGGGGAACTCCTGCCCTCAAAACAAGGAGACTGCTGCAAGGCCCAGCAGACTGATCCCACAACCATAACTCCCATTAACATGCTTCTCCTCACACCTTGCTCCCCCACACAGTAAGACAGTCCAGGGGGCTTCTTAAAGCAGGATTTACTTATTTATTTATTTATACATACATACATACATACATACATACATACATACATACCCCACCCATCTGGCTGGGTTTCTGCCCAGCAGAATATTAAAAACACGATAAAACATCAAACATCAAAAACTTCCCTAAACAGGGCTGCCTTCAGGTGTTTTCTAAAAGTCAAGTAGTTGTTTATTTCCTTGACATCCGATGGGAGGGTGTTCCACAAGGCAGGTGCCAATACCAAGAAGGCCCTCTGCTTGGTTCCCGGTAACTTCACTTCTCGCAATGAGGGACCTCAGTGTCCGGGCAGAACAATGGGGGTGGAGATGCCCTTTCAGGGATACAGTGGTACCTCAGGTTAAGAACTTAATTCGTTCTGGAGGTCCGTTCTTAACCTGAAACTGTTCTTAACCTGAAGCACCGCTTTAGCTAATGGGGCCTCTTACTGCCTCTGCACCGCCGTCGCGCGATTTCTGTTCTCATCCTGAAGCAAAGTTCTTAACCCAAGGTACTATTTCTGGGTTAGCGGAGTCTGTAACCTGAAGCGTCTGTAACCAGAGCTACCACTGTACTGGGCTGAGGCAATTTAGGGCTTTAAAGGTCAGCACCAATGCTTTGAATTGTGCTTGGAAACGTGCTCGGAAATTATGTGACCTTCCAGGCGTTTTGGGGACTCCAAGCACACAGTTAAACTATGGAACTCACTGCCACAGGAGGCAGTGATGGCCACCAACTTTAAAAGAGGACTAGGCAATTTCATGGAAGACATGGCTATCAGTGTCTACCAGCCACAATGGCTCTGCTTTGCTTCCAGAGTGCTCAAATCCTGCTTGTGGATTTCCCACAGGCGTCTGGTGGGCCACTGTGTTAACAGGATGCTGGACTCGATGGGCCCTTGGCTTGCTCCAGCAGCCTCTTCTGGTGGTCTTTGGTTCTTAACTCTCACCTGCCCCAGCCAGCATGGCCAATGGGGAGAGATGATGGGAGTTGTAGTCCAGCAACACCACAGGTTCCCCATTTCTGTTTTAAAGGTTGCCTTCAGTAGTGAAGAGAAGAGCACTGGAAAAGTATGCTGCCACATGCAGTGCCTGTTTACCTTACAAATACACTCAGTGAAAATTGGGGGACAGACCATGCAACCAGATAGACAATACTAATCTTTACTGCAGAATCGGTTTCTTCAGAATCCCAAAGCAATCATAGAATCATAGAATCATAGAATCATAGAGCTGGAATAGACCACAAGGGCCATCGAGTCCAACCCCCTGTCAAGCAGGAAACACCATCAGAGCACTCCTGACATATGGTTGTCAAGCCTCTGCTTAAAGACCTCCAAAGTAGGAGACTCCACCACACTCCTTGGCAGCAAATTCCACTGTCGAACAGCTCTTACTGTCAGGAAGTTCTTCCTAATGTTTAGGTGGAATCTTCTTTCTTGTACTTTGGATCCATTGCTCCGTGTCCGCTTCTCTGGAGCAGCAGAAAACAACCTTTCTCCCTCCTCTATGTGACATCCTTTTATATATTTGAACATGGCTATCATATCACCCCTTAACCTCCTCTTCTCCAGGCTAAACATGCCCAGCTCCCTTAGACGTTCCTCATAAGGCATCGTTTCCAGGCCTTTGACCATTTTGGTTGCCCTCCTCTGGACACGTTCCAGTTTGTCAGTGTCCTTCTTGAACTGTGGTGCCCAGAACTGGACACAGTACTCCAGGTGAGGTCTGACCAGAGCAGAATACAGTGGCACTATTACTTCCCTTGATCTAGATGCTACACTCCTATTGATGCAGCCCAGAATTGCATTGGCTTTTTTAGCTGCCGCGTCACACTGTTGGCTCATGTCAAGTTTGTGGTCAACCAAGACTCCTAGATCCTTTTCATTCATGAGATGTCTGTGTGTGTATAAGACAGACCCTATATTGATACTTTAAATATTTCTAATCTATTGGGAAGGGGGGGACCCCTTAAACATAAAATGCAAAACCCTAGAGGTGTGCCCTCCTCTGTCCATTATATGGATTTTACATGCTGTGATAACTGAACCCAAGTTCCAAAAGGTTTCTATTGTCTCAATCAGCATTGAACACTCTAAGGCTACAATCCTATACACACAGATTTACCTTGGAGTAAGCGGGTGGTGCTGTGGGTAAAACCTCAGTGCCTAGGACTTGCTGATCGTATGGTCGGCGGTTCGAATCCCCGCGGCGGGGTGAGCTCCCATCGTTCGGTCCCAGCTCCTGCCCACCTAGCAGTTCGAAAGCACCCTTAAGTGCAAGTAGATAAATAGGTACTGCTTTATAGCGGGAAGGTAAACAGCGTTTCTGTGCGCTGCGCTGGTGCTAGCTCGCCAGAGCAGCTTCGTCACGCTGGCCACGTGACCCGGAAGTGTCTTTGGACAGCGCTGGCTCCCGGCCTCTTAAGCAAGATGAGCATGCAACCCAGAGTCAGTCATGACTGGCCCGTACGGGCAGGGGTACCTTTACCTTTACCTAAGCTCCATTAAGCTTAATTATTCTTACTTCTGAGCTGACATGCCTAGGATTGGCCTGTCGTTCACCCATTATTTCCACCTACACGCCCCCCCCCCCACTTTTGTTCTGCATGTGTCAGGAAATAACACATAAACATAATAATGAATAAGTCATGAAATTTGTATCATTGCTAGGGTGGCTGCAGCTGCTGACTTCTGCTTAAGGCTGCAGGCAACTTTGATCTGCTGTTCATTTTGCATATTTAAGAAAGTAAGGGGTAGCTGGACAAAATGCAAATGGCATTACAAGTATTCTTTAAAATAAAAATTCAGTATGGATGGGTCACTGGATATGAAACTGTTTGTCTACACCCACCGCTGACACTGCTCTGACATAGCAAAAACCCAGAAACTAGCAGCTGTATGGTCTTTGGCTGTTTGATAATGAAAACTAAGCTACTCTGCCTATTTCCTTAGTTGTGCTGGTGGCCAGACCATTAAGAGCTAAATTTGTGGCTCAAATTGGAATGTTGTGGTTTTACTTTCTGTTTTGTTGTTGCTTATAGCTAAACAAGTAAAATTATTACCTACCTACCAAAAGAAGGGTGTCAAAATGTTTCAACCGATATATAATAGGAATCACAGATTCAGGTAATGGTGTGATGATTCTTCAGAAGCTACTGTAAGTGTGGCCACTTCACTGGTTTGGCATACTCATGGTGACAATATTTATTACATAAGGCACACCTTTATTTTGAAGATAAACTCGTGGTAGGGTCCTGATCCTAAATGAACTCCTGATCGAGTTTCCTGCATTCAATGCCCCTCTCCCATTTGCCTTAAAAGCAAGAATATACAGTTTAATTTGTCCCTAAGTGGCATAAACCATTAAATGAGTTTATGCAGCATGTACGCATGTCAAGGGCCCATATCCCTTGGCTTCCATGTGACACTTTACTCCATGTTAATCATCCTAATAAAGTTACGAAGTTTGAAGAAGTAACCATAGCAAATGCTCTTTAACAATACAGCACTTTTAATTTTCAATATATTCAAAAGTAGGTTTTGAAGCATGCTGTAACACACTCCTGAAATTTCTCTCATTTCCCTGGAACGGTGATCTGAAACGATACCCCAGAGTCTAGATTCTGGCAGTGGGGAGCTGCTTTGAGGTACTATATTAACTTGTGCAGTGCGGGAAGGGAAGCAAATCTGAAACGAGTCCCCATGCATACAACTGTATGTGCTTAGGGCTTCTTTGTGGAATCAGGACACTGGTTTTCCGGGGGGGTCCAGTTGTTCTGAGAGCTGGAAATAAAGGGTAGAGCAGGCATTCCCAAACTCAGCCCTCCAGCTGTTTTGGGACTACAATTCCCATCATCCCTAGCTGACAGGACCAGTGGTCAGGGATGATGGGAATTGTAGTCCCAAAACAGCTGGAGGGCCGAGTTTGGGAGTGCCTGGGGTAGAGCATTAGACTCCTAATCTCAGAGCTGTGGGTTTGAGCCCCACGTTGGGCAAAAGATTCCTGCATAGAGAAGAAGAAGAGTTTGGACTTGATATCCTGCTTTATCACTCCCCTTAAGGAGTCTCAAAGCGGCTAACAATCTCCTTTCCCTTCCTCCCCCACAACAAACACTCTGTGAGGTGAGTGGGGCTGAGAGACTTCAAAGAAGTGTGACTGGCCCAAGGTCACCCAGCAGCTGCATGTGGAGGAGCGGAGACGCGAACCCGGTTCACCAGATTATGAGTCCACTACTCTTAACCACTACACCATGCTGGCTCTCACACCATGCTGGGGTTGGACTAGATGACTCTTGTGGTCCCTTCCAACTCTATGATTCGATGTTATTCAATGAATATCAGAAAACCAAACTGCTGCATAGTCTTTAAGGCCCTAATATTTTACTGCACCCCTCCCCCTAATTTAACACAACCAATTATATATTAAATAAACTGTTGTGTTTTCAAAGTCTATCACATTTTAAGTCTTGCACTCGGCCATATGCAGTAAAAACTACATCTTGGGGGGGGATACGGAATAAAATGGGAGTTATCTAAAAGTTCCCTGTGCAAAGCAATTACCATAGCAAAGATCTGTATTGGTTCTCACTTTTAGCCTAGATATACTGGCTGGCTAATTAAGGTTCTATGCTAAACAAGTTACCAGAATATAGCCCCATGCAATTAGTTGATATGCATCTCTATGGGACTGGGATGGGCCCCAGTAGCAGTTAGACACATGAACAGATTAAGCAATTAATTGATATGCGCCTGTGTGGAAGACAGGATGTATTGGACTCAAGCAGATTTTGTTATTTGCATTATGGGATATACAGCTATAGACATTGCAAGAGAAGGTGTAGTCGTTCAGGATGCCCAGAGTTGTTTTGCTTCTGTTATGTTGCGATCACATTACTGCCATAGGAATTACATCCGCTGTCTGGTCAAGAACTCTGCAAGAGAACATGACAAAGTACATGCATTTTTCATGCGGTGTGTTACACTCTCGAGCGTACGAGACTGGCAAACACATGTACAAAGCTTGGCCAGGAGCAGCAACAAAAAGCAACGCTGATCCACGAGGCCAAAAGGCTGCAGGAAGTTTGCAAATCTGCCGCCTCAAGCAGCTGCAACTTGTCGCAAACCAGTAATAGGTGGCAGCCAACAGAAAGAACAATCTTCCCAAGAACGCAATCCTCAGAATGAAACCAGAGTGACAAATCTTATTTACAGCAGTGTCCCTGGTGCCTTTTTTCTAGCCGTATGCAGTGCCAGCACCTTCCCCCACCCCTGTCCAAATCAGAGCTTTGCACCTCTGTGGCGTTTGCCCACCTAGGTGTGTGACATCATAATAGGTTCATAAGGAAAGGGTTAACTAATTGTAAAATGACTAACCAATGGGAACCGAAGGGGCAGAGTTAACTGTGTATAAGGTTTAAGCACAGAGGTGTGTTTTGTTTTTGTTTTTGTTGTTGTTGTTGTTGTTTTTGAGGAGTTAGAGTTAGGGTGGTTGAGAAGACAGTCCGGAGTTAGAAGAGACCGAGAAGATAAGTCTGTCAGGTTGGCTAGTCTGGAGTGAGAGAATTTGTTAAGAGGAGTCAGTCAAACAGTTGAGATAATCAGTCAGAAGGTATTAGGAAGGTATAGGCCGGTAAAGAAACTAAAGTTAAGATACTGACAGGAATATTATCTGAGAAACCATAAACTTGTTAAAGTTTGTAAAATAAACTGGTTTGGGGTTTTTTTGTTCACTTTTAACAACTGACTGGACTCGGTGTTTTACCAGAGAGTAACGGGCTGGTGGCAGCGGGGAAGCGAGCACAGTGGTGGCACAGGGATCAATAGATCATTAAACGTCCAGGGACCCTGTGTGATCGCCACAGCCTCCTTCTCACAGCAGCTTCCTGACCAGTTTTGGGAAGGAGGCAGGAGCAGGGGCATAGCGCAAGCGGGGACAGGGCACCCTACCCCTCCCCTTGCCGCTGCTTGGTGGGGGCAGGGGGTGGAGGGTGAAGAGAACCCTTCATGCCCTGTGCCTGCCTGGCATGCAAGCGCCCGCCCGTCAGCAGTGGGGACTGGGTGAGCGCAGAAGGCTCCCTCCATGCTCATCCAACATGGAGGGTTGGCATGGAGGGATAGTAAGCTGGTGAGCAGGCCCTTGCGCAAGCAGGGGGTGTGGAGGGTGAAGAGTACCCTCTGTGCTTGGTCTCCACCAAGCATTTACAATTGGCAGGCATTTATATTGAAGAAGAAGAAGAGTTTGGATTTGATATCCCACTTTATCACTCCCCTAAGGAGTCTCAAAGCGGCTAACAATCTCCTTTCCCTTCCTCCCCCACAACAAACACTCTGTGAGGTGAGTGGGGCTGAGAGACTTCAGAGAAGTGTGACTAGCCCAAGGTCACCCAGCAGCTGCATGTGGAGAAGTGGAGACGCGAACCCGGTTCACCAGATTACAAGTCCACCACTCTTAACCACTACACCACACTGGCTCCCTATATTGAGCCCTCCAGCTAAATATAAATGCCTGCCACTTACGCCATTTAAGATGGATGCAGTCATCTGAGAAAGAAGGCAGCAGCATAAATAAAACATGCATCTTTTGGGGTTAGGGTTTGGATATTCATTGCCATAAACTTGCCTTGCCTGCAAGTTGCCACCAAGCACCCAGGTGATGCAAAAGTAAAGGCCTCCCTTTTGAGGAAATCTTCCCATAAAGGATTAAGACGGGAAAGAGGAGTCTACATAGTCAACATTAGCATGTGATGCTGGCATGAGTGGGGGGGGGAAGCATAATGTTTAAGAGTGTATCCCCAGGTGATGTTATTCCCAGCAAAGAGTAAATAAGACAGTGGAACTTGATTCATGAGGGCTGACAGGAAATCTATAGCAGGTGGGCTCTATAATCTGCTCGCTACCGTGTGGCAAAATGGAAAGACAACCGTCCAATTATCAAGTCCTGCTGCTCCTGGGAACATCCAGCATTCTGCAGATCAGCTGGAGCTGAAGAGAAGCAGAGGGGAGCACCTGGCTGCATGCTGAAATCCTAGTTCTAGGCTAGAGCCAGCTGCAGGAGCAATCTGTAGAACTAGCAACCAATAGATGTGCCGAGGCTGCATTTCAGAACAATTTCCTGCTCACAGCTCCTCCTCATATTTTGCTCTAGGCCTACCTGCACAGTACAGTGGTACCTCAGGTTACATATGCTTCAGGTTACATACGCTTCAGGTTACAGACTCTGCTAACCCAGAAATAGTGCTTCAGGTTAAGAACCTTGCTTCAGGATGAGAACAGAAATTGTGCTCCGGTGGCACGGCAGCAGCAGGAGGCTCCATTAGCTAAAGTGGTGCTTCAGGTTAAGAACAGTTTCAGGTTAAGTACGGACCTCCGGAATGAATTAAGTACTTAACCTGAGGTACCACTGTATGTTATTTACTGGAGCAACAGAGAGAAGGAATGTATGATGAACTGAGCCTATATTCGCCACTGGGTAAAGGAGTGTTCTGGCCACGACAAAAAGGTATATTTTTAAAAAAATAATGTAAATGTCCAGGCTCTAGCATATTTGCTCATTGAACTGACGGGCAGGCAACCCTCAATTTGATCTTAAGTGGTGTGAGATGTAAGTGCTGCCGAACCTACTGGGTACAGCGGCCGCAGTGCTATCAAATTCAACTTATTTGGCTAACGCAGCCACATTTGACTTCCAAAGAGGAAGTGTCTCAGCAGTGAAGGAACTGGTAAAAATGAAGTTGCAAAGGAAAGCCAAGGGGGGCGGATCTCTTCAGAATGCTTGGAAGTTGTTCAAAACCACAACGATAGAAGCTCAGCTAGAATGTATACTGCACATAAGGAAAGGGGACACCGTGGCCAAGAAGCAGAGGCAGGGATGCTGCGAGAGGCAAGAAGGCTTCCTTCAGAAAATGGAAGTTAAGTCCAAGAGGGGATGCCAGCTTGAATAAAATATTGGGGGAGGAACGGTAAGCCCTGCCCTGCTTAATTAATCACAAGGTGACAGCACACACATACAATTTGAAAGGCAATGCCCATCAACTTTGGGGAGCCCGGCCCCCTCAAATGTTTTATTGAGGGGCCAAAGACCCCTCGGCCCCTAGGAATTGGCTCCTTGGGACCAAAAGGAGGAGGACAAAATTGAGGATATAAAAGAATATAAACTTTGCGGGGGAAATGCAGGCAGACAATAAGGAATGCAGGGGGGGGGAATCAATGAATATATTGCTAAAAGCATTGAGAGCAAAAGTGGAAAACCTTTAAATTCATTAGAATCCAGAAACCGGCTAGGGAAGTGATTGGAGGATAAGGAGATTGCAGAGAAGCTAAATTAAGATGCAGGACAGATCCTTGGGTCTGAACTAAACTTTCTCAGGAAGGGAGTCTGAGGAACTGAGACAAATAGTGGGGACAAGAGATGAAGTTCTGGAAAGAGATTAAAAATTAAATTAAAAATGGACAAATCACCAGGTCCTGAGGCCACCCACCCAAGTCTGGCATCCGTGTACGGTAAGTGTGAAATTGCTGACTTTCTAACCAAAATATATAGCGCCCCTCCTGATTTTTGTGCTGGAAAAGCCAAAAGCCATCAAACATGGTACTAACTAAACATCTCCAGTAAAGATTGTAATATATGCACATATACTGGCCAGTCCAGATAACATTTCCCACAGGGAGGGGGGGGAGGCACATATGTAGATAGTACAATCAAAAAGCATACCAGTGTACCAGACTTTCTGCTTTAATATCTCTATTTTTAAAGGTTTCCTGCACTAAGGAGAAAAAGCTCTAGTCCCATTTGCCTCTGTTTGTATCCCAAACTGAATCTTCCAGACCACTTCCGACACCACCCCCCACCCAACCCTGAATTCCTGCCTTTAAATGACCCATGAATATAGAGGTGATTGGTCCCGTCTTCCTTCTGGGCTGTAGGGATGCCAAAATGGCAAAGTACCCATGAATTTCCCATGGAGCTATGGGAGACGTCTGAGCTTTTGCAGCGCAAGGATATTCTGGGTGTTGCTGTCCTTTCTCTAAGACCTCCCACCCACTCCCCACTCCCCCCGCAACCCCACTACTTGTTATCTGTCAGTAAACAGTAATTAAAGATGGGGCCTGTTTGATAAAGCTCCTGCCCGCCTTCACATAGTGTGCCCTCTCGGACGTGTCTAATTAAAATCCTGATGAGAAGATGAAGAAATCCCAGCAGCCCGGCATCTGCCGACTCTCCCCGCACTCAGCCTCTTCATTACCAGCGACGAGGCAGAGAGATATAAAGGACCCCAGGAAACACTCTGACAGACCAATCGATATGGCCTTTTGTGGAATTTGACGGGCCATTCTGGGCTGCCTTTTCAACAGTGTGGGACAAGAAGGTTACCACAGCACAGGGACTAACAGGCGAAAAGTCCCAGCAATCAGGCCCAATTGTTCCTGCTTCCGGCGACCAGGCCCCAGGGGCATCTCCTAAAGCAAACTCGGGGAGCTCATCCCAAGTTCTTGCACCAACTGTTCCTCAGTATTATCAATACCTCATCAGGCCAACTCATGCCACTGTTACCATGGCGTAAATGCCATACCTTCCAATACGACGTGGCCCAAATCCAGGATGCCATCTTCCAGGTCCCCATTCCCGTGTGAGTCACGTGACCTACACAAAATCACACACACCCCAAAAAGTGCTTTTTGTGGGCACAGCACTCCAAAATGCATATGCAGCCCGAAATCATGTGATATCATGGCAGCCATTTTGGCCACTTTTACCTCGTGAGAAAAAACAGGATGTCCCATTTCTTCTTGGTACAATTGATGGGTATGTAATGCTCTCCATGTATCTGTAGCCCTCTCGTATGTTGGTGGATTCAGGACAGACTAAAGAAAGCACTTCTTCACATAGTGCATAGTGATAGCTGTCAACTTTTCCCTTTTCTTGCGAGGAATCCTATTTGGAATAAGGGAATTTCCCTTTAAAAAGGGAAAATGTTGACAGCTATGTACATAAATAAACTATGGAACTGGCTCCCAGAGGAGCCAGGGACGGCCACCATCTTGAATGGCTTCGAAAGAGGATTGGACAAGTTAATGGAGGACAAGGCTATCAGTGCCTACTAGCTGGGAATCACAGGTGGGAAGAGTGCTCTCATGCTCATGTCCTGCTTGGGGGCTTCCCATAGGCATCCAGTTGGCCACTGTGTGTGCCCAGGATGCTGCATGAAATGGGCCATGGGCCTGATCCAGCAGGATCTTCTTACATTCTTATCTGTGGCTCAAATAGTTATTGAGTACCTGCCAAATCATGTAGACATCACAATGTGACAAGAGTTGTTACAGGGTCAGGTTCCCACCCCCAATAGGTTCCTAGGGCAGCTTACAAAAAAGTTAAGAATATGAATGTTCTTAAAAGAATATGAATATTCTTAAAAGAAAATGAATATTCTTCAAAACAACGCAAAAACAAATTAACAAAGCATAATAGAAGACAGGAGTGCCTGGTGTGCTGTGGTCCATGGGGTCACGAAGAGTCAGACATGACTAAACGACTAAACAACAACAATATAAAAGTATGATTATGAAAAGCAGTCAGTAGAGTAGCATTAATTCAACGTACAGAAGATGAAAAGGGGGGGGGGGTAAAAAGCCCTTTTGCTGGTGCCAACATGACCTAAGGAGAGCATTCCACAGTTGTGGTGTTCCCACAGAGTAGGCCACTCTCTGTGCCTTGGATCATGGCGGCATCTGAAGAATGGCCACAAACTCAGCCTATAAGGAACTGCAGGATTTGAACCTCAATTTGCAAGATCAACAGTAACTGGGATGGTTCTGAAACTTTCCTAAGGTAAGTTCTAAGGGCCTATAAGGGAACCGCTCTCAGGTGATGGCCTGAGACCCACTGCAAGTAATGTACTCAATATTTGGCCCTTTGGATCCAGATCAGAAACAGCCTGCATTAAGGCCAGAGGTAGAAACGGTGAAGACTCACAAGCTTGCAATCAAGTGGAATATGCACTCAGCTGCTTGGCCAGATTCCTCTATATCTGCACAAATTCAACAAACTTTAGCAAGCTAGGAAGGAGCACTGGGCATGCATGTGCCTTGCTTGGCAATCCCCTCCCTTTCTTCTTCCATGGGTCACCTTCACCATGCCAATCTCTGTCAGCTTGAAACAACAGCAATGGATCCAAACTACAAGAAAGAAGATTCCACCTAAACATTAGGAAGAACTTCCTGACAGTAAGAGCTGTTCGACAGTGGAATTTGCTGCCAAGGAGTGTGGTGGAGTCTCCTTCTTTGGAGGTCTTTAAGCAGAGGCTTGACAACCATATGTCAGGAGTGCTCTGATGGTGTTTCCTGCTTGGCAGGGGGTTGGACTCGATGGCCCTTGTGGTCTATTCCAACTCTATGATTCTATGAACAGTGACCCATTACATATGCAACACATAAAAAGGTAAAGGGACCCCTGACCATTAGGTCCAGTCGTGGCCGACTCTGGGGTTGCGGCGCTCATCTCGCTTTGTTGGCCGAGGGAGCCGGCATACAGCTTCCGGGTCATGTGGCCAGCATGACTAAGCCACTTCTGGTGAACCAGAGCAGTGCACAGAAACGCCGTTTACCTTCCCATCGGAGCGGTACCTATTTATCTACTTGCACTTTGACGTGCTTTCGAACTGCTAGTTGGCAGGAGCAGGGACCGAGCAACTGGAGCTCACCCAATCATGTGGTTTAATGTTAGTTTACTAACTGGGTTCTTAAACCATGATTTGAACATGGTTTAAGATTGTAGCTTCCTTTCGTCTTCCCTTCAACCCTGGTTAGCTTAAACTACAGTTTTCTGTTATACCCCAAAACAGGGAACTCTGGGTTACTGTCAGCTTAGTAGCCAATACACATTCAAACCATGGTTTAAGATCCCAGTTAGATCCCACTAATGTTACACATATGTAACTGAATTTCAAGGAGACTTCTGAATGTAGCTACGCTCAGGAACCTAGATTTCCCATGAATGTGCAGCTCGCTCGCAGGAGTTTAACAGTGCAAGGAAAAGAACATTCTGTTTCCTACATGGCAATTATAATCAGTAAATGTCTGCTATTATAGCAGTGCTATAATATGAATTTAGCAGTCAAGTGCAAAGTTCCTACAGAGGTGAAATGGAACAAGCCATGGCCAATGAGAAAGGAACCTGGGGGTGGGGAGGGGGTAGGAGGGGAGAGATGGGGGTCAGCTCGCTGCTTTAAAACCACCAATCCTCATTTCCCCAGCAGGAGGCACCGAAGGGACAAAACTGGGATGTTGACGGAGCACAGCCATCCGTCGTACCTGCAATTTGATGGAATGACACAAGGCTGCTGCAGCTAATAAATAGAAGTAATTTGATTAGCTTCCTCTAACTAGTGATAAGATCCTGACAAACCCTTTTTAATGCATTTCTGGAGCAAGATGAAATTGTTTCATTTGGGAAGCAACTCCCCCTCCCCCCGTTTCCCAGGGGGAGCCGCCTCCGAGCTCCTTTAGTGAAAGGTAAAAATATGCCAATCATTAATGAGGAGAGAATTACAGAGACTTTAATGCAATCAGAAAAGAGGAGCCCTGAGGCAGCTAGGGAATAAAACCTGCCCTTAAATCAGAGGCAGATTCTGCAGGAGCACAGAATCAGAGGAGCAGCATTCTCTCCTACATAGCAAGGCGAATAACAGCACCAGCAGAAACTCACACATGATATCAGCAACTTATTGTATTCTAGACAGGTGTAAGAGAAACAAGAGGTATTTCGTACCCACACATTGAACACCAATCTGTTACGCAACGTGTACTGACTCCCATTTAAAAATGGCAGCAGATTTTTTTAAAAAAACAAACAAACCAGATCCATTTCGACACAAAACTCCACTCTTTTCTGCTAGGACATTTATTTATGACAACAGCAACACAAAGTATTTATGCAAGGCAACACTTTTGTAATGTTCAAAGTGCTTCATATCCATCACCTCGTTAACCTTTTCAAGAACCCGTAAGGTAAGTCAGTATAACTATCACTCCCAAAAATTGAAGATTTGGGGCAAGATTGAGGCTGGCAGATACTAGAATGCACAAAATTATCCAACAGGCTAATAGTTGAGGTGGAATTTGAACCAAAGGCTTTTTGGCTTCATGATATTAGCCTCTAAGATATTTTAGCGCCTCAAGTGTAATCTGCCACAAAATGTTGCAGTGTGAAGTACTTCTGCTCTGCTCAGAATTCTAGCCATTCCATTCTATTCCATCCATTCCCTCCCCAGTTTTACACACACACACACACAGAGAGAGAGAGAGAGAGAGAGAGAGAGAGAGAGAGAGAGAGAGAGAGTCAGCAAGCATTCCTTGGCCGCTGAGTATGCTCAGTCCTCACTGGCCTGTTTGGGGGATTTCCACCCCTTAGGGTTCCCCCCCCTAAATATTCTTTGTACATCTGCAAATGCTGGGATTCCCCCCCCCCCAGCCTGCTGAGACCTCCCTCATGTTCAGAGACAATGCAACTTTGGCTACATAAACAACAGCTCTCACAACCTGTACATTGAACTATACACACATATATGCATAGACAAAACATGTGGCGATTTGATTTTAAATGCTCAAAGACAGACTATTTGACCATGGCATATACATTACTTCTGACTCCCCTTTCACCATTTGATGCGCTCCATCAGCTGCATACTAAAAACCCCATTCAGAGCCTCAAATCAGCTCTCACCTGCTGAAAGTTGTGTCGGTAAAAGTGTAGCCATTTGTCTGCTTTCCACACTCCTTATTAGACTCTTTAGTCTACACACACCACAGTGGAGCTGCCATGAAGTGACACAAACCCCGTGGCTCTGCACCAGCTGCCACATAATCCACCACTGCTGGGACACTGTGCCACATTCCTGATATTTAGTGCTATTTCTTGACATTTCCCAACTGATCAGGCAGCCGACTAGTTGAAGAGGCTTGGGGTGGAGCATGAGTTCTGTGCTCCTCTTAAAGGAAATACAGCGTTCACATAATTTTTATACTCATTAGAAAACCAACGAGCAATTGTATTCCTGGACTATAACTGACATTTTTAAAGGTATGGCTAAAACTCCAAATATCAAGGTCATGGAAGGGGGGGAAAGCATAAAAGCTTTTATCCTACCACAGTCTCTGGCATTTGTTTTCCTCTAACAAGACTATCTCATTTCATTCTATTTAATTATTATTTAGATTTCTTAGTCGCCTATTAACCTAGTTCTAGTCACTTAGCTTTTACGCATTTACAGTCTTTCGATGCAAAACGTTTCCAGGGCCGTCTGCAGTGGAACATACACTAAAAATCTGAAACAATAATAAGAAAACAGCTGCAGAATAAAAACTGCAGGATTTTGTTTAGAAATTAAAAGCCGGGAGGTATAAAAAGGTACAGTGGTACCTTGGGTTACACACGCTTCAGGTTACATATGCTTCAGGTTACAGACTCCACTAACCCAGAAATAGTGCTTCAGGTTAAGAACTTTGCTTCAGGATGAGAACAGAAATCGTGCTCCGACGGTGCGGCGGCAGCAGGAGGCCCCATTAGCTAAAGTGGTGCTTCAGGTTAAGAACAGTTTCAGGTTAAGAACGGATCTCCGGAACGAATTAAGTACTTAACCTGAGGTACCACAGTATTTCCCCAGCCACCAAAAAGATAGCAGGCAAGGCTCCCTGATTAGAGCTTTCTGTAGAGGGGAGGCCTTTGAGCCCAAGTGGTTCAAAAGAAAGTGTCCTACTGAATAAATCTACTGTCAAGTTCTTAGCTGGCCTTAGAGCCACAGACCACTGGCGCAAAAGGAGTAGCGTTTCTGTCTCTTTACCTGGCCCAGCTTCAGCTGTCTGTGCTCATGCAGAACCTACTGAAAAAGGAACAAGGGGTTGATAAAAAATCAATGGAGACTATGGAGAACTCACAGGATGGAAGAGAGAAGTGAAGATTCTAACGCTACTGGACAAACATTGACTACCAGGCTGCGTCACTGCAGTAAATATTGCAAGACTGTCATTTTTGACAGTGGGGGAGCCTGACTAGATTTGGGGGGAATGATCGAATTCCTACGCCCCACAAATAACCCAGAGATGCTTTTTAAATAAAAGGACACATTCTACTCATGTAAAAACACCAGGCAGGCCCCACAAATAACCTAGAGATGCATTTTAAATAAAAGGACACATTCTACTCATATAAAAACACTGATTCCCGGTCCATCCACGGGCCAGATTGAGAAGGCGATTGGGCCGGATCCGGCCCCCAGGCCTTAGTTTGTCTACCCATGGTCTAAAGTTCTTTCCGTGCCCTGAATAAATTATTCTTACGAATATAGTGAACCGCCTTGTATATTGAGTCAAACCATTGTTCCCTCGAGCTTGGTATGCTTCCAACACCACCAGTGAGGAATCTTCACCCCACAGACCTAATTTCCTGTACACGGACAGAAAAAAGTACAAAATTCAAAAAGCACTCACTTTTTTTATTCAGAGGAAGAATGTGCTCCTGATTGTTCCTTCGCAGCTCCAACTTGAATTCAAGCCAGAGGTGCAAAGGGATGTTTTTCCCATTCTTTCCTTTGAAGTCAAGTCACCTGACATCATGGTGACATCAAGGGTTCTCTCTAAGTTCTACTCAGAGAGGACCCATTGATATTACTGAAACTAAGTAAGTCGTGTTCATTTATTTCAATGGATCTACTCTGAGCATGACTAGTCTTGGCTGTCACCTGGTGATTAATAGGTAAGTGACTTTGCCCACCTCTCAAAGTGGTCCATGGCAGAATGAGGGGAATCCAGGAATCAGACCCATCCCTGGTTTACAATGACCAGCAATGGTTCTCCAGGGTTTCAAACAGGGCCATTTCCAGGTAGGGCTGAGGGAGAACCATGCCTGAAGCCCTGGAGAGCCACGGCCAATAAGTGTGGACAATACTGAGCTAGATGGACCAACCATTGGCTAGAACACGGTGCATTTCAGAAACACGGCGGATTCTAGATTCTACGCCATTTCACCTTAGAACACAGTTTCCCTGCAGCTGCAGAGGTACGAGGTGCGTCACACTCCACAGCCCTACACACAAAGCTGCTTCATCGTAAATGACTCCTCATTCTGGTTTGTTATGATTAAAAATGCTCGTCTTCCTGCGAGGCCTTGGAGTGGAACCCAGCTGGAAATTGAATCATTAATATTCCCTCTCCTGTCCATTGCTACGATTTCTTACCTTTTCACAAGCAATTGCTACTAGCGCAACAGTTTATGCTCTAAAATGAAAGGAGGGGAAAGCAGCTTGAGGTCCTAGCTGTCTGCCCATGAGAGCCAGCGTGGTGGACTCGTAATCTGGGGAACTGGGTTCGCTTCCCTGCTCCTCCACATGCAGCTGCTGGGTGACCTTGGGCCAGTCACACTTCTCCGAAGTCTCTCAGCCCCACTCACCTCACAGAGTGTTTGTTGTGGGGGAGGAAGGGAAAGGAGATTGTTAGCCGCTTTGAGACTCCTTAAGGAGAGTGAAAGGCAAGATATCAAGTCCAAACTCCTCCTCCTCCTCCTCCTCTTCTTCTTCTTCTTCTTCTTCTTCTTCTTCTTCTTCTTCTTCTTCTTCTCAGCAGTTCTAGCCATGACTAGGGATGGATGGATCTGTCAATTTCTGTTCTCTCACTTTCTCATTTTTTCAATCTTAAATTCAGTTCTCTGAGTTTCTGCAGTAATTTGCAATTTTTGAAAAATACATCTTCATAAAAAATTGTCTTCATTTTAGTTACAGTGGTACCTCGTGTTACGTACTGTCTCCCTTACGAATGTTTCAGGTTACGCAGTCGGCTAACCCGGAAGTAGATGCCCCTTGTTGCAAACTTTGCTCCAAGATGCAAGTGGAAGTCGCTCTCCGGCGGCGCAGCAGCATGAGGAGGCCCCATTAGCGAAAGCGCACCTCATGTTACGAGCAGTTTCTGGTTACGAATGGACCTCCAGAACAGATTAAGTACACAACACTAGGTACCATTGTAATTTCTCCTAATTAAAAAAATGTATGCAATTTTCCCTGAGCAATTTTCCTAAATTTTGCATGTCATTTTCACGAATATATATTATGCATTTAAGTTCACAGTTTAGCCTACTATATGCATATAATGTGGTATATATTTCTACAAATAAATGCATCTTTGTACATTACTGGACTGGAGAACGGCAATGCAAAATCTGGAGATGTGTGAATTTCAAAAGGATGGCCATGATTCAGTTTGTGTACTGTTTTGGAATCTGTGGATTTTGTAGATTCACCTTTAAATGTGAAAATAATTGAATTTATCCTGCATCCCTAGTCATGATGACCGCCAGGAGGCAGCACCAATCTCTATCCTAATGTTTCCCATCATGCACTTCACATACCTAGTTTATTCATCAGAAGAGACTTTGAAATACCCAGCAGGCCTCAAGCTCTCCAGGTCAGTTCTTGAACACTGGCCACACAATACTCATTCCACACTTGTAGGAAATCATTGTTTTAGTGTGGCAGCACCTACACTTTGGAAATCCCTGCCTACTGACATTAAGCTAATGTTGCCATATTTCAAAAAGTAAAAACCAGGACATTCAAAAGCTGTTGAACTTATTTTAGGAAGACCCCAAAATTGTTCAGCTTTTTAAAAATGGAACCCTCAAAATTGTTGAGTTGTGGTTTTTTTGTGTTTTTCACAAAAACACCCCAAAATCAAAGATTCCCTGTAATGTCCAGGAAATCCTGGATGTATGGCAGCCCTAATTAAGCAAGCACCTTCACTGTATTCTTTTTGGCAAGTATGTCCAGACACGTTGTTGTTGTTGTTGTTGTTGTTGTTGTTGTTGTTGTTGTTGTTGTTGTTGTTTAATCTCTTTTTTGGTTCTTTTCAAATGTGTTTCATTGCTTGTTTTCAGCTGTTTTTATTGATCATGTTCACATTTCTTGCAAACTGCTTAGAAGTTTTTCTACAGTAAAGTGGCATATAAATTTTGTTAAAGAAATAAAATAAACAGTATGCCCACCCTACACATTGAGAAAAGTCTACCGAAAAGGGGGCGCTCAAGGTCAGACGGGTTGAGTCAATCAACCATGTTGAGCACCAAGTATATAAGTCCCGGGGGAGGAAGAGACAACATTTGCACTTAAGTTTGCGTTTGCCAAAGGAGATGTTTTACCTTGCACTGAAAGGAATAGTTCTCAGTCTCTTCTGGTCTAGTCTTCCTAAGGCATGGAGTGGTGTCAGCCATGCACCCTCCAAATCACCTGATCCTGCCCTTAGTTGGCTTCACCATCTCAGGTGCCTGACATCCTCACCAGATCTTTTCCCCACATTGATTCCAACCTTAGGAAATATTAAATTAGCTGGAGACCTGGCCAATGGTAAACTATAGCTAACCACAGCATCGCCGTGCAATTCAACGCCAAAGTAGACATGATGGTGGCAGTTCCATGGATTTAAACATGACACTATCCCAATTGTGTAGAATTCGGGAGATGGGATTTGATTCTAATCATCAAAACATAAGGAGCACCTGAGTGACAGGAAGGACACTAAAGAGTAGATAGGGGTACTTCCTCAAAATATTTCCTTCTAGCCCATTTTGCTCTTCCAGCCTTCAGAGAACAGGATGTGAAGGTTCCATACAGCATGAATTAAATACCTGCTCACCTAATAATTGTCCTTACCGCTCATTTGTCATCTCCAACTAGTTTTCCTAGAGTTACTCCTTGAGGGTGAGTAGTGCAAAAAATAAATTCCCCTGCAGCTTATTTACCAAAGCGCTTTTCTCCTCATCTGAGCTCTGATGCCCCAAGTGACTATGGTTGTACTTGGAGAAACATGTCGCAGAAAGAAGAAGCAGAGACCTTCAGGGCCCATCCGACCACAAGGCAGAGCGGGGAAGCCATTTTAGGCAGCTGGTTTTGGATTTCACGAGAGTTCTTTCGTTTATTGCTGTTGCATTTTAACTCCCAGGGTGAGGCACTTGTGGTATTTTCTATCTCAGGTGCCAAAATAATCAACATTAGGAATACAGTTTCCTGCAATGGAATAACACTTCTTCCCACTCCTAGGGAGCTGCCTTATCAAAAGTCAGGTCCATGCATTGCCCACACTGATAGCTCTTCCACTGAGTTATGGCTTTCTCTCTGCCAGAAGCAGAGATGCCCAGCGATGGCAGCAAATCAGCATTTTAAAAATTCTGGCAAAGTGCCTGAGCATCTGAGCACAGCCCCAATGTATTTTAATGCTCTCTCGCCATAGCTTCAACTTCATTATCCTGCTCATGCTGGGGCAACGGCTATTATTACGCGCCCTGACAGGTCGGAGAGGGAACCTGTTAATATTAAACCTCTGGATCTCAGTCGCTGCTGCTGCTGTTGGGTTTCACAATGGAAGTTAACAAAAGCTCACCTGGAATGGTCTCCCATTCCTAGCTAATTATTCCCATCTCACCTGAACCCTGGCTGGGCTCCCACTTTCCCCCATGTCCTTAGCTAGCACCGGTTGGCTCACTTCTCCCACTCTGCCCACCCCTCCCCCCGCCCGCCCCACTCCCCAAGGACAAGCAAAGTTATTACAATAATGAATTAGCCAGGCTGCTTACTGCTGCCAGTGGCGAAGGCAATTATCCCACTCTGCGTCCCCAGCCACTGCTCAGCTCCCTCATAAAGAGAGGCTTTTGGGGCTGCTTTGTGCTTTGATTGGAAATGAAGAGATTGCTAATTAGGGAACCCCTGCTGGGACCAGGCTGGCAGGAACAATGGCAAAATGGACAGAGCACCGAGTCCATTTCAGGAAGTGGGGGAAGGATCGGGGAATTTGCATGCCTCCGTAATGCAGTGCATCCACACGCACACCATAAACAATAGGGGAGACAATTTTATAGAGCTTTTCACCTTTTAAAGCATGCTAATTTGTTTATGGGGAGGCTATAATTTGCCATGTGTTTGCATAGGTCAGTGCCTATTGTTTCAGTGCAAAATGCACACACACACATACACACGCACACAATATCAACCTGAACCACATTCTCTTGAAATACATCTCCCCCACATAGCTCAGCTTCTATCCCCATCACGACTCCTGCTGAATAGCATTTCTTCTATCTAGGGTTCACAGGATGTCTTCTGCACATAATCCTGCAAAGGATGTCTGGCCACAACTGGTCTTCCTTTTGGACAACCAAACAACTCAACAAGGTCTCATCGCTTCAGGTGTTTAGGAAACCGCTGAAGACATGCAATTTTATTTGTTTTATCCTTGAGATGTGCTCTTCTGATGCCTTTTGATACAGTTGCATTTCAGTATTTTTTAAGCAGAACGTTTATAGTTTATTTTTAATGGTGTTATTGTTGTGCTGCGTTGTATTTTAATTGTATGATGCCTTGGGAGGGGTTTATCACTTACAGACAACATAAGCATGTTTACTATTTATTTAAAGTAATCCTAGTAGTGCTCTCTCTGACGCATTGTGGGATATGATGGGTAAGAAGCAGAGAACTTGCTGCAGAGGAGACAACTTTGCCTTGTGAGTGGAGGAAGTCATGTTGCTGGGTGACTTTCTTGTTTAAAGTAAACATTTAAAAACACTGCTAGATATGAGCTCCAGAACTGGATAAAGGAATCAAGGGCAAGACCACATATGAGATGAGTTGGTTTTCTATTTTTTCTGGGCAGTCATAGAAATCAGGGAGACTTGTTTCCTACTTTTATTTGTCAATTAAAAGAAGGCTACAGTGTGCTTACAAGGGAGCAGGGAGCTGTCAAATGATGGTGACAATGTCACAAAATGCTGCAGACATGTGTGGGACATTGAGTTAAATCTTTTCTGCTGTCATCAAGGCACTATCTGACAAGGGTCCATGCAGCCACATTCAACAAAACAATCTCAACAGTTATGGCTGCATAATAGGGCAGGGTGGGGAGAACTTTGCAAATTATTTGTTGCAAAATATTGTCACCTGGGTGCTAAGAAATGCAACATTGCTGCAACAGACGCATAACATGGTGAACTGCATACTGCAAGTAAGGAATAACAACTCTGCATGTCTGATGCAAAAGAGAGGAGGAAAGGGGGAGAGAGAGAGATCGTGCGGCAAAGCTCATGAAGCCTTGATCTCCCATTTGATCAGTTTTCCCCAGGCCAAAACTGGACAATGTCAAGAAAACTAGCAATCTTATAATTTAGTTTAGACCTCCTCTGCACAATAACATTAAGGGCTTTGAAAGTATTGCAGTTCTTTAATACGTGTGGTCTAAACCATTACTATTTTCGGAACTGAACAATCCAGAGCGAATGTCCACTGTAATGGTTTCATGACTAGTTTGGCAAGTTCCCCCAAATGCTACCAAGCTCTGCCGTGGAACCATTAGGCTGCATCCTGGCCCAGAATGCTCTGATCCCTGGCATGTGCAGGAAGGTCAGTGTTTTGCTCTGTTTGAAAACTGAATTGAAACCATAGGGTAGATTTGCAGCATTGTCGTAGGGCGTTTTTGCTTAGCAATTTATTGTGGACTTGGTGCTGCTCAGGCTTCACACGTTAATTGCAGCATCCACATCAAAATGCCGTCCCATATTTCCCACCCCCAATTAAATCTGGATTTAGCATTTCTGCAGCGTGAGGAAGGGATATACTTATCAGATTTGCTTTTTTTAAAAAAATCACTAAATAGGGAAATAATATGAAGCAGAGTTTTTATGAGGACATCATCACATTGACAAAGCTTCACAAAAACTGCATGCATTGAGCAGCACCCTGTCCACACTAAATGGTCATGTGGAAGTGCACCTAAGTCTAAAAGTCTTGCTTTTCTAAAAAATAAAAATAAAAAGTTGCTACTCACAGAACAACTGTGGTGATTATTCAAATAAACATATATGTGATGTTATGAGCACTTAGTAAAAGCGCTATTAAACAGCATAGACCTTCCTTCAATAAAAGTATTGCTCTCCATTATATCAGTGCTCCACAGCCTCCTTTGGCTGTCTTCCCTTGTAGATACTATGGCTGAATTTCTTCTATAAAGCTCTAAAGACCTCAGGTCACACTTCACACACGCCCTTCCAAATTCCAGTAGCTTTGTACACTTAGGAACATAGCAGCATATAGGAAGAGCCCTTCTGGATGAATCCAAAAGCCCATTTAGTCTAGCATCCTGTTCTCACTTTAGCCAACCAGATCCTTATGGTCATGATGCAATATTGCAAAACAATCCTGCACTTACACACATTTTTAGACTTCTTTCACGTTGATTATTTTTTTTTCTAATTGTTGCTCTCTGAATGAACTTACTAGCTGTAACATTAAGATCAATCTCCTGAGATATCTGCTTATCTCTGTGACGAAGAGCCATACGATTGAGCCTTCCTTATCCCATGATTGACCACAGAAAGGTCTTTATCCTATGAAGGCATGAGAATTACTGTCTGGTGTACAGGAAGAAACAGGAATGGTAAGGCTTATTCTGATAAGCATTGGCAATTCTGGTGGTAGCTCACACAGACGTTCTCCTTATTCCTCACTCAGAAGATCAAACACATGTATTTATTTTAGAAAGATACAGAGCCTACATCTTCAGAGGCATGAGTCAAGAATCTGTCCGGGGGACATACAGTCAGTTCAGTGTGGTGAGAGAGCCAGTGTGTTGTAGTGGTTAAGAGCGGTAGTCTCATAATCTGGGGAACCGGGTTCACGTCTCTGCTCCTCCACATGCAGCTGCTGGGTGACCTTGGGCCAGTCACACTTCTCTGAAGTCTCTCAGCCCCACTCACCTCACAGAGTGTTTGTTGTGGGGGAGGAAGGGAAAGGAGAATATTAGCCGCTTTGAGACTCCTTAAAGGGAGTGAAAGGCAGGATATCAAATCCAAACTCTTCTTCTCCTTCTCCTCCTCCTCCTCCTCCTTCCACTTCTTCTTCTTCTTCTTCTTCTTCTTCTTCTTCTTCTTCTTCTTCTTCTTCTTCTTCAATTTCCTAGCCATTCAGTTACAGATCTTAAAGTCATTAAGCTCAGGGTCCCCACTTGTCCCTAGAAAAACAGGATTGCCCTGTTTTTGGACAAAAGTGTCCCCTGTCCTGTTTGGACTTCAAACAGGGTGCCTTTCCCCCCGTATTCGAGCTTGGCCAGCCCAAAATGGTGGTTGCATTGCTGTTGATGTGGCTGACAAGCCCGGCCTGAGCGACAATAGAGAGAAGGGAAAAGGACAACCTCCTCTCCCTCCCTTGCTTTCTCCTTCCTTCCCTCTCACTAGTGCTCTACCTCAGCTGCCGCCTGCCAGTCTAGCATGGTGCAGGTCCGCCACTACTTGGCCCCCTCTGCCACCCCAACCGGACCTCTCCTCCTCCCTCCTCCACGCTTGAATCTCTTCGGATGCCAGCATGTGTGAGAGGCTGGAGCTGAGGCTCACATCACCCATGGGAGCCAGTTGTTCTCCCCGGCTCCTGCCCATCTACATGAGCCAAGGTGAGGAACGGAGCCAGGGTGTTCAGGGTGGTGGGAGGCCAAATGCAGGGAACCCTTCCCCCTCCACAAAGGGGGGAGGATTTGATGTCATGAGAGTGTGTGCCGCCCCCCAATCCCCACCTCAACCTGTCCCAATCTGTCCTGTATTTTGCCCAACCAAAGGTGGCAACCCTATTAGGAACACACAAGCTTAATTTTAAAACCATCTCAAGATGGCACATGATAAGACTAAAAAGAATAGTGAAAGGCCAGATACTTTTACATCAGTAAGTTTCAGCAGCAGAATTGGGGAACATTTTTATCTTCCTGTCCATTCACTTGCAGGTGTGTTTTTTTCTTCTTCATTCAGAAGGGTGAATATGAAATTGATTCAGTTATAGCATCATGGATGCCTTCGTTTGGTAAATGCATGGTTGTAGTCTCTGAGCCAGTGGTGAATGCTGTGCACTAACTTGGATTCTGAGCAATGGATGGGGTTCAAAGGAGTGGCAATTTGCTTTTCACTTCAGATTCTTAACCAAGTATCCTATAGGTGAGTGTGAACACATTTGGGGGGCAATTCTCAACAATTGTGAAGTGCCATTCCCACAAGCAAAATTCAGAGTAATGCCATCCAGATTTTATATACAGTGGTACCTCGGGTTACATGCGCTTCAAGTTACATATTCTTCAGGTTACAGACTCCGCTAACCCAGAAATAGTGCTTCAGGTTAAAAACTTTGCTTCAGGATGAGAACAGAAATTGTGCTCTGACAGCGCGGCAGCAGCAGGAGGCCCCATTAGCAAAAGTGGTGCTTCAGGTTAAGAACAGTTTTAAGCTAAGTACGGACCTCCGGAACGAATTAAGTGCTTTTTGAACACACTGTTTTTAAATTCCACCTTAAAAACAATAGACATTCAAAACAAACAAACTACAAATAAACTCTCTTAATTAAGTTTATGGGGCACAACTGCAATCCTGTGCATGGTTACCTGTCAAACTCTTCTTGCATATGGTCCCTCCAGTGCAGCGTAGTGGTTAGGTGTCCGACTAAGACTTGGGAGATCAGGGTTCAAATCCCCACTTGGCCATAAATCTCACTGAGTGACTTTGGGCCAGTCACTGCCTCTTGTTGTGAGGATTAAATGGGAAGAGGGAGCATCATGTACAACATCTTGAACTCCTTAGATAAAATGTGGGATAGCAATGCAACAAATAAATAATGAAACAGCTCTGATTTCCAACTATACAATAACTGCAAAAATCACCACATGTAAGAAAGACGTTTAACTCAAACATGATGGAGATAGAAAACCAGGCACAGGGAAAAGCTGGAAGTACAGAGCAGTCTTCACCAACCTGGTGCCCTTGAGACATTTTTCATTATGACTCCCCTCAACCCCAGTAAGCACAGCAATGCTGGCTAGGGATGGTGGACATATAGTCCAAAGTATCTGGACGATGAACAGACAGGAGTGGGAAGAAACTAAAAACTTTGTGCAGGAGAAAGCGAGGAAACAAGGAGATAAGAAGAGAAATAATAGAGATCTTCCAAAGTAAGGTTCATATGACTCAACAAAATTCCAAGCAGGCAGTGGGTGTGATGACTTCAAATTACAAACGCACTGTGGCTACGACTCTCTTGGAGTGTGAAGCCTTATGGAAACATTAGGCTTATAGGAAAGTGAGTGCAGGCTTCCTCTTTCACACCTTGGTAATCTAGTCCATAGGGGACGCAGGTGGCGCTGTGGGTTAAACCACAGAGTCAGGACTTGCCGATCAGAAGGTCGGTGGTTCGAATCCCCGCGACAGGGTGAGCTCCCATTGCTCGGTCCCTGCTCCTGCCAACCTAGCAGTTTGAAAGCACGTCAAAGTGCAAGTAGATAAATAGGTACCACTCCGGCAGGAAGGTAAACGGCGTTTCCGTGCGCTGCTCTGGTTCACCAGAAGCGGCTTAGTCATGCTGGCCACATGACCTGGAAGCTGTACGCCGGCTCCCTCGGCCAATAAAGCGAGATGAGCGCCGGAACCCCAGAGTCAGCCACGACTGGATCTAATGGTCAGAGGTCCCTTTACCTAGTCCATAGTAATGAAGAAAATACATGCCTTGTGAAGAAAAATATATAAATTGCAGAATTTTCATTAAAGCTGCATCTCTCTCTCTCTGGCTCAAAGCACAAACTCTAACAAATGGAAAGCTCAGTAGAGTAGAGGGAAGTGTTTTTGCTTCTTGAAGCTACTGGAAAAGCCATTGGACTATAAAGTTGCTCAAGGGATACCAGAATTATGCTGACAACACAGGAAGGTGACATTGAAACCAAGAGGAAGCTCTTTTCCCCGGGTCCTTTGGTCTTTCCAAGTGAAAATTCATCCCCAGCCCCCTCTGCCCGAACGTCATTTTGCTGTTTTTGTGACTCTTCCAGGGAGCTTCAACAGAACTGATAGGAGTCGCTTCCAAATGGCAATTCCATCTTTTGTCCATTACAGTCGCTGCAGACAACAGCTTCGCAAAGGGAATTGTATGATGGGCTATCCTTGTGTATTGAAAGATAAGATTCCCCAACCCTTACTCCGCTTCACTGACTGCCACTTGTGGGGACTGTGTAACGCAACATGCAATATTGCAACACATTTTGGCGTACACCACAGGGGGGAAGGCAGGAAGGAGTAGGAGATGCAAGTTGGGCATAATTTGAAGTTCCAGCTGCTACTACAGAAGGCTCATTAGGACAGGTTTGGCAGACATGGCCAACAGGCAAATATGCCCAAGTTTAGCACATTCAACTTGCCTTAGTGTTTGGACTGGACCTAAAAGTACAGGAGTGGGAAACCTGTGGACTTTCAGGTGTTTCTAGACTGCAACTCTAATACAGTGGTACCTCGGGTTACATACGCTTCAGGTTACAAACGCTTCAGATTACAGACTCCGCTAACCCAGAAATAGTGCTTCAGGTTAAGAACTTTATTTCAGGATAAGAACAGAAATCGTGCTCCGGCGGTGCGGCAGCAGCAGGAGGCCCCATTAGCTAAAGTGGTGCTTCAGGTTAAGAACAGTTTCAGGTTAAGAATGGACCTCCGGAATGAATTAAGTACTTAACCCGAGGTACCACTGTAATCCCTGACAATTGTCCACACTTGTCAGGGGTTGATGGGAGCTGGAATCCTGCAACACCTGGACGACCAATGGCACTCCCATCAATCATCCTGAGTTGCTTTGCTGCACAGTATATCTTACTTTGCAGTCCTATACACACTGGCCTGGGAGTAAACTCCCTTGAATTCACTGGAACTCCCTTTTAAGTAAACATAGGATTGTGCTATAAGTGTAGAAATTCATACTTGTAATAGATTTAATACAGTGGTGCCCCGCAAGACGAATGCCTCACAAGGCGAAAAACTCGCTAGACGAAAGGGTTTTTCGGTTTTGCGTTGCTTCGCTAGACGAATTTCCCTATGGGCTTGCTTCGCAAGACGAAAACGTCTTGTGCTTTTTTCTTAAAGCCGCTTGAAGAGGCGCAGTTGCGACACACCGTGCTTCGCAAGACGAAAAACATCGCAAGACGA
This sequence comes from Podarcis liolepis, assembly GCF_965112155.1. Taxonomy (NCBI): domain Eukaryota; kingdom Metazoa; phylum Chordata; class Lepidosauria; order Squamata; family Lacertidae; genus Podarcis; species Podarcis liolepis. The sequence continues at coordinate 30,691,046 of NC_139554.1, forward strand.
AAAGACTTGCGGAATGAATTATTTTCGTCTTGCAAGGCTAGTAGGGCTCCATGTGATACACTACTTAAAAAAAAGCCTTAAGAGCTTATACTCCAGTTAGATATCTACACACACACAACAATTTCAGGGATAATCTTTCAGTAAATGAGAGCATGGACCCATTTGAAAGGATCTGTAAGATTTCAAAACAGGAAATATTACTTTCTTCAATTCTCAAGAAGGAAATATCAGATTTAAAAAAAAAATAGAATCTTTTCAGCTTGAGTGTTTCTCAAGATAAACACCAGCAGCAGACCATTTGAGTGCACCTTTATGGTATATTTTTCACAATTTGCATTTATACACAGCTGCAGAGTGGGGGAAAGCATGCTTTGCTAGACAGTACTGTAGGAAATTTTACAACCAAACACCAAAATAAATCCCTGCACTTGCAAAAAAAAGGAATAGAAGTAACAAGAGAAAAAGAGTATGCTGTGTAGTACCAGGGAAATTAGTGAGAGAAGAGTCCAAGGAGATCTACTAAGGGGGATTGGCTGCTGCTCACGTAGATAGCAAGAAAACTAGGAAGGTGGTATTAATTCAGAATATCTGTTGGTGAACACTTAGTAATGTTGAGATTCAGTGACAGGAGGTACGCATTGATTTGATCGACGTCTTGCTTCCGCATTTCAGTGACGGAATTAGCTGTTGTGTGAGTGACTCTTCTTGAAGCACATAGCAGGTACAAGGAGCCCAATCCAGATTGAGAACTGAAGTGACCTGCTTCTGTTTCAGTCATCGGTGAAGAGACTTAACAGCCATATTTAATTCTATCATTGCCCACTAATACATGACCCGTATGTGAGAGGGAGGAGGGAGTGTTAACATTCTGGCTCCTCCCCCAAAACAGTGGTCTCTGATCCAGATTGCCTGCTATCTGTTTTGGAAGGAGGCGGCATAGGGGAAGTGGTGATCAAGAGTAGAACCACATCAGGGGCAAAGTCCCCACAACATTGCTTTCTTAGTGTGATTGTCTTATTGCTGTTTGGGGTGGGGGGCACTCTTGCGCTACAGTGCAACAAGAGTGGGACTAAATACATATACATATGGTGACCATTTCACGCAGGGGCTCTGTTCCCAGCCCCCACACATGTCAGTGGAACATGCATAAGCATGCCCTGCCCCCATTGCACCCTGTTCCACCCCCTTTCTGCTCTCTTCCAGGTCCAAACAGAATTAGGTGTCAGTGATCACACATCAAGTGGATGTGCCTAAAATGGTCACCGCCTAAATATATAAATTTAGTGTGTGTGTATACACACACACACACACACACACACACACACACACACACATATACCTGGAACATTTGTGATATAAAAAGTTACAGGATTTCAGGAGGATGTTATGGGAAATTCACTGATTGGAAATTAAGCATTACATCCACCCTGAAACTTCTGTAGCTGCAAACGGTATTGGAAGTAGGGTCATAGATAACTGTCCCAGTAGCATCATGAACACAAATCACCATGAATGCTCAATAAGAAGGACATGTGGAGGGGCTCTGAGACCTCAGCAAAGGGGGCCAGAGAAGGATGGAGACCTCGTAGCACTCTAGATCTTGTGGGACTTCAACTGCCATCAGCCCAAGCCAGCATTGCCATTGTTCAGGGATTATGGGAATTGGAGTCTACATATAGGAGGGCCAAAGGTTTGCAGATTTGCAGCCCCCTACGCTCGCCCTCAATCTGCTTCAGAGTATTGGGGGACCCTCAGGAATAGTGTGAGGAGCATTTGGGTTTGCAGAAGAGAAAGGGAATTGGCGAAAATAGCCTTCTATGGTTTTCCCAGTAGTGATGTATAGAAGTGAAAGCTGGACCATAAAGAAAGCTGATCACCGAAGAATTGATGCTTTTGAATTATGGTGCTGAAGGAGACTCTTGAGAGTCCCATGAACTGCAAGAAGATCAAACCCATCCATTCTTAAGGAAATCAGCCCTGAGTGCTCACTGGAAGGACAGATCCTGAAGCTGAGGCTCCAATACTTTGGCCACCTCATGAGAAGAGAAGACTCCCTGGAAAAGACCCTGATGTTGGGAAAGATGGAGGTCACAAGGAGAAGGGGACAACAGAGGGTGAGATGGCTGCACAGTGTTCTCGAAGCTACTAACATGAGTTTGACCAAACTGCGGGAGGCAGTGTAAAACAGGAGTGCCTGGCGTGCTCTGGTCCATGGGGTCATGAAGAATCGGACACGACTAAACGACTAAACAACAAGCCTTCTACCTGTGGAAGCATCCAGATATCAGAGCAGGAACCTCTCTCGGGGGGAATCTGACACACTTCCACAAACAGAAGCAGTCCTTCTATTCACAGAACAACCAGTCTAATTCCAACCCATAGGTTCAGCTCTATAAACTGGTCACACTGGCACTTCTGGAATGATACAATCTGGGAGATTCCAGCTGTTACTGATCCCAAGAGACCCCAGCATCATAGATAGGAAGGGGTTGTCCAATGAACATGCAAGATCAGTAGAATACAGCTGTATGTCCACCAAGCACAGTCCACGTTGTGAAAGCCAACTCATCACCAAACCACCACATGCTGAAGTGGTTGTGAAATTCTCCTCAAGTAACACATTACGTGCATCTTACAAAAGTAGCACAATTTATGGCTAGCTGTTCAATTGCTTATGAAAAGGGAGTTGGCAAGAAGTCAAAGATGATAACCAAAACGAGTGCCTTGAAAAAGAAGTGCAGAGCTATTTCAAAGCCAGCAGAGAAGCAACCCTCCTTCTCATGCGTTCACCATTTAAATGATCGTTTATTTGTAGCTTCTGCCAGATTTTCACAGTTCATACCATGAACATTTTGCCCATCTGCAGGGAAACTGTTTGGAAGCCTCCCCTGACTTTGTTTTAAATATCTCACGGCATCATCCATTTTAACACTGCCAGATGATTATTCTCCCTCACCGTCCCCACCCCCTTCTACAGAACTGAAGTTGTACAGCAGTTGAAAATGCTAATGGCTTAACTGGTTTCATTTTTTTTTCCACAGCAGCCCTGAGGGGGTTTAACTCTTTCCACTGCCTTGAGATCCTGCTTTTGGAGTTCAATGTTTAACTCGCGCTGGGAGACTCATAAATATTCGGAGTCACTCTCTCCCTCTCTGTTTGATTAGGAAATGAGCCTTTAACTCAATGTAATCCCCAAGCCATTAACAAAAAAGACCTCAACAGCTCCACTATTAGAATTTCACTTCTAACCCACAGAGGATTGAATTAGATTAACATAACTACCAGCAATCTGAGTTTATTTTCTGTGCCAGAAAGAAATGTGTTTTCCAGAAAAAGAAAAAGGAGGGGTTGATAAAAAGATGGAGAGCATAATGTAATGTAGAAATTGAGAGATGATAAAAAGTCAGTCTGAAAAGATAAAAGAAGGAAACTAAATAAGCACAATCTCTTTAAAAAAAACAAAACCCAACAACAACTGGGCTGGTAAGGCCTTATTTACTTATTTTATCATGTGAATGGTTTATAATTTAAGTAAAACTAGTTGTTTCTTCTCACTTTCCAAGCATCAGTTCCATCACCTGAGGCTCCCAGGCATATATTCCTGGCAGATGCATTCCACACACCTGTACAAGAGCCTACTTGGCACACAGCATTTATGAAGTGATGAAATAAAATAAAAGAAGAAGGGGGTGGTGGTAACGTGGTCAGACAACATAGCATCCCTTGTAACTTTGCAAGCATAGATAAGTCACACAGGGCTGAGCATGGTATGCCCTCTCTCAAAAATCCCAAAAGACTTCATCTGAGAAACAAATTCTGATGTGTTGCTGGTGCAAGTTAAAGAAGCAGGAACAAATTAATAGCATCATACCTTTCGCTTACTATATCAGAGTTCCCCCATTATCTATAAACTAACTACCCAAACATAGGAAAGAAGAGCATTCCATATTCTGCTAACAGCAGCTGATGTTTGGGTCGGCGGGGGGGGGGGATATATATTTTGGCTAAACAAGATGGAACACACAGATACAAATAGGGGAAATCCAACTACTTTTCATACATATTCCAAACATGTTGAAGAAGAAAAGGAAAGAGGAGGAGGAGAAGTAGAATGGATGTTTGCAAGCATGTGATGAAAAGAGGCATCATAGAAGTTTGAATGTTTTGTGGGAAAGAGATCAGGGTTACAATTCTAAACCTGCTAAATGTACACTAGTCCATAAAAATATTGACTGTAATGGGACTAAGGGCACATAAAGGGGTACTGGGGTATAATTTGTGCATTTATTGAGAATGCAAAACCACTCCTTTCTCCACTAATTTGCAAGAGGATCTAATACATTAGTTTTCATGGAAAATCTGGCCTCTGCTCACACAACTGAAGAATGAAATACAGAAAACAAGGAAGGAATGCATGGACTTAATGTAAAGCCAACATAAACTAGATTTACAGAGAGCAAAGTCATTTGATTTCTAAGCACAAAAGTTACAACAAATGCAAATTAAGTATTTTATGAAGTTGCTGTCTTGCTTGTTTTCAGAGGAATTCTTTTCCAAATACATCTTGAGTTTAAATGGTCATCGGAAACATTTTGAACTTGTGTTCCATTACATTAAATCAGAAGTTACATTTACCCCATTTGATTGTGCCAACAACCGGAGGGTTTTATGCTGCCGGTCACAAACTTTTCAGGAACATGTTTGCTTTTTCTTACACCAAACTATAAAATGCATTTGTAAGCTACAGAATTTTGCAAATTGTGTAACTTTTGTACAGCAAAAGGAAACAGCTTTGTGGTATACATTCACTCAAAAAGATTGCTTTCAAAACAGATTCCCCTCATCTAACCACATAATAACTACTATCAATCATTTCATTACATTTTATGCAAACCATCTCTACGCTTAAAGTAAAGAAAATAATTTTTCTCAAATGTATTTTACAACTGTAATTCATTTCATGGAACTAAATTCAAAACATTAACTCAATTCTCTCAACAAAAAGTTGCCAGATCAATTTTTGAGATCATTTTAAAGTAAGACAAAATAAAAGACTGAGAAGCTAAACGGTATAATCTTTATGAGGTGGGGAAGATGATATTAAAAGGAACAACTAAGAAGATGCATTAATAAAGAATTTTGTTTAGGACCAAAATGACAAATTTCTGCACTGGAACTATACAATAATATACTCATTGGTTTGCCAAAATAAAACCCAAAATTGCATGAAGAACAAATACTAATTACTGATTTTCTTAGCACTTTTTACAGTTTATGATAATCCACATTTTTGCTATTACTAGAGACAAGCTGCAAAGGGGTGTTTTTGTCTGTGGAATGCCTCAAGGCTAGCTTCTAAATACTAATCATAAATACAAGGCATTGACCAGACTGACACCGATATCACTAAACTGTCTTCCCCAAGTCATCTGTGTTTCTTTGGTCACAGTCGAGACATTCTATACTAACTAGGTAACATTTTTTAAACACACACACACTGAAATCTCAGAGGCAAAAAGCATTCCATAATACCCTTTTTTCCACATGGGTGCATTAATGAACACTTGTACCAAAGTTTCCCGTGAATAGTTTTAGGTGCAAAAAAAATATGTCTGTGTTGTTGAACTTTCCCTATATTCAGACCTGATATCAGTGCTAGGAGCACAGAAGAACTCTCACCTTGACAAGCCCTTAAACAGAGTTACGCTGTTGTGCGCTGGCTTTCTTGCAGCAGCAGTGTTACAACTCTTTGCACTCTCTAAACAATACTATCTAGCACAAACTTTCATTTGTTTGCTTTGGGATGAAAAACACCTCATGATTAAATGGCATTTGTTTCCCGTGCCGAAATAAACTTGCCAGCCTTCCTCAAAAAATGTGAAAACAGACTTCACACACACACACATTTTAGTTCAGCTAAAATACGTGCTCCCATAATTTCAAGTCCAAATAAAAGGACTGATGCAAGGGAAGGGGGAGCCAATTCCCCCAATAAAAGGTGGGAAATTAGGTACTTACATGATTCAGGTTGAGAGGTGAACCTCAGGGCCAGGGTAGGATTTCCTTTGCCCCCTTCCCAGGTGTTTCTAATTGCTGATTAAATATCTTTTGGTTCCGCTCGCACTAGCCGGGAGTCCCCTCTGCGTCTCTGTGTCTCTTTGTGACTAAGGACACAGTACTCTGAGTCCCAACCTATAAATAGATTCCAGCTCCGTGATTGATATAACAGGCAGCTGACAAGGGAAAAAAAATAAGCAGGTCTTAGGCATAGCAGCAAAAGCTGCTCCACAATGCATACAGGGAGGACGCCCCGTAGCCACCCATAGGCACAGCAAAGGGAGAGTGTGCAGCAATTGCTTCCGCAGCAGCGTTACAGCAACTTGAAACAAGGGAAGCGAAAAGAACAAAATCCAATATATGAATAACACAAAAGGACCAGCCAATATCAGAGTCCTCTAAGTCTCAGGCTAAGGCCCCAGATACAGTCGGCGTACGCTTTCCAAATTGTGTGCGTACCAATTCCAGGCCCAGCTCTGAAAAGTTTCTTTTCCCAGAACTGTCTTGAGATAGATACCTGGTCCTGCCAAAGTAAGGCAGGATGCTTTGCACGACCAAAGACGAGAGGTTTTCTCTTTCCAGAGCACCAGCTCAGAAAACACAGCCAGGGTATTGCTAACATTTTCTCCTCATAAAAGATTTCCCAGCCTAAAGCGTTTTCTAGCCTCGGTTCGGCATCCTTTGCTTTTGGAAAAACTTTTACGGATTCCGTTATTTTGTTCCAAGCGTGTCCAGGGAAACATCATAACCCAAAGTTCGAGGTGGCTGAGCTACTGGAGGGCCCAGTGACAGGGGGCTTTCTGAATGACCTGGCAAATCCTTGAGGATGAACTATGTGAGGCAGATTCAGGTAGGTAGCCGTGTTGGTCTGACGCAGTCAAAATATATAAAAAAATAGTCCAGTAGCACCTTAGAGACCAACTAAGTTTGTTCTTGGTATAAGCTTTCATGTGCATGCACACTTCTTCAGATAGTATGTGAGGCAAGGGGAGAGATACTCAACCTTGGTGTCTACTAGCCACCCATATTCTTTTGCTGCCCCTAATTTTATTGACTGTATTCAAGCTGGTTGCAAAAGAAAGAGAAATTGAATTGGTTGGGAGCTGCAAAAAACCCGGTTTTGAAAGTCTTTTTCAGGTTTCTGAAATGAGAACTCAGGAGAATATGCCACATTCACTTTGGGAACACAGGAGTTTAATGTGGATTTGAAGTTTCATGTGCCTTGTCCACATGAGCATAGCTCGCATTTCCATCTAAGTGGCAGCCCACAGTTTTTAATCTGGGGAAAGGGGGGAGTAAAACCAATATAAAATTACTCAACTGGGAGTGTAGTGGAGTGCATTATGAGTTTCCATCTATCACCACACCCTCTACTTCCATTTTGCTTCTGTCTGCCCATAGGAAAGGATGCCGGTTCCTGGTATTTTTTTCAATTTTTAAAACAGTTCTTTTGTGCAAAACAGCTGTATTAAAAATAAAATTTGCCACAGAGAATGCCCTCTCCCAGGACATATACACACCCCAAACAAAAACCAAGATTTACCAATGGTTTTTTTCCCAGGTATCACTTATTCCAGAATTCTGAGTACAGTATGTATATGGTGCAGTGGGCCAGCACTAATCACGTGACCTCCCGTTGGTCATATTGCTTCTGCTTCCTGGGAAGTGGAGGGGGAGTGGCACAGAGGTGAAGTCAGCACAGTGCAAGCACATCAGCAGAGCCAATCCCTCCAGTACATTTGCACCATGCCAACCTCACTGCCCCTCCGCCTCTAGCTCCTGGTAAGAAGCAGCAATGGAACCAATCAGAGGGCAGGTGAGTGGCCACACCCTGGTGAAAGTTCTGGTTGCTGCCCCACACTCTAACTTCAGCACTTTTACAATGGAACTGTAGCAGAGCTAGTGAATGATGAATGGTCGCTATAGAAAGCCTTGGAAATCTGCAACTAGCACAGTGAAGGATAAGTGTGGTTTACTATGTTCTTGTCCTGCCACAACCCTTCTTGTTTGGGACCATTGTTCACTGGATGGTCCCAGTTTCAATCCCAGGCATCTCCAGGTATGGCTTGGAAAGACTTCTGCCTAAAACCCTAAGAAACCGCTGCCAAGGGAGGGTGGAGAAACTCATTTTGCTTCACACTTTCCGAAACAATACAGGACAGAAAATGCAGCTGTCCTTCCCAAGTCACCCTTCTCTGAATTTTGCAATGCAGTTCTCCAATGCAGGTATCAAGGGAAAGTGTGCATAATGATTAGGGAATATAAATAAATAAATTCAGAAGTTAGTGAAAATAGCATACAAGCATGCCTTGTATTAGGGGAAATTGCTCGCAAAAATGTGCTTTGCTTCTGTGTTCATCTCGTGATTTTTAGTTGCTTTGTTACATTAGAATACTGGATGATTTGAATATTGTATCCTAGGTTCCTAGAAGCTGTGAAATCAGAGACTAACAAATATAGTTAATTACAACAACCCCCAAAGGAATTTTTCTAGACTCTCATTCCCCCCCCCCCTTACTACCAGTAGGTAACATCCACTTAGATGCAGTGCTAGAACTAGTACTATCTGGCACCTGTAACAATGTCAGTTCTGCAGATTAAAGTGGTCAAGAGCATATACAGTAGTACCTCGGGTTACATATGCTTCAGGTTACATACGCTTCAGGTTACAGACTCCGCTAACTCAGAAATATTACCTCGGGTTAAGAACTTTGCTTCAGGATAAGAACAGAAATGGTGCTCTGGCGGCGCGGCGTTTGCAGGAGGCCCCATTAGTTAAAGTGGTACTTCAGGTTAAGAACAGTTTCAGGTTAAGAACAGACCTCCGGAGCGAATTAAGTACTTAACCCGAGGTACCACTGTATGCAGTAAGGTGACCCTGCAAGTTAGCTAGTCCGAAACTGTCAGGGGCTTGCTATACTAATAGTAATACCTTGAACTTGTTTCGTAGCAGTTCGGCAGCCAGTGCAGATCTTTGAGCAGAAGTGCTCTATACTGTCAGGGTCTCACTCCTGTCAGCAGCCAGGCAGCAGCATTCTGCACTAACTGCAGTTTCCAGATTGAGCCCAATGGAAGCCCTATATAGTGCATTGCTATAATCCAGTTCTAAAGTCACTACTATGGTAGCCAAGCTCTCTTAAGTCCAGGGTTGGCGATAGCCAAGGCCGACCCAAGGCATGTTGCCACCTGAGGCGAACCGCAAAACGGTTCCACCGCTGCTGCCCCCACCACCAGGGAAGAAGGGGTGGATGAAGATCTACATGGGGATCTGCTGTCCCTGTGGAGCCAGTTGCATCACCTTGCCTCATGGGTGGGCCAGCCCTAGCCATAGCTATCGTACCACTAGCAGTTGGTAAAAGGCATTCCTAGCCACTGAGGATACCTGGCAGTGGCATGTGGTGAATTTTTTTTGTTTCAGAACATAGCCAGCTTGTGAGCACGACTGGGGGGGGGGGTGATGCACATGTGAGCCTCACACCTCCCTCCGTAAGCCATGCAGAAGCTTCCCAGGCACTGACAAGGAGATACCAGGCCTCTGACAAAATGCTGGAGCCCTGCTGCCTCCTTCCCAAAGCCTGCTCCTCCGGGGGAGTGAAACCCCATCCAGGACAGGTGCTTAACCAATTTATTTGATGAAGGAACTGCTCACTTCCCTCTTGCCAGTATTCATGCTCAGCTTATTTTCCTTCCTGTATCCCACCACTGCATCCAGGCACCATTCCGGGGCCCTTAGAGTCTCTCCTCATTCAGACGTTCTGGAGAAATAGAGCTATCATCAGTGACCTGACGGCACCTTGTCCCCAAACTCACTGCTGCTCCCTGTTCCCCATGAATCTGCTGCCTGAGGCAATACCTCATCTTGGTTAGGGGTAGGGCTGGCCCTGTGGGGAAGTTGTGCTATTCTGTTTAAACAACAACCCATCATGTACAGTGCTATATAAATAACGACACCATATACTTTCTTGAAGCAATAAGCCAAAGGTTCGTGAAAGATATCCCCCTTTAACCTAGGACCGAGCACAGTCTTCACAAATTCGGGATTGTATTTTAGAACCTTGTGACGAAGAAGCACCGCTTCATTCCAAGTGGAAAGCCCCTGGCATCCAGGAGGCAGGATGGGAAATGGCTAGAAAGGGTGCAAGACTGATAAATCACAGAAAAGAGACGAGAAAATAAAAAGATCACAACGAAGCAGAGTTATTAATAAAAACCCAAACAAGCAACCTGTAGATTGGTAAATCCTCACATATTGTCATTTGAATATCCAGTCTCCAGTGTTGTCGTGTGCTTCAGTGCAGGTGTACATTAAAGCACATTTGACTTTTGACATTTGACATCCCCCAAAGAATTCTGGGAATTGCATTTTTTTAAGGGTTCTGGGCATGTGCATGAGTAAAGATTTGTGTTTTAGTAAAAAAATATTCTTCATCAGTTTCCATAATATTGAAGAAGAAGGGGGGGGGATCATATTTTCCAATACAGCCCCAGGTGCAAGCAAGGACACAGAAAGCACAGATGAAACTTTAAAGTATATCTGGAAAGGAAAATTGAAGCTTTTCATTTCCAAATCAAGTTGAAAGCATCAGGAAGTCTAGACTCAGCTTGCACTATTAAAACAGACAGGTCAAAATGTTGAAACTCCAAGGGCTGCATCAAGACATGTAGCCATTGTGTTTTGTGGTTTTAAAAAAATCCTGGCTTACAAGCGCCTTTGCTAATTTAAAAGAGTCCAGCATGCATTCTCATGCATGTAGGAAAAGTCTAACCAGACCTCTTAGCATTATATTTGGATGTCTTCATATGAGAACCGCTTCATGTACTAGATTGTTGGTACATGCACCCCTGTGAATAGCGCACACATGTTTGTAGCAGTGTATCATGGTGTGGCACATGTCAGGGAGCAGGGAGTGATTGCAGCTGCCTGTTGAACATACATTCAATTGCAAATTTGAGTTTCACTCTCCATAATGTGTGAAATGGCCCCAATATACTATTTATTTACTCTTCTAGCATTTACTGATTGAAAAGTGCATTTAGAGAACACTCCATATACAAAGTCAAGCTAAAGGTAAAGGGACCCCTGACCATTAGGTCCAGTCGTGGCCAACTCTGAGGTTGCGGCACTCAGCTTGCTTTATTGGCCGAGGGAGCCGGCGTACAGCTTCCGGGTCATGTGGCCAGCATGACTAAGTTGCTTCTGGCAAACCAGAGCAGCACACGGAAGTGCCGTTTACCTTCCCGCCAGAGTGGTACCTATTTATCTACTTGCACTTTGAGGTGCTTTCGAACTGCTAGGTTGGCAGGAGCTGGGACGGAGCAACAGGAGCTCATCCCGTCGTGGGGATTCGAACCGCCGACCTTCTGATCGGCAAGCCCTAGGCTCTGTGGTTTAACCCACAGCGCCACCCGTGTCCTATATACAAAGAACGTTCCTGTAAAATACAGTATATTTACTGTATAGAAATAATATTAACCTTTACACAAATTTGAATAGTTTGAACATGGAGATACCTTTGAAACAAGATTGTATTGGGAGTGGGCATAAGGGATGTTCTTTTATTGGTATAACTAACTATGTACCATAAGCTCCTGTTAACACTTCATGATGCCTCCTCACACCTCCCAAATGCATTTGATCACGTTCATTAAGTTTGGAAGCTGTCCAGTCTTTGACACTTGAACTTTATCAGTTTGATTATTTTAACTTCTTATAGCCCACTTTGTCTTTCAAGTAAGCCAGGGGGCAAACAGCAAAATCTTGAAAACAATATGTCGGACTATAAGACAATCAACAGATGTTTGGGTTACCCAGTTATGGGAGTCTTGGGAGCTATGGGAGTATCTGCTTTATATTCTATTTCCTTGTCTGCCACAGTCACACTGAAGAATGTGGTACAACTGCATCTGGAATACTGTGTATAATGCTCAAAAAGTGTACTGTGCAATTGGAAGAGGTTCAGAAAGGAGCAACCAAAATGAGCGGGGGGGGTGTGGCTCCTCTACGAGGAAAGGTTGCAGCATTTGGGACTTAGGGAAAATGTGCATAATGGGTGGTTTGCAAAATTATGCATGGCATGCTTTAAGCGGGTAGAGAAAAGTTGTTTGAACTGATAACACTAGAACTTGTGGCCTTCCACCGAAGCTGAGTGTTGGAAGATTCAGGGCAGATAAAAGAAAGTACTCCTTCATGCAGCACACAGTTAAATTATGGAAATTGTTCCCACAGGAGGCAGTGATGGCCACAAAATTCAGATGGATTTAAAAGAGGATTGGACAAAGTCGAAAGTCTCTTGGTGGCTACTAACCACGTTGGTTATTCTCTCCCTCCACAGCTGGAGGCAGCAATGCTTCTGAATACCAGTTGCTGGACGCCACGGGAGGGAGGGGAGAGCCCCCTTGTGATCAGGTGATACTCCCTGGTTTCCCACAGGGATCTGGCTGGCCACTGTGAGAACAGGATGCTGGACTAGATGGGCCATTGGTGTGATCCAGCAGGATCTTCTTGTAATCCCCCTCCCCCTTTAAAGGTGACTGATTCTTTCACCTATTCAATTTGAGTTACTGAAGTCTTCATTACACACAACTAGGGACTGCAGCACCTTTGGTAAACTATTTGCAGGTAGGTAGCCGTGTTGGTCTGCTGTAGTCAAAACAAAATTTTAAAAATTCCTTCCGGTAGCACCTTAGAGACCAACTAAGTTAGCTATTGGTATGAGCTTTCGTGTGCATGCACACTTCTTCAGATGCACACTTCTTCAGATACCAAGTGTGCATGCACACGAAAGCTCCTACCAATAACTAACTTAGTTGGTCTCTAAGGTGCTACTGGAAGCCATTTTTTAATTTTGTTTTGGCAAACTATGTTTGCTTCCAGGTGAACCTGTTTATTGAGCATTCATCCCAATTTATTTGGACAAAGTTTGCAGGGTGGTTAGATGACAACAACAGCTATTTATTGAGCATTAATTCTGATTTGTTTGAGAGAAGGTTACACAATGGTTACTTGTTTGCTTTACAGTGGTACCTCTGGATGCGAACGGGATCCGTTCTGGAGCCCTGTTCACATCCTGAGTAGAATGCAACCCGTGACTACGCGTCTGTGCGCTCGCGGGCCGTGTTACGCCACTTCTGCGCATGCGCATGACGTCATTTTGAGCGTCTGCGCATACGCAAGCGGCGAAACCCAGAAGTAACACGTTCCGTTACTTCCAGGTCACCACAGAGAGTAACCTGAAAACGCTCAACCTGAAGCATATTTAACCCGAGGTATGACTATATTACCATTTCTTCACCATAAGGTCCCAGCATGGGTCATACAGCATTAGAAAAATACAATTTTAAAAACGGTTTAAAACACGTTCAAGTTACGAGAATAGCATGGGGGTCTTGAAAACATATATATCTCAAGGATCAAAGCAAATGTTATCTCACACTTTTTAGTGCGTTTTTGCATCACTTTCCTCACTGCAGAAAAGTGCAATTTAGCGGGGAAATGCGTTTGTTGAGCGAGGCCGCCAAATCACCCTTATTCATTGCAACCTGAATTTGCTGTCATGTGATTGAATCCCACCCCAAAATAGCCAGAGTCTGGAAGCACCCTACGACTCCAAGTAACATGCTGGAATTTTCCTATCTTCGGCCTGCGTAAGACCAGATGGCATCTTGCCTGGCAGCAATTTTTTCCTGGCTCCTGACCAAATGAAAAAGGCCAAGAAGGCAGGAGTGGGCATGGCTCATGAGACCTCAGGCAAAGGAACAGAGAGGCAGAAAAACCTGTAATTACTGGGATGAGGCCCTTCCTTCCCTCTTCCTTTCTAAGAAAAAGACAAGTTTCATCCATGTTGATCTAACAAGAGCTTATGAATATTGCTCCACATCTCACTGGGACGTCTTAATACTATCTTTTTCAGTACAGTGGTACCTCTGATTGTGAACGGGATCCGTTCTGGAGGCCAGTTCACAACCTGAAAAGAACGCAACCCGCGTCTGCATGTCTGCGCATGTGCAGGTCGCTATTCACCGCTTCTGCACATGTGCATGATGTCATTTTGCGCATCTGCGCTTGCGCGAGCAGTGAAACCCAGAAGTAACCCTTTCCGGTACTTCTGGGTTGCCACGGGACGCAACCTGAAAATGTGCAACCTGAAGCAAACGTAACATGAGGTATGACTGTATTGTCCTAACTTCCCAAAATGTACATATTAACATGGTACTGGGCAGGAGTCAGGGTTCTCATGACTCTCCCATGACCAAGGTGGTCCTTGGTGGACCTTATTTCATTCCACTTTATGATAATTTCTTTTACACTCACATGTACCTTGTGGCTATGCTTGCAGTAAACTAGCCTGACAGTGCCTTGCATCTGCACACACACACACACACACACACACCCCATTAAGAATATTCACAATCACATTCACACTTGCACTTAACACCCCCTACGCACTATTTTTCACTAGTGCAGGAGGAGGCATCCATAGTGTACCTCAGATGTGTTTAAGGTCAGGCTCAGAAAAGGGATCTGGTTTCATGTTCTCAGTAACCTTGGAGATGTGGAGAAGGGGGGGGTGGGAAGGCAGCGTGTCTTGGGTACTTTTTATTCTTTTAAGCAAACAGCTATTGTAATAAGGAGCACGCAAAGTCTGATAGCAGGATAAAAAGTGGAAAGATAAAGAGATTGAAAGTTTAACCAATTCTGATGCCAGTGCAAATAAGGGAAAAAAGTGAGCAGCCAGACACAGTTTCCTTGTACAATCTCAAAGTAAATTTCATTGGAAGAAGTAATAAAATTAGTGTCGGAGATGGGTAAAACTTCAGATCAAAACTTCCCCCCAGCATGAAGATGCAGAGTGATGGTTTAGTAGTCCATTAGGAAACAGGCCACCTTCTGAATTCCAGCTTGGCTTACTTCCACTTTATTTACTATGATATCTATATAGTGCTTTCTACGTACTTGCAATGTGGGTAGTTGACTGAATGGAATACCATCATGTAGTCAGCTGACCTATACAGGAGTTTCGTGTACAGTGACGTAGCGTGGGGGTGCAGGGGGGGCCGGCCGCACCGGGCGCAACATCTGGGGGTTAGGGTTAGGGGGCACAAATCCACGGGTTAGGGGGCGCAAATTACTTGCCTTGCCCCGGGTGCTGACAACCCACGCTACGCCACTGTTCGTGTAACCCAGTCAGCTGATCCACAGAAATATCATCTGGCCAGGTCATAGAGAAGAGCTTTCCCTCGCCTTTTTTAACAGAAAAGGTGATGGAAGAAACCAGTGGGTTTTTTCCTGGGGGGGGGGGGACGCAGGGGTACACATACCCCTAAACATGTTGTGAATCTAAGTTTGACCTCATTGAGGGGCAGTATTTCGATATGAGTAGGAAAATGAGAGTACCCCTAAACATTTTAATTTTTTTAGAAAAAAAAGCACTGGAAGTAACAAGATAACAAGTTAACTCCAGATAAATTAACATGTGCCTACGGGACCGCCTCTCCTGGTATGCCCCGCGGAGGACCTTAAGGTCCACAGATGACAACATTTTGGAGGTCCCAAGTTGCAAGGTGGTTAGATTGGTCTCAACTAGGGCCAGGGCCTTTTCAGTACTGGCCCCGACTTGGTGGAATGCTCTGTCACAAGAGACTAGGGCCCTGCGGGACTTGACATCTTTCCACAGGGCCTGCAAGACAGAGCTGTTCCACCTGGCCTTTGGTTTGACACAGTCTGACCCTTATGCTTCCCTCCCATTATGGTTTTGATCTATGAGCTACTTTTAAAATGAAGCTGTATTTTAAATTGCATTTTAACCTGTATTTTAAATTGGTTTTTTCCCCCTATTATGTTTTTACTATAATTTTTTACTGGTGTTAGTCACCCTGAGTCCGGCTCTGGCTGGGGAGGGCGGGGTGTAAATAAAATCTATTATTAATATTATTATTATGAGATGTATTAATGTTCCATGGCCACACAGCTTGTGTTTGGTGTTGAATTTAAATTCAACCCTGAATGGAAGCCCCTCAGCCAAGGAGCAATCCAGCAGAGGTAGATTTAGGGCAGTGTAATCAGTTCTGCCATACTGGGCACCAATCCTAGGGGGCGCCACAGGGCATTGCAACGATGACAGAGTGAATTGAGCAGAATGGAAGGCAAGAAGCAGGGGGACACCAAATTCTGGCCTTGCAGAGGTTGCCCCTGAAATTTGAAAGACCGAAGTCTGCCTCTGAATCAGGGCTGCACAGCTTAAAGTGTTCGCTTTTTGGATCTGGCCTGTCAGGCAAAAGTGATGTCTCACTCCTGGTTTAGAATGAATGTGCCCAAACTAGAATGGGCCGTTTGTCTACTTCTGTTCCAAAAGCTAAAGTTCTATGCAATAAATAAATAAATATTCCATGTGAAAACATTGAAACAAACCCAAATTACTTTCTGCAACTGGGCCAATCTGCATACCCTTGTTCCCTTTGGAAAAGCCTGCACATATATTTTTAGGTAACCCACTTACTCAGTAGTTACCCCTTGTGTGAAATGATTTCTGACATCTTTATACTCATGTTTTAAAACCTGCTCTTCATATTTCTTTCCCATATTTCTTTCCCATATTTCTTTCCCATATTTCTTTTTTTGCCACAATCAGCCTGTCTTTCCCCCCACTCATCTGCCCATTGCCAAGAATTTCAAATCAAACAGGATCAATGCTCTACTGCAAAGATTAGCCAATGTGGCGACTTCCCGGTGTTGCTGGACTCCAGCTCAGTCCCAGCCAGTATGGCCAATGGTCAGAAGCGATGAGAGTTGTAGTCCAGCAACATGTGAAGGGCACCATGTTGGCTACCCCTGAATCACAATGACATTAGCTTCCTTGGCCATGTCTTTCTGTTTCTGGAAAAGACAAAAAACAGTCCTCCTTAGCTGTTATTTTGTTAAAGAAGAGTTTGAAGAAGAGTTTGGATTTGATATCCCGCCTTTCACTCCCCTTCAGGAGTCTCAAAGCGGCTAACAATCTCCTTTCCCTTCCTCCCCCCCAACAAACACTCTGTGAGGTGAGTGGGGCTGAGAGACTTCAAAGAAGTGTGACTGGCCCAAGGTCACCCAGCAGCTGCATGTGGAGGAGCAGAGACACGAACCCGGTTCACCAGATTACAAGTCCACCGCTCTTAACCACTACACCATGCTGGCTCTGAAATTTAAGTCCAGCCTCAGGACAGGTGTAGCTGTAAGGTCCACTGGGGGGGGGGGACTAGCATGTGTTGAAAAGGATGCATTTCATCAAATCAAAGTAGTACAAAAGTCTCGGAAGCAAGTAGTTCAAACAAGTATGAGCTGACTCATACTTTGCGCAGCAATCATGTTTGCTACAATTAGGACGTTTCCATGCTTACCTTTTGCCCAGCTCTTTCCAGGCACAGGTCTGCGCTTAAAAGATCAGATTCAGAGTGTTTATTTCTTCATTCATTTGTTTGAACTGGAGCTTCCCCCACAGAAACCCATTTTTTAGCACTTGATCAGAGCAAACGTCAATTTGGGTTTTCAGCAGATTGCCACTGAGCTTTAAGGAGCAGGTTTTTGTGGTGGGGACAGGACTCCAGGGTGCTCAGACAGTGCCTGGAAGAGTGGAAGAATGGTCAGTGCGGATAGGTCCTACACTTCAGGGTCAAGGTGGCATGTAACCATGGCATGCAACCATTACAAAGTGTGCACTCTGCCCACACGTCTACGGGGGGGGGGGGGCGTGCGTGTGTGTTATAAATTCTTTTGTTGCAACACAAACACACACAAAAATAAAAATAAAATAATGTAAACTTAAAAAGAAAATACAAATACCAATGCAAATACAGATACAAATACAAAACAAATGGTGAACACTTAATCATATTTCAGTTCTTATTTTCTTCTAATTGACTTCCTTCATCCTCAACACGGGTCTGCTTTCATCTTTGATAATCTGTTTCCTTCTCCTTTCGTTTTTTCTACTTTTCTTTCTTAGGCTTTTACACCACAAATTGTTTTGCAAAAGTTAATCAAAACAAGTCCAGGTATTAATTTGAGGGCACTGCTTCTTAAGATAATCTCTATATTTTCCCCATTCCTTTTGAATTTTTTTTTTAGATTCAGGAAGTTTTTTGGGACAGAACAGATAAAAGCCTTGCTTTTGCAAAATTGCTTACATCAGCTTACATTAAGAAGACATCAATAGAAGACACCCAAATGTCCAGACAGGCATGTCCAGTTGATGTTTATAAGAAATGTGCTCAAAAAGTAGCAAAGGCAGTGAGGTCCTCAGACCGTTGCACAATAGACAGGGGGTGTTTGTTTGTTTGTTTGTTTGTTTTAACCCTCACATAAAACCCTGTGAATTCCAATTGACCAGAGGTGATTATGGGCAAGATAGATACAAGTGTACTATGGAAAGTGATGGCTTGCTCAAACCATTCAGAAATAGACTGGAAAGGGAAGTTGCTGAATTGCAACTTATTACCAAACTTAAAACCATGGAGAGACCTGGTCTGAATAGAGACGTTGGATTCTTATCTCATTATACATGATAAAGCTATTTTTAGCCATCTCACCCCTTGCTTTTTCCTGTAAGACCAATTGCAGTCATCAACAGGTTTACCACACTTATCAGCCAAGCACCCATTCCCACCACCCTTCTGAGTAATACCCCTCCCCAACCTCTTGCTATATATAAGGGTCTGGTGACTTCTGTTTCAGTGTAGCTGAAGAAGTGTGCATGCACACGAAAGCTCATACCAAGAACAAACTTAGTTGGTCTCTAAGGTGCTACTGGAAGGAATTTTTTAAAATTTTGTTTCGACTACGGCAGACCAACGCGGCTACCTACCTATGTTCAAACCATGTTCAACTCGCAAGTTCTTCTGTCTCCATGACATTTTCATCTTCATCTTTTTCTCTTTTCTCGAGCACCTGCCTTTCCTCTATCTTAAGCTGTTATTCTAGATGAGAAGGCTTATTTCAGCTTCTCTCTTTATGCTAACATTTATTCCTTAGATCTGTTCTTCCTACTACTCTCCTCCCCACCCCCTTCATGCCTCTGCTAGTTTCTCTGCTCCCATCTCTCTTTCCTCCTCCTTTTATTTTGACCCACAAGCCGATCTTCTTGCATGTCAAAGGCAGTGGGAAGTAACCTAATTAATAGTCATTTGATAGACTAACCACCCCTGCTGTCCCACCGGCAATTCAGCAATCTGCTCTGCAGTCAGGGAAATATATCTATGCTCATTAATAAAAACTAAGGGAATTTTGGGACAAAAGAAGCTGGGAATCCCATGTAGGTGCATGCTTTTCATTGCAGAGCTAACAATAGCACTCCACACTTCCCATCTCTATGTTCATAGCTTATTTCAGTAGTACAGCTGTTTATCTTGGTTTCTAGTCCTAAGAACAGCATTACGAAGATCAGGACTTATATTTATTTGACTGAAAAATCCAGCACAGGTTTTTTCCCCTCTCTCTTTCTCTTTCCTACATTAGATTTATTCAATTTACTCATTGCTTCCCACTAACAAGTCCCACAGCAATTTACAAGCACAGCAAAACAGCAAAATAATAAAATCACAAACATGATTAAAAACAGATTTAGCAGGTAAGTGGTCATAACTGCCCTCAGGCACAGAAGGGCTATCAGATGGAGTGCATTGCTGCAGTTGTGGAACTTGGCACCAGCTGTGTCCATCCTATTCCTCTCCTCTCCTCTCCTCATCTTGTGACTGCGGACTTACTGGTGACCAAAGCAAAACCCAGAACTGCTGCCACAGAGGGGAAAGAGATCAGTCTGAACCATCTCTTAAACTAAATCTCATTACTCCTCTGCCCAAAGCTCTCCATATTAAATGATGGGAGCTTAGCTCTTGTCTGCTATGTGGGGGGAAATGACCATTCTGGGGTTTAAGTGCCAGGTACCGGGACACGGGTGGCGCTGTGGGTTAAACCACAGAGACTAGGACTTGCCGATCAGAAGGTTGGCAGTTCGAATCCCCGTGACTGGGTGAGCTCCCATTGCTCGGTCCCTGCTCCTGCCAACCTAGCAGTTCGAAGGCACGTCAAAGTGCAAGTAGATAAATAGGTACCGCTCCGGCGGGAAGGTAAACGGCGTTTCCGTGCGCTGCTCCCGTTTGCCAGAAGCGGCTTAGTCATGCTGGCCACATGACCCGGAAGCTCCCTCGGCCAATAAAGCAAGATGAGCGCCACAACCCCAGAGTCAGCCACGAATGGACCTAGTCTTAACTTTTAGCATTACCACAGTTATTGTAGTTTCGAAAGAGCTGGTGTTATCCCTTGCTTTGTAATTACAATACAGGCATGGGGAACCAGTGTTGTTGGACTACAGTTCCCATCATCCATTACTATTAGCCATGTTGGCTGGGGTGATGGGAGCTGAAGTCCAGCTACATTTGGGGGGCCACAGGTTCCCCATCCATGTTTCTAACTACAAAGGACAACATCTCCCATCCTGACTGATGCTCTTTGACCATATCATTAAGAAACATAGTGTTATGAAGGAAATTGAGTTTTATAGAGTACTCTGACTCATTCATGTTCCCTTTCCCTAAAACAGGAAAAACAGAAATGAGCAGCAGAAGAAAGGATAGACCTGGAATCTGAGAAGACTATTCAGCCACACCTGGCTCTTACTAGGAAACACTAGAAAATGTGTGTCATTGAACTCACTTGGCACCACATGCCCTAAAGATGTAATTCTGCCCCCCCCCCCAAAAAAAAAGCTTATAAGAGAAGAAATATTATTATAGTGACAGCACTCACCCTCAGTTAATCTGACCCATGGGTAGGCAATCTAAGGCCCAGAGGCCGGATCCGGCCCAATCGCCTTCTAAATCCAGCCCGCGGACGGTCCAGGAATCAGCGTGTTTTTATATGAGTAGAATGTGTCCTTTTATTTAAAATGCATCTCTGGGTTATTTGTGGGGCATAGGAATTCATTCATTTCCCCCAAAAAATATAGTCTGGCCCCCCACAAGATCTGAGGGACAGTGGACCGGCCCCCTGCTGAAAAAGTTTGCTGACCCGTGGTCCAATACACTGGAATAGCAACAAAAAAATAAAACAGCATTCCATCTTGGACACAAATCAAGATCTGTATCTACCCATAGATTGCCGAAGAATTGATGCTTTTGAATTATGGTGCTGGAGGAGACTCTTGAGAGTCCCATGGACTGTAAGAAGATCAAACCTATCCATTCTTAAGGAAATCAGCCCTGAGTGCTCACTGGAAGGACAGATCCTGAAGCTGAGGCTCCAATACTTTGGCCACCTCATGAGAAGAGAAGACTCCCTGGAAAAGACCCTGATGTTGGGAAAGATGGAGGGCACAAGGAGAAGAGGACGACAGAGGACGAGATGGTTGGATAGTGTTCTTGAAGCTACCAGCATGAGTTTGACCAAACAGCGGGAGGCAGTGGAAGACAGGAGTGCCTGGCGTGCTCTGGTCCATGGGGTCACGAAGAGTCGGACACGACTGAACGACTAAACAACAACAACATCTACCCATATGTTTTACAAAATGTATCTACAGGAGAATAAGCACCTAGTGTTGATGTTTGGAGGATTTTAAAAGGTCATCTCTATAGGACCCGCCATTCTAGTGTATCTCATAACATTGCAAGCAATGGCAGACTTCCTAGAAAATGTGATTTCCTTGTTTTCTCTATCTCTGTGACTGACCACTTACTCCTGCCACTAAATAGTTAGTTCCAGAAGTCCAGGGTCCTGGACAGAACAAATAATAGATATGCTTCCTGCCCAATAGGTTGGAAACCTAATTTGCTACCTGCAGTGTAAATGCACCTGCCCAAGTACTGCAAATAAGTTTGCTTCACATCATTTTACCTTAAAGCACTTCAACATAAAGCTAGTCTGTCGGCTATTAACCACATCCCATTTGTCACACCTTCCAGTGTTTTTCTTCAAACTTTGGTTTTTTCCCCTACATGGGTTGCAGTTTCAGCACTTCCTGATCTTCTTTTTCCTGTCCTCTCACTTCCCTGGTTACCTTTCCCCACGGACCGCATCCTCTCTCGCCTTCCCAGTGCTCTAACCCTACCCCAAAATGCTTGTACCTCATCTCAGTACACAATGTATTTATCACATGGTGAAGTCTCTCATCTACCACATAAGGCCCTGTCCACAATGAATGGAGAAAAGGCCAAGGGAAGGAATTAAGGGAGAATTTAGAGGAAGGTAAGAGAGAAAGATGGAGACAGAGGAGTGGGTATAGAAAGGGGAGAGAGAGGGGCCATAAATTCCCTTCTAATTCCAAATAATTCCGATTACACGGATGAGTAGTTTTCAATCAGAAAGATAATCTCAAAGATAGATGGCAGGATAATTGCTCGTCGGCGCGACGTAAATATTGTGTCGTTTCTATTAATCTCAGCGAATCGGGTGTCAGAGTTGTCACTCATTCATCAAAACAAATTAAAAAAAACATATTAAAAAGAGAGAGATGCCGGGAGGAGGAGGGGGAATGTGTATCCAACCAACAGTGAGAGGGCCTATTGCTCAGTAATGAATGTTGCTTACATGCTATTTGTATTTTTTATTTTAGAAGAGCCTGGAGGTAACCAAGGCTGTAGGTCTTTATTAACCTTCCTATTGGAATAGAAACAGCCACAGAAGAGGGGAATGAGCCACTGCAGAGCAGCACAATGGTTGCTGCAAGTGAAGAAAAGATGGGGACGAGGCCAATTATGAGCACTTGCACTGAAGACCTTAGCGGTGCCACCAAATCGGGATAAGAGGCTTTTGGGGATCCCAGGGGGGAAACCCTCAAGGGCCATTCACAAGAGTGATAACTGAGCAGGGGACACGGAAATGCCTAAAAGGATAATTAAGGAAGGGCAAAACGGGCTGGGCTGGCCTTAGCATGAAACAACACCGAGCCACTGTTTCAGACTACAGATTCCCGAAGGGAGTGCTGTTTTCCTGGCCTTTGATTCCCATTTCTTTGTATTATTAATGAAAAGAAATATTCCAGCCAAAAGCAGGGAGAGGTGCCATTTTGAATGTTGCCTCACATGCATAATTGTCTAGAGAGACCTGGCATTGAGGAAGGAATACTCAATAAAAGTGGGGGAAGGCTCAAAGGAGCTGATTCAAAGTAATTTTTCAGTATAAAGAAATATAGAGGTGTGATGGATACTGAGTTTGAACTGGATCATCTCTGTCGATTTCCCTTATGCAAGCCAAATTGGCCACTCTGCTTAGAATTAACATTGGTTATCTTGTGTACATATGTGCTTCTCTCCATAGATATAGGGATAGGGAAGTTTTAGCCGCTCTATTTGTAGTGTTTGCCCTATCATTCATCAGAAACCACCATTCAACTCCTTAAGGAATAGATTGCATCACACTGCCCAATGTACAATTGTAGCTAATGAAATCAAACAATGATGTCACCATTACAAACTGACCCAGGTGGCTGATCTCATCCTTCCTTCTTTGTTCAAGGGGGGAAACGCAACAAAATGAGTGTTTCTACTATTGCTTGAAGGGAAGACATGCAACAAGGATGTGTGCTTGCCTTTGCATTGCTATTCAGAAGTAAATTTATGAAGGTAGACAACAGCTGCAACCCTACACATGGGAGTAAGCCACATTAAAGGCCGTTGAACTTGCTTCCAAGTACATATGCTGAGGGTTGTGCGACATGATAGGCTGTTAAGTGAACAATTGCGTGGACAGCACAAGGTCTTCTTGCAAAGTGACAGCCATTCAGTGTTAGAGGGGACTCTTCTTCTTGAGAAAGAGTGAGCTTTGCTTCAGGAAGAGCATTCCCATTGGGTCATAGGTGCTCAGGGTTGGGATGAAAACATAGACCCCAAAGTTCAAACAACTCTCGTTCATTTCAGCTTTACTGTCAGTTCCAAGAGTGTCTTTGTCAATTCATTTCTCAGTGGCTGTTAAAAGTTGGTCTACTTGTCACATCAGAAGTGGTTGCATGTTGACCAGAGTTGACATCCCCCCTCCACTCTTGTTTAACATCAGTTTCTGTTTCTAGAGTGATTTCGGATGCATGGAGCAGAAAATGAAAGATACTGTTATACAGTGGTACCTCGGGTTAAGTACTTAATTTGTTCCGGAGGTCCGTACTTAACCTGAAACTGTTCTTAACCTGAAGCACCACTTTAGCTAATGGGGCCTCCTGCTGCCGCCGCGCCACCGGAGCACAAGTTCTGTTCTCAGCCTGAAGCAAAGTTCTTAACCTGAAGCACTATTCCTGGATTAGCGGAGACTGTAACCTGAAGTGTATGTAACCTGAAGCGCATGTAACCCGAGGTACCACTGTATACTATTTTAAAGCATTTGAACGCTATTCATTTAAGAGGCTATGCAGTATTCTGAGATATGGAACCAAACTGCAGATGAGCACTGTATTTCACTAAGGACCTGAGAAAGCCCAGTTGACTTTGCTCCCTAAATAAATCTGAAAACAAACGGTAATATTGTATTCCCAGGTGTTTTGGCTTTTCTGGTCATTCAAAAGTATTTGTCCACTAGAATTTCTTTTTGGTGGGGGGGTGGATCTCAAGGAACAATCGGCGATGCCAAGGTATTCCCACATCATCTTACCTGATGTGGATCCAACAATATACCTGAAGCCAAGGCCAGTTTTTCCCCCCACCTAGTTCCATCACTAATTCTCCTTCTAAACCCTTTGGGAAGGAAGGAAACCTGTCCCAGGTGCACTTCCAACCTATCAATCCTGCAAGCAACGCAATATCCGCTGGGGAATTTCAGCTGTCATTGTGCCTCTGGTCTTATCTCACCGTCTCCTGGTTTGCCCACTGCCCGGTGAAATGTCATTTCTTTCTCTCTTTCTTCCAAGATGGAAGTGAACTTGTGTGCCTGGCATGGGGGCTGACAGACATGAGCTGAAGGGCTGTCAAGGACCCTCTGAAAAATTACCAGGCTGCCCTGTGTCAGATTTCGGGGTCTAACACTGCAGCTTTCTGTCTGCTCTGCAGCCAGCTCTAAATGGAGCCTTTGATGAAGAGCCAGGGAGCTGTCATCAAGGGTTGGCCTCCAAGGCTAAACTCCGCAGGTATAAACACCTGGAAAGCATGTGCCAAGCCATGGAGAATAGCAGTGGCATTGTAAACCCTGGTGCTTCATGAGACCCCCTTCTGCAACCCAAAATGGGGACCAGTACATGGGCTGATGAATGCAGCATGAGAGAAAAGTCTTAGATCTAAGGGGGAAGAAACCGTCCCCATTTCTACCAGATTTCACATACCAGGGAGGAAAAGAATCATGAAACTTGGATTGCATTTCTGTACCATTTGGCACTTTTGTCATCCCGTTCTGTAATGCAGAGACTGCTTAAACAGCCACTGTGACTATTGTTGATTCGGCAACAAGTTTCCGCATGAATATTTGAGGCTATCACCTGCTGGGTCCACCTTGTCCTTTATTGTCTACTCCGATGGGTGGCAATTCTCCAAGAGACGTCTCAACCCTGCTCTGCAATCTTTTAACTAATCCCAGGAACTGAACCTTGCTCATACTCTCCCATCAAGCTAAGGGCTCTCAAGATTTCTCATTTGGGGGGGGGGGAGACTTTGCCACTAATCCAAAAAAGCATCAGATGTGAATCCAAGTCACTGGCCGTAGCCAAGCAGACTGCAACTGTATGAGCTCCACATACTGCTTTTCACACCAAGCCGCCAAGTAGCAGTCAACCACGCTTAGACATGTCAAAGTTTGGAAGGGTTAAACAGATGAGCAATTAGCCATTTCATTGAAAGGACCCCTTTTTTTGGAAATCTGCAGTTTGCCACTCATTCTGTGTTATCCAACAGCCATTACCCCCAACTAGGTCAAGAAATAGCCACAAGACTAATATCACTTGGCCAGACGATCCACCTATTTCACCTTGAAAAGGCAACATTGGAAACCTGTAGCTGCTGTAAATATGGATTTGCAAGCTGCGCTGCAACGATAGAGATGCTTTACCTCTCCAGATGTTGTTTCCCTTGATCTCTCATCAGCCCCAGCCTGCATGACCAAATGACAGGAATACATATATATTTACATACATAATTTTTTGTATGCTGCCTTTCTTTAGTTCAAACCACTCTCAATCAAGGTGGCTTAGAATGTGAAAAGATACATAACTATAAGATGACAAAAGTAATCATATTCCTGCATTGCTAGGGGGTTGGACTAGATGACCCTTGGTGTCCCTTCCAACTCTACAATTCTGTGATTCTATGAATCTAATAAATAAAACTTTAAAAGATTCACTATGGGAGCTGTCATCCAACACATCTGGCCACTCCATGTGTCAGCTGTTATGCCTTTCCTAGTGCAACAGTAGTCCACGTAATGCTTTTTACTTTAGTTTTATACTTTATACCTCTAATGAAAATATTTTTCTCTGTTTCTAAAATCAATGCTTCATATAAGCCAATTTTTCTATTTGGTGTGGGACCTTTGCACCCATGCTTAACCGCAAGCTTATGCTTAGTTAGAATTACTGAAATGGCTGAAGAATAGGCTGAAGAATAAAAACAGAAAGGGATTCCAAGCCCAAGGTAAAAATGTCATAGATACGAGTGGCAACTGCTCCTAATACTATTCCATATTTCAGCAGCTGTGTCATGGACTGGTCAATTTATGCTGGAACCGGCACACAAGCAGGTCACACTTTTTTTTCTGTTGTCTTCGTGTATAACCCTGCAATGCTGGACAAAGCACTCCCATCATAAATTGGATATTACCACATTTATAAACCAGCTCTATGAAACATGCCCTTGTGCCTGCATGGAAATATTCTATTAAAAATGTGGCACACAATATTTGCAACAAGCCAATGTCCACAGGATGTTTGACGAGAGCTCCCATTTATCTGAAAGGGGAGTTTCTGTGTTCCGCAATTATCTTTCTGGCTTCTCCTGGGGTCCCTGTCCTCTACTACCTTTTCTGCATCCTGACTTTAACAAACCTTTCGTCTCACATGTAAACCAGGATGACTGCAATCAAAATAATGGATATTTAGCCAGTTTAGGCAAATGTGATTACACAGTTTATTCAAAATGTGGAAGCTGGACATTTTGGTATGGCATCTCTGATTTAGGTAAATATTGTTTACTAAGATCTTGTGAGCATAGTTCTATTTTTTCCCCCAGTGATCACCCTAATACCATTTTCCATAGCGTGTCAAGCACATTTGCTGTGTTTTAATCCCCGAGCCTCTTTCAGTCTATATTTCTTTTCTCCACTTCTTCTCTTCATTAAACATGTGGGTTTCACAATGATTTTCTTCCCCCATCATGTGGTGTTGTTGTTGTGTTATCCAGGCTGAGTGCAATTTTATTTCTTCCTCATTTTTTAATCTGTTCAAGGCCGTCTGCATTATTGCTGTTTCCTCACTTGTGTTTGGAACACTCCCAATTAAGTATCGTCTGCAGATTTAATTAATGGACTGTTTACCTCCTCTTCCAGAGCACTAATGAAGAGGATTAATCACACCAGACCTACCATGGATGCCTTCCCCACCTCATTGGATCACCCTCCCAGCATCTCAGTAAGTTCCTATTATAATTTACTGCAGAGGAGATAGCAGGAACAGTCCAAAAAGACCTTCCACGTCCCATTGCTAGGATTCTCTTAGGGCTGTTGGGCAAGTGATCTGTCCTCATAACAGCCCTTTCTCCAGGATCTTAATTCTAATGAATTAAAACAGGGCTCTTGAATACAACAGGGAATGCTGTTTACGAGGCTCTCATATCCTACAAATTAACAAACACACACACACACACACACCAAAAATGATAATCTAGTTCAATTTGGACTTTACTAATCTGTAGCCATTTGTGTGGTCTACTTCTTTCTTCAGAGTTAAGGATATAACGATAACAACAAGAACAAGAACAACAGTATATTGTCCTTCATCAAAAGATCACGGGGTGGTTCACAATACAAAAATACAAAATGAGAACAAAACAAATGCAGGAGGAAAGGGAACCAGTGTTTTACAATACTGGCACATAAGGATAACATGTCTACACATAATAAAACAAAAACAAACCAATAACTCCCTCAAACACATTTAATAGCCCATAGAATATTAACCAGCCAAAAACCCGTTTACAGAGACATGTTTTTGCCTAGCGCCTAAAGATATGTAATGAAGGTGCCAGGCAAGCCTCCCTGGGGAGAGCATTCCACAAATGGGGAGCCACCACAGAAAAAGTCCTGGTTTGGCAGCAGACTTGGGCTCAGACTTTAAGAAAACAAACCATGGCACGGTGGAGTGCCTGAACAGAGCCACTGAGAGAAAAGCTAGTGTTCTTTTACTTGTGGAAGCTGCTAAGGGGCTGAAATTGCATTAGAAGCAGTACGGCCTGCATAGCATGCTCACTTCACAAAGGCAGTTCCAGGGAGTTGTCTTAATCCCCCTCCCTCCTTGGCATCTGAGCAGGTGCTTCCCTCTAGGGTAGCAGCTGCCATCTATATTTTTCTGAAATTTAATGTGCCAGGAATTCCAGTTGTGACACATTGTGGATAAAACAACATATCTCCTCCTCAAAAACAAAACGCCCCACACAGTAGCCATGTTTTAGTGTCTGTAGCCATCTTTGTTTTTACCCACAATGCACCATGAGGGACTCAGGCAGCATGGTGCCCCATGTTGTTGCCCCCAGTGGAGGGGGCCCTGGCATTTGCCCAATGAAGCTGTGTGGTTGTACTGGGTCTTTGGCTTCATACCTTTTCAGAAAAATCATTATTTTTTTAAAAAAAATTCTTTCTACCTAGTGAATGCTTCCATTCTGAGAAACATCCAACTATGAGTGAGGGGCATGTGGAAATCAAAAAATAAATGAAACTGCCCTTTCCCCATCTGTGGGTGAAAACAGAGAACACACAAGAATGTTAACTGGGGGCAGCAGGACTTGCCTGAGGCCACAGCACTTGGGCGCTGACAAGTGAACTGACAAAACAAAGCAACATCTGACACCCACATGAAACCTGCCTCGCTTGCCCTCAGGCCAACCTCATAACAAAACAGATTCTCCCATTGGACAGCCCTTTCCCCCCTCTTTTTCTCCGCCTGGCCCTTATCAGGCCGACGATGGAATTATCTCTCCAGGCTTCTTACAAGGAGGAAGTGCCTGCAGAGAGCTCTCAACATCCAGAGGAACTCGGCAGCTTTGGTTACGATTGTTCCGCTTAAGCACCCTGTTGGTCATTAATCACAGTGCTGACAGGTACAGCTTCAGAATTGTGGGGTAGATGCTCACAAGATTCTTTGGCCAAGGACCTGCTAGGGCCACAGAGAGATCCGGGCCAAATTTATCTCAGGTTTGTGAGAGCAGTAAAGGAAGCTACTTGACAGCCCCGGGTGCCCAGGAGTTAGATCAGTGAAAGGGCTACCAGCATTACAAAAGCAGGGCAAAATAGATCCATCAAATCCATCGATCATTTTTTAAGCCCATAGCACACTACAACTCAGACTACAAAACCAGAAGTCCAAAAACATTTTGTGTGTGTGCACGCGTGTGTAAACGGCATTGATGTATGATCTTTTGGACTAGGATATTTTAAGTAAGGCTATGGATTTGAAAATGATGCTGAAAAAATGTTTGGCATTACAGTATACAGTGGTACCTTGGGTTAAGTACTTAATTCGTTCCGGAGGTCCGTTCTTAACCTGAAATTGTTCTTAACCTGAAGCACCACTTTAGCTAATGCGGCCTCCTGCTGCTGCCGCGCCTCCGGAGCACGATTTCTGTTCTCATCCTGAAGCAAAGTTCTTAACCTGAAGCATTATTTCTGGGTTAGCAGAGTCTGTAACCTGAAGCGTATGTAACCTGAAGCATGTGTAACCTGAGGTACCATTGTATAGCTATGCTGGATTTTTAGTGAATAAAAATGGAATTTGTATTTTGACATAATAAAAAGGAACATTTTATTTGTAAAAACACACTTAAAAACCCTAAACAAAAATGCCTCCTTCTCCATCCACCCCGATACAATGTGTTAGATTCCTCTTTTCAGATTTGCTCAGAGATGTGGCATTAAGGCAGCTGTCAGGGGTTTAGGAGCAGAGGCACGGGCAAGGGAGGAAACAGAGAGCGAAGGGGAGGAGGCAGAAGAAAAGATGAGTGATGACGACGACCCGAGATCTCCTAGTCTTTCCAGTGAATCAGAGGATTCACAGAAAGGAGCACCAGTGGCCAGGGCAAGGGGGGAGTCTAGGGGGGCACCCCAGGAAGATAGAGCCAGAGGGGACTCAGGGGGGAGCAGCTGGAAATCGGGACCAGCGTCACCGCCAGGAAGCAGGGAAGAGGAAAGGAGCCAGGGGGGAAGCGCTGGCAGCTCACCACAGGAGGGAGGGCATGAGTCAGGAGTGGCCACACCTCCATCGGGGAGCGAAGAAACGGTTAAGAGGAAAGTGGAAGGTTGGGCGCGCGCGCCAAGTTCAAATGCAGAGGAAGGCGGCGCAGTAAGCAGCCCCGAAAGGGAACCAGGTCCTAAAGCCCGGCGCAAGGAGGCAGGAGGGTCCGGGTCAGCGTCAGAAGAATCCCGGAAGGAAGAAGCCCCGGGGGGTAGAGGGACCCAGAGGAGGACAGTCAGGCGGAAAAGGTGGAGCAAGGCTAGGATATTAAGTTGGTGCACACGGGGCGGAGACTCAGACGGAGCTTCGCCGATCTAGCTACTAGACGTAGAGTTGCGCACAGCAGCGTGAGAATGGAAACTGTAATTCAATAAAGACTTTTACTTAATGATCGCTGGCTAGCGTGATCCTCTGTGAGCTAGGATCTTCAAGCAGCTCTGACAGCAGCAAACATTGCCAACCCCAAAACAACTAACAAAGCAGATCAATCCATTAGGTTTTTAATAAATGGATGATTAGATCATCCAGAGAATTTGGCCAAAATGGTTATCACTGCTTCATTTCTTACAGATACAAAGTGGGTTGGGGATGAAATTGACTTTAATGGAGCTACTTTGATTAACATTATACTATACTGAGCACCAGTAGAATTGGGTTGAAGGAAAAAAGATAGAGGATAACTTACAAATTCGTTTCAACAAGAATCCAACTTCACTGTATGTTTGTATTAATAATTCCCAACTCTTAACAATCACTGAAGTAGAAGGTGAAGCTTCATAACTCCAGGTCAGCTGAAGGATGTTACAATCTCAGCCAGGGTGTGAAGCTCCACACAAGCCTGCCGATGGAATGGTTATCAGTGTATGACTGATGCAGAGTTCGCTTTTCTTGGTGGTACAGAATTTGTCATGGAATAGACGAAGCCAGGTTCTAATTTGGTAGAGGGAAAACATGAGACTTGGAAGGAGAGAGACACTCCCTTTCTTGAGAAAACTTTGGGGATTAGGCCAGAGTAGTGTGAAAACCGGTAGACTCAGAAAGAGTTGTGCTATGAAGCCATTCAACAACAATTAAAATAGTGAATATCAGACTGCTGCTTTAAGATTTGTACCTCTTCCCCACACAGTCTCTGCCCCTGTTTCCTTTCCTGCAGTACCACCTGCAGGGAGTGGCTTCGAATGAAGGCAAAGCACTTACACCATTTCCAACTTTGGGAAATGGAGTGGGATCAAAAAGTCTGTGTAAATTTACAGGGCAATGGGCTTCCTTCGTGCAACTCCGTCTTCCAGCAAGCAGCACCCCAGTCTGTCTGCTTGTACTATCTGATTACCATTTCATACATCCCCCTTTCTCTAGCTCCAAGACCCAAGGGTGAAAGGTCATTGCCTGATCCACTGAACCACCCAGTCTCTGGATCGCAATGTTAACAAATCATCATTTATCTTTGTTACTATAGCAAGGGGAAACAGGCCCCCAAAGATCACATCTGTTGGGATAACCTATTGATTTGTGTCATATTCCACCCAATCCCTATTTTATTCTTGTTGAAGCAGGGGTCAGGATGGGTTAAAATGACTCTCTCAGTCTGAGGTGTAGGGATGGAGGAATTTTAAAGCCAGACTTCTACTCGATGAAGGCTACAGAATAGTGCCACATTGGTGGCTCATATCAATTAACACAGCGGTTCTCAAACTATTTTTCCCCTCTGGGTCAAACTTTCAGAATAAAAATTTGCTCACACCACACTGAATTTTTTTATAGAAATACATTGTTAAACAAAAAGAAGTTTGATTTATAACATAGAACACAGATACTTTATAATACGATCATGGGATATCCAGAAAATATCAAACAAAGCAGCTACGTAAGAAGATGAAACATTCCCAAAATATAATTATAAGCGAGTCTTCTCCAATGCTCTGTTTGAATGGCAATTCTGGATCACAGCTAGGATTGTCCTCAGTATAAGTTGGTCTCATTTTGAAGATACCTATCCATATTCTAGGGGACGCGGGTACCACTCCAGCAGGAAGGTAACGGCGTTTCCGTGCGCTGCTCTGGTTCGCCAGAAGCGGTTTAGTCATGCTGGCCACATGACCCAGAAGCTGTATATAAAGCGAGATGAGTGCCACAACCCCAGAGTCGGTCACAACTGGACCTAATGGTCAGGGATCCCTTTACATATTCCCTTTCCATATTCTGCAAATAATAATAAAAATATTTTGATACTATGCTATACTGAAATGTTTAAATGTTTCTTTGATTGTCCCTAAATCTTTCCAGCACACTTGCCCTCCTCTCCTGCCACACCAGTGTGATGTGCCATGCCCTTTGAGAACCACTGAATGAACACGTGCTTTCAGTTTTAGTGCAATTCAAGGTGATGTGTGTGACTACCAGAATAGTTTCTTCCCCTTCATAATATTTTGTGATTACAGCAAAATCCACAGAAAGGGGTGAGGGAGGTTGTACGCAAGAAGACCAGATTTCATTGTGAGACCTCCTTGTTGTTACCTGCTCTTTTTGAAGCAGTATGCTTGATTTTCACAACCACAGCCTTTTGGATAAGTGAGGTTATAATGATATGCTCTACATGGGACTGTCCTTGAAGACTATTCAGAAACTGCAGCTAACGCCAGTCTGTTGATGGATGGGTGTAGGTTGCCAAGAAATCTATTTTACTTTTCCTGAAATTTACCCATTTGTGATTAGACCATTTCCAGGCCCAATTCATGGTGGTGATGGTTTTGATCTTGGATGTGAATTAAAGATAAACTGCTATGACCATTTGATTTATTTTCCACCTTTCAAACCAGAAAGATTTCCAAGGTGGCTTACTTAAAATAGCCATGGGCCAGTTCACAGGAGCATCTGTTGTTTTCTCCATGCAATTATGTTCTCAAGTACATTTATTTAGCAAAATTTACATACCGTTTGATTGTAACAATAAAACCTCTGAGCAGTTTACAAGAAACATTAAAATTGTCAATAAAAATGGTTAAAAATTAAAAACATTTAACGATGATTAAAATCAACAGCAGCTTAAAAAAAGAAAAGAAAGATTAAAGCGTGTCCACATCTGGGTGTCTGGATAGTAAGGGTAAAGGGGACCCCTGACCATTAGGTCCAGTCATGACTAACTCTGGGGTTGCAGAGCTCATCTCGCTTTATTTATAGCTTCTGGGTCATGTGGCCAGCATGACTAAGCTGCTTCTGCTGAACCAGAGTAGCACACAGAAACGCTGTTTACCTTCCCGCTGGAGCGGTACCTATTTATCTACTTGCACTTTGACGTGCTTTCAAACTGCTAGGTTGGCAGGAGCAGGGACCGAGCAACAGGAGCTCACCCCGTCGCGGGGATTCGAACCGCCGACCTTCCGATCGGCAAGTCCTAGGCTCTGTGGTTTAACCCACAGCGCCACCTGCATCCCTGTGTGTCTGGATAGGTTTGCCTCAATGAAAATGTTTTGAAAAGGTTTCTGCCCAATGTCAATAGGCAAGGAGTTCCAAAGTGTAGATACTGCCACACTAAAAGATCAGTTTCTTACAATGGCAGACCAAGTATTATGTGGCACCTGAAATAGTGTCCGTTCTGCTTAGGGTCAGATAGGATTGGCTTCAGCTGTAGAACTGCACCATGAGTCTTCCAACCACTCGCTGGCCCATGAAGAAGAAGAAGAAGAAGAAGAAGAAGAAGAAGAAGAAGAAGAAGAAGAAGAGGAGTTTGGATTTGATATCCCACCTTTCACTCCCTTTAAGGAGTCTCAAAGCAGCTAACAATCTGCTTTCCCTTCCTCCCCCACAACAAACACTCTGTGAGGTGAGTGGGGCTGAGAGACTTCAGAGAAGTGTGACTAGCCCAAGGTCACCCAGCAGCTGCATGTGGAGGAGCAGAGACACGAACCCGGTTCCCCAGATTACGAGTCTATTGCTCTTAACCACTACACCACATTGGCTCTGGGAATTGTCTGAAGAACCATGATGCAGCCACAGTTATGGAGAGAATTCTGTATTGCTGTACCCTCCAACATTTCTCTGATGAAAATAGGAACATCCTATTATTATTATTATTATTATTATTATTATTATTATTATTATATCCCGCCTATCTGACTGGGTTACCCCAGTCACTCTGGGTGGGTTCCAACATATAAAAAATAATAATAGATTAAACATTTTTTTAAAAAAAACTTCCCTATACAGATATCTACTAAAGGTTGTATAGCTACTTATTTCCTTGGCTTGGGGGTGGCATAACTCCATATTCTCCAACATTTCTCCAACGAAAATAGGGATGTCCTAAAGGAAAGCAGGACAGTCAGGGATCAAATCAGAAACCAGCATGGCTTCTGTAAATCCGGGACTGTCCTTGGAAAACAGGGACACTTGGAGGGTCTCTGTATTGCTATAGTAAAAAATAAAAGTTAACTAGTTCATTCCTGCAGCGCCGACATGACCCTAGAAGAGCCAATCAAGATGTACACACAGAAATGTCAAAGAAAAAATGCTTCAGCAGTAAAATCCTTCCAGGCAGACAAGCTCTGGTGGCCCTGACCAATGGTCAGAAGATTTAAGACGGCTGAGGGAGAAGCACCTGGAAGTCAGGTGCTCCAAGAGTTAACTGCTGACAGGCCTGGATGCTTATTTACAGGTTAGGGAGAAAACACCAAGAATGGGAAGGAGGAAGAGGAGTCGTGTGCAGGAGGCAGCAGAGACCAATCACAGCTGAGCTTCTGGGCTTTCACTCTGTCGTCCCCCTCCCTCCCTCCCTCACCCCCCCCCCCCGCCTCCCCTCCGGTGGTTCTGCGGGCGATTACTCCGAAGCACCCAGCCATACCAAAATCAATAAACAATTTCAACGCAGCCCAGGGAACTTTGCCACACTTAATAAAAGTCTCCAGTCACAGTTATGGCTTCATTTCACCTTAACGTCTTCTTTAACTGTCCCTTCTTTTCAAGATCAATTAGAGACATGTGCAAAGAGAATCAAACAAAAACAAAGCACAAGGTCAAATCAGCAGCCGGGACACACTCTCCTCTCCCACCCCCCCCACCCCCCATGATAGCACATCTCAGGGAAAATGTGGGGATCTGGCACACCAGGCACACGGCTTGCCATGGCACTAAATACACATAAAAAGAGAGCCAGCAATATGAATGATGGCAATGGACAATAAACAAGGAGAGCTATACCAGCCGGATTCAAGTATGTGGGCTCCTGTATCTTTGTCGTGCAGAAGAGGAAATACAGACACTTAACAGCTTTGAGGCACTGGGACATGAGAGGTGCTTCCAGTCCAAATTCCTTTTGCAATACACAACTTTAAAAGGACCGTGTCCTCCTCTGGCTCTGGACCGTTTGAAATTCTCAACACAGAATCAACCAGAAAGCTCTGTAACCATGAAAAAGTATGGGAGAGTCACTTACACATTGCCAGAAACAAGGAAATGCAACACACACACACAGAGCACATACATCAACAGTGATTTGCATGAATTGTACATATGCTAATTCATATATTTCATCTCTCTATTATTTTAGAAATATATAAGGACAACCATACTTCTCACCACAGAGGGAGTGAACTGTGCCCATGTGTTCTGGGTGCCTGCTCAAACCGCTGTCTAGTTGTAATGTTTTATCTCTTCTGGAAAGTAGGATATTCTAATGAACAGAAGGAAACCTCACGGCATCTCCCATGAATAGACAAGTTTAGCATCCATGGTAGTTGGTGCCCGGTGCCCAATGCCCAATAAACTCTTGAACCAGTGGCCAAGACCACCTCAGGATGCTGTTCTCTGAAAAATTGGCATTAAAATCTGACAGCTAAGACATGGTTACTTCTCTCCCTGCCAAAATCCACAGCTGAGTTTCCTCTCTGTCGCCCTGCCCAAAACCTACTCCTTAACCTCACACCTTAATAATAATAATAATTTTGTTATTTATATGCCACCCATCTGACTGGGCTGCCCCAGACACTCTGGGCAGCTTCCAACAAAGTATTAAAATACAAAAAAATAATCTCAAACTTTAGAAACCTCCCAGTACAAGGCTGCCTTCAGATGTCTTCTAAAAGTCAGATAGTTGTTTATTTCCTTGACATCTGATGGGAGAGTGTTGCACAGGGCGGGCACCAATACTGAGAAGGCCCTCTTCTTGGTTCCCTGTAACCTCACTTCTTGCAATGAGGGAAGCGCCAGAAGGTCCTCAGAGCTGGATCTCAGTGTCCGAGCTGAACAATGGGGAAGGGAGCCCTTTGATATACTCCAACCCATTTAAATGGCCACAGGTTAAGAATACGTCTCCCCCCCCCTCCATAACTAAGAGGTAGAGATGGAAGATTGACAGAGAAGCTGAGGGAAGTCCAAAAAGAGAGAATTTGTTTGTCAAAGATTGGATAAAATTGTATATTTGTGTTGTAAATCAATAAAAATTATTAAAAAAAAGAATACGTCTCCCCAACGCTCACATACCCCATGTCTACAATAACTAGCTATAAAGGACCACTACTTCTCCCCAGGTTGTGCATTCTTTGGAATACTTGAACGGGCCTTTTCTCCATGATCCATGAGAGAAAGTGGCTTTCCTAAAGCCACTTTGTGAATATGCTTAAAGCTTCTTGGCTGAACTGGAGATATTGGCTTGCATCCAATATAGTGCTAAGAAGCCACTGCATCAGTGCGAGGACTTCCAATTGCTCAATGGGACTTCTCCCCCCCCCCACTCCACCCTGTGCCCTCCCCAGATCTGCTGCAGAGGATTGTGGGGAAACCCCATAACTGATTTAGGGAGGCACAGTGGGGAAGAGAGGAGGGGAAAGCCCTGTTGCAAAATCCCTTGTGCCAACAGGGAGGTTACTTAATGTTACACTGGATACAACTCACACATCACAAGCCTTAGCTATCATACAGCGTCATGTTGACAAGTAGCATCCTCAGCTTTCGGCTATTTCTATGTAATGTCTGAATCAGCAGATGCCATGCATGACTTCAAGAGGTGTCTGGATGTAGGGCTAGTTTGGATGAGAGTCAGTAAACAAAGTGAATCTAGATAAGATAGAAAGTCAGTTGGGGGGGTCGGGTCTCCAAGGTCCAGGAATTGGGAAGCTTGCCTGCTTTGAATGGAGTCGCACTCCTCCTGAAGGAGCAGATTCGTAGTTTGGGGGGTGCTACTAGATCCATTATTGTCACTTGAGGTTCAAGTAAATTCTCTTGATATAGAATACCACCATCCAATGCTATCTGAGGAACTGGGATTTAAGGCCAGGCTATATGCTGGTTCATACAATTATCCTAATATTTGTATATGCGGGGAGGGAGACCTGTTTCAACTCGAGGGCCAGTTCCATTATGCTCAACCTCCTGGCGGCTGCATAGCCATAGTGGGCAGGGTCAAAGGCAAAAGTGGGCCAAACAATGTTTAAAGGTAAAGGGTAAAGGGGCCCCTGACCATTAGGTCCAGTCATGACCGACTCTGGGGTTGCGGCGCTCATCTCACTTTATTGGCCGAGGGAGCCGGCGTACAGCTTCCGGGTCATGTGGCCAGCATGACTAAGCCACTTCTGGTGAACCAGAGCAGCGCACGGAAACGCCGTTTACCTTCCCGCCAGAGTGGTCCCTATTTATCTACTTGCACTTTGGACGTGCTTTCAAACTGCTAGGTTGGCAGGAGCAGGGACCAAGCAACGGGAACTCACCCCATCGCGGGGATTCGAACCGCCGACCTTCTGATCAGCAAGTCCTAGGCTCTGTGGTTTAACCCATAACGCCACCCGCGTCCCTAAGCAATGTTTACAATCCAGCTATTCAAAGGTTGGAGGTTTACACAAATATGTGCACAAACCTCTCCATCCCACTTCCAAGCAAGCAAGAGGCATGGTCACAGTTGGAGGGCACATTCCAGTCACGCAAAATCATTCAAGGAGGGAATGTCCTCTGGGAGGGAGTGTGTTCTGGTGAGAGCCCCAAAACCCAAATAAAGAGGCCTAGAGGGGCCTGAGGTTCCCTCTATGCATGCATACACACACCCACACCCACACCCACACCCACACCCTGTGTCTGTGGTACAAACAAGGCTCAGAGGCAAGAGGTGAGGACAGTCATTATTCAGGCAAGTTCACACATTTGGCAGTTCTAATTCAGTTGAGAGATACATCATAAGAACTGAAGTATTTCAGAGCAGGTTATGCAAACTTGCACCAGTGAAGCCCTCATCATTTGAGTTGCCTCTGGGAACATTATGATCACCGATACATTTGAGAACAAAGCAGAAACTAATAGAGTGTTAAATATTTCCAATTGAAAAGGGCCTGGATGGCTGGGAGAAGATTGTGTGCCTTAGTGCAAGCCTTCAGCAAGAACAATTATTTTCCTACCTTCAATATTTTACAACTATTGAAGGCTTGGGAGTGGAGCAGGAAGAGAGACCGAGAGCTTTATCCTTTCAACTCCAATGTTTCCAGAATTAACATTGTAGGAAATTCTACAATGCCCTCTCTTTTACAAGATCCAGTCTGAGCTGTTGTTGTTTTTAAAGGCATTTAAACCTGACCCCTTCACCAAAAAGGTTCTGAGCCACTTGCACAAATCAGTCCTAAGACTTTCCCTGCCCTCCTGCTCTATGATCTAAAAAGACATGATACACAAGGAAAAAGGAACAGGAGGGAGGGAGGAAAAGCAAGCTCAAGCACAAATTCTTACCGTTGCAGCACTGATTGGAAGTTCACTGATGTGAACATATGAGTAGAGAGGAGGGAGAGCAAATACATTTTATACTTCAGTTGGATGCAAAAGCAAAGCATGGAATGTTTATCTTTTTAAACTATTCAACAGGGTTATTCAAAATTTATGGTTTGCTGGTGAGCTTTACAGCTGCTTGATACTACCCCATTTATCCCTTCTTCTTCTTCTTCTTCTTCTTCTTCTTCTTCTTCTTCTTCGATCACTCGTAGCCGAGTAAGATTGTCTTCCATAAACACGGTTTGAAGAATGCATCCGTAAGTGACTGTGGAGGCCAATTCTGGATCCACACGTCCTTCCACAGTGGGGACATTGGTTTCCGGGCCGGAGTTAATCATGGTGTGGATTTGCCAAGCATACCTTCCTCTTAGCACGTTTCTCCCTTGCATCCTGAGTTCGAGTGTCTTCAAAGCCCATGACACCTTGGGTAAAGGCTGTTCTCCAACTGGAGCGCTCGCAGGCCAGTGTTTCCCAGTTGTCAGTGTTTGTACTACATTTTTTTAGATTTGCCTTGAGACAGTCTTTAAACCTCTCTTGTTGACCACCAGCATTACGCTTTCCATTTTTAAGTTCGGAATAGAGTAGTTGCTTTGGAAGACGATCATCAGGCATCCGCACATGATCAGTCCAATGAAGTTGATGTTGAAGAATCATTGCTTCAGCACTGGTGATCTTTGCTTCTTCCAGTACACTGATATTAGTTCGCCTGTCTTCCCAAGTGATGTGTAAAATTTTTCGGAGACACCGCTGATGGAATCTTTCAAGGAGTTGGAGATGGCATATAAGTGGTCCATGTTTCACAAGCATATAGCAAGGTTGGTAGTACAATAGCTTTGTAAACCAGCATTTTGGTTTCCCTGTGAATATCCCAGTCCTCAAACACTCTGCACTTCAATCGGGAGAAAGCCGCACTCACAGATCTCAGGTGATGGATTTCAGCATCAATGTTGGCCCTTGTGGAAAGATAAACTGCCTAGGTAGGAGAAGTGATCAACATTTTCCAACGTTACACCACTGAGTTGGATTTGTGGCGCTGCAGAGGGGTTATTTTGTACTTGTTGGTGCAGCACTTTGGTTTTTTGGATGTTGAGTGATAGGCCAAGCTTTTTGTAAGCTTCTGCAAAGATATTTAGGATGGTTTGGATTTCATATGTGAATCATTTGCCATGGAAAATCCCATTTAACAATAAAACCATATATAAGTAGAAGCTTCTTTAAACAGGTACAAATAAAGACTAGGATAAAAAAATAATCCACCAAAAAGCCTTTTTGGAAGCGGAAACTACACAAGTGGAATACAATATTCCTTTGGTGAGAACTGTGAAGTTCCAAAAAGGAACCATATACTCTGGTTCCATATATATACTCTCACAGTTTAGTATTCTCAGGTTGTTGCTCAGCATCTCAGGGTGTTTCCCTTATTTGCCCCCATATAGCCCCCCACTGTATCCAGAGACTGATCCCAGGCTTGCACAGATACCTGATTCAGGTCTCACCAAGAAATAGAGCTGGGTGTCATCAACATACTGATGGCACTTTGCTCCACATCTCCTAATGGCCATTCATACTAAATGGAAGTAGGGACAAGATGTACCCTATGGGACACATAATGCAATTGCCAGGGACCTGACAGGCAGTCTCTTGATGCTGTGTAACAAACCATGAAAATAGGAATATGACCACTGAAGGACAGCACCCCCAGTTCCCATTTCACAGAGTTGGTCCGGGGTACCATAGATAGACATCAAAGGCTACTGAGAGATCAGGAGTAACTGCTGCCAGCATGCAACACTCCCTAGTGTAACTACACATCCACCACATCTTGGACATATCTGATCACACATCCCAGGCTAGCTCTAATCAGCCAAGATTGCAGAAAATTGAAGAGTAAGAAAACGTCTTTCCATTCATCTCACTGGCTGGAAGAAGAAGAAGGAGGAGGAGGAGGAGAAGGAGGAGGAGGAGAAGGAGGAGGAGGAGGAGGAGGTGGAGGAGGAGGAGGAGGAGAAGAAGAAGAAGAAGAAGAAGAAGAAGAAGAAGAAGAAGAAGAAGAAGAAGAAGAAGAAGAAGAATCTTAGCCTGTAATGCTATGCAAACTAAACTGGCAGTAAGCCCAGCTGAACGCAGTAGGACTTACTGC
Source organism: Podarcis liolepis (assembly GCF_965112155.1). Lineage (NCBI taxonomy): Eukaryota > Metazoa > Chordata > Lepidosauria > Squamata > Lacertidae > Podarcis > Podarcis liolepis. Next base: position 30,732,353 of record NC_139554.1, read on the forward strand.
TGGGGGGACAACAGATTGTGTGTCTACTAGGCGAACTCTTCTTGATTCTGCAGCACAGAGGAAGATGGATAGTCACACAAACTCTGTTAGCTTAACTTCACAGTTTTGAGGACACCAGAAGAAAAGAATAAAAGGCTGGAGAACAGAAGCTGAAAAGTTGATTAGCAAATAATCACATTTTTCACCCGGGAGGATAGTATTACTGCACAAATGGATTAGAAAACATAGGGATCTGGTTTATACCAAGTTGGATCATTGGTCCATCTCATGCAGTATTTCCAACACTGATTTTGGCCCTCCAGGATCCAGGCAGAAGTCTTTCCCCAGCACTATCTAGAAATGCCAGGAACCTTTTACATACAAAGCATGTTGCTCCAAGGCAACAGCCTTGCCGGTGTGGCGTAGTGGTTAGAGTGCCAGACTTAGAACTGGGAGACCAGGGCTCAGATCCCCCCTCAGCTCACAGGCTGATCTCAGGCCAGTCATTCATCCTCAGCCCAACCTACTTCACAGGGTTGTTGTGATGATAAATGGGAAGAGAAACCATGTACACCCCTCTTGGGCTTCTTGGAGGGAAGGTGGAATATAAATATAATGATGTTGTTGTCCTTCCCTTGGTCATCCAAAACCTTATTCCTCTACTAAATAAAATAAAATGTTTCCATAGACCAAGGTTTCCCAAACTTGGATCTCTGGCTGTTTTTGGACTACAACTCCCATCATCCCTAGCTAGCAGGACCCGTAGTCAAGGATGATGGGAATTGTAATCCCAAGTTTGGGAAACCCTGCCGTAGACCAATGGTGGGGAACCTAAGGCTTTCTAGCTGCTCCATCACCCCTGATGATTAGCCACTCTGGATAGGAGTGATGGGAACTGGGAGCTCAATACGATCTGGAGGGCCATAGATTTCCTGTCCCTGTCATCCCTTATCAGCCTGGATAGCTCAGTTGGTTAGAGCATGGTGCTGATAAAGCAGAGGTTGCAGGTTTGATCCCTGTATGGGACAACTGCATATTTCTGCATTACAGAGGGTTGGACCTGACGATCCTCAGGGTCCCTTCCAACTCTCTGATTCTGTGATCTATATACATTGACTGCTCTCTGCAAATAAACCCTTACGAATTCCAAGGACCAGCTGCTTTGCCAGATAACAGTCGAGTATGCATATAGAATTCCAGCCCGATATGCCGTTGTGTCGTGAGCGAAGCAGCAACCTTGACCAGTCACTTCAGAGCTCAGTTATATCCATAATGATACTGTCTCCACCTTTCCCTTCCCCTTCAGCATGAAAGATGAGTGGCTGTGTGGAACGAGTCCCCGAGCTGTGATGGGAATCCGTCTCGCTTGGCTGCAAAAAATATATATATCCAGGTACGGCTGTGATGAATCCTTTCATTATTCATCTGCAATTGCCCTGCTGTTACCATTGCTTCCTGGTTTCTCTGGCATTCTCTCTTTTTTATATATAAATAAAAACGGAGGGAAAAAAGGTTAATGACAAATGCCGACAATGATTGCCGTTAAAGAACCTGACCAGAGCGCAGAGAGAGAAGAGAGATCGTGGTAAGGGGCTGGAGACACAGGCAGGAAGGAGGGGGCGGAAGAAAAGCCAAACTGGCAAAAGGCGGTACTCGATCCCTCCCAAACTGGAAGGGGGGAGAGGGGGGGAACAGGACGTTTATCACGGAAGCAGGATTTAGCTCACTAATCAGTTGTGGATTTCCTTTCAAAGTCTGATGCACTTGAACAAGTCTGCCTGCTCCATCCTGGTATTTAAATAGAAGTGGGGAGAAATTACTCTCCCTCTCCAGTGATTCACACAAGTAGGGGACCCATTTCTCTAAGGATGAGGGACATCCCAGACATGGAGCCATGGTGAAAACGTGCAAGGTGCATGGCACAATAGCATTCCAAGGGAAAGTAAAGAGAGATAGCTGTTTGCATCCCTCCCTGCAGGGTACAAAACCCTACAAGGCAGCTTACAAGCAACATCAATTCACATTGGAAAAAACACATAAACATACAAACTCTTAGCAATATCAACATATAGCAAGGTATCGGGATGGTGGTAGATAAAATTATTATTATTATTATTATTATTATTATTATTATTATTATTATTATTATTTCCCCCTATCTGGCTGGGTTTCCCCAGCCACTCTGGGCGACTCCCAACAGAATATTAAAAATACAATAAAACATCAAACATTAAAAACTTCCCTAAACAGGGCTGCCTACAGATGTCTTCTAAAAGTCAGATAGCTGTTTAGTTCCTTGACATCTGATGGGAGGGCGTTCCACAGGGCGGGTGCCACTACCGAGAAGGCCCTCTGCCCTCTGCCCGGTTCCCTGTAACCTCACTTCTTGCAGTGAGGGAACCACCAGAAGGCCCTCAGAGCTGGACCTCAGTGTCTGGGCTGAACGATGAGGGTGGAGACGCTCCTTCAGTTATACTGGGCCAAGGCCATTTAGGACTTTAAAGGTCAACACCAACACTTTGAATTGTGCCCGGAAACGTAGACGGCTCCAGAGGGTAAGTCCAACAGGATGTCCAGCAGGTCCTAATGTCTCCTTTGTCTGATGTCCTCACATACTCCCCTGGGATTCTTCCCACAGGGCAGTTGGTAGTAGGTAGCTCTCTTTTTATTCCCAAAGGGGTCATGGGGAGAGGGAGGGTAAGTGTCATTGCATGAGGGGAAGTTGCCCTGTCTGTGCAATGCGTTTAGTGGCTACAACCTCAAGAAACATTTTATTTCTTGCATTTAGATCACCTTTTGCTCCAAGGTGGCCCACACAGTTGTCTTCCTAATCCTCCTCAATTAATCCCCACTGTGAAGTAAGTTAGACTGAGAGTCGGTGACTGGCCCAAAGTCACCCAAAGAGCTTCACGGCCAAGTGGGGACTTGAACCCTGGTTTCCTAGGTTCTAGTCCAACACTCTAACCACTACGCCACATTGGCTAGTTTGCTAGCACTGGCAAACAGTTAGACTGCTCTTGTTTAAGAGAAGTTTTAAGGGCCTTTGTAAAGTTACATACCAATGCGTCTCTCCCTCTTAGGGAAGGCTAAAACGGTCTCTCTCAACTGGGGAACGTTCACTAGGACAAATGTTCAAGAAGCCCTGTCTCCTGATCCCAGCATTCTCAGCAGCGCTAATTGCTCTCAGCAGCGCGATCCCAAAGTCCCAGAACTTTTCCTGGAAGAGAAGCATTTGCTTGCAAACAGCTCGCGACCAATCAGTCTGCAGAGCACATTTTGTAAGTGGGAGCATCTATCTGCAGGGGGAGCAGCCCAGGCCTCCCGACAACAGGCCCCCGTCTGTTCCACTAAATGAAGAAACATGACAAGCCTTTTACTCAAAGGGCTCTCCAGGAAGTTACATTGATTATTCCAAGTTAATGCTTTCCCCGTCCGTTAGAGGAAAACAGGGGAAGGGAATAGCAAGAGGTGGTATCCGGTGCCAGAGGGGGCAAATCCATTTGCTTAATTTTTACATCTCCACTCAGGGTAAGACTTTCCCACAGCTGCAAGTCAAACTGTCATCCACCAACGGGTTTCTGTGAGCTTTTAGTCAGAGGCCTGGTGTAAGCAGGTAGCCACTAAACTCTAAAATGTGAGCCTTTATTTTAGCAAAAGCAATTAAATTGTGGCATAAATAGCTATACAAATCCATGGAGTAATAGATGGTTGTCATCTATTTTATTTAGTTTTGTTTTATTTATTGTGCCTATATCCCACCTTTTTCTCCAAGGTGCACATGGTTTCCTGTCCTCTTTGTTTAATCTCTGTAGGTTAGGCTGAGAGGCAGCGACTGGCCCAAGGTCACCCAGTGAACTTTGTGGCCACATGGGAATTTGAACCCTAGTCTTCCTGGTCCTAATCCGACATTCAAACACAATAACACACTGACTCTCTAGATCAGCGTTTCCCAAACTTGGGTCTCCAGCTGTTTTTAGACTACAGTTCCCATCATCCCTGACCACTGGTCCCGTTAGCTGGGGATGATGGGAGTTGTTGTTAAAAAAACAGCTGGAGACACAAGTTTGGGAAACGTTGCTTTAGATGAAGCATATTCTGATCCATCTTCCGCATAGCAAGGAACGCAGGGGTGGTGTGCCTGTTAACACTTGCCACAAGGAGGCTGTCCCAAACAGCTAGAGTTCCATGCTACAGCATCTGGAGAGATCTGCCACATGGGTTCATGATCCTCTTGTGGAGAATCTGCATCCATTGGCAACTGCCAGGAGCTCGTCTCCGGTTCCCACAAGCAGTTCACGGGGGTGAAATCTAGCAAGCAATCTGCAGAAAAGTAGAGTTCAGTCAAGATTAGAGTTCCCGGGAATAAGGGAAGTTCATGGAAAGAGTTTCAGGACCTTGGACAGGGCCCAGGGAGCAGACAGCTTGATCCATTAGGAGCTCAGTCTTCGCGGAGCCCTTTTACACTCCCTGAACATGACTAGACCTCTCAGGCTCTGCCCTTCTTGCTGTGGAGTGCAGCATCTCCAAGAAGCAGCCATCTGACATGGGTCCAGCAATTCATTGTCTGCACATGGGTCAGAAAATTCCTACACACTAAATGGGGAGTGAACTGTCTAGGAAATAGATCCTGATTTCACCATGGATACCTGGATGAAAATGCCTTATTAATAGGTCAACCAGATACCTGTGGGAAGCCCATAAGCAGGGCCCAAGCGCACTCTCCCCTCCTGCCATTTCCAGCAACTGGTAGTCAGAAGCAAGCAGCCTCCAGCTATACATATGGCAGCTGAGAAAGAGGTGAATTCCGTATTAGGGATCAATAGGAAAGGGATTGAACACACAGCTGTCAATAGCACAATGCTGTTAAATCAGTGCTTCGGCCACACTTTCAAACCCTTTTCCTAATTCACACTTACGACCTGCTGCATTCCATCACTAGAGCCAATATGGCATGTATTGCTCAGGAATCTTGGTTTTGGCTGCGATTTCAAGAGCCACAGGTTTTCACTGCTAGGCCATACGCAGCAACATTTCACAAACGAAAAATATTGGGACACTGGCATATTTCATCTTTATTCTCACACCAAGCCCTTCCTGACTCTAGCTGCTGCATGATGCACTCATGTGTTTTGCAGTAGTCAGTCCTGCCCTGGCTTCTGCAGGAACATATGCTAGCAAGCAGCCCTGAAGAGTTGCCCTGTCTTTCAGCATGTCATCTCCCAATGGCCAGCTGTGCTTATTACAAAACAGCTACAAGTGACAACACATTCAGAAAGAGGTCTGGCTCCAGGTTTGAAGCCCTTGGCCAAAAAAAAAAAAGCCATCTGGTCGGCTGCTTCCTGCCTGTGAATCCCACTGGGATTATTGAGCGGTGATGGTGGCAGCAGTGTGACCTTCAACAGGCAACTGATTCACCCACCATCTAAATTTCCTACAATGTTCTGAAACAATTCTGCATATGTCAGGGGCCAGTGTAGGGTGGTGGTCTGCTGCCCATGGCTTTTGATGTCAGCACTATTCAACAACACTGACAATCTAGAAATTGGACAGTGCCCTCACCTTGTGGGTCCATGTGCACTCATTCATTAAGTTGCAAGGGCAACCAGAGTCAAGATGTTTCCATCCCATCGAGATGTGAAGTCTAGTTATCCAGGACAGGTGACTGAAACCTGATTAACTCAAGTGCAAATGTGCCCACTTAAGATTATCTGAGGTGCATGGTAGCTGTCAATGATTCAGACACAGGTAAGGCTTCACTAATAGAATCCATATTAAAAAGGGGAAATCAGAAATATTTGCAGGCAAAATATATATCCACCAAGCACAGCTATTACAGTGGTACCTCGGGTTACATACGCTTCAGGTTACATACGCTTCAGGTTACAGACTCCGCTAACCCAGAAATAGTACCTCGGGTTAAGAACGTTCCTTCAGGATGAGAACAGAAATCGCGTGGTGGCAGTAGGAGGCCCCATTAGCTAAAGTGGTGCTTCAGCTTAAGAACAGTTTCAGGTTAAGAACGGACCTCTGGAACGAATTAAGTACGTAACCAGAGGTACCACTGTATATGCCCTTCCCACTGCTCCAATCAATAGGGCTTTCCCAACAGCCAGGTTGATGTGAATGAAGGTTGCATACTAGAATTGCTTAGAGGGTCCAGTTGTTAATAATACGAAATTCATCAGTTAAAAACAGTTCTCAATTGTTTCGTAGGGGACATCAGAAGCTGTCCTGTACATAGTCAGAGCACTGGTACTGCCAACCCTGACTTGGCAGCAACTCTCCAGGATTCCAGGCAGGAAACATTCTCAGCGCTATCCGCAAATGTCGGGGATCAAATCTGGGGCCTCTTGCACCCAAAATACGCACTCTTCCACTGAGCAACGGCCCTCTGCACTATCCTTTTTATGTTCCTGCATTTCTTTCCCACCAGTAGCAGACTGAATGTTAAAACCTTTTAACAATAGACAAGCAGTTCCTCATTTCATTCATGTTCCTCTTATGACATTAAATGCTGTCTCAGAGTAAGAAGGTAAAGTCCATTTTTTGTCTTATACAAGTCTTGTCAGTGCATATTACTATTACCATGTAACTAACTTCTCAAATGCCATGAAAGACAAAAAAAAAAAAAATAGGGGGGAAGGGCACAGTAACAAATAAAAATAATCTCAAGGTGAACACAGTGAGCCCATCTTCAATTACGTTCAGCAGATCAGTGTCAAGAGGCAAAACCTATATAAACCTTCCTGTCCTTCTGGCATCTAAAATAAGATGCTCAATTGCTTTGCTATTCATGGAAACATGGCAATGTGCTGAATTTTTAGAGTATGTGATGTTTCAGAAGTATATTACTTCACACAGTCTGTTCAGACATGAGCCCAACTCCGTTCCCCTCTTTCATTCTAATTCATTAATTTGTGGTTTGCTAAAACTGCAAAGCTGGTTTCACCTAATTCAGTGTCATAGTTTGCAGAGTTAGGTAGGTAGCCTTGATGGTCTGATGCAGTTGAAATAAATAAAAAAATTAAAAAAATGTCCAGTAGCTCCTTAGGGACCAACTAAGTTTGTTCTGGGTATAAGCTTTCATGTGCATACACACTTCTTCTGATACCTTTGCAGAGATTGTTCAAATCAGATACTGAGTTGGGACATCACGTGAAACTGTGGTTTAACAAAGCCAAGCTTTGTGTTTAGGCATAGGAAAGAAGGAAGGAGGCAGCCATGGTTTGTTGGGAAACCATCATTATGTATGAATAAGTTTTTGCGCTGTACTCTGTAAAATTCTGACCTGAAGCAGTGCGAGAATAAAATCTTACAAAATATGTAACCATACTGCAAGCAAACAAGCAATCTCTTTCCACAATGTCCCAGCCTGAGTTCCACCGTGCAGGAAGATTGACTTACCTCATTGGGATGTTAGGAATACAGAAGAACAAAAAAGTACAGGAAGTACTTGTTTATAACCTAAAATGTATAAACATCTTAGCACTGTATACCATAATCTGTGTAGAGAATGTGAGCAGTCATTCCATCAGCCTCAAATTCACTATGCAGGCTTTTCTGATTAGCACCCATCATCCTTAATTAGGGTTGCCATATTTCAAAAAGTGAACATCTGGACACAAGTTGAGTTTTTTGCCCAAAGCTGTTGAGCTTTCGGCGATTTCCACCCTGATGCTGTTTACAAGGGCCAAATACTGTCTATGTCCAAAAAATTCCATACTTATGGCAACCCTAGCTTAATCTGCACAGACCATACCAATTCCTGTACGGATCATCCATACAGCTCCTGTAGTGCCAAACTATTGTGTTGGAGATGCCTCTTTCACACCATGCTCAGACTGAGCACTAGGGGAATTTGACATCTGGATGGAGACTTGCCAACAATTAAAAAGAACGCATGTCGTGGTTAGCAGGAGATCTTTATTTAACATATTATGCAAGCTGCTCTCTAAACAGCATTTTCTAAAATAAATTCCAGAAGCACAACATAGCATGTCACTTGCCCCAAAAGGCGTTTGCAAAGGCCTTGAGAATGAAAGACTTGCCAAAACCTTGATTCATCCACAAGTGACTTGTGTGTAGTCAAGAAGCCTTATAGAGATTGCAGGGAGTAGAACTTCTGTAGAAGGGAAGTGCCTGCTATATTACAAAACTGGCACAAGGATGCCCAATCATTTGAAGACAGGACATGTTCCTGCTCAGAATAGTTGTCCTTTAGCAAGTTTCCAGAGCTTACTCATATGAGCAGCTCCATGGAGTTAAAAGAAATAAAAGGGAAGTGAGCAAACTTAGAATAAACCCTACATAACAATAAACCCTCACACATAGAGGCCAAGTTCTATGTAAGATGGAAAACATGTCACTGGAATTTACTGCTCCAGACTGCAGAATGCCTACACGATGAATTCTCCTCACAAAAGAAATCCTTTTACTTGTCAACAAGGGCTTTAGCCCAGTCAATTCACAGGAAGAGGAACGTACCTTAAAAGGGCATCTCCTCCTACCCCCGTACAGGACGTAGGAAATTCATGGCTACAGCATTCCCAACAGGTAACTAAGCAACTTCATATTGGAAATGTAATGGAGAATCTACCACCTTCCAAAGCAGTCTGTTCTACAGATGGGTAAGTTGAAGTTCTTCCTAAATTTTAGTCAAATTCCCCCTTCCTATCATTTGAACCTGTTTGTTTAGGTACTACCTTCTGGGGCAACAGAAAACAAATGTGCTCCATCATTTATATCTATCTTCAATGTTTCAAGGTAGCATTCACATTGCCTCTTTTCCATGCTAAAAATACTCAGCACCTTCAACCTTTAGATGTAGGACTTGATCCCAAGGCCCCTTACTATCTTTGTCACCCTGCGCCAGATGCAATCCAGTTTTTCTTCTCCCCAAATGTACATGGTTATTAATTTTTACATGGAGAGAACATTTTTGGCATGAAGAAAGCATTCAATCCTGAGCGCCTCCATCTGAGTCTGTAGCACTACAGCTCAGTCTCAGGTTTTGCCACCTCCATGAGAAACAGGCCTCAATGCAAGCACTTATTCTAAGCTCTTCCTCTCTGAAATCAGAAATGCTACATGAATTGATGCAAAGCCTTGGGCATCTCAAATTGTGATATGACCGACATATTACATACAGATTAAAATAAGCATTCACCAAATACTGCAAAAGGAACACAAAGTCCAACCGTAGTACAGTGCCTGCAAAACAGAGTCCCCATGAGTTCACCGGACAACTGCATTTGGCATCACAAATCAATGTGTCTAAGGAAATGTGAAAATTAAAGTTCTGCTGTAGAAAACAAATGGGGGAGGAAAATAGGTGGACAGAAAGTTCCCACCCACACCTTTCAATTGTAAAGAATGTTTTTATGTTCCTTTTCAGGAATTTGGTTACAAAGGCAACTAACTGGTTGCCTCTCCCAGGCATGAAGCTGTTGTTTAAAAGATAAATGCTTGGCAACATGACATATGCAGAGCAGTGTGGCTAGGCCAGAAAGTAGGCCCTGGCTAAGTAGCTCTGCATGGGGCTTGTCAATGGTATTTGGCCCAAACATGATATGCATCCAGCTCCATTACTCTAGACAAAATTTTCAGCCTGGGCTGGCCCCTTCCCCATTTGCACTATACAGATACAATAGGTCAGCATGGAGATTTTTGCAGCATTGCTTCCAGTTTAATGCTAAAGTGCCAAAGATAAGCGCAAACATCCAGTTACAACTGAAAGCAGCCTATTATGTGCATTTGGCTCCTAGATCTGCAATGCCAGGCTGCAATGTTGAGGGTGAGGGATATTAGGGAGTGTTTCTGATGCTCCTCTTGCCATGTGTGAGCTGCGTGAAGCTATATGCACAGGGCAGTTGCCCTATGCGGCAAGCTGCTTTAGATACTGCTTCTCCTTGTGGGTTTATCCACATGCCATTGGCAAACACTGCTTGTGGTAGCAAAACCAACGCATGCTGCAGCCCAATGCAGAAGTCAGAGCATATAGGACTGTTCACATGCAGCAAGTTTAGAGCATCATGCACGTGGCAGCTGTTGAAAAGCCACTCTTATGAGCCACAGATATTCACCAGCACACTGCATCTGATCCCAGAAATTGCATATAACCATTATGCCTGGTAGCCATTGACAAGACTTTAACTCCATGAATTTGTCTAATCCCACCTAAAGCTGTATAAACTACTGGCCATCACAACTCTTGGCAGCAAATTCCATAAATTCTGCACAGAACAAAGACTTTTGGGGGGAAGGGGGGTAGAAGAAGAGGAGTTTGGATTTGATATCCCACTTTATCACTCCCCTAAGGAGTCTCAAAGCGGCTAACAATCTCCTTTCCCTTCCTCCCCCACAACACTCTGAGGTGAGTGAGGCTGAGAGACTTCAGAGAAGTGTGACTGGCCCAAGGTCACCCAGCAGCTGCATGTGGAGGAGTGGAGACGCGAACCTGGTTCACCAGATTACAAGTCCACCACTCTTAACCACTACACCACACTGGCTCTAGTGTCCGGAATTTTCTAAGAGTTTCATTGAATGCCTCCAAATTCTAGTGTCATGAAGGAGAAACACTTCTTTATCCAGGTTCTCCACACATGCATCAGTTTAGAAGCCTTGTGCATGAAATAAACGTCTTTAGATAAGAACAAAAATGGCACCTGATCTAGCAAGAGAGATATACACACAGTATCAGCCTATCCCACGCATTGCTCATGGCAATGCTCATCTGGATGTGTGTCCCCATTCACAATATTTATCCAGCCCCAATTAATTGGCTAGTTCATCTTTGATGCGGCTGTTGTTGTAGGGAATTAGTAGCCTATGCTTATTAGATCTTGTCGTACAGTATAAGTTAAAAGTAACTTGTATCTCCCAAATGAATTGTCACAATGTGAGCAACTATGTTCAGCTGATTACATTTGGGGGGGGGTGTCACAAGCTCGGTATACAGGTTAAAATAAAAAAGAAATACAGTGGTACCTCTGGATGCGAACGGGTCATTTTGAGCGTCTGCACATGTGGCAAAACCCGGAAGTAACGTGCTCCGTTCCGCGGAGTGCAACCTGAAAACGCTCAACCTGAAGCAACTTCAACCCGAGGTATGACTGTACTGAAGTACACATCAATCCTACACACTGATTTGAAGGACTAGGGCAGGAATGCTCGAAATGGACTTTGGACATGCCTGGACTAGAGAACATGCCTGAATGAACCCACAGTGTAATACAGAAAACCTTTTAACTTGTTACATGGTTGTAATTTTTCAAAGACTTATATACAGGGTCCTGTGGGTTCCACAATTGTGTGATCATATTTTAATAATAATAATAATAATAATAATAATAATAATAATAATTTGGCAGCTGTTACAGATGCCCTCTAGATTCTGTTCACACTTTTACTGCCTCTCGTTGCTTCTACTTTGTTACTTGCCACCTCCTCCACCTGGTAAAACATTTGTTTTAAAAAGAAATCCATATCCCACATTGCAGTCAGAACTTGGCACAATATGCATTACTTGCATAAATGTATTTTAGTCACAGAATTGAGCTTCTTCTCCTTAAAAGAATATGCATTCCTTTAAAGAAGAATCTGCCCTTTATTCTGTGGAAATTATTGTGTGGAATTCATAAGGCCCAGCTTACATGGTTCACATGCTAAACAATCATCCTATTTTGAGTATGTGGCCCATTAAGTATAGCAGTGACTGTACACATCAATATAAGCATTTTACATTCTTACAAATTATTTCTTTTAAAGGAAATAAAAATCTCAGAGCTCATTAACAAAGCCACACACTAGCAAGTTTGGGCTGCGTTTGAGACACCTTGAAGCAACCAGGTACAGGTTTTTGTTACATTTAAAAAGTGTTATATGGGGAAAGCTAGTTTTAAGTGCAAACAAAATAAGGAATTGGTGACGGTGCAACTCATCATCACTTAATGCAACTCAGTTACTGAATATTTTCATCTGAACCCCATCTTAACCTGTGCTCCAACAACTACTGATTCCGTACTCTAGACACAAAAAAAGCTTTACAAGATATTTGGGACACAGGCTAATGCCTATTGTGCAACATAGGTGTGTCTGATTGGCTACAAAAAACAAAATGGTAGCTCACATTCATTTACATGGGACTTTGCACAGGAGACAGTAACATGAGTAACACAGATGTAATGTATTATAATGGTGGTGCTCTCCAAGGTCTCTCAAGACTTCACCGATCCATTCAAATAAATCCTTGTCTTGTGCATTCTTCACACAGGATTTCAGAGTATTTAGGACTCAGAGCATTTGAAGATCAGAGCTTGTGCCTGGGATACATGGTTGGTGCAAAAGGCTCAGACACAGGCAAGGCATCACTAATGTGACTCTTCTAGTAAGGCATGCGTGAGCTGCTCTGAATTATTTGATAAATCCAGATCAAATTCATTAACATAACCAGAAATGGTCTCCAGGGCTATCATTTTTGTACAGCAAGAACATTTTCTTGTGCCTGTATCACACTTTCCGTTTTATGAGTTGTAAGGCAAAAATAAGGGAAACATGCTAACCCTTCATCTACATCGAAACAACACTGATTTGCTTCTCATGAGAGGTTCTGTATGCACAAAAGCAAGCCCGATTCCATTTGCTCTGGCCTTAAGAGCATATGAAAAGCCCGGCTGGATCAGACCAAAGGCCTATCTAGACCAGCATTTCCAGAGGCCAACCTAATGCCTACAGAAAGCCTGCAAGCATAAATCACCCTCTCCTTATACGTTCAAGCCAACAGGATCCAATCAAAAATATAATAGTTGACTCTGTGTGCGCGCACCGAGGCGCATCTTGATAAAACAACCCCACAAGGGAGGCTCCAGACAATAATCGGAGGAGGAAGATGATGTGCTGTGCTCTAATGTAAATAGTGCTAGAAAAATAACATGGTTATCTGGACTTCTCATTTTGATGCTGGCATCTAGGAATTGGGACTATTTTGCAGCCTCGTTCACTTATACTGGGAAAAGGATAGCAATGAAAGAGTTGTTGGGAGAAGGCACCACTCTCTACTATATAACACATCTACATCATAGTGAGTACACTGTAATCAGGAAATGTAGAATAAAACACAGTATGCGCTTCTGAGGACATACTGCCAAAAGGGGAGATTCCTTTTTTATACTGCAGGAAACATCCCAGCTTGAAGACAACAGAGCAAGTGGTTGTCATCCACAAAGGCTATTTTGAAACCACACATCTAAACGGCTATTCTCATAGCAACTTATGGAGTTCAGGTTACTGTCTCAAATGATTCTTATACTGTAATAGTTTCCAAAACAGAAAAAGCTACTGTTGGTAGAGTCCATTTCATTGTCATTCGCTTTAAGGTTATATATTGGAAAGCTTCCTGACATGACAGTCCCATTTTTGCATTTATGGTTCCACTGGCTCATGCAGTAGGATACACAGGAAAGAGGATCGCAAGGAAGGAACCATAGTTTAAAAGCAATACTAGGATACCCCAGTGATACAGGAGGAAAAGCTGAAACAATAATGCTATGTTAAAGTGGGGGGAAGCAAACCTCAAAATACTGACCAACACGTTGCTTTTGGAAATGTTCCCAATATAAAATTCAAGTCACCCAGTTCAGATAAAACAGTTTATCCTCTGTTAACCTCCACTCTAGCTCAGAGATCACTGCTGGCTTCTTTTCGGGTCTTATGCTTACAAACAACACAGGCTCAGCTTCCCCAAAGAACTGCAAATAGAATTTCTTCTATTAAACACAGGACTCTGCTAACAACTGAGATGTGTCTGAGAAATGAAGAGCTTTGCAACAAAGACAGGCGCCTGCAATAACCAAATGCCATTTTGCATATGCCACCAAGCAGCTTCTGGGGCTAGAAATGAGAGTGTGCGACAAATACTTGCATAGCAATAGCAGGAACACTGGAAGTATGGAAACCCCCAACACTGATTATGCGTTTTTATATAGATTTACAAACATGATTTGCAGGATGAGTGGGGTAAACATATCATGCTGACAGAGGTGTGTGTCACATGCTAACACTGAAGAGATAGCTATTGCCGGAAGGAAAATTCTGACGTACTCCAAAGTCCAACATATTAAAAAGCCCAACTAGTTGACAAAGGAAGAGCTGCCTCCGTCTAGTGCAGTCAAGGACCATCTCCTGTGGCATTTTCTTAGAAAGCTGCCTGGGGTAGTAGCGCTGCAGCTCGTCTCTGATGAATGGCTTCTGCCTGTTCAGTCAATTCTGGTGCCTCTGGGAGTGTGGCACAGGCGGGCCTGGGTCTGAAGTATCTATGTGGATGGATAAAGCTGCTGGAACATCACAATAAAAAAGGAAGAGAAATACAATGAACAGGAACATCAAAGCAAGGTACAATTTGCACATCAAATGTTAGGTGCCAAGCCCCACCGTATGCTTCCACTGCCATGACTGCCTATCCTATTCGTTTACTTTCAGCCAGGTTTACAGGACTCTAAAAGACTAGAATACTATGTAGATTCCAAGCATTGTTTCATTTGTTCATTATTTGCATTTCAAAACGCTATATAGAAAGCCACACCCTCTGCCAATAAATGCCTTGCTCGCAGCCAGCGTGTTGCTGAGGAGGGAAGGGGCGGTCAGTCACAATAAAAACACAAAAACATCATCAATGCACCCTCCTCTTTATGCAGACTGCAGGGTGCCATGGGGGTGGGCAGAAAGGGAAAACAGTGCCAATTTAAAGCATGATATGGATAACTCCAGAGCTTCTGAAAACCATTCCTGGTTTCAGCACTAGAGAGCTCCCAGCAGTTAAGACTTTCTTTTGCTCTAACCCAGGAATGGGGAACCCATGGCTCTCCTGATGTTCTTGGACTACAGCTCACATGAGTCCCAGTCAGCATAGCCATTGGTCGGGGATGATGGGAATTGTAGTCCAGCAACATCCAGATACTCACCTCTGCTCTTAGCTGTGGAAGTGACCTGACAAAATAAATAGTCCCTGTTCTGTGTTTAATATACCCAAGGTTGTGTTTATTCTGCGTCAAACGGAAATTTGAATTCTCTGCCCAAACAGCCAAAATTCTGCGATCAGGCTTGGACAAATTTGCATCTACTTGCTTGCTTTTGACTTTTTATTCTGCTTCTAAAGACCCATGTTTCATAGAATACATGATCTGCCACAAATATGCAGTCGGCAGAAAGAAATAACGCATTTTCCTTGTGGAAAAAGGGAAGCAACAACTTTAGGGATAAAGGTGGGAACCTGTCTAAGCACCATTTTAAACTCGTCAGAAATGCAGCCAAACTCTCCTGCTAAAAGAGAAATCAGCCTTGCACAAAAGAAAATGGATGACGTTCACTTGTCACGGAAGCAGCTTGAGCACACCTTGCAGTGTCTACCCACGCTGCAGGAAAGCGGTGGAAAGAAAACTAGCAATGCTTTTATTCGTCCCATTGAAGTGACTGAAATAAATTGAGCAAGAATATGTTGCCTAAAAGGCCACTAATGAAACCACCTCCTCCTTGAAGACAGCTGGACCATGAGCAAATGCAAGGCCAGCTGTAAGAGGGTCCAAATGCAGCTCACATTCTTAAAAGCTAAGGGGAACTGTGAGGCTATGAGACATGCCTAAAACAAGGGAACATAAAACTGTTTCTCAGGTAGATTTGGGAGGTATTTTGAGGGGGCAGGGTGGTCTCCAAGTCTAGTTAAGAATCAAATTCTAATAAGCCTGCTATAATACCCTGCTATTAAGCCTGCGTAATATCCTAAGCCTCAACCACTGCCCAGCAATAGAGTAGGTAGAACGTTACCATACTTTCAATTGAGGACTATTTGTGGCATCTGACCCACACACACAACTGCCCCAGGAGCATGTGGAACTGCAAAAGCCCTTGTGCAAGTGTGACTTAGGGTCTCCATGGTGGAATGGCAACAGTGGTGTATATAATAACCCCATTTTTAGGGATGGCAGCTGCTCTGGAAGCGTGAGGTGGTCACATAGGGTTCTCATGTGTGAACCGTTTCTTAGGGATTGCCAAGGAATTGTAGTTACAGATTCACCCAGAGTAAGTGGGCATGACCTTGTACAGGTGCCATTAAATATATATTAGGTTAAAAGAAAAAACAACCCTCCAGATTGCAGCTTCCGTTGCCACCACTGGATGCATCTTAAGTGGCCTGACTATCATCATCTAAATTCAGTCAAATTCAACAAAACTTTCTGTAGGTGGGGAGGGGGAGGGGTCTACGACAAAGGAAGATTTGTTGCTGCATGTTTAAGAAAGAAGCTAAATTCATCACAATGACAGGGGAGAGTGTTGGCAGAGATTTGAGCTATTTATTCTTTTAGGAAAATCCTATAAAGAATGACATGAGGAAGCCTCTATCTGCAGTCTTGTTCATCACGGTGGTGAGGAGTCCGATAACAGATGTATGCAGTAGCGTGATTTAGTGCCGGGAGCTGGCCCCTGATGTGTATTAATACAGCGGCAAAGCGGAACGAGCCTCTCTTCATCACTCATCTCTATAAAAGAGGTGGAATCCGAGATGGCCCGATGTTAGGCAGAGCAAGCCCATTTGTTCTGCTGACTGATGGAGCCAGCTCAGGCTGTGTCCTTCACCTCTCTGGGGCACACGGGTTGCATAAAAGGAGTTCACTGAAGCAGGACCTGGTCAACAAGTGAGATGAGAGCTGTTGGGCTCAGCCAGAGATCTGTTTTGGAGGCACGGTCTAGTCCAAATGGGGCATCCTTGCTTGTACAACCCCCCTCGTTCTCAGGCCAGGGCCTGAATGGTGACTCACACCAATCTTTCACTGCCAACACAAAAAGTCGTCACGTGAAGCTAGAGCTACAGTGAAAGAAAATTGAGTCCAACAAGCTAGTCAGAGAGGAAATGTCCAAGTCAGTGCTGACTGAAAGCATGCCAGGGGGAGAAGAAGCTTTGGCCAGAGATGTGCATGCCCCATGTATCACACAAAAACACAGAAAGATATCTTGCTTCCTTGGAATACTGGCTCTCATCTCTCCCCTCGCGTTCTTTTCTAATAAAGAAGAGGGCCATTTCTAGCTCAGCTGACTGTAAATAGAGGTGGCCAATCTGTGAGCTTCCACACACTGTTGGGCTCAAACTCCCATCGTATGCAACCATTAACCATGCTGGCTGGAGGGAAGAGATACACACAGGCAGCCTATATGTCTCTTTCTCTCCACCCTACACTGCGACAATGTCCTCCATCTGAAAGCCCTGGGTTGCTCTGGGTGGATCTGAGCTGACCTGGGATGATCCAGAGATGCCTCAACCCAATCTAGCTAAATCCCAGGTTGCCCCAAATCGACCTAATTCAGTTCAGGATCCAGTTGCATCCAGTGCGCAAACCTGGTTTCAAATTGTTTTGTCTTATGATAACAGTGTATTGTTCATACTTTGTACGTCCTTAGGACTGAAAAAAGGCACGATAAAACCATCAATCTAATTCAAGCCACTTGCCAGCTTGCCTGAGGCCATGTCTTTTGCCAGGCACAAGCAAACTCAGCCCTCCAGATGTTTTGGGACTACAATTCCCATCATCCCTGACCACTGGTCCTGCTAGCTAGGGATGATGGGAGTTGTAGTCCCAAAACATCTGGAGGGCCGAGTTTGCCTATGACTGTCTTTGGCCATCAGTGTGGTCCCTTCTTAACACTACCTACCCTGATGCTGGTGCACAGGGGTTTGGCTGTGCTGAGCTTCGGAAAAGACAAAATCAGTTTGCAGCACTTCTGCCTGCTCCAAAGCTCAGCACAACATGCAACACAAATCCAGAGTTCTCTAGCACACACAGAGAATTTCAGCGAGTGCAACCACAATATATGGCTGGCTAGTAAGTCCATATAAAATTTAAGGACCCCTATATTAAAAGAAACCTGGAAAACTAAAAAAGTTGCTAGAGAAATTGAGACAGATAGCATTAGAGCACACCAGGGGTCTACCTTTTTTGCCTTCTCAGAGAGAATGATTTTCACAAAAAGGAACAACACAGAAGGAATATTTAATATTGCAATAGCTGTCTGCTCCAGATAATTTGTATGTAATTTGTTCCAAGAAATACAGCAGATAGCAACTGAGTAGTCGCTATCTAATCCTGCATTTATTCCAACTATCACTGCACTTCAGGTTTCTTAGTGCAAGACAGGATCCATAAAACCTTCCTGAGACAACTGCTATGGACAAATGTTTAGCAATACTCTTCTCATTCCACTCACTGCCTCACTGACTGCTCCTCCTCTTTGCTATTGTTTAAGAACTGTGTGCACATTCACGTATGCAGAGAGATCCATGAGTAGACATTTTGCTTGTGTCAGGACACAAGGTGCACATGCAGCTCTGTGTTTCAACAGTTCGTCGCCTCTCTACATATACACCTGCATCATCTGCTGCCTGAGGCAGTCACCTCACTGTAGTTAATTGTAGGGCCAGCCCTATGGTAGATATGCATTGCAAGATTACTACGACCACCCACACCAACATTTTATTTTGTGCATTTAGAGTGGAGGAAGCATGCCTGAACAGAACACACACAAAGCTGTGTAGAGACTGGAAACATCAAGGGGCAAAAGATATGGGGGGGGAACATTAAGACTGGCAATGAAGAAGGCAGCAGTGCTGGCAAAACAAGGAGCTGGTTCTATTTAATTAATCCTTATTAGCTGATTAATTGCTACCTCATTCTGTCCAAGCATTTCCTAATCAACGGAAGTTCACTTTTTTTGTTAAAATTAATGTTTTTTCTTTAGGGACCAGGTGAAGATATTTCTCTATAACCAGGCCTTTAGCTGATGAATATTCTATGGCCTTTTAAATGTGTTTAGGGAGGCGAGAGTTATTGGTTTGCTTTTGTTTTATTATGCATTTTGTGTTCTCATTTTGTATTTTTAAGTTGTGAACAGCGCTGTGATCTTTGGATGAAGGGTGGTATATTATTATTATTATTATTATTATTATTATTATTATTATTATTATTATTATTATTATTATATTGGATTATTCTTATGTGTGGGTGGCCTTCAATCCAATAACCTACATTTTCTTGGGATACCAGCATACTCCTCTCTCATCCAGAAATGTTGTTTCTTCTGCTTTAAGAAAATAAAGCATACTCCCAAAGCACAAAACAGTTTCTCTCAATGAGTAAGATGCTCTTTAGGCAAAGTACCAAGAGATTGGCACAAGGGAGAAGCCAGCATCCATGTCCTATTTCCTTTAAGCTTTCCAAACACTTCACTACTAGTAGTTGGACT
The DNA here is from genome assembly GCF_965112155.1 of Podarcis liolepis. Taxonomy (NCBI): domain Eukaryota; kingdom Metazoa; phylum Chordata; class Lepidosauria; order Squamata; family Lacertidae; genus Podarcis; species Podarcis liolepis. The sequence continues at coordinate 30,751,616 of NC_139554.1, forward strand.
GTGTCAACCAGACTTTGCAACTGCTGGCCTCCAGATAGTTTGGACTACAATTCCCATCAACTTTAGGCGGCACAGCCGCAGGTCACTAGGTTGGAAAAGGCTGGGGTAAACTCTCTGCTTTTTTTAAAAACAGTGATGTTAATGTGCAAAGGAAGGCCAAGTTCTGCAAACTAAATTACATGAGCTAAATTAACATGCATATACTTGGTTGCATGACCAATTCTGCCTCTGCTAGTCACAGAAGGCAGAAGAGCAAGGAAATATTATTAAGCCCTACTCCTGGCCACCAGGAGCTGAGTGCCCTCAATGCCTTTTGATTATTATTTTCTAAATATTTTTACTAAACTTTTTAACAGCAAGCAAACTGCAGCAAAGCTGCCTTTTGATGATTCATCAGGCATTATCCAGGCATTTCCCAACTGACTGCCACAGTCACAAGGAGTAGAAAATGAACTTTCTGCATCCAATACTAAATGTGGCATTTGTGCAATGCAAGTGATACAACCCTGCCCTGGAAAGCCTCCGTATCTCACAGGGGAACTGCTGAAAGGGCAGATCTTTCTTAAAATTCAGGTGTTTTCCTGCTCCTTCAAAACAGTAGCCCCCTAAATCATTGACCATTTATACTGAGGTTTAGCCAATTTACCTGAAGTTGGGCTGGAAAGGGAGGCTGTTGCCATTACAGGCTTCCTCTTCCTCTTTATGTCCCTTGAACATGGGGGTCCGAGATGTATATTGGTCTGCCTAAAAAGGAAGAAATAAAGTATAATGATTAAAAAATTAAGGCAACAAACACCATCTTGACAGTCCCTTTATTTATTATTTAATTTTTTAAGTACCAATTGCAGGGCCACCACCAAGAAGGACTTGTTTCATGCACTCACAAACCTCACTAATTTCACTGGCAGGCCCATAAAGCAGGACACCATACACAGATCTTAAGGTTGATCTGCAGAGGTGGAAACTCCCAACTGCAGGTGAAGTTTTACTCTCTTGTCTAATAAGCATTAGGTTGGAACACTAGAATCATCATATTTAGGCTGGCAATAGAGCTCCCTCCACTCCCCCAGAAAAGTGAGCCTTGTTTTCCCCTAGGCATAATGCAAACAAGATGGAACTAGGCATCTCAAGGAATCCTCTACAGTGGTACCTTGTTTTGAGTCCAGGATCCGTTCCGGAGCCCCGGACGCTCCACGAAAGGGATGCTCGACAAAGTGCCGCTCTGCGCATGCGCGAAGAGCGATTTAGCACTTCTGCACATGCACGAGTGGCAAACCCAGAAGTAACCCATTCCAGTACTTCCAGGTTTGCCGTGGACGTTCGCTGAAATGGACGGTCGACAGGACAGACTTTCACAGAGGTATTATTGTACATTAAACAAGCACCCTTCTTGAAATGTATGCTTAATTGCAATTGATCTTCTGAGAGACAGCCATACAAAGCATTCCCTTTAGAACAGAAAAGTGTTTCAGTTGAAAAATATGATCCTTTGTTATTATAATATCAAACTTAGGAATTTCATGAGTTTCCTAAGAACCTCAATTTTCAGGCCTTCTCTGTAGATAATACAGTTGAAGACTCTTGTATTTTCCCCATTTTAGAAAGCAAAATATATGGATTGTACCAATGCAAATAAGGAAATGTGCTTATTAACTGATCGCCTTGAAAATGATCAGCTCAGCTATCCTCATGCAGAAGGAAACATTCAGTAGAAGACACTTCCTATCAAGGGTATTGCTACTGTGACAGTATTCAGCTCAGCTGTTGCAGTTGTACTTAACAGTTTCCACTGCAAATACCAGATGCATAAAAGGTGCTTTTTCTAAGCCTTGAGGTACCACCTGGGGCTATTTCTGATGCCTTCAAAGGTCAAAATTAATAGTGAGAACAGAGATCCTTCTCTTCTTTGAAACACCACCAGCCAGCTGGGCACCCAATTCTGATCTGCACATCATAGGTAGAAATCACTACAAGTTGCTCATCCCATCCAGCGAACACATCTTTGCATGCAAGGATTAACCCATTGCACAGCACAGAAAAGGGTCCTGGTAACAAATGATAACCAGTTCATTCAAAAAAAATTCACTACACATGTACTGGAGAGACTGGCAACCAGACTGGCCTATCCAAAATGTAGCCCTAGGGAGATTATCTCCACCCTCTTCTCCAACAGTCAGCATCAGATGTGTTTATAACAAAACAACAGCATGGAACCATTGCCACACATGTTCACATTACTCACGGGCAACTTTCAACAGAGGTCTCTGTATTTCTTTTCCATTATGCTGGCCACTAGCACCCGTGAGTGATTAATACACACACACACACACACACACACACACAATATGGAGCTACCTATGATGATGCAACACTGCATTTGGCAGCACAGCAGACACAGATAAAGAGATGGTTTGGTTGTCTACTTGGTGTCCCTCCTTAAACTTCATTTGCAATCACATACCAGAAAGATGGTGACCCAGGATGAGAAAAATGTTTTCCAAGGGCTCAGAAAGGCACCTAATGCATTACCACTGTATGCAACTCTGAATGTGGGCTTCATGATGTAGGTTGATGGTATATCATGCTGCAGTGAGATTTTCATCTGTGGCCGCCACAGTATGGGCTCTGCTTTATATATTTCCTCTGGCGACATGGGCCACATATTAATCCTGTCTTAACTTGAACTTGGCAGATCTCATACTGAGACCAGACTCTTAATAATACCTGGTCTTAATCAGTGGAAAGAATTGGGACAGGAGGCTTGGCTCTGCTTAGGAAATCTTGAGCTATACTGAGAATACCACCCCATCCCAAATGGTCAACCAACCAACCACTAAGGCAATGAATGCCCTAAGCCAGGAATGAGGAAGCTCAAGCCCAAGCGCCCAATGTGACCCCCCCCCCCAGTCATCTAACTGACCCTTGGGACTCTCCTGACATCACTGGCCATGCTCTGTGCTTTTGCCTGCCTGAGACGTCTCTTACCTCTGGCAATGCCTTCTGCTTGCCTGGATGGAGAATTGTAACTGCCAACTTTTGCATGGGCAATATATAGCTAATGTGCACGTCTGCCCCATGTACCACTGGAATGTGGCCCCCAGAAACTTGCCCAGGCTTTAGGCTAAAAAAGCTTCCTGCTCTAAGCATTTCCAAGGAAAGCGAAGACAGGGAACCTTTATTCTGCCACCTAGATACACGGAATGCAGTAAGTTCAACCTGCTACCTCAATGCAATTCACACTGGTACTGAGGAACATATTCTCAATGCCAGCTTCTTCATGCTTTCCACTTTTAAAAAGTGCATTGTCAAACAGAAGCTACAACAGACATGGCATGATTAGTAAATGCTTTGTGCTCTTAAAGAGCCGCAATTACAGGCATGTGGAAAGAAGGAAAGCGGTCCCTGAGATGCGCTCTCTCACATGCCTCCCAAGAAGCGGCAGGCCATTAAAATTCCATGATGAAGAATCAAAACAGCCTGGGAACAGCCAGGAGGCAATACAGCAAATTAATACACCAACTATCCCCAAGGAGGATGGCAAAAAGGGAGGGAAAGCGGGGGGGGGGGGGAGACTCTCGTCGCTTTGCAAAATAAAATTATACTACTAATGATAACAGAGTCACCAAACCCACCCCCCCTCCCACACCACTTCTAATGATGGGTGTGGAATTCCCAGTGCTGCTTCTGACACTTTGAGAGAAGTCTCACCACATCACAGACAGACAGCTGAAAAGAAAGTCTTGGTATACTACAATTTATACAGCCTTTTAACTGCATCTTCCAAGGAACCCTCCATGCAGAGCCTTCTCCTTGACACCAAAAAGCCGCTCCTCGCACACCCATGGCTCTACACTCAGCAATCTGGCTGGCGGCTCTGTTTAAATGAAGCAATGGGTTACAAGACAGTGACTATGCTACCTAGATGAATTTCACCAGAAACCACTAGGGAGGTAAAGAAAACATAGGTTAAGGCAGACAGGTGAAAAAAACAGAATTTGCCTGATAACAGTGCTTCCAATTGCATAATACATTTGTGAAAGGCTTTCCGGAGGCAGACAGTGCTTATAAGAACTGGCAGTTTGAGCAGTAGGGAAATAATTTACATGGCATAGAGCTAGTATGGGCAACTATGGCCCAAGGTGCTGCACTTTTTGAAGGATGCTTTTCTTTCTGCTACATGCCAGAATATTATATCTCTTAAGTAATACAGCCTCAATAAGCTTGGAAATTATGGGAGGAATTCACCTTGCGCTAAGCTGATCAGCTGTCATTTCAGCTTGCCTGAAGGAACAATTCCCCCACCCCTTCCCCTGAATGCTATTCCAGGGGTTCTCCAGACTGACTGCCCCTCACAAGCCAATTCTGGAAAGTGGAGTTCCTTATGCAGGTCCTCCACTGATAGGGCTAATTGATTCCCACCCATTAGCAGGGCCCACTCATAAGTTACAAGCCCCAAAACATGTTTACTTGCTCACCTAACTGCATATATACATAGATGTCCGTCATCAGATATACAAAGTAAGACCTAAAGCAGGCACAGGCAAACTAGGCCCTCCAGATATTTTTGGGACTACAACTCCCATCATCCCTGGCTAACAGGACCAGTGGTCAGGGATGGTGGGAGCTGTAGTCCCAAAACATCTGGAGGGCCGAGTTTGCCTATGTCTGACCTAAAGCTTAAAAACATCACTTGGAATCAAATTAAATTCACTACCAGAAACTTGACAAGTAGCTATTTACAAGCCGAGCTCAAGGCTCATCCAAGTTTAAGCTACTGGCTTTCATCATCATAACAGAATAAGAGCTGCAGAGAATATTAAGGTTATCTAAGCAAGTTCCTGCCATAACGTAAGGTACTTTCAACCACACACCTCTACAGAGTATGTGTGCCAAATGACAAAAAAATGAACAAGGTACTGAAGCAATAGGTTTAATAAACATTACAAATGGCTCAAAAAGGACAAGACAAGCTACATATTACAGTAGAATTTGCCCACCCAAGTCTGGGTTGTTAAATAATACTGAATCTTTCCATTTTAGCAATGCAAATGAAACCTTCTTGACCCTCTAGCACAGGGATGTCCAACCAGTAGGTCGTGATCTACTGGTAGATCCCCAGCTGACCCTGGCAGATCACGGGATCCTTATCGTGTACAAAAAGTTATGTGGGGAAAGCTAAAATAAACTCTGCGCAATTCTCCCCAAAAAAGCTCAGCAACTCTGGGCACTTTCCTCCTAAAAAAAGCTCAGCAATTCTGGGCAATCCACTCACACCACGCATGCTCCTCCTCCCTCCAATGACAATGGGTAGATCACTGTCAGTTTTTTATACTGGGAGTAGATCACAGTCTCTTGGGAGTTGGATATGCCTGCTCTAGCACAAGTCCACTCCACTCAACATTTCATCACCAGTCATGACCAGTTTTCCTGCTTGGCAGGGGGTTGGACTCGATGGCCCTTGTGGTCTATTCCAACTCTATAATTCTATGATTCTATGACATTCTGCCAGAACTATAGAACAAGAGTGAAAACTTCAAAGATCTCTAATGAAAATTTCTTCCTAACCTCACATATCCCTCACTGAGGCACCAGATTAAATAATAAAATATCCTTCATATAATATATGTTGTCCGCTCCCATGACAATAATTTGAAGTGGCTATTTTGGATTTTTACATTCTCTACTTTTAGTTAGCATTTTCTTCAGACTCCCAGGCTAAATTGAATAATGGATAGAGCCATTCCTCACATTTAAAATTTCTTTAACCTCCCTATTCAATTATTCCCTTGCTATTATATTGAGCTTTCTAATGCACAACACAAAGTCTGCTCCTTGTCCAGGTATCAGTCATCCAAATTCATTGGCCCAGTTCACATGTAACACTAACAACATATACATAAAATCAATTCAAATTCAATACAGAAACCAACAGAGTATTATCATTTTAATGGGTATTTTTAATGGTATTTGCTTTATGCTGCAGCGCAGTTCTGCAGTTGTTGTAGTTTGCTGCCTTGGACTCTTGAGGAAAAGCAGGATAAAAATGTTTTAACCCAAATGTAGAAAAGGAAGTCACCTATGCAATTTGTTTCTGACATGCATACTCCACAAACCAACAGATACCATACCCTTCCTCACAATGAAAGCAGAAGGTGATGGTTACCTGGCTGTGCAGTGTGCTGGTGAGCACCTTCGGTGGGAAGCATCAGCAAGAACATCCAAAGAATAGAGAGGAGATAGCGGATTGAACTGGAAAGACAAGAGAGAATTGGTTAACAACATGTGAAGTAACGTTAACTGAATACAGACAGTTGAACTATCCTTACCCAGTCTCTCTCACATTATCTGGAGTCTTAGATTCCATATGTAGTGGCAGGCCAATTTCTGACCCCAGGCCACACTGCTCACTCATCTGGAGGAGAAAACCAACTGAACTTCGAACACACCTAGTCAAGAAGACAACACCTTTCTCCACTCTCAAGTAACAAAGTAAACCTCTACCAGTTAAGTCTGTTTTCATTTGTACAGAGCTGTGTACAAAGGAGATTGACATCCACCTTCACTGCGAGATGTTTCTTTGTTCATAGTCAACTTGAGAACCACCAGCATAGATGCCACTTTAGCATCACAAGATCATCTGCAAAACTCAACTGCAGAAACAAATTGTTCTTTACAGAGATGTGAGCAAATGAAGCAATCAGCTTCACCAGTACTAATGATCACAGCATACTGCATTTATTTCTCCAGAAAAAGAACAAAACTTTTACCACAACGAGAAATATTTTCTTCTAGAAGGCAAGGGAGCAGCACTTGAGGTTCTAAAAAAAAAGAACAACCTAAACACTATTCAAACATTCAAACACTATTCAAACATATGATATAGTCCATGTGGTCCAGAACGAGTGAATTAAACAGTTGGATGCTAACACACATTCTTCCTGCATGTGCAAAACTAACATGTCAATGATACAGCTGACCTCAATGGCTTCCTCCCATGTGCATGAGAAGACTAACATGCAACTCCCCATCAACCTATCTGCTGTAGCGTAGTCTCAGGAAGGCCCTGCTAAACAGCTGGATCAGTTCAATCTTCAATCACAGAGAACTTAAATAAATAGTAAGGAAAAGCACCAATAAACTACAGCATTGCAAGATGTCAGTTTTTACCCTATCAGCTATCTCTATGGAAGCCTGCAAATTCCAATCTTCTAAACAGCTGTAGTGCCTCTTACCACTTGCTCCCAACCAAACATCAAAGAAATTCAAATTGCTAGATTGACTGGGTACTGCAAAAAAGCACTATTTCCTTTAAAAATAGATGCCCTCTTACTTTAATTTTGAACAATATAAACATATAAGTTATCCAGTTACTGGAAGCTCACTATAAAACCCAAGGAACTTCAAAATAATGTGAACAGCTGGTTGGAAAAAGTTTGGGCATACTGTAATCAGATTCACTTTCAGATGGATTATGAGTTCAAAATGAAGTACCGGTATGTCACTGCAGATTTTTAAACTACACTTTTGAGTTTATTAAGAGATTTTTTTTTGCTATCAAATGAGGAACACAGACCTCATCTAATTGATTAAATTGTAACTGAACTAACAACTACTCTGTACATTCAGGAGTTAGTCCATTAACCTTTTGCACTGGTGTAAGTTAGTTGAGGCTGCAAATTTAATTGAGAGAACTGAAGTGTAAATATTCAGTGGCTCTCCCTATTAGCAGTGGGAACCAGAACATGGAAAAACCATCTCTGAATATACTTGGAATTACCAGCTTTTTCTCTGTCTTACCTGCACAGCTAAGAAAGTACCAGCATGGCTAAATAACCAAGTTAAAGCAACTATCAAATGCAGTAAGACTTCTTTTGAAGACAGGGAGAGAATGTTGTTGTTACTGATAATGAACAAACAATTAAAAGGGGCAGAGGGAGAAGACACTATGTTCTGGAAAAATCACATGAAAATTTATAATTTATTTATTCTTACATTTACATCCCACCTCTCCTTCAAGGAGCTCAAGGTGGCACATGTTTCTCCCTCTCCTCATTTTATCCTCACAATAACCCTGTGAAATAGGTTGGATCAGTCACTATTTCTCAGCCTAAAAATCACCAGCTGAGCCAATGGCCAAGAGGGGATTTGAACTATGGATTCTCAGGTCCTAGTCTGATGCTCTAACCACTACACTTTATTGGTGATTCAAGATGAACCAATAGAAAAATGCACCCCAAAAATGCTTTAAATAATCAGAAAGCTAGATGGAAAGGCAGCTAGAAAGAGGGAAAATGTAGGAGAAGGCCAAAGTTTTAGGCCCTAGGGCACTGTTTGATACAAGGAGTCATTGTGAAGTAAGGTCTTCCAGCAAAGGAAGGTCTTTCGGCCTTGCACACAGGCTGCAAACATGGAAGAAATTGGAGGCCACGACTTCATTCTTTCTAGAGACAGAAATCAAGTAAGAATACACAAGAGAAGCAAAGTACAGCCATCTTACCTGGTTGCGATCTCTCATTCCCATTGACGGCAACCAGAAACTAGAGAGATAGTAGAAGAGACGAAATTGGAGGAAGCATGAGAAAAGAATTGGAAAAAAGGAGGGGGAAACAGATGCACAGAGAAGAAAAGAAGAGGATTAAACATCCATGTAAGACAGGTGCATTAAAGACAGGTTTAAGACAAGGGGAGTTAATCTAGGTATCAATGGATGAGAGAAACTCAATCCAATGGATGCCACACTTAAATTAACAGCAAAAAGAGTAGGGAAACCAGCACCCCATAAATAAAAGGGAAATTTCAGGCATGCTCATCCACCCACCCACATCTGTGATGTCCAAGAGGATATACTAATTCAGAAATGTAGATAATTCATTAGTAACAGAAGCTGGCGACTACCTTGGGTACCCTCCCTACCATAGCCCAGCAGCTCAGGTACTTCTAATACTGAAGTTTCTTTTATTAATCTATGCTGGGTTCTTGTGCATTTTGCCAATTCACATAGTGCAAGAATGAGGAAGATGATTACATTGACAGGAGCATTGCACTGGCCTTTTTTTTTTTTTTAGCACAGTGGGAAGAGGATAGGAAACAGAAAGGAATACAGAAAGGCAAGCACATCACCCCTTCTATAAGAGATGGCTTTCTAATAAAATGGGAGGATCCTCTCTGCAAGTTAAGAAGGGACAAATTCTGTATTATGAGCCTCCCCCTCCCCCTCCCCAGACTTATAGACCTGTCAGCAGCATTCAGGTGCTTACTCTTTTTGGCAGGAATCACCAATGATGTGGCTAATCCTCTCAGTGCCCATAGCACTCATGATGGTCTCCTGAAACACAAAGTGACAGGGGGGAGGGCTGAGGCTACAATGGCAGATGACAATGGATGGCCTATTTATTTAAATCTGGGCCTGCCTCAATTGGGTTTTTAAAAGGATGCAGTGAAAGGCAAATTTTAAGAGAAGAAGGGCACACAGGTATTGGGAGCTGAACCCTCCCCCAGCTAATCCCCTATAGTATGTTACCTGGACTGTCAGGGTTGGATACTGAAGAGAACCTGGCTGAGAGGGACTTCAGGAAGGTAAGCTGCAGCAGAAAGGCAGGCTTGGTTCCTCTCACCAATGTTTCCCATACGCTCTTAAAACTAGGTCTCCTATCTCCATTTCTATGTGTGATTGGGGCAGACTCAGCCTTAAACGAACAGGTCTGCTGCTATCACATGAAATATGAGCCTCAGGCACTCTCCCTCCAAAAATCAGGCAGCACAGACACACATGACACACCCATAAGACAGTGCATTCTTGTTCACATGGGGTCAGAATAAATGCATTACCCTCTGAGCAATCAAGAAGTGTGACTCCAGCAGCCTTGCAAGAAGTTAACATCTGAAGACAGTTTAGGGAAGTTTTTAACGACTGATGTTTTAATGTATTTTTAGTATTTTGTTGGAAGCAGCCCAGAGTGGGGAAACGCAGCTAGATGGCTGGTGTATAAATAATAAAATATTATTATTATTATTATTATTATTATTATTATTATTATTAACCTTCATGCTGATAAGAGAAAAATGTAATGGAAATTCATGTTTCCTACACTGCATAGAACTAACACTGTCTCTCTGTTTCCTATGACATAGTTATCCAGAAGGGCCAAAATATTACTGAACTGTCCAATAAGCATATAGCTAGAAATCGCAGTATGGTCAATGTCTCAAGAACATGATGGATTCAGTCTGAATATTGCTGGGAGTGATTTAAGAACTGGAAATTTTACTCCTAGATAAAATCTCAAACATTCACATGAAGATGTTAAAGTTTCATACATTCTCTATCCCTATTAAAGTTATTGTGCAGAAAGTGAGGAGGATTTTATTTCCTCTTGCTTCAAGTTCCTTCTGTGTTTCTTTCATTGGCTTGCAATTTTTCTGCTCTGTTTAGGGAAGTAGGAAAGGAACGTTTAAGACCACCCGCTTTGCTCTTGGTTATTTAAAAGCTCTGACCTAAAGCCACAAGAGTCTTAATTCACTTATTTTCTGCTCCAGTTCATTAGGGTCAACAGATGCTGAAGTGCTTCAGTGGTGCTGCGTGTGGGGGGTTTTTTAAAGTGTATATATGTCACATCATGTTCTACCTGTGTTAACCAGAACTACTTAACAATCTTGAGTAAATGAGCAAGTCCCATATAAAAACCTGATTAGTTTGCTCTTGTTTGTGCATGTAAAACAACAAAAACCTAGGACTGGATTAGAATATAAGAAATGTGGTCACTCATCCAAGATCAGCCCTCCGATCTGAAACATTACCCATCCCTCACAAGTGATTAATCACACGAGGCAGCTTGCAGTCATTTCTGGTACCCCCAGCCTTATTATTTCACATGAATAAAAGCAAAGGTACCCAAGACATAGAGGGCAATGGTATGTTCTTAGTAGATAAAATAGCTTTCAGAAACTCAGCTCAGTGTCCTGTAGTTGCATATACTCACAGTTCTGTGCATGAGGTTGCTTGCCACACAGAACAAATTGCCAGAAGATTGGGATCAGGATCTGATCATCAATGGGTAGCTTATGGCCAAGAACTCTGAACACTATCACATGCAAGGTTTGTGGGGAAGCAGCAGCAGGGGTGAAAGATAGGCTATTTGTTACAGTAGAGAAATTATTAACTTAAAGTGCCGTAATGTTTAAATTTACGGTTTATTACTGTGTAAATTACAAGCCGTACTTTGGGTAATTAGCAGCTCGCTGGCGGGGAGCTTTGAATGAAACTCATTATTTATTATTACAATTTAGAAGAGAATGGGGGAGGGAGAGCAGTGACCTCCACTGCAAATGACATAGATCCCTTTAAGGTGATGAAGATAAATTAAACAAGTAAATATTATTCTTATTTTGGTTCATTAGAAGTGCCTCCTAAAAGCTTAGGGCCCTAGGCTCTTACCAGTGGCCTAGTCAAAGGCACTGTATTCACCACAACTAAATCTGCAATTCAACAGTATTTAACTTAGCAAGATTAATAGAGCTGGGGTGTGAAAAATCTGTCAAAGACAGAGAACAAAAAAGGAAGGGACACCACCCTCCTGTACAGATGAACCAGTTAACATATAGGCTTTATGAACACAAACTCCCAATGCACAGAACTAGATCTGGAGTTACACTGAGTGGAATTTTACTAATTCCACAAGGAGGGAGGTGAGAAGCAACTTTTGCCCATTCTCCCTTCCCTTTGTGCATCTCTCCAAATATCTGCTATGCAGGTTTGGGAGACCCTACACTCCAGTGTTGGAAGTGGTAGAAGAGGAAAGGGGCTAAAATGAACACACCCTGCCTCACTCTGCCTCCAGAAGAGTCTACATCAGTCCTGTCCAAAAACACAAGGAATTATGTTTACAGAGGGAGATGCCTGGATCCAACCCACAGAGCTTCCAACTTCCACTCAGACAAGGATTAATTTTCCTTCAGCGAGAGCTCCAGGTGAGTAAACTATTTAAAGGGTCCAGCTTCCCACAACAAACTCTGCAAACTATATTCTACCAGCCTCTTAAAGTTTAGAAAGCAAAGGTTGCAGAACTCCAGCTTTACCATACAAATGCTTATGATGCATAACTCAAAACCAGAATCCCTGCAGTCAACAGCCTTTACCTTTCAGCATTTAAGCACAACACACGTTCCACACTATATACCAGTGACTATGTATTACAAAGTATTACAAAATCTTCCACCCCAGCTAATAATACTGCATTTCAGGGATTCCTTCCTTGCACCTTACAACTGGCTCTTCCAGTATTGTTTTTAATATTTGGTTGGAAGCCACCCAGAGTGTCTGGGGAAACCCAGCCAGATCGGCGGGGTATAAATAAAGTAGTAGTAGTAGTAGTAGTAGTAGTAGTAGTAGCAGTAGTATACTGCACTTTTATAGCCAGCCACCCTCCTTTCCTCAGCACTGTCCTATTGTCTAGTTTCGTGAAGCTTATGGACTTCTTAAAATTAGCTTTACCATGACTATTTACAAGTAGCTAAGAAGTTTTGACATACGTCAACACATGAAGCAAATTTAAGGCCCATTCAAACTTTTCTTTGTCCTGTGATTTGGTCAAGTATTTTGTATCGATCTATCATCAAGGGTCCGAGACGGTATTTTGTCCCACAACTTTCCCCAGGAAAGCCTGCTGTTTACTGCTGAATCAGACCAAATGTCAATCCAAGAAAAACCCAAAGATAAATTTGTTCCTCTTCTGAACCAGTTATAAAATAGCTCCTGAACAGGATTTCATGCTCTTTCCTGGGAGAGGTGTTGGGAGTGGTTTGCTTCTACCTCCTTTCTTTCTTTCCCTGCCTACCCCTGCAGGATCAGGTTTCAATTTGTCTCTCCAGCTTCAAGCAGTGCACTTCTGGTTTTCTTGGAGAGCTTGCATTTTTTATTTATTCTACTTTCTCCAGCTAAGCAATCATATAAAAACTACAGTCAAATTATATACATGTTCCCGCTTTGGTTGGACCAATCATAAACAATCAAAGCTTTATTTTCTGTCTTTAATAATAAGTATTAAAGAATATGTATTGGAAGGGTTCCAGCTCCTAATGATTATTTTATTATCTGGTTTTCTGATTCCCCAGTTTTCTGATTCTGTGACTCTCTGCTACAGGTGGGCAGAGTTGAAGGTGGAGACAACACAAAAAGTGGACTGGGGCAATAAAATCACAAGTAGGAACATACAACCCCGAACTGAACTGAAAACAGGTCAAAGATGGAAAATGTGGCTGGGCAAATTGTTGCATGGTCCACTTTCAGCTGCAGGTAGATCTCCTGCAAGTGATGCAGCAGTCATCAACAAATTACTATTCTCAAAAAAGCAATACCTTGCTCACCAGCCTCCTACGGCCTTTCCTGAGGCAGCGGGTAGGAACACTGGGAAGACGGTTCAAGCGGGCATGAAACCCTGGGTGGGGAGAGGAAAGAAGAGAACGCTGAAGACAGAACACTATCAACACAAAGAGCACAATAAACAGTTAGTTGTAATACAGAAACAAGAAACTAGACTGCATTCCAATTTCCAAATCGACCTACAATATTGAGCTTGGGCATGCTGTTATGCTCTCTGTATTTCTCTCTATTTACATAACCTATATGAAGAGTGACCATAGCCATATGGCAAGAAGGCAGCATGGGTTAAAGCACCCCCTTCTGACACTGTTGTAATGCATGCTAGGTGAGTAGTATTCTTGCACCAAGAGCACTGAAAGTTGAAGGTACTGACCAAGCTACTTAGGATAATAGGCATAATCATACATACCATATTTTTCGCACCATTGGACGCACCGGACAATAGGACGCACTTTGTTTTAGAGGGGGGAGAACAAGGGGAAAAAAATCTCCCCCTCTCTGCCCAGCGCCCCTTCAGTGAAGCGGCAGGAGGCGCTGCACAGAGAGGGGGAGAACTTTCCCCCTCTTGTTTTCCTGCTCTAAAACAAGGTGTCGTTTAAGGTGCGTTCAGGCGGCTACCTTTTAAGCCTGGAGAGCGAGAGGGGTCGGTGTGCACTGACCCCTCTCGCTCTCCAGGCTTCAGGTTCCTTTCGACCTGCTCTTTGGGGCTGGGGGGGGAAGCCCACCACCAGCCCCAAAGAGCAGGTCAGGGAGCAGCGGAAAGGCGCAGCGGAGAGGCTCCTGCCATAGCCACGCATCACCTCTCCAGCCAGGAGAGGGTCGCGGGGGTTGCTTTAGCCCCGCGCGCGCTCTCCCGGCTGGGGAGGTGATGCGCTGCTATAGAGGCTCCTGCCATAGCTGTGTGTCACCTCTCCAGCTGGGAGAGGGTCGCGGGAGGCTGCTTTAGCCCCGCGCGCGCTCTCCCGGCTGGGGAGGTGACGCGCTGCTATAGAGGCTCCTGCCATAGCTGCGTGTCACCTCTCCAGCTGGGAGAGGGTCGCGGGGTGCTTCTTTAGCCCCGCGTGCGCTCTCCCGGCTGGAGAGGTGACGTGGGGCTGGAGAGGCTCCTGCCATAGCTGCGCTTCACCTCTCCAGCTGGGAGAGGGTCACGGGGCTACGGCGTCTTCGCTCCATAGGACGCACACACATTTCCCCTTCATTTTTGAAGGGGAAAAAGTGCGTCCTATAGAGCGAAAAATACGGTAGTCAGAACACCTTTCTGTAAGTCAGCCTGCATTTATCCACAATAAATTAGTATTTGCTTCTCAGCTACATGGTGAGTGACAAATTTCACACATCTATTAAGGAATCTGACTGGCATACAGTGTCTGTCTGACTGCACAATGAACCTCCATTTACACAACCTCTCTCCCCCACTCTTCCCCTTCTAGCTCCATATCATCTCCAGAGCCCCACCCCCAGCAGATTTTAGAAGCTACAAGCAGGAAAAGGAAGGAGAAGTCTGCTCACACAAAACCGGATGTTACCCGCAAGCATTTCAACTGTGTCAACTTTCTCCACAACATTTACTGAGAATCTCACCTCTCGTAGCTGGCCGAGAGGGCAGAAGGAATGTTGGATCTGAGATTTTTTCAAGGCTGGAATCCATTCGTTCCATGTCAGACTGGCGGTCAGTTCCCCACTTGGGCAGGAGGTTGGGAACCGTGAATCCTGAGACACATTCTCCCTCATAGAACCAATCGCTCTGTTCATCATCACCTAAAGGAGAAGGAAAAAGCTGATCCAACACTCCAAAAATCAACATCATTTGAACACTGTTGGTTCTCTCCAAGCTATAACAATGAAATAAGCAGCATTCACTTGTATGAATATTCCTTGCTAGAACCATTATGTTTGCTCATGTACCTAGAACGCAGAACTTTATCCTACATGTATAACAAAATGTCTGAACATTATTGTTTGTGTTCCAAGGTGAATTTGTTCTTTATGTTTGAGCACAAGAACACGTTTAATTGTTAAAGGTCTCCACCCCCATCATCCTGCTCGGACACTGAGGTCTAGTGCCAAGGGCCTTCTGGTGGTTCCCTCCCTGCGAAAAGCCAAGTTACAGGGAACCAGGCAGAAGGCATTCTCAGTAGTGGCACCTGCCCTGTGGAACACCCTCCCACCAGATGTCAAAAGAAAAACAACTACCAGACTTTAGAAGACATCTGAAGGCAGCCCTGTTTAGGGAAGCTTTTAATGTTTAATAGACTATTGTATTTTAATATTCTGTTGGAAGCCACCCAAAGTGGCTGGGGAAACCCGGTTAGATGGGCAGAGTAGAAATAATAAATTATTATTCTTATTATACAACTATATATACGTTGTAAAAAAAAATCAACCTGAATTTGAAAGCTAGAGGAAGACCCCTCAGCCTTCAAAAAACTGGGGGGGGGGGAGAATCCAAACAAGACTCACAAAAGTGGGGGGGGTCACATTTTCTCAAATACACACAGTATTTCAATGCTGAGACAATGCAACTGCCCCATGAGAGAACCACTGCTTTGAAGGAAGGCATAGATTTGTTGCAACAGAAGAATAATTACAAGTTTACTGAACAAAACAAAACCAAACACAAGACATAAGCATTTAGAAAAGGCATACAATTTTCTCTCAAGACCAATTAAGAATACATGAAACCCAATATTCTCTGGTACGCCTATTGTCTAGCACTTACCTAATTAGGACATTAACTCTGAGTAGTGGTCTTTTCTACTTCATCCTTACACATCAAAAAAGCACAGTGCTGAGAGCAGTTGGCCATTTTTTTCTAATATTCTATATTTCTCAACATGGATGCTGCTAAATATTATCTGACAGCTTGCTAGCTCTCCAGTTTTATTATGATTTAGAAAGTAACAAAAAAGGACTGTTTTGATACTGAACAAGAGTCGTGATCTAAATTAACAGAAAGTCTTGTAGCAGCTTAAAGACTAACACATTTATTATGCAGTAAGCTTTAGTCTGTGATTATCATCCAAGGACCTTCTTCAAGTGCCTCCTCCTTGAGAACAGGCCTTTTTGGTGGTGGCTCTTCATTTGTAGACTGCTCTCCCCAGGGAGGCTCAGCTGGATGCCTTCATTACATATCTTTAGGCACCAGACAAAAACGTTTCTCTATAACTAGGCCTTTGGCCCTTTAAACGTGTTGGGTGGGTGTGTTATTGCTTTATTTGGCACTTTGTGTTCTCATTTTGTATTTTGAAGTTGTGAACAGCCCTGTTATCTTCAGATGAAGGGCAGTATGCAAATTTAATAAATAAATAAATGTATAAATACTTTAAGCATAAAATTAAAGAAGAGAAACATAAGAATGTAGTTACCTTGGCGACCTTCATCATTGGTAAAAAGGCCAGTGTCACTACTGCTGCACACACTACTGGTTTCACTGAAAAGAGAACAGAGAAAATTAAGCACAAATGCAATTGATATAATCCACTTTGCAAAAACTCTTCACTGCACGAGGGTCTCAAAGCACTTTCTAGACAGCACACAATAATGCTATTGCTTTATTCATCTTTACAGCCTGGTTGACCCACACATGGGATGTCAGGAGACCCTTAAATGAGCAGCACAGTGGTGGCCTATCAATTTAGATGAGTATCACATATGAATCTTATAAAGGGTTCTGATATATAGTAATCCTAAAAAGCAAATTAGTTTAGAGACATTGATTAATATTCCTGCAGATGCTATTTTACTAAGAAAGAAACCAGGAGAGGGTAAGCAAACAGGTGTTTCAGTTACCCAATTATGGGAGAGTAAGTGTTATTATTATTATAAATTAAATTTGTATGCTGCTCTTCATCTGTACAGGAAGGGTGGTTCACAATACGAAAATACAAGATAAAAATTGTTAATGTGTGCCAATGACATCTAGCTACTTTATACTCTATTTCTTCTTCTCCTACAGTCATAATGAAGAATATAGTGCAAACACAATGGTAATACTGTGTATTAACACCTCCACTGTCAAAAGTAGTATGTTTCTGAATACCAGTTTTCTGGGAATCACAGGTAGACAGGATGCTACTGCATTCAGGTCCTGCTTGTGTGCTTCCCACAGGCATCTGTTTGGCCACTGCAACAGGATGCTGGACTATTGGCCTGTTCCAGTGACATAACATACAATATTTTAGCCTCTCTTTCAAATGGCATCATGTCTTATAAGAAAGAATTATATGAAGCACATAAGCAGCTGCCAGTTACACCAGGCTTTCAATTTGGTCACTGCAATTCTATTAAGAGATAGTGCTCCCCTGAACACCAAAGTTCAACTTGAAAATATTACAGATATCTGTAATATGACTGGCTTCCAAGAACACTAAATTTGTATGGGGGGATTTAATACTGGGATTAGAACAATTCAATTATTGTGGTGCATTGGGAAAGACAAGCACAAAATTCACTTGGAACGCATTACATTTCATGATTTAAACTACAAGAAACAGCAGAGCATAACAGCAAATAAAAACCAGAAGAATCAAGAAAACAGGAGTAGTCAACATGGTGCCTTTCAGATGGTTTGGACTACAGTTCCCGTCAGCCCCAGGCCCCCAGCCAACATGGTCTATTGTCAGGTTTCATGGGACTTGTAGTTCAAAACATCATGTTGGCTATCCCTGCAATAAAACCAGTTATTGTAGGCCTGGGCAAATAAAAAAGGGTCTTCACATGGTGCCAGCAAAGACATCAGACTTGACACTAGGAAAGCCCTTTCTCTGGCTGCTGCCCATCTAGCTTCAAAGTATGCATGAGTGTTGTGGGGAGACTCGGAGGGTGACATCCAATAAAAATAATAGCCTTTGGGCAGTCTCATGCAGCAGAAAATGGTCCTTCAGGTAGCTAGATCTTAAACCATTTAAGGGTTTAAAGGTAATCATCAGCATTTTCTATTTTGCCCAGAAACTAGTAAGTTGCTTCAGGACTGGTGAAATACACTCCGTTTACTAGCTTTCAAGAAGTGTTCAAAGGCAGTTCTACATACTTCCTTCAATAGTCATGGAATGAAGAATGTTGGTTCTGCAGTTATTTGGCACTGTTCAATCATGACACAATGAGCAAATAAGAAGATGTATTCGAAGAAAAATAACTGTAGGGAATGAAATTATATTCTCCTCCAGACATGCCAGCAATCTGTTACAGAATAATTAAGAGTACAAAGAAAATGAGAACAACTGATTGGGTGTTTGCAAGGCAAAGTGAATGATGATATGAGACATGTTTTATGAACAGTGGAAACATTACAGAATTTCTCAGCCTTACAGTCATTTTGTCACTCTAACTGATGAAACTTGAATTTTAACCAGCAGATGAGTATTAGATTAGTTAACTAGAACAAAGGGACACCATTGACAAAATCTGATGGATAAGAAGATGCAGTTGGAAAAGGGACTAACATTTCTTATAGGATAGCGGTGTATGTACAGTGATTAACTTTCTTTGCCTATTAATTTCATTAAAATGCAAAATAATTTGATTATTTCTGAAGCTCTATAGCTATTCATTGTATGTCAAGCAAACAATTCCCAGTACCAAACAGACACTTAGACAATACCCTGTCAACTATTCTTTCTTTCACTTTCATAAAGTATTATTTCACAAAATGAATCTAAAAGATATAATCAGGAGCCTCTCGGGATATTATCCAATGAAGTAGTCCCATTTGCGCAACAGAATTTCCCCTACATCTTCCTCTCCCCATCCACCCCCTAATCTGCTTCAGAGAGTTGGGAGAAATTCCCAGAATAGATTTGGGAGAACATGGTAGGGGAGGAAAAGAGCAGTTACAGAAGAAGTTTTGCACAAACAGGACAACTTTGTTGAATACAACTCAGTTTCTTGTCAACAACTCAAGATAATACAGTAGGCTAAGTGCTGCTAAGTGTAAGCACCTTTGGGAGGACAGATGGGACATAAATTTAACAAACAGATAACTAATGAACCCAGGGTAGAACAATCCCTGCTCACAAACTTCTAGTCATTCATCTGGTCATCTGCAGTGAATTAAAATCAGCCACCAAACACAGCAGTCTGGCAAGTCAGCCATGCTACAAAGTAATAACATATGCCCAAACTGGCTTTTTTAAAAAAGGTAACAAGTAACATTTACAGTGGAACCTTGGTTCACAAATTTAATCCGTTCCAGAAGTCTGTTCTTAAACCAAAACATTCTTAAGCCAAGGTGTGCTTTCCCATAGTAGCGGGGGGACTCAATTTACAAATGGAACACACTCAACAGGAAGCGAAACATGTTCTGCTTCCAAGGCAAAGTTCACAAACCAAAACACCTACTTCTGGGTTTGCAGTGTTCTTAATCCAAGTTGTTCATAAACTAAGCTGTTCTTAAACCAAGCTACCACTGTACACTTATTTGCAAGGCTGCATGCAGCCATGAACTTCACTGGGTTACTTGCACAAGTTACTGTGTATATAATCCGCCTTTCAGGATTGTTGTGAAGTTAAACTTTCATTCTGGCCTATTTTAATGAAGCATGGAATACAAATACAATAACTCTTATGTACTTCTTATGTTCCTTCTAACTTCTGAAAACCAGCTTTTTACTACTATAAAACTTCAAGAAGCAATCACACTATAGTCTGAGCTACAAGAAATACCACTCCAAATTTGCACACAGGAAATACCAACATATTACACACAGGAATGGGGAATGTAATGCCTGACATCAGCTCAATACCAGTCTTTTATTAAAGAGGCTTTCAGTGCAGCCACAGAAGACAACATCACAGAACCAGTGTTTGCAATTCGCTAGTTGCCAGGTGCGTTTTGTGACAGGAGTGGGTCCAACTGCAACTATGTGGAGATCTCTGGATGCCAGATTGGCAACTGACTTCTCCATCTGGCTGACTCCCAACTTTCTTAAGCAGGTAAGCAGAAAAGCTTTATTAAGTGCATTTATATCCCGCCTTTTTCTCCAAGGAGTATATGGTTCACCCCATCCTCAGAATCCTTACAATGATCCCGCGAGGAAGGTTAAGAGGCTATAACTGGCCCAAAGTCGCCCAGTGAGCTTCATGACTGAGTGGGGATTTGAACCCTGATCTCCAAGGTCCTATTCTGACACTCTTAACCACTATAGTCTGAGCTATAAGAAATACCACTCCAAATTTGCATCATCATTTGTAGTATCTCCAGGAAATGCAAACGTATTACACACAGGAATGGGGAACATAATGCCTGACATCAGCTTAATACCAGTCTTTTGTTAAAGAGGCTTCCTAGAGCAGTGTTTCCCAAACGTTTTTGGGCAACGGCACACCTGTTTACCGGAAAAAAATCTCGCGGCACACCACCATTAAAGCCCCGCCCCCGTGACGTCATTCGGGGAGCCGGCGGCCCGGGCCTGAGCTGGAAGGAGAGGCGGTGCTTTTCGGCACAAGGCAATCGGCCTGGAATTGTTTCCCGCGCGCTGCGAAAGGGAACAGCTGCGGTCGCGCGAACCCTCCGGCGCTGGGAGGGGAAAGGGCGGAGTCGCAGAGCACCAGCTGGCCGAGCGGTTGCGCGCAGCGTTGCGCTTTTGGAGAGCGTGCGGCTGCTGCTAGGGGATCCGGGGACGTGAGCAGGCCTGGCCCGACCCGGGTTGAAGGAGGACAAGCCGGCAGCGCGCCAAGTGAGTTCGGTTGCGCGCGACGGCCCCCGCTCCCCCCACCCCCGCCGGATCCTCGCCGCCGCCGCCTCTCGCCCGCCTCCCTCCCACGGCACACCAGCCGATGTCTCACGGCACAGTAGTGTGCCGCGGAACACCGGTTGGGAAACACTGTCCTAGAGCACTTCTACTATGGAGCAGCTATATAAAATTTAAGTAGGTAAATAAATACAGTGTAGGGAAAGCAAAATGTCACTTAAGAGAAGGATCTGAAATATTTTCCTTGAAACTTTTATTTGTTTTATTCTGCATTGTTTTATTCGATGTTTTAATATGCTGAAAAGTGCTTCAAGGTTTTTTTCTTTCTAATATAAAGTGGTATAGAAATGAATAACAACAATAGTAAATTACACATAAACCCCACACAAAAAATGGCACCTAGACATTCTGTGGCTGTGACCACAACCTAGGTTTAAGGTGCCATTTGGTAATTAGCTTATATATATGGATTTCTAACACTTGACAGCGTTGGGGAATCTTCCAACCAAGGCCTTCTTGTTTGGGCATGTTGTCAGGAGTTCATATTGTATTTCTTTTACATTTTATATATAACACTCTGTTTTAGAAGCACCATCACCTACTCCAAATTCCCAAGGTACGGTGGTGGAACTAAACTAATAAATCACTAGATGGTTGTTACAGGTCTACAGAATTATATATCTTACTGTAGCTTCAGCACAAAGGTTCATGCAAGGAAACCAGAGTTTCTTCAACCTGCACACAGATGGCAAAGCACACTATCCTTCAGTATAGGCCTTGCAGTCCAGTAAGCACTGATTAATGACCTCCAGTTACAATGGAGGCTACTTACTTTAACCACAAAATAATGAATGCTATTGATCCGACAAGCTACTGCTATAGAGTGTTATTGATCATCCAATCTTTTGTTAAAATGGCCCTCATTTAGCAATTGCACTGTTGCAAACACCTGGAGCAAAGCATGCCTATAATTAAATAGCCTGGAAGAGTTAAATTGAGAGGTGATGGACAGATCTCAGCTCTCCCCCATTTAGTCCTGCTCCTGAGCTATTGTTTGTGTCAGGAAGGATATTGATTTTCTATAAAAATAAGAAAACAAGAGGCACAGAGGGGGTGCAGAAGGTCAGGCCGGGCTGAAGGAGGTGGGGGAGGCTGACACTCTGTCTCTGTCACTTGCCTTCTAGGAGTAGGGATTCCCCCCCCCCCCAACCTCTAATACATTAGCTCAACCGGGCTCTTAAGAGCTACTTCAGGCTATCACCAAACAAACTGCCCGTCAAAGGAGAAAATAAGTGAACAACAAAGAGGGAAACAAGTGGGTGGTCTGATAAGTCTAGTATTTAACAAGCCATGGAATGCAGCAACTAAGGTGGTGGTTCAGCATGGTGTTTTAGTTAGAATCAAGCACTACAAAGAAAAATCTATTTAGCGTTACCAAAAGGAAGTTAAGATATACTCAGCAAGTCTAAAAGACCTGAATCAATTTTGTTAGCCCTACTAACAGAAGTACAAATTTACTGTTCCTATGAACATTGGTTGGCTACAATTTTACTATTGTCCCTCCAAAACATGCCTGTGTCAGCCTTACAAATGGCAACAAAGGCATTTGACAACACAAAGCTTTGAACTGCAATCCTAAACACCCTTCTAGAAAGTAGGTTCCATTGAACACAGTGGAACTTACTTCTGAGTATATAAGCACAGGATTGTGATATAAATTAATGCAAGAACTCAGCTAATGTCCTGCCTGGAAAGAACACAATTGCTACTAAAAAAAAAAATCTAAACATTAAAGGCTCCATTTCTACAGTGGTTCTATTTCTTGTGAGGTTGTGGACAGGTTTTAAAGCAGAGGTGTGATTGTCATTTGCCTTGGTTGCTTTAGTTGACATTCCTACACTGCAGGGGGTTGGACTAGATGACCCTTGGAGTCCCTTTCTATTATTCACAACTCTACTGCAATCATCAGCATGTACCGTTAATTTGTATGCCCTTTCTTTGGAGGATTTTGCTCCAAGTAGTTCACAGCTTGTCAAATGAAATGCAGTATGTTATAGCAATATGCACTACACAGCTACATGATACAAAAGAAAGGCCTAGACATCTCACCATTCTGACATGTTTTCATCAGAGCCTTGTTTCTGTTCATCTGCTTCACATTCCATCCTCTCATTTCTTCCCCCTTTGTTGAGGAAGGCTCTCGTCTCTGCCGACTCACAAAGTCCTCGGCTTGATGATGTCCAAGGAGCATTCTCCTTCCAACGTGACAAGCGCTGCTTCTTAGCAGATTTGAACCTGCAACCCTTCTCATAACTCCATTCAGATACTCTGAGTTTTTGCTGGAGGCTAGCAGCCACCTCTGAAGTCACGCGCTTAACTTTTCGACGGCGCCTTAGCGGCCGGCAAGGTGCATTCTCAGTGAATGAGTCTGACTCGTGCCACGAGTGCTGCTTACTTCTCAGAGTTGCACTGAGCGTTGGATGGCGTTTGGCTACTGCCATGTCATCTGAGTCACTGAAGTTAGCAGTCAGCACTTCCCGGCAGTCCTCAACAACTTCATCCAGGCTGGATTCAGATGCTCCACTGTAGCAACAAGCATGCTCTGCTTGGTGTGTTAGGTCTGAACGCCGTTTGCGTCCTCGCCTTTTGCGAAGCTGCCGTCGCTGCTGTCTTGGGCTAAGAGTCATTTCTTCCCACAGCTCATCCAGCTTGTTCTGTTCAGAAGTCTGCTCAAGGGCTGAGGCCAAATCATGCACCAATTCATCCATGGGCAATGTCTGCCAAAAGAAAAGTAAACAATTAGAACTAGCCATCATGTTAGAACATAAAATTCATATCATGTACTTTCAGCCTAGTAACCAATGCACATCTACCAAAAACTGTTTTTGATTCTATACCACAATTGTGGCTTGCCTTTTTAAAAATTCTTCACCTTTCCAGCTAAAGGTACTGAAGTGTACTTTGCCTCATACACACCCAAAGACTACTTTTCTACTTAAGGAACCCTGGGGAAAGAAAATTGACCCCAAAAACTCCTCACAGGAAAGAAAAGCTCTGTTTAATCTCTCCAAGACAAGTAGGAACTAAAGCCCAAGGAGCCTTACGAAACCATTTCAGCTATATAACCAGGCTGTACGAGTAACCTGGATGAAGTACTGTACACAACAAGAGTTATCACATCTCAGTCTAATATATCCTATGGGTTTGCTGCAAGAATAAGTGAAGTGAAACAATGTTCACCACCCTAAGCTGCTTTGAGGAAGTGTGTGGTGGGATTGTGATCCCATCTGGCACCCTGTAGTCTTTAGAACCGTTTTTATCACTACACGTACGTGACCATCCATAAAGCATGCCACATATAGTATCAAAAAAGAGATGGCTAGCAAACTTGTTACAAGGGACAAGTTAAGAAATAATTTTCGGTTTGCAACGCTGCTCCTAACTTGCTCTTACATCCATTTCACCTGGCCTGCCACTTTGCATTAGCGTTTGTTGAGAGAATGGAAACAGGAGAGGCTATTCCTTTTTCCTAACCCTCGTTCTTATCCCAGCTGCTGCCTGAACCCTAACGGGCAGGCAGCCCCAGGTTCAATCCCTAGCAAGGACACCTGCCTGAAACCCAGGAGGATGGCCGCTGACAGCCAATGCAGGCAACACCAGCTACTTCCCTGCTTACCTTCTCCTTCAGAAACTGCCTTTCCCTTCAGCAGGATGGCACCGAATACCAGCGAATGTCGAGCAACAATAGGAAAGGGGCCTATTGTCCTCTGCCTGCGTCGACGGGACGGCGAGATGGGCGGACTCGACGGGAGCCCAACAGTCTTCCCCGCGCGGCGGCCGCCTCCGTAAACAACCACCGCACCCCGCCCGCCTGCTCGGGCTGCCTCCCCTGAAGCACCAAGGGCCTCTTCGCTCTAACCAGCCCGGCCGGCCTCCCCCGCCCCTCTCCCTCCCTCGCCCGTTTCCGCAGCTCGGCCTCGCTTTCTGGAGACTTCGCCCCCGGCCCCTTCCGACGGCTTACCCGGCTCCCGCGACGGCCTCTCAGGCCTCATCCACCCCTCACCACAGCCGCCTCTTCCGTAGGCCTCTCCAACTCGGCGCCGAGTCCGTTCCGCACGCCACTTCCGGTTCTCGGAGCGGAGATCTGCGGGCGAACGGGGTGGGGGTCGAAACGTCACTTCCTTCCCTTGCAGAAGCGGTGACGTCACACCCCTGACCGGCTTCGTCTCTCTCGCTCGCTCTCGGACGCCCCAGTGCCTCGGCTGAGGCGGGAGGAGGAGGGGACGGCGCTGAGCGGGTTGCCTCCTCTTCCCCACTTGCCTGTCATGTCCAGACATCCTTGGGGTGGCTTCCGCGCGGAGCTGGAAGGCGGCAGCTCAGCCCAGCAGCATCCCCCTGTGAGGGAGGTGGGGCTCTGTCCTTCTCGAGAAGGGCTTATCCACGCCCAGCAACTACGAGTTAGGTCCCAAGGACAAAACACGCCACCCG
The DNA here is from genome assembly GCF_965112155.1 of Podarcis liolepis. Lineage (NCBI taxonomy): Eukaryota > Metazoa > Chordata > Lepidosauria > Squamata > Lacertidae > Podarcis > Podarcis liolepis. Next base: position 30,777,170 of record NC_139554.1, read on the forward strand.
CGTGTCCAGATCGGTGGCGAGGTGGAAAGCGTTTTTGGTCCTCCCCGAGGCTTTATTTTCCCGTCTGATGAAATGGACGAAAGCTTGTGCCATAATAAGTTTTAAGATGCCACGAGGTTCTCGTTTTCGCTTCTTCAGACTACGGTAGTAAAGAGAGAGAGAGGCAAACGTCGCATTTTACGCGCGTGCCTCTTTCGCAGTTCAGAAGGTACGCGTGTATTTTGTGCTTAGATGTCCTATGCAAAGTGAGCATCAGCCCAAGCGGTCCCTTTTTTCTTTGTTCCATTTATATTGTGTTTTTCCTCCTCATGGATACTCGGATCGGGGTACAGAGCAGGTTCCTATGCAGGCACTGACTACACCTGCTTGACTGCAAAAAAAAATTACTTGTTCGGTACATCTGCTGCCAGAAGTCAGAACATCAGGACTGTGGTTCTTTCACTTTAGATGTTGTGTCCAGAGCAGACTATTGCATTCAGTCAGGCTCTTGTCTTTTCCACCTATGTAGAATAAGTTGGTACTGTTCTTTATTTGGGGCTTTGTATATTTAACGAATCCCCATTCAGTTATGAAGCTCCTTGAGTGACCTTGGGCAAGTTACTCTCAGTCTAACATACACCACAGAGCTGTTTTGAGAATAATGGGGGCGGGGGGGGGTTGGGTTACATCACCTTGGACTCAGTAGAGAAAAGGCATTAATAAAGAAGTTACCCCACGCATTCAGCACAAACCTGAAGTTTAGAATGGTGAGTTTAGTCTACACAATTATGAGAAGATTGGAATTGATGTAGAGCAGAGTATAATAACATGGGGGCAGTGAAAACAATCACGTCTTGGAACAGGTGGGGGATACCACACTTCCTCCCACACTGTAGAACTGAACTCTTAGCCAGCATGACTGTACGAAAAGGTGATAGGAAGTCAGCCTTGTGTTTAATGAGTCACCTACTAACCATTGGCAATAAGGAATTCCATGCAGGCAAGTGAGTGCACTAGCATGGGGTGGGGACAGCCCGCTTGCCAAAGAGGAAGGGAAAGACATTCCTTATTGGCCTGCATGGAAATGCAACAGGCTGCTCAATGATTTTGGACTGCAACTCCCATCATCCCTGATCATTACCCATTTGGACTGGAGTTGTAGTCTGAAAGATCAAAAAGGCGCTAGACAGGATGGCTGCATTAGAATGCCCCGAGTTGTGAGGCAGTTCATCACTTTATTTGGTGGTATTCACATGGAATTGGTGAACTGGATACACTTTTATTTATTTTTAATGATTTTTTGTAACAAATTTAACAAAGAAAATGTGATGGGGAAAACCAATCAGCTCCCATTAGCAATACAGTAACCATTAACAATTAATTTATATAAAAATGATATAAGCCTTCCAAAATGTTAATCCCTGCTGTTAATCCCCATACTACAGGAATATAATCTTAAAACACATGAACCGTGAACCTCTGCAAATATCAAGGATACAAAATGGATATGGACAACAACTTTAGTCAAAAAATATATCTTTTATGTCCACATAAAAACTATAGACTTTTTATTATGGAATTGTCTTAGAAGGTGAGAATTACCCTATTCGGGTTGTCAAATCTGTTTCTCATGGAGTGATTTCCATATAAGTGACTAATCTCATGCCCGATCCCTCCACAGAACCATAGAAATCCTCCGACCACATTGTGATAAGAATGGCTAAATATGGCATTTGCTTCCTGACAATTCAAGGCAGTACACTTTTCAGAGAGCTATCTGACTTTTAGAAGACACTTGAAGGCAGCCCTGTTTAGGGAAGTTTTTAATGTTTGATGTTTTATTCTGTTTTTAATCTGTTTGGAGCCACCCAGCATAGCTGGGGAAACTCAGCCAGATGGGCGGGGTACAAATAATAAATGATGATGATTATTAGTTTGTGAGGAACAAACTAAATACTCGGTGCCCCAATCCTACCTGCTCTTTGGTCCAGGAGTAATAATATCAGGACTGTGATTCTGGGACCTGAACCCTCGCAGTTGCGCAAGGGTAGCTTCTAACATTCTTGTACTAATGGCAATAACCTGTGCTTGCCACCACATACGCAGCTATGGCACCTCTAACTTATGCAATACCTTATTGACCCTCCTGGACTACAGGAACTACCCCTTATGTGGCTATTGGTTCTGCCCTCATTTGCAGGGCATATCTGCAATGCTCCAGGCCACTGCTTATGTTGCTATAGCTAAAACCAATCTACTGAATTTCACCCCCACGCTGCATATTTCCACATGGACCCATTTAGCAACATCATGTTGGGGAACCATATTGTGTGTAGAAATCAAGTCAAGTGACCTACAGTACATCTGTGCCTCTAACCTTCAGTTCACCTGCCTGATTTACTAGTGTATACAGTGTCTTGCCACAGTTTATGAAGTTCTTATTTATGAAAATACCAGTGAGTAGTTCTCTGACCTCTAGCCTTTATATAACTGAAAGTAACATTTCTCCATATTGAAGTTCTGACATTCTTGTATTGATTCACTTAAGATTTGTGCTTTGGCAGATCCGTTGTTTGGACTCTCTTTTCCTTCCTATCTTGACCTGTGCATAGAAATCATAACTTCAGTGGTCATTGTGCCCCCATATGCTCACGCCCAGTCTGTCATATTAAGATTACACATCTTAAATCATGGGTAAGTGAAGAAGTTATATCCACAAATTCAGATAATGTGTGGAAGAGAGGAAATCTGGCTGAGAGGACTCATGTTTGAAGAACAGAAACGCTAACACAGGGGTAATCAACCTTTTTATACCTACCACCCACTAATGCATCTATTTTGATGGTAAACATTTCCTTACCGCCCACCAGTGCTCAATGGAAGGAGAATTCAGCTTATGCCGTAGAACCCCCTACCGCCCACCTAGAATCCTGAAACGCCCGCTAATGGGCAGTAGGGACCAGGATGACAACCCCTGCTCTAACATGTTCAGAGCTTCACTTGTCCAGCCTGCTTGCATATGCAGATAAAATTAATTCTAGATAATGCATTTGAGACATAGGTTACACAGGTTTCCTTGGTGACACAGAAATCTATCCCAGATAGCAGCATTAAGATATACCGAAGTATTTCCCAATTTATACTTCTCCTGGCTACCATCTTTTAAAACAGGTGAAGACTCTGTCCTGGACTGTGTTGTGAGAAAGGCTAAGAGTTCTTCACTTCTAAAAATGGCTTTAGGTTCCAGTACCAAAGACTTATTTCAGAAGCAGGTTCTTATTTCAGAAGCAGGCCTAGTACCACCAAAGCAAACCCATTATTAGAATTAAGTATTCAAGCAAACATTTTGTATTTCAGGCTGTAAAGCAAGCTAGCCATTTAATTTTACTTGGATGAATTTATTGTGGTTCCCTGGGTGACTACTGACCTTTAGGACAGGTAAATTCTGTTACATTGACTTGGATGCCCTTCCCCAGAGAATAATAATTACTGTTTGGGAAAATGTGTCGACATCTGGCGACTTCTCACTTTTTGAATTGGCTTTTTTTTTTTTTAACTCCAGAAGTGCATCCTACAGTATTAGGTTCTTTAGAGACACTGCCAGAAAGAAGGAACCTCAGATGTGGCCATCCCTTTGCACTTCCTCCTAAATGGAAGTGCAAAGACTTCATTTAGCTTCTGATTTTCCTATGTTCCCTCAATAACACTTCTACACTTTTGTCAGTTAGCCTTATTGCCTCCCTAGCTGATTTCCTGCTTCTGATATATTTCATATACATTTACCCAATCTCTTTGAAAATGGCACACTTAATTATTACATTTATTCTTTCACTGCATTCCCAGTCCTTTGCATCCATATAATTTCCCAATACTATATTACAAATGTACAAAACAGTATATTTGCAATAGGTTTTTTTCCTAGTAAATATTATACGTTTTATGTACTTATTTTAAGACAGGCCCCATCTGCTTGCATCTTTCTTACCATTCAGCCCTCCCGAGCGACGTGAGTATATTTGGACAGGCCTCGTTGGCCAACACTAGTCTTTCTCTCAGCTAAGCTTTCCTGTGAAGGCCTAACTTTTTATTAGCAGCTCGGGTAGGGAAAATGAGCTGGTTTGCTCTGGCTAAGTGAATGTTCTGCAACCCCTGATGCTTCTCAGCTAACCTTTCAGGGGTTAAAGAGAAAGATAGAAGGAACAAGAGACAAAGGGAGGAATAAAGTAAAAAAAAAAAAATGTGCCATGAAGCTTCTTGCAGCAAAATGCAGAGAAAGTCATTTCCAACTTCTTTCATCTCCGAGATGAAGCCACTAAATAAAAGGGCAGTGCAGAACACAAGGGCTTTTAATCTGTCTCATCTCCTTCATAATAACTGCAAATTTTCCCTGGGCTCCTGGGAGTGAGCCTCTTTCCTCTGTCTTTGCCTTATCTCCCCCCTCCATATTTCACAGCCGGCTCAGCTCCCCTCACTCGGCTGCCCCCGGCCTAGTCTCTGCGAGGCCTGTGGGAGCTGCCAGCTCCTAGGGCCTCATTGTTCCCGGCTTGGGAGGAAGCTCAGAGAGGGAATTGAAGGCAAGTCAAAGGGAAACGGCATCATTGCTGCTTCATTAATGGGAGCCTTTCAGCGGCAAACATATCAGAGAGAGGTCTTTTCAGAGGCAGTAATTAGCAATTTGGAGCTTTCCCCCCTCAGGAGATGCAGCTGTGATCTAACGAGCGGGAGCAGCACTCGCCTCCTTTTACACTTCATATTTATTGTTTTTCATTTTCTCCATCTTCCTCCCATTGTCCAGACTCCTCCTCGTTACCAGATAAGGCCCTTTTATTAATCGCTCCCTTTTAATTCTTCATTAATGATAATAACTTTCTCTGGCGCATGGAGAGGAGTTAATCTTTCCTGGGTATTGAGAAGGACAGAGCTGAAAGAGAGAGAGAAGGAAGGACTGAAGACTGGACAAAGCAACAATTGCACCTCTGGCTTCTTCCTCGCCGCCTTGAAGAAGTTTCCGAAGTCTTTGGATACGGGATTGTCAGAAACGCTTCAGCTAATTGCCTAGCTAAGTTATGGATTTGATGGCCCATGCCAGGTTCTCACCTAAGGGAGAAAGCAACACTTGAGGAGAAGGAGACACTTATGGAGAACCCATAAGAATGGCCCTCAGTTCAGCTGGCAATTCTGGTTGACTCCCAGGATTGATAGATACGGTGTCCTGCAGAACAAACAGTGATAAGTAGTTGTTCTTCACAGTTCATCCCTCAGTCACTAAAAAGCCTTCTAAGAGAACCACAGATGATGCAGGACTCTCTTCTGGAGTGCTTGTTCCCTGAAGCACAGAGCATCTTATTTCAGAATTCTCTTGGGATCAAGTTGGTCCTGGTTCCAAACTTGGGAAGAACCAAGATTGCTCTTGTCAAATGGCTTCAGATTGCATTCCACCATGTATACGCTTGCTATGCCTCCATTCACTAGAGGAACCTCTCTTGTCATTTAAGACACTGCTTTCATTGGAAGCCCTGCGTGGAAGCTACTCTGAGCTTCTCAAATACACCCTGCCACCTCCTTCCCCTGCCTTTTAGGATCAGGAAGCAGTGAGGCAGTAAGGTTTATCGCCCATTTCAAGTGCTGCCGCTGTGATGTTCCTCTATCCAGTGGGCAGTAAGTCAAAAAGCAAAGGGGCATGTTCATTGGCCATGATCGCTGCCAAGCCCCGTGCAGGCAATAGAGAGCTTGATGGCAAAGAGGAGGCAGTAGCTGAGCAAGCGTTAGGATGGAGCTGCCGTGGGAGGGGAAAGAGAGCGGTTTGACAATCTCTTCCGAATTATAAACATATCCTCTTTAAATACATTTCTAAGGATAACATTTGTATTACGGCGTCCTGTGGTTGCTGATAGGGCCTTGCTTATCGCCTTGGTCTCTCCTCTTTTCTCTGGGCTCTGCTGGGAAAGGTTCCTATCTGGATCTGAGCTGACAATCCTCCACTAGGCAATTGTTTCAGTCCCGGGGAAAAATTAATTTCTGCCTATCGTTAATTGAGAGAATTGTGTGAAAAGCTGGGAGGGGGCTGGAGAGGGAGGGAGATCGTGTTATTAACAGTGTCCCTTTCATAACCAAATACCCTGATTTCCATCAGCGAGATGAGAGACTCATTACAGCAGGAAGGTGATTAGAGAACTTGGAAGAGCTAGCAGGCTGAGCAGCAAAAGAGTGAGGAATTTGGGAGGGGCTTCCAGCAACAGCCATTCCATCTCATGCTAGATACTCTCTTCCTCTGCCCCTAGTACCAGGTGACCCCTTTGCAGTTTCTGGCCGAGGATTCAGCAACGGAACATAGGAAGCTGCCTAATAACAAGTCAAACAATCTAGCTCAGTATTGTCTACATAGACAGGCAGAAGCTCTCCAGAGTTTCAGGCAAGAGTCTTCGCCAACCTTGCCTGGAGATGCCTGGGATTGAAGCGGAGACCTTCTGCATTCAAAGCATATGTTTTACATGAGAACTTGGGAAGAGTTTTGGATCAGACCAAAGGTCCATCTAGTTGGCATCCTGTTCTCATAGTGGTGAAGAACATAGTGATGAGCTTTCCTAGGGGAAGCTCAGAAATGGAACATGAATGTGAGAGCAGCCCCTGCCCTGGAGGTAGAACATAGCCATTGTGACTAGTAGCCACTGGTAGCATTATCCTCCATGAATTTGTCTAATCCTCTTTTGAAGCCATCTAAGATGGTGGCCACCACATCACCTTGTGGGAGCAAATTCCACAGTTTAACTATAAGCTGTGTGAGGAAGTACTTTCTTTTGTTGACACTGGTTAAGAAAGTGAAATATTTAGGGGTTAACATGACCGCTAAGAATGTGAATTTATTTAAGGATAATTATGAAAAATGTTGGATTGAAGTGAAAAAGGATCTAGAAATATGGTCAAATTTGAAGTTATCGTTGTTAGGCCGAATTGCTGTGATAAAAATGAATGTATTGCCAAGAATGCTGTTTTTGTTTCAAACATTGCAAATTTTGGATAAAATGGACTGTTTCAAGAAGTGGCAGAGAGATATCTCTAGATTTGTCTGGCAGGGCAAGAAACCTCGAATAAAATTTAAGATATTAACAGATGCTAAAGAAAGAGGTGGATTTGCCCTGCCAGACCTTAAACTTTATTATGAATCAGCTGCATTTTGTTGGCTGAGAGAATGGATGCTTCTTGAAAACACGGATGTGTTGGATTTGGAAGGTTTCAACAACGTATTTGGTTGGCATGCATACCTGTGGTATGATAAGGTTAAAGCACACAAAGCATTTTAAAACCATATTGTCAGAAAAGCACTGTATAATGTTTGGATAAGATATAAGGACTTGTTAGAAAATAAAACCCCAAAATGGTTGTCACCAATGGAAGCAAAGGCTCAGAAAAAACTCAATATGGAGGCCAAATGGCCGAAGTATTGGGAAATCTTGGAACAAGAGGGAGACAGATTAAAATTGCAGAGCTTTGAAAAATTAAAAAACAGAGTACGAGATTGGCTCCATTATTATCAAATCATGGAGGCATATAATTTGGACAAAAAATTAGGCTTCCAGGTGGAAAAATCAAAATTGGAAACAGAATTGTTAGAAGAAGAAGAAGAAGAAGAGTTTGGATTTGATATCCCGCCTTTCACTCCCTTTAAGGAGTCTCAAAGCGGCTAACATTCTCCTTTCCCTTCCTCCCCCACAACAAACACTCTGTGAGGTGAGTGGGGCTGAGAGACTTCAAAGAAGTGTGACTAGCCCAAGGTCACCCAGCAGCTGCATGTGGAGGAGCGGAGACGCGAACCCGGTTCCCCAGATTAGGAGACTACCGCTCTTAACCACTACACCACACTGGCTCTAGACCCTAAAGTTAAGAATTTGTCTAGAATGTATAACTTGCTGTTGAAATGGAATACTCAAGATGAAACGGTGAAATCTGCTATGAGTAATTGGGCACAAGATGTTGGACATAATATTATGATGGCTGACTGGGAACAGTTATGGACCACTGGCATGAAGTTTACGGCATATAATGCCTTAAAAGAGAATTTAATGAAAATGATTTACAGGTGGTACATAACACCAGTCAAGCTTGCAAAAATTTACCATTTGCCCGATAATAAATGTTGGAAATGTAATGAAACTGAAGGTTCATTCTTTCACCTTTGGTGGACATGCCCAAAGATTAAGGCATTCTGGGAGATGATCCTGTTGGAATTCTGCCTAGGTCAGAGGAATGTGCCACAGCGTAGGCACCGGCAGATATTCCTGTCGACCTCCCCGCGTCTCCACTCTGCTGATAAGCAGGCGAGGTCTCGGCGATTCTTCTCAGATGTATGAGAGGAACACACCGTTCATCATCTCTCCCCTTTGGTGTCCCCCAGGAGGGGAAAGAAGCAGACAGAAAACTATTTACATCCTTTATTTCTGTCTCTCATATCAGTACAGAGAAACATGTCTGCACTCGACAACAGCAAGAAGAAACTCCACCCATGTACTTCCAGTACGGGTCATATGACACACACACACTGAGCTAACATCCGGTGCTCAGTACAGAATGAACTGCCCCTTTGTTTCCATGGCAACAGTCACAAACATCCTGTCTGGCTTTCCAGCCACAAGCAGCTGACTGAGCTGCTTGAGCCTTTGCTTGCTGCAGCATTGGTGCTTTATGGTAACAGATCTATAATGAAATGAAAAAGGTATTTAAATATACCTTTCTGAAGAAACCAGAGGCCTTTCTCCTGGGCATGGTCAGCCAATTGGTGCCTAAGAAGGATAGAACTTTTTTCATGTATGCCACAACAGCAGCAAGAATACTTATCGCAAAGCACTGGAAGACACAAGATCTACCCACCAGGGAAGAATGGCAGATGAAGCTGATGGATTACATGGAACTGGCGGCAATGACTGGCAGAATCCGAGACCAGGGAGAAGAGTTGGTGGAAGAAGATTGGAAAAAATTTAAAGTATATTTACAAAAACATTGTAAAATCAATGAATGTTAGAAGGATTCTGGAACGAAGTTATATGGCTTTAGCAGAAATGTTATAAAGAATTAAGTAAAAATAGATTGTTAATGGACCAAAGTGGAAAATTTAAGGTTAGAGTGTCTTAAGTTAAATTTTAGAACGAAAATTGAGAAAGATGGAAAGGACTTGCTGAAATAGCTAATTGAACTAGAATACAAAAAAGGGAGGTGTGAGGAGGTCGATGAAACAAGTATATGAAAGGTAAAGACATGGAAAGGCTGGATGTGTTTTTAAATGTTTTTGTTCAGTTTTTTCGTTGTTTTATTGTATTGTTTTTTGTTATTTCTTTTTGTTTTTTTGATGTATTGTAAGGTATTGTTTTGTTTTGTTTAATTTTCTATTGTTCTTTTTCTCTTTTTGTAACTTGCAAACTCCTAATAAATATCTTTTTTAAAAAAAAAGAGGAAGTACTTTCTTTTGTCCTTAATCTTCTTTCATTTAGCATCACTGGATGGTCTCAGGTTCTAGTGTTATGACAGAGAGAAGCTTCTCTCTATTCACGTTCTTTAAACCATACATAATCTTATAGCGCTCTAGCCTATCCCCCTTACTTTCATTTCTTCCAGATTAAAAAGCTCCAAATGTTGTAATCTTTCTTCATGGGGCATTTGTGCCAACTCATTGATTATTTTTGTTGCCGTTTTCTGAACCTCTTCTGGGTCTACAATAACTTTATTTTCAATCTCTTTCCTAATATCCCTCAGCACTGAATTCACCTTTTTCACAGCTGCCATAGACTGGATTAACATCTTTACTAAGCTATCCACTCGTTCCTAGTCAGTCACCAGTTCAGACCCCATTAACTTACAAAATTAGGAATTCCCCCACCCCCATGTGCATCACTTGCTTGCATTGAATTGCATCTGCCGTTGTACTGCCCATTCACCCAGCACAGAGAAATATATTTTGGAGCCCCTTGCAATTCCTTTTTGTTTTAACTACCTGGAACAATTTGATCATCAGCAAACTTCACTATCCCAATGCTCACTCCTCTCTAGATCATTTATGGAGACGTTTAAAAGCACATGTCCCATTTCTGCTCCTTGGGGACTTTTCTACATCCCTCCACTGTGAGTACTATTTATTCCCATTCTTTGCTTCCGGTTCCATAACCAGATACTGATGAGGGACCCTATCAAAAGCTTTTTGAAAGCACACAATGTCTACTGGATCACCCATATCTATATGCATATTTGCTTGTGATCCAATCTCTTCTAGGGGTTCCTAAGGATGAAAAACCATGTCTCCATCCCCCTGCTCCCAGGGCTGCACATTTTTAGCTTTGGCCTCACGGCTAGTGGCTATAATAGTCAGCTTTGGCAGGGTCAGTTATGTCATCAGAGGAAGAGCAAGGTGGGGCCTGAATCCAGTTCTTTCGCATTGAGATGGTTAGGTGGTTGGGTCTGCCTGGGCTCCATCTGTGATTCATGATACTCAAAGCACTTTTGAACCACTCTTTCATTGTTGGTGTGCATCTGTGAAAGACAGAAATGCATTAAGTACACCTCTGTCAGGTTTTGAAAGTGACTGAAGTCCAGGTAGGAAGGTTGGTTAATTTGCAAAAGAGTCACCGAGATATCACAAACAGGTCGTTTCCTAAAGGGTTTTTTTTTTTACTTATCTTTTTTTTCTGGGAATGGATTGGGGGAGAATATAAACTGGCATTTTTATGCAGAAACACTTCATGAGCCGCACCAATCCCACAGTAAGCACCTTTCTTGAAGTACCTGTGTATCTTAGTACTTCAGCTAAGCTGGGTTGTGAATTTGGCTGCATATCAGTGCAACAAAAGACCCAACTCATAGTTGGCAAAACCCAACTACAGCTAGTCTAACATGGTTAAATTATAATTATTTAATATATATTAAAATACTTAACTATAATAAATCAGATATTAACATAGCATAACAGTTTGCCAGTCATCTGTGTTTTAGTACTCACTGACCAGATCTCTAAAAGGTGGGATCACATTTACTTCTTATTGAATACATGAGTACAGTATTGCTTCACATTTTCCTTATGTTTTTGTAAGTAAAATACATTACTATTTTTTTACTTCTTTTTTATTTATTGATTTTTTATTTATAGTAAATTTTTTGGTATTAATATTTTATTGAAAAGGTTTATGTTATAAAGAAAGAAAGTGATACAAAGAAAAATGTGTAGAAAGAAACAATATACAAATACAATATACGGAAAAAACCTAACCCATACATTCTTAAATAAATTTGATATTATTTTCCTAATACATATGTAAATCTCAATAGCCTACTACATTTTGTATAAACTCATTCCAAATATTGTCATACTAATCCAAACAAAGCCTACGTCTGTAAGCAATCCGTTCATAAATTATATATGTTATATAGTCAATCCATTTATTAAAAGGGATCATATATAATGGTAGCCAAGAGACTGATATTGATGAACTGGAAGAATAACGCTATTTATAGTAAGTTAAAGAATAACACTCAGGAATAACTCAAGGTGGGTGCCAGCTTTTTTGCTATGGCCTTGTGGAAGAGGCTGAAGAAATTGTAGGAAAAAGAGAAAATGAGAGAAAGAGGTGTGCCAGTTATAAGAGGAGGGTTTTTTTTTGTTTTGATTTTTAATGAGTCTATCCTGAGTGTGCTGAGTCTGGTCCACAGAGAAGCAGGCCACTGAGTATCTGTGTGTTGTGTGAGGGGGGCCTCACATCCACAATAATGACTGGAAGTGTTGCAATGTATTCAGCACAAAATGAACCCAGTCAAGGGGTAGAGGTGTAGGAGGGGATGGATCATGTCCTAATTAAAAGAAGAATAGTAGGGAGAAGAAGGGGAAAGACAGGTCCGATTTAAAACCAGCCTGACATATAGATACATAAAGAAAATTGCTTGGAAATTGAGAGAGTGGCTCATAAAAAAAAAAAGGAATGAAGAAGCATCGCTGGAGAACCAAGCAAGGGAAGAAGCATCGTTTTTAAGGGTGGACATATAATCCTAGAAATTCACATTAGCTGCAGCAGCAAAAACAGCAGTTTTGTTGCCAAGGTTCATGTGATAGCCTGACCCTAGCTCTGCTCCGTATGAGAACAACCCTTCCTATCTAACTGTACTGTTTCCTAGGTCTCTAGCAACTCTCCCCTCCTCTGTCTTATACTCCCCCCACCCCAGCTTGACTCACTGACCAAGGCTAATGGAGAAAAGGACTACAGGAATACAAGTATGTGTGTGGGAAGAGGAGATTCAGCTTCCCTCGCCCATCTGCCCCTTTGGATATCAAACCCTGCGCAGGTTCTGAGATCCTCAAGGGAGACCCTTCTCTTGGTCCTGCCACCCTCTTAGTGTCAGGAGCTGGAGTCAGGAATACGTTAGCAATTAAACACCCAGTGTCAGTGAAGTTACCGGTAACTCTTCATTCAGAGAAACCAAAACAGCACAGGCCTAGTGATCTCAGCAACTCATCCTAGGAGGTGTTGCCTCAATGGGGCAGTTGCGAGGACTGAAGGTCCCCATATTCCCACTGCTCTCTAAGGCTTCTCTCCCAATTCCTTTCCCAGTAAACTGAGGCTCCTTTGTCTTGTCTCTATTTGCTCTACTCTCTTCATTCATCTCTGTGTTATGGGAGACCAGGGAGGAGGGGAGCTGGTCACAGCAAGTGGGGAAGACTCACTGCAGCCTGCTTCATCTCTGCCTCTTGACACACACACACACCCTTTGCTTCTGCCACTGAGCCTGGACTGCTCTCTGCCACAGCCTCTTCCTGCTCACTAAACCCTGCTACTTCTTCAGCTCCTGACCCCTCCTCTTCCCAGTCTGCTCTCTCTTCTCCCTCTAACCACTCATGGTTGTCCCACCACCAGTCCTCTGGCTCTGAACCTTCTTCCCCTGGGAGTTCCCCAGCTGGTGCCCACCACTTTTCCATCGAGCCAGTCTATGACACACAGGCATGCTTGGTAGGGGGTTCGGGAGAGGACCTTCTTGGTGGCGGCTCCCAGACTTTGGAACTTCCTCCCTAGAGAAGTTAGAGTGGCTCCCTCCTTGTTGTCCTTCTGTCAGTAGGTGAATGTTTATTGGAACTGACTGTATGTAATGAGATGGATGGTAGCATACTGATTTTGCTGTGATTTTATGGTTTAATAGATCATAGATACTGTATTTACTCGATTCTAATGCTTACCCTTTTTGGCCAAAGTACGTTGCAAAAATTATTGTGTGCATTAGATTCAATGGCACATTCACATTTGCCAGCAAATACTTTTTTTGGTTTTAAGGTTCTGAAATTTGAGATGCACAATAGATTTGATGGTGTATTAGACTCAAGTAAATACAGCAGATAGTTTTAATTCTGTTCTTATTTGTTTTTTTTTACTTGATCCCCCCATATATATTTTAGTTGTTCTTAGTTTATCTGTAAGCCACCTCTGTGGCAGTATATGACCTGGTGTAAAATCCCCCCAAAAGCCCAGCAACTTCAATCCTAAAAAAAGCTCAACTATTTTGGGGGTAAACGTCAATCCTTAAAAAAACTCAACAACCTTGGTCGGCCCTCACACATGTTCACTTCATCAAATCTGGCCCTCTTTGAAAAAAGTTTGGGCACCCCTGCACTATGCCATGGTTTGGCTCAGCATGAGGTGCCAAACAGGCCAGTTTTAGTTTAGTTCAGTTTATTTCTATCCAACGCCTGATAAATCTGAACACAGCTAAATCATGAGCTATGGCTTAGCTCAATGAGAGGGTGTAGCATAACAAACAGGGAAGAGTGAAGTTTGACCCTGTTGCAGAGATCAGGGAAATGGCTGAAGATCAGGGTTGGGTGAATCTGTCAATTTTTGTTTCTCTTCATTTCTCATTTTCCAGTCTTGACATTTCCACATCCGAAAAGAAGACCTTGTGAAAATTCTCCAGCATTTTCATATGAATTCTACAAGAAAGAAGATTCCACCTAAACATTAGGAAGGACTTCCTGACAGTAAGAGCTGTTCGACAGTGGAATTTGCTGCCAAGGAGTGTGGTAGAGTCTCCTTCTTTGGAGGTCTTTAAGCAGAGGCTTGACAACCATATGTCAGGAGTGCTCTGATGGTGTTTCCTGCTTGGCAGGGGGTTGGACTCGATGGCCCTTGTGGTCTCTTCCAACTCTATGATTCTATGATTCTATTCTATGAATTTCTCCCAATATACACTTTTTGGTGTGCAATTTTACACAATAAGGACATATTTCTGTTGTTGTTGTTGTTGTTGTTGTTGTTGTTGTTGTTACATGTGCTGCCCATCTGACTGAGTTGCCCCAGCCACTCTAGGTGGCTCCCAACAAAATATTAAAAACACAATAAAGCATCAACCATTAAAAACTTCCCTGAACCGGGCTGCATTCAGTTGTCTTCTAAAAGTCAAAGAGTCATTTATCTGTTTGACATCTGATGGGAGGACGTTCCACAGGGTGGACATTTGTGTATGTAAAGCATTTGTGTATGTTATTTTTACCAGTATATATGCACATGTATGCACTCTGCACTATTTTATGCATTTTTATGCATTACTTGACTGGAAAATTGCATTGCAAAATTCAGAAAAGTGTGAATTTTAAAGGATGACTGTGCTTTTGTTCACATCTTTTTCAGAAAGTGTGAATTAGGTAGATAGGTTCGCTTTTAAATGCAAACTGAATCAAATATCTCCCCCAGCCCTATGAAGACCCTAATATTCCCTACTCTTCTGCATTTCTCCCCTATGAGTGAACTCAGTGGGATTTACTTCTGTGTAAATATGCATAGGCTTGGGTTGTAACAGTGAAATACAATGGCAAAACTCCCAGGGTTTCACTAAGAACCAGCTCGGTTTTGCAAATGCCTCAGTGAAACCTTCCATAACAAGGCAGAATGGGAAAACAGAGAGAGAGAGAGAGAGAGACCGTGAGAGAGAATCTTCAAAACATGAAATACAAAGGAAAGAAAGTGCGGAATGGAGTAGACACAAATTAGACAGAGATGGAGATACAGGGAGGGATAGGAAGCATGGGAGATGGGAGGGGGCAAAGTCCGAGGCACTTTGTTAGCAGGTTCAGAACAATCTCCATTCTCTAGAGCACTTTCTGTTTTAAAAAAATAAAAAAGGAATGATGGAGAAGGGGAGAGAGTCAGACAAGTTTAATGATGTGTGTTCAAAGCTCAGATTGGAAAAATGACAGAGAAAAGCAGCCTGTTTCGGCTCTAATAAATTGTTCTTTGCTGTAAGAGGCGCCTGTCGCGGCATTAATACAGGCCCCTAATACACGGGTCAGGGTTAAGTAATTTTCTCCGGCAACTTAAGCGAATAATGAAGCTGGCAGCGGCTGGTGGTGCAGTGGGAGAGATGGCCCAGACCGCCGGCACTTTGTCTTCATTTATTATGCCAGCTCTCATGATTTGGGTACCGGCTGCGGCGACGGGAAGCCTCCACCGAGGAGATATCGCTTCATTTCGGCAAGGTAATGAAAGCCGAGATGGGGGGAGGATAAACCAATTTGCTGGCTGACATGGGAAGGAGTGATTTGCGAACCTGGGAGAGGGAGGGGTGGTGGCCAAGGAAGAGGAAGCACAAGGCTGAGCCCAGGGAGGGTGCTCCAGGCTGTTCCTGAGGCTGTGGCACTGGAGATATGCAAGGGACGTGGGCCTGAGAAGGGGCAGAGTAGCAGCAGCAGGAGTCTATCTGGGCATGAGTTGAACCAAACCGTAGGATATGGTCTGTAGGCACATGATGCAGAAACCTTGCTGAACCTAAACAGATCTCCATTTGGTCTGAGAACTACCCAAGAACTCTGAGGTACTGCCATGGAACTCTGAGGTTCTATGGGACATCAATGGAAAGGACAGGAGAAAGTGACCGTTTTCCATGTCAGAGCTTGGCCTGGAACAGATGGAATGATGAATAATAGTGTCTCTGAGCATTTGCCAAGTGCATCCCTTTCCCTCATAACCTCATAACCCACAGCTCAGAGATCAGGGCAGAGGATTTTCATCTTTAAGGGGTATCTTAAATAGGTATTTGCTTCCCTCCAAAAGATGAAACATTGCTTTTCTGGAATTAGATGCAAATGGAATTAAAATGATAATTTTACACAGCTTTTAGTACAGCACTGTGTTATCCAGCAATGCCCTTCCTCAATCCTAATATCCTCCTATATTTACTCAAAAATGAGTATCGTTTAAGTTCCCTGCAACATTAATTAAATGTTTCCTTCTTGCAGGATTTATGTTTTTTATTGCTCGTTTCTCAGCATATCTTGATGATTAGTCATGAATTGGCCTTTAATTAATCAGCTTCTTTCCTGCACGATTGTGAGTTTCCTTTAATTATTTTCCCCTTTTACATTTTCTTATAAAACTGTGCTATTTTGCCATTTAAAAAATGAAAAGAAAAACATAATGGAGAGAAATCAGTATACTTAAGGAACAAATACTGACTAATTAAGAAGCAACTCACCACTAATCTCCCTGCTATGCTAATCAGGAAGCAATAAAATGGGCTCTACATGCGAACAGGAATCTTTAATTAAAGTCACAGAGCGCTGGGAAGCCTCCTTAGTGTTTTGCCAGTTCACACCAGAAAAACTGGCATTGCAGTTATATTTTATTGTGAAAAGAATCCCACAGGTGTATAAGGACAACACAGAAAACATTGAAATGCGACCATCTGGGGAAAATGTCATCTGGATGCTTCATGAAAAGTGAATGAGCAAAGGATGGCAATTCAAGAGAAAATGTCTGGTACAGAGCCAAGTCTTAAGAAACAGGGAATTCTATAGTTTGGGGGTCACAATGGCAAATTGGACTTCTGCTTGCAATATATTATAGTGGAAGTTGTTGGGGATATGTGTCTTGTTTTCGTTTGTGGGTCAGTCAGTATGTCTTCTGGGTTACTCTGCAGGGCTCTTGGATCTTATTTGCAAAGTGTGGTTAAAAGCTAGGATTTTGCAGCATCAGTACTCCCAGTTTCTTGCGCCACAGTTCGTCAAGTAGCGTGAAGTCCAAAACACTAGACGCAGTCCCCTCAGCTCCCCTACCAACTGCCCACTTTGGTTAAAGATTTCCAATAAGTATCCGGTATTGGAGGCTTAACACTGCGGTCTCTGGAGAAGCAGGCCAATTTCACACTAATCTTCCCCATGAAGGGAAAGAGCATCGGAAGCGAGAATTACATCAAAGAGAAGTTAATGCCGAGAAGCGGACGACATAAAAAGGAGCTGCTTTCAGTTTCAAATGAATGAGCACAGCTGGATTAAGAGATCAGGCTGTTCAAAGCTTGTAACACCAGCTTTGGTACCCAGGATTTAGCCAGCAGGGAGCATCCTGATCTGGGGTGCTTTTAAAAAGGGAGAGGATTTGTAACTGTGGGAATTTGGGGAGGTAGTGCTTGCTTTTCAACCTGGCATTGATTTCTCTCTTCTAATAAATATCAACAGCTCCAGGCAGCAGGGTAGTTACATGATGGCAGAGCAGAGGACTTACTCAAGCTACTTAGAATCACCAGTCATTTCAATTAACTGCCTTCAGTGTCACCATCTGAACCCTAGCCTGGAATGGTCCAGGTCTCATAGACTGGAAGTGGGAAGAGCTTCAGGACCTCTCCAGTACAGCATATTGTGCCATTCCTGACTCACACAAAGTTGTGGACAGATGATTCACTTACAGGAGGTTTATGCCAGAACCATCATTGTTTGCAATACATGTGCTCATTCATTTGTTGTTGTCCTATTGTGGTTTCTGGCCGTAGAGGCTGGTAACCACCAGGAGGACCCACAGGGCAGAATGCAGGGAGGCCAACAGTAGGCAGAGTCAGAACCAATGACAGGGACAGTCAACTAATTCCAGTTTAGGTTCTGTCCTTCTTCCTACTGAGTTCTACAAAAGGAAAACAGAGACTGAGGTGGGAGCAGACAGTCAGGACTGGTTGCAAATCATATGGCTTTTGGGCTTGAAGGAATCAAGAATGAAGTTGGTAGGGCAGTTCCCTATTTTTTTTCTAATGGACCAGTCTCCACTGGTTTCTGGTCAAACAAGGTTTGGAAGTTTATGTAGTGCTTGAAAAAAACACCCTGTGAAACCTATTCGACAAGATAGTATAGTGAGACAGAAAAATGGATGCGTGCAGAATGGCTCATCTTTCATATTCCCTTCAACTGTTTAAAACAGAGAAGGCCCAAAATAGTTTGATGCATGAGGCAGAGCATCCAAATAGCACCCTTTGTGGTGGCAAAAACCATCATGTATTAGCTAACAGGGAACATAGGTGCTGCTATGATGCTTAGGTAGTTAAAGCAGGGCTATTGAGAAACAAGGAGAAGGTATCAGTTTCAAGAAACCCAAAGCTGACAGGAATCTGGCACTGGGAAGGATTGATAGAGGGAAAATCTAAAGGGGCGAGGTAGATATAGATCGATCGATCGATCGATCGATAGATAGATAGATGACAGACAGATCCAGCTCAATTACCGAGAAGGCACAGTGACCGCACAATACTGAGTATCTGTTGTGGATAATTTTTTTAAAAAATGGCAAAAGGTGGAAAGGTATCTCCTGAAGAAGTTGTGGCTGCCTGGCACATAGAATCGGAGTTCTTTGCACTGTGACGTTGAGTTGCAGATACCATTTGCAGATTGAATAATTGACAATTGGCATAAATACAGTGGTACATCGGGTTAGATGTGCTTCAGGTTACATAAACTTCAGGTTACAGACTCCGCTAACCCAGAAATAGTACCTCGGGTTAAGAACTTTGCTTCAGGATGAGAACGGAAATTGTGCTCCGGTGGCACGGCGGCAGCAGGAGGCCCCATTAGCTAAAGTGGTGCTTCAGGTTAAGAACAGTTTCAGGTTAAGAACGGACCTCCGTAACGAATTAAGTACGTAACTAGAGGTACCACTGTATTTCCCACAATCTGCCACCTGAGGCAGGCTGCCTCAGCCTACTGAATGAAAGGGTTGGCCAATCCTGTCTGAAATACATAGCCAATACTCTTAGGAAGTGGCAAAGCTGTGTCCCACCAGATGTGGTTGGATTCCAGCTCCCATCAGCCCCAGCTAGGATGCCCAATGGTCAGGGATTAAGGCAGCTGTCATCCAGCAACATCCAGAGGCCTACAGTTTTGCCATCCCTGGTTTTTGGGATGCAAAGTGTGACCATGAAGGGAGGAGGGCAACTACAGAAACAGGTGTGCTTCAAGAAGGAGGGTATGTCACTGCTGTCCCATGTTAAGCAGTGTTGAAGTGAATGCCATCACTCCCCCCTCCAGGAAGCTGACAGGTGTAAATCCCAGGATGAATGAAGGCGCTGAGCCCTATAAAGCTGGTGTCTCTCCACGCATCTCCGCTCTGATTGACTTGTCGTCTTGCTGAGACTGACTATCAGTTCCTCGCTGCCTCCAATTCCAGGTGTGATTTAGTTTAGAGATGAGAGGTGACAGTTAACATTGGTACTCGTCAGTGTAGATCAGGCACAGTCACGCTGTCTTCTCTTCACTGGGGCTCTCACACCTCCCCCTTTTCACACTCTTCCCTCCCCTCCCCACAGCAGCTTCCACTCCTGTCAATTGCTCTCATTCTCCCTGCCTGTTTTTGTCCAATCCCTTTCTTCCATTGCCATGTCTCATTTCCCCCGCACCCCTGATCTCCATTTCCAGGGCTACATTTCACTCATCTCCCGGGCTGCTTTTCCTTCCTCTTACCCCTTCATCCAACTTTCTGCTACTCTCTTCTGGAGCAATTTATGAGTTCTGGAGTAATTTATCAGAAGTTCATCTTGTACCAAGTTTCACACATACATATACACGTGTGTGTGTGTGTGTGTGTGTGTGTGTATGGACTTCTTTGAGTGATTTGAAATAATGTTGTAGCCTAGCTGTGGTTCAAGTATTTATGAGAGAAGTCTAAAATGCACATATAATCAGAATAATGAATCAGCCACATGATGCTGTGTTTTGCTTTAGCAATGGATTTCAAGAATACCAAAATTCATTTCTGCAAGTGTATGCCAGCCTAGTTTCATGAATTATTTCACTTGTTACTGAGCTGTTTCCACTAGTATTTTTTATTCATTATGGCCCATGAGTTAGTGTAGTTAAATTCACAGATCAGAGATTCAGCTTTCAACCCAGATTTTTAATTTAAAAAACCTCAATCTGCTCTTTAGTAAATTCTTTATTTTCTATATTTTCCCTACTCCTTTTTATCTTATCACTCAGCTTACAGATCTCTCAGTTGTATTGGGGGCTGGGAATGCATGAGTCACAGCTTTATAAATTACAGTAATATGGTGAAAGGTCCCAGGTCCAATCCCTGTGGTCTCCAGGAAAGACTCCTACCTGAAGCCCGTCAGTATCAATAATACTGAGCTAGATCGACCAATAGTCTGACTTAGGGTTGCCATATTTCAAAAAGTAAAAACCAGGACACCCCAAAAGTTGTTGAGCTTTTAAGAATAATTTTCAATTGACTTGCCTACTATCCAGGACAAAGCATCGCTTTGGACATCAAATTGCAATTCCACCTTTGAAATCCTGGTAATGGCAGCCCTAAAAGCAATTTAGGGCCATCACCAGTTCATTGAATTGTGCTTGAGAGAGTGACCAATGCAGCTCTTTTAGAATTGGTATAATAGGTTTTCACCTGACTCTACCAATTAAAATTCTGCCCATGACGTTCTGCACACCTTGCAGCTTCCAGGGCAGCCCTATGTAACCAGTTTGGCACCTTTGGTACCTTACCCCGCATAAGACTGCCAGGTCTTACATAGCTGCTGCCAAACTTCTTGAAAGAAACCCTACTTCCAAAACTAACACTGATTATGTAAGGATGTATTGCAATGTATAGATATGTGCAATCTCTTTTGGTGATATGCACATTAATCCCTTTTATTGTTAAGTTGAGAAATGATTTATAGAGTTGCACAGAACTAATCAGCTATATGTAAGAGAAGCCATGGATATGCTGATATTACTCAACCAATGTGATCAACGCTATTTTATCATTCACTGCAGCAACCTGGTGCCATCCCAATGTTTTGGACTACAGTTCCCATCAGCCCTAGCTGGAGGGCACCAGGTGGGTGAAGGTTAGATAAGGGAATAAACAAATGCTGAACATAACCATTTACTTCTCCACTATAGCAATGATTTGGCAAACTGTCTAAAGCCAGAAAGGACATCTTTATGTAGATTAAAGTTTTCTACTGCTGTGGAGGTGCCTTGAATATGAGGCTGAAAATCCCCTTTAGACTCTGGGAGTGGTTGGAGATTATGACACCCCTCCCCTTCCAAAGGCCTTGTTTAGAAGAAAACATGTCTATCCCCATGGGCATACCATCTCTCCCAGAGCATCTTCAGCATCATCTTTAAGGCAAATGGCAGTAACTGTATTTTCTAGAATGCTCCAAGAACCTAGAAAAAAACTGTTTGAGGAAGAAAAAAATGTTTAAAAGGGGGGGGGCAATTATTGGACCACCCTGCAGAACATTTAGTGGGGTGGGGGTTGTTTTTGCTTTTTGTTTTTTAAACCCAGCACATTTATGCAGAATTGGGACAGAATGGACTAAGAGGGGAACGAACATTCAAGGGAAACAGAACAGAAACGGATTGATCCATCTCTGATCTGTTTATATGGGACTACAGTGCTTGACAATCAGTATACAAAGAGGTCTGCAGCATCACACCAAAGGCCCATCTAATAAAGCATAAGTCCAATATATTTCCACTTTTGTATGGTTATCCAATACAGTTTTATCAAAATCCACTGCTGTCTTCACATTAACAACTTTAAATGCAGTGAGTTCATTTCCCCCTTACTGCATTTCAAGTTTGCCTTTGGATGCAAGATGACTTGAACAGATTGGATAACTGGGCCCAAACGAACAAAACTAACACGCAGGAAGGACAAGTGGCACCAGTATAACATGGGGGGCACTTGGCTTGCCAGTAGTATATGTGAAAAGGATCTAGGGGTCTTAGTAAAACAAAAGCTTAACATGAGACAACAGTGTGATGCAGCAGCAAAAAAGGCTAATGCTATTCTGGGCTGCATCAACAGAAGTATAGGGTCCAAGGCTCTATTCTGCCTTGGTCAAACCACACCTGGAATAATGTGCCCAGTTCTGGGCACCACAATTTAAGAAGGATATTGATAAGCTGGAATGGGTGCCAAGAAGGGCAACCAAGATTATAAAGGGTCTGGAAACCAAGACTTATAAGGAACAGTTGAAGGAGCTAGGTACGTTTAGCCTATAAAAGAGGAGACTGAGAGGAAATATGATTGCCATCTACAAATATCTTAAAGGCTGTCACATAGAAGATGCAACAAGCTTGTTTTCACCTGCTCTGGAAGGTAAGACATGTACCAATGGGTTCAAGTTACAAGAAAGGAGATTCCAACACAACACCAGAAAGAACTTTCTGACAGTAAGAGTTATTCAACAGTAAGAGCTATTTTAGCTGTAAGCTGTCTTGAGTCCCTGTTAGGGGGAAAAGCAGGATATTAACAACAACAGCAGCAGCATCATTTATATATTGCACAGAGCTTAGGTATTAAGCCGTTTATTAAGTGCTTTTAAATACCGTATTTTTTGCTCTATAAGACTCACTTTTTCCCTCCTAAAAAGTAAGGGGAAATGTGTGTGCGTCTTATGGAGCGAATGCAGGCTGCACAGCTATCCCAGAAGCCAGAACAGCAAGAGGGATTGCTGCTTTCACTGCATAGCGATCCTTCTTGCTGTTCTGGCTTCTGAGATTCAACATATTTTTTTTCTTGTTTTCCTCCTCCATAAAACTAGGTGCATCTTGTGGTCTG
This sequence comes from Podarcis liolepis, assembly GCF_965112155.1. Lineage (NCBI taxonomy): Eukaryota > Metazoa > Chordata > Lepidosauria > Squamata > Lacertidae > Podarcis > Podarcis liolepis. Next base: position 30,799,987 of record NC_139554.1, read on the forward strand.
GTGCGTCTTATAGAGCGAAAAATACAGTAAATACATAAAAGGCAGATAATAAATCTTTTACCGTCTACAGAGAAGTATAGTCTAAATTATAACACTTCAATATTAAGCATAAAAAAACACCATATGAGTGCTTCAATCTGGGCCCCAAATTCTGGCAACTTGTTGAAACCCCATTCATGACATAAATAAGCTCATATTGGATAAAACCCCTTTTTCATTTGACCTGCAGATGTTTAAAAGATAACTCCGACAGATAACAAAACCTTCAAATAACCAGACAACTATGATAACTGCAATTACCACACAAAAGGCAGTATTCCTATGACTCCACCGTAGACCAGTTATAGCAATGGGTCTTGCAGGGCAAGCCAAACTGGGGTGTCTTGAGCCATCTCATATAGCTCTTGAGGGATCCTTTTACAGCCTTCCAGATGTTGTGGACTACATCCTCCCTTCACCGTCAGCCAGCATGGCCAGTCGCCAGGGATGCTGGAAGTTGTAGTCCATAACATTAATGTCATAATGGTCTCTTGAGGATGTTACTCCTCCGCCCTGTTTCCAGAAAACTGTTTAAATGGCTTACAAACCCTGTAGATTTGCATGGAATGTTTGGGAATATCCCTTTCGGTCCCTGTGCTTGCTTGGGGTGGGTTAAGGCGAGGAAAAACCCCAGACATTTCCTTCTGCTGTTTCCTCTGTCCATCCATTCCTTAGAACCTCCTTCCCCACCCCCAGCCAATGTGTGTTGATCCGTTAAGGCCCCCAGCAGTATGTCATAGGGCTGATAATTACATTCCACACTCCCATCATGCCGTCTGCTGCTGACCTCTCACCCCTCTACTCTTTTAATCACTACTTGGCATCACTCACTCTGACAGAGCAGCAGCACAGCCCATGTGACCTGTCAGGCAGGGGACATGACTTATAGGGCCCGGCCAGTGGACAAAGGGAAGGGAGATAGGCAGCATAAATCTCTGGGGCAAATAAAAGAGTGAAAGGGTGCCGTGCCAGAGCCTGCGCTAGCAGATTCTCGGCTTCTTGTTATTCACCCTAGAGTTATGGTGATGAGGAAGTGGCCTAGAGTGACATGCGCCGGTCCCCATCAACCTTGCACATCCTACAAAGACCTAGAAGAGCCTTAATGTCATGCCTGGTTGACAAGAGCCCCAGGGAAGAGGGTTAGCGCCAGTCGAATAACTAAAGCAGTTTTCAGCAAAAAGACCAGTGACCATAAGATGTTTCTATCAACAGGTCCAAACAGAGAGGGCTGAGCTGGACAAGAAGGTCAGGACTTTAGCTGCTAGTTTTCAGCTTCGTTTCAGCACATGAGGCTGGTTCCCTCCAAATGTTTTGGTCTGCAACTACTATCAACCCTAGCATGCCATAAGGGATGATATGGGAGGTAAATTATTTATTAAATTTAGGTACCACCCTTCATCTGAAGATCTCAGAGCGGGTCATAAGATAAAAATACAGGATATAAGCACAGAATGAATAGTTAAAGCAAAAATGAAACAATAACCCAGCCTCCCACAAACACATTTCAAAGACTATAGAATATTAATCAGCCAAAGGCCTGGTTGAAGAGGTATGTTTTTGCCTGGGGCCTAAAGGTGTCATCTTCTTTCTTCGTTGGTGATCACTTGGAGCCGAGTAAGATTGTCTGGGGTGTATAATGAAGGTGCCAGATGAATCTCCCGGGAGAGAGCATTCCACAAACACAGAGCCCCTGCGGAAAAGGCCCATTCTTGTGTAGCCACCCTCCGGACCTCTTGTGGATGAGGTACACAAGGAAGAGCTTCAGATGATGATCACAGAGTTCAGGTCAGTTTATATGGGAAGAGGTGATCCTTGAGGTATTGCAGTCCTGAGCCGCTTAAGGCTTTATAGGTCAAAACCAGCACTTTGAATTGGACCTGGAAACTACGGTAACTGACAGCCAATGCAGTCGGGCCAAGATTGGTGTGGTATGTTCAAACTGCTTTTCCCTTTTGAGCAACCTGGCCGCCAAATTCTGCACCAAGTGAAGTTTCCAAACTGTCTTCAAAGGCAGCTTTACATATAACTATAATCCAAAACATCTGAGAAAAGGCTGGAGAAAATAACCCATCCGCTCTCTCACTTAATGCTGTGTACAGACTTATGAAATTGAGGTCTCTCTGAGCCCATAAAGGCAACTAAACTGCTCTGGAATAAGTTCTCCTGCCTCTTGCACACCTGAGCCATCATCCAAAGTGATAGGAAGGATTTTGTTACAGTTCAAGTGTAGATGTGTGGTAAAATGACAGTACTGTACTTGGCTCTCAGTTGCACTTTTTAGTCATAAATTGTCTACTCTCAAAGGACTAAATTATTCAGAATTTCAAAATTTAGTAGACTGGCAAAGCTTTGTGAACTAGTTTCAAAGTCAGACTGAAGCAATTTGCCAGTCCTTGCACGGCTGCCAAATTTGTACTGGGTACAAATTTGAATCAAACCACAAACCTGTACCCACGGTGTCAAAATAGACATTGTACCTATTTCCTAATGATATTTTAATCTACTGCTTTTGCTAGGTGCTCAGAGTGCTTCACAATTATTGCCTTTCCAACAAACCTGTAAGACAAACAGCATTATTACAGATGTATTAAAAATGGAGCATGGGCTGAACGCTTGACATCCACATTGGCTTTGCCTGATGCTTCCCATTGAGTTCATATCTGAGCTGAGATTTGAACTGGAAACCAGATCATCACTCAGACTCCTATTCATTGGACTTTACTATTTTCATAAAGCTTTATACATACCACTGATATTTAGGCAGGATTAGATATTTGGGAAACTATAATGGCTGGACACCATGAAGATACGGGCCAAACTACAAGGGGAAACTTTTCATGTAATAAGAAGCCTTAAGCAGATCCACAGAATGGGGAAGACAGGCAGCAAATTCTACAGCAGCCGTGCAAAACACAGATCTCCCTGAGCTTCACACCTGGAATGACAAGTGTGCATCCCAGTGAACTGAATACAGTACTGGCTAAGTCATCAGTCATGTCCCTCTACCATGCTACATAGTTATAGAATCATAGAATCATAGAATTGTAGAGTTGGAAGGGATCCCCAAGGCAGTGGCGTAGCATGGACAGGCCACAGGGGCGATTGCCCCAAGTGCAGAATGGTTAAGGGCACAAAATTTTGATAACCAGTGCTGCCTCAATACAGCAGCATGCCTCCGTTGCTGGGCTCCATTGAAAATGGCTTCTCCATACGAACCAGGAAATGACCTCTCCAGACAATGGAACAACTCTTCTTTTCTTACCTCTGCAGCTGCAATCTCTTGGGTGATATGGACGCCGTTAGGCAGTTGAATGTACATGCGTACTCCACCTGTTTCCCTCACACCCACCCCTCTGCGTGGCCCTGGGCTCTGGCAACCCACGCTACACCACTGCTCCTAACAACCCTGTCCCTTTAACAAGCTGCACCTCTCAGGCACACCTATTTTGCTTCACAGCTAGAAGAGTCTCTGGGAGCCCGGAAGGGGCTCTTGCAGCTCCCACCCCCCAGACTAGCAGGGCCCCAGTCTTTCAGAGTAGTGTATGTAGCTCCGTGCCCTCCTCCCCACACCTGCCGTTTAACAATGATGGAAGCGGCTGTCAGCACACCGTGACAGTAATAAACACTCTTCTTAATAACACAGGGTGTCCCTCTTATTAAAATGAATAGACTTCAGCGGCAGAGCCAGGCCACCTACCTCACAGCCTGTTGGGGCCTGCAGCCCTCAAGCAGAGCAGTTTATCTGCTGTAAAATTACTAGTATAACACAGCAGCTCGTCCACTGCACCATTCTTTCCCATGGCACTGCACTTTCTTGGCAGAAGAAACAGGTTGCCTTATAAATGGCAGGCAGGCAGGCAGGCATGTCCATGCACCAAGGTGAAGGGGCAAACAGCAGGTGAGCACATGAGGGAAATAAGCTGTGAGCACACAAAACATGAATCGTTTAGGAAACGTGCTGTTGCTCAGAGCTGCTCTGCATGCCTTTAGAAAAGCAATAGCGATCAGAGCCATGTGCAACACTATAAAAGAAAGGTTACAAAGGCACCACCAGTACCCAACTCTTCCTAAAGGAGAAACGGTGGAGCAGCAAATGTTGCGCTTGCCCATCAAGTTGGGGCGCATGGTGCCTAAGGCCAGCTAAGTTATTTTGGCAGCTGAGCAGAAAATCCCACAAGCATCTCTCCACCTCCCTCGCTGGCAGTAAAAATACAGTAATAACTAACCATTTGGTCCCTTTCATGGCACCTAAAATCAGTCGCCTGCCTAATGACGGTAGTGAAGTGGAAGCAGTTTTTTTAAAAAAACAAAGTGGGATAGTTTTGTTTCACATTTCTGCTTGTCCCGCACTTTCTAGGCACAGGTCCAAGCAGTTTTGCCTTAGCCCTGCTGCTTTCCCCTGGAAAACCTGCTCTTTAGCGCTAAATCAGAACAAACAGCAACCTGCGAAAATCCCAATTGCCGTTTGTTCTGATTCAGCTCTAAACCACTGGTTTTCCAGGGAGAAAGCAGCAGAGCAAATGGAGGTGTGGATAAGCCCCAAGATAGGCTCTATGGCAGCGGAGGAGTATATGCCCGTGCTGCCCGGGGTGGGTGCAGGAGCGTGCCCCCAAGGGGGGCGGGGCGTAGAGGATGCCCTCCCAGGCACCACAGTTCAGGGTAGAAGAGGGGTGGAGAAACTTCCTCCCACTCCCACTCTCCTTCTGCTCTCTGCCACCGGGTCAGGCTTGATTCTGCAGTAGAGCTGCTACGGCCAGGCCATGGCCAAGGATAGCGGGCAGCAGCTTTGCTGCTCCCTCTCCCCCTGCTCCCCACTATCAGGTCAGGCCTGACCTGGCAGTGGAGGCAGAGCTACTGCAGCTGGGTGTGCCTCGCCGCAGCCAAGGTGGGATGCTCTCTGCTGCCAGGTCAGACCCACTCACCTGCTCTCCTCTGCCGGGTCAGGTGTGACCCAGGGGCAGAACTGCACCAGGCACAGGCACTGCAGCCAAAGGTCCAGAGCCAGGCTCCGATGAAGGAACCTGCTAGGGGGGTGCCTGTTTGCACCCCCTCTCAAAATTGTGCCTGGGGCCACAGTACCCACCACGCTACGCCTCTGCTCTATGGCAGCTGTTGAAAAAGTGGTGTGGTTTTAGGTGTGGCTGAGAAGGATTGGAATGGCATCCTAATGAAATGATGGGACCCTCGTACCTACGGGACCGCCTCTCCTGGCATGCCCCACGGAGGACCTTAAGGTCCATAAATAGCAACACCCTAGAGGTCCCGGGCTCTAAGGAAGTTAGACTAGCCTCAACCAGAGCCAGGGCCTTTTCAACACTGGCTCTGGCCTGGTGGAATGCTCTGCCTCATGAGACCAGGGCCCTGCGGGATCTGATTTCTTTCTGCAGGGCTTGTAAGACAGAGTTGTTCCACCTGGCCTTTGGCTTAGAATCAATTTGATTCCCTCCCCCTCTTTCTATTTTCCTTCTCCTCTTCTGAAGAGGCTGCATCTTAATGTTTTAATGCTGTATTTTAATCTTGTTTTTTAAGTTGTGTTTTAATCAACTTGTTTTTATGATTGGTTGTTAGCTGCCCTGAGCCCGGTCTTGGCTGGGGAGGGCAAGGTATAAATAAATTTATTATTATTATTATTATTATTATTATTATTATTATTATCTACACACCTTTTGTTACATGAATTAGCTGACAGTGATTAAATCTGCCCCGGCCGGCCTGGGCAAATTTGCTCCCATTTAAAAGAAACACAAAACATGGTAACTTAACCAGAAATGAACGAATGATAAACTTGCAAGCCTCACAAAGATAACACTCATAACTTAGTATTCATGTAATAGCCTCTACATATTTGCAGCATAATTCTTGATTAGAGTACATGGCAGAAGATAGACCAGGACCTACTATTGGATCTCTAGGTGTTTTGCTGTAGGTTCTGGAAGGTTCTCTCACTTGGAACTGTTTAAATACAGCAGTGCCTATGGGCTTGTCTACATTTGAACATTATTCAGTTGTTAATCTTCATTTTCCCCATTTGAATTAGACCAGAGGGATCTGCATCTGACTTTATATAGGAGGAGCAACTTCATCCCCCTCCCCCCTGACATTCATACCAGTAGGCATTGCTTTTAATTTGTTGATTCTACGGTGTCAATTAATTACTGATAGGGCATGTGCACAGGTAGCTGCACATGCACCTTGTTTTTGTTCTGGTTGTGGTTTTTTTAAATTGCCATTATAATTGTGCAAACGTGCACAGTCAGGCAATTGTAAATGTGTTTGTGTTCAGTTTTCTGATTTTGTGTAGATCTGAGGGACCAAAAGAATTACGTTATATATATTTAAAAGCCTATGATCCTGACTCATCCTTACGATCATGATGGAAAATGAAGAAAACCGCTTGAAAATCACACTTTTCAGTTTGCTGCCCAACATATCCAGTGTAGAATTATTATTATTTTCTGATTTCGTGTCTGTGCACACACTTCCTGTTGCTTTGTATGGGGCACTTTCTGTGTGAGAGAGGGTGTGAGCAGGGTGCTTTCTGTGTGATGGTATATTCAGTATATGTTCTCTGTGTTTTTGTGTGAGGCGCTAAGTATACTTTTTCTCTCCTTCCCATGCTCCACTTTTCCCTCCTTTATATTCCTGCCCCTAGAATTTTTTAATATGGTTTTCTTGTGCAGTTTTCTGATTGTGCAAATCTGAGGGGTCAAAAGGAGGGAAATAGTTTGGGAAATAATTGAAAAGCACTGAGGAAGTAGTGGTCATGGAAAGGGGAGAGGCAGCAATTGACAGCTGATCCATCTACCCCAAAACACCAAAACAAATTTTCTGCGAACCTGAGCAGAGTGATTTGGAGCCTGATTTTCCCCAAGTAGTTGGATTATCACTGTCTTGGGTTGTTGCAGTTTAGGGGGTGATGCAGATTACGGAAAATAGAACGCAAACAGCTGCAAACATATGCAAGTCCAATGTCTTTTGCAATCTGCCTACTTAATCAAGAAGGATAATTTCTCCTTTTATTATCACAGGTCTTGCACAACTATGTTAAATCAAATTGATCTCAAACAATAATTTAAAAAACTTGACAAACTGATGAGAAGAATAATAAAAACCAGAAGCACATTGGATGAAAAGTTTACTCCTGTGCTTAAATGGGTGATTTCAGTATTGGATGGAAGACAACTAATTCTAGGACCAAACAAGTTCATGAAACAATTAATTAAGTGGGGAGGAGCAGGGTGGTCACTGTTTTTAATTGCTAATTCTTATTTTTAGGAAAAGGAATTGAGTTGCAAAATGGCTCTGTAACCAGAAATGCAAATGAATCAGTCAGGTCCATTGGAAGTACTGATCAATTGCAAAGGGACTAGATTCCACCATAGCATTAAAATAAATAAATAAAAGCAATACCTACAGTTTATCAAAACCCCAAAGCCTTGATCAACTTAATGCTGCAATCACTATAAACTATTTTCACCAAGAACCATATCATCTGACTGCTTATGGTGGCAGTTTGATAGATTTGAGGTGCATCCATTTTGTGCATTGCCCGTCAACCAAACATAGCTGTATGTTGCCCTTTAAGAAACCACAATGGCTCTAGTGGAATTGATTGGTATAACAGGGAGCCAATACATCTGAGCCTGAAGTGTCTTTTTCTTTTCTTTTGCAGTCCTCATTCAATAAATCAAGCTGTGTGAAGTTCCTTCCTGTCTGAAGATAGGGCAGAGAGACTCTTACAATGAGCTTACAATGCCATTGATGTCTTGCAAAAATAAGACACACATTTGCAGGCAGTAATTAGCCCTTCTGTGGCACCAGAACGAGCAGCCTCTGAGCATACCCAGAGTGCCCTGCAAAAAGAGATATGCAGTTGTCAGAGAAATTATAAAGTTGCCTGCATGTTGCAGGAGAAGAAAGCTTCTGGATGAACACTGAGTGCAATGTACGTAACTAACTGAGACTTCACAGTTCACTTGCAGAGAGGGGGAACGGACTGCAGTTGGTGTTGAAAAGGGAGGGGACAAATAAACTAATGTGCACTAGCCACAGAGAGCCACATATGGACAGATGGAAATGATTTCACAATTGCTCATGCTGTCGGCATAGCTTTCAGGTATGGAACCTTGAAAAACAATGTCTACAAAAGCACCATTAGAAAAACTCAAACTGGGATGTTTCAGAGGCTGAAGTGTGCATACAACCATAGAGATAATGCTACACCATAGGTAAAGCAAACCAAGGAAGTGAGGGGAAATTGCACAGAAGAAAGGAAGATAGGTAGGAGATCTGGATTGTTCATCAGTGCCATAGATGGGTTACCTTGGCCATCTTTCCCAGGGAAACTGCTATAGAATTTTACAACACAAATAGTTTAACACGTTGAGTGGGATCCAACGTAGTCATCCCATGAAAGGAAGGATCTTCTGTTCACAGAAAGGGAGTTGCAACTCTTCTTCCCTTCAAAGAAACTCCGTCCATGAATGAAGTACTCCCTGTTCAGATTTCCATCTGTAATTATTAAAGGCAGATTATCTGATTTACGCAGAACAAAAAGGTATACCCATTTAATTTCTCTCTGGCTTCAAATTACTAATGGAAAAGGAGATTTCTTAGATGAAGAATTGGCAGTGTTAATATAAGATAAATCCCCAGGAAGAAGAAGAATCACACCTCAATCCAAAACAACGTCTGTTTGGAAGGAAATCCCATTGAATTTGATGTTACTATCTTGGAAGCATGTCTTTTTGGCATTCAGCAATGGATTTCCCTTTTCTCAGTTTAATTCTTTCAATTTCACCAAACAAACTGTAAGTTTTAAAACACCATCTAACAAGAGCTTTGCCATTTCGGAAGCGTACAAAGAACACATTGATGAGTGTCTGCGTCGCCACGAGTGCTCCTTTCCCTCCCTTCATCTCCGTTCTGCAGCTTGCAACCCTGGAGTCCCCACCTGTCTCCCCATCTCTCTTGGACATGACATGTTTCATTCTGGGCTCCTCAATCTTCCCTATTAGGAGAGATTGCAGGTTCAGGGGACAGACATAGGCACCTGTCACAGCTGCTGCATATCACCTCTCAACCAAGCAATGGCCTCATCTTCTTCAATCTATCACCCCTGCTTCCTGCCACGCTCACTCTCATCAAAACGCTGTGAGGTTCCCCCGAGAGCCCCCAAAGATCTGCAAACAGCCCAGTCTTCTTTGCTCTTAGATTGATCCTCTCCAGCCTTGTGGCAGGCTGGATAGATTGATGATGATTGCGAGGGATTCAAATGGCGACCAAAGAAATTGCTGACTAGGTGGCACAAAAGATGGCGGCGCCGGGGGTTTTCACGACGATGACAAGATAACAAAGTTATCTACACAGGAAAGAACTTCCTAGAAAATCCCTTATAAAACTTGCTTCCTTAGCAAGATCACTTTCTTAAAGCACTTAAATAAGATGCTGACTGCAGGGACAGAAAATGCTATTTTAGCACTTTTGATTTCTCTATAGAGCTCTAAGGCCTGCAAACCTATAAGGCCAAACCATCTCGGCCCCTTATAGATCAAAGAGCTGACAGGAACTAGGTCAGACTGGCCATCTGCATGGGTGGTATCCTAACACAAGGATAGCCCAGGAAAAATATTACCTGCATTTTATTTTATTTTTATTTTTAGGAGTAGGGAATACCCCCTGCATTTCTTTCTGGTTAAGTGATATAGAATCAATCTAAATCAGTGCCCAGAAATCAGCCACGTGGACTCAAATGCGGCAAATGTTGAGTTAAGATGGCTTGACTATTCCATTTACATATCACAAATTAGACCATGATGCATTCTGTAACCCCAAATGAGGTTCGCTTCTCAGTGACCTGTAGGTTGACTGTTCATCCTTATTTCTTTGTGGAAAGGTTACACAACTTCAGCTGTTTATCAAAGAATAGTTCTGATTTGTTTCTGGGGCAGTTAGGCAACATTGGCTATTTATTGAGCAATAATACTGATTTGTTTAGCCATCATGACTAGCCCTGTCCTCCATTAATTCGCTTAATCCCCTCTTAAAGCCATTTAAGATAATGGCCATTGCTACATCTTGCAACAGCAGAATTATGTGCCGTGCAATGAAGTTCTTTTGTCCACCCTGAATGACATCAAGTACAGAATTAGGAGGGAGGGATAAAATAAAACTAAACTCTGGACACTTTTTCCACATCATGTATTATAAACCTTTATCAGGATCTCCTTGGTTATTTTGTCATTGCTCCCTAAACTGAAAAGGAAAAAAACATTTCCTGGGGAACTGCCTGGTCATTTTGGTTGCTGCTTTTTGCATCTTTCCAGTCCCACAATATCCTTTTTGAGAGAGGGCAACCTGAGCCAAATATAGGATACCTAATGTGGCATATGGACATTATACTTGCAGTTTTAATTTTAATCCCTTTTTAAATAATCCGTTGCCTGCACAATGAGTTAATGTCTTAATTGAACTATCCATCACGATCCTGAACTCATTTGCCTGCTGTTGCTGCCCCATCAGTGAGAAGTTAGGAAATTTTGTTTCAACTTTATCTTTATTTGCATTGCCATTTTTGCTGCCCAGTTACAGATTTGGAGAAATCTTTTTGAAGCTCTTAACAGTTTTCACCATCCTGAATAAATGGTTGTTTCCTGCAAGCTTGGCTGCCCCTCTGCTGACCCCTAAAACTTGGGCAAGCCCCTGGCTCCCTCCCTGTATGTCTTCATTTCATATTCTTGAAAGTAAAGAGTCAACTAAGGGTCAAAGACTTTTGCAGTATATTTCTGGAAACCTTTTTTTTTTTTACAGTGACAGTAACAAAGTCACCTGTCTGCAGGTAATGGGGGCGGGAGAGATAACAATTAGCATTGCTAATTGGCCTCCCTTAAAAAAAAAAAAGCTGATTCCACATATTTCTCAGAAAACTCAACAAAAGTTCTGAACTCTCCCTCTCACTAGATAAGTGCTTTTTTATTGTAGCTGTAAAACAGGGGAGTGCACAGCCCCAAAATTGTGCAGGCATGCAGGTGGGTGAGTTGTATTTTTCATCATTAATCATGTCACAGAAAATAATAACAATGAATGAGCAATTGCACATCCCCAAATACAAAACGTTGTGCTTTGAGAGGTGGGAAAATGCTGTGTCCCTCCACAACCTTGAAGGAAACATGCAACAAATGAGAAACAAAAGATGCATTTATCGTACATGAAACTGTGCAAAAAGGCCCTCCTTCACTTCAGGTGCTGCGGAAGTTATGGAGCAATTGCAAGCCGTGATGCGGGGCATTCCCTGTCAGTTTGCATCTAGGGGAGCACTGAACCACAGAAATACAGACCTCTGTAGGTGAGTTGGGTTTGTGCTCTCCAGAAAGCTGCGAGATGTCAAGTGCCCAATGAAGAAATTATTGAGAGCAAGTGTGTTTCTCTCCTCTTGCCCTCCAGACAAGAACTCATTGGTAGAGAGAGACCTCTAGTGATTGCTGGAGGGAGCCCGAGTTCCTCTACAAAGCTGTACGGTTCAGAAAGCAGCTTTAGCACTGTAACTGCGGATCCGTTCTGAAGTATTTCAAAATTTCTTTGACATAGCATGCCAGATTCTGAAGAAGGAGCTCACACACACACGCTATCTACTATGAATTTGTTAGTCTATGTATCATAAAGTAAATGTGCCTATTTTATTCTCCCATGTGTTAGATGGTCATGAAGTGAGAGCTCTTTCAGACAACCTGTTTATTGATCATTCATCCTGATTTGCTTGCACAAAGCTTATGTGGCGGTTAGACTATGTTCCGTCTTTACTGAGCATTCATTCTTCTTTGTTTGACGGGGTGGTTATTTGGCAATGAGCATTCATCATGATTTGCTGGTGCTGTGTTTATAAGTCTTCCCATTAATCATTCATTCATTCCACACTTTTGAATACAATTCCCCATCACTTTCCTAACTGCAAAAAGTGAGGGGGTTTTTTTGGAGGGGGGTGGATTTGTTTCGCAAGGGAGACAGATTGCTTTATTCCACTTCAATTGTGCAAACCTAAATTTCTGGTATGTGCTTGATTCCGTCCCGGAGGCATCTTGCTACTCTCCTCTTCAGGTTACAGTCTTATGCAAACTGCATTAGTATTTCCATGTAAACATGTGCATTGGATTGGGCTTTTGTGTGTGAAATGTATGAAGATTGTCGTGTTTAATAAGCATTTGAAATGTGAGTTTTTTGTTCATTGCATATGCAGTGGTAATGACTAACCGAGTGAGAATGTGATGTAATAGATTATGACCAAGGAGACCCAGATTCAAATCCCAACTCAGCCATAAAGCTCACTGAGTTGGTCACCCTGTCCTGACTTCACAGGATTGTTATGAGAATAAAATGGGAGGGAAGGCGGATATGGAGCTGTGAGCTTCTTGTGTTGGCTAGTAGCAACACCTAATCTAGTTCTCTAGCACATATTCACAGTGTGAAATAGGGGTGGGAGTATCTGCCAATTGATTATCTGTTTCTCATTTTTCCAGTGGTAAATTCACTTCCTCACATTTTGCAGCATTTTCCTTTTTTATTTATATTGTTTTTAAAAAATCTTTGTGAAAATTCACCCGCATTTTAGCGGCAATTTCTCCGAATAAACACATATTTAAATGGAGTTTTGACTAATGTACACATTCTCTGCAAGCAATTTCCATCAGTATAATGCATTTTTGTATGTTATTCTCACTAGTATCTTCACTTTTGTGCACACTTCCCCCTAATATTTGCATTTGCGTGAAAAAGTTTGGTTTGGAGAACTTCATTGCAAAATTTGAACAAATGCAAATTTTGAAGGATGGTTTTGTTTCACTTCTTACACTGTTTTGGAAAGCGTGTGTTTGACAGAGCCAGCTTTTTATGCATACTGAATTGACTATCTCCCCCAATCCTAGTGTGAAATAAGCAGGTTGACCAGAATCTACAGGTGAGGTTCACAAAGTCTCCTAAATGCAATTGACCTGCGTGTAGGAAATCTGCAGCATTCAGCGTGGTCCTTAGTCACCTGAGCGCTCAGCAGCTCCCTAAGCACCTTCTGTCTTTCCAGTCTGCTTTCCTGCATCCCAGCCTGCAAATGAATCAGACAGAAAGAGCTGATCTACCTCCTCCCTACCGTCTCTTATTCCCAAATTAGCCCAAACCCCACTGAACCCCAGATGGGGATGAGGCAAAGGATTTCTGCCTGGGCTCCCATTATTGTGGGAGAATGTTTTATTTTCTTAAGGGGAATGAAGAGTAATTGGGGGGGGGGGAGCAGTAGAAATGCAACGCAGCATGTGTACCAGCAGCCAGGCGGATGTCCTTGTCCTGCAAGGTTATGGATCTATTCTAGCTTGATTTAAAAAAAAAAAATCCCTTATGGAAGCTGGGGATTCATAAAACAAATAAGAGCCAGGCATCTTGCAGCAACTGCCCATAGTGTGGGAAGGAAATGGGTCATAGTGGAAGAAGTGTTAGCAAGCGACAGAGGTTATCAAAGAGGTGCATCTTGGGAAAGGAGAACACTGTGAGCGAAAGAAGGAGATGGCCCTCAAAATCTAAACAGCTACTTTCTGCTCTTCTGTTTATGAGGGCCAAACTGCATGGGTCACAGGATCACCTGATATCTTTTACTTTCACTAAACTCCGCTGTGGGAGGGGACCCTTTTTGTGCCTCCTCTGCTTCTGGGAGACAAGTGAAGAAAAGAGTTTGTAGTAACAGGAGGGGGAAGCACCCGTCACTCTTCACCAGCCAGATTCACCTCTGCCTCTTGGCCTCCCTCGTCCCCTGCTTCAGCTTCTGCCTCTGCCTCCAGTAACTTCTCTCTGCCACAGACTCTCCCAGCTCTCTAAGCCCAGTTACCCCTTCAGCTGCTGACACTTCCTCTTCCCAGTCTTTTCCCTCTTCTCTCTTTGACCACTCATGGTTGCCCCACCACCACTCCCTGGGCTCTGAACTTCCCGACATATGATAAATATTTACCTCACTTGAAGCCACAGTTGTGATAGGTACAAAATCATCTTCCTACCCCTGGCCCCATGAGTGGTCCAAGTTTCATTTCCAGGGATGCTATGGGATGTGAAGACTGCAAAGCAACATAATGACCCCCCCACCCATTCCCAATTCTATGCCTTCCCCCCACCCCCACCCCAAAAAATCTCCTTGTATTCCTCTCCCCTGCAGACTGGCAGGCATTTTGCCTGTAAACAAACAGAAGCAAATAAACCCAAAACCCGCCTGAAAGCTCCATATTACTGTATTTGTTTTGCTCTCGAAGTACATTTGCTCACTCCTTGGCTGCAGCCCATTGGTCAGCTGTTCACTTAACAGTTTATTTATCTGGTGCAAAAGTTTGAGCCCTTCCCTTCCCCCATCTCCACCCACCATCTGGCCATTGGTTTGGAAATCTGTTCCACTTGACCTCTAGCTGACCAAAGCTTCTCTGTTTCGACTGTCCTGCCATGGGCTCCTCTAGGCGTTCCCAGCTCAGCTCTGGCAGTTTTAGCTGAATATGCAAATATTCCCCCAGCCAGCTGGTGTCTGCCTCCCAGAAACACATGTTCACAAGCCCAGTGGACTGTTGAGGAAAGGAGGGAGCAAATCTCTGCACCCAGGCCTGCGGGCTGCAGAGAGAAAGTGACTTTAGCAAGGAATTATACAGCAAACAGATGGGAGGAAGAGAGCTACGGGATCGGGAGAAACAGGCCAGATTGTCTGTGTATATGTACGTACGCGCTGTATACATATATTTGCCTGTGCGTGCTTGTTAATACATTTATTATAGTTTTGCTAGGCCTTCTCCCACCTGTGTTCAAACTGGGAAGTGTGCACCTCTATGAGGATACTTAGAATGAGGCTGTTTAATGACGCAAGAGTCTAGAAGGCTATAAATCTATTCGACAATAAGGACAGACCACCATCACAGCGTACACAGTTCACGTATTTCCAAAAACGGTAAGAAAGCCGTTTGACATACGTTGTTCTTTCAGAACTTATTAGGTTTAGCACTGCTGCTTCTCTAAGATTCTTGGGAGGTTTGGAGGTGCTGTGTTTTAAAATGCAAGGCTTTCCCTTAAAGAAAGAACTATTTGATAGCCATAGCACGTGATTCTCTTGATATTAAAGTATGACCACCAGCTACATATAACTAATACAAACATATCAGTGTGGGTTGTGTTTTTTTAACCTGTTAAACATCATGGCTCCCTCCCCCCGCCCCCCAATGCTGGGACTTACAATAAAACGATCCCTAGGCCAAAGTGCTTTAAATGGATGTTGAGGATGTGACCATGAGGGTCACAGTGTTCTTTGTGTCATTTGGCCTTGCATAGGTTTTGGATTTTTTAAGACCTAGAAGGCATGGAAGAATGAGCTGCAGTGGCGTAGCGTGGGTTGTCAGCACCCGGGGCAAGGCAAGTAATTTGCGCCCCCTAACCCGTGGATTTGCGCCCCCTAACCCTAACCCCCAGATGTTGCGCCCGGTGTGGCCGGCCCCCCCTGCACCCTCCACGCTACGCCACTGATGAGCTGGTGTAGAGCCATGAAGCAGGATGAGGCGGCTTTAATTCTTTGCCATCACCACTATGTTCATGATCAGAATCAGATACCATCACACCTGCAATTTGCAACAGGATGAAAGCCTTCATTGGCACCAATCACACAAGGCCAAACACCACAAATAATATGACAGCTAATGTTGCCCTTGCCCACACACACCAGGTTGCCCCTCCCCTTTCAAAGAATTACGTAATTTGAAAATCTAACTACAATAATAATTTTAAGAACCTAAATATTACCTACATCTTTGTTAGAAAGTGAAGGAAAATCTAACAGGACCACATTGTCCATAGAAAGGTCACATCGACGCCATACATTTAAAGCAAATGACTTCCCCCAAAGAATCCTGGGAATTGTCGTTTGCTAAGGATGCTGGGAGTTGTGGTTCTGCGAGGGGCAAACTACAGTTCCTAGGATTCTTTGGGGGAAGCGATGTGCTTTAAATATATGGTGTGGATTTGACCAAAGTCAAGGCAAGGACAAAGATCTGACAGCCCTGAACTTTTTATAAAAGTCATCCCAAGGGAAAAACTTCATTTTGAAGTAGTTTGACATCACATATTTATAAAATCCTTTAGGCACTCCAGTCTAAACATTGCCTTATTAATATGCAGCCTTAATACTGAGAGGGCCAGGGATGGGAAGAGAAAGCTGGGGATCTTATTAACATTAGTCAGCAGCATATGGCTGTCAGTCCTGGCTCATGCTATGGAGAGCCAGTAGCCTACATTGTGGTGCATAAGATTGCTAAGGTTGGAGTGATCAAAGTTAAAATCCTATTCAACCATGGCCATGATGCTCACTGAGTGATATTAGACAAGTCCCTTACGTTTCAGCCTAACCTGCCCCACAAGATTGCTTTGAAAATTGGGAGGGTAAGGAGCTAATACCTTGTCCTAAGCTGTTTGGAAGAAGAGTGGGTGTGATTTTTATCAATTTCAGGTGTCTCTGGCCAAGACAACTCAGATTTAGTTCAAAGGGAAGTTAGAGAACAGGTGGTCATAGTTTCAATATACTGAGAAGACAAAGTTGAGAGGCTATGGCTAGAACATGTGAAATATGCAAGTTTATAAACCAAAACAGATACATAATTAATTAATACACTGAATATTCCATACAAGCATAGTTTCTTCAGGTTTTTAAAGGGGAAGAAAGCCTGAGCTTCCCTATATAGCCATCACTGAAAAACTGAAGATAATTCCACCTTCCCTTCCCAGCCCAGTCTTGACAGCAGCAGTATGGTCCTTTAAGCACAGCCCTTTGGGCTTAATGTTAATTTGGTTGGCATGTTCAGATGCAGCCAACAGATGCTGTTTTTCTTCCTGGCTGCAGGCAAGAACTATGAAATCAAGAATCACTAACCATCTCTTCAAGAAGGGAAACGAGAAAGGCAGGTTAAATAGGGTAAAAAGGGACGCTCTAGTTCGAGGGATGAGAAGATGTACCGCCCTTGTGCAGGATGATGACATCGACAGATTCAACTGATAAAGAAAGGTTTGATAACGAACAAATACACAAATATAAAGCACAGTAGGCCTACTTGGTCAGTACATAGTACCAGAAGTTCCATCATATCCTGAACCTTCCCTGTTTCTCTGGAGGCTAACAGATGTACCTGGGAGATGGACTTACTTAAACCATCTGGGGACAGATGGTGTAGGCTTGCCTAGTTCAGATTTTCTCGGACTTTGGCACAGCAAGCTTCCCTTAATTATGAGGGAAATAAAAAATGTTGTAGTTTATGGATTTGCCCCACCTTTAAAATCTTGTATTTTATAATTAGAGTCTTCTTCGAAAAGATGGAGGGCAAAATGAACAGATTGAAGAAAGAAAGAAAGAGAGAGAGAGAGAGAGAGAGAGAGAGAGAAAATGCACTAGAGACTCTAGGAAAGAAGATGGACAGGGAGGTCAAAGCAGCTATTTTATTTATTTAGTTATGCATCATGCCTTTTATTCCTTTAGGGTGTCACTGAGATTTGCCGCCTGAGTGGTCTTGGGAAGCAGCAAAAGTGCTGATCGGGCTGTGGAGGAGGATGGAAACTGCCCCACGCCCCCAATGTGGATTGTCCACATTTGCAGGTCTCCACTGTGCAAGGTACACTGGCCGAGCAGCCAATCACAGTGGATATATGTTATGGATGGGATCCAAACATGCTCTGTCAGTTCACACGTCACATGTCAGTTATACCAGGTATGAGGCAGGAGCAAGTATTTCCCTCCTAGCAGGTGGCAGAACTCATATCTCCATTTCAACTTGAGGAATATATGGAAGGATGTGCTCCAGGTTCATGCTATGACTGGGGGGTTGTTTAAAAGAGTTGGGATTGCTAATTGGCACTGATATCAACCTGACTGGCGATTCATTTCTCAAATGCAAAGTGCCAGGGACCCAATCTTTCCATCAATTTCAGTTTGGGGAGACATGCATTCTGTGCATGCTCAGATGTACTCAAACTTCATTCTTACTGAGATCAATGTTGGATCGCTGGGTTATAATCTAAAGCACACGGCTTCTCCCAAAGATTCGTGGGAACTGTAGTTCACCCCTTACAGATCATAGCACCCACAATAAACCACAATTCCCAATATTCCTTTTCTTGTGTGTGGTGGGTGATGTGCTTTAAATCTGTGGTCGCTCACCTCCCCCTGCTACGACCACCACTTTGTGCTAAACCTAATGACAAATTCACTGCAGCTTCTTCCCGGGGTGCAGACTGCCCCGTTTTGAAACTCGGATTCAAAGAGGGCCCTTGTGTTTTTGCAGTGACTCCTCAGTGCAAACTAGGGAGAGGCGGGAGCAACAAAACAGCATCAGCTCCAGGGGAAAGGAGCCACAAAAAGCGACGGGAGAGAGAGAAAGAAAGAAAGAAAAAGAGGAAGAGAGGAGGAGAGCGCGTTTCAACTGGAGTTTCAATGCAAGCCGGAGTCGTTACCAGCTGGCATGGCCTCTGCTCCAAAGCACCAGCCAGACCCAGCGGGGCCGGGGCCCACTTGCGGGTTCAGTCAGCCTAGACCCGCGGAAGCTGACTCGGAGAGCCGCAGAAAGGCGGACCGGCCGCCCCTCACCGGGGGAGCCCAGCCTCCGTCCTTTGGCGCCGGCAGATGCAAGGCCGGTCCCGCCCCGCACTTGAAAGGCGGCTTCTCTTTCAGGCCTCCCTCCTCTCCGCCGACAGGGCTGAGCGGCAGCGGGAGGCGGGGAGCGGCTGGCTGGGCTGCCTCGTCTCGTGTCTCGGCTCTCCCTTTGTGCGTACCTCCCGGAACGATTATTAAACGCAAATTACAAAAAGAGGTGACCCAAGCGATCTTTATTTCTTCTTTCAACAAGTGCTGCCTGGAGGGTCCTGATTCCCAATTCTGTTTCAATTACCGCTTGCCATTTTTTATCCGCCCCGCCCCACCCAAACACAAAGTGACTCGTGCCTGCAATTACCAGCCCCCGAAAAAGCAGAGCAGAGCCTGCCTGCCTGCAAACTTTTTTCCTTCTGCATTGGCTGGGGGATTGAAGGCCTCAGTCGGTGAGCAATGGCAGCCCTGCAGTCGGCGATGTGCGGCACAGGCTCCTCATCCCCGCCCGCCTCTCGGCCTTCATCGCTGCTCCTGGGCTCCTTTGCGCTCAGGTAAGAGCCAGGTACACGCGTCAGGATAGTCCTGGGGATACTTCTCTGCCCATAAACTCATCACAAACCCCTACAGGAATCCATGACCGGCAATCATGTACTTTGAAAATATAGCTGTTTTCTCAGGCCTGACATTTTTGCAGGCACTGAAGGGCCCCTCCAAACAACCTTTTCATTACATTTGCACAATAATTTCTGCTCAGGATGTTATCAGGGCAGTCATACACGATCCAGCTTTCAATACTGTTCGCACCAGCAAACGTTTTGGGTTGGTCATTTCCAACTGGTGCATATCCCCGTAACTACCAACGGAAATGCCACAACTTTATCCTGCAAAATGTTCCTGTTTGTTGTGCAAATAGCCCCTCTGAACAGCACACGCACCCAATGCGCATTTAAAGCATGTGACTTCCCTGGAAAGACTCCTGGAAGCCGTGTTTGTTAAGGATACTTGGAATTGTAGTTCTTTGAGGGGGGAAATACGGTTTGCAGGATTCTTTGAGGGAAGTAATGTCCTTTAAGGGTGGCTGCACACTGCATGGTGACGTGCATTCTGTGCTGGATGCAGGCATGTCTTTTGGGGGGTGCCATGCACATAACATCATCCCCATGTTGTTGCCGTCCCACAATATTTGTCAATTTAAAGCAGGTTCTGCTGGGACGGTTATAATCCATTTTGTCCTGAGAATGCTTGCTGCCTTCATTTGTAAATCTAGAGCGCTTTCTCAAGTCATCTCTTATTGGAGCAGGCCTACAGACATCGCTACTCTCCTCTTGCCATGTTTATCTTGCCTGTGAATGAAATAGGCAAAATAGGAAGCAGTACAGTAATTCAAATGCCTCTCTGTGTGTGTATATATATATATATATATATATATATATATATCCTCTGTATATCAGTATATGTTGGCTAGCAGCCATTTTATTGTGTGTTCACCATCACAACAATCCTGGTGGATAGGTCACGACTGTTCCCATTTTACAGATGAGGAACCGAAGTGGTGACAGATCACAACCTGCTCAAGGCCGCACAAGGAGAGTTCAACGCTCAGGTGAGATTCATTGCACCCCGTCTGGATTCTCACTACTTCCTTCCTTTTGTGTTGACGGATGTGAAGTTGAAGGGGTTGTGGCGCTGCAACTTGGCACGTTTCAAAGCTGCTGTTTAATTGCTTTTACCACAAAGTCTGCTGTTGAGTATGCAATAATCAAGGGTTCACCTAGACAGCCATTTTATCATCTACTACCAATAGTCTCAAACTGTGTGTGTATGTGTTAGTATCTTGTTAGGGCACATAAGGAGAACAAAAAAACCATACTCCATGTGAAAATGACCATAAGATTGGGACTCTCCCTACCAAAATCAAGAGGTATGCCAGCATTGTGAGATCTGAAATATTCGTATGTGCTACAGTGTTTTTGAATACAGTGGTACCTCAGGTTACATACGCTTCCGGTTACAGACTTCGCTAACCCAGAAATATTACCTCGGGTTAAGAACTTTGCTTCAGGATGAGAACAGAAATCGTGCGGCAGCAGCGGGAGACCCCATTAGCTAAAGTGGTGCTTCAGGTTAAGAACAGTTTCAGGTTAAGAACGGACCTCTGAAACGAATTAAGTACTTAACCCGAGGTACCACTGTAAAAGGATTACCCCTCACAACCACAGCAATATCTTTAATAACCTTCCAAGCAATATATATATATATATATTAAGAACATTTTGTATCTTTATTTTTAGAAATCAAGCCACTGAAAGCCAGTGTTGCTTCGGTCTGGTCAGACCAGGAGTAGAAGAAGCTCCTGCCCCACCCACATCGCACCAAGCTTTTGGTAAGAATTCTCTTATTTTGTTCAGTCATTGGAGTTATACAGGCTGCGTATACACTATACCTTGAAAACACATTTGAAGCATGTTTCCCTCCTCAAAGAATGGTAGGCACTGCAGTTTACTCCTCACAGAGCTACAATTCCCAGCACTCCTTCACAAACTACAGGGCCCATAATTCTTTGAGGAGGGAAATGAGCTACGTGTGTGCTTTAAGCAGGTACTTAGGAGAGTGCCAGTGGCACCCACAGGTGTAGAATACAGTTACCTTTAAACTTGAACCACAAATCTACTCTGATGAAGGGAAGCAGCAAAAGAACCAAGTTAAAAAACAAAAAACAAATTTAGGCTAAAATCCCAAAACTGTTCAATTCAGAACATCTGTATTATATTTGCAGGACATCCCTAGCAATTGAAAAGTACGTAGTGGTAGTGTTGCTTGAAAGTCCCACATTAATTACTTTTCCTATTGTAACTGAACAGCTAAATCCTCTGTTCCACCAGTGTCAGGCAAATACCCTTGTGCAGCGTTTAGGAAGGAAGGAAGGAAGGGGTATTGCAAAGGGCAGGGCTGGAACAAGCACTGGCTCCCAGGCAGGCACCACTTGTGTCCTTCCTTCTGCTTGCTTCAGGAACCTAAGCGAGCTACAACGCCCTCCACCAGCACCGCCATGACCACTGGGCTCCCGGCTTGAGGAAGGTGAGCAGGGGGAAATTTACAGCCCTGGTTATTGAGTGGTGCGTGAGCTGTTTGTCACACTGAGCCCTGGCACCTTGTCCTACCTGTGTTGTGCGTATTTTATTGGTGTTGAGCAGAACGGAGGCAAGAGCAGAGGGGAGTCTGGGAGGAAAGCCACTCATGTGAAAAATGAACCGAGCCAAACAGGATTGAGAAAGAGAGACATGTAGGGGAAGCGGGTGAAAGGGCCAGATTATAAAACACAAGACAAATGTCCTCCCTGGCAGCAGAGTTAGGCAGAGGAAAGGCTGGGGAGAGAGAATAGAGATGCTGCCTTGTAATGCTCCCACAAAAGGCACTCTTCACAAAGCCAGAAGTAGGGGGTTGGGGAGCCATAGGAGAGCCACATGGAAAATGCCCCAGGGGGACTAGTCTGCTGGGATTTTGCACAAAAAGGCCCTTGCCCGTGATCACCTGGGAGCCTTCTCCCTCCACCACTAACACCAAAGCAGAGGAGGGATAGCAGAAGGTCTGTTTTGAATTTCACATGCTTTCCATCTCCCTGAATGCTAAACTTTCAAGGCAGGAGGAAAAAAGCAAGGGAGGGGAGGGAGAGAGAACACAACAAAATAAGCCTTGCTTTGTTGGCGAGGCCGATCCCAAGATTTCCTGTTAGGAACAAGAAAGGAAAGAGAGAGGAAGGGAGGAAGAGAAGGAAAGAAAGGGAGCTAGACAGAGGGGTTTGCTTTGTGCTTGCAACAAGCCACTAAAGGTGCATTTTTAATTAAATTTATACAAAATGTGTCAGTTTTATCTCTGTGTTTCAAACCTGACTCTTTTCTATCAAAGTAAAGTATTGATCTTCATTGCCCCGAAGCTACCCGACTGAATTAAACAGAATAAATAGAAGGAGGACTGCAAGGGCTTAGAAACAACTGCAGAGAGAGAGAGAGAGGCGCATGTTTTAATGGCTCGGCAGTCATTTGCTGCAATTAAAAAACAAAACCATTTAGAGGGGGCTGTTAACACCTTGAAGTCTGAAAAATCCTCACTTCAAAAAAAAAGCCCCAAAACAGCTCCCAGGCAAAACATTTTAATTGCCATAAATACTTCCAACCTCAGCCACGCACTGGTGCATATGCGCAAGGCAGAAGCAGAACAAGGGGATTGAAGCAAGGGAGAGAGATGGGCCCAGAGATCTGCAGAACCAACAGGAAGGGGGGGGGGAAATCATTTGTCTGATATGGTATAGACAGAACAAAGGTGCCCAATAATAGATGACAAACACACGTATACAAAAGACTTGGTG
The DNA here is from genome assembly GCF_965112155.1 of Podarcis liolepis. Lineage (NCBI taxonomy): Eukaryota > Metazoa > Chordata > Lepidosauria > Squamata > Lacertidae > Podarcis > Podarcis liolepis. The sequence goes on from NC_139554.1 coordinate 30,823,017, forward strand.
ATCAGACTGCAATGTGGACAGATGTCATATGCTTAAGTGCTGAACGTAGAAGTATTCAGGAACAGAACAATATATAAACCCACACGCATTCTGATGCACAGAGGTCTCCAATCTCTGCCGTAGTCATTCACCGTAATTTAGCATCGATTCACACCTGCCTGTGCCTTACTCCGTGATTTAGCATTCAGTAGCTGGCAGATGAATGTGTGAACTGTGCCCACGGGCAACATTTTTTGGTGTTAAGGGATATGAAAACTTAGTTTGTAGTACAAGTCATCAGTTTTGCTGTTTAGGGGGCAAAGTGGGGGTCGAGCACAGTTCCCTCCCCCTGTGCATGTGCCAGAGCCAAACCACATAAGACAGGAGATCTGGAATCAGGTCTAGTGACACTTACTTAACGTTAAATAAACTTTTAAACTCAGGTTTTTATAGATGTCATAGTGTTAGAGACAAGTGTATCTTCTCCTTCTGCCTCTTCACCCGCTGCCCCCATTTTCCAGATCTAAAGCTGGTATTAGCCCTGCTATAGATACCTGCCAGTATTTATATATCATATATAATATATATATATATATATATATATATATATATATATATATATATATATATATGCAGGTTTTGGTGTCTTCGGGTGTCTTCCCGTGTAAGAGTTGGGGTGTCTAGGCGACGTTTCGACGAGGTCTCACTCGTCATCTTCAGGCTGGTGCTTTAGGCTTCTTGTTACTGGAACAGAGCAGGATCTCAGTGTTTGAGTTCCTATAAATACTGTTGAGGGGGTGTGGTGTATAGGCTCCGACGTTCTGGGCAGAGAGGAAGTTCCCAGGTTAGTGTGCCTTTTCTTCTTTTGTTCCTTAATTACTTGAGGGATATCTTGAGTGATTTCTTGAGTGATATTCTGAGTACCACTTAGGAGGGTCATTAAGTGTGGATTAGTTGCTAAAGCTTTCGTGTCTTGACCTCTTGAGCTTGTGAAGAGTTTTTCTGAGAAGATGGCTGTACTGCACTTAGTTGTGCTCTGGCTTGGCTTCGTGTATAGGGGCGAGCTGTGGTTTTGTGCCCTGTGCCAGCCAGATCTGTGTAGGGATTGCAGGGGGGTGCAGCATCCGGAGGTGCCACTATGGTTTGGCTACTGGATGGTGTCTGTAATTTATCTGTGGAGAGGGTCTGGGTTTGGGTCTGGTGTGGTTGATTGGTGATGGCGTTCTGTGTGCCTCTGGTTCTGGTGTCGGTTTTTGTGGGGAGGGCTAATTTCCAGATGTCTGGCAGGCGGGACGTGTCGTCACGCTTGTTCATGTTGTGAGGGTGTTTCTCTATCTCGATGGCTTCCATGATTATTCTCTTGTGGTGATGTTCCATGTTAAAGAGCAATTTGGAATCTGCAAAATTAATTTCGTGTCCTGTTTCTTTCATGTGTTGGAAAAGAGAGGAAGTTTTTTCTTCTTTTTTGACGGCATTCTTGTGTTCTGCGATACGTGCATTTATTCGTCTGTTTGTTTGTCCAATGTACGTGGCTGGGCAGACTTTGCAGGGTATTTCATAGACCCCTTGGTTTTCCAACTGGATTTTATCTTTGGGGTTTCTGAGGATATTGGCTATTTTTTGGTTGGTGCAAAAGGCTGTTTTGATATTGTGTTTATGGAGGATTTTGCTAATTTTATCTGTAGTGCCCTTGATATAAGGAAGGAGGGCCATGCCATTGTTTTCTTCTGTGTCTTGGTTTTTGGGGGGTGTTTCTTTTTGGATTAGCTTCGTAACCCTGTTTTGCTGGTATCCATTGGCGATTAACACATTTGAGAGATTCTGTAACTCAGTTGTCAAGTGGTCTTTGTCAGCCAGGCGTTTGGTTCTGGAGATGAGAGTCTTGGCTACGGAGTTTATTTGTGCAGGGTGGTGGTGTGATTGTGCATGTAAGTAGCGGTTGGTGTGTGTTTTTTTCCGGTAGATAGTGTGTCCTAGGGAGCCATCAGGTTTTTTGTAGATTAGGACGTCAAGGAAGGGAAGTTGGTTGTTGGCTTCTATTTCCATAGTGAATTGTATTTTGGGGTGTAGGCTGTTGAGATGTGTGAGGAAGCTATCTAGTTTTTCTTTCCCGTGTGGCCAAATTACAAAGGTGTCGTCAACATATCTGAGCCAAAGTTTGGGTTTGTGTTCTGACTTGTCTAAAGCATTGGTTTCAAAGTGTTCCATGTACAAATTTGCGATGACCGGTGAGAGGGGTGATCCCATAGGTGCTCCTTCTATCTGTTTGTATCTTTGTCCATTGTGGATGAAGTACGTGTTGGTTAGGCAGTGGTTGGTCAGGTCCAGGATGTATTCGGGGGGATTGTATTTGTTTTGAATGGCTGTCAAGGCTTCATTAATGGGCACTTGTGTGAAGAGAGATACAACATCGAAGCTCACAAGTAGGTCATCGGGATGTAGGTTTTGCTTCTTTATTGTTTCTATGAACTGGAAGGAGTTAGTAACGTGTGAAGCGATGGATTCTGCATAGGGCTGAAGTTGCTTAGCGAGAAATTTAGCGAGATTTTGTAGAGGTGAGCCTATGGAGCTGACTATTGGTCTGAGTGGTGTTCCTTCTTTGTGTATCTTGGGGAGACCGTAGAGTTTGGGGCATCTGGATGATTTTTCTCTGGGGATGATTCTTAGCTGGATTTCTTCACTGATAGGAGAGGCTTTTATTTTGGATTTGGTGGTTTTTTCCAGATAGGTGGTGGGATCTGTTTTTATAGGTTGGTAGGTAGGGTCTTGGAGTAGATTTGATAGTTTTGCTTGGTAGTCCGATGTGTTCATCACAACAGTGGCATTACCTTTGTCTGCTGGGAGAATGATTATGTTGTTGTCTTTCCTCAGGTTGGTGAGTGCTTTCTGTTCTTCTTTGTGTAAATTGCTTCTGGGTGGTTTGCTGGCGCAGAGGATGTTGGTGACTTCAAGTCTGATTTTATTGGCTTCATCTGGGTTGATTTTGGTTAGGCTAGCTTCGACTCCGCATATGATGTTTTCCGTGGGGATGCGTCTCGGGGCGACTGCAAAGTTGAAACCTTTGGAGAGTACTTTGGTTTCAGTTGAGGTGAGGATCCTGTCTGATATGTTATGTACTGTTTGTTTCATGGGTTGTTGTGGAGGGTGGCTGGGCTTCTGGCGTTTCTCTAGTTTGTGGAGTTTGTTGGTGTGTCTGTCTGTCTTATGTGAGGTCTCAGTTTCAGCTCTCCAGACGGCTAGTTGTTTGCATTTGTCCCAGAGTGCAGGGTGGATTTTGTTACAGAGTTTGAGGTGAAGAGTGAGCAGATCTTTGTTGGTTTGGTTTAGTAGGTATCTTTTCTTATGTATTTCGTTTCTGATTAGGGATAGTTCAGTTCGTTTCAGGATCCTTTCGGTAGCTGGGGTTTTAGAAACCCCAAAGATAAAATCCAGTTGGAAAACCAAGGGGTCTATGAAATACCCTGCAAAGTCTGCCCAGCCACGTACATTGGACAAACAAACAGACGAATAAATGCACGTATCGCTGGGGTTTTTATCCTTTCGGTAGCTGGGGTTTTGGGGTTTTAGAAACCCCAAAGATAAAATCCAGTTGGAAAACCAAGGGGTCTATGAAATACCCTGCAAAGTCTGCCCAGCCACGTACATTGGACAAACAAACAGACGAATAAATGCACGTATCGCAGAACACAAGAATGCCGTCAAAAAAGAAGAAAAAACTTCCTCTCTTTTCCAACACATGAAAGAAACAGGACACGAAATTAATTTTGCAGATTCCAAATTGCTCTTTAACATGGAACATCACCACAAGAGAATAATCATGGAAGCCATCGAGATAGAGAAACACCCTCACAACATGAACAAGCGTGACGACACGTCCCGCCTGCCAGACATCTGGAAATTAGCCCTCCCCACAAAAACCGACACCAGAACCAGAGGCACACAGAACGCCATCACCAATCAACCACACCAGACCCAAACCCAGACCCTCTCCACAGATAAATTACAGACACCATCCAGTAGCCAAACCATAGTGGCACCTCCGGATGCTGCACCCCCCTGCAATCCCTACACAGATCTGGCTGGCACAGGGCACAAAACCACAGCTCGCCCCTATACACGAAGCCAAGCCAGAGCACAACTAAGTGCAGTACAGCCATCTTCTCAGAAAAACTCTTCACAAGCTCAAGAGGTCAAGACACGAAAGCTTTAGCAACTAATCCACACTTAATGACCCTCCTAAGTGGTACTCAGAATATCACTCAAGAAATCACTCAAGATATCCCTCAAGTAATTAAGGAACAAAAGAAGAAAAGGCACACTAACCTGGGAACTTCCTCTCTGCCCAGAACGTCGGAGCCTATACACCACACCCCCTCAACAGTATTTATAGGAACTCAAACACTGAGATCCTGCTCTGTTCCAGTAACAAGAAGCCGAAAGCACCAGCCTGAAGATGACGAGTGAGACCTCGTCGAAACGTCGCCTAGACACCCCAACTCTTACACGGGAAGACACGGGAAGACACCAAAACCTGCATATATATATATATATATATATATATATATATATATATATATATATATCAGGCACGTCCAGATCCCAAAAGACTGCTATCTACTCCCAGTATAAAAAAACTGGCAGTGATCTACTCATTGTCATTGGAGGGAGGAGGAGCTTTTTTTAGGGGGGAAATTCATTAACTACGGCGCTAACAGGAGCACACAACCATAAAGCCAACTAACGTTGGCAACAGCCTAGAAAATATCGCCCTTTTGACGCTACGTAGGGACAGCGCGAGGGGGGCGGAAACATTCCTTACACATTGCTTTTAATCCCGCGATCGATAAGGATCCTGCGATCGACTGCGATCATCCGGGGATCTACCTGTCAACAGGTTGGACATTGCTGATATATATCATTTGAGCAGCTATGGTAGCGTACATAAATAACTTCCTTTGTTCTTTGGTACCTCTGGACCTATTATTCCTAGAAGGAAAGCTTCTGGGTTTTTTAATAAACATTTTTTAAAGCATTTTTTCCAAGTCATTATAAATCATTTCCCAGAATGCTACCACATATGAAAAAGGTGCCCTCTTTCTCCTTGCACTTCCAACAGGCATCTGATCCTGACTTACACATCTTTGACAGTTGTCAGATACCACCTATACATCATTTTTGTGCGATTTTCTTTTATCACAACCTGGCACTGTTTTTAATTGTGTTATTGGCTCCATTGTGGAGCTAACGACAGCTTGAGAGTTGTTAAGGTGTTGTTGAAGCCCAGTTGCTTGGAGTACATCATCCTTGTTCTTGCATTGGCTCCCAACTTACCTCTGAACCTTTAGGACCTTTAAACTCCTAAATGGTTTGGCCCATTTCTCCCATATGATGCTGCCCACCAGGTGAGATCTTCAAGGATGGGGCTCTGCTCCATGTACCACCACTGTCAGAAGTTAGGTTGGTGGCTATGCATGGGACTGGGCCTCCTCCATGGTGGCTCTTGGGCTTTGCAACTCCCTTCCTTGGGCCACTTCACTTTCCTGTTTTTGGTGGATGGTGAAAGCCATCCTCTTCCATCAGACATTTCATGATGATCTATTTCTTCCAGCCCCAGCTTATCTCCTGTTATGTGGTGGATGCTGTTAGAATCATAGAATAGAATCATAGAGTTGGAATAGACCACAAGGGCCATCGAGTCCAACCCCCTGCCAAGCAGGAAACACCATCAGAGCACTCCTGACATATGGTTGTCAAGCCTCTGCTTAAAGACCTCCAAAGAAGGAGACTCCACCACACTCCTTGGCAGCAAATTCCACTGTCGAACAGCTCTTACTGTCAGGAAGTTCTTCCTAATGTTTAGGTGGAATCTTCTTTCTTATTTCTTGTTATTTTATCCTGTTCAAATTTAATGGCATCTATTTTGTATTTTGATTTGTTTTCTGCTTACCTGTTTTCTGTTTTGAGGGGCTTGGGGCTGAACAGTTAAAAATAAATGTTTACTTACAAATAACCAGAGAGTTGGAAGGGACCTCACTTGCAAAGAATCACTGAACAGGAAGGTCTGATCTCTGCTCGGTGCATGATCTGCAGTACAGGATACACCTACAGCAGCTTGGATTAGATGACCATGCACTCAGCAAAGGAGAGGCTACCATCTCCTGTGGCAATCTGTTCCACCGTCAAGCAGCTCTTACCATGAAGACATTTCTTTTAATATAACCCAAAATCTGCTTCTCTGCAATTTCTACCCCCTGGTGTTAGACTCCCCCTCTGGAGCAGCAGAAAGCAAGTCTGCTCCACACTGATGGCATGCCTAGAAAAGAACTGTGGAAGAAGGGACGTTAGCTCAGTGGCAGAACATCTACCGGTACTTTGCATGGAGAAGGTACCAGCTTCCATCCCTGACATCTGTAGGTAGGGCTGGGAGTGCCACTTACATGAAACTGTGAAGAGCCACTGCAAGTCTGTGTACAGACAATACTGAATTGGATGGACCAATGGTCTGGTTGAAAATAAGACAGCTTCCTATAGCTGAAGTAAACATAATCACTAGACAGGCTCATCCCACCCATTTGGGAACTATAACCAGCCTTGGCAGAAGACCCTCCTAACATTTATGTAGACATTAGGGATCACATTCCCAGCCTCCACTGACCATGTGAACAAGGGTGCAAATAGGCATACCTATGACCTGGTCCCGGCAGTGACCATCGAGATGTCCCCCCTCTCCAAACTATAGAACATACTGTGTTGCCCATCCGCCTGCCCTTTAAGCCTGAAGATCTCTTCCTATGTATCAGGAGAAGCAATCAGCGTTTTCTTTGCACAGGGAAGAGTAGGCTGACCAGATTTCTTTAATTAAGAAAAAGGATCAGGTTTTATTTCAGATAAGCATGCAGGATTAAAATAGACAGAAAGAATAGACAAGGGGCAGCTGTCAGCACTCGTAACAATCTGGAGCGATTATTAATAACGATAAGCAGAAGAAGAGGAATAATAAAGGGGTAATGAAGTGGTCTTGAAAGTGACAGGAGATGGACCTTGATAACAGGTTGTGTAGCCTCGCCTTGGAGCTGCTCTGGAAAGGCGTGCAGGAAAACTCAGCGACAGAGTGAAGAAAGGCAGGCGACTGGAGGGAGAGAAGGAATTGTCTGTGCTTTCTCAGGTTGCCGCTTCTTAAAAGCCCCCCCAAAGGACTATGGCTGAGTGGTAGAGCATCTGCTAAGCAGATCCCAGGCTCAACCCCAGCATCTTCAGGTAGGGCCGGGAATGCCTCCTGTCGGAAGCCCTGGACAGCCGCTGCCAGTCAGTCTGGTCTGACTCAGTATAAGGCAGCTTCCTGTGTTCCTGGCCATGCTCAAGTACCTTTAGCAAAAGCCCACTGCAAAAGCATTTAGCCCTGTGTGCACTCTGAAACCTTGCGTCCTTGTTGCCTCTCGGCATCTTGTAGGAGTCCATTGTGTCGGCATGTGCTGAAGTCAGATTCAGTGGTCTTCTGCACCTGAAATGGGGATGGGGGGGCATCTTGTCCTTTGCCTCAGGTAGCAAAACATTTTGCCCCAGCTTTGACTTCCTTGGTGGAATAATAGCAACAGCCACAAATCAAGGCCCTGCAGCAGTTTGTGCTAGGAAGTGGCTATTGACTGCGGATTCTGATCAAATGTATAACGCAGTATGTTTGCACAGGTAACTAAAAGGGGCACTCATCTGCTAATCAGGGAACCATCACAGAGCCTTCCTTTCAGTTCAGGAGTCATCTTCTTCCCTCAAGCCGCCTGTTGTGCTCTAGGGCAACTCGGCTGCAGTGGGTATGGCTCTGGCTTCCCCATCTACCTAGTGAATACAGGCTGCATGCCATGGCAGAAAAGGATCGGGGAATGCAAAAATTTGGCTCTCCCTCTTTTGCCCTGTGATCCCGCCACTCCAGGCCACCGCAGCAGATGCTGGGAGCATATGCCATGAATTAATTCTGCTTTCCCCGAGAAGCTCCAGCATGAGGAATCATCAGAGTCTTTCCAACTTATTAACATAGCAACCTCCCTAACCTCCAGTCATTTTGTCTCACTTAATGATGTAGCCTTTTCTGAGGTTCTGAGCTGGCAAGCTGAAAGTTGCTCAGAAATCTCCCTGGTTTTTAGCCCCTTTCCCCAGATTTCTTGGAGATATAGAGCCTCAATGCATATCTAGCATTTACTATAAAATTGCTAGTTTTACTTGATAGGGTTACTAACTTTAATATTGAACTCCTAAGGCAAGTCCATATACAAAATTGGTAGCCTCATTCACTGTGATGTACCACAGCTGCATATTCCCGCATTGCAGAGGGACTAGGTGATCTTCGGGTCTCTTACAACCCTACAGTTCTATGCTTCTATGCTTCTATTCTGTGGTTGTCACACAGGGCCTCTCCAACTTGACAACAGAAGATTTTGGGGCACTCGCTACATGAGGGCAGCCACACCTGGCTACTTAATGCACACTGATGGCCACCAGCAGTTTTCATCTTGTCGGTTGTTTACTTGGCCTGTGAATAGTGCAACATGGACATATAAACTCACTCAGGGGGCCTGTCTTCATGAATATCCTAGCATGAGGCCAAGTGATCATCACTGGTATGATAAAGCTTTGAGCTAGCTAGGTTTAGAATCATAGAGTTGGAAGAGACCACAAGGGCCATCGAGTCCAACCCCCTGCCAAGCAGGAAACACCATCAGAGCACTCCTGACATATGGTTGTCAAGCCTCTGCTTAAAGACCTCCAAAGAAGGAGACTCCACCACACTCCTTGGCAGCAAATTCCACTGTTGAACAGCTCTTACTGTCAGGAAGTTCTTTCTAATGTTTAGGTGGAATCTTCTTTCTTGTAGTTTGGATCCATTGCTCTGTGTCCGCTTCTCTGGAGCAGCAGAAAACAACCTTTCTCCCTCCTCTATATGACATCCTTTTATATATTTGAACATGGCTATCATATCACCCCTTAACCTCCTCTTCTCCAGGCTAAACATGCCCAGCTCCCTTAGCCGTTCCTCATAAGGCATCGTTTCCAGGCCTTTGACCATTTTGGTTGCGTTCCAGTTTCTCAGTGTCCTTCTTGAACTGTGGTGCCCAGAACTGGACACAGTACTCCAGGTGAGGTCTGACCAGAGCAGAATACAGTGGCACTATTACTTCCCTTGATCTAGATGCTATACTCCTATTGATGCAGCCCAGAATTGCATTGGCTTTTTTAGCTGCCGCGTCACACTGTTGGCTCATGTCAAGTTTGTGGTCAACCAAGACTCCTAGATCCTTTTCACATGTACTGCTCTCAAGCCAGGTGTCACCCATCTTGTATTTGTGCCTCTCATTTTTTTTGCCCAAGTTTAGCTTCTGCTGCAGTCCAGGAGAGAATCTGACAGTCAGAAGGGCAAACTTGAGATCAGTTCTAGAAAGGTAGTTAGGTCAGGTGAGGCAGATGCAAGTAGCGTAATTGGTACAAACTGAGGAAAAGATTGCAAGACCAAGAATCCAAGACAGAAGCAGCCAGAAGGGGCAAAGAAGGAAGCAATATCTGTGAATGGCATGCAGGACGCTAACAGAAAGACACGCCACTTGGTTCCTAAGGGCCAAAAGAGGTGCAGTAGCCTAGAGATTCCTGAGTCAGGGCTCCAGGACAGCTCCCAGAAGCCTTGTGATTGATGTCTGCCTATGGCTGATGGTCCTGAAATAGATCGTGCAGCAGAAAAAAACACAATAATATGAAAATACTCCTAATGTGTCAGAGTCACTATAGGTTGTATAATTGATAATAGTGCTAAGTAGTGTTTTGCGTCAGTAGGATGATTTCCACTTGTGCAACAGGACTTCCTTCTTCCTCCATTTACACCCAATAAATCTGTTCTGTTGGGTTCCTCCCACCCCGCCACCCCCGGCCAGATCTGAGGATGGTACAGTGAGTCCTGTTGTAGAAGCGAAAGTTGTTCCACTTGTGCAAATTTAGTTTAATGCCACCCAAAGTCACATTTTGAGATCCTTTGCTCCTTGCTACCCTTTTAACAGACCTCAATGTTGATTTCAACAGATGCCGAGTGCTGGAATCAGCTTGCATGAAATATGTCACTGGTGCCATAACTTCAGTGCAACTGAGAGTAGTTACAAAACGGAACATTTTGCTCTGGAATTTTCAACACATGCAGATACTTTCCAGAGAATTCTTTTACATATCAGGGCTTGCCATGCAGCTCTATCCCAGCCAGGACACCTGGGTGCATTCCAGCACATGGCTGAGAACTTGTTGGAGCCTCCAGTCTTGTCTCATTGTTTCCAGTTGCTTACAGAGTAGTGATGATGCACAGCTCATCCTGGGACAGTATCAGGTCATGTGAAAGGGGAAGCAGCAGTTCCCAGCCACATTCCAAAGTCAGTCATGCTGCCAAAATCAAGATCCCGAAGAAACCTAGCAGAGAGGGATAGAAGAAGATGAGGAAATCATGACGCGCTTTCTCCTACTGATGGTGGCTGGAGAATCTGAAAAGCAGGGTGCTATGCATTTGCTTCCAAATTGCAAATTGAAGGGTGATGTGTTGAATTAATTGCATATAACTGACATAATGTATTTGGACTGCATCTGGGTTTTTAGGAACCTAGGAGGCTGCTTTATGCCATGTTAAATCAATCATTTATGTAGCGCAGTGCTGTCTGCAATGCAAAAAATGGCTTTCCATGGTTTCAGGCAGAATTTCTTCCATGCTCTCCTGTATCAGTCCTGTGGCCTTCTGAATGCAGAGAACATGCTGTACCACTGAGCAGAATTTTGAAATATTGTGGCAAGGGCTGTGGTGGTAGGTTAACTTCTCCTATCCCTGTCAAACAAGGGACCATATACCTTCATCCTCTCTCTAATGCAATGGGCTGAAAAATACTGCAATGCATATAGGGGCAGTATCAAGTCAAAAGAAGATGCAGAATACAATAAATGAACACAGCTGGAACATATTCTGCACATTTCAGCATGGAGATTAGATCCACGGTTCTCCCTGATTTTGTGTCTCCTTGTTTGGAAGAAGCAGCCCTTTGCTCCTCCATTCCAGGTCTGTCTCCCTGAAACACCAGCTGAGCACTCCATTATAACTGAATGCAACCGTACCCTGGGCTCACAGCTCCTTTTCCCTTTCAGATTTCAGTTGCCCAGTATCTCAGTTCCTTTGTTTTCATGTTGAAACGAAGCAGACTTGTGTGCAGTAGAGGGGAGGCTGAGTACAGCCAGAACATATAAAACAGGGTGTCAAGGGAGCTGCAGTCCACTGCAATGACCCACTCCTGAGGCTGCTGGGGCCTCCTGCCCTTATTCTCAAGGTAGAGATTCCCTTCAGGTTTCGGGAGTGACAAACAACAGCAAGCGCAACCACAGCAGGACGCCAGCTAAACAGGAAAGCAGAGCACGCCTGAGTTTGACCCTGGAAGATGAGGAAGAAAGTATTCCTACCCCAGTAAGTCCCACAGCTTATAATTAAGAATCACAATACGCATTTTGTCTGTGTAGATCTCCAAGGTTTCCAGGTGTGCATCCAAGGGACTGAGCCACTTTGTTTTTCTGAATTTTAATGAGAGGCTTTTCAAGTGGGGTGTGGATGCTAGGCTCAGTGTGGGTCTTGGTGGAAGAAAAGGCAGCGGGATGGGGGAAGAATATCACTGAAGATCAGCCCATGCCAAGCACTTTTCTGTGCTCCGTGAACAATGATGGTTTTTCTACTACATGTCTAACGCCATGCATGCGTGTACAGATGGAGGAAACGTCAACTCTCTGCTGTCATCCACCCCCATTTCAGATCTTTAGGGGCGAAGACCTTAATAAAAAAATATCCCAGCAGTGCTAAGAATGAAGCCTAAGAATGCAGAGCAGATCTTGGACTTTAGGACCTGCTTCATGGCAGGAGTTCTTAAAGCACTATTATAATTAATATAACAAATGATGTCAACGGAGCACCTCACAGGAAGTCTGACTCCACCACAGGGGTTGGCCTCGTTCTTTCATAAATGAGGAATAAGCAGCAGTCAACGATCCTTTTCTGAAATTTCTTGTGAACTTTGACGGCTCTGGGTTCAGAGCAAGCACTGCTGTAACTCCCAAGGGAATCTTAAGCAAGAATCTGCCCCCACCCACAAGGAAGTCAGCCTTCCTTCTGCAAAAATTATCACTGAGCAATACAGTGATTTAAATCTAGCACCATGATGTGTAAGCACCCCTGACCATGAGTGCTTTAATCCGGGGGGGGGGGGGCTGGCAGCACAGAAATCATCTCAGCTAGTCCCCAAATGGCCACCTGTCATGGATGCTTTAGCTGAGATTCCTGCATTGCAGGGGGTTGGACTAGATGACCCTTGGGGTCCCTTTCCAACTCTACGATTCTAAATAGAGCAATAAAGTATTAGGGCTTTTGCTCACCTCCTTCCCCCCACCCCATCTGAGAGACTTGGTTTTTTGCTTCTTTTTTATCGGGAGATATTGACCCCTCCTATCCGCTCTCTAGGGAAGCGGGTGGCGCTGTAGGTTAAATCACAGAGCCTAGGGGCCACAGGGCCTAGATCAGAAGGTCGGCTGTTCAAATCCCCACAACGGGGTGAGCTCCCGTTGTTCGGTCTCTGCTTCTGCCAACCTAGCAGTTCGAAAGCACGTCAAAGTGCAAGTAGATAAATAGGTACCACTCCAGTGGGAAGGTAAACGGTGTTTCCGTGCACTGCTCTGGTTTTGCCAGAAGCGGCTTAGTCATGCTGGCCACATGACCCAGAAGCTGTACGCCAGCTCCTTTGGCCAATAAAGCGAGATGAGCGCCGCAACCCCAGAGTCGTCCGTGACTGGACCTAATGGTCAGGGGTCCCTTTACCTTTATCCGCTCTCTAACTAGGGAACGAAGAGGTAGGAGAGAATACAGTGGTACCTTGGGTTAAGAACTTAATTCGTTCTGGAGGTCTGTTCTTAACCTGAAACTGTTCTTAACCTGAGGTACCACTTTAGCTCATGGGGCTCCAGCTGTCGCCGCGCTACCAGAGCACGATTTCTGTTTTCATCCTGAAGCAACGTTCTTAACCCGAGGTACTATTTCTGGGTTAGTGGAGTCTGTAACCTGAAGTGTCCGTAACCTGGGGTACCACTGTAGTAAAAAGATCCCAAGCTTGCAACTTTGGCACTGGTTTACTGGTGCTCAGGATGATCTCCAACTAAGCCCTGTACACTGCTAAGCAGGTAAGGCTGGTCTGGAGGCTGAGGGGAAGTCCCTCCCCTCATGGTATGACATCATGACAACAGCCCTGGTTAGCAAAGGAGAGGCACTTTCTGAATGTCAAAGACCACTCCACCAGAACCTTCAGAGAATTGGATGTTGGGCAGCTCCCCAAAAGGCTGTTTCTGTCTCCTCTCCCTTTCAGGAAAAGATGGGTCTTTGGTAGCCTTGCTTTCCTCACTTGCAGGGCATTTAACTGTTCCTAATGCTTTATACCTGTTCGGGAGGGGGCCAGTAGTATGTCTTCAGCCTGCTTTTAGAAGGGTTTCTCTGTTCTTACAAATATTTTTCCACATACCTGCAAAGTCCCCTGAGTATGCAGAAACTCCTACTTTGTCCGTTGGTGGCCTCATTTCACTGCCCTGCCGGTTTGCACATGACCACCAATAAAGAAGCGTTGATGCTGATAAAAGCAAGAGGCGCTCACTCATTTTGAGTTACAGATAGGTAGCCGTGTTGGTCTGCCATAGTCAAAATAAAAAAATTCCTTCCAGTAGCACCTTAAAGACCAACTAAGTTAGTTCTTGGTATGAGCTTTCGTGTGCATGCACGAAATCTGAAGTATCTGAAGAAGTGTGCATGCACACGAAAGCTCATACCAAGAACTAACTTAGTTGGTCTTTAAGGTGCTACTGGAAGGAATTTTTTTATTTTCACTCATTTTGGTTTGGGGAAAACGAGCAGACAGCAAGATCAACCAGGATCTGGGCTTTCAGTGCAATTCATAACAGAAAACTTCTGCTTGCAGTTTGCGTTTCAGTGTAGAACAAAGCTCAAGACAGACTGTGATGTACAGTATGGTGCTTTTTCATATGGATGAACCCATTATTGTTTCTTTCTGTGTGTACTATACAATTTCTCCTCTACATTTCAAATTGTTTTAGAGCACGTGCTAGGGTTGTCACTCAATTAAAGAAACCTTTGTCAAATTATCAATTCAATCTGCATAAATATTTTAGGAAGAATATATAATAGTTCTGAAAGAAAAAAACATACTTCCTTTAGGTCAATCAAGATATGTATAAATTGCAGGTCTTGAAAGTCAATCTATAATTTGTTACGTGTACTTATATAAAAATATTTTTAAATGTTGTGCCCAATTAGTAACTCAAAAGGTTTTTAATCTCAGTACAAACTTGTGAAAAGGTCCAAAACGTCTGGCTGCATGGGAATCACTGGTGAAATATCTAGAGAAGGCAGAAATGGACAAATTAACTGATCTGATTCATAGGAGAAATGGTAGTTCTTAAGAGTTCTATGTTTGTTGCAAAGTGGTAAGCTTTGACAAGATCTTGTTTTTATAAGCATTTTTATTCGTCATCTTGATCAGATTGTACTAATACTGTAATAGAAATACTCTTTTTAACCAATTAAACTGATTAACTGACAAGGTTGGAGCCCTCGCAAACACACCAGGAACAAAACTCCTGCTGAACTCTATGAAACAAGTTTATTAAGTGGACTAAAATGATTCCTCAGATACAAAGCATGGGATCAAAATATAATGCATTACTAATCTGTAGTTGTGCCGGTGTGGTTGGCAGCTGTGCCTGCTTAGCAAAGGAGGCACTCCTGGCTGTCAAAGCTCAACAGCCAAGGCTCAAGCGTTCTTAACTGGAGCGGGGGTCTCCTCCTTTTCTGCCTGCCCCAATTCCCACTCGCTCAGAAGCTCCGAGGCCACCTCTGTGTAGAGATGATTCCAGTCCCAGCTGATATCATCCTGCCAAAAAAAGGAAAGAAATACTAAGTGGAAAAATGTCCCAAAGCATTGCAACACAGTCCAAATGGCGGAAAGAATGCCATGTCCTGTCTAAAAGCTACTTTATAGCAGTAACCCAAATTCTACTAGAAAGCCTGAAGGTTTGACAGTGTGCGTTTTAATCCATACCACTTGCAATGCCACTATTTTATATATCACTGTCAATCATACTGTATATATGATCACAGTAAATGCAAGTCCTCTAGGACTTCTTCCAAACAGGGGTTTGGACATGTTATATGACTGAATTGACTTTGGTCGCCCTGATGGATGACCTTTATCGAGAGAAGGACAGGGGGAGAAAGAGCCTGTTGTTCTTACTTGATCTCTCAGCAGCTTTTGATACCATTGGCCATTGTATCTTCCTGAACTGTCTCCATAAGATGAGCACTGGGGTCACTGCTACACAGTGCTTCAGTTCCTCCAAGGCTGGTTTCAGAGAATAGTGCTGGGCAATTATTTTACAAGCCCCTTGGCAATTGTTTTTTTGGGGGGCTGCAGGGTACTACCCTGTCCCCATTGCTATTTAACATCTACATGAAGCCACGGGGAGTGGTCATAAGAATTAGGGGAGGGGGCTAGAGGGCCAGCTGACCTCAGTGGCCAGGAGTGCCTTTTACCAACTTTAGTTATAGCCATTTCTGGATTGGGATAGCCTGACAGCTGTTGTTCATGCACTGTTAATTTTGATTGGATTACTGTAATGTGCTCTATGCAGGGCTGCCTTTGAGACTGTGCTGGAAGCTGCAGTTAATACAAAAATTCAGTGGTTTGACAGCTCACTGTGGCAGGATCTTGCCATCACATTATACTGCTGCTGAAAGAATTGCACTGGCCACCAACTGGTTACAGGACCAAGTCCAAGCTGCTGGTACTGGTGTACAAAGTCCTACATATTTTGGAACCAGAATACCTAAAAGATTGTCTCATCCTCCTATATACACAAACACTTGCTGCATTGTTCGTTTGGCACAATGTTGTAATCGGGCCTTTAGGGTGGATAGATATGTTGATAGATAACCAGTATAAATTTATTTTTAAAGAACAGTCCACAATCCCAAGAACAGGAAGCTTGCATTGTTAAGAACAGGAAGAATATACAGTCGTACCTTGGTTTTCGAACAGAATGCGTTCCGGAAGTCCGTTCAATTTCCGAAACGTTCGGAAACCAAAGCATGGCTTCCGATTGCAAAGGCGTGCCAGAAACAATAGTGGAAGCCGCATCAGATGTTTGGCTTCCAAAAAAAAGTTCGAAAACCAGAACACTCACTTCCAGGTTTTGATCATTTGGGAGCCGAAACGTACAAATACCAAGGCGTTTGACAATCAAGGTACGACTGTATGGGTAGAAAACTGCCAACAGGAGAGGATTGCAGCAAACAGAAAAAGAAGAAGTACATGTTCTGCATGGAGAAGGACCCAGAATCAATCCCTGGCATTTCCAGGCCTGGAAAAGACTGAAACCCTGCAGAGCAGCTGCAAGTCAGAGCAGACAACACTGAGCTAGATGGACCAATGGTCTGACTTGGTTTAAGGCAGCTTCCTATGTTCCTGCTGAGCAAAAATAATGGTCTAGTTCTCCTCTTGGCCCAGAGCAAACTCACCTCTCGTACATCCTGTTCTGGAGCTAGAACCTTACTGAGCAACTTCAGGTCAACCTCTCCATCCTGTGGGAGCGCATAAAAACGTAATTCAGATCCAAGAACAATAACGGAAACACACATGTTGCACACATCTGTCCTGCTTCTGGATAACTTACATTGCCACTAATGGAGCAAAGCTGTTCAAACGCATCAGCATCTGGATGAGAAAACCAATCCAAAGAGAAATTTTGGCACTCTACAATCTGGAAAAGCCTTTTCACCTTGGGAAGGCTCTGTAGCTAGAACTGCATGAGAGCTTTCTAATTCTCCAGAGTTATCCACATGCTGAGCCTTGGCTCAAAGTATAAAACGGAGTGTGCTTATTCCTTCTGGAGGGAAGGGAGCTCCGCCAAAGGAATTACAACAAAGGGATGGACACTGGATTTAAGTAAAGATCACTAAAGTGGGAAGTGAAGAGGAACACCCGAAGATGCCTTAGCAGACACTGCAAAGCATATACCATGCAGATCTGCCAAACAGGTACTTAACATCTTGTGTTCCAGAATGGCGCTATCAGTAGAATGCTCACCTTATTCACACAGTCTCACCATGAAAAGGGACACCCTGGGGTTTCTGGGAATATAGATTTCTAACTGCCTGCACTCACCAAAGTTTGGAAAGCAGCATACTTCATGAGGTCATTGTCCAGGTCACGGTAGGTCAGCACTCTGTTCACCTGAACGCTGCAATTGGGGACAGAGCAAGGAACCAAATTAGAGCACTCCACAACCCTCACCAGAATCCATATGTTCCACTTGGAATGGGTTTACGTGCTTTATTATTGTATATTCCTTAGTTGTAACCTGCCTTGAGATCTTAGGATGAAGGGCAGTTAAGAAATATTATGAATAAATAAAGCAGCTGCCATAAATACAGACTGATCTTAATAAAAAGTTTGTATTTTTTGGGTTGACACACATATTCAGAGTCCATAGCAGCTGTTCTCTCTCTCCATATGAAAACAACAGAGTTTATCATAACCACCTGTTATTCATAGCAACACCATGTAACTGCTCAAGCAAATCACAACAAAATCTGAATGAGCGGGGTCCACTTATGACTACCAGTTCAGCCCAAGGATTTCCATGGCAGCTGCGATCTTGCTGTTACCTGGGTGGGGCTGCAACCTGCATGGCAAAGTCTTCCTCTTGTACCTCCTCCAAGTCAGGGATCACTGGGATATCTGCAAAGGATGAAGGAGTCATAAGGCTGCAGAACTACCAAAACTCCCTAGTTTTCTCCGTGTGAAAGTAACGTGGAGAAGTCATAGCTCAGTGTTACAGCTCATGCTTTGCACACAAAATGTCCAGGTTCACTTCCTGACGCCTCCAGTTAAAAGGATCACGTAGCAGATGGTGGAGAAGACCTCTGCCTAAGATCCCGGAGAGCAGTTGACAAGAGTGGACAATCCTGGGGTAGATGAACCAATGGACACCAGTGTAAAGCAGCTTGGTATGTTCGTACAATGTATCTCTGAAAACACCAGAGACCCACACTGCAGGGTAAATGCCTATGTGGCTGCTGCACCCTCTTTAAAATTAAATGGATGGATTTGTGCTCCAGTGGGAAGAGGATACAGATCCCAAGAAAGAAAGAAAAGCAAAAGGCTCTCTGTGAAGATTGAGGGATAGCCTGACTGTTATGACAAACTGCCAAATACTACCCAGAGTAATGTTCTTGCAGTCATTTGGCAAAACATACGAGCTCAGACGGCAAATAGAAGATGATTGGGATTATCTCTGTCTTGTTGCTGGCATCCATCTGTCTCAAGGGACAATGGAGTGCACCTCTGGGGGTGAAGTCAAACTGCTGAATTAGCAGCACTGAAATAACCTCCCTGGGGCGCAAGCCTGGGTAGTGTATATGGAGGTCCTGGGCTGCCCAGATAACAAGACCCTCCCCCCTCAGTCTTGCTGGCGTGGTCCAAAGGAAAACACAGCAATATATTTGTCACCAGCTTGGCTGCAGGAGTTGCCAGAAGGAGGCATACAAGGCGCCATCCTACTGCCTTAGAGATTCCACTCTGGATTTGTGTAGGGTTTACTCCTTAGCCTTTTCCCTGGTTTAGGTTTAGGATCAGAGTTTTCCATTTCCTAGGTGGGCTACCTTATCTCTATTTATGTGACAATTCAGACTGCTGGGCTTCAAGTGACAAGAAGCTTCCTCAGGCTTTGCCTACACACATGGCTCAATGTTTTGTGAATAAGGCTGTCACTCAGGACAGCGAGAGTGAAATCAGCTATATTTCCCCCCAGGCAAATATTTATAGTTCTATGCAAGTACCTGCCTGTGTCCATCCAGCTCAGTTCTATTTACATTGACTGGCAGTTACTCTCAAGGATTTCAGAAGAGATCTTTGCCAGTCCTACCTGGAGATGCCAGGGATTGAACCTGTGACTTTCTGCACACAAAGCATGTACTCTACTGCTGAGCAAGTGGCCCTTCCCCAAGCTGGCCTGCCAGCTGCCTGCAAGCAGCATCCAACCGACCAGAACGTGTTGACTATCTGCAGCTCTGGATAGTTCACACTAGACTTGGTTTCACTGCATTCTAATTTTGAATTTGAATAGTGGATTTCATTTTTCTTTTTCAATGCCAGACATTTTGGCCACCCTGGTATGATGAAATACTCCATAAACACTGCATTTCCATTTCCAGTGAACTAGCCCTTGAGCAGCTGAGCTTTAAAGTATGCACCTCCTCTGGTTTTAAGGAGCTGGCCGTCCCTGACTTGTTCTGATTCTGAAAGTGGTTCCAGAACCATACATTCCTCAGGAAACTGGCTGGCAAAGTTCTACTGTGATCCTTTACTCCACTGCCTGAAATGAAAGGGAGATGGCGCCTTGGCAGTGAACAGGCTGCTTCCAATTTTATCCACAACTGTGCTTTTCTAACTAAGCATTTGACTGTTTCCAGCTCTGTCCAGTCTGCAGCCCAGGCTGAAATGAATATTCAAGAGCTGGAAAGGTGCCCTGCCTGTGGAGTCTGGGGTCCAGGACTGGGTCTTTAAAAAAATCTGTGTTTCCCCTTATAGCCCTCTCCCAGTTCCGAAGTGCACAGGTCCCATCTTCCTATCTGCTCTGCATCCCTGCAGGCTTCCCTGACCCTGGCGGAGGAAGTGCTGGTCCATCTGCAACAGGGCAAGGGTTAGCCCGGACTCTTGACAAGAGGGCTGTTTGGAGCAACCCACACAGTGGGATTTCTTTCTAATTGGCTGCCTGGTGAAGGGGCTGAATGAAACCGAGACTGAAGCCAGAGCCGAGCTAAAGCAAGAGACGGTGACAGCTTGGACAATCTCTGCAGAGTTGTGCTTTCCAGCTCCCCAACCACTCAAGGACCTGTTGCCTTCAACGGAGCAGCGTTCAGCTCACAGCAACTTGGATAAAGAGGAACCAGAGCACTGGAGGTGCCATCTTTGTGCCAAACAGCACAGAGATACTCTGTGGCCACCTCCTCAGTGCCATAGCACAGGAAGGCCGGTCAATGCTCATGGAAGATTTGCATAAGCTTATTTCACAGCAGAGGCTCTGGCTGAGCAGGCCACAAAAGAATGACAGAGAAATAAAAAGTGGTGAGAGATAAGCTGGAAACAAATCTAAGACCTGAATCTGTAAGGATCTGGTGGCCTATCAAAGGTTTTGCATACTCAGTCAAGTCCCTTTTAGGAGTTGGTTCTTGCACAGAGAAACCTGCCTTTTAAGTACCACTTTCTGAGCGCAAGAAGCTCAGCAGCTATTCAGAAAACATAGATTGAAGGTATTACTTGGGAACCCTTCATGCAACCCATTTAGTATGGCAAGTTCTGCAGCATACACTGAATATCATACTTACTTGAAATGGGCAGCCAGCCAAGGCCAAACTGATTTCACTATGTGCTGTTAACTCATTTTGCCAGGCTGAAAATGCTTATTGCAATTAAGAAACCAGAGGATCAGAATCATGAAATCAAGAGGAAATACCAAGAATGATGAGGCGCAAATAACATTAAACTAAGTAAGGCTTATTTCTTTTAGGGAAGGCTTCTAAGTACAGAGTATTTCTTTCAGGTAAAGCTTATGTCTTAACTTATTCATCTTGCTCATTGGAAAAAACCACACATAAATAGAACCCTGTATGATTTTTTTTTAAAGATCTAAATGTGCAGGGAAAAGGGCATTATTATCCTGCATTATTACTTGGGAACCTCTTGCCCACAAGTCAGATTAGGTCTGCCAGGCTATCTTCCAGAGCCACACCAACTCACCCCATACCTGCTGCCATATGATAGCAGGGGTCGGGTAGGTAAAGCCTTGGCTGCAAAGGAACAGTTGGGAGCCTTAGGATCCCCACCTGATTGTTCCACTGCAAGCAGTTTTTGCATGGGACACCTCTTAAATTTGCCCCCAAATGCAGTCCCCACTGGGACTGGTTCTACTTGGAAGCTCCCAAATGAAGCCAGTCCCTTCATTTGACAATAATATTTGCAGCTATGGTTTGAATTCAAGCAGCGGCTGCAAGAATCGGGAGTGCACTTGGAGTACACTTCAAATTCTTTGAAACTTAAGGAAGATGTCAAGTGATTGACAGGTGGGCGGCCCTGCCCACCTGTCAAAATCAGCCCACCAGTCAAATCAAGTTCTCTACCCCTGTGTTATCAGATACAGGGCTGGTAAAGCTTTAGCAATAAAGAGCTGTTCGGCAGCTCAAAAGTTACATTTAGAGGTTTCACAAGTACAGCATTTAAAAATCAGCCTTATTCTTTGCTAGAGGTTTTAGTGAAAACATATAGAACCTATTCCTGTTAGAATAAAATGATAAATCTAATAAACATTTCTCAAGGGCAAAGTACCTTCATAAATTAGTTCCCTACAGATTAATCCACATAGTTCAGATAAGAGCATACAGAGAACAGTACAAGATGCATATCACCAGAGATGCTGATCAAATACAAGAAATCTCCCCCCCCCCTTTAGTTTCATTTCATTTAGAAGCATTTGCTTCCAAAATCTTTATAGTAACTCACGCAGGTACTCCCTGAAACCACTGGCCCTGCCAAACAGTCTGCCTCAGGCAACCCTTGGCCTGTTGACCAGTAACTGTATCCCCAATTGCTGTCATATGAAAATTCACAAGTTTCTGAAGGCAGAAGAAGAGATGCCTGATGGACTGCATCTCAGCTAGGGAAATGAGTCTCTGTGGGTGGGAAATTTCAACATGGGAATTTCTTTAGTTGAAATCCCTCAGCCTAGTTCCCACATTCTCAAACAGTGATGCTAGACTCTAGAAAGAAGCCACATGAGAAGCAGGGAACAATGCTGCAGAGAGAGTAAAAAGAAATTGGTGGATTGAGTTTCCCTGGGAATCCTACAACTCTGAAAAACACTGACCTAGTTTGTTCTCAGGAATTATCGAAAGCCCTAAAATAATGCTCTCTGCTGTGCTATGCCACACTATGTTCCCATTTATTGACCTGCCATTTTCAATAAGCAATTCAACATGGGAACTCCTCCAAGTATAATCCTAGTTAGTTGTTGTATCCAAAGAATGCAAGAATGCACACCTCTAGAGCTGTGTACATACAAAACTATATAAGAGCAGAGCATGAAGAAAGTGAAATTTTGAAGGCCAGCTCTCTGGGTCCTCCCTGTTTTGTGCACAGCACTATGAGAGGCTTTAAAAGCAAAGGAAGTGAGCTAAGTTTTATATTTTAACAGAAGAAAACTTCAGCCAGACACAATTCTAATTTCTCTGCTGCTGCAAAACTTTGTTTTACTGAATGCTGTTACCTTCTGCATCACGTTTAGGGAATTTTAAACAGGCAAATGGAAGAAGGTATCTGATTGAAGATGAAGTTAAGTGAAAGAAATTGGTCTCATTTAGCACATGACAGGATTCATCTGTGTTCTCGAGTCCACTGAGGTAGCATCATGGGCGTTTCATATTCATGAGCTGCTGCGACACTGTGTCCCCGCATTTACAAAGCACCGTGTTCAGCAAATTCTGTCCCTGTGGACACCCCATGCATTTCATGGTCTTGTCAGAGAGACATCAAACACGCCAGTAACCAAATACCAGAAAATGGCTTTAATTAGTGCATCTCAATTCGATAATTTTTCCCTCTAAATAGAAAAAGGAGGAATAAAAATAGAAAAGTGGAAAGCAACAGGCTAGAGTCTTCAAATAATGCAAGGAACAAGGAATGGAGGCAGCTTCTGTGGAACACACAAACAAGATTGAGTTCTCTCTCCTTTGAGGGTAATAAGCAAACCAATGAGGGATGTATAGATGCCCCAGCCTCTCTGGACCACTGGCCAGGGCATAGATGGTGGAGGGTTACAATTTACTCTTCCAGCATCAGGTCACACTACCCATTGGTGATGCCATTCACAGAGAAGTGGGTTTCAAACCTTGTCATTAAAAGGAAAGTCATAGCCCTAAAAAATATAGAGATATCAAGGAAAAACAAAAAAGGGGGCTGTCCAACTTCCTGAAAGCATTTACGAACAGCTGCAACTGTGCCAACATGCTGACTACAGCCAGAAATTATCTAAGAAGCTTTAGGATGATCTCATCACCATCATAGCCCTTGCCCTATGCTGTGTAGTGCCAAAGAACACCACTTTATAAAGGCCATAATTTTAGGAGAAAACAAAAGCAAGCTGCATTTTATTGTCTCTTAAATCATCTATTTGGTTGCCTGTTCTGATTTGGGGTGGGGCAGCAAACAGCCCCCCCTGCAGCAAGGCTGACTTCCCTTCCACTGTACAGTATAGTAAAATAATTGTTGCACTATTGCCTCTGTGTTGAGAATATTCCAAAGAGAGAGAGAAAATGTGGGTGAACTCACTTTGACTGACTTCTTGGCTATCCTTTTAAACAGAATTGTAGAGTTGGAAGGGACCCCAAAGGTCATCTCACCGCTTGGTAGTTACCTGGGTCTTCTTTTTTCCCTTTCTCAAACATGGGGGCAACATTTGTGCGCCTCCAGTCCATAGAGCAGTCAACATCTAGCCATTTAGATTCATTCATACTGAACATTAATATAAGATCATAAGAAGGGAGCCCTGCTCAGCAGCCTGAAGGCTAGATGCTCCCCACTCAGCCATTCGCTCCAGAAAGCCACTATGTTCAATGGCATTAAAAGCCGCTGAGATTCAGTAGCGCCACATTCTTCTGTCTCTCTTCTGACGCAGTATCCGTGCTAAACCTGGCCTGAATCCTGACTGAAATGTATCCCAAAAAATCAGTTTAATTTAAGAGAGTCTGAATCTAGTTGGCCACACCTTGGCCAGGAAGGGACATATGCCACTGGGCTAAAATGACGAGTACCTTCTAGGTCCTAGGGAAGGCTTCGTCAGGAGCAGATTTGCTAATGTCCCTTGCAGGTACCTGAAGATCACCCCCCAACTCTTAAAGAGACATTGATCACCTTCCTGAAGCCACTTGGTAACCTTGGGCCAGTCATGGCCTCTCAGCCTAACAGGGTTGTCGTGGGGATTAAATGGAGAGAGAAGACCCATGGATTGAGCTCCTTGGAGAAAAGGTGGGATCTAAAATCAATCAATCAACTGAGACGTATCCAACGACAAGATTGCATTCCATATATTTCACTAGATTCACCTGCTGTAAAGTCCTGGAGGATGCAATTAATTTTATTCTTAAAATGTCTCACAAACATATCGCAGTGGGCTTTGGATGGTTGTACCACGTCCCACAGTTCAGCAGGTAAAAGGTTCTGGACCTTTTCAGAGACTTTTACATACTGGCTGGTATGTGTTTGCACATGATTGGAGGACACTGGCAGGGTTGTTGCGGGAATCCATGCTGTTTTTCTGTTTTAGTTTTTTTCCTGCTGTTTTCCGCCTTCTCTCCTAGGCTGAGCATGAATTTGGCTATATGGTCATTCCACTGGTGTAGCTGCCATGTATCTCTTGTCCCCACATGAAGGAGTGTATACAGGATCACTCTGTTCATGCTTCTGTGCCAAATAGTTGTGTATGTTAAAGGCTCAGATTCTGTAACCAGTTACTTCCCCCCAGCAACTCTACCTTAATAAACAAATATGTGAAAATTTGTGAGTGGCCATTTGCACATCGTACTGATAACAACTGTGGAATGTAACTGCCTGTAGATGCGAAAAAAGAAAATACACGGAACAGATTTCAGTTGTCCTCATATTAATTGTATAAATGTTGCCTGAGGGCGTGATGCAAAGATTACATCTGTAGATGCCATAAATTATTACTTTCTGGAGCAGCTAGTTCTGAGCTGTAGGTAACAAAAAGCAATTTCTCATCTATCACCAAGTGATATACACAAATTGGTCCAAACAGTAACAACAGCTGGAGCACCGGAGAACAGGATGCTGTACTAATATTAATAAATGCAGTATTTCTGAAGCCAAAAATGTGTCTATACTCTCAAATACAGTATCATTTACCTTACAAAAGATAGGATACCAGTTTGGGGGAAAATGAATAATGAAGCTGCTACTGAAGTGCCTATAAACCAAAAATCAAAATAAAGGTATATCCCCATTAATTAAAACAACACCACCAGAAAATGTCAACAGATGCCATCAATGCAATAAAATGCCATTAAAAGACTAAAAGGCATGCTTTAAAAATAAATGCATTTTTGTTTAATTTTAATTATGTGAAACAACAAACATATTGCATATTATATTTTCCTGCAACTAAATCAAGATGTATACTCATACAAACCAATATATCAGCAAAATCCTGGACTTTACTATGCTAATGTACAAAATATGCCTGGAATTCACTGTCACAGAATAAATTTTAAAAAATAATTTTCAAAGGTCCCAATCTTTTATTTTGTTAGACTCTAATATAAGTAGGTATCTTTAGCATTTGTGCTGTGTCCCAAATGTTTTTTGTTACACAAAAACAACCACAAAAACCAACTGAGGAAAACATCTCTGATGCACTGGATATGAATAACTGAATCAGAAGTTTCTTCGAATTCCATTTTTTAAAATGAAAAACAATGAATGAGGTAAGGCATCAATTGTTTATTGTCACAGTGGAAAAAGGTAAGCAATTGGGGGGAAAGGTAAGCAATTGGGGGGGCGCCCTGTGGAAATTTTACAGAGAGTACAAATTGTTCAAATCTCTGAAACAGATTGTGAGTTAGCAGAAAGCACTCACAGAGCTGAAAGAATGACTGAGAAACTAAGTGATTAAATTGATTTTTAATTAAGAACATAGTCTTGGAAAAAATAATTCCAACTAAACAGACAAGGCATTGGGATTTTAAAACACGCATTACCACAAGACAAGCAAAATAAGGGGCAAGAAATAAACTATGATGTATTACAGTGCACCTTCTTGAGTATCTGAACTCATATTGTAATTCAGCCCCGAAACATCTGTGTTGCCAAACCAGAAAAGGGTGGGAAAAATCATCATAGGAACGCAAAAGCTCCATGCAGAAAACAAACCTAAGATATCAAATCACCATGTTGTGAGTGTGGAAACACCAAGAGTCCACAACTCAGTGCTCATTCATCTGCTGCATCCCACACCCTGCCTGCAACTCAGCTTAGGTTCACTGCCATCATTCAGCCCCTTTAAGCAGCTTTCTCTTTGTGCATTATAGATTTACTTCAAGTGACTCGTGCCAAAATCAACATGGATTGACTCAAAACTGCACATTTAAGTTGCTAGTGTAATTTGGTCCTGTGAATTGACTCGAAGAGAGACGAAAAAGGAATGTGGCTATACTCCCAACTGCCAGAATAGCAGTGGTGGAAATGAACAAATGGAGCTGCAGGTGTCTTGACCATTTTGATCGTAAGCAATCAAAAGGCCTTACTCATTAAGTTCATTGATCTTATTCCCATTGGTTTACAACTGGATCGTGCCTGTTGCCTTCAGTATCTGTGTTCTATTTGTATTTAAGACATACTGAACTCCACTCTGCAGGTCCAACTTGTTCAGACATGTTACGTTGCCCAATACTGGATCATACCAATGTTGTGTTATAGACTTCCTCACTAGAATGTCGCACTAACTGCCTTTGGTGATAGGGGAATTGGCAAGATGGACCATTTATCTGACCTAGGAATGCTGTTCTTAACACTTCTCCTTGTTCATCTGTGTGTCATTTCATGCTCAGCACAACTACTTAGCTTGCTCCATCCTTTCAAAATACGCATATATGTGACATTGTAATTCTTGCCCACGTTCATTTTCAAAAGACAAAACTCAAGAGGCGATCATTATTATACAGTTTTATCCTACAGTTTAGTCTTTTGCACATTGAGTAGAGTGCACAGGGTATGGAAGAAATAGAAAACTTCCTTCTGTAATGCCAGTTTGGTGATTTTTGCCTTAATATGAGGCAAGAAAGAAGTTTCTTATAAGCCTCTCATTGAATTATGTTAGGGAGCAGGTATGTCTGATTCTGTTTAATCCCTTTCATGCTCCAGTGCAAAAACAAGACAAACTACATTTCTTTTATGCTAAATTCCTTAGGGTTTTTTTTATTTAAAAAATCTTATATATATTTATTAAAAAATGCAGCTTTGATCGGTAGCACTCATGACATTTCCACATCCAGAAACTCCTCAGAAGCCCCTCCCTCCCTGCACATGAGGCCACCACAGCTGACAGCCAACTGGGTTTGATCACAGCCACTTGGAATCGGATTTTCATAAGACAGACGAAGAGCCTAACTGCTGCTTTCTTTCTCACTCCTATCAGATGAGAAACTGGGGGGGGGGGGCGAGCAGGTCCTGAGGGAACAACGCTACAATCAAGGGCTATGCGGTTCTCTTGCTGTCCCTCTACAGCTGCAATTTTCAAAGAAGCATGCCTCAGGCACTTTCAAATGATGGTGTCTCAATTCTGTAATCATATTTCAAGAGCTTTTTCTTAAAGGGTCTTTTAGGTAAACCTAGTCCGTCAACTACACTTATGGACTCAACAATCACAGCTGCCAATAGGACTGTATATTTAGGGTTTCGCGGAATTGTGCCAGGAAAGCATTGCATGCCAAAAGCCCGTTCTGAAGCAGGCATGCTTATCATTGCCCATCACCATTGTACGCATTGTACGACTTTGGCCTTTCCAGGGAAACACTAAGCCCCTCTGTAAAGAAAGGGACTCCGAAAGAGCAGCACCACACTAATGTCTGGTGCCTACACACTATGTCATTCCATTGCATGTATGTATTTAATAAATTGGTATCTTGGTTTTCAAGACAAGTCTTCTCAAAGTGGGTTACAGCCACTATCTATTCCCTTTGATCAACCTTAGGTCAAGGAAGGTAGCAGCTCTTTTTGTAAATATCCTCACTGCTTGCCTCTCCGGTGACATCCTTTGATCTCTAACTACTCTTTAATGCTATTACAAACCAATCCTGCTGTCCGAACTAGAGTCCTCACTGTAGTTTAGAGCAGTGTGGGCCAAAGCTTTGGTGGCAATCCAAAGCCATGCACATGCCCTAGTAGAAATGTGCGGCTGGCCAAATTCAAAGGTGCAAAAATAATTGTCACCTGACCTGATTGTTCCTTAGTCCGTCCATTTTGTTCCTTGCTCACTTCCCATCTTAATTTCACCAATCCTCAATGTTCTTCCTACACAGTTCTTTCCAATGCCCCCCAGCTCTATACCTCAGGATCTTAACTCTACCAAAAGTCTCATTGCTTAGCCATACTGCCCTGCACCCCTCCAAAGCTGGGACTCTGTTATTTGCAAAGAACTCTTGTAGTTTACGACTCAAAGGCTCCTATCTGCCTTGAGATCTCAATTTTTAAGATTAGTGAAAGGAGCTATAATACTTCATTGTGTATTTTTAAGGACTGATTCAGCTTGTAGTGGCCTGTTCTGAGCTCTGCTGTAAACCAGACCCAAATCCCAAACTTGCTACTTATTAGTAAGGCATTTGTCAGTAGGGCAGGCTGTAGTTACAGGAGGCAGAATAGGGACTGTAGTCATGTAGTTAGTTAAGGCATAGACAAAATCTGTCCCAAGGCACTGGTATGCCAGAGAAAGGGGTCAACCTTTTGCATCCGCCTCAACACCAGTCATCATTGCCAATTTGTTCCAAAAGAGGAGGCACAACAGGGCATGAAGGCAGCTACGGTAGCAGCTCTGCTGAAGCTAAGCAGATCTGGGTCTGTGTAATAGTACCTGGATGGTAGTCTGCCTTTGAACCCTAAACATGCCACCTTGAGATCCATGATGGAAGGAAATGTAATAATATATCCTAACTGCAAGCTCAATTCTTGAAGAGCTGGTCTTTATATAGGCAAAACGACACTATCCATGCATAAGATGGTGCATGATATCAGCAGACTTGGGTAGAAATCCAGTTTTCAGAAGTATAGCAAAATATTTACAGTGGGGGGGGGGGCTTGTGTGTGTGTGTGTGTGTCCAAAATCATTCCAATGGGGACTGAGCATCCTGAAAGACTTGGGGAGGAAAGAGGAAAACCAAGTGGGAGGGGGAATGGGTTGAGTATCTTAGAATTGTAGAATTGGAAGGGACCCTGATCCAACCCCCTGCAATTCAGGAATCCTGGGGTGGACTTGAACCACCAACCTTCTGGTAACAGCCAGATGAACTGGCCTGTTGCGCATCTGGGGCATGGCCAACTGAGTGGAACACTGAAAACACTCTACAGCACAACATTTCGTCACAAGCCCTATGTGTAAATACATATAATAAATTAAATGTTGCAAAGAAACTTTTAGACTCATCAGGGACATTAAATCTGTCCTCCCACCCCCACCCCCAATACCTGACACACAGATTGATGTTATGGGGGCAGTTTTGCTTCTATCCTAACCCTGTTCCCAAGCACAGTGCTTTAATTGCTTCTGAAGAAGTGAGTGGCCACCGTTGACTTCTGCAAAAGAACAAAATGGCTGCAATGGGACAAAACACAACTCGCATGAGGTACCAGGCCAGCCTGCCCATAATTATGTTCCTGGGGTCAAGAGAACCCCAAACAACAAATCCCTTTTCTTTCTTTCTACTTTTCTTTTTAAAAAGGCATTCTATTGGCTCTATTTCTCAAAAAACATATAAGAGAGTGGGACACTTGTGAAAAGGATGAAGTTGGATATTACAGGGAATCAGAGTCTGGAAAGAAGGAAGAATAACCTCTAGTGATGTCCAGAACTACCCACACAGGAACTGACCACTTACCTGCAGTTACAAAAACAAGAAAGGAAACAAAAGCAAAATACTGGGTTCAACCCCCAGAGAAGGGTCAGGGACCACCCCTTTCAAAATCCTTGTTTTTTCCCCTTATGTAGGTGTACAGAGCAGCCTGAGCTTAGAAGAAACACCTAGCTCTGGGAAGGAAACACTCAACAGATAGCACTTTTCCAATTCACCTAACAGCCTGGCATCTTCCATCTCATCCAGCTCTATTACTGTGCTGAGCTCAGCCACTTCTGCCTATTTTCCCTGTTGACACGGATAGAAAATTGAGCAATTACCCTTAAATGCCTCTCTCTCAATTCACCCAGATTGCTACATACACAATATTAAGCCCCCAATTGCCCCTGGCCAAAAGTGGTTCAACCAGGCCTGTCCTTTAGGAATTAAACAATTTTTGTTGCTTGCAAGAGTTTATTATTCCTAAGGTTGTCACTATATTAAATCCTATTAAAGCAGACTTCCCATGGTGCAGTAAGCCACAGACCTTCTCTTTGAGTCTCAGAGCAAGAGGACTTGGACAGAAACAAGGCAAAAGTAGCAGAGGTATGCTGCCTACTGACTTAGCACCCGTTGCTTAGGTACGTTCATACTTACACACATGCCTGAGCACACAAAGAAGCATAGTATTGACAAGATCAGTCAGTAGAGCATGAGACTCTTAATCTCAGGGTTATGGGTTCAAGCCCCACATAGGACAAAATATTCCTGCATTGCAGGGAGATGGACTAGACGACCCTCGTGGTCCCGTCCAACTCTACAATTTGATGCTTCTATGAAGGCAAACAGTCTTCATGTGCGCAGACCTCCCTAGTGAATCCCAGTATCTGGGACAGAATTTGTATTTCTGAGAATCTTTGATTTTTAAGCAAGTTAGTTTCTAGTTTCCATGACTATGGAAGCACATTAGAAAATACATTAGTAAATTCTGCAGAAGTGAAAATAACAGGTTAAGAATATGGCGTGTAAGTCAGTTTAATTTGTATGAACAATCTTATATTGTTCCAAGCTCTGAATCTTGGTATTCTTGGCCCCATATTTTATTACTAAAAATAAGTGCTGAAAAATATTTATGTGCCACTAGAAGTATGCTATGCTCTCTGAACACAGAAAATATCCAGACCCCAACCAAAGAGTTACATTCTTAGTGAAGAAGACAGGAAAGAATTATGCCACCCATGAAGTATACCTGCCTGTGTGGATCACTGGCTCCACTGCACGTATTGGCAGTTTCACTTCATTGGTTGTGTGAGCTGGTTCTTGCACCTCGCAAGTAACAAGTGTCACCCCATTGTTTTGTTTGAGAATAAGCACATATTGATCAGTTCCTCATCCCGTATGTGAAATCCCCTTCTCTTTGTAGGCAAGATTGGGTGATTTTATTCTTGTGTTTGTGAGCATTAGCCCTGCAGGTCACTTCTCACGTGGACTGAGATTTAGTCATTTCAAGTTAACCGTAGCACCTCCTGGCAGAAAACATGTCCTTGCCTGCCAGGTTTCCTGCTGTCCTTGTAAATGTTTCCCTACACAAGCACCTTGAGCATCTCTCCACTTGTTTCTCTTGGCTGATAAAACTGTTCCTAGGTGCTGGAAGCCCACAGCAAACCAGGCATAGCAGAAGCCCAGTCAGGAAGCTGTGGAAAACCGCAGTTGCTATTAGAAGAAAAACAGCAGCAGGAACATTGCAGGGCTGCACCTGTGCAACCTTTGCAGGCAGGCCAGCTGCCAAATGGGCCAGACTCTTTATTTCCAGAAGTACTTTTGTGAGACTTCTCAGTATTGTTCTTGAGGTGTGTGAAAAGCTTGCCTTGAGGAGGCAAACGAGGGTGTTCAACAGGCATAGGAACAGTAAGCGGTACAGATAAATGGGGAATATCCAAGTTCTAGAGACAATTTCTGCCTTATTTAATGCCAAAGCTAAACCCTTCAATTCATTCCCCATTTCCTGCCCCTAGGCTCTGATGCTACTGGTCTCTATCACATTTTCTCCAGTTCTGCAGCAAAGGCACATTTCCTGTAGCTGCTTCCTGTCTTCAACATTCTGGATACTTTTAGGCGGGTATTTACTCTGGAACAAATACGCTTTATTCACTCACTTTTTAGGTGGCAATCAATATTCTTCATCAACCAAAAGTGAATCTGATGCTGGTCCAGTGATTCTGAAGCATCTGGTCCGGGCGAAAAAGTATTAATTTCACTTATATGCTCATCTTGTCCTGAATCAGTGATGACTGACCAGGAGGGGAGCGTGCTGTCACTCTCAGATCCTGCTTTGTGGCTTCCCATAGGCATCTGGTTGACCAAAGTGAGAACAGGATGTTGGACCAAACAGGCCCCTGGCCTGATCCAGCAGGCTCTTCTTATGTCCTTTTGTTTTCTACACTGCAGTAAAATGTTTTGTGTTTCGCTGTATGCTGCCTCTGCAAGTGCATTGGAAAGGAGGAGGCTGCTGAATGATCTCTTCCCCTCCCACACAATTCCACAAATGGAACATGCCTGCACATACACAAAACGCACTATAGCCCTGGTAGCGCAGAAAGTCACTTGCTATGCCTCTTGCACCTTATAGTAGAAGAAATACCCTTTATCTTACACATATATAGTGGTGCCCCACAAGACGAATGCCTCGCAAGACGGAAAACTCGCTAGACGAAAGCGTTTTGCGGTTTTTGAGCTGCTTCGCAAGACGAATTTCCCTATGGGCTTGCTTCACAAGACGAAAACGTCTTGCAAGTTTGTTTCCTTTTTCTTAACACCGTTAATACAGTTGCGACTTGACTTCGAGGAGCAACTCATAGCACGCGGTGTGGTAGCCTTTTTTGAGGTTTTTGAAGACTTTGGTGATTTTTGAAGCTTTTCCAAAACTTTTCCGACACTGTGCTTCGCAAGACGAAAAATTCGCTAGACGAAAAAACTCGCAGAACGAATTAATTTCGTCTTGCGAGGCACCACTGTGTCTTAAATTCACTTGATACCTCTGCTAGGGGAGATTCTATTCATCTTAATCTTAACTGAAAAGGCTTCCGGAACACAGAGGTAGACACCTTAGAGCTTCTCCAAACAATCTATTTATTGAGTATTCATCCTGGTTTTGTTGCAAGGTGTTTATACACCTTCCTTTTCATCATCTGCTCATTCCACACTTTTCAATAGCCTTTAATTTCTCTAACCACAAAACGTCCCTATATTTTTTGAACATGGATTTGTTACACAAGGAGCAGGCTTGTTTTCTCCAGCTCCGGAGGGTAGGGTATGAACCAATGGATTCAAGCTACAAGAAAGGAGATTCTGGCTCGACATCAGGAAGAGCTTTCTGACGGTAAGAGAATGCTTGAGTTAAGATTCCTGCATTGCAGGGGGTTGGACTAGATGACGCTCACGGTCCCTTCAAATTCAATGATTCTCTGATTCTAAGGGTAACAAGGCCCTTTAATCCACTTCATTTGTGCAAAGCTAAATTTTCTGCTGATCTCCTAAAATCCTATTTTTAAAATTCAGTTAGGAATGCAGGCTCTTACCTTCTTCTTCATCCTCTGCCTCTAAACTCTGCTGTCTCAGGCGATGGCTAGAAGAAACCAGAGACAGAAGACAATCTTAGAGGCATAACTATAAAATGATGTCTCCTGAAGTCCTATTTCACTCTACTGTCTGCTTCCTCTGAAGAAAAACAGAATAGGGCAAGGTGATATGAGGGGCTGGAAGAGAAGGGGGAAATCGTGACATTTCCCTCCGCTAAGTTCCACTTGCAAAAGTGTTAACTAGAGAAAAAAAAGGTTTTCTGAAAGTGGAGGGGCAGAATTGGATGCAGCCCCCTATGAATGATGAGGGAGGCAATCTTGGTATCTGTTCCAAATACACCATCACTGAACTGACCGTGGCAGTAGAGACAATGTGATGTCCAAACTCAGAACATTGGGAATGACAGGTTTTTGGGGGGTTTTGCAAATCACGCCTTCATAATCTAAAGATTCGGGAAGTCTTGTTAAGTCTGGCTAAGCTATTCCTTCTGAGCACTTAAAGAAGAATATGTTCCAATCTTCACTGAGCAAAGCTGACTAAACGTTGGTCATGTTTGCATTAGCAAAAAAACTAGGAAGGTCTACTGCCACAGACAGAAAATAAAATACAAAGATGTCACATTTGGCTGATTCTGTTGATATATATACAGAAATGTGGTTGATGGTGAAGCAAGAAACTTACTCTTCCGCTTCTTGTTCTGTCGGTCTCTTTTTTGACCTGAAAGACAAGAAAAGGCTATTGCTGAAAGGAGTATAAGAATATTTGCAAGGAAGCAGCAGTAGAGAAATGGACTTTCAGCAACTCTTTTGAAATCTCTCCTAAGGAAAAGTTTGTTTCAATGTAATCCTGGTAAAAGATGATGATGATGATGATGATTTATTTATTTATTTATTTATTTATTTATTTATTTATTTATTTCTACCCTGCCCATCTGGCTGGGTTTCCCCAGCCACTCTGGGTGGCTTTCAACAGAACATTAAAAACAGAATAAAACTTCAAACATTAAAAACTTCCCTAAACAGGGCTGCCTTCAGATGTTTTCTAGAAGTCGGATAGTTGGTATTTTAGTTGGTGAGGGCATCTAGCTATAACTCAGGATGCTCATAAAACCTAAACGGAAGCCTGTCAACTAAAGTAGTGCCCTCCGTGCAGCACGTTTTAAAAAGCAAGGGGGAAAGTGTGGAACTTCCTCCATTTCTAAGGCCCAACAAGGCCTTTCATGTGATGAAGCAGCAGCAACAGCAGTGGTGGCTACCAAATTGGATGACTTTAAAAGAGGATTAAACAAACTCATGGAGCATAAGGTGATCAGTAACTACTAGCCGTGATGACTGTCTTCTATCTCCATTGTCAGAGGCAGCATAGTTGTGAATACCAGTTTCTGGAAACTACCAGAGGGGAGAGTGCTCTTGTATTCAAATCCTACTTGTGGGCTTCCCATAGGTATTTGGCTGGCCACTGTGAAAACACAACGCTGGACTAGATGGGCCTCAGTGTGATCCAGCAGAACTCTTCTTAAGTTCTTAAGAAACAGCAGATGCACAAATGACTCATGCAGCCTTCTTTCACACTTGTGTCAGACGCAAACTTGCACATTTCCCCAGCAGGGAAAATGCATGCATTTCACTGCATGGAGGAGATACACAAGTTTATGTGTTGCACTTTGCACTAAAGGGATGTAGAGAGGTTGTACAAGTCACTCCTTGCATCTAGACATTGCTGTTCTCCTGTAAGCGGAAAGTTGCTCTTTTTAAAAAAGCAGTGTCCTTTGTATGGGTGGGGGGAGTGCCAAGTAATGGAAGGCAGTCATTGAGCATGCTCTGAGATACAGTATTCTAAAATTTATATATTGAAAACATAAATAGATGAAGTGAGTGGGTTAAAACTCAAATCAAATGATGGGCTGCTGAACAAAAAGGAATTAACAATTGTACAAGGAGTGTCACAACAAAATTGTGGCAAAACAGTTTTCATTTGGGTTCTCTGTTGCCCGTAAAACTGCCCCTGAACACTATCCCAAAGCAACAGCAATTTAAAAGCATAGAATCTGCAATCCTTATAGGGAGATTATGCCAGACTAGTGACAGGTACAAACACTTGAGAGAGGAGGCTCTCCCGACTGTCCCTAGTTCATAAACAAAGAATTTGCTATTTAACCTAGCTGCCTTACATGGCCCTGGAAAAGGCTGGACCAGACGCCTTGTGGTTCAGGCAAAATCTGGCTGAATTACCCAGAGTTCATCATCGTAATAATGTGGAGTTGGAAGGAGAAGGCAGGGCGACAAGGGGGCGGGGGAGATGGCAGGCTGCTCTTTCGCTCGTTCTCCACCCCAGCAAGCCCAGAACTAATTCAGATCCGATTAGGGATGCTTGTTCAATATTCAAAATGTAAAACATGGAGGTTGCTGAACCAGCACTTTGAAAAGTTAATTAAATGCCAGGTTTCTTTTTAGCAGATACTCCATCAC
Organism: Podarcis liolepis; assembly: GCF_965112155.1. Classification (NCBI taxonomy): domain Eukaryota; kingdom Metazoa; phylum Chordata; class Lepidosauria; order Squamata; family Lacertidae; genus Podarcis; species Podarcis liolepis. Next base: position 30,858,816 of record NC_139554.1, read on the forward strand.
TTACTGATTGCTTTGACTATTTCACAGGATGAAGTTTTTTAACTCTGTGTACTGGGAAATACTCTTTTCTCATTTCCTAGAGTGGGGGCACAGCATGACCAAGAACAAAACAGGGCTTTCCTTTACATGTTCTGCCCGCAAGGAAGGACTGCCACCAAAAAATCAAGAGGCAGTACTTTAAAGGGCTTGGAAATATCTGTCTCCTTAGCTTTTATAGAATCAGGCACTGTCTCTAAGTGGCAAATGTTATCAAAGGTGGCCTCTATTTCTTGTTAATGTGAGATAGTATGGCACAGGACTCATTTTCTTACACTGCAGAGCTTCTAACTAGGGTGGCCATGTGTTCTGCTTTACGGAAAACAGTTCTTGGTTTGGAGGGCTGTCAAAGGGCAGTCATCTGCTCAAAGGCATCCTCTGATGGGCTTTCTAGTCCAAGTCTAGTTTAAAGATGAAGGGCCATAAGAAGGAAGATCATGAGGGGCCTTCAAGTTGTCCCTCAACAACTAGAACCTAGAGAGAAGAGTAAGCAGGCACAGGGTCCACCTGGCCACAGTCTTTTCTAGTACGGTGAGATGATTTTACTTCAGTTTAAATTATAGTGATTATTTCTAAATTTCCATCTATAGGTCTAAATTAGCATGTATTAGAATGTTATAATGTTCTGAACTTTGTAATCTGGCCTGAGATTGCTTATGATGAAGGGCAGAACACAAACCCTGTCAATAAATAAAGGAAAAATAAAAACAAACAGTTTACAGTGTCACGTGTTAGTCACTGTGTGAACACACAAGAGAACCAGCCGGCAGAATGCTGATGGTAGAATGTCAGGTGTGAACACAGGGAACCCCAGTTCAAAGGTCTTTTCAGAAATAAAGCCCAGCTTTTGAAAAGGATCTCTCAGCCTAACCTATCTCACGAGGTAAACAATCGGGCAGAGGGATGACCTAACCTGAGGCTTTGGGATAGGGGAGGGAAGCAACACGGATGAATACAACACCTGGTTCTGTCAAGCCTGTCAGAGGATATACTTTTCAAATAGGAATAGCTTCTCTAAAGACATTCATGTACACCACTGCTGCTTCCCCTCTTCTCTTTCCCCCTAAGCTACACGCCAGATTTTGGGCGAGGAGGCAATTCTCCTCCATAAGTGCCAGTGTCTCAGAGGTTAAGTGCTGAAGGGTGAAAGGCAGCACTAATGTAGACATCATCTCTGCTAAAATGTTTCTCTCCTATTTAATGGAATACTGTGGAGATTTAATGGAGATAAAATAGCCAGGTTCCAAGAAGAGCAAGGATGTTATATTCATGCACGATGACAATGTTCAGTGGTTAATTAGACACCGTTAACCTGTTTTAACAGGGGACATAAGTGGGACAAATGTGGGCAAATGCCCTTGATGTTTTGTAATATCCGTAGCTCAACGCCGGCCCTAGTTATTCTTCCTTGCTGTGGTACAGTATAGTACATACAGCTGAGCACCAGGAGGTCAGCCTATTGTACAGGCATGCAACATAAAATGAATAAATTGCATATGAGTGGTGAAGCTGGTAAAGAACAGGGAAATAACATAAGCTGCTCTGATAATATATTGGATATGGCAGTGTGTAGTCGAAGAGTAATTGGAGACCATCAATGAGACAGGTTTTCCAGAAAATTTCGAATTACACATTTGTAAGTTGCATAAGTAGTTTGCATCAAAACTTTTCAGTTTGCATCAGGAAATTTTCTGATGCCCCTGATGAGTGATCTAATTTTAGAATGTTTTACTTGTATTTGGTAAACAAAAGGTAAAAACTCTGAAACAGTTAATATTGCAATCCATTCTTTGTTACAAATGAATTTATGAAATGGATTTTTTTCCCACGGAAAAATAAAATGCAGGGAAATTTCCCATGCCACATCACAGGGCAATATATGAAACAGAATGGTTAGGCAGAGAAATCTGAACACACTGAAGGATATCACCTTCATCTTCCTGAAACCTACTCCTTTACCAGCCATTACTACTTGCAAGTATTATGTTCAGAATATACACTTCTGAGAAAATACCTGCCGACACTAACAGTTCTCTCTAAAAAAAGAAGGTAAACAATATCATGCTGGAACCTTGTTTTCTTTGCAGAAGTAAGTTCATCTTGTCACCCTTGACTGGATGTGGTCAAAAAACAAAGTCTGGGTAAAACAAGACACAATCAGGCAGCATATTTGCTTCAGAGAAAGGCAAAACAAGGTGAATGACCCATGAGATTATAACTCAGGTGAGCAACACATGAATAGCTCTGAGGTTTGGTAGAAGAAAAAGGTGCATTAGGAAAATGGAATGAGTTGAGTGTTTGCACAGCAGTCAATTCTGCCTTCCTCTTTCCTACCAGACCTGTATTCTTTAGACTGGGAGGCCATACTATTGTCTGACTCTGTCACAGCCCCCAGTCCACTTTGGTTAACCCTTAATGCTCAATTTATCCATAGAGGAGCACAATAAGTATTGATGGGGCCGAACTTAGTAGTACAGAGACTGCCAAGGCTGCAACTGCATTGGAGTTGGTGCATATTTCTTTGCAAAGTTTGCCCCCTTCTGACTAAACTTACAACAGCATTTCTATTTAATTCCCTGACCAGCACTTCTCTGCTTTAAATTCCTCACAGCTTTGCTCTCCCCACGTGAAAAAAGAAGACTGTGGCTATACATATGGTGTAACATGCAATTCGCCCCCCCCCAAGGCAGAAAAAGACAAAGAGATCTCATGTTTTCTGGACTTTCATTCAGTCATCCCTGCCCAGTGTTCAACTGCCCATTCAGTTAAAAGACTCCCCTCAATAATTATATCTGTCTGTCTTCTGTTCAACTTCATGAGCATTCTGCATTCAAGAAATTATCTCGATCTCCAAAAAAATTACTTTCAGCAATAATTCTGGAAACCACAGTTGACTGTCCTGAACCCTGCGACAAGTAGTGTTGTACTCAAGGAGTCATGTTACTTTGAAAACTCCAAAAACAGAAGGCCAATGTAGACACACAGGAGCTACAGTGCCTAGTTTTTTCACTTCTGGAGAGTGACATACACAGGCAGAGCGACCCAGTAGTGCTAGTTGTGAGGGATGGGGATCGACAGAGCTCTGCAGGGAGCCAAGGACTGCAATATCAAAGATGCTGTAGGTCCAGATGCAGAAGCTCTGTCATCACAGCTGAAGGGGATGTTTCAGCATGGCAGTGAACATACTTCCTAGCCTGTCTATGCCATTTCTCTTTTATGAATGACCCGCAAAACGAAAGCCCCTTGAAGACGCCCTCTTGCTAGAAGAACAGAAGGGAAAGGAAAGTACTGATGTTCACAGACATTTTATTCTTGAAGAGCGGATTCATCAAAGGGAAAACAGAGCAATTTGTTAGGCTTGTAGCATTCAAAATCTCTCCGCTTCCAAACAAAGCTGCTGAAAACACGGGGAGCTTTCGCAGATTGCCACTGGCTCAAGGGACGGAGAAAGGACAGAATTTTACTTCTTGCATAAACAGGAATGCAGCACTTTGCAAGGCCAAGTTTTCAGTCTTTATGATATGGTCTTGTGGACCAAATCTGCCAGAGATTCAAACTTCAGAATCAGGACAGAATTTCCATTGACTAAGAGCAGCAACTACTACTGCTTTTACCTGGATTATAATTTTTAGCTCTAAGATATATCTGCTAAAAACTATACATCTGTGATCAATGTAAAGTGAATTATTCTCCTTTTTTTCTACAGACTACTCCAGTTAGGGGAGAAAAGTGATTTTAGTGCAGTGCTGAAGACCCAGCTGCAACTTGCCTAAATTACATGGAGTTGTCTATAACGTGTATGTTTTAGTAGGGTTACCATGAATTTTCACCAGTGTTGATTTTAGAAGTAAAACAGCAGTTTGGGTGGAATAGTCTTCTCCCTACTTCAAATGTGTGAATATTTACTTTAAAAAAATCCTACTTTACTGGATTTTACACAGACTCTGAAAACATTTATTATTTCAAAACTGCTTTTTCATATGTGGTGCTGTATTGTTTTGTTGTTTTAATGCTCTAATGCTGCAGTGTTTTGGTTTTATATTGTGTTATTAATATAGTGTATATTATAGTTTGGTGAGAGCTATATTTTGTCTTGAAAAGCAACACATACATTAAAAAAAAATCATCATCATCATATTGAGGACTATTCTTTTCTATGTTTGCTTCTGCTCTCTCAACTCCACCCTGGGATCACATAGTGAGCAGGAGGAAGTGGATTTGATTATGTGACTGCATCACTAACACAATTGAATGCGGGAAACGTGTTTCCTAGATTAACCACATTGGTGACCCTAGCCAATCAAGATTATATAGCAAGCAGGATCATGTCGCTATGCTACATAGCCAATCAGATTTGACTACAGGATATCAATGAGAGTGAGATCAAGTGTGAGCAAGATGAAATCTTTACAAGGTAAAATAATTCCCCCGCCCTAGAATTGCCAATTGTATTTGTGAAAATCTGGGGGAAATTTCGGCTCCGTCCTTATTAGCACCAGCATGGTGTGCACTTCAGCCATATTCCACCCAGCAAAATCTCTGATCCCGGGAATGGTTATGCTAGTATATATCACTTCCAGGGTCCTTTGTCAGAGGGCAGTGGCAGCAAAATTCAACGAAGTACAAAGCCGCCAACTTTCTGACGTTTGCAACTTTATTCTTTTTCACAAAGGAGATTTATGATGAAACAAAAAAAGATTCACATTATAAACAAAATGATAATTAGTGGCATAGCAGCCTCCAACATTAGAACTTTTAATGGATACAATTCAGATCCCAACTCTCTCAGTATTAAACTATACATCAGATGCTGTGTTAAAGCTCATAAGAAATTATACTATTCACCTACGAATGTAACATCCCTGATAGATCAGACCAAAGACTTATGTAGTCAAGCATCTTGTTCTCCCAATGGCCAACCAGATGTTCTGGGAAACCCACAAACAAGCCCTACGTGCCAAAGCCCTCCCCTTCAGCACTCTCTCGCTCATGTTCAGAGGTATCCTGCCTCTTTTACTGGAAATAACAAACAGCCTTGATAGCCTTATCTCCATTAACTTATTTTAAAGCCACATAATTTGACTATCATCACTGCGTCTTGTAAAGAATTAACAGCATTACAGTTTACTGCATGAAGCATTTCCATTTGTCTATTCCTGGGGTCCCAAATGTGGGGCCGTTGGGCACCATAATGTCCTTAGTCACCTGCGAAGGCCCTGTGCCCTTACCCATTGTATTTTATTTTTCTAACTGAGAGTTCTTCTAACTTTGGCATGGTGGGTCGCCTGTTTTTTTTGCCTGTGTTTTCTTTGGGGGTTTTGGAGATGGTTCTGAGCATTGCCCATTTTTCTTCTCTGAAATATGTCTCTAGGCCCCAAAGGCTGGGAATACCTTGTCCACCCAGAATCTTCCACCATTCAGCATCACTGGATCATTGAGAGGGGGAGGGGAAACCTCTCCTTATCTTTTCTCTGAACCATGCATTGTTTTATACACCTCAATTATGTCCTCTCTTCTTCACCTTTTTCCAAAGCTAAAAAGCCCCCAAAGTAACTTTCTGTCATACTCCATACACTTTATCACGTTGGTTGCCATTTTCTGCACCTTTTCCAGCTTTACTGTTTGACTTACTCTATTTAAGAAAACAATGTCTCAAAATGATCAGGTCTTATAAGAAAAAAGCAGAGTAACAAAATCCTACGACCCTGCCCCCATTTTGTAAAAATCCTGCTCTTTCAGCTTTTCTGGATAAAAGGTAGAAAAGCAACAACCAATTGTGATTACCCACACACCCCTGGATTAAACAGAACAAATAAACCCAGAGAACAGAACACTAAATTGACCCTACAGCCACCTTTGTACAGGTAGCAGATCCTTAAGGTAAGTCTTCTGCTTTCCCCTTCGCCTTTGCTTTTTTTGCTAGGTCTCGACATAAGAATTGACTGTGAAAAGGCAAGGAGAGAACCACCCCAGCAATGACACTGAAGGAGAAGAGGACAGGAGCCAGTTAGCATTCCTGGAACATCCACTCTATAAAAAGAAGAAAAAAAATCCAAACCCACACACTGTAGCTCTCCCGCCATCTTGATGCCCTTGATGCGTGCTGATGGCATGGAGGCGGCTGGCACCAGAACAGCCCAAGAGAAGGAACGAGAGGCCAATGGAGATTTATGTGAGGAGAGTGAGATGGACAAGGTAAAATTGTCAGGAGGAGTTGTTAGAAAGTAAAATATATTGTGACAATTCCACTCCTGCCGTTCATCAATAAACTGACAGATCATTTAGTGTCAATTAGGTGTGATAGATGGACAAGTCCCCATGATCCCGGGCCAAAATTAATGGCTGGGAGGGAGAGGGTGATTGAAAATGACGGCTGACATTGAGAAGAAAGTCCTGAAGGTCCCCAAGGGGCCATTACTTGCCTCATTCCCTTGCAGATCAATGCAGGGACAAACCCAAAAACAGACACTTCGAGACAAAACTTAATCAGACTTCCTTTCCTTCCGTCCAAGTTCTGCTCGCTCACTCTGCTTCCTGTGCCCCCCGCCTCTCCCGGTCCCTGAGCAAGGACATCAACAGGTGGAAGCGTATAGGGAAAGGCTTTCGTCTAAAGGTAGTTAAGATTCAGGAGCCATGGCAGTGCCACCAGCAAGCCCCCTTCTTAGACTATGGGCTGGTTCAAACATCCATAGGGGACATTTATTGGCGCCCTCCCATTTAAAATGTTGAATGGAGAAACCTGTCTATGAACCGGGAAGTCTGTAGGTGCCAGTAGCCGGGGGGGGGGGGGGGATGCCATTGTAATAGTGGAAGTGGCTCCTACAGGATTCGAGCCATGAACAGTATAATTCTCTGAATTTTTAATGTCTTAATGGTTCAATTTGATTTGTGATAACAGAGTTACATTTTATTTTTACCTCATTTTTGTCTAATTTTAAGAAAATGTATTGAAATTTGCCATATTGGTTTTTTATTTTTATGTCAACCACATTATTATATTAAGCAGTACATTTTTAAAATAAATAAAGTATATGGCGATATCTCTGCATAACCCCCTCTATTGCATGTTAACTGGGTTGGCCAAAAATAAACATCCAATTTGCAACCCCGACTTTGGCAATAGAAAACTTTTGCTAGCATGAGAAGAGTTACTCTTGAGATTTTATCAATTCTTAGAGTCACTATGTACAAAGAAAAGACGATGGCATTATTAATAATTTGAATTCAGAGCCCAACTTGTTCTGAAGACGTGGGATGGGAAACTATAAAAATTAGATCATCAATGGAAAATATCCTATTAAAATCAAATTAATTTCCATCTGTAATTAACAGATTTTCACATCTCTAGAGTCCTCAAATTAAGGATTCAATCGCCAGTTTGGTTTCCAGTTCTGAGGTGCTAAGCCTCAGGTGCTTAAATGCTTGTAGACTTCCCAGCCTTGTCAGCCTCAACCGCTTATGGCTAGCTCAGAACCCAAAGCTGCCCCTGATAGAGATCTCTTTTACTTCAGAGCTTTCCAAAGACACTTCACCTCCCTCTAACCATCTGCAGAGTGAGCTGTCAAAACACTTCTGAATTACAGACGCTCTTGAGGTACAATCTGGAAGTTTTCATATGGAATATTGCACCCCCCAAAAGATATTGTACAGCTGGAATATGTTCAGAAAAGAGCAAGCCAGATGAGCAAGGGTGTGGGGCAGCTCCCCTATGAGGAAAGGTCGCAGCATTTGGGACTTTTTCCATTTAGAGAAAAGGTGAGCAAGAGGTAACCTGAAATAATTTCAAAGAACTATACATGGCATGGAGAAAGTGGCCAGAGAGAAAAAATTCTCCCTCTCTTATAGCACTAGAACTCGTGGACATCCAGAAAAGCTGAATGCTGAAAGATTCAAGACAGACAAAAGAAAGCGCTTTTTCATGAAGCGCGTAATTCAACTATGGAGGCAGTGATGGCCACCAACCCAGAATGGCTTTAAGAGAGGCTTTGACATATGAACGGAGGATAAGTCTGTCAGTGGCTACTAGCCACGAAGCAAGCTGTGTTCTGCCTCCACAGTTGCAGGCAATATGCTTCTGAATACCAATTTTTGGAAACCACGGGAGAGGAAACTGTTCTTGTGCTCCAGTCCTGCTTGTGGGTCTGCTATGGGCATCTGTAAGATGAAGATGCTGGACTAAATCAGCCATTGGCCTGGTCCACCAGGCTCTTATGTTTTTAACTACATAATCATCTTGCCTAGATTACTCACAAAAGAAAAACATTAACCCCTTATAGAAACATTTCTTTCTAGACACACACACACACCCGCGCTCCCCACCTTACAGGGGCTCAGATCTTGAACGTAAATCAAAACACATCAAATTTATCCCCCAGGTTTGATGCCCCTGTTCTATGCATTCAGGCACCCATTAGATGTTATTTTCCTGTGCTTTTGGCTGATTCCTCTTTAATCATTTTGCTCTGTTCTAGTTGCTGGGTACTGCACTGCAATTTTCAAGTTCTGCACATTTTAATGGTGAGTTTTATTTACTGTATTGTTTTTATCAATTTATATTGTGATTATATTACGGTCAGCCATTTGGAGCCTATTTTGAAGAAAGAAAGCCGGATAACAACATCTTTAGTACACAATTCAGTACAGCCAAGTTTCAGGCCCCCAAATGAGGTAATTAGGCTTCTATCCTATATCTACTTGCATGTGTCAGTAGACAAGCACAGGATTGCGTTGTCAATCTAATTATTCATGCTAGTTGTCAATCCCACCCTCCTCCTTTCTTGTTCACTGTGCTTTCTGTGCTGATGGGGCTGGAAAATATATCATATAATATCCCTGTGAAATTCCTTTTCACTCTTTCCAATACTGCTTGTCTGGACGAATCATTAAGAATTCTGCATCAGTGTGTTTTTGTATAAAAATTAAATTGCAACAGCAATAACAACAATAATAGCACTTTATTCAAAGTGCTTCACATACATTATGTTACTGTAATCATTATTACACATATGTAAGTTGGTAAATATTAGTATCCCAATTTTGCTGATGGGAAGTGGCTTATCTGGGTGAGTTTATGATAAGAGGCAATATTTCAACGTACTGCAGATTTTCCAACTGCAGCTCAGATTGTTAGGCACTACTCTACATTAGCTCTGCTAAGAAACAGTAGTTTGCATATTATTTTAAGTGTTCAACCACAATGAAGTAAAATATGTCCTTTATTTAGGCTCAGCTGTTTAGGGTGCTTTGAGAAGACTGACGGGTGCAGGCAGGGACTTCCATGAAATGCCCTTGTACTCCTCTGGTCCCAATTCCCCAGCTATAATACAGCAATATAGAGACCTATCCACTATCTCTCCTAGGAGAGACATAATTAAGACTACAGCAAGCAAGCAGTTGTATTGATAGCTCTCACCAATATATTTATACTTTAAGACAAAGACAACGTAATATGTTTCATGTATAGAAACAAACAGAAATCAGGAATTTATGCTTAATATCGGTTGGGGGTTTTTTTGTTTTGTTTTGTTTTAAACAAGATCAGAGAAAGGAACAAATACTAACTGTAACAGACTCCATAAAGGAGATCTCTAGAAACTACTGTGTTTTTAGAAAGATGTCGTAGTGAGTCTCTCACCGCCGTCCTCCCTTCATTCCATTGAAATTTCTTAACGTGAGTACTCTTTGTCAGGCGCCTGATGATCTCTTCAGCAAGCACATGCTCTTTTCCCCTTGTGTCTTATAAATATAATGCATGAGCTAACATAACGGGCCATTTACTGTAAGTCTGTTTATCAAAAGGTAATGATGTCATGAAGCGCCTCTGTGTCCATCAGCTTTCAGAACAGAATTGGAGTGCCCTCTGCTGGTTGGAGATTGTCTTTGCCGCAGAAATAATATATATATTAGGGATTCAGCTAACTGTATTCTGAGAAGAGTGGGTGAACTACATAGAGGGCAACTAGACCACAATTTCTTGTTCGCTTTGCTGTTCATACATGCTTTGAATTGCTCCTCTTGTTCTGTGCAAGAATTTGCCCTAATCACTAGTTTCAGTCCTCCTCACCCACCCTTCTTGCACTCTCTGAGTGAATGGGGCTACAGGCAAAACGTATTAACACACCTATGTAACCTTTTTTTGCTCTCAAGCTGAATTTCAGGATATTAATATTATATGTTTATTTATACCCTGCCTTTCACCCTGATGGGACTCAAGGCAGCTCATACTGTACATAGAAACAGGAATAGCTAAAAACGTAGAAAAAACCACAATTAAAAAACATATATATTGTTTAAAACATACAAATCATTACAATAAATATAGCACAGCAGGGCACAAGATTAAACAAAACAAAACAAATACTGGTGTTAATCGTGGTGGGGGGAGCTTTGCACAATGTTTACCTGAGTTATATGCACTTCACAGTTTCTTCAAAACTTGGTATGTGGAGGGTTGTTTTTTTAACAGAAAACTAACCAACTATTCATCTAGTAAGAAATAAAATGTCCTCATTAGCATACTCAAACTTAAGCATTAAGTTTGGGCACTTTTGGGGAAGGGTGATAAAATAAATAATAAAATTAACAGAAATTTGTTATTTTATTCCTTTTGGTATGCCAAAGCTGCTGAAGACGATCATGAATTCAGCTTTGTTGCACTAACCAGAAGAAAAATGGGCTGGGGCAAGTATGAAGGGCATCTCCTCTGCAGTCACTGATGTCAGAGGAAATGGAATTTAACAGCCTAAGGAAATGCATCTATCAGGGTGTAAAGACCTAAGGAGCAACAACCAGGAAGATAGCTGCTAATCTAGGAAACTGCCCCATTGACCACAACAGCACACTTTGAATCATTGTTGAATTAAACAAAACTGCACTCACTTGGAAGCGCTGACGCCAACTGAGCCATACCATACTCTTTGCCGCACTTTTGCTGGTTTAGCTGATGAACACTTACAGTAGGCAGCAAGCAATATGAGGGAGAAACAAGAAAGAAAACCTAGGTTATTATTTTATTATATTATATAGTAATAATTCACATCCTGCCCTTCTGTCCTACGAATGGAACCTCCAGGATGGCTTTACAATCATAACAAAATCAACAGTCAAATAAACTCAAAATAATAATAATAATTTAAGCAAATAATGCAAACATTTATACAATAAAGGCAAACATAACGGCTTAAATTTGTGGAAGTGGGATTTCCCTTGGGATTAGGCTTTGAAGAATGTGACAACCCTAGCCAAATCCACAGCAGACACATTTACACCAATGTTTACAAAACAAATTTCTCATTCCAAATTCTGATATGGCATATCACAGAAAACCTGTATATATAGTAAACTCTCTTGAGGACTTGCATAATATCCTAGTCTCTTCCTCACTGAGAAATTGTTCTACTTGTTCAAAAACCTTCAACACCTGTTTGGCAAGCCCACCTCATAACCTGAAAAGAGCTAGCTAAACAAGAATACATTGTTTCTACTGTCTCCGGCTGTTCTTAAAAAAAAAAGAGTAAAAGTAACTGAAAACTGAAACTAACTTTGGATTATTGGAACTGTGTTTAAAAGAGGATTTTACTGACTAATACAAATAGAAACTGTTTTCCCCTAGTGGAAGCTTTTGAAATTGGTTGCTTTACAGGAGCTGGGCTAGGGGAATTTCCAGCTGCAAGATAAAAAATTGTGAGACTCTGGGATTGACCTTGAATCTCTTAAGTGTTATGGCAAATGGGGACTTCCGGGTTAGCGCCTCCGGTAATGGCTGAATTCCTCTGATCGGGAGGAATTTGCTTCGTGGAAATTAGGGTCTGGCCGCCACGGCGAAGGCGGGGACCCACAAAAAATCACAGGCGGGAGAAGCCTGTGAACGTGGGATTCGGCTGGCACCTTTTGCGCCTCCCCTACTCACGGGGAAACCCGGTTTCGGGGATCCGGAGCGACGTGGGGTGAGTGGCACGGTGCTTCGAATTGACTTCTTTCACGGAGTGAAGCCGCATTGCTGTTGCCGGAGAGCGCTGACTTTTTCCTGTGGACAATTTGATCTTAAAACAACTACCCGTGAGTAGAATGGAAAATTGGATTTTTAAACGTCTTAATTTGGCACCGAAACGGGGAGGTTTCAAACAGGAAGTCCGCCTTCCCCTTTTGTAAATAGACTGAAGCAAAGAGGCTGCAAGCTAAAGTCTTGGAAAGCTTCTGATAAAGGATTAAACTTCCATCAGCTAAAATCATCAAACCCCCCTTGGAAGCAGGAGAAGAGGGGGGAAATTTTAGACCGTGTAAGCCTGCAGGAGAGAGTGAAGAAAGTCAAATTACCACCGCTCTGAACCTGGAAACGGGCTGCTAGTAAGACTGAAGTTTTGGATATGCTCATTGACTGTGAATAGATCGTTTGTTGACAGTAAGTTAAAGAAGAGAAATACATTGTTTCCATTGTCTCCTGCGTTTAAAAAGGAGTAAAAGTAATTGAAAATTGAAACTAACTTTATTGCTTGAACTGTGCTTAAAAGGATTGATACAAATAGAAATTGTTTCCCCCTAGAGCAGGGGTCTGCAACCCGCGGCTCCGGAGCCACATGTGGCTCTTTTACACCTTTGTTGTGGCTCCGGGGTGGATACTAGCGAGGGGAGGAGGCGCATTGTGCGCCCCGACACTCCCCACTGTGGCGGGTGCTGTACTGGCTGTGACGTCGCATGGGGGCGGTGCGTGCGTTAGTCACGCACCATCCCGACGTCACCTTCCCGCCCGCTGTCAGATCGGAGCTGCAATGGTTTTGCGGCTCCCAGTGTTTTTTTCTTCAGAAACGGGTCCAAGTGGCTCTTTTTGTCTTAAAGGTTGCAGACCCCTGCCCTAGAGGAAGCCAATGCATCCATTCTTAAGGAAATCAGCCCTGAGTGCTCACTGGAAGGACAGATCCTGAAGCTGAGGCTCCAGTACTTTGGCCACCTCATGAGAAGAGAAGACTCCCTGGAGAAGACACTGATGCTGGGAAAGATGGAGGGCACAAGGAGAAGGGGGCGACAGAGGATGAGATGGTTGGATAGTGTTTTCGAGGTTACCAGCATGAGTTTGACCAAACTGCAGGAGGTAGTGGAGGACAGAGGTGCCTGGCGTGCTCTGGTCCATGGGGTCACGAAGAGTCGGACACGACTAAACGACTGAACAACAACAAGAGGAAGCCTTTGAAATTGTTACATGAGCTGAGCTGGGGGAATTTCCAGCTGCAAGATAAGACTGTGAGAATCTGGGATTGACCTTGGACCGTTAAGAATGTTGACAGAAGAAGCCTTAGTGGTTGAATTATGTAAGATTAATGACTCACTGGAACAGCTCCATAAGAAGACGGATGTGATGATTATAAAAATTGATAACTTGGAACAAAAAGTGACTAATTTGGGACAAAAGGTGAATATTAATACAGAAGCTATTCAGGAATTGATACAGGGACCTACTTCGACATGGCAAATTGAGGAGAAGGCAGGGGAGAAAGTTGTTGTTGTGGACCCTAAAGTAGCACAAGTGGAGAGGGAGAGAGCCCCAGCCTCACAGATGCAATTTGATGACTATAAGTTGATGTCTTTTATGACTGAATTTAGAGAAAGTCAGACTTTGAGGATTGGGGCCCCGCTTGGACTGGAGAAGGAAAGTTGGATAGATCCCTTCATGCAGGGATTTATTGACCTTTGGGACCTGGATTTGGGTCAGGAGGAGACTGGAGTTGTGGGGACCGCCAGACTTGGAGGAACTTTGAAATATGACTGGAAATATCTTTTGAATTTTAGTTTTAACTATGGAGATTTGGCTGACTTGTCGAGAAGGAATAAAAACATTGCTAGGTGGGAATTTCCCCGAGATCTACTTCTCAGCATCAAAGGAAGGAAAATAAGAACAAGATCAGGAGAAGACAAAGTAAAGTGCATGTATAAATATGAAGAAGACCTGCAGAAGGGACTTGGAAAAGAGTTAAGAGCCTTGGACAGAAGATCACCAGGTTGATGGACTATATGGAATTGACGGAAATGACTGGCAGAATCCGAGACCAGGGAGAAGAGACGGTGGAAGAATATTGGAAAAAGTTTAAAATCTATATATGGAAATAATGTAAAATTAATGAGTGTTAGAAAAATGATGGAAGGGAATTATACGGCTTTAGTAGAAATGTTTTAAGGAATTAAGCATAAATAAGTATTATAGTATTAATGGAAAATAAGGTTAAAATATGTTAAGATAATCATATGACAGAAAATAGAGAAAGATGGAAAGGATTTGCTGAAATAATTAATAGAAATGGAATACAAAAAGGGAGGTGAGAGGAGGTCGATGAAACAAGGGAATGAAAGAGAGGATATTGAGATGGTATGATCTGTGTTTTTCGAACTGTTTTTGCTTTCGTTTTGTTTAATGTGTTAATGTTGTGTTGTGTATTGTTTATATATTGTACTGTATTGTTTTTTCTTTCGCTTTTTCTTCTTTTTTCTTTTCTTTTCTCCTTTTTGTAAGGTTTAAAAGTAATAAATATTATTTTAAAAAAAATAAGTGTTATGGCAAATGGAAAGGAAAAAATAGACGGAATGTCGACAGAAGAGGCCTTAGCGGTCGTATTAGTGAAAATAAACAATTTGCTGGAACAGCTTCACAAGAAAACAGACGTGATAAATGTGAAAGTGGATGCTGCAAATATTAAAATAGACTTAATTGTAGAAAGTTTAAATAATCTGGGACAAAAGGTGAATACCAATACAGAAACCATCCAGAAATTGATACAGGAATCTACTCTGATACGGCAAACTGCGGATGAAGTCAAGGAGAAAACCCTTGCTGCTGAATGTAAAGCAATACAATTGGAGAGAGAGAGAGTCCCATCCATACAAGGACAACTTGATGAACATAAGCTGACATTTGTTATGACTGAACTTAAAGAGAAACAGATGAATTTGAGGATCAGAGCCCTACCTGAGGAAAAGGAAAGCTTGACAGAGTTTCAGGAGGAGACAGGACTAACATCGGTTGAGAAAGAGAGGTATTTGGGGGTTAGTATGACCGCCAGGAATGTGAATTCATCCAAGGATAACTGTGAAGGACGTTGGATTGAAGAGAAGGGGGATTTGGAAATATGGACAAATCTGAAGTTGTTTTTGTTGGGCCAAGTTGCTGTGGAGGGGATGAGGGTTGCTGTGTTGTCGGGGATGTTGCTTTTGTTTCAAGCATTGCAAGCTTTGGATGGGATGGATCGTTTCAGGAGGTGGCAGAGGGACGTCTCTAGATTTGTTTGGCAGGGCAGGAAGCCTCGAGTAAAATTTAAGATATTGACGGATGCCAAAGAAGAAGGTGGACTTGCCCTGCCAGATCCCTAAATTTTGTTGTGAACTATCTGCTTTTTGCTAGCTGAGAGAATGGCTACTTCTTGAAAGCACTGAAGTGTTGGATAATGGCAGATGAAGTTGATGGACTATATGGAATTGGCGGAAATGACTGGCAAGATCCGAGACCAGGGAGAAGAGTCGGGGGAAGAAGACTGGAAAAAGTTTAAAGACTATTTATAGAAATATTGTAAAATTAATGAATGTTAGAAGAATGTTGGAATCAAGTTATATGGCTTTAGCAGAAATGTTATAAGGAATTAAGTATAAATAGATTAATAGAAAATTAAAGGAAAAAATAAGGCAAGAATGTGTTAAGATAATTATAGGATAGAAAACAGAGGAAGATGGAAAGGAATTGCTGAAACAATTAATAGAAGTGGAATACAAAAAGGGAGGTGTGAGGAGGTCATTGGAAATAAGCGAATGAAAGATAAGATACTGAAAATTTTTGAGGTGTTTTTAAATAGTTTTTGTTTGTTTTTGTTTTGTTTTGTATGTAGTGTTTTTGTATTGTATTTGTATTGGGGTTTTTTTTTCTTTTTCTTTCCTTGTTTGTAGTGTTGTGTTGAAACTGTACAAAAAGTAATAAATATCTTTTTTTTTAAAAAAAAAGAGCTAGTGTAGGGTAGTGACTAAGGAACCAATCCATCCCTGGTGTAAATCTCACCAGGTGACCTATGGCAACCCCCCCCCCTCTCTCTCTTCCATCTGAAATATGTACAAGATGAGAAAATGAAATGTACCACCAGAGATGGAGGATTCCAGTTTTGAAGGTTCTTCCACATTCCCCCACGATAAGAAAACTAGCACATGTTTTAGCCAGACTGTTCTCATTTTCTATTTGAAGTTTTTTTTAAAAAAAAAAAATGTAGAGGCGCATTCAAAATTACATTGCCCTTGTGCAATCTAAACAGATACAACCCATTCTACCTGGCCTCAGCCCAACCAATTCCAGTTGCCACATCTCAAAAAGGATGCCATAACACTGGGGAAAGTATACAAAAGTGCAACCATTGATAATCCATTGAATCCTTTTTCCTATTAGGAAAGGTTTTAAAGCATAGTGGAAAAGTCTACTATGGGGAAATCATGTGACAGAGTTTTATAAAGTTATGAATAACGTGGAGACAATGGTTAGATTCCCCCCCCCTCCGAATCCTAAAATTTGGGATCACATAATAAAATTAGCTGGCAATAGTTCAGCCTGGCAAAAGGAAGTGGAATTTGTGGTACTTAAATATTCAAAACATATGATAATAGAATCAGAATTATACAGCTGGAAGGGACCATGAGGGTAATCTAGTCCAACCTTCTGCAATGAAAAAATATTTTGCCCAATGTGGGGCTCAAACCCTGAGATTAAGTGTCTCATACTTGGGGCTTTTTTCCAGCCGGAACTCATCGGAACTGAGTTCTGGACCTCTTTTGTAAGTTCCGGCACCTCTGTAGCATTGCAATGTCCTTCCCCTAAAAAACTTTGGTTCTGGCACATCTTTTTCTATATAAAAAAGCCCTGCTCATGTCCTATCAACTGAGCTATCCTAGAGGATGGACTGCTAGGTTCATGGCCTGCTGGTGTACTTCCCATCTGGCTAGCCATTCTTAGAATCAGGATGCTGACCAACATGGGCCATTGATCAGATCCAGTAGGACTCTTCTTATTTCCTTAACAATTGATCCCCCAGCTGTAGCGCACAGTGGTGCACTCCTACAAGGATTGCCACATGTTGTTAATATATGTTTGAACTATCAGGAACTCTAAGAACATTTTCAGAGGTGTAAAGTCTTCAGGTCACTTCAGCTTTTTCATTGCTAAAGTGGGGGGGGGGAGAACATTCTAGATCCCTCCAGAAAGTAGCAAGAGAAAAGAATAGATCCTGAGGGTCTCTCAAAAGCCATTGCGACCTTCACTCTGGTGGAAACGCCCAGCATCTTCTACAGGTGAGGGGGGAAATTGTTTCATGATGTAATGTTTGTGACTGTGGGAAATAGACAATACTCAATACTTGTCATTGGGGTCCGTTGCCTGCTGGAAGAAGGGGGCACGACCCAACATAGCTCCCTAAGAGGAGCAGAAATAGTAACTCTCCAAAAATAAACAGGGAGAAGGAATGAGCCGAGAGCTGCAGTTTCAAATACCAGCTTTCTTCAGCAAAGGGGGCGCGGAAGGGCAGAGGGACAAACGGATAGCTTGGAACGCAGGAAACAGCTTCCTTATATGGGCTCATCCGCAAGCGACAGAGCTCAGTCGACTGGAATGACTGTGTCACAAAATGTGAAGCCTTCAGGGGCTGCAGTGAATGGAGTTTTCTGATCTTTAAATGATTCCTCCAGATTCTTAAGATGCCAAAACCAAGAGGCTGTAGTGCCAAAAAAGGAGCATTTCAAACTGGGATGTTTCAGGAAAACATACCACATATGGATGTACATGCACACATACACAAAAGAGCCTACACATAGTTTGTCATCCTACCAAAATATACCACCAAAATATACACAGAACCTTCTCATGGAATCACATTCATTTGTCTTATATGCAAGCACTTTAACCTATTTATTGTAAAAAAAAAAAAAACCAAACCCTTTTACATGGAGCTTTCTAATAATATTCTTTGTCCGCTGCCCATAAGTAAATTGCACATATGTACGTCACAGTACAAGCCATCCTCAGGCAACACGGCTATCCTGTGCTCCATCTGTACACCAGTGTGGTGTAGTGGTTAAGAGCGGTAGTCACGTAATCTGGGTAACCGGGTTCGCGTCTCCGCTCCTCCACATGCAGCTGCTGGGTGACCTTGGGCCAGTCACACTTCTTTGAAGTCTCTCAGCCCCACTCACCTCACAGAGTGTTTGTTGTGGGGGAGGAAGGGAAAGGAGATTGTTAGCCGCTTTGAGACTCCTGAAGGGGAGTGAAAGGCGGGATATCAAATCCAAACTCTTCTTCTTCTTCTTCATCTCCCTGAAAAGAGTACTAACAATCCTTTCTAAAATGGAAATCGTAAGCTCAGATGGCTATAAGTGCAACCCTTTCCAAAGCCCAACAGTTAAGGCAATCCTTCAGCGGCACACATACCTCACACAGCGTATAGCCCACCATGAAAACTGCCTCCCAAGTGTTCCTTGAGGTGTGGGGAACAACTCCCATCAGCTCCAGCAAACATGGCCAACGGCCAGGGATTATGGAAGCTGTAGTTCAGCAACATCCAAAGGACCAATGGTTCCCCACTACAGATGTCTCCCCACTTGTGTGCGATCAGCATGTGTGCTCCTGGTGACATGTGTGTTGTTTTCAGGGCTGAAAAGGGGGGTGGAATGGGGTGGGGCAGAACAGGGGAATCCCCACTCACATGAGTCTCGGTGACATGCACAGCAGCTGGGGACGGAGCCCTGCGTAAGTGGGGATTCCCCTGTATATTATTCATATTGTGAGACGGCTTCAGTGACAAAAAGAAAAGGCAATGCGATGCAATGCAGTCAAACAGCTCAGGCCATTTGTTTTAGGGTGCCCCCCAATTCCCATCAGAGGCCAGCAGGAAATGAGTTCCCATGAGAAAGGTAGATGTAGTAGACATCAGCACAAAGGGGACAAGAGAAGTCAGGAGCATGAATGACAGTGTGCATGTGTCTTGTATACATGCATGCAGAAAGAAGGGAATTTGTAACTATTATTATTATAATTAGTACTAATAATATTTCATTTCTATATGGCAAACTCATAAAATATATCTATGTAGTGTACAGAATTCAAACTAAAACCAATTTTAGACAGAATAGCCGTCTCCCCATGTCACATAGCAATGAAGAAAGTTTAAAAAGCAGTTTGTCATATTTTAAGAAAGTGAATTCCACTAGGTAGCAGAAACCCCCTTGCATGGCCCTAAGGAGCTCTTTGGATCCAAGCCATTAAGGGGATCATTGAAAATGATTCTTTTGTCTTCCCACTAATTTTGTATGCTGGGTTTTAATACATTTTTAGGAATCTTGAATTATACATTATGCACTCATGTGCAAGCTTTCCAAGTGTAGTAAGAATATTCTGACGGGTTTAACTCGGGAGACAAAAGTTGCAGTCTGATGGAACACTTACTTTGGAAATAACTCCCATGGAATTCAGTGGGATTTACTTTTAAATAAACTTGACCAGGATCTGAAAACAATAATGGAGTGGGGAGAGAGGTGGAGAAATGAGGAGTGTACAGAACTTTGAAACTGTAAAATGGAGAGCCATTTGAAGAAAATGGTATAAGGAGGGTTGAAGGCACCAGGCAGATCAATAAACAGCCCTTAGATATTTGTATAAGGTAATTTGGTGAGGAAGACAGGAGTGCCTGGCGTGCTCTGGTCCATGGGGTCACGAAGAGCCGGACACGACTAAACGACTAAACAACAATAATTTGGTGAGAGTAGTTTCAAGAGAGTGAAACAAGCAAAAAATAAGATCAAGCAGAGACCTGGGAGGATAAGTCACAAAGAGTTATAAATTATATGCTTGAAAAACGGGTAAAGGAAAGAGAGACACAGAGCAATAAGTGGAAGGAGAAGTGGGATCAAAGGTAGCTTTTTCTAGGAATGGCAGAGATTTGAGCTCTTGAAATAAAGGGGAAGAAGCCAAATGAACTAGAGATGTCAAGAGACGCACAAAAAGTCAGGAGAGGTAAGGTCAATATATGGAAGAGATTGCAAGACTGGAATATAAGAACTTAAAAATAGTAGAAAAGCCTGTTGGATTAGGCCAATGGCCTATCTAGTCCAATATCCTGTTCTCTCTGTGGCCAACCAAATGCCTGTAAGTAGAACCCAAGTACTAAAGCACTCTCTCCTACTGCCTCTAACTGTGGAGGCATATCATAGCCTCCAGCATGGCTAGCAGCCATTAACAGATTTATCCTCCATGAATTTCGCTACCCCTCTTTGAAAGCTATTCAAGATGGTAACTATCCCTGCTTCCTGAGGGAGCAAGTTCCATAGTTTAACTACACACTGTGTGCAGAATTACTTCATTATCTTTCAGGAATCTTCCAACATTCAGCCCTGAGTTCTAGTATTATGACAGAGAGAGAAAAAAACTTTTCTCTACCCACTTTCTCCATACCATGGATAATTTTATAAATGCCTATCATACCAATTCTTACTTACTTTTCTCAAAATTACCAAACATTGCAAATTTTCCTCATAGGGGAGCTGCTCCAACCACTTTATCATTTGATTGCCCTCTTCCAAATGTTTTCCAGCTCTACCATATTCTTTTTGAGGTGAGAACTGTACACAGTATTCCAGGTGCACTTACAGCATATATTTGTATAGCAGCATTATGATGTCAGCAGTTTTGTTTTCAATTCTTTTGCCAACTTACATCAAGCCATCCACTATGACAGCAAGATATTGTTCCTGGTCAATAACTGCTAGTTCAGACCCCATGAACAAATATATGAGATTAATATTTTTGCCCTGACAAGCATAATTTTACACTTGTTCACACCCATTTACTCAGTTTGAAGAGGTCCAGCGTCTTTTTTGTAACACTGAACAATTTTGTATCATCCGCAAATTCTCTCACTGAAACTGAACGGGGTCAATTATTATATCTTCCAATTGTGTCAATATTTTTTCAGTGGAATCCATTACTATATAGGAATCTGAATATACCTCTTTTGCTGATCACTGTGTGATGGAGGCCTTTTCAACCATGTTTGTACATAAAACACATTTGTTCACTGAAAACACATCTTGAGTCTCTTGCAACTTGAAACACCTCAGTGGAGTTCAGATTTAAAATCCTTTGAATATCCTTCTTATAGGCTAATTTGACTACACAACTCCTGACAGCAAGCTGCAATTTTCTCTTTCCCACACATCATGCTGCCAGAATCCAATGATCCCAGGCCTCTCCCTCAGGGGGCATATGTAGACCCATATAGCCACAGTGTCCTAGGAGCCAAGAGATGTGTGGTGTAACAGTGTTCAGCCAATGATTCCCTCCTTCTTCCTTCAGTGGGCTCAAGTTGGAAACTATTCAAAGAATGAAATAAATGTGTGGAAATAGAATTTTAATATAAGTCTTTCCCATGGCTTTGTGCTCAACACTCAGCAATCTTCAATGCAAACTAACAGCGAAAACTAAAATGAAAAGGGCTGGGAAATAAAAGATGCTTAAGAGAGTTATTTTGGTGAGGATGATGAAAAATGTTATTGAGGATAAGGAGATAACCCCAACAGGCTGAAAATAACTAGGCAGCTATTCAGGGTGCCAGGGGCTGACGAGAAGGCCTTGGGGAGCTCCAGGCTGAATGAGGCCAGGGCTCATTCGAAATAAGCCGGCCTAATTAGGGAACATGAGTTCAACTACATTTTTCAGATTCCTGTTGGAGAATTTGGCCATATTCCTAGGGAACAGCTGGAAGCCCAACACATTTGCAGGCCATTCGGTAGTTTCAGGAGGAGAAACACTGATCCATTACACAAACCTGAGTGGAACAGGCAATGCTCACCTATCCTGATACTCTCCTGTTGGAAGATACATCTCTCCCACCAGCCAAAGGTCAACAATGAATAGGACACAGTAGTATATTTCAGTCCAATAACTAGTGAGTAGATATGAAAGGATATTTAGCAGTAAAATCATTCCCAAGGAGCTAAGCACATTGCATGTGTGAACTACAATAGTCTGGATGGAGAACAGCAATGTCATATCATAGCAAGTGTAGATTGCCATATACCGTATTTTTCGCCCTATAGGACAGACTTTTTCCCCTCCAAAAATGAAGGGGAAATGTGTGCGCGTCCTATGGGGCGAATGCAGGCTTTCGCTGAAGCCTGGAGAGCGAGAGGGGTCGGTGCGCACCGACCCCTCTTGCTCTCCAGGCTTCAGGAGAGCCCCACCCCCAGCCCCACAAGCTCGGGGGACAGCAGGGAGGCGGAACGCCGCCATCCCGTTGTCCCCCGACCTGGTTTGGAGGCTGGCGGCAGGGAGAAGCCTGCTCCTCCCCGTCGCCAGCCCCGCAAACTCGGGGATAGCAGGAGAGGCGCGGCACGCCTTTCCCGCTGTCCCCTGACCTGGTTTGAAGGCTGGCGGCGGGAGAAGCCTGCTTCTCCCCGCAGCCAGCCCCACAAGCTCGGGGGACAGCTTCCCACCCCAGCCCCGTGCCTGGGGGGGGGGAATAAAAAATCCCCCCCCCCCAAAATAACCTAGGTGCGTCCTATAGGCCGGTGCGCCTTATGGGGCGAAAAATACGGTATGTATGATGTGATTCTACGTGTGGGTCTTATGTACCACAACTGCATAACACGCTGCTCCTCAATTGTGGCTCATTGTCCACAATCATAGTGTGTAGCAAAATTTCCCCAAACTGTAGTGCTGCAGAGGGTAGACAGTTCCCAGGAGGGCAAGTTTGAGATACAAATAATAACATTTCATCACTCTATGATACATCGCAAAAAGCAAAACTTTGGCAGAATAGCACAGTAGGACCGTTTCACACATGACTTTCTTAGGTTCTAAAGTCTGCCTTTCCTAAGATTCTAAAGTCTGCCTCTAAAATGTAACATATAACATATGTAAAAGGTAAAAAAGGCAAAGGACCCCTGGATGGTTAAGTCCAGTCAAAGGCGACTATGGGGTGTGGCGCTCATCTCACTTTCAGGCCAAGGAGCTGGTATTTGTCCACAGACAGCCTTCCAGGTCATGCGGCCAGCATGACTAAACCGCTTCTGGTGCAACAGAACACTGTGATGGAATCCAGAGTGCATGGAAACGCCGTTTACCTTCCCACCACAGCGATACCTATTTATCTACTTGCAATGGTATGTTTTTGAAGTGCTAGGTTAGCAGAAGCTGGAACAGAGCAACAGGAGCTCACCCCATCGTGCAGATTTGAATCGCCAACCTTCCAATCAGCAAGCCCAAGAGGCTCAGTGATTTAGACCACAGCGCTACCCACATCCCTATAACACATGTGTGAAATTATGTATAACCTAATACTTTTTTGACTGATTCTGCCATTGATCTGGTTTGAATCATAATCCCCCCCCCAAAAAAAATAGTCTGTCCCACCACATGGTCTGAGGGACAGTGGACTGGCTCACAGCTGAAAATGCTTGCTGAACCCTGGGCTAAACCATAGGTCAGCTTTCAGGTGTAACACTAAACTGCAGTTAATCAAAACCAGAATCAAAACCTTCTGACCCCTTCTTTGAAGTCATGCCAGAGAAAGAGTGGGAGGTAAGACAGCCCAAGGATTGTTGTAGCTCATTCCTGTCACAATAAACCATGGTTTACTGTCTGGCAGTAAGTAAGCAATCGTCTCAAATGGGCTTGGCAGACCAAGGTATCTCCTTACAGTCCTTTTGGCTGCCACTGGCTTAGCTGCTCTGTTACTGTGGTGCCCCGCAAGACGAATGCATCGCAAGACGAAAAACTCGCTAGACGAAAGGGTTTTGCGGTTTTTGAGCTGCTTCGCAAGACGAATTTCCCTATGGGCTTGCTTCGCAAGACGAAAACGTCTTGCGTTTTTTGCAAGTTTGTTTCCTTTTTCTTAACACCGTTAATACAGTTGCGACTTGACTTCGAGGAGCAACTTATAGAACGCGGTGTGGTAGCCTTTTTTGAGGTTTTTGGCAATTTTTGAAGCTTTTCCAAAACTTTTCTGACACCATGCTTCGCAAGATGAAAAATTCGCTAGACGAAAAAACTCGCGGAACGATTTAATTTCGTCTTGCGAGGCACCACTGTATAACAGTGCACCTGTGCAGCCTTTGGGTTGGCTGCTGAAGGAATTTGGGAAAGCTTAGAATTTTAATGCTATACCGATGAGCAACTTTTGATAGCTTAAACCACATAAATATTGCCTAGACGACATGGGTTTTCAAATGACACCTTTTGAATGAAAATAGTTTCAATGCTTTCATAATTTTCCAATACAAACAAAGAACAACTGGTGCTTATAAGTTAATACTCAAAAAGCATCCATACAAATCAGCCTGATCTATGCTGGTAAGGTAAAGCATTTGCTGTAAGGTCAATTTTCAAGTCTTGGGGAACTGTTAGATAGATTGGAAATGAAGTACAGAGCAAGCAACTGGAATAATGAAACAGGATTGTTTCAAGAGGTATAGGTTGATTCAGGTTAAGTCTTATTAATTCACATAAGTGCACTGATTTGCATGGATTCCTTATTTAGATGCAATGAACAATATTTTAAACTTAAAATTATTTGTGTTCACAGCCTGAAAACCTGTCCAGATCTCCTAGCTCCTAACTGGTGATTCCCTCATTGCGAGAAGTGAGGTTACAGGAAACCAGACAGAGGGCCTTCTCGGTAGTGGTGCCCGCCCTATGGAATGCCCTCCCATCAGATGTCAAGGAAATAAGCAGCTATTCTATTTTTAATAGACATCTGAAGGCAGCCCTGTTTAGGGAAGTTTTTAATATTTAATGCTGTATTGTTTTTAACACATAATAATAATAATAATAATAATAATAATAATAATAATAATATCTTTATTGTCATTGCCCCCTTCGGGGACAACGAAATTACTTGACTGCTCCATAAAAACACTAATTAAACAATACAGTATAATACAGCAAGGGAGATTAGATGACTTTCAAAGTCCGGGCTTCCCATTCAGGGCCGAGATCGCTCTGGAGAAGAAGTTGTTCTTAAGACAGCTCGTTCTTGTCTTCATCGTCCTGTATCTCCGTCCCGACGGCAAGAGCTCGAAGAGACAGTGACCAGGATGCGATGGATCTTTTACTATGTCCAGTGCCTTCCTATGGCACCTTGTGGCATAAATCTGCTCTAAGGCGGAGAGTGGGCAGCCAATAATGCTCTCTGCTACCTTAACAACCCTGCACAACCCCATCCTGTCCTGGGTAGTACAGCTTCCGTACCACACACATAAGCCATAAGTGAGCACGCTCTCAATGGCACAGTGATAGAAGGCAAGCAGCAGTTTCTGCGGAAGATGGTTTTTCCTTAGTATTCTCAAAAAGTACAGTCTCTGCTGTGCCTTCTTCACAAGCCCCCTTGTGTTGACACTCCAGGACAGATCCTCTTGTAATTCAATGCCCACAAATCTGAACGTTGTTACCCTCTCCACACAGACCCCATCAATCAAAAGTGGCTGGACGTTGCTCTTCTGTCTCCTGAAATCCACCACAAGCTCCTTTGTCTTCCTTGTATTTATGAGCAAGTTGTTAGCTCTGCACCACTCTATCAACCGCTCCACCTCATCTCTATAATCCGTTTCACCCTCCCTTTCAGGGATGAGCCCAATCACAGTTGTGTCATCTGCAAATTTGACAACCCTATTACTATGGTGAGTAGCGACACAATCGTACGTGTAGAGAATATAAAGGAGCGGACTGAGTACGCATCCCTGTGGTGTTCCTGTGTTAGTCTTAAGCGTATTAGAGGTATAAGGGCCCAACCGAACCCTCTGGGAGCCAACTGGGAGCCACCCAGAGTGGCTGCAGAAACTCAGCCAGATGGACAGGGTATAAATAATAATAAATTATTAGTAGTAGTAGTAGCAGTATTACTCATATTCACATTTTTCCAGCCCATCAACTAGATTTTGTCCCTCAAAACCAGATATGATCCTATGATCCCTTGCTTAGCTTAACTGCCCAACTTCATAAGGCAACCAATGCTTCAGATATAGGCACTAGTTAAGAGAGATACAGACACCAGAGAACATATAGAAAGAGAAAACAGACCAGGTTCTGCAGTAGGCTGAGGGCCAGAATGTCACCAACTACAAAGTCTAATCTGCAGAAGAGGTATGGCTATTCACTATGAGTCAGTTACCCAGCAATGTTGTTAGCTGGTTTTCTCATAAAGGGCTCCTGATGGAGTGTTTGACTATCAAACAAACAGACCAGTCAGAAGCCAGATTTTGATTTTTCTTCTACTTTCCAAGGAGGTCCTGGCACATCCCAAAGTTTTCAGATCCTCCCCTTTAGTGGGTCATGCTATGTTCTGGATTGTGTTGTGTTTTATGGATTGTGTCTGAATGGGATGGGAGTGTCGGAGATGCGTGCAGATGTATGTGTGAACCCGGTCTTTGGGTGGGTGTTTGATTTTCGTTGTTGTGTATACTGTGTATATACGGACAATGACAATAAATTTATCTATCTATCTATCTATCTATCTTCTCAGATAGGGTGCCATAATTCCGTATTTAGCCATGAAGACACAGTAAAACTATGGAAAAGAAATTTCTCTTGGAGCAATTGAAAATGCTAATCCTTACTTTTTCAGTGCAAGAGAACTCCTTAAATTAGGGGTGGATAACTTGTGGCTCTCCAGATGTCGTGGGACTCCAATTCTCATTAGCCCCAGCCAGCATGGCCAGTGTTAAAGGATGATGGGCACTTAATTTCAACATCTGGAGGGTGGCAAGTTCCCCATCCCTGCCCTAAAGAAAACTTTGGCTGAATGGATGTTACCTACAAAAGTCCCGTTCCCTCCGCCCCAAGTCACTGTCCTAATCATCTAAAATGGAAGCAGAAGAGGAGAAATAATCATTGCTGTTCTGTACGCTTCCTATAGACATCTCGTTGGCCACTGAGGAAAACAGGAGGCTGGGCTAGATTGGGTTTTGTTCTGATCTTTTCTAATGGACTCTTCTTGTGTTCTTACTCTTATGCAAGTTTGACTTATGGTTAAGATCCTGGTTATAATAACCTGGCGCCTAGTCTTCTACCCTAGATGAAGTCATTCAGCATGTTTGATGTGAAACTAAGCCCAGGTTGCAATCGGTGTTGACCCATCCAGTTGTACCTACATCGAAAGGTGGAGGGCTGGTCGGGCTACGATGGTTTTCCTCTGCGGCGTGATCCTGGTGAGCTCGTCGGCCCATCTTTGCTACTACCTACGTGGAAGACAAAGAATGATTCAAAAGGGGCGCTTCAGTCACAACATGTGTGGTCAAGGAGGCAGATGTACAACCAGGATGATCAAGCTAGGGCTAGGTTACACAGCCAGTCTCTAGGGAAGTTCATATATGGCCGGCATAGGCAAATTCGGCCCTCCAGATGTTTTGGGACTACAATTCCCATCATTCCTGACCACTGTTCCTTTTAGCTAGGGATCAAGGGAGTTGTAGACCCAGAACATCTGGAGGGCCGAGTTTGCCTATGCCTAATATATGGCGGCTCCTAAAAGAAAGCCAATAGGGATGCGGGTGGCGCTGTGGTCTAAACCACAGAGTCTAGGGCTTGTCGGTCAGAAGGTCGGCAGTTCGAATCCCCACAACAGGGTGAGCTCCTGTTCCTCAGTACCTGCTCCTGCCAACCTAGCAGTTCAAAAGCACATCAAAGTGCAAGTAGATAAATAGGTACCACTCCAGTGGGAAGGTAAACGGCGTTTCCGTGCACTGCTCTGGTTCACCAGAAGCGGCTCAGTCATGCTGGCCACATGACCCGGAAGCTGTACGCCGGCTCCCTCGGCCAATAAAGCGAGATGAGCGCTGCAACCCCAGAGTCGGCCACAACTGGACCTAATGGTCAGGGATCCCTTTACCTTTTAAAGAAAGCCAATAGGAATGAAGGATGTATCTGTTGGATTCCAGCTCCCACCAACGGCCAGCGACTCTGAGGGCTGCAGCCCATCAACACCTGGAGAGCCACGGCGGATACCTCCCGCCCCCCCGCTATAAAACAGGGAAGGGGCCACCAGGACGGCTATTGCCTCGGGCTGCGAAAGCCCTCGGCCGGCGGTCCTCCCCTCCGGGAGATCGGGGGACAGGGCAAAAGGCAGCGCGTGAAGCGCCGGGCGTTAGGACAGCGCGTAGGCCTCTCCGTCGCCATGGCAACTCGAGCCGCGCGCCCTCCCGCTCTTCTTCTTCTTACCCCCTTGCAGACTTCCTCGTCCAGCTCCAAGTCGTCGTCCATCTTTCAGACCGAGCCGCTCACTTCCGGGAGAAAGTCCCGCCCCCGCGCGCGTCCTTAGCAACCCTTAAAGCGACAGCAGCCTTTTTTGTAGTCCGTCCACAGTCCCCGGGCTGTTCAGGGTCCCTGGACGTTGTTGGGACTACAAGTCCCGTCATCCCTGGCCTTTGGCTAAACTGGCTAAAGATGGTGGGAGTTGTAGTCCAACAGCAGGCGGGGAGCGAGGGAGGGCCCTTTACTTCCATCTCCCCGGCTCTCACCCGGCAGCAACTTTCCCCAGCCACCCCGAAACAACAAGCTAAGCGCCTCCTGGAGCCGCAATATTTTGTCCGCTTGTTAACGTCGGAAGCGCCTGGCAAGCCCGGACGCCTGAAAGTCCCTCTGGTTAACAATCCTCAAGAATGGTTCAGGGCTTTGCCCTGAGATCTACTGCGAATACGACGAAGACAGGAGAGCCTGTAAGCCAGTGCCGAGTGCCTCTCCCTAGAAACTGAAAAACTAGACACACACGTACACGTGTATTATGTATTCTGCCAACATAGTTATGGACACAAGAAAAAGGGGCGTTCTTGGTGGATGGACATTGCTTTACATTGTTGTTAAAGGCTTCACATCATCCCTGTCAGGCGGAGCTAGGGCAGAAAAAAGACTGAATAATAACAAACCAGAACACTTGTGGTATAAAAAGTTACAGGATTTCAAAAGTCGTGCAATACCCTCGTGCAATAGGCATCGGCTGGAAACTAAGCGCTGTGACCGACCACCCCGAAAAACTTCCAGAAGGCAGACGCAAACTATGGAAAAAAGGATTGTGTATGGCCACCCTGATAGCATCCTGAGCACCAGTCATCATGAATGTGCAATAAAAGGGACATCTGGAGAGACCAGGCTTCCTGAGCACAAAGTATAGCTTTCAAGGGCTAGCCAGCCTTTCTCGTTTGAGCCATTTCCTGCTGTTAGCTTGATGCAGCAGAAACAAACCAACAAACCCAGGGCTTTCTATCACATTGAAGCTGAACACATTCATCGGGTGCATCTGTTAAAGTGGGATCTAGTCCATAAAAGTTGATGAAACATGTTAATAATTAAGGTGCTACTAAGTTCTTCATGTTGGAAAATGAAGAATAAACAGAATTATTACTTATGACCCCGTGCCTGCTCCATCCCTTATTTATTTTATAACATTTTAACCTACTTTTCTCACAGAGGTTCAACACAGTGTAGAATTCCACCCTCTGGAAATCTATGGGTACTCATATGCTAGCCATAAAGCAGTCACATGAATGTTCCATCACCACATAAACTGTTGCTAAAAGCACAGCAAATCGAGTAGAATTTTCCATTCACCTTATTGCTTGCTGGATAGTGATTTGGCCATGTTGTGGAGTGCTCTTATGGTCATTTCTGTTAGACTGGCAAATGGAACATGCATTGGAGCCACTGTGCACTGACGGTCCAGTTTGATCATGGTGTATCAATCCCATACAGGGAAATCATTTAATTTGTGTTTTGCATTTTTTTCTCCAAGGAGTTCAAGCTGGTGCACAAGATGGTTCTTCCCCTCCTCATTTAATCTCCACAACAACCCTGTGAGGTATGTTAGGCTGAGAGGCAGTGAATGGACGAGCTTTATGGCTGAGTAAGTCTCCCAGGTCCTAACCTGACACTCTAACCACTACACCACACTGGCTGTCTCATGAGAAAAGAAGGACGAGATGCCATTTCTCAATTTTTATTTTTCAAGGGTTTATTGGGTGATTGGTGGTTCCTGTTTGTCAGCTTACTCTAGTTTGATATGATTTTAGACCGTTTTTAAAGATGTAGGGTTGTGTTTTTTGTTTTCTTTTAAACTAAATTTTATCATGCTTTTGTTGTTCATTTATGCTGCATTTTGTAAACCACTTTGAACATTATTTTACAGTAGTGTCATACAAATATTTTAAAACAAATGCATCTCACTTCTGCTTATTTCTTTCTAAAGAAATAATTTCTGGCATTTTTCCACCCTAAGAGTTCCTAAAACCGTACAACAGGTGTGCTATTTCTGTAGCAACTACAAATATTTCTCACATGATGGAAAGGTCACATTAGGTAAGCTTTAACTTTCGAGATGCTGTTTAGCAGCTGGAAATAACTGGGAGGCGGACACCACGCCAAGTACCCAACCCACACTTTTTTCGGCTCAGGGACAAGCTTTCTTGGAAATCGCTCCTATATATAAACAAGGACGCCTGGAAGCTACTTTACCGGCGCAGCTTGTCCGCCAGAGGGCGCCGTTCGCTTGCCTTCGTTACTCTTGACTCTCAGCCTCCGGAGATGTTTGTACTGTAAAATAAATGAAGCGGGGCCCGCCTTGATCAGGTCTAAAAAGTGCACAAGCCTCAGACTTTTCCCTCAACCCACAATCTCCCCTTCGAAGGTGTACAATATTTTAAAAGGGAAAGCAGAACCGGGGGAATAAACTCGCCAGATTGCGTACATTCCAGTTTTGCGAGTTCAAACCTTGATGTCCCTCCATCATGAAATTATTGTTTTATGGCACAGACGTAATTACCCTGTCTGCTCAGAAGCAAGCCCTATTGAACGGGGCATACTCTCAGGTAATACACTGGCAAGAAAAGTGATTGAAAGATGGATACCAATGTCCCCGCCCCCCCTATTGTTGGCATTTGGTCATTCCCATGGAAGAATCCGGACTCGGACTACATAATTCGGCCACAACCCATCCATCCTACAACCATCCCATTGGTTTCCGTCAAGTTTCCTTGCGAGCAGGGCTGCGGTCCTCAGCAGCGCACCAAAAAATCAATTCCGTTTGAACCAGTGGGGCTTCTTGCGCCACGACCCCCAATCCTGTAAAACTGTGCCGTGAAGGTCGGGGTGCAGCTGTGTTTCGGATCACCATTCACACATCCTTTAAACCCTAACTGCTGGCAACGACCCGGGCAGAATTGTGGACGCTTCTCCCCCGCCCCCGAATGCGTGGGATGGAGGCTCCCATGGGGGGGGGGGCACCATCGGGTGGTTGGTCTGGATCCATGAATCCGCGCGCACGCGGTCAGAAGCGGAATTCTCTGGCCAACCTTTCATTCGGGGGTGGGTGGGTGGGGGGAGTTGGCAGCATACAGGAGAAAACTTGTGATGCCCCCCCCCCACTTCCCCGGAACCGCAGATGCGCGAGAAACAGGGCCTGGAGAGACAAGCACCCCCACCCTAAATCAGCGCAGGACGTGGGCGTCAATGTGCCTGTGTGCATGTATTCTCCCCCCCCCCCCCCGCGGGCCTTTCCACAGGACGCGCCTGTTTAACACATTAGAACTGTGCTGGACGCGCAGGCTGGGCTGGGAGAGCTCCCTCGCTCGCTCTCTCCCCCTTTGCCCGTCCCAGAGACGTCATGGGAGGGAGGTATAAAATTTCAGGCGAGAGGAGCAGAGAGAGGCAGTGTGTGTTGTGAGGGCGCGCAAAGGAAGAGGAGGAGGCGGCGGCGGCGGGACAGGGGGCGCGAGAGTGAGAGAGAGAGAGAGACGCGAAGGGGGCTCGGCGCCGGGGAGCCCCGTCGAGCTCGAGGGGAGCCGTGGGGAGGAGGGGCGAGGCGGACCAAGGGGAAGGAGACGGCCGCCTGGCACCTGGAGACGGCGGAGAGAGACGCAGGCAGGCGGCCGGCCGGCAACCAGCCCAGCCAGCGCCCGCGGGTCTCCCGCGACGGCGCTCGCTCGCTCCCTCCCTCCCTCGACGCCGCCAATGAAGCCGAGGCGCAGCTCGTGAAGCGCCTCCGCTTCGGCCCGCCTGCCGGGGGAATGGCGACCAAGCGGGAGGCATGAGCGGGGCGCGCCGGCCGCCGCAAGTGCGCTCCCGGGCCCGCCCGACACGTGCGCTCCCGGCTGCGCCTCCAGGGCTCCTGGCTCCGGAGCCGCGCCGCGCCGCGTAATTGTGAGCCCGGGGAGCAGCGGGGGCGCGCAGGCACGGCGGTTGGAGCCCCCTCGACGGCCGCTGTGCGCCTTCGGACTCATGGAGAGGGACCCCGGCAGCGCGAGGCGCCGATTCGCTCCCTCCTCTTCCTCCCGCTCCCGTTGCCCGAGTGCTGCCCGCGCGTCTTCCTAGAAGTCCCCCCTCGCTCCCGCGGCCGGGGAGTTCCTTCATGCACCTTCTCGCCGAGCGCCGCCAGCCTGCAGGATCCGCCTCGTCGGCGGCGCCCTTTTGCGCGCGCGCGCTCTCCGCCGAGGGGGCGTCCCGCCGCCGCCGCCGCTGCTTCCTCCTCCTCCTCCTCCTCCTCTCCCCGCTCCCTGCCGTCACCGCGCCTGAAGATGCACTTGCACAGGGCTCTGTTGCTCCTCTCGCTGCTGAGCTTGGCCACCGTCAGCCTGTCGCTGTCCTCCTGCACGACGCTGGACCTGGAGCACATCAAGAAGAAGAGGGTGGAGGCCATCCGGGGCCAGATCCTGAGCAAGTTGCGCCTCACCAGCCCCCCGGAGACTGTGGGGCCGAGCCACGTGCCCTACCAGATCCTGGCTCTGTATAACAGCACCCGGGAGCTCCTGGAAGAGATGGAGGAGGAGAAGGAGGAGAGCTGCTCCCAGGACCACACCGAGTCTGAGTACTACGCCAAGGAGATCCACAAGTTTGACATGATCCAGGGCTTCCCGGAGCACAGTAAGTCCCGAATCCTGTGTCCCCGAAAGGGCTTTTGTTGGGGAGGTGATGCCTAAGATTCGCAGCGGTAGCTTGGAAGAGATGTTTCTGTGCAACTAAAATCTCCAAGGTGGGGAGAGGATTGGGAGAGCACATCTGACTTGGGTTACTCTTAAGTCCATTTTAGGGGTGGAAAGCTGAGGCAGAGTGGTATGGTTACATGTGTAAACTGGGATTTGAACCCAGGATTGAAGACCCAAGGCTTGGTTCCCTGGATTATTCTGATTCTCATAGATGCCTGGGAATTCCAGGTTGCAAGGATGGAGAGAATTTCTCTGCCTGAGCTGCTGAAATCAGGAAGGCAGTGTTTTGGCAGCTGAAATGCCTTTTCTCTGGGATGCAGAATCCTGTCCAATCAAGTGGTTGGCAACAGCTGCCCATTGCACCACTGACTGCAGTGCATGTGCTGTGAATGTATGCCAAGGCAGTTGTGCTGTTGCAAGTAGTATCCTTGCACACATATCAGCTATTCAGCTAATCTAGCATTAGATGCACTGTCTGTCTTTGCAAAGACTTGTGCGTGTTGCCAGTGTATGTTTTGGATGCACCCGTATATCTGAAGCAGCCATGAGTCAGGAAGGAATGTTTGTGTGTCCAGGTTGAAGTGGGGGAAGCATTCGAGTGAGAGAATGAAATGCATCTGGCTGTGAATTTGTGGCAGATGTATGGAAGTGTGGGTCTGGCCGATTTACATGTAAGCTGTGCGCTCTCTGTGCATTGACTTTTGTTCATATGTATCCATGATTTTTGTACCCGCAGTAAACACTTTTCAAAACTGGGCCTGGAATCTTGGCAAACGCTTAGAGTGCATAGGCAGGTTTTCCAATCATCTGGGGGCTGTGAGATCCTGGCAAAAGCCATGTTTCCTTTTGCTGCCATTAGGTGTCCTCGTGGGCTCTTGAATTACAGCAGAGCGGTTTGGGGGTGGGAAGAAGGATGTGGCCAAGTGCTGTTGAGGGAGGGGTGCAACCGGAGGAGGATGGCAGGAGTATCTTTCAGGATGTTGATCAATGTGAAGAGGTTGGAGGAGCTGTGGAAATGTGGCTCAGAGGCAGGCACCCAAACAATAGTGCACACTTTGGGAGCAAGTCCCATTGAAGAAAGCGAGCCTTGCACCCCAGGAAGAGGCTGGCAGAAGGCTAACTTGCTTTGAAACCCTGAGCCATGGAAGGCAGGCACTTGCTGTGGATCTACCCCTCCCAGCAGGTGAAGAAGCCTAAGCAGCGTTGGCACCAGGGCAAGCCAGAGCTGAGCCAGCTCTCAGTGTCTTGGAATAACATCAGCCCCAAATCCAGCCAACGAACAGGAAACCGAGCCAATGTCTAGAAAACTAAAGTAGGAGGGGTGGAGGGAAGTGGGAAAAGAGAGGCTGAGAGGGAGAGCGGGGAGGGACGTACTTCAGGATTGGGAGAGAAAAGGCGTTATGAGGCTTGGAAGCCAAACGTATCCTTGAAGGGCTGAGCAGCTACATTAAAATGTTCCATATGTGAGTAGCGGTCACCACAAATACTGGGCAAGAGTCCTTCCTTGTGGGGTACATGCACGCATACATGAACACTAGGCATAGTGAGGTAAGCCGAGTTGAGTGGATTTGGGTTATGTTTGGCATGTGGCAAAGCGGGGTGGGCATGATCAGGCATAGCCACAACTCTTCAACCCACCCATGGATTTGCAGCCGTAAGGGGAATGTAAGGGGAAATTGTTCAGCCACTGAAGCCCTTTGGCTCAGATCCACTCCTTCCACCGTCCCAACACACCACTGTGGTCGCATGACCTGAGTAACACAGGAGCTTTGCACAAAAACAAAACGGTGTGGATGTCTTTCCAGGCAGGAAACCATTTTTTACAAAGTAGCTCCCCACACAGTTTGGGCAATCCCAGCTTTGCCAGCCAGCGCTATCCCCACCTCAACAAAGAGGGTTTGTGTTAGCATGGTGGAAGTGGCCAAACCATGTGAGGAGCCACTTCCATGTGAACCTTCACACTTTCCTTTTCAAGAGGGGAACCAAAGCCAGCATCCAACAAAATAGACGCAGGCTAGTGCATGGACTTTTGACTGCAGAAACTAAATTCCCCCACCTCTCCTCTCCCTGTGTTGAGGGCATGTGGTGGTGAAGAAGTAGGATCTTTTTTGGTTGGATGCTACCCCAAGTCTCCAAATGGAGTCTAAGAAGAACTGGGGGCAGCCCAGAGAGCAAGCCGAGGGGAAGCATGGAGGATGAGGAAAAAGAGGTGGAAAAAGCTGGAGTAACAGGGCAGCCTCTTCCCAATGCAGAGGAGATGGTCGCTGAGCTACTAACAGGAAGGAAGCACAGCAAAGCAGCCAGATCCTCTTTATCAGTGGCAGGGAAAAGGAAGGTGCTGAGGAGGCACCACAAAGATGCAGATGCTAAGCAGATGTTGTGCATCTGTGTCTCCTCACACGGAGGGCTGGCAATGTGGAGCCCTAGAGGCTGAGCCTATGCAGATGTGGAGTCACGTCAGGAGGTACAGTATCAGCTTTTCTTAGCGCTGCTGTTGCAATGCCAGCGCTGTGATGACAGCCAACCATCATCTGTGTTGTTATTCTTGCCCAGCTTCCCAGAACAGTGAGAAGTTCCAGAGGGGCAGCGCCTACCTAGATTTGGTTTCCTTTAGAAGGGTCGCTGGAGACTGGCTGGAGTTTTGTAATCTTCAACATTATTTTCAAATACACTGGTAGAGCATGCAGTAGGTGGAAGCGCACATCTTAAACACCCTGACAGTTGATCCAGCTGCTCCACATCAACTCTCCAGGGAAGAGCAGTCAGGACCCCAAAATGCTTTCAACTTCTGACAAGAGGGTAAAACTCATCTCGGCGCTCTCTGTTTCTCCCATGAAAGCAAACCAACCCTGCTAATTTAAAACCTGATTCTGTTATTCTGTTTGTGTACAGAGCCAGATTACATGAGGTAGGGGAACCAGAAGACTTGAGGAAGATCCAGCCATTGAGAGCAACCAAACTACAATGTCCTGAACAAAATGTTAGGAAGCGGTAACTTTCCCGCCAGCTGCGAAGGAGATTTCGGCAGGTCCTTCTCACTCCATTAACCCACTTCTGTATTTTTCTCAGTGGGCCCTGTCTCTTCTTGGTGATGTGAATTTCAAGCCCAGAGCCAATTTGCACACTCCAGTTTCAGGATCAGTTCTCCAAATGATCCTTCTGAAAACAATTTGGGAACATATAGCTGTTGTTAATGGGTCCAGGGAAGTCCTTGAGCCCAAAACCGAATGGAAACTTTAGAGGTGACTGCTTGAAATGTGATCTAGTGTAGGGGCACATAGCGTCTCCTGTGTTCTATCTACCTGCATACTGGTAGGGAAGTCATTCAGGAATATACAGTAATGTATTCACACATTACATTCCCACAAGTAATTGGGTATAACGACTGCAAAAGACAACATGTGAACCAGCCCTGTTGTTTCATCCTGGAATAAGGTATTAAGGTGCCATTTCAGCTAGATTCATTTGTGGAAGTGAATGGTTCCTAATATTCATTTGATCAAAGCCCTGCATAAAAGTTACATGATTAATGTAATGATTTTTTTAAAAAAAGTCAGAATAACTCATCTAAATGGATGAGGGAAAGAGAGGTGTCAATAACCATTAATAATGGATCTACATTTATGGTGAATGGGAGCCTATGACCTGGCAGGTCCTGTTGGATTCCAGCTCCCATCACACCAACCAGCATGGCCAGTAGTTGGGGGGTGATGAGAGGATTGTAGCCCATCAAGATCTGGATGTCCACTGGCTGCACACATCTGATGCAGAAGGACCATGCCATTGCCCCAAGATGCTCTTGATTAAAGTTAGACTCGCCATAAATAGGAAGTTGGAACCCATAAATCACTATGAAGAAGCTGGGGAGATGGAGGCGAGGTTGTCAAGATCCTTTTGTAATAGATATGCCCCCCTCACTTGCTGCGAGAGGAAACATGGCAGCTGCTGGGCTTCTCCCTGCCGTACAGCTGTGCTGATGCTGATGCAGATTAAAGCCAGTGGGGAATGCTACCTAGAGGAAAGGAGGGAGCAGATTAGTCAAAGTGAGACATGGGAAGGTGGTTGGCCCAAGGTGAGCCTATTCAGAATGCTAGGGCAGTTTACTTGGGTGTAGAGAGAGAAAGCACAGGCCAAGACAAAGATGGAAGGGGTGGCGAGACTCGGAAGAAGCTGGTAGAGAGGTGCCGCCAGGTGGAACTGGGTTGCTCTGGCAGAATGGCTTTAGCCTACCGGGCAGGTATGTTCTCGGTCTGTAACTGTGTATCTCCACAATACAGTGATAACAGCTGAGCCACAGACTCCATGGGCAAAGGCGTCTCCTCTGTTGGTCCTTTGGGACCAAGTTGTCTTCATCCCAAGAGACGCCGCTGAACTGAGATCACAGGGAGGAAGATGGGGTTGAAATTTAGCAGGGATTTGCCTTGCAGAAATCTGTGGTGCTCCAGCCACTTGCCTGAGCAACGGATTTGGTCCCATGTCTTAAAAAAGGAGAAGTGGCTGATGTTCAACTTTCCCATGGCTCTGTCCCTCTGCCAGGTGGTGATTCAGAATGAATGCGGAGCCAAAGCCAGTCTCCTCCCCGTTTCTCTCCCTCAGGAAACGGGGAGAGCCTTATTCCATGGAGGGTTTCAGGATTGATACAGGCAAATCTGAGCTTACACACACAGGAAACTGTTCTGGCTCCAAACCATCCACCAGAAACCTCGCAAGCATTTGTCCTGTTCCAGGACTTCGGTCCAGCAGGGGAAGTGAGATAGCAGGAGGAGGAGAGCTTAAGCTCTGATAGGAAAGCAGACCCGATATTTTAGGAGCAGCCTCACATCCTCGTTCCAGATGGTGATAAAAGAGGAAGCTCCCTACACATGCACACAAACACGCCCTGCCTCTCCAGCATTTCATCCCTGGGACAGTAGTGCATCGCAAAGAGAGAACGGGTGGCTGCGGTCCATGTTTAGCCTCAGCGTGGCAGGCTTCCCAAAGGGCCAGGCATGCTTGTCAAAAAGCAGCTGAGAACACCACAGCTGTCTGCCTCTGGGGAAGCCGCCTCTGTATCTGTGTGAACTAAGGACCCCACCCAGCCTTCCCCTGGTCTTTCTAAATATTCCGGTCTGACTTTGGTGACCAGGGTGCAACTGGTCATCTTTTAGCAGCCTTCAGCCTCTGCCCAAATTCATGTAGCTGTTTGCAAACAATCTAGCCATCCCCCAGAATCTGGATGGGCAGGAATGAGAGAGGGAGGGAGAGAGAGGAGGGAAGGTGGGAGGGAAGGAGTTTCCCCACCCACTTTTGGCTCTGATCCTGCCCACAGCCTTGTCTCCCACCAGCATGCGGTCCTTGACAGATTACCCCTCCCTCCCAAAAAAAACTCCAGGTTTTTCACTCCTGCTTTCCTATGCATGTAAACATCTATCCATTATAAGTTTTACCATTGTTGCTTGTCCCGAGCATTGGGAATGGAATGGGTTTAAAGAAACAAACGAATGTGCAGTATAAAAGAGAAAACTAAAATGCAACCAGTGTTTTAGTAGTGAATGTGCCTGGGACACAGGGCTTCTTTGTTCCTTGATGCCGAGAATTGTTAATCCACTTACAGGAACAGCAGCTCAGTAGAAGCCACAGCTACCTTCCTCACTACCTGTGACTTGGTGACTACATGGGACTATTTCACACTTGGTCCCCTAAGCATGTTTGCTGTGGCTTTATTGGTTCTGAAACAGGGTTCATGGCTGTAAGCATGTAAGAGTGTGAAAGATTTGCATTTCCAAAGTAATGGCGATCCTGTGCCATATGTACAACTATATATACCTGTGCATACCTAGGGAATCCCCCATGTCTGTAGAAACCACTGTCTTCTTATTGGGTGTCCCTGTTTCCTTTTCCAGTCTGGTAGTGAACTTGGGTGGTCAAGTGCCTATTGGAGACTGCATTCCCCTCGCCTTTGTTATGTGTATCGAGACACAGAGATCATCCATACCCCTGAGCTACTGCCAGGAACGTAGCTATGGGCAAAATGACACGTTTTATTGAGCCATTGTAATTCAGTGCATTGTAATTCAGTGAAGTTCTTGAATTTAACATAAGGTTTGTTGGTTTACAGGGGTCAGCAAACTTTTTCAGCAGGGGGCCTGTCCACTGTCCCTCAGACCTTGTGGGGGGGCGGACTATATTTTTTTGGGGGGAAATAATGAACAAATTCCTACACCCCACAAATAACCCAGAGATGCATTTTAAATAAAAGCACACATTCTACCCATGTAAAAACATGCTGATTCCCGGACTGTCTGCTGGCCGGATTTAGAAGGCAATTGGGCCATTTCTGGCCCCCAGGCTTTAGTTTGCCTACCCCTGGTTTATTCCTTGCAGAGGAGGCTGGTTCTTTAGAGTGAGCAGGGCACTGTGCCACCAAACGCAGCCTGCCCCCATTTGCCTACTGGCCCTGGCTGTCAGTTTCCTCCTGCTCAGTCTCAGTCTTGCCCAGGCAGAACCAGCAGGCAAGGGGGTGGTAATAAAATGAGAATTAGTTGGCTCTGCCTGTCATTGGCTCCACCAGCAGTAGGTCTCCTCTCCTGGCATCAGCTACCACTGATTCCTTCAGGCCAGCATGGCAAAACGACTGTCTACCATGACAATGCTGGAAGCAATGGGGGTTTTTCTCCTGCACAATTTAGGGAGAAGAATCAAGGTGCAGCTAGACCCTGTCTCAGCTATTAATAACACTGTCACCAAGTGCTCAATTTATGAGCCTGAGATCCTCTCATCGGTTGGATTATGGGCCATCCTGTCTAATAGGTTATTTCGGTTCCTTCTTTTTCTCTTAGATGAACTGACTTACTGCCCCAAAGGCGTAACTTCCAACCTGTTCCGTTTCAACGTGTCTTCGGCAGAGAAGAACAGCACCAACCTCTTCCGGGCTGAGTTTCGGGTCCTGCGAGTGCCAAACCTCAGTTCGAAACGCACAGAGCAGCGTATTGAACTCTTTCAGGTGAGCAAGCTCAATGCTGGGGCAGAGTGAAGTGTCTAATTGCTGCCCCGTCTCCCCAGAAAACATAAATGCTAACACTGGGACCCTCTGTTATTAAACACCATTTAATGTTACTTCTCTTAATGGTGTTACAATATTCTGCACCCAAAGAAGAAATGTGGGAGGGGAAGAAATGTGCAAAGCTGTAGCATTAGGGGAGCATTTTGTAAATGATCTCTCCATTCTCCCATTTTCCCATTCGTTTTCTACATCTGATTTAACTCCCCCATTTAAAGCAAACGCTGCTGTACTTCAGGGAATAGCCTGATGTATTTAAAGAAATAATAGAGCATTGGAACATTGTACATGTTCCAATGCTCTATTATTTCCTTACATACATTAGGACTCATGGTTTCCCAAACTTGGGTCTCTGGCTGTTTTTGGACTACAATTCCCATCATCCTGGAACGTAACCCTTGCATAAACATAACCCTTGCCTGTGCAATGTATAGTTGGCCCTTTAGTACCTTCTTTGCCAGTGTTGCTTTCCCAGTATTTGTGGTGACACGCTGGAAGCAGAATCCTGTAAGCAGTGGCACAGGACCAGCTGGCCTATGCGCAAGGAGGCAGCACATGTGGAATTTTCCAGCAGTTTTCCATCCGATTAGCTGCCGCTTGCCTAGCTGTTGTGCAGCAGATCAGCCTTCAGTTTCTGACTGGCCTCCTTGTTGCATTTCATCACACCCAGTCAATCCTTGTGTGTTCTCCTGTATATTTTCACTTCTTCCTGTCTAAAGCATGTACAGAACTTGGAGGGATTCTCCTCTGCATTGAGCAGCAACTATTCTGAGTGTTCTTGGGCTTCATCGCCTTCGTAGCCAGCAAATCGGTAACACACGGGAAGCGTGCAAATGTTTGTATGGAGAGGATTGTCCTAGTCCCTTCTAGTTTGGTAAGACACACTTGCTGCTGTTGCTGAACTGAGCGTGTCTTGCGTGTCTCCTCCCCATGCAGATCCTGAAGCCTGATGAGCACATTGCAAAGCAGCGCTACCTCAGTGGCCGGAACGTGATGACGCGCGGCTCCCCTGAGTGGCTGTCCTTCGATGTCACGGACACAGTGCGAGAATGGCTTTTGCATAGAGGTGAGTGCAGCAGGAAGGAGGCTCAGGGATCCTCTTTGTCTGGATCAGGTGGTCACGCAGACATGTCCGTCAATAACTCGTCACCGAGAGTGAACTACTCGCCATTCACAGCACAATGTTTAAATTGTTTCCACTGTCCATTTTTATTTTTTAGTTTCCTGACCCTCTGTCTGTCTCCCCCAACAAAATGAAGGCAAGACGTTACATTTTGCCCCAAGGGGGAGGCAAGCTGCGGCAGAAATAAGCTCTCAGACAAGATTTATTTCCCAATTTTGTTTTTGTTGTATAATTATTATTGATAATTTAATAATAATTTGATGTCAATGGCTTTGTGAAGTTTAGCGGTATATAAATACCTCAAATAATAAGTAATGTAAATTATAACAAGTAATACAGTACATATTTGCAATTAATTAAGGAAAGGGAATACGAATCAAAATAGGGAGAGCTAAAAAGAGGATATTGACCTCGGAGAAAGGCATTGCGCTTGACATGATATCTGTGGCACCCAGTCATATTTATTTCGACCTCCCCATTCCTCTAAGGGGCTCTGGGTAGCATAAACTTGCTTCTTTGTCCTCATATATTTCTTCTTTATCCCTGTGAGGTAAGTTAGATTGAGAGGGAATGGTCAGCTGAAGGTTACCTATTGACTTGGTGGCTGAGTGGGCATTTGAACCTAAGTCTTTCC
This sequence comes from Podarcis liolepis, assembly GCF_965112155.1. Taxonomy (NCBI): domain Eukaryota; kingdom Metazoa; phylum Chordata; class Lepidosauria; order Squamata; family Lacertidae; genus Podarcis; species Podarcis liolepis. Next base: position 30,900,612 of record NC_139554.1, read on the forward strand.
AGTTCTACAAGCCATTCAGACATGCAAATCACCATTTTGATGCATTATGCTCACTCGGTGACTACAGCATCTGTGAAGCAGACAAAAGAGTCTAAATTTAACCAGTAATAACTGTCATCGGTTCATTCTATTTTGTGAGGATGTAAGCATTCTGACAGATTTCACAGCAGCTTCAGATATATGAGTAATTAACTTCTCTGGGGGAAGTAGGCTTTTGAGCAAAGCACTTCACTGGATTTCCGTCATCCTAAGTAATAGTGCTGTTCAGAGAGTTCGCTGGCCAATAATTTTGTCCATTTCTCAAGTAGTTCATTAACCTGCTCCAGTTCTTAGATAAACAGACTGAAAGGCCAAAATCAGAGGGAGAAATCCTGTCCACGCTACAGAAAACCAAGGCAACTAACTTGTAAGGGAGGCCCATACTTGTAAGTTGAGAGTGGCCCCCCACTGCTTCTGTGGCTGTTCTTGCCAAGCCACTGCCAACTCTGTTGCTTGACTCTGCTGTTGTGCCCTGCCCCAGTTGCACAGAGGGTAGACCAAACTAGCCCAAGGAAAGTTGGAAAGGTCGGATGGGTGGGGGAACCCAGCCCCAAAGGTCTCATGGGCAACTGGTATCCCGACTGCAGGTGGAGGTGACTGGCATGAGACTGCCAGTGAGTGCCACTGATTCAATGGTACCACAAACCCCTCAGAGCTGTGCCAGGGTTGTGAGGGGGTCTTGGCAAAGTGCCATCGAATGGCCCCTCTGCATTTCCCATCCTAGTTTTCTCAAAATGCCATGCCTTTGAAGTTCTGTCATCCCAGGGCACTGTGGGTTAAAAGAAAAATGTAAGCTCTCACTGGTAGCTGCCATGTTTTTGTGACACGAAGGCTGTTTTTGCTTTTTTGTTTTTAAATCAACAATGTTCCGGAAAGTTGGGGACATACCATTTTGGAAAAAATAAGAGACTGAAGCAGAGATCCTGTCAGATGTCACCATTGGCAGGCTTCACCATTGATGTACCACCATCGCTGTAACTCTTCCATTTTCAGATTTAGCATGTAGAGGCCATGCTCTCGTCTACATGCACACATGTGAGCACACACATGTGTTGCACCAACACCCCCTTACGAAGGTGGAATTCATGTAAGGGGGTGCACCAATGGTCAGCTACGATACTGGGCTAAATCTGTCACCCCATGGTGAATCCAAATGCACACTCATACAACACGCACCGAGTCGATGTCTACACTGTCTTAGAGGAATTGGCAAGAAATTTGCTTCTGTTTAGCACAAGAAGCTGCTGGACATGAGGGCATCTTGAGGCAAGAATATTGATTCATAGTTGGCCTGTCCTTGCAGGTACAGTCGTATCTGGGTGCCAGTCAAAGCTGGTATGCAGGCAATAAATTCTAGGAGGAGAAGCCGATTTTACGCTTCTTAGAGTTTTCTTGGCCAGAGTCCAGGGACTGAACTATTGGTAGTGCAAAGCTGTTAATCTGACTAGTAGCATGCATGTCGCATAGCTTTTGATGTAGGTGACGCTTGCAGATACAAGCAGCAGGTACCTTACCCAGGGCTTTGCAGCTTGTGCAATATAACAGTTGGTGCAGAGCTCAGCATTCATCAGAGAATAACAGGAGAAATGCCGGCAGCTATAGAATTCAAGATGTGGGATTCAGCAGCTGCCACCAGCTGGGAAGATTAAACAGGTGCTGAGATCCAATGGCTGCTTCTAGCTTGATCCTCAAGAGCCTTAGACAATTCCTCTGACTGCAGCTAGCAATGTCCACTTGCACAGTATATGTTGGTTACTGCTTCTTTCCCCCACCCCTTGCCAGAGCTTTCAAATTCCATGACAATGCAAGGCAAATTCAAGGTCGAAATTACATATGTAAAACGGATGAACCTGTGTTACTGTTCCCAACAAAGATCCCAGTTGCAGCATTTAGGGTTTTGTGGTTGTTTTGTTTTTGTGGGATTTCTGACTTGCAGTACGGAATTCCAAAAAGAAGCTTTCTTGTTAGTCTCAACCATTTATATAAAGACAAGGACAGGACAGTTGTGCAGCCTAATGCTGTTCATATTTACTTAGAAATAAGTTCTGTGGGATTTCTCCCACCAAATTATCATTGGTCTGGAGCCTTGAGTGTCAAGAGTCCGCTCTTTTGTGTGTTTTCTGATTGGGCTCTAAATCTTATTATGAACATAATTCAGGAAAATCCTGCTTAAATGGATGGACTCATACAAATTCAAAAGGACGTGACCATCCAAAATCTCAGTGGAACTTGAAACAGCATCAAAGTGGAACTGCTAGGGATCAGTGGATCGTTAAGTGTTGCTTTCTATCGGTTTCTCATTTTTCCAATATTAAATTCAGTTCTCCACATCTCCATATACGTATTTTTTAAATGAAAATCTCATGAAAATCTATTAGCATTTGAGTGGGCATTTCTCCTAATAGCCACATATTTGTACGCAGTTTTGCCTAATACACACTTTCCCCCAAGCCATTATGTCTAATATAATGCTGTTTTGAACATTATGTTCACTGATTTATGTATTTTCAAGCATACTTTATCCTAGTACATGCACTTTTGCATATATTATTTGTTGGGAAAACTGCATTTGGAGAGGCATGCATTTTGAAGCTGTGTTTTGTACTGTTTCAGAAAGTGCAAATTTAGTAGGTTCGGCTTTAAATGCAAACTGAAGCTGCATTCACACAGTCATTTACTGCATTTACATGTTGCTTCCCTAGCTGTTAATTTCCACATTATATTTGAGCTTTCACATGATACAAAAACCACTTCTGGAACTATAGTGAAACATGGCAAAACTATAATGGAATATAGTGCAAGTTTAGCACTCATTTCCATAAAATTTGCAGACTGGTTTTTGTTTTCTGGAAGGAAATTATATAGATATGAGCACTAAACTTGCACGATATTCCACTATAGTCCTAGCAGTGGCTTTTATATGGTGTGGAAGCTCAGATGTAATGCAGAACTTAAAAGTTAGGGGAAAGTTGCAATAATGGAATAAACTGCCATGTGAATGCAGCTAGAATCAAATTTCTCCGCCATCCCTAGAAGGCTTTCGAGATTGCTGCCAAAGAGCAACCTGGGTCTGCTTACCTGCCCCCCCCCCCGTCTCTCTCCATAGCATCTTCCCTGTCTTAATGTCATTACATTATGCATTTTCCAATTCCTGCCACTGGCAGCCAATGTTGGGGAGCAAAGGTGAGGAACCTGGATGATGTCAGGACATGAGGTGACTTTAGCTTCAGCAACTAGATTTGGTGAACAGGAAACTAAGTTATAAGTAAGAAAAGGTTGAAATTTAAAGTAATATTATGTTTATTTCAAGGTATAAGTAATTGATAAAAAGTACTTTAAATCCAGAAATATAATATTTGAAAGATACAAGTAAGGTATGAAACAAGGTAATAATTTGCTGATATTTTTATTGTAAAGAACGCAGGGTGTGGGAGATGTGGGGAAGTCCAGTTGGTTATGTAAAAATGTTTTTGAAAGTTGGATTTTCTCTTTTTTTTTCTTTGTTTCTTTTCTTCTTTTCTATGTTTCTTATATTTCTGACTTTGTATCTGAAAATGTAATAAAAATATTTTTTTTAAAAAAGGAAAATGCATCATGAGTCGCCACTTTGGGCAGAAAGTCCATATTCACTGCATGTAAAACTCCGCCCCCATTTTCAGCAACATAGGAGAATGTCAGTCCCGTTGTCTCCAAAGAAATTAAACATTGGTGGGACAAAGGAAATGGAATTGCCAAAGAACTGTTTGGATCGCAGGGGCATTAAGTTGCTAGTTCTCATGAATTCTTTCTCTCCAAACAGAATCTAACCTGGGACTAGAGATCAGCATCCACTGCCCATGTAACACCTTCCAGTCCAATGGCGACATCCTGGAGAACTTGCATGAGGTGCTGGAGATCAAGTTCAAAGGTGACAGGGGAGAGATTGGAGGGGGAAGCAGCGGAACGGGCCACCAGGAGAAATGAATCATTTCCCCATCTGCATCGGAGTGTTTTTAAAACATTGTTTCTGTATGGGTTTTGCTGTGTTTCTGAATGATAAACCTGTGTAGGGGTTGTCATAGGAGGGCAGGGAGTACTTCAGAAGTGTAGAGGCACACGTACCTCACAAATGCATGGGTTTGATATTAATCTCCTTTCTGTGGGGAATCTTGGGAACTGTAGTTTTGTGAGGGATTCTAGGCATTTTTAACAGAATTCTAAGCACCTCCCCCAAACAACAGTTCGTAGGACTTTTTGGAGAAAGGCCATGACAGAGAAACTGGCACAGAATGCTAAAGTGAAGGGATATATTCAAGGGTGGATCTACTATGAAACTACTGAAGCCTAAGCTTCAGGGCCTCTAATCTTGGAGGGGCCCCAAAAGCAACAGTAGTCTACATTGCTTAAAAATTTTAGGTCTAGTAAGACCCAATTTGAGTCGCAGGACTTAAATGGATTAGGTTGTTCGTTTGTTTTTGGTATATATTTCAACAGCCCCAATGTTTTAAAAGTCAGTCACACAGATGTTGTCAAGGTGTGGTAATCTGTCATGGTACAACCCCAATGAAGAAGATAACAGTGGTTACCCCCACCTCTTGGTTGCTGGTTGTGAAGGGGCCCCCATGACACTTCAAGCTTCAGGGGCCCCCAAATGTAGCTCCACCACTGCATATATATCTTGTTGCATAAAGGTGTGCGAAGCAGATACACTGCTGAAGTTAAAGTCTCTCTGGAAAACTCGGTTCTGAGGCGTTCTTGGTTAGACTCTAGTTTCCAGCTGTCATGATGTGGGCATGAAGAATTTGGGCATCCAGCCTGAGGTGGCACAGCCAGCCAGCGGCTGAGTTAGGTTCAACATTAGCAGCTGCCTGGCTTTGGGCCCTGGGCTGTGGCCACGATACCCACAGGCTCCACATCCTGGATATTCCTTCTGCCACACAGTTCCAGTCATCTGACATCTTCCTTAAGCCATTAATCTTCCTCGGCCTTTCTTGAGACTGAAACCAGTAACAAGAGGAGCAGATTAATGGCTCCACCACCAGTTTACAAATTATAAAGCAAATGACCCACAACACTTGGTTTCAGGCTAAGAGGAAACCCCGTTTCTCCTGGCAAGGCCGGCTGCAGTCCTTAGAGAGGAACCTCACAGGGGCCAGGCTGCTGGAGAGTTTCCCAAGCTGCCCTCCTCTTAAACATCCTTCATGGATTCCAACAGTTTCCGCTGCAGCTCTAGAGCGGCCGTGCAGTTTTGCTAATGCCCTTCCCCTTCCAGGCATTGAGAGTGAGGACAGCCACGTGGGGCGTGGGGACTTGGGGAGCTTGAAGAAGCAGAAGGACCTGCACAACCCCCACTTGATCCTGATGATGCTGCCCCCCCACCGACTTGGGAGCCCCGCCCTGAGAAGCCAGAGGAAGAAAAGGGCCCTCGACACCAATTACTGCTTTAGGTAAGCGAGGGGTCCCTCTCCTTCCCTTCCACCTCACCCCTGGGGTTAACTGTGGCTCCACCTGATTGCTCTGCAGCTGCAAGGCTGGCAATTGGCTAGTTTTTATTTTGTTTCCATGCTTGCACTGTAATGGGGAAACGTTCTGGAAGCCCAATGCAAAGCAGGGATGGCTAGTTCAGTCAAATATTGTGCTTGACAATGAGGGGTGCCTTTGAGTTTCACATTTCCTGCTTAGCACGTGCAGAGCTCAATGGCTTGCAGTGTTTCCCTCAGTTGTGGTGAAATAGGAATTCAGGGTCACATGCTTCTGATCCTCCTCTCGGCATTTCAGCCTGCCTGATCAAAGGACCCACACTCCTCCCCCATGTGCTTTTTTGGTGGTTCCCCTGACCCTCCCCCCAGAGCCTTTGGGGGGGGCGGGCGGTCCATTGTGCAGTAGGAAGTCCTTGCCCATAGCTTTCGCTGATGGACTTGTTAGGCGAGTAGTTACAAATTTAACCAATTCCTGTCAGGCAGCATAACTTAATTTGGGCTGCCATATCCAGCTGGTAGACCTCAAATCCAGCTTGCTAGGTCACTACCAGCACCTCCAGCACCAAGTGAAAACTATGCTGCAGAGAAGTTCCTCTTTCTCCAAAGCCCTTGATTCCATTTCAAACCTTTTTGTTCCAGGAACATGGAGGAAAACTGCTGTGTGCGTCGCCTCTACATTGACTTTCGGCAAGACCTGGGCTGGAAATGGGTCCACGAACCCAAGGGATACTTCGCCAACTTCTGCTCTGGACCTTGCCCATACCTCCGCAGTGCGGACACAACTCACAGCACGGTACATCAGTTCCTTAATATTAGCAGGGAACCTAGAATTTGGGAGATCTGTCTCCCACAACTTAAAAAATAAATAAATCATAGTTCATAGAGGCTCACAGAACTGTTGTTGGCATCCGCCTGTCTCAAGAGACAATAGAGTGCGCCTCCATGGGTGAAGTCAAACTGCTGTGTTAGTTCACTGGGTGACAAGCCTGGGCTGAGTGTAGGGAGGGGTCCAGTGCCCCCAGATGACAAGACCCCCACCCCACCCCCGGCTTCGCTGATGTGTTTCAAAGGAAAGCATAGCAATACATTCTATTGGCAGAATACATTCTACTGGCAGAATATATTCTATTGGCAGAATTGCCAATAAATTCTCTTGGCAGAAGTTGCCAATAGAAGGCCTTAGGGGTGTGAGTTTGAAGGAAATCTGTATAGAGAAATGACATTTTCTAATTCTTGGAGCCATTTTTTATTTTCTTCTTTTATAATGCTCAAGACTTTGATCTGCCTCATGTTGGTGTGGCATGACTGATGGAAAGGCACTCTGTGCACACTCAGAATCAGTATACAGTGGTGCCCCGCAAGACGAATGCCTCGCAAGACGGAAAACTCGCTAGACAAAAGAGTTTTCTGTTTTGGAGGTGCTTCGCAATACGAATCTCCTATGGGCTTGCTTCGCAAGATGAAAATGTCTTGCGAGTTCCTGCGGGTTTCCCCCCCTTTTTTCTAAGCCGCTTATCAGCTGATCCGCTAAGCCGCTAAAAGCCCTAATAGCGCTAATCCGCTAATCCGTCAATGGGCTTGCTTCGCAAGACGAAAAAACCGCTAGACGAAGAGAATCACAGAACGGATTCTTTTCGTCTTGCGAGGCACCACTGTACCTATTTAGGCTTCTCATAACGTAATTCAAAGTTTAGAGTGGAGTAGTTTGCTAGCAGCTGGTATTCTACCCAGGGATTCTGTTTCACATGGCGTGAGAATTAGATTTAGTCCTGGGTTCAGCTGCCATCTCAGCTCTGTACTCACTTTCAGGCCTTTGGCAAATGGCAGCCTCAGTAGTTGTCTTTCTGCAGAATGGATGCGCCTTTGAGCGAACTTGGGAATAATCGTTGATGTGTCTTGGTTGAGGCTGCTCTTCTCGCATGCACTGAATTTAACTGGTCAAATTCTAGTACTTGTGCTACTGAATACACCTGGTTGCCTCTGGCATGTTTCCTCATGTCCTCTTCATACAGTGATATCTCAGGTTACAGACGCGTCAGGTTACAGACGCTTCAGGTTACAGACTCCGTTAACCCAGAAATAGTACCTCGGGTTAAGAACTTTGCTTCAGGATGAGAACAGAAATCGTGCTCCGCCGGCACGGTGGCAGCAGGAGGCCCCATTAGCTAAAGTGGTACCTCAGGTTAAGAACAGTTTCAGGTTAAGAACGGACCTCCGGAACGAATTAAGTTCTTAACCTGAGGTACCACTGTATTGGAAATGGGATGAATTATGCAAGTTACCATAAATGTACTTCTGTCCAGCTGGAATATTTTGGGTGGGGAACGGAATATAGGAAGGGAAGGAGTCATATGCATAACAATGTAATAAGGTACAGGATGTGTAGAACTACAGAGTAGGAAACGAAAACTGGGAAAGGGCAAGACGTACAACAGTCATTGGGATCCTTCCATCCCAACCCATCCTGATTTTTGAGATAGGTCAGATGTTGTATACTTTAAGCTTTGCTCTCACCTATGCAGGCCACAAACTCCCCGCCCCCAATGATTCTGGTACAAGTCCCTGAACTTGTGTGGCACAGTAGAGTCTACAATCCATTGTGCAGTTGCGGGGATGCCTATTTCTAAGCACTGCAAGCGTTTCCTGGTTGTGGCTTTTTGTAGAGGAGATCTATGTTATCCCTAGTGGCTGGTCTCAGCTGCTCAGCCAAGCCGTGTTGGCATCTGTACAGCATAGGCAGCTTCCTGCATTCCTCGATGACCCAAAAAGAAGGGAGCCCTATGGAAGAAGTGGTAGTGTTTTTCTGGCAATATACTTGGCAGCATCAAGATTTTTAAGGCAGCTGATGTTATGTCATAACCTCAGACTAAAATGACAGAAAACCAGTGCCTGACAGATGGTGTTATGGTCTCAAGGGAAACATTTCCTAGAGCATGTGGAAAGGGCAAGACTTTATAATGGAGAGAGGGCATCGTGAGAGTTTCCCCAATGCAGCTCAATAAAACGCTATTACTTAGGTTGTGAGCCCTATGGGGATAGACATGACCTAGATGAAGCTGCCATAAGCTGATCTGAGCCCACAGGGCAGGGCAAGGTTTAAATATAATTAAGGAAAGACACACACAGTGCGAGAGGATCTGTTTATTAGGAGTGAAGGGAAGTTCCGGCTCCTGTTCGCGAAGGAAGAGAACCCTTCACTAGTCAAATTCTAGTAGTATGCAGGTGTGCCAGCAGCACGATGAAACTGTGAAAAAATGGTCAAAGATGTCCATTATGGAGAAGCCAGTAGAGGGGATTCTGCAACCCTTGTCATTTCAAACCTTAAAGGGATGATTTATGAGGGTTTAGGGAGAAGCTGAGGACTAGAACGTGTGCCATCATGGTTAGCGTTAGGCAGGCTTCTGTAGGCTGAGGAAAATTGTTCTTCTTTTACAGTAAGGCAGACTCCTCAGTATTTAGAGAGGCATTTTTAGTAGGGATAAAAGCAGATTGTGACTCTTTCCCCCATAAATCACCAACACCCCTCTTGCATGAAAAGCAGCAGCCTTTGGGGAGAAGCACTGCTCTAAGGTTAGATGTTTAAAAGAGTGGTTCAGATCCAAGACTGGAGGAGGCGGAAGAATCTGTCAGTCTCCCAGGGCTCTCATCTGGCACTCCCTCTCTCTCTCTCTCTCTGGCAATATATGAGATGGAGCAGAGAGAGACCTCATTGGATTTGTAGAGGATTCAAAAAGCTGGGAGAGAATGTAGATACCCGAGAGGGACTGGATTAAATCCAGCATGATCTGCAGATGCTGGCCAAAGCAAGTTGATTTTTTTCAGCTGTTTTTCTTGAAATTCAAACAGGGCCATAGGATGGTTACACCCAGGGATTTTTGTTTTTAAAAGAGCAGGCTTTGCTTATTTGAATGCAGAGTGGAGGTCTGAGGGCTAGAGGGCTGCACTCGTGTTTCTTACTTCAGGCTGGGCTTTACTCAGCTGCTGCAAATTAATAACCATATTGCCTAACAAGCTGTTAAATATGTTAGCATTGGAGCTGGGTGTGGTAAGCTCCACAGTTTAAGATCACTGAAGAGAAGCATGTTTTCTGCCTAATGGCAATTTGTGTTTTGGCCTAAACAGATTCGTGTGTTTTTCCTGGTTGCTTTTCCAGGTACTTGGCCTATACAATACACTGAATCCTGAAGCCTCCGCCTCCCCTTGCTGCGTGCCTCAGGATCTGGAGCCTCTCACCATCCTCTATTACGTCGGAAGGACCCCCAAAGTTGAGCAGCTCTCCAATATGGTGGTGAAATCCTGCAAATGCAGTTGAAAGGGACCCAGTGCCAACCATAGCCGAGAAATTGCAGCGATCCATTCTCTGCTCCCAGGTCAAAAAGAAACAAGTACTTGAAGGAAGGTACTGTAATCTGGCTTTTCTTACACTGCAGTCAAGGACAATCTACCCACTTTAATTAAACCTTTAATTAAAACAACAACACCACCCACCTCTCTGCCTTCATGCCTCTCTTTTTCTTTGGGAGTTACTTTTGCAATACGGAGGCTGGGGAAGAAGACACACATTTAGTGGACAGACAGAAACAAGCAAATGAGGAAAAATTCACGGAAGGAGGAGACGATTAGCAGAGCTGTGGACATTTGGCAGGAACAATGGGACTTCTTATCCCACCGTTGACTTCTCTGCGAGCCCAGCCTTTTCTACAGAATAACGAAGATTTCCTTATGAAGGAACGTAATATTTTCTTAGAACCAGAACATAATGGACATAATTATTCTGCCTACAAATGGGTGCAGGAGTCAGTGGTCCCAACTTCTCAGAACGACCACTTTAGAGAGGACCTCTTGACTATGGTGGATTCTCACAGAGTTTTCTCTCCTCCTGGAGTCCCTGCTCAATTACCTCTGGGTAAGAGTGGGCAGCAAATGCAGGATTCTTCAAAGTAATCTCTAAAGGATCCTGCACTTGCTGTGGTGGCTAAGGTATTGTAAGGAAATCTGCACATCTCTTGCACAAGGACCTGGCCCAGGCCACACCTGCCAAGGTTTTATTAAGAAGTATTAACCTCAACTATTGTAAAAAATAAATAAATAAATATTTTTTGGATTTGGGAACTTTCTGTTAAAACAAGTTGCTTGGTCAGAGGAGGGGAATGGGTAGATGCACCAGAACTGCCAAAATTGGCTCCCTTCTGAAAGCCTGCTGTTCTTGATAAATCTGTGGTCTGAGGGATTGGAGAGCAGATAGAACTTGAGCTTGTTTTCTGCTGAGAATGAAGTCGCTTAGCTTACCATGAACATTTGGTTGATTTTGGTTCTTAGTGAACTAGTCAGATCACTTTACCATGAACATGATAATGACGCTGTTTACTTCAACCGCATTTTGTTCTCCTGTGAAGCTGCTTTATACCAAAGCTATTCTTCATTGTCCTATTATGTTTGGGGCTGCCGACACTGGCTGGTAGCAGCTCTCCAAGGTCTCTGGCAGGGGTCTCTTGCAGCTGTGCTATCCCACATCGTTTTAAGTGGAGAGATCAGGAATTCAACCTGGGACTGGTTCCATGTGCTCTACCATTGACCTCTTTCAGGAATGAGGCCAATAAAAAGGGGGCCAACTCTGCTCTTGTTGCAGTGCCTATTGGTCCTTTGCCCTTCTACTTATGTTTCATTTTCACATACTTAAGTGAGGGGCTGTGACTGATCTACAGTAATCCAGTTCTCCTTGCTTGCATTTCCTCCTTTTCCACCATAAGCCCCACTCCATCGCCGTGACTCTGCTGTTTATGCTCACTCCTCTGCTTTTTTCGTGTGTGGTCTCCCATCTACATCAGCTTAGTACCAAGCTCGCCTGCCAATGAGATTAACCTTCTGCCCTTCACTGTGGTCCTGAGCCAGACTAGGGTTCCCACACCTGCAACCTGGATTGGAAAAAGCTTTTCCCAATATTAATGGCTGATGCAGACAGGCAAGAGTTGGGAGCATGGAGGTGAGCAAAAGCGCCAAGGCCCTGATAAGGACTGGGGTGGGTGGGTGTGCCTCCAAGTTGCTTCTTGTTTTTTAAGCCCATCATGCAACTGCTGCTGGTCGGTTTCAATTGACCCTTAGCCAGATAAATACTGGTGATAAAAATCCATGTGGACCTTCCTCCCCCCCCATAACGTTTTGTCATAGGTAGTCTTCAAGGGCAGGGGGAGCACATTTCGCCCTTACCCTGGAAGCAGTTTGAGCTCACCCAGGTTGAGATGCACTTTTTCTAGAACTTGGACAGTGATCTGTGCCATCGCCTCTGCGGCCCTTTCAATTAAACCCCAACCAAGCTCCTGTAGCCCAAGTCTATCGCTGTTCGTTCTCTACCATACTTGGTTTAATTCACAATTTCAAGCATTATTTTCACAGGGATGTGAAAAACTCTAGTTAGAGCAGCTGGGCTGCTGTCAATCCATCATACAGGCTTTCTTTGGCTGAGTGCCTGTGACAGGGAAATTCATCCTTGGATAAGAGGATACTTACCCACTCATTGCCTAACTTTTGGCATTTTGATTTCTCTTTAGGTCTCGTTGACCTGTTATCATGCTCAGATGAAGCAAGCAGCTCTCGTTTTGTTCTAACTTTGTTGCACATTTTAATTCTAAAGGGCAAGCAAGATGTCTTTTGGAATGGGAGAACCCTTTTGGAATGGGAGAACTAATGCTGTACCTATGAGGACTTGTGTGCCAGCATTTTAATCGTATTATTTTTCCAGTCCTCCCCTCCCCCCCTTTTATTCTGATCCCGCTTTGAAAAACAAATGCTGTCGAATAGCAAGATGTTATCCTTCTGGGCAGAAACTAATTGAAAACACATTAGCGGCCCAGGACAATTTCCCCCACCAGCATAGATTAGCCGATACACATTTTGGGTTTCACATGCTGATGTTGCATTTTTATTGCATGGTTCGTGGCGAGAGACTTGCCCATTCCCATTATCCTCAGTCTCCTTTCTCTATCAGCAAATTGTGGAGTCACTCTGTTCAGCCTTTTCCCAGGACCATCAACCCTTTCCAGAGCCTTGGGCCTAGTCTGGAACCCCCCAGCATAACGAAGAACTAAACCTTTCCCTGCCCCATTCAGTATCATAAGCAATGAGTTGTACCATCAAGGGATAAACAATTTGGGATGTGATCTATTGATTCCAGAAGTCTTGTTTTTCCAGTGCTGATGTATTGTAGCTTTCTGGAGGTTGGTGACACCAGAAAATTGTCCCTCTGCTTCTGGGCAAACTCAAAAGGACACAATCTCAGCCATGTCTCCATGACTGTTTGAGCCTGACACTAGATGAACTTGAAGGAGGCAACTGCTTGTTGCCCATGATGGACAGAACAGCTCAACTGGTAAAGCATGAGACTCTTAATTTCAGGATATGTCTGAGCCCCACGTTGGGCAAAAGATTCCAGCATTGCAGGGGTTGGACTAGACAACCCTTGCAGTCCCTTCCAACTATACAATTCTATGATTCTAATGGCACACATGGCTGCCTGATGTCAACTGGAGACGTTTTTTCTTTTCTTTTAGGCAAGGGTAAGTTCAGACAATGACTAGGATGAGCCTTTTTCTGCATGTTTGGTGTTTGATCCCTTACACTTAAATCTATTGGTCTGTCAGACCTTGTAGGGTTGCTTGGTCATTCAAAAGGAATGTCAAGTCGTGGTGTGTGTTTTTCAACATTTTTCTTTGCTGAACCTGCGTTTTGTCCTTGGGTCTCTACCAGGACAAATTCCCACGGATCTGCAAAGAGGATTGAGCTGGAGATTGGGGTGCTTGCTAACCTGATCTGCAAATCTGTATCTATGCCTCAGCTTTGTAGCCAGTTCCTATGTCTGGCCATAATACATTGATCACCATTGCCTGAGATGTCAGCTAGGCTGTGACCAGGGAGAAATCGGTTCATAAGAAAATGGTTTAAAGGCCATCTTCTACATCCTTGAGAATGTTTGGCTCTGCTGTGGTGATCTTGTCTGCCCAAAGGTAAGTAGCTCAGAAGACACGAGCTGATGAGTAATGTTCACAGTGCAGAAGGTGTCTACTATGGTCACACACATCATGGCTGCTGCTAAGGATAGTACTGTAAGCAGCATGTCTTCCAAGGGGATCTTCACCATGACCAGATTTAGCACTTAAAACAGCTTGTTTACCATGTGACAAACCACTTAGGAAACATCTGCATTTTAGTCCACAACTTTGGCTAACTCCAACCTTATGTGGGATGGAGACAATAATTTATGAATGTCATAAGGCTAAAACTTGAGTGATGCTGCCCTTTTCTCCCCAGACATTCATGACAGTACTAAAATATTCACTAAGAGTCAGCCTAAGTACGTGTTTCCCTACTATCTGTCCAGGTACAATGTAGCTCTAGCATGAAGGAAGCAGTTCCCTGGGATGGCAAGATTCCTACACAGTGTGGACTGTTATGTTGGGTGGGGACTGCAAACTGATTTTCTCAAGTCAACATCAGGAGAAGAAAAGACAATATCACAATTAGAAAGAAACCTCAATACTGAACAGTGTCAAAACTACTCTGTGAGCCTATGTAAACTTCCCTGAGAGTAAGCCCCGCTGAACACAGTGAGTGACCCTGAGAAGACAGGCATAGGATTTTGCTGTTAAGCTTGCAAGTAGTAAGGGCAGTGTAATGAACAGAGTGGCCAGTTTGGGCAGAAATGAACAGGGACAAACTCCTGTTCTGTGACTGAGTAAGATGTTTGTTTGGTTTGCAAGACTCTCTCCAAGTCCAGCTTACCTCACAGGACAAATGCAAAACACTTAGAATGCTGAATGGTGTGGAAATGATAAATAATGTACTGTTTCCATGCTCACGCAGCTGATCTGAAGTGACAGAACCCTATTAGTGGGATCAGTCTGGGCTCTGGAAATACAACTTCAGCACGGAAACATAAGAAATGTAAAGAAATGCAAGGGAAAATCAACGTAATGCATGAATAATAATAAAGCCTCCCACTGGAGTAAAATTAAATGTCAACTAATTGGAAGGACTTTTACCCAGCATAATAAATGTAAATTTTAAGCTAAACAAACAAAATGAATGACTTTATTCAGACTGAGCATTTCTATGGCTTTCTGTCAAAATTCAAGATAGCAGCCAGCAGAAGTGTCTATAGTCAAGTCAGCATTTCAGCTTCTTGTGCCACTGGTGGTGAAAGCTGCCCAGTACCTGATAGAGAACCTTGATTGTTCTCAAAGTGAGTCAAAATGACTGAGTGGATGGAGAAACCTGGGCCTCAGGATACATAATACAGACACCATTAAGAGCTCCTGTCTTAGGTGAGTCATAAGCTTGACTAGTTGATGGAAGATGTGATATAGAATGCAAAGGAAGGCCTGAGGCTTAAGCAGCAAAAGCTCAGCGGAACTAGAAAGCCTCAAGTCAGGGCTCCAACAGCTCTTCCAGAAACACTCGGCTGCTCTGCTCTCCTTTCAGTGGGGAAAATTCTGGAGTGTGCGACCAGGTCTTGCTGTCAATCTGGGTGTTGCCAGGAGTGTGGAATGACGAGCACTCATTCCTGCTTCATCTCCTCCTTGCATGCTGACGCATTGGATTGTTTGTCCACCCGTTATTGAGGATTAATCCTTCACTTCAGAAAGTAAGTGCAACCGGGAGCTGAAAGGGAGACAAAGGAAAGCTGGTTAATGGTTCCAGAGATATGTGTGCATGAGCCACAGGGTACAGGAGTCTTCCTTGACACAAGTTATGAAACCAGACAGGATAATTCCAGATAGTGTTAGCTGCAGGCAGAGGAAATGCTGCTGTGGTGGTTCTGATCCCTGCTGTGCAGACTGAAGAATATACTCCGCTATTCTAGAATAGTCTATATGATTGTCAGGGATCAGCAATCACACGACTGCCTTCTCACAGTAAGTGCAAGCTTGCTCTAGGGAAACAGGGACCTGCTATTTCCTGAGAGACTGAAGCTGCCACCTTCCGCATGCAAAGGAGATGCTGCTCTATGCCACTGAGCTATGGTCTCTCATAACTTGCGCTACACATGTAGCAAGTTTTACTAAAATCACTTGATTGCTCTGTGTAACCTACCTGGAGTAGCACTAAGAATATTAGCAGCATTTTACAAAGATGAATCTGTCTCCTTAAGTGTCAAGCATCACACAAACCCATGGAATTTGGAATGATATCTGGGCCAGAATTGAAGTCTTTGTGAGCAATGCCTGATCCAACAGAACAAGCATATTAGCTATTAAAAATTAAAAGCTGGGTCACTGAACAGAAACTTTTGGTACAGTACCAAGTTAAGTGAATTCCCATGCTATTAACTCCACCTCTGTGTATGGCAAGCATTTATACTTTAACTTAAGGAATACTACAAATGCCAGCAATCACAGAAAAATTATTGGCCTTGTAACAGTAGCATTAGAGTTAAGATAAAACTTTTATTTCAACCCCACATTGCTTTAATACTAGTATGCAAAAACATGTATATCTGTGACTAAAGTCTGCTATGGAAATAATCTATTTTGTGACCATATTTTTTTCACGTTCTCTTTCTTTTTTGCTGGCGTTAAACCCTGCTATATTGCAATAACTGTTTGAGCTAATGAATGAGTCTTTGCCTTTCCCCCGTCCTACTCAGTTCTGGACATCCCAAGGCCACTTCACACATTGCAAGTTTGCTTTGCAAGCTCCGAACACACACTCCCCCATATCCACACACATTAAAATGCATCTTAATACACACAGATACTTAATCATTTCCAGATGCTCTATGCCTGATTCATGAGTAGCCAAAGATGTAACTTTTTGTTGGTTTGCCCTACATTGATATTTTGATCACAGGAGTGACCTTTTGGGAATATTGCCGTGCATGAAAAATGTTTTGTGCATAACAGAACCACTATCTGAGCTTGATTAAGAAGGCTGATTTCAAACAGCTTAAGAAACCACTGGGTGTGATCCTAAGGTCAGAAATACCTTAGAGAAGGGAATCCAAGATGGATGGGAATTTCTTAAAGGTGAAATATTGAAGGCCCAAATGCAGACTAGTCTAACAAGAAAGAAAAGTGGGAGGCCTCTAAAGAAACTGCTGTGGCTGCTTAAGGAGCTTACAGATGAACTAAGATTTAAGAAGGGCATGTATAAAAAAAAATGAAGAAAGGGGAAATCATACAATTTATTAAACATAAATGGCAATGATTTTTATCCAATGCTAGGGGATTCTTGGGCAAGGGGATTCTTGGCCCTCTTCGCCATGTTATCATCTCTTGCACCCCTTCAAAAGTCTCATCTGAGGGTCAGAGAATCCTCTGTGAAGGCTTGGAGGTTGTTGGAGGAGAGGCAAACAGCCCCAATCAAATAGTAAGTAATTTTTAAGAGCAAAAGCTTTTCAGAGGGTTCAGGGGAATGTACAAGGAAGGAGTGGGTCTGGAATTCCCTTGCTCAATATCACATATACAAGATCAAGATGAATTGTCACCCATGCCATAAACAAACACATCATCAAGAGAGATATGCAAAGCTTCTCTCTCAAATGTGCCAGCTTATCATGTGTTATGTTTTGTTGAAAAAAATGGAGGGAATCATTAAAAACAATGAACCTTATCTGCAGGCTGAAATGGTATAGTCCAAGATTATTCCATCTCAAATCACTCATCCTACTCTGCTCTCGACTCAGGGAGCTGGTTTGACACACTACTTTTTCTCTCATTCCAGAGTTCCAAAAGTGTTTTCTACAGCAGAGAAATACTCTGTAGACTTGGATTATTTGGACTCTTTGTAGCATAAAACCAGCAGATAACAGGAAACATCTTCTTCCTCTTGTAAAACAAAGACAAAGTGGCTGACCCAAAGTACGAGGGGCAGGTCATTCTCATCAGCTGAGGATTAAAAGTATCTATTCGTTACTCATTAGAAGCAAGCACCATCCCTCAGATTTAGTGGGGAAGGTGGCTACAGTGTTTGACATTATTCACCAGATGCTCTCGAGAAAGCAGCTTTCAACTTTGCTGGGATTCAATCAACTTCAACTGCAAATATGATCATTGAATGAAGAGTTGCAATTGCGAAAGATGGTTGATTTTAGAACTGTAACTGCTTACTAAGGAAACCTAAGGATGGAATTACGCGTTACATACAGTTCCATAGTTCATTTTTCACTGGGGTATTTGTGCGCTCTCTCTCTCTCTCTCTCTGCATTATGAAGTTGCTGAGGCTGCAATCTGAAGTGGAAAACTGGCAAAGGGCAGAGGGGCTTCTTAACCTTTTCACCTTCATGCTATTATTCCACTGAAACTCATCCTCCAGTTATTTTCCCCACAACTGGAAAGAAAAGTTGATGCACAAAAAATTGTTACAGAGCCAGTTCTGCAGCCTCCCACCTGAAATGTCATTGGAAGGGAGGTTTCAAACTCAAGACAACTTATGCTGTCAGTTATGGTAAGCAAGAGAGGCAGGAAGGTGAAAATGAGGAACGGAATTAAAAGGGATTACTATTGTGCAGGAAGGAATGCATCACTGCGCAGAAATTGGAGGGATTCCTGTTTCCAGCTGCTCCTGCTGAAGGATTTAAAGATATAGCTGACAATGAGGAGCTTTCTGAAACTAAGAGCCAAGGCTCTCGGGGGCCAGAGTTTTCAACACAAAAAATGCATACTTAAGAGTGGCGATGTACAGAACTCTTCTGACATTATAGAAGCCCTGGGAACCTAAACCTACAATATAGATGATGGAAAACCTGGATATAGTCAGGATTATAGATGCTGCCAAAATTCACTAGGCTCCACCCTGAAAATGAACTTCAGGGGCTCAGTAACATTTGCCTAAAAAGAGATACAAGAATCAAAAGCACTCCATATTTTTCTCAAACTCAGATTAAAATCCGATTGGGAGAAAACTTCTCAGGTGACGCCTTAGAAAGCAGTCCCTGCTCACATAGAGACGATTCTCTCCATTGCCTTCTAGGGAGCTTCTTTATGAGGCTGCCCACCCTGCATAGGGGAACTTATTGTCCCAAGCGCCTCCCAGGGAGGTGAGTTTTTGCCACCCAATAGTACTTTGGGGAAAGACTTGGAAAGCAAAACAAGTGCTACAATTAAAATTTCCATTCATTTGAAGGGGGCTGCACTCAACAGAGTACTGCAAGTGCACAGAAAATGGATTTAAAAGAAAGCAAAGCAGAGAAGAAACCAGTGAAGGTAACTGAAAATTGCTGAAAGCCCTGCCTTAATCAATAAAGATATTATAGGCACAATTGTAGAATTCAAGGTACTGGCAAATTCTGAGTTATGGTTGAAAATGTGACTGTAACACAAGGGCAAAAACATGCAAAAATCATAAGCATTCATGTACATGAGTGGCAAAAATATGAGGGTCCAGCTGCTTAGCTCAAACAGCGAGAGCATATAGAATCCATTATTTATTTCTTAGAATATGCTGGCAAGTGACATATTACTATGAACAGACTTGCTACAGGTCTTTATTGTGTCTAGTCTTTTCCCTTTCAAAAAAAGTCCCACCCTCACATGTTCTCGGGGGGATATGCCCCTTTTACTCTACTCAATTATGGAAGGAAAGGAGGCGCAGATGAGTCTTCTGTTACCTTAAGCTGGCCCTCCCTCCACTGGCCTTTTCTTTCTCTGCCCTACAAGTGAATCAGTGGCTCTGGATCGGCTGGACAAAGGTCTAGTTCTGGCGAAAATAATGTGGGGGGAAGCTTCCAAAAGACCTGGAAAATGGGGAAAAAACGGCTTAGCATGGGGCAGGTTCCTCTGCTTCTTTGTACTAAAACCTCTTTTCCACTTGGCTTAAAAGGTAAAGTTACACTGGTGCCTCGCAAGACGAAATTAATCCGTTCCGCGAGCCTCTTCGTCTAGCGGTTTTTTCGTCTTGCGAAGCAACCCTATTAGCGGCTTAGCGGATTAGCGCTATTAGCAGTTTAGCGGCTATTAAAGGCTTAGCGGCTATTAAAGGCTTAGCGGATTAGCGGCTAAAAGGCTATTAGCGGCTATTAAAGGTTTAGCGGATTAGCAGCTAAAAGGCTATTAGCGGCTTAGAAAAAGGGGGGGGGGAGCGGAAAAAAATCAGAACACTCGCAAGACGTTTTCGTCTTGCAAAGCAAGCCCATAGGGAAAATCGTCTTGCGAAGCAGCTCAAAAACGGAAAACCCTTTCGTCTAGCAGGTTTTCCGTCTTGCGAGGCATTCGTCTTGCGGGGCACCACTGTAAAGGGACCCCTGACCATTAGGTCCAGTCATGGCTGACTCTGGGGTTGCGGCGCTCATCTCGCTTTATTGGCTGAGGGAGCCGGCATATAGCTTCCGGGTCATGTGGCCAGCATGACTAAGCCGCTTCTGGCGAACCAGAGCAGAGCACGGAAACGCCATTTACCTTCCCGCCGGAGCGGTACCTATTGATCTACTTGCACTTTGACGTACTTTCGAACTGCTAGGTTGGCAGGAGCAGGGACTGAACAACGGGAGCTCACCCAGTTGCGGGGATTCGAACCGCCAACCTTCTGATTGGCAAGCTCAGTGGTTTAACCCACAGCGCCACCCGCGTCCCTCCACTTGGCTTATCGCCCACCAATTCCAGAAAAGACGACAATGACCTGGTGCGAAATCAAACTGCAACACCATGAGAAGCTGAGTGTGTACTCCATATAGTGAAGGGGATTTCAACGTACTCACCAGCAGGACAGAAAAAAGTAAGTTGGCTTGGAGATGCTCCATTTTGGTATTTGAGCTTTTCAGGGGTGGGAAATGTAGCTCTAGCACTAATATGGATTCAGGACAAGAAAACACTCCTCCCACTTTAGTTAAAAGTGGAAATGTTATTGAGTGCTTTCTTCATTCCTCAGTTAAAAATTCAGAAAAAGTTCCGCCCAACATGACGTATGCCTGGCACAAGCAAGAACTACTCCTTTTCTGCAGCATGGAGTGGATAGGCCCTATTTTCTTAAAGACTGCCATAAAAAGTAGCTAAAAAAATGAATATATATTTTTGGCCTAAAAAGCTCAACAACTGTCCAGATTTTCACTGTTTGAAATATGGCAACCCTATTTTATGACATTTTATGTTAACTGAGGTCATGGCTGAAAACTGATTCCTGTATTGCAGGGGGTTGACAAGATGACCCTTTGGGTCCCTTCCAACTCTACAATTCTATGATCCATGTCAGGGCAGACAAGGTAAAATGCAAACAGAAAACCCAAAAAAGGTTGGCTGCAATGCCTTAGTTCTCTCACCTTTGGAGTTTGTGAGTGGCTCACAGGATTTAGCACTGTTAAGGCTATTCTGGAATCCATTCAGATGCCCTTCTGTGGAGGTTGCCCTGCTAGACAAAACACTGAATCAGAGGATAGCACAAACCCATGTATGAGATGGAAAATACATCTCTAAAGGGTAAAGCCATTCTAGTATCCGTTAACAGATGAACCAAAAGGTTTATTTCTTCGCATAATCAATGTGTAGTTGTCAGGAACATACAAATCAACCTCATGCCACATCAGACAATTTTGTCCCATCTAGACCTATGCAGTCTATTTTAAATTAAGTCATTAAAAAAGCATTTCTAAGCTACTTAATCTTTTAAAATTGGTATACTAAAAAGACAAAAGCATAGTAAAACACGGTTATAGAAGCAGATAAAAAGAGGAGCGGCTTCAGCCTTCCCCAACCTGGTGCTGTTCATATAAATGGGCACCCCAACTTCTAGCGCCAGTGACCATGATCCATGGTCAAGGACGATGGGAGATGGAGTCCAAAACATCTGGAGGAGTCTAGATTCAGAGATGGTTGGGCTACTCAAAACTGATTCAGTTCTCAAATAATTCATGCAGAATCCATAATCAATTTCCTATGTACAATTCAGGTGTTCTTCCATGAAGTAGTGCTTCGGTTCCAGGAATGTTTCATTTTTCCAGGACTT
The DNA here is from genome assembly GCF_965112155.1 of Podarcis liolepis. Classification (NCBI taxonomy): domain Eukaryota; kingdom Metazoa; phylum Chordata; class Lepidosauria; order Squamata; family Lacertidae; genus Podarcis; species Podarcis liolepis. Next base: position 30,922,037 of record NC_139554.1, read on the forward strand.
GTGTTCAGTGAATATCAAAACAAACAAATCATGAAAAAATGAGGCAATGTGAAGGGTAACCCGGCTACTTAAAGATTTTCAATTAATGCTGTATGTACCAATTCAGTTATTGAATTCAGAAAGGGGCACATTTTCATTACAGCTCAAGTACATGTCGAGAAGACGGACAGCAAGGTGCCACATGCAATGCCTCTGTCAGGATTTTTCCATTTTCCTAGTTAGAAGCTGAAAACATGGGTCTTCCTCAGAACTTAAAGACCATTCCCTGCTCAAGCAGCACCCATCATTTGGCTGACGATACATCTATAAACTTAACACACAATGGTGCAGAGATAGAAGTACACAGAGACAGAGTAAGTGAAGCAAGCGGCTTCCATTTGGGTGGGTTGCACAGTGCTTTTCTTCCTTATTAATTAATTCATGGAAGCAAACAAAAACCAAAAAACCTGCATGCAGTAGACACGGAGAATAAAATATTCCAGCCTTAAAAAAAAAAAAAATACTTTCAGTCTGACAAGTGGCAGAAATGAAAATATATATACAGTTATAAAACAGATTCAGCGTAGGGACAGAATGGATGGGTCAAATTACTTTCAATGTATGAAAACTGTAAGATACTGGACCGTATCTTTGCTATTTTGCAGATGTAATGAGAACTTGATATATGCATATGTAATGTAGTAGATTATGTATTTTACTTTTTTTAAAAAAAAACAGCCCTACAAGAAGTTACAGACCCAGCTCAAAAGATCTACAAGTTCCATTATCAAATTCATATTCAGACATAACTTAGACATAGGCTGGGTCATTTTCCATCCGAAAATTAAAATCTGAAGTAGCCCAAGGCATTTTGTCGGGTGAAAAGCATAACATTTTTTCTCACTGCAGCATTATGAATTAACACTGCTGCATTAATAACTGCCTTCTACTCCTATCTCTGAGCCCTACCCTCTACCTCTTTTTCAGCCTAATAAGTTGCTATATTTAAAATTACAATCTTTGCACAGATGACTCAGATGTATTTCTCTATTTCTGACCTCTAAGCTTGGACTAATTTAATATCCTCTGATTCCACATGCTTTCAGATGTTCTGCTGGCAGATAAACATATACTTTCCAATGGAGTTGCTGATCTTCCACTTCATCATAGGTCACTGCCTCCTCCTTTATTTCCTGACAGCTGCATTTCCCCTAATTTCCAGATTTTTTTTCCTCTCTCTCTCTTTAGTACTCCTCTTCCTACCCATGGTGAGCCTTTTGCTGTTTCACTTTTCTTTACCTCCTTCCACACGTCACTCACTTTCTCATTTGTCTAAATCAAAGTTCATGCCCAAGTCCTATTCCAATGGCAGCTGATTCCAGGGGGTTGGAGAAGCAACACTAAAAGCTTGGTTTCTAGTAAAAATGAAGTGCACCTCTAGGGCATGCAGAACTCTCAGCAGTACCCCATCTGAGAAGCACACTTACCAGGCGACCCCTTAGATAACCTGCTCCCAAATTGTTTAATGACACCAGTTTCACCCTAAATTCAATGGCAAACTTGGCACTTCAGTAATTGCAAGCACCTGGATCTCATCAAGAATTGATGTCTAGATTCCAACAACTGTTTCCTAGAGATTTGCCCCCCAAGTTCATCAAGGAGCCTAGACAGATGTTTATCAAATACCAGAGGTCCAAAAAACCACCCATGGTTTCTAACAGCTGTTCAGCACCTGGGGCACATCAGGATGATAGAGCCTCTCTCTTGGTGAGATGGTTGCTCATACATTGAGCCTGCCTACTGATCTAGAGAGAGGCACCATCCTGACAAGGAATGAGCTCTGAGTTGCATCAACTCCCTACCCTAGAAGCCTGATGATGAATACAAATCCAGTGAGTTTGAATATTAGTGTCACAGGACTATCTGTAAATTTGTATTTTTCTCAACATGATGATAGAATTATTTATTTCAATAAATAAACATTTATAACAATCCACCAAAGTCCCCAAAGTTTTAATTCATAAGTTGCATGTCTTTATAATGTTAGGGAGTTTCCTATTTTTTACAAAAAGCAATTCACTCTTACAAATTAGAAGGTGATGCAAAATATATATAGCAAGAGATGAGCCTTCTTTGTCTAGTTCTTATTACCTTCCTCAGTGGGAAAAATATGCATGGGTTGATGGAATGGGGAAGAGTCCTAACTAGGAGGTTCTCAAGCTATTCAAATATTGTTGAATTAGAAATATTCATCTTTAGGATATCCATCACATATTCAGCAATTTTTAAAAACCTCTAGTAATTCTCTTTTCTTCTAAAGATCATATATGGTCCAGCTGAGACTGGAATAATGAGATGGTTCAGAGATGTAATACAGATTTTAGGTTTTCTTTATTGCTCAAAGACAGTTTCTCTAGAAATCTTTGAAAAGAGATTCAATGGTTGTAGCATATTATACCTATGATGAAATGGCAAAAAGACAAGACATTAGGCAGCAGATTTAAGATAAAGAAAAATATATATCCAACATTGCTCATATTTACATGGGAATAAAGGTAAAGGGACTCCTGACCATTAGGTCCAGTTGTGGCCCACTCTGGGGTTGCGGCACTCATCTCGCTTTATTGGCCGAGGGAGCAGGCATACAGCTTCCGGGTCATGTGGCCAGCATGACTAAGCTGCTTCTGGCGAACGAGAGCAGCGCACGGAAACACCGTTTACCTTCCTGCCGAAGCGGTACCTATTTATCTACTTGCACTTTGTGCTTTCGAACTGCTAGGTCGGCAGGAGCAGGGACCGAGCAATGGGAGCTCACCCTGTCGCGGGGATTCGAACAACCGACCTTCTGAGTGGCAAGTCCTAGGCTCTGTGGTTTAACCCACAGCGCCACCCGCATCCCTTTACATGGGAGTAGGCCTCCATTAAACACAAATAATTATTTGCAAGTAAATGTGCATAGAGGAGCGTTGCAATTACCAAGACTAGAACACAACAAAGGTAAGTTTGTCCTCCAGAATACAGATTGGTATAACATGAACAGATCAAAGGAGTCGTGTAGGCCAATATCTTGGTTCAACCTTTCCTTGAGAAGCTTCATGGAGACATATGCTCCACAACCTCCTGAGACAGCTTGTTCTGAACTGCATGTTCTCTTGCTTATCTCAGTACCTAGCACTGGAACTTGCACAGAAGTTTAGCATATTCTTCCCTCACACCAGAGGAAAAATACTACAAACGTAGATTAAAAGCTTGAAGTTTGAGTTTGTTTAGAACTTAATCCCTTCCTGTTAAGGATGGGGGTTTTTGGGGGGTGGGGTTTCACCAAACATAAAATCTCTTAGCATTTTCTCTCATGAGATGTAATGGAATTCTTGACAGTGGAGTTCAAAAGGCTGGAAATACCAACAAAGAACAAATGGTCTGTATTAAACAGCTGAAGAACAATGGAAAACATAAGACTTGAAGCACCTAAGAAGTAGTTTTCATTTTAATTTTTTTTTAGTAAAAGGGAATCTCTCTTGCATATAGAACATGGGCTGGGTTTCCCCCCCTCTTGATTCTGTAAGAAAGACAAACTGGACAATACAAAAGGACACACAGATCAGTGAAAGAGGTTTGGATGTGGTCACTCCCCCAGTTGTTCCGGAATATATTGGGAGCTCTCATTTCCGTGTAACTGAGAAAAGTCAGTATGTGATCCCACAAATTGCAAGAATAGACTTGGAGACTTATGTTAGAGTCTGAACAGCAACTCAGAAAGTATTTCCGGAATGGCTCCTTGCAGCCTTCAGTAATTGGACTACACTCTGAAATTGTAAAAGAATCTTTTACTTTTTTCACCCTTCTATGCATTTTCGATGCTGAGCTTTTTCCGGTTTTCCCACACTTATGCCTGTCACAGAGCAGAAACCACAAGAACGCAGTAAAGTCAAGTCTGTCCAAGGAGCTGCAATTCCATCTCACAAGGATAAACATTCTCCCTGCCAATATGTGAGTACAGCACACCGGCATCTTCAAACACACATCTTGCTGCTTGGCAGACAAACTCTCTGAAAAGGCTTGTCACCTGAACTAACATGCATCACCCCCAGGACGGGGAGAGACAAACAAAAGCTATTATCAGCACAGGGCTATCGAAACAGGTATGGCTATCTGTACTAGTTGAACTGACCAATTTAACTAACACCTGGATCCCATTTTAAAACGTGTCTGGAGGATTAGTCTCAAAAATATATCAATTAGTAGCCCATCTTATGTCAGAGGATCAGGGTAGGTGAAAAGAAAGTTAATGTATAAAAATTGAAGGGGCAATCCTTCTAATGGAACAATAATCTAAAAACCTGTAACCAGAAAGAAAGGAACAATGACACTGCTCTGTGCAGTGCACTAATCTCAGAGTTGGACGGTCAGGGAAGGAATTTTGGGCTCTTGTTTGCACTCACAGTACGTTGGCACGTAGGAATCATTTGCAATGTTTGGCAGTGAACACAGTTCTCCATCTTACACACTTCTATGAAACAGAAAAGGCAGTGGCCATACCTGTTCATTGTTGGGAATTCCCCCTAGTCTCTTGTATTTTTCAAACAACATCTGTGCTACATAGACACCTTGTTACAAGAGACGCCATGCAGACACACACTTACATTGTGTGGGGTTGGGATGGAGGCTTAGATACACCAGGTTACCAAATATTAGTATGCTTAAGTGCTAGAAGGTTCCAAACAACCATAACTGGCAGCAAGGATGGAGAAGGATTTTCTTTGGTCTACCTTCAGATCAAACAAATTCAAAACTCTCAGCTATTAAGCAGATGGTGTGTTGTGCCACTTTTTGCAATGCAGTTGAAGTTCAAAAAATGCTGATATACAAAGTATATACAACTGTGCATTTTAGGGAAATTCATACAATTTAAAAACCACTGGAGAATGGTTATTCTAAGGAGTTGGGCTCTTAATACAGATTTTGGCCTGGCTGATAGACATGTGAGGCATTGCTGGTCAGGAAACGTTGGTGGCTCCTCCTTCTGGCTGTGTTTATGTGCTCCAGAGGAGGCACCATTCTAAGGATTAAAGAAGCCCTTTAACAGGATGGTCCTTCCATCCCTATGGGTCATTATTACTTCATAGGATGCTGCACACTGATGCATCCATCACTGCAGCTACGCATATTTCACCTGATGTGAAGGCTGCCTAGTCCTATAGACTGGGGGAAGCGAAGCAACATCACAATTTACAACAATAAAGATTTATAATGCAACTCAATATCTCCAAAGATAGATAATATAATTTACGAGGAGCTTGGAGAGGCTTCTGTATAATGAGAGACTGAGAATAATGAATTAATGAGATTGTTTAGTCTAGGAAAGAGACAAGCAAGAAGCAGCATGATGGAGCACAAAATAACAAAATGGTCAAGGAAAGATAAGTCAGACTTCAACTTAATGACCTCCATAAAAATAGAAAGATGACAAGTTTACAAGCAACAATGATTTCAATACCTCTCCAGAAACTATACTGAAAATAAAAACTGAGGACAATACAATATGAAATTGTTCTCACATTTAAAACATCAACAGTTAAGGTTTTTGTTAGGAGTCTACAGAAGTTACAAAAGCAGTCTATCACACTGCAGGAAATAAAACATATCACCAGTACAGGGAGATAAGAATACACTTCTATATGTATTTAAGATAATTTGTTTTTAAAGCTTTCTTTGTAGCATTAAATACAAGTAAGAATGATACTGGATAATGGCTAAATTACACATTTTTTCAAACACAGATAAAGATCAGAACAAGCATACATCACAATACAGAAATGCAAAGTTTTGTTGGCTCAAAATTAATGTATTAGAAATCCATGACAAAGAAACAATGCACAGAAAGTGAAGTGTGCAATGAGGTCCTAGCAGGATGAATGCTAGAAGTGGGGAACTTTTGACAGCCTGCCATGTCTGTCCCACTGTGTCCTGCACACCTACTAATCATATGGAGATTGGAAATAAAGAGCAGGCAGGCAGATCTCTTATTTCCGATTTTAGCACTAAGCACCATAGAGCTAAAATTGCAGATAAGTGGTCTGACTGCTCTTTAATATTAAAAAACAGAATTTCCGCCTATTCCCACTCCAATGTTGGAGTGGGCCTAGGAAGCAAGGCTGAGTTTTACTCTACCGCCAGACTTAGTACTGTGGTACATAGTAGTAAGCCTGGAAGGGGGGGGGGAATCCCTGTCTGTTCTTTAGTGATACTGTCTAAAGCAGGGGTCAGCAAACTAAGGCCAGATCCATGGGCCGGATCAGGCCCAATTGCCCTCTGGATGCGGCCCGTGGACGGTCTTGGAATCGCCGCTTGGATTGGCATGATCGTTCAGGCTGAGCCATTTTTTTTGCAATTTTTGGGGGGGCACCCTTTCCCCCCCTCCCTCCCTCACACACACCGTGGCGGTGCCTCCTCCCTCCTCCTGGCTGCTCCCCGCCCTGTGGAGGAAGGGAGCTTGCTTTGATTGCTGCCAGCCAATCCAAAGCCTCGCTGCCCATGTGCTGAGGTGCAGCCCAGACTCGCCACCATCCCACCATCCATCCATGGCCGCACTGCGGGCATCTTCACGGGCGCATCGCGGGGCTTCGGCTGGAGCTTGGTGCGCCTGCTGGCCCTGTGCCTGGCGCCTGGGAAAGCTGGCCCAGAAAGGGAAAACTGGCCCACCACCAACGGCTCCCAACCGCAGGCGGAGCGGCAGAGGAGGTAGGAAAGCAGGGGGAGGGGGGAGAGAGAAGCCCCCCCTCCACCGCGTGCATGTGTGCACATGTGTGTGAGCATGCGCAGTTTGGTCCGCTGCAAGGTCTGAGGGGCGGTGAACCAGCCCCCTCCTTAAAAAGTTTGCTGACCCCTGGTCTAAAGAGCAGGCAGAGGGATCTTGCTAGCCACCTCCACCCCTGGAGAGGAGGGCTGGAAATGTTGTGTGTGTGTGTGTGTGTGTGTGTGTGTGTGTGTGTGTGTACATGGCCCTGTGTCCCTGCATGCCTGCTGTGTTTGTGCACTGTCTCTCTGCATTTTTGGTGCATGCAAATTTATTTTGTGTATGTTTGTTTTGTGATGTTGTGATTCCCAAAAGGTTGGTCAAGTGTGAATCAAGCCCTTGGGGTGAAATAGATTCCCCACCCTGGCTGTATGCCATAGCAAAGCCTTTCTCAACTTTAGGTGCCCAGATGTTGTTGCACTACAACTCCCATCATCCCAAGCTAGTAGGAACAGTGGGTTAGGGATGATGGGAGTTGTAGGCCAACAACACCTGGGGACCCAAGGTTGAAAAAGGCTGCCATAGTGTATAGCAGCGATGACCAAACTTGGCCTCCAGCTGTTTTGGGACAACAACTCCCATCATCCCTAGCTAACAGGACCAGTAGTCAGTGATGATAGGAACTGTAGTCCCAAAACAGCTGGAGGGCCAAGTCTGTCCATCACTGGTGTATAGCAATTCATCTTAACAACAACAACAACAACAACAACAACAATTTATTTGTACCCCGCCCATCTGGCTGGGTTTCCCCAGCCACTCTGGGCGGCTTCCACAAAAACCAAAAATAAACTAAGATGTCACACATTAAAAACTTCCCTGAACAGGGCTGCCTTAAGATGTCTTCTGAATGTCAGGTAGTTGTTTATCTCTTTGACATCTGGTGGGAGGGCATTCCATAGGGTGGCGCCACTACCGAGAAGGCCCTCTGCCTGGTTCCCTGTAGCTTTGCTTCTTGCAATGAGGGAACCGCCAGAAGGCCCTCGGCGCTGGACCTCAGCGTCCGGGCAGAACGATGGGGGTGGAGATGCTCCTTCAGGTATACTGGGCCGAGGCCGTTTAGGGCTTTAAAGGTCAACACCAACACTTTGAATTGTGCTCGGAAATGTATTTAGGTTACTCTTTCCCCCCCCCCCTTCGTCAAATGAAAAAAAAAGTTCTTAAAATTTAGCTAATACAGTTACATCAAACAATCAGGACACCTCCCCCACCCCACCCCCAACCAAGGAAAAGTTAGTCATTTACTGCCCATGTTTCTCCATCAACATCTTTCAATAGCGACTTCTGTTTCAGGAACACAAACTTACTTGGAAATCCTCTGAGATGCCACCTTCCTAATAACTGCTTGTCTATGGCTGGCTGGGGGCTTAGGGATCAAGTTTGAAGATGCACTCTGGGATGGCATCACCTTATTCAGGTTCGGTACCTTCTGGCTGCTAGAAATGGCACTTGATGTCCTGTGGGCACCAGAATTAGTTGATAGGGTCATAGAGCTGATGGTGGATGTTGGGAAGTTAGCAAACAGAGCCTAGCAAAAAAAGAAAGAAAGAAACGTAGATTTAATCTGTCTTCTATAACTAGGTAAGGAAGCTGACGTTATGTGTCCCGCCAGACCGTTTCTACTAGAAATTTACGATGCAATACTAACTTTACAAATACAGATAGGTAGCCGTGTTGGTCTGCCATAGTCAAAATAAAAAAATTCCTTCCTGTAGCACCTTAAAGACCAACTAAGTTAGTTCTTGGTATAAGCTTTCGTGTGCATGCACACTTCTTCAGATATTCGTATCTGAAGAAGTGTGCATGCACACGAAAGCTTATACCAAGAACTAACTTAGTTGGTCTTTAAAGTGCTACAGGAAGGATTTTTTTTATTTTAACTTTACAAACACCTTGTTCTATAGTTCACCGTGCAATGAAAACGTAATTGAATTTATGCTCTTCTCCAATATTTAGAGCCTTAAGATTCCTGATGTTTGCGAGATTAATGCTCCGTGCTGCCTTTGCATCTTCTCTAATTGCATGCAGACAAGGAGTTATATCACCCAGTGGGAAGAGTCAACAAAGCAGCTTCTAACAGCATGGCTGTCAGAGGCTGAAGAAAGGTCAGGACTGTTTTTCTTGGGGGCAGCAGACATCCAAAAGGCTTTTGTTTCTCTGGTGTGCTGTAATCCTGGCTGTTCTACACTCTAGCCAGCATACAGAATGACCTGAGCTTCTGGATTCAGCTTCAAAGAAAGCTATCCCACTGTGAGCCCCCTTAGTGTATGTTAGGAAGCCAGGGGAAGCTACTCTACAAACAAGACAGCAGCAAGTGAAGTCAGAGGTTTGACCACACAGCAAAAGAAGCCAGAGCTGGGGAAATCTTGACGCAGATAAATGGGGAAGAAAAATGAGAAAGAAGCTTTCATCGGCCATGGATCAGGTGCAATGAGGGAAGGACGCAAGAGCAATTCAGGCATAAAAACAGTCGGATACGTACAGAACTATTAGTTTGCTGCCCATGTTTCTCCATCAACAGGGCCTGGGATAGTTGAGACAGTAGAGCACAAAACTTTTAATCTCAGGGTTGTGGGTTGAAGACCCACATTGGGCAAAAGATTACTTTTGATCCTCATGGTGCCTTCCAGCTCTACAAATTCTATTATTCTATGAGTTGTCCCAAGCAATATTTAATAGGTCAGAGATCTGTAGCTTCTAAGGAATGCCAAATGAAGTACAAACACAACCATTTTTAAACTGACAAATCAGAGTCCTGCTCTAAGGCTAAAGTGATACATTTAGTTTGCTTACTGCTCCTCTTGAACAATCTCAGTGGAGGGGGGCACACACACCAGATTTCTGCTAACACAATTAGTATTTCATGGTCAGCAAACAGTAGTTTGCCAGCCCAGAAAATTGAAGAAAACAATCAACTAGCTGTTGAATAAAACAATCCAGAGGGAGCCAGATATTCTGCAGCATGGATTGTATCATATTTAAAGTTGTTATAGGGTTGAACTGGTATTGTTTTGATTTATGTTATTTTTCATGTGAAATATATTGGAAAATATTCTTGGCCTAACTATCCACACACACATAATGGGCAGAGACTATAGAAACTGACAGCCAAATGGAATCTTCCCAATAATTAATTTGTAAATGCCAATTGTTTATAAATTACCCTATCTGAGCTTGGAGTGGTAAGTTCTATGTACATCAGGCTATAGAAAATACTGCCGTTTGAATTAATCTTCCCTGCTTCCAACCAATGGAGTGGAGTTAAAAATTCTTTCCACCACTATCAAATCTTAATGTAACCTGCCTTTCACTGTCCTCTCTTCTGAATCTTTGCCCTTTTCCCAACCCTTCTGCTTTCCCTGTGCTCCCGACAGAAATCAGTCAAATCTGTAATCCTTTTGCATTAGTCATTATAACTGCTGAGTCCATATTTCTTGAGAATTCTAGAAAAGAATAAAAAATCTAAGCCAGCTGTCCACAAACTCCACACACATGGCCCTGGACCAATTGAAAATTGCTGCAGGTCTTAATGATTTTTCTGTCTGTTGTTTAGCAATTGTAATATCCTGCGCTAAATGAATGTCACAGACCACTGGTTGTCTAAGTACCACACTTTGGAAATGATGATGGTGATGGTGATGATGATGATGATGATGATGATGATGATATTCTTTTGTACCCTGCTCATCAGACTGGGTTGCCCCAACCACTCTGGGCTGCTCTAAGTTTACTTTAGACTGTTTTTTCTATTCTCTCTTCTAAGGAGAAGGGGGTGGACCACATTTGCTACCCTGAACCCTTTGGGGGAAGGGTGAGATAAAAATGTAATAGATCTACAAGCTTACTTTTGAACCGTGAGCCCACCCATGAGGTGACATGAGGCAACTACCTTGGGTGGCAGAATCTACAGGGGCAGCAGATCCAGCCTCCAAGGAAAGCACTGCCCGCCTCCACCACCACCACAGTGCCATCAGCAGCTGCTGCCCGCTCCTCAGAGTCTGGATCTACCACCTCCTCTGCAGCCCCGCTGCCACACGCAGGTGAACCAGTAGAACTGTGGCTGGCTCGTCTCCCAAGGTCATTCATAGATTCCCCACTTGGAATCTCAACGGGGTACTATATGCCCTGGCCAGTGCTCCATTTGAGCTTATGGCTTCCTGTTCCCTTGCATGTTGCTTTGGGTCAGCCCCCTTCTCCACCGCACTCCTGGGAAACAACTGTGCATTATTTGATGAGGGCCGCCACTCTGACTGCCTGCAAGAGGGGTTCCCCTGTTTTGTATATCTGCAAGGTGTCTACTTGGGCTTCACTGCACACTTTTGTAAAACACTAGAAAATAGAGACAATTTTTCTCAGTTGATGCAGCATTTGGCAGGAAAGTCCTCCAAGAGGGTTTTGCCATAGGAGGACTTTATAGAGGAAGTCCGCTTGGCTCAGGGGGGGTACTGGTCTCTTCTATCTGCCTTAGGAATAGGCTCCAGACCTATTCAGCAAAAAAAACAGAATTTCTGTTTGAAGGTGGGGTTGGAGCACATTGCACCCACCTCTCCTTCCTGTGTGGCCGCTCTCTGGATTAGGGTGTGCTAGTCACAGCTTTTGCCAGCATCCTACATATGGCACATAATGTTTAGTGTCCTTGTTTCTCTCTTCTTGTACTCTTTAATTCTGCAGTGGAATTCTGCTGTTCTTCCTGCGATTCTTCAGTTTTGTCCTTACGAGGTCCTTTTGCCTTTGCTCTGCCAGTTAGTATAGAGGGCAGGGCAGCTCCTCCCCCCCAGAGGAAAAATGCCTTGAAGACCCTGCATGCCTAGCCCAGTAGGAGGACTCATACAGTGGTACCTTGGGTTAAGAACTTCATTCGTTCCGGAGGTCCGTTCTTAACCTGAAACTGTTCTTAACCTGAAGCACCACTTTAGCTAATGGGGCCTCCCGCTGCTGCCGCGCCACCGCCGCACAAGTTCTGTTCTCATCCTGAAGCAAAGTTCTTAACCCGAGGTACTATTTCTGGGTTAGCGGAGTCTGTAACCTGAAGCGTCTGTAACCCAAGGTACCACTGTACTTCCACTTTTCTTTTCATTTAGCAGGACTACCTCACTCTTCCCCTGAATGCCATCAGAACTCTGGCACTGATTGAAACATCACAGCCACAGAGGCAAAGCAGTTATATAAGAAAAGCCTGCTGGATCAGGCCAATGGCCCATCTAGTCCAGCATCCTGTTCTCAAAACAGAGGTCAACCAGATGTTTGTGGGAAACCCACAAGCAGGCTTTGAACACAAGAGCACTCTCTCCTCCTGTGGTGTCCAACTGTGGAGGCAAAGCACAGCCCTCTTCTCCATGAATTTGTCCAATCCTCTTTTAAAGTCATTCAGACTGGTGGCCATCACTGCCTCCTGTGGGAGCCAGTTCTATCATTTAACGATGCGCCACACTTTTTAAAAATCTGTCTTGAATCTTCAAGCATTCAGCTTCATTGGATGTCAGTGAGTTCTAGCGTTATGAAAGTCTATTCGCTTTCTCAACGCCATGCACAATTTTACAAACTTCTATCATGTCACTTCTTAATTGCTTTTTTCCTAGAAGTCTCTCAAGGTGGGCATTGCTCCATCTAGTTCAGTACTGTCTACACTGACTTGGAGTGAAAAGCACGTGCTCTGAAACTGAGTTACTGCTGTTCCCCTGCAACAGGAGCCATTCTGATGCAGAAGTATCCTAAGTGCTCTAACAACCAGAAGCAATTCTGTTGGCTGCAGAACACAGAGGAACTTTCCTCTGCAAAGGGCTCTTGCAGAACTCAGCAACAAAAGCAAGCTTTTACAATATAACCCAGACTCTCCCACTGCCAGATAACCCGCTGTTTTCCAATAGCCCTGTCTGAAGAATGCAAATCAACAATTCTCACTTACACTCTCCATGTCGGATTGCATGGATACTGCTTCCATTTGAGATTTATATCCTAGGCATTATACAGAACTCAAAATGGGGGGAAACTTCTCTTTGAGGGTCACTGATTTATGAGAAGAAATAAAGAGGGAATGGAAAAAAGAAAGAAGGGGGAAAGTGGAGGGAGGGACACACACTGAAGAAAGGATTGAACCAGGAGTTCCCAAGCTATGAGCCAGAAAAGCCAACCCCCACTCCTTCTTCTCAGCTGTTACACTAAAAATACATTAAATACATTCCTGGCATGATTTTTCTAAGTGTATGACTGAAGTTCTTTCCAAAATAAGTTATGGCACTGTGGACCAAAGGCTAAAGGACCCTGAAAACAGCAAACGTAAACCACCCTAGGAACAAACTAAAGAATGAGAAGAAAGTTAAGAATGAGGACAGCAGTAAGAAAAAGCACATCGAGCGTGATCAGAAGGGAAATAGAGAGAGAATTCCATGTATTCATTGAATGGCTGTTGTGCTTTATGTTCAAAAGCAGAAGCTGAGCCAGGAAAGTGTGTGCTTTGGTGCATAGTATTTTCCTTTTTCTTTTAGCAGGATGCTTCACCTAAAAATCTTTCATGATACAAACAACATTATCAAAAACACAGTCTGAGAAATGAGCTTATGTAGGACTCACAGTTTGAACAATTTAAATCAAGGATGGATAATTTTTATCAAGCAAAGGGGCACGTTCCAGCCCAACAGGGCTGATAAGCGGTATAGCATGGGAAGTGGGGTGTGACTGGGGAGGAAATATGCTCTGGAGAGAGTCCCAAGGGCCAAAGAGGGAGTGCTGCAGGGAAGCATTTGATCCCCTGGCCTGAGGTCCCCCATCTGTGATTTAGATAATTCAAAAGCAAGGAAATGCAACTTTGAACAATCTCTACACTTCAGTGGCCAACATGGCAGCCCTATTGTTACAATGGAATACAAAGTAGTGAAAATAATCGGCATCTCTACAAAACTGAAAGGGAACCTGCCTAAAAACAAAGAAAAAGATGTATTTATCAAACGTGACCCACCTAAAACCCAAGCAGAGGAAATTAATACTTGAACATTATTAATAACTTACAGAGCATTTATCTGCCAATTTCTATATAAATGATGTGTTTTGCTCTCACAACCATCCTGGGACATCAATAATTACCGTATTTTTTGCTCTATAAGACTCACTTTTTCCCTCCTAAAAAGTAAGGGGAAATGTGCGTGCGTCTTATGGAGCGAATGCAGGCTGCGCAGCTATCCCAGAAGCCAGAACAGCAAGAGGGATTGCTGCTTTCACTGCGCAGCGATCCCTCTTGCTGTTCTGGCTTCTGAGATTCAGAATATATTTTTTTCTTGTTTTCCTCCTCCAAAAACTAGGTGCGTCTTATGGTCTGGTGAGTCTTATAGAGCAAAAAATACGGTAAGTTTTCAATTTTAGAATTTAAAGAACTGAGGTTAAAGAAAAAGCTACTTGCCCAGGGCTATACAAGGCCATGGGCAAAGAGGGAATGAATTCTGGTCTTGTACATCGAAACCTATTACACATGTATTATAACGTCCTTCTTTATATTATTCAATTCATGTTCTAAACTATTACTTAATGAGTTGTGAAACTTGAACGGTACATATAACAAATTAATAGGTTATGGTGGCAGTGGCTATGTGGACTTTTGCTGCAGCCTGATGTCAGCATGTAGATTTATGGCAACCCCCGCTGGTTACTAAGGGCAAAGCCAGATCATTTATATTTTGTTGCTTTTCGACATTTAAATTATACTGATCTTATGTTTGACTAAATTAACCTACAGTGTGTGCTGTGAGAGCCTCTGCCACTGAACAACCCCCTTTCTTCAATAATGGAAACTTCAGTGTTGCCTGAGCCTGCGGCATGGCAAAGATCTCTGTAACTACAACTCTGAACGGCTGTGCTTGGAGGGAAGGAGGAGGAGTGCGGGGGATGCAAGCAGAGGTTTAACAAAGAATCACTTTAACAGAAACTCCTGAGTAATGGCTTTGCCCCAAGCCAAGAACAACATCATCTCAATGTCAGCAATTAGAAGAGGGATCAGCCAGGCAGCACGGCCCCCTTCAACCCCCTTACAGACACAGCTTTGCTCACAGGGCTACCCTGAGCTGAGCACTGCCCACGTGGAGCCCTTTGGATAAAAGATTACAAATGTGCCGACTATTTCTGCTCTGCTAGTACAGAGGGGAGTACAAATGGAGGGACAGTACACAGTGGGTCCTAACAACCAAGCGGGGACTGCTGAACTACAAGGGATCTTTTCTATATGTTTGCTTTCCAGAATCCGTTGTGAAACTGTGCCATTAAGTTATTCTTCAGCTTATTTGTGTACCTAATGCTTATGGGTTTATGGGAGAGGGGATTAGAAAATATGCTTATAAAAGCAAGGCTAAGTAATAGCGTGTAAGATGTGCAGTTGAGTGAATGTTGTTTCAGAAAAAGCAAACATGGAGAGAGATTATTAATTTGCTTCCATTCTGGGCCTTATCCACTTAAAATTATTAGTTCAAGTCTGAGAGAAGTCTGTGGGGCTGTAATTATAACACAATCACAAAAAAACCTGGATTGTGATTCTTTAAAATTTTGGCTTCTGCTGATGAAGAAAAGACTAAAGGTTTGTAGGCGGCATTTCCTGTAAATGCTTGTGATCAGATGGTGTGGCTTTCTGCACAGGCCCATTCCTCTTTAAAGCTCTCCGTTGCCATTTGCAATTTGTAGGGATTGGAAGAAACAGGGAAGTAGCTATGCAAATCAAAATGCATTTACGTAAACCTGCATAATTTGTGCAATTGAACAAAATCGGGTATGGGTGCTTTATTTACAGCATTTAGCTTTATTTTTAACACTGATCTATTCAGAATGGGTTTGGAATCTAACAATGATAGATCTTCCAAGCAGACTCACTCATCTTAAGTTACCTGGTGCCGGGCTCGGCTCTGGTCCAAAAGCTGCCGAGACTGAAGCTTCTGCTGTTGGAGCTGCTGCAGGGCAAAATGAAGCTGATAGCTGCCGGCACTTGGTGGGGCCCTGGGAAGCCCTGGTTGGCCTCCTATCAATTTACTGCGTATGCAGTTCTCTGTATCTCCTTCCCAGGCAAAGTTGTCAGTCTCCAGGGTCCTGCAGTGAGAAAGGTTCCATTTTAAAAGTTTTACGTTTTAATCAGCCTGCATATAAAGAGAGAGAGCAGCCCTAAAGACCTCCCTTGTTGTTCAAGGAGCTATGTGAGTTTTTGCCAGTGAACAGTGCTCCTACAAGGGGGGGGGGCACCTTCACCAAATGATTCATGCTATTTTAGTGGTCCTAAAATGGACCAAATTTCAGCCATTTGTTTATTGTGGACTTCACCCTCACACAATGAATAGCCAAAGCTTGTACAGTGGTACCTCGGGTTACATACGCTTCAGGTTACATACACTTCAGGTTACAGACTCCGCTAACCCAGAAATAGTACCTCGGGTTAAGAACTTTGCTTCAGGATGAGAACAGAAATTGTGCTCCGGCGGCGCGGCAGCAGCAAGATGCCCCATTAGCTAAAGTGTTGCTTCAGGTTAAGAGCAGTTTCAGGTTAAGAAAGGACCTCTGGAACGAATTAAATACTTAACCCGAGGTACCACTGGAAGACTCCCTGGAAAAGACCCTGATGTTGGGAAAGATTGAGGGCACAAGAAGGGGACGAGAGAGGACGAGATGGTTGGATAGTGTTCTCGAAGCTACAAACATGTGTCTGACCAAACTGCGGGAGACAGTGGAAGACAGGAGTGTCTGGTGTGCTCTGGTCCATGGGGTCACGAAGAGTCAGACACGACTAAACGACTAAACAACAACAACAACCACAGTATTTGCTGCTCTCCTCTTCCACCTGATGGCTTGATAATGCAAGTTGCCATTTGAGATATGTGGGATATGTATAATTCATAATACTCTTTCGCAGGAGTCCTCCTCTTCCCCCACGCCAAGCACAGGAACTCTAGGATACTGTAATAATATCAACAACCAGAAAAAATATATATTCAGTGTCAACTGGGTGCCTACAAAGAATTCTCAATAAGCACAGAAATAAAAATTACAACCTAGAAGGCCTTGTGTGCCTGTCTCTGGAAAGATGAGGCAAACTCAGCCAATCAATGTTTGCTCTCCTTCCTACCCCTCAATAACAGACATTTACCATAAGTAAAACATTCCTATTTTCTCTGAGAAAAGGGAAGATGGCATCCTTTGGGATATACCACAGCAGTAAAAACAAACTGGAAAAGGGGTGGGCAACCAGTGAGACACGTCTACTTGCGCCAGTGTTTAAGTTACCTGAATGAAGTTAATGGACCACTGGTGTACCACAGTTTGGGAATTCTGGCTTATATAATTAAACAACAACATACTGGAATTTGACTCAGCCATCCCTGTGACCAATGCCCCGGAAATACAATTTTGATAGAATTCTCTCTAATTTGTGGCTTCTGTAAAATTTGAGCCTACAGTACACTGAATTAAAAAGAACTCTATACTTCCTCCAGAATCTCCACATGCAAATTTTGGTCCCATTTTAAAATATACCTACGTTTTACTGTGTTATGTTTATGTCAACATCTAGTATACTGGGGAAACCATTTAACTTGCTGCTTCTTGATCAATTTCTCACATTGTCACATTCTTTTTTCTGTTCCCTAATTTCCTAATTTTGCTCCAGTTTGTTCAAGAAGGTTCTTATTTTAATATACTGAAAGAATGGTGGTATGAAATTCTTGTATTGTTGATAAAAGATTTGAATGCGTGAATAACCGTGGAAGACCACTTATTGTACAATACTAGCCATGTTCTGGGAAAGTGCTATATCCACTTTCTCCAAGCACAAAAGGAACAAATAGGATTTTAGAAAGTGATACAGAAGATACAAGACTGAAAGGGAATCTTGGTGCTGACAAAGCAGATATGATTACAGAGCAACATGCAGTATTACTGTAATAATTTGCCCAGAACCTAGGAATCTTATAGAGATTAGAAATGGATATGTAGACTCTGGCACCAAGAAGAAGGGCACCAAAAGTCCATTTTTAGCCTCCAAAATAGGTATACAAGAATCCAGCTTGCACAAAAAAACCCCCCGTTACTCCGAAATTCCTAGATGCCTAATTCCATCATGTTTTTGTAATTTTATACAAAGTGCTCTCACATACCCAAATAAGACTGACCAGACCAATTAAATACATGAGGATGTCCTGTGTATTAGGACACAGAAAAATGCACAGGAGGCGGCCGAGGAAGCTTGGTAAAGGCAAGGCTACACATGGAACTGGCTCATGATGCTTGAAGCTGGTTTTGTCTTATTCATCACACTAGTATAATAGCTGACCAAACAGTAAGGTCTTCAAATAAGCAGACACCTTTTCAAAGGACAAAAGCATTGTTACAACCCTGCCATCAACAGAGGGAGCTCAGCTGTGAATTGCAATTTGATACATGCCGATAGAAGCCTGCCTGTTTGCTTTGAAGTTTGAGTTTGTGGGCCTGGCTGCAGTACTGCACTCTTCTAGGCCAGGCACACTTGTTTTGTGGAGAACAGGTGGTAGATTGACAGGGCCTGGAATATGAAGCCCCTAAAAAGCACATCACATGTCTCAATGGCTCCTGGAACTTGGTTTAACTAAAGAAACAACCATGAAGCTCCTCCATGCTTAGCCTGTCAGCTCTGCATGCTTGCTCACTGGTATGTTCTTTAGATTGTGTCTTTTGTGACAGAATATTTTGTTTTCATCCACAGATTTAGCACTATTACTACATTAAGGCTATGTGCAGCTTTCTCCCGATTCAAGTGCAGTGTTTGAGGACCAGGACATCAAAATGCTTGCTTGCAAAGCTATTGTACTACCAACCTTACTGTATGCTTGTGAAACATGGACCACTTATAAATGCCATCTCCAACTCCTCGAAAGAGTCCATCAATGGTATCTCTGAAAAATTCTACATATCACTTGGGAAGACAGGTGAAATAATGCCAGTGTACTGGAAGAAGCAAAGATCACCAGTGTCGAAGCAAAGATTCTTCAACATCAAGTTTGTTGGACTGGTTATGTTGTTCGGATGCCTGCCGTCTTCCAAAGCAACTACTCTATTCCGAACTTAAATATGGAAAGTGTAATGCTGGTGGAAAACAAAAGAGGTTTAAAGATGCTCTCAAGGCAAATCTTTAAAAATGTAGGATAAACAACAATTGGGAAACAACGGCCTGTGAGCGCTCCAATTGGAGAACAGCATTTACCAAAGGTGCCATGGGCTTTGAAGACACTTGAACTCAGGACGAAAAAGAGAAACGTGCATATTTGGCAAACCCTCATCATGATCAACTCCTACCCGGAAACCTATGTCCCCCACTGTGGAAGAACGTGCAGATCCAGAATTGGCCTCCACAGTCACTTACAGGCTCACTGTTAAGACCATGTTCATGGAAGACAATCTTACTCGGCTACGAGTGATCACCAAAGATAAGAAGCACTGTTATACCTAGCCATGAACCTCTGAGGCTTGGATCATCAACTTGCTCTATACTAGTGACCTTGCTTATCCTCTAAACCCCAAGTCACGGAATGCAAACTGAGGCTTTACCACACTGCTGGTGTGTACATATAGGCACATGCCAATCCCTTTCAGACTTGTCTGGCAAAAAAAGCCTAGGCGCTGGAAGAATCAAGATACCTAGCAGCTTGCGGGGGGGGCTTGGCCTATTGTGGTGCTAACAGTGAACATTTGGTATTCTACTCTATTTTGAACCTAACCAGATTCTGATGCCTCAGGTTTAACACAGCAGTATTTTCTCCCTTTAAGTCTAGTGACCTAGATTGATAGCCAAATCCCTACTGCATGTCCTGACTGGCTCTTTTCAGTCCCAACTTGCTATAGAAGACCTAGTCTACTCCCAAAGTCACTCCTGCTGCAGGCAATATATCCTGTTATCCAATTCATTCACCCTTATTTTTCACCTAAACTTCGTTGCACCTAAACTTCACTCCATAACCCCCAAGGCCCTTGCAGAAGTTTTCACAGAGCCCCGCTTAAGTCTTGTCTACTTATGACTCTGTGTTGTAACTTAAGAGTCAAAGTTACTCTTGGATATCCAAGCAAAAGCAACATCCAGCATGGCCAGAGACTCTGGCCTGCATCTCATGTGAATCACTATCCTGCATCTGTGAAAGTGCTGAAAACAAACATATAAGCCTGCACTGTTCTTATACGCACATAGCTATACGCCCACAAATTATTTGTAGCTTTCCTTAGTGGCTAATAATAATAATAATAATAATAATAATAATAATAATAATAATAAATTTTATTTATATCCCGCCCTCCCCAGCCGAAGCCGGGCTCAGGGCGGCTAACAACAATAAAACAGCACAACAGTACAACACAACACAACACAACATTCCTAGAATGAATGCCCTAGCTATTCTCACCAGAGCTGTGAGATGTCTAGATAATACACTCCTACTATCTACAAATGGCAAAAAGCTACAATGCAGCTGGAAAGCAGAAAAAGAGTAACTTTTTCCTATGAAGAGTAAGCAACAGAAGCAGAGGGGCATTCTAAATCCTTTGAATATATGTAATTCAGAACCTGGACTTTCAGCACAAATTTATGTTTTCAGGACAATTATCAATACAGCTAAAATAGAATTTAAAAAGATTTAAAAGCCATGGTTCAATCTAGGCTGCAAGATTGTAGTTAGAGTATTTCAAAAAGCTTTTTTAAAATTGTTGAGAGGAGATCTAAACATGGTATCTGAGATGTGAAAAGAATACTACAACCTAAGCTTCTTAGTATCTTCCTTTGCTGTTGGAACAGCTCTCTTTTATATTTGGTCTCAACCAAAACCGCCTCCGGTGGTTCTCCAAATTAGGGGATTTGGCCCTGAGAATGACATGTCTGACACCCCACCCAGGTCAACATCATAATTCCTCAGCCAGTTGTTCCTTCTGGACAACCTGTTAACCAATAGGCTTCTGGCATCAAACGGAATGGAATCAAAGCAAGAATCTGCCAAGAATGCCACAGATAAGGCAATTTAAAAAGAAAAATCAAACCACCCATTTTTAAAGGGCTCAGGCCTTGACAAGATTAACCCATTATGTAGGGAGTCTTGGTAGCCTTCCTCACCTAAGAGCTTGCTTCCACTTTCTCCTGTTTGCTATCATCAGTTCATTTACTGAATGGGCCTGTTTGCCTATGATAAGTCCGAATTCCCCATAGTGATACTGCCCTACGTGTCAGGTGAGATAGCAATGACTTCCAGTGGCCTGGCCTCTATAGCATTGGTGGTGCAGCTTGTTGCCTCCATGACTGTGCTTTGCCAAACGGTACATTTGCCACAGTGCAGTGGCATTACTAAGGGCCTGGTTCTTCACATGCCACCAACTGTGGTGACCAGGCCCAAAAACATTAGGAAAAGAGTGTTTCTCTATCTTCATGGGGGAAGTCTTCCTTCCCTTCCTAGGATGTGCCAGAGGAGAGAGGGGAGGAGAGGAAGAGGTGAAACAAAAAATAATGTGAAGAGAAAGCTAGATCAGGTTAGGACCTTAAGAGGACAAAATAATCATGACCTACAGACTCATTATGCAGAGCTAGTCTGGGGACTGATGTGTGGTTTCTCCTTTGGAAGGAAGGAAGTTATTTAACTGTGGTTATGGGCTTCTATAGGATATGCCATCCTGTTCAATACCCTCCAGACAGGGCTTTTTTTCTAGAAAAAGAGGGGGAGCATCGCCTCCACTGCGCAGCCCCAAGAAGCATGCAGGAACTTGGTTCCGGTGAATTCCGGCTTTAAAAACTCCTGCCTCCAGGAGCTTCTGGACAATTTAGTACTGGACACGAATGGTCTCTATAAATTGAGTACGGGATCTCTGTGAAGGCAAAAAGGTCCAGAAACAGTCAGACTAACTGGCATACCAAATATCCGAAGATCTTGAGCTTGAGAGCACATTCTAACTCCTGGATTGATGTCTTACTGAAGCAGTCAGCCATCTAGTAGAACCCACCAGATTGACAGAAAGCACTAACAGAACCACACACCCCTTCTTCCTGAATGCTTGTAGGGCCACCAACAAGCTCTAACCATTTTTTGTTTGGGCAGAACTCCAACTGAGATTAAGTCTGTTGAGCCACATGCTCCCCTAGGTGGGCTTCCCGTTGGACCATTGTTACTATGGGCTCTCTAATTCTGACTCATTCTACATGACTGCTTATGTGAGTTCAACCACAAGTCCCGTGTTAGGTAGATATGGTCTGTGATCATCACCCTTCAGATGTGTGAGGGAAGCTATCTCATATTTATATTCTTATATGTTCTTACATACACTGGGAGTGGTAAAAGAAGCCCTTGCAGAGGTCTGGAGGAGGGACATGACCATCATGTCTAATATTTGAGCCAAGGTCATAATAGTCATGCTTTGCTGTCTTGTCATTGACAACTGAAAAATCTTGTGTTTTAGTTTATCAGCAAGGAACATTCTGTACTGTGCAATGTCCAGGATAAGCCCCAAGTGCTCCAGGCATTGCCTGGGAATCAGTGAGTTCTTTGTCCAGTTCACAACACAGTCAAGGGTCTAAGGCATGAAAGTACGGCCTGGGTGTTGGTCAAGCTCTTTTCCTTTAGCCAAATGGATATAGATGCCCTGCATCTATAGACATGTGCCCTGCATCCTAAAGTGTGCACCAGGACCTTGGGAAACAGCCATGGAGCCAAAGCTAGGCAAAAACATAATACAATGCAGTAAAAATGGCAAAAGTTATTCCAATCTCTGAAAGGAATGTGGAAATATGCCTTGTACAAATAAATGAATGCTACAAATTCCTGTTTATGGAAGCCAAAAAGGATTTCAGCATTTCCATCCTGAAGCACTGCTGGCCAAGTGACTAGTTCACTCACTTCAGGTCCAGGTTGGCTTATTTCATTTTATAAGAAAGAAAGAAAGAAAGAAAGAAAGAAAGAAAGAAAGAAAGAAAGAAAGAAAACAATACCCCTCTATTAAGTATACTCTGGAGCACTAGTTGGAATGAGGCACTGGTACAATGGCTTGAATTTTCAGGTGTTGAATCACGACCATGAAGAGTCAGTGCTTTGCCTGGTATTTGCCTGTGCAAAGAAACACCACGGCTCCTCGGTGGAAGAAGATTGGAGGAAATTTAAAGACTATTTACAGAAATATTGCAAAATTAAGGAATGTTAGAATGATGTTGGATTGAAGTTAAGTGGTTTCTAGCTGTAATGGTTTAAAAGAATATGGAAAAATTGGATTTTTAATAGGTAAAAACTTAATGTTATAATATATTAAGATTAAAGATCAGGATAATAAGGAGGAAAAGGAATTGCTGAACTAATAAATTGAACTGGAATACAAAAAAGGGAGGTATGAGGAGGTCCGGGAAACAAGTAAATAAAAGATAAGTGATGTAAAGATGGAATTATTTTTAACTGTTTTTTATTTCCTCTTTTTTCTTTTTTCTTTTTCATTATGTAATATTGTGAAAACTTTAATAAATATTTATTTTTTTAAAAAAGAAAGAAATACCACGGCTCCACTCCCCATGTTTGGGGAAGGGTGGAAGATAGAGTGGCAGTGACCTACAAGTTTCTTTCCCTCCCAAACCTGAAGGTCTTTCTTCTGTGGACTGTGGATACGTGAGTAAAAGGAGAAAAAAGGGAGGAAATCACTGTAAGTAAAAGATCAACCCAAGCAAGCTCATGGCGTGCAGAACCAAGATGAGCTATTGCCAACCGGCATGGCTGGTTCAGGGCACCCTTCCTCTTAGAGAAGTTGCTGACAGAAGCTTGGCCCTGCCTCACGATCCAAGGGGAGAGCGTGCCACCTGGCAAGTTATTAGAATGCTCTCCCGGAGTTCAGGTAGGACATCCTCACAGTGCAGGCTACACTTTTGGAAATTTAGCCTGAAGCAATTGACCAAAGCCAAGCATGGCAGTCTAGTGGAGGAATGTGGCCACGCATGATGTAGGTCTGCCAAAACGTTAGCTGGCAAAGATGGACTGAAACAGTAGAAGAGGTGAAACACTGGAAGGGCTGTATAAGTAAAACCTCAATACATTCAGATTAAACTATTTCTGGATTCAATTGACATTACCCACACTATCGTGTTCAGAACAACTAGAATTTGCCAGTTATTAAATATCTAGCTTTTGGCAGAGTGGGCTTTCACTTAGCCCAAAGTAGCATCTCTGGACCTGTGCCAAGAGTACTGTAACACTGGCCTCTATGAGCTGGGAAATATTTGGCAGCTGAGTGTCTCATTTCCCCCTCTCTCCTCCCTCTTTTCCTTTCATAGAAAATCAAGCTTTGAAAACAAATGGGAAAACATATGGGAACTAAGTCAAAAGGAAAGTGAGGGGTCATCTGGTTAAGAGGTTCAGTGCCTCCATCCCATCACAACACATCAGGTCAGAGGAGAAGAGGGAGTAATGGCAGCAATGCTTATCCCCTTTGTGTGATTTGGATTAGCTGAATCAGAGAGCACACAGCAGCCTCTCTTTCAATTA
Organism: Podarcis liolepis; assembly: GCF_965112155.1. Lineage (NCBI taxonomy): Eukaryota > Metazoa > Chordata > Lepidosauria > Squamata > Lacertidae > Podarcis > Podarcis liolepis. The sequence continues at coordinate 30,946,286 of NC_139554.1, forward strand.
GCCAAAGCCAAATGGTTAGGTGCACTGAACAGGAAGCAGTCCTGGCTTCTGGATGCCTGCACATGCACCTGCACATGGGCCCAGCCTGCTGGAACATTTTAATGATAAAGAATACATGTGATGAGATTAGCATGAATGAGAGAACTGCTGCTATTCCATTATTTTGGGAAGAGGAAGAGGTGCCTCTGTAGATAATGCATGCCACAATTCCAAATTCAAAGTATTCCAACAAATGCAAAGTACAGAGAAAGCAGATTATCTGGAGAGCATGAACACAATTCATCTATTGGTATATTACATAAATTCAATCAAAACACATGAAAACTGTTCCACAGATGGAAGAATTGCTCTTACGGCTGCCATGTGCACTATATGCAATTTTACTTTAGCCAGAAAATGATCAAGTTAAATTTGAGACTACAATAAGTAGGCAAAGCAAAACTTAAACAGTCCTCTGGTTGGGACACAGAAGAGAAGGGATATCCTATGTGGGCCCTTCAGATGTTGTTGGACTAAAACTTCCATCATGCCTGACCATTGGCTGTCTGGGCTGATGGGAGCTGGAATCCCACAACATATGAAGGGCACTAGGTTGGAGAAAGCTAGTCCAATGCATCAATAACAGCTCTTTCTGGAGTGCTAGAGTGCTGAAAGAGGCGTTTATTCATCCAATTGTATAAAAGAGTAAATCTAAAGTACATTTCTAGTGATATATTGGCTCACAAACTTCACAATAACACGGTAGCACAGAAAGGAATTAATTCTTGGATTCTCCAGTCACTGGTTAGTAATACTACTCAATTAAACAGCACAGGTAGGTAGTACCTACTTTCACACCACCAGAATTTTCACAGAAAGAAGTAACTACATGCCTCAGATTTCCACAGTGACAACTTATATCACTGCCTTTGTTACACAGTCCTGGCTTAAAACTGAAGATCTACAGTAACATACTTTGTTCTATAGAGAAAAGTGAAGATGAAAAGCATGAGGGAGATGGAAATTACAAAGCCCAGTAGTGAAGAGACAGGAGTGTAAGTTGGTTTCACATAGCCCCCAAATACACCAAGGCCTAAGGCAGCCTTCTTCAACCTGGTGCTCTTCCAGATGTTTTGAACTACAACTCCTAGAATCCATGACTACTGGCCATGATGGCTGGAAGGGAAGCAAGTTGTAGCCTAAAATATCTAGAGGACGCTAGATTGGAAAAGGCTGTCCCAAGACATCAGTCTTTCCCAGAAATAATCTCTGGCAGCCAGATCCTCTCTAACTTTCCAAGAAGCCATTCTCCGTCAGCTAAGGTTATTTCTCATCTTTAAAGCAAGATTGATCCTCTAAACCTTCAAGGAATGTATCTGTGACATTCTTCATGTTTTAGAGAGACAAAAGTATCAGAACACTGCACTAACAAATCTGAACTGCAGAACCGGGGAAGCTTTTTTTTTTTTAAAAAAAAAAAAAAAGCCCAGTAAATATTAGTAAACACCTAGAAAAATATTTCGAGTGAGTCACATGAGAAGCAGCAGAAGAGCAAGAGAGGGCTTGTGCCAAAAGAATTTTAAACGAAGTAGAACTAGGTTAAAGCCTTTTACCCCCTTGGCTAATTATTTTCCTCCCTTCCCCCATCTGCAAACATTGGCATGTGCAGCAAAGAATGCAGCATATGAAGGCTGGGTTCAGAAACACTGCACAGGGCTGAGGCAAAAATACCTGGCAGCTGCTAAAACGAAACTTCAAAGACTCGGCTCACTTTGAAAACACATCAGGCAGGAGCCACTCTTCCCCCACAGCTTCCTGAGGAGCCTGTGGGAAACTTAACCACTTCAGCATGTTTGGCAGCCTCCAAGCCCATCCAAGCAGGTGATAGCGAGAAACTGAACGGCAAGAGGAGCATCAGGCAACACTTTCCCTGCACTCCGGGTCTCACTTCCAACAGGAAACACCTAGTACAAGGGCCATGAAGGTACAGGTTTGCCACCAGTAGTAGATAAAACCCAGAAGTGAGTAAGTGTGTCAACAAAGACACAGGTGCGAGTAGAGGAGACAAGATAGGATCACTTAGTAATGCACCGATAGCTGACACTTCTGTGCACATAGTAGCACATAGTTCCTGCTTTCATTCTTCAGGGTTACACAGGCATCTTTTTCCACACACAACCTCTTACAGTTGTTCAGAACAGCAAAAATGAGTTGCAAGGACAACTCCGATTCTAACTTCTGCATAAATCACGATATTGATTCAAATACTAGATCAGCTGAAAGAGTTTCACTCTCAGTCTCCATCTTTAAAATGGACAAAACATCTCAGATGCACATGCCTCCACACTTGGAGGCAATAACGCTTCTGAATACCAGAAGCCACACAAGGGGAGAATGCTCCTGTCCTGGGGTTCTGCTTAATGGTTTCCCACTGACCACTGTGAGAACAGGATGCTGGACTAGACAGAATGGGCCTTTAGCCCGATCCAGCAGGTTCTTCTTATGTTATTTTATAGGCAGAGAAGGTGATTTAACTCTTTACTTCATATCACTCTCTGATGTTGTAATGTTAAACAAGGCGAAACAAAAGTGAACTAATGGCATAAGATTACAGGATCTCAACAGACTGAATATTTGTGTCCAAGACCACAACTTCACTGTTCCTATATAACAGAGTGATATACAGTCATACCTCATGTTACATTTGCTCCATGTTATGTTCTTTCAGGTTACGTCCTGCGGTGACCTGGAAGTACCAGAAAGGGTTACTTCCGGGTTTCGCCGCTCGTGCATACGCACAAGTGCTAAATCACGCATCGCGCAGTGCACCTGCGCAGATATAGCGCTTCAGGTTGCTCTCTTTTCATGTTGCGAACGGGCCTCCAGAATGGATCCTGTTCACAACCAGAGGTACCACTGTATTGTCCCTGAATGGATGTACTGGAGAACAAATGAAGATGATGATGATGATAAAGCAACTCCAGGTGTTTTAAGCTGAACAGAGTGGCTTCTGCCATGAAAATGCTTGGTGTCAAATTCTACACTTGTCTTTCTAGAAATCTGCTTGCCACATAGCTAGCAACAGAAATGGGGGAGATATTTCGGTTAGAAACCTAGTTTACTGCATTCAGTATAAAGTGCACCATACAGCTGTTTGCACCAAGATCAAATAAGATATACATTGGCCAGGTGCAAACATCAGAGCTTTGAGAACCAAGTACAGCAACTTAAGGCTGAGGTTATGAAATTAGAGTAGGGAGCATTATAGTGAAAGCAGCTGAGGGTATTCCCTAGAGAGCAGCATATAAATAACTAGAGCAAGCTCCAGCAGCTTTTGTTCAAGGAAGATAGCGAAGTTGGCATTGGTAAAGCCGAATCTGAGACCTCTTAAACAACAAAAGGCTCCTACTGATTAAAGTACCTGAGGTCACATGACCCAGAAACAAAGGAGTTATTGTCAAAATGGGAATGATACACCTCTCTGAATGCAAGGTTGCCCTCTGCAATCTTTGGGTGAAGGCCGGTGTAGAAATTTATAGTGCCAATGTCACACAAACTGGCAATTTGTACTTGTGGCAGTTAATTCATATTACTAAGCACATATTCAGTATAATTATATAGTATAAATATATAATATAGTATACATATTTATATAGTATATAATATAGTATATGACTAAAACAGAAGCAATATGAACAAGCTCTAAATTAATTCAGATGTTGAGGAGCAGCAAAATGTTGCAAGGTTCACTTTCTGCAAATAACTGCCTAACTCCCTCTTCTCTTTTCTGCAACCCTTCACATCAACAACTCAATCTGTCCTTCGGCTTGTGCGATGAAAGTTTTTTTTAAAAAAAAGAAAACTGAGAAACATATATTTATGAAATATTTTGTAACAGTAACACAACCGATGGCTGGAGGAGGCTCGCTTTAATAAAACGAAGCCAAGAATCTAACAGCAGATAGAGTGGATTCAATCGCTATAACATGCATTAATCTCCCTTCTCCCTTCTTTTCTTGTGTGTATCAGGTTTGGGGAGCAAACTGGTAGTTTCTTTTGGAAATCTGTGTGTTCTATGCTATAATTTGATACCTCATTGATATAACCATGGAAAGTGCCTCCCCAACCCCTCTCTCTCTCTCCCTCTCTCTCTCTCTCTCTCTCTCTCTCTCTCTCTCACACACACACACACACACACACACTTTCCTTCAAGTATCTATTTGCAAACAGAGCAGCAGAGAAATGTATGGCAGTTGCTGCAGTATCAGCATAATCTGACAAACCAACAGCCCATTCCTAATCAAATTTACTCAGCAATGTTACAGGTATGCACACTATAGCCAGAACCAACTGATACAATTTAATTTCGTTTGGAGTGGAAGCTAATAGGGGTGGGAGATTCAGTTTTGAAGCAAAAGTGGAAACTAAAGGGTGCGGGGAACCCATACACTCAAGCCCTCTGTCAACCACTGGCAATAAAAAGAACACTCTTTGTAAGCAACTCAATGACTGTATTCAATCACTGTTTGGTTTGGAGGGGCAGGAACAATCTCTGGACTCATGAGGTCTCTCCTGCCCTTAGCGCCTGGCTTAATGGAATACTCCCTGGCTTGATCAAGCCAGAGTTTGCAATCCTAGTTTGGAAATCATGCTCAAAATTTTGCTGTTGTGTCTGAACCAGCAAGCTGACTGGCCAAACCAGAAAGTATTCCATTAAGAGATGTATGTGAGAAGAAGAGAAGGGAGCACAAGGTTCATTCCCAGTCCTCCAAACCTTAGTCTGGGAGATAAAAAAAATATGATGACTAAATGAAGCAAACTAAAATCTCAGTGGAAAGTTTATGAGCAGCAAAAAGATCCAGCAAAGGTTAGTACAGACATTCTCATAAAAGATAACTAAATTTACTGTGACATAAACCTTTGTAGGAAGGAACCTTCATCAGATACAGATTGCACTGAGATGGAAAACAATTATGCATTCCCTAGCTTGAAATATTGTCATCCAGAGAACCAAAAAGCTAACATAATAATATGAAAGAGTGACCAGTAGAGGGAAAGAAGGGAAGCCCAAATATCATATGGCCTCTGCTGAAAAATCAGCTGCCTTTGGCCTTCCTTCATTGTCATCTACTTGTAGTCATTCCATCAGACCACCTGAACTGTAAATTTAGGTGTTGGTGCTTGAAATTTCTTTTTTGCTCTTCCCATCCCAGCCCTTTTTTCCTTACGTGTTATGTCTTTAGATTGTAAGTCTGAGGACAGAGACTTTCTTACTAGTGATTCTTGTGAGCTGCCCTGGAGCCCTTTCAGCTAAAAAGTGGGCTAAACATGTTTTAAATGGCTAAAATCCTTTAAATAAATAAATAATAGTTAAGTTGTTGGCAATGGAGTAAAAAATAGTTAAAGCTATGACCCCAAAAATAAATAGAGGAAAATTTAGAGAGGTGAAGCTGAAGTAAACTAATTTTTGATAACTAGGATGAATTAGTGAAAGGGAAGATGTATGATTTTCATCCCTTCCATTTATCCTTCTTACAGCTGCGATCTGAACAAAGCTTGAAGCCAAGAAAAGCTAAGCATAAGGACAATGGGAATGAAAAGAATGCTACCCTGAAAGTAAGCTGAGGAGTGACAATCAGCTGTTAATTATCTGGGTGCCACATATTCCAAAAATATAGTACTGTACATGTATATTACCCTCACTTGTGGCAATCAGAAAGAAACTGAGCAGGAAGAGAAGAGTCCCGCCTTCATAGCCAAGTACCCTTGCCCAAGTAGATGTCACCCACCATAAATGAAAGCCATGGGGATAACATTCTGTCAACTCTCTTCCCAACCATCGCTTGAGCTATTGTTGTTAACTCAGAATACATGGCCAAAAGTGGCTCTTGGAACTCACTGCACTCTACCTAACTCTCTGGCAACTAAAATCCCTGATTACCTTGGAAAACTAACTGCTCATTAGTGCCTGGAAATCTGAGGTTGCAGGATCAGGCCTCAAACCGCTGAGAGATATAAGCTTCCTGTTTTACCTCCCATTGAGGCCCCAGGCTGACAAAGCCAAGACTTGAGGCTGCAAAAGACAACTGGCCACAAAACTGTGCCAATAGTGGGCTCAGAACTATTTCAGAAGAGGTGGAGGTACAACTGGAGCTGCCGACACAGGTTTCTCCAGTATGGTAAAGCCAATACACAGGCAGTGCAAGTTGCGCTGCTGTAGTTGCAAGTAGGTATTTGACCACACGAGTGGATAAGCCCCACTGAGTCAAAGGCCATGGATTGCTATCCATCCCTTAAGGCTACAGTCATGTGGCTATGCCCTGTGGTGGCCCAGGAACAACTTGCCTTAATGCTCCTTGACCTTGATGGACAATCCTTCTAGAGAAACAGTTCATAAAAAGCTGCCTTCAATCATCAGACCACTTGCCCACTTAGCTCAGGAATGTCTACTCTGACTGACAGCGACTCTCCAGTGGTTGAGACCGGGGCTTTCCCAGTCCTACCGGGGGATCCTGGAGATTGAACATGATACCATTTCTAACACAGAGCTAAGATCATTCTCCAAATACTATGTGGTTAAAGCTTCCTCGGGGAATAAACATAATTGGTGGCTACGGAATATGCAAGGAAGGCCATAAAAAAGGATATTTTCCTCTGGTGGGGGTGGCACTGGGTAGTACAGCAAAAAGCCGAGAATGAATAAGATGAATTTAGGGCGAAGGAACTATAGCCAACCAAAGCTGTGACTTCTGGAAAACCCTTGGGTTCTGGAAACTTTAGTACACAAAAAAACCTTATCTGTTTTCTCAGAAGCAATTCCTACTACTGTGCTCAATGGGCCTCACTGTTGTGTTTAGGATCACAGCCATTCCTTTGTATGGGGCTTAAAATGGGAACAGAGAGGAAGGGTGTTTTCATAGAAACTCTACAGCTTCTCCCACGCTAGGATTCTTCTAGTTAATCAGAAGATGTGGCAGCTGCAATGTTTGCCATGTCAAGAGCATGTGGCCAGAGAACAGAGAGTGTTGGGGCCAGTGCAAGCAGTGAAGGATAGTGGACAGTAGAGCAGTCACAGTAGCTCAGCAACGATCTGATGAGGGATGAAACAACAACAGAAGGCTGCATACTTTAAATTCAGAGGGATAAAAAGTGTGAGGCCACTGAATAAGTCACCAAATTGGGGCGGGGGGGAGGTGTTCACTTACAAACTGAAGTTCTGCTTATAAAAATGTATTATTGGAGGACAGGGAGGTGTCTCATTTTAGTTCTGCTTTGTGTGAGAACTGAATAGTTTGGGTGGGGGATTGGTGGGGGCCATAAAGGCGCAAATTTACAACCCCTTATCTGATGTTTCTACAAATCTAAAAACACAGAAATAGAAACAAACAGCAAGAAACATAGGAAGTGCGGATCTGCCAGAAGAATTAGCACTTTCTAGATGTAGGCCAATGCTTAGAAAATGGACAGATGAGTACAAGTAGCTTCAGTAATCCAGTGTTCCTCAACTTTCCATGATATTAGTTACATGTTTTGATGCCTGTGCAAAATTCATCTTCGTGTCTGACAGACTTCCAATAGGACCCATGGCCCAGCACAAGAAATACTCTGAACTCTGTAATTCAGTATCCAAGGGCAGGACCAGTATGCTTGGAGTAAGTTTGACATAATCAACCTCTTACATCACATTTTTAGAAGCACTGGGGACTTACAGAAGTAACAAATGAAATATTCTTGAAACTCTAAACAGGGGAGAGAGGGATCTTCAGATTCAAAAAGAACACAAATCTTCCTTAATTCAGTCAATAGGTCTGTTTGGAGCATAGCCTCCAGGCCACCTCTGGAGTCTTCACACCTCAGAATTACTTTTCAAACAGTTTACTAACAAACCTTGGTCACAGACCAAATCAGTGGCCCCAAACATGTCTCCCTTTTCATTAGATTCAAGATTGAAAACTTTTTGTTTTCATTTCTCTGCTTCAGAGCAGTTATTTCCTGAGCTTGATTTCACAAACTGAAACAGCACTAGAAAATACACCTATGATATGGTGCACCACCTCCACATACTAGGAACATTTATTATTGCTCATTCACTTATAGAACTTTCAAAAATACATGCACGCACACAATTTAGACAGGCTTATTCTCTACTGAAGCAATGTATTCTTTTGAATAATTCAGGAAAAGGAAGATCCTATCCTGCACAAATAGTAATAAAAAGGTAAAGGTAAAGGACCCCTGACAGTTAAGTCCAGTCACAAACAACTCTGGGGTTGCGACGCTCATCTAGCTTTACTGGCCAAGGGAGCCTATGTTTGTCCGCAGACAGTTTTTCCGGGCCATGTGGCCAACACGACTAAGCCGCTTCTGGCTAAACCAGAGCAGCACACGGAAACGCCGTTTACCTTTCGGCCGGAGCGGTACCTATTTATCTACCTGCACTTTGACGTGCTTTCGAACTGCTAGGTTGGCAAGAGCTGTGACCGAGCAACGGGAGCTCACCCCATCGCGGGGATTTGAACCACCGACCTTCCGATCGGCAAGCCCAAGGCTCAGTGGTTTACACCACAGCACCACCCATATCCCTACAAATAGTAATACCGTAGAGCTCAAATAAACTCTTGAAAAGGTAAAGAGGTTAAAAAAAAAGTGAAAACTCAACTTAAAAACTTGTGTAAATTCTGCCTTTCTTGCTTTTGTACACATCCTCCCTCTCCACTGAGAACACACAAAAATGTTCAGGCTACAAGAGCAGAAGAGAAATCTGCCTGCCATCTCAGAGGCAGACAGCCCAAAAGGCTTTGTCTTTCCCATTGGCCAAGTGCCTCAGTCAGTTGGCTTGCCTTGTTCCTAAGCAGATAGGGAAGACACTTCCCTTTTAGAAGACTTTCCATGGAAGAGAAAAGGGATTCTGAATTTTACTATCAGAAAAAAATACAGCCCATTTTCAGCTGATACTAATCTGCACCATCTCAGCACTGAATACATATCAAAAGCTTATTCTCAGGTTTCATTGTGGAATCAATTGGAACCTCCCATCTATTATACCTGTTCAAACTGCAGCTAAATTTCAGTCACTGCCTTGCAAACTAGTAATACAGTGGTACCTCGCAAGATGAATGCCTCGCAAGCCGAAAAACTCGCAAGACGAAAGAGTTTTTCATTTTTTGAGTTGCTTCGCAAGACGAATTTCCCTATGGGCTTGCTTCGCAAGACGAAAACGTCTTGCAAGTTTGTTTCCTTTTTCTTAAAACCGTTAATACCCAGGGTGCATTGCTTGAAAAGGTCAGTTGTGACTTGACTTCAAGGAGCAACTCATAGCACGCGGTGTGGTAGCCTTTTTTGAGGTTTTTGAAGACTTTTGTGATTTTTGAAGATTTTCCAAAACTTGCAGCCATTTGGTAAGTTAAACTTTTAAAACTTTTTTGGGGTTTTTTGGATTTTTGGGTTGGGGTGTTTGGAATTCAAGGACTTGGTGTTGGGGAGGGGTTTGCAAGAATCTGGAAGCTTGTGTGTTTTCTGAGAGGTTTGGTGCTTTTGAATTTTTTGGATGTGAAGCACTGCTTTTTTTGAGGGGGGGGTTGCGAAGGTAGGAGCTGTGCTGCCATGGGGCCCAAGAAGACTGCTGCTGCAGAGGCCGGCAAGAGGAAGAAGAAGGTTACGCTGGAAATGAAGAAGGAGATCATCCGGAAGCACGACGGTGGAATGCGTGTGACAGACCTCGCCAGGGAGTACGGGAGGAATCCATCGACCATCGGGACCATCCTGAAGATGAGGGAGAAGATCCTTGCAACTGATGTAGCCAAGGGAGTCACCAGGATCGTGAAGAACCGCCCAGCTGTTCTGGAGGAGGTGGAGAAGTTGCTGCTCATCTGGTTAAAAGAGAAGCAGCGTGCAGGGGACAGTGACTGAGGCCGTCATTTGTGAGAAGGCCAAGGCCTTGCACGCAGACCTCGTCCGGCAACAGCCAGGAACCTCAGGCAAGCCAGAAGTCTTCAAGGCAAGCAGAGGCTGGTTTGACCGGTTCAAGACGAGACCTGGAATCCACAGCGTGGTCAGGCATGGAGAGGCTGCCAGTTCTGATGCTCCTGCGGCTGAAGACTTTGCGGACTTTGTGGCACCAAGTGACTCTGATGCACCAGAGTCAACAGTGGTGCAGGGCATTGTTGCCTTGGGGAGGACCATGGGCCTGGTGGTCACAGAGGAGGACGTCAGCGAGCTGGTGGAGGAGCACGACCAAGAGCTGACCACCCAGGAGCTGGTCGAACTGCAGGCAGAGGCTGTGCAGGAGCAGGCCTCGCTGGAAGAGGAGGAAGCAACTGAGGAACGGCTGTCCTCCAAAGAACTGAGGGACATTTGCCAGAAGTGGAAAGATGTGCAGGCTTTTGCACAGCGGCACCACCCTGACAAGGACCTGACACGTGACCTTGCGAACACTTTTGATACGAGGGTCATGTCGTCTTTCAGGGAGGTGCTGAAAAGGCGGATGAAGCAGCAGACCATGGACAGGTTCTTCAGCAAGAAGCAAAGAGTGGAAGAGGAACCTTCTTCGAGTTGTCCCCCAGAGTCTTAGAAAATGTATGTACAGTACACTTTGGTGATTTTTAAATGCTTTTCTGTCATGTTTAGAAACTTAAATTATTGTTCCTTCAATTTTTGAAATGCTCTTTACAGTATGTGTGACTTTAAAGAGCACTTAATAAACTCTTTTTGTAGCAAATTTGGCTTTGTTTGGACTTTTTTTGACCATAGGAACGCATTAATTGATTTTCAATGCATTCCTATGGGAAACCGTGCTTCGCAAGACAAAAAATTCGCAAGACGACAAAACTCGCAGAACGAATTAATTTCGTCTTGCGAGGCACCACTGTATTGAAAAGCATTTCCGCACACTGTATTAGTATTCTCAGTCTAATGTTGTTAACTTACCTCATTGTCAAAGATGCAGGCCTGATGTCCCCGGTGTGTGCTTGAAAGGCCCAAAATGAGTTTCCTTGGTTGAGAGGTGATCGGTAACTGGGAGAAGTTACATTTCCTCTGTTTATAGCTCCACTCATCAGATTCAAATTTGTTAACTAAAAACAAACAAGAAAAAAAGGGGAAGCACTTTAAGAGACTTGCCGAAGTTTGGATTATAATATATTTGAGTGAAGGTCTTTTCATTGTCTAACACAAGGGTGCTGTTGGACCACAACTCTCAGCATCCCTGACTACTGGCAATGCTGGCTGGGGTTACTGGGAATCAATAATACCTTGAAGGCCACAGGTGCCCAATCCCTGGTCCAACAGATACTGTCTCTATATGTTGATAGTCAGTGGGGTGTAGGGCAGGGTAGTGGAAAGGTAGTTGTATTTAAGTCTGGGAAGACCCTGGTTCAAATCTCCATTCATCCACAAAGCTTACTGGATGACTTTGAGCCGGGCACTGACTTTCAAGTTATCCTACCTCAGAGATTGGGCGGGGGGTGGGAGGCCATGTATGCTACCTTGAAATCCACTGAGAAAGGACGGGATGAAAATGCAACAACAAAAGAAAATATTTATAAATATGGCATCATTGTTCTTTGGCGTTTATCCCTTTCCTTTCATCACTGTAATGGTTAAGATGAATGACACAAATAGTCTATGAACCGAACTGTGTTTTCTTCGATTCTGATCCAACCCCACCCTGTCCCAAGAGCGCAGGACTTGTTGCAACATTATTCAAAACCAGAGCATAAAAACAAAAACAAAAGATAAAGCTCCCAAAGCATCAATAGAGTAAAGATAAGTCTTGTGTTAACAGACACCATGTTTTTGACCCACCTCTGCAATGCTTCATCTTAGATGAACCCCTGGAGAAAATAAAAAAATTCCCTAAGAGCCAAGTAGCTACAAATATTCCCTCCCAGCATTCTTCTGCCATTATAAAGACAGTAAGAGTTAGGTGGACTCTTGGTGAGATTCAGTATGTTTGAGGATAATCCACAACATTAAGACTCCAAAAGGACGATAGTGTGATTTTGAAGAGCACTCTCTCTCTCTCTCTCTCTCTCTCTCTCTCTCTCTCTCTCTCCTGGGATATCCCTGCTAAACTCTTCTGACACCTTCTTAGTTCTACTTTGTTGGTGCAAACATTCTGCCACCTATTGTGCAGCCGCTGTATCAACACATAAACGAAAGATGCAAACTTAACCAAAACCCAACTAGCAAGCTGTAGTGACATTTATTTATTTATTTATTTAGTCTCTTTATCTTGCCCCAGGCAACCCAAATTTATATTACGAGATTATGAGTGGCTCTAATTGGAACTAGGAGATCAAAAAGTCAGCTCAGAAAATGCCCTGCCCAACTCCCGCTAAAACGTAACAAAAAACGCAAAGTTTTTTTGAAAATCTGAAAGCAGCATTAAAATGTGCACTTTGCAAATGTAATCACAAACTGAAGAATTTGTATTTTCATAGTGCAGAATTTGTGCATTTGTGGATGCACACAAGCCTGTAATGCATAAGATTTGATTTCCAGTAAAGAAGTGCTGCATGAAGACAGCTAAAATAAGATCTCTCCCACCAGCATCAATGTGCATTTAGTCAGCTGTTTCACCACTCTATCCTATTCCTCCCCATCTGTGCTACCTTGTTGCATTTTCCCTCCAATATCAAAACACCGTTTATTTTAAAGTTGTCTTTCCAAGTAAGGCAGGTGTGTAAACAGTTGAGTGCGGCGGGTAAGGACATTTCACACATTCCATGTAGACAGGTGTTTAAATTACAGCAGAATTAAATACAGGCAATGGATTCAAAGGAGAGCACACAAGGCATATTTGAACCAGCCCACCAGCTTCATTCATTTTGATAGTTACTCCTCCATGCCCTGATTTGTTTCAGCTGCTATAATTAGCCTGCCAGCTTGGTGGATTCCTTGGGTAGCCCGTAATACTTAAGCATCTGTACAGCAGCTCTGCTTTGAATTATCTGATAGTGACAGTCTTTCCCATTCAGTTAATGAACTTTCAGACTGTCATGGATATATGACGACATCACTCCCCCCCTTCTTCTTTTTTATTAAAAAAAATGCCAACAGGTCTTTTTAATTGTAATTCTTAAATCACAAATAAGGAACAAAGTAGAAAACTCCTGAACAAATGAAGGGGTTTTTTACTAGAAAAGTTGGGGGCGGGATGTAAGGAAGGGAAGGAAAACTGATTGCAGTGTTTCAGGCACATGAAATGAAAGAAACGATGATGATGATGATGATGATGATGATGATGATGAAGAATAAATTATTTGTTATATGAAGGTCTTGAAAGGACTTTCAATACAGCAAGCTTTGGCAGTATGTTAATAATACAGAATACCATCCTAGTCTATCAAAAGTCTGGATAAAAGGGCAAGTCTTTAGCAGGTGCTGAAAAGATGTCAAAGAAGGCGCTGGCCAGCCCTTGCTTGGGAGAACAATCCATAGATGAAGAGCCACCACTGAAAAGTGCCTCTTCTTTGTCCCTGTCCTGCCCCCTCAGCCTCACTCATAGGAGGGACCCAGAGAGGGGCCTAAGATGAAGATCCAAGAGTCCAGGTAGGTTGATGTTGAAAGAGGTATTCCAGATGATATTGGGGTCCTGACCTGTAACTGTCAAAACCTGCACTTTGAATTGGGCTCAGAAGCATAGAGGCAGCCAGTAAAGTTCAAACAGAATTGGTGTTATGTGGTCCGTTTGCCTCGAACTTGTCAACAGCTGGACATTCTGCATTAATTGAAGCTTCTGAACAGGTTGCAAAAGCAGCCCCACATAAACACATTGCAACAATCCAACACTGATTGGTTTACAATCCAATTGGGCTGTAGTTTGGATTATAGTAGTCAAGTTACCCTTGTCTAGATACGGTCACAGTTAGGCAAACAGGCTAAGCTGATGTAAGGTACTCTGTGTCACCGAGAACCCTCAAACCCACATCCAGTGCTTCTCATCTCTCATGGCCAATCTTTCTATAGAAAGGCAAGTTAACATGGAGTGTATTTATGGCCAATAATGGGGGCAGGGGAGGGGGTATAACTGCACTAGTGCACTATTCCCTGGCCTTAAGACTTGTAGTATCTAATTGTGGATAGTCTTGGGGAGAAAAAAAGGCCATTCTGTTGTCGACTGAGGCTCATTTTCAGCCACACCCATACAGTACAGATCTACCCTTAGGCAAGTTCATTTCATGCATACATTTGTATTTACAACTATAAGCCAGAGGAAAATGAGAGCAAAGACTAAAGGGCTAGAGAGGTGTGAAATCTGTGTGTGTACCAAAGTTGATCTGGCTAAAGGCCCATGACATTCCTTCCCTGCTTGCTGAGCTTACCAGCTTACAGGATATGCACATGCATAAAAAGCATAAGTGTTCTAGTCTCCAGAAAACGTTCCAGACAAAGACCTGCCAAAGACATTCCTGGGAAACCTGACAAACTTGCAGATTCGTTTGTAGTTTCTCCAGCGTATGCATCCATTTAACAATAAAAAAAAAGGAGTTTGTGCTGCAGTGGATGGTTACTTGCCTCTTGCTGGTACTGAAAAGTCAGGCTCTGAATTAAGTACTCTCAGCTTCAAAACTTCTCAGTGGGAGCTATTTCAATAGGGCATAGATGTGCCAAACGTTTGATGATCATGGAATAATCCTTCCCACAACAAAAGTTCCTTGAAGCTCAGCTTGGTTCAACTGGCGGCCTCCTTCAAATCACAAGGTCCATTCCAACTGCACAAAAGCTGCTGCAGCTGGAATACAGCAGGAATGGTGGTGCTCCAAAGACACCTTTCTTCTTTTAAAGCACTGGTCTGCAGCTGGTAGGTCATGACCTAGAAATGGGTCATGCCCTGACTTCAGGTGGGTCATATTCACCAAGTTAAAAAGTCACAAAGTACAGAGAAGAAGAAAGACAGTGGGGAGGGTGTCAGGCAGGGAAGGAGAAACTTGGGGATCCCCACAATAAATAAAGTAAGTCTCAAGTTCCAGGTTGCAGGGAAAACCGCACTTGGGTCTGAAAACTTTGAAATTACTTTTCTAATGATAAATTTCCTAACATGAGACATCTTACTGAAGTTGCTGCAAGCCAGTATTAGTGGAATGACATGATTCAGCAAAGAAGAGTGACAAAAATGTAAAGCCAAAACAATGTAGAAGAAAACAGAGCACTTTGGGATGCCATTAAAAATGACTTGTCTCATCCAAGAGATTAAATCATTTTAGCATAAACTATGTTATTCACCTGCCTCCTTCATTTTACAGCCATTGGTCCAATCTCCACCCAGAACGTGCTGGTCAGACAATATCACACTGTAAAACTACAGGTCAGGTTTTGAAATGGTGGGTACCTAGCAGAAGGCTGTTACTGTAAACCCACAGCAGTGGGTTATTTGCACTCCATATAGTTCTATGAGGAACAACCAGTTCCTCTAATTATCTCCTTACCAGAATGAAAACATGTGAATATTTTAAATACTTGTCTTTAACTGCTTTTTACTGATAATTTCATTGTTTCGTTCTTTCTGCAAACTCTGAGATTTTATTACAATCAAGCAGTATATAGATGTTGTGAAATAAAATAAAACTTGAAAGGAATATGTGCTCATCGTCCTAGGAATAGATCATCACATTTGCAGGAAACCTGGCTTCAACATTTGAGCACTGGCTGGCTTAGATAAGAAAGATACATCTCATTCCCTCACTTGGGTGGTCTGGTTTTATGCCTGTGATCAAACTCTCTGGAAGGAAGAGCTGGAACTGTTCCTAGTGATAGCCAGCCCTAAATTCTCACACATGGACAAGGGCAGCCAGTGCTCCTACTAAATTTTCCCTTCTCTTTATCAAGTCATGTCAATTCAACACTGCCTATTTGCCATCTATGACCACCAAGCACAGCAGCTTGGAAGACAATAGGAACAGGCTACTGCTTCTTGCCCCCAACACATACATAAAAGTACCATAAATACCTTACACAGATCCAATACTGCAGCACAGCATATTGTACAGAAAGGATAGGTAATTAAAAAAAGAAAAGAATCTGCACCCCCAAATGCATATCACCTCAAGTCTTACTAAGCAAAAAGGGAGGTAGCTTATTAAACAGATGTTGTTAATTAATGAAGGGAGTTAGTTTATTAAACAGTTGTTGTTGTTGTTGTTGTTGTTAATTAATTAAATTTTGAACCAAAATTTTTATTGGCTTTGACCAACTAGAGACCAGAAGACTAGGATCATTAATGAACAGTCTAGGACTCAAGCCGAAAACGATGAAACATTACTTCCAAACTGCTCAGTCACAACTACTTCAATAGCCTTCTATACAGAAAACCCTATCTTGTTTAAAAGGAGGAAAAATAGGAAATGGAAGGAGTGAAAAGAAGGAGAAGGAACAGACTCATTAGCACAGAAAAACAGAACCAAGAGCACTTTAGCAGATCCACCACCAGTTCCAGGCAAGCAGACTAGCCTTCAGGAATGGTAACTCTTTTCCATATAAAGTTGCACATTCTTGTGGGCACCTAATTCCATAACCGCTACCAAATACCAGTGCTAAGCAATTGCCTTAGTTGCCTTTATTCCTATTTGTAATATAGTAACTTAGATCATGGTTAATTTCTACCTCTACAAGCAATATCTGCTTGACAGTTACAGGAATTTGACAGTGATAAAAATAACAGTGGTTGCAAAGCTTTGCTTGCTGTCTTACTTCTTGTTGTAATTAGGATCTCAGTCTTGGAAACTGTTTAATCACATAACAAGTATAACTACTACGCTGCTTCACCACACTAGAAAGGAGAACTCCCCCCACCCGAGAGTTGTGAAGATGCCACTGCTGCTGCTGCCTCACACCATCCCTTCTATTTTAGCTGCTACATCTATCCTCTCAAAAGAGTAGTTTCTTCATTTCCTCCAGAAGGATCCTTTGCCCAGACAGGGGAGATCCAAGGCTGTTTGAGCAAGTTGACTGCTGCTTTTAAAAGATAGGTCCACCTATTGGGAAGGTCAGGTTGGTGTGTGGTAACTATAGGAGTTCTTTCTGCTCCTACTTCATCTGCATGAATGTAGGAGGAGGAGAGAGTAAATCAGCTCCCTGAAGCTTCCTGTGACCTGGCTAACCATACTAAATCATGGTGGAAAATAACCCTCTCCCTCCCTTATTCAGTTTCAACAGTTGGTAGACTCTGCTTCATCCACAAGTCCCAACTGCGCAAACAAACCTCAATAATTTTATTATTCGCTTTCATGACAACAGAATTAAAGATCAGATATTTGGGTATTTCATCACAGTCTGCTCTACTATTGTTTTCTTTTGAGCTGTGCCTCTGGCAGAACTGCATCTACATTTTATATGTAATGCTTCCAGTATCCTCTGGTGTAAGTCTAATTCAAAAAGAAATTATTTCCCTACAACATTTTGCCCTTGACAAGACCCCTTACGGACCGAGAGAGAACCTAATGAGCGTTTTAAAGTGATGCGATCAGGTATTGCCCAAGATCCATTAAAAACCATTAACTAGCGAAAACATTCTGTCCAAGCTCTCTCTCACTCATGCACAGACTTCGTTCCATAGAAGACTGCTGCCACTGTACCTGCTGTGTAAGGAGACTGATGTGACTGGAAGGAGAGTACTTCCTGGCTGCCTGCTTCTCTGCCAGTCTCTGCAGTTCTGTTGTAACAAGACCATGACTGTACTGCTTGCTCTCAGAAGAGGAGTCATCCCCATCCTTGTTAACTCTGGCAGATCCACCACGCTGTTTGCTTGGGCTGTGATTCCTTGAATCTGCTAAAGATGGTGAAAAAAATTACGTTGCAAGACTTTGTACTAGTGGGTAAAGAATCTGCCTTGTGCGTCTGAAAATGGCAAGAGACAAGCATCTGCACAACCAATTAGAACCACGGTGTTTTCTACAGAACCTACTGATATATTCTCCTCTGAATGGCTGTATTGGAGTTTCTACTGTTAAATTCTCTGGCTGATTCCAACTTCATACACCCTTCTTTGTGCACAATCTCCATTCTTTTTCTTTGTATCCAGAGAAGGTTGAATATAGAACACTATGTTGACACCCATCTGTCTAAGGAGACAATGGAGTATGCCTCCAGGAATGAAGTCAAACATGCATTAGCAGCAGCAAAGTGATCTCCCCGGGGCACAAGCCTGGGCAGCTTGTATGGAGGTCCTGGGCTGCCCAGATGACAAGACCCCCCTCTCGGCCTCGCTGATGAGGTCCAAAGGAAAGCACAGTAAAACGTTTGGCACCAGCTTGGCTGCAGGACTTGCCAGAAGGAGGCATACAAGGCACCATCCAACAATCTTAGGGACTCTGCTCCTGATTTGTGTAGAGATTACTCCTTAGCCTTTCCTTCTCCCAAAGAAGAAGGCAGCAGAGGTTTAGGATCAAAGTTTTCCTTCTCCTAGATGGGCTGCCTTTCTAGGTTGATGAGCCCTGTCTGCCCTTCACTTCCACCTTCTTCACTACTGCATCCATTATTAGTCTTGTATGCTCAATCTGCAGGAGTGTGTCTTCAAAGGCAGGGAAAGTCCCTAACTCACCAAGGGTTTGAGACCTAGACCTAGTTTAGCCGGCTAGTTGAATATGTTCCCAGTGTGTGGCTACTGTTGCATGCTGACACGATTCTAGGAGCCACAAGTGAGAGCTGTGTGCAGGGTGGGGACCAAAGGTAGACATACTACCTCAAAAGGAGCACAAAGTGTCTCCCACCAGAGTACTACGCCTCCCCTAACACCCCATACACCTGCCAGAACATTACATCCTACTTATAAAGGACAAATTATAGGAATAGGGAAATTTAATTTTCTTGAAAAATGATGACTTGGAAAGTTGTAAAAACCGATAAGCAAAAAAATGAACCAAGAAAAAGTGTTCTGGTTTCTAAAGGAAGCCATGGCTAAATATTACCATATTTTAATGTGTATAAGACGCCCCCCATGTATAAGATGACCCAAAAACGAAGAAATCAATATTTTAATGACGGAGCGTGATCCATCGGCGCCAGGGGCGGGCATGCGCCCGCCAGAGTGATGCAGCAGCTCCGACCTGCAGGGCACCCTTGAGTTGTTGAGCAACAGGCAAGCATCAGCATTCCAGCAGCTTCTGCATGGGAGCTGCTGCTTCTTTCACCCCTGTTCATTCACCATCTGTGTATAGTCAAAAAAATTTTGACTAATTTGTTTTAGCAAAAAACATCATCTTATATATTAATAATAATAATAATAATAATAATAATAATAATAATAATAATAATTTATTTATACCCCACCCAACTGGCTGGGCTTCCCCAGCTACTCTGGGCGGCTGCCAATATAATATTAAAAACACAATATATGGTATGTAGTGTAGCAGAGTTATATTTAGAAGACAAAGTTAAACCAGAAGAAAAATCAAAACTCTGAGAAAGAAGCTTCAAAGAAAAACCTACCGTTGGAAATTTTGAAGAGGTGAAAGACAGTAGTTTGATACAACAGAGTTAAGCTCACCAATACTACCACTGTGGGGTAGTATTGCCACTTCTTGGGAAATCTCAGTCTCATCTGAGCAGACTTTATCTGCATTTCTCAGCTTTGGCACCTATCCCTCAGGACTGCAAGCCTGAAACAGCTAAATCTAGCTAGAGCCTAACATCCCCTTCAACACCTAAAAGGTCACTGGGCCATTTGCAGTTCTATTGTCATCTCATCCTTGTCTAACAAAGCAGAGGTTCTCAAGGTTTTTTTTACCCCCAAGGCCTACTTGAGAGGCTGATAATTACTGAGACACACCACTTACAAAATTGTGGTTCAGGGGCAGAATCAGTCCCTGTATGACAGCAGATGCAGGAAGAGCATGGCGTAAACAGCTGGCAATTACTGACATTACTTCCTACTGATATCTACTCCTTCATTGCTAAATTCTCTGCCACAATGTTTAGTAGTGAGGTCTCAGGAAGGCCTCCCCAGGGAGGGCACATCACAAAAATGGGAATGCAGGAAAGAAGTGCAGAATAGAACACCTAGAAATACCATTGTTAAGAAAAATGCTGCAGTACTATTTTGAAGTGAGAGAGTTGAAAGCCACCAACATGAAAAGCTACCAAACTTAGAAACTGACAAGGAAAAAGAAGCATTGTATGCAAGAAGCTCTCAGGTGCTAGTGGCCCAACTGGCAATTGAAAAGCACCAAGGGTGTGAGAATATGCCATACCAAAAATGGCACCAGTCTCCATATTTAAACCCTTCATGTGTATCATTAGTGACAAAGTTCTGGGACAGCTATATTGCCTGATAATGTGAGCAGAATAGCTACTTCACAGAACAAATACCGAAAAGAGCTATTAATCTGAGTCATCCATTCATACTTCAATGCAGGTTACTTTCTGTTGCTGCCCTACACTTTGCCCTAAGCAGTTTCACATGCGTAAACTTTAATCATCACTTCCTGGACTGCCGGGGATCACTGCCAAGCCGTGTCATGTGCCAACAGCAGCTAGACCGGAGAGGCAAAGTGACCCTATATTTCTGGAAGTTGCCATAATAATAATAATAATAATAATAATAATAATAATAATAATTTCACACATGTATTATTAATCTAGGACTTAACTAGAGGCCAATTTCTGAATCTGATTAGCTGTATTATTATTTTTAGCAAGCCATAAGTAAGCATTTCCCCAAATTTTGCTTGCATAGCCACATTCTGACCCGCTGTGCCAATTCGAGCTATTCTGAATACTGCTAGACAGTAAAAATATTACAATACGGTGCCAGCTAAGCAGTCAGATATAGCTTACCCGCTTTTGCTGAAGCTGGTCGGGACAGTCTCTGGCTGTAGATCTGCAAAGCACTCTGAAAGGAAGAGAAGGGGCTGGCAGTGTAACTGCCAGACCGACAACGGTGTAAGCTTGCATTGTTTGAGGACAGGCGGGGTGTAATTTTTGCTGTGTTAGACCAGATGTCAGGTGCTGTGCTTTGGAGAGAAGGGGAAGGAGTCAGTCTAGAACCAGATGAAAAAGAGAGCCCTGGGCGATGATCAGGCACCTGTGCATTATCTGAGGCAGCAGGATGAGAGGATAGCTGGGAGTTGATGCTTTGTGGAAGGATGGCACTTGGAACAAAGGAAGACGTACTAAGGAGGCTGGGTTGCGGTGCGTTCTGTTCATCTTCTGCCGAAGAGGGCATCCCTATTTTTTTTGTAAAAAAAGACATATCCAATCTGATCAGAACATTGAAGTAAAACACAAATCTAGTACAGTGGTACCTTGATTCTCAAACTTAATTCCTTCTGGAAGTTCGTTCCAAAACCAAAGCGTTCCAAAACCAAGGTGCACTTTCCCATAGAAAGTAATGCAAAACGGATTAATCCGTTCCAGACTTCTAAAAACAACCCCTAAAACAGCAATTTAACATGAATTTTACTATCTAACAAGACCATTATCCATAAAACAAAAACAATAATCAATGTACTGTACTATAAAATAAGTAAGACAGTATTGTAGATGATTAAAATTACAATTCTTTCTTACCTGCACTGATGATAGTCATTGTTTGGATGGGGGACTTTTATCCATTTCCACAGTTACATAATCAATCAATTAATAGCTGAACTGGTTCCACACAGTTACAAAAACAAATTAACCAAAAAAGCCTCAAAAACAAAAACGCAAAATAAAAAGCAAAAACAAAAGTGCCAAACTTAATCCATTCCGGAGGTCCGCTTGACTTCCAAAATGTTCAAAAACCAAGGCACATCTTCTGATTGGTGCAGGCGCCCCAGAAACAATAGCCAACAGCCGCATTGGACATTCAGCTTCTGAAAAGCATTCAAAAACTGGAATACTTACTTCCGGGTGTTCAGCATTTGGGAACCAAGGCTTTTGAGTACCAAGGTGTTTGAGAACGAAGGTACCACTATATTCACAATTACGCTAGAGTAGCCTTTTACAAAATTGTGCAGAAGGACAATGGCTGAAATTCAACTGAGTTACTGACTGTGCGGAATGAGATCTGCTTGTGCTATGGGACTCCCCATCTTCTCCCACAAGTCCCACAAATCTGGAAGGTTGAGGGAAAACCCATAACAGGTTTAGTGGGCCATCGGGGGGAGAAGAGGGTAGAAAAGTCTTGTTGCGCAAGTAAACCTCATTGCCCCCCACATGCCCCACTTAGCGTTATACTGAATTCCATCTTATGTAAACAAAGGACATGAGATATTATACAAGGCAGACTACACAACCATTTTCCATAACATGCTTTTTCTACAACTGAATTTTTCAAATGAGTCTTATAAAATGATGACTATGCTCTAACTCAACTGCCTCTGAATACAAGTAGGGAGAGTGCTGCAGCATTCAGGTCCTGCCTGCAAGCTTCCCGTAGGCATCTGGCTGAACAATGTGAGAACAAGATGCTGGACCAGGGCTGATAAGGAGTCCAGCAACATCTAAAGGGCCACAAGTTCTCCAACAGTGGACTTGAGTACCTTCCACTTGATTGATCCATTGTTACTGACACCGCAATGGAAATATAGCAAAGAATTCTGACCATGATTAACTCTAGATTACAGGTTTAGAATTTGGGAGGAAATGACAATTTTTGGCATGTCAGCTGGCTGATTATTCCATTATAAATATTAATGTCAGTGGAAGATTTGTTAAGAAAGACCATTTATCGCTGTAAGGTAAAGGTACCCCTGCCCGTACGGGCCAGTCGTGTCCGACTCTAGGGTTGCGCGCCCATCTCGCTTAAGAGGCCGGGGGCCAGCGCTGTCCGGAGACACTTCTGGGTCACGTGGCCAGCGTGACGAAGCTGCTCTGGCGAGCCAGCACCAGCGCAGCACACGGAAACGCTGTTTACCTTCCCGCTAGAAAGTGGTACCTATTTATCTACTTGCACTTGGGGGTGCTTTCGAACTGCTAGGTGGGCAGGAGCTGGGACCGAAAGATGGGAGCTCACCCCGCCGTGGGGATTCGAACCGTCGACCATGCGATCGGCAAGCCCTAGGCGCTGAGGTTTTACCCACAGCGCCACCCGCACCCCCCATTTATTGCTGTAGCCACCAATTATAAATGTGCCTGAATTCAAAAAGAAGCCATAAAATTCTGACAGACTCTAACATCCAGCACCTGTTCCTAATGTTATGTATTGCTAGTTTAGTCCTCTCCATTGTTCTCACTCACTGGATAGTCTGGTTGCTTTGAGCTGGTCACTTCTCAGTTTCTCTGCCACATTTTCCTTTTCCACTGGGATTTCAGGTTGCTGTTTTGCAGCTTCTTCCACTGTTTCTGGCTGATCTGAAATTAAGTTTGGAATTGGGGGCGGGGGTAGATTCCCAGTTATAATTCTGCTGGAGAACAGTATGCAACAAGGCTTTCCAATGTGTTACCCACCACTGTTTTTTAATATGGTAAATAACTTGACAGTATGTTACAAGCACAAATCCATTCCAGCACTGAAAATTATTATCAATTTGGTATTTCCACACATCAGCTAGGGAGACTAAGTTAAGTACTGCACTTATGCAGTGGAGAAAATTTATAAAATATGTAACTGCAGAAAGGAGGGGAGTGAAGCTGAAAGAAATGTAGATCGTTTTTGTATACATTTGTTCTTCTTTGTTAAGTGTATGTAAAATGAGAAAATGGGGGGGAGGGTAAAAAAAATTACTGCGCCTATGTTTCTCCATCTCTTTGTGGGAAGTAACAATGATAAGCAGCAAAAAGTATGCTCACTTTCTTTGGCCTTACCTTCCAACTGGCTGGTACTATTCTGTGTAACTCCAGGATTTGTTCCCAGGAAGACACTTGCTGACTTATTCTTGTGTGTGTAAAAAGTCAACACCTCCTCAAGATCACTTTCGCTAAGATGTGAAAAGAGTAGAAAAGGAGCAAGTGGCAAGCTTTTACAATGTGGTGACAGAACTGAAATAGATACAGAGAGACTCTTGAAGCATCAGCATTGCAGGGGGGTAGACCAGATGACCCTTGGGGTCCCTTTCAACTCTACTCTGATTCTATGAAAGAGAGAGACACAGAAGGAAAAACTAACTGAAGACAACGATAGGTCAAATACCTCACCTGCTTCACTAATGAACAGATGGAGGAGCACAGGCTTATGCCTGCCGCTCCCAACCTTTCTGCATTCGGCAGCACACGAGAGGGGAGTTTCCATGCGTGTAGAATTGTGCTCACATAAATCCCTTCACATGAACAGAAGCCCTACATAAAGGGTAGGGAATATCCAGGCCACAGGCCAATCTTGGCCAAGGCCATTTCCCCCAAACCACACCCACTTATCAAACAGCTTGATTGGTGGGAGGGTAGAATTCGATTCTGCATTGGCTTACAGGTGCCTGTTCTGAGCTAGAAACAGGCGGCAGCAGCCAACGCAGCAGGATTTAACTCCCATTCATTGGATTATGAGCTCGATTCAAATTCTGCCCAGGGAACAGGCACAAGCAGCCACAGAAAGCTTCTTTCTCCCCTTCATCTCCCCTTCATTCTCCGCCATCACCACTTTGAGGAGCACAAGAAAGAAGCCTGCATTTCACAGGCTTTCCTTGGCTGCAAATGCCTGTTACCATTGCAGAATTTATCTCCCACATATCAGCTGCCATGTGGCATTTAAAAATTGTGCTCATAGAAGAGGCCTATGCAGCTAAAGAAAGCCTCAAAATCCAGGTTTTTCCCACCTAGGGAGGGGTAAAAGAAGCATTTTGCCAGCCCCCAGTGCCTCCCAAACCACTGAGCATAGTGCCAACAACTCCTCCTCTGCTGCAGTTCAAGATACGAGAGCCTGACACAATTATTCCTGCTTTCAAGTAAATTCATACCTTGCCTTGGTAACAAATTTGTGAAAGCCTTCAGCATCTACCCCTTCCTCTTCATCCTCCCGATTCTTCATTAACTTTCTCTGAGCCATTTGATCTGTTTCCTGCAAATAAGTAAAATTAAGTAACCTCTCAAACCAGCCTTTCTGCACATAAAGGCTTCCTGTTAGGGTCTATGTTCTACGTAACTTCAAGGCTGGATTACTGCAATGCATTACAGGTGAGGCTTCCTTTAAGACGGTTTGCAAACTAGTGCAGAATTCAGTGACCAGACTGCTGGCATGGAACAGTGTCCAATCATATACACTGATCAGATCTAGCTGAAATGGCTGCCAGTATATTGCTGAGTCCAGTCTAACCTGCTGGTTTTCACTTATAAAGCCTTATATGGCTTAGGATCCCAATAGTTTATGAACACCTCCTCTGTCAGGAGCCTACCTGGACCCTGAGATTATAATCAGAGGTTTTTCTGCAAGTCCACGCTCCAAGATGGGAGGATACACAAGACCTCCACTTGGTGAACGTGACACTCCTAAGCCACACGGGGACTATACTGATCTTTAGGCTGACCTCTGACCAGAGAAATCAGCAGTGTCACTACAAGCAGTACAGTGACATTTCCAAATGCTCCTCTGTAAAAATGTCCAATGTGCTTCTGTGCTTCTGTGCTAGAAAGGTTATCTTTTAAACAAGACCTCAGTGAGTATTCCATGATATCTTCTCCTGCACTTCAAAAACTCCAAAACATGATCTGTTAGTTCAGATAGCCAGTGATAGCTTCTCAAATGCACTTGTAGCAGCATGGCTGTGCCTGAGGCACAGGACTGAAGACAATATTCTTAGTACTGGAATGTAACTTCATGGTAACAGACTTCAGTAACAAGATGAGTTTTGCTTATCTTGCTCAAGACAAGGAGCTTTTATTCAAAATGTATATACAGTTATCTCAGTTGAGTGAAATAAATTTGTCTTGAGTCCAAATTGTGAAATAAACACATCTGTGCCTCAAGACGTTTAGTAGCTTAAACATTTGTTTCTTAAAATCCTAACTATCTGTTCTTGCTGCAATAAATCATGTATGGTTATAAGCTGATTTACCACCTACTGTGTATCTTTATAATACAAATGTACCCCCCCAAAATCCTGATTGTGGAAATAATTCTAATACTTTGAAAATATAAAAATGCAAATTATTCTACACTACCCAGGTGCTGGGTATTAACTATTCAATACAGTAAAAGCTAATTCATTCTTTGGTACAAAAAGTATCAAGTATAAATGGCAAAACACACATAATGCACATGTTGGATTTACCTGAGGAGCAGGAGGAGAGAGGGGATGTTTCACTGTAAAATGCACCTACACAATTCACAACCGACAGGGCTGAGAATGCATTTTGCCATTTGACCGTGGGCAAGATATAAATGTAGGTTCCTGCACTTCATTATGAAGAAACAGGGAAAGCGAAAGCTCAAAAACAAAAGCTTCTGCTTATCCTGTAATATCAGAAACAGAATTTGAGAATTTCACAATACCATCTGTGAGCTCCAGAAGTTCATGGATCACCCGTAGGTAACATGCAAAAAGATTCTACTCAATCATTACAGTAGGACAGAAAGCAGGAATATGAATGACTCATGCTTCTGCTTTCCCTCCTTCTCTGAAACATTTGGGCCAACCCTAGAAGCAATAAAACAAAACAAGGAGTGTTGCTCTAGATCATCTGCATAAATCCTCTGCTGTGTTAGAACTGAGCTGGCACATGCCATACTCACCCTATTATAGCAGATGATGAATTCACCTAGCTGGTGAGCCAAGATGCGCCTACGGTCAAACAGGGCCAGG
Organism: Podarcis liolepis; assembly: GCF_965112155.1. Lineage (NCBI taxonomy): Eukaryota > Metazoa > Chordata > Lepidosauria > Squamata > Lacertidae > Podarcis > Podarcis liolepis. Next base: position 30,972,916 of record NC_139554.1, read on the forward strand.
CGCCGACTCGGGAGCAGCATTCTCAAAGACTGTTGAAGATTATTGGCTGCTCGCTTTAAAAAGCGAACAACCAGTTCCTGCCACCAAGAAAAAAATCAAAGAGTGAGCCCATTTGTTTATCTTCATATACATCACTCTACTAGAAACGATTTTCAAAGTGTGTTTGAGTTGAGGATAAGAGAAATTGGGTTGCAAAAAGTCGATAAATAAAAGTAAACTCATTGACAAAAAGGTGCAAAGCAAAAGCCTTGGGATTCTAACATAATCTATGATTGCTGAAAATAACTGCAGACAAAAGTGCATCTCTCTAAGGATAGCAGGCTTTCAAATAAAACTCTGACCACTTAGATTATTGTCACCTTCATGCATCTCTGGCACCACCTCTGGTCACTCTCTATGCTCTGTGCCTTGCACCAACTTTGTCTCAAAAAACCACACCAATCCCTCCTACTACGCCATCAGCCAATGGCAGGGAGAACTACCCTCACTTTAAAGTGAGTGCTAGAGCAAGACGCCTGCTGTGAGTGTTTAGTTTCAAACATATTCTGTCTCCACTCTGGATTTACTTTTGGTTAGGTGCCCTGCTAGCATGCAAGTAAACTGCTTCATAGCCAAAGCGTTGAATTTCACAGCTCGCCTCTCACTAGCATTATATTAGGCTGGTTTGATCTGTTATTTTAAACATTATTTTTCACAGCATAGCAGACAAAGCAGCTCTCAGAGAACCAGTTTCAATTTTCCACTTGGAAAGAGCAAGGGTAACATTTTCCACTGAGGCACACTGATTATTCCCAATTCCTGACATAAGGGTTTTAATCTATGAGCTAGATTGGCTCTCTACCCATAGGGGATTTTCACAGTGTCTCCATGTGGGCTGCCAGCTGAGGGCAAGGACTAGAAATGTGGACTGAAGTCAATAAGCACTGTAAGGCAACTGCCTCAGATAGAGTATAATGATTTAGCTACTGTCTGGGGAAACCGACAGACAACTCAAAGTCATACCTGGAAACCGATTGACATACAGAGAGCTTAAACCAAGAAGTGGGCTTCAGGGAGGCTATGCATAGCATAAAAAAATAAAATAAAATAAAATAAAATAAAATAAAATAAAATAAGGCAATCACAGGTGGCCATCACTTCAGCAATATTCAAAAATGCTTCTTCTACCCTGGAGTCCAAAGTACACCTCTTCTACCTGCTCTGCACACCAACAGTCTACATTGGTTCAGAGAGGAGTTCAAGTCATTTCAGTAACAGAGGCAGGATGTGTTACAGCATCTAGCTGTTTAGCTCAAGCTGTTGGGAATGAGCTTCACACTAACTGTAATTCAGGAACGTGGAGTAAGATGATGGGAATAAGCTTCACACTAACTGTAATTCAGGAACGTGGAGTAAGGTGAGCTGGGCTTCTCCCTGAAAGGAGCAGGGCAAGCAAACAATTTCTTACCATCTGCTCATCCTCTTTGGCAGCCCAGGCAGGATTATGGACCTGATCTCCAGCCTCTTTCATCAGGCGCAGCTGCACACGTTGCAGATAGGCAGAGAAAGCCCTGCGAGCCTGAACTTTGCTGTAGAAACAGAGAGGCACAGACAGCAGTCAGAAGTACAGATAAACAGCTTTGTTTTTCGACAAAGAACCCCTCAGCACACAGGGCAAAGGACCATTTTACAATCTTGGCCAGCATCTATGGCAACAGAATTTGCTGCTGGCAGTCCATTTTAGAAAATGAAGTTAAAACTCTAGCTCAGTGGGTTAGCTAAGAATAGAGAGCAAAGGAAAAAGTAGAACTAACAAGCGAATCATGTACTGTGTCACCAGTATGGATTTCTCTACCCCTACCTAAACACTGGCAATGGAAGTTCTCTATTGAACCATTAGAACACCCTACCTCATTCTCACTGCTTCTTATCAACACTGTCTTCACTTTTGCCCACCAGCAGGCAAATAGAATAAGCCAAACGGAAAAGTATACAAACTATTTTAGTATTCTGTATAGCATCTGGTACACTTGGGGCACTAAATGAATGCTGGGCATCAATGGTAGCATCCATCCATCGGCCTAGGGAAAATTAGGAGGCCAAAGCATACATTTTATGAAGCAATTCCTCTACAAAATAAAAACCAGGGGTGTAGTACAAAAACATGCCTTTTCACAAGCGGACAAGGACTCTGGTTTACATGCTTGTCCTCATATGTGCCACAATGATAGTCAAATAAATCTCATGAAAACTCCTACCTTAGATTACTGTTCTCCTGTAAAACCTGTAGCAAATTAAATGGAAGCTCAGTATCTTTTGGCATTGGTTCCGTTTTGGCTTGAAGAAGCAGAGCTTCACGGACAGGTTTCTGTTCAGACTCCTTTGACAACTTTTCCTTTTTGGGATGCTCCACCTGTTCTGGCAACTCTGGCTTAAATTTCACCTGCATGTTCCTAAGAGAGCCAGCTGTTTCCTCCCGAGGTATCTCCAGTTCTTCATCTTCCTCCACTAACTCCTCCTCTTCTTCACACTCCATTTCTGACTTGAGGACAAAGTCAGTTGACTGTGAAGTCCCTGTTAAAAACAGATGTCCAGTTCTCAACATTTTAGGATAAGTAAAGTAAGGAAGAAAAAATTAGGCTCTCATATGCACCATGTGTACTCATAGAATACATGCTAGCAACTGATCACCAATACAGGAAATATCTGGTGTACACAGTCTTTTTTCTTTTAGACCAAATATGGTCAAGATCTACACATGGCAAGAGAAGCTAACCACCATTTAAACCCAGACACCAATGTTATAATATGGGGAAATAGGCAGGACTCGCATGTACCTGACAGTTTTGCATTTCCTGGTTTCAGTTTGCCAAAACGCCGCCTTCGTTTCCGTACCTCTAGTGACAGGAGCTTCCGCTCATACAGAGCAGCATGAAGCTGAGCATTACAATCCATAATGTCCAGACCCAGTTCTCCAGCAAGATTCAAACTGCAAAAGACAAGAACAAGGAGATTCCTCAATGTCTTTCCTCCCTAGCTATACCCAGATAAAACCTATTTGCTGGTCTCTGTAGTGAATCTATACTGTTCCTACACCACCAGACAAACAGGACTGAGTTAGTACAAGTACACTGTTACACTTCTGAGAATTATCCAGTCACAAGGAGTACAGAAGAATCAGAGTTACCTACCTGTAACTAATACTCTTTGAATACACACAGTCACACTAGCGGGAGCAAAAGTTTTTATTCCATTCTTCAAAGCAGTGGGGATGTATGTGTGCATGTGTATTTACTGGGGCTCAGAGAGCCATGTGTAACAAGCCATGATGTGCATTAGGCTTCTATATTAACTATACACACAGGATAGTAGCTGGAGGGCCGGGGTGGGAGGTGTGGGGAGGAAACTGACTGAACAAGGAAGCAGTTTATTTGTTCATACATCTATCTGCTTCATGGGCCCAACTGGAAAGATACTGGTCTCTTTATGATTATGCAGCATTAAGTTCCTTGGATTTGTACACATGAAAGCTAATACCAGGGAGGACTATCTGACTACTCCCAGGACATCCCTTGCCCAAATACATCTTACAGTGGTACCTCGGGTTACATATGCTTCAGGTTATAGATGCTTCAGGTTACAGACTCCGCTAACCCAGAAATAGTACCTCGGGTTAAGAACTTTGCTTCAGGATGAGAACAGAAATTGTGCAGCAGCGGCGCAGCAGCAGCGGGAAGCCCCATTAGCTAAAGTGATGCTTCAGGTTAAGAACAGTTTCAGATTAAGAACGGACCTCCAGAACGAATTAAGTTCTTAACCCGAGGTACCACTCTATTTGTTTCATTTGTATCCTACTCTACTCCTGAACAGTCTTGTAGCCTCACAGCTCTGTGAAGTATGCTATCCTTAAAAAGAAAAAAACTTGTTTAAGACTACCTATGAGCACCAGTGCACAGCTGAACAAGGATCTAAAACAAGGATCTGAAGAAAGATCTTTATCATTCCCGCCATTATAGTACCGCACCAGCTATAAGATATATGCCACATCACTCGGCCTCTGTGTTGAACACTGAAATCCTAATCAAATCAGGGCACCATTAGGCCATGGCAGTAGCCATCAGTTCTTGGCCTCATTGTTTTTAAGATTTGCTTTCCTATAATGAAGGGCTGTCTTAGAAGAAGTTTAAAAAGATTTCCACCAAAAATCCCTGAGCATTTTCCTTTCCTCTTAAAAGCAAACTATTTTCCACTAAGAAGCTGTAGGCTGAGAAAATATGTCCAATGGTATGCCAGGAAAGGCAATAAAACTTTAGGAGGGGCATTCCCTGCAATTCCAGATGCCAAGAACACTCCAACAGAGATAGTCACCAGCCAGCACAGCTCAGGTATATTTTGCTACTGGTGAATGCAAAGGAGTAATTCATTCCATGCACCCCCTTGTGGGAATTGAGACTCAATTGTCATCAGACAAAACAATTCTAGAAATGCTGAAATACCCTTTTTAAATGCAGGCAAGGATAACGAGGATACTGGATTCTGAAAACTGAGAACTGCCGCTTAGATTCATATAGTGGCTACAATGAAGTTCTCCACTACTGGATGCCTGAGAATTACAAGTAGGGAGAGAGTTGGTGCACTTGTGGGCTTCATGAAAGCATCTAGCTGGCCACAGTGAGAACAGAATGCTAGACTTTCTGCTTGGCCTAATCTAGCAGGGATCTTATTCTCTTAAGGTTTCCTCAACAGGCTGCACTGTGCTACCTCAATGGATTCAAGCGCCATACAATGTTGTAGTAATCACTCTGAGTCTCGAAAAGCAATACAATGCAATTTAAAGATCCCAGGTTTGGTAGTTCTGTGAGCCAGCCCTGTGTGAAGGAAACTAGCTGGATTTTTAAAGTTTTGTCAATTATTCATCTTTTCAGTCTAAAACTTCATTAGAATTAGCCTGTGACATTTCCTTTGTGAATTAAAACCTCCCAAATCTTCTCCCCGCTTCTTCATCCTGCTAGATACTTAAGGTTAAATGCATGTGACCTATGAATGGTAACAGGAATGTCGGATATTCTGGCAAACTATGCTTTGTGAAGTTGTGAAAATTTATTTAATTAGTTTATATGCTGGTTTTCAGGGAAAACCACTCACGACTGGCCCTCAAAATTAAAAATATAAAACAATATATTAACGCAAGCTAAGGAACAGTAGAAAATTGTAGGAGCAGGGGAAAGAACAAAGACTTATTAACACAGTATAAATGACGCTTAATTTCCCTTTCCTGTAAGGGAAAGCTCAAAACGATATCATCACTGACTAGCCAGTGCAAGCCTTGCTACTTGTGACCAACATGTACAAAGTTAATTTGTTGTCACTCTCCGTGAGAGACTAGATTTTGCTGTGAAAAGGCAGGGTCAGAAGCTTTTTAAAAAGTGGTTTTCTGTGCCTCTGATATATTTGGAGCCTAGAACATGTAGTGATTTCTTCCTCTTCCATGCCATGCTGTTCTGAAGAACCATATGTCTAACCTCAAGCAGTAGGCATTGGTTAAATAAAGGAAGCTACATAAAATAGTAGTTTCTACAATCAAGTAGGTGCCTGGCAAAAAACACAGAAATTGGTACTACTGTGATTTTCTGTTTGAAGAGGGGACTGGAGGACATTCGGTTAACCGGATGACTCTTCCAACTAGAGATTATAGGCAGTGCCCTTTGAACAATACTGCCCTGCGCTGTGCTGAGGTAAACCAGGTGCGGCATTTGATTGCCAGAGCCGCCGCCACTCAGCCTCTTCCTCCCGTTGCCAGGAGTCTTGGTTTCACAGCGAGTTCTGGCTTCGTGGTGCAGGCCAAATCCACAACTCAGATGGACCTGATCCAGCCCAGGAGCCTTAGATCTGGACCCCTGCTCCAGATCATAATGACTGAGCTAAGGAGACCCCTCAATCCCTAACACAAGCAAAGTCCATAAACCATGCTCCACACAAAAACGTATGTCACACATACACAGATATAAGACAGTGTATTTTAACACAGAACAAGAATACCTCACACAGTGAAAAGGAATTCCTAGATAACTGAGGTGACCTCAACAGGAATGTCTATTCCACCCCTAAACCTGGAAGGCAACAAGCAGAACCAGGGTGGGTCAAATGAAAAAGTGGGCTGGAGGGCATTCGGTTAACAGAACGACCCATCTGGCTTCCATAAAAGAGGAACATCTGGCGGGGTGGACAATATTCTGGCAGATTGGCTAAAACAGTTCTCTGTAATCAGGCCTTTGGCTGATTAAATATTCTATTGCCTTTGTTTGTGGGAGGGGATTTTCTTTTGATTTTGTTTCCTCTTTATTTGGTGTTCTCATTTTAATGTTGTGAACCGTCCTGTGATCTTCAGATGAAGGATGGTATGCAAATTCAATAAATAATAAATAATTTTAAAAGTACAGTACTTAGAAGACCTCTGGATCAGACACTATAGGCTAGGTGTGTAAGAAATATTAACTATTATTCCTATGTTTTTGATAGTTTGTTTTGAATTAATTCCATTTACTTTAAAGCAATGTAAACTTTGATATCCTTAAGTGCACACAAATTTACTTTTTAATTATAATTCTGTAACTGAAGACTCCCTAGGTCTTACTGGAACAGCCTGTAAGGTTATATGAACCAAGAGCAGAAATACTGGCTAAACTCAGCAACTGTGAGGGTGGAACCCTTCAGCAGAAATATGTCTGTATTCAGAAGCTGAAGGGAATCAGAGTTCACAGGTGGTTGAGAATTCCCCAACGTGGCCTTTGAGGAGGGCACTGAGTTCACTGAGTTCAAACTTTGGGGGGAAATATGAAGAAAAATCCTAGCCTAGTGAACTCAGTGCTTCTCCATACATGGAATAATTTGGAATATACTGATAAAAACGTTTCATAAGGTTTCTCCAGGATTTGGCAATATTCTCTACTGTCTGCAATGCTGGAATTATGAAAAGAAAATAGGAAGTTATGATACTTGTATCTTTTTGAGATCTTGCTGAGATCTGTGAATTTTCTGAAGCAGAGACTGTACTTGAGGCTGAGTAGAGGGGACAAGAGCTTGCAGCTAGCCCCAGTTTATAAAGCTTTGAACTACTGCCTAGTTGGGATCAAAGGGTATGTGAAGCCATATGTAAATCCAAAGGAGGGGGGAAAGAGTTTTATTACCTGGACTCGGTCCTGAGACATCTGGCGGCGAGATGACCACGTTGCAAGTCAAGGCCTCTAAAGAGTAAAAAAGCAAGAACTGTGTGATTTTAAAGACTGCACCTTTGAACTCTGTCTTGTGCCTGTTGATGATATATCTTGTTAACTAGGAGGAGTTAAAGTGCAAGAAACCTAAGGCTTCTGCAATTTTCTGCCTGGAAAAAACTGATTTTGGAAACTGGCATCTTGTGCCTGAAGAACCGACTGCAGAAGGAAGGAGAGGCTTTTCCAGGGATGAATTTTGAAATGAATGGAAATGCATCCCTCTCTCAGCTTCGCTGTATGTGTGAAGACTCCTTAATATTAATGATTTACTTTCCTAAGGTGCAGAATACAAAGAACATTATAGGGAATTTCCTTTTAAGTCCTACTTAGTTTTGAATTATTCTCCTTGCTAAATATTTATTTGTTCTCTTTTAATCAAAAGAAAGCCAGACTAGACAACCTACAGAACAAGTGCTTGCTCACTGAACTACACACTACAATGTAAAATGCAAGATTTATTTATTTCATTAAAACTATATACTGCTTAATTATAGAAGAGACTTCAAAGCAGTCTACAAAAAAGATAAAACAATAAAACAAGAAAATTATCACTAAAAAATTACAACCACAATTTAAAACATACAGCCTACTGAAAATGTGAAACAAACAACAGACTTAAACCAAAATAAATCTCACAGGTATTAGATTATTTTCTCCAGAAATCAAGGTCTGTGACAATCAAATTGCAATTTATGAACTGTTTGCCTGCAGCAGAAATGCTCTCTATGTCTGTCATGTGCTGTGGACCAGGAAAAATGGAGTACCACCTGTAGGCTACTGAATAAGATTCTGAACATTGGGGAAGTGGCCAGTTATTGCTTAAAACTGTGCTAATGCCTCTGTGTTCTGACCTTACTGTAAGTCACGTTCTTTCTCCACAGGCAAACAGCCAGCTACACTAAGAAAATCATACTTCTCTAACCTTCTGTTATCTGATCAACTGGTGAAAAGGCAGCATAAGTACTGTAATGAGTCAATGGGCACAACTAGCTGATAGGAAAGCCACTCTGCCCAGTGTCCAGGGAAAATAGAATCATAGAAATGTAGAGTTGGAAGGGACCCTGAAGATTATCGTGTCCAACCCCCTGAAATGCAGGAATATGCAGCTGTCCCACACGGGAATCAAACCTGCAACCTTGGCATTATCAGCACCATGCTCTAACCAATTGAGCTATCCATGATCTATTGGTATGTTAATTAATGGCCTCAAAGAACAGTTGTTGCTTAATCTGTAAATATCAATACATCTACAATAATTATTTATAAGGACCACCAACAGGTAGTACGCAACAAAACTATAACTATTTCTTTCTTCCTAAAAGATTTATTAATTTTCATGACACATCTATGTACATTACACTAACTTGAGGTTTCTGCCTATCAACTGATAGGGAGTGACTCCAAGCTCTGCTTTTTGCAGGGACTGGCCACACTATTTTAAAATTTCTATTTTAATTTTCTGGAAAACACAACTTAGAATAAAATCATAATCTCTGATAGCCAATCCAAAACTTGTCCTGCTAGCTGCAGCGCTATGCACATCCTTCTCTTTCAGTTTCAGATTTTGCTTACTGAAAAAGCAGAACTGGAAAACTCAATAGAGTTTTCAGGGCCACAGAAAAAACTTCCCTCTGGGTCTAGAATGCCCAGGGGCAATTTCCTGCTTGTCCATGTTTTAGAGATTGGTTAAAGAAACAACTATTTTCTACAACCAAGTAACTGGGAAAACTCCTGGTCAGAGACCACATAGGCCAGGTAAGAAGCTTGTGTTATTTGATGAATCATTGTATTTTAATATTCTGCTGGAAGCTGCCCAGAGTGGCTGGGGAAACCCAGTCAGATGGGCAGGGTATAAATAAAAAATAATAATAAATTATTATTATTATTATTATTATTATTATTATTATTATTATTACTACTACTACTACTACTACTACTACTATGCTTTTGACATTTTGTTTTGAATTCTCCTCTGACTTTTTATATACTGGAAAACACACACACACACATACACATACACACACACACACACACACACACACACACACACGGATGTTCTCTGGCCAACACACAGTTTAAAGTAGTAATTGAAAATTTCAAAAATCCAGCAACACAATACTCAGGACCACCAGTTTACACCATTAAAAACAGCTGGTTGAGAGTTTAACTATGCAATCATAAGAACATTAATATTTGACCTTGGCAAAACAATAATAGCAAGTAACTAATTCGGCTTTCACAACCATTTCATAATGGCAGAGCAACAAGCATTCTCACGATACTGAAATCTAAAGAAATGACACAGACCACCAAAGAGGAAACCCCCTAACAGAGAAACATTTTTAAGACTATTTCCCATGCAAGGAATATTTGGCAAGGGTATGAGGATCACAGAAAATGGGAAGCAGAGGGTTACCACTTCCCTCCACAACTACAGCCCCCACCACAAAAAAACCCCAATTTCTCTGTAAAAGACCTCCTGCTGGACGTCTCAGCACATAGGGAACATTTGCCACTACCCCAAACACAGCAATTAGCCTTGTAAACAACCTTCTATTGTTTGACAAAAAGAGTCCCATCTAAAGTCTAAGGTGACTGCATGGTCAAAAATACAAACCCAACTTTTTCCTTTAATAACTTGCCTATACAAGCTGCTTACCGAGTTCGTTTAGAAATTAGGCATCTTCTTGACCCTCTGCAGAACAGTGAAAAAAGAATATTGTGATTACATTACACTACATCAACATAAAGCACATACATTAAAAGCCCAAGGCAGGATTTGCCTAATGAATCCCATCAGCAAAAGTCCTGCAGAAAGGCTTCCATAACAAGGCTTTTCACCTTCTCTCCTCACTCCCCAAATCAGCTTGGTTGCCCAACTGGTATCTGGTTGGCCACTGTGAGAACCGGGTGCTGGACTAGGTGGTCCATTGGTCTGATCCAGCAGGCTCTTCTGATGAACCTCCAGAAAGAGCTAGCTCCCCATTGAGGAGGGCTTTCATCTGAACAGCCAAGGCAATTGTTATGTTCTTGAGAATTGCCTTCTTTATAAGCCTGTGGATTACTCTATTTCTGTTACTGTTTGTTCCAGCTAGTGAGCTAAGAGCCAAAATGCATTCTACGAGCAACTGCCCAATGGACCCAGCACTTTGTCTACAAGCAATCTGTTCTCCATGTTCACTTTCATTTCTCTTTCCTCCTATGGGTCTCCTTCTGTACTGCAGACTCCTTGAACCACTTTCCTACCTGTCGCTGAAAAGGCGAGAGGCCAGCATATAGTTCATTGTCGTCTTGTGCTCCATATAGGATCTGAAAAACCAAGAGGAAGGGAGTCAGTTTAAATTCAGATTAGGAGTATTTAAAAATGGAAGACTCAGTGAGAAAAAAGTGAAAGCTTATCATGAAAAGTGAGGGGGAAATAGCTTCATCTGTCAGGAATGGAGGAAAAGGTAAGACTAATAAGGAAGCTGGTAAGAATTAGATAGCACAAAAGGCAACAGAATAGTGTTTGATAGACAAAAAGACCCTGAAAGTGAAATTTAAAGCATAATGAATGGTCTTTGAGAGTGTACTAAGGTGGGAATAAATTAGAATTTGCATCTTCTACCTCCTAATGTCTTCTATCATTCAGGATGAAAGGATCAAAATTAGACTTTTTGCTCACCCATAAGTGTCCCAAGTTAATGGCGTAGGGAATATACGAATGAATCCCCCTCTTCGCTCATATTCCTCCTTCACTCGGCGCAAGACTTTTATCTGGAATCAGAACAAGCAATGAAAGGCATTAGTACTTTTTAGTTGTTTAGGTTTGAATTGGTTTTGTCATCTTGATTTAACTTGACCTGGCATCAGTTTTCATGAAAGGCGAGCAATAAATATTTCAAATAAATAAAAACAAATAATGGAAAGGGTGAACCTTGGGATGGAATGCATTGAGATACACATAATCCCTATGAATCATTTAGTTATGGGGTCAATAGTAACAGTTCCACTTTTAAAAGACAAACCATTTTATTCTTTGTCCCTTAATTTCCCTATCTATGCTGCCAAGATGCCAGTCTCAGTCTGCTGCCACAAGGCAGAGGCACCTGGCAGCCAAATGCACCCATTCATGGTGACTAATTGTTCCCATCTTCTGCACATGTACCATGTCCAGTGAGTGAATACAGTACATGACAACCCTTACCTCCTCCATGGAGAGCCCCAGCATAGAGCCAAAATGCCTTCCTACTGTTTTCTCCTTTGCTGAGGGTGTAAGGTTTTTCATCTCAGCATCACTGGCAGACAGCGGCCGAGAACGCTGTAGAAGGACAATGAGAAACCTGATTTTAGCATTTCCCCTCCTTCTAATCTTATTCCAATTATTTTTAACGGGGTTTCAAATACCAAAGTCATTTGCCCAGCAAGAGACATCACTCTCCAGGCATCAGAACCAGGAGTCACACTCAAGAGGCAGAAGAATCCAAGGGCACCAATGCCAGGATTCACACTCTCTGCCTCCAACTATAGCAAGTCCACACCCCATTCAACACCAAAGCCAAACTTCACATTCCCAGTGTTTGACCACAGAACCACACCCCAAAATAGCAGGAGCCAGCATTCACAGCTTCTGTCTCTATGGGCAAAGCATGACACATATTCCTGGCTCTGGTACCTGGGGGGTAACATTTCCAGCTCTCAATTGCTGGATAACCCATGTCTTGTAGTAGTAACCTGCTTAGGAGATGAAGCTACAGTAAGGAAAAGAAACACAGCTCATCTGTATTTACACTAGTTCCAAGTGTTAAAATGACCACAGCTAAAGATCTTTACTGAGCCAGAAGATATCCTGCATTCAGCTCTATCTCACCTCACAAGGCTCTTTGAGTTAGTAATGGGCAAGTACAAAATGCAAACAAAAGGGTGGGGGAGCAGAAGCTGAAATCCAGGCAAGACATTTTTGACCTAGCTGCACTGTCAAAGTTGAAAACAAAAGGTATTTAAAGACTTTGAGATAATAAGTTCCTAAAGATTTTTTTAAAACCTTGAGATCAAAGTAGCTGAAGCTAAAACCAAGTTCAGCTGCGCCACAGATTAGAGGCTCAGCTTGATCCATCTCCATAAAGATATGAATATTAGCAATATGCCCCATTATTTCATATGGGTTATATTCCTCTTCACACAGAAAAGCAGAGTTTAAAAACCAAAAGCTGAATTTGCCTCAGAAGAGACATATACAAACCTAGACAAAAGAAGACCTATTATCAGTAAGTAACTCAGGCTTATGAATGAACATAGAAAAGGTTTGCTGGATCAGCCCAAAACTTCATCTAGTTCAGCAATCTTTCCCATTACTTAATAATAATAATAAACTGTAATCCTTCCAGCCATTTATAGTATGGATCTTCTGCTATTTTTAAGGAATAATCAAGGGAAAATATCATTTCTTCTCTTGAACAAGATGTGTCTATTACCTCCTCTTTGACTCTAGAATGCTTTGTATGAAAATAACACCAAACAGTTGTGTGTGCTTGCCTCTGCCATCACTAGGTCAGTTATGAGCACCCAGTCTCCAATCTCCAAGGTTTCTTCTTCTCTTAGTACAACCTTTCTTGTCTTTCTTCTCTCTTACATTGGTATTTCTCCATATTTCAGAAATATGCATACACTCTATCAAAATAATCTAAATTTTGAATTTGTTGCAGTAACATGCATATTTTGCAGAGCATGCATAATCTTGATTAATGTGTGTGCTTTATTCTGAAACAAAGTTGGGATTCACTTGACACAAATGGCTGCAATTTTAGGAAAAGTAAGTGCGGGAGAGAGGCAGGCAGGCACACTAAGGGTTATCACCTGCCTTCAGCTCCTGCCATTCCATATGCATTGTTCATTTCTCTCCCCTGAACCTCTTTACCATTCCTTTATAGTGTCTTAAAAGTCACTGCAGACAAAATAAATATATTACTTTAAATTTTGAAATAGATAAATGGAAGTTTGTAAATGAAGAAACATAATAGTCCAATACCTACCAATTTGGCATTTGTTGATCGGGACTGTGCAGAAACAGGGCGCTACAAGAGAAAGACAAAGAATAATGATTTGATGTTCCCCTTTGAATCCTGGAAGCAACTCTGCTCATGTAGCAGTCATAAATGCATAGATTTCACACCAACAGGCATGATCAGATTTCCTGTGCCTCTCCCTCCTCAATTTGCTCCAGAGAATCTTCCAAGTACCATATTTTTCACTCTATAAGACGCACCAGACCATAAGACGCACCTAGTTTTTGGAGGAGGAAAACAAGAAAAAAAAATATGAATCTCAGAAGCCAGAACAACAAGAGGGAACGCTTCGCAGCAAGAGCAGCAATCCCTCTTGCTGTTCTGGCTTCTGGGATAGCTGCGCAGCCTGCATTCGCTCCATAAGATGCACACACATTTCCCCTTACTTTTTAGGAGGGAAAAAGTGAGTCTTATAGAGCGAAAAATATGGTATATGGAGCAGATTTTGAGGGTGTGAGCTAAAGTGAGAAGGAGCGGAAAGGGAAGACACATTTGCATGAGTGGAAGAACATTATGCAAGCAGGATATTACAACTATCACCCATCTAGCGTACATTTCTAATCTGTGTAAAATGTCAACTGATTTTGCTTCACCTTCATCATTACATTTTTACCTCTTAAATATGTACTCAATACATTTAGGATTATACATGAAGCACACAATACTGCTGAATGTGAAATGTTTAAAACCAACTTCCTCTTCTGATTGAAAATACTAAAGCAGAAGCACATGTAAATGAAACAATGCCAGATTGATAACCAGTTCACGCTTTTCTTCTCATTTCCCTGTGTTGACTATAAGTTCATTGGAACAAAGACCTGTCCTCTTGTACTCCAAAGCACCATGCACACTGATGGCACTATATAATCACCATAATCATCATCAAAATAGCAAAGGATTGGGTGCGGGGAATGGTTAGCATCTAGAGGTCAATTTCACTTCCAGCAGTATAGAAGCCATACACAGCGATGAAGTACTAAGATACAAAATAATCAAAGAAATCACAAAGTTGTCGGATAAGAATGAATAAATGAAACGGCAATCATCCTTGCTTAAACCCGTCTTCATAATCTGTTAATAGCAGAAGAGAAGGTTTTTATCTTTCAGCTACTTTCTCAAATTTCTCCTTACTTGAGGTTTCTGATAAGGATGTCTCCTTCCCTCAGGGGTAAAGTATGATGTTCGGCTGAACCGCTGACCTGGATCCTGACAAACAAAGCCTGAGAGTGGAAGCAAAATAGGCCACAGAAAACTTAATTTATGGGCTAGTTTAGTAACTCTGTATCAATAGCCAATGACAGCTTAACTCCTGCAGTGAAAGAACTGCGAAAAGGGGGCATTTGAAGGCGCACTGTGACACACCCATCAGCTGATGGAATAGGCGCAAATGCCCCCCCCCACCCTGCAAATCTATGAAGATTTGAAGGAGAAACACGGGGGGGGGGGATTGAAAGCCTTGAGTAAAGTGCAACCTTACCACTCACTCATCAGCTAATGAATGGCAGGAAGTGCTCTTCCAACCAGCACACATACTGCTGCTGCTTCTCCTTCAAGCCACCATGGTTTGAAAGAGAAATGTAGGACAGAAAGGGTATCTAAAAGTCTTTTGTAAAAATCCCTGCATGAGGAACCCCCATTTGCTTTCAAGTCCCAACAAAGAATCACATTATGTCACTATGCCGTCCGGTGACTAACAGGTGGGCAGGGCTAACAGGTCAACTTGGGCCCTCCAGGGGTGGGGGAGATAAAGATATAGCCTTCCAGTCAGAAAAAAGTTCTCCATTCATGCTCTAAACAAGATCTAAATGCACTACTTGGAAACACCGAAATGCAACCAAATTCAAAACACACAGATCAGCTGATGGTGGGGGTTTATCTCCTCTCTCTGCTCATCAAATGATTTATCGGATGACAGGAAAGAAGGAGAGTTGCATCTGCGCTGTGTCAACTTTTTTCCCCCACTGTCAAAATTGGTGGGTTCTTGGGAGGCCAGAAAAATTTGCCTGTAGGCTGGGTGAGGCCCATAAACTGAGGGCTAGCTACCCCAGTACAATGCTTTGCAAACATGTGAAGGCCCAAGGAAGAAACAAAAACAAAAAATAAGTTCCCTTTTTTTCTTCCTCCACCACCCCTTCACATCTCTATATCTTTTCTGTTACCTACTTGTTTTAATAGGAACCATGCCAACAAAGGTAATAATTATTCTAGAGTTACCCAATGATCCTCAGGCTATCAAAGCATCATACAGATGTCAGGCACTCAACAGCATCCCCCCCCCCAAAGAAGAATTTTTTACCCACACAATAGTGTTCACCACTATTCATACCACACAGCTAAGGACACCTACACTTCTCTCAGATTATATACTTTCCAGCTACAGCATTCCTGCCCTTCACAAAACAAGTTTGAATACCTCTACTATTCTACAGCATACCATTCTTATGTCATATATACACACCCACCATACAAACATGGCATACCCACTTATAAGCCGCTATCACCAGACTAAGCCAACAAAACACTGGACTGAAACTCAACTCACCTACAAGTGTGAACATGTCTGAAATCATACTAGCTTTAATCTTCAGGTCCAAAGGAGCATCACTATCCAACAAGAAACAGAAAAGGCAAGCAGTTAATGGTATCTCCAGTTAGAGCCTTTCCTCTAAAACATAGTATATAGTTATTCAGTTGTAGCCATCAAGAATATTCAACAGATGGTAGTCATTTCAAATTCCATCTTTCTCAATAACTCCTTACCAGGCCAGGGAAGGGGATAGGTTCACTTCCAGTAGCCAAGGCTTGAGAGAAGAATCAATGAGGACATCAAAGCCATAAAGCTCTGAAACAAAGAACACACAAAGTTTTTCGTGGCGGCGCAATTGTGTTTTCAAGGAATTGAACCAACATCAAAACAAGGGACTGTGGATAAATATAGAGTATTTCACTACATGAGAAATGTGGTGATGCTTGCTCATTTCTTTAAAAGTGTGATACAGATTACCATGGCCAGTTTTGAATATTCTGTGGCCATAATCGCTCCACCTTTAAGATACTGACTCTTGCTTTGGAGTGAAGATGTACTGGTGCTATATTTTGTCACTGCTTCCTGGTTCCTTGTTTTTAGAAATATACAAGTCCAGTCCCACAATAGAGGCATCTGTATGCTTTTGTCCAGTTAAAGTTCAGGAAAAGCCCTAATGAAATAGAAAGCTTCAAAAAGGGAATGCAGAATAATGGCAGCAGAATAAAGGGGGTGGAAACAAGGCATGTCTTCCAGAACCCCATCTTTACAGACATCAGAATCTAGTTTTTCTAAGCATTTGCAAAATTAAGCGATCCAGACATCACTGCAGCCTACACCAATAAGTATGAGTTAGAAACAGGGGAAAGAGAGTCAAGAGAAGAAAATAAAGTTTACCTATGCTGCTCTTACAACCAATATTCCCCCCCCCCCATTTTTGAGGCCTGCCACTGGCCATACCATGTCCCTTTACCTTTAGTAAGGTTTTTACCTTAAACACACACACACAGAGAGAGAGAGAGAGAGAGAGAGCGCCTATGAAGGGGGTAGTGGACCAGTGGGAACAATCCACCCCAAGATACAAATTTTCCTGACAGATGCTCCTGCAACTTCAGTCAGTGGTCCTGTCAAGGTACTAGGCTCTGCTTAGAATGAAGGGGTGATGGAAAGCAGACTGAACTAATTCCTCCCCCATGCCTAGTTATAATGCCTTTTAGCTTGTGCAACTGAAAAGCAAAACAAAACACATAGATAAGCTACTCGGAGGTTTGAGGCCTAATGTGTACTCCCTGGCTGTTAAGGTTGGCAAGGACAAGGCTAGGCACATGGATTTCAGAGGGGCTGAAAACCTCTCCAAAGAAGGGTAGGGTGCCCACATGTCTAAAGGAGGTGGTTGTGAAGCCATTACTAAATAAGTCAAAGTTAAGATTCTCTGGCTTGGAAAACTACTGCTCAGTCTTGAATTTTCCATTTTGAGACAAGGGGATGGAGCAGGGTGGTCCAACACCCTTCACATCTTTGGTGCATGCATGCATGCACACACACACACCTGCAGCAGCCCTCACACTGGCTTCTCAAAGCCAGGTAAGCAAGGTGCTGGGCTCTGGGAATGAAGTGTGAGGGCTCTGCCAGAGTCCTCGAGTTCTCCCACCTCCTTCCCAAAGCTTAGTTAGCACTTTCTCAGCTTTGGGAAGGATGTGGGAGGGATCTAGGACTCTGCCAGAGCCTTCTGCCCCCTTCCCAAAGCCCCATGCCTCACTCAGCTGGCTTTGGGAATATAGCTGGGGCATCAAATTTTGGCCTTGCTCTTCTCTTCACCCTCCCTGCAGGAAGGCTTCCATTGAATGCCCTTCTCACATCAATGCAGGGGTGGGAAAAGGGTATATGAATGTATATGCACACACATATGCAAGACAGACACGGCTAAAGGAATTTCTTACACTGAACTGTGGGGTGAAAAGAAGCCTGAAGAATGAGGGGATAGGGGGTGGATGGACAGAAATGGACAGAGCCAAAATGGACAGAATAGAGGGAGAAGCTTCTGCAAGCAATCAATTCTGACCTGTATGTTACTAGAGGAGAAAAGAGAGGAAAGCTGAAATGGACCCTGGAAGAGTGGGGAGGGAGGGAGGGAGGGAGGGAGGGAGGGAGAGAGAGAGACTGCTATACAATCCTGCAAGACTGCAAATGCTACTGCTTTTGGCTCTGGCCTCGCCTACCACCAGTGTGCAGCCCCCAACAAATTACCCCCCAGAAACGCAGCCCTCAATAGAACAAAGCCCTAGAATGTGAATACCAGAGCCTACTTTGTATCCCTTTGTATTCCTCCTAGTATTACGCTTTCCTTTCAACAGATGCAGAATGCTAGAAATATTTTTCTTTTCTCGTAATAAAGCCCCAGCTCCCATTATGGTTTCTTTATGTTCTCTTTCTGCCCAGTCACATACACAAGCTGAACACAACACACTTGAGCTGTCATTCATACCTTGAGGAACACAGCCTTTCTGGCACATGTATTAATACTTGTATTGATGTTCCCATGGGAAAAAAGCACACAAAGGAGGTCTTTATACTCTACAAACAGATGTTTATATTACCCAATTCTTTTTTTCTCTGCACTGGAGTAAGAGGTCTTCAAATGCTCTGTGTTTTGAGTCCTCCTTCCATGGCTGTTACAAAACTCCAAATACTCAGGTTCTTTTCCCAAATTCAGTTTATTAGTGGGAAGTGCACCTTTTATTTGTCACAGAATGCAACGGATTGTTTACAATTCTCAGCAAGAGACTCACTCTCTGGTAAAAAACAACTTCATAGTAACTGCAAAAAGTTGTAAACAGTAGCTGCACCCTTGTCCTCTAGACCCAGAGATAACTCATGTTTTAATATGTAATACAACTATTTCCCTTTTTGCTAGAAGTCAGGCTTTCCTAAACTCAGTTTTTTCTCCATATGCTCCATTATTCATTTCTTCATCACACTATTCCCCCCCCCCACGGTTTTCTCCGCTTCTGAAGTTTTCATGTTTCTCTTTCTATTTCTACACACGCACACACACACACACACACACACACACCACCTTTATTAGGCATTATCATAACTGTTCCTTTGTATTTGAAAGGCATACCCAACACAGTGTCCTTCAGATGCTGCTGAACTCCTACTCCCATCAGTCCTAGTCAGCATGGTCAGTACTCAAGGATTATGGGAACTGGAGTCCAAAAGGACCTGGAGGACATGACACTGTCCTATCTCAGTATACATTGTTCTTCTGGCATCATATCCATATAGTAAACTCTTTGGATCATAAGTTACAGCTTTGTATTTTTGAACTCGCACCACTATTCCCTAACATAAGGCCTATAGCAGGCCCAATCTTTATAGAAAGTTGCATCACATTCAGATAGCAATCATAAAATGTTTGCTACCATTCTGGAGAACATCCCAGCTAATGCAAAGTACAGAGAGCAGTCGTGGAGTTCTAAGAAACGGGATAGTTAAGCACCGTTCAAGAAACCCAGACATCTTCTCTACAGCTGCTTGACACAGCCAGGCTTCACAGTGTCGCTTTCCCTTTGTAAAGGGATTAAAGAAAGCAGATTGATTAAAGGAGGGCAATGCTCTGGGATATCTCTTCTCATCCTGCAACATCAGCCCTGACAGCTGATATTGCACCACTGACGTTAAAGGGGGAAATGGAAGCAAACTGAAGATCATATTTCCTCAGATGTTTTCCTAACGTTCCACTTGTACCAGCATCTACAAACAACAAATGGCTATTTCACATTCACAGCCTTTCTCCAATGAGTTCAGAAGGCAACGTCTTTTCCCCTGAGCTCCTTCTTAGAGGAGCTCGCAAACTGACTTCCAAGATCCTTATGAGAAATATTTTGGGAGATCTTCTTCCCCTTAGCAAAAAATAATCCTGGTTGCCTCTAGAAGTACCATGTGCAATAAGGAGTGAGGGAAATCAGTACTAATACTTGTCCTTATACAAATACTGAAACCCAAATTTCAAAGATTCTACCTTTATTTCTCTGTAACATCTAAATCAGGAGAATAGTGCATATCCCAAACTGGTGCCTGGATGCAGTCATGGGCTGGATGAGGGCTAGTTAAGTACAACTGAATCCTGACAAGACTTGAGATCCTCTAGATGAGTGTTTCCCAGATGCAAGAACTGGGTTGCATACCAGCTCTGGATAGAATAGAATTTCCTCTGAAACAGCAGGCGTATAGTTTTGGGCTGCTCCTAGGTACATTGTTGGTTGGTGCCCCAACTACAAAGTCAAGAGACGCCAATTCCCCGCCACCCCCCGATATTTGTGAGTTATTTAAAATCACATTATTAGAAGCACAGCTGGAATATATACCACAGACCAGGAAAAGTACTATCAGGCCAGTAGGTTGCCAGCGTGCTTCACAAGTAGAGTTAAGAAACTGTTAAGAGATAAAAATGACACTCTTGTCCAAATAGGAGCTAAAGGGAACACAAACTTTGGCTACAGAAGTGCAAAAATGCAATAACAGATGATAAAAAAGAATCAGGGGAGAACATTGCTAAAAATAAATAAAACAAAGAAAATAATTTAAATACATTGAGCAGCATGAGACAGGCTAGTGAGACAGTTGGACCTTTAGATTACAGAAGTCAAGGGTATGCTAAAGATCCCTCTGCAGAGACTGCAGAGAAGATGAACAAATCTGTTGTATCTGTCTTCCCAGTGGTAGAACATTGGGTCATCCAATGACGCTGAATGTTGGAAGATACGGGACAGACAAAAGAAATAACTTCTTCACATAACACATAATTAATCTATGGAGTTCACTCTCAAGTGATGGTCACCAACTTGGACAGCTTTAGAAGAGGATTAGACACATTCATAAAGGATAAGGCTATCATTGGCTACTAGCCATGACAGCTATATTCCTCTTTCACTGTCGGAGACAGTATGCTCCTAAACCAGTTTCTGGAAACCACTGGAGAGGAGACTGCTCTTACTTTCAGGTCCTACTTGTTTGCTTCCCACAGACATTTGGTTGGCCACTGTGAGAACAGGATGCTGGACTAGAGAGGACACTGGTCCAATTCAGCAGGCTTTCTTGTGTTCTCGTACATGTTGGGCTACAACTCCCATCACCCTGGATACACTGGCTAGGGTTGATAGGAATTACCATCCAAAACATCTGGAGGGCACCAGGTTGGGGAAGGCTACCTTAGCCTGTGAGAAAACTGTGTAGGGCGTTCAAAGTCTTGAAAGCACTTTTGGTCTTTTCAGAGCTCAGAGCAACATCTACTCCAACTCTAGTGTGGCAAAAAAGGACCACACAATAAAAGCTCTCTCTACACATACAGCTTTTTGCCTGACATAGAAGAAATTAAACATTGAGTTTCTCTGCAGATTAAGGGACCAAGGCTTTAAATGGTTGCTCCCAATACTTTCTTTATGGTGGTTTTCAGGGGAAAAACATTGCAGTCATTTGTTCCATTCGCCACTTCAGCTTAAAAGAACATACATCATTCAATGAATAATTTCAGCAGTACGATCATGACACAACTTCATACTCTAATCTTTTACTGAACCAAATGTATTCTCTAATTTCCAAGACTGGAAAATGACAGCTTAGTTTAAGTACGTACCATGGGGATATGATTGTATGTCTGTATTAAAACACCTTTAATGAATAAATAAATCAAATACCTTTCCTTGCTCTCCCCTTCTCCCCAGTTATTATAGTCATATATTGAGCTCACTCTGCTTCACTAATAAATCTACTGTACGCAAAGGTTGTTGCATTTTCTTGAACAACTACTAACCCCAAAGCCTCTGCATGTTCTTTTATCGCTTTGACAAAGAACAAATGGGTTACAATTCTGCAATATAAAACAATTTCTCAGTGTTTATGGTCTCATTCGAGCTTTAAAAGACTTCTGGTGTTCAGTCCCTAATTTGTTTCTTTCCTGCTCAATAACTAACATTCTCCGGGTAGTTTATAGTGCTACATTACCTATATCAGTGATTATGAGAGTCAGATACGGGACTGTGATAGGATTATACTTGCGCCAGATCTATGCTGTGGGTGCAGCAGTGGCGAATGAGTCAGAAAATGAACTTAGTGCCTTCTCACCATCTCTTCCCTTTTCCCCCTAGGGAAAAATTTCAGTGCTTCAAAGCAGGACTCAATATATGCCATAATGGGGCTTTTCGATGCCCACCCAGAAGCAGACTCCAGAAGTCAAAACAATGAAACCTTTAATAGGCCTGGACCGGAATATACCAGTCTCCTGCCGCCTCCTCCTGCTGAATCACTTCTGTAATGGTCTGCTTGGAGTGCTGAAAGCTCCCACTCTCCCTTGTTTAACTCATAGATGCCTCTGTAACCCTCCAGAAGTTGTACAAATGGGAATAAGCTAGTTCTGCCAAGGGAAAAAAAAATTAATAAAAAAATGCTTTTTGATCATCTCCCAAGACTATATTTACCACATTAAGGGGCATGATCCTATATGAAGTTGGTTTATCCCAACTCCCGCTTGCCAGTTGTCCTTTCCCCCCTCAAAATGCAGAACCTCTTTCCACGCAATGCAGATGCTAAACACAGCTTTCACATTAGAATACAACGCAGTGGCATTTTCCAGACTACCTGCCAAATTAATGCCTGGTTAGGATGTATACATAATACCTGCAATCTCCAGGGAGGCTACAGCCAGACCACCTAGGGCTGCAATTTAAGTTGTATCTCCCAATGTCAAGCTGGTTAGCATTTACAAGGGGAAATAACCCTCACCGAAGATAAAAATACATTATACTAATGGAGGTTACTTTGGCTTTCCTCCCCCTGTTCAAAGCTTAACTCTATGTATGATGAGAGACTACTGTGTGCCTCAAGATTCAAGGATTAATAGCTATAGAGTCCAAGACATTTGGGAGGCAAATCAAGCAAATATTACTAGCCAAATAGGAATACTTCGCCCCCATGTTTTCCTTTTAAGATTTGTGCAGAAATCTCCTACTTGGGTTAATTTAGGACCCTAAATTCATGTGCAACCACTTCTAGGTGCTTGAAAATAAAACAGAAGATTCCAAAGCAACTCTGTACAAGCTCCAAATCAGAAAATGTGCATATTGCAAGGTCTGGTAGATGCAGAATGAGATAAGAGAGGAAGAATCCTGGGTAGCATAATTCACAAAAGAGTGGAAAGGAGCTAGAGAGGACAGGACAGGACTGGCATTGCAAATAACCAGCAAATAATTATTCAATTGCAGTCAAACCTCGGTTGCTGAACGTAATCCATTCCGGAAGTCATTTCGACTTCCGAAACGTTCCATGACTGAGGATCAAAGGGCAGTCAGCAAAGTCAATGGAGAAAAAAAGGGGGGGTTCCCGGAAGCCATTTGGCTTCTGAAAAACGTTCAAAAACCGGAGCATTTACTTCCGGGTTTTTGGTGTTCGGGAGCCAAAACGTTCCAAAACAGATCGGTTTAGGGAACCAAGGTTTGACTGATCACAGGAAAAAGTAAAAATGGAAAATACTGCTTGAAAAGCTGGAATCACTAAACAGTAACTAGGAATCCTATAATTTTGGTTCTCTTTATTCAACAACTACAGCGCACATGTGTAATTTGCCACTAGATGCAGTAATCAACATTGTGATAAAACATGTGAACTGTAATTAAAACAATACGTTTCTGCCCATCTGTAAAAATAATTTATGCAAGCAATGCCTGCTGCAATCTCGGGGGGGGTCTGACTTTTCCCCCTGGTGGTCATAGAATTTGTAGGCAGATCCTGCACAGAACTCTCCACCCGACCCCATGACTTGTAGAAGCAAACTATGCAAACTAAGGATTTATGCCCATTGTTTAATATGCATTGGTTTATGAAGTTTGCACATTTAAAATATTCTTGGCACTGAACAGAGTCATTTTCAAATGCAGCTATTTGTTTTACAGTGCATGCTCCAAACCACAACTGTTACACTAGAGAGCTGAATATACACACCATTTCATAGAATCATAGAGTTGGAAGTGAAGCCCAAGGGTCATCTAGCCCAACCCCCTGCAATGCAGGAATCTCAGCTAAAAGCATCCATGACAGATGGTCATGGATTCTTTATCAAAAAAGTGAAAAAGGTTCATCACCTGCCTCTACAATGTTTGTGCAAATGATATGAAAAGTTGTGCATGTTACTTTTGTAAGCTGTGCTTAATGTGCTTAGCAAGCTGTTTAGCCTTGGAAAAAAGACACTTCACATACAATTATTAGTAGTCCTAGGACAGTAGTGGGGAACCTCTGGCCTGTGGGTCTACTTAGGCCCACCAAGCCTGCCCATTTCAGCCAAGCAAAGGCTGCAAACAGTGCCAAATTCAAGCCATGATTACAAAAGAACTTCCCTCTGCAGCCAAAGTTTTACTTTTGGGTTGGCACTGTTTGGTTTGGGCAACTTACCTGCCAAAGGCAGCATGACAGGGTATCAGAGACACTCAGAAGCAAGTGATTACTCCCAAGCATATCCAACCTCTTTTGAAAGCAGCACAATAGTCAAATTCAAACAGCACCAAAGGTAAAGTCTTGGCTGCAAAAAGCCAATGTGGCCTACAGAAGTTTGGCAAATTTTGGCTCCAGGCCTCCAGTCCAAAGTGATTCCACACCATTGTCCTAGAACCACAAACTCCTTGTGAGCAACTTCCTAATGGAGGAACAGGCCAACTCAGAAGGCTGATGGTGAACCTCAATCCCTGTATGAGACACTGGCTCATACAGTAAACAAAACTGGCCGCAAGCATTCTGATATCTGAGACAGATACCAAAACAGCAACTTGCACCACTGTCTTGGATGCTGGAATCACTGGTGCTGGCTTTCCCCATTCATTCATCCACACTGCCCATGGAGTTTTTATCCCTGTTTCCATAAACCCCAACACACATTCCACACTCTGCAACACGATTCTGACTTCTGATTAGCTGCTGTTTCATCATGTATCCACCTTTCTTCTTTAGCAGCAAGGGACCTCTGGACTCCTTGCCCACACACACTCCTGCTGACACTAAGATCCCCTGCATGAGGCTTAGTACTGCTTTACACCTTTCTTCTCCGAGGGGGAGGGCAAAAGCCCATGCACATCAGCTACTGCAGCAAGGTTACTCCCTACCCTACAGATTTGGTTATGAGTTCATGAGTTCCAATTAGCAGAGCATACAGGACCAGTAGCTGTTACAGCACTCGGTATTGCTCATACTCTGTTCCAGCTCTTCTGGGACCTACCACCACCCAGCTTTAATCAAGTCTGAACTTTTAATGTAATTGATATAGTAACTATAGTGCTATCAAGCTTCACAGCTCTAGTATCTATATCCTGAGCTAGAGGGTTCTTCACTTTTAGTCTAGTAGGCCTGAGCAGCCTGAATAAATAGTAACCCTTGATATGATCAAGATTACTGGAATGAAATGCTTCTGGGTTCTACAATTCCCAGCTCTGCAGCGTCTGTCCTGTATTTACACATAAGGCTGCAGGAAGCAATAGGTTGCTGCCAAAGGGAAGGTTGAGAAACAGGTACTAGAAAGTGGGAGAAGGCACAAACTGGTACCATCCGTTGCTTTTTTGGAAACATTCCCAGGTTTCTTGCCAACAAGTCTTCCAATCTTTGCCAGCACATAACTCCAATCAAAAGCGCTGCCAGATGTGAGCTCTATCGCCGCCATGTGGTATGACCATCCAAACACAAGCCCAGAAAAAACCCAAACGAAAGCAATGCACTTTCCCTAAAAAATGCTAAATTTGTGAAAGAGGCACGCTTGTGAGATGCAAGCATTCTGTGAATTTTCACTTAGTCATTTTTACATCATAAGGACATTTCACAGTTTTTATGGATGACAGATAGTGCAATTCACAGCTTTGCAGCTACCATCAGTGGATTTATCCTAGCCTGACAATAGTGAGGTTCAGGTTCTGGATAAAATTCAATGGTGGAAAAAGAAGTGTGATTCAAAGCTATCCATTTGGCATGTGGGGAAATCCACAGCATTGGGATGGATACCCTGAGAATTCTAGGCACACCGTTCAGATGCAATTCATTCTTAGATCAGGATCTGAGCCAAGTGTACAGTGCTTCATAAGTTCTGAAGAGCTCCAAAAGGCTGTTTTCCCCAGCGTTAAAAATATTGTGGGTAGTTCTGTTTGCCTTTGTACAAAAAATATTGCTAAGCTGGAGAAATCTGGGGGGGGGGGGTTGTTAAGAAAGAAGAACTAAAATCATTGGGGTAGTGTGTCATTATGAGAGAGGCCTAAGAATGACAAGAACAAGGAGTGATATGGACATTGTATTGGAGAGTAATTTCAACTTTTTCATTAATTTCAACTACAGCTCTGGGCTACCCAATGCAACTGACAGGCATTGTGGGATTCAGTGCTACAGAAGGCTGCAACAACCACTAACCTAAATAGCTTTAAAAAGGATTTGACAAATACATGGAAGATCGCCATAATAGTTGAAATATTCAAGACAGCATATTTCTAACTATACTCAACAGGAGACAGCAATGACAATTACGCTCAGTTTCTGAGCTTCCAGGTGCATCTGATTAGCACTGGAGGAAAGTGAGTACTACGAATAGATGGATTGTTGATCTAATCCAGAAAGGAAATATGTTATGTTCTTACATTTGAGTTAATTATTTTAATAATTGAGATAAAATTGGGGCCAGGGTGGACAATGTACGGCTGCCTTTCAAATATTTGTCTTCATCAGGCTTCTTCAACCTTGGCCCTCCAGATGTTTTTGACCTACAACTCCCATGATCCCTAGCTAGCAGGACCAGTGGCCAGGGATGGTGAGAACTGTAGTCTCAAAACATCTGGAGGGCCGAGGTTGAGGAAGCCTGAGACTTCATCAATATTATGTCCCTCCTCCAATATAGGACAGATCTTATTCCTGACCTAATGCTGCATGTCTCAAACACAGTCCAAGATTAGTTACCATCCTCTATTTCCCTCTTTAGCTCCAAGCTTGGAGCTGGGGAAAAGTGTGAGGCATTCCTCACCATACAAGAAGCCTCGTCACTGCTTTATTACTGGAGGGGGTTTGTGGAGCCTTGCTTTCGTTCTGGATCCTACAAGTACTCAACAAACAGCCAGGAAGTTCTGCTTCCTTTCTTGCAGGCCTTTTCCACCAGGTCTGGGAGAGCGGGGCCTTAATTGACCCCAGCTACAAAAGCTGAGGCTGCTGAACACCCTCTTGGGCTGGGGTGGGGGTTTTTTGGGGGGAGGTGTTGTTTGGTGGGACTTGTTGCTGTTTGTTTTTTCTATATTTTAGATCTTGTGGTTTATGTGGTTGTGTATTTCTTAATGTTTTATTTATGGTTTATGACTACTTTTGTTAGGTTGTAGTTATATATTTTTTCATGTTGTAAGCTGTGGAAAGGCTGCCTACAGATAAAATTATGTATGTAAACACAGAAACAAGCTTCCCTGCTTCATCTTCATCTCAAAGCAAGGGAAGTCGGAGATGTGTCAAGTTCTTCTGCTCCAGTAGCATCTTCCAAGCTCAGAGTGCCCAGGAAAGGCAAACCCACATGTCTCCACCATGTTCCTCAAGTTCAGAGCCAGGGAGGAGAAGCAGAAGTGGAGGCTTGCTTTGGCTCTGCACATGCACCTGGCAAGAATGCAGTCAAAGCATATCTCAGCTCTGCTTTCAACTCAAGTCCTGGGGAGAAGCCAGTGATCCTTCCCCACCCGCTGCGGAACCAGGGTTAGGAGAAAGCATTGGGCAATACCACACTCACCAGGTTGAATAATCACCAACCTAGACTGCTCTCCCCCCCCCCCCCGCAAAAAAAAAAACCAGGACACAAAAGCAACCAAGTGCAAGACAAAAAGAAACAAAATGCCATGAGAAGCAGAGAGACCCAAGAGATCATAAAGAGCGGGGACAATGACGCCAATTCAATTCCTTCTGTTCTTAAAGCATCATTGAAGCTCTCTTATTTCAGGAGAAATCTGATGCACATTTTCAAACTGTGAACAAGAAATATGCTTTTCTTTTCTTTTTTTAAAAAAGGATTAAGTTTTCCATCTCACAGCTGCTGCCATTCCTAGTCTTTCATTAATAAGTTGAGTGCTTTTTTGTTACACTTTTACTAGCGGAATGCACCCTCTAGGTCATCCGTGCACTGAACAGATGAATATTCTCTTGCATTTTAAACCTTGCATGTTAATTTAATTGCTGGCATCCTGCCCATATTACATTACTAAGAAAAACAAAGCAGCTTACCTGTTAGAGTTGTTCTTTGACAGCAGCCCATGCCACAGTGGGTGTACACAAGCAACGAACACAAGCAGCCACCCATGTTGTGACCATGTGTGGCATCATTCAAAGAACAGCTGCTTACAACTTCATATGGTCTACAGAAGGTGTCTGGCCCATTCTTTGTCCATTAATGATCTAGTATGAAGTGCAAATTACCCATACTCCCTTCAAAATATGACCCAAGGAAGAAGAAACACTGAAGGGGGAGATTCAACTAAGTTGTTGGATGTGGGGAAAGAGGTGTGCTAGTACAACGGGGCTTCCCCCTGTGCACCCCTTAAATTTGCTCTGCAGGGTTGGGCGCAGGGGAGCCAACTATAGGGGGCTCTGGGTGCCTGAGCACCCACAAAAAAATTGTCATGGGTACTCAGCACCCACACTGCAGGGCCCCTGTTGTAACTTCCGGTGCCTCGCGAAGCACCAGAAGTCACATCCAAGGCCTTGTGAGGTCTCTGGACTTCCTGTGTCACTGGAAGTCAGGTTCCGAGACTGGGCAGCGCGCATGATGTCATGACACACACTGGGCATGTCCCAATGCATGAGCAGACCTTGTCCCCATCCCCATGCATATCCCACTTAGTGCTATACTGAATTCCACCATAAGGCTGGAATCCTTTCACACTTACCTGGAAATAAAAGTTCCTCTGAACTCAATGTAACTTACTTCTGACTAGACACATATAGGATTGCATTGTCAGAGAAACTACATACAACAGATGAGGTGCCTTCATTTCCTTACCAAAACAAACACCTCGGTGTGGGAGAAAGGCTTTGCAGGCAGCAGCTATTACCAGTTCAGCTGAAAGTATTGTCTTTATTATCAGATCCTCTACACTGGCCATCAGAGCTGGAAGGAGAAATGGGTAAAGTGAAAAAGAATGAGAAATTTGATATGAGGATTTTTAACCTGTGATATTGAAACAAAGACACATAAGAACATGAGCATCAACAACAGGCAGCAAACAGAAAGCTCATAAGAGCACGCCCACAAGGGAACTTTAAAAGAAACTTGTAGGAAGGAATTAGGAGACTTGCTTATAGGTACCCCATAAATACCAACCAAAGTATAAGAATTAAAACCAAGTAAAGTAATATTCTAGTTTTGAGGTACAACATAAAGTGTTATTGCTTATAATAATTATTATTAATTATTAGATTTATTACCCACCCTTCATCAGAAGGTCCCAGGGCTGGTTACAGCAATATAAAATACAGCATAAAAACAGTTTAAAACTAATTACAATCACAGCTAGAGTGGGTCTTCAAAATATATAACTCAAGAGGTAAAGGCCGAGGTAAAGAGGCGTGTCTTCAGCATACAACAAAAGCTACCGTATTTTTCGTCCTATAGGGCGCACCGGCCCATAGGACGCACCTCGGGGTTTTTTTTGGGGGGGGGAATGAATAAAAAAAATTTATCCCCCCCCCCCGCCGTGGCTGCCGCCCCAAGCCTTGCGCACACCTGCCCGAAGCACGGGGCACCCTCTGGAGGGCTCCCCGTGCTTCGGGCGACAGGCTGCCGCCCCAAGCCTCGCGCGCCCGGCGGGACCTCCTGCCGGGCGCGCAAGGCTTGCGGACACTCGCCGAGGCTGCAGGCTGCTGCCCGCAAGCCTTGTGAGCCCGCGGGAACTCCTGCCGGGCTTGCAAGGCTTGCGGATAGCTTCCTGAAGCCTGGAGAGCGAGAGGGGTCGGTGCGCACCGATGCCTCTCGCTCTCCAGGCTTCAGCGAAAGCCTGCATTCGCCCCAGAGGACGCACACACATTTCCCCTTCATTTTTGGAGGGGGAAAAGTGCGTCCTATGGGGCGAAAAATACGGTATATAATGAAAGTGCCAGGCAAACCTCCATGGGGACAGAATTCCACAACTTTTGCAAGTTGTGCCTCTTCTAAACTAGGACAACCAAATGACAGCCCCCAAGGCAATTAGTTCCAGTCCCTGTTAGCCCTATCATTATTTTTTAATGAAATCCCTAATATATTTGCCTACACTTTCATTCCGTGGAAAAATAAAAAGTTTGTAAACTTGCTGCTTTTCAAGAAAGGTATTCCACTTTAATGTTATAGCTTTTCTTGACTATCAGCAATTGTACACATTTGTATGTATTGCTATGCCCAAGCCCAAAGCTATGTAAAACCTTTAGGAAGCATCAGTTTTATTATGGAACCTAGCTACTGTGCCAAAAAATATTCTCTTGGCCTCAATACCACTGTCTGGAGACTAGTGACCCCACATGAATAAATAATTTGTCCATTTCTGTTGCAGACTATCGTCTATCACTTTCAAGATTTCAGACAAACACAAAGTTGATCCAAAATTTTTTAAGTACATCAGAATGCTCATGTCTTAGTCTGGCCAAACCACCTGTGTATATATTAATTGTAAGCCATTTCAATTCTCACATGAAAACGAAAGCCATATATTCTCATAGGCATTGACTCTTCACTTTTGCAAAAACAATGCCTGCTTCAAACAGCATGCATAATTCCATGCATTACACACTTCTGAGTTCACCAGTCTCCTTCCACTAAACAAGAATTTTGACAACACTGGTACTGATGCTAGTCATAATTAATTAATGCTAAGAACTTGTTGCTGAAAAGAATTTCTAATTTGCATTGCTCATTCATGATGCTATCAGTAAATCAATCAAATGTGAGAAAAAGAAACTCTCCAATAAAATACAGAATTCCAAGATGAAAGGCATTCACTTAATAAAGTGAATACTACATAGGGAATAGTGTATTTACAAAAGACACATGGGAAGTATTCAACCTCACACTCTTCTGATTGTTCTGTCAGAGCAAGAATTTTTGCTTGCCAGACGGAATTACCCCTCCTCTCTTCCTATCATGTGCTGTTCTGGGGGTAACAGTTCTCTACTCACCTGTAGTATCTTTCCCTTCCTGTTTCAGATACCTTAGCATTGCACTCATACTCCATTTGTTCCCATAATCTTCCACTTCAGGGTCATCACAGCTATGACCAAAGAAATAGATTTCACACTTTCAGGAACTTCAGTATAATGTCTCATATTTCTGTTTAAATGTCAATTTACAAGTTTTGGGTTTTTGTATTAATTATTGTTGACAAATGTTTAACAGAAATAAACAATTTGGGTCAAGTCTTACAAGTGCCACATAGAATCATAGATCATCATCACCATTATTATTATTTTATTAATCACCTTCTAGGAGAGCATTTCAAGGGAAAGTACAATTAAAACAGCAAAAAAAGTTAACAACACACAAAACAGCCAATACCTTTAAAACAAAACTAAGACAATACAAAATAGAGACTTGTGGCAAATACACATTTATTCAACTGGGAAAGCCTGTAGGAACAAGAATGTCTTCAATTGTTTCTGGAAAGTGCCAAAAGTGGATGTCTGTCATATCTCAACAGTAATGCTGTTCTGCAGAACAGAGGCAGCCACACTAAAAAAGACTGATTCAAGTTACCACAGAGGGGGCGGCTGAGATCTTTGAAGCTTGCAGAAGAAACCTTCCCGCAGACCACAGAGATCTACTGGGTTAAGGTGGTCTCTAAATCAGTGTCTGCATCAATTTAAGACAGCCACAACAAAATACTAGTTTTGTTTTTTAGTGCTTCATTATTCAATGTATTATATGTATTAACTGCTGTAAGCTACTTTGTGGGGGCGGGGTGTAACAGGCAGGATAATAAAAATATATTTAAATAAATAAATATCATGGCTTTGGCTGCTTTTCTCTGGACAACTGAAAACTCAAAAACTCCTCAGCAAAATGTAAGTACCTGACATAGTCACCACTCTTCTTGTTGACACTGTAGTTTGTTAAATGCATGAATTGGTTCTTAATATTCTTTGCTCCCTGGTCATATCTCACAGTTGCAAACCTACAAAACAAGAACCAAGACTACAACAATAATTCAAAGCATAGCAGGCCAATTGTCCCATCATCTTTTATCTAGAGATTGGGGAATGGCTAGATATTACTTTCTCCCCTCACCTATACATCTGATGAAAGCTAGCTGCCAACTTCCATGCTTCCTCCCCAAACCCATCCCTCATCACACCATATCAGAAATTACTATCATCTCTTTTTCACAGTCTCTTATCCACTACCAAATTGCAATGGGCTATTTGCAGTCTTATCCAGGAAACACACATACATTTAGAAACAGCAGTGCGACTGAATTCATTATCTGTTCTGCCAACATCAGTAACAGGAACCATCTTTGATTAATTATTTTTTCTGTTTGTGTCACATAATTGGACTTATGTGAACAAATTGATTGAAGAACCCCATCCTCAATGCAGGAAGCAGTTTAAACGACTTTTAAACCATTTAACTCCATATGGACACAGGAATAACAATTGAACAGGAATGTGGAGTGGAAAATTTGTCAATGCTTTATTTTTCAACTAAAAAATGTTCTGTTTCTTAAGTTAATTAGGAACAATTGAAGGATACCAAATGCAAATAATTTATTAGGCCAGCTTGGCAGTTTCAGCATTTTTAGCCTAGTGTTCTAAATACATGTAAAATAAACGCGTTAAATCAGAACATGCTCAGGGGCATCAGAAAATTCGATGCAAATTAATTTGCAGCTCTAAGTTTTATGGAAAATCCAGTATCATTGCAGACGAGTGATGGAACTTAAATGGAATGAGGACACACAAATGGCATTATGGTATATAAACCGTGCCAAGGAAATTGAAGTGGGGAGAGCTCTTCCCCATAATTCTGTTGGTCTCCAAACTGACTCCCGCTTTGAGATCAGCAGAAGAGGTCCTGCTAATGGTTCTACCACCAGGTATAGCCTGTAAGCTGGTTGCCCAAGACTGAGCCTTCATGGTAGTGGCACCCTGGTTATAGAATTCCCTCTATGAGGTTTCCCACACTGAAAATTTTCAGATGTCAACGAAACATATTTATTCATCTGGGCTGTGGGAACCTAAATAAGCCCTGGAAGCCAGTAGCTGGTATGGTGGGCTGGCTGCGTTACATTAGGCTTCTTGTTTTAGACAATCAAGCTTTAAGGAGTTTTACTTTGATTTTTGTATTGCAACATTGCTGTGCACCCCCTGGGCTCCTACAGGAGGAAAGACTGACTGTATATAAACACAAACAACTTGGCCCAGTGTACCATTTTGAATGCCACTCCAAATTCTCCATACTTCTTCAGTCAAATCTATGTAATCTCCTAATGGGTACATAATTTATTACTTGTAGAGTATGAGACTCTTAATCACAAGGCTGTGGGTTCAAGCCCCACGTTGGGCAAAAGATTCCTGCATTGCAGGGGGTTGGACTAGATGACCCTCGTGGTCCCTTCCAACTCTACAATTCTATTATTATTAGTTGCTTACTACAAAAAAGTTTCTAAGCCACTTACAAAAAAATGAAGAACCATTTTCAAATTCTAGCTACTACTTCACATGCACAAAAACAGATAGCACCAACATTCTTATATCCTGTCAATAAGCCCAACGCTCTTCAATGTAGGAAACCAATAGTGGTATTCTGTTTCATACTAGCTTAACCGATCGAGGCATGCTCAGTAGTAGCAAGAAGTACAAAATGCTGTTGCTCAAAACTGATATGTTTGCTATAACCTGGGAGGTGGGGGGAGAGAGAAAGGAGGACCATGAGACCAACTGCAATCCCCCCACTGCTTAAGCTAGCTACATTCCCCAAACATCAAGGGCCTGCCAGGCAGGGGTTACTGAAAAGGGGACTGGGCTGCTGTAACAGGCTCTGGCCACAACACAGTCTATGAGGTAATGTGAATTCCTTGGCTCACAGTAAGTACCTGAATTCTTTGGAAACCACAGGAATCCAGCAGAGAAAAGGTAAATATCTCCATGGAGCCAGTGCTAATTAGCAAGCAGGACTACCAAAGGAGAGGGCACTAGGGGGCTTAGGGAACAGGAAAGCAGCACACTGTCAGGCACTGCAAGGTTCTGCTGCCTGCTCCTTCATTTCAGAGCATAGTTGCGCAGCCACGTCCTTTTCCCACCCCTTCTCCTTCTGGGGCCCCTCTGAAGCACATTTGGTTTTCTGCTCAACCCATTGTATTTCCACAAAAACGACTCTGCGTTTTCTCCGCAGATCAGCACTGGTCCAACTACAAATGTCTGCCTGGAAGAGTTTAGGCCCCAAAATATAGCTTTTTAAAACTTGATATTTTAAAATAACTGACTTTTTCCCTTTGACTCCAAACAAAGAAAAACTAAGTTGAGGAAGAAACTTGCAAAACCTGTGCCTGAGTGCCCCCTACTGGCACTTCACTGCTGTCAGAAGTTTGCGCACAATCCGAAACCAGCAAACATGAGGAGCACAGGCTACTAAAGAACACAAAAGCCCACAAAAGGAGGTGGCAACAACATTCACTTTGCAAAGGTACGTTACACAAAAAATTACCAGCATGCATCTAAGCCTTTTGCACTTTGTTTTGATCGTGTATAATGGGCTGTTTTAAGATGCACCACAGAAGCTGCCTGTTGTGCTGTGATATTCAAGTGTAAAGTTGATTCCTCCCCCCCCCCCAAAAAAAATCAGTTCACAATTAAGTACATTCACTTGATAAGTGAACTGCTCTGAGATTGGAGAGCAGAAGGGAAACATACCGTGACTTCTGCCATTGACCAGAGGGCCGAGGGCCACTGGGAAGCCACAGCCCTTGCCTCCCAGGAATAACATCAAGGCAAGAGGGAAACCAACTTGGCCTCATCCATCAGCCAGAGACGAAGCAGCTGCAGGGAGTTCGCTTCCCCCTTTACAGCCTGAAAGAACACTCAGCTCCAGCTGCCTGTTGCCCTGGAACTGTAGAAGCAAGAGGAAAGAACACTCTGGCCCCAGCTATCAGCCAAAGAAACAAGAGCCACCATTTGCTATTCAAGCAAGAACACCAGCAAAGGGAAGACCAGCATGAATAAAAACAAATGCCTGCTTATATAGTTCACCACTTTGTTCTGGCCTTGAAGAACTGATCTCCCTCCTCTACCTTTTCCCTCCACTCCTTTCACTTTTGTGGGTTTGTTTGTTTTTAAGTTAGTATGCCTAATATCAGGGCCTCTCTCTTATTCTTACTGATGTGAGCCACTTTAGGAGACAATAATTTCTGGAAAATTCAATAAATAAATCTACTTCGGGTGAGGCGATAAGAGACAAATGCCAAGTTCATTAGGAGGAGTAGGGACAAAAGAGGTTAATCACAAATATACCTTCCACTTTAAAGTATCAGATTGTTACATGCAAAGGAGGCCCAGAGCTAGAATGGAAAGTTGCTCTGGAACAAGTCAAAATATATGACACAGTGTGCAACCCATTTGCCCATATCAAACAAGAGAGGACCACTGTCCCATAACACTACGTACTAAGGACACCACAACTTCTTCCTAAATTCAGTACAAGGGGAGCAACATTCTGCTTTTATCCCATATTATCTCACATGCAGTATTGTTGCGCCACTTCCTACAAGTCATGGCATACTGCCTCTAGTTCTTAATATAGCTACTGAAGAAAGGCTGTGGAATGCTTAAACTTTTCGAACCAAGTCCTCAATTAAAATAATGAGTCGGACACATGCCTGACCTGGTGTAAAACACCTTCCTATGTTTCTTTAGTATAGGTTTCTTGGCATTTTGGCCAGAGACGGAAATATGTGGACAAAAAGAGTTGTAACCTGATGGCGCCAAAGTCATGAAAGCTTTCCCTTGTGCCTATACTCACAAATTCAGGAAAGACAAAAACTTTGGAAGGCAATGAAAGCCTTAAAGTCCACTACTGCCACCTCAAGGCCACAGTCAGGAAATGGCATTTCATTCACTAATTCATACCATATTTTTCCATGTACAGTATAAGACTAGGGGGGTTTTTTACCAGAAAATTAGGTTTAACGTTGGGGCTTGTCTTATACATGGGTAGTGCTAAGGGGTGTTTTCTTAATTTGGAATCCCCAAATTATACATGAAAAAATACGGTATGTTCCATAATTCCCTGTCATTGCTGAGGCTGCTTGAATTTCAGCCAGTAGCTAAGCTCAGCAGATTCTCCACTAGAGGCTGCCCCTAACACTTGGGGCTTGAGAAGAATAGGACAGGAAATGAATGGAAATGCACTCATAATGAGAGAAAATAATTTTTATCTAGATACTTTATAAGCATTGATTCATCATTCCCAACTTCCAAAAGCTGAGTAGGATTACCAAGAGACCTCTTCAATATCTTAAGAGACAGTCACAAAATGAAATTAAGACACCTGACTGATCAACTTTGTGGAGCAAAATATTTGCCTTCTACAGCATGGGACACAGAACCGACACCTACCTGGCCAGACCTTCCTCATAGAGGTAGATGACAAGGGGGTCATAGGATGTCACCAGAACATATAGCCGAACATCAAATTTGAAATCTGAAAAAGGAACAACACTGTTCAGTGGTCACAAATTGTTCAAAAATTGAACCTAACTAAGAGTTGAGAACAACAGGGTCAGGGGATCAGATATTTCCAGTGAGTATTCCTGAATAGTGATGCTTTGTGAGTTTGGATGACACAACTGTAGTTTTAAAGGGGTGAATGCTTCACAACAGAATCAAACAAAATTGTTTTCCTATTATTCAATAGCCAGGTTCAAATCACCACTCAGTTCTGTAGCTCATCAGGGGACTGGGCCGACTGCTATCTCTCAGCCTAATGTGCTTCATAGGGTTATTGAAAGAAAGTGGCAGAGGGCTAGAACCACATATGCTGCCTTGTGGGAAAATGATTGCTTGTACATGAGAGCATGAGCAAAGTTCTTATTGTTACAGGGTGATTTCATAGCTAGAAGCATCCTTGGAGCATGAACAGCGCGTGAACAGCTCATGCTGTCCCATATGATTGGCTAACGTAGCATAGCCTGATCGCTCGCATGGTCTAGTACGAAGGTCTTTATCTGCTGGCTAGAACAAATTGCTTGGCTTGTATTTTTTGTATCTTTCTGATTTCACACATTTCACACAATAAAAGCTGTGCTGCATTAGCCCTAGGAGCAGCCATATTTCGGAACCTATCATGGTGTGAGACTGATTTTTCTTTGGATGCCGAGCTGTAACTCGACACTGCCTTGAGCTTCCTGGAAGCAATGTAGGATATAAATATAATACATCAATAAATAAAATTCTGAAGCCTCCACATACATCTCCTGAAGGAAAAGTTAACTCAGACACAAACTCACCATCTATGAGTAAAGGGTTGTTGATGTAGCGGGAGACCAAGATGTTCTCTTCAAGGGAAATCTGACTTGGCTACAGGAAGAAACAGATAGCACATTGGAGTGAAGAACAGGACATCTGAATGCTAGCAGACTGTCCCCCAATTGCTGCATGCCAGGGAATGTTTGCCTGATTACTAGGTTAACCAAACACTGTGGCAAAAGCTATTGGGTCGTATCCAATGAAGCTATCCCACTTGTGCAAGAATTTGCTCAATAGAACTTTACATCCCTCAGGCCCTTTCCCAAATTCACCTCCAGGGGGTTGCGTAAAAACCCTGAACAGATTCAGGAGGCACATGGGGCGAGTAGATAAAAATATGATTGGCAGTGCAACAAGTGAAAAGGGAGCATTTATCCTCTTAAATACACACACACCACCATCTGAATGAAATTTGTCCCCCTAAAACAGACATAGGCAAACTCAGCCCTCCAGATGTTTTGGAACTACAACTCTCATCATCCCTAGCTAACACGACCAGTGGTCAGGGATGATGGGAGTTGTACAGTGGTACCTCGTGTTACAAACACCTCGGGTTACAGACTCCACTAACCTGGAAGTAGTACCTCGGATTAAGAACTTTGCCCCAGGATGAGAACAGAAATCGTGTGCTGGCGGCGCAGCAGGCCCCATTAGCTAAAGTGGTACCTCAGGTTAAGAACGGTTTCAGGTTAAGAATGGACCTTCCGGAACGAATTAAGTTCGTAACCAGAGGTACCACTGTAGTCCCAAAACATCTGGAGGGCCAAGTTTGCCTATGCCTGCCCTAAAACATTTGGAGATGGAGAAATGAGATTGCCCACATGGTTGCAGAAAGTTATATTGATTCCAGAAATCTTGAAACAGAGTTGCTATTCCACTTGCAGCTTAGAGCAGAATAGCAAGAATTACCGGTAAGTGCTGCAAAACTGTCTTTATATGAATGCATCCTTGTTATTGTATATAAAGATATGCAAATATCAAACACCAAGTTCAACATTTTCAGAGATTATCCATCTTCATATAATACAAATGCATCAGAGAGCAAACTAGAAGGTAGCTTATTATCAAGCCTGTTTTCTCCTGCTTTGGAGTCTAGGACCTGAACCAATGGATTTAAGTGATAAGAAAGGAGATCCCAACTAAACATCAGGAAGAACTTTCTGATGGTAACAGCTGTTCGGCAGTGGAACAGACTCCCATTAGAGGTGGTGGACTCTTTTTCCTTGGAGGTTTATAAGCAGAGGCTGTATGATGTAGTTGAGATTCCTGCATTGAGGGGTTGAACTAGATGACCCTCGGGGTCCCTCCCAACTCCACAGTTCTATGATTCTACACAATCAAAGGGCTCCCTCTCATATCAAAACTGGATCAGAATTAAGTGGTGGTGTTTCTCCCTTTCAAGTTTTTAATATTATTCTTTCCTTCCAGCAAAAACTGGAATTGTTGACCACATTGCTATGAATGAGGCCTCTGTAACAGGAACTAAAGCTGCAATCCTATGCAGACTTACCGAGGAGTAACCTCCACTAAACACAGTGGGACAAATTTCTAAGTAAGCATGCATAGGATTCAGGCTGCACAACATCAGCAGAGAAAACAACTTCCTTACATAATGCTTTCTGCACCACAGTCCAAATGCCAAACTAGGCAATTCTGTCCAAGGCTTTGAACTGTGAGCACAGAAAAGAACTGTGTGCGACAACTATGATACTTGTGATAGTTCAATATAGTAAAAGCTAATGTGATAAAGTCATGATCAAGGGCTCATATTTTGACAGGAATAGACTGCATGTGGATAAGTCTGAGGGCTGCAACATCCTGAAAGCACAGAACACGGATATGGTTTCTAACAGCAATAAAGATAATCAAGTCTAAAGTGGCTTTCCTATGTAGCAACCACTATTCAAATAAGTTTGGGTATGAACAAGTTAACTACAGTCAACTGGAAAACTTTGTATTTATCTAGAGTGACACACAGAAACAAAAGCATCCCCTATTATCTGCAGGAGATTAAGGCGATTTAAGAATGAGATTCTAGAGAGCACTCTCTAGAGAAGGAGTAAGACATTTGACAGATCTGTGGGTTTAACAATCCTGGAAGAACCAGATATTATGGGAAATAAGCTTAGAGTGCCTTTCTCCAGGTTCTGACCCTTTGTTCACATATGTCTTTCCTTGAAGTGGAGAATAAAATCTTGTGCAGCTCTGGAAACAGTTGCTTCATGCACTTGGCTAGCAGCTGCCTTATTCCATGGGAAAGGAGCCAGGCTGAGAACATATGAGACAAACTGGCCCCTTCAATATGGGGAAGAGAGAGATATATATGAGTGAAAGCAGTGACTCACTGGTCAGTTTTATAGTTTGCCTATTAGTTTTAGGGGACACACACATAAACTTTCCTATCC
The DNA here is from genome assembly GCF_965112155.1 of Podarcis liolepis. NCBI lineage: Eukaryota > Metazoa > Chordata > Lepidosauria > Squamata > Lacertidae > Podarcis > Podarcis liolepis. The sequence goes on from NC_139554.1 coordinate 31,012,667, forward strand.
ATTATGGCTCCTTTCACGACTAGTGATAGACAAGGTAGTTAAAACAGTCAACAGTGAATTTACTACACTGTTCTCCATGGGTGAAATCTATTTACCAAGTGCTAATCTGTGCTGAATGCAATAGATTCAGTTGAGCTAGTTACCTATAGCAAAAATGTCACCACACCCTTGCTTCTCCAGATTTCTGATCAAGTGCTTGGTAAAATTTGCCTCACCATACAGACAACTAGCCTAACATATGAGTGTATGGTCAACAGGACCCCATTACCATCTGATAGCCGCTTCTAATCATTCTGTGGCTGCCCTAAATGTATGGTAACTTTTGCACTATGAACCTCAAGATATCTCCACTTGCCAGAATGGGGATGTGTTTGTTAAGACGTAACATTAGCCAACAAACGAGTAATCTCAGTTCAGAAGATGAGAATGCACAGAACAGTAACCACCTGAACATAACTGCTCCTAGACTTACAAAGTTTTTCTGAATCTACCCCTCTTCTACTGGATACACCCCTGAAAAGATATTCCTATAACCTCTCTGGCAATATGGCGGGAGTCACCTAATCAGCCCTGTCAAGGGAAGCCCTGCACAAAGTTAGTGCTTGTACAACGGAACTTTCCCCCACCTCCCACAGCACCTCCCACTACAAAAAAAAAGGCACACAATGGGAGAGGGCATCGTTCCCCCTGGCAAGCTGGAATGCTTGCACAATGGGAACAACTGGAATTTCACCCAGGAAATTCACTCACAGTTTTAAAACATTCATGTTCCAAGTCAAAGGTCTTATATACACTACTTCCTTGGTAATCAAGACTCAGACATCCTTCACATGTTAAGTAGCAACCAAAACAGTAACACCTATTCTGCTTGCTCCGTATAAGCTCTGTTGTTAGCATTTGACAAACCAAATAAGCAACATCTAACTATCTAATAATTTGCTTAACTGATACAAGTGACAGGGAACAGGACAAGTGCAGCGAAACAGTACCATACTAAGTGTGTTGCTCCTAACAGTCTGAACATTTATGTGGAGGCCAAAACATTATCATGAAATGTTATCACTCACTCAAAGATGCAAGCGACTTATCAAGCTTGGTATATTTAAGTGCTTACATTGTTGATCAAATAGACACCTCGTCCTCTAGAAGATGCCACAGGTTTCACTATCCAGGGTCCCCTATCCTTTGAATAGGAACCTGGTTGAGAAAGAATAAAAATCACAAACACTATCAAATGCTTTACCAAAAGGTTTACCAGACATTGCCACAGCTTCCAGCAATGACTGAATGGAATTTCAGCAGTACTTACGGGCCTCTTTTAGCCAGTCTTTATATGAACTGCTAAAAATTGCCACAGGTGTCTTTTCATTCTGCATCTTTCCTCCTCACTTTATACTCAGTTTGGTCACAGATAGCGACACACAGCAATTATGGGATTTGGAAAATTCACTTGCTTGGTTTGTACTTAGCATAGAAAGCTACCTTAGTCTGAATGAGATCATTGGTGCATCTACAGCTGTATTGTCCACCCTAACCCGCAGCAGCTCTTCAGGATTTCCAACAGGGTTCTCTCCCAGCCCTACCTGCAGATGCCAGAGGTGGAACCTGGGACTTCCTCCATGCAAAACGGATACTCTACCACTGAGCTACAGCCATTCCCCTGTGACTTATGCCTAAAGGATCAAGTGTGCCACTGCACAGGGAAACTTGTGCTGCTTCACTCCTGCTGCACTACCAGCACCCAAGCCATGGTTTGCCTTAGAGCTATGTCCAAACCCAGGCTCGTGGTTTGTTATCTCCCAACCCATAAGCAGTAAGCAAAGTACAAACTTTGGTTACCGATCAAATTTTGTGAACCCCCGTTTGGACATAACGCTAAGTCAAAGTACTGCAACAGCAGCAGGGGAGGAGCAAAGCAGACACAATTCTCTCCCTGTGCACCAGCATGCTTGGCTCATTCACAAAAAGCCATGGTTTGGCTTATGGCTATGTGCAAACCAGACTAAAGTAAGCACAGAGCTCGGGAATCACCCCGTCAAATGGCTGATTTTTTAAAAAAATTAAGGCTTAGGACTCCAAGTCATGTGCCTTAGTATGGAGGAACAGAGATGTCCCACATTTAAATATCTATTTCCCAGGTTTTCCCAATGCATGAATGACCTTCACTGCAAGGATTCAAAGGGTTAAGAGAGGACTTTTCCTAGGGGAGTCATTGAAATATTATGAGTGTCAGTGTCAAAAGCTGACATACATTTTGTCTCCTGGAGCACCAGGAAGGTCATAAAACGAAAAAAGAAAAACACTTCCCGACTTTACTTAATACTTGGTCACTTAGATTCAGTCACTTACAGCAAAACTCTTGATATTCAGCAGGGAGAATGAAGGTCTGAGGGAGCACATGGAAGGTTTTGAATCCATAGGTTTGCTGCATGCGAATGATGTTCTTGTACAATCTGTCCTTTCGAGTTAATTCGTAAGACCTGAAGAGATGTACATGCAGTTTTCAGATGTCGCCTCTTTGTGAGGATCTTTGAAAATTAATTACCTTAACACTCACAAGTTTCAAGGAGCACAAGGAACTTGCAGAATTCTAGCTTGCTCTCTTGCTACTGTCAGTCTGAACACAACATAAAGGTCTGCAGTCACCAACTGATTATTGACTCTCTCCTACTGAAAGCATTCTAAAGGATGGTATGAATGTACCAAGTTTACAGAAAGATTTCTTGGTGGTGGTTCCTCATTCCAATTTCCCTAGAGATCCATTAATTCTAAGCAATAATAGGCAACTCTTTGAGCAAGTATCTCATGGCAAGGGATTTTATTTTATTTTTTAATTTAAAAACTATTTTATTAGTGTTTTTATGAAAGTTTTACTGAGCATGAGGACTTTGGGGATGGGAATTTATAAATCTCATTTGTCCCAATTTTCTACATAAGCTATAAGAGAGACTGAAGAAAAATATAGTGCATATTCAAGTCACACTGCTTATTTGCACCCTTCTATAGAGGCATTTCTATGCAGTCATCACATATCCCCTTACCTGGGAAAGTGGTTGACCTTTTGAATATCTGTGAGGGTTCGTAGAATGTAGGGTTTCAGATGGGATCCTGTCCACATAAGGTTATACTCATTGCTGCTTGGGTGTACCTAAACATGACAAGGAAGTTGGGGGGGAAGTATATTACCAACCAAACAAGACACTAGATTCCAAAACAAAAACAATTCACACAGCCAGTATTAATCCACCTCCACAAGATTTGTTTCTTCGGGTATGTATACAATTAGTAGGTTTCAAAATATCTTACTATACAAAAGGATTGTACATTATAATGTTATCATGTTAGAAACAGTATATATGACAAGCTACCAAATGCAGGAGTGCGCTTTGTCATGCTTTTTGTTTGAACAGCTGTACCTTAGCACACTCCATGCTCTGAACTATATCTGTCTCTTGGCTCTAAGAGCAGGCAAACTTAATTGGACTTTCAGTCTCTTCATATTTAACAAGTCCTGATGAACATACCTCACGGAATCCATGAGCTGACAAAATGCTCCGCACCAGGCGACTGTCTGTTCTCACAATCTTAAAAGACAAGCGATAGCGCTCTGTGAAGAAAGTATCACAAATTAGTAACACCACCCCAGCCACATTATATTTCACTGGCTGCCAAAGGCTGCCAAAGGGAAACAGTGTTAGGGAACTTGACACATTCCATTACAGTGGTGCCTCGCAAGACGAAATTAATTCGTTCCGCGATTTTTTTCGTCTTGCGATTTTTTTCGTCTTGCGAAGCACGGTGTCAGGAAAGTTTTGGAAAAGCTTCAAAAACCACCAAAGTCTTTAAAAACCTCAAAAAAGGCTGCCACGCCGCATTCTATGAGTTGCTCCTCGAAGTCAAGTCGCAACTGTATTAACGGTGTTAAGAAAAAGGAAACAAACTTGCAAGACGTTTCCGTCTTGCAAAGCAAGCCCATAGGGAAAATCGTCTTGTGAAGCAGCTCAAAAAACAAAAAACCCTTTCGTCTTGCGAGTTTTTTGTCTTGCGAGGCATTCGTCTTGCGAGGTACCACTGTATTCCTACACTACTACTTATTATTATTGTTGTTGTTGTTATTAAATGGGATGCAGCAAAACCAATAACGGTAAATTACAAAATTCACCCTGGCCCTCCCTCCCTCCCTCTTTCTTTTTCCCACCTGTTTGTTTAATCAGTTAATTTACTGCTGCTGCACAAGAACGAGCCTATGAACTTTTTAGACTTCCAAACAATGTTCAGCACTTTTAAACTCCTGTTGTTTTCAACAGACATTTTCAGTGCATGTTTAAATTCTTCTCTTAAGAACTTAGAAGGTTGTAACTTGACTGTTTTGATTTATTTATTTATAGTCAAAGCAACACATAACTCTAGTATGTCAAGAGCCATTTCATTTATTTATATGACAAGAAGAAAAATACAGGTAATTTCATTTTATATACTCTTGATGAGATAATGAGTTGCATAAAACCACATTTACCCCCAATCAAGCGGATGTAACTGTCCTTGGTTAGAATAGCTTCTGCATGAAATACCAGGATTGGGATCCTTCTGAATCCACCTGTCCACATGATGCATGGGTGCTCCCTAAAACGGCAAAACACATTTATGAACATATACAGGAAAATGCTAATTATGAAGAGAGTCAGAATACCTGCATACAGCAATCCCTATGTAGATTAAAACTACTTAAAAGTAAAATATAAGCCTCAAGATTCAGAAACATAAAAACAGCAGTTAACACTCTTACGACAAACATTTATTGATGAAGCGTACAGCTAAAATATACACATCTCATTAAAATCTGGCTATCTCCCATTCTTACTTATAATACATTGAACTTTAGCAATTGAGGCAAATGCAATTTTCCTTTTCCTTTTTTCTGACCCAACATTTAAAGCAAGGCATTAAAATGCTTATGAGGGAAAGAGAGATGATTTTGATATTTTATGTAGCATTAGATTGGGCTACAATGTTCAAAGAATTATTCCAAGACAAACCCTTACATTTTCTGCGTGCAGTTCAAATTATAAACTGGCCAGGTATCGTGGCAACCCATGCTTAGGCAACACCTCAGCAAGTCAAATGGCAACACATTACTACACTAAGGTTACATCTCAGCTCAAACACAGAGATGTTGACATTTGTACAGTTACCATACAGCAAAGGGCTTAATTCAGTCTAGAATGTTGCGTAGCAACGCAGAAAAATAAGAAAAAGTGGAGTTGGAAGAAGAAAAGCCAGGGTATAGCATGTGGCAATGTAGAAGGAAATTCTTACTTATAAATTAAGCAAGTCATCATATGCAAAAATGCTTTTGTTTTATCAATATTTCTATTACGTAAAAATAAAATTTGGGTATTTGGGTGGTCTGATAACTATACAGCATGCACCAAAAACTTCACAACAAGTTTCTAGTAAGATAGGAGTCATTATATACCCATCTTCCAGTATTACCCTGTGCTAAAAGACATGTTAGAAACAGAAAGGAGGAACACTTAGATATTCCCCTCACACCAGTTTCACCTCTTTTCTCTCCAAAATAACATATAAACTGGGAGGTGGGGTGCAGTAAATTAAGAGATCTCCTACATGGCTTTATTCTGCCCAAAAACAAAATGATACAAAAACACATGCTAGTTCAAGACTCCCATTAAGGAACAGGAAGGAAAATTAGGATGTACAAGGACTCAGTTGCAAGTAGGCACTTTTGCCTTTGTTAAAGTATGAAGAAAAACATGCTGTTGTTTAAGAGTATACTATACAGGTACATAAACTGACAAGCAGACCAAGAATAAGAATGTTTCTTGCTACAAATACAAAGCAATGCATTTACAGTATTGAAACGGTGAGTGTACTTTTCAGCTGCTGCCTTAACAGTCCTAAAAACAGCAGCTTTAGTTTACTGTTGTTTTTAAGAGATTTCCAGCTCTCACATCACTGCTGTAAACTGTAAATGTGATAGCAGGCCATTCAAGCATATGTTACACAAGGAAGGAAGCCAAAATGCTTGATAGTCTATGTAGTGCTGTCAGCACATCAATATTTCAGCACTCTCCCCACATTTAATTATTTCAGAATTTAAAAAAGTAGTGCACAGCATATACAATATGTCCACCAACATTAAATATTTTCCACCTATAGATGGAGCATGCAAATTATTATATGCAGCATGCTGCTTAGCTAGAGCTCTCAAGCATATTTTCAATATGACCTACAAGTGCAAATAAGCTATTACAGACCCTTCACAAAAATAACCATTTGCCTTCATGTGAACACATGCCCAAGTCTAGGACAATTCTATCTACCTGCATAAAGTGCAAGGAGTCAATCACTGAAGGTGATTATACAGTTGTACACTTCCTTTCCCTTAAGTTCTTTTACACAGGATTCTTTTGATTATTAGAATCCCACATCACTATGTCAGTATGAAGAACAATTTTGTGTCCTCTGATGCCCCAGGTTGTTCACCCTGAACACTGAGCTGGGTCAAGCAAAGATGTTGTCAAATATTTTTCATGCCTACTCTAACACCTTATGTAAGTGGGAACAGAGCCGAGACTGAAGGAAGGTACTTTAGGCTAATTCCTGTTCTGAGGATTTACACTAAGGACACCACAGCTCAGACACTAACACTCACCCTCTTCATGACCCTCAGTTTCCTGGAATAACATGCTGGAGGACAGCAAAATAATCCAGACATCTATGCACTGCAACCAGCTCAGTATTGCTTGAAGTATACTGAGAAAGATGTCTGGACATGCAGACTGGAGATCCCTACAACTGTGGCACTGATTCCATGCTATTCTGTGCACAGTGTGGTATTTCAGACAAAAAAGCAAATGCCTGCCAAAGCAGATTTGGTTGCAAGAAGGAAGGAAGGAAGATTTGGGCCTCAATAAGAAGAATACATAGAATCCCTAGCAGGATGTAACACACACACACACACACAGAGAGAGAGAGAGAGAGAGAGAGAGAGAGAGAGAGAGAGGATACCAGAAATGTGTTATGGGCATTCCCATCCGATCTGAGGTATGATCCATGTCCCTTTCAAGTCAGCAGGCAAAACTCTGACTTATTTAAATAAATTAAAATAGCAACCTTAGAAAAAATAGTGTTCATAGTGTATATCAGTAGTCAAATAAAAGACAGCTGAGAGAGTAAGGTTGTTCAAGTAACCAGATCAAGTTATTAATTATCACTTCTAGAACACCTACAGTCTACTAAACACTTTACAGATATTTAAAAACAAGTATACCTGCCCTCTGGCCAACAATCCAATAAACATACTACAAAAGTAAAAAGTAACCGGGAGGGAAGAGAAAATAATGCAGTTTTCAATTCTTAAGGTAAAGGTAAAGGGACCCCTGACCATTAGGTCCAGTCGTGACCGACTCTGGGGTTGCGGCGCTCATCTCGCTTTATTGGCTGAGGGAGCCAGCATACAGCTTCTGGGTCATGTGGCCAGCATGACTAAGCCGCTTCTGGCGAACCAGAGCAGCGCACAGAAATACCGTTTACCTTCCCACTAGAGTGGTACCTATTTATCTACTTGCACTTTGATGTGCTTTCAAACTGCTAGGTTGGCAGGAGCAGGGACAGAGCAACGGGAGCTCACCCTGTCGCGAGGATTCGAACCGCCGACCTTCTGATCAGCAAGTCCTAGGCTCTGTGGTTTAACCTACAGCGCCACCCGCGTCCCATTTTTCAATTCTTAATACTATGCAAATGATCTTATAGCAACAAGCTGGAATAGAAGCGTCATACATATTACTCAGGAATAGATACTGCTGCCACTTGATGCTAGTAGCATGACTAGTTAGCAATAGGTTTTTTCTCTATTGTACCATTTCTCTATGGCTCAGGACTAACATTTTAGAAGATTCAGACCTCTACATATACAGCATATGAAACAGGATAAGGTTCCCAAACCTCTTGTATTTCAGTATCATCTTCTATTTACCTTCAAGCATTGACAGATCCAGAGCTGCTCAGGCTCTCAGGTTAGATGGATGTTCAAGTACAAACAATTTAGAGAAGCTAAGAAATCACTTGATGCTTCTCACCTTCTCTAAACATGAATACAGATGAGCACAGATCACTACCCACTCTCTAGCAAGCAGGGTTTTATCTCACTTGCCTTGTACTTTGGATAAGAAACAACAAAGTTTTTTTTCCAAACCACAGCACAGGTGAGAGAATAACCTCCACCTTTCAGAGTTCTCCATGCACTCCAAAAGACTTGGGGAAAGAGAGGGGGTTGGGGGCAACCACCAAAGGACCCATTAGTAAGTCATGGCAGTATCTGTTAAAGATGATCAACAACAAGATCATAAAAATTGGTGCTAATTAAAGATAACCATCCAGAAAGAAGCCAGAGCCAGCCAAAGGCATATTGCAAAGGGCGAAAAGTTGCCTCCCAGGAGTCTATTATACATACAGTAGCTCAGCAAACAATTTAATCTTATTTCAACATCCTCCACAGCACCCTAAGGGAAGGGGCCTAGTTTAGTGGATGAGGGAAAGGTTTGCATAGCACACACACAGAGCTCTCTCCAATCTGCCACCTGAGGCAGCTGTCTCACTCTGCCTCATGGTAACAATAATAATAATAATAATATTTATATCCTACCCATAACTCAGTGATAGTGCAAGTGCTTTGCATGCAGAAGATCCTAAGTTCAGTCCCCACCATCCATTTCAGTCCGGCTTTCGCCCTGGTCATGGGACCGAGATGGTTCTGACCACCCTAACAGATGACCGCTGTAGGCAGCTGGATCAAGGCGGGTCAGGGCCGCTGATTCTTGTAGATCTGTCAGCAGCCTTTGACATGGTCGATTACCAGCCCCCGCCTTTTCGACGTGGAGATTTAGGGCACAGTCCTACAATGGCTGCGCTCTTTCCTTTCAGTTCAGGGACAGAGGGTAGCACTAGGGAAGGAGTTGTGGTCACGGCACTACTTGGTGTGTGACGTGCCGCAGGGCGCAATCCTCTCCCCCCCATGCTTTTTAATATCTTTATATGCCCCCTCACCCAGCTTGTCTAGAGTTTTGGTTTCGGTTGCCACCAGTATGCTGATGACACCCAACTTTATCTGTTGATGGGCGGCCATCCTGACTTGGCCCCAGACACACTGATCAAGTGCTTGGAAGCTGTGGCTGGATGGCTGCGTGGGAGCCGGTTGAAGTTAAATTCTTCGAAGACCCTTTGGCTGGGTCGGGATGACATGGGGCTGGTGGGCCAACTCCCATCTCTTGCAGGGGCGCAATTAGTGCCAGCGCCTTCTGTCAAGAGTCTGGGTGTAATCTTTGACAATGCCCTTTCTATGGAGGTGCAGGTTATAGCTACAACAAAGGCGGCATTTTTCCATCTCTGCCATGCTAAGCATTTGGTCCCTTACCTCTCTTGCACTGATCTTGCCACTGTGATCCATGCAACAGTCACCTCCAGGCTTGATTATTGTAATTCACTCTATGTGAGGCCGCCCTTGAAGCTGACCCAGAAACTCCAGTGGGTGCAGAATGCCGCAGCGAGACTCCTTATGGGGTCCTTGACACAGAATCACATTCATCCAGTGCTATACCAGCTTCACTGGCTCCCGGCAGAGTACAGGATCAGGTTTAAGCTGCTGGTTTTAACCTTTAAAGCCTTATATGGCCTAGGACCCTCATATCTACGGGACCGCCTCTCCTGGTATGCCCCACGGAGGACCTTACGGTCTGCAAATACTAACATCTTGGAAGTCCTGAGCCTCAAGGAGATTAGACTGGCCCTGGCCTGGTGGAACACTCTGTCACAAGAGACCAGGGCCCTGAGGGATTTGACATCTTTCCGCAGGGCCTGCAAGACGGAGCTGTTCCGCCAGGTCTTTGGTTGGGGTCTGACTCCCTCTCCCCTTTCATAAGAACGTGCGTGAAAGTGGCCTCCCAATTTTTCTCATAGGCTCATATAAGTTCAGCACAAACAGTTGGGCCTGGTGAGCATTTAAGGTCCCCAACCCTTATCTGAGGGTTGCCATCTGACTGGATTTTATTCTGATCTTGATCTGATTTTAGGATGTATTTTAATTGATTGCCTGATTTTATGTTAATGTGTTATACATTTGATGTTAGCGGCTCTGAGCCTGGTTTTGGATGGGGAGGGCGGGGTATAAATAAAAATTATTATTATTATTATTGTATGCAGTTAAAGGATCAGAGAGCAAGAAAGACCTTGGAGAGTCACAGTCAGTCAGAGTAGAGAACACTGGACTACATGGACAAACAGTCTGATCTGGTATAACGCAGCTTTGTATGTTCATGTATGACTATTCCATCTTCCTGACTCCAGAATTGCAGAACACAGCTTTTCAGGCTCTAAAAGAATACTCAGGTGCAAGTTGAAAACTGATCTTTCATGCATTGTAACCAACCAACACCCCCCACCCTTTTAACAACGAGAAATAATCTTCCAAGTATGGATGATGAGATGCAAGATGTACAGTTTCAATGTCATATACAGGTACCATGTTAACTCACTCTGGTCCTTCCACCGCTTCCTCTTCCTCTGAGGACGAATCTGTTTCTTCCAAGTCCCGAGCCATTCCAACGGGCATTTCCTGTGGACGTTTTCATACAGCCCAGAAACGGTGGCCTCTCAAACTTTCCCCCGTAGAATCAGTAAACCTATCCACCAGTGCTGTTTTCTACAACAACAACAATAAAACGACTGCTTTGAGTAAACTGCAGATATGGAGTACCCTAACATTATTTCCTCCCTTAAAAAAAAAGTCAGGGTGGTGTCATGACAAGAGTGCTGAATCTGTTTATCGAGAACATAGGTAATAATCCCCCTCAACCGCAATGCTTATGAGCGAAGTTACTATTTCACAATATTGCTGAGTGGATAAAATATGATACACCAACCTGAGCTTATTAGAGAAAGGGGAGGATACCAATATGAATAATTAATAACTCTCTAACAGACCACCTTTAATACTGATCTAAGCCATATTTTCACAGGGGCTTCATGCAGAAATGGCAACAGTGCCTCCTCCATTTTGAGAACGCTTATCTATTCTTACTTATTTTATTTGTATTTCTGTATAGTGCATGGCATTATCTTGATGCTCAGAGGTTTATAAATATACCTGATAATATTAAATGAATAAATAACTGGCAGAAGGCTGTACTATGATTGTCTTCCTCCTCCAGGTGAGTTGAGTTACACTACTTGTACCGCTATGGGAATCCACACTTAAAATATCCACTCCAGTCACAACCTGACAGTTACATATATCCTTATCCCAGACATGTTGACATATATCGCCCACTAATTCACCGGCTCTAATCTACCGTCTTGAAAGATTATACAATATACCATAGACTGGAAGGGGAGAGCTGAGAGAGGCGCCTGTGCTGAAAACTTGCCGGTTGTCAGAAGTTCAACTCAGATTCAGCTCAGCACCGTTTCCTTATCAACTTTTTATTCGGTTCACACTCTCCTACTGTGACTTTTGGGGCTCTTTCCCCGGCAGCCCGAGGCAAGCTTTCCTACAGTTCCTTCCTCAAAATGAAACTCAAATCCCTCCCCATACACACGACAGTGGGATAACGTCGCTCCGCAACCCAAAACTGCGGAGTTTGCTCAAAATAAGATGTTTAATTTTAATCAGGCAGCCCTAGGGATTGAGGTGCAGGGACACCGAGGGGAGGGGGGAGACACTGCAAGTGGATAGCGACGTCTCTCAGCCCCAACTTGAAGCGCACACCGTTCCCACAGGACGCATTTGCCCCTCAAACGGGGTCTGTAGGGGGTTGGGGGGGGTGAAAGTGTGAGGGGAAAGTCGGTCCTGCACGTGGCCCTCGGGAATCACCGATGTGAACTCCGCGAACTTTGCTGCTCAGCCAGCCAGGCGGGCCGCCCTGGCCTGGCCCTCTATTTAGGCAAAAGGGGGCTGTTGGGGCGAGAGGCGCCCCTCGCCCTCGGTTCCAAGGCAGGTCCTGTGCCCCCCGCCCGGTCCTTCCTGTCGAGCGGGGGAGAAGAAGCTGCCGCCGCCCAAGCACAACCCGCCTGCCTAAGCAAGCTCTGCAGCTGCCAGCGCCGTCACTGCCGGGCTCCCCCAGCGCCCTACCTGCTGCTTCATCTCCCTTCGGGCCCGGTAGCCGCGTCTCCCGCCGGCGCTTCTCCTGTTACTACAACAACCAACAGGCAACCGTTCCCTCCCTCGCCCAAGACGCGTCTGCGCAAGCGCCGCCTCTCGGCTCCCGCTCGGGTTCCTTCCTCGAGCGCGTGCGCACAAAGGAACACTCGCCCGTTCGTTCGAACCTCTGCCTCTGCTAAGATGGCGTCTTGCAAGATTCCTTCTGTTTAAAAAATAAAGAAAGAGAATGAACCGAGGAGGCCGTAGCGCCGTCGGTTCTTCTAACCCCGCCTTTGATGAAAACGTCACAGCGCCTCAGAAGGGTTCCACGCGTGTGATTGGCGCAGTCGCTTACCCTTCCATGTGGCGCGGAGGAGAGGTCTAGCTATGGGCGTAGCGGCCAATCAGGGGAAGGCAAGCTCCAACAGTGCGCTAATCGTTGCGTAGAGTGCGGGGAGGCGGGACTGGTGCTTGCTGCTGCTGCTCTAGCTTGAGGGAGGGTGGAGAGCTGCTGCGGCTGAGGACCAGGTAAGGCGATGTAGGGTGTCCATTGATGGGTGGGGTTGCATTTTGGGGGTGGAGGATAACGAAGAGGCGCGATGTGGATGCGGGTAGGTTTGGAGGCAAGCGAGCAGGTGGCATTGCAGCGTGGGAACTGAATTTGGGCGAGTTGAGGGCATTCCTAAATATGACAAACGTTGTAGGTACAAACGTTGGTCCCTTCCGTGGGAGAGGGGCGAGAATGGTTAATGCTAGGGCCAACTACAAGGCTGCAAAGAAGCGAGTTAGCCTTTAAAATCATCATTCCTAAATGCAATCGTCTAAACTGGATATAGCTATATAGGCACAAAGCTAAGCATCTTAATAGGAAAACCAACTGTGCCTCGTGCTCCCTTTTTCCCCCTTGGGCAGCCAGCTATCTCTGCTATAGATTAAATTAGGATTTTGAACATAAAATGATTTCTCAAGACTGATCCTCTCTCCAATAGCCAATTCTAAAAGTATTTACTGTGAAATAAGCCCCGCCGTGTCCATTGTGGTTTAACCTCAAGGCAGCATGCAGAGGATCAAAGTAAAGACAGCTAGCTACCAGTCCTATCTGGAAGAAAGGCCAGTGGCTTTGTGGACGATGCGGGTGAGATTTCCATCTTTGTAATTATTATGGAATGCTATCGTATAGGGCAAATTGGATGGAGGGGAATGATAAAATAAGCTTATGGCCCTTGCTGTGATTCTTATGAAGCCCCTTTACGCTACTTTAGGAAGAAAGGTTACAGACATAGTTAAAGGAGGGTGACTGAATTATGATGCATGGAAGCATTGTGAATTCTGGGTTCTGTCTTTGTTCCCATTAGCAGATTGTGTTTTGACACTTCAAGATGAGCCGTTTCCTGAATGTACTCCGTAGCTGGCTAGTTATGGTGTCCATTATTGCCATGGGGAACACAGTGCAAAGCTTCAGAGATCACAGTTTCCTCTCCGAGAAACTATACACTGGCAAACCAAGCCTCGGTAAGATGCACAGGTTGTCATTTTTGCACTCAAGAAATGTTGGAACCTTAATCCTGGGTTTTCTTGCCTGAGCTCTGAAAATTTTTGTTCAGATTTCAAAATAACCCACCTTCTGCTTACTTAAACTTCTAGAGGTGGCTAGTGCTATTTTTGCTTGAACAGTGACAGCTTGAAGGCCGCTAAATGTGTTACAAATTTAGGTGAAACGCTCTGCGTACCTTTGGTATACCAAAACCTCAATGATGTGTAAAAAAAAGAGGCTTGTGTTTGTTTCACTATTTGTACATGAAATGGAGAGCAGGGGCCCATTATAGCTTTCTGGAGCATGTGTATGTGGTGAAATAAATATAAGACCACATAGTTGCAAATGTGTCAGACAGCCCTTAGGAACATAAGGTGCAGCTTTATACCAAATTGATCCATTGGTTCACTTATTTACTCTTTACTCTTGCTGGCAGTGGTTCTTCTGGGTTGCAGACGTAGGAATTTTCCACCCCTATTTGGAGATGCCAGACTTTGAACCTGAGACCTTTTGCATACTATGCATGTCCTCTGCCATTGAGTTAAAGCCCTTTCCATTAATCTCCCTTTCACCTGTAGTGATATTCTGCCACCTCATAATGCATTATCGCAGAAGATAGTGCAGTTCCATATCCACATTGGAGTGGTCTCAAGCATTTACTGCAGTACTAAAACGAGCATTTTCCATGGGTCCTTATGGGCTTATTTGCTTCAAAGTGAACGCACAGTTCCACATGTCCTTTGATTCTACAATCAGCCAATCCACTATATTTCCCCATCTAAGAAATACAATCTCAGACACTTATGTAATACAATTATACTCACGGTACAAGAAGAGTCTAGCAAATCCTGCCATATTATGAGCTTTGGGCATTTCCAGACATTATGGTCCATCTGAAAAGACTGTGCTGCTGGCACTCAACCACCCAGATGACATCATCCCAGCAAAAGTTCCCATTGCAGACAATCACTGTTGAACAGCATTCAAGCCACTAACCAGAATTGTTAGTAAAAAGTATCTCTTGGCCCAGCAAGTGCAAATATTATGGATGTATTTTTATGCAGAATAGACCTTATGATAGAGGCATAGGCACCTATTGAAGCACTGCCTGGCACATTATGAAGCTCTTCCACACCATTTTGAATTCACTGCCACCTTTTCTAGAATATTGTCCCCTTCAAAGCTATACATGCGTTCCTGTCCAAAGCTGAATAGCTCATCTACATTTTTTAAGACTAGTCCTTCCACCCCAAACACAACCATATACTCTTATGTGTACAGAGACAGGGACCTGCTGTCTTCAGCTGAAGCACCAGTAAACCAAACTTCAAGTAAACGAGTAGTTTTAATTAACTGCTAGTAGCATTTTCCCTGCTCCCTTGTGTATTGATAGTAGCATTACTCCATCATTTGGAAAGAACTTGACCCCTACGACGCTTTCCAACTCCATTAGTCTTGAGCCCTATCCATACCTACTGCTTAGCTTTGCCTAGATTGGGAGAGTATCTGAAAAGATAGTTGCCCCCCGCCCATATATACATAAAATGTGTGGTTGTTATGCTGCAGTTCATGTGGCTGCCTTTGTCAACTCCACCATGATGGCAGGCAGGTGGACGACTTGGTGGCAGGCAGCCTAGGCCAGCTGTTTAAACGGGAGGATGTGCTTCACAGAGTGATTTTGGAAAGCGCTTCCCAAATGGTCGTCCCCCTCCCACCAGTAACCATGGCTGCAATAAGGCTTAATGGAGAAGGGCAGGTGCTTCAGAGTGGTTTGTTAAACTGCTTGGTGAAGTGCCTGCTTCGTTTCCTTGGCCACCTGCCTGCCATCACTTTGGAGTTTGCCAAACTGCTCTGCGAAGCCCTTGACCCCTCCTTTAAAAGATGGCATGGGCTGGCAGGAGCAATGGGCAGAGGGGCATGGGCTGAACTGTGGAGGGGGCTGTGAGGGGATGGGTAAGGGGTCAGCAAGCATAGAGGTTGGTCATGTGTAAAGGGAGGAGGGGTGGACAAAGGGGTCAGTGGGGTTAGTGAGCGGAGCTAGCGGAGGCGACAGACCCTAGTAATTCTATATTTGTTATCTCTACACAGTAAATGGCCTCCAGGCTCGGACCTTTGGCATTTGGACCTTACTCTCCTCTGTAATTCGCTGCTACTGTGCCATTGATATCCGCAACAAGACGTATGTAAAATAAATGCTAAAGGGGGTGGGGGGTGTTGTCTTACCCACCTCCCAATCATGTACACACTTGGGTGCCACAGTAACACTTTTCTATTCCCCTATAGCTGGGGTTGGTAACCTGTGGCCCTCCGAGTGTCGTTGGACTCCACCTCCCATCAGACCCAGCCAGCATGGCCATTGGTCAGGGAAGATGGGAGTTGTAGTCCAACACTTATCTGGAGGGCAATGGTTTATTTATTTATTGGTTCTTATACCACCTTTTTTTGCCAAGGCTCTAGAGCCGATTTACAATTTTACACATCTTATACCGGCAATTAAAAATAAAACCCTCCCCGTGCCCTTCCTTTTCCTTCTCACGTGGCTGATGGTGTTGGTTATATGAGAGGAGGGAATAATCTGGCTGGTGCAGACCCTCATGGTGTCACTGCCTGATTCCCTCCCGGTTATCCTAAACTCTTTTATCAAGTAGCTTGTGCAGTTGAGACAGCAAGTGTTATTTTCTTGAAATGCTTCATTTGCACAGGCATGAAGGAAAGACTGTTTGGCATAATACTGATGCAAAATCAAAATGTAGGCAGTTATTCTATAGCACATGTTTGTTTAGAGGTCTGGAATAAAAAGTGGAAACACTCTAATTAGGTATTCGCCCTATCTTTTGGTGATATTTGGATAGCTCGCAAGTACAATTTCAGTCATCTTCTGTTGGAAGTTGTTTTTGGAACTTCTATTCCATTCTTATATTTTGTGTCGGTGATTTCCAAGAAAGCCATATGCATGAATGGGCTGAGCTTATGTTTCTATTTGGCTTGACTTCAGCATTAGCTTGGCACTGTGTGTGCTAAGAGACCTAGTTTGCTTGTCTGAGAGGTCAGGAGAGCCTCTGCAGGAGGCTTAAGGTGGGACAACAGTCTACTGTCTTGGTCTTGAACTGCCAGTGGAAGGCTTCCTGTGATAAAAATAACAAACTGTTAAAGGAGCAGTTGATGGATAAATGCAAAGAGCTTTTGAAGCTGGTAACCTTTTTATAAAAGAAAAACAGGTGGGAGCATTTGAAGTCTGGTTGGATAGTTGCTTGGAGAGATTTATAAAAATAGCAAGTTGGGCATATGGGACCTCTATAAGGAAGCACAGCTCTGAGTTCACCCACAATAGCTTTCAGTCCTCTGCAATAGACTGCCTGCTCCTGATCTTGACATTTTAAAAAATATACCCCCACAAACCCCTTTCTCTTGTTGCTTGCATTTTCATCACTCTTTCATCTGCATTGACAGGGTTCCCTTCCTTTGCCTTCCTATTCCGCTGGCAGATGAAGCAAAGTGACAGTGAAGCACACTTCCCAGAAAGTTAAATTGTACTGAAATCAGTAAGACTGACATGTTTATAATCATCAGGATGAAGACCATTCTTCCTCCTTTCACCCCTTGCCCTCCATCATCCCAGTCCTGGTTAAAGCATCCTCAGTTACAGAAAACTGGCCATTTACACAATTTGCAGTTTGATTTTAGTTGTGCAGTCTGCTTTATTTATTGCATTTCTAGATCAACCTTTCCTCCACAGAGCTCAAGCTGGCATACACATTTCTCTCCTCCACATTTTATCCTCACAACAAGATTAGGCTGAAAGATTGTGAGTGGCCCAAGGTTACCCAGTAAGCATCATGGCTCAAGCTGGGGTTTCAACCTTGATGGCCTAGGACTGGAAAGCAAATGGCATACAGTATATAAACATACCAGGGTTTTCGTTTCTATTTCATATATTTATTTAAAATCACCATGATTGAAATAATACATTTGCAAACACAATTTAAATGTCACTTATTTACAGAGAAAGATGTGGACTTGAAAGCACAGATTAAGTTTCACAGGGCAAAGTTTTTGGATTGCAATTCTTTTCTTAAACTGCCAGTGCTGCAAACATACTTAAAGTAAAATGTAGCCATTTCGTCCTCATTCATTAGTAATACTTCCATGGCTTCAAAGCACTATGCTGTCCCATTACCCTCTGCGCAAGCATAACTGATCAGAGTTTAGCTGAGGAGCCTGTTCCAGAGATGCAAGCCAGCTCACCCTCCTTCCACTCTGTTGGCTCGACAGGAATAATGTGTGAAAAGCCACAGTAGTGCTCTTTTTTTATCATCGAAGTTGGCAGCTTCATCTCCCATTTCCCAGAGTGGCAAGGAACTGCATGCTGAGAGGGAGCTATTTGTACTGTGTCATTTGACAAGGTGAGGTGTACTTTTAAAGGAGAATGGGCACTCGGTCTGTTTGCTGAAACCTGTCCCCAGTTCTTTTCCAGTTGTGATGTCTATTTAGCCCTAATAAGAAGAGGGATTTAGATAATACCAAAGTAATTTTTTACCATGCAGGTGAGGGAGCAATGTTGGTTGGTGGGATGTACTTCTGGGAAGACATAAAGGGTTGTGCTGTATGTGTAGGTTTTCAACATTTTGATGGTAAATTGAGGGTCACTTCAAACCTGGTTATTCTCGAAGTCACTATAATTTTTAAAACAAAACTTTTAAAATAAAAAAATCCCAGTTGATTTTTATCCATCTTGCTTTAACCAAAGCAATACCAGCTACCACAACTTGGTGCACCCCTTGCCATCCATGCTCTTAATCATATTAATCAGCCTGGGGAAGGCCATATATCCCATGTGGTGACTAGTGGGTGGAAGATGGACTGAACCAGCTCATCTGAATTGCCATTTGAGCAACGAAAGAGGCTCTGTCATTTCCAAGAAATGCAGAAGCCAGTCTAGCATGTACCTGTATTACCAGATAGCCAGTGTGGTGCTTTCCAGATGTTCCTAGACTCCAATTTCTATTATCCCTGACCACTGGCCATGCTGGTGGGGTCTCATGGGAGTTGGAGTCCAACAGCATTTTGAAGGCATCATCATATTTGCTGTCGCTGACATAGTGCAAAAACGTGAGTGTGTTTGCTTTGTGTGTTTTTTAACTCCTTGACTCTTAATTTCTTTGTCGGCATCTTTCTGTGGCCTGTAATAATTCTCATTTTTTTGTTCTCTCTGGCAGCCTCTATAACATCACACTTTTGACCTTCTTCCTTGCCCTCGGCCACTTCCTCTCTGAAGTGTTTATTTATGGCACAGCAGCTGCAACAATCGGTGTCTTGGCACCCCTAATGGTGGCAAGTAAGTAGAGCCCATTCTTTTTTGCCTGGTGCTTGGCTTGTTAAAGCTGTGGCCTGCTTTTCCCCTGAGAAGATCACAAACTTTCCCTGCGATGGGTTGGTTGGACAGGCTAAGTGACAGTGATATGGCCAAAGCCAGCAAGTAAGCTTCATAACCGAACAGAGCTGAAATGGGGGTTTTAGTAACCAAATGCAACTAGCACTTCCTAAAGATATAGAAGGGGTAGCAATGTCCTCTGCTTCCTCTCGTTTTCCACCTGTCTCAGGTTTCTCCATCCTGGGTATGCTGATTGGGCTGCAATATCTTGAAGTAGAAGCAACATCGCAGCTCAAGAAACGGAACTGAAGTTACGGATCCCCTATCAGCCTCCCAGCCATCGTCCAGTGTCTACTACCACATTGCCTCCTTGACTTTCCCTCCTCATCCTGTACCCTGCAAGTGGTCAGATCGTTCTTGGGACTTCAGTCATCCTTTCTTTTGTTTGCAGTTGATTTTGATCTGAACAGGCAGTACTTGACCTGCGACCAGTGGCAGACGCGGAGCCCTGAAGAGCTGTTCTAAACTGGGTGTGGGTTTCCCTGGTGGAGGGCGCCTTCCTGCATTGCAGGGGGTTGGACTAGATGACCCTTGGGGATCCCTTCCAACTCTATGATTCTTAAAGCATCCTCCGTTCTGGTGGTGGGAAGGGAAGAGAGGGCTATAGATATCTTGCCCCCATCACCTTTGCAGGGGAGGGGAAACGTAGTGCTGCCCAAAATCCAGTGGAGACTGGTATTGTGGGAAGAGGCCAAACCAAAGTCATCATGGCACATAGTAGCTGTGTGTTTGTCCATAAGCATGGTTTTTCAATAAACAGGCAAAAATTGTGCAGAACTTCAGCTTCTTTTTATCTGGTAGGGAAAAGGAGAGATATCAGATTTTCTGTCTGTTTGTCTGCCTGTCTGTCTGTCTGTCTCCTTAGCAAGAGGTACCATGACTTTTCGTATTCTTCATTTTAGGTTCTGGGGAATCTGCTTTGGCAATTTCCCCTTTAACATAACAGGCTGTCGTTCTAGATAATGTCTCCCTATTCCCCTCACCTGTCCTCTCATTCCTTCCTAAGGTAGCTGTGTACTTCCTTCAAGTCTCCATTTGGCACACTAAATTCAAGCGTAAGCAGGCGACATCTGTATAGTACTGTTCTTGACTGCCTTATGAGAAGAGCTAGACCAAACCTCAGGCTTCGAAAAGAAGCTTGGCATAGCAAGCTAGTTAAAAAAAAAATAGTATTGCATAGTTTTTGGGTGATAGAAGTAGGAGCCATGTAGAACAGAGGAGACTTGAAGAGACAAGTAGAGAGATTGGATTCTCACTGCTGCTACAAAAAAAAGGCCAGGTCACCTCCTCCTAAAATGTTGTCTTATTAACTGGAATGCCTGCTGCTGAAGTCACAAAGATGAGGACACATACGCCTCTCTTTACTAGAGTACAGCATATACGTGGAGAGAGTGCTGTTGTTCCCAAATCCTGCTTGTGGGTTTCACACGGGTGACTGGTGGGCCACTGTGAGAACAGGATGCTGGACTATATGGGCCACTGGCCTGATCCAGCAGGCTCTTCTTTACGTTCTTATAGGTTTGTTATAGGTTAGTGCTGGGCCGGCCCAACCTAGAGACAAACTAGGCAATGGCCCGGAGTGCCAAAATTCCAGGAGCATCTGCCTCAGCTATGCAAATGCCTTGGAGAGACACTTGTGAAAGAGATGCCCAGAGGCATCTGACCCCTTCACAGGCTGAGTGATATCCCCTGCATTCTAGGTATCTTAGGATGGTGAGATACTAACCTATTTAATCAAAGGGTCAGGCCCATTTTCATTTTGGTGCTGAACAGATCTTTGTAAGTTAAGTTGTCCTTTCAATCGGGGTGGTGAACGAATGCTAAAGGGTTGATTTTCCCTTTTTTTAAAGTGCATGCTAACAGGTGAAATTGGGATTCTGATCTTGTTGGTAATGGTGCTCAGTATTTAGTCCAGCTGCTCAGTATTTAGTCCAGCTGAAGTAATTTGCAATGCAAATAAGTATACTAAGCTACTGAAACTGAAAATAAAAATTGGAAAATAGTAATGCTGGTCTTAATCATTTAATGTGCTACTCTTAGGTTGTTCAGCATACGGTGGAACATAAGGAGGGCGAGATTTTAGCTCTCCCAAGGCAGTACATCTGACTTACTTACGGAATATTGTAATACAGAATGGGGGTCATTTCCCTCAGCATCTTTTGAGGCTGCACAGCTCTTGGAAAGTTGCATTCCAGGTAGCCCAACTTGGAGCAAAACTGCTAAACATGCTGCTAGAAGATGACGGTACACTGAATTGATACTAGACCAAACTCTAAGCATATGCAACATTGCACTGTATGTGTTTCATTGCACAGAAAAGGGGCTAACTGAAAAAAACAAAACCTGGAAGGTGCATCAAGTATATATAGTGCCCCCAAAGTTCATAGGTGAACATATGAGAATGTCTGTGAGCCAACCAAGCAACAACAACAGCAACAAAAAAAGCCAGAACAAACGTAGAAAATACCATTGTAGGTCACAGAGAGGCAGGATGGAGCTAGAAATCAGCTGTAGCATACAGAATTCGGATCCTTAACTGAGGCATCTGGCTTGGGTGGTATTTGTTTCTAAAAATCTTTTATGAAAACAGACGAAAGGGATTTGGCCTCTTGCCAGGTATAGCCACCTTTGAACTGCATCAGCTCACTGGATCAGGCATCCATTTATAGCTAAGTAAACAAGGCATTTGGTGTCAGCCCAAGCATGAATGATGCTATCAGAACATTGCTGTATCCTAACTGTTTGAACTTGAAAGACTAGCGCAGGCATTCCCAGACAGTGCCAGAGCACTAGTTATTTAAGAGACTCTGAACCCAAAGCACCCACTCACAGAGGAGCACCTCCCCATGTTACTTTCTCCCAACACCCAAAATAATAGACACAATAATGGCGTTAGAAAGGGCAGTAATCAGAAACTGTTCAGTGAATATTTTAACATCTCAGACACTGTTACTGGCCTTAAAGGATCATTTGTAAACAAATGTTGAAGGAAGACTCCAGCGTGAAACCAATTAATTGTAATTTTGCAAGTTGTTAACATTTATCACTTGTGTGGCTTGAAGCAAGTTAGTGGGTTTTTAGCTCGCTAATTTCAAGTGCTAATTACATGACCAATACCAGCATCTTTGTGTTACCATCGATACTGTTCTGTGAATAATCACTGTAATTATTTACATAAGTTCAAGTTTCAACACATTAGATTGTTTTTTTACATTTCATTTCCCTCTGACCTCAGTGTTCCTTTAGTGACATACCCTTAGAATTAAGTTCAGTTTGTTTTGAGTAACAGAACTGAAAAAAGAGCTTAAAAATCCACTTCTGGTTACCCAGAAAGTTACCCAGTATAACTGCGGAAGGTGGGGGAGGGGGAGAGATTTTGGTGCTACTATCAACAATAGGGAGTTGGAAATCCATTCCAATCTACCACAGACCATTCAGAGATACAGATTTATCTACTGACCTTATTGCACCACAGATTTATTCGAAAACGGGTGCACTAGTGACTTTTATGCAATTTGCTTCTAACATTCACCAATTTGCTTCTAACGTTCACCCGAGCTTGCAAAAAGTGATGAGCAAAGCAATCAAGTGAATTAGCTTCATGGGTCACTTTTGGATTGTTGGCCAATAAGCCAGAAAAGATAAGAGCAGCATGGGGGGCAGGGTTTGCATGGGCTGGGAGAGTTAATGCTTCACCATAAAAAAAATAAAAATGCATGTGTAAGAGCCTGCCAGTCCCAGAACCTACCTCTTCAGATAGGCTATAGCACTAGACAGATTTCCCTGGATAAGGAAATGGAAGCAGTATATGCAAAGAGAGTGTGTAGGCAGGCCTGAATGAGGATAATACAAAGCCAGGTGTTGGATCTATGGTTCCTTACCTCCAATTAATGTGAAAGCCTCAACGCTAACTTCCCCTGTTTCTATGAAGAATGGCCATACATTGCCTGGATATGAATAGCTAGACCTCAAACAAAGAAGTTAGCAGATACAACTTACCTCCATCAAGCTACAAGTTTAGTACCATTCAGTGGAAATAGGAAAGACAAAGTTGTGGACAATCCCTGAGATCCCAGAGATACAGAGGAGGGTGAATAGATCAGTTTCATCGCATTTATTTTATTTGTATCCAACCCTTCAAGGAGCTCCATGATATGCTCTTCCCTGTTTTATCCTCACAACAACAACCCTGAGAGGTAGGTTGGACTTAACAGAGAATGGAGGACCCAAGGTCATGAATTAGGCTTCATGACCAAGCAGAGATTTCAACCTGGGACTCCCTTGGCTCTCTCAGATGAGTTTGGGGGCCTTGTTGTGAATGAGATTAAATTATAAGGATACTTGTCCAATTTAGAAGTGCTATGGGGGCGGGGAGCAGAGTGTTGTGCATTTGTTCTAAAACCATCAAATGCTCATTGGTTTTAGAACAGTATTTGAGGTAGCACTACGTAGCTAATGCACACAAAAATACATTTTTTATAGTTACACAGTGCTTTCCAAATAATAGCAGGACACATCCTAGTCAAAGAGCCAGTGGCGTAGTGTGGGGGGTGCCAGGGGTGCCGGCCGCACCGGGTGCAACATTTGGGGGGGCGCGTTTGGCCGGCCCTCGAGGAAGAAGGAACCCCACTGTCCTCGGACCTCCTCCGAAGGCTGACGGTGGGGCGGAGAGACCTTCTCCCCGCGCCAGCCTTCGGATGGCTGTCCTGAAGACTTGTGGTGGGAGCAGTGGCGTAGCGTGGGGGGTGCAGGGGGGCCTGCTGCACCTGGCGCAACATCTGGGGGGGCGCGGAAGAGACTCGAGTGCTAAAATCCACGGGTTAGGGGGCGCAAATTACTTGCCTTGCCCCGGGTGCTGAGAACCCACGCTACGCCACTGCAAAGAGCTCATAAACCAAGCCCAAATTCCCAATACATTGGCAACAGATACTATACAACACGATCTGAACAATGAAACTAAGAGTTGTACAGGTATTCGGTATAACTTGATGCCTTCAAAATGAAGGGAAATTGCACTCTAATTTGGAAATGGCACTTCTCTGTCTCAGATGATCGTGGTATGCATGGGGTGGGTGGGGGATTTCTATATGGTTCAACTTATAACCATTTCAAAATACACAAGGTTCATCTTCTGTCCATAAATTAAATGGCACTTTTCGACCCCTGATCAAAGGTGAATTTCCATGAAATATATATGGTTTAAATAATTTCCATAAACCACAAAGCTAGCCGCTGCATACTGTGATTGCTTCCAACACTGGCCCGTTTCTCTGAAACAGCCATCCTTAACAAATTTGGCAATTTGTTGCCAAATTGTTGCATTTCCAGTGTTTCCTGTGTTGTCGTCCTGTGTTTTTTCCAGACCTGTTTTATGACATTTTTCCTGCCTCTTGCAATAAAATGCAATTGCAGTTACTGCTTGTCCTGTGTGTGCTGGCAAAACATTATCAAAGCTTTTAAGACTTCCTACGCCTTTGATTAAAGTTTCCTCAAAGTTTAATTGCTTCTTGTCCAGCACTGGTGGGACAATTAGTGATACGTTATACTTTTTGGTTAGCTTATGTTCAGGGGCTTTAGTTACTGCTTTCCTTACATCGTTTTTTTCTCTTTCTTTGAAAACAGTGTTATTTAATTATAGAAGAATAAAATGATACAAGGAAACCAGTAATTAAATTTATGCACCCCTCCTCCAGGAAGAGTCAACTTTTAATTAACACTGTAGGGGCTCTTCATTGAATAGGACTTTCTTGTGAATAAATATTACAGAGGTCTATTTGGAACCTCTGTTTTATTGCTGCTTCCAGTCAGTTTGTGGAAAAGCAGTATCTCAAATAATACTAAAAAGCTGTAGTGTGGAAGCAACCTATGACAGGCTGTCCTTTTCAAATATTCTTTAAAAACTATTTTCCCCATAACATTTCTGGAGTATTGCCATAATTTGGGTAATAAGAGAGCATTCTCATTTCAAAACTACCGTCCGTTACTTAAAAAAGAATCTTCTCGGGGCTTGATTTACTAAAATATAGTCTACCAACAGGAAGTTTTGAAGGGGAGAAAGCTTCCCAGTGAGGTCTTTCCCCTGTGGCAAATCATGAGTTGCGCTTCAGTTTGGGCTGCTCACAGAGCAAGTGCTTTCTTGTTCTCCCTGAGGAGCAAGGATCTTCCTCTGGATCCATTTCATATCCCATTCAGTAGGTCTGCTGGACACATAACAGGATTAACAAATGGTTGCTCTCAATCCATGCAGTGGAAGAAACTCTGGATTCAGTGATTTGGCTGCAGTGGCCAAGACAAGCTATCTTCCACTGAGCAACTGCTGCCTTTGGTCCCTTGGCAGAAAGGGCACCAGGACACGCCACCAGGACTGAGGAGCTGGCTCAGGTGAGGGTGACTCAAGTCCTGTGCATTCCTTTCCAGCAGCAGCTTCCTAGATTGTCCTCAGATGCTGGGCTACACCAAGTGTAGTGGGAGGTACAGATGTCAAAGACGAGAATGGAGGTTGGTGGTGGCGCCAGCTGGTCCTCAATCTCCCACCATTAGAATTTTGATTCCTCATACAGCGGCACAGTGCTGGTTTGAGGCACTTTTCCCAATGTCTTCTGAAAGTCAGAGAGAGAGAGAAGGGGCACAGTTAGGGGGTGCTCAAAGGCATCAGACAGCAGGAACCTATTACCACACCAAGGTTGCAGGTTCGATCCCTGTTTGGGACAGCTGCATATTCCTGCATTGCTAGATGACCCTCAGGGTCCCTTTCCAACTCTACAATTCCATGATTCTATGAATATATGCTCCTGAGAAGCATTGCGGCTCTTGCTTTGGGTCCAAATATCTTGAGAGGAAAGGAAAGATCCCAAAGAAGAACACGTACATTCCATTTTCTCTTACCAACAGTGCCTAATCCTTACTGCTGCTCAAAAAAGGTAACAAAGCCAAGTTAAGAAGAAAGAATTCACCCTTAGCTATGAAAAGTGAATTTCATAGGGAAGAATAGTGCTTGGGAGAGCTCTGCTTTCCAGAGTGATGGGAGTATCAATCCCCAGAATTGCCCTTCAGCACTACCATGTTGTGATGCTGTTTCTAAGTCAAGTCATTGCCTTAATCAAAACAGCACAATCCCAGGTACAATGTTCCCCATCTGAGAAGGCAGGGGCTGATGGGAATTGTAGTCCAGAACAGCTGGAGGGCATCAGGTTTGTGAAGGCTGCAATGATACAATTGCACCAGGAATGCCCTTCGAGTCGTATCTGTATCCACGCTGCAGGAGCTAATACTGCTTATTCATGTAACAAGTATTTTAAAATCCTGGAGGGATCTGCAGAGAAGGAAGTGGTGCAGGAAATTTAGCCAATTACAAGCTACAAACTCTTGCCTTGTTTCTGTCTCCTGACCACGCACGCCATCTGCCTCATCAATTCTACACATTAAAAAGGGTCTGGCACCTCTCCACAAGGAAGCTTGCTGGTGCCTAATGAAGTTATCCATTCATAACAGTAAGGGCATATGCACATACAAAGTGGGTAGAAATATATGGAAACTATTTAACTGTCATGGCCCAAAGAATCCTTGGAATTGTGGCAATTCTTTGTTAGAGGAGCATGGTAAGGCAATGTGATGTCCTCCAGATGTTGTGCCAGCCACCACTGTCACCGGCTAGCAGTGATAGGAGTTGGAACCCAATAAGCATTTGGAAGGCACCACATTGGCTACCCCTGTTAGATTCTCCCCACTGCCTTCGCCAAAGAGTGAAATTCCAAGATTTCCCGGGGAGAAGGATTGAGTCTGTTGTGCTCTAAGAGCACTGTTGACCCAGATCCCACAGAACAGAGAATGATGGAGGTAGATCATTCATCAGGACTTGGCAGAGAGCAAAGTCAAACGTGCTTGCTACCTGTGATCAACTTGCCTTCCATAGTTAATCTTCAGGAAATTGATGCCACATAGGAGGCAGCAGTGTCTCTGTGTGGGATAAACCTATCCACAAAGAGTGGAGTCTTTCAAAACGCCACAAGCCTTTACATTCTTTTGGGACAGGTGAATATTTGCAGTTGTCTGGAGAGGCAAATAAATGACAGCTAGACCAGCCATTCGCTGAAGGTTACTGATCCTTTCGTGGAGAGAATGGTTATGTATGCAAGGCTGCCTCTCTATTTTCACCAAACAATAATTATGGCTCAGTTGTACAAGTTTCCAATAGCAAGCCAGTGAACGCTGTTAGAACTGAGGTACAATAAGGTTCACAGACCCTCAAGTGTCCCTATTTCCCAGGGACATCCCTGATTTAGAGAAGCCATCCTGGTTTCTGATTTGATCCCAAAATGTCCCTATTTTCATTGGATAAATATTAGAGGGTATAGCGTTGTCCAACCCCTGAGCCATCTGAAGGCAATCCTATATAGGGAAGTGGGTTTTTAAAATGTTTTTATATGTTTTTATATATGTTGGAAGCTGCCCAGAGTGGCTGGGGCAGCCCAGTAAGATGTGTGGGGTACAAATAGTAAAGGGGTTAGCAGCAGGGAGGCGAGGGAGATGTGGGGTGGCAGGGTGCCCAAATCGTGGGGAGGGGGGTGTTGATCGCCAGAATATGGCAACCCTAATCCGGTGATCTACATCAGACTTTCCCAACCTGCCCTCTTCTCCCCACCCCCCAAAAAGATACTAAACAATTGTGCACAGTCTGTTGCAAAGATTAGAACAGACCATGCTTAGCTGAGCAGAAGTAAAACAAAAATCCCCATCTGCCTCACAAGTCAGGGCCTACAGATCTTTGCATTCCTTTATCACATGCTGGTGGAACTGGTCAGCTGTGCCAGAATATACTGCACAGAATGGCAGATAAATAGCTATTTATAGCTATAAATGGCAGATAAATAGCCATTTATAGCTATAAATAGATAAATAGCCACCAGCTAGGAACCTGCTCCTAGGTGTTAATGCCCAGGTCCAAGCCTCAAAATGCTAACACACTGGTATATTTATAATGCATCTCAAAAGCCTGGCTCATAGTGCAATTGTCCCAATGATTACTTGGTATGGATTTAAAGCCATTTGGTACTGAGGAAACATTGCCTAAAGGCTCCATCTGTGCTAGAAGCAGCAGGGAGGGCCCTGTCATTCATCTGCCTGGTGGGAGGGAAGGAGTCCAGCTGCAGGGCCTCAGCCTGAATGAAGGTTGGGGAAACCTGGAGGATATAAAAAGCCTCAGAGAGAACTCCAGAGAACATCCGGGGATAACTAGGCCTTTAAGTGCGGGCCTGCCATACAAAGAAGGCCTTAGCTCTTACTCCTACACCATCTTCAGCCTCTTCATGAGTACCATTGACTAGACTCATAGAGGGCATAGAGGCATTCTAGGTATACTTCTCCACAGGAAGGCCCCAGGAGTCCGGGACTTAAGCGTGCCAAAGCTAACAGCACAGAAGCCAGGCACCCCAAGGAAGAAGGCCAACAGGAGGGCTGTACTTATTGTTGATAGTAACCTGGGACATGGTGGAAGATGGCCTGTGAAACAGAAAGCTATCCTTTTGCGCTTCCACCACCACCTGAGACGCTTCACCCTGCCTCATTGCTGGGCCGGCTTTGCTCTCTTCGACAACCTTCCAGGGGGCACATGAAAGAGGTTGGGAAGGCAACTCTTATCTTCCTATAGTAGGCCACACTCCAGCCACACAAATGTTAAGAGGTTTCTGTACATACAACTCCTCCCTCCAGGTAAGCAAGAAGCCTTGTTACAGCTGAAGGTATGCCAGCCAAGCAGAAGAACTGGAGATGGTGCAGAATAGGTCCAGTGAGGGGTGTAGCCAATGAGGTGATGTGGCCTGGGAAAAGCCCCAAATGCTGGATACCAATTGGGAGATGGGGAACTATAAGCAGAAATGCATTCATACATTTCCGATCTTGCATCTTGTTTGGTCCCAATTTACCATTACTAATGTCAGGTATGGTGCCTGTGTATTAAGTCAGCAATACACCTGAAGGATTTCAGAGTCTTTGAAACAATCAAAACATCATTTCATCCTGCAAGTAATGGATCAGGCACAATAATGGCTTAAGTCAGCCGGTATGTAAACATGTTACATTTTGCAAGCAGCAACGCTGAAAGTTGTGGTAGTGCAGCATGTTTTCATCTCAGGATGTCCTTTGCACATGAATGGCACCTTGAAAGATGCATCAATGTTCACATATTGATTGCTCCCTACTCTACAGTGAGCTTGCACATATATATAACCCCCTCAAATGCCATGGATAGAATTCTTAAATAATTGTAAATCTAGCACTTTCTTGCAGCCAGCCCCCTCCCCACCATGTTTTTACCCGTTCTTGTTTTGACTGCTTCAGAATTCAGCCCAGCATTAAGAAATGCATCACTGCATCCAGTGATTGCCTCTTCACCAACAAACTTGAGAATGGTGAGCAATAAATATGTGAGCACACATTTTCAACAAGGGGAAGGTAAGGTTTAAGGAAAGATAGATAGTCAGATGAAGCATATTCAAGCATGTACTTAGCGGCAACATGAAGGTCTCTTCAGGAAAAAGCGTAGAATTAACATTGCAAAGCAAAGTGCTTTGAGAATTGCAATAGTTATTTTACACAAAAAAGGCACCAATCCAGTGGCTGTTCTAACTGGAGGACTTAACATTCCCTTTGACAATTGGTTGGTGGGTGATCAAATTTGCATCATAAGCCGAATCCAGCATGCTGGATCCAGTGAGTGTGCTTTTCCCCACCCCAAGCCCTTTCTCTACACATTTTGGCCCTGCAACATGCCATTGGTTTGGTGCCAGTGCCATCTCACAGAAAGAGTTGTATAAGCAGGTTAGTATGATTCTCCTACCTTAGTCTGAGAATTACAGATCAGGGATGGGAAATGATGGGATTAAGGTACAATGTCCATAATTCATTATCTGACAGTTACTGCCCTGGAGTCTCTGTAACAACAGCCATATGTCACAATCCCAAAGAGGGGCAGAATTAAAAACAAAAACAGGAGGCACAGACAGACAGGGAATCGTGATTGAATAAGCTGGTGAAACTCCGCAGAACTGAAAGCGAGTGAGACTTTTGATCACTAAAAATTCCACAGAATGTTCAGCTTTATAAGCCCTGTACTCATTCCAAGGCAGCAGGAGCTCTGATTAACCTAATCCCTGAAGAATTATGTAGTCTCAATGTTAAATAAATTCATTTATTTTAGCTTACTTCTCTTCTGCCAAGTTTTTCACTTTAACTAAGGAGGCTCCAAATGTTCGCATTAGCATTTTGGGGTCTGAAAGTTGTATATTCATGTGAAGCAATGTGTCCCCCCCTTAAAATAAAATGAAACCAATTGTGCATTTCTCACTTATGATTGTGATTCTTCTCAGAACCACTGTGCTCCACCTCTCTGTCGTTCCTTCAGCACCATGTTTTTCCTCCTCTTTTACAATGTTATCCCTAGCAATCAGGGATCATGCAGCAAACATGATGGTGCTACAATGCTGTGTCATTAATCAAATTTGGTGCTATCAGAACATCACTGGAAAGTAAACAAATCGAATTCTGAAATGTGTTAGTGTTTTTTACATTGTTTGTAGGTCATTTTATTATTGTTAGCCACCCTGGGCTCTCTTTGGAAAGAAAGAATAAATGAAAGAATAAATGAATTCAAAGTGAAAACAATGCTTTCCACATCACATTGCCTTTCCACATTACCCTGGGCAAAGGAACACATCAATAGCCTGAGCGGGTGCCACAGAGAGAGGAACATTGATACCATTGCTGCCTGGGCTGCTGCCAAGCAACGCATGCTATGGCACAGGGGTGGGGAACCTTTGGTCCTCCAGATGTTGCTGAACTACCATTCCCATCATCACTGGTCATTGGACATGTTTGCTGGGGCTGATGGGAGCTGTAATTCAGCAATATTTGGAAAGTAAATTTTCCCCCACTACTGTTGCAGTCACTCCTTCTCTTGGTAAGACAGTGATGACACGTTTTTTAGAGACCCTCCAAAGAAAAACAAAAATCAGGATAACAATGTGAATTAAAGGAAACTCCTCTCTTTTGGCTTAGTCCTATTTGTAACTCCATAAATCAGAATCGAAGACCAGAATCTTCCTTATATATTGCAGAAGAGAATCCTTCATTTACCCAATTCAGCATGACCTGATTCAGAGCTAGAATTGCCTTTTCCCCCCTGGTAGAGAGTCTGTCCCTTTTAACAACTGCATTACAGGCAAGTCTTTCCTATCCTGTATCCCAGGAAAAGGTTCAGTTGCTGAATTCTTGCCTGCCACGCAGATATCTAGAGCACAGATACCCTGTCAGAAAAACAGTTCGCTACATCAACTAAATATTTCAATATTTGGCTTTACACAGAAGAATCACATAACTGTCACTGTATCGAGTGCAGGGAGCTTAAGCATTAGGGAGTTATTTGAAATTTGTTAGTTTTGTTTGCCTTTTCAAGAACTGTCTTCTGATGAAGAGTTAAAACATATTGATGGCCCAGGTTTTACTAAATATGTCTGTTTTGAAGTATTGAGTACAGGTAACTTGCAACTTCCGTGCATTTACACACCTGGCAAAAAATAAAAAGAGGGAAGAAAGGAGGGGGAAAACTTTGGCGATCCCACCCACCTTTGAACCCGATGTGTTTTGACCATGTGTGTTCTTGGCTTTACTCACTATCCCCAGAATGTAACCCCAGGGTAAGTTGAGAGTCACCTGTACTACTGTGCGTCTGCTACAAAACTTTGCCAAAGATATATGCCAGATACAAAAATCAAATAGTCAGAATATAGACAACAAAAGTAGCAAGGAAAACTTTGGAGGAAAAGCAGAAATGCCCATCTGGTTCCTGTGCACAAGGGTCAACTTACAGGCACAGACTCTTAGAGCTGGAAGGGATCAGTAGCCCATTCCTCAGCTGAAAGGCAGGATCGCCCACTCATCGGACAGTGTGCCCAGTGACACCTTTACACTGTGAGCACCATCACACCCACCCTCTATCTTGTTGCACTGTCCCATGGATTGCATAAGCCCATCTAATCCCCAAGGGGCTCTTATTATGTTCTCAGAAACAGAATGTTCTCAGAATTATCAGGGATGCTGGGAGTTGCAGTCCAGCAGCATCTGGAAGGTTACAGGTTCCCTAGTCCTAAATGAATCTAAGATCAGCCAGAGCAGCTCCCTGCTGGAGCCTCCATCATCCCTCCCAATCTGTTCTGGAGGGTCTGCTAACACTCACTGGGTTTGGGGAACCCTCTGGGGCACATTTTGGGGGCACATAGTGGGCAGGTAGGAGAGTAGGTTCAGTGTGCAGAAGTGAAGTCCATTACCCATAATCTTTCACCTTTCTTTAAGCTGCTGTATTTGCATTTACTTAAGGTTACAAGGAGGCTATCACTGGTCCGGCTAGTGCACCAGATGTATGCCCTCAAACACAGAGATTTCCAGCATGTCTCTCTCAGTACTCGCAGCTGGTCCCAGGCACATGCCACACTTTCTCCTGGAGGAGAATCCAACAGCATTCAACCGTTAACAACCCAAACCTGGCACAGCTGAGGCAGCAACGATACTCCCTCAAGCTGGCACAGTTATTCATCACGATAATAGCAAAGGAGACTCACAGGTGGGAATGGCCATAAGCTACCAGCATAAATAGATGATTTACTCACAGTCTGTTCATCGCGCAGGTTGGCCTGCTGTCTCCGGAGATCTGCTTTGATGAAAGCTGGAGCATTGGAGGAAGAGAAAACAGAGTCAGGAAGTCACTGTGTGTTGACCATAAGCAGCTCTTCACAGAGCAATGGAGCTCAAGGCAGGGAGACATGAAGAACATCGCTTACGACTCAGAAAGCACAACTGAAGTAGGGAACAGGGTCTGTCCTCTCCATGGTGGAAAATAAATTATTTTTAAATCTTAGAACATCTAGTCCACTTCTTAAATCTACTCCACTTCTTAGCTACCCAAACAGGTCCCCAAGGCAGCTTCCAGATTAAAAGCAAAATAACACAATAAAAACACAACAGGATATTACTTCAATTATTAAAACAGCAGCATGGAAGAACACAAAACAACTGGGTTGGCATAAATAGGGCTATTGGAGAAAGAGGATTTTCTTTGCATTTTAATGAGAAAGGTACCTAATGCTCACTTCTTGAACGTACATGCAAACTGAAACACAGCTATTTTACTTGGAAAATTGTGTATGTGAGTCAAAACTGCATACAAAAAAAAATGTGTTTGTTAGGAGAAATTTTCACTCAAAGGCACCTCAGCCTTTTGGCTAAGAAACCATCCTCTATTTTTTAAGACGCTGATGAATTATCATGAGGATTAAAAAATAATAATAATAACGAAATGCTGCAGAAGTGTGGAGAACTGAGTTTAAGACTGAAAGAGAAAATAACTGGAAGAACCAAATTTGACAGATTTGCCATCCCTGGGTTAAAAATAACTAATCAAAGTGATTCAACATTACAGCCCTACCCTAAACGTCAGTACTTTAAAGCTGGGGAAGCAATACAAGAGTTGTAGGAAGCAGGACCTGAAAAAGGTTTGACAATCATTGGACAGTGTAGTTACCAGTTATAACAGTGCCGACAAACAGGAAGCTGCAGAGGAAGAGGTTTCCTGCTTGAGTTCCAAAATGTTCAAAGATCTGTGCTTGGCTAATGGTGAAAATTATTCCAAATATCTGAAACCAGATCAAAAAAGAGTTACAAAGAAGAAACTGAAGAAAGCTACTGCAGCATAGTCTGGCCACACCGCTACGCCTAGCACACTGGCAAAGCTAAGCAGGGTCCAGTATGGTTTCAAACTGGATGGAAGATCATGTATTGAGATTCCTGCATTGGAAAGTGTTTAGAGTCCCAACTCAGAGTTCCAGCTCTACAATTCTATGATACCACCTTGAAGAGCTGGATTCATCAACAGAATTCCTGTGCAACAGCAATGCCAAGCTAAGAAGTGAGTCTGTTTACCTGCTATATTTTCGGAGCGCGCACTCACCTGTGCAGCTACATTAAGGAGGCCCGATGACGTCCCTTCCGATTCTGGGTATGTCAGTTCTGCCGCAAATTCAAAGCCCAGTGGTAGGTACCCAGTCATGAAGAAACTGCCAGGAAAGATTGGTGGGGAGGAAAGCATCAGCAGCTGCAACGTTTGGGCCAGGCAGTTTCAAAGTGAGGGTGCTTCTCCAAACCCCACTTCAGTCTCAAAGGCATAACCCTATTTGCAGAGCAGGATGGCATAGCTTACCTTGCTTCCTATTAGTTACTGCTTGTAACCAAGAGGGGAGGGAGTGAGGCTGCAGGGAAGTCAGTGCAGACACAGCAGCAGAAGTGTCTGATTGGCTGTGCGGCAGCACCTGTACTGCACCAACCTCCCAGATGCCTCGCCTCTTTACTGTCAGCAACCTCCACATTGGGAAGCCAGGTCAACAACAGCACAGCACCCCACCCCACCAGCAGCTGTTGCCCATAGCATTTCATTCCACCATGCTCTGCAATGCAAGATGTTCATGGTCAGCAGAGACATGAAAGGATATGTTGGCTGCTATGCATATCCCAGAGTTCTCACTTTCCATTGTTTGTGGTACTTTCTTACTCTTCACTGGAGAGAGAAAGAAGAGGCATCTTCATCTCCATGTCAGAGGCAGCTTCCAAATGCCTTGAGAGGGAAACTCCTTCGAAGAAGAGAAAATTCACCCTGGGTGTGAGAGGAGAAGCAAACTTACCCCAGCACACCAGCTGTCACAAAGACCACCCAGATATGGCCTAGGTCCAGAGTAAACGTGAAAACCACCATGCCTACAAATGACATGATGTAAACCAACAGAGTTGTCTGCCTGTAACAAACAAAACACAATCAGAATTAAGCTACTGCTCTTACACTGTATTCAATGTTTTTAAATTCGGATTTCATTACATTTTAACTAAAATTAAGTTCTATTGTGGGGGGGGACCCAATAAAAATTCAAATTAATCCGACAGCCTGACAATATTCATCTTTGCATGCAAGTTGAAGGCTCCTCAACCTGCAGCCAGGCCGGCAAATGTCTCCTAACAGCAAGAGACCAAAGGAGGTCATGCAATCAGACCTAGAACTCGTGGACATCCAAGGAAGCTTAGTGTTGAAAGATTCAGGATGGCTAAAATAAAGTACAGTCATACCTTGGTTGTTGAACACCCTGGAACTTTGACATTTTGGCTCCCAAACAATCAAAACCCAGAAGTGACTGTTCTGGTTATTGAACATTCTTTTGGAAGCTGAACATCCAATGGGGCTTCCGCTGCTTCCGATTGGCTGCAGGAGCTTGCTGCAGCCAATCAGATGCTATGATTTGGAAGTCGAACACTTTGGAAGTCGAACTGATTCCCTTCAACAACCAAGGTACTACTGTACTTAATTCACGCAGCGTGTAGTTAAACTATGGGACTCAATGGGCAAATAGCCTGATCCAGCAGGCTGTTCTTCAGTTCTTAGCTATAGAAAGTGGCAGGCCAGTCCCACCTAATTAGGCAGAGTGAAGTGGCCACCTCAGGTGTCAGGTAATAGCACCAAGTTGTTGGAACACAGATCTATGTGGTGTGCACAACCTGCCTCACACCTCCTAGGCTACCTTGCTGCCCTCAGTTTCAGTGGAGGAGGGTGTCTCATCACTAGGGCTGAAATAAAATTCAAGCAACAGGGCATTTTGTGTCTGTACAGGGAATAGGAGTATGCCATCCTCTCTTTCACCACAGGCAGCAAAATGTATTGAGCTGGCCCTAGAAAGAGACTGTGGGTATATCTAGAATGTCACTTTTAAATTTCTGTAATTAAATTAAACACAGGGTATCCTAGACAGATGCTGGTAAGAACCAATAGGTATAGGAAACTGGAGAAATTAACAAGGCCAGTTAGTGAAGCTGACACTCGGCTTATTTCTTGAGAAGCTTTCACTAGTATGCAGGGATTAAAGTAGAGAGCGCAGTCAGGAATGCAGGAAAATCAAAGGACAACTTGCGGATATAAAAAGCACATGAAAATCACTCCCTGCTGCATTTGCCTAGGAAATTAATCTACAGCCGCTCTGAAGGAGATGGCAGCTATTTTTATGCAAGAGCAGAGGTAGAATGTGGGTCCTGCAACAGTCACCTGAACTTTGCACTGCATCTTACTGCATTGTTAAGCTATCTACCTCAGCCAGAGAGACAGGGAAAAGAACCTCATGCATGAGCCTGCACCAGCTTCCTGAATTCCCTGAAAACCCCCACTGCAGTGTTATGTCACTGTAGGGACAACAAAATGGTGGCTGCCTGGTTATCATAGGAGGAGCACTGCTGCCGCTGCCATCACTCCTCTTGCCTTCCTTGTCCTCCTCCTCTGCCAGAAGTAGGGCCCCGCCAATATGTCCTACCCCTCATTTCTTACATCTGTAATTCAAAAGTTGTCAAGTCCTGCTCTACCTCTTGTGTAAAAGAGCAATACTTCCCATTGCTCAGGGACCAGTGAGAAATCCTGACCTGGAAGATTTTCTAAAGGTCAAGGCGCATCCTCTACGGCTTGGAAGAGGCTTCTGTAGCTGCTCTCAACATGAACTGGCTGAGGTCCCTAAGGTCACCAGCTTCTGACCTATAGCGTGGCAAAGTCCAGACAAATGCTCACATGTGGTATTGTGAGATACTGTGGTTGAATAAAAAGGACGGGGGTGGCGCTGTGGGTTAAACCACAGAGCCTAGGACTTGCCGATCGGAAGGTCGGCGGTTCGAATCCCCACGACGGGGTGAGCTCCCGTTGTTCGGTCCCTGCTCCTGTCAACTTAGCAGTTCGAAAGCACGTCAAAGTGCAAGTAGATAAATAAGTACCGCTCTGACGGGAAGGTAAACAGCGTTTCCGTGCGCTGCTCTGGTTCACCAGAAGTGGCTTAGTCCTGCTGGCCACATGACCCAGAAGCTGTACGCCGGCTCCCTCGGCCAATAAAGCAAGATGAGCACCGCAACCCCAGAGTCGGCCACGACTGGACCTAATGGTCAGGGGTCCCTTTACCTTTACCTTAAAAAGGTAGCAAGCTTTCTGTTCCCAGCAGCAAACAGCATGGCGGGGCTGTACCTCTCCCCTGACCTTTGGCTGGTGTGTTACTGCATTATCCTGGGATGGGGAGGAGCACAGTGGCAGCAAGGTTGGCATGGTGCAAGTGCACTGGCAGAGCCAATCTAGTATTCCTGGTGGTGCATTTGGGAAGTCTGATTCACGCTCCTCACCCTCTCCCTCATTGTATGTGACAACACCTCAGTTGGACAGAGGTGGGCAGCACAGCCCCGGGCTGCTGGCTATACATTTGCCAGAGAGAAGGGGGGTTAGTAA
Organism: Podarcis liolepis; assembly: GCF_965112155.1. Lineage (NCBI taxonomy): Eukaryota > Metazoa > Chordata > Lepidosauria > Squamata > Lacertidae > Podarcis > Podarcis liolepis. The sequence goes on from NC_139554.1 coordinate 31,050,123, forward strand.
TGGCCTCTTGCTTTGGGACACTCGCCCACGTAACCTGTCAGGATTGAAGCCTTCAATCAACCAAGAAAGGTCTCCCTGCTTCTCCCAACTACTGGCCATTTAATTGGTCATTTTTTGAACTAGCAAGACCTGGGGGACCTTTACTAACTGAAACCTCTAATCCTAAATAAACTTCCTTAGAAGTAAGTCCACTGAACTGAATGGAACTTCCTTCTGGGTAAATATCTTGTTCATGATGATGGACACCGTGCAATTGTACAGCCATCTTATTGTCTGTACCATGGCCTTTTGTACATGCTACTACACAGGAAACAACATACAATCACTTCCTGCATCATTTCTGAAGCATATTTATCTGGAATGGCAGAGCTTTGAAGCTGATCCAAGCTACTTTACAGTATTAGAGTAAGAACAGGAGTGAGAGCAGGGCTTCAGTATGCTTGCTAAGTATTCCTTGGGTGGAGAAGGGATGGTGAGAGACATTTTACACAGAGATTTTTAGGATCTCCCTGGATTTCGCCTTTAAAAAATCTGCTAGGGAACAGGAAGGGATGTCTTTTAATATGGGAAGAGGACAAGAGAAGCTGAGACTGAGTCACCCAAACCTAGTTAGCACTCTGCAGTTGAGTTTGCTATTAAAGGGAGTGAGATTAAGGGCAGTCACGATTTGCATTCTACTTCTAGTCAAGTGCAGAAGAGCAATAACTCAGCAGGGCTGCTAAAGTACAGAGTTACTGTTTACAGTGGTAGGAGGTATATATAAGTTTAGTGATTACAGTTCTGCGTTGCGTCAGAGATCTATCCTTAAGGCTTAATGGGAGGGCAGCCTGCTATTTTCAGAGCAAACATGCACAGAACGACAAGAAGCTGCCAAGCTGTTATATCAGGGATAACCAGGATACAGTAAAATTGTATCCATCTTGCTTCACTCTGAAAAAGCACTCTCTGTAAGGACCCTGCATTCCAGAGAATGGCTTGGAAGGAAGGATGGGTACCTTTCCCAGTTATATAAAGGGCAGATCAGCAACAGCTGCCCTACGTCGCCCCTGTCAAGCTAAGAGAAAAGGAAAAAATAACGCCCCGCTATTTGGTTTCAGCCCAAAGAGTGTCACAGAAGCCCTTACCAGCATGATCTAATTGGTCATGCAACTTCTCAAAAGCTTCCTTCTCAAATGATAATAATAATTTTAAAAACCTCTTCCTGTACTTTAGGGGATTTACAGCATTTGTGCTTGTGTGTGCATGGATTAATTCTTATCCATAAGAGGTAAAAATGGCAAGAGGCTTTGCAGGATCCTTGTTAAATCAGATGAGCAGAAACACATCACTCCCTAGCAGCTAAATTCACCCAAAAGAATTCATTTTACTCACCTCTGTTTCAGGGTAGTCCTACATGTTACTGTGGGAAGCAGGCCGATCCCCCCCAGGAAGTGATAGTTGAACCCTTAGCCGATAAATATCTACAAATTACACATCTGGGAGCCATATTTGCTTTGGCAGCTAAGAATCTCCAGTCCAGTCATGTTAATGCATCATACTTTATGCTGTTGATTTTCATGCTGACTTTTATGCTGTAGATGTTGCTGGTTATGTTGTGCAATTTTAGAGGAATCCATTTGTTGTTCATTGTGAAGGCCTTTGGCTATATACAATAAATTGATGGACTGACTGACTGATTGATACTGAGGGAAGCATAAACCAAGTGTTCACCTCATTGCACTAAAATGGGGGCCATGGGGTATCTGCAGGGGAGAAGGGTTTATCCTTCCCCTGAAAGTCTATTATTTGCCAAGATAATAATGCCTCCTTCCTCCTCCACACACTTATCTTCTTCACTTGTTCCTTCTGTCATCCCAGCTTAACTACGTATAGAGCCTCTATAGAAAGCATGATGTTAAGCAGTGCTAAAAACTAGCCATTAGGGGCTGCTGTTTAAGACAGAAAGCCCTTTGACGGAGATTTCCATGCAGTGGCACAGCTGCCTTCTGGGAAGTATAAATCAGCAAGGCCACACGCCTGGAGCAGGCCTGGATTGAGTCACACCACCAGTGTCACAACACTTGTCAGGATATAGGAAGTATCCTTATACAGGGTCACTGAATTATAGTATGTGCAGCTAGAAGGACAGTAACAACCTCTGTGCCGCACATTGGGTAATTTTTTTAAAAAAAATACCTTTAGAAACACTTAAGCATATTTATGAAACCCAGATATTTAAGGACTGTTTGAACACACCACAGGGGCAGAAAATTAAAAGTTTTTGTCCCTAGGTCCCAAACCTTCTTTTTTAAAAAATATGCTTTTTATTAAGTTTTCATTTTATATACACAAACAAAATACACTAATATTTCATATCCTTTTACAACCATCTATCTTTACACTCTACAGAGCATTGACGTCCCTCCCTCCCTTCCGCAGGTTTTCTTATTCCAATCTCTGATCCACAGTTCCTTAGTGATATCTAGATCATGACATAAGATTTATTTCAGCCTTGCTAACGTCTTCACATTTCTACAGTTCTCACTTATATAGTCCATGAATTTACCCCATTCTTTTTGGAACTTTGTTTCCTCCTGATTGCGGATCCTGTGAGTCAGTTTTGCTAATTCCGCATATTCAACCATCTTCGTCTGCCACTCCTTACGGTTGGTACCTAGGTTCCAAATTTTCAATAGTTCTAGCTTTGCAAAACCGAAGACACCCTGACAACCTGCAGCCTTCTGCAAAATTCCCACTTCCTAGCTCTTCACCACTCAACTTTTCAATTCCAGTCCATTATTAACCTCTCCTGCATCCTGAAGAGTGCTTTGAGATCTGTCTTTGCTCTTGGTTTTCCTCACAATACTTTGTGGGCACTCTCACTCACTTTCATTGCCTTATCACAGAAAATCTTCCTGCTGAGGTAAGGCATTTGTTTTATCAGATAAAAACTTGTATTGCTTCAGTTTTTATTATATTAGTGGTCATGAGGTTGTTTTTCATAGTTGGCTTTAATTGCTGTGAGCTGCCTTGAGTGGTGTGAAGGCACCAGGAAAGCAGGAAACACATTTTTATATAACTAAATACATTTGCAGGGGAGAATCAGTGGCCGGGGGTGAATTCAGCATCCCTACCTCCTGCCCAGCAATCGTTAGTTGTGTCTGCACACATCTGCCAAGAGAACATCTAGTCTGGACCTAAGAGGAATATCGTGGTGCATCTCAATTCCCCTTTACTCTAGCTACCCACCTCTCTTTCCCTAGAAACACATTCAAAAAGTTGCACACGTATCTTAGGAAGTACATCAATGCAATATATTAGGGATGCTACACATTTAAGCCAGCCTTTCTACAATATGAGGGATGCGGGGGGTGCTGTGGGTTAAACCACAAAGCCTAGGACTTGCCGATCAGAAGGTCAGCGGTTCGAGTCCCCGTGACGGGGTGAGCTCCCATTGCTCTGTCCCTGCTCCTGCCAACCTAGCAGTTCGAAAGCACGTCAAAGTGCAAGTAGATAAATAGGTACCGCTCTGGCAGGAAGGTAAACGGCATTTCCGTGCGCTGCTCTGGTTCGCCAGAAGCGGCTTAGTCCTGCTGGCCACGTGATCCGGAAGCTGTACGCCAGCTCCCTCGGCCAATAAAGCGAGATGAGCGCCGCAACCCCAGAGTCGGCCACGACTGGACCTAATGGTCAGGGGTCCCTATACCTTTACTTCTACAATATATAAAAATGCTCTTGGACCTCTTGGCAAGCCTTTACCCCAAACTGTGATCCCCGCCTCTTCCTCCTACCAACCTTTTAAAAAATAAACAAAATGATATACTTTCTGTTAGTCTCTCCAATGCACAGTTCATTTAGCTAGGACAAGCACAGCCTCACACTGCAAATAGTAGACGTCACAGGCGCATGTGCCAAGGATTTCAGCCAAATAGCTCCAAAGCTCTTCCAAAGCAGGAAGCAGCTCCTGCAGAGTTTCCCCCTATACTTACCGGCTGAATAGGGGTGGTATAAAGGACTTACTTGTATGTTTTGGTTCTGTCCAACCAGAGGCCAGTGATCAAAGCTCCAACCATGCCAGCCACTACAATGGTAAGGCCAATTCGACCAGCGTTCAGCTGCTCATCCTGCATCAGCAACACACAAACACACAGAGCAGTTTGCTTTCAAGCACACAAACAGCTGGAGGGACAACAGGAGACCTTGGGGTGGAACCAAGAGCACTGAAAACCGATGTGGTACGCAGGACCCAGGGGTTAGGCTAGGACCAGAGAGACCCTGCTCAGGGCTCCACTCCAGCAGTGAGGCTCACTAGGTGAGAATCTTCCTTCAGGCAATGGAATGAGAACCTGCTCCAGCCTGAGGACCACATACTCACATGCACAATTTCCCAAGGGCAGCATGCCAATTATTAAAGAGCCGGCAGCAAAGGTGGGCATGGACTAGGGAGAATCTGGAGGCATTATCAGCACTACTGGGCTTTGAAGACACTGTTGGGAGGTGGTATTATATTCCTGATCCACACGTGTACACAAAATCAGGAGTGTTTTCCCACGCACAAGGCTTAAAATGACATTCTGCTTGGAATATGCATGCATGAAATCTGCCTTGATTTTTCGAATACCTCTCTTCCTTTTCCCCTTGAGCATCAGAAAACGACTGAGCGCTCACATACATGGAATTAAGAGGCTCAGAAATGATTTTCAGCTCTCGCCTTCGTTCTTCGTTCTAAGGCTCCCCCAGAACAGAGGATTGCAGGCATCTATTATGCAGCAAGAGCCAGTGTCCTGAGGGACAAGCCAGTGCCATGACAGCTGAATAGAACGTCGCTTACCTTATAGTGGCTGATCACCATGCGGGTGAGTAGGGTCGAGAGCGCATAGAAGCAGCCTGTGTTTAAGCCTGGAAGATAGATAACAAGACAGCAAATTCATAGTGTGCCCTGGATTACGAGACACACAGCAGCACTGCCAGGTCTCAACCACAAAATCCAGTGAGGTCAAAGCTAAATCGGGGTTTGAACCCTTGTTAAAGTCTGGATGAACACACAAAGACCAGCTTTGTTGTCTTCGCAATCTTGATACTAATCTTCAGGTATTTCCTGAACACACACAACACCCTTTCCTCTTCCTGCAATTGTACACTTGAGTTTATTTATTGGGACAGGGGGGAATTTAAGAAATACAGTACTAAAATGCAGGCGCACAGACGGGACAATGACTAGAAGAGGACATTACTTTGGAACAAGCATCATTCAGTCACATCAAAGCTGCTGTCTCATTAGCCAGGTAGGAGCCGGAGGGAGGGTAGAGATAATGAAAAACCCAGAGCACAGGTGAGAGGGATGCATTACACAGGGATGCCGTCTCCAACTCCTCTCTCACAATTTTCTAGAGGAGACCATCTGAATAACTGGGCACAGTCTTTGATGTACACTTTTATTGCAGCCCAGCTCTCCCCACAAGCCCAGCCGCTGCTGCTGTCACCATTCATACTTCTAAAATAGCATGGTGTTTCTACACAGCTCCATCAATGTCTCTAGTGGAGCCTTTCACTGAGTTTCAGTTTCCCTGTTTAACGGGAAGGAGACAAATGAGCTGTTTCAACATCCCCAAAGCACAATACAGCAGTTTGGATTCCTAAAGGGGACTTGTCAGAACAATAACGAAATGCACAAAGGGCACAGATTCATCACTGGCCTCTGCCCACAGTAGAATTAATTGCCGCAGACACAGCAGTGATTTCTAAACCTTTCATCGCTATTGATCCTTTTCTTTAAAGTTAGGACCTGCTTTTGTACAATCAGGTCCAAGAGATCAGTGACAGTTCACTGCCCTTCTGTTCAGTGTGGACGGTAATATCAATCATCATCATCACCATCACCATCATCTCAGTAGGATGGACTGCTAGTTTGACCACACTTACAATGAATCCAAATTCTGCCAGCAGTGCTGTGGCAAAAACAACACACTGCAGAATATTTAACATGGCCATACAGGATGCAGAATGGAAAGCCTGTTATTTACAAAAGGGTGATAAACCACATAGAAGGAAGTCAAGAACTCCCAGTTGAGAGACATGACAGTGAACTTTGAATACTCCTGTCTTCTTCAGGAGGAAGGTCGATTGCAATCACTCTGGCACACTCTTCAAACAATCAGCAAGCCAACCACCAAGGAAGTGATAAGGCAGGCAAGATGCTGACAGCGCACATTCCAGGGGCCCATCTGACCCTGAACGTAGGCAGCAGCACACCTTGCCCTTTGTGCTACACTGTTTTGACAGAGAAATGGGATGCATTGAAGGATATGCTTAAGGCCAATAACACAGTCTTGGCGGGGTGGAGGGTGGGGGAACTGGTAGAAGTCAGGAACTTGCAAAGGACTCTGGAATTCATTTCATGTCATTTGTACAAATAAAACCGCATCCTTTCTCTTGTCACAAGACCACAGCATCACAAGATTTTAGTGTGACTTTATAGGGAAGCATGCAGAGCCCTACTTGTTACAGTTGTCATTGCTGTAAAAAAACAACCACACACACACACACCCAAACCAATGCGTGACTTCACTGAAAAGCTTCATGATAAATTTGGAAGCCAAAAGGAATGTCCTATTAATTTGTATGAGAAAATGAATGCCTGGCTAACTGCTCATTAGAGAAAGTTCTGTCATCTCCCTTTCTCCCCTAGTGCTGTTTGTTTGTTTGTTTGTTTGTTTGTTTGTTTGAACCTTATTAGAGTTTGAATCATTGGCAGAGTCTTGGGAAAGGGTGGAAAAAAATTGCTTGTGGAGGCCAGATGAAGCCCCCGAACAGAGAGTTGGCTATCCCTGTTCCAGGCATGCTACTGCTACACCTACCTGCTCCCTGTCACAGTTTAATCCAAAGCAAGATTCACCCCCCACAATTCCCCCCCACACACCTAGCAACATTTAAGTCCAATGTAGCCACAGCAGTGCAGCTGTGGAATGATTATCTGGAGGGAGGGAGATAAGTGACAAGCTGCCTCTATATAGTCCAAGATATATGAAATATTTGGTTGTTTTGGATCTTTTCAACCTGCTTATCTGTGAAAGGAGGCTGGGAAAGAGGTTAAAAGGAATAGTTTTCAAAACTATAGACTGGAAAAACCCTGGGATACTCTGGGAGGAAGGGCAGGATATAAATTGAATATACTAATCATAACACATAATAACTGAAACAAAATAAAATAAATAAACTCATTCCAGTAGCACCTTAGAGACCAATTTAGTTATTGGTATGAGCTTTCGTGTGCATGCACAATTCTTCAGAAACCATGCACACGAAAGCTCATACCAATAACTAACTTATAGTTGGTCTCTAAGGTGCTACTGGAAGGAATTTATATATTTTTTAATATTTATTTTATTTTGTTTTGACTATGGCAGACCAACATGGCTAGCTACCTGTAACTAGTGCATAATAACTGGCTACACATTGCTTTGGGCTGCTCTGGGCAAGATAAAGCAACCAACAAATTTAATACTAATAATAACTAAATGGCCTAAATGTGAGAAATGCTCTCAGGAAGATCCATTTCCATCCTTTTTTTTTTGGAATTACTTTAATCCGTAACTGATCCCTGCCTCTTTCTTCTGAATTCCGTTCCACTGAATGACAGGGACAAAAAAGAGAGAGAAGACTTTCTGTCTGAAAGTCGTGCGTCTCTATTTCCTCAAAAGAATTCAAATGCGGAACAATAGTAGGACTGTCTCTAGCAACTAATTGTGATGCTCAGAGCAGCAGAGATGCCTGAATGCAAAAGACTCTGCAGTACAGTACTGGATCTGGAGGGATTAGGGAGAAGCAGGAACACTCTGCAAACTGTATTCCCACTCAAGACATCTTCTGCACTGTGCACAGGAGGGAGGAAAAAAAGACACCCCCAAAATTGCTCCATCTCTTTCAGCCAGGAAGCCAAACCACCCAATCACTCCTTTGGCTACATAGCAGAACTGGAGCCAGAGCTCTCAAAGCAATGAGATGTCTGTCTTTACAACACTGCATACCCTGATCCCTCAAATAAACAAATAAGGTGGTTGTTGTCTAGAGCTACAGAGAACCCATAGAGAACAGGAGACATATCAACCTTTTCTGTTACTGTGGAGAGAGAACTGAACACAACCATCAAATCACTCTCGCTGTGCTAGGGCCCATAACTAAGACTTCTGTTGAGCAGAAGACATTGGGAGGAATTATGAGGCTTTGATTCTGTCTGGGCAAGCAGTTCAGCTTGTCGGACAGAATAATTCCCCCTCTTCTCCTGCCACATGCTGTCCCCGGGGGTACTCCCACCCAACTCCTGAGTCAATTTTGGGGCAGGGTGTGTGTGTGCTTAGGGCTTCTGGTGACAGGACTCCTCAGCTGAACCCTGCCCACACATTTCCACAGAACTCCTTTACAACTCCTCCCTGTTTATAGATGCTTCCTCAAAGGAGGTTTCTTCATATTCAAAATGTGCCACTTCAGTGCAACTGTGCACAGTTGCTACATAAAGCAAGGATGCTTGAAATAGCACACTAGAGATGGCTTCCTGTTTTGCCCTAAAGCAGAAAAAGCACAAGTGAAGAAAAACCCCCAGGCACTCTAGAAGGCTTCCTAAGTAACACGTTTTCTCCCCCTTTTTCTTTACCATGTACAAAAGTGGGAGAATTGTGCAAGCACACTTAAATAAGCACAAAATTTCCTAAATCAGGGGTAACTAACTCCTGGGTCATGAGCCATAGCTGGGCCTCCAGGTGTTGCTGGAGTTTTTTTGCGGGGGGTGAAAGTGAGGGCTGTCTTTCAAGAGCAGCATTGAGCACCTTTGACTTCTCTACAGCCAGTTGTTGGGTTTTTCTTCACTGCTTCTACGGAGTCAACAGTCCGTCAAACGTTGCAGAAGATGGGGCTGGAACTCCAATGGGAAGGGTTAGAGGTAGTTTGTGGGCAAGGAATGGGTGGAACAGTTCAAAAACTTTCCCTTCCTTTTTATTTTCTCTGAGTTGCTGGTTTGTTAAAGGTTTTTTGGTGTATGTGTTTGCAAAATTAGGAAGATAAATACTTGTTTTAAAACTATCCTTCTGTACTGTGTTGGCAAATGGAGCTTCCAGTTTCAACCTTCATATTCAACTGACTAATTGAGTTAAAAATATGAAATTGCATGTGCTCAGAGGAGTTGTTGTTTATCAAAGTTAGCAAACTGTTTCTTATGGAGTTTAGCATTTAAAGCAGTGGAATAGAAATGTTCACTGTGTCTTCAATACTGAGACATGAAGAAATCAGAGGAGTGCCTCTAAACATTTTGATGATGGTGCTGACAGCAGCAAGAGTCTTCTGTCAAGACTAAGTACAAGGAAGCTTTCTTCTTAATAAAAAGTTACAACCTTTTACATAGGTGGGGCTAACAGAAAGGGGAACACAAATCACAACTGATCATGGGATGTGGTTCTGACTGTGCTCTTTCTTCACACAAATATTAGTTGCAGACGGTCTTAAAGGAAATTGGATGCTTTGGTATGTGTCTTTCTAAAAGCAGAATTAATTTTAATTTTATTTTATCTTTTACTCGATTTGGAATGTTTTCTGTGTTGTTGTTGTTTTTAAAGGACGGCTTATTACAAAAGGAGTTGCTGTTTTATACTTAAGCTTGCTGCCTTGAGTACTGTATGGCACAAAGGCAGCCTAAGAATTAAAGAAAATGAATGACAGAGAAACTGCCATATTGGCTGCTTCTTATCAGCAGGAAAGGAACCTTACCATAACTGACTATTAGAAGCACAAAGTTGACATTGCGAAACAGACGGACAATAGATTGCAGATAGGAATATTCCTCAGGTGATGCTGTGTGGATCAAGGCTTGGGCCCGGCTCGGAGGATGTGCAGGCTTTTCCTTGAACACTATGGAAAGAGCACAGAACCAGAAGTTAGGAATGAATTGGATGCTGTGCCCGACTCTGCAGAACAAACATAGGGGCATTGGCAAAGAACCTTGCAGAGCAGGGGCTGGGAACTTGTTTCCCTCATCCCGTGGGCTGGTTTTGACAGATGGGTGGGGCCTCAGCCTGTCAATCACCTGATGTCACATGATCTCCTTTGGCCCTTATGAGTGATCAGATGGCGATGAAGCCATGGAAGCTTCAGCAATCAGCTAATCACCGCCGCTTGCATGGCATGTGTATGGCGCTTTGCAAGCCCTGGTGATTAGCTGATGAGAAGCCGATTTCAGAAAAGAATAAACCTATCTGGTGCAAACTTTAGTCATCATTCTCACCTAGAGGTTTGTCATATGGATTTACTATTTCCAGACAGTACATATTTACAGGAAGCAGGTATCAAAAAGAGAAGTTCACGATTTCCAGAGTTCACAGAGTGTCCAAACCTGATTTATAAATCAGCCTTAAACTGTATCCCACTTAAATCTACTTACCAAAAGCTACTAAGATGAAGAGTGCTGTTGCCACAGCTGCAGTCATAAAAAACATGATGCTAATATGATAGGCCAGCTTCTCTTCCTCTTCCACATCGGGAACCAGAACTGGAGGCAGGAGGAAACCCACTGCAATGCCAAGCTAAACACAGAAAACATCATCAGATGGCGTTTGTCATCTCTCACACTTGTCTAGTCCAGCAAACTTACCTACGGTCTACAGAGGAGGTTGTTTTAAATCTACTTCATCACATATTTTACCAAAAGCCATAAGAAGTGATCACTGCAGAACCGCCACTTATCCTGACAGGAGCAACATTATGCATTGGGTTGGACTAGAGGACCCTTGTCCTTCCAACTCTACCATTTTATGATTAACAAATCCTATAAAGGCTCAGAACTCTACAGCTATCAATTCTGCTTATGCTAGCTTCACCAGCTAAAGCCAAATTCCACAGTTTAAGCTGGCGAAGTATGCAGAAATATCCAATCATTTGGATACACTTGGCTAGACATTCTTAAGACCAGTGTTAAGCCCACCCAACATTCATTTGAAGCCAGGCACTAGTAAAACACAGTCCTTAGGACTGAAGCAGTGTGCCTTCAAATTGTTAGGAATCGCAAGTAAGAAGAATGCTATTGCGCTCATATCCTAACAGACTTTACATAGTCATTTGGTTAGCCACTATGAAAACAGGATGCTGGACTAGACGAGCCCTTGGCTGAATCCAGGAGGGTTCCTCTTATGTTTACTCTCAAATTGACATCACGTTAATACCAATTTGTGTGTGAATATACCTATTCAACTGAGCAAAACCCCAAACAGTGTACAGAGGACCATAACACCCATAACAATGATGAAATTATAGAACATCAACATGAGTAAGATCCATAAGCAAAAACCTTTTGACATCTTAAGCAAAAGCTACATATTCTTACTGAAGGCTTGAAAGTATAAAAATGTATCAAAGTGTTTTCTAAAGGTTGTGAGGTTTAAGCCCAGATGAGCTCCCCATTGTCAGGAAGGTTTTTAGGCTGCCTCCTGTGAACTCTCACTATTTTACACAGCAAAGGACTTTCAACCAGGGCTCATTGCACTAGAATGCAATGTTCTTGCACTGAGCCTTGTGTTAAGGTGTCCTAGCACTTTGTGCCTCAGCTCTATATATAATTCCATCGCCATCCTAAATACACAACAGGGTTAAATTGTTTCCTAAATTTTAAAATGCAAAGCCTTTTCAAAGAGGAAATCCAAAACTAGGTATCCTTTTAAAGATATTCATATGAGTCGATAAGGACGGGTACTTCATATCAACCCTGTAGCTAACAAATACGGATGAACCTAATACAGTGGTTACCTCGGGTTAAGTACTTAATTCGTTCCAGAGGTCTGTACTTAACCTGAAACTGTTCTTAACCTGAAGCACCACTTTAGCTAATGGGGCCTCCTGCTGCCACCATGCCGCCAGAGCCTGATTTCTGCTCTTATCCTGAAGCAAAGTTCTTAACCTGAAGCACTATTTCTAGGTTAGCGGAGTGTGTAACCTGAAGCGTATGTAACCTGAAGCATATGTAACCTGAAGGGTATGTAACCCGAGGTACCACTGTATTGTACATGCTGTGACATCCCAGCATGTCAGTTCTCCTAGCTGAGACGCAGGGAGAATGGGCTTAGTTAATGCAGTACATCACTCCCTTTAAGAGCAAACTCAGGTGGTGAGTGCCAACAGATACTGAGCTAAAACAGGGGTGCTGAGAAACCAAAGAGAAGTATCGGCCAACTTAGGTGTGAGGGGGAGCCTGTCTAATAAGGACTAAGCATACCCACATTGGGAAACAGAAACTGGGAATTTGGTGTGGGGATGGCTGGTCTGCTGGGGGAGGTTGTAGCAGATTGGCTGAACAGTTTCTGGGAATCGCAAGGAGGCAGTGCTGTTGCATTCAGGTGCTGCTTTTGCATTTCCCCTAAATATTTGATTTACCACTAAGAACAGGATTGTGGCCTAGATGGGCCACTGACCTAATTTAGCAGACTCTTCTCTTCTTATAAACAGTCCTGTTGTGAGATAAAAAGACAATGTAGTATTTTGTGGCAGGTCCCACCTTTTTGTCTAACTGGGCATTCCTTCACAAGAAGTCTACTCTAAATAGACTAAGTGAACTGGAAAAACGTATTCTCTCTTTTACAGACTATGGTGGGCTCTCAGGCCAGACTTTCAGCATTTGTGACTGCTATGCAGGCTGCATGGCTGTGTCTCGCTTATCTTGTATGAAGGTGGAATCAAAGCTTTGCTTTTCTACATGGAAGACTTGACTTGCATATTTAGGTTAATGTGCCCTGCTCTGTCACAACCAACTCTACGGACTGCTGTTTAAACACAGAACCAGAATACATCGCTTCTGTTTTGTTGGTATTACCAGCTATTTCACAATAACTGTGAAACAGGAGCAGAACTTGGGGAAACTGAAATATATCATTGTTATCACAAAGATATATGACAAATGCGTTACAAAATAAATTGTGAAAACTAAATAGTTCCTCATGTTATGGTGGAGAAATTAAAATTATGGACTGTGTCATGTTTGACCTTTCAATATATTAACTTGTTTTCAATTGTGAAACCAATAATACCATCTAAACTTACAAATCATTAACTCCCACAATGTTTGCTGGAGATCTTCATTTGCCAGGCATCGCCCTGAAAGTCCCTCTTATCATTCCACACCTGGGCTGCTTTGGAGCTATTATCATAGTGAGACAAATGTGGGCAGAGATTCCTGAAACTCAGATCATTTATATGAATGACAGAGCCACAACTGAAAGCTATAATGCAGTAGTGGTGGTGTCTATCAGGTAGATCGCGGGATGAAAGAAAGTGATCACCGAATGTAATGTTGGCCCCTAAAAAAAGCTCCACAACTTTGGCTCTTCCCTCCAATGACAATGGGTAGATCACTGCCAGTTTTTTATACTGGGAACAGATTGCAGTCCCTTGGTAGTTGGACATCCCTGCTATAATGTAATGCACAACATATCCCACTTCAGTGCGTGGCACAATTAAGAAGAGATTTCCAAGAATTTTGCCACTAGCACTTTCAGTGTGAGAAGCACTTCAAACTGCTTATCACGTTCATCCTGGAAAAGGACCCTACAAATATGTAAGTGCATCCACTTTGTGGACTGGAAACAAACAAACTCAAAGGTAAGTGCCTTGCCCAAGGATAGAGTAGACTTTTTGATGACTCAGTGGCATCATAAACTATTGTGCCATGTTTTAGACCACAACTCAAAGTTGCTGCTTCTATTCAGGTCACTCTGTTCAAGTCCTCTCTCAGAAATTAGGCCCCACTAATTCCCAAGGTCCCCAAAAGAAGACAACCAGCTTAATTTCTGTATAGCTGTGAGGAAAGCATACAGATCTGAGCCTTTACTTGAAAAGGAAATAAGGGCACTGGCCACACTGGCTGGGAGTTGGAGTCCATGGAATATTTGGCGGTCCCCCATCCCTGATCTACAACTATAGCAAATCCTAAAACTGATGCCAGCTACTTCCTCCCACAGTCCAGCATGCAAAGGCAAAGGTAAAGGTACCCCCGCCCGTACGGGCCAGTTGTGTCCGACTCTAGGGTTGTGTGCCCATCTCACTTAAGAGGCCGGGGGCCAGCGCTGTCCGGAGACACTTCCGGGTCACGTGGCCAGCGCGACGAAGCTGCTCTGGCGAGCCGGCACCAGCGCAGCACACGGAAACGCCGTTTACCTTCCCGCTAGTAAGCGGTACCTATTTATCTACTTGCACTTTATGGGTGCTTTCGAACTGCTAGGTGGGCAGGAGCTGGGACCGAAAGACGGGAGCTCACCCCACCGCGGGGATTCGAACCGCCGACCATGCGATCGGCAAGTCCTAGGCACTGAGGTTTAACCCACAGCGCCACCCGCGTCCCTGTAAGCATGCAATAGTAGATCAGAGAAAACCTAAAATTTAAATATTCCTCTTGTCATTTCTTCTGTTTTTACATGTTCAGCTGGTGGTTAGGATAAAAGAAATTTCGTGAAATTTCTTCACTATCATGACGGGCAATCCTGCACTTTGCATGTGGTTCGGAGACAGTTGCCAATATAGTTCCTTCCATTGGCAGGAAAACCACAACAGGCTCTAAGAACAACTTTTAATTTGGATACATCGGGTAGCATTCAACATAGCATTACTCAGAGTAAAAGGAAAAGGTAAAGGACCGCTGACAGTTAAGTCCATTCACGAACAGCTCTGGGGTTGCAATGCTCATCTTGCTTTACTGGCCGAGGGAGCCAACGTTTATCCGCAGTTTTTCCGGGTCATGTTACCAGCATGACTAAGCCACTTCTGGTGAAACCAGAGCAGAGCACAGAAACGACGTTTACCTTCCTGCCGGAGTGGTACCTATTTATCTACTTGCGCTTTGACATGCTTTCAAACTGCTAGGTTGGCAGGAGCAGGGACCGAGCAATGGGAGCTCACCCATCGTGGGGATTCGAACCGCCAACCTTCCAATCAGCAAGCCCTGGGCTCAGTGGTTTAGACCACAGCGCCACCCACGTCCCTGTACTCGGAGTGCATCCATTGAAATTAATTAATAAGGTTAACTTAGGTCCATTAATTTCAACAGGTCCACTCTAAGTAAAACTCAGTTGTTTACTACCCAGTGTTTTGTGAACACTGTTAAACGAAGAGTAAAAAAGCAGAAAGAAGCCCCCTAAAAATACATTAGAGTCAATCTTGCTTTTTCACTTCTTTTTTTATTACAGACAAAAGCAAAATGAAAAGGTTTGAGCATTACTTCTCAAAGCAGCCAAAGACTCACACATCCTGGCAATCCTTATGCTTGCACCTCCTAGAAGGATTTTCCAGAAAACTTTTAGTCCACAATAAAAATGAGCCTGAAATGTCTGTCAGAGAGAAAAAGAATGAATGAGCTCTGCCAGGCCTTTCAGGATTTTTGGAAGGAAATGAATGCAAAGGCAAGAGACATCACCTCTCTTTTCAAGTGGTGCATATAGCCTTACTTGACACCCCACTGCACTTTGCCCTATTTTCTCCAGTCATGCTTCAGCTCTACTCAAACACAAATACATCTTATGCTTTCATTTGTTTTATTTCCCCAAACACCCAGTGTAAGATATCTGTGATTCCCCCCCTTTATTTAATTAGGGGCATTGGAGTTGGGATATTGGGAGTGATTTTGAGTGGACCACTACGTAAGTTAAAGGTAAAGGGACCTCTGACCATTAGGTCCAGTCGTGGCCGACTCTGGGGTTGCAGCGCTCATCTCGCTTTATTGGCCAAGGGAGCCAGCGTACAGCTTCCGGGTCATGTGGCCAGCATGACTAAGCCACTTCTGGCGAACCAGAGCAGTGCACGGAAATGCCATTTACCTTCCCGCTGGAGCGGTACCTATTTATCTACTTGCACTTTGATGTGCTTTTGAACTGCTAGGTTGGCAGGAGCAGGAACCGAGCAACGGGAGCTCACCCCGTCACGGGGATTTGAACCGCCGACTTTCTGATCGGCAAGTCCTAGGCTCTGTGGTTTAACCCACAGCGCCACCCGCGTCCCTTGGACCACAGCATAGATAGAGGGTAACCCCAACCAAAAATACATGTGTGTTTAAGTGGATGCATTTCCCCCAATAAACATGGAAGTGGACACATGATCCTTTCCCATGTAAGAACCGCCTTCGTGGAGGAAGTATATGACCAGTGGTACCAGCAAAACCACTGATGGACAAACACCCTCCAAGTACCACAATCCTCCACCCTCCTTTCCAGGCTGGTTTGCACAAAACACAAATAGACTGACTCAACCTCACCACACACAAATAATGTATATTGCTTTCTAACATAGCACAAAGGACTCCATTTAGAAAAGCAATTTGAACTTCATTTAAAAAAAGAAAAGAAAAACAGCTTTGGCAGAGTTTGTAGTAAGCCTTTATGGACTGAACATCTGAAATAATCACATGCAGAAATGCATAGACACGGAGCTATTCAGGGGGAAAGCAGAATACCACAGGGAGCATGGTCATCAGCTAAAAAATTCTGCAGAGTAAGAAAGAAAGGCAGATATACCTCCTACAGAAGAAAGCGCAGCCGGAAATGCGAACACATCTTGCGAACAAGCAGCCAATGACATGGCACTTTCAAAAAGGACTTCTGACCTGGTCACAACTCATCTCAGAGGTTCAAATCACTGAGCAGCATCTTCCTTTATTTCCAGCACTCAAGCAAGTGTGCCATCACTTCTGTCATCAAAATCACACCAACCACATGCTAAAAAGGAAATATTAGCCAATTTGGGGAAACACGAAAGTTTGCACAAATACAAAAAGGGGTGGGGGGTGGGGACTAAAGAGATAGGACCCAAAAGCATCCCAGTGATGGCTGAGCATGTTCCCTGGGCATGAAGCGCACTGTTGGGGAGGGTGGAAAACCAAGAGGGAGAAGGAAGGGAATGGAGAGACCTGGAAGAGAAGAAGGTGGTTGACCGGGACCAGGAACAATAATGTATGTTGCAGGGAGGGATTGTTGCAGGTCCAACCTGTGGCCTTTAAGTCAAACTGGCTTAATGTTTATCCTACAGTCTCTTTTTCCTTAACAGTGCAATCGTATCCATGTTTAAATGGAAAATTCCCACTGAGTTCAATGACGCTTACTCACAGGGAAGTGGATCTAAAAGTACAGCCTCGGGGTCTAATTTCTAATGGCTACTGTCTAGGAGGAGAGATTCAGGAACCAAACAGGTTTCCAAGTGTGGGGAAACCATACATGAGTAAGCACCACTCAGATCAAAGGGACACTCCAGAACAAGGTAGGAACAGAGCAATGTATTTGGAATATCAAACAAACACATTTTGCAATACCAGTCACCTAAATTTCAAAAGCAGTGTTGTTCTCCACAATCGGCCAAGACACAGAAACTTGCCAAAGTGAACTTGAGAATCAAACCCCCAACCAAGGGATAGCAGAAACATTTTTTTAATTAGTTGCCCAGGGTCAGCTGAAGGCAGCATGGGAAGGTGCTGTGAAGCTGCTCCTCCTGCCTCCCAGGAATAGCGTTGTGGCCAAGGGGAGACCAAGAAGGTCCCATCCATCAGCCAGAGAAGGAGCAGCTGCAGGAAACCTGCAGAAAGGATGCTCCACTCCAAATGCCAGCTGCACTGGGACCGCAGAAGCAAGATGGGAAGATGCTCTACATCCACCAAGGAACAAGAGCCCCCAAAAGACTATTCAATAAGGAAGCATCAACAAGCAAATAAATAAACAGAAAATGGCCTAAACTCAACTACAGAGAAATGCCTGCTTATTCTTCACCTCTTTGTTCTGGCCTTAAAGAACTTATTTCCTTCCTCTACTTCTTCCACCCTCTCCCCTTCCCTGCTGTGTCTTTGTAAGCCCGGTAGCAATGCCCCTCCCTCCCTCTCTTTTTAATGTGAACTTCTTTGGGAAACAGTAATTTTCTGAAAAGCAGCACTAAGATATAGTAAAATAAATAATCACAGCGGTTTTGCTGGCTACTGCAAGACCCACAAGGGCAGAAGACACATGGCTACACCCTATTTCCTCCTTACTAGGGAGATATTTCAGCCATGTAAAACTCATACAGAATGGTAAAGGCTGCAACTATCTGATGAAGCCTTACCAGACCGGTGCTTATTCCACAATTCCCACTGTCAGCCACATGTCTGGACAGCAGCCTTGAGCAGAGGAAAGGAAGTCCCTGGTACGTGCGGGTTGTGGGGATTGGATGTGCCATTGCCATAAATGCAACCAATCCCAAAAATAAGTGCACTGCAGTCAGGCCCAAGCTAAGCGCCAACAGATCCGCTACAGAAAGTGGTATGCAGGCTATTTGTGTCTCAGTGTTGCTTAATTTCCCCTCAGGCTGGCATCTAGTTTTACAAACCCAGTCATTTCTTCAGGAGCCACATCTCTGCTGGAATACAGTGGTGCCTCAGGTTACATACGCTTCAGGTTACATATGCTTCAGGTTACAGACTCCGCTAACCCAGAAATAGTGCTTCAGGTTAAGAACTTTGCTTCAGGATAAGAACAGAAATCGGGCTCCGGCAGAACAGCAGCAGCAGGAGGCCCCATTAGCTAAATTGGTGCTTCAGGTTAAGAACAGTTTCAGGTTAAGAACGGACCTCCGGAACAAATTAAGTACTTAACCTGAGGTACCACTGTACAACACACACTCCACTTTCTCCCCTGGACTTTAGAAGAAATTACAGTGGTACCTCGGGTTAAGTACTTAATTCGTTCCGGAGGTCCATACTTAACCTGAAACTGTTCTTAACCTGAAGCACTATTTCTGGGTTAGCGGAGTCTGTAACCTAAAGCGTATGTAACCTGAAGCATATGTAACCCGAGGTACCATTGTAGATCATAAATGGCAAATCTGCAGTGTCTCCTGTAATTAGAATATTCCACTTCATCCAGCCATATGGTTGCATTGGGGTTTGTCTCTCATACCACTATGGCCTCCCCTGCCCCCCCCCACATTAAAGCCTTGCCACCTCTTGGTTAAGGGTTTCTGGGAGATCCAGACCAACACCCAGCTTTTGTTTCTGCCTCCCCATCTTATCTTCCTAACAATCTTCTTCACTCATCTCACCTTCATCTCATTCACAGGCAATAAAGCATAAAAATGAATTCCTCCACCTTCCATTTATGCTGTAGCGGGGATCCTTGGCAAATGAATATTATAATGAGCCCTAGTTGGCCTTGCTGTCCTTTAAAATCTCCAGATTCTAACACCCACCAAGGCAAGAGTAAGAAGGGAAAACAAAGAGGATCAAAGCTCCCCAGGATGCTTTGGAGTTGTTCAAATCCACACCAATAGAAGCTCAGCTTCAATGTTACCATATTTTCCCGTGTATAAGACGCCCCCATGTATAAGACACCCCCTATTTTGGGGGACTCCAAATTGAGAAAATGGGGGGAGATTGTATCCGTGTATAAGACAACCCACAATTTTGAACATGATTTTTAAATTAAGAAACCTAGTCTTATACACAGAAAAGTACTGTATATTGCACATCAAGAAATGTACCACTGATGCTAAGAGGATGCCAATACTAAGATCTGTTGTATTTTTGTGCATTTCAGGGGTCCCACGAGCCTATAGATACTTTCCTCTCATACATGGGTGCTGATGTGGCCACCCTGCCCTCTGGAAATAGAATATTTGACTATAAAACTGACTTACCCTGCAGGAATGTTGCAACATTCGCAACTCGATAGTGCTCATGAAGCACTTTGAACACTGTGCAAAGATTAGGCATTACTGTTCCTTGGCCACCTATATTATATTATATTATATTATATTATATTATATTATTTTATTTTATTATTTTATTTTATTTTATTTTATTTTATTTTATTTTATTTTATTTTATTTTTCTCTTTGGAAATGTTTTCTGGTACATAGGCGCCGACTCCATGGGGCCTGAGGGGGCCCGAGCCCCCTCAAACCTACAGTGGCAAAATGTCCAGGGCCACCCTGCCAGCCCATATATCAGGACATATTTTATCAGTTCAATGACATAATAATAATATCATATATATCATATCATATATCATCATGTATCATATATCATATCATATCATTATATAATATAACATAACATTATATTATATTATAATATAATATAATATGCAAGAACTTAAAGGCAGTGTCTGCCAAACACCATTGCCATTTATGACTTCATTTGAGAAATTACATCTAGTTTAATTTGACACCAAAGCCCCATCAAATATACGAAATATTTAAACAAGATAAAAAGATTGGATTTGATAATCAGCCCTCTAAACTCGAAACTGAATTAATAAATAATAAAATCAGGGTAATTTCGAGAAGATATTGACTCCTCCTGGAATGGGAAGTTAAGGAGGAGGAGGTTAAGGCAACAATGATTAGATGGGCACAGGACATTGGACATCCAATAATGATGGCCGAATGGGAAGAGCTTTGGAGAACAAATATGAGATTTACGGCATGTTATAACATCAAAGAAAAGATGCAGCACAGATGGTACCTCACCCCCTCAAGACTATCAAAGATGTATAAAAATTTAGCGAATACTTTTTGGAGGTGTGGTGGGAGTAATGGCGACATGTATCATATGTGGTAGACATGTAGGAAGATCAAAGTGTTCTGGGGCTTAATTTACGAGGAGTTGAAAAAAATGTTTGGAATAACTTTTTTTAAAGGACCAGAGGCCTTTCTGTTAAGCATTGTTGGCTGGGACTTCCCGAAGGCCTTTAGGGAGGTATTCTTATATGCAACGGCCGCAGCTCAGACTTTGTTGGCAAAGGGTGGAAGGAACAAGAAGCCCCAACAATAACGGACTGGCATTACAAGCTACAAGAATTTGCTGAAATGACGCAGTTAACAAATACCCTGAGAGGCAATTCAAAACAAAAAAAATATGGAAAAGTGGGACAGATATAAAACATATGTTCAAAAATACAGTGGTGCCTCGCAAGACGAAATTAATTCGTTCCGCAAGTTTTTTCTTCTTGCGAGTTTTTCGTCTTGCGAAGCACGGTTTCCCATAGGAATGCATTGAAAATCAATTAATGCGTTCCTATGGAGACCGCCTTCAGACCAGGTCCAGGGACAGTCTGTCCCCAGACCTCTTCTGAAGGCTGGCGGGGGGAGAAGGACTTTTCTCCCCACCGCCAGCCTTCAGAACAGCCTTCTGAAGGCTGGCGGTGGGAAGAAAAGCCCTTCTCCCGTCGCCAGCCTTCAGAAGAGTTCCCGGAGGGCTGCCTAGGCTGCGGATAGCAGCCTGCTGCCCGGTGCGAGGCAGACATCTGCAGCTTGGGGTGCCCTGCAGGACTTCCCCGCAGGGCTCTCCAAGCTGCGGATAGCAGCCTGCTGCCCCACACGAGGGGCGCTCTTAAGCAGAGCGCCCCTTGTGCGGGGCAGACACCTGCAGCTTGGGGAGCCCTGCAGGACTTCCCCGCAGGGCTCTCCAAGCTGCGGATAGCAGCCTGCTGCCCCGCACGAGGGGCGCTCTTTAGCAGAGCGCCCCTCGCGCGGGGCAGACATCTGCAGCTTGGGGAGCCCTGCAGGACTTCCCCGCAGGGCTCTCCAAGCTGCGGATAGCAGCCTGCTGCCCCGCACGAGGGGCGCTCTTTAGCAGAGCGCCCCTCGCGCGGGGCAGACATTCACAGCTTGGGGAGCCCTGCAGGACTTCCCCGCAGGGCTCTCCAAGCTGCGGATAGCAGCCTGCTGCCCCGCACGAGGGGCGCTCTTTAGCAGAGCGCCCCTCGCGTGGGGCAGACATCTGCCGCTTGGGGAGCCCTGCAGGACTTCCCCGCAGGGCTCTCCAAGCTGCGGATAGCAGCCTGCTGCCCCGCACGAGGGACGCTCTTTAGCAGAGCGCCCCTCGCGTGGGGCAGACATCTGCCGCTTGGGGAGCCCTGCAGGACTTCCCCGCAGGGCTCTCCAAGCTGCGGATAGCAGCCTGCTGCCCCGCACGAGGGGCGCTCTTTAGCAGAGCGCCCCTCGCGCGGGGCAGACATTCACAGCTTGGGGAGCCCTGCAGGACTTCCCCGCAGGGCTCTGCAAGCTGCGGATAGGGGTAGCAGGCTGCTATCCGCAAGCTGCGGATAGGGGCAGCAGGCTGCTATCTGCAGCTTGGAGAGCCCTGCGGGGAAGTCCTGCAGGGCTCCCCAAGCTGCGAATGTCTGCCCCGCGCGAAGGGCGCTCTGCTAAAGAGCGCCCCTCGTGCGGGGCAGCAGGCTGCTATCCGCAGCTTGGAGAGCCCTGCGGGGAACTCCTGCAGGGCTCCCCAAGCTGTGAATGTCTGCCCCGCGCGAGGGGCGCTCTGCTTAAGAGCGCCCCTTGCACGGGGCAGCATGCTGCTATCCGCAGCCTAGGCAGCCCTCCGGGAACTCTTCTGAAGGCTGGTGGGGGAGAAGGGCTTTTCTTCCCACCGCCAGCCTTCAGAACAGCCTTCTGAATGTTGGCGGTGGGGAGGAAAACCTTCCTCCCACCGCAAGTCTTCAAAACAGGTCCGGGAACAGAGGAGAAGCGCTGCGCGCCTTCCCCTCTGTTCCCGGACCTGTCCTGAAGGCTTGCGGTGGGAGGAGGGCTTTCCTCCCCACCGCCAACATTCAGAAGGCTGTTCTGAATGTTGGCGGTGGGGAGGAAAAACCCTCCTCCCACCGCAAGCCCCGGGAACAGAGGAGAAGCGCTGCGCCCTTCTCCTCTGTTCCCGGACCTCCCACCACAAGCCTTCAGGACAGGTCTGGGAACAGAGGAGAAGGTGCGCTGCGCTTCCCCGCTGTCCCAGGAGATTTCCCTATGGGCTTTCATCTTGCGAAGCAAGCCCATAGGGAAATTCGTCTTGCGAAGCCTCTAAAAATCGGAAAACCCTTTCGTCTTGCGGGTTTTTCGTTTAGCGAGGCATTCGTCTTGCGGGGTACCACTGTACAGTATAGGTTCGCTATCTATGCTAGCATTTGATTGACGTTGAAGTGAGAATGAGTTGAGAAATAAGACTAAGAGCACATATTGATATAGGAATGTATTAGATAAAATGTAAAGAAATATACAATAATAAGAGTACATTCATTTGTAAAAAAAGGAATATACAATGGGATAGACAAGAAGTCTAGTGTGTTGGTATGTACCGTATTTTTCGCTCTATAACACACACCTGACCATAACACGCACATAGTTTTTAGAGGAGGAAAATCCGTAGGCATGCCACCCGTAGGCATTCCCTCCATAACACGCACAGACATTTCCCCTTACTTTTTAGGAGGAAAAAAGTGAGTGTTATGGTGCAAAAAATACGGTATATGATTTGGGGGGTATTGTTTTTCGTTTTTCTTTTTGTACTTTTTTTTGGTTTCATTTTCTTTCTAGGTATATAAAATTTGTATATAATTTTTGTATACATGTTGGAAATTATATTATAGTAAGTCCTGTAATGTAATATGACAACGTTTACCGATGTAATATAAGAATGTTAACAAATAAATAAAATGCAAATTTAAAATTAAAAAAATTAATTTGACACCAAAGCCCACTTTGGATAGCCACCAAACATAAGTCAAACATGTTGGGTCACAACAGCAAACTTTGAAAAAACTACAGTACCTGACAAATTATTCCTCTAAACAAAATGACAGCCTAGCTGAAAGGCAGAGGGCTACTAAAAACATTATGAACAGCTCAAGTAACAGTACTCTGTGATATCGCATCAAACATTTTATAAGAGATACTATCCAGACTTTTGTCCTTGAAACAAAAGCAAAGTCTACAAGATATGTCTAACGTACCACATCCCCAATGGCAACCCAAAAACATTGTCTCCCTATCTCAGTGTTTGCATTCTGGGTTTAAGGTCAAGATACTCAGCTGGAGAGCAGGAAAGCAGAAGGAGTGTCGTAGATCCCTCTTGCAACATTGTGTGTGGTGTGTTCCAAGAAATCATGTGATAACTTAAACAATGAAAAAGCACAAGTGGGGATTATTTAGAATGGGGCAAACGCACTAGCTGACTAGCCTTTAGAATAAATGTTGGTAGTTAGATGCTATCTTGAGCTACCTGAACCAGGGGAAATTGTGAGAGATAGAAAGGCAATCTGCTCTTCCTCCTCAATGATTCCTTCTCTTTCAATAACTACTTGATTTATCCTTTCAGCCAGCAGTCTAACCAGACTATTTTGTTCTGCACTATAATATAATTACCAAACTCCAACAGAGTGAGACATCAGAAAGATAAATCAACTTTATTTCAACCAAGGAGACATGTGAAATCTGGCAGAAAGAGGCTCTGGTCACATCAAATACTTAAACAATGCACCATGAAAATGCAGCACAGGCAATATGCCCAGGCAACATGCTCCTCAAATATGCCAGCATCCCCTGGACTCCTGCCCAAGTGCAAAGCAGCGGGCAAACGCATTGACATGTTTCTACTGCTTACACCATAAAGCAGCCGCAAATGTTGCAAAATTACAAATGTCAACTCTTTGTTACAGTAACCTGTACCCTCTTTAGGGAAAAGAGGGATCCCACTCTCAAATCCAGGGGTTAGCAAACTTTTTCAGCAGGGGGCTGGTCCACTGTCCCTCAGACCTTGTGGGGGGGCAACTATATTTTTTTTGGGGGGGGAGGAGAACGATTTTCGCCCGCCTGCAAAGAGGCCTGAAGATGCTTTGCTTTACCTGTCCCAGTTGTCGTCCCAATAGCTGCAGTTGGGCTTCTCCAGCCAGCCAGGTGCCATGGCGGGGTAGGAGGCTGCGTTGCCTGGTGAAGGCAGAAGCAGCAGCCCCGGCGGAGGAGCCGCGGACAGAGGTAGGGGAACCAGGGCGTCGCAGGAGCTTTTACCCACCACCTGCTGCTACTGCTTCCTGAAGGGCACTGTGAAGACAGAGCTGCCTGCCAACCCAAAAGCGGTGGCCGTGGCCACCGCAACAACCTGCCTGAATGCCATAGGAGGGAGGGAGGGATGAAGAAAGCATGCGAGGAAGCTGCATGGAGAAGGAAGAAAGGGAGGACTGAGGGAGAGGGAGGAGGAGGAGAAGGAAAATGCAGCAGCACCCGGCCACAGGCATCACACGCCCCCTTCACAGCACCGCCCTGCTGAGGTGGGCAGGTGGGTGAGCCGACTCCCGCAGTCGATAGCGCCCGGAATGGGACAAGATTGCTCCATCCCTGAGGAGAAAAGCGCAGCCGTGTGAGGGAGAGGGAAAGAACATGCGTGCTGGCGATCCACGCAGCGATTCCCGGACCCTCCATGGGCTGGATCTAGAAGGCAATTGGGCCTGATCCGGCCCGCGGACCTTAGTTTGCCGACCCATGCTCAAATCCCATAGAAAGGTTCTATCTTTGAGTTCTATTTGAACTTTCCTTCCTTCCTTCCTTCCTTCCTTCCTTCCTTCCTTCCTTCCTTCCTTCCTTCCCCCCCTCTCTCTCTGTCTGCATGTGTGCATTTCCAGACAACTCTGGCAGAGGAACTGTTCAGCTGCTGACTTAGGTCTCTAACAGCTCAAACAGTTTTACAAAGTTAAGTGTCTCTGCTATGAAGAGCCATTCAAAATGCATCAATGGTACTTGATCTGAGAGATCATTCTTAAGGACGTGCAATTTCAGTCCGGTGAGACAAGCACACTTATCTGCTTTCAAATGCGTGCAGCAATCTTCACCATCACCTTCATATGGAAACATTTGCTTCCAACGACACTGACTTTTAATGCTCACAGCTATTATTATGCCTATATCTTATGCGTGTGCAGAACTCAGGAAGACTGCCTGGAAGCCAAGGCATCTTCTTATTGCGCAATGTCAGCATCAGGCACTTCCCTTTTGCCTTCAGCAATCCACACCTGTGAGGGGGAAGAACCTGAACACAGAGCATTTCTTATACAGGAGCCGGAGGGAAACTTATTTTGTTTGCTCTTGTTCAGCTCCGTAAAATCCTGATTTTAGAAAAGAACATCATTATTGAGCACAGTAGATGCTAGCAATAATATTCTGTCTAGGTCAAACAACTGGAGAGCAGCATACTTGGAAAGAAAATAAAGAAAGATTTTCAAGTAAGAGGATCCATCAAATTTGCAGGAGTACTAATACATCTCCTATGGTGGCCATTCATTGCAAAGAAAATGTTCCAAATACAAGCTATTATAAAGCAGCAAGATTTATTTGTTTGTTTGTTTGCTTACTGCCCACCTGACTGGGTTTCCACAGCCATTCTGAGCAGCTTCCAACAAATTATAAAACGACAACAAAATACCAAACATTAAAAACCTACCTGTCTCTTCCTATTCTGACAGAAACATGGCCCTTTAAACTGCAAGGGGATCATTGTTTTTGTTTGTTACTATGTTATGCATTTTTGTGTTTTTTATTATAAACTGCCTTGTGGTCCTCTCACTATCTTAATAGGGTATGATTCACCTAATGAGCCCTTGGCAAGGACTTCTGCTTGAACAATGTGGCTTCCCCAACTCTCCTCTTCTCAGGTACCCACCCAAATTGGCTTAGAGGGTTTCTGGAGAACTCCAGAACAGCGTTTGCTCTGGGCAGAGAGGGGAAGGAGAGCATTTCAACCAGCTAGCTAAAATGCTGGCATTGGCAGAAGGATCAGAAGAGCATATTGCTGAATACAACCCACAGTCTTTGAAGGTTGGAGAGTTAGTTGCATGGTCTTATATTTAAAATGAAGGCCTTAGTTTCACAGTGAGGTTAACCACAAATGCAAAGACAGGAGAGTCCTGGGATTCTCTCTTAATCAAGATAAAAGCGGCAAATGCATGTGGGAATTCCCTTTGATGCAGCAGAATCAGCATTTAGGGAGACGGCACTAGAGCAAGGGTAGCCAATGCCAGTGGCATAGCGTGGGGGGTGCAGGGGGGGCCGGCCGCACCGGGCGCAACATCGGGGGGGCGCGCTCGCACTCGCAGCTCTCTGCCCCTACCTGGCTCACTCACCCTAGGGGGCACAAATTACTTGCCTTGCCCCGGGTGCTGACAACCCACGCTACGCCACTGGCCAATGCTGTGGTCTGCAGATATTGCTGGACTCCCACCAGCCCCGGCCAGCATGGTCACAGATGATGGGAATTGTTGTCCTAGCCTAGAGCATCTGTTGGATTCCACACTGGCTACCCCTGCGGAAGGATAGAGAACATTGAACACTTCCGCCACATCATGCACAAACAAACTCACCAGAGACAATGGTACTTTGATGTACACGCACATTTCCTTTATTTCCCCCTGCCCAGGAAGCCACTTCTCTGATAACAATGCCAATTTTGAAAGGAGGGGGAAGTATAGAGCTCAGATCTGCTGCCAGTATCACAAGAGAGCCACTAATTGTTTTTAACTCTCTTTACTGATGATTTTAATATTTATCAGAGTAGAGGTTTTACTACAATCATGCAGTATTATAAATGTTGGTTTAAATATATATATATATATATATATATATATATATATATATATATATATATATTGGAAACCAGTAAGAAATAAATAAGAAGTAAAATAAGAGAGGGGGGAAAACTGCACAAGACAACTGGATTGTTATTTTAACTTCATAAGGAAGTTCTGAAAATTCTGTAACAATAAAAATCTGGAAAACCACCTTATGCTGTTCGGAGAGCATGAAAACTATTCCAGACTTCGGCTGTTAGCTAGGAAAGGTACAGTGGTACCTTGGTTTGCAACCGTTTTGGATTACAACCATTTTGGATTACAACCACATCAGACCCTGAAGTGTGTGTCTCTTTTTTTGGATTACAACCCATTTTTATTTTGGATTACAACCCTTTTTTTTTTTTTGAGGCCCCATTGGTGAAAGTGTGCCTTGGCTTACAACCTGTTTTGGTTTACAACCGGACCTCCGGAACAGGTTATGGTTGTAAACCAAGGTATCACTGTACTGAACTTTAGCAGAAGCACATCCCTAGGGATAGTAATGGGCTGGATGAATAAATGGAAGCTTAAACAAGATACATGCACTCCCAGTCAGGAAGGATGCAGACTCTGGAATAGGGACTCAGCCTGTTTTGGATGGGGTAGTACTCACCTTGAAGAATCAGACTCACAGTCTGGGCATCCTCCTGGGTTCTGCCTTGCACCAGGATTAGCCAGGAGCATTTATGCCTAATTTAGGCTGGTGCACCAGCTATGCACATGCCTGAGGAAGTATAGCAACACATGTCTTACATCTAGATTTACTCGCCACTGTTACTTTCCACTGGTTAGTGATTCCTTTATGCTATCAAGCTTTTAGCCTACAAAGTAGATCACAGGCGGGGAACCTGTTTGGCTCCACAGGTCAGATCCTTATCAGGATTGGTCTCTCAAACCAAATCTGAGAGGTGGGTGGCCTGCCTGTAAATCATCTGATATCACAACGGCATCATGTTATTTGGTGTTTTGAAGTCCCAAAGTCGGAACATCAAAGCACACCGATAAAGTGGGGGGGGGGGTTAGTTTTAGCAGGAGTTTTGATTCAACCCCCTTCCTGATCACAGGGGTTTCAATGCAAAGTGATTTGTTCAGGCAAACTGACCAGAATTTAGCACTAACACCACCCTGCTGATAAGCTGGTGAACTAAGTGTACCATCCTGTTGCATTATCTGTGAACACCAGTTCTCTGCAGGGAACTAGTGCACACCACCAATGAAGAATTGAACACCACCACCCCTGCCCACCAGCTGACACCCACCGATCAGGGGGATGTCAGCTGATTGGCAGGGGAACTAGAACCCCAGATGGGCCAATGGCAAATAGCAATTTGGGTTTGCTCTGGAATGGATTGATATTTGCTCCAATTTAGAGCTAAAGAGCAGGTTTTTTCTGAGAATGGAGAAAACTACTTGGACCTGTGCCTAGAAAGAGTGAGTCAAGTGGAAAACCATGTGGGCCTGTCCTTTCTAGGCATGGGGCAAGCAAAAACACAGATGATCCCTCTCAAGATCAGATGATAATGATAATGATTTATTATTTATACTCCGCCCATCTGGCTGGGTTTCCCCAGCCACTCTGGGCGGCTTCCAACAAAATATTAAAATACAGTGGTCTTTTAAACATTTAAAGTTTCCCTATAGAGGGCTGCCTTCAGATATCTTCTTAAAGTCTGGTAGTTGTTCTTCTCTTTGCAGTGGCGTAGCGTGGGTTGTCAGCACCCGGGGCAAGGCAAGTAATTTGCGCCCCCTAACCCGTGGATTTAGGTAGGGGCAGAGAGCTGCGAGTGCGAGCGCACCCCCCCAGATGTTGCGCCCGGTGCGGCCGGCCCCCCCCTGCACCCCCCACGCTACGCCACTGTGTGGAGTCACCACTGAGAAGGCCCATTGATACGTGTGTGTGAACAGACACCACAGTGATGCATTTGAGGCGCCACCAAGTTGCATTTGAGGCACCACAAAAGTGAGCCTTACTGGGGGTTTTTGGGTTTTTTGTGGCGTTAGAGCTATGATGGCACATTCAAGATGTACCATAAGTAAGCAACTGTCTTGATGCTGCCATCATTGAGTGAGGACGTGGCTGCCCCAGCATTTTTCCACAGAACCACAGAATTGTAGAATTGGAAAGGACTGTGAGGGTCAGCTAGTTTAAAGCCTTGCAATGCAGGAATATTTTGCCCAATGTGGGGCTCAAACCCACCACCCAACATTGCCCAGCACATCGTCTTTCCACCACCATTCTCCTTACCCAAACCTTTTTTGCATCCAACATAAAACAGGAATTTTAAATGAACTTCAGTATGATTAATTTGGAAATACCGTAAGTCTGAAGGTGAGAGTATGTCATCATCTTCAGGGGCTGAATCAGGGGCTGAATCTAGCCCCTTCCTTATACCACCGCATGCCACATTTTAAGGTTCAGTGTTGAGACATTTTTGTTTCACATTCCACTCTGAGAATTTTCTCCAAATTTTCTCCGCTGGCTTGGCCTCTCTCGCGCTCGGGCCCGGGCGGGCGCTTGAAGCCGCCCTCGTCGTCCTCGGGCTCAGCGCCTTCTGCTGCTGCTGCTGCTGCCGGGCGCCGTGCAAAGTTTGCAAGAGGCGCCGCGCCAGCCTCCTCAGAGCGTGCACGGCTCCTCGGCGTCGCCGCCCGGCCCCGGCGTGGGGGCGCTCTCCGCCGGCCACCCCGTCCGGGGGGCCGGGCACGCCGGGCCCGGGCTTCTCGCCCGCCTCTTGCTCGCCCATCGGCGCCAGGAGGCTACGGCCACCCGCTCCGCCGCCGCCGCCGCCTGCCGGCGCTTGCTGCCTTCTACTCCCCGTTGTTGTCGTTGGCTACCGGCGCGCTCCGAGCCTCTCCGCCCTCCCTCCGTGCTTGCCGGCTGGGCAGGGCAGAGAGGCGGGGAAGGCGAGCGGGCCGGGCTCATGGCCGGGGGCAGGCGGGCAGGCGGGCATCTTGCTGCGCCCCTCCACCCAAGGCACGGCGCTTTCCCCGCTTCCTCGGGTCGCCGCCCGCGGATCGGCAGAGCCTGGGGAACAGGGGAAGTAAACTCGGCGGAGGGGGTGGATCGCGCGCGCTGAGTTTGGAGGTTTGGAGGGATCTCGGAGGAGGGAGGAGGGAGGACGGGGGGAGCTAGGGGGCAGGGTACGACGCGGCTGGGCCCTCTGGACTCGCGCCCCCCCCAGATGTTGCGCCCGGTGCGGCCGGCACCCCTGGCACCCCCCACGCTACGCCACTGTCTCTTTGACATCTGATGGGAGGGCATTCCACAGGGCAGGTGTCACTACTGAGAAGGCCCTCTGCCTGGTTCCCTGTAACTTGGCTTCTCGCAGTGAGGGAACCGCCAGAAGGCCCTCGGAGCTGGACCTCAGTGTCCAGGCAGAACGATGGGGGTGGAGACGCTCCTTCAGGTATACAGGACCGAGGCCATTTAGGGCTTTAAAGGTCAGCACCAACACTTTGAATTGTGCTCAGAAACGTACTGGGAGCCAATGTAGATCTTTCAAGACTGGTGTTATGTGGTCTTATGTAAAGGAAAGGACCACCTCCTTTCCTCTAACCCCCCTCATCTCTTTCTCTCCGACCTTATACTATTGAACAAGATGGAAATTGTTGGTATTATTTAATTTGGTGGTCCTCAAACCATGTTTCGCCATGGACTGCTAAGAATATTGGTGGACCACTCAATGATTCTTCTATTGTAGCAATTATAATGGTGCTAGATGCTGTATGATTTGTAATTGTATTTTTGATCGCTTCTTTCATTTCCATATGTTGGACAAGGTTCAACGTACTTTGTCCCTTCTGTGCCCCCACCCACTAATTTATTTATTTTGATGGTGTTGCCATTGCAATGACATGACAACTTGCTCAATTGATCTGAAAGAGGCACCAGGACACATAGTGGCTGCTTTGGTGGTGAATGCATTAATACAAAAAAGGGCCCCCATTAAACGTGCCTTTAATGGAAGGTGTGGGTGTGACCAGAGATCCCTGTAGAGATCAAGTGAGCACTGACCACAGGGCACTTTCCCAAAGACCGTCCTTTTTATCCTGGCATTTCCTGATTGTAGATATTTGAGTTTTATTTTAGTTGTGGCTGTTGCAACTGAACTCCTGTAGTTGAATCACTTTGAGATTCATACATTTATAAATGAAAAGCTGTATCTAAGTTTTGAAAGACACAATCTGAATTCTATAAACTTCAACCTGCAACACAACAAAGTACAATATAAGAAATACAAATGCAATACAAATGCAATTAAAAGTCAGTACAAATATTAAAAGGCAACGGATGCACCATCTCCTAGTTTCAGCCACAGATACACTATGAAGGATCTGAGTAAAGCTTGTGGACAGCTGGTGATCTGTGGATCACAACTTGGGAACCCGTGGCTTAATGCGTACCTGAATATTTTGCCACCCACCTGGTTACCAAAGACAGCGATGGAGCAGGCACTGGAGACCTCCCGGGACCCAAACCAGACGGAAGCGATGTGGGACGGCATGCCCAGGATGAAGACTTGGGCCAGCGAGCAGACCACCTGTCCCAGGACGGTGACGGGGAAGAGGTTTGGCTCCGTGCTGCCCGTCTTCACCCAGGCGCCCACGCAGTTGAGAGCGGAGCCCACCAGGGCGATGAGGCGCAGCCCCTTCTTGTCGAGCAGCCAGGCGACCGGGAAGAGCAGCGGGATGTAGACGATCATGTAGCACATGGAGAGCCAGTCGATGGCGAAAGGGGTCACGCCGTAGAAGCGCGCGAAGACCACGCTGATACTCCCGTACTGGATCCACTGGAAAGCGTTGCAGAACGAATAGGCGCTGAAGAGGAAGACGATTGCCCAGCGCCGCCGCGTCAGGCGCACCTCCGGCACCGACCCCGGCGCCGACCCGTTGGGCGTCTCGGCGTCCGCCGGCTCGGGCTTCGCCTCTTGCAGCAGATCGGGCTCGGCTCGGTACCCCGTCCGCTTCTCTCCGAGCTCCGGCTCCCCGCTCACCATAGCGGCCGAGAAAGTGCGCACTGAGCGACAAGTTCCTCCTCCGACGGCGGGACACCAGCGCGGGCTCGGGGATCCCTCGCTCTTCCCTCAGCCAGCAGCCCCGGTGCCGCGAGCGCCCCCCGCGCGCACGCCTCGCCTTGCCGTACTTTCTTCCTCTTGCGCTCACCTTTCGCGGCTCATGCTGCCAGCTCAAGGTTTGCCTCCACGGCGCACGTCACCCCGCCCCGCCCACCGAGGCGCGTCAGCCAGAAACCACCACCCCCCCCGGCCCGCGTTGGAAGGAGCTACCTGGACGCTCACCACCACGCCCCTCCGGGCGCGGATTGGCTGCCTGCCCCCCGCCCCTCTGCGCTGCTTCCTGCTATTGCTATGGCAACTCTCTCCGTCCCGCGAAAAAGCTCGGGGAGGGGCACAGAAAGTGGCGCAGGCGCAAGCCCCTCGACGGTCCCGTCCGGGAGTCGCCAGCCGCGCAGCGCCGTTAGCGTTGCGCCCTGCGCGAGAATCACGCAGCCTCCGGGAAAGGGGGGTGAGGGTGGGCCTTCCAAGCTCTTCTCCCGCCTTCCGTTCGCACCGAGAGCGCGGGAACCTTTTCGGCGGCCTGACGAGCTCCCGCTTCGTTTTGCTCTGAGGGCGGCAAGGACCTGCCAAAATTCTTCCGGCGGCGCGTCGACCGAGAGGAACGGGGCTGGAAAGACCGCCAGTCATCTGGTCCCAGTCATTAGCTTGGGAAAGAGGGGGGCGACGTCCCGGTTCGCGGTCTGCCAGGCTGAGGGTGTGCACACCGACCAGGTCGGGTTTTTTTCTCAATTCGGATTGGAAAGTAAACGGGGAGGGTGCGCGCAGCCTGACTGCCGGTAAAATCGGAAGCTGAAGCTGCTTCCTAGTTCCTGGTTCCTTGCCCGAGGCAAGAGCGACTTGATAAAAAAGCGGGGAACCAACTCTCTGCCCATAGCACAACGGGGCTCGCAGGTCAGTGGCCGAAGTCCCGGGTCGCAAATGACCACCGAGAAAGCAGCAGATGTTGGGGACAGATCCAAACAGGTATATGGGGAGCTGGGGCCCAGAGAGGATGGCGCAGACTCCTGCACATCCTTCCTTCTCAATTCTTTTTTAAGTGAGAGGGTAGCTGGCTGTGCATGGTAACAGATGCTCATTGCAAATATATTATCCCTTTCTAGAACAATGTATAGTGCTGATTCCCAAGTTAATACATTTCGCATCAGGACAGCACAAACCAACTCTTGTTCTTGTGGTCCGGATGGTGCTCTGACGGAAGTGAATACAGAACGAAAAAGAGCACATGCTGAGAGTATTTATTTACCTTTGACCAGGGCTGGCAAATTGTGGTCTGTTTGTTTTTTGCTGTAACATATCAAGAATGTAGAAGCATTTGTAAAGCATGAGGAGGAGGCGGAGAAGAGAAATACTCGCTGTGAAGTGATAAACATGGCTATCTTAAAGCCCCACCCATATCCCCCACCGACCGTTAAGTCCAGAGTCTAAAATTCCCTAGTTGCACCACTGCAGTAAGTTGTGCACCGAAAAGAAAGTCTATTGATACAGCTTTTCGGCAGCATAAAGCAGAACACTGTAGTGCAATGGTAGAAAGATCCTTCTGACCTCAGTTGAAGTCGGTAGCACTTGCTCTTTTTGCAAAAGCTCATTATATCATAGAACAGAGTTTCATAAAACTGAGTGAAATGCTACACAAGCACCTTCAGTTGGGGGAACAGGGCTCTGTACAAAGAGAGCAGCAGCAGCCGACAAGTCAATAACAGATTCAGCAGAGAACTGGGTCAGCTCCCACTGCAAAACATAACACTTGGCTCCTGATGCAAACAAAAGAGCGTGTTCTCCCGCTCTTGTGATGAGGAGGGGGAGGAGAGGCATCCAATCCAGCTGCAGACATTTTCGGCATCTTTTACATTGTAGTCCTAAGCATATTTATTTGGAAGCAAGTGCCATTGATCTCGCTGGAACTTAATACACAATCTAGGAAATAAGGGTTGCAACCTTGTAAGCTCAAACTGAATCCAGATAAGACGGAGGTACGGTTAGTAGGTGGTTCATCTGCCCTGATAAATTGTATTGAGTTTTCTAGAAGGGGTACATAAAAGATGAATAAGGTACATAGTCTGGGCACTTCCAGACTGTCTCCCTCCCCCCCCCCCCAGGTGAGATTCAGTCGCATCTTGGCAAACTCTCACTGCACAATTAAAGCTGATTTGGGAGCGCTTGCAAAACAAACCCACTTCCCCAAAAGATCAGACTTATATTGAAAAGGAAATTGAACAGAAAATGCACTGGAAGGTGTGGGATAACACATCATCCAGTCTCCACACAAATAAATCAGGATAATTGCTCATTAGATAGCTGACACATAATCAAATCTCTGCAAACAAATTAGGCTGAATGCTAATTAAACAGGTAATCTGGAAGCAAACTTTGTCGCTGGAGGCAAAGGTTGCTTCTCTAACATAGAGTGCTATCCACTAGATTAGGCTGGACTAGGGGGACTAAGCTAGTCCTGGTTTTGGGAGGGAGGCAGCAGGGTTCCAGCATTCTGTCTGTTGCCTGGTGAAGGGAAGAATGTTGTGTGCGCAACATTCCCTCTCCTCCATCGCCCTCGCAAGCTGGCGCGTCTGGCCCTAACTGTTCCCCTATGCAACATTTCACCGCACTCCACTGAAGAGAAGCATTTGTGATTAGTAGGTAACTGGTTCTGCAAGAAGTTAAGGATTAAAAACATATAAATTCAGAGTTGATAAGCTGGCTACGGACACTAAAAACCATTAACTAATGTCAATGGCATTAGTTTGATGCATTCTCTGTTTATAGCTCATTTATGGGCTAGAACTAATTTGGAAAGGCATTATACTACCTGTAATGGATAAACATCATGAGGAATAGGCTCTGCAGGTAAGAAAGGTCAATTACCTTTCCAGTATTAAACAGGCAGTTCAAACTTCATTTGGCATGCAAGCACAATAATAGCATATGAACGATTTATGAACTAGGCAGGTTTAACATGTTCTACTGTAACAAGTCTATAAAATGGTTTTGCATGCTTCTTGGGTTGGTTTGCATGCATCTTGGCAGAAGGCGTTGCATCTTGGAACTGAAGTCTAGGGTAGCATAAATGCAAAATTCTAGGCCTGGTTCTTTGTGTGATTTATCTTAGAGAGATTAGACCCCTGTTTCTAGTTGTAGTTCCATGACTGGAAAATTCATTACTTAACCCCTGTTGTGTGGAATCTTGGGTCACCCATGGCTAACTCCTTATTCCAGGGGTTGAGAACCTGCAGCCTGAAGGTGTGTGGGAGAAGCATGGAGGGAATGCAGGGAAGCCAAAATGGATAGAGTGATGGGAGGAGGTGTGGGTGAAAGCCTTCTACAACTGTTTGATTCAGGCCTCTGGCAAGTGTGACCTGTCCCTCCCCCCCCTCCCCGAAGCCCATTGGGTAGAGAGAGACTGTGTGTCAAGCGATGGCCCCACTCACTTTTGTCTCCAGCCATCCCTATTATTGGCTTTGTTGGGATGCAAGGTTGCGTCTTATACAACAAACCCACTTTTCCCACTTTTTGCAATAAGGAAAGTGATGAGGAAATGCCCTGGAGAGTGTCTGACCTCCCCTCAAGGAAATCAGAATCTAGCCAATGTTGTGTAATCTCTCAGCAAAAAAATCAGGCAGAATGCTCAATAGCAGCTCCAGTGACCATCATAGATAGGTCAGCTTGGCCACAGACATCATTTCCTGTTTCCTGTGCTTTCACTAGTTTTTCTAAACTAGGATATTATTCAGTTTTCATGTCAGATGTTTGAACTTAAATTCACTTCTTCTGACTTTAAGGACAAATAACATACTCAAGAGCCAAGAAAACACATTGCAGGCCCCTGCAGCGCAGATTCACCTCGCTCTTGACCTGTAGCTAAACCAGATGAGCCCTACACAGCTGCGCTCATACCGTTCCTTCTCCCCCTTGTGCTTTCAAGTTAAGTGGAGAGACATTTTTTATTATTTTCATGCCCTAAATTGCACTGTGTTCTACACACAGGAAAGGGTCATATACCGAAGGCTTGCAACTTGAGTGCATCAGCAACACTGTGCACGTACCCAGTGTTTTCCAGCCATATACTCCAGGGCACCCTGTGCCCAGACAGATATAAAATGACAGGTGGGCATGAGGAGAGAATGCAACAAGTCAATGGCACTCTTTCTGCTCCAGAGGACTGGCACAAACAAAACTCACTTGTGCTTCCCTGGGTAGCAGACCTTTTAATCAGGATCTTCTGCGCAAGTAAACAAAATATTGCCTCTAAGGCCCACGAATGAAGAAGAAGCATGAACTTCTCCACTCACTACCATCTCAAGGCCAAAAGGACTCCCAGCTGAGCCTGCAAGGGCATTGCCATGAGAGGGAGAAATGAGGTGAGATTGTAGATTGTGCTAGAGAATGCTTATGCAAACATATTTCCCTGTTATCTGTGTTGGTTTCCCAGATCTTGTGAGGTTTGCTGAAGCTGTTTGGAAGAAATATTAGAATAGAGCAGGCAGCATTATGAACTGTAAGCTGCTCATCCAGGCACTCCTCTAGAGTAAAGACACGAAGCGCTTGTACAGTGGTACCTTGGGTTAAGAACTTAATTCATTCCGGAGGTCCGTTCTTAACCTGAAACTTTTCTTAACTTGAAGCACCACTTTAGCTAATGGGGCCTCCTGCTGTCGCTGCACCGCCGGACCCTGATTTCTGTCCTTATCCTGAAGCAAAGTTCTTAACCTGAAGCACTATTTCTGGGTTAGCGGAGTGTGTAACCTGAAGCTTATGTAACCTGAAGTGTATGTAACCCGAGGTACCACTGTACTGGAAACTTAAGGGCACTCTTCCCCAACCTGATGCCCTCCAGCAGAGGCACCAGCTCCTGGGGGTTGAGTCATTTGGGCGCCCCCAATATTTGGGGTGAGGCAGTGCCCCTCATGTCCAAAAAAACAGGGTGGAGGAGGCCAAGTACAGAGGCAAGCGTGGCATGGCTTCAGTGGCTGGCTTCTCCAACCACACATTTCTTACTCCTGCTCATAGCTGTCAACTTTCAGATTTGAAAATAAGGGATCAGCAGCCTCGAAAATAAGGGATCAGCAGCCTCACCTGTCCCGGGGACAGTCTCTGGGATATCTAACAATCCGGGATAGCAGTGGGAAATGGCGCTGGAATAAGGGAATTTCCCGCAAAAAAAGGGAAGGTTGACAGCTATGCTCCTGCTGCAGTAGGGAATGTCCTAGAAGTAGCTTATACCTGACAGTAGTTTCAGCTCAAAGGAATTAGATCACTATTTGTTCAGAAAAATATAGAGAAATGTTCAGAAGGAGATAAGGCAAATCCTGGCATTATGTGTGATACACACACCCTGAAAGAACATGAGAGGCAGGGCTTTTTTTAAGCCAGAACTCTGCAAAACTCAATTCCGGCACCTCTCAGGTGGGCACCATTGCCATTATAAGAAAACAAGGGATGTGTTCATGGCAAGTTCCAGCACCTCTTTTTTCTAGAAAAACAGCACTGATGAACAGTGATATAAATTCCTTACAAACTTTGAAAGAAGGTGATTGATGGGAGTGTCCCTGACTTTGTTCACATCTGGCCAGGTTAAAAATAGGGTGCATGCCCCATTAAATGAAAACAACTAATATACACATGCTGATGAGCCAAGCAGCAGCCCCGAGTACAAACTCTGAGCCAAGTGGCAGAATGTGATGGAGCAGGGCTAAAGGTTGTGAACCATTCGTGAGGTGGTCACTCTGTTCCCCTGCATATAATTAAGAGTGCATACTCAAGATAAGAACATAAACATTGCCTTACTAGATCAGGTCAAGGTCCATCCTGCATTCTGCCGCCAACAGCGGCCAACCTTAGGAAAGCACACATATGTGAATATGACAGCCATCTTCTTTGGCCCCACTTTCTGGAAGCGGGAGGTTTACTGCTTCCAGGCATGGAGGGTTCATTCTAAGCCACTGCTGCAGTGTTCATTCATCTATTCAACCCTATTTCCAAATACATCTAAGCTGGCAGCCTTCATCACCATCTCATGGCATTAAATTATGCAAAGACTACCAAATTTGAGGGACGCGGGTGGCGCTGTGGGTTAAACCACAGAGCCTAGGACTTGCCGATCAGGAGGTTGGCAGTTCGAATCCCCTCAATGGGGTGAGCTCCCATTGCTCGGTCCCTGCTCCTGCCAACCTAGCAGTTCGAAAGCACGTCAAAGTGCAAGTAGATAAATAGGTACTGCTCCGGCGGGAAGGTAAACGGCATTTCCATGCGCTGGTTCGCCAGAAGCAGCTTAGTCATGCTGGCCACATGACCCAGAAGCTGTACGCCGGCTCCCTCGGCCAACAGAGCGAGATGAGCACCGCAACCCCAGAGTCGGCCACGACTGGACCTAATGGTCAGGGGTCCCTTTATCCACCAAATTTGAAGGCTCTAAAAGGACTTCAGACAAATTCATGGGGGTGGGGGAGGCTATCAGTGGCTGCTAGCTATGATGGCTATGTGCAAGGACTTCCACTTCCACAACAGGGCTTTCCTGCCTCTCCCTCCTCTCTCTCACACAATTTCCAGGAGGTGGGGTTTCAGGAGAACCCATGGATCGGTGCATAGCAAGAGAACAGAGGGGGTTGGTCATTCCTTCATGGAAGCCCAAATGCTTGCCTTGATGGAGCAATCATCCTTGCATGACATTGCATTCTTCTCAACTACCTCTAGTAGCTTGTAGTCACACTTAATTGGCCACTGTGAGAATAGGATGCTAGGCTAGAAGGGCCTTGGGCCTAACTCAGCAGCAGAATCTTCTTATGTTCTTATATTGGTACATTCACTATGTGTTGTATGTGCTTCCTTTTTTCTGTCCTGAACCTACTGCCAATCAGTTTCACTGAATCACAGTTTGGCCCCCTTCCCCTATTGCATAGCTCCTGCACAACAAGAAGAAATTGAGGGGACAGCCCTGTTCCTGAAGATGCCATGATGAGGAAAGCTGTACCCATGGAAGGCAAAGGAACTCAGGAACACCTAGCAACTCTCTACTTGAAGGACCAAGAGAAAATTCTAAACACCATTGGGGGCAGCTATGCAAATATTAAGAATAAGGGGGAAATTACGGTTCTAAGGCAAAGAGGACATGATCTGAGCTTCTTGTGGTGATGGAATGTGTTGGAAATTCCAAGGGAGTTCAGTGGAAGGAAAAGGCCAGAGGTGGGAGTAGGCT
Source organism: Podarcis liolepis (assembly GCF_965112155.1). Taxonomy (NCBI): domain Eukaryota; kingdom Metazoa; phylum Chordata; class Lepidosauria; order Squamata; family Lacertidae; genus Podarcis; species Podarcis liolepis. Next base: position 31,089,764 of record NC_139554.1, read on the forward strand.
GGGAAGCAGCAAAATGTGGTTAAAGTCCAACAAGCCACATATTGTAAAACAAGAAATTCTTTGCAGCTGAGGAGTAGGGATTTTTGAAGATAACTGAGATGAAGGATTCGCTTTAGTGCTGCTCTCTTTTTTTTCTAGACCACAAGTATCGCAGAAACCTCATTGATTGCCTTCCAGCCTTTTGCGATTATGTCATTTTGTTCTTCAGCACTGGTTCTTCAAATATTCTGACAGATTCTTATAAAACTTTCACTAATAGGGTATGTAGAAGGAGTTGTTGGTGGTGTAGAAGGTAATTAATAATTGTAATAATAATAAAAGCAGTTTCATCTGCATTATTTTATTACATGGTTGTTATATTGAGAGCTGCCTTGAGAGTTTAGAAATGGGATGCCATAAAGGTGGATAAATCTACTGTGTTTCAGACCAATAAAATATTTAGAGGGTTAGAATTATCTGTCTGCTTTTACTACTTCGAATCTGATTTATATTTCTGTTTTCTACCTCAGGTCAGGCTGCCTAGTGCAGAAACATTCTGTAAAGGTGAGGAAACCCAGTGGTCAGTCATTATGAAGAAATGAGTCAAAACATTGGGATTCTTTATGGGGAGGACAATGGGGAGAGCTAGGAGGAGATCAGCAGAGACTCCTCTTCTATTAGAGCTGCCAGGATTAGGGAAATTCTCTCGTACACTTGAAAGCAGGTATATAAGCAGGGCTGACCCAAGACATTTTGCTGCCCGAGGTGAAGGACAAGATGATTATTGCCCCACATTCTGTGTACAGAAGTCAGCTAGACTTGCAGTTGGGTTTCACTTCCACACTTGTGACAGGGCCGCATCCTGCACCAGACATGAGGGCAGCAGGGAGTGCAGGGCAACCCACAGCTCTCTCCTGCAACACCTTGCCTCTGTGCCCCCCTGTGGCCTGACTCTACCCAATGGTAGGGCCAGCCCTCCTCAAAAAGAATAAAGGGAAAATCCCATATGATCTAGCTGCCTAAAGTGGCTTTATGTCCATGTTTTAGGAGGTGGATAATCAGGCTATTTACTAATCACTTATCTTAACTACTCATTAATACATTTTCATCCTGCTGTTGTATTTGCAGTTTTGTACACCCACTAGGCTGAGCTGGCATTCTAATTTGCATGATGGAGGAAGGACCAAAAGCTCATCTCCCCGTACAGTGGTGCCTCGCAAGACGAAATTAATCCGTTCCGCGAGTCTCTTCGTCTTGCGGTTTTTTCATCTTGCGAAGCATGGCTATTAACGGCTTAGCGGCTATTAACGGCTTAGCGGCTTTAAGAAAAAGGAAACAAACTCGCAAGAACTCGCAAGACGTTTCGTCTTGCGAAGCAACCCCATAGGGAAATTCATCTTGCAGAACGACTAAAAAAAGGAAAACTCTTTCATCTTGCGCGTTTTTCGTCTTGCGAGGCATTCGTCTTGCGAGGTACCACTCTACTCATATGTGAGATGGGTCTTCTGCGTATTTGGGGTTACCTGATTCCTCCCCCTTTTTTTGGGTGAGGTCCTTATTCATAATGAAATTGAAACTTAAAGCAAATGTCACAAATGAAAATCATCTGATTGCAAAGTTGGACGTGTCAGCAAGTGAAGAGGTTCAGCACTGACCTTTGAGGTGTAACCAGAATTAGTCATCATCAGATTATCATAGTCTGCATTAACACAAGTAACCATTATCTAAATGGATTGTGTTGAATCAGAAATGCACATTTACTTTGGAGTGAACTCCACTGAACTCGGTGAGACTTGATTCTAAGTGAAGGTGTACTTACAGTGTAGGATTCCATTGTTTAAAAGTTCAGCACTCTAGTTGTTAATGCTGCAGTTTTCCTTAGGGCCAATAGATGTCAGCATTTGCAACAAATGCTGCATTTTGTACTATGCTTACTTGAAAGCTGGTCATCCTGGAATCAGGGGAACTTATTCTCTAGTCCAGTGTTTCCCAACCGGTGTTCCGCGGCACACTAGTGTGCCGCGAGACGTTGCCTGGTGTGCCGTGGGAGGGAGGCGGGCGAGTCGGGCGGTGAGAGGCAGGGCGGCGGCGGCGAGGAGAGGCCGCCCAGCGTGGGGCTCTCGCCGTCTGCCTGCCTGGCTGCCTGCGTGGCGCTGACGTCACGGGGCTGTAACGTGCCCCACATAGGCACATGCAGGGCGGCGAGCGAGCTCCCTCCCACATCCCATCACTGCTCGCTTCGGCCGGCCTACTGGGCTGTCACAGGCGGAAGGCCTGCGCATGCGCGAGGTTTTCGCGCCTTCGGGATTCCCTTCACGCCTTCCTCCTCCCGGGTCCTTGAGAGCGCGGGAAGCGGCAGCGCGAGACCGGCGTTGAGCCTGGTAGGTATTGCGCTTGCCAAGGCAGTCATTTGGGAAATGAAAACTTGCAAAGCAAGCAACCAGTTCAATCTGAAGTACGTGTATGCTTAATATCCTGTATCTGAAACCTGTTCTGCCCCCTCCCCCACACTTGGTGCCATTTTCATCTACACATGCAGCAGAGTCAGTTGACCCAGAATAGTACCAATTCAGATGGCAGATGGGAGAATGACAGTGCTGAATGCTTTCCCATGTAGAACAGTCCCTGCAAATAAAAACCTAGCATATTTGGAAGAGGGATGCTAGCCTAACCATTACCTTCTATGCTGTTACTGTTTTTTTTTACATAAGTAAAAAGTGACCTTTCCCCATCTGGCATGGTGGTGTGCCTCGAGATTTTTTTCATGAAACAAGTGTGCCTTTGCCCAAAAAAGGTTGGGAAACACTGTCTAGTCTAGCAGTGTTTCCCAACCTTTTTTGGGCAAAGGCACACTTGTTTGATGAAAAAAATCTCGAGGCACACCACCATTACAGCCCCGTGACGTCAGCGCACAGCGTCACGCCGGGAGGGACGCACAAAAGTGTAAGTTTCAATTTTTTTCCCTCCCCCTTGCCGGGGAACCTCCAAGCTTTGGGGGTGGGGGGGGAGGAGGCAGCAAAGCGAGGGACTGAGGGACTCCTCCAACGACAAGGGTTGGGGAAGAAGAGAAAGGGCTATTCCGCTCCAGTCCTTTCTGAAGGAGCTGAGGGTGGGGGTCCTCCGGCGCCTTCGGCGAAACGGCTCCGGCCCAGAGCGCTTCTAGGAGGCTGCCTTTGTGCGCGACGTAAAGCCCTCTTTCCCTCCCTCCAGCCCCGTGTCACCTGTGGAAAAGGGGGCTGGATCCAGTGACGCAACTCGGAAAACTGTTAGGGAAGCCAGAGCAGGAAAGTGAGTGGGGGGCGGCGGCGCCGCTTTAACCCACGTTTCCTTTTTGAAAGAGAAACTTAAGACTAGATGACCCTTGGGACCCCTGCCAACTCTACAGTTCTATGGCCCTTTGTGGAGGGGGGGCAGCACCTGGAAAGACGGGCTAGGGGATAATTGGGGCGGCCGCCTTAGGCACACCAGAAGCGAAGCACGTCCTGAGCTACAAAAACAAACCCAATTCCTGCCTCGTTTTTTGCAGTTTCTGCAAAGCGAGGGAGTCTCCCCCGCCTCCATTCCTCGGTGCCTCCTCCTCCCCCTGCTCCCCACTACGGGTCTCCCCTGCACTTGGCCAGGCCGCCTCGCCCTCCTTCCTTTCCCAGAGCAGTGGCTCAGAGCGCCTCCTTGCACCGCAGGTACACTCCGTGGGGAGGGGAGGGAGCGGAAGCCCAGACCAGCCCCCAACCCGCTTAGTCCGACCCCTCAAACCTTCCCAAAATAAGAACTCTGCATTCTACAACGTCACCCCCCAGCGGGGCCCCCTTTATTCCCGGTGAGAGGGGGGCGGCGGAGGGAAAAAGCTGCTTCCCACACTTACCCGCCGCCATCTTGACTTCCCGCAATGAGCCGGATGCGGCGCCTAAGCTCCCTGCCGTCGCTTCTCCGCCTCCTCTACTTTGCACAAGGCTTCAGGGTCGCCGGCCGATTCATCCATCGGCCGCTCTTTCAAGCCCACTCGGAGGAGGAATGAGTCGAAAGAGCCAGAGACGCAGCCGCAGTGGAAGCCCCGCCCCTCCCTTCCAGTCTCGGGGCGGGGCAGAGGCCACCAGGCTGGCAAGCAGAGCGCCGAGAGCGAGGAAGCTGATGCAACGCGGAGGCAGACCCCGGCTGGCATGTGTTAGAGCAGTGTTTCCCAACCTTTTTTGGACTCGCCCGCCTCCCTCCAGGCAACATCTCGCGGCACACCAGGCAACATCTCGCGGCACACTAGTGTGCCGCGGAACACCGGTTGGGAAACACTGGTCTAGAGAACGTGGTTAGGATAAGATCCTAAACTGTGCTTTTCTTCTGTGTTTGAAAGGGATAATGCTACCCTTGATTGCAAATGCCTGTAATTTGCTTATTGGTTGAGGCCAGGTTGGTCATCTCTCAAAGATGGAAAAACTCATATTTGGTTATGCTGGACAAATGATACGCTAAAGCATTGTTTATTACCATCTGAGAAAAACCAAGACACTATTTAAAACTTTAAAGAGCCATGCAGTAGGGTCTTCCTCTAGTCCTCCTCAACTTCTTCCTCCAACTGTTGACACAGATTCCAAACTTTCTCCTCCAGCAGGTAAATTAACCTCCTTTTTGTACCTAGTTTTGCTCCTTCTTTACATTTCCTCTACCTTTATTCTCACACTGACCAGTCTCCTGGGTTTTGCGGCTTGTTGTATGCTTGCTTGCTTTACTCCATTGACTTGAAGTTCAAATCCATCTGATCTCCCGATACTTGGCCTCCTGGCATTACACAATGACATGGCAATAGCCTCTTCGTTCAGTATGAGCACTGCTTACTATACAAGACCTCGCCTTACGAATTCTGAATACCAGTTGCTGGCAGCTGCCGGAGGGGAGAGGGTTGTTGCGCTCAAGTCCTGCTTGCAGGTTTCGCACAGGCCTCTGGCTGGCCACTTCGAGGATGCTGGACTAAATGGCCATAGTCCTGATCCAGGATGCTCTTCTTAAATTCTTAATTCTGATCTCTGGCTTCTAATCCCACAAGGAATACTTGCCTCAGAATAGGGGGAGGGGCCATCACTAATAGTGGTGTAAATTAAAAGACGCCTGCTTCTTGGGAGAAAAGCAATGACAAACCTAGACAGCATCTTAAAAAGCAGAGACATCACCTTGCCAACAAAGGTCCGTATAGTTAAAGCTATGGTTTTCCCAGTAGTGATGTATGGAAGTGAGAGCTGGACCATAAAGAAGGCTGATCGCTGAAGAATTGATGCTTTTGAATTATGGTGCTGGAGGAGACTCTTGAGAGTCCCATGGACTGCAAGAAGATCAAACTTATCCATTCTTAAGGAAATCAGCCTTGAGTGCTCACTGGAAGGACAGATCCTGAAGCTGAGGCTCCAATACTTTGGCCACCTCATGAGAAGAGAAGACTCCCTGGAAAAGACCCTGATGTTGGGAAAGATGGAGGGCACAAGGAGAAGAGGACGACAGAGGACGAGATGGTTGGTTAGTGTTCTCGAAGCTACCAGCATGAGTTTGACCAAACTGCGGGAGGCAGTGGAAGACAGGAGTGCCTGGCGTGCTCTGGTCCATGGGGTCATGAAGAGTTGGACACGACTAAACGACTAAACAACAACAACAACACATACTTTCAGTGTAAGAGGTTCCAGATTCAATCCTTACATTGCTTGGAGGCTACAGTGGTATATTATTTTTTATATATAAATACGATACATTACGATAATCTTTATTGTCATTGCCCCATACAGAACAACAAAATTGAACAAATCTACATCAGACATTGAAAAACCAACAAGCCTGCTATCCCAGCTATCCCAGCCTGTTTAGCCCCCTAAAAACTCTGATACCCCATAATTAAATTCAATATACTCCCATAGAGACTACTTTACACTGCGTTTAAAACCAAAATCGCATTTGAATAGAAACTGCTTCTCAGGCGGCTAGTCCTAGTCTTTATAACCCTGTACCTTCTTCCAGAAGGCAGAAGCTGAAAGAGATAATTTCCGGGGTGCGTACTGTCCTGCACTATCTCTGCAGCCTTCTTACGGCACCTGGAAGCATAGATTTGAAAAAAGCAAAGAAACAAACTTCAGGTAGGACTGAGAAAGACTCCTGTCTGAAATCCTAGCGAGTCACCGGCTGTCAGTCAATATATACAATACTTTGCTAGATGGACCAAATTAGGCAGCTTCCTAATATGCCCATCTGAAGTGTCTTTTTAAAAAATTATTTTTAGGCATGACTTCCCACTAGTAGTTTTTGTATGAGTGCCTTATAGTTCCCCTCCCTCTACTATAAATGGGTATTTCAAAGGTCCAAGGGACATTTCATGGGGCTTTCCATCCCCACTTGCCCCCATGATTCTTGGCAGATGTGGGGAATACTGCATATTTTAGCTAGGGGCCACATTCCCTTCCGGGCAATGTTCTAGGGGCCACATGCCAGGGGTGAGTGGGGCCAGAGCCTCAAGAGGGCAGAGCAATGAATGCAAATTTTACCTTTGTACAGTAGGCTAGTCAGTGTCTACACATCCCTCTCTGTTCCCCTTCGAAGGGAGCAAGAGGACCGATCAGAGTTCAAGGACAAAATAGGGGAAAGCACTGGAGGGGTGTGTGCAAAGCAAATTTGGTAGGCGGTGCAGCTGGGAAGGGACCGTGGCCTGGAGAGAGTCTTTGAGGGCCAGTTAGAGAGCCTTAGAGAGATCCACCCCTGCTTTTCATATCTACGACGCGGGTGGCGCTGTGGGTAAAACCTCAGTGCCTAGGACTTGCTGATCGTAAGGTCGGCGGTTCGAATCCCCGCGACGGGGTGAGCTCCCGCCGTTCGGTCCCAGCTCCTGCCCACCTAGCAGTTCGAAAGCACCCCTAAGTGCAAGTAGATAAATAGGGACCGCTTACGCTTACTTAGCGGGAAGGTAAACGGCGTTTCTGTGCGTGGCGCTGGTGCTGGCTCGCCAGTGCAGCTTCATCACGCTGGCCACGTGACCCGGAAGTGTCTTCGGACAGCGCCGGCTCCCGGCCTCTAGAGCGAGATGAGCGCGCAAACCCTAGAGTCGGTCACGACTGGCCCATACGGGCAGGGGTACCTTTACCTTTTTATGCAAGGCAAATGAGAGATCACTGGGTTGGGTGTGGAGTGAAAACCCTGGTGATAGGAGCTTTTTTTTTTAGTTATGCCCAAAGTTGCCATTTTTGTATTCCGTATGGGAATTATGGCAACCCAAGCACAGTTTTTTATGCAACAATAGTATTTGCTTCACAGCAGGAGAACAATATGTTCTCTGTTTATCAAAGCTTCTCACACAAGACCCTTTCTGGACAAAAAGACACAGTGTGGATGTTATTCTACCAAAGAATGTTGCAGCTGAGAATTACCACAGCCTCAAATCCTCCTCAGATCAGAAAAATCACTGGGAAAACTAGTAAGACAGGGAATGGGAGCAGCTGCTTAAAGCACACAAGCAGGCATCAGGAATTTTGCAGGCTTCTCACTTTCTCCCTCACCTTCCCTAACATGGGCGTAGTCAGGGGGACAGGGAAGGGCAGCTGCCCCCCCATCAAGTAAAACAATAGAAGTGCTTAAGTAACTGACCAATCATGATGGTTCTGCCCCCCCAAAGTCCTGCCTCCCCCCAACAAAAATCCTGTATACGCCCATGTTCCCTTAAACAAGTTTTAACTAGTATTTATCAGGCCCAATTTTCTCAATGGAAGCTATCTTTAATGTGCAGAGATGCAGCCTCAAGTTCTCCACTGCAGCTATATGGAGGACTGGACAGGAGCTCCCATCAGAGGGGGAAAGGTGCAATCCTAGAGGTAACAGGAAATACTTCAACTTTGGTGTTTTTATGTAATTATTTCAAAAGACAGAACAGATTATGCCTGGCTTTATGGAATTTGTGCCATAGCTTCGCTGTACTGTACCTCCCAAACCAATTAGTAATGTAACTACACAGCTCACTGCCTCTGTGTATTGCATAACTATTACAACATTTTTCAGGACCAGATTTTTCTATCCACCAGAGTAGACCACCTTTTTACTGAGCGTTTGTCCTGATTTATTTGCAAAAACTTTTCGGGGTGTCTGCTTGTTTGGAGGAAGGTTATTACACGATGCACCGCTCAATTGCCACCCCAAACTTGCTAGTGCATTTCCCTGTCACAAGTTACCACAGAAAGTTTGATATTTTTGGAAGTGGGCTTGTTGTGGTTGGAAGAGTTAATAGTCCACTTTCACTGTACAACCCTAAATTTGCCAGCATATACTTAAATCCCACCTGGAAAGTAGTGACAATCTGGAAGCAGCCTCAGAATGACTTCCTCCCAGGGCAAATAGCAGCTGTGGGTGAGGAATTTGGCTGGGACAGGAATTCCCTGACCACCACTGCAGTCTTAGTCCGCCTTGGTCTCCTCTGTGGCTGCTGTTTAGCAAACAAAACCCCAAGCACAGCATTGTTCATCATGTAGAACATGTATTTTGTCCTGAATATGCAGCAACAATTCACAGTGGCTTCCTTGCCCAGTTTTCCTTGTCTCGTTGTTTCTTAACTCTGCAGGGGAAGGTCAGGCCAGGTTTTAAAAATAAAACATTAAACTTATATATACCGTATATACTGTATATATATAAAAAAGAGATCTTTATTTTAAAAAATAATGGAACAACACCTTTGGTCTCTGTGTCCACAGAACCACTAGTATACATTTTACAACAGAACATGGCTTATCGTACAAGGCTCTGTGATAAGAAGATCAGTGCAAACAACAGAACAGTACTGATAGCGGTTACTGTACATTAAATCACACACACAATACCCTGCAGGTGAGTCTAGCATGTCACAGGTTCTTCACAAAGGCCAAATCCTACTGACATTTTACTCCTTACTCAGAACAGCACCTGCCAACAGATATATGGGAATACCACCCCCCAAATGGTCCATAGTGCTGAAGTACATCTCTCCTCCTCCTCCTCCTTCTGTCCAGGCACGGATTCTGCAAACTTTTCCCAGTCCTAGAAGTTGCTCTCAGTGCTGGAAACATGGGGCACTGATGTGGGTCTGGGGAAAGGGGAGTGGCGTGAAAAGCACTTCGGTGGGTGCTGGGGGCTGCGTATGGAGGATGGAGCAGTGAGTCTCGTGCGAAGTCAGCATGGCAGAGAAGTGTTTCAGTTCATCTGACAGTTGCTTGATCTCCCGGCGCAAAGCAGCATTCTGCCTCTCCAAGTCTTGACTCTCCTTTAAAGAAAAGGGGGGAGGGAATCAGTTAGAAACTGCAGGCCCACCATGGAGAAAGAAAATGGGGGCAGTCCACTGGCTGAAGGGCCAAATGCAAACCTTGGCCTAATTTTATGTAGGTGACACGGCGAGGAAAAACTGAGGTAAAAGAGGATGAAAGAAGGAAGTTGCATCCACACCATAAAATTATATTACATTTAAAGCAGGCATGTCCAACAGGTAGATCGTGATCTATTGCGTATCGAGACCCCTCAGGCACCCCCTCATTGGGAAATAACTCGCACCAGGACACAGATATTAATTTTATGTTATTGGGCATATTTGGCCACAACTTTATTGAATTACAGAATGTGAGCGGTATTGGCTTAGGCCTTGATTGGACTCAACTATATCTGACTTCTGCCCGCTGTGCAGGAAGTCCGGTCCAAGAGGAAGTCCTCCGGCTCGCTCCTCCGTTTAAACTGCCCCGGCCATGCCCTCCTGGCCAGCGGATTGGCTAGCCAGGCTCTGACGTGGCCGGGATCCCCTGGGCAATGGGGGACAAAGTCCCCCGTCCCCGGTGGGGAGTGGATGGCCACACGGTCCACCGCAGCTCCTCCACACTGGGAAGTGGAGCGGATCTGGCTGAACCCCTAAAAACGGGGCTTTCCTCCTCCCTAAAAAATCTCAACAACTTAGACCAGAACCTCAAAAAAGGGGGTAGATCACCGCCAGTTTTTAACTGTTGGTAGATCAGAGTCTCTTGGGAGTTGGCTACCCCTGATTTAAAGCATGTGCCGTATTTTTCGCCCCATAAGACGCACTTTTTCCCCTCCAAAAATGAAGGAGAAATGTGCCTGTGTCTTATGGGGCGAATGCAGGCTTTCGCTGAAGCCTGGAGAGCGAGGGGGGTCGGTGCGTACCGACCCCTCTCGCTCTCCAGGCTTCAGGAAGCTCTGCGCAACCCTCGGGAGACCGGCTCCGAGGGTGGCGCAGAGCTGCCTGCAATCCCGGGACCAGCGCAGCTCTGCGCGGCCACCGGGAGCCGGGGGCGAAGCTCCGACCCTGCTCCCGGGGGCCGCGCAGAGCTGCCTGCGGTCCTGGGACCAGCGCAGCTCTGCGCAGCCATCTGGAGCGGGGCGCTAAGCTCCGCCCCGCTCCCGGTGGCCATGCAGAGCTGCCTGCGGTCCTGGGACCAGCGAAGCTCTGCCCGGCCACCGGGAGCCGGGGGCGAAGCTCTGCCCCGCCCGGTGGCCGCGCAGAGCTGCCTGCGGTCCTGGGACCAGCGAAGCTCTGCGCAGCCATCCGGAGCGGGGCGCTAAGCTCCGCCCCGCTCCCGGTGGCCATGCAGAGCTGCCTGCGGTCCTGGGACCAGCACAGCTCTGCCCGGCCACCGGGAGCCGGGGGAGAAGCTCCGCCCCGCTCCCGGTGGCTGTGCAGAGCTGCCTGCGGTCCTGGGACCAGCGCAGCTCTGCCCGGCCACCGGGAGCCGGGGAAGAAGCTCCGCCCCGCTCCCGGTGGCCCTGCAGAGCTGCCTGCGGTCCTGGGACCAGCACAGCTCTGCCCGGCCACCGGGAGCCGGGGGAGAAGCTCCGCCCCGCTCCCGGTGGCTGTGCAGAGCTGCCTGCGGTCCTGGGACCAGCGCAGCTCTGCCCGGCCACCGGGAGCCGGGGAAGAAGCTCCGCCCCGCTCCTGGTGGCCCTGCAGAGCTGCCTGCGGTCCTGGGACCAGCGCAGCTCTGCGCCGCCATCCCGAGCAGGGCGCTAAGTCCCGCCCCGCTCGGTATGGCGGCACAGAGCTGCCTGCCGTCGCGGGACTGCAGGCAGGTCTACGCCGCCATCCCGAGCGGGGCGCTAAGTCCCACCCCGCTCGGGATGGCGGCACAGAGCTGCCTGCCGTCGCGGGACTGCAGGCAGGTCTACGCCGCCATCCCGAGCGGGGCGCTAAGTCCCACCCCGCTCGGGATGGCGGCACAGAGCTGCCTGCCCTCCCGGGACTGGTGCACTTCTCCCCATCGCCAGCCCCACAAGCTCGGGGGACAGCGGGGAGGCAGAGCGTGCCTTCCCACTGTTCCCCGACCTGGTTCTTCCAGCCCCGCTGGGGGGGAAAATAAAAATTTTTTTCTTTATTTCCCCCCCAAAAAACTAGGTGCGTCTTATAGGCCGGAGCGTCTTATGGGGCGCAAAATACGGTAACTTTCCCCAGGGAATCCTGTACAGCCCAGACTCTTCCCTCCTTTCCTAGGAAGGGACAATGAGCCCTTATGCAGGCCTCTATTTTGAAGTCCTGTCAAGGAACTGTATATAGCCCTGTTTTAATAGATCGATAGATTACCATTATCAGTGTGAAACCTGAATGAGTAAACAAGGTTCCAACATGCTAGTAAAAGTGAGAAAAGGGCAGGGAAATGATACATTGGAGATATCAACAAAAGAAAGCAGGCTCTCACTATAAGGTGGAGGACAGAGGTGGTGATTTAGAGTGCAGCACGAGAGGCAGAGAGGCACTGAATTTTTGCACCGTGCAGGGTGCTGCTGAAATTTTGAGACCCCAAGGTCAGCCACTGGTGGAGGGTGATTAGTTAATTATGAGTTTAGGACAGTTCAAGAAACTAGCTGTATCTTTTAACAGTGGGCATTATGAAAAACACAGGCTGATACTTGCAGCTCAAGGGAGAAAGAGGTCTTAGCTTGCATCCTGCTATGTCCTGTGAGCAGGATAAGCAATCCCTTTCTTCATCACTTAAGGCCCCAATAGGGGAATTTCCTTTTAATGCAAATACTAGCTTCAGAGGAGGGATTTTCCTCAGAACTGCAGCAGGGGAGGAAATAGTTAAATACCCGCCATAAGATCCAGATAATTATCACTTCCTCCCCCAACTGGTGTTATTTGCATTTAAAAAGTTAAAAGCAAAGACACATTTAATGTCAAGTCTAGTTTGGCCCTGAAAGAGAAAGGAGAGGGAGGCAATAATTTAGCTGCCTTCCAGCCCTGTCTAGATTACCAGAATTATTTCCTTTCATCTTTCCTGGCAGGGAGGTGTATCCCCAGCTACTCCTGTGCAACTCAATTTGCTTCTGTTCTTCAGAGCTAGAAGTTGAAAAGGAGGAGGGAGGGCATCCAGTAATTATTTTCTCCACAACAGATGAAGTGATGATCTCTGAGGTTTGCGGTTGCCAATTCCCACAACTGTAGTGACACTTGTTTTTTTTCAGTCACCAAAGTCACAGGAATTGCAACAGAGAACTGTGGCCCATGCAGATGTGTACAGAACTTGGGGGTCATGCTATGGGTTTCCATGTGAATACACACATCAGGTGAGCCGGTGTGGTACAGGGCAGTGGTTTCCCCAACTTTGTTTTCTGTAGACCACTTGAAAATTGCTGAGGGCCTTTGCAGGCCACTTAATTATTATTTTTTGTGCCTGCTGTACCAATTGCAATAGCCCTGCTTATTTGGTGCCTCTCAACAACCACTCATGTTGAGAACATCCAGGCTGTCGAGGAGGAAAAGAGACTTCTGCTTCGGGAGAGGCACTAAAGGGAGCACCACAGGATAGGAACCTCTGGTTCTAGAGCAGTGATGGCCAAACTTGGCCCTCCAGCTGTTTTGGGACTACAACTCCCATCATCCCTAGCTAACAGGACCAGTGGTCAGGGATGATGGGAACTGTAGTCCCAAAACCACTGGTGGGCCAAGTTTGGCCATCACTGAGTTAGAGCATCCATCTAGGACCTGGGAGACCTGGTGATTCCCACTGGTGACCATGAACTAGTCCCTGTCTCTCAGCCTAACTTAAGCCTCATTAGGTTGTTGCGAGGATAAAAATGGGGAGGAGAACCAAGTGTGCCCCCTTGAGCTACTTATACAAAAGGCAGGATAGAAATATAACATTACATTCTAGAAAATTAGAAAGTATGGCTTTCTGCAAGGTACATTGCCTGGAGCCCTTTTATAACATGCAAAATAGGTCTTAGGTACATTTGTAGAAAGAAGAGATCCACAGCAAGAAGCATCATAATTTTTTTTTCTTTAAAGATATAGTTTTCAGTTAGAAACCTCTCCCATCTGCTAGGCCCCAAAAGTGGGGGGGGGGGGCGGAGTGGGCTTTCCAAGCACAATTCAAAGTGTTGGTGCTGACCTTTAAAGCCCTAAACAACCTTGGCCCAGTATACCTGAAGGAGCATCTCCACCCCCATCGTTCAGCCTGGACACGGGTCCAGCTCTGAGGGCCTTGCGGCAATTCCCTCTCAATGCAAGAAGGGAAGTTACAGAGAACAAGGCCTCTGTGGTGGCACCCCATCAGATAAACAAAGAGATAAGCAATTGTTCGACTTTTTGTAGACAAGTGAAGGCAGCCCTATTTCAGGAAGCTTTTAACATTTGATGTTTTGCCATGTTCCTTTATATTTTGTTGGAAGCTACCCAGAGCAGCTGGAGCAATCCAGCAGGATTTAAAAAATAAAAATGAGCCTCTGTTTTTGACTGCAGTACTGTATCTAAGAAGTGGTAGTGGGAAAGGGTCTGTGTGGGTGGGGTTCACAGCCTTTTTTCGCTAGCTACTCTAGAGTTTCCAGGCTGATTGACTGACGTTTTCTTCCTGTAAACTCATGTTCTGGGCAAACCCAAGCAGAGAACCCAGCCCCGTGCTGATAGCGGATGACATTTTCAGTCCTCGGCCGCACTCTCTCCCCAGCCGGCGACTTATGAGAAATGACAGCAGTGTATCCTCCGCCGCCTGTAGGTTCCCACTGCCTGTCACCAAGCCCTTTTCATACATGCGTATTTCCTCGGCCACAGACATCCTGACCCGAGAGAGCGTGCGGCTCAGGCCTCAAGGAGACGGAGTGGGGGTGGGGAAGGTCAACAACTGCCATCTAGAAGCAGAAAAACCACCTGTCACAGGAAACCTGCTACTGGCCTAGAAGGAAAGTCTCACTTGTTTCTTTCAGCAGCTGGGGAAAGCGGCAACGCAATGGGGAAATTCACCAGAAGATAAAGGGGAGGGGAGCTTCTCTCTCCTTGTAGGTGCAAAAACACGGGGAAAAGTTTTGTACAGAGAACAAGGCTGGCTCTCCTTTAAAATCCTGTTTGCAATTAAGATTGGCGGCATGGCATACAGTGGTACCTCAGGTTACATACGCTTCAGGTTACAGATTCTGCTAACCCAGAAATAGTGCTTCAGGTTAAGAACTTTGCTTCAGGATGAGAACAGAAATCGGGCTCCAGCGGCGCGGCGGCAGCAGGAGCCCCATTAGCTAAAGTGGTGCTTGAAGTTAAGAACAGTTTCAGGTTAAGAACAGACCTCCGGAACGAATTAAGTACTTAACCCGAGGTACCACTGTACTGCTGAAAACATCTTTCCAAAGGCAGCCTCATTGGATTCTGCATTATCTTACTGAATGCTATTGTCGACACTGGCTGGCAGCAGATTTCTAGGGTTCAGGCAAGGGTCTTTTTCAGCCCTCCTTAGAGATGCCTGGGACCTTTTGGGTGTAAATTGTGTGCTGTGCTACTGAGCTATGGCTCTTCCCCATTTGCTCTTTTATCTTCAGACAAGGTGCTGCTCTTGTTGTGCAGATACTGCTTTTCCCACAGCAGAAGCAGTTGTGTTTGCAACTGTGGCCAGTTTCAGCAGTTCTGGAGCCACAAACAAAAGACACTGGCCATAAATGTGAGTGATCTGGTGCAGAGCTGAGTCACGGGCCTAGTTCAGACAGAAAAGAAGAGCAACAAGCGTACTAGATCTGTACTTGGAATGCACCACAGCAGGTGGGGAATTGCATGCTTGGACGCTTTCTGGCAAAAAAGAAAAACTACTTGCCCGCATAAAACTAGCATATCAGAGAGAAGGCTAGGTGAGAATTTTTCTCCATTATACTGTATCTTGGTTTCTACATGAAGATATAACGTTCGATATGTGTGATTGCTTCTTACTTTTACCCAATGCTCAATACAGTGGTACCTCGGGTTAAGTACTTAATTCGTTCCGGAGGTCCATTCTTAACCTGAAACTGTTCTTAACCTGAAGCACCACTTTAGCTAATGGGGCCTCCCGCTGCTGCCGTGCCGCTGTTGCGCAATTTCTGTTCTCATCCTGAAGTAAAGTTCTTAACCTGAAGCACTATTTCTGGGTTAGAGGAGTCTGTAACCTGAAGCGTATGTAACCTGAGGTACCACTGTACTAGCATTGCAGTACTGTGGAAGGTATAGGGATGCATATGCTCACCTCAATGCATATACAGTATATAATGGGATTCAGGGTGTATGCTCTGGATAATTTGTGGTATCTGTGTTATTAAGTGCATAAAAGTATTGAAATGAGTTGGCATCATTGCTGATATAGGAACAAGCGGGGGAACTATACTAAGGGAGAAAGGTTCTGGGGATTTGCCTGCTAGACTCCCATAAATCAAGAAAAGAGAGCCTTTCTTTTCCTGTGAGGGCCCTATATGGCAGATTGCTAAAGCAACGAAAAAATGAATATTGAATTATATGAAAGGAGCTTTTACAAAAAGTCACACCCAGCCACACAATTGCCCACCTGCAGTCTGTGATGGTACAGTCCAGGAACAATTTTATC
This sequence comes from Podarcis liolepis, assembly GCF_965112155.1. Lineage (NCBI taxonomy): Eukaryota > Metazoa > Chordata > Lepidosauria > Squamata > Lacertidae > Podarcis > Podarcis liolepis. The sequence goes on from NC_139554.1 coordinate 31,105,549, forward strand.
ACCCCACCTGCATGAAACAGAGCTAATACCAGAGAAATCCTGGTGGGTAGGGGATGGAAGTTCTTACCATGTGCAGGGTATCTGCTTTCTGTGTCTGTTTCTGTCGGCTCTTCTGGGCTGCAATACGATTCTTTTCTCTTCTTTGTACTTTTCTCATATCATCCGAAGATTCCTGGGTGAGGGGAATCACGTAGTACAAGGTATGACAACAGGAATACCATCTTAACATCTGTACATGTAAGGATCTTGCATAGAATGGCAATCTTGGGATAGAAAGCAGAAGGAAGCGTTTTTCTCAGCAATTCTCTCTCCTCCTCCATTGTCTCCATGGCAGATTCAGTATCAGCTTGATAGAGGACCCTCCCCCTGCCTAAATTTGCCCCAATTCCTAATGCAGGAGAAGTAAGTGCATCTAAGGATCAGGAGAACCAGCATGTTAATTCCATGAGACATCAGAGATGAGCAACAACCCTTTTGGAACTCTCAATACAAAACAGCTGGGGTGTTCATCTTACATTCAGTTAACTAGAGCAGGGAAGGATGACCTCCAGATGTTGCTGGACTACAAATCCCATCATTCCTTACCATTGGCCATGTTGGCTGGGGCTGATGGGAGCCGTAGTCCAACTGTATCTGAAGAGCCGCAAATCCCCCATTCCTGAACTACAGTATTGGGTTTTATGTAAAAGTCCCCCAACCTACCAATCCCAACCTAGCTATGGTCCCAGGATATAGCGTGAAGGCACATGAGACTACCAGTTTACAAAGCTACGCCAGTTTAAGCCTGCTTAGTATCTCTCAATAGGTGATGGACTACCTGGGAATCATACGTATGCTGCCTTGGGTTTCATGAAGGAAGCAGGGAGGGATATAAATGTTAAGATAAAAAAACCGATTCACCCATGTCTTTGTCCACATGCCTTTGCCTCACTTTTTAAAAAATTACATCATGTCTAATGATGTAATTTCATGCCTTCCTTGGATAATCTCTTAGTGAGTTGTGTTTAACAATTCTTGTAGGGTTCCTACTTCCTTTAGTATATGAGTCTATCAACTCTTTGCACAGATTTGTTCAAGTTTTAAGGACCTGTTCCTAGCAAAGTAAATATCTGGTCTCCATCTTAGGATTTTAAAACTTATCCCATCTTGGGTGGTTGTGGTGCTGGCGGCATCTTAACTCTTTCAACGTTTTCTTGAGAGGACCACAATTGATCAGCACACCTGGCTGCTAACCAGAAGGCTGGTAGTTCAAGCCCACCCAGGGATGGCTATGGGCAGGATTGCTGCATCGCAGGGGGTTGGACTAGATGACCCATGGGGTCCCTTCCATCTCTACAATTCTATGATTCTATGACCTCCAAAGTTTCTTCTTTTTTGGGACCGTGACTTCACCCCAGGGAGAATGGCACAATCCAGCAGAGGCTTGAGCAGTGCCAAGCAGATGAGGACATTTTATGCCACCTATCTGTAAACAGTTATTCTGCTACGATAGCCATCAATGACACTTGTGATGCTTTTCTGCAAGAGTATCATATCACCAAGCTTCCTCATTCGGTCCCTGCATTGCTTTGATTTTAACTGTTTCGTATTACCCTATTGCCTAGCTTCTTATTTTTGGTTTAGCTTTTCTGAACAGCATTTTCCTGGGTTTGTTCCTACATCAGTTCCTTCAAAGTCCTACGAAAATCCCGACAGCGCTGAATGTTTCTCATTCATTCTGTTCCTCTCTGTTTCAGCACACGAGATGAACGAGAAGTGTCTGGCAAAGTGGCAAGACGGTATCCGTTGGAGTTCATATTTCATTTCTGGAGTTATTCTGGTGCCTTTAAGCATAAACAGGCAGAAATCCTATAGGCAAAGTTTTCCCCATGCTAGGAGATGCCGCATCTGTTGAATTTCTGTGTTTTGTGCTCAAGGCACAGGAGCCCTGCTAGAAAAAAGGAGAGACGGCCATAAAATTAACTCAAAAGGAATTGCCCAAACTGTACCTGTTTGCTGGATGAAGAGGACTGGCTGTAGCTGCTGGAGTCGCTGCTGTCAGAGCTATGGGGCATGGCTTACAGCTCCCCCTGCCTGTCGTCTTTCCTTTCTTGCTTCCTGGTGGTCTTTGGTGATTCCTCCACTACTTTTCTATTGAGTTTTCCTCTTTCCTCCTTTCCCTCTCCTTCTGACTTCTAGGTCGCTTTCTTTGACACTCTCCCAGCGTCTACATTCCTGTCCTTCTAGAGTCTGCAGCTCGCTCTGATAGTTCCCTCTCTTTAGAGCTTAGCTGCTGTCGTTTCTCGGAAGCTGCAAGGGACTCAACTGAAAGTCACGTGGGCGGAAACTCCGAAGATCAAAAGTAATGAGAGAGAGAGAGAGAGAAAGAAAAAAAAAACCTTTGGGAAAATCAAAATGGTCTGAAAAGGAAAAAAAACCCGCATAACTTAAGGCAGTTAGAAGAAGAGAAAGAGCGGTTTCGGCTACATTGCAAACCTCAGAAGAGGAGGAGAAACAACAAAGTCTGTTAAGTATAAAGATAGGGTTGCCATATTTCAAAAAGTAAAATTCCTGACACCCACAAAGTGGCTTTTTACATGGCAGACCCCCAAATTACTGTTTTTTGGTTTTTGTTTTTTTTAGGAAACCACCAAAATCGTTGAGAATCTTTTTGGGGAACAAACCCAAATTGTTGAGCTTTTGGGGGGAGACCTCAACACAAAATACAGTGGTACCTCAGGTTACCTACGCTTCAGGTTACAGACTCGGCTAATCCAGAAATATTACCTCGGGTTAAGAACTTTGCTTCAGGATGAGAACAGAAATTGGGCTCCGGCAGCACAGCGGCAGCAGGAGGCCCCATTAGCTAAAGTGGTGCTTCAGGTTAAGAACAGTTTCAGGTTAAGAACAGACCTCTGGAACGAATTAAGTACTTAACCCGAGGTACCACTGTAGTGATTTTAAGCTTTTGGAGCTGTTTCTGAGGGGCGTAGGAGGGGGGTTGCGAGGTGTGTGGTACGTCCCGGGTGTCATCCTTGAGTGGGGTGACAAAATGTCACACCGCGGGGGGGGGGGGGCACTGGCCTTCAGCACGCCTGAGCTACGCATCTCTCCTGGGAGTGACTGATTGGCATGGAACCCCACACTGCCCAAGACAGCAGCATGGGTCTTGCATCCGCCAGATGGACTCTGTGGGCAGATTGCCGCCCCCCTGGGTGGATCACCACAGCACCCCTGTGCGGTGCCGCCATGCGCAGAACGCTGCAGCGCCCCCATGAGTGGCTCACCCCGCCCCTGCCGCTCCTGGTGCAGCTAGCTACGCTCCTGCTGTTTCCACTACTTTTTCTATCACGTTGCCATTCATCCAGGTTTTCCCTGACATTTTGCCAATTTGGCAAAATTGCCCCCGACGCCATTTTTACACCCCAAAACCAGGACATGTCAGGAATTTTCCTGACGTATGGGATATCTATATAAAGATGAATTGTGAAGGAGCCGTATGATGGGGGGGGGGGAAACAGTTCAGTCCAAATATATTTTGTAAAGGCCATCACAATTGTAAATGGCTGTGGTGTATCTTTATGATTCAGCACTATATAAATATTTATAGAAATAAAATAAAAATGCAATGTTCAGTACTGGTAAAAAAACAAACCATTGTGATTTTTTTTAAAAAAATAATTTAAAAAAGCTGTACATTTGCAAGTAAGCAAGCAAAGGAGACAATCTTTGGTATTAGAATTCTCACATTATTGGGAAACAAATTCCATTTCTTGTCTTTGCCTGGAAGCAAGTAGTTAAGATATTTTCATATTTATATATCTATCTTTAGATTGTTAAGAGCATCAGAGATCTCAAAAACTCCTTAGTGAAAATGATGTACTAACTAACATTTGGAATGTGTCACTAAAACTGACCTCCTTACTCAAAGGTTGGAAAACAGCCAATACAACAAGGGTTCCTGGAGGAGCCAGGAAATTACAAACCAAATGGCATCAGTTCTAAATAAATTAGTGGGAAGCATTTGTAAAGATAGGAATTATCAACCACAGAAGACCTAGCCCTTCAGGGGAAGAACTAGTGGTTTTCTGCAATGGAAAGTCCTCCTCACCAATCTTTTGGATTTCTTTGCAATTCAACAGGTTTGTACTTAGTGGTGATGCAGTAGACATTATGTATATGGACTTCCAGAAAGCTGCTGACAAAGTCACTCAACAAAGGGCTTTCCTAGGTAAATTTAGCAATCATATAACAGGAAGGGTCCTCTTATCGATTAGCAACCAGTTAAGTAACAGGAAGCAGGAGATAAGAGTAAATAGACAATCTCACATAGGTGGAAAATATGCAGTGGGATATTCCAAATGTTTCTACTGTAGCCGATCCCACTTAACTTTTTCATAAACAAAAAAATAAACTAGATTGACAGGGCGGGCTACCAGAGACCCACTCCCGTTATAACCCTCTATCTTATTTTTTCTCATCTGTGGAGGTAAAGGGCAATAAAACTCACTACCTGAACCAAGCAATTTCTATAAGAAAAAGTTGCTAGAGACAGAGATACAACCTGCTGGCAGTGATTAGTTTGACTGGCTAAGCAGAGGACATGGGCAGAAACATGTAAGGAGCGTCTCAGTGTGAAATTTTATATATATATATATATATATATATATATATATATATATATATATATATATATATATATATATTATCTCCCCCACCTTTTCCCCTGGGTGGCTCACAAAAAAACCCAACCACAGATAGCTAAACATATAAAAGACAATAGTTAGAATTTGAAATGATGTAAAAACAACTCTATAAAAATGCAGATGGTAAAAACAGCACAGCACTAAAAGCTAAAGGACCCCTAGAGGGTTAAGTCCAGTCAAAGGTGACTATGGGGTTGCGGCGCTCATCTCGCTTTCAGGCTGAGGGAGCTGGCGTTTGTCCACAGACAGCTTTCTGGATCATGTGGCCAGCATGACTAAACCACTTCCGGCACAACTGAACACCGCGATGGAAACCAAAGCACACGGAAACACTGTTTACCTTCCTGCCGCAGTGGTACCTATTAATCTACTTGTACTGGCGTGGTTTCAAACAGCTGGGCTGGCAGAGGCAGGGACAGAGCAACAGGAGCTCAGTCCACTGTGCAGATTCAAACCGCTGACCTTCTGATCAGCAAGCCCAAGAGACTCAGTGGTTTAGACCACAGCACCACCCATGTCATTAAACAATGACACTGGATATCAGGATAAAGTCTGGACTACGGCTTGGAAGGTTTGGGGAGGGGCTCAGAAACCTGGGAGGACCGTACAACACTTTGTGGCACACAGGAACCTCCACTGTGTTCCTACGGGATCTGATAGGAGACAGTGGATCTGTGTCACGGCAGGAGTGCACACAGTGCTTGCTCCTGTTTAACAAGCCTATTTCTAAATGAAATAAACACTGCAGGAACACCAGGGCTCTCCCATGCTCTCTCGAGAGGAAACCAGAAGAAGGGGAAGCCCATAGAATGTTGACTGATCGGCCAAGTGGTGAACATAGCTGTCAACTTTTCCCTTTTCTTGCGAGGAATCCTATTCGGAATAAGGGAATTTCCCTTAAAAAAGGGGAAACATTGACAGCTATGGTGGTGAAGGTACAGTGGTACCTCTGGTTACGTACTTAATTCATTCTGGAGGTCCGTTCTTAACCTGAAACTGTTCTTAACCTGAGGTACCACTTTAGATAATAGGGCCTCCCGCTGCTGCCGCATCACCAGAGCACGATTTCTGTTCTCATCCTGAAGCAAAGTTCTTAACCCAAGGTACTATTTCTGGGTTAGCGGAGTCTGTAACCTGAAGCGTATGTAACCTGAAGCATATGTAACCCGAGGTACCACTGTACAACAATAGGCTCCCTACATGGACTATTCCTAGAACTCTTCCTGCAAAATTTTGCATCAGTTGAAACTTCTGAGCGCTTTTTAAAGAAGCTAAGCCAAGCACACTCTGATTCTAAGAAGTCCCATTTGAAGAATAATTGAAAGGCTGTTCTAAAATGCAATGCCTGGGCAACCTGTTGTCACACTTACTCGGTTTTTTTCAAGCTTAAGTTGTTGTGTGTTTTTTTAAAAGTATTAAATTCAATCTAAAAGTAGACTGCTTATTTGCATACCTATCATGTGGGACAGTCCGTATTTGAAAAAGAAAAAAAACCCCACTGACTCTGCATATGCATTGCTAATTGGATGAGGACTGAAAGCGAAGAGCAGGCCAGAAGAAAAGTAGGACAGCTGAAAAAATGACACAGGCGAGTCAGCCCCAGCATTCCATATGCCACAAGGCCCCAGCAGCTGAGTGCAGAGGTCACGGGGAGCAAAGTGGTCCTGGTCCTGGCTTGTTCTGGCTCTTCTAAACTGAAAGTAAGACCTTGACCCAGCAGCACTTCATCAGCCAGTGCAGTTCTAGCAGCACTGGTGACATATGCTGAGAATGGGCTGCTCGACAAAGTCATCTAGCTGCTGCCTTTTGCACTAGCTAACAGCTTCCAGACCAGCCTTGAAGGTAGCCCAACACAAGCACCTTGAAATTATCCAGTCTTGAAGTTACCAGTGTGCACACCACTGTGACCAACTTGTCCAGGAAAGGCTGCACCAGCTAGAGGCAGTAGAAAGCGCTCCTCATCACTGCAGACACCTGGGCCTCCAGCAACCATGATGAATCTAGTAGCACTCCCAGGCTATGAACCTCCTCCTTCATTGGGAGTGCAGCCCCATCACAAATAGGTTACTGAGCAAGCTACTGGACCTGGAAACCACCCATAAACAGAGCTTCTGGCTTAAGAAGGATCCAGTTTCCGTTTATTCACTCTCATCCCACCCACCACTGAGTCCAGATACCGAAGGACTCGCACAGCCAAAGCCGATTCAGATGTCACAGAAAAACAGAGAAGTGAGTCTTCAATGTACAGGTGACATCATGCCCCAAATCCCCCAATGGTTTCATACAGATTTTAAATAGTGTTGCGAATAATATGGAACCCTGCAGCCGAAAAGCAATCAGCCCATGCTACTCTCTGGAAATGCCCCCATGAGTAATGGTGGAATAGTGGTTGGGAGCAGCAGTGCTTCTGAGTACCAGTTGCTGGAAACCAAAGGAGAGGAGAGTGCTGATTTGGTTGGATCCTGCTTGGTGCCTTTCTCACAGGCATCTGGGTGGTCCCTGTGAAAACAGGATGTTGGACTAGATGGGCCATTGGCCCGAACTCTTCTTATGTTCTTAGGTAACCACTATGACACAGTCACCTCATGAGAAGAGAAGACTCCCTGGAAAAGACCCTGATGTTGGGAAAGATGGAGGGCACAAGGAGAAGGGGACAACAGTGGACAAGATGCTTGGATAGTGTTCTCGAAGCTACCAGCATGAGTTTGACCAAACTGCGGGAGGCAGTGGGAGACAGGAGTGCCTGGCGTGCTCTGGTTCATGGGGTCACGAAGAGTCGGACACGACTAAACAACAACAAACAACAACAACATGACACAGTGGGCATCAGAGGAGGAAGGGAGTGATCATCAGGAAAGAGGGACAGAGGCCAGTGTTGCCCGTGGCACCCCAGTTTTAAGATTTTAAGAGGCAGGGGCAACTCCCTGACTGTAAAAGGTATAAAAGGTGTGTGGCTGTAACATGCAGCTACCTTTATTTACCTGTAAGATTCGTCCTGCTGGCAGTCAGCAAAAAATCTCCTTTGTTGAAGAGTTTTTGCTTTTAGCCTGGTCTCTGTCCATTTATTTCAGGTCAATTTCCCACCTGGGAATGAGTGGCGGGGAGCCAATTTTCCCATGACACCTTTCGTGCTGATTTGGCCGACTTAGGATGCTGGAGATGCGTAGACACCTTGCTGCAGAAATAGTAAGGGGCCTATGACCTCAGACCACTGGTCCTGCATTGACTAATAATAACATGCAGAACTCACCCATTTTAAAATGTTCTCGGTACTTGCTAGAGGTATGATGCTCTTCAGCGATTCCTTGAACACGGGAGGCATATCACCACAGGTCCCACCCCACCATGTGTGTTCCTGCTTGGCACAAGGTTGCTTGAAGGACCCAGGTGTGGGATTCAGTTTCTCCCCATGGGGCTTCCTGGGTTTCATGATCTTAATCACAGCAACTGTGAAGCTGTTATCTGTGTTAGGATAACAGAGATTAAAACTACAGCCTAGGTTTCAACCTGTGTACAAGCGGCAAGAAGCAAGGATTTTCTAAGGGAGGCCATAGCAGCTGTGCATTATTATTCAAGTACTTGCTTCTCTGCTCAGTATATTGCAGAATAATGGGAGAATGGAAAGAAGATTTCGTGTTATAAACACTGTGGTGCACAGTTATCCTAGTTAGGAGACCATTTGGAGGAATCCAAGAAGACTTATTTCCCATCTCCTTCTAAACATATTATTAATATGTGGCTTCTCTTCTTGCGCTCTCTCTCTCTCTCTCTCTCTCTCCTCTCCTCGCATTCCTTGGGGGTGTCCAACTTTGTATTTTGGAAGGTCAGTCAGTCTACAGCTTGCACCCAGACCTTTCTCCCTGTAAATGTTACAGAAACTTTGTGAGTACAAAGTTACACAACTTTTAGAAGACACCTGAAGGCAGCCCTGTATTGGGAAGTTTTTTATGTTTGACATTTTATTATTTTTAATATTTTGCTGGAGGCTGCCCAGAGTGGCTGGGGAAACCCAGCCAGATGTATAAATAATAAAATTATTACTATTAATGTTATTACAAAGAGCATAAGTACAACCTTACATCTTCTCCCCCCCAAAAAGACCTCCAGCCACCCCAATATGTCTAACCACCTTCACTAGCATCTGACAAAATTCTGGTTTTAAAAATGCATTATAAACCCAGACTAATTCTTTAATCCATAGCAGTCAGACTCTCTCTCTCTCTCTCTCTCTCTCTCTGTGTGTGTGTGTGTGTGTGAAGCTTTTCATGCCTGACATTTAATGCAAATGAGCTGATGAGGTAGTTTAGGCTGCGTGACAGCAAATGATTTGCATAGAAACATAAACAACAGTTAATAAAAATTGTGTGGGCCGAGTCTTCCATGACAAGTGACAAATTAACAGGCTCAGTGATTCACATTCTCTGTTTGTCTAAAGATTACCTTACCATAACGCCACTCGCACGTCAATAGTCGAGAGAGGCTTCTGCTTCTCTGGTCGCTGAGCCCTGGTCTGCTTCATGCAAATCCCTCAAGTGAAGAAAAATCAAGCAGGGCAACTGAGCAAAAAAGCTAAGCACTTCTTAATCCACATTTCGGTGGGAGAGAGTTACACTTCTGCTGTTTGATTTCCGAAGTTTTGCTCTGGCGCTCTAACCACACCATATGCTTGACCTTCTTCCTCTCCAACTTTTAAAATTAGATTTTAGAAATGGGGGGGGGGGCTGGCCAAAGAGGGACTCAGGTGCCCCTGAAGGATCTAACCAGATGAAGGACAAAGGCCAGAGACGAAAGTAATGATGTGTGATCTGAGCTAACAACAGGGCCAATAATGCAGGTCGCTAATAGGTCCAGGAAACATGGCACTAATTATGAAGCGGTCAAAGGGAAAAGTCATTTTGACACATGCATGTGAAATAGAGGTTTGATCCTTTTCCTGAGGGGTTCAGGAGCCTCCAAACATCATGAAGATTGGTCTAACTGGAAAAGGAGGAAGACTGGGGGAGAAAACCAGAGCGGTCTTGGCCATGCCCCTGCGAACTCCTTGGCCACCAAGGAGTGGTCTCTGTTGGGCAAGGGATCCTTCCGTGAAGCAGCAGGTTTGTAGTTTTCACTCCTGACAGGAGCAACGCTGAAATGGTTATATATTTAATGGGAAAGCAGTTACCAAATTCAGTGACGTATTTCCAGCTGAATTTATCTCCAGTAAATTCAGCCACCTGCTCTCTTTCTCTTCTCTTCTGGGATTATGCATGATGTTCAAACAACAGGCAAAGTCTGATCTGTCAAGGAGCTTTGAGTGTTTCCCCAGAGGAACCACAAGCAACAGCTCAACGAGTTCATTCTGTGGAACAGTGATAACATCAGCGCAAGGTGAGTGTTACTGGCAAAAGAGTTTGTCCCCAAAGCTTCATCTGAGACAACAAGCCACAGTGAAACCTCTGATAGCCAAAGGTTACTTTTTTCCTCATTCATGCTCAGCTGTTTCTCTACAAAAGGGAACAGGCTGTCCTGGCTGGGTTTGACCCCTGTTTCTGAGACATTCACAAGATGACTTCCTGGACAGCTGAGAGCAGCCAAGGTATAAATACAGTACTGTATATTCCTTCCCTGCTGAAAAGATAAGGACTGAGGCCTGTAATACAGTGAAGTTGGAATGAGGAGCTATAGTCTCTCCTCATGACTAGGTAAAAAGGTAATGGACCCCTGGAAGTCCAGTCAAAGGTGACTATGGGATTGTGGCGCTCATCTTGCTTTCAGGCCAAGGGAGCCGGCGTTTGTCCACAGAAAGCTTTCCAGGTCGTGGCCAGCATGACTAAACTGCTTCTGGCGCAATGGGACACCGTGACAGAAACCAGAGCGCATGGAAACGCTGTTTACCTTCCTGCTGCAGTGGTACCTAATTATCTACTTGCACTGGTGTGCTTTTGAACTGCTAGGTTGGCAAGAGCTGGGACAGAGCAAAGGGAGCTCACCTCGTCGTGGGGATTTGAACCGCTGACCTTCTGATTGGCAAGTCCAAGAAGCTCAGTGGTTTAGACAAAGAGTGCCACCCACATCCTCACAACTATATCACTTCAGATGGGGAATAGCAACTTTGAATGCTCTTCTGCATTAAACACCTCATCTACCCACACCTGTAAGCAGCCAGTGTGGCACAGCAGTTAGAGCATTGGACTAGGACCTGAGAGGCTAGGGTTAAAATCCCCACTCAGCCACAAAGCTCTTTGAGTTTGGTCAGTCAACCAGTTACAAATTTACCAAATGGTAATATCATCTAAGTGATGATATTCCAGCTGAACTACTTAAAATTTTAAAAGATGATGCTGTTAAGGTGCTACACTCAATATGCCAGCAAATTTGGAAAACTCAGCAGTGGCCAAAGGATTGGAGAAAATCAGTCTACATCCCAATCCCAAAGAAGGGCAGTGCCAAAGAATGCTCCAACTACCGCACAATTGCACTCATTTCACACGCTAGCAAGGTTATGCTTAAAATTCTACAAGGAAGGCTTAAGCAGTATGTGAACCGAGAACTCCCAGAAGTGCAAGCTGGATTTAGAAGAGGCAGAGGAACCAGAGACCAAATTGCAAACATGTGCTGGATTATGGAGAAAGCTAGAGAGTTCCAGAAAGACATCTACTTCTGCTTCATTGACTATGCAAAAGCCTTTGACTGTGTCGCACAGGAAACTATGGCAAGTTCTCAAAGAAATGGGAGTGCCTGATCACCTCATCTGTCTCCTGAGAAATCTCTATGTGGGACAAGAAGCTACAGTTAGAACTGGATATGGAACAACTGATTGGTTCAAAATTGAGAAAGGAGTATGGCAAGGCTGTATATTGTCTCCCTGCTTATTTAACTTATATGCAGAATTCATCATGCGAAAGGCTGGGCTGGATGAATCCCAAGCCGGAATTAAGATCGCCGGAAGAAATATCAACAACCTCAGATGTGCAGATGACACAATCTTGATGGCAGAAAGTGAGGAGGAATTAAAGAACCTTTTAATGAGGGTGAAAGAGGAGGGCACAAAATATGGTCTGAAGCTCAACATCAAAAAAACGAAGATCATGGCCACTGGGCCCATCACCTCCTGGCAAATAGAGGGGGAAGAGAGATTTTACTTTCTTGGGCTCCCTGATCACTGCAGATGGCGACAGCAGTCATGAAATTAAGAGACGCCTGCTCCTTGGGAGAAAGGCGATGGCAAACCTAGACAGCATCTTAAAAAGCAGAGACATCACCTTGCCAACAAAGGTCCGTATAGTTAAAGCCATGGTTTTCCCAGTAGTGATGTATGGAAGTGAGAGCTGGACCATAAAGAAGGCTGATCGCCGAAGAATTGATGCTTTTGAACTATGGTGCTGGAGGAGACTCTTGAGAGTCCCATGGACTGCAAGAAGATCAAACACATCCATTCTTAAGAAAATTAGCCCTGAGTGCTCACTGGAAGAACAGATCGTGAAGCTGAGGCTCCAATACTTTGGCCACCTCATGAGAAGAGAAGACTCCCTGGAAAAGACTCTGATGTTGGGAAAGATTGAGGGCACAAGAAGAAGGGGACGACAGAGGACGAGATGGTTGGGCAGTGTTCTCGAAGCTACAAACATGAGTCTGACCAAACTGCGGGAGGCAGTGGAAGACAGGAGTGCCTGGCGTGCTCTGGTCCATGGGGTCACGAAGAGTCGGACACGACTAAATGACTAAACAACAACAATATCATCTAAACCACATTTTACCAGATTCTCCACAAGAATATCATGGGGAACTTTGTTGAAAGCCATACTGAAATCAAGATACATTACATCCACAGCAAACCCCTGATTCACTAAGCTTGCAACCCTATCAGAAAAAGAAATCATTAGTCTGGTATGACTTGGTCTTGAAAGACCCACGCTGGCTCTTAAGGATTTCAGCATCCTTTTCTAAGTGCTCGCAGACAGACTGTTTAATAATCTGTTCTACAATGTTTCCTGGTATCATTGTCAAACGGACCAGTCAGGAGTGGCCTGAGCCCTTTTTTTCTCCTTTTCGAAGGGGACAGCATTTGCCCGACTCCAATCTGCAGGGAGCTCAGCTGTTTGCCAAGAATTCTCAAAGATTATAGTCAGAGGCTCAGAGATTACATCTGCAAGCTCACTTAGTACCCTTGGGTGCAACTCATCAGGCATGGAGATTTGAATTTGAATTCTTTCATCATTTTTTTCTATTATCACCAGGCTGGAGACTGTTTTCCTTTTGGACAAAGTAGGTGTTGAGCAGTTCCACCTTTTCGCTGTCACCCAATAGCATTTCCCCACACTTTCCACACAGCAGACTTACTATTTGCTTGTTCTTCCTGTTGCTTTGAACATAGCAAAAAAAAGCACACCCCACCATTTTTCTTATTTTTAATCTCATTTGCAAGCCTGATCTCATTCTCAGCTTTAGCCTCCCTCACCTTCTCCCCGCAAGTGTTGGCTTCCTTCGTGATTTGTTCCTTCTTACATTTCTATACATGCTCCTTTTAAATCTCAGGTTTTCCTTTCCCCAGTTTTAAAATCAGTTTGCTGCATTTCCACGTTCAGGTTGTGTTTTTTAAAGTCCTCACAAAAACTGTCTGGTGTTTAAGTTCACATTTCTCTTTATGTACACATTTTTAAAAACACACCTTTGTGTAATATACACATTTTTGAAGGCATTTCTCCCTAATATAGTGTGGTTTTGTATATCGTTTTCACTCATATGAGTTTTTATGTAAACTTTCCCCTCACATACATGTTTCTGCATGCATTTTGGCGGGTTAGACTGCATCACCACCTGTCCTCTCGACCCGTGCCCGTCTTGGCTGATTAGAGCGTGTCCAGACGAGGTGCGGGCCCCCCTGGGGGATATCATCAATTTGTCCCTCGGCACGGGGACATTCCCAGGGGAACTGAAGGAGACAGTGGTGCGCCCGCTCTTAAAGAAAACATCATTAGATCCTTTAGATCTATCCAATTACCGCCCAGTTTCGAATCTTCCATTCCTGGGTAAGGTGATTGAGAGAGCGGTTGCTGAACAGCTTGGTGGGTTTCTGGATGAAACATTGGCTCTGGATCCATTCCAGTCCGGCTTCCGCGCTGGTCATGGGACCGAGACGGCTCTGGTTGCCCTAACAGATGATCTTCGTAGACAGCTGGATCGAGGTGGGTTGGGGCTGCTGATTCTTCTAGATCTGTCAGCAGCTTTCGACATGGTCGATCACGAACTTCTGGACCACCGCCTTGCCGACGTGGGGATCCAGGGCACAGTCCTTCAATGGCTGCGCTCGTTTCTCTCTGGTCGGGGACAGAGGGTGGCGCTTGGGGGGGAATTGTCATCACGCCACTCCTTGGTGTGCGATACTCCTCAGGGTGCGATACTCTCCCCGACGCCACTCCTCAGGGTGCGATACTCTCCCCGATGCTTTTCAACATCTTTATGCGCCCCCTCATCCCCTCGCCCTCCAGCTTGTCTGGAGTTTTGGACTGGGTTGCCATCAGTATGCTGATGACACCCAACTCTGTTGATGGATGGCCATCCTGACTCGGCCCCAGACACACTGACCAGATGTTTGGAAGCTGTGGCTGGATGGTTACATGGGAGCCGGTTGAAGCTAAATCCTTCGAAGACAGAGGTCCTGTGGCTGGGACGGGACGATATGGGATTGAGGGGGCAACTCCCATCTCTTGCGGGGGTGCAATTAGTGCCAGCACCATCTGTTAAGAGTTTGGGTGTAATCTTCAACACCTCCCTTTCCATGGAGGTGCAGATTGCAGCTACAACAAAGGCGGCATTTTTCCATCTCCGCCAAGCTAAGCAGTTGGCTCCTTACCTCTTTCGCCCTGACCTAGCCACTGTGATCCACGCGACGGTCACCTCCAGAGTGGATTATTGTAACTCGCTCTACGTGGGGCTGCCCTTGAGACTGACCCAGAAACTCCAGCGGGTGCAGAATGCTGCAGCAAGACTCCTTACGGGGTCTTTGCTGCGAGATCACATTCACCCAGTGCTATACTAGCTGCACTGGCTCCCAGGGGAAAACAGGATCAGGTTTAAGGTGCTGGTTTTAACCTTTAAAGCCCTATACGGCCTAGGACCCTCGTACCTACGGGACCGCCTCTCCTGGTATGCCCCACAGAGAAACTTACGGTCTTCAAATAAAAACATCTTGAAGGTCCCAGGCCACAGAGAAGTTAGGCTGGCCTCAACTAGAGCCAGGGCTTTTTCGGCCGTGGCTCTGATCTGGTGGAACACTCTGTCACAAGAGACCAGGGCCCTGCGGGACTTGACATCTTTCCGCATGGCCTGCAAGACAGAGCTGTTCCACCAGGCCTTTGGTCAGGGCACAGCCTGACTCCCTCCCTCGGCAATCTTCGCGGAGCTCTGGCCCAATGGTTGCCAGTGGCTTGAATTAATTAATTTTATAATGAATGATTTTAGAGTGTTGTTTGTGCTGTACTTTTGTACTGTTTTATTGTTGTTAGCCGCCCTGAGCCCGGCTTCGGCTGGGGAGGGCGGGATATAAATATTTTTTTCTATTATTACAGTGGTGCCTCGCAAGACGAAAAGAATCCGTTCTGTGATTCTCTTCGTCTAGCGGTTTTTTCGTCTTGCGAAGCAAGCCCATTGACGGATTAGCGGATTAGTGCTATTAGCGGCTTTTAGCGGCTTATCTGCTGATCGGATCAGCTGATAAGCGGCTTAGCGGCTTAGAAAAAGGGGGGGAGGGAAAAAACCCGCAGGAACTCGCAAGGCATTGTTGTCTTGCGAAGCAAGCCCATAGGAAATTTGTTTTGCGAAGCACCTCCAAAACGGAAAACCCTTTCGTCTAGCGGGTTTTCCGTCTTGCGAGGCATTCGTCTTGCGGGGCACCACTGTATTATTATTATTATTATTATTATTATTATTATTATTATTATTATTGCAAATTCAGAGAAGCTTGGATTCAGTGCACATATTGTTTCAGGAAGTGTGAAAATGAATTTGTCTCCTATCCCATATATATATATATATATATATATATATATATATATATATATATAAAATTTAAACAGCTGCCACAGGACTGTCCATGCAGAACTGTGATTGCAGTGCACCCCTGTTTTTTTTTAACACCCTCCCCCCGCTGTGGTCCTGAGGAAACTTCTGGACCCCTTCTCCTGACAGGAAAGGAGTTTTCCTAAGCTTCTTTCTCGCCGCTGTAAGAACAGGGTGCTGGAGTAGATGGGACAGATCCCGCAGGCTCTTCTTAAATTCTTATGAGGGATTCCTTCATTGTGGAGCCAATGGGAACTTCAGAGAGGGAATTTTTGCCTGGAATATGACGATGAGGACAAGGTTAGCCCCTTCCTCATGTACAACCGTCTCTGGTTCCTCTTGGGGTGGGAGAGTGCCCACAGCAGCTTTCTATTTAAAGAACAAAAACCATGCCTGTGAATTACCTGCACGTAATCTGCACCACGTTTGGTTCGCCCCTGAGTTTCACGGTCAGAACCTGTACCTTGGTTAAAGTGGTACGAAGCTTCCAGACATTAGTCTCCAAGCCCAGCAGCTTTTCACAGCTTCTGCCTTTCAGGTGACTCTACATTTCCTACATTGACTCATCTGCCGCTGAGCTCTTCCAGCACGTTGCAAACAATGCTGGAGCATATTATAGAAAACACAGTTCATTCAGGGCACCAGGCGCATGGGGAATTTTGCAGTGGCTTCACATTAACCGAGCGAGCGAGTAGCAAAGAGCACACCTAACATACCCATGAAGATATCACAGGAGACTCTTCTGTGGCAGTGAGCAAACTACCATCTAGGGAAGCTCATTTGCCGTTCCTTTGCCTTGTTGACAACCTCCTGAGAAGCTTCCAAGGAACTCCAGAGCAGTGCTGGCTTGTGAGGGGCCTGTGTGGCAGAGGTAGTGGGGTTCTCTCAGGAGCAGCTGTAGAGCTGTTTTTCATTGGGATGAGGATGGAGCAAGGTGATGGAGGCAAGGTTTGGAGAGGTCCCAGGTGGGTGGCGCTGTGGTCTAAACCACTGAGCCTAGGGCTTGCCGATCAGAAGGTCGGCAGTTCGAATCCCCGCAACGGGGTGAGCTCCCGCTGCTCAGTCCCTGCTCCTGCCAACCTAGCAGTTCCAAAGCACACCAGTGCAAGTAGATAAATAGGTACCGCTCCGGCGGGAAGGTAAACGGCGTTTCCATGCGCTGCTCTGGTTCGCCAGAAGAGGCTTAGTCATGCTGGCCACATGACCTGGAAGCTGTATGCCGGCTCCCTCGGCCAAAAGAGTGAGATGAGCGTCGCAACCCCAGAGTCGGTCATGACTGGACCTAATGGTCAGGGGTACCTTTACCTTTACAGGACTTTTGCCACCCCTGTGCCCAGGTGCCAATGAAGGATACAACATTACTGAGGCACAGTATTAAAGACTCTGCTGGATGCCCCCAAGTTTATTGCCTTAAGATTCTTGCAGGGCCCAGCTCTGTTCTCTGCATGCCTTTTTCAGTCTCATGCTAGAACTGCAGACTTTTCCACACAGATACCTGGTTTGCATCATTCTTTAGCACTAGGGAGAGGGATCCCATTCAGTTACTGTGCTTGTTGGCCATTAATCTCTCTTGATCATCTCTGGCCCCCATCCTGTTGCCATTGGAGTTTGATTCCCCTCCTGTAAAGTTAGCCAATCCAGTAAAACTCCAAGAAGAAACACAGCTTCAGCAGTCATGTCCATTTTAGAACTAACAGCAAGAAACTCACTCGCCATCTGAAGCTGCATTAAGCTACGCCTGGTCATTGGTCCATTGTTGTCTGTTCTGACTGACAGGCAGTAACTCTCTAGGGTCTCAGAAATAGGCCTTTATCAGCCTGAATACCTGAGATACTTTGACTGGAGACACCAAGCACTTAACCTGAGACGTTTATCATGCCAAGCAAGCATATCCACTTGTTATGGGCTGTCTCCGCAATGCAGCCCTGCAAAATAAGCAAATAGAGCAAAACTGATCTTTACCTGTGTGTTCTGGGGTACTGTGTGTGTGTTCCTGTCACCAGTATCAAGCGAAAGTAAACAGCCTTTTGTCTTTAAGCAAATCAAAGGAAAATATCAGGCTAGCAAACACGTACCTCCCTAGATGCTCTGTGGAAATGCCGCACAATATTTCAAAGCGGCCATTAGATGGCAGAAGAGAACTACTGATCCATGCAGTCGGCAGAACAGTTTAGGATCACTTCGAACCTGTGCATTCCAGCTTTTCCAGATAATGCAGTTTTCCCAGCATATTTTCTCACATCGCGGTCATATATCCCAACCCACTGCAATGTAGGAATCTTTCACTCGAACCCATAACTCTGAGATTAAGAGTCTCATGCTCTACCAGCTGAGCTATCCCTCAGCCTAAATGATCAAGGCCATGTTGCCCCAGTATGCTGCCCCAGTGTCTCTTAAACTGGAAGAAGCAGTTGTCAGACAAGGACTTGGGAGACTAGGGTTCGAATCCCCGCATGGCCATGAAGCTCAGTGGATGACCTTGGGCCAGCCACTGCCTCTTAGGCTAGCCTACCTCACAGGGTTGTTGTGGGGATTGAATGAGGAGGGGGAGAACCATGTACACAGCCCTGAGCTCCTTTGGAGGAAAAGGTGGGCTAGAAATGCAGTCAATATTAAACCAATGAGATTGTCACATCTGTTTTTCTGCTTGGGATGGTTGGTGCTCAAGTCAGCCTCACAAACCCTTTTCCTGAAAGCAAGGTTAGATCTTGGCATGGGTACCGTTTTGTGCCTAGTGAAGGTCAACATTATTCAAAAGCAGGTGATATGCTGACCTCAGGGGAAAGATCGTCCATCTGCAAAATTTCGTGTTTGCATATATTCCTTTATCTTTCACATGATCATCTGACTTTTTCTAAAAGAGTTGCTGCTGGCCTGTGAACAGATGCTCTCATTTGTTTCCAGTGGTTCACACAGTGCTTAAAATGCTTCACTTCAGTTTCCTCAACATAGCTGGGCTCTTTTAATCTTTTGGCAGAGTTTCCTCTAGTTATTGCTACCCTCGTAGGTTGCTGATTCTCTACAATGGTTCACTTGATGTCTTCACCTTTGTGCTTGTCTCCCTTTTAAAAAGCAAGTACATTAAGAAAACACTAATACCACCCTGAGACCTCCAGGTAAAGGGTGGTATAATAATAATAATAATAATAATAATAATAATAATAATAATAATAATAATAAAATGTTAAAATGGATATAACTCTCCTGGATAAGTGTCAGGTTCATTATATCAGCTATATTCCACCATAACCCTTTCACATTTGCAACATTGCTGATTTCCCACCTTGCCGCAATTTCCATTCTATCCAAGGTCAAAATATTTATAATCAGCTGCAGATAATCATAGATCATATATATATATTTACATAGATCAGGGATGAGGAGCCTGTGGCACTTCAGATCTTGTGGAACTGAAAGTCCCATCCTCTCTGTTTGCCATGATGGGATTTGGGAGTTCAACAACCTCCTGAGGAGCACAGATTCCCTGCCACTGATGTAAATGATCCTCCTAAATCAAAGCTTGGAAACTTGTTTTCTCATTCCTTTGATCTAAAGCAAGAAGAATTTGTCCTGTTACGGGTCTGCTAAGTTGAGCAGGAGAAGCAATCCTCCACTAGTTCGTTACTGGAGTAAAGGTCCATTGGATGGCATTCAACTAAGTTTTACTCCGAGTAAATACACTGAAATTGATGGCGCTAACTTAAGTCATGTTTGTTAATGTCTAGTCTGAGTTTTGCCACAGGATATACCAGAATGGCATCTTACTTTTACTTCTTTTATAGTGTGGTGAAATTAGAAGGGAGGGAATGCCTTGAGTCTGGTGCTTCAAAGAGTACTTGAGCTCTGTCACCGTTCTCTCCCGAGGATCACTCAATTTATGCAACCATTGCCCTTGGGTGAACCAGGAAGCAAATCCGGTTTAGCAAATCGACGGTCATTGGCTGTCTTTCCGGATGTACACCACTAGAGGGCAGTAGGAACATTTGAAACCGCAGCTATCACTGGCTATGCTTGAGAATTTAAGTATGTCAGGCTTGCTTTCTGGTAACCAAGCAATTCAATAGGGAAGGATAAGGATTTCCTGGAATATGTGCCCTGCCAGTCAAGTTAGGCAATTCAGCATCTCTTAAATGTTTACTTGATACATTTTATATTCTGGGAGTCATAATCCTAACATTTATACGGAAATTATTAGAGTCATCTACTACTTAGACTGAGATACAAAAAAGGTAAGATGATATCTGTTGTTTTCTGGAACCAATGTGGCAAAAACTGCTAATACTTATGGTTCAGAAATAAGGCTTCCAGCAGTTTTACTGGTTCTGATCCTGCACTTTTAAGAGCCTTATGACATGCCAAAATTGAGCATGTGATACCTTTTTTGGCCTGGATGTAAAGAGATGGGGAAAAGATTCTCCACAATAACACCTGCATTCTGGGTTGGTATTAAAGGCACAGGAGCATGCCGGGAAAGAAAGAAAAATTAGCAACCTCTGAGATTATGAGTCTTTCTGCTATGAATGGTGGTTGGTTGGCTTATAACCTTTGCATTGTTTTGATTTGCCGGTCTAGTGCTCATTATTTGTGTTTTGGATTGTATAACTGGTTTGATGCATTTTTAAATGCATTTTTAATTTGTATTGTGTACCACCTAAATAATTATACTGATGAATACATATACAGTGGTACCTCTGGTTGCAAATGGGATCCGTTTCGGAGCCCCATTCGCAACATGAGCAGAATGCAACCCACATCTGCGCGTGTGCGGGTCGCGATTTGCCGCTTCTGCGCATGCGCGTGACATCATTTTGAGCGGTGAAACCCGGAAGTAACCCTTTCCGGTACTTCCGGGTCGCCGTGGGACACAACCAGAAAATGCTCAACCTGAAGCAAACGTAACATGAGGTATGACTGTACTGTATAACAGTACACACTGCTAACAAAAAGGCCCCTAAACTGATTACGCATGGGATT
This sequence comes from Podarcis liolepis, assembly GCF_965112155.1. Lineage (NCBI taxonomy): Eukaryota > Metazoa > Chordata > Lepidosauria > Squamata > Lacertidae > Podarcis > Podarcis liolepis. Next base: position 31,126,248 of record NC_139554.1, read on the forward strand.
AGCACATGGCTCAATGGTAGAGCACATGATTTGTGTATAGATGGCTTCAGATTCAATCCTGGCACCTCCAGTTAAATGGTCAGGCAACAAGCAATGGGAAATTCTTGAGAGCAATGGCCAGTCACAGAATGAACATAGGAAACTGCCTTGTTCTGAGGTTAGCTATTGATCATAGAATAGTTGTAGTGTTGGGAGGCATCCCAGGGGTCATCTAGTCCAACCCCCTGCAATACAGGAATCTCAGCTAAAGTATCCATGGCAGATGGCCATCCAGCCTCTGCTTAAAAACCTCCAAGGAAGGAAAGGCCAAGGGAGTCTGCTCCACTGTCGAACAGCTTTCACTGTCAGAATGTTCTTCCTGATGTTTAGTCAGAATCAGTTTCAAAGGAGTCAGCAGGGTGGGGGGAAGGGGGGGCTTTTCAGTCCCATACTTGATTATTGTAACTCGCTCTACGTGGGGCTGCCCTTGAGACTGACCCAGAAGCTCCAACGGGTGCAGAATGCCGCAGGGAGACTCCTTACGGGGTCCTCGCCACAGGATAACATTCACCCAGTGCTATACCAGCTGCACTGGCTCCCGGTGGAGTACAGGATCAGGTTTAAGGTGCTGGTTTTAACCTTTAAAGCCCTATGCGGCCTAGGACCCTCGTACCTACGGGACCGCCTCTCCTGGTATGTCCCACGGAGGACCTTACGATATTCATCTTGGAGGTCCCGGGCCACAGGGAGGTTAGGCTGGCCTCAACCAGAGCCAGGGCTTTTTCAGCCATGGCCCCGATCTGGTGGAACGCTCTGTCACAAGAGACTAGGGCCCTGCGGGACTTGACATCTTTCTGCAGGGCCTGCAAGACAGAGCTGTTCCACCAGACCTTTGGCCAAGGCGCAGTCTGACCCCCTCCTTCGGTAACCCTCACAGAACTCTAGCCCAATGGTTGCCATTAATTTGATTTTGAATTGATTTTAGAATGAGTTGATTTTAGAATGCATTTCAATTAATTGATTGGGATTTAATGTAAATTGTGTTACTTTTATTGTTGTTAGTCTCTCTGAGCCTGGCTTTGGCTGGGGAGGGTGGGATATAAATAAAATTATTATTATTATTATTATTATTATTATTATTATTATTATTATTATTATACTAAGAGACATGAAAGCTAAGATAAAGTATTATATCACACACCTTTTAAGGTTTTTCCACACATGACACTGAAAGCCCTTTTGAGCTTCCTTGTCCTTCCTTATTCATGTGGCTATATGAAAGCAGAATAGCAGGCCCAGAATAGCCCTCTCTGTGCCTTTGATTGCTTCATGACCCCTGGCAATGGCCCATGCTCAGTCTCTCGGACCCAATTATACAGAGCACTACACCTGATGGGTTTGCGCCTGCCACACAAGACTTCAAGGCACGAGGACTCTGCTTTGTGGTTTGGGGGTGGGGTGGGAGTGACTTCACAACTGCAAAAACAAAAGCTGTTGTTGACCAGGGCATGTGACTCCAGGGAAGGCCAGATCTATATGCTTATTGGATGTCTGCAGAATAAGAGGGAGTGGCTTTCTGAAGTTGGTGACTTTGGCCAGGGACCGAACATAGCGGGGGCGAAGTGTTGCCGCCAGCATCCCTTGATGCCCGAACATGTTGTACCCTCTGTAATACTACCAGTGCCTGGAATCGCAGCTATAGTCAGTCACACTAACTAACCAAAAGTAGGGTTGCCAGCTTTTTTTCCTGGAAAGGCTCTTTTACAACAAGAGGAAGAAGGAGGAGGAGGAGGAGGAGGAGGAGGAGGAGTTTGGATTTGATATCCCACTTTATCACTACCCGAAGGAGTCTCAAAGCGGCTAACATTCTCCTTTCCCTTCCTCCCCCACAACAAACATTCTGTGAGGTGAGTGAGGCTGAGAAGTGTGACTAGCCCAAGGTCACCCAGCAACTGCATGCGGAGGAGCGGAGACGCGAACCCGGTTCCCCAGATTACGAGTCCACTGCTCTTAACCGCTACACCACACTGGCTCTCTCAGAAATGCAACAGCCTTTACCCCCACCTTCTGGATCCAGGGAGCATTGCTAAGTGTGGACCATGGGGAATGGTCCCCCGGTCTTTTACTAGCTGGGTAATTCATTCAGGGAAATTTGAATTGGGTGGGTGATCTGGCTAGGATTTCGGAGAAAATAAATCAAGGAGACGGGCTATCTGAAATATGGTGAACGGGGGCAACTGAAAGGGAATTGCATCAAATGTTTTAGCTGAGGCTGATGGAAGTTGTGGTCCAAAACATTTGGCAGACAGCAGGTAGGTGGAGGAGACCCTCTTGCATTTGTTTTCCTCTGTGGCAGTCGTTGAGAGAACACAGTCACCCAGAGACGGTGCTAGTTCTGTCTAATTTAATTTCAGTGGCAAAGACTCATCCCGAGAGCTCGTCCTCCTTCTCTCTGCTTCAGAGCTGCCAGAAAATGAATATTGGGAGCCAAGTTGGTGCTGAGGGCAGCAAGGAGCATCTAACTTAGTGGTTTGCCCACTCATAACACCTGGCACTGTAGCAACTGGCCCAGGCAGGAGAGCAAAAGTGGCAGCACTGGCAGGGGCCCAGTGCAGCTGTTCTTTGCCCTGTGATATGTCTAGCTCTGCTCAGGAACATGCCAGGCCCTGCCCTCTCAGCAGGGGCTGCTAATTGGGAAGGACAGACGCCTCACGCACACAGCGCTTTAGCAGGAATTAGGAGGGCAACAACAGCTATTGTACAACAAGTTTTTTTAAAAAAGTATAGACGGACACAACAACTGGCTTTAATGTTTTCGTTCCTGTTCCGACAGTAGCAAAATTGCCGACAGTTTGGCAGAACAGGGCTTGCTTTGACTGGCAATGGAGGTGCTGAAGCCTCTTTATAGCCATGTGTCCCATTTCACCTTCCAGAGGGACGCAGGTGGCTCTGTGGTCTAAACCACTGAGCCCCTTGCCAGTTGGAAGGTCAGCAGTTCAAATCCGCGCGATGGAGTGAGCTCCTGTTGCTTTGTCCCGGCTTCTGCCAACCTAGCAGTTTGAAAGCACACCAGTGCAAGTAGATAAATAGGTACCGCTGCAGCGAGAAGGTAAATGGCGTTTCCATGCGCTCTGGCACTCACCACAGTGTCCCATTGAGCCAGAAGCGGTTTAGTCATGCTGGCCACTTGACCCGGAAAGCTGTCTGTGGACAAACACTGGCTCCCTTGGCCTGAAAGCGAGATGAGTGCCACAAACCCATAGTCGCCTTTGACTGGACTTAACCGTCCAGGGGTACTTTACCTTTACTTTTACCTTCCAGAGCTTTATTCCAATTACTCTCATTCCAGGAAGTTTAAGCAGCTACTGCAAAAGGCTTGGGCCTTCTCTGCAGGTGCCCCAGAACTGTGGTGTGACCTCCCGCACTTGTTAAACACATGTTAGCCAGGGGGTAGCCAGGGTAGTGCCCAGCAAAGTGTTTATGAAGACCTTACAAAGGGGTCAATAGGCTCTCTGGTTTATTAATTCCAGAGGAATTGCCCTGTTTTTAGTTTCTTGCTGGAATAATGTATGAGTCTCCAGCAGCTTCAAAGACAGACAAAATTATTATGGCATAAGGATGGGGAACCTATGGCCTTCTAGGTGTTGCTGAATCGCATCTCCCATCAACCTGACCATCTATTGTAGGGTCTGGGGCTGATGGGAGTTGGGAGTCCAACAAAAGCTGGGGGGCCACTGGTTCCTCATACCTGAGAGTAAGAAAACATTAGACAGTGAGGGCAGATGGAAGTGAAATACAAAAAACAAGTCTGGAACCAGGTTAAAGCTATCTTTCCCCTTTTATATACCTACTAACTGAGAATTGCTACCCAGCTGATGACACAGACTCTAGTTCAAAAAAGCAAGCCTTGTTCCATAGTAAATGTGCAAGTTTCCAGAGGACTACAAGATTCCCTTTTTGACTATTATGAACAATGGAACACTTGACAATGCAGAAGGCAAAAGGCATTGTGTTGCTTGTGTCCTTCTGGAATTTAACTTGTATCTGGTATGGGTTATATGAATTGTTTTGCTGCCAGTTCCCATGAGTACTGGGAAAGCAGGCTAGAAGTATTTTAAATAAAGAAGCATCAGCTTTGCTTCGCACACTATAAAGCAGATTTACACCGGAGGAGGAGGAGGAGAAAAGAGCCACATGCACCATCCTGTGTGAAAAATGAAATTAAGGAACCGTTTCTTTTGCCACAATTAACATTCTGGAAGCCACTTCCACGCTGCAGCCTCCAAACTTGTTTAATTGTAGTAAATGGGTGCCAGTGTGCTTTTCACACACATGACAGGTGTACACTTTCCTTCCTACCTAGGAAGAAAGTATGACATGTGAGCTGCCCTCCTGTCTGCCTCCTGCTGAAGTGAGTCAAGTAGTCCCCACTCCCATACACAGTCACTTTCAGCTTTCCCTGGATTTAAATACATTTATGCAGGTATAAATATAGGCATAGGTATAGCCAATGTGTAACTCCCATCATCCCTGTCCATTGGGGCTGGTGGGAGTGGATGGGCACGACCCTGGCTAAGATGTGCTTAAGGATGAAACAGCACCACTGAGATCTGTAAACAACTGACGCTGCTTTTTCCTTAGTAGCTGGTGTGACTGTGGCCGAAATTGTGGGTAAAACCTCAGTGCCTAGGGCTTGCCGATCGCATGGTTGGCGGTTCAAATCCCCGCCGCGGGGTGAGCTCCCGTCTTTCGGTCCCAGCTCCTGCCCACCTAGCAGTTTGAAAGCACCCCTAAGTGCAAGTAGATAAATAGGTACCGCTTTATAGCGGGAAGGTAAACGGCGTTTCCGTGTGCTGCGCTGGTGCTGGCTCGCCAGAGCAGCTTCGTCACGCTGGCCACGTGACCCGGAAGTGTCTCCGGACAGCACTGGCCCCCGGCCTCTTAAGCAAGATGGGCGCACAACCCCAGAGTTGGACACGACTGGCCCGTACGGGCAGGGGTGTTGTTATGTACTGAGTTGAATAGGATCCAAACTGCAGCAGTCTGATTGGTCCTAGAACAATAGGATCCAAAATGCAGTAGTCTGATTGGTCCTAGAACAATAGGATTCAGAATGCAGCAGTCTGATTGGTCCTGGAACAATGCAGCAGTATGATTGTTTGGCAAGAACCACCCAATCCTGCTCCAGATAGAAGTGAATCCACAACCTGATTGGCTTACAGTAGAATTCCGGAATTAGCCAATCATGTGCAGCCCATTGTGTAAATAATGTATATAAAGCAGATACTGTGAGGGGACTTTCATTCATTCCTCCTCACTACTATGAGCTGAATAAAGAGCATGAAATCACTTTGCGACTCTGAGTATATTTCAGGTGTCTTTCCCTTTACTTTATATCAGAGGGTGAGGCATCTGAAGGGAGCACTTGAGACAAAAGGATGGCTCAGAGAGTGCCAGCTCACTTTTCAGCTCAGCGTTCCTTATCCCTCAAGTGAATGACCCTACTCTTTGTAAGCCTCTAGTTCTTAGTGTCGCCACTGCTGCAAATGAGCACCACCTGATTAGGGTCAGGCCATTCCGCCACCGTCGACCGACTTCACAAAGTATACACAAAACCCTCACGTGCGATAAAACTAACGGGGCAAGATACTGAACAAAGCAGAAGGCATGAAAGGTGGATAAGTAAAAGTTAACATTTACTGAGAGATACAGGACTGAGTATTATGAAGGAGGACATACATGGATGGACATGGCAGTGGAGCCCATGGGAAGGGCACAGGCCCGTTTCCCAGCATGCCGAGGGAAATGAAGGCCCGTTGCCGAACAAGTAACACAATGGAGATAACTGTGGCATATGTATTTTGTAACAAAGAGACCAGAATAACATACATTTCTATGGGATCACATCTAGTGATTATATAAATCCATATAGAGACTGCTGTATAAAAACAAAACTTTATAAAAATATAAAAAAGTGTAAAAATGTGCATTTTTTAAAAGCATGGCCTGGACAGCTGGGCTGTAAACATTATACTGAGGGTGTGCTTGTGGGGGCGCCTGCGCCACAGTGCCACAGGCAGGCCCAGCGATGAGGCAGGACTTGTGTCAAGTGTTTGCCGTTCTTGGTTTCTTTCTGGGGAGAGCACAGAGGGCAGAGGCAGGGTCCCAAAGGAGCAGAGGCTTGCGCAGCTCAGCCTGCTGCCAGCTTCCTCCTACCCTAGTTCTTACTAGTGTTCAAACCTTGTGTCCATGCTGATTGCCAACCAGGAGCTGTAGGGAGAGGGATGGCGGGGAAGCCACAGCGCTACCTCCCAGCATCCCTACCCGCAACGCATTCCAGATTTGAGATGCTCTGCAATGGGTGGGGAGCTGGAAAATCCTCCTCCTCCTCTGCAGCTGCCACGCCCCCTTGTGTTGAGCCTCACAACTGCAGCCACAGCTCCCCCTCTGAGCGTTTCTGCTGTGGCCGTTCTCCTCCATCCCCTCTATTTGGTTGGAGTGTGCAATCCCCAAGGAAGCTCACGGTGTTCTGGTTGCACCCATCTCTGGTGCGCAGTCCTTCGTACAGTACATGGAAGAGAGGCGCTCCAAGGTCCCCGGTTTTTGTCTTTTTTTGCCGCCTACGTTCTTCTGGCCCACCGGGCCCCTCTCACTTCTTCTCCAGCTGCTCGAGCAGCGGGTTGGCCTCGTTCTCTGGGGTTTTGACACTGTCTGTCCGCACAATGCAGGTGGGGCGGTGGCGGTTCAGCATCAGGATCAGCTGCTGCCTCTCTTGCTTCAGCTCCTCAATCTGGGCCTTCAGCTCGGCATTCATGAGCTCCAGGCGTTCAGATTCCTAAGCAGGAACCAGAGAGACAAAGGGGGGGGGGGGTTAATTTCTTGACCAATGCATTCAGGAGCCCCAGCCTCACCTGACACACACACAACTGTCACATGCAGGGGTCCTCTCCAGCTTCTTTCTGCAGCAACAGGGAGCCGGTAGCCCTGCCAACATTGCTGGACTGCAGTTCCCATCAGCACCAGCCTACATGACCGATGATCACGGGTGAAGGGAGTTGTAGTCCAGCAATGACTGCAGGGCAGGACTGGACTTGTAAAAGGGTATTGGGAAATGATCCATAACGAATTGGGGGGAAATGTTTAAAAGTACTCCCCCCCCCAAAAAAAAAAACACCCAGAGTCCTTTCTGTTGGGGATAATTCAGACTGAAATTCCCAGGTGTTAAAAAAGGCTATTTATGTATGCTACAACTGCGGCCCGTGTTTCGTTAGCCCAAAAATGGAAAACGAGCGAGGTCCCAACCAAAGAAGAATGGCAACTTAAGTTGACAGAATATGCACAACTTGCACACCTAACACAGAATAAGAGAACAAGAACAACATACGTTTAAAGAAGATTGGAAAATGTTCATTGAATATATGGGAAATAATTGTGTACAGCGAAAAACGCTGCCAGCATTAAGATAAATTCAACAGTGTAAAAAAGTTTTGATGGATGCAATAATGGAATACTGATTGGTATAGTTCTTGTAAAATATGCAGGGATTTGTGATATGTAAAATGAACCATGGAAAGAGAAGAAGGGAAGCCATTGATATCTTAAGGATGTAAAATGAGTATTTTAAATTGTAGAACAAAAAATTTAATAAAAATTATATATATATATAAATGACGACTGCAGGGCCACAGGTTCTCCACCTCTGCCTTACTGGATTCGTACCCTAGTTGTTCATTGTTCACACCTCACGCAGAGGAGTAAAACAAGAGCTTCCAACGAAATGGGATTTCCTCTTTAAAAGAAAATATGATGAAAATGATGTACAGATGGTATATCACTCCTGTTAAATTAGCAAAAATGTACAAAACTAGCAACAAATGTTGGAAATGCAAAGAAAAAGAGGGAACATTCTATCATATGTGGTGGGAATGCAAAAAGGTGAAATGCTTCTGGGAGATGATATATAATGAGTTGAAAAAAATGTTGAAATATACATTTACAAAGAAACCAGAAGCATTCGTATTGGGGATGGTGGGAAGTGAAATAAATAGAAAAGAATGTAAGATTTTTTCATATGCAGTAACAGCAGCTAGAATACTTTTGGCCCAAAAATGGAAGCAAGAAGAATTGCCGATGATTGAAGAATGGAGGATGAAGCTAATGGACTATGCAGAATTAGACAAACTAATAGGAAGGATCCGAAACCGGCGGGACCAGAAATTTACCAAAGACTGGAGTAAATTTACAAATTATATGAAAAGTATTTGTGATGATCAGATTACATTTGCAGGTTTGCAAGAAGTTCTGTGAGGAGTATTGTTAGAAATATTGTAAAAATGGAAAAGGGGAGATGATACGTTAAGAGAGGTAAAGACAATATAAAATTAAGTAAAGCATAAAAAGTGGGTAAGACGGAAGATCATCAGAGGTGCTGAAGTCCAATAAGATTGTTTTTGTAATAATTTGTGTGGTATGTTTTATAATCTGTATGTTAAAATTAATAAAAATGTATTTAAAAAAAGAAAAGATATGGGATTTCCTCAAGATATTTTTACCCATCTTAAAAGCATGCTCTGGGCAAGAAAATGAAGCTGTGGAGAGGCAGAAGTCCTCGTGCTGGCAGTGAGAAAGAGAGGGGGGAGAGGAGGAAGGTACTCACCCGCTGCAGAAACTCTGTCCTCTCCTTCTTCTTGTTCCGACACCGAGCAGCTGCTACCTTGTTCTTCTCTCGGCGCCTTTTCCTCCTTTCTTCTTCTTCATCTAGCTAAAGGGAAAGGCACAGGCACACCATTACAACCAGACAAAAGAAGCAGAAAAGGCAATGCAACAGCCTCCTTGAAAGAAGCTCAGGACAAAACCTCGGTACACGCCTCTTGCATGTAGCTCTTTGGTTAAGTCCCAGTCCAGGCCTGCAGAACCCTAGCTATAAAACCACAAGGTTGTTCTCCCGCAGGTCACCGTAGTCTTCCCAGGATTATCTGTTAGGAAAACATTCTTCAAGAAACAGATAAAAGTTCCTGGAAGCTTTAAAGAAGGTTCCAGAGTTTTCTTTAGTGTGTGGGAGTAGCACTCTTGGCTTGACCGGTGTCAGCTGGAGGTGCAAATAAAGGGAGGAAGTTGCAAGCTGCAATTCCAGGACAAGGAAAGCACACACACACACACCCTGAGTTTACTGAGCTGGAGAGATATAGAAGGCATGTTTGTATATATTTGTAATACAAATGCTTGCGTGGCCAGTCAAGAAATAAAGACGCTCTTGCCGTAGGACTTTGACTATGGCGACTGCTCTTGCCGTCTGCCTCCGGGGGAATTCTCTGCTATAAACAGTAAGAAGAGGTCTTCTCAAGGTGCCACCACACAAGCAGAAAGCGCAGGCGAAGTGTGTGGGCAGTAACCTCCATTACTATTTGCCCTCCCTTCCCGGCTGTGTCAGTGCTTACTACTGCTGGCGCCTTTCAACCTGCCTTCGCTCCTCTGCTGGCCAACGCAGTCAAAATCCTTTCTCACTTTCTGTCTTACTGCATTTTTCTGCCAATGACCACCCTGACTTGTGGTGCAATCCCATTCATGTCCATGCAAAATGGAGTTTCCAGGTGCATGTGAATAGAATTGTAGCCTTGAGGCGCTTTGCCAAGATTGCAGCTTATAGTTGACTCTGGCCCTAGGTTTAATCTAGGAGGTGCACTGGCAGGAGCCAGCATAACATGTCCCACTAGTGCAGTGGGATTTGTACCCCTCTTCCCTGAGTGTGCCCCCCAAAAATCGGCTCTGGAGTGTCTCAAGAACCCCCAGGACAGCACATGGGGGGGGGGGCAAATCCCATTTCATCGTTCTGTTGGGCAAGCTGACAGAATAAACAGAACAGTGTTGAATTCCTCTTTCCAAGAGTGGTTTCACATGGAGGCAAGCACATAACACTGACCTACTGAGCACAAAATATTTTTTTAGATGTTGCATAATTTTGAATATTAGGGAAGGGATGGAAAACCTGTGGGTGTCCAGTTCCCATCTGCTTCAGCTACCATGACCCATGATCAGGGATGGAGGACCACAGATTCCCCATCCCTGGGTGAGAAAGCCCATATATTTGCAATTCGTTTTCATTTCAGTTCCAACATTGGTACTCGTTATGCCTACCAGTGTGGCTCAAGAGCGAACAGGCAAGATCCCCACTGGTCTTTTCAAAGGCTTTATTCTTGGTCCAAAAACATTTACAGCGCAGAACGTCTCAATTCCACGTCTTGCTCAGTCACTAGCAGAATCTGAGAGTGAGTGGTCGTTAAACTTTCCCCAGCAGAGTAGTCTCTTGACCCCCATCCGACGCCTCCCCTCTCTGTGCGTAAACCTACTGCGCAGAGAGGGTGTGGCTAAAGGGGGACCTGCTCCCCCCCCCCGCCTTGCTCATGCACGATGTCTTGGCTCTCTCTTGCATCCTCCTGGCTCTCTCTTGCATCCTCCAAGCCCTGCATCCCTTCCCCACTAGAGGCGGGGCTTCCCTCCTCCGCAGTGGAAGTGCTGCTTCTCACGATCTTTGGAGACTCCCTGTAACCCAGCTGCCCTTCCACCTCTCGCCTCTGAGCTGATGGCAGTTCCCTGACAGTACTTATAGCACTTGCTAATTCGTAAAGAAGTCATAACCTCCGCTCCTGAACAAAACATCTATTTGGTATCCAAACTCTTGAGGAAAGAGCAAATTAATCTACCTTTTCCCCCTCTGCTAATCAAAATAATCATAAATTACACTAACTGTAAAATAAATAATATTCATATTGTTTATTTTAAACTCTTTGCATCTCCAGCAGGCTAGTCCGAGCTTCCTGAATAGCATCAGTGAAGAGTGGCATCATCTGGGCTTCTTGTAGGCTTAGGGATGCTCTCTCCAGACTAGAGCATGGAGCCTTTAGGAACAACAGAAAGTATCCGAGGCTATCAAAAGATTAAGTGATTAAATTTAATTGGCTTAGAAGATAGATTAAATACAAACTACACCATTACCCAAATCCTCAATGCGTGTGCCATTTTGAGGATAACAGAAGAAATGAAAGCTCTCTTGAGGGTGAGAAAACTTTTAGTTGCATAAATAAAAGTCATCACTAATTACTTGAAAGAAATACCAACCCTCATCTTTTTATAATAACTTACAGGTGTTAGAAGGGAGATTGGAGGTGGGGCTGAAACTAAAAAGACCACTAGCTTGACTAATTAATGGTTAAGCTTGACTAATAATGCAAGCCTATGCGCACTTACTTGTGAGTAAGTTCCACTGAATGCCGTAGGAATTACAGATATATGAGATTATCTACAGGGCCATTTTATTACAGTGGTACCTCGGGTTAAGTACTTAATTCGTTCCAGATGTCCGTTCTTAACCTGAAACTGTTCTTAACCTGAGGCACCACTTTAGCTAATGGGGCCTCCAGCTGCTGTCGCGCTGCCGCCGCACGATTTCTATTCTCATCCTGAAGCAAAGTTCTTAACCCGAGGTACTATTTCTGAATTAGCGGAGTCTGTAACCAGAAGCATCTGTAACTTGAAGCGTCTGTAACCCGAGGTACCACTATATACACATCCTACTCTTCCTCCAAGAAGCTTATGGCAACATGTATGGTCCTCCCTCTCCCCTCTTTTGTCCTCAAAACAACCCTCTGGGGTAGGTTAGGCTGAGATATACATGACTGGCTGAGGCTCACCAAGTGAACTTAATAGCTGAGAGGAATAGATAGGCCTGAAGCACATCTAAAGAACATGGGTCTCAGTTGAAGCCCCTAATCACTCTGCCATGCTGGTTCCCTCTAGAGCTATTCCGGTACTACTAGCTTGCTGTCTGAGGAGTTAGTAGAGGTGGTGAGATTTGAATTGGGACTTCCAGGCTCACAGCTCATACTCTTGGCTGTGACATTAGCTCTTTAGTGATTAAGCATTTGTTGACCAATCTGACAATTAATTGCAGAAAGCTGGTAGGATGGACCAATATTTCCTTAAAGCAGTTTTGCAATTTCTTGAGAAAGAGGCTGGCTATGTTTGGATGCAACATTAAACCATAAATCACGGTTAAGCAAATTAGGCTCTGCATGCAGCTCAAGCTCTTCTGCTTACTCTTCCCTTTCTCCAGAAGAGAAAGAAACCATGCCTGGCTCCGCATTATCTTCAGGCTAACCACAATCTGAAACCAAGGTTTGTTCTTGGCTCCATGGTGGTGCTTTGCTGGAAGAAACAAAGGACAAGGACCAATTAAGACGTGGCACCAAGCCAGCCAATCCAGGGCTTGTTTCCCTGCTTGATCGGTGGTTTGTTTCCCCACTCGACTTAGGGAGAAGTGAAGTGTGAACTGAATGCACAAGCCTGCAGCCTGGGCACACACTAATTTGCTTAACCACAACTTCTGGCTTCTGAACGCAGCCAATGTACGGACCCAAACACACTGAACATAAAATGCAAGATTGTATTTTAATAGGTTCACAAGTACCTTTGGGACAAGCCCCTGCCCCCCACGTTCCCTGTGGCTTTTCATACAAAATTAAGGCCACGTTCATACCACACATTTAAAGCACTATGACACCACTTTAAACAGTCATGGCTTCCCTCAAAGAATTCTGGGAGCTGTAGTTTGCTAAGGGTACTGAGAGGAGACCCCTATTCTCCTCCCAGAGCTACAATTCACAGAGCTCTCTGGGAAGAGGGATTGATTGTTAAACCAACAAGTTCATTAATCAGTTGGTTGTTAGCAGGGAGTGGTAGTCAGATGAATGTAAGGTAGCCTTTCTAATGTTTATCCAGGATGGGGATAAGACGGAAATTGTAGCCAGGTTTCTGCAGCACGCAATGAGGATCCGTCAATGTTATACAAGAGTATTTTAAATGTTAGATGCCGATTTTGCCAAGTGATTTTATTGCACCGAACCTTTAGGAATTTTGTCTATATGCCAATAAAGGTTTGAGATTGAGATGAGTACAATTTAAAAAGTAAACATCATAAAATTCATAGCTTCTTATATAAAAAGAACAGTCAGTATAAAAACAGCAGTCAGTAGTGCCCCAGTTTCCAATGGCCGACACCTCAACAACAACAACAACAACAAAAAGGGAAAAAAAGAAAGGTTCAACAAAACTAGAGGCGTGCAGCACACACACATGCCCAAAATTTGCAGGTATGTTTGTTTTCAAAGTTGTACTAGGGGCTAGAGTTACAGTTCATGGTAGCTGACTTATTCGATTCTCATTTTGGTGGGTGGGTATGGAAAGGCCTGTGAACACCATTCCTTATGGACAGCACAAAGGAATTAGCATACAGAAACAGATGGCACCTGACAGGCCCTTTTTGAAACTCACCTCACTTTTCACTGGCTGGGGCCTCTTGCCCAGTTTAACCTCCAAGAAATGTAGTGGCGAAATCATGGCCCCGATGTTGCGAATGTCAGCATACTTCAGTTCTTCCGCTGTCAAGGTGGTACCGGGCAGCCCTGTCAAGGGGCCAAGGCCAGGCAGAGCGCCAGCTGTGAGGGATGGATCTGGAATCTGCCCGGGCATCATAGCAGGCTATGCAATCCCACAGCCTGGAGAAGAGAAAGAGAAAACCACACATCACTATGGGAATCTGAGCAATGATAATCCAAAAAGGCAAAACAAATCATTTTGAAATCTTAAGGAAAGTGTGTAGATGAGTAACATGATTTGTCTGTCTCTGCTTAAATATCTCGTCTCAGGAAATCCAAACTATACCACATTGGAATCCTTGCGTACAATGTGGCAGAGACATCTTCCTAGAATGTCACCCAGAGACTTTGGAGGAAAATCAAGGATAGAGAACCTTTGGCATTATTATTGTTCAGGGAAATTATTATTGTTCAGGGAAGTTTTTAACGTGTGATATTTTATTGTATTTTTGGTTTTTATGGAAGCCGCCCAGAGTGGCTGGGGAGGCCCAGCCAGATGGGCGGGGTATAAATAATAAATTATTATTATTATTATTATTATTATTATTATTATTATTATTACAAGTGCTGATGAACTACAACTCCCATCCTCCCTAGCCATTGGCCATGTTTGTTGGAGCTGATGGGAGTTGTAGCTCAGCAACATTTTGGAGGACCAAAGATTAAGTGATCTAGAGGAACATGAAGAATTCCTACCTGCTTCGCAGGGAAATAGCTACAAAAAGAAAACATTCTATCAAGGAGCCAGGTTGACCCAGATAAGCTAACATGCAAAGTCATGATAATTAGATATTTGCATATGTTTACGTAAGGCGAGAAGCCTTTATCACTGCTAAGTAAAGGGTGAAGAAGGTCAGTGGACAGAAAAAGAGGTAATTATTGACTCCTATGCCAAAGGGCAATAAAAGAAGCTTTATGGAGTTAACGCTTTAACAGACAGGAGGCAATGATTATCTAATGCAGGACTCAGCAATAATTATGAGCTTAGGGAGGAAGGCAAAATGGCAAGAAAGAAGTTAGCCAGTTAGTTACACAGATTGCTTGACTAGGAAGTAGTGCGTCTCTCTAGATAAAACCTGTAAGACAAATGATCAGCCTGAATGCAAATGGTAAATATAAGGGCGTCACCACAGAAACAAACAAACATCCTTCCCATATCCTATTTGGTTATGTTGCTGAGAGCAGCCCACCACAGGAAGATTAGTGATAATTTCTCACAAAATACCGCCTTAGATAACTTCGGCTAAAAACCTACAATGAAAACAGGAAGTAAAATAAAAATTAACTTCATGGCCAGGAATAGTGATTCTACGTGGAGACTGAAAAAAAACCACAAAGACTTCACCTGCGATCACAATCTCCACATGAGAAAATGAAAGGGAACAACTAACTAACTTTCCACATGGAGTGAAAGTTAAGAAACACAGAGTGATGTATTTTCTTCTTTAGAAAGAAGAAAATTAGTCTGAAATTAAGACAGAGGCCTGCGGACTGGCCGAAAGCATCGCAGGATCTACTTGATAAAAATTAATTGCCATTAATACTATTTGATGTGACTGAGAATACATGCAACACTTTCTAAAGAACATAGAAGAGGTAAGACAAGTCAAATTTTAAGGGTTACCACTGGGCACTACATATAAATAGCATTTCATAGAACCTCAGAACACCAGGCAGAATCCAGCAAAAAATTAAGTACAAAGCACACTGATATGTCATTAGTTTCAATACAGCTCAGGTCAACATACCTCCAGAGTTAAGTACACAAACAACATAATCCTGTTTACTGGAAATAATGGGCAACTAGGTACTTAAAAGATTTGGGGCACAGGCCCATAAAGTACAAAACTGCATATGCCCATTTAGAAATGATTACTGGAATTGAAATTTTCACAGAAGGCAAACCAAACCTGTCCATCCAATTAACCTCAAATCAAGTATTTTTTATCAATGAATTTTCAGCCCTCCACCCCAAATCAGTAGCTCCTTTTCAATTACAATTTACAATGATTACGAACAGGTTTGAGAAAAATGCAGGGTGGATGACAAAAGTAATCAAAGCCTCTTCACAAACACGCTAGTCTAAAAATGGCTTTTACGCCAAAATGGAGATTCAAAAAGTTTGACAGCACGCTAATCAAAGTTAAATAAGCCAAGGTCCAATCAGGGGGTTGGGGTCCAACCCTAATTAATCACTTACACAGATCCAACTCCAAAATTCAATCAATTCCCCTTCAGTTAATTACCCCCATTCAATCTTCATTAACCCTATTAATTAAATTCAAAATAAAACAAAGCTCTCAAGATGGTAGCCACCAGGCGGTGGTGGTCTTTGTCATTTTTTAAATAAATAATTAACTGAAGTGTCAGTAAACAGACTATTTCGAGGGTCACATAAGTTGTAAATTTTTGAGACTCACTTCCTTTCTATGCTTGTAAGGTGTTTTAAACATTGTTTTTAACATTGCATTTTCATTGTTGTAACGTGCCCTGCTACTTTAGGAGGGAGGGTGTGCAAATAAATAAATAATAATAAGTTGATTAATTCATAGATAAATTAAAATCAATACTTTATTGACTAAAAAGCTGTTATCAGTCACTAGATGTAATGCAGCTGTCTCAGCGCAATTCTCTGCATTCACATTCCAGGGTGTTCAAATACAGCTTGCTCCCAAGTACATGCAGGGGTGGCCCGGCCCGTTTTGCTGCCAAAGTCTCACTTTCCAGGGTCATGCAACAGCGGCAGGCTTCCTATGAGATCTCATGAGATCTTGCGGAGATCTTGCAGAATCTCACCAGGAGCTGCTGCCACCATTTCGCCTAGCTTCTCCAGCAGCCACAGCAAGGGCACCCATGGGTGCGCTGTTCTGTGGGATTCTGCCTCTGCTCGCCTCATCGGTGAGCTGGTCCTGAGTTTAGGATTACAGTGGTACCTCAGGTTAAGAACTTAATTCGTTCAGAAGGTCCGTTCTTAACATGAAAATGTTCTTAACCTGAGGTACCACTTTAGCTAATGGGGCCTCCCGCTGCCGCCACCGCACGATTTCGGTTCTCATCCTGAAGCAAAGTTCTTAACCCAAGGTACTATTTCTGGGTTAGCGGAGTCTGTAACCTGAAGCGTCTGTAACCCGAGGTACCACTGTATAGCCTTGGCTTCTTTTTATCAACTGTGTTCATGATAAATACACTTTTGCCCTCTAGAAATCAGGCAATTACTGTACTAATTCTACAGACACCACCGTGGGTGTCATATTGCCGCCTTTCGTATTTTGGAATAATCTTTGTATTCCCCAGAACACAAAGTTGAGCGATTTTTGAAGGGTTTTTTGGGGGGAGAGGAGTTCTCCACTTCCCCACATTTGTGTTCTTGTAGCCTTTTAAAAAGAAATAAACAACTTGGGGAAACCTGCTACCTCTCTGATAGCAATCAAACTTGTCTTTATCCAGAATCGTGCAGATGATCTCCTCCCTCCCCTGTGTGCTACTACATGCACAGTTTACAAACCCTGTCATTTCTCTCTCAACTCTATATACGAGATGTGTGCTTCTTGTATGGGATAACAGCGGCCAGAATCTTAGTAGCAAGAAATTGGAAAAATACAGCAATACCTAACATGGCGGATTGGTAAATCCTAATGGTAGAATACCTGCAGCTAGCAAAGACAAGAGGATTAGAGGCCAAACAAAACAAGTAGTCTATAAGGATTGGAGAATTTTTAAAGAATACTTTAAAAAATACGGTATAAAAGGAAACTTCTTGGCAGAATTAGACTGAACCTTGCATTGTATAAATATAAGTTTGTAGGGAAGTTAACAGAAACTATATAAGAAATATGTAACTGCGGCATAAGATAATCAACAGATAAAGTACAGCAAGACTAATTGGAAGTCATTTTTAATTTATTGTTTTACAAGTTTTACAATCGTTCACATCATTGGGAGTACAAAGGATGTTAGTTATCATAATTGTGTTGTTTCACATATTGCTACTGTCTGATTGTCAATTTATAGTTTGTTTGTTTGTTTGTTTGTTTGTTTGTTTGTTTGATTGATTGTTTGCCTGTTTGCTTTCCTGGCATCTTTTAAAACAATAAAGATATATACATTCAACAACAACAAAAAGAGATGTGTGCTTCTGTGGCTGCCAAGCACACCTATAGGGCACAGACTGGATTAAGATGTTATGGGCTGGATACAGCTAGTGGGTCCTGCAAGCAAAAGCCTACACGAGGATTTTGCAACAGGGCTTTCCCCCAAATTCTCCTCCTCCTGCCCCCTGCCAAATTGGCGGGACGAGGTAGGTGGGTTGGAAAACCCCAGAACAGTGGCTGTGGGGACGGTGGGAGAGGGCAGAAGGCAGGGATGTTGACAGTAGGTGGAGCCAGAACCAATGGCAAGAGGACCTAAACACAAAGACAGGCAAAGTCAACTAATTCCGGTTCAAAAGGGCTCATTCAGATTTCCTTTTGCGCTGTGTTTTCCAGGCACAGGTACGCACTCTAAAGCTGTGTGTCCAAGCGTGTGGTTTTTTTGTTGTCGTTTCCTGACGCTTTCCCTGGGAAAATCCACGTTTTACCACTGAATCAGAACAAATGGCAATCCATGCGAAACCCTATTGCTGTCTGCTTCGATTTAGTGAGGAAACGCTGCTTTTCCCAGGGAAGGCACCGAGCCGAAAATTGGATATGGAGCTTTAAAGTGCAGGCCTGTGCCTAAAAACAAAGGGAAGTCTGGGTGGGCCCTCATTTGACTCGTTTTGCCCCAATCCTCCTCTCAGCCAAGTTCTACAAAAGCAACATGGAGGCCAAGGAGGCAAGGTGGACGGGGGTTGGCTGAGCTTAGTGGGGCAGTGCCCCACTTGCCCAACAGGCCCTTCTCCATTGAGGAGTCTTCCTTTATGCTCCCTCAGGACAGAACTGTGCTGTTTTATGCTTAGCATTCTGGGAAATGCCTGGGGGAAATGATATGGCACATTAGCGAAATCAGGAGATATGATTTGCAGTAAGCTAACCTTTACGCGGGTGGCGCTGTGGGTTAAACCACAGAGCCTAGGACTTGCCGATCAGAAGGTTGCCGGTTCGAATCCCCGCGATGGGGTGAGCTCCCGTTGCTCGGTCCCTGCTCCTACCAACCTAGCAGTTCGAAAGCACGTCAAAGTGCAAGTAGATAAATAGGTACCGCTCCAGCGGGAAGGTAAGCGGCATTTCCGTGCACTGCTCTGGTTCACCAGAAGCAGCTTAGTCGTGCTGGCCACATGACCCGGAAGCTGTACACTGGCTCCTTCAGCCAATAAAGCGAGATGAGTGCCGCAACCCCAGAGTCTGTTCAAAACTCCTTAGACACACTGTTAACATCTCACGTTTTGTTATAACGATTTAATTTCTGACTTATTTATAGCGGGCTTTTCCTGTATGTAGACCCACCCCAGGTTTCAGGGCATTTTTGTAATCTGCCTAGAAACATCAAGCCCTTAATTAATTATGTGGTAAAACACGGAAGGGGGCTGGAATGCATGTGTGACTCTTTCCTGCCAGCTGAAATGCAGGGCCTGCTTCCTGTAGAGGGAAACTAAGAATCTTGATTTGCCTCAGATGTCTGTTCACTTTCGCTAGGTTGGCAAGAGCAATGCGCGCACACGCGCGCGCGCACACACACACAGTATCTCACAACCTGCCATATTGGCAATTTTAAATAACTAAAAATAAATTAAAAGAAAATCTGGCCATAAAGGTGGGCCAGAGTTAATTCATAGTACATTGCGTCTGCCATATGGTAGGCAGTTATTAAGATTAGCCCACTTACATCTTGGTTTGTATAGCATGAAGCCTGCTAAGGACAGTAGGAAAGCGTCATATATCAGGCCAGACTAGCTGTCCATCTTGCCTGCTTGTGACCAGCAACAGCTCTCTAGGATCACGTCACCTGCTAGTTAGGGCTCAATACATTTTGTCACCTGAGGCAAATCACAAAATGGCACCCCTCTCCCTGCCAGGGAAGAAGCAGTAAGTGAAGAGCTACATCAGGAACAAGGAGGAAATAAAAATTGACATCAGGATCTGCTGTCCCTGTTGATTCTGCCGCCTGAGGTGGTTCCTTTACCTTGCCTCATGGGTGGGTCAGCTCTGCTGCCAGCCGATCCTTTTAAAGGTGATGCCCAGGATTGGAGCTGGTGTCTCCTAACAGCAAGGCATGTGCTCTACCACATATTCAGTGACAAAACACCTTCTTTGCATGCAAAAGGTCTCAAAAGTTCAATCCCCAGCATCTCCAGGTAGGATTGGGAAGGATTCCTGTCTGAAAACTTGGAGAACGACTGCCAGTCAGTGTTGGCAATATGGAGCTAGATGGACTCGGTATAAGGGCAGCTTTCTACGCAATCCCTATGGGATGGCAGCTGATTTAAAGCACATCTGAAGCCTGCCTGTGCTTTTCTTACCAAAACTGCCTTTTAAAACCTCTTCATGAGGCCCTGGATTCCAGAATGCATTCCTGCTGTGGAAATGCCATTTTAAAAAGTGGTTTTGAATGGAAATACAGAGGCGGTTCACCTCATGCCTTCCTTTCAGTTGTGTCCCTCTCCACCTTCACAGCAATCTGGCAGCAGATTCCTTTCTGACACATGGACCTGGGGCTGTCATGTCTATTTTGGCCCCAAGAGGATCAACACACACACACCTCTGATAGAAAAGCCCATTTGGAGGCAACAAGTCTTTTAATAGAGCATTGCTCCAGAATCATCTGGAGGCAGAAAAATACGAGTATCCCCTTTCCAGGTTAGAATTTATTCTGGAAGTGAATGGTAACTTTTCCAGTGTGCGAGGAGGAAATTTTAATTTAAATACTCTCTTTTTTTTTTAATGGCCTCTATTATTGTTGAATTATTAATGGTATTTTTATGCCACCCTTTCTCATAATTGAGCTCAGGGCAGATGGAACCTCAGAACCTCCAAGTCGCCTAAGTTTCAGAACAGATTTTGTTGCTCACCTTGCCAACTCAGGCCTAATCCATACTTACCTGGGCTGAAGAACCTGTTGCCCTCTAGATGAAAGTTGGGAGTCCAAAATCATCTGGATGGCCACAGGCTCCCCCATGCCTTCTGTAGAACATTTTCACACATTGGAGCAAGCACATATTCCCCCTATTGGAGCACATGCATGATCTCCCTCACCCCTCTTCTCTATTGGAAGAGAGAATGGTTGCACAAATGTCTGAAGCCACCAGAACCAGCCCTCCACACTGGCCAGGTTTATGTGTACAATGGAGAGGAGAACATGCCTGCCTGCAAAGAGGTAAGTGAATGTTCTTCAAATTGGGGTCCTCAGCTGTTGTTGGACTACAACTCCCATCATCCCCAGCTAGCTGGACCAGTGGTCACAGGGATGATGGGAGTTGTAGTCCAACAACAGCTGCGGACCCAAGTTTGAGATATATTGATAGACCTTAGTTTACTTTTCAGTGTTCATCAACCGCTTTCTACCTCATCTGCATCCAAAGAAGGAGGTCCTTGCCTACCAAGCTTCATGCCAAATAAATTTGGGGCTGGCTCAGAGGTTTTCTGTTCATTGCTAAGGCAGGGGTGGATACTTATAGCAGATTAGGAGCTGGAGCCAATATTCACTCCAAGGTTTACAGGCCTCAGACCCAGCTGCAACATAAGGAAATGTGCTCATAGGTACAGAAAGCCACCAGGTTTCAGATCTTACCACCATTGCTGCCATGACATACATGACCTTAACTTAATGCAGTCTTCTTGCCTACAGGAGTTCTCCAAGGCCGTTCCTTCTATCTAGAGCACAGCCAGCATTGCACGATGTCCTTATCAGACATCTTCCGAGGTTCCCTAAACCCTCACAAGGTCTCACTGCCAACACCTGGAACCTCCTAGTCTTCCTTGCTGTGGATGCCTGTTCATCTGGCATCTCCAAGAATGAAAGCAGTGACAAGAGTGAGGCAACTGGAACAACAACATTCTCCTCTTGTCTACTTTCCCGGCTTCTGGAAGGGCCTAGTTGGAGAGCAGCGGTGATACTGGCAAGAAGGAAGCATCTGGGGACATTTCCCTAAGAGCCATCCGAACCCTGGAGCCAAAAGTAATGTAGAGGACGTTTCTTCAAGGCCTTTTAGTTAAATGGTTGGAAACAAGTTACTTCTAGGCTTACTTGACTGATGAAGTTGAACACATTAACAGAAGAACACAACATTTTGGAGGTCCCAGGTCGCAAGGTGGTTAGATTGGTCTCAACTAGGGCCAGGGCCTTTTCAGTACTGGCCCCAACTTGGTGGAACACTCTGTCACAAGAGACTAGGGCCCTGTGGGACTTGACATCTTTCCGCAGGGCCTGCAAGACAGAGCTGTTCTGCCTGGCCTTTGGTTTGGACTCAGTCTGACCCTTATGTTGCCCTCCCTTTATGGTCTTGATCTTTCGGCTACTTTTAAAATGAGGCTGCATTTTAAATTGAATTTTAGCCTGTATTTTAAATTGGTTTCTTTCTTCTTCTTCTTCTTCTTCTTTCCCCCCCATTATGTTTTTAATGTGATTTTATTGGTGTTAGCCGCCCTGAGCCCGGCTTTGGCCGGGGAGGGCAGGGTATAAATAAAATTTATTATTATTATTATTATTATTATTATTATTATTATTATTAGATCAGACCAATGGCCCATCTAATTCAACATCCTGTTCTCACAGTGGCCAACCAGATGCCTGTGGAAAGCAGGATCTGAGTACAACAGCACTCTCCTGTGGTTTTCAGCAACTGATATTCAGAAGCATTACTGCATTATTGCCCAGCCATCATAGCTAGTTGCCATCAATCACCTTCTTCTGTCTAATCCTCTTTTAAAGCCGTCTAAGTTGGTGGCCATGACTGGCTCCTGCAGAAGCGAGTTCCACAGTTTAACCACGTGATGTGTAAAGAAGTACTTTCTCACATCTGCCTTGAAACTTCCAACGTTCAGCATCATTATTTCAACACCAGCAAATATACGAGCTCAGCCTAGGATGCCAGCAAAGGAGGGAGGAGGACAAAATCCTAGGGGGGGGGGGAGCACCAGGTTGTCTCTTCTGCAGGTAGTGCCATCTTACTTGAGCTAAGACCATTGTGATGCAGACCATACTGCAATGAGGAAGTTGCAAGCATTTGTGAAAGGGGTGAGATATTCCCTGCGGGCAATAGCAGCATAAAATGTCAGAGGTTACAGGGCAAAAGGCAGCCAATTTGCATTTCATTTCTCCAGGAATTCCGTTAAACCCTCCAGTGCACGCCAAGTAATCCCCAGACAGCCAACTGTTGCCCCTCGCAAAAAAATAAAAGGGCGGATTTGGACTGCAAGCCCTATGTCCTGTCTCCCCCACCCACGCAAATGGGCATTTTAAACTGTCAGGAACTACACAAAGAATCTGACATCCTAACAACTGGTATCCCAGACGCCCCCACAGGCTCGCAGAGTCCCAGTGGAGATCTCTGGCAAAAGCCTGCAGATAATTTTCATGCAGGCTTCAAGAAACAAGTTGAAAAATTCCTAGCCTGACTCAGTGAAGCATTTGTCTCTGCTAAGCTCTCCAAGCCCCAACACACACACGCACACACACACTGAGAGAGTTTGGCAGTGGTTGTGTTCCAGGGCTGGTAATACAAGCCATGAAGCAAGCTGCCAAGACAAGCAACAGAATGAGCCAGGCCCCATTTCATTGGCCACCATACGTTGCATATGGCCCTGGAACCAGCCAAGAGAGTGTTCTCACCCACCTTGAGGGCATAGGAGACCCTGTGTTTTCAAATACACCTCCACAGGGCCTTCATTAAAAGGAAAATGGAAACATAATGTGGCTCTTGCTTGCTCTTTTCTCTCTCTCTCTCTCTCTCTCTCTCTCTCTCTCTTGGTATTTCTCCTTCCTCTCAATTTGATCTCCAACCTATTTCTCTACAACCAGAGGCAGAGAGTGGAGGAAAGAGAGAGCTGCTGTATAGAGTGGAGCAGAGGATTGTGGCTTGAATTCCCACTTTATGCCCGACTGCTAAAGCGAGCTGAAGACTGCCTCTGCTTGCTAAAGACTCAAGAGACTCCTTTCCTTTGCAGGTTTAAGAGAACTGGAAGAAGAAGGAACATCCATTGACTAAGCACATTTGCAACACCCGGGTAGCAAAACTACAAGAGCTCAGACGGAGCGGAGATCAGTTCCTTTTGCATTATCACATTGCGCAGACCAATGAAGTGAAGAAGAAAACAAGCTGTCTGCAGAAGAGAACCATCACTCCATGTTGCAAAACAGAATGAAAATCCCTTGGTCCCAGTCATCAACAAAAAAACATACTGCAGTACTTAAGAGAACCTCCCTCCAACCTGGTGCCCTCCAGATGGAACGACTGACTATTGGCCATACTGGTCTGAGATGGATGGGAGCTGGAAGTCCAAGTCACCAGGCTAAGCCAAAATTATGCACTTGTTGTTATTTGCCATTTGTGGATCTGGGCCATATATTCATCTTAATGCATTCATCTCCATAGTCATCAGCAAGACTGCTCTATGTGCATAAAAACCTTGCTGACTCAGAATCTCCTTTAAAGCGTAAGAAACAATTTCCTGGGTCATATCAAAAGGCCCATCTAGTTCATTCAGTTTTCCTGTAGCAGCCAGTGAAACACTGACACAAAAAATTGGCTGTCCCAGGAAGATGTGCCTCATGCAAGTCTGCAAAACCATAACCTATATGCCCTCCTTAACATGCCAGAGGAGGCGTGGCTAAAGTAACAGACGTGCCCAAAGCTGTGAAACTTGCAAGCTTGAGAAATTGCTTTTGTAGCTCCTCTAGGCAGCGCCTAATCCTACTGCCTCAGATTAAGTAACAGCGGGGCATCCAAGGATGGCCCAGTCCCAGAGGCGAAACATCTACTCCCACTATCCATTCAGCTTCACACAGATAGGCAAATAGAGGGGGATGGCAGGAGCCGATAATAGGAACACACGACAACAGCGACAACAGAACTGTACAGGAGAGCAGGCACTTCTACCTTGTTCCTTATTATATGGTCAGTGTACATAACTTACCCTTCCCTATCTGCAGCCCCCTGGGCAAATTCAACATGCTCATTGTTTGAAATCTTTCCCATACTGTTGTGGGAACAGAAAAGCCTCCACCAAGCCCATCAAAACTGTCCGCACTCATGTCTGTTTTCCCTGCCTGTTGTAGCCAGCCTACAGAGCCCACCTTTATCGAAGGCTCCTGGGGGAACTGCTGGGGGAGTGAGGGCCTTGTGAGCTTCTCTGGCATCTCAGTAAAGCGTGTGGCTGGGGACAGGGCAGACAAAACAGAGCAAAAAATGGGAAGGAAGGAGAGAAGTGAGAGATGTGGGGATGCAGAGGGGTGGGGAAAGAGGAGGGGCAGCAAAAGGTGACAGCAAATAAACTCTGGTTGTGCAGAATAAGAGAGGGTTCCCCACATTAAGGGTGCAAAAGAGACAGGGGAGACAAAAAGGGGTTAACAGCAAATATGTTAAAAAGAAAACATTAAAACTGCACCAAAAATATGTTTTTCTACAGTGTGGCTGTCTTCACTTAGTTAACATCAAGCAGCTCTTGAAGTAATCCAGGTTGCACCCACCAGTCACCTCTGACCTGAGGCACCTTATGCATGCACGTGCACATGATCAAGCATGCACCCCCCCACACCCCATGCCCCCTTCTTGCAGCATACTCTAATGCAGGGATGAGGAGGTTTGATTCTCCACAGACTGGGCTACAGCACCCTTCATCCCTGGCCACTGACCACACTGGCTGGGGATGATAAGACTTGGAGTCAAACAACATGTGATTCTTAATCTCTGGGTTATGGGTTCGAGCCCCATATTGGGCAAAGATTCCTGCACTGCAGAGGGTTGGACTAGATGACCCTCGTGGTCCCTTCCAACTCTACAATTCAATACAACGTGTGGAGGGCCAGTTTCCCTAGCCATGCTCCAGTCCAGCCTTTCCCAACCTGGTACCCTCCATACATTTTGGACCACAACTCCCATCATCTGGAGGGCTCCGGGTTGGGAAAGCCTGCTCCAATCTACCTACTGATTATTTTAAGATCCTCCTACATAGGCCTTGGTGCATCAAGTTTTATTAGTCTACCTTCAGGCCCTTTTCCAGCCCAAGATTCTGGGTCACAATGAGGTGCTAGGAGAGCACCCCATCGGCACCCGAAGGAGAAGCCAGCAAGGGAGAAAACTTCCGACGGATCCTTGAGGTTCCTACACAAACATCCATGCTGTAATAACTCCGCATCAATTAATCCAGAGTAACTACAGCCCCGCGGTTCTGCCTTCAATCACGAAATCCATCAGATCATGTTACAATAATTCCCCAATTGCCCCACAGATTGCCCTGGAGCTGCAAGGAAGTCCCGCTCTTCCCGGACTATCAGAAGGGC
This sequence comes from Podarcis liolepis, assembly GCF_965112155.1. Lineage (NCBI taxonomy): Eukaryota > Metazoa > Chordata > Lepidosauria > Squamata > Lacertidae > Podarcis > Podarcis liolepis. The sequence goes on from NC_139554.1 coordinate 31,152,071, forward strand.
AGGAGGGCCAAAGGCAGCGGTAAGGCTCGCGCAATCCGGTAACGAAAGGACCCCGGCCGATGCGTAAAGGGCTGCGAGCCCCGGGAGAAGCTTGCGCTCCACGCGCGCGCTGCGTTCCGGAGCAGAGGCAGGCCCAGCCGGATCAGCCCAAAGTCAGGTCCGAGGATGATCGCAGCCCTCGCGCGCGGCCAGCCCGGAGCACCGCCTCCGAGAGAGAGCTCCCGCGGTCCCGACCCCCCGCGCCCGCCCGCCCGCCCCATCTCCGTACCCACCGAGCTGACGGCAAAGGTGCCCCCGGGGCCCGGCTGCAGCGGGAGGCGGGTTGCGCGCTCAGCTCCCCTGCAGCCGCCCAGCTCCGGGAGCGGCTGTCGGCCTGTCTCTGCAGGCCCGTCGTGCCGAGCGCAGTCCGGTCCCGGGAGGTGTCTCCGCGGCCCCGGGGACGCCTGGGCGGCTGCAGCCCCCGCCGCCGTCACTGCCAGTCGACTCTCTCCCTCGCCGTCCCTCCCGCAGGCTCTGTCGGACGGCTGGGTGGGTTGCATCAGCCCCAGTTATATAGCGGCCCCTGGGCTGCGGGGAGGGGTCGGGAATGCGGAACCGGCCGGGCTGCCAGCTCCAGACGTCAAGGTGGGAGGAGAAGAGGGGACCGCAGAGGAGGAGAGCGCAGGCCGGGGGGGCGGGACCACTTGCACGGGCAACGCGCGGAGGATCGCTCGCCTCTTCCCGCCGCCTCCGACTTCCCTCCTTGCAGAAGACAAGAGGCCGGATCTCAGCCCCGGAGCCCCTTTTCAGAGCCGGGGATCAGCAGCGCAGACGCAAGTCAAGGCATACATAATGGGAGTGGGCGACTCTGAGCATGTGCAGAATGCCTGCCTGCAACTTTTCGTTGCGTAACATAGCTGGGGAAAGGCGGCGAGAGGGCTTCCAGGTCAAAGGGCGTGACTTCCAGGCGGGCTTCAACCCCAGGATCTCCTTCCCTTTTTTTTAGAAAGAAAGCGCGGGGCTGAGGAAGGGGCGGCCGGGGAGCTTCACTAGTGGCTCGTGGTGATGATGCAGCGCAAGTCTTGGTCTTCATGGTATGGATGACAGCACGGAGGTGGTTCGCCATCCAACCGGAAAGCACAACACGCAATTTTGAGCGCCAGTGTGATGCCAGGAGACACGCGCAGCCAAGGGATAGGAAAAAGATATATGTCCTACAGGGCATGTCCGAAGCAAGATGCTACACAGATCAGGGATAGGGAACCTGTCCTCGTCCTTCTATTGTTGGATGGCAACTGCCATCAGCCGCTGCCAGTACGGCCAATGGTCAGGGATGATGGGAATTGTAGTCCAATGTCTGAACAGCCAGAGATTCCATACCCTGTTATAGATTATCCAGAGGTTAGCCTCTCTGTGTGCTTGATAGCAAAGAAATCAGGAATCTGCAGTTGTTGATTTTTTAAAAAAAGTTTTTGAGTTTTAAACAAATAACTAACATGTATGTGAACAACCATGTAAAGTTGAATATAGGAATCCGCAGTTCTGGTTCCATGTCTAGGCTAGTGGTAGGTCCCTGCACCTTTCAACACACTTTTAATATTGAACAGTCTACATGCATTAGGGGACTTGCAATGTGTTTAAATTTATGGTGACTTATCTCAAGAGCAAGCCTGCTGAATCAAGGCAAAGCCCCATCTTAGCCAGTCTCCTGTTCTCACAGTGGCCAACCAAATACTGTGGAGCTCCTCACAATCCCTTGTAGTTTATCCACCTTGAAGAACTTGGTGTCATCAGTAAACTTGGCTGCCTCACTGCTCACCCTTAACTCTAGATCATTAATAAACAAGTTAAGAAGCATGGATCCAATAATGATCCTTGGGAGACTCTACTTTCTGCCAGCCATTAGGAGAACAGTCTATTTATTCTTCCTCTCTTCTTCCTGTTCCTTAACCATAAGAGGACCTCGGCTTATACCATGACTGCTAAGATCCAGTGTGGTGTAGTGGTTAAGAGCGGTAGATTCGTAATCTGGTGAACTGGGTTCGTGTCTCCACTCCTCCACATGCAGCTGCTGGGCGACCTTGGGCTAGTCACACTTCTCTGAAGTCTCTCAGCCCCACTCACCTCACAGAGTGTTTGTTGTGGGGGAGGAAGGGAAAGGAGATTGTTAGCTGCTTTGAGACTCCTTAGGGTAGTGATAAAGCCGGATATCAAATCCAAACTCCTCTTCTTCTTGAGCTTATTCAGTATATTCAGTAGTACTCAAGAGAACAGGATGCTGGAGGTACTTTATCAGAAGCATTTTGAATGCCTATGGGCTTCCCCAGACAGCCTGCCTACTGAGCATTCATATTGACTTGCTTGCACAAAGCTTAAACAAAGATTAGACTATGGTGAGTCTTTATGGAGCATTTGTTCTGATTTGTTTGTGGGCAGGTTACACAACAACCAACATTCATCCTAATTTGCTTGTGTGGTGTTTGTGCATCTTCCCATTAATCATTCATCCACCCCACAGCTTTCAATGCATTTCCCTGTCACTTTCCTAGTTGCAAAAGGCAATTTTTTAAAAAGTGGATAATTAATTGCACACATTTAAATTTCTAGGATGCACTTGAATCCCTCCCCAAAAATACTAGCATTCTAGAGAAAACCTAAGTACACATAGTCAACTTAATCATCTCTATATGTTTGTTGACAACCCTCTAAGGCTAAAAAACCCCTCAAAAAATTAGTGAGACAAAACTTACCCTTGCAGAAACCACGCTGGTTCTGCTTCAGCAAGACTTATTCTTCTGCATGTTTGGTAATCCTTTAACAATGCTTTCCACTAGTTTACCCAGAACAGTTATTAAGATAACTGGTCTGTAATTTCCCGGACTCCCCCTGGATTCCTTTAAAAAAATTGGTATTACGGTATATTGGCCACTTTCCAGTCCTCAAGTACTCACCTATCTTGCCTCATTCCTGTCTAGTTTAAGTGATTCCCCCCCTTCACTCTATTTCCAAGTACAGTGGTACCTCGGGTTAAGAACTTAATTCGTTCTGGAGGTCCGTTCTTAACCTGAAACTGTTCTTAACCTGAGGTACCACTTTAGCTAATGGGGCCTCCCGCTGCCGCCGCACAATTTCTGTTCTCATCCTGAAGTAAAGTTCTTAACCAAAGGTACTACTTCTGGGTTAGCGGAGTCTGTAACCTGAAGCGTTTGTAACCCGAGGTACCACTGTATATATACAGCACTGAATGTCACCAATGGTCCCCTGGCAAACATGACAGAAATATTCCATGTGCACAACCCATCTTTGGACCTTCTAGTGAGGAGAGTTCAGGAAGTTAACACAGGCAGCTGTTCCTATGTCATAAACTTGATTGGTTTGTGTACTTGAGGCTTGAAACCCTCAACAAAAAAGCAAGCTCTGTATCTCTCTGGTGCCTCCTCAGGGCACATTTTAAACATCTATTGTGTGGGCCAGTTTTCAGTAGCTAGGCCTAGACAAGCATGGGGAATTTTGCTTTATTTTAGAAGAGCGATTTCTGTGTGGGTGTAAATATGCAAAGGACAGATTATATTTGAGATGCATTTATCTCCATTCCATATCCCACCCCCTTTCATCATCGTCCTTACCAGCTCCAACCAGGGAAGTGTGCAGCTAGGCTCCATCAACAGACACTGCAGGCCCAGTGTTTACATTTTTATTCAGGATGAGGATATAGGTACCATGATTAAAAATGCAGCCTTAGCAAAAATTATTTGCTAAAATGAAATTCTTATTTGGGGGGGGATTAGACAAAACACATAAATAACCATTTCAGAACATTTGAGGGCCAATCCTCTTCCCAATAAATTGTGCATTGGATTGTACCTTAACATTTCAAAAATATAAAACATATATACATTTTTAAAATGACATAGAGAGACTAAAAAAAAAAGACAGTGGAAATCTGGAATCTATTTCTACAGAATGGGAAACAAATGCACATATAGGTTAGTTAATCCCTCCGTTCTGTAGCTTTTAGCCTGACTATAATCCCCTTTCCCAAATCGCCTTTCAAATGAAGCAAGAGGCACCCCAGTCATATGCATATTCCATAAGCCATCCTGCTGAAAATTGCATAAATATTCTGTCTTTCTATGGGTGTGCGATCTGCAGCCTTCGTTTGTTTGCACGATGGTCAAAGAGCATGCTCCCTATCCTAGGAGCAGAATAAGGCTGCAGCGTGAGGGGAAAAGGCCAGTTAGGCAATGGGAAATTGAAAGAGATGGGCACTCATTAGGGCCAGGATCAGAAAATCATGCAAATACTTGTTAAGATCAGAACTTGAGCAGATGCTTAACAGATACTGCTTGGGGGAGGGATATCTTGCGGCTGAATGTTACAAATTGTGGAATGGGGTCATATCAGTCCCCTTCGAACCCACCTCCACTGCCATCTTGCCCTTGCCAGCAATCATTGGCGGCTGGGCCATTGGAGCTAATGGGCTACTGCCCCACTAACCTCTGCCCTCAGCCCCACCTCACTGCCTTTTAACTTAAAACCAATTCATGGGGTGGCCCTGGCTGCTAGCCTCCTCCTCTTCCTCTTCCTCTTCCTCTTCTGTCTCTAAGAAGATGGGGGGGGGACTAGAGTTGGCTCTGTCTCTCATTGGCTCTGGTTCCATGTAATGTGGAGCTATCTCCATCATACCAGCCCCAATGGGCACCTACAATAGTACAGTAATGGGGCCAGACTACTCGAAAGTTCAACAAGGAAGTACTATTTAAAAAATAAAAATATAGACTTGACTGTATTCCCCTTATTTTCAGTATCATTCTAAGTGATAAGGGGAGTGGTTGAGAGTATCTTTGGCATCCATTTGTGAAGGGATGGGGCTCTCCAGATGTTGGACTTCAACTCCCATCAGCTCCAGACCAACGGTCAGGGATGATGGGAGTTGTGATCCAACAACATCTGGAGGGTCAGAGGTTCCCTGTTCCTGCCTTACTGAGTGTTGTTTTTAGCTCCCACATCTTTAGCTCATTCTCTGCTGGGACAGGAAGCTCTCCTTCCCAGTTCAGGTTTTGGTTTATGCAAACATGAAAGAAACACGGCGATTTTATGGGCATCGTTCTGTTTGGTTTAAAAGAGTTGTAAGGATCCATCAATTACCCAACATTTCACCAGCAGGCAAAACTTTACTGAAAGGCAACATCAATGAAAGGGTGGGAAATTGGAGGGCAAACAAACTATTCCTTTGGAAAGAAAAGTCTGTGATTGCAGTGGCTGCATTTATACTGACAAAGAAAAATTACCATTTGCCCAAGGTCAAACCAACTGGGAATAGTCAGGAGTTTCAATGCGTGAACAACAGGCTGGGAGTGGGACAAAAGCTCTCTTCCATAAAATATCACCAAAAGCAAAAAAATTATCGACTTTTTCTTCTCCAGTGTTGTTATTATTAAATGCATTTTTGTTTTGTCTGGATGACAAAAAGCTTAAGTGGTGGTGGTGGTGGAGTGAGATGAAACATCCTGAAGAAATAAAAATATATAAAGAATGTATGAAGATCCTGTTTATTATTGGGGAAAGTGCTTATGGGAGACAAGGGAGAATATTAAAATAGGCAGTAAGCGCTAGGAATAATTCATTCGTACACATTTGAATTGTAGTAAATTCCATTGAACACAAATTTCCCTCCAAGTACACATGCATAGAATTGGACCATAAATCATCAAGAGACATAGCAGAGTATTTCCAGTGTATTTGACAGATGCACACATAGGTTTTGTAACTGAAATGCTAGGTTATATATCTTGACGACTAAATAATGTGTGTATATTCTTAAGCCTTTGTTCCGCTCATGCTGCTCCTCTCCAGGTATTGGTTATATTACTTGTTATGTCATTGCTTTCAGTTAGATTGCAAATCCTTTGACCGAATGATGTACCTACCTATGGCAGCATTGTCCTCCCACCCAGTTTTGTTTCCCCAGTGGTACTGCGGTTATTACGATTCAGCTCCACCCATTCCAACCACGATAAACGCAGGATTCCAAATGGCGATTAGTGTTCTAAAACCCCTGGAATCCAATTGCACTATAAACAATGTCTAGACAATGTCAGCATTCTGACCAAGAAAGATTTCCACCACCACTGGAAAAATTATGACAGCAAGTCAGATGGGAATTAGGATGAGCATCACATGTGATTGAGTCTGCTTCATTCATAGATAGTGATGATGGCTAATGAAGACTTAAAATGCTAGCAGCCTTACCTCCTTTATCAGTTTATTGTAAATATATAATAAATACAACTTCTTTCTTTAAATCATTTAATATGCATCCTTTCCGGACAAAGTCATCTGAAGGTGGTTTACAAAAGAAGATTATTTCATGTGCATTGCACGATAATTTATCTTCATGTGCCTTTCATTTTTATTTATTTATTTAAAAGCATTTAGATGCCGTTTAATATTTGAAACATCTCTAAGCAGTGTATATTGGAGGAACATTAGGCTTCCAAATCATTTACAGAACAGTCCACTTGCAGTGCTTCCAAGCCAGACTTCAGGTGATCTTCCTTCTTTCTATCCATTCAACTGTGTCAATCCATCAAATATATAATTTCCCCCAAAATTTCTCCCCACCCCTAGAAAACCCACAAGGGTGGGGATGTTCCTTTCCCATGGCTTCAAAATTTCCAGAAATTTTACAACTCTAATGTGTTGTCCACAAAAGTGGGTGTGGTTACTTAATATGACTTTGAAGTCTCTCCCTTTGATTAGGTTATCTATGCCTTTTCCTCCTGGCACATGCCTCAGGTGAATGAAGAAGGTATGCAATCTTGGTATGCATCCACCTACAACATCCTTGAGCAGGTGCACATATACCTCTACTTGCCAGGACTTCCTACATCTGTTTTCATCTGTCTTTAAATGGACACACTGCGGGCAATGCAGAATCAATCTGCAACGAGTTTTTACTTTCAGAAAGAAGCCAGTGTCTCCAGGAGTGACTACATAGAAAAAAGCAAGTATTCAGTCTCCATTGATTCTATAATAAAATGTGCATGCGTGCCCATAATTTGCTGTCTGTTGCCCTATCATTTAAAACCAGCCAAATCTATTTGTTTCCATTGTCCTTGCCTTTAACAGCTGTGCTTTTAACAGCAATCCCACCAGAAACACATTTTCACCCTGACTACATGGGGAATGCTGCCTTAGTTGAATGTGTTAAAATGGGGATAGGGAGAGAAAATAATCTAAGCCACCTTGACCTCCTTGGAGGAAAAGTGGGCTTAAAAGAAAATAGATTAATAACAACAACAACAATTAGTGCAATGAATTAAGAGGCTTTCTGTTGAAAGCCAGTCAGTGTATCAGCACTATAGATCACCCCAAATGTTCTCACAGTGGCTAAACCCACAAGCAGGGTCTGTGAACAAGATCACCCTCCCCTTCACCCCACAGTGAAAAACCCATAGGTAACGCCAGAGTAATCTAAAGAACAACAACCCCAGTGTATATCAGAGATGTCTTATATACAAGATCCATGCCAGGTGGTCTACACTATAGGGTGTTGCAGACAAAGGTCTGGACAAGGTTACTCCTAATTCCCCCGGTCCAGCTGCTCCTACAAACAGCGTGAAGTTCCAGAAACAATAAAGGGTTAAAAACAAGGGTTTGGGGGGGGGGGGAGTAAGAAGCCCCTTCACCCCACAGAGCCTGTTCCCGCAGAAGGAAGCAGCCTCCCCGTCCCCCCGGTGCTCCCCTTCCACCACCCCGTCGGGGCCGCCGGAATCACGCCCCCTTCCCTCTCCCGCCCTTTTTCGCTCCCGGTCGGAACTCCCCGCCCATAGCGACGAAGGGAAAACAACATCACAACACTCGGGCAGCGGCGGCGAAGGAGGCCAGCAGGCGGGAATTCTTCCGAGAAATCAGAGGAAAAGCAGGCAGGGAGGGAGCAGGCCGGGAAGCGGGGAAGAGGGACGGCCGGCTGGCTGGCTAGCGCGCTTGGTAGAGCTAGAGCACGAGGCTCTTAATCCCCGGGTCGTGGGTTCGAGTCCTGCTTTGTAGGGGGTTGGGCTGGATGACCCTCGGGGTCCCTTCCATCTTTAGAATTCTATAATTGTAGCTGGCTGGGAAATGGACCGCGGAAGCCGAGCGGGAGCCTCGAAACCCCTCGGGGGGGGGGAGTGGAGGAAGGGAGGAAGCGGCGGCCATAATAATATCTCCTCCGCCCTTCCAGAGATGGGGTGGGGTGGGAACCCTAGTTATTTGGGGATTTAGGACGGGGAAGCTTTCTTCTTGGCAACAAAAGCTGCAGCTGCCTGGCAGCGACCCCATGATGGGTGCAGGCTTTTCCCACGTGGCGGAGGCGCTGCTCAAGTCAAGGCGCAGCACCTTTTGTTTGGGTGACGAAAGGTGGCAGCCCGCAAGGTTGCATAAGCTGGGGCGGAGGAAGCCGCCGAGTTCTTGGAGAAGGAAGGGTTCACGAGGCGGTGCTTGCCGTGTTGATCTCTCTCAGGGCCGGATACAAAGCAGGTAAAGAAAAGGCAGTGCTCGTTTATCGGAACTGAGACCTCCTGTGCAGCTGGCACCGGCCGGTTGGTTTTCTATTGAAACACTGAAAAAGGCGAGGGAGAAATTCCTAGACAACAGCCACAGTTTTGGGCTGAAAGAGAGTGTGCTGAACCTTGCTTGCTGCTTAGGGATTCATTTTTCAAATATGACTTTTTCAAATATGATATTTTTCAAATATGCATATGATTCTCCCTCTTCCCATTTTATCCTCACAACAACCCTGTGAGGTAGGTGAGGCTGAGAGGCAGTGACTGGCCCAGGGCTACCCAGGGAGATTTCGTGGCTGAGTGGGAACTCGCACTCTGGTCTCCTTTGTTTATGTCCAATGCTCTTACCACTACACCACACTATACTGGCGCACAGGGCATGCGCTGAATCAGCTCCAAATGAACACTCTGAAATAACAACGTTTTGGCATCTTCCAAGACCAACATCCATAAAAAGATGCCTCAGGTGAACTCTTATTACACACAAAGTTACCTCTTAATCAGTTTGTTTTGAAGGTGCCACAGGACTCTTGTTTATTTACAGCAACAGGCTACTCTGGAAGCTGAAACGTCTCCTTAAGTTGTGGAACTTTTTATACAGTGGTGCCTCGCAAGACGAAATTAATTCGTTCCGCAAGTTTTTTCTTCTTGCGAGTTTTTCGTCTTGCGAAGCACGGTTTCCCATAGGAATGCATTGAAAATCAATTAATGCGTTCCTAGGGAAACCGCCTTCAGACCTGGTCCGGGGACAGTCTGCCCCCCGACCTCTTCTGAAGGCTTGGGGGGGGGGGGACAAGGGCTTTTCTTCCCACCCAAGCCTTCAGAAGGCTGTTCTGAAGGCTGGCGGTGGGAAGAAAAGCCCTTCTCCCCACCTCCCGCCCCGCAAGCTCCGGGGACAGGAGGGCTTTGCTGCCGACCGCCAGCATTTTAAAAGCCCCTGCTGTCCCGGGGCGATTTTAAAATGCTGGGGGTCGGCAGCGAACGCTTCGCTCCCGCCCGCCAGCATTTTAAGATCGCCCGGGGCAGCGGAGACTTCTCTGCTGTCCCGGGGAGATTTTAAAATGCTGGGGGTCGGCAGCGAACGCTTCGCTCCCGCCCGCCAGCATTTTAAGATCGCCCGGGGCAGCGGAGAAGTCTCTGCTGTCCCGGGAAGGCAGGCGGGGGGGAGCAAAGACTTTTCCCCCCCGCCGGCCTTCAGAAGAGGTCCAGGACCAGGTCCAGGACCTCTTCTGAAGGCCGGCTGTGGGCGAAAGTCTTTGCTCCCGACCGCCAGCAATTTAAAACAGGTCCCCGGAGATTTCCCTATGGGCTTTCGTCTTGCGAAGCAAGCCCATAGGGAAATTCGTCTTGCGAAGCGCCTCCAAAACAGAAAACCCTTTCGTCTTGCGGGTTTTCCGTCTTGCGAGGCATTCGTCTTGCGGGGTACCACTGTATTTCACTCAAGTCTTCGTCAGGGAGTTCAGTGCAGAGCTCAGTGGAAGCCAAAAGTTGACATATGTCTACTGTAGCCTCCATAAGCCCAGTACAAGATACAGTATCAGCAACATACTTTGAATTTTCAGTTTTACATTTCCATATTGGCTAATTGCTGGGTTGTAGAAGAGTATACTGGGTTAGTTTTCTGCCATTAAGGAACTCTCAAAGAGAGCTATTTTAAGGAAGGGCAAATGGCTACTGGAAAGCCAGGGAGGGATGGGGGGGGAGTGAGTGAGCAGGGTAATTTATTTTTATTTTATTTAAAATATATTTATATGCCAGCCTTAAAACTACTGCCTCCCATGTTGTTTTTCCTGCATTAGCAGCACTGAAGTGACTTCCCTGGGGCACATGCCTGGGCAGCGTGTATGGAGGCCCTGGGCTTCCCAGATAACAAGACGCCCCTCTCAGCTCTGCTGAGGAAAACACAGTGATACGTTTGGCACCAGCTTGGCTGCAGGAATTGTTAAAAGGAGGCATACAAGGCCCTATCTGACCATCTTAGGGACTCTGTTCTGGATTTGTATAGGGTTTACTTCTTAGCCTTATCTTCTTCCAAAGATATCCCACAAGGTTTAGGATCAAGAGTTTTCCTTCTCCTAGATGGGCTATCTTTCCAGGTTGACAAGCTCCGCATGCCCCTCAGATCCTTCTACACCAGGTGCAGAAACCACCTTCTTGACTGTTGGACCCACTTGTACTTGAGTGATACTCAGCCGAGGGTTAAGAATAATACCCCTGAGGAAAAGCTCCCCAAGGAAGCTCTGTGCTAGTGAGTGAAGGGTTAACTATACCTCAGTTTTTTTTAAAATAATAATAAAACAACACCAGAGAGATCCTTGGCTGAATACACACAGTGTTTATGGTCCAGGGATATCCTGTTGAGACTCCCTGGAAGTGAAGGGTTAACACTGCACAGGGGAATAAGCGGCAATAGGTGCGGTTTTCTTCTCAGCCCTCAATAAAGAGACATTTTCTCTCAACCAGTCTGGACAGGTGAGAAATCGGAAAGGGCTGGAGCCTGTGCTTCCGAATGACACAAAGCAGGGCTGTTAGCGCAGGCTTCTGTGCTTGTAAGCAAACTCCCATCAAGCTTACTTAACTCCCTGCGGCCTGATGTCAGGGTCCCCTGGTATCTTTTAAGAAGTACGCTTTCTGCTCATTCGTGTAAAGTCCCAGGCCTCCAGGACAATAACTGTTATTCAAAGCGATTCATTGGAAAATACTAACTTCAGCGTATATGTGGGGGAAGGGATCAGTGTGAGGGAGGGTTAAGCAGCGCTGCACAAGTGTTCACCTACAATGCTGCCCCCCACCCTACAAAAAAAATAAAAATACAACACAGTTTTCTTGATTGTAAAACTTCCTGTCCCTTACGACACGTTTGAGCCACATGGTCCTAAGGTACTCTAGGCCACCTGCCCACAACTCTGCCGATATGAAAGAATAGATTTGGTGGTGGAGCTCGGAGGGAGGAAGAAACCATCTGTTCCTCCGTCCTGATCCTGCAATGAAATCATAGACCACATTTGGGATACTACACCCATTATTTCCAAGGGAACAGCTTATAAAGTCATAAATAACACAGGACTAATGGGTCATTGCAGGCCGAAGCCTGTGAGGGGGGGGAACTTCTCTCTGCAGCTAACTATCACAGCAAAAGGGAAAGGGATCATAAGTTGGTTTCACACAGCTTTTATCTTCTAGAAAACACAGGATTATAACTTTTTAAACGTGCAGTACATGTCATGGCTTCGCTCTGTTTTTTTGCAGGCATAAGACATGATTAAGAAATCTAGTTATTTAGCTATATGAACACACTGAATTTGATACCCCTAGGGCTGCTTCACATGTTACGAAACTCGTAGCCGTTTGCAAGTTACAAGCTGTGTGATCCCTGAATGTGGGTTGCAGCATGATGATCATATATGATGTAGATTTGACACACAACATAAAGTTGTCACGCGTTACACCAGGGATGGGGAACTTGGGGCCCTCCAGATGTTGTTTGATTCCAACAACATCTGCCCCAGCCAACAATGCCAGTTTGTCAGGGTTGAAGGTTCATGTGCTTCAGCAACATCCAGAGCAGTGCCTCCCAAACTTGGGTCTTCAGCTGTTATTGGACTACAACTCCCATCATCCCTAGCTACCAAGACTAGTGGTCAGGTATGATGGGAATCCTGGGCATAGCCAGGATTTTTTGGGCGGGACAGGACTTTTGTTAGGGAGGGGCAGAACCAATGTGATTGGCCAGTTAGTTATTTCTGTTTTTCTTGATCTGGAGGGGGCAGCTGCCCTCGTTGGCTACGCCCATGATGGGACTTGTAGTCCAAAAACATTTGGAAAGCCACGTTTGGAAACTGATCCAGAAGGTCCCACATTCCCTGTCCCTGTGAGAAACCCTAAATGTAAGAATTGTACAGAGGCATGCAAAGTGAAAAAGAATATCGGTCTTGTGATATGTGTCTTACGGGAATCTATGAGAAGATAATTAGGGGAGCATGTGACCAGCTCAGGTGAGACAGAAAAAAATTGGGTGGGGTTGGAATTTTCTCTCTTGCAAATTAAAATGAAGAGGACAGAAGCCAAGGAGGTGAGAGGGAAGTGAGATGGAAAATGAGGACAAAAGCAAGAAGAGGTATCCTAAGCCTGAAATGACTGGAATTTTGTGCAGTCCCCGAAAATGAAGTTCCCTGGTGAGTTATCACTTGTGGAAGGTGATGGGCAGGCATTCAGCAGGTTTTTGCACATAAGTTATAGTCTGAGACCTTGGCTAAGATATTGACTATAGTTTGAAGCCTTCTGTATAAAACAGAAGTGGGAATAATATTCCCTCTCTTCTTCAAAGAAGAAGTGCTGTCAATTATCTGTGGTGTGGAGAAATCTGTGTGAGAAAATACACAGGAAGGGAAGGGCAGGTAGAGGAGATAAATCTAAAATCAAAGGTTGTCAACAAGTACTCAACAAAACTGTACTGTGCGCTTATACATTCAAATGCCCTTCAGTCAAATACCCAGGATGGCTTTCAAATTTCAAAACAATAAACAAGATAAGCACGCACATTTTCCTTCATTTACCAGGTTCTACACTTTTTAAGACATGAAAGCAGGGGATTTGAAAATTACAGTTCACCAGAGGGGAGGGGATGATTCTCTTCTTTCCCTCCCCTGTGGACACCTGTGTGTGCAAACAGTTGTATAAAATACTGTCTTTTTATGGCTGTATAATGGATACCTTCAGATTCCACATTTGATTGACCTTCCTCTGCCATGAATGCTCTGTTGGTTGTAGGACTGGGAAGAGGACTGAAGGGGCAGGATACTCCTTATTCTTCTTTGGCGATCACTCGTAGCCGAGTAAGATTGTCTTCCATAAACACGGTTTTAACAATGAGTCCGTAGGTGACTGTGGAGGCCAATTCTGGATCCACACATTCTTCCACAGTGGGGACATTGGTTTCTGGGCAGGAGTTGATCACGGTGTGGATTTGCCAAGCGTGCCTTCCTCTTAGCATGTTTCTCCCTTGCGTCCTGAGTTTGAGTGTCTTCAAAGTCCATGACACCTTTGGTAAAGGCTGTTCTCCAAATGGAGCGCTCGCAGGCCAGTGTTTCCCAGTTGTCAGTGTTTGTACTACATTTTTTTAGATTTGCCTTGAGACGGTCTTTAAACCTCTCTTGTTGACCACCAGCATTACACTTTCCATTTTTAAGTTCGGAATAGAGTAGTTGCTTTGGAAGACGATCATCAGGCATCCGCACAACATGATCAGTCCAATGAAGTTGATGTTGAAGAATCATTGCTTCAGCACTGGTGATCTTTGCTTCTTCCAGTACACTGATATTAGTTCACCTGTCTTCCCAAGTGATGTGTAAAATTTTTAGAGACACCGTTGATGGAATCTTTCGAGGAGTTGGAGATGGCATTTATGAGTGGTCCATGTTTCACAAGCATATAGTAAGGTTGGTAGTACAATAGCTTTGCAAACTAGCATTTTGGCTTCCCTGCGAATGTCCCGGTCCTCAAACACTCTGCCCTTCAATCGGGAGAAAGCCGCACTTGCAGAGCTCAGGCGATGCTGGATTTCAGCATCAATGTTGGCCCTTGGGGAGAGATAACTGCCTAGGTAGGAAAAGTGATCAACATTTTCCAACGTTACACCATTGAGTTGGATTTGTGGTGTTGCAGAGGGGTTATTTTGTACTTGTTGATGCAGCACTTTGGTTTTTTGGATGTTGAGTGATAGGTCAAGTTTTTCGTAAGCTTCTGCAAAGATATTTAGGATGGTTTGGAGGTTGTCATCAGTGTACCGAAGCTCTATGACGGAAGTTACTGTAACCTTACTCTTTGCTTTCAGCCTGCTCAGATTGAAGAGCTTTCCATCTGTTCGATATATGATTTCTACTCTGGTGGGGAGTTCCCTTCGACAAAGTGTAGGATCATGGCAATGAAAATAATTAATAGAGTTGGGGCAATAACATAACCCTGTTTAACACCTGATCCCACTGTGAATGGTTCACTTTGAGAGCCAGTGAGTGGATCAAGAGAGGTCTTCGGTGCACAAGATCCAAAGCTTTCTCCTCCTATAACAGCCCCCCCCAAGGGAGAAAAACTATGTTGGCCCTGTGTAGCCAATGTAGTTGTTTTCATTTCCATAGAAAACAGTGAGAGGGAATTAAGGCAATCAGTTCCCAGTGGGAGGGAATTAAGCAGACAATTAAGAATGCATCTTTCCATAATAGCTGATTTCTGAGTCACTTTTTATGTGATTTTCAATCATTGTATGGTTTCAAGTATAATTGTTGTAAATCTCTCTGATATGTAATGGTATATAAATATTTTAAAATAAATAAAAATGCTTTTTAAAAACTGAATTACAGAAGAAGAAGAAGAAGAAGAAGAAGAAGAAGAAGAAGAAGAAGAAGAAGAAGAAGAAGAAAGGAAGAAATGGGCTTATCAGCAAGAATCCATCAGGACTTAGGAAGTGGTGGTTCTGCCATGGACTCCCCCCTCCCGCCAAAATAATTTGCATTTGCCCTTTACCAATATGTATAATTTAAGGGGAAATGAAATATACATATCTTGGGACAAGCCAGACCTGTACTAAAGGGATAGATTCCACTTGAACCAGAATGGAATCAGATTGTTAGGACTTAAAATCATGGTATGGACAGTTCAGTCCACCCGCTCCCCCCCAAAAAAAACCAATTGTCAGATTATTCCGTTTGGCTAATCATGACCAGGGCCAACAGAGCAGAACACTCCCCTTCTCTATCCTGTTTGTTCTGTCTGTTCTTGGCTAGGCTTCACTACTGAAAGCTAAAGTGCTGAATGGCAAAGTGGGAAAGAAGAGTTGTGGTGATTTTTAAAATGGCAAACAGAGCATGCTGCATGTGTATTTGCAGAGTTCCCATTGCTGGCACTATGCCAGTATGTCTTGAGGTACTTTGAAAGATTAAATCCAGTGGGCAAATGCTTAATTCTGCCCATTCAACCAGAAAGGCTCCCCCCCCCCCCCCGCTTACTCGCATTTTTGTGTTGAAGAGTTAATGAAAAGAGAGCAAAAAGCTGCTGTTTATTTTGTCCCCACGAGAGCTATGAGGGGAGTTCTCCATGATGGACAGTGCAACCACTGTGGCTTTGAAGCAGTGAGGGAGGTGAACCGGGAGCTGAGAGGTGAAGGTCCCTGTATAACAGCTTTCCGTTTGTTTACCAAAAAAATATTATTCCATCATAAAAATTCCCAAAATAGTTCCTGTCTTGACAGACTGACTGGCAGCTGTCCAGCTCTGCAGGACCTTTCTAAATTAAAGGAAGCAGAAGAGCTAATCTGGTACCAAGAGCCCAGAACCTGCACATTTTGAAGACTGTTATTGGACTGGATGCCGGGAAGTCTGGAGAAGGGACATTAGCATTTGACCTGGGACTGGCAGGATTATCAGGCTGAATTTCTCACTCAGCGTCGAACAGGCCTGACTGCTTTCATAGCCACCGGTGACTGCTGTTCGGGCTCCCATTTTCCCATTCTGTGCTTAGCAAGAGACATGTCTCTTCTAATGGTCCCTACATTGGGACTTTTGGACAGGAGGAGCGTTTATGGGACCAGGAGGACTGCTATATTAATGGTTGTTGGTGGTCATTAAACTTTATTAATGGTCAGAGGCTAAGCGGGCCAGATGCGCCTTTTGCTAGAGTGCTTGCTGGATAATAAGTCCCAATAGCCCAGAAATGGCTGCATCTTCCTTGAAAGGTCTGAAGGGACTCAGAGGCAGGCGTGTTCCACAGCCCACTAAGGATGACATTTGTGAGATTGGCGTGTGAGAGAGAAATGGTAGAAGCAACTTGGAATGAGAGGGTAGAAAAGTCGGAGGAAAATCTGGAACCTGTAAGATATCAGCATCTAAGGATGTCTTCTTTGGTGATCATTCATAGCCAAGTAAGATTGTCTTCCATAAACATGGTTTTAGCAATGAGTCCGTAGGTGACTGTGGAGGCCAATTCTGGATCCACAAGTCCTTCCACAGTGGGGACATTGGTTTCCGGGCAGGAGTTGATCACAGTGTGGATTTGCCAAGCGCGCCTTCCTCTTAGCATGTTTCTCCCTTGAGTCCTGAGTTCAGGTGTCTTCAAAGCCCATGACACCTTTGGTAAAGGCTGTTCTCCAACTGGAGTGCTTGCAGGCCAGTGTTTCCCAGTTGTCAGTGTTTATACTACATTTTTAAAGATTTGCCTTGAGACAGTCTTTAAACTTCAATTGACATTAGAGAAGTACAGCTGTGGCCTGAGGCAGCACGGGGTGGAGCAGCTCTCCCAAAATTGGCATCACTGCAGCTGACCCAGATGGCGCTGGGGTTCAGCAGAGAGGATGCAACCCCAGGGTTTTGTGGGCCCAGCAAGAGAGCTACATTGGCTCTGCTGGGGCACCCGCATAACCCCGGCTATTCCACCATCCTGCCCCAGCCCCATTCAGGTAAGCTGCAGCGATGTCAGGAAGGTGGCTCTAGAGTTCTGTGCCACTGCACAGCGGCAAAAAAAAGGTAAAGGACCCCGGGACAGTATCTGCAGAAGTGTTCATCTGAAGGAGTATCTCCACTCCCTTCAGCCTGGACACTGAGGTCCAGTTTCACTGTGAGAAGTGAAGTTACAGGGAACCAGGCAGAGAGCCTTCTGGGCAGTGGTGCCTGCTCTGTGGAACACCCTTCCATCAGACGTCAAGGAGAAAAAGAACTTCACAATTTTTAGAAGACATTTGAAGGCAGTCCTGAATAGGGAAGTTTTTAAAATTTGACATTTTATTATGTTTTTATCTGTGCTGGAAGCCACCCAAAGTGTCTGGTTATGCCAAGCTTTGCAAATGAACCTGTCCTGTCTACATTGCTCTCCACAGGCTTTGAGTCACCAGCTCGCTCTCCTTAGTCAGGCAAGCACTGAGCAGAAACACTCAGTTCATTCAAATCATCCCCTCATTCATGTTTTTTTCCCTTTTGTAACTTCCCATTAGATGAATGGGAGGGGGGATGAAGGAAACCCATCATCATCAATGTCCCAGTGACTTCCAGAGTGCAGCATTAGTCAAATATACTTCTGCTTGCATCTACAGAAAAAGAATAACAGACACAATGCTTCACTGGAAAAATACTTTACTAAAGCACGCATTTCAAGTACAATGCCCTTCATACAGAAGAGAAATGTAGAAGCACCCAGGGAAGCCACAGTGTCAAGGCAGTGTCAATGCTACAAAGGGGTAAAAGCATTCAAGGGCATCTTGAACGTGCACAAAAATAATAGTGGGTGTTGCAGGAATTGTGGGAGGTGGTTCTGTCAGTCCAAGGAGCCTGGGGACCCCTGCTCATTGGAGATCCTTTCCACTGCTATACAGCAAGCATAGTGCAGGGCAGCTACCTAGACCTTTATCTCCTGAGCCAGAAGATGGTGGTTGGTCAGGCTTTGAGTTAAAAGGGTCTGGCGGGCCAGGTCAGCATGCAGAATTCCTCTCAGGCAGCCTTGCCCAGGGAAATGGCTCAAGGCTGAAGTACTTCTAGATACCTTAAGAAGCTGAAGACAGAGACAGCAAAACTCTTTTAAGCTGCCTTTGACTAGGAATAAGTAGCCACAAATAATTTTAAACCTCAGACAGAAGGACAAGGCCCCACACTTTTCAATAAGCACCAAGTTCCTGTTTCAGCTGTGAGCAATACGTGAATTCATTCTTCAGCCGTCTCTTTGGGGAGAGGGAAGGAAGGTGGTTTTTAGGTTTCACTTCCTAGTCTACTGTATCAGTGTGACACACACTTTTTTCTATTCCAGAGCTCATTTTCCAGCCATGAAAAGGGAAGGATTTCACCATGGTCTCCACTCATCCCCCAAACCATGCCTCACAAATTCTGCCATTGTTCTATATCTAGAAGAACTGTTTCTTTAAATGTTCCATTGATGTGAAGCATACCTACCCATTTAGTTTTCTTAATCACACTTTATTCTTTTTTACACAGTAGCCATTGCAGTCTGAATTGTGACCTCTTGCATGTTGTTGGACTCCCACAACTCCCTTCAGTAAAAACCACCACCACCATTATTATTATTATTATTATTATTATTATTATTATTATTATTATTATTGATTGAATTTATATACCTCCTTTTATCCAGAGGTCTCAGAGCAGTTCGCAGAAAAGATCAACATAAAAACCACAATATATATAATCAGCATAAAAACGACAACCCAATAACAACCCCCCCCCCAAAAAAAAAGAGCCACATTTTAAAAGGGTATAGGATGTCAATCAGATCAATCAAAGCCTGGTTAAAAAGGAACATTTTTGCCTGGCGCCTAAAGGTGTATAATGAAGGCACCAGGTGAACTTCCCTAGGGAGAGCATTCCACAGACGGGGGCCACTGCAGAGAAGGCCCGTTCGCGTGTTGCCAGTAGTCCATTTGCAGAAAGGAAACTCAGGATCCAAGGCTATGTGGCTGTTTTACCTTTATTCTAAATGATGAGACAGTTAGTCTGCCTCCCCTCCCCTCCGATCCTGTGACCATTCCAAAATGGCAATGGGGCGGGGGGTTAGCAGGCTGACTATCCTCACTTCCCATTTCCTTAAAGGCTTATTGTGAAGCAGTGGAACATGATTGCATTGTCCTGCTATGATGCACTTGTGAGTATGGAATTGCAGACCACCTAAAAGGTCTATCTTTAGTTACTGAATAGTGGTTGGCTGAGATGGGATGACTGAGGCCAAGCAAATGAGTAAGTATCAGGGCCCATGATAAGCAGTTCTGTTAGATGGAAATAAGGGGTAAGTATTTTAGCTCAATATTTTTCCCCTTCAAGCGTATATATCTGTTCTCAAATTATAATAAAAATTATCATAACTTTTAATGCCATGTTTAATATCTTTTTGGGGGGCCAAGGGTAATTTTTTTTTGGGGGGGGTACTTGTGATCTAAAATTTAGTCCTCAGTAAAAGGCATCATTTTAATGACGCCACTGAAATTTGTTGCCTGCTTAGCTGTTAATTAACCAGTCCAAAGACTTCATTACCGGAACTGTAAATTAAAAGACAAAAGCCTGAGATTTCAAAATGCTCTAGCAAGCAAAGTCTCGGGGAACAATCCTGACTTCCACCTGGGGAGCAACTGGGCAAACAGAATGGGGAGCCATTGCTGCATCCAAGCACTGCTGGCCAGGGAAGAAATTGGGTGGCATAATTTTTTCTTGATTTCTGCAGGGCCAGCTCCAGGCTAGTGCAGCAGAAAGGCCTGGATTGGGTCTGGTTTAGGAATACCACCACAGGTAGCCTGTCAACAGTTTGTGCCATTGGTGGCTGGAGTTTGGCTGGGCTACATGGAGGTAAACACCTACTGCATCCTAATCTTCCCCCAACAGCACAAACGGGGGACTAGGATTACTCAAGAATCCACGTGGATTCATGACTTTTTGCTTCAGCTGTGAAATTCAGTGGAGCTTTAAGATTGCCTACACCTAAGGAAAAAATAAAGAACATCACACAGTTTGCTCAGGTGGTTAATTGACTTATATTTGGAACTGACTTATTTTTGTATGGTTCACATGCTGCTTGATCCATGATCCTGATCTAGATGCACAAACAGGTTCTGGTTTTAGGGATGGAGGAAGGCTTAAATTTGAGCCAGGGCTCTGCCCAGATGCAATGCCAGAATTCATAGGAGGCAATAAATGATGATGGTAACAGTAAGAGAGTATCTTTGAAGAGATGCAAACAAGCTCTCTTTCACCAATAAGCAACCACAGTAGACCCCACACAACTGAGATGAGCAGTGAACATAATTCTACCCAACAAGCTGCATTACTTTCAGGGCCAGAACTATTGGGAAAGTGCAGCGCTGAATTCCACCCATTTTGTTTCGAACCACTGTTGTTAACCTGGTCTATGAAAATACACTTTATTTGGGGCTGGTTCTCACAATCCTTTGGAATGTGGGCTGGCTCAACTCACATTACAGCACTGGCTATGGTGATTCAGTCCATTCTTTCTTGTCCATATGACCAAGGTGATCACCTGCCCGTAAAATAATAGGCAGGTGATCACCTTGAGAGCAGAGAGGCAGAACAAAGAAAAGAGAGTGAATAATTGCCCTTCTGGTTGCTGTGCCTTGAAATAGTTCTTCAGTTTGAATCATGAGATGGATGAAAGCCGTGCTAATCTTCTTGCCTTGCAGAACTTGGAAAGAACTTTTGAATATTTCCTTTCCCATTTTCTGTCTCTTAGCAATTCTGTAGGGTGATATCATCGGGGTCTTTTCCAAGCCCAGGCTCAGACATTACAGCACCAGGTTTTGGCTGCTGCAGATAGCACCAGCGACATCCTGTGCTCTCTAAACCTCCTCCCCGAAACACTCAAGTGGTATAAAGAAACTCCCACAGTCGGACTCACGAAACCACCATTTAATGTCTAAGAAACCATGAACCCATCATGACCTCAGCCCTGGATGCAGTACCCACACCAGCAGAGCTGCCTTCAAAAATAGTTCTCTTAAAATAGTATTGGACTTCTCTGATGGTTTAACGCCATTTCTCCCTCTCTTCTGGTGGTTTGTTTCTAAAAAGAGAAGTACCAGGGTCCTCGCCTACATAGAAACCATGTCCTTTGAAGTCTCTTCCCATTATGCTAGAGGAGCGTGTGTGTTTCTTTATGCAAAGTCAAAGCGACAAGCTTTAAAAAGGGTTATTACACAGCCCTCATGGAGTCTCGTCACTCAAAACAGTTTCTAGGGCTGAGCTCTGCCTGAAGGTCCATTCTTCTCTCTTTTTGTTTCCTGAGACAAAAGGCTCAGGTAGTCAAGTCATTAAGTGACCAAAAGTGAAAAGAAACACTTGGTTTCTGTAAAAATACTAAAGCAGAAAAATAGATGCTTGGTGTTTACTAAGTGGGCACTTAGGTGTTTAGCATTGTTCTGCAATGCTCACCAATGCAAGTCTGAAAATCAAACTCCATCGAAAAACAACTTGTTACCTTACTAAGAGATGGAAGGTATTTTAAGGAAAAGAACGTGGACCCTGACCTTGGAGGAGGCAAGGAGCATTTTCAGTGCCCCCTCTGTTTATTCAACTTCTGATTTGCGCAACTGCAGAGACATAAAAAGGCCTGCCACAATCACACACATCGTGGAAGCTACAAGGACACTGGAGACAGGAGTCACTGCTTCATACAGATATCTTTTCAGCACCTGCTAAAGATGTTCTTCTTTCGACAAGCCTTATCAATGGAAGTAATGATCCCAGTTGGTATCTGTGTTGGACAGATTTTATGTTTGTGCTGTTTCCATTGCACCAGAAGCAGTTTAGTCATGCTGGCCACATGACTCAGAAAGCTGCCTGTGGATATGAAGTGAGATGAGCGCCGCATCCCCATAGTCGCCTTTGACTGGACTTAGCCGTCCTGGAATCCTTTACCTTTACCTATGTTTGTGCCTGTTGTTGTAACCTTTTTTTTTTTTTAGTATGGTGTTGCTGTTTATTTACACATGAAGTTATTTTAGCTATACAGACGACTCTCAACTTATGCTGGGATTAAGTTCTGGGAATAGTGCCTAAAACCAAAATAGCTGAAATGCATTGGGTTCAGTGGTGGGTGGGATTGCCAAAGTTCTTTTTCCTGGATGCCCACCCTCTTTATGGCCTTCGAATGTGCATGATTTAAACGTGTGCAAGTTGTGAGTTACCTGTATATGGAACAGCTTCATATATGTTTTTATTATACTGTAAATCACTTTGAAATGTCCCATAGGAAACAATTCATAGATGAAATATAATGATG
Source organism: Podarcis liolepis (assembly GCF_965112155.1). Classification (NCBI taxonomy): domain Eukaryota; kingdom Metazoa; phylum Chordata; class Lepidosauria; order Squamata; family Lacertidae; genus Podarcis; species Podarcis liolepis. Next base: position 31,174,369 of record NC_139554.1, read on the forward strand.
ATGATGATGATGATGATGATGATGATGATGTCTCTCCAAGAGGATCCACATGCTCCTAAAGCAATCCAGTAAGGGCTACTGGTGTTTGAGTGAGCTGACAGCCATCTCACATCCCTTACATGGCGATTGTGTTTGCTGTGGCTACCCTACTCAACACAACCTGCACCAGCAGCACAATATTCTGCCCCCACATTATGGAGGGGAAGGTATACCATCCAGCACCATCCAGAAATCTCCCCCAGTATTTATCAAGGTTGTGCTTCAGGCAGCTGATTGTCTACAAAGAAATGGTGAACGATTTAGCACATTTGTGTGTGTGTATGTTTTCAGATCATCTTGCAACTATCTTGGTTACAGAGCTGAAGATATTTTAGCTGTTTGCACCATTGCTGGTGGAAGATCAAATGGAAGCAACGATGAGCAATCTAGGGATTCAGCAATTGGCAGGACAGACTTATCTTGAATTCTCTTCACAGCGTTGCCAAAGTATAGAGTGTATGAAATGCTCAGTGTTCTTCACCAGATCTTTCTAGAAATGACAGCCCCGAAGCTAATGGGGATGCACGCACAGTACTTCTAAAAACCTGAATTGCACGGGTCTCATTTTCAAGTAGCAAGAGTCCCAAGCTGGGTGATTTCTGCTAGCAACAGCCTTTCCTACCAAGATATAAGAGTTTCCAAGACGGTCGCTCAAAATCAACATACAGGCTCTATGCCATGACTCACAGCTTTTGTTCTTTTCAAAAATTAGGCCCAGGTCATGTGAAATAGCTGTGTAGGGTTCAAGTTAAAGGGCCAGGATAAAATTAGATATTTAGAAGTAAGTGCTCTTGTTTTGTAACAGCAGCATTCCACATGTCGAAAGCTAAAAGATCTTGCTTATCCCCAATTAGCTTTCCCTTCCTATTGTTTATTTCCTTTCTCAACTTCATTCACTTGGGATACTCACAGACTAATTAATCTCCTTTTTGTTTATACTTTTTGGAGTCTTTTCTGGACCTGACACATTGGCACAATGTTACAGAGTTTGCTTGTTATGTCAAGGTGTCTGGATTAACCCAGCCCATAATTTTGTTTCCAATGAATGTATTAATAGGGGTGCAGTGACTTTAAATGGTTTGACATTTGAAATGATGTGGGTTGGGTTGGGGGTGTTATTCTGTTTTGCTAGTTTTGGAGCAGATACAGCCATCTGCAGCCCACATTTAAACTGAAGCTTGATTTACACTTTTATACTGAAGTGGGAAAGTCCTCAGGAGGTGACTTTACCACCTCATTTTCACACAGGGAGCTAGCTGTGTCCTGGTTCTTGTATTACAGCAGCAACATGATGATGTATTGAACATGATGCCTTGTGGGTGCAGATTGTGGCTTCCATGCCTAGTTCATTCCACTTCAATTACACATGTGCAATCTCCGGAAAAGATTAAACACCGAAATATGTATCCAGTGCTTCCATATATGCAACAAATGCCAAGGATACATAGGGAATGTTGGGCTGATACTTTCCCCCTAGATACATGTATCCAAAAGTGATTAATAAAAGTACTGGAAATGATATAAATAAAACTCCTATAGATGTTCATTAAGGTTTTTAAGTAGTATTCTTGTATAACTTGGACATAGTCAAAGAACTGCTGGTGTCCTTGGCTAATAATTTAAAACCTAATAAAAATTAATGTTAATTAGGCAAACCCGACCAAGCCCTATGGTTCACCTAATATGGCTGCCACAACCCTGGGGCCTACATGGTGTAAGATTTATGGGCAATTAAGTCAAAAGCACAATAATAGCGATGGAGGAGGGAGCTGAGAGCAACAGCAACAACATCCACTTGCACAGAGCCCTTGGAAACTATCTTGTCACCTGCCAATCAGGCTGATGGTGACTGATGTCACCCCCACATTAGTCATGCACGGAAGACACCAATCAGCAGGTAGTGATGGCAGAAACCATTTCACACCTTCCCACACAATGGGGTTCATACAACTGGACACAATACATTTGCATTGGCGTCTGTGCAATGGGAACAAGCGTTTTGCAGTGCAGAAGAAGATATATTGATGAGCACTGCAAGATCAAAGTTCCTGGAAGTTTCCATTTACTCCAATGCAGTGAAGGGGGTGTCTGTTAAGTTTTGATAGCTATGTTGCTGGCATAATACTATACTGCAGTGGTTGGGGAGATGGAACTATTTTAGTACTTTGGCTTACTCCATATACACCCACTTGACTGCTTTGATCAGAGGAACTAGCCCTGTCAAAGGTGCCCCATAATATCCATACTGCATTTGTAAGAACAAGATCTTGAAGTGTGGCAGCACCTACACTTCGGAACTCCCTGCCTTTTGATATCAGACAGGCACCTTCACTGTACTTTTTTGTGTGTGCCTGCTAAAAACTTATTTCTTTAGACAAGCCTACCCAGATATTTAGGAAGCTGGAGCATGTTTTAATCTGTTTTTAGTTCATTGTTATCTTGTTGTTGTTGTTTAGTCGTTTAGTCGTGTCCGACTCTTCGTGACCCCATGGACCAGAGCACGCCAGGCATTGTTATCTTCGCTTTTGCTAATTCTTCTTATTGGTAATTTTATGGTTTTATCTTTTTGTAAACAGCTTTGAGGTTGCTTACAATCAAGCTGTATATAAATCTTATGAAATAAAGTAGCATAGAATCTGGATGGAGCTAGCCACTTCTCTGATCTTCTTCCAACTCTTCATCCATTCCTCCCATACCCATCCAGGAGAACTACGGTTCCCATCAGGCCTGACCACTGGTCATGCTGGCTGTGGCTGATGGGAATTGGAGTCCAGACATCTGGAGGGCCAGAAGTTCCCCATCCCTGCGTTAAAGAATAAGAATGATTTTCCTAGGTTCCTAACTCTTCCTGAGCTATTTTAACTGGCTTGTTTTATTTTATCCAAGTGCTGTTTTATAAACCTGCTTTTATCTTGGTTTATTTTTCAAAATTTGTTTTCTTACATTGATGTTCCAGCTTTTTATCATCACAAAACCCATGGTGGTGTACACTCAATTCCCAGGTAGTCAAATGGCAGAGTCATGGGCGTAGCCAGGATTTATTGGGGGAGGGGGCAGACTTTATGTTAGGGGGGGCAGAATGGAGTTATCTGCAATGCAATTGGTCAGTTAAGTATTTTTATTTATTTACTTGATTGGGAGGGAAAGCTGCTTCCCCTGCCCATGGGCAGAGTGGAAATTTGAACCCTGGTTACCCAGATCTTAGTCCAACCACCTGGACTATTAATATCACCTTTTAAAAGCACAATACAATAAAATCCTAGATTATGCTTTGAAAGCACAGGAGGCCACCATCTTGGTGAAATAAGCTCGTCTGGGTCTGGCTAGTGCATGGATTGCTGACTACCTGGGAATTGCATGTACACACCATGGGTTCTGTGATAAGATAACATGTTGTGTTATACTAGGTATTACCAAGAAGAGCAAAGGAAGTAGCAACAGAGCCATATTTCTTGTGACACTTCCTCAATTTCATGTTTTGGGAGATTGACCATATGGCCCCAATATGGAGTCTGGGCTAACTTCAGCATGATATTATTACCCATGCATACAAGGCACCAACTGAGAATTAGCAATGGTCAAATGTAATGTAACATGTATTGTTTACAATTAGGTTTTAATATGCTGCCTTGGGGGTCCTTGCCAGAAAAAAAGACCACGGCACTTTCCCCCTGGCCAGGGTAGACTACTATGACACAGCAGATAGGAGAGAATCAACAATTGCCACAATCTCCAGAGCTTTCTGCAGACATGGGCTCAAATTCCCTGGGAGCTCAAACACAGCCACCTTTTCCCCCAGGAGGCTAGAAAGGGAAGGAGAAAGGTCACTGCAGTCACTTTATGCAGGTAACTTTCTAATTCAATGGGCAGGAGGAATGCATGGAGAACCGATGGACTTTCTGAGGAGAAGGCTCAGTTGTGGGAACTATGCTGCCATACAGGCCCCTCATAAGAACAAAATACAACCTTGTGGGATCTTAATGACTAACCATCTTCCGAACTTTGTTGTGCTATTTTAAACACCTGCAGTGGGAGAGGAAACCATTGTTTTGTTTCAGCCATGGAGAAACAGAAACAAACATATTTCTGGTTTAGCGATTTCATGTTGGATTTTGTCTTTGAAAAACAAAAAAGAGCCTTGAGGCTTATCAGATGTATTGTGGCATAAGCTTTCATAGACTACACCAGACACACAACGAAGTGTTATATTAATTTCTGGCAGCAATCATATATACGTGGTGGATATAAAGGGAAACTTTACAGTCAGGACTAATGGAATGCTCTCTATGTGGTGCTTCCCTGCTTCCCTTCTGCTTGGTCTGGAAACTGCAGTCAATGCAGACCCTGTCAGCACACAACACCCAAGCTCAGAGATCTGCACTGGTTGATGATTTATTAGCAGGTCAGATTCAAAGTGCTCCTATTAGTATATAAAGCCCTCAACAGCTTGGGGCCAGTTTACCTGAAGGATCACCTTGCCCCATATATGTCCACCTGACCACTTAGATCTGCAGAACTGGCATGTTTACAGGTGCCACATATGAGTGTCCATTCTGCATTTGCAAGAAATCGGTCCTTTAATTGTGGCAGCAGCTATTCTCTGGAACTCCCTGCCCATTGATATTAGGCAGGCACCTTCACTGTATTATTTTCTGCCCCTGCTTAAAAAAAAAAAAAAAGCTTCTTTATTTCAGCAATCCTACCCTGGCATGTAACTTTAGCATGTTGTCTTGATGCATGATTTAAATGAGTGGAAGTGTCTTATAATTACAGTACTGGTTTAATTTATATTTTAAATGCAATTTGTTTTTAATGTTTGTTTTTATTGGTATTTTTGATGGCTTTATTATTTAAACTATGTAGGGGTCTTTTGCTTTAATAAGCAGCATATAAATTTTTGTTAAATACAAAGTAATAACAACCAGTGATCCCAAATGGTCATGAAATGCAGGAGAGATTGCTTGCAATAATTCTATATAAAGCTTAACTGTATTCAGGATCAGCAGAGTGGTTATTTAGAACAGCAGTACTTGCAGATAGCACAAACATCCTAGTAAGAACTACGAACGTCCTTCACTCCCCTTTTCCTTGCCTTCCCCGAAACAATCCTGCTTCATCTGCTACAAGGATGATGTAGAAAACTTTCCACACTATTGTTGCAAAAAGTTAAATTTGCTAGTATTGTAGGACATCTAAAATAGGGATGGGGGACCCTCTGGTCGTCCAGATGCCATTCAGCTCCAACTCCACACATCCCTTACCCTTGGCTATGCTGCCAGGGCTGATGGGAGTTGGACAGCCCCAGACCCTCATAGCCATGACCTAAAATGTAGATTGATAAGGCAGAAAGACTGGAGATCAAACTGAACATGAGCCAGTAATATGGTGGTGCTATTATACAAACAGCAAACCCCAAACCCAATACCACTTTAGGCTGTATGAACAAAAACCTTGTATCCATTATTTTCAACGTAAGGGTCTCATTCGTGTTCAGTTTGCAGGTCACATTTCATGAAGACAGTCCGTAAACAAGAAAGATTTACTGTACATCCATTTTCTTTCTGAGGGCAAAGTCCTTTGAGGAGTTGGGAATATGTTTAGCCTAGGCCCTAAAGAAAATATGATCAAGGAGGTAGATTTTCAAACATTTAAAGATATATGAGGAAGCAGAACTGATTTGATTTCATTAACTTCAGTAGTAGCTTTAAGAATAATGTGAGACTTAAGATAAATTAAGATGCAGTCAAATTATGATAACAGTTTGTATCGGCAACAAGTTTGTATACCTGAATTAAGGAGTAGACGGGAAGTCATTTGTGTCTTTGAGTCAGTTTGTATTAAGTCTATTTGTTTTTCATATGGTATAGGTGTAATGGGTGTTTTTCCTTTTTCTTTGTGTTTCCTTTTTCTTTGTGTATTACAAAAAACTAAATAATTTTTAAAAAATGGAGGCAGAACTGAAGATAAGGCAAGAAGCAACATGAGGTAACTATAACAACAGCTCCGCAGTGGAAGAAACTTCCTAAAGTTGCTGTGGAATTTCTTGCTGTTTCTTAAGGGAAAGTTGCGCTTCAGAAGCTGTCTTCAGCCATCCTGGCTTCCCAACACGGATGGTAAAACTGGACTTCATAAATGTCCTTCAGAGGACTTTGAGGGGGTGGGGGGTTGGCAACCTTGAATGGCGAGTGTCCTCATCCTTTGCCATGGATTGGGCCCTCTGCCATGATGGTCCCTGGATCTTGGAACCAGCTGTTGCCAAATGGCTAAGAGATCTAATAAATACATCAGATTATTTGCTTGGCGGCCAATTCTGAATCAGGCATGCTGATTCAAGCGTTATGCCAATCTCCATGTTAATCTACTTCTTGCTTGCTAGTGTAAACCACAGGTACGGGGGCAGGGTTGGTAGAGGTGATACAAGGGAAAACAGCAGCTAAGATATGCAAGACGCCAGGCTATCTGTAGGCGCATCATATTTCCAGTACCACCCTCCACAGGCTACATTTAGCAAATGTTTCTCAGCTTTTATACAGGAACTTGGCAGGGATCCCTGCTGTCAAAAGTTTATCTTCAACCCACTGCACCATCTACTGGCCAATGTTAACCACTGCATGCTTTTGCAGACTACTGTACTCCTTTACTAGGAAGTCAGTATTCGAAGAATCGGAGGGTCTGAGAATAATAAGAGTTGGAAGGGACCTCAAGGGTCTTCTAGTCTGACCCCCTTCGATGCAGGATTCAAGAAAGTACACCAGCATCTAATGGGAATTGATAGCGAAACTTTTACCATTCTAATCAGCATAACACAGAACTGGTTCGGTGTGTAAAAAGGACTACAAGCAGACCTCTTTCCCCTGCACATTTTCATTTGACACCTGTCGGTATATATCTAAAGAAAGCTTGCAGAACAGAAGACCCATCAGCCAATCACAGGTCCTGCCCAGCCTATTTGCGGCCCTCTGGAGGAATTCCAAATATCCTGTGGGTTGTATCCACAGTAGAATCAAGTCTCTTCTTCTGTTAGCACAAGGATTTACCCTTACACAAAGGAACTTCCCCTTCTCCTCCCACCGCACCCCCCCAATATGTTCTGAGGGTTCCCCCAGATCCTCCAGAGCAGATTTGTGGAGGGCTCAGAGGCACATGAAAAGGATAAGCCACACTGCACAAGCAAAAATCCCCGTAAAACAAAGGCATTGGATTCCGCCCATTGTTTGTGATTTTCCTTACATCTTTGCGAGAACATCCAAGGCTTGCCTCAGCCTGCCCAAAGCAGAAATGGGGAGAATGCTTGCATCGCTCACTACATTTGAGCTGGCTCAAGACGTTTTCTGACTGAGATGGAACAGTATACACACACCGCCAACAAATAAAGATGCATACTATGGCTGGCTGCATTATTTTGACACCTAAGGCAGAAAATTCCACCAGCACCCCTCTCTAAAGTAAGAATGCAATAATAATCAGTACATGGAATGAACTTGTTCGCCTTAATGAAGTCCCCTGAATTATTTAAAAAATCTCTGAGCCATACCTGAAAGTGGTTCCATAATTGCTGATTAAAGTGAACATGAATCAAGTCTGTTCTGGGGTAGAACGCTGAATCATTTCTAGTTCATTTTCATGTTCATTCTCTTGTTTCTCCTTAGACTCTTTGGGCTTTTAAGGTTACAAAATGTAATGGTCGGGGGAAGTAAATTAAACCATTTGCCTTCCGCTGTGTACATGTTTTGATGTTTTCTTAGTCTTCATAATTATATTTTACATTTTAGCACAGCAGTTTGCAACATTCTAAAAGCTGAAAGAAAAAAAATGCAAAGGATCATCTGGATGAACTTGAATTGAACTGCGAACTGATGTGAACTTTTTGGAAAAGGGATTAATGTGAGCTGAAATTAGCTGTAAAGAGGAAATTTGAACAGATTGCTTCGTGCTAGTAAATTTGTCAAGTCCCAAACAATTTCCCGCTCTCAACTTGGGAAGATTCAAGTCACTATGACCAGAGTAAGTTGTGGGTGGGGAAACACTTGCAGTAGCATAACTTCTGGTGTCATGTTCCATTTCCAATCAATGTGAAGCAATCTTTCCAGAGGGGTAACTTGCCCTCTTCAGACTCCGTTGTCAATGTGAAGCAGTAACTCCAGCTGTTGTGCTAAAAGCATTCTCCAGATAATCCGAAGCATTTTGATTAGGTCAGAAGACGGCTGGAGACTATGAAAAAAAAAGTTGAATGCCATCTGAAGAGTATTAATTCAGGGACAACCGCTTACCAGCAGCTCCTAAAGGCAAGATTTCATTGGGAGGCACCCTTTAAAAATGTACTCGCGAATGCAGACCCTCCAAGTGCCCCTATTTTCCAGGGACATCCCTGATTTAAAGAAGCCATCCCTGTTTCTGAATTCATAGAATCATGAAGTTGGGAGGGACCCAAGGGTCTTCTAGTCCAACCCCCTGCAATGCAGGAATCTCAGCTAAAGCATCCCTGACAAATTGTCATCCAATCTCTGTTTAAAAACCTCCAAGGAAGAAGAGTCCACCACCTCTTGTGGGAGTCTGTTCCACTTATGAACAGCTCTTACTGTCAGAAAGTTTTTCCAAATGTTTAGTCGGAATCTTCTTTCTTGCAACTTGAAGCCATTTGTTCAAATCCTACCTTCCTGAGCAGGAGAAAACAAGCCTGCTCCCTCCTCCATGTGACAGCCCTCAAGATATTTCAAGATGGCTGTCATATCTCGCCTCAGTCGCCTCTTTTCCAGGCTAAACAGACCCAGTTCCTTCAAGCGTTCCTCATAAGGCTTAGATTTGATCCCAGAATGTCCCACTTTTCCTTAGGACGTTCCTATTTTCATTGGAGAAATTTTGGAGGGTATGGAGTTATCCGACCCATGAGCCACCTGAAGGCAATCCTGTATAGGGAAGTGGTTTTTTTTTAATGTTTAATGTTTTATTATGTTTTTATATATGTTGGAAGTTGCTCAGAGTGCTGGGGCAACCCAGTAAGATGTATGGGGTATAAACCATAAAATTATCATTATGGAATGGGACGTCCCGATTTTCATCGGAGAAATGTTGGAAGGTATGTGAATGTTTGACAGAAAGCAGCCTTCTGCTCAGACGATATGTGTGGGCTTTAATGGGAACTAATCCTTCCATTGAAGCAAGGAGTTCCAGGCCCAATTTCTTGCTTGGAAGTGACAGGGCTGCATTTTGTAAGCATTATTCAGCAGATAAGGAGTGATTTTGACCTCTTTCTCACACAGTTTCCTCCTTACAGTTTCTGCAACCATGCTCCCTTTCCCCCTCCCTTCTCTCTCCTCCCTTCAGAGAATTGGCTTTACAACAGAATTGTAAAATAATCCAGCTGTTCCTATGGTGACCTGTTGGCAGTTGCCCGGAATGACACCATCAAGCATAGACCTGGCCTGTTCTCTGCCAACACCCAAATCTGTTTATTCTGAGCAAGGCTGTGTTTGCTTTTGAAGCAGGTCAAGTACATGTCTAAAAGCTGGACGAGAGATGATGCAATCCCAGAGATCGTCCAGGAAAGCTGCTGTTTTGCCTGCATCTGATGCTTCGAGGGCAGGGATGGGGAATCTGCGGCCCTCCAGATATGGTTGAACTCCAACTCCCATCTGCCCCAGTCAACACAATCAGTAGTCATGGACAATGGGAACTGTAGTCCAATAACATCTGAGGGGGCACACATTCTCTATCCCTACCCTATTTAATTTAGTTTTTAACACAAATAGTCCACATCAAGACCTGATATATCCAATTCTCTTTTTATATAGGCTGTTAACTGACTCTGTTTACGCAAGGGAGAAATGTGCTAAGAGGAAGGCACGCCTGGCAAATCCACACCGTGATCATCTCCTGCCCATAAACCAATGTCCCCACTGTGGAAGGACGTGTGGATCCAGAATTGGCCTCCACAGTCACTTACGGACTCATTGTTAAAACCATGTTTATGGGAGACTATCTTACTCGGCTACGAGTGATCGCCAGAGAAGAAGAAGTAATTATTCTTGGTAATTATCTCTATTCTTTAACACCGCACACCCACCAATATTCCCCAGGTGAAAATAGGGACATTTCTCATTCCCCAACAACTGACCCTACTCAACTCACCATTTTTAGTGTGTGTGTGTGTGTGTGTGTGTGTGCCCCCCCACACCCTCGCAGAGCATTTCCTATCAGAGGAAGGGAAAGTGCCACCACTGCCACTACAGCAATGGGACACAGCACACAAACACCCTCCACCATCCTGAGAAAACCCCTTAATCCCGATTTTATTTTATTCCTTAGCAGATTTACAAAAAGAAAAGCACACACCAATAAATAAATTTTAGAAAGGGGCAGAGACACACAAAGGATTAAAAAATAAAATAAAAACCAAGATTCCTTGCACTCTGCTCCTCCTTTCTTCACATTCAGGGGGGCTCTGCCCTCTGCCTGCCCCTCAAAGCCAGCACATCAACACAGGGATGAGCCTTTCCTCCTCCTCCTCACCCACTCTCCAGCAGCCACTACAAACTGCCCAAGGGAGGAGGCTGGCAGCAGCAGTCATGGAGAGGCCACAGGATTCTCTTTCACAGCCGCCATCATTCAAGACAAGCTTTGGCTCATCCTCCTGCCCGAGCTCAGCAGTGGTAGCACTGGGGGAGGAGATATAGGATCATTCCAGGATCCAATCAGAAGCTGAGATGGTTTTTGTAATTCCGAGACTGTCCCTGGAAAATCGGGACACTTGGAGGGCATGACATTGCTGACAATTTAATCAAGTTTAGTTGTTTCAGAAATGGTTGCAATGTAAGGGGAAAGGTGAGTACAACCACGTTATTCTGCTGTAACCCCTTTATGTTTTGTAAAGGATTAACTATGTGGGGAGATAAACTGAGAGTTCATTTTTGACTTGAGGCCAGAAAAGATACCACGTACGTGGGCTCACTTGTCAGTCTGCCAAGAAGCAGCTAAGCTGCTCGTTTCAAAAGAGCTGCTTTGTTTACCTACTTGTGGAGGTTTGAGTTATGGTGACTAATAACAGGATCTAACTTTTATATGGTTCAGGTGACTTGAAATGTGTCGAAAACTTCTGGAAGTCCTTTAGCCTCCATGGGCAGAGGCAACAATGCTTCTGAATACCAGTTGCTGGAAGCCACAGGAAGGAACAGTGCTCTGGTGCTTGGGCCCTGCTTGCGGATTTCTCACAGGCATCTATCTGCTTGGCCACTGTGAGAACAGGACATCAGACTAGATGGGCCATTGGCCTCATTCAGCAAGATTTTCTTACGTTCTTGGTGGACTTTCTATTCTTTAGTCCTTAACAATAGGCCATTGAGGATTCAGAGCCATCAAAGATAATACCTGGCAGTCCTGCTGGTTCGACCAGTTTGGCAGACTACTACACTGTTACAGTCCCAGGGCTGGAAGAGAATGTGAGGTTATCAAGTTCACGCACACACCCAATCTCATTATAAGGTCAAGGTGGTTAAACCAACCCTCATATTTTGCAAGATCTGAATTAATACAGAATTGAGTTGGACTGAGATTATGGCTATAGGTAAAGGACGCGGGTAGTGCTTTGGTCTAAACCACTGAGCCTAGGGCTTGCTGATCAGAAGGTCGGTGGTTCGAATCCCCACGGCGGGGTGAGCTCCCGTTGCTTGGTCCCAGCTCCTGCCAACCTAGCAGTTCGAAAGCACGCCAAAAAGTGCAAGTAGATAAATAGGTACCGCTCCGGCAGGAAGGTAAACAGCGTTTCCGTTTGCTGCTCTGGTTTCACCAGAAGCGGCTTAGTCATGCTGGCCACATGACCCAGAAAAACTGTCTGCGGACAAATGTTGGCTCCCTTGGCCAGTAAAGCGAGGTGAGCACCGCAACCCCAGAGTCGTTTGCGACTGGACTTAACTGTCAGGGGTCCTTTACCTTTTAAAGGACTACAACAGTAGAGTTGCTGTGAGGGGTCAATTTGAGAAGCTTCACAGCAGTGGATGCAATACTCAGGAAAGGCATGGAAAATGAAAGAGAGACGACTTGTTCATGCGCTATTTGCACACACTTCTCTCTCAAACACAGGTTATCCAGACCACTAATTGGGCTGGCTGGAGGCAACCACTGGATCAGAGAAGTTGCTTCATGCTTCACGTAACAGGCCCCTGCCACATTCCAGCACTCAGCCACAATCGTTTTCTAAGAGCACTAAACCAATAAAAATGCCAAGTTGGTCTGGAGTCAGCACATTCTGTGTGACAAGGAATACCACACCTATGCACTGCCTGACACCAGACATCATAGCATTTGTGGCTTCTGTAAAATCACTCCTTTAGCAAATACCAACAGGTGGGGTTGTGCCCCAAAGCAACCAAATATCCAAGCATATCTCATCCACAATGCAGGAGAAGGGAAATGAACACATTAAATGCTAAGGACAAAGTTTTGCCCTAACGGTGGAAGATACTTCAGAACCTATCATTTCTCTCTGCTAGGGACACAGGGGTCTAGCAGTCCTGGACCCCCTTGGTCTCCACAGCATGAAATCTCTAAGGCCTGAAATCACTAAAGCCTGAACCCTCTTAAGGGATTGCAAGAAGTTCCGAAAGGACCTCTCAAAATTGGGAATGGGTATTAAAATGTCAAATGTGATGCAACATAAACAAGAGGAATGATATTGCCCCAATCTTTATGTTTCATCAGAGATACATTTTAAGGGTGCCACACAGTGTTTACCTTCCTTCCACAATAAATAGGGTGTTTAGTGTGTCTTTACCTAGATTCTGGAACTCCTTCACTATTAATTTTAAGCACCTTAGGAGTCTTCTCTTACATATAGCTCGACCATCAATTATTGTCTAGCATTGTCCAGATTTTAAGTATGTTTATATTGTTTTATGAATGTATTAAGTTCACCCGCCTGGATACTTTGCTTATTGTATGCTATATAAACCAAACAAATCAATAAATAGTTTGTTCATTAATGTAAAATCATGCACAATGGGGCAAAAGAAATCCTAACATCATATATATACTTATGGGGTCTGATCTGGCGGTGACAGACCTGGAATAGGCCTGTGAAGAGGAATGCTGGGCTGCACTGCACTGGGGTCACCCCTTGCCCACCTCCCTCCATGCCTGCTGACCATCTGGTGAGTGTATCAAGCAAGGAGTGAGCAAGCGCTGGCTGTGTGGTCATTCAGCAAGGGAGCTGGGGGCACGGCAGCAAGGCAAGGCCACGCTCCGGGGCCCCGATACCCCTGGTGGCAGGCAGGGAAGGATGGGAAGCTGGGGACGGAGCCCATCAAGACAGGGATCCTCACAGCAGCCAGCACCTACGTGTGGGCGCTTGGTTCATGCCCCCTCAAAATTGTGTGCCTGGGACCACAGCCCCACACCCCACGCTACACCTCTGGTTTGGGGTGGGGGAACAATCTCATTGTTTTTTAAGCACATGCCTATAGTGACCTTTCTGGATAAAGGGAACTGATGTTCTTTTTGCCTGCAAGTTGGGTACAAAGCTTTGATTACAAACTAGGGAGAACCCTGCCTGCCTGTCTTCCCCACATTGCAATGTCAAAGGACTCTGAGCCTCCCAGGTCTAAGGTAGCAATAATTGTATTGTTTTATGTTACTGATTTGATTTATTCTCACACAACCTGTAGTGTTGGACTGTGGGTAGGTGCTGCTTTGATAACTCAAGATCAAAATCGTAATGCTAAAGTCAGCTTGGTGTAGTGGTTAGAATGCTGGACTAGGACCTGGCAGACCAGGGTTCAAATCCCCGCTCATGAAATCCCCATGAAGCTCACTGGGTGACCTTAGGCCACTCACTGCCTCTTGGCCTAACCTTCCTCCCAGAAGTGAGAAACCTGGGGCCCTCCAGATGTTGGACTCTTGACACTGGTCAGCCCCAAGCACCACGGCCAATGAGCAAGGATAATGGGATTTGGGTAGTCCAGCAACATCTGCAGGGCCACAAGTTCCTTATCCCTCTCCGCTCGTGTAAGCCAACAAGCTTTCCTCCTTTTCCTGACCGTGTAGTATGTGTGGGAAAATCTCTCCCAGGAAATTCATAAAGCTGCCACATTATCCTTTTTAAAACCCTTTCTAACAGTTCCTTCTTAAAGATCTTTCATTGCAAAGTGTCTGCTAAATTGCCAAGTAACTATGGATTAGCATTCAAAACATCCTCCTTTTGCTTTCACCTAAACAATACATGCTTTTTCTTTCCTACACTTGTTTAATCTTGCCTTAAACCAACATGATAAGCCCTTTGGGGTACAGATTGTCTCCTCCCATTATGACTGCTGCTATTAACCCCCGAAGATCTCAAAATCTGGGCACGTTCATGAGAGGGAAATCAGTCTATCAAATAGCTTGGAGCTAAGCCATATAGGACTTTGAATTGTGCCTGGAAACAGACTAGTAGCTAACAGAGCAGTTAGAGCAAGTGAGTCATATTGTTATGTACTGAGAACAATAGGATTCAGAATGCAGCAGTCTGATTGGTCCTAGAACAATGCAGCAGTATGATTGGTTGGCAGGAACCACCCAATCCTGCTCCAGATTGAAGTGAATCCACAACCTGATTGGCTTACAGTAGAATTCCGGAATTAGCCAATCATGTGCAGCCCATTGTGTAAATAATGTATATAAAGCAGATACTGTGAGGGGACTTTCATTCATTCCTCCTCACCACTATGAGCTGAATAAAGAGCATGAAATCACTTTGCGACTCTGAGTATATTTCACTGGCGACGAAGGTGGGATCCCGCTGAGCTGACTGCCACACACAGCACCGCAGCACCGCCACCTGCCGCACCGCTGCCTCGCACCGTGTATCCAGGCTTCAGCTCCGGGACACAAGGAACTCAGAATGGCAGCCAACAGCAACTTCTCGCCATTCAACCCAGCATCTGGAGACTGGGAAGCATACGCCTCCCGTTTCACCTTCCTCCTAGAAGCCCAAGGGGTCACCGACGAAGAAGACGCCAAGAAGAGGGCGATATTCTTCAGCGTCTGCGGAGAGGAGACGTTTGAAATCGCCCGGGCTCTCCTTGCGCCTGAAGACGTCGCTACTGTTCCATACAAAACAATAATGGAACAGCTGAAGGGGCACTTTTCGCCGCAGCCCTCAGTGGTGGCTCGTCGAAATGCCTTCTACGCAAAGCGACAAGCCCCTGGGGAAACCATAACTGGGTTTGTGACCTCTCTCCGCCAAGCCGCCCGGTTCTGCAACTTCTCAGAGCTGGAGAACATGCTTCGTGACCGCCTCGTCGGTGGCCTGAAGGATGAGAAGCTGCAACGACGCCTCTACGCTAAGAAGGACCTAACGTTCCAGGTCGCTCTGGAGGAGGCGCTGGCAACGGAAGCTGCCGAGAGGTCGACGCAAGAGGCACGGCCGAGCCTGCCATCCCAACCGAGGGTCCACCACGAAGACCTCACCGACGACTCAGGATCCGACAGGGAGGAGGTGCACCGAGTACAGCAGCGCACTCAAGCAGCGCACAGACCACAGCTGCCTCGACGAGAAGGAGGAAACTGCGCAAGCTGCGGGGAGAGTCATGAGAGGAGGACCTGCCGTTTCCGCAACGCAGAGTGCAGGCAGTGCAGAAAATCGGGACACATCGCCCGGGTGTGTCGGGCTCGGCCCACCCGACACCAGGCATCAGATGACCAACCCAAGAGCCCCAGGTCCCGGGGCCCAACGCACCAAGGCAACTCGACAGAGCTCACGGACTGCCAGGTATACCAGTTGCCCCACCCCAATGTAGAGAAAATTTATGTAGAGGTACAGATAGAGGGGGCCCCATGCCGCATGGAGCTTGACACGGGTTCAACTCTATCCATAATCTCGGCAAAGACCTTAAGGAAACTGTGTCCTACTGGGGGTCCCAAACTCAGGCCGGCCCCATTCACCCTACGGGACTTCCAGAAACGTAAGGTCCCCACAATGGGGGTGGGGACCTTCAGGGTGCAATACCGAGGGCGGACGCGGCAACTGGACTTGCTTGTGGTCAAGGGCCCCTACATTAGCTTACTGGGATTGGCATGGTTTGGACCACTGGGGCTAGCTGTCACCGGGGTGAACCACACTAGCTTACAAGTGGACGTGGACGCCATATGCAAGGAATTTCCCGGGGTTTTCGACGGGAAATTGGGACAGTATACGGGCCCCCCCATTGCGCTACAGCTTGACCCCGCAGTACGACCGGTCAGGCTCAAGGCCCGCCGGGTCCCGTTCGCCTTGAAACCCCGTATAGACGAGGAATTGGACCGACTCGTGGAGCAAGGAGTGCTGGAGCCGGTGCCTAATGCCCCCTGGGAAACTCCAATCGTCACACCCGTCAAGCCTAATGGTTCGGTCCGCATCTGCGCAGACTACAAATGTACCATAAACAAGGCCCTCACGGCCCACGCATACCCAGTGCCAGTGGTCAGCCATGTCCTTGCCACCCTGGCTGGGTCAAAAATTTTTGGCAAGCTGGACTTGGCCCAAGCATATCAACAGCTGCCAGTAGATGAGGCCACAGCAGAGGCACAGACGATTGTGACGCACAGAGGAGCGTTCAGGGTAAAGCGGCTGCAATTCGGGGTCAGCGTGGCACCAGGCATATTCCAGAATCTAATGGACTCTCTCCTTAAAGGGATTCCTGGTGTCACCCCCTTCTTCGATGATGTGTTGATTGCCGGGCCCACACCAGAGGAGTTTGAGGACCGCCTCCGCACCGTTCTGCACCGTTTCCAGACGGCGGGTCTCAAGGTGAAGCGGGAAAAATGTCTACTAGGAGTGCCTCAGGTGGACTTTCTGGGATTTATGGTGGACGCAGAAGGGGTCCACCCAACTGGGGACAAGGTACGAGCTATCTGTGATGCCCCAGCGCCCAAGAGCAAGACTGAACTTCAGGCCTTCTTGGGACTATTGAACTTTTACCATTCCTTCCTTCCCCACAAGGCAGCGGTAGCGGAGCCCCTACACAGACTCCTGGACAAGCGGGCCCCTTGGGTGTGGAGCCAGCGCCAGGAGGCCGCATTCCAGGCAGTCAAGGACTTGCTTGTCTCAAACTCTGTCTTGGCACACTTCGACGAGAGGCTGCCGGTGGTGCTAGCATGCGACGCCTCACCCTATGGCATTGGCGCTGTCCTGGGGCACCAACTCCCGGATGGAAGAGAGGTACCGGTGGCGTACTTTTCCCAGACACTCAACGCAACCGAGCGGAACTACTCGCAAATTGACAAGGAGGGTCTGGCAATTGTGAAGGGAGTAAAAAAATTCCATGATTTCTTGTACGGGCGGCCCTTCACCGTGGTGACTGACCACAAGCCGTTGCTTGGCTTGTTTGCCCCCGAAAAGCAGACACCCCAAGTGCTGTCTCCTCGCGTCCTCAGGTGGTCAATTTTCCTTGCCAGCTACCAGTATGCACTGATCCACCGACCGGGGAAGGCGATGGGCCATGCAGACGCCCTCAGCAGGCTACCACTACCGGAAACAGGCCCTGACCCAGCACCTGCACAAGAGGTTATGAGCCTGGAGCTGCTTCCCGACCGCCCCATTCAGGCACAAGAAGTTGCACACCATTCCAAGAAAGATAGGGTCATCTCCCGGGTCCTGGACTGGGTGTGGAGGGGATGGCCCAGCAGCAGCCCCGGGCCAGAATTCGCCGGCTACACAACCCGCAAACATGAACTGTCGGCCCACAAGGGGTGCCTGTTATGGGGAAGCAGAGTCGTTGTTCCCCAGCCCCTCCGCAAAAGGGTCCTCACAGCCCTACACGAGACACATCCAGGGGTAGTAAGAATGAAGGCCCTTGCCAGGAGTTATGTGTGGTGGCCGGGGATCGATGGAGAGATAGAGGCCTGGGTCAAACACTGCCAGGCCTGCCAAGAATCCCGCCCAGATCCCCCAAGGGCCCCAGTCCAGTCCTGGGAGTCCGCCCGAGCACCATGGTCACGCCTGCATGTGGATTTCGCTGGCCCCTTTCAGGGGAAAACATTCTTCATAGTGGTGGACTCCTACACCAAATGGCTGGAAGTCGCACTGGTACCGTCCACTTCCACGTCCGCAGCCATCCGTGTACTACGCAGGCTGTTTGCAACCCACGGGCTCCCTGACACTCTCGTCTCAGACAACGGGACTGCATTTACGTCAGGAGAATTCCAAACCTTCACAGCACAGAACGCCATCCGCCACATCCGTTCGGCGCCGTTCCACCCTGCCACCAATGGCCAAGCAGAACGCATGGTGCGGACCACCAAGGACACCCTTCGCCGCATGACGCAAGGGGACTGGGAGTACCGCCTTGCCACATTCCTTCTAGCACAGCACAGCACCCCCAGCTCAACGACTGGCCGGAGCCCCGCTGAACTACTAATGGGTCGGCGCCTTGCAATCAGATTGGACCGCCTTCACCCCGATAGAGCTCAGGATGAGGTAGTGGTGGGGGAAGGCAGGAACCCCCGGACCTTCAAGGCCCAGGACCCAGTGTACGCAAAGAATTTTGGGGCAGGCCCAGCATGGGTACCCGCCACAGTCACCAGGGTCACTGGCCCAGTGTCGTACGAGGTGCTAACAGATGGGGGGCAATGCTGGCGCCGCCACTGCGACCAGATACGGCGACGATTCCCGGGAGAAACCCAGGAGGAGGACAGGTCAGAGGAGTCCCAAGGGAACAGCGGGGCAGTGAGGCCCATAGAGCAGGAGGTGCCAGCAGGAGAGGCAGAATCAGTAAATACAGAGAGGACCCGTGAGGCCGAAAGGACACCAGAACCAGAACCACAACTGAGCGAGCCGGTTGCACCAGACCAAACAACCCCATCACAGCCAGCATCCTTGGAACACGAGCCAGAACCTGGAGCCCGGTCCAGGGAACACCCCAGGCCGCAACGCACACGTAGGCTGCCGGCATACCTTGAGGACTATGAATGCGACCTCCCGGGCAGGACTGGAACTTAGAGGGGAGGGGTGTTATGTACTGAGAACAATAGGATTCAGAATGCAGCAGTCTGATTGGTCCTAGAACAATGCAGCAGTATGATTGGTTGGCAGGAACCACCCAATCCTGCTCCAGATTGAAGTGAATCCACAACCTGATTGGCTTACAGTAGAATTCCGGAATTAGCCAATCATGTGCAGCCCATTGTGTAAATAATGTATATAAAGCAGATACTGTGAGGGGACTTTCATTCATTCCTCCTCACCACTATGAGCTGAATAAAGAGCATGAAATCACTTTGCGACTCTGAGTATATTTCACATATGCTCCCTGTAACTATTCCTAGTTAGCAATCTGGCTGCAGCTCTTTGAACCAGGCGATGTTTCAGAGCACTTTTCAAAGGCAGCTCCACGTAGAGTGCTGTGATGGCCTGGGACTTGGGCTCAGACACGGAGCCAGAGGAGTCTGCATCGGATCCTTTGCCTCAGGCATCATCTGAACCAAGTCTGGGGCCTGATCCTGAAGAATCCCAGTCTGCACAGGTTCCCCTGCAACAAACCCCCGCTGGGCCGAGTCAGGAGCCTGAGCCTACCCTGGCTTCGTTGCCTTCAGCTGGGCAATCACAGCTGCTCCACTACCAGTTTGGTCAGGGGAGACTGAGGCGGCCCCTGGGTCTAGTAACCAACCGACGTCTCCCAAGCCGCAGAGACTAAGGTCTGAGAGAAGGAGAGACCTGAGGAGGAGTGCTCGCCTTTGGGCGAAACAGGGAGGTGAGTCACCAGGGGATCAGGACTGGCCGTTACCCAGACAAAGATAAAAGGCTGTCGGACCCCGCCACAGCTTGTGGGAGCAACATTGCTGTATGCCAGACCCTGCCTGAGGTCCTGTACCTGTCCTTGCCTGGTTTCCTGCCTCGTGTCCTGCCTTGACCCTGTTGGACTGACTGCTAGTGGAACCTACAGATTCTGGACCGGACCTGGACCGTGGTTCTCGGGTTACCCCCGGGCCCAGCACAGGTGCATTACACCACTCCAAATAAGATGCAACTGTGGTCAAATCAGACATCTCAAGGAATGGTCACAGCTGGCACACTAGCAAATGCACACCTGACCACTGCATAGGCCTGGGCATCCATGCTCAGGGCTGAGTCCAGGAGCATTCCCAAAATGCAAACCTGTGTCTCCAGGGGGAGCATTACCCCATCCAGCACAGGCTGAATCCCTATCGCCTGCTCTGCCTTCCTACTTGACCAAGAGCACTTCTGTCTCATCTGGATTAAGTTTCAGTTTATTCACCCTCATCCAGTCCTTTACTAATGACAGACATTGGTTTAGAATCTAGAAAGCTTCCTTGGATTTAGGTGGAAAGGAGAAATAGATCTGGGTGTCATCAGCATACTGGTGACACCGAACCCTGAAATTGTGGACAACCCCTCCTAGCAGTTTCATGTAAATGCTAAATAGCATGGGGGAGAGAACAGAACCCAGAGGGACTGCACAGACCAGTGACCAAGGTGTTGAACAGGAGTCTCCCAGCAACAGCTTCTAGGTTTGCTCCTATGAGAATGAATGGAATCATCATCAACACTAACATCCGACTGGGTTTCCCCAGCCACTCTGGGCAGCGTCCAGCAAAATATAAAAACATAATAAAACATCAAACATTAAAAACTTCCCAATACAGGGTTGCCTTCAGATGTCTTCTAAACGATGTGCAGTTCTTTATCTTCTTGACATCAGATGGGAGGGTGTTCCACAGGGAGGGTGCCACCACTGAGAAGGCCCTCTGCCTGGTTCCCTGTAACTTCACTTCTCTCAGTGAGGGAACTGTCAGAAGACACTTGGAGGAAGACCTCAGTTTCTGGGCTGAATGATAAGGGTGGAGATGCTCCTTCAGGCATACTGGGCCGACGGTGTTTAGGGCTTTAAAGGTCAGTACCAACACTTCGAATTGTGCTTGGAAACGTACTGGGAGCCAGTGAAGATCCTTTAGGACTGGTGTTTTATGGAACTTCTGTGCATCCTATTCTATTTCGTCTTTCTTATGAATGCCTACCCTTTCTTATGAAAGAATGGTGCTCTGGACAGTTGCATCAAATCTGGCATCAAGGACAGAGCAGATGTGAATGAATCTGCCTGCAAAGCGCTTTAGAGATTCTTTTAGAGCACTGACTGCCCATATATGGGATAGACAGTAGGGGTTTTCTACTTCCCTTTGCTTTCTGTTGGAGCTGAGATTTTGCTGTAATTCATCAGAATCCTTAAGTAAGGAGCCCAAAAGAGAAAACAGAAATGTTGGTGTCAGCAGGAAACAGACTTGCTGAGACAATAATAGCATATTAAGGGATCGGATGCAAAAGCAACAGCATAGTTAAAATTAGAAAAAGACCCTAGAATAAAGTCCTCCACTTTGGCATGTGCGTAGCATTAATCATATAAAGAACAGCACAGGTAGGAAACTCTGCCCTCAGCTATCTAGGACAGAAGTCAGGACTTCGAATTGAAAAGGGTGAGATTCCAAGAAAGCAAATGATGGAAAACATGACTCATGCCAAGGAACAGAGAGTTAGTTCTATCTTGGAAGTGGTCAGAGTGCAGCTTTCAGTCCTTTTGGACTGTACTATAATGACTGGAGGTCATGTCCCTTCTCCCCTAGTTTATCTCTCCTTTCGCCTATCATCCTCTCATCTCACCCATGTTTATCTGACTAAAGTATTAGGACTCTGAAAGATACCTTCCAACATGGTACTATCTGTGACCAACATAAATGGGGCGTAATGAATTTAAAATACTTATTATGTATAACACCAAGTAGGCCTACAGTGGTACCTCGGGTTACATATGCTTCAGGTTACATATGCTTCAGGTTAAGAACTTTGCTTCAGGGTGAGAACAGAAATTGCGCGGCGGCGGCACGGCAGCAACAGGAGACCCCATTAGCTAAAGTGGTGCTTCAGGTTAAGAACAGTTTCAGGTTAAGAACGGACCTCCGGAACGAATTAAGTACTTAACCTGAGGTACCACTGTATTTGTTCAACTTAACATTGCCTTTGTGGCTCCCAGACTTCCTGCACTGGTATCATCATCTGTTTTCAGGCGTTGTTCTAGAAGCAGGTTTTTATTCTTGCTGTCACTGAGAAAGCATCAAGGTTGCGCAAAGAACTGAATAGAGGGGTTGCACAGCCAAACCCAGTGTCTTCTTCATTCAAGGTTAGCCTTCATTAGGCAGAGTGGGACAACCACATTAAGCAGCAGATGCTGGGGGGGGGGCAGGGGCAGAGGTCACCTGCTGTTCTTTCCCAGCCCCTTGACTGTTCCCCATTACTGGATATGTGTGTGTGTGTTCGCACACATGTGCCACACAACCCGCCCTTCATCTTCTTTGGGTGTGATAGACCACAGTTTCCTGTCACCAGCGCTGAAGTAAGATTCAGTTCAGGTGACTTCTGTACATGGAATAGAGCTTCCCCTTCCCCTGTCTTATCCTTCACCTCAAGCAGCAAAACATTTTGAGCCAGCCCTGTCTTCATTTCACCACACTGGTCCTGACCCAGACGACAGGAAGCTCATGCCCTCCAACATTTCTCCAATAAAAATAGGGACATCCCATTCCATAATGATAATTTTACTATTTATACCCCACACATCTTACTGGGTTGCCCCAGTCCTCTGGGCAACTTCCAACATATATAATAATAAAACATTAAACACTAAACAATTTTTTTAAAATCCCTATACAGGGCTCAGGAATTGGATAACTCCATACCCTCCAACATTTCTCCAATGAAAATAGGGACATCCTAAGGGAAGTGGGACATTCTGGGATCGAATCAGAAACGGGGATGGCTTCTCTAAATCAGGGACGTCCCTGGAAAATAGGGACACTTGGAGGGTCTGAAAGTATGGCCTTTTGCCTCAGAAGTTATAGAAGCCAAAGCAATGGACTTTTCACTGGGAAGACACCTATTAGAGCCAAGACTGGACCAAGACTGTATCGCTGCATGATGTGGAACAGGAAACGGCTCTCTCACACTACCGAAGGCCAGCTAATTTATTTTGAGATAGAAAACCCCCCACAGTGCAACAGTAATCAATTAAATAATTAACCATTCACTCCAATTTCATGACACCCAAAATCAGCTGCCTGCAGTAACAGGCTTACTGTGCCTAATGGTAGGACCAGCCTCAATTAGAGCTTTAGTACTGTCAATAAATTTCATCTAAGTGAGTTTTATAAGAGTAGCAGAAGGTCACAGTCATCTTAAACACTGAAGGTTACAGTAGCTTATAAGGGATGCAGGTGGCGCTGTGGGTTAAACCACAGAGCCTAGGACTTGCCGATCAGAAGGTCGACAGTTCGAATCCCCGTGACGGGGTGAGCTTCCGTTGTTCACTCCCAGCTCCTACAGTTTGAAAGCACGTCAAAGTGCAAGTAGATAAATAGGTACCGCTCCGGCGGGAAGGTAAAGGGCGTTTCCGTGCGCTGCTCTGGTTAGCCAGAAGCATCTTAGTCATGCTGGCCACATGACCCAGAAGCTGTACACCGGCTCCCTTGGCCAATAAAGCGAGATGAGCGCCGCAACCTCAGAGTCGGCCACAACTGGACCTAATGGTCAGGGGTGCCTTTACCTTTACAGTAGCTTATGGTAGGGTTGCTATATTTCAAAAAGTGAAAATCCGGGCACAAAAGTTGTTGGGCCCCCCCCCCTTTTCTTTCTCTCTCTCTTTGGTGCCACAACGATAGTGACAACATGGGTTTACATACGTCCAGATTTTCCAGGACATTTTTGTGATTTCCACCCAGACACTGCTTCCGACTGCTGTATTCTGGCTATGTCCAGGAAATTCCGGACGTATGGCAACCCTAGCTTATGGGATGGACTACTTTGGAAGGTGATGGGTTCTCCAGTGGCATTACTCAATTTATGCAGCTTAGACATATTGCAAATTAGAAATAAGGAAACGTATACAGTGGTACCTCTGATGCGAACGGGATCCGTTCCGGAGCCCCGTTTGCATCCTGAAGCGAACGCAACCCCTGTCTGCGCGTCTGCAGATTGCGATTTGCCGCTTCCGCGCATGCATGTGGCGTCATTTTGAGCATCTGCACATGCGCGGGTGGCGAAACCTGGAAACAACACATTCCGTTAATTCCAGGTCACCGTGGAGCATAACCTGAAAATGCTCAACCCGAAGTTACTTCAACCCGAGGTATGACTATAAACATATTTGTTAACTGATGCAGTATAGCCATTGCCAGAACATGGAAATCCCTACAGATATTAAATATAGACCAGTGGTACAATATCATGTGGCAGACAGCATTTCTAGAAAAACTGACACAAAAATTAAAAGTGTCAAGAGGACAAAAGAAACCTGATGGTTTGGTATGACTTTATTAATTACACAAACAATGAAATCTATGGTAGGACAGTACCTACAGTACAGTGCATAGCACACAGTTATCCCTCCTCCTTATTTCATTATTTAATTTTGATATATATACCCAATGACAAAAATAAATAAATATTGAAACATATAATTTGAATTGTTACAGGTATAAACTATTATTTGCCTGTGTTCACCAATCTAAACAGCGTATGTTATTGTACATCATAAATGTAACTGTAATTGTTCTAGAATTGTAGAATTCAAGAAATAGAACTGTAATTGTTCTGGCGGTTCCCTCACTGCGAGAAGCCAAGTTACAGGGAACCAGGCAGAGGGCCTTCTCAGTAGTGGCGCCCTCCCTGTGGAACGCCCTCCCACCAGATGTCAAAGAGAACAACAACTACCAGACTTTTAGAAGACATCTGAAGGCAGCCCTGTTTAGGGAAGCTTTTAATGTTTGATGTATCACAGTATTTTAATGTTCTTTTGGAAGCCGCCCAGAGTGGCTGGGGAGGCCCAGCCAGATGGGCGGGGTATAAATAATAAATTATTATTATTATTATTATTATTATTATTATTATTATTATTATTATTATTAGAATTCATTCTCTCTCATAATTCAATCAACAAGTTAAAAATAGTATGATTTTGGCTGTTTTGTTTAATTTAATTGTTATAAGTTATATGTTCATATGGAACCAAATTTGTAAGTCTAGGCAAACATAGTTTTTTTAATTAAAAAAATGATTTTTAAAAAAAACAAATTTAAAAACAAACAAACAAATAAACATGCCTGATTTTAAACTGTATGGGAAGTTGCTTGACTGTTTCCTTGTTTTTCTTTATGATATGTTCAGGTTTATTTTAGTGTCAATGGATAATTTTAAGTCTGCTGATACCGAAATAAATGAATGCATGTAAATCAGCACACAAACCCGGGGTGGGGGGAAGCACACACAGTTCCACATAGCTAAGAGATGCCAGAGTTTATTACCCATTGAAACAATGCTGCACCTTTGTGAGCATATTCATATAGTGGGTTTGTTTCTCCTCCTTCCTTATTGGGAAAGTTCTCTCAAGACCTGCTGTAGTCACTGGAGAAGTAAAAAGGGAATATTTTCAGACTGGAATGTGCCCCCAGTGGCGTAGCATGGGTTGTCAGCACCCGGGGCAAGGCAAATAATTTGCGCCCCCTAACCCGTGGATTTGCGCCCCCTAACCCTAACCCCCAGATGTTGCGCCCGGTGCGGCCGGCCCCCCCTGCACCCCCCACGCTACGCCACTGTGTGCCCCCCACCCCTGGTTAAAACCTCAGCATCAGTCTGTTCTCTCTAGTTCTCTGTAATGTTTGTATCAGAAGAGGCCGTGCATGTTCTAAACTGGTGTCCAGATGCAGCCATGGGCAGTGTGAAGGCTAGTAAGCTGTGGCTGCGTAGTTACAAGATGGGTGGCTCCCTGATTCAAGAATTGGGTTTTATACCAGCTCTGGATGTGGTTGCCCTCCCTCTAAAACAGCACATGGACTGACGCCTGGGTCACAAGGGAATTGCTGGAATTTAAGTGATCTTTGTTGTAAACTGCACAGGATAACTTTGAAAAGCAAGAGGAGAGTGCCTCTTTGGAATCAAGACCTATTAACAGCAATTCAGCACCCTAATTTTACAGTTGGTCAGAAACGTTCCATGTAAAATTGCTAAGGTGAAAAAGTATTGAGAAAGAAGGGAGGTGAAGAGAAGAAACCTTTCCTCTCCACATGATCTGTGTGTTACAATTGCATTTTAGCCTTTAAGCCTCCTACTAGGGCCAGTCAATGCCATATGAGCTCACTGCCTTCCCTGTGGTCAGGATTCTTCCATAGTGTCTACTCAGAAATCCCATTCACTGAGGCATCAGGCATAAGCCTGCATTTTATTAATGTTTGATCAGGACTTGTATATTAGAGAGAGCCTAAAAGATTTTCAAATGTTTCAATGCCAGGCAGAGAAAACACTGGCACTGTTTTCCTAGACAAGGGCCCCCTTTTTGATTGATAGCAGAAAACAATTCTCAAAGTCATAAAAGCTGAAATTACAGACTAAAAGCAGGACATTGACCCTACATGTTACAGAAGATAACAAAGGCAGAGATAAATATAATTAGGAATGGGCAAATAGTAAAATGATACCATGGGCCTCTCTTAAAACCTTGAGCTGTATTTTCTAAGGCCAGAGGTAAATGGGAGAAAAAACATCTAGCTGGGAAGTCTTTTTAAAGCATCTAGCTGGGAAGTCTTTTTAAAGCATCTAGCTGGGAAGTCTTTTGAAAGCTGTTTCTTCCTTAAACAGATAATGGGAAAAGCAGCTTGCTGAAGGGGAGGAGGCTTCTTCTGAAACTGTTTTAAACTGAGTCCTTTTCTTTCTTTCTCTCTCTACTTTAAAAAGGCCTTATTCCTTTTAAGAGGCTATCTGTGTTGTGTATTAAATATGTTGGCTTAAATGTAATTATGCAAAGGATTTAACAAATGCTAGAAGAGTTGTATTTATCTTGAAATTAAGTCAGCCACCAGTCCAGCCTCTTGCCAGACAAGAAGACGCCATCAAATGCTGTCCTGATATATTAGCTGCCAGACATTTGTTTAGAAACCTTCAAATGAAGGATATCTTTCAATGTTGATGTGAAACTCAAGATCCTTGACATATGTTTAAGATAAAAATTTAAGATTAACCATTTGTTTTAGAAGGCAATAGGGCAGGGAGGGCAAGAGGTGAGCTGGTAATTAAGATTCCTTGTTGAGACACATGTAAGATATATTACTACTTATTTGTCATTTATAGATGTAACAATATATAGCTGTTTGTGTTCCTTATAAGGACAGAAGGATATGGGTGTATCTTTTTGTGATTGGTTCTAGCAATCAGCCAATAGGAAATTCAACTAGGCTGATTGGACAGAGGCAGCCACAGGAGGAGCAAAGGGGGCTGGATTAAGGGAATATAAGTGCTGGCCATAATGGCAGGAGGCCAGGCCAGAGCTTGGTAACCATATACCACTGTGCCTCTCATTTATTTGTCTGACAAATAAATAATTATTTTAAATTCTCTATTGCTGCGTTGAATATTTCATTCCAGCTAAGCGTTAACCACAAGCAGGGTGCTACATTTTATGGTGCCCTGTGACTCGGATAAGTGGTCTGCTGGAACGCAGCCCCTTCGCTCTACTGAGCAGGGTACAAGAGAGAGGATCTCTAAACTGCTTACCCAAGCGCGCACTGGTAAATTTTTCCAGGGGGAACGCAGAAGTCTCGTCTGTCTGATACCCTGCTCACTGGCGGCGACGGACCGGGGGGAAACGGAACCAACCAGGGGTAAGTGCACAAAGGGATTTTTGGCCCTCCAATTAATTGGGAGGAAGAGAAGTCTTGATCAAACTTCTGCGTCTCAGTAAGTGGGAACTGAGTACGCTAGGTGGTTGGGTATATCAGATGGTGGTCTGGTGGGGGAAAAGGGGAAGTTGGGAGGTAGTGTGTGGTGAAGTATCCAGCGCATTGTATGTGTGAGAAAGTACAGAGCAATCTGTAGCTGACCTGAGTGTGGAGTGGGTAGTACTTCGGTTCCCAGTGAGGCGACTCCATCTGGGCAAGAAACCCCACGAAGCGTGTGTGTGAGTGACTGAGTGGATACTTCACAGGGCCATACAATGGGAGTTGGGGGTTCAAAAGGGGAAAATACACCTCTTGAATGTATGTTAAATAATTTTAAGAAAGCCTTCTCAGGGGCGTATGGAGTCAAAATGACGCCAGAGCGCCTGAGAACGTTATGTGAATTAGAGTGGCCAAAGCAAAATACTGGATGGCCATCTCAGGGAACTTTTGATATAAATTTAGTAAGCAAACTTTGGTCTAACATCGCCAAAGAAATTGGAGGGTGCCCAGAACAATTTTCATATATAGATTCCTGGCTGAGCACATTAAATAAAAATCCTCCATGGATAAGGGAATGCAAAGTCCAACGATGCAAATTATTGGCTGTAAAAGCCGAAGCTAGGAAAGGAATCTTGCCAAATAAACTCAAACCCATTTTTGAGGGACCAGAGGAAGAGCTGCTTCCACCTCCACCTTATGCTCCACATCGAAGGGAGCCTAATCCAAACACTCCACCAGTTGTAACCCCAAGGCAAGAAAGTGGAATGAATAATGGGGCTGGAGTCACAGAACTTGATTCCTTGATAGATTATGATAAATATCTTCAGGAGGCATTGGAGGCCTATAATAAAGCCCAAGCAGAAGTGGTTATTCCATCTGTGAGTCCCAGTAGAACTCCATCTACAGTCTCTTTTAGTGAAACAACTGATTGCCTACCCCAAACTCCTGTACATCCAAGTCCTAGAGAATTATTACAGAAGTTACAGGGAGACCTTAATCGGTCAGCAAGCAATACAGCCAGGCGTATAAAGCTGCTAAAAGAACGCCTTGGGACAAATACCATCCCCTATGATTTGAGGCCCCTAGAGCAAAGCGAAGAGAAAGATCACGTAGTAGCCCCTCTCAGAAGAGTATTTGATGCACTTGAGGAGCCTGTGCTGGTTAACGGGCTACCTGGACCAAGGCCACCTCGAACTTCGACCCTGCAATATATTCCATTCACAACTACGGATCTGATGAATTGGAAAACACACACCCCATCTTTTGCAGAAAAACCTCAGGCTATGATGGACTTGGTGACTTCAATAATAAATACTCATAGTCCTACTTGGACAGATTGCCGCCAGCTCCTGAATACTCTGTTCACCACTGAGGAAAGGAGAGACATAATTGAAAAGGCACAGATATATTTGCGTGAGCAGGCCAGAGTGGGAAATATTTTTAATATTGACCGTCATCTCCAAGACAACTTTCCCTTGGAAGATCCTAATTGGGATCCAAACAATGTAATTCACCTGGCCAGACTTACCACCTACCGCCAGACGCTTGTGCAAGGTATCCGCAGGGCATGCCAGAAGCCCACTAATATGTCTAAAGTCTCAGAAGTAGAACAGAAACCAAATGAGAGTCCAGGAGACTTTTTAGAGAGGCTGCAAGAAGCCTATCGTATATGGACTCCTTTTGACCCTGAAGCCCCTGAAAACAGCAGAATGATTACTGCTACATTTGTGGCCCAGTGCGCTTCTGACATTCGTAAGAAAATTCAGAAATCAGAAGGATGGGAAGGGATGCTGATGAGCCAAATTATGGCCATTGCACGCCGAGTTTATCGGAATAGGGATGAGGCTGAGAAACAAGAGAAGAAGAAGTGGCAGAAGGAAAAGATGGTAATGCTAGCCACAGCAGTGAAGCAAGACTACCGCCCCTTAAATGGAGGAAGAGGGCGGGGAAGGAATCCACCACTGGGAAGGAATCAATGTGCAAATTGCAAGAAGGAGGGTCATTGGAAGCGGGAGTGTCCTGAACCCCTGAGGTTGGAAGAAGTACGCCCAGGCCCAGGCCCAGGCCCAGGCTCCGGCCCAAGAAACCAGGGACGGGGACGGGGAATGATCCGAGATGGAAGATATCAGAGACCTGGACAAGGACGGAGTAGGGACAATGTCATTGGACTGGCAGAGGAGGATTTTACCCAAGACTAGGAAAGACCGGACTCCATAAAGTTAGGCTTCCAGGAGCCCACGGTCACGATCCAATTAGGAAGCCATTTAATAGACTTTATGATTGATACTGGGGCTGAATACTCAGTACTCCCAGAACTATTGCAGAAAAAGGCATCCAAAAGTGTAGTCATTAAAAGTGCCACTGGTCAGTCAGCTAAGAGGTCTTTCCTCCAACCTTTGGAATGCCAGATTGGGGGACATCGTTTAACCCATCAGTTTTTGTATATACCTGAGTGTCCAATACCTCTCTTAGGTAGAGATATGCTGTCCAAATTGCAGGCCCAAATCACCTTCACTCCTCGAGGTCCAGAAATGAAACTGCCATCAAAGGCAGCAGGAATAATTTCCCTCTCAGTACCTAAGGAACAATCATGGCGCCTAATGTCAGCCCTGCAAGTCCAACCTACATTGGATACAGAGTTAAACAAGCTCCTCCGAACTCTACAGGTGCCACCAGGAGTATGGGCCGAAAATAGCCCACCAGGAATGGCCAAGAATATAGCTCCAATTGTAGTAACCTTAAAACCTATGGCTACCCCTGTATCTGTAAAGCAATATCCTTTACCCCGGCGAGCAGCAGAGGGCATCCAGAAACATTTGGACCGCCTATTAAAATATGGTCTGCTTAAGCCCTGCCAATCAGAATGGAACACACCCCTTTTGCCTGTTCGAAAACCTGGGACAGATGAATACAGGCCAGTGCAGGACTTGAGGCTCGTAAACCAGGCTATCGAGACCTTGCACCCAAATGTACCAAACCCATACACCCTGCTGAGTTTGATCCCACCAGAAGCAACATTTTTTACTGTATTGGACTTGAAAGATGCATTCTTCTGTTGCCGGCTGGCACCACAGAGCCAACCTATATTTGCCTTCCAGTGGGAAGACCCTTTAACAGGAACAAAAGGCCAGCTAACTTGGACGAGATTGCCCCAGGGATTCAAAAATTCCCCAACTTTATTTGGCACTGCCTTGGCGAAGGATCTAACAAGTTACCCCTCAATACCTGGAGAAAAGGTGGTTCTGCAATATGTAGATGACCTTATACTAGCAGCAAAGGATTTTGAGACCTGTAAAGAAGGTACAGAGGAACTGCTCCACTTGCTCTGGCAAGCTGGCTACCGAGTTTCCCAGAAAAAGGCACAGTTATGTTTAGAAAAGGTCAAATATTTGGGCTTTGACATCTCACACCAACAACGAGCATTGAGACCAGAGAGGAAAGAAGCTATTTGCCTTATCAAGGAACCTACCACAAGGAAACAACTCAGAGGATTCCTGGGAACAGCAGGGTTTTGTAGACTATGGATACCTGATTTCAGCAGTCTGGCCAAACCCTTACATGAAAGCACTCGAGGTGCAGAAAAGGACCCATTTGTATGGGGACCTGAGCAGCAACAAGCCTTTTTAGTTATCAAACAACGACTTATGGAGGCCCCAGCCCTTGGACTGCCTAATTCGGAAAAACCCTTTCAGCTGTATGTACATGAACAGAATGGGATTGCAGCGGCAGTCCTGACCCAGAGATTAGGAAGTTGGAACCGTCCAGTAGCTTATTTGTCAAAACAATTGGACTCAGTAGCAAAAGGATGGCCTCCATGCCTAAGGGCAGTAGCGGCCACTGCAAGCCTTGTCAAAGAAGCTGATAAATTTACCTTCGGCCAGACGATGTATGTGAATGTACCTCATGCTGTTTTGACACTCATGGAATATAAGGGTAGTTATTGGCTAACGAACCCAAGGATGGCTAGGTACCAAGGCCTATTGTGTGAAAATCCCAGGATTCATCTACGAGTAGTGAATATGCTCAATCCAGCGACTTTGCTGCCCCTACCAGAGGTAGATGATGAAGAATCACATGATTGTCTCCAAATAATGGATGAAGTTTATTCCAGTAGACCCGATCTGAAAGATGAACCATTGAAAAATCCAGATGTTGTATATTATACTGATGGTAGCAGTTACCTGCATGAAGGTGCCAGACGAGCAGGATATGCTGTGGTCACCAATGAGGAAGTTGTGGAAGCTGAAGCTTTGCCTGCTGGCACCTCAGCACAAAAAGCTGAACTTATAGGTTTAACTAGAGCTCTGCAATTGGCAGCCGGATGTAAGGCAAACATCTATACTGATTCTAAATATGCCTTCTTAACCCTGCATGCACATGGTGCTCTATGGAAAGAAAGAGGTCTAATAGGAGCCCACGGGAAGGCCTTGAAATATGGACCTGAAGTAGAAATCCTGTTAGAAGCAGTATGGGCTCCAGAACAGATTGCTGTAATGCACTGCAAAGGTCATGGACGAGGAAGGGATCCAATAACCAGAGGAAATCATGCTGCTGACAAAGCAGCCCGAGAGGCAGCCCAAAAGCCTGTGGGAGGATTTATAGCAGCCCTCATACCAGAGGTAGCTCCAGAAGAAGTTAAACCTCACTATACCCCAGAAGAGAGGAAGTGGGCTGAACAGGAAGGAGCAGTTGTGAAGGACGGTTGGATGATCCTGCCAGACAATAGGATTTATGTACCTCATCATCTAGCAGGCACAATTGTAAGAAATTATCATGAATCTACTCACCTTGGTGGTACTGCAACCAGAGAGAGTCTCAGTCGGAAGTTGTATATTATTAACCTATCACAATTAGCAACTTGCATTTCACAGAAATGTGTTCTTTGTGCTAAAAACAATCCCAGGCAGGGACCGGTACAACCTCCTGGAATCCAACATGTGGGATATGTCCCCATGGAAAGCCTAATTGTGGACTTCACAGAGCTGGTCCCTTCTAAGGGATTCAAGTATCTCCTTGTGTTTGTAGATACTCTTACCGGATGGGTTGAAGCTTTTCCCACCCGAACTGAAAAGGCACGAGAGGTAACTAAGAGACTCCTCACTGAATTGATCCCGAGGTTTGGATTACCTAGATGCATTGGAAGTGACAATGGGCCAGCGTTCATTGATCAAGTAGTACAAGAAGTATGTCGAGTCCTACAAGTGAAATGGAGACTGCATGCAGCCTATAGGCCTCAGAGTTCAGGGAAAACTGAAAGAATGAATCGGACTCTGAAAACCCAATTGGCAAAATTAACCCAGGAAACGGGATTGGGATGGGTAGATGTGTTACCCATAACACTGTTTCGTGTTCGGTGTGCACCCACAAAAAGACTTAAGTTGTCACCTTTTGAGCTCCTGTATGGGAGACCGCCCTCCTTTGTTCAGGATATTCCAGCTGATCTTAAACAAATAGGAGACCATGTGACACAGGGACAAGTGCAATCTCTCTCCCGTGTTTTTGTTTCTCTTAACAGGTGGGTCCTCGAGCGCACGCCGTGCAGCATTGCCGAGCCGATTCATCAGTTCCAGGCTGGCGATAGCGTATGGGTGAAAGAGTGGAAACGTGATCCACTTGCACCTAAGTGGCGTGGACCTTACACCGTCTTGCTCTCTACTCCAACAGCGGTGAAGGTAGCTGAGGTGACCCCCTGGATTCATCACTCCCGTTTGAAGAAGTCCGAAGGCAGTTGGACGTGCAAAGGTGACCCCTCTAATCCTCTTAAACTGACTCTCTCCAAAAACCCCTGTATCTAGCCCTACCGGGAACGGGCTAGGTCACGGGCAACATTAGACGACCGGCCTGCTGCAGCCACAACCTGGAAGCTGGCTGACCTGCGCACGCCTGAAGCTTGAGGAGCATCTGAACCAGCGATTGTGAAAGGAAAGATTCTCTTATACAATTAATTGACTGCCCACCCCCTTGTGGAACAATTATCAGAGATATTACTCATTGGGGATCCTCGGGATATATGTTTTGGTCTTGGTGGTTCCCCATTTCTGTCACTGGGGGAATTATATTGGGACTAATATTTATTTGCTATCACTATAAGGTAATCTTTTGTGGAAGGAATGCATATGCTAGACATCAACATGATTCTATTATTAATCCTGATCCCTTGGGAAGGGGAAGGGTCTTTGAATCTGGCCAAATTGACTAAATATGGATTCCACCATGACCACAATATGTGGGTAGGTTTAGCTGAAATGGTAGCCAATGTTGCAAATAGGACCAATTGCCTTGTTTGCTCTCTTGGGCCAGATGATTCAGAGGGAGGTATGCCCTTATTACCGATACCATTAGATGCCATTGGTATGGTAAGCGAAATACCACACCAGACAGAAGTACAGAATTTTCCCGGATGGAACTCAACTAAACCATTACGAGTTATACCTGTACAAGGGGAATTCTGTGTACATAAATCATCAGATGCAGCTGATTCTACCATGATAGGCTCTTCTCATTGTCACTATACTTGGGATAATATTAAGAATACCTGGGCACACGATACTACCTATCGAACTCGGGATGCCTTGCCCTGTGCACCTCCTTTTATTCATGCATGGAAAGTGGTATGGAACATAACTGTGACAGAAAAAGGCAATCTAACATACTGCACTGTGAACTCTCTACCTCTTTTGCTATTTCGCCTTCTGTACTCCACGTACCAAAGACCTCAGACACGATGGTTGTGGTGGATATGTGGAGAATGGGCATACAAGAAACTCCCCTCCAAATGGAGTGGGACTTGTTTCCTGGGATGGGTATTGCCGCCAATGTGGATTATGCCTACTAATTTGCCCAAGCGTACACGAAGAAACGCTGATATTTCTCATATAGCAGGAGGAAGTACCCAAAGTTGGAGCGGTACTGATGATTGGCCACCAGAGCGCATTATAGCCTATTATGATCCTGCCTCCTGGAATCCTGGTGAGCTCATACAAGGGGCACGGGATCCTATTTATAATCTAAACAGAATAATTCGATTGCAAGCAGTAGTGGAACTTGTAACCAATGCAACGGCCCGGAGTTTGAGACTTATTGCACAACAATTGGATGAAAGTAGAGCCGCCATTTTGCAGCTGAAAATGGGAATGGATTATGTACTTGCCAAGCAGGGAGGCCTATGTGGAGTCTTGAACTTGACAGGGAATGCCTGTTGCTTTAACATTTCAGATAATGGTGAGGCAATCCGTGTGTTGGCCACAAAGATGGAGAATATAGCACATGTCCCAGTACAAACATGGGAAGGATGGGATATGGGATGGCTCACCAATTGGTTACCTAATGTCACAGGACTCAAAGGGATACTATTGTCTTGCTTGTTTTTCTTGACAGTAGTGGTAATGGTTTTATGTATGATGCCATGTATCATCTCATGTTTTAGAAGTACAATTAGCAAGATGGTTTCAAATGAAACTCTACCTCATATCATGGCCCTATACAGAGCTTTACCTCAGGAATATGATGAAGGTCAAGCTATCAAGGACACTTGGGACGAAGGTCCTTGAGCTTGAAAGGGGGGAATGAGGCATCAGGCATAAGCCTGCATTTTATTAATGTTTGATCAGGACTTGTATATTAGAGAGAGCCTAAAAGATTTTCAAATGTTTCAATGCCAGGCAGAGAAAACACTGGCACTGTTTTCCTAGACAAGGGCCCCCTTTTTGATTGATAGCAGAAAACAATTCTCAAAGTCATAAAAGCTGAAATTACAGACTAAAAGCAGGACATTGACCCTACATGTTACAGAAGATAACAAAGGCAGAGATAAATATAATTAGGAATGGGCAAATAGTAAAATGATACCATGGGCCTCTCTTAAAACCTTGAGCTGTATTTTCTAAGGCCAGAGGTAAATGGGAGAAAAAACATCTAGCTGGGAAGTCTTTTTAAAGCATCTAGCTGGGAAGTCTTTTTAAAGCATCTAGCTGGGAAGTCTTTTGAAAGCTGTTTCTTCCTTAAACAGATAATGGGAAAAGCAGCTTGCTGAAGGGGAGGAGGCTTCTTCTGAAACTGTTTTAAACTGAGTCCTTTTCTTTCTTTCTCTCTCTACTTTAAAAAGGCCTTATTCCTTTTAAGAGGCTATCTGTGTTGTGTATTAAATATGTTGGCTTAAATGTAATTATGCAAAGGATTTAACAAATGCTAGAAGAGTTGTATTTATCTTGAAATTAAGTCAGCCACCAGTCCAGCCTCTTGCCAGACAAGAAGACGCCATCAAATGCTGTCCTGATATATTAGCTGCCAGACATTTGTTTAGAAACCTTCAAATGAAGGATATCTTTCAATGTTGATGTGAAACTCAAGATCCTTGACATATGTTTAAGATAAAAATTTAAGATTAACCATTTGTTTTAGAAGGCAATAGGGCAGGGAGGGCAAGAGGTGAGCTGGTAATTAAGATTCCTTGTTGAGACACATGTAAGATATATTACTACTTATTTGTCATTTATAGATGTAACAATATATAGCTGTTTGTGTTCCTTATAAGGACAGAAGGATATGGGTGTATCTTTTTGTGATTGGTTCTAGCAATCAGCCAATAGGAAATTCAACTAGGCTGATTGGACAGAGGCAGCCACAGGAGGAGCAAAGGGGGCTGGATTAAGGGAATATAAGTGCTGGCCATAATGGCAGGAGGCCAGGCCAGAGCTTGGTAACCATATACCACTGTGCCTCTCATTTATTTGTCTGACAAATAAATAATTATTTTAAATTCTCTATTGCTGCGTTGAATATTTCATTCCAGCTAAGCGTTAACCACAAGCAGGGTGCTACATCACCAGTGGTCTTTTCCAATGTTAGTTAAAAGGTTCCCATGTTCAGTCCCTCAACATGTTATTGGTTGCTGTTCAGCATGACTGTGGGCTTACAATAGAGGCCTGGTGATCAAATGACCTTTATTAGTCAGCTTCTCTTCCCTACTGGAGAGAGAGAGAGAGAGAGTTTGAATTGCTAGCTTTGTTCTTTATTTCTCCAATAGCAAAATAGCTCTATTTCAGTATTTTAACAAGTGAAAAGAAGAAAAAGGGTAAGATTTTGACCATGGGTAGGCAAACTAAGGCCCGGGGGCCAGATCCGGCCCAATCGCCTTCTAAATCCGGCCTGCAGACAGTCCGGGAATCAGCGTGTTTTTACATACATGAGTAGAATGTGTCCTTATATTTAAAATGTATCTCTGGGTTATTTGTGGGGCATAGGAATTCGTTCACCCACCCCCAAATATAGTCCGGCCCTCCACAAGGTCTGAGGGACAGTAGACCGGCCCCCTGCTGAAAAAGTTTTGACTAAGGCACAAGTCACTGGTGAAGGTCAGTCCACACTACAAACTGAGTCCAGAGGCAGAGAAGGCACTGGGATGCAGTGATTTGACAATGTCCTCTGGATTGTCCATTAAAACGTGAGTGAACAAATGTTGACAATTGCAGAGAGAAGCACCAGTGTGAAAGCAACCCTCTTCATCAAGAGGAGATGAAACCCTCTGTGACTATTCTGACTCTGGCTGTTCCCAGTTTCTGAGGTAAAGTGAATGCTACTGAGCACAAGAGAAAGGGCCTTCTCATCTGCTATCAAACACATTCACATACCGGTACTGTAATCAGTTTGCCTGGCACCAAATTTGATGTCCTTTAGGCACCAGGCTGAAACAATATTATCCCCAGGGGTTTAATGGTCTCAAAACTAGCTTCCTGTTGGTTCTGAAGGTGTTCACTACATGTAGAAAATGCTTGTTTTTTATATAATAATATTACTAGTTTAAATGTATGTTATAGGTCACCTTGAAAACATTTCATTGAAATGTAGGAGAAAAAAGTTTTAAACAGATTAAACAAACAAGCTTGGCATGGCATATTCCTGAGGAAGAATTTCTCTCTTATAATAAATAATATAATAATAAAATTTTATTTATATCCCGCCCTCCCCAGCCGAAGCCGGGCTCAGAGCGGCTAACAACAGTAAAATAATACTGCTTCAAAAAATGCGTTAGGGCACTAGTTGTGGCTACTAGTAGGTTGGACATATGCATGAGCAGGCAGTATACGTCTGACATCCATTAATAGGCATCATCTATGCCAGGTGTGGAGAAGCTTTGGCCTTCCCGGTGTTGCTGAACGACAACTCCCATCAGCCCTAGCAAGCATGGTTAATGATCCGGGATGATGGGAGTTGTAGTTCAGTGACACCTGGAGGGCCAAAGGTTCACCACACCTTATCTATGCAATCATGCTTCTTAATATGTCATTTCTAAGGTATGTCGTGCAGGCAACCCTCTGTTGCACTTCTTCACATTTTCATTTTGCTTGGTTTTTCTGGACTTTTCAGTCAGTGACCCCCTGTACCTCTTTATTCATTTCTCGTCCATGCAAAATTCCTTGTCTCTGGACTGTGGCTTGCTCTTCTGGTTGGGTTAATATCCAACAGTAATGCTGAATGTGTGCAAATGCACCTTGCCCTCTTCACAAACAAAGTGCTAACTGATATACATTTAACTGCATTCAGGATCACAGTCTAAAAACATATCTAGATGGTGATTCTCCCCTGCCACCACCACCAGGGGTGCAAAAGCAACATGGATTTCAAGATTTAGCACACAAATATTGTTCTTCTATATTCCGTTCTGCACGGCAGTGCACATTTCTCCAACAAGACAGAGCAGTGCACTTGTAGGATTTTGTCATCAGAAAGAAGTCTCACACTACTCCCATGTTCCTTTCCCTATGTACAAGAAAATCATCATCAACAACAAATAATAATAAATAATTTTTAAGCTGCTGTGTGCTCATCCAAACCAGCAATGGGGCATGGAAAGCGTTCGAGCAAATGTGTATGTGTACATGCCATTTTGAGTGCATGTACTTCTTCCATTTTTTAAATATTTACATTTTTTAAGTTATACAAGCTGCCACAGGGTGGGGAGAAAGCAAATATGCAGAGAGCATGCCAAGAGTCATGGCACTGCCCCCGTTTGAGGCGAAAGCAACAGAACAATTTTAATTACTTATGGCATGTGCCTTAAAACTTTTTCACCTCTGTGAAGGATCAGAGAATGTTATGCTGTTCATTAATGCCCACAAACCCTCCAAGGCACTCTGATAGAAAGTGCTAATCAGAGGCAAAGTATTTATTACAAATTCACATGTTTATAGCTGTGTCTCACTTAATTTTTAAAACATTAAACAAGGCTTAGGCTTAGTACTCAAAGCTAGTCATTATCACGTTTCTCAGAATGTGTGAAATTGCCTTAAGGGCATAACAGCTATCAAAGCAACCCGTAATTAAACCACACTTATGGCACAATTGAGAATGCACGGGACTAAATTAATATTAAAAAGTGGCTACTGCATGATGCAACAAGCATCCCAGAAACAATAAATTATGAGGCAAATACAGACAAAAGTACTTGTGTTAAGCTGGCTGTATGTGGAAAGTAGTTTGGGAAAGGGGTTTGACAGGGACTTTAACTCAGGCTATGTGCAGATTAGCACCTTGAAACACAGCTAAATCATCCCCCCAATTTCATTTAAAGTTGTTTCTTTATGTTGCTTTTCACACCACAGAGAGGGAAAGGGTTTTTCACCAGATACTCATCAACTAGTCTGTTTCCCTACACTGAACTCCAATTCACTGGTCATCCATGCATGCACGACAGCTGGATGAAATGTATACATCTCAGCTCAACTATGTCTTCAATTTCCTAATTGGATGGAAGCTCACTTGAGGGAAAGCACATAAAACAGAACAGAGGCGCCAGCTTCTCCAGAAGATTGTGGTGCCCCCACACAGCGTCATACGATGTCCTGATGTTGTGCAAATTAAATCCTTTGAATATTGAGGGGGCCCAGCCCCCTAAAAAAAAAAAAAATCAGCAGGCTGAAAGTGCCTTGGCCCCTAGAAGTTGTCACCTATGAAACAGGAGTATTTCTCAAGAAGATACAGGATACCTATGGATTTTGGCTAAGACCATGCATACAGAACTTCAAACAGCAGTAGTTGGGAGTGTGGTTAAGACAGAATAAGTGGTAATGTGTACACAGTGTTTGTTAGCTGTGAACGTGGCAGCCTTAAGTGGGAATTCTGGATGGCTTTATTTTTCAGCCAGTCATCTATCTCTTTATTTTTCAAATTTTTGAATATAATTACTGTAGGTCAGGTACAGGGAATCTTTGCTTCTCCAGATGCTGCTAAACTACAGCTGCCATCATCCCTGGCCATTGGCTGATGGAAGTTGTTAAGATTCCTCACACTTGCTGCATAGCAACCTTCATTGCCCTGTCTCTCTCCTTGCCCCATTCGATTACCTCATTTCCTCTTTTGGTAGGTTCACACATTCCCAGGGGATTACATTTCTTCTAATTGAACAATCACAACACACACATGCCTTGTCATGAGATACAAGTTCTCTGTCATTCTCAGGACACTCTCCCTCCTATTTTGTACCTATTACTGCTGTCAGCATCAATGCTAAAAATAGTGTGTGAACTGCTCAGCACACAGTATTTCTGAGCCACGTGAACACCATGATCTCAAGGGAGAAACTACCTTGGCCACAATCCAACAGAGTTCACTATCCTAGAGCTGAGATCAATAGCCTTAAGTGTGTTTAACTCTTTGTTGGACTGTGGCCCTTCTTTTGGGGGGGGGGGACACAGCTATAAGCTTCCCTATAGCTATAATAAGCTATCTGGAAATTACAAAGTATATACTGTGTGAAAAAGAATTAAAGCTCATTTGAGCTTTCAGACATATTACTACTTCATTTTAGAGTTAGGGTTGAGTAATTTTCAGTGCTTGTAACGGATACATATCATATTTAACCAAATTTATTATATTGATTATGCATACAGCCTCGTATGTATAATACACTTTTTGAGTGTGTTTCACAGAAGTCCTGAGCATGAAAAATGAACAGCTTCAACTGAAATAAACAGTAAATAGGGAATAGCTACACAGACAAAATCATTCCAGGAGAAAATATGGAAAACTATTTTATTATACCCTGATCCATAACACATTTCTTGTCATTAACCAGGGGGTGCCAACTTAAAAAAATATTGGGGGGCCCTCAGGTAAGCCCCACCCCCCATAATCGATCACATTATACAATGCACACGCATTATTTGAGTGGCAATGCCCATCAACTTTGGGGGGCCCTGGCCCTCTCAAATATACTATTGGGGTGGTGAAGACCCCTCGGTCCCTAGGAGTTGGCTCCTATGCCATTAACAGAGACCTATGTTCAAATTTCTGAATAACCTTGGGCCATTCAGTATCACTTAGCTTAACCCACCTCACAGATCAAATGGGGAAGGCCCATGTATTCTGCCCTAAGCTCCTTGGAGCAAAGGTGGGATACTGATAAATTGATGTCAGTGGGATTTACTTCTATGTTAGGTACTTCATACTAAGAAATGTAAATGATTTCAATTCCTTCTAGATGACATAAGTTTTCAAGGTCTCCTAATGCTGAAAGTCTCGTGCCCAGACACAGAGGTGTTGGCTTCCACAAAGTAATTAACCATTAGGTGTGCATCCAAGAGGAATATACCACTTCCCGTCTCACACCTGTATGGCTAACAGGGAATTATGTGTTATTAGGTTATGTAACCCATGCCAACGTGCACAGAAACAATCTCCCTCACTTAAGTTCTCGTCTTAGGGATATTGTCACCAGACTACATTAACAAGGGAGTTTACCTTTAACTAGGAAGTAGATATGTAACCGGAGTAGAAATGCAAAGGAAGTGTGGGTGGGTGGGTGCTGTAGGTAACTGCAACCCACAAATTGATGACAGAGGCATTTATTTATTTAATAGTTTTATATCCCACACCTTCCTCCAGAGGTGCCCAGGGCGGAAAATGTGTCAACACTAATACGGCTAGCACTTCTAAAAACAATTTAAAATACAGGGGTCAGCAAACTTTTTCAGCAGGGGGCTGGCCCACTGTCCCTCAGACCTTGTAGGGGGGCCAGACTATATTTTTTTTGGGGGGGGTGAACGAATTCCTATGCCCCATAAAGAACCCAGAGATGTATTTTAAATAAAAGCACACATTCTACTCATGTCAAAACACCAGGCAGGCCCTACAAATAAACCAGATATGCTTTTTAAATACCGTAAAAGGACACATTCTACTCATGTAAAAACACACTGATTCCTGGACCATCCGCGGGCCAGATTTAGAAGGCGATTGGGCCAGATCCGGCCCCTGGGCCTTAGTTTGCCTACCCATGATTTACAACAACCTTCCAAAAATTAGTTAAAAGACAACCTCTGAAAATCAGTTTAAAACTTCTGAAATATCCATGTGCTCATGGATGCAATCATGAGTTCAATATGTAGTGACTGGCAAGGTTTCTGAGCCTCTCTCAAGCATGTTTTTAAACATTAAGAACCCACACAAAAAGATTGTAAATAAAAATAAATAACAAGAATGTAGCCTTGCTTTATTGTGTTCATTAAGGATTCAAAGTAGAGACCAGGTTTCTTTCCCTCGCATGGTGTTATATTGATATGTATAGCAAAGCTTAAGGACACTGCATTTTATTGCCCGTAACTGCAGCTGTGAATGTACCTGTACTTATGTTTTATGTATTGTGCACCTTGCATAAAAATGTAAGAGTGAACCTCTGGCATTCAAAGCGTTCTGGCCATTGTTTATATTTTTATGCATCACCCATAAGTACGTACCTACCTTGAGTGGATACACCTATCTGGCAAAGCCGGTTGTAGTCCACAAGTGCTTATGCCACAATGAATCTTTTATAAGTTTACACTCCCAGATTAGTGGGAAATACAGAAGAACTTTATTCTGAGTGGGCATTTAGGGTTGTACTGTTCATCTTTAAGGAGCCACAAAACCCTCCTTGGCATAGCTGTCAAGTGTCCCTTATTTGAAGGGACAGTCCCTTATTCCAGCGCCATGCTGCTGTCCCTTATTGATGGATGTACCTTAAATGATGCCCCTTAAATTTCAAAGGAAGCATCTCCTCTCCCTCCCTCCCTGTCGGCCAGGG
Source organism: Podarcis liolepis (assembly GCF_965112155.1). Lineage (NCBI taxonomy): Eukaryota > Metazoa > Chordata > Lepidosauria > Squamata > Lacertidae > Podarcis > Podarcis liolepis. The sequence goes on from NC_139554.1 coordinate 31,217,183, forward strand.
AGGAGGGAGACTCCAACTGTGTTGCTTGGCTGTGTTGCTCACCCAATAAGAAGTCTAAGAATGACTGTGGGGTGGAGCTTGCATGCCTTGTGTGTGGCTAGTTAATGCAAGCTGAGGGGGGGGGTTGAATGCTGGACGCCATTTTGTTGCACATGCTGCTGCAAACTTTGCAGTGCAAAGCCAGGCCGGGGAGCCATCTTAAGTTGAGGCTGCATAGGCCTTGTGGTGCATGTGATTCAGATTCTATTCAGTTGAACCTCTGGTTACAAAGTTGGTTGGACAGTGTTCTCGAAGCTACCAGCATGAGTTTGACCAGACTGCAGGAGGGCAGGAAGACTGGAGTGCCTGGAACAGGTGAGGCTGCAGGTCCCTTATTTTGGCTGCTGGTCCCTTATTTTCAAGGCTGCTGGTCCCTTATTTTCAAATCTGTAAGTTGACAGCTATGCTCCTTGGTAACTTCTCAATATCTTGACTATTCAAGTAGATTTGTAAATACTGTCCAGGCATGATGGAACTTGGACAAGAGCCCTTTTAAAAAAAGTAACACACACTCTAAGAAATATAATTTCAAGTTATGGGCAGTGAAAATGGGAAAAAGAACTGCATTTACTACATTAAGTAGAGAACTTGCCAGAGTCAGCCTGTCCCACTATGCCACCTGAGGTAAAAGAGGAAAGTGCTGCCCCTGGTGCAGCCATATTTACAGTTTCTAGGTTTATTTTTATTATTTATATTACATACATACATGGAGACTTATTTAAAGATCTCTCTGGAAGTCTTTCATCTGGTGGCAGGGGGCTCCCGCAACGGCACCCTTTGGATTCTGCCACCCTAGACAGCTGCCTCAGTCCATCTCATGGCCCTTGGAAACCACCTGCATTTCATAGCTCCGCAGCTCCAAAATGTGGGCCTGTTGTTGAAAATAATAATAATAATAATAATAATAATAATAATAATAATAATAATTTATTTATACCCCACCCATCTGGCTGAGTTTCCCCAGCCACTCTGGGCGGCTCCCAATCAAGTGTTAAAAACAATGCAGCATTAAATATTAAAAACTTCCCTAAACAAGGCTGCCTTCAGATGTCTTTTAAAGATAGGATAGCTGCTTATTTCCTTCACATCTGAAGGGAGGGTGTTCCACAGGGTGGGCGCCACTATCGAGAAGGCCCTCTTTCTGGTTCCCTGTAACCTCACTTCTTGCAATGAGGGAACCGCCAGAAGGCCCTTGGCGCTGGATCTCAGTGTCCAGGCTGAAAGATGGGGGTGGAGACGCTCCTTCAGATATACAGGAGCAAGAATACTGCTTCCTCCCAAAGACCTCAGCAGTGCACAGTGCTTTTTCTTTCTGGGGGTACTCAGTATGCAGTACCGACACCTTCTTCAGATATTAAAAGTGTGGCACTTAGGGTAACAACTTCATGGTGAGTGCCAGCACCTTTTTTTCTAAACAAGAAAGAAAAGAGCACTGGTGGCACATGGGTGCAAACTTAAATAAAGTGAGGGGGCAGGTAAGCCCCCCAGCCCACATACGGTAATTGATCACAAGACACAGGACACCCGAACTACTTGAATGGCATTGCCTATCAATTAGGGTGGGGGAGCCCCATCAAATATTTTATTCATAATTATTCATAAAGGAATTTTATTCATAATTATTCATAAAGGAAACAGCTTATAAGAAGTAAATAAGGATGCCAGAAACAGGATAAAGGAAGTCTTTTATTTGGTTGTTTATATTGTTGTATAGTATGCTTGTTGTTTGTTATGTTTGTCTGATGGGGGTGGATTTCTGTGTTGGGGGGTGGGGGGTTTGTGCTATGTTGTAAATAAAATTTCCAATAAAATTTAAAAAAAATAATATTTTATGGGGCGGGCGCGAAGGGACCTCAGCCCCTACGAGTTGCTTCGTATGTCGGCGAGTTAGCACACTGATCAGGGAGGGAGACACCCTTGTGTTGGAAGGCTTTACCTATTTGCTTTTAAGACATCCAAACCCCTAATCTCCGCGTCAAAGCCGAACAAACCCTCCCCCTTCCCGGACTCAATAAAGCATCTGAATCTCCACTGTGCTGGTTCTAGCAAAGGCGAGGCTTTGCCTGCAAGGCTATAACGGGGGACTCTCTTAATCGGGGGAGGCCGGCAGAGCTCGCCTAGCTCTGGCGCGCCGCCGCTCCTCCGTTACCAGCGCAACAACGCGTTCCATTCTGGAACCTTCCCGAAACAGGAGCGAGCAACTCGCGCCCTCACAGAGCAGCGGGAGGGAGGAGGAGGACAGGCAGAGGAACGTGCCTCCACTTCCATATATGGTCGCGGCCGGAAGACACTCCGTCACGCCGTCGGCTCGCAGCGTCTCTGCGGGCTCCCCGACGTCACGGCGCTGACGTGCTTCGCGAAGCGCCCTAGAAACCAAACAGTAAACAAGAGCGGGGCGCCTTAGGAACTGGGGCAGAGGGCTGGAGTGGAAGTCGGAGAAACCCGCTGCGGCTGCGGAGGGCGGAGGCGGTGCGCGCGAGGCCGGGGTCAAGCGGAGTGCCTATCAATCGCTGTTCTTTTTTAAGCCCGGCTTGGAATTCCCTTTTGTTTTGTTTTGCTTTGCTTTGTCTCTTCCGTTCTTGGAACTTGCGGGGAGCTCGGGAAATGGCTTCGTGAGGGCCCTCCCCACCCCCGGCTCTGGATCAAAGGGGCAAGGGATCTCCCGGCCACCTTCCTGTCACAATTTCAGCGTCTGGGTTTTGCTTACAATCGCTTCCCAGCTGTAAGAGCAGGGCAGGCCCGAGAAACATCCTGGGCCACTGCTCTTCCCATGTTCCGTCTTCCGCCGAAAGGCTGCTTTGCTGGTCCGGCGAAGCATGAGCAACGAAGAATCTTGTGGCACCGGCTTAAAGATTAACATATTTATTATGGCGCAAGTTTTCATGGACCACAGTCCGCTTCGTATGAACTGTATGAACTGTAATCCTGAACTGGCAAGCATACATACAGGGTGGGGGATGTAGATAGAGGAGTGAGTTCAGAGGGAAATGAAATACAAATAGAACAGTGAGGATTACCTGGAACCAACTATTTGTAACTATCTGTAGCTATTTTTGCTTTCAGGTGATTATTGCTATCTGTTCTTTGTGCAATTCCTGTTGCTACAAACCACTCATTAGAAAATGCTTTTCAGGCCTCCCCAGCTTATAAAGAAAATGAGAAGCCTTCGAAATGCCCCATATGCCCCCACCATGAAAATCAAAGTATCCATGCGTTGGAGGCACTCATATGCCAGCAGTGAAACTTCTTATAAATAAGGCTATTTTGTGAGTGTGATAGGTGGTTGCCAACCCCAGACATCTTTCTTTGCTTTCAGGATCCACTCCATCCGCATACTGTGCAATAAACAACAATGCAATCCCACTTGTATACCACAAACCATTGTTCCTGTTTGCCATGGACAGAATTCTGCAAGCTAACACTCCCTATCAAGAACCGGACTATAGAAAGCTGTCGTCTCCCATTATTCAGCATTATATGCAAGCAAAACCTGATTTTAATGCAACTGCATCTGGATTTGTACCCATAGTACAGTTTCTCTCCCATGAGAAAAAATATATCCCTTTTTAGCCACCTAAAGTGGCTATACCAACAAATATATTTGTAGATTTATGCTAAACTTGTCAAAAAGAATTATTTACTGATACATGCCTTCTAGAAAACAATGCTCATAAAAGATGAGCATACTTTTAAATTAATATTTTATTGTATGTATTATGTAATTATATTTTAAAACCTAACTAATAAACAATGCACCATTTTTATTGATCGGGTTGCTTATCTTGTTCCTCTTGTTTTTGAATTATTTTGTTTAAATGTTTTAGATAATTTCATATGTATATTTTTTGAAGAGCTGGCACTGTCCTGGAAACACTTAAAACACAGCATGAAATGTGTGGGATAAAATAATCAAATAATGGCTTTTTAAAAACCTCATGGGTTCCTTCTTTTTCATTGCTTAGTATGTTTAAGCTTAAGAGGAAATCCAGTAGGCGGAGGAGGAAGAGCCATTATACACAAAAACAGTCCCAAGAAAGATGGGCAAATCTAGTAATTTTCTTTGCTTAGCAGATGCAGTTTTCTCTTATCCTTCACAATAGACAAAGATCCATTAACCTGTCCTGGGCATTTTGGAGATACCTTCAGCTTCCAATGTTTTAATTGGTCATTTAGAAATTGATAGGTCCAACCCAGCTGCAATTATTGTTCCATGTCAAGTTCCTAAATTATTTGAAATACTTCAAAAGCCATTCTTTCAAGCAAAATACACATTTAGCACGTTCGAGGAATGGAAAGGTTGCTGTCAGAAAAGCAAAACCACACGATAGTTCCATAATACATATGTCAATGATGCTTGACTGGCCCTGCATCTCCAACAAGAGTTCGCACCCATAAGCTTTCTATACCAAAGCCTCATTACATAGAATATTTTTTTCCTTTTCTTCCCCACACTACCTTTTTATTGCACGTATGCTGCATAGCCCATGGTGCAACTCTAAGCGTGTTCATTCAGAAGTACATCCTGTGTTAAATACCATTTACTTCCTAGTAAGAGTGTATAGGATTATAGCCTGATATGTAAAGTAGAAGGTGCAACAGTTAATTTGACAGGGTTCAATTAAGCATGCTCCTAAGTGAATGTGAATAGGATTATAACCCTGGGAAGACAAATCACAATGTAAGGCATCCTTTGAAATCTGTAAGGCCTCTGCACCAAAATAATATAATTATAAAACTGGAAACAATTCAGTCTATCATGCACAGATACATTTGCAGTTATATTTAGAAAGCAGTATAACTGAGTATTACCCATAACAGTAATATTTCTTCTGAAATATTGAGATGTGAGAGATATTAGACACAGTATAATACTGTATTGGGGAAATATAAGTAAAGATTTCTAAATGAAGCTGCACATGGATTATTTGGATAATGCACTGTAAGGTTGATATCCCAAAGAATGTAGAAACTGTCTTTTTAAAAATATTTTTATATAATTTATAAGGATATTCTTCATGGGATTTTCATAAGGTCATTTTTAATTTAATACATTTATTTGAATGGGAACTCTATTATGCCCTCATTTCTCATTGTTAAATTATATATGATTACACTATTTTCTTACATTTTGGGCCACTAAAGGATATTGAAAAATATTATAATCTAGAAAATTAGCTTTTCGAGGTCTAAGATAAAATTCCATGACAGGAAAATTGCTTCCAGCTCTAGTCAGCTTTTCTGTGTGATTTAGATAAGTGATCATTTTATTAACCAATGTTTGGACTGTGTAGTTATACTCTCAGAAGTAGAATAAACATGAATGCTACCGTAGTACCTTGATGGGACAAAGGGTATGGTTATTGGATCAAAGCTAGATATGTTTCATTGATTTCCCTGCTTGCAATCCTTGTGACTCTACTATGTTTTAGGGAAATATAGCAGAGTCACAAAGATTGCAAGCAGGAAAATCAATGAAACATATCTAGCTTTGCTCCAATAACCATATCCTTTGTCCCATTGCAAAATACATATCTACTTTTACAGGTTCACTTGAAAGAGTATTTCTATTCTCAATATAAAAATACCATGATATGCAGTTATCCTTGATAGTCTGGACAGAATATTGCACATGTGTTATGGAGAAGTTGCAAAGAAATAAGCAGGTTCAAATGCTTAGAGTACAAGGGGCATGTGATTTTTAAATTATTATTCTCTATGATTATTGTAAAATACATACTATTCTCACTCAGCCCACAACCTCTGTTGCAATGATCATATTTTATTAGATGCATCTGCTCTAAGGAGAGCATTTTTCCAACTTTCTCTCCCCAGGCCAGGAAAAGACTTGTTCTCAGTTCCACACAAATGTAGTTATCCAGATAACATCTCTTGTCATTTCTTCTGTATGCATCTATAATTTCTCACTCCCTGCCAGTTTGGAAGCAAAATTAACTATGGTTTTGTCATGTTACTTAGATGTAATCCTTGGTACTTTTCACTGGTATTCATTGGTATTTTGCTAGTGCTACAAATATTAATATCAGTCTACAGTATCAGTATTTCCATCATACTGTTTTTTAGCACTTTGCTCTTTGTACAAACTAAACATGTAGTCAGACCTTTAAAAGAGTTTTGCAGCAGCACCAATTTCCACAGGCAAAGAGGTGAGTTTCTGAGTGTTCTTAGAAAGAGGTTTTCTTTTTTGCTGTTGGAGAAACCGTCGCCTACCAGAACGGAAACAGCAGTTTTATCTGCACTCAAATATTATTTCTTTGGGCAAGGGGTTACCATGAGGAACCTTAAGCTTGGGGGGCAGATGCATCTCTCTGGGCCACTGGGTCCAGCCTTCAGGACTGTGCCCTGCCCACCCCTCTCACCAGTTTACACCTGCCATTGGCTTTGCCCTCACCCTCCTCAAGTGCTTTTGCCTGACTGGAATGTATTTTCTGAACTGTGATAATGCATCACGCTTGCGTGGATGGAGAGATGTGGGTGTAGATGTCTCTGACTTTGCATAGCTGGAGTGCAGCCTGCTGTACAAGAATAAGAGTCCACCCACTGTTGCTCCATTCACTTTTGCCACTGCCTCCACCCTCCATTGGCATGTGGATCCCAGAGCAGGCTGCCCAGGAAGGAGTGCAGCCCTCAGGCTCAAAAAGGTTCCCCACCCTAATTGTTTTAATTTATTTATTTTATCTTGAGATACCATTTAGTACCACAGCTTCTAAGCGGTGTAGAAGAGGGATACAGCATAAAATCAATGAAGATTAAGTATCATTTTTTAAAAAGCTTGCTTGAAATGCCTTCTGAATATTATTTTGTAAATCTTCACTAAGCACTGGAAGTTCCAAAAAACCTGAACCTGATGGATATCAGCTCGGAGGTAGTTCCACAGAACTGGAGCCACAATCCTGAAGGCGTAGTTCCTAGTGGTTATGTCAAGTGTCTTGAGTCATGGGAAATAACCGACTCCTTCCAAAACCTTAGCGATTGGGATATAAGGCATCAAGCAGTCCTTAAGATATCCTGGACACAAGTTGTTAAGGGCCTTGAAAATTTGTAGAACTTTTAACCTGGCCCAGTATTTGGGTGCAAGCTTCCAGAATCTTTTGTGTGTATACAAAATTATTTTCCCTATTCATTTTCAGGGACAGTTCTAAGCATACCGGTATATCCCTCTGGAAATAATAGGAAAGCATCAGAGTTCCTGTACTACCCAGGAAGCTCTCTTATGCCAGAGACTATTTATCAAGAGACTAGATGTTCATCTATCCCAGTTGTTACTGAGTTCATTCCCTGGCACCCCCAAGTCCCAAGTGATGTGACAGAGTCTCTGTCTAAGACTCTGGAGAGCTGCTGTCTGATCCAACTTCTCTGACTAGCAGCAGCACTCCATATTATTAGGGAGAGACTTTTGTCACATCACTTGCAAGCAAATACTTCAAGCTGCAGATGCCATGGAATTGTTTGATTGTAGAGTACATGTATCGCATTGACTTTCTTCACATAGCATGTGCTCTATCCACTGAGCTATATGGTTCCCCCCCATAATAGTAATATCAGAGCAAATTATAAGTGTGTGACTTATATAAATTGTGGTTAGGGAACCAGATTTCATTTTGCATATGATTTGTCAACTATTAGCATGCTGTTAGATCTAGCTCTACATACATGTTACTGGGTCTGTCGTGTTCCCTTAATCTTTTTCAAGTATCTGTTCTAGAGAATATGAACTATATCACTAAAAACACCTTTTCTAGAGCCTTAATGTGTACCATCAGTTGTCAACTTTGAACTCTTTTAGATGTGAAGATGAGCAAGTTTCATCCCACATCATGTGAGACCCAATTTATCTTACTTGTGATACAACACACAGCAAACTCTATGTACACCTGATATGTTATGTAATGCAGTACATACGTATGAGTAGTAATTGTTATGACTGTGTGTACAGCAGTTTCTCTCCATGCCAAAAGCAGAGTTGTAGTCACAATATCAGGCTAGGAAGTACCAGCTGGCACAGTGGGTTAGCATTACAGTTGCAGGTGTAGATTGTGCTGTCTGCCATATCAGCCTCTTTAAACAGGAAGCTATGAGCCCAGTCCTTTGTTGGGCTTGGGGTAAATTCAGTGAGCATGCCTCACATCCACAGGGATCATGTGTCTGAAGGCAATGTTGGCCACAAAAGAGCTTTTGCCACAAATATGCAAGGAAGACCTACTCAGTATAGCATTCCTGTTCAGAACAAGAGACAGCCAGCAATGCCCTTCCCCAGGATATTCCATTCCATGCTGCCCTCTCAAGCCCCATTTTCTTTTCCAGTCACCTTCTATAGACATTCTACTAGGTTGCTTGGAAGGGCACCTTACAAAGGTTATTTAGAACTAAGTGTATTTCTGCAAAGTTTGTGGCTTTTTTCCCAAGCATGCTGCTACTTCTTAACAGAAGCCCTGCTCTATCAGACCAGTGGCCTAACATCCTGTTCTTACAGCAGCCAACTAGATGCACTGGGGTCCTGTTTTCAGGCTTCCCATAGGCTAGAGCACTCTTCTGCTGCTGTTTCAAGCAACTGACTCTTGTTTCTCAATGGTTCCATTTCTTTTGGTATTCACCACCAGCATCCCTTGTTTGAAAGACTGAACAGGTGGGGTTGAGATAAGAGTAGTGAAGTTTTAGGTGGCATGTTAACTTTAAACTGATTATTGGGCTGATGCAACTGTTCTGTCCAAAACAGCACTCAACTATCCATTTTGTGGTAGGCACCTGAACAAAACTCAATAATACATTATTTCACCTTTCCACAACAAGCAACAGAAGAAAGCTTTTCTCATGTGTTTGTGTGTGATGAAGGACATGAGGCAGAGGAAAATGAAACATTGCAGAGATGTAGGAAACAATGAAGATAAAAGAACAAAGTCAGATATACTCAGGGAGAAGGAAACAGGAAGTCTGATGTGACGAAAGAGCAATTATCAGAATAGAAATAATCACAAGCCTAAAGGAAGTGTAATTTCTCCACCGTATGATTGAGATATTTCACTGCCTCCAATTCCCGATAATTGAACCCATGTTCCTTTTCAAGAGTGCACCTGAAATGTATAGAAACTTTGTATGAGGTGGCAAGCCTAAGCACATTTACATAGGAGCAAGTCCAACTCAACAAAGAGGACTTACTTCCTAGTAAATTTGGGTGTTAAAATTTTGTGTATGCCTATACTAGTGTGCTGAACAACAATGTGTGTTTAAACAAAGGATTATGCTAGTCCCATTTACCAGCACCTAACCCCTTCCAGCAAACCACAGCAGATTTGGACATGGATTGTGCTAAATTGAAGCCTTGCCACTTGAGAGGTTTTACCGTAAAGAGACTCCAGAGTCTTTGTAGCATTCAACTTAAATGCTTTTATTGACAGTGTCTTGAACAGTAAGCAAACAATGCTTAAATGTCATCCAAATTCACTTTCCACATGTCAATTACCTCAAGGTAGAAAAAATTAAAATAAAAAATTAAATATATCCATAAATAAATTAAAAACACAATAAAAACGTTTTCATGGAAAACTTATGTCAAACCATTCAGACCACTTCAACAATGTATGATCAGTTAAAGTTACAATGAACATTGATGTACAAGGAGAACTTTAGTACATGGACAACATAGCTATTTATTAATCTACTAGAAAATAAAAGGGTATCTTTTCGCAGTTAAGTTGGGTCATTGCTAAGTCATCAAAACACGATATTGCCAGGAACACAGTAGTTATTGTTAGTCAGCTGCACTAGATACGAGTTGAAGATACCCAGCACCATATTAAGAATTCCAATCATTAAACCAACAGATTAATTAGTTAATGCTAGTGAATAGTAAAGAGGAGGGAAGGGAGTCACCAACCCAGCCATGTTGAACATGCTACGAAACTACTAGTTCTCATTGATGGGGGACAAGACAGATTCCATGCGGTTTTGCTACATCTCTGGAAGAGGTATCAGGCCTGGCGTCTGGCTGCGAGGCAGCCCCTCCAGCAAAGTCATTTCCCTCCAAGTGGGCTGCCCATACCAAACCTCCGGAATGGAGGGCTTCGTCTTTCCCTAGGCCTCGGGTGGGATCTCGGAGCTCCACAGGAAGGAGAGAGCGGCTCCTTGGCGGCCTAAAGCCCCATGCAGCAGCAGCAAGGGCGGGTGGGCTCGGTCTCCGCCGTGGTGATGCCCCTAGGCCCGCAGCGACGGCTCGGGGATCTGGCGTCCCTTCTTCACAAGGCCAGCAGGGTGGGCGAGCTGAGCGAGTCGGACGACGGCTCGTTGCTGCTGCTGCCCTTCCGGTGCGCGGCGGCGCAGCTGGGGAAGGCCTCGGTCTCGGGGTACGTGAAGACGAAGGACGAAGTGTAGGTACTGGGGCACGGCGTGCAGGTCACCACCGGGGTGCAAAGCGGCTCCAGATCCACGTGGCCCGCGGGCCCCAGGGGCTCCCAGTCCGCCGCGTAGAAGGAAGAGGAGCCGGACAGGTCCATGTCCGGCACGGAGCGGGGAGTCTCGCGGGTGGAGCGCGCGAAGAAGTCGTCGAAAGGCTCGGCCTTCAGCTCCAGGCCGCTGCTCTCCTTGACCGGCGCGGCGCGGCTGGGCTCGTGCAGCATGGGGAGGGCGAAGGCCTCCTCCTCGGACTCGGGCGAGCTGGCCACGGGGGCTTCGGCCAGCAGATCCAGCGTGGAGGCGGCCAGCTCCTCGGAGAACTGCAGCTCTTCTGGGATCTTGCAAGCGGGGCGGTGGGCGGCCAGGATGAACTCCAGCTTCTCTTTCTCTTTCAGCAGGTTGGCGATCTCGGTCTGCAGCTCGGATTTCTCCTCCTCCAACTGGTCGGTCTCCTGGGGACACAAGCAAGGGGAGGGGCGAGTCAGCTCAAGTCTCCTCCGGGCGGGAGAGAAAGCAAAAGGACAGCGCCGGGCAGGGAAGGGCAGGATCGCCGGACAGGCCGGAGATACTCACCGCTTGTAGGGTATCCGTCAGCTCCCTCCTCCGGTTGCGGCATTTAGCAGCTGCCATCTTGTTCCTTTCCCGACGGATCCTCCTCTTTTCCTCCTCTTCTGGTGTCAGCTACGGAGAGAGAACAAGCGTGGACGTCAGTATCCAGTGCTTGAGACCAGAAAGTGCGCTCCCTAACTTCGGATCACAAGAGCAACTCTTGCATGGAGCAAACGACCCAGATACTGAACTGAAAGGGGGGGAGGGAGTCTCCACCCGCTTGCAAAACTGCCTTAATGCCCTTTGTCCTTTAAAGGGAACAGCTATCTAATGTCCCAAATGTCCACCCCGCTTAGCCAGAAATAGGCTTTGAGCTATAATAATATATTGTTGGTAAATTAAACTACAGCCCTCTTCTCCTGGTTTCTAGGGGCTTCATTGCAGCCAAAAGCTGAACACACACCTGCTCAACTTTGCCCCTCCTGCCGATGCTTTGCCCTCTGCTTCCTGTCGTCTTGACAATCCCAGCCCTAGAGTAGGCACCGGTCTGGTGAGCAGGGAGCCCGTAGGGGTGGCTTCGGTTCTGGGAAGGGGCCACTGAGGAGATCAGAGTCGGTTGCACCATCCACTGCAAGTCTGGACTTGTAGAAATAGCAGTCACGGTGGGAACGAAGTTGGCACTGGAGGCGGCTAGGTCCGTGCAGAAGTCCTGGAAAAACCACAAAAGGAGACCCTGTTAGTTACCAAGTTGGGGGGAAGGGGTCAGAGAAATGCGATGCACGCTATGACAGCTCTAAGCCCCAGAGGCCGGTGCGCTATTTTGAGCTGGGCCTGCAGTCCCTGGGGCCAGATTGGCTCGGACGCTGCTGCTGCCATCATCAGACTACACATGAACAGGGGCTTGTTATAAATATCTCTGACGTCTGCGCTGACGCAAGCGCCGCTCCGGAGTCTCCTGAATGAAGCCGCGATTTATCAATGAAACCGCTTTACGCACCCGCTGCAGAACACCTCCCGGGCGAAGATCCATTCCACCCCCCAACCCCTTCATCATTTATAGCACCAAACAGGAGCTAGATTCGTCCACCACCCCCATTTCTCTTTTTCTATATGGCCAATACTGCCTTCCCTGGGCAGAGCTGCTGGAAACACACCATACAATGTAGCGTATATCGAAAAGTAAAGAGAAAAGCATGCATCATATACAGGCCAGGGGAGCTCTCCCAAGCCTCAGCTATCAACATTAGGAGCTGCTCGGGTCCTGTCATTGAACCCTATAGCGACAGAGAAGCAGACATAGGCAGCTATTCTCCCAACCCGACACCCCGTGAGCCATAAGCAGCCCCCCGATTCCTCACCTGTGAGTTGACAGGCGAGCCCATGCTGGAGAAAGAGTCCGCTGGTGAGGGATAGTATGTGAGGCTATCCCCAGCCGGAGAAGCGCTGCTGCAGCGGGAGGAAGACGCGTCGTAGTCAGCGGTGAAGCCCTGATACATCATGTCGGCTAATCTGGGGGTGTAAAAGCCCTTCAGGGTGGTATATCTTTCCCAGATGAGTATCCGAATTGAGCGAGTCCTCGGCTAGGCGAATGGGTTACTGAGAAACCCCAGCCGCTTCTATGCTTCTGCCTGCTTCAGCCACACTGCTGCTGGAGTAAAGAGCGGCACCTCCGCCTTTTATTCGCTACGGCCAGGACTTGTGAATGAGACGACGTCACGGGCGAAACCAATCCTCACGGGAGGGGAGCAGCGGCGGTCACGAACGACCTCTGAGACGGCCCGAAGTGCCTGGCGCTAGCAGAATCGCTCTGAAAACAAGCTGAAGGTCGTCTCCAAAGCGTCGCGGAGATTATGAGGAAGTTTGGCGGCGGGTCTCAGCCTTTAAAAGTCAAGGAGAGGGGCTCGGTTCCCTCTCCCAAAATGGTTTGCTCTAAACTCGGGAACCCCTGACGTAAATATCCTTATATGGCATACATCCTGTGCAAAGGGGGCGTAACTGACGGGAACGCTTCAGGGCTGAGGCCAAGGGATGGTGCGTGCCTGTGGTAGCAACGGCAGGGGGAGTGGAGAGTAAAAGCAGCAAGAGCCGCAGCAAAGGCTTCTGCATGCAGATTCTGCCCATTTACTGCTGACCAGACACTGAAGTAACAGCTTAAAGAGACAGAGATGCAATTTTGCCCATCATCTCCACAAGGAGAGTCATATAAACCTTCACAGAATTCACTGATTCTATGATCTCATAAGATCAGCACCTCTGGAATTTCTAAATTTTAGATGCTATGGCATTCACAAGAATGTCCTCTGCCCACTCTGAAATAGGGGTGATGATATGCAGCATAAAGCCAAGGTGATTAAATGGGGGATACAGAACAGATTTCTACTCACAGGTTAGTTTTTTAATTGCGTTGGACTACATAATTACCTTTCTGCTGTTTGGTGTTAAGTCCAAAGAGTGCAGTGATCATATGAGAATAATTATTTATTCTGGACAAGGTTTGTTCTTCTGGATATAGACAATGCAGTCCTCAGTGGTCATTATTCTCACATTACTGTCTCAGAAATGAGATGAGCAGTCTTGCCCATAATGCCCTGAGCCTTCCTGTTGCCGTAGGTGAACCTACCCACATCTCTGGGCCTGGTGAGTTCTTCTTATAAGGATTTAAAATGTTAATATTGGCACTACTATCAAATCTCTATTTTATGTTTATTCACGTTCAAGAATGTTACATTTACAACCAAACAAAACTTTTCTAATATCAATATTACTCATCACACTACAGGAATGAAATTTAGTGAGACTGAAATCGTATACCCATTTATCAGGGAGTAAACCCCACAGAACTTAATAGGATTTACTTCTAAGTGTAAGCACACATAACTGTTCATTATTGCCCTTTCACTTCTTATTAGGATCAAGTGAATTCAATATTGCTTTAAGGTAAAGGAACCCCTGACTGTTAAGTCAAGTCACAGACGACTCTGGGGTTGTGGCGCTCATCTCGCTTTACTGGCCGAGGGAGCTGGCATTTGTCCACAGACAGCTTCCGGGTCATGTGGCCAGCATGACTAAGCCGCTTCTGGCGAACCAGAGCAGCGCACGGAAACGCCATTTACCTTCCCACCGGAGCAGTACCTATTTATCTACTTGCACTTGGACACACTTTTGAACTCTATTAATCTTTAGAACCATTGTTATAGAAAATAATATTCCCCTGAATTCAGTATTTCAAGCTGCAATCCTATGTCTGACTGAATTTATAGGAGCTTACTTCCAAGTAAACATGCATAGGCTCAGACTGTTACACACATTAAGGACGTTTTAAGGTAACTTTTCGTTGTGAAATTTTAGAAAATATTATCATGTGGACTGCAAACCCATGTATTATATAATCTGTTTTAGCCTTCCATAATTGTTATCGCTTGTTCATTTTCTTTGGAATTTGTAACACGATAGGCAGCCCTAATTAAAGGCTTTCCCATTCCAGTTCACAAAGGTTGTTCTAGTTCATGCAAGGGACGATCCTTGCCTCCACTACAAACAGTTACAAAACTTCCATTCATTTCAGTTGTGTCAGCATTTTACCTTCTAGTAATTACATGCAAAAATGCATGTGAAGAAACCAACACTGCAGTTCATGTACCATTTACTCAACACAGTACTGGAGAAACTGATTGCTCAGGGGTTTCTAGAATGGTTTTAGGTCATTACTGAGGTCATCATCTGTAGGTTAGGTACTAGGGGCTTGTGAGAGGAAGGTTCATTCCAGGTGGACACCTCCTGTGACTTGCTTGGAACCACCAGAATATATTCTAATGGGACTTATGAAGCAAATGTCTTGCTGCTGAATTTCAGCAAATAAGAATTTCACACTTTTCCTTGTGCTCAAAGCTCTTCACATAGATTATCACAGAGATTTTTGCATATCACAGTAAACACAGTTGAAAATTATTATCCACATAATAATATTACAATTTAAAGCCCTAAATGGCTCTTGGGTACAGATTGTCTGAAAGATCACCTTCACTGATATAATCCTATCAGTATGCTAAAATCTACCGCAGTCAAGATTAGTTAGGTTGCTTGATGCAAGAGTGGGCCTTCTCAGTGGTGATCCCCAAACCATTCAACTTCTGTTCCCAAAGACCTTCCTCTTTACAATTGCCTTCAACTTATATGATAAACAGCTTGGGTCTCCAGAGCAGCTTCTCATTTGTTTGACTACATGGGCATAACCATGATTTTTGTGGCAAGGGCAGGCTTTTGTTGGGGGGCGAACCTCAGTTAAGTATGGTATTTGTACTGATTTTTATTGATTGGGGGGCAGCTGCTGCCCCACCCCTTTGGCTACACCCATGTTTGACTATATTTTTATATTGTAAATTGTCTCT
Source organism: Podarcis liolepis (assembly GCF_965112155.1). Classification (NCBI taxonomy): domain Eukaryota; kingdom Metazoa; phylum Chordata; class Lepidosauria; order Squamata; family Lacertidae; genus Podarcis; species Podarcis liolepis. Next base: position 31,232,566 of record NC_139554.1, read on the forward strand.
CACTCCTTTGCTCATTACTTTGTGAGAAAGTAGTTCTAGAAAGTGGCTTAAAACACTTTAATGAATGAATTACAATAATAATATAGATAGTGCAGAGGATCAAACATAGCCGGTGATCTAAGGCAGCCCACCAAATTCATAGCAGTGCTAAGATTTGAACTAATAATCTGCATGCAGTTCATTACCCATCCTCTCAACTACTATATACTTTAACTGATAAAACAGACATAGGCGCCGACTCCATGGGGCTTGAGGGGGCCCGAGCCCCCTCAAAAATTCGTTTGGGGGGGCTCAGCCCCCCCAATAATCTCGGGCGGCGGTGGGCGCGTCCGCGGCTTTTATAGGGCGCCCGATCGCCAACACCGCCGACGCTGTGGCTGCCCGAGCCCGAGCCTGAGCCCGAGCCCGACCCGGAGCCCGAGCCCGACCCGGAGCCCGAGCCCGACCCGGAGCCCGAGCCCGAGCCCGAGCCCGAGCCCGAGCCCGAGCCCGAGCCCTACCCGAAGCCCGAGCCCGAGCCTGAGCCCGAGCCCAAGCCCGTCAGTCAGTCAGTCAGGAAGGAAGGAAGGAAGGAAGGAGAAATGGGGAGGGAGACGAGGGAGGAAAATTGCGCGCAGGGTGAAGAAAGGAGAAGGGCGAACGAGACGAGCTTCCAACCCAAAAAAGGGCTGGAAGACTGGGAGGATGAAGGATCGGGAAAGAAAGCGACGCCTTCCCCGCCCGCGACGTCGCCCGCTTGTCATTGGCAGCGCAGCGGGCGCCCAGAGGGGCTGGGCACCGGCGCAGGGCCGCTCCGCAGCCGCGGAGGACAGCTGCGCGGCTAGCAAGGTGCGCCGCGTAGAGCGCGGCCCTTGTGTGGCCCGGTGGCCAGGCAAGCTCGGGCGGGGACCCCCATGCGAATCTAAGACGGGAGAAGAGGGCAGAGCAAAGGGGGTCCCTTCCCCAACCTCCGGCTCCGAGACTTCCCTGCGCCCCAGAAAAGCGAAAGGATTTTCTCTTCTTCTTTTTTTATAAATATTTTATTAAGTTTTCAAATACAAAGTTAGAAACATACACTGAAGAAAAAAGTAAAAGAACAAGAAAAAGAAATAAATAAAAAGAAGAAAAGAAAACCAACCATTCAACACATTTTTTATATAACTAACTGGACTTCCTCGCATCTCCCTTACCCTGCATTCTTTATAATAAAGATATCAGCAAATTATTACCTTGTTTCGTACCTTATTTTGTACTTTTCAAATACTATACCTCTAAATTTAACATACTTTTCATCAGTTACTTATATCTTAAATTAAACATAGTATTACCTTAGATTTTGACCTTTTCTTACTTAAAATATAATTTCCTGTTTCCCAAATCTAATTGCTGAAGCTATAGTTTCCGAATCGTGTAAATTTTTAACATTCATACAACTTATATTGTTTTTGTAAATAGTCCTTAAATTTTTTCCAGTCCTCTTCCGTTGTTTCTTCTCCCAAATCTCGGATTCTGCCCGTCATTTCAGCAAGTTCCATGTAGTCCATCAATTGCGTCTGCCACTCTTCCAGTGTGGGCAAATCTTGTGTCTTCCAATATTTTGCGATAAGTATTCTTGCTGCTGTAGTTGCATACATAAAGAAAGTTCTATCCTTCTTTAACACTTTCTGGCCAACAATGCCCAAGAGGAAGGCCTCTGGTTTCTTGGGAAAGGTATACTTAAATACCTTTTTTAACTCATTATAGATCATTTCCCAGAAGGCCTTCACTTTTGGACAAGTCCACCAGAGGTGAAAGAATGTCCCTTCAGCCTCCTTACATTTCCAACATTTATTATCAGACAGGTGATATATTTTTGCAAGCTTGACTGGGGTCATGTACCACCTATAAATCATTTTCATAATATTTTCCTTCAAGGCATTACATGCCGTGAATTTCATTCCGGTGGTCCATAACCTTTCCCAATCCTCAAACATGATGTTATACCCAATATCCTGAGCCCATTTTATCATGGCTGATTTGACTGTCTCATCCTGAGTGATTTTCTCTTCAACCTGCCCTCCATCCTCTTGCAGAAAACTCTTTGCCTGCCCTGCCCGTATCTCGTTTTTGCTTTTTAATTCCACACACGCACCCTTCGGACTTCGTGGCAATTGGGCGCGCGGGTGCGTTTCCTAAGAGAGTGAGGACCCCCGCCTCCTCCCCACCTGCTCCCTCGCCAGCCAGCCAGCCGCGCGCCCTAGCCGGAGAGCCCCGGCCGTCCCCGTCGCGCAATCGGCTGGATCTCCCTTCAGCAGGCCGTGCTCACAACTCGGCCCAGGGACCCCCAGCAGCGGATCTCCGGCTCAGCTGAAGAATCCGGCAACAAGCCCCCTCCTTCCCAATCGCTCCGCCGAAATACGCTCCAGAACCCCCCAGATAGGCCACCGGCCGCCAAGTCTAGTGGCGCCCTGAGCGAGGGTCTCTCCCCAACACCGCCACCTCGAACTGCGTTCTCCCGGCTACCCGAGCGAACCAGCGGCAGGACCCCGGTATGGGCCCCCCCAATATTTTTTATAAGTCGGCGCCCCTGAAAACAGACTAAAGCAAGAGATAATAGACTCAGGCTCCCCTTGCAGGCACTCGATTTATCACAGCAGGATACCCAGATTTCCAGTTTAACCTGGAAATATCACCAGATTAGCCACTAAGTGGTTCAGAAGCCCCCCTTTTTTTTACTGAAACAGTTGTGTTGATAATATAGCAAGATTTTAAGTCACACAGAACACTCCTTCAGACTGGAGGCTACATCTCAAAGCAATCCCCGCACGACGTTTTTCTTCCCATCGTGGGGCCTCATTTTCACTCTACATTTCTTTTAGCCGCTTCTATGCAGCAAAAACGAAGCAAATAAACTGAGGTTTATGGTATGCAACCTAAACCGCGCAGCTATTACCATGGGAACCTATATTTACTGCTCCTGCAAATAAAATTCCTGTCTCCGAGGACCCGAATGGTTTCTGCGTGCAGTCTTGGATTGGGAAGGAATACCGCACGTGCGCCGTATGTATGGAAAATATAACCTAACGTCCTTCCTGAAAAGAGAGAGCAAGGAGCTATGGAATATTCTGCACGTTCTCTAGTGCCGCGATCACGAGACACTGACTTAATCCCCCGGGGGCTCTCACTAGGAGAAGGGACTGGCTGATGCAAAAGTCTCTCTCCAGGAGAAGGGTGAAAATTGCGCGCGGGGTTCCGGCTATTCCCCATTACTGGAATGTCCCAGAAACAGAGTGCTTTGCCAGGAGGGAGGAGGGAGCCGGCCGGGACTGCTGGGATGCGCCCAGCCCGCCCCTGGCGGCCGGTAGGGGCTCTTGGGAGGCTGCCAGGGAGCTGCGGTAACAGGTAGAGGAGGGCTGTCTCCTTTCCCGGAGCTGGGATTTGTTATGATCCGCGCTTGTCCTCTGCAGGGAAGCCCGGAGAGCCGGCGAGGAGGAGGGAGGGAGCGAGGCGGCAAGGCAGCCAGCCAGACCGCACTCGCCCGCCGGGGAGGAGCTGGCGTGGCCGCCGCCGCAGCAGCAAGGCGAGCCGGGTAGCGCGTTGGTCACAACAAACAGAAGCTCGCTCTCTCCCCGGCGCAGTTTCTAGGCAAGGGAGGAGCTTCGCCCAGCCCGAGCCTGCCGATTGAGCTCATAGGCTAGAAAGGCAGCCATGCGGGGAGGGATCTGGGCCCTGGAGGCGAGGCGGGGAAATCGGGCCAGCTGCTATTTCGAGGTGTCCCCGTCAGCGCCAGGGACAGGCAGCTTAGGCGCCTCGCCCCGGGGAGTGGAGCGATTCTTCTCCTGGGTGGGGCGAGACAGGTCCGTGGGGGCGATTTTCTGGCTCCCCGGATTACATAAATCGGCTCAGGCCCCCGAGAGATAGAAGCCCAAACTCAGGACGAAACGCGGCCCTCCTCTTGCACCAGCTAGAAATTGCTTAAGGCCTGCTGGTGTTTGTTGCCAGCTCACCCATCAAGAGCAAAATAGGACAAGCTTCCGTCCCAGGTTGTTCTAGCCTAAGGCAAAGGATCCTTTTGTAAAGCAAATACAGTACAGTAGATGATTTTGTTGTTCAAATAGCTCATCGGTTAATCTTTGACCTCACGTTGTTAGTTGTTTTCTTTGAAATCATAAATGGTTTGTCACATGGCCTTTGCTCCAGACTTGGAAGGTCTGACCTTATTATTGCCATTATACAAACGGGCAACTGAGGCCAAGAGAAAGTAACTTGTCCAACATGACGAACAAGTCGTCACACAGATTTCAGTTGTATAACTTTTTCTTAAGTCCTAAGCGCTAGGTAGAGCAATTCTCAGAAATGTATACCCCACACCAATCAGCGTACTCCACATTTAAAACCACGATTTACGTTACGTCAAAGTGTCTCTGGCATCAAGCTGTACAGGGATGTACAGAGACGAACAAGTCTGGAAGAATCCAGTCAGCCAGTCAGTTGAACTCTGGTCAGCAATTAAATAGGCACTCATATAACCTCCAGTCTAAAGTTGCATTGTGATGTATTTTAAGACTGCAAAAAAGCCATGTTGAAAGCAGCATTTAAAGTAGGTCATCCTATCAACATATCAAAAATAAGGTACATGGCTGAAATATTATATCAAGCTTTGCTGAGATGTGAAAGAGATGCTCACTGGATTATAATATAATATAATAATAATATAAATGTTTTGGTTTATAAAAGCCAGTTCTCAAAGTTCCATCATACTACAGTGCCAGTCTCCTGTGACCAAGAAACAGACCTGAGTATGGGGCTGAGCAAATGAGCAATAACATGACAATTTTATATTGCCAGTTACATTTTCTGCAAAATACAATGTCTTCTAAAATAAGAAACATATGGTAATTCCAATCATGTAAGCACCAGCAGACAACTCTGCAGTAACCCCTACACTACAAAACTATTTCAAAGCAGTATGTGAACATAAATAGCTTCAGTAGACTAAATCAGAATCAGCTAGGGCAGCAATGGACAGTGAGCATGATAAGGTTAGATCCAAGCCTCGAGTGTTTAAAGAGTTGCTCACCCAGTTGGACTGTGAAGGAGAATAATTCACATAGTAAAATGACCACATTCCAGGTCTCACAGCTGTCTTGATTTTTCAGACTTTTGCCAAATGTGCTCATTGCTGGGAATAACTAACAGAAGCAGCCTTCAGTATGGACACAGAAGGCAATGGTCTGAGGACAAAACTAATTTGTAAATAAATATTTGTATAAGCCATTAAAGGACTTCTTAACTCAGTTCATCAGCTCCATGTGTTTTATTGCCCGCAAACTAGACCAACCCAAAGTGCATAGTAGTCAAAATAAAGCCCTAATCTATTTAATTTTATTCTTTATTGATTACATTTATGCCCCTCCTTTCCTCCAAGGAGGCTCAAGACAGCATGCGTACTTCTTCCCTTGCCCTTCTTGTTATCACAACAATCCTGTGAGCAAGGCTAGGCTAAGAGATAAGTGACTGACCCCTAGTCACCCAGTGAACTTCAGAGCTGAGTGGAGGTTTTGTTTTGTTTTGCTTGCTTGGAGGTAAATAGTGCAGGAGGATATTTCTAATATTAGGAATACTTGATGTACAGTATTATGAGTTTGTGGTTTCCTCACAGCATTGCATACATTGTGAGCATCAGCTGCAGTTGGTGACCTCAGATGACAGAGAAAGCACAGGTGATGGAGCAGGAAGAAGAAAAATCCCCTCTGTGATATAGGTTGACAATGAAAACAAGGATAGAAATATGTTTACTACTGCCTAACAAGACATATTTCTCTCTCCCCCGCCATGCCCTTCCTGTGTCTCCCATAGCACCTTCACCGTCCTTGACTCTCCAGCTGCACTGTGTCCTGCTCAGACTTCAGGAAATATGGAGAAGCTACACACCTTTTTGTTTCCAGTCTCATCTGCCCAGATGCAGGAGAAGTTCAAAAAGACAGTCCCCTTTGTAGTTTCTCCCACGCTTTTGCAAAGCTTTTAGGGGAGACAGGAGAGTGTTTGAATATGGCTGTATGCATACTATCCAAATCTGACTGGTGTTTGTATATATGAGCCTAAAGCAAGACTCCTGAGCTGCGTAAAACTTCAGAGGCAGAACAATAAATCCATCATCGGTCTCTCCAAAGGTGTCCCGCTCTATAACATTTTTCTACTATATCACAATAAATTCTCTGTGCAGGTGGTGTTATGATCACTATCATTGCATTCACTCAAATGCTGCTCTGTGGTCTAGTTAACTTGATAAAAGTTTACTGTTAAACCTGTGAGACATACAAATTGACCTAAAAGCCCCTTAAGTATCCAAAGTCCCCCACCCTGACCCACAAGTATTCTTCTTCCCCTTAAAAAGTTATCAAAGGGCTACAGGTTACATAATTTGTAGCCTTGGCTGGAAGCTTGCCCATTTTGTTTAAGCAGAGAGCAAAGGAGACCTGTTATGATGTGGCAAAAATAACAGTTAAAAGCAAAAGTGAAGGTGGAGTGAGTGGCTGATGCTCTCTAGGGAGGTAAACCTTTGCACACAGAGAGACTTTACGAATGCCTGCTGATGTGTACAAATGTCACTCACCAGGCAATTAAAACATTTAAAGTTGTCTGCCCATCCCTGCCTACACTTTGCCAGCTAGCTTAATTCTGAAGCTGGAGTATTCATTAAGGAGGTAGGCCTCTTACTATAGCAAAACTATACTTGGCAGAGGTAGCTGTGGAGGGTGGAGAAGTTAGAGATTTGGTAAGACCAGCACAACCTCACTGCCATTTTCACTATGAAATGAGCAGAGCATTATGCGAGAATTTTACCCACTCTGCCTTTTCTAGGTTAAGGGAGACCATTGGTAGTGCTGCCCAAGACTCCCCCCAGTCCAAAACCTCTGCCACTTGGCACAGGAATAAGACAACATGGATTTTAAGTTACTTGGTCTGTTGCCTTATTATTTTCTCAGTTCCTTCCTGTAGTGTCCTGAAACTAAATGATGCTTCAGCTCGGAATAGCCATTATTAAAGCAAATGGATTGCACCATGTTCCAGTGACATCTTCCAGTACTTTCATAGCCTAAGGAATTAAAAGGAGTCACACATTATTTACCATTTATTTTGATACTCCAGACAAAATGTGTTCTGCCCCCTCTTCCTGTGAACTGCCAAAATAAATAAATATTAGAAGCAGTGTCTTTAAAATCTTCTAGCCAGGGACTGACATACATGTTTCTGTGATAGGAATAATGGTACAATATTGTGTCATTTACTTGTGTTGCTCATCGACAGTAGGAAAGCAGGATATGGGCAGCCCAATTACATATAAAAAGGCTTCCTTTTCATAACAGATGAGAAAGAAATGGAAGTGTGTGTGTGTGTGTGTGTGTGTGTGTGTGTGTAACCGCTGCTGTTTTGCGCCAAGTCCATATTTGTGACAAGCAAGGCCTATTCTGTACGCTATGATTGCCAGATAAAACCACTTGAAACAGCCTCTCTGTCTGTAATGACTTGTCCTCTTCATTGTCGTATTACAGACACCACACTATATTTCCACAGCATGTGAAGACATTTGACAGCTGTCACCACCAGGAATGTGTGCACTTCTGTGGAATATCATGATGCAGAATTACAACATTAGGACCAACTCTTCATGTTAAAGTGGCTGTAGCATAAAGTTATCGCAAAGAGGCTATCACAAGCAGCATATTTATGACGCAGAAATCAGTCTTTAAAGATTTCATAAAATGATAGTGTGCCCAAAGCATAACATGGTTCTGCCCTGTAAAACATATCACATGCCCTCCAGCCCCCAGGGGAGATCTCAGGAAACTATCCTTCCTGCCTCCAGTACAGTAGCTTTTCATACAATCGGTGGGATTTTCAAATACATTAAAGCTGCAAACCTATGTACCTTTGCTCAGGTGCAAATCCCATGGAACTCAAGGGCACTGAGCATATTTGGAATCTTTCCATTAATAAAATGCTACAGGAATTGATTGGTGCTTGTAAGATAATAGTTTCCTGTTCCAAATACAGGAAACAGCAGGAGTACTGTACAGTGGTACCTCGGGTTACATACGCTTCAGGTTACAGACTCCGCTAACCCAGAAATAGTGCTTCAGGTTAAGAACTTTGCTTCAGGATGAGAACAGAAAACGTGCTCTGGCGGCACGGCGGCAGCAGGAGGCCCCATTAGCTAAAGTGGTGCTTCAGGTTAAGAACAGTTTCAGGTTAAGTACGGACCTCCGGAACGAATTAAGTACTTAACCCGAGGTACCACTGTACTTTCTAGAACCACAGTAGGAACTTGAAACACAATCCCATAGGATCAAACTGTAAACCCCAGCCCGTAACAATTACACACAGAGGTATTCAGTGTAATTTACAGCACTAGGGCTGTATGATGAGACTGCATGTTCCTAATGTACTTACAGTCCATTTATTTTTAATGGACAAAGGTCATTTGAGAAGTCGCATCCAAATCCTATGTCAGCTTGGTCACAGCTATCCAAGAATGAAATATATCTTACTTTACATAAGACCTCTTATTCCCAGGTTATTTTACTCTTAATCACAGCACTGAATTGAGTTATGAAAATACTTAGCAGTTCAAAAATTAAGATGAAGCACCTTACCAATAACCAATAACCAGTTTAAACTACTGTGCAGCTTTGATACGTTTGCTGAGCTATTGCTTGCTTTGTTCTTTCCTGCCATAAATAGCCAACTTAAAAATTGTGACTGTTAAGATAAGGATTAGCTGCTGTTAACATTTCCTGTAGATTTGATGCTGAGGGCTGCTGTTATTTATCTAAAGCTAATATTTAACGATAAAAATGCATTATGACATGCTATCAAGCACAGTCTCTTAGTTCTTTGGTGTCTGTATTTCCGGCAAAATATAGGTCATAGTCCTCAATTCAGATGTCTCTGTTTCTTCTGTTTCAGAAATGGTTCTTTTATTTTGCCACATCCAGAAATAATTATTCTGCTTCAGAATTGGAAGAGCTGTTTGCTGACACAGAACACAACTTAAAACAACTAGATGCAAACTGTCTTCAGCCCTCTTCAGTACAGTTTGGGAGAACTGTGGCCCACCAGACCAGACATTGTTGGGCTCCAACTCCCATCAGCCCCAGTAAGCATGGACAATGGTCTGAGGTGGTGGGAGATGTAGTCTAAAAAACATCTGGAGGGCCATGGATTCCCAGTCCCTGCTCTACAGTCTTGGAAAGATTAAATACCATCCACTTTGCTTCACTATAAGAGAACTAATGTTTGAGTGCCAGACATGAGTTCATGCACAACATACTGTACTGTACTTCCGGGAACATCTGTTTGCCCAGAAAGGAAGTCATAGATACCGTACATTGTTCCATTCAGCTCTGAAGACTGTTTCCATCTACCACACTGAGAAGAAGCCCCATTCAATACAGTAGCCTTGCATGGGATAGCTAAATTAGTGAGTTAGTCAATGTATTTTCAAAGCACCAGAAGTCTCATATTTGACAAGTTATCATTACACTTGGGGTTTTTTGGGATACTATAAGCAACAGAGCCTGGTCATGACATTTTGTTGTCTGAGACAGAACAGCAAATGCACCCCACCACCACAATCAATTCCAATACCAACATGTTCATAGTTCCCCCTGCCCCCCCTTCAGGATTCAGGGTGAGAGGATGCACAGAAGGTTCATCTCCATGGTGGGGCCCTGGCTCTGGAATGTTGTCCCCTCAAAGGTGTGTCTGCTTCCTGCATTGTTGGGTTTCAGATGCCAATTGAAAATACTTTTATTTGCCTGGGCTACCAAGCAAAAAGCAGCATGATGTCATTACCTAGCTGCATCTACTATAGAGGATCTGCCTTCTAAGGGGCAAAATGAAATTTGTCAGTCAGTCATCTTGAACTGCCCCCACTTGCCTTTGCAAAGGCTCTAGGAACAAAAGTTGTGGGCTATATCAAGACCCACATTCTTGTCTACTCACTAAAACCACCTAATGAATGGACCTTGAAGTTCTGCAGATACTTCAGACAGACACATTAACAACGTTACTGCAGTGAGTAAGATAGGGAGAATTCTATCAGTTCAGAAGCAAAACAACATTTGTTTATTTCTGCTCGTTCTGGCTTCAGCATTCACATTTGAAGTGATAGCTACTCCTGTCTTAAGGAAACTTTAGAGCTATTTAATGTGTAGGTAAAGGTAAAAAAAGGTAAAAGACCCCTGGACGGTTAAGTCCAGTCAAAGGCAACTATGGGGTTGCATCGCTCATCTTGCTTCAGGCCAAGGGAGCCGGCGTTTGTCCACAGGTTTACTGACAATGCACACCTTTTGAGAAGGGAGTAACTATTTCGCGTGCTGGGTGTTCCCGGAGATTAACTTTCAGGGAAAGCTCGCACAGATCTTCAAAAACTTTCAGGTGTGTAATGAGACAAGTTAAACCTGCTGTACCACTTAACCTCCTAGACTGGCATCTAACCCAGTGATGGCAACACCAGTCTACTGTACTACTTGCAATCTTACCTGTTTTGTTTTGTTTTTTTGTATGGGAATACTATATCCTTTCCCCGTGGCAATAAAAGGTGGTGGGAAGAGGAGCAATTTTTAGCAGAAATGGGTATTGAAAAGTTTACAGTTATCTTTTCTCTCCAGCCAGTTGTCCATTTCTGATTTCCTTTGCTGCAGCAAGACAAAGAATCACAATTGCCTGTCACATGCCTATTTTCTGCCAACAGCTTTTCAGGCTCCTTGAGCAGGTTTTCTTCACTTTGAGTGCCTTTCCAAACAGGTCCAGTACAGTGACCCTCACAAGTTGGGAAAGACAAATGTGTGTCAGAAACTTGATAGCCTTCCCCACCAGCATAATAATATTACAAAAGGGTTCTTCTCTCTGTACATAAGGGTGTGTCCTCAGTGTTTCATCACTTTTTCTTTTCTAACGTCATGAGATGGGTGTTCAAGCACAGAAATACTGCTGTAAGCCATTCTACTAAAAAAACAAAAAACAAAACGAAGAAGAGTCTTCTGGCACCTTAAAGACTAGCCAGTTTTGTTGTTGCATGATCTTTCATTCACTCCAGTCTATGAAAACGTGCCATAAAAAAACTAATTAGTCTTTAAGGTGCCCAAAGATGGTTTGTTGGTTTTGCCATAACACATTAACATGGCTAACCTTATAGAAACTGGTTTTGTTTCACTAGGAAGCAGTGTTATCCCTCATTATGAAATCTCATTCCCCCAAATGCAACCTGCAGCTGAGTTCAACCTATGGTGTGGATCTGTATATACTTTGCTGTAAGAATGTAGGATGAACCTGCTGGATCAGGCTGGAAATGAGTACAACAACATTCTGCCCACCTGCAATTCCCACCAATTGGTATTCAGAGGCATAATGTCTCTAACAATACATTTAAATGTCTTCTTATAAAATCACAGCATTATAGAGTTGGAAGGGACTCTGAGGGACAGCTAGTCCAACTCCCTGCAATGCAGGAATCTCAACATGTGGTCTCCCTTCCAACTTGAAACCATAGCAGACCCTGCTAAGCTTTGAAAATGTGCTATCATAACGATGATGCATAACTTGTGGCTACAGCTTGTTATATGCCTATAAATCCTATGTCTTTAGAAGAACAAGTGAACTGTAGGATTATTTCTAAGTAGTACCATGTCTGATGTCCCTCTCTAGAGGTCAGGTTTTGGAAGTATGAGCAATTGGGGAATCAAAAAAAGAGACAGAATGGTGCCATGTTTGTATCCTCAGAAACATAATAATATTTATTAAAGTTGGATATGGTATTGCACTTTCATAGATAACACTATCAAAGACATATTACAAGATACACAAGCCAAAAGCGTAGCTAATTTCTGCATAGCATCTGCACGTGTGCTAAATTCACAAACGAAGAGTAATGAGCCAGCAACGGAAGTGCTACTTGAAGAAAACCTGTCTCGATGTTGCACAACACCTGAGTAATATTTATTTGTCTGGAAAGATCGTTAATCAGATACAGGTAAGTGCCCATCCCTGGGCCAAGCAGGAAGCAGATATGCTACCCACGAATGGTGCTCCACCCGCACAGCAGCAAGGAACCAGACATGCAATAAAACTGACCTACCCTTTGAAAGCGGCATTTGTGCTACTGGGATAAAGTATTGTTTACATATCGTACCTGTCATAGTTCAAAATTATTAGTGTTATTGGACAGAGGAAATAACAATGTACAGGTGCTCCTTAAAAGCGCAGGGAAGCACTGGGCAGCACAGGTGGGTGGGAACGAGTGAGGAGAAACACAGCAAGGGTTCAGCATGAAAACGATATGGTCAAGTTAAGAGCACAAAATGATCTCTTCCTTGGGGTAATGAATACACATTAATGCACGTTTGTTTATTATTGATTTACAAAAGTATTTATATACAGCCCTCTTGCAAAACCTCAAGGTAGTGTACAATAACATGTTGTTGTTTAGTCATTTAGTCGTGTCCGACTCTTCGTGACCCCCTGGACCAGAGCACGCCAGGCACTCCTGTCTTCCACTGCCTCCCGCAGTTTGGTCAGACTCGTGTTTGTAGCTTCGAGAACACTATCCAACCATCTCGTCCTCTGTCATCCCCTTCTGCTTGTGCCCTCCATCTTTCCCAACATCAGGGTCTTTTCCAGGGAGTACAATAACATAAAAACATTCAAAACCAATACAGAACAATAATTAAAATGAATGGCTACTCAAGCAATATTTTAAACTGCATAGGTCCACATATGTGTTGAAGAATGAATACAGATACACACAGAATGTCATGCAAGACTTTCAGGCATGTAGCCAGCCATAAACATGTACACAAATAAGTGGTGCAGATGTTCACATGTATACACCCTCTTCAGATACATAAACAAAATATGTTAAACGTAATGTATAGATGTTACCATATTAAAAGAAGTGCACCATTCCCCCACAGACAATTAGCATGAAACCCACATGTAGCTTGCTACATCTGAGGATGTTACCCACTTCCTTGTTCACAGTATACATACAAAATCATCAAACATGACAATCTAGTTGCAGGTTTGGTGCTAATTCTTAAAGATCCATAATGCCTCAATACACAGGTGTTGTACAAGATGTGTTCCACATTTTATGGCACTGATAAAAATTAATGACCAAAACGGGGGTTGGGGGGGGGAGAGAATAAAATTGATATCCCATAGAGAAGTCGTAGAAGTTTGAGGAATCCTAAAGGTATGCAATACTTGATAGCGCATAAACATGTGTCCATGGTACCAGAACGATACACACGACCTCAAGAGGCAAATGAGGTCTGTTTCTCCCCGTATGTAAACAGCTTTCCCCCAACAGTCCAGCGACTCAGTGCGAACGCTTCCATCCTCCTCCTCCCGTCCCCGTCTGACCCCGTTCAGGGCCAGGTAGGCCCACCTGTTCAGGCCTGAGCAAAGCGCCCCGCCAATCCCAGAGCTCCTCTCCTGCGCATCAGCCAATCCTGTCCCTGTTGCCGAGCTTTGGCTGGCTAACTGACGTTGCTCTGGCGACGGCAAGAACGTTGGGCGCTCACAAAACACACCGACGTCAGCGCGTAGTAACCACGGAAACGAGCCCCGCAACGTCATCGCTCTTTCTCCCTTCCCCTTCAGAAATCGTTAGCCACGCAGGCGGCGGCGTCACCCGCTGAGGGGAGGAGGAGGAGGAGGAGGCTCCCGGTTGTCATAGCAGCTCAGGGAGGTGGGGCTCCGTCGCCAAAGCAGCAAGGAAGGTAGGGCTCGGTTGCCATGGCAGCGGGAAGGTCTGTTTTGTTTTGGGGTGGAGCTGTAATTAGAAAGCGAGGGCTGAGGGCGGCGAGGTGCCGGCGGCCCCACAGCGAGAGACCGAGAGGGAAGCTGGTTTGTTTTGATTTCTGAGATCCCGGGGGCTTTGGTGTCTCGAAGTGACGCTCCGGGAGCAACTGGTGGGGGTGGGGGGGGGGGTTGAAATCGGGATTCCCTCTTATAATAATAATAATAATAATAATTTATTATTTATACCCCGCTCACCTAGCTGAGTTTCCTCAGCCACTCTGGGCGGCTCCCAATCGAGTGTTAAAAACAACACAGGTGTTGTCCGCCTCACAATATTCGGAGATCTGGACCAGAGGTCGATCCCGGCAAACGGTCGTTGTGGGGACGGACAGGGGGTGGATCCTGTAGTGTCTGCCTCAAGCGGCGAAACGTGAGGAAGCGCACTCGCGCTGTCTGCCGCACACGCACCAAAAGGGAAACCCAAGTCTGACGCACCGATCAACAACAACCCCCGCGGCACTCGACTCAAGTCTTTTCTGCTCTATCTTACGTAACGCAAGCCGTGATCCCTGCATCCCCCCCCAAAAAATTCAGCGTTGTCCTCGTGCCTTTAATAAAAAGATAAAGCAAATGGCATCTATAAAAATAAGAGAGAAATAAAGCTGGCTTGAGCATGTGACAAAATAATTAGTAGTCATGATGATGATTATTATTTTTTAAATGTTGTTTAGTTTCAGATGTTGGTGGATATCCAGCGGTCAGGTGTGATGGGAGCTGGAGTCCAACAATATCTCACTGCAATGGCAGCTTATCTGATATTTCTGTTATATTCCTGTTATATTCCATTTAATATATTTTGTCTATGTGTATGAAGAGGGTGTATACAAATGTTAACATCTGCATTGCTTTGCTTGAATACATAGCCATCGGTCAGTTCATCTCAGCTTAGTTCTGAATTGAACCAGCAGTTTAAAGTGTTATCAAAGAATACTGGGTCTGGGTATGGGGGAGAGACACCGTCCAAGTGTTTTATATTCTATATTCTCACATGGCTGCTTTGGAATTGTGGTATGGCAAATCCATGACCCAAGGTAGTTTTGCTTTTAACAGACTCAAGAATTGCTTTAAAATTTACTCACTATATGGCCTTGGAGCATACATACCTATTTTACACACACCGTGCTGGAAATTCCTGGTTAAATCAATAGTTCAGAGTCAATGTATTATTCTATAAATTACAAACTCATTTTCAGTAATCAGCAATTCAGCAACAGAGAGTAAGAGGTTAAAGCAGCCAATTTCTGAGCATGTTTCAATGGTGTGTCTATTGACATATTCAGCACAATTAAAAAGCAGTATTAAATTATGATTTGTAACAAAGCGCTCTTTGTTACTTTGCCATATTTATATAACTGAGGTATATCTACTTGTCAGTTCTGCTGCCTGCCTGTTTAAGAAATACCAAACAGTCAAAGCTGGACCTATGAAAAATTATAATGTCACCCACTTGGTATGTATAATATTTTGGTTTTCTAATGGCCTTTGTCTAATCAACATTGCAGAGCACAGTAGTTAAAATCCCAGTGAACATTTTTATTTCCTATGATTATATCTGTAAACTCCACAATAATTGTGTTAGCTTCAGCACTCCAGTCCTTACAGTTATGATAATCTTGAAATCCGAGATTTGCTTCAAATAAGCTTCTAGCCCTCATGAGTGTGGAGAAATGCTTCGGAATTAGACCTTGGAAAAAAGATTATATAGCAGGTGGCAAATAATATGAGTGTATATTCATTATTTCTACAATATTCCTTTTTAACTCAGAATATTGGATTTTGAAGGGCTGACTCATGATGATATTTGAATTAGAGTTAAATTTACTAGTCTGATTATGGAAGACCCACCTACAAGTAATTCCCAGGAATACTAGGATGGCGTTTCCAAATGCTGTTGTAAATATACCTAGACATTTATGACAATTGATAAACTAGTGACTGAATACTGTCTGTTGGGAAGGGAGATAACGTATCGGTTTTGAAGTACAGACATCTGGGCACTAGCCCAGTTTTGGTAATTCTCTGCACCGTATGCCTGCTTGAACTGTCAAATGCCACTGCATTCTCTCAGATTGCAGTTGTAATTGTTGCTTTAAGTTTTTCTTTATCTCTGTATCCTCTGCCTGCTAAAATACTGCAGGGTCAGTTCAGACTTGTTCTTGCACCACACCTATCTGCTAATAAGTACGGTAGTATAGTACTTACATATGGGGATTCCCTCACCCTGAACCTGGGGTGGGGTGGGAATTAACAGCAATTTCTCACGGCAATCTATGAACTCCCTTTCATCATAATGAATATGTTACAAAACTATAGTCTGTAAGATGCATGTCCTCAGGAGAGTGACGTGGAAGGTTAGGCAGCAATTCTGAAATAGTGATAAGTTGCTGTAAAAAAGAGGAAGTTATTGTTGACATAGGGAAATACAATCTTGAACACTAGCTTGGGGTGTGTGTGAACTCTGCTGAACTCCATTGTACGTACTTCTAAGCAAACATGGGTAGGATCAGGCTGCACTTTTAGTCGAATGCGGGTCTGAACATCTGATAGTCCCTCTCTTATGCAAAGGGTAGAAATTACTGATTGATCACCTTTGTCCTGTATTATTCGGGACAAGTCTGGGCTTGTTACCTTACTCTGCACTTCTCTTTCTTCCATTGGCAATGCAAATGCTCCTTAATAAATAAATAAATATTTCTCTCAGCTATCACTTCCATCCTTTTTGAAGTAGGTTGCCAGAAATATTTTAGGGACTGTATTCTGGGTATAGTTTAAATCCAGAAGTACAGGTACACAATTGTGCATTCTGAGCAGAATTAGAGGAGTATCCAGCCTTAGAAAAAGGAATCACCTATTAAATGTTCCAAAATATTAAATATGCACCTAAACACATTATGGCCAGTTTATTTCTTTGGACCCGGAGCTTGCCCTATCCTAAAGTTTTTGGGGAGGTAGTAATACTTAAAAACAAAAGCCATTAGCAGAATACAGACAGCTGGGTAAAATCTCAACTCTTATCCTAATGTAGTATGATATCGTATACTATCCCACCAACTTCTACTCATCGTTTCTCACTGGGTAGAACCCATTCATCTCTCCCTACTGTGGTGTCACTTTTCTTTTTATTACTGCTCCCTGCTGTTGTGCTTTTAATCTGCAGATATTAACAGGTGGTAACACTTAGGTCAATGCTGTTAAAAACTTTACCAGCCAATGTCTGTAAATTTCTGCTAAAGTCATGAAAGTAGGCCAGGCTGATTTGTTTCCAGTCAAATGTCTTCTCTTACGTGTTTTTGTTCTGTTCTAGATTACAGATTATTAGCTATAGTGTTTATTAGCTAACCCTAGCTTCATATGAAATTCCAAGCTCCTAGAGTTTCATGTGTTTGTTTTCAGACTTTAAATCTCTTCTCACAGAGGGTTCCCATAAGGCAAATATGTGACAGTCACTTATTTATGCAGTATACTGTATATTGTCCAACATCCCCAGTCATCTAGTTTATTAATCTTGTTCATCAGTGGATTTAAGCGTGTACTGGAGCAGACAGTGAATTACTCATATGACATCACTATTATCTCCTTGCGTAATTCCTAATCTTTTCCCAGACTTGCTAAATATCTGGCGTTTTGCTGGTTCAGTCAGGTAGAAACAACCAATGGTGGTAAAAATAAATATTTCTCATTTGGTGTATGATACAATTGATCTTACAGCAATGAACTCATGATGTACCTAGGTCCTAGGCTTTTAGAGATGGTATGTGGACTTGGAAAAATCAAAGGTAGCCATGCTGGCCCTACCATTAGACAAAGTGAGGAGGCTGTCTTAGGCAGGTGTTTAAGGGCAGGAAGCAGCAATGGAAGATAGGCTTTCCATTTCCCTTTAACTTAACCTGTTGACCTTTGGTGCTGTGGAGGATGCTGTCCTATTGCTAGTGCTGAAGTATGATTGAACTGCTGGTCTCCATTGGCTTCTGCATGTGGAGGGGGAAGGGAGGAGGCATCACCTTTCCTTTGCTTCAGGCAGCAAAATGTATTGGGTTGGTCCTGACAATTTTTTAAAATGTATTTTAATCCATTGATTTTTCTCTTTAAGTCACACCTGCAATTGATTTTCCCCTAGTCAGTGATGAGTGTAAGAAATAAGGTTTAACCATAGATTGAACTAACAAGCCACCATTCGTTTTGCATGTTTACTTTAGAGATAACTGCTGTGTTGATGAGCTGTGTTGTGTTTCCTTCTTTCCCACCTGTATGTAGATTTTATAGGTTTTATTTTTTGTTCATTGTTGTGAGTCTTCATTTCTTTTGCACTCTTGAGATAATTGGTTTTCTGGATGAATATTATCATATGGCTCTGATACTCTGTAAAATGCATTCTGTATTACCTTGTGGTATTAAAAATATGCATTCCCTTTCTTTCTTATTTATAAATACGGTGGTTGCCCCTTGCAGACTATCTCTTCCTCAGAAGCACCACATACTTTAGTAAAACATACCTTAATTAGATGGTTTGAGGGTAGCAGTCAGCATTTAATTATCACATTATTCAGTAGCATTATATGATGGCCCTTGTGAGCAAGCTCCCTTTTGTGAAGTAAGTACATCCAGTTTAGGTATCAACCACTTTCCATTCATGCACTCCCATTTTTATGCATGTGGAAGTTTAGTAAGTGACATGTTTTGATGCTCTAGCAAATAGCATTTCAGAATTTTACAGAGGTTAACCAGAAAAAGAACATTTATGAATATGACTTTTGTTCCACATTGTAAAAGAAAGCTGTTATGTACTGAAGTTCTCACCCTGGGCCAGCAGGGGGATACTGTAGATAGTTATGCAAATGAAGGATCAAAAGTGACGTTCAGTGATTGGATGGATACTGTAGATAGTTATTCAAATGAAGGATCGAAAGTGACGTTCAGTGATTGGATAGTTTTAGAAAGTTGTTACAGTAACGTGGTACTGGAGCTCTATATAAGCAGGCTGACTGAGCCCTTCAGTTCAGTTCTGTTCTGGCCTCTGAATAAGCAAGAGCTGTTTGAAGAATCACTGTGTCGTCGGATTTGTTCACCCACAACTTAACAAAAGCCTTGATGAAGGTGATAATCTATATAGCTGTTTCTTCTAGAAGGGTTTAAAAGTTGTACTCGGTGCAACTTTTAATTTAATTTAATTGTGTCAGATTGATGGTCAATCACTGTGCACCCCTTCTCCCACTGCACACGACTATCTTGGGGATGTAAGAAATGAATGGTATGTTGTGGCATGGCATACGGAGCCATATTATGCTATGCTGATAAGAAGAACAACAAAAGCCCGGTTATACACATTCAGTCCTTTACTTGATTATTAGCAGATTGATATCACAGTGGAGAAACATCATTATTGTAGATTGACAAGTAAGTGGTGGTGTTCAACATGTGGTATGTCCATCATTAAACAAAAGGTTGCAATGCCTAGTATACATGTCAGATTAGCAGATGATCTAAATTGGAGAAGAACTACAGACATTTTCAATATTGGAATAAATGAGAGAAAAATGATTTCATCAAATTCAACACTGGCAATTGGAAAAGTCACACCCATTAAAGAACCACGCAATGCACAAACATAAAATAGAGAGGATACCTGGCCAGGCAGTTTACTGAATATGTAGGCCCACGTTAGGACCTCGATAAATAGCCTCTGGCACTGGCAGCCTGGGACATAGCCTTGTCTTTCTTCACATTCTGTTCCCATTGATTATAATCAGTGATTATTTTTGCCTAATCTTTAATCCTTGTCCTTGTTTTTCTTTCTTTTATTGGCATATCTAGTTTCGTGGTTTTTTTGTTTGTTTGTTTACATAGCCAATACATGTAATGAAAAGTGCTGGCATGAGCTGTATTTGTTTATACACAGAAGACATTTTAAAAATTCTGCACATTGTCCTGTGCAGTTTTGTGTTCTGTCCAGAAATTATTTTTATTTTTTACAGCACAACTCACTATTTTGCCACTTAAGGTAATGGTCCAGCTTTCTTAACCTGAAAACAGCTTGATTATTTTATGAGCATATAAGCAGATATGAGGGTTTTCTGCTTATTCTAGGAGCTTGACAATAACAAATTGCCCTTCTACCAATTTACCATAGTATGAACAGAGAAAGTGATATTCCGGTAGCTGCCCCTTTAAAAACACCCAAATGGTATTGAATTATCATATGTACTTTAAATATCTCATGAGGGAATATAGGCTCTGCCAGGGAAATTACTGGAACTGTAATTGGGACAAGACTGATCTTTGCCAGAGATGAAATCCAAGAAGCCCCTAGGCCCAGGGAGTTATGTGACAGGAGCAAAGCTCATAAATACACATAACATTTGCAACTCACATGTAAAGCATATGTCTCATTCATTTCTGTTTTTATAACGAAAACATACTGTAACTATTGGTTAATGGGGGTATTTTTTTCCCTTAAGCAAAGGCTATTTTGAAGCCCTGGAAATCATTTTGGTGAATGTGATATATTTGTTTTATGATGGCTTGTAACTGGTGTTCCCCTTCTTCCAGACAGACACAAAAGCTAAAATCTGAGTTTCCTTGGAAGCAACTGTAGTACGATCTTTCCATTTGAGCTGATGTGAAAAAGCCATGTGTGCATTCTCTGTATTTAAAATGTTATCTGGGATTTCACTTGGAAGTGAGGACTGTTTTACTGTGTCTGCTGTTAAATTTGTTGTCCTGCCTCCTTTGAAAAGCTTAGAGAT
Source organism: Podarcis liolepis (assembly GCF_965112155.1). NCBI lineage: Eukaryota > Metazoa > Chordata > Lepidosauria > Squamata > Lacertidae > Podarcis > Podarcis liolepis. The sequence continues at coordinate 31,253,136 of NC_139554.1, forward strand.
TTTGCATGGACACATTTGGTCTGATCCTACAATCCATGTGTTCTTTTGATGCTCTCTATAGCAACTCCATGCCATGGATAGGGCCCAGGTTTCCCAGAGTTAAAAATACAGCAGTCCAAGCAGGAAAGTAGTTGTAGTAATTAGCTGTGTATTAAATCTCCTGATAGTTACACATTGGCTCAGGTAAACCCATTTCCCGATATACCTTCCTTATTTCCATAATCAGCTAGCTGAAAGAATTTGATAGTGGCAATGTACCTTTAAGCCTAACCAAGGAGACTGAGACTTTGGAGAGTCTGATCTTGTGACACCTATCTTTGTGTGGTGTTTTTAAACATGAACTGAGAATTAAATGGCAAAAATCCTCTCTGTTTCGATTACTGTTAACTGGTATTTTATTGCATGTGTTAGCTTACCTTTTCCAAAGCACAGGATGGGCAGCTGGTAATTCACCACACAAATTGTGCCTGATAAATAGCTGGGACAAGGATTCCATCTGTGTGGGGGTTTTTTGTTTTAAAAATAAAGCTTCCTTGCTTTTCAAAAAAGAGTGGCATCAGCCAAGTCATACGCGTATAGCACTCAAGTGCCACACACGCACAGAGTACTGCTCAGCATTTGCGAGAAAAATTGTGTGGAAATATATGGTGCTGATTACCTGCATTAGAACCAGAGAGGAAACAAGGCAGCTCCGAAGCAATGTGGGTCATGGCTAGATGCTTTATATAACCCAGAACCACAGAGAAAACCAAAATAGCTGCCTCCCTGCTGCTCAGCTAGTCTCCTCCATCAAGCGTGGATAAATTTAGAGCAGGCAGTGACGTTCGCCTACGTCTGCATAGGGACTCCAGGGAGACAGAGAAAGCCAGGCTCAGGGCATTGCCATCAGTAGCACAGGCTGCCAGAGCATTCGAGCACAATCTGTCACTAGGGCAATTGTGCATGAACCCAGGAGATGGGGAGGGTAACTAAATGGTGCATAGCCATTTATGATTAAGAAACACCGGAGATAAACTCGAGTTGTATAAAAAGCCAGTGGGAAAAATGACTACTGCAGATTCACGCACACAGAATATTTCCAAATTAATATGAATTTTCCTGTATCTGCATCAGAATTTTCTTAAATGCACAGCTTGTTTAAGTCTACCCATATAAAAATAGGTTTCAAAGCTACTGGAATCTGAGGCAGTGACAGTGGTGAAGTGGCTAGTTTTAATCATTGTTGTCCCTTGATTATCTGCAATTGAGATATCACCTCTTTGGAATGGATAAAGGCCTTTTGCTGAAGGGGTAAGGCTGTAAATTACATTTTGTTGAAAACTCAGAATAGCTACACAAGAAAATGAGGTGAAAGTGCCCAGGTTACAGATGGTATTAGATATTCGGATCCATATTAAAGCATTTAAATATGCTTGAAGCTGATTTTCAGAGATTCTGGCCACGATTCTCAATGCCTTCAAAGGAGCAATGATCAGGCTTTGGAAAACCAGGTCAAAGCTGATTTAAGGGCCTATATATGGCTGTGTATCTAACGTCAGGCTTGTACTCTGAACACTTTGACTTTAGCTTCTTTTCAATAGCCTATGGCCCAGATTCTAATTAGAGGTGTTGTTTCAGAAAAAGATCAGAATGACTTAGTGCAAAATCATAGATAGACATGCCGTGCATTATCTAGAAGCCAAATATAGAGAGGAATCAGACACACCCAACGAATACCAGTACAACCAGTCTACATCTGTTCCTACCACATTCTTAGTCCTCTTTCCCTCTAATATTGGGTGTCCCTTACTTATTTTTGTTAGTTGTTTTCCATCCATTGAAATCAGTGCTTTCTCTCTGAACATTAAGTATATATGAAGTTTTTATGGGTGACTGAGGTTACTGCAACCATACTTGCCTAGACTGGGCCAGCCACTGTGATATTTGGAATTCAGTCTGGAGGTGGGGAGGCTGAGCCCTCTTAGCAGTATGGGTCTACTACTGAGAGTGTCATAAGAACCTAATAATTGTCTCACTGAATTGGACTAAAAGATCTATCTTCATAAGTGGCCAACTAAATGCCCCTTCAGAAACTCACAAGCCGAGTATGATAGAGATAGCCATTCCCAGCTGTATAGTTCCAGCACCTAGCAAAGTCATGCAGCACCTGAAATCATAAGAGGTTTTATTTCTTAGCTGTCACACCCAAACCATATTTTACCTGCAGCAGCATGACTATTGATGCCGTGTGGATCCTACATCACTGCCAGTAAAATGTATAGGATAGGGATTTCTGGGGGAGGAACATGGCAGACTGAACATCTTCTGTTGGTAGCTGGCCAATGGAGATAATTACATGGTGACTGATGATAGCCAAGGCATAAATCTTGGCTAACAAATTCCCTCTAGAGATAAGAATGAACAGGAGATTAACTTCAGATGCTCTGAAAAAGTTGTTTACTACATGAGGAGACTGAGAAGCTGTCAACTCCATGGAATCTGGACAAGGTGAGTCACTTAGAGTGGAGGAATCAATATCGTGTTCAAATAAGTGTCCTGAAGAGCATAAGGTCGGCAAATGCCTCCCTTTCTCTAATTATTTTTGAGATGGGTACAATTTACAACTGAGAGGTTTCTCTGTCTGCTGGTTGAAATTTACATCTGGTGTGTGAGCTACTTTCTGGATTTAAGAAGAGTCGATCATTAAAAGACGGAAGGCTTCAGAACAAAGAGCATATTCTGATTTTTTTTAACCAAGAAAGCTGAAAATTATCAAGGGAGTTCTGAATGCTAAAAAATTTTATTTTTATTTTATTTTTAATTCCATTTTCCCAACAAAAGTGTTGCCTTTAAACTGAAAGTAATTTTTCTACATCACATTTCCTCTGTGGGAAAGGAATGTGGTTTGATAACAGTGGCTAGGGCAATCCAACCAGATGGGTTGGGTATAAATGATAAAATTATTATTATTATTAAGAGACAATGCTGTTAAATTCTTAAGGGGAGACTGTGAAGATCTTAAGGTAGAGACTGAATTGTTAATAAGATCAAGAATACTCACTACGGCAAATACATCATTGGACATTCCATTGACTTTTGGCATTTTTCAGCAATTGTTTGATGAGCAAATAAAAGAGATTAGAGCTGAGCTTGATGAAATGGTGAATGAAAGCAGATCAGAGAAGGATGAAATGGAAAGTGAAATTAAAGAGAACACAGAGACTTTGAAGAACATTATGGATGGATTGTCAGAACAGGAGGGTGAAATGGTAGAGGCAACAGTTGATGAAATGGAGAAGTTTTTCACACAGGTGTTTAAAGGAATGAAACAGTAAAATGACGGAGTTACTTCCAATATTGTTACTTCCAATATTAACACTGCTGGTTCCCAGAGCAAGGCAGCACATAATTACTATCCTTCATATTTTACTGACAGTTGTGTGACAGCAGGCATGGCGCAGAAGTTCCCATACCATTGTTGGCAGCCTGTGTATCAGATAATAGCTACAGTCTCATGAATTTCCCTTTTTTTGTTTGTTTGTAAAGGTATAGAAATTGTTGTGCTGAGTTGGATGACCTCAGGCTCTAGTCGTGTGTTTTTGTGTGTGCCAGCACACGCACACACTCTCTCCCTATTAACCCTCTTCATGCTGCTCTGTCCATTGCTGTTCTCCAGTTAGTTTTTTCTAAGCTGAAAGCCCCAACCTCTTTTTAGTCTTTCCTTGAAGGGAATCGTTTCCCATGTTGAATATGCACATTTCTTTGTGCAGCTGTCTCTTATCTCTGGTCAAACAGAGGTGGGGTTTTTTAGGGGGTGGGGATTGAAATAATACAGTGGTACCTCAGGTTACATATACTTCAGGTTACAGACTCTGCTAACTCAGAAATAGTGCTTCAGGTTAAGAACTTTGCTTCAGGATGAGAACAGAAATCAGGCTCCGGCGGCGTGGCAGCAGTGGGGCACCCCATTAGCTAAAGTGGTGCTTCAGGTTAAGAACAGTTTCAGGTTAAGTACGGACCTCCGGAACGAATTAAGTACTTAACCTGAGGTACCACTGTAATACCTGCAACATCTGTTTACTTCAGGTGAAAGTAAGATAAGTGCCAGTCCCACATGCAATGACTTTTTTTTCTTTCAAACAAACATAAATTTTTGGCAGGGGCGGTATTGACAAAACTATTGTCTGTCTCCCAGCCTGTATCAGTCAGAGTGCTAAAAAAACAAAAAAAAATGCAACCAACTGGGTCCTGTGATTTCAAGTGTTCAGTTACATTTGCTGGTGGAAAAAAGCAGCAATAGAATTATTCATACAGTACAGCCTAATTTAGCCAAGGGTCTTTCCAGGCACTACACTTTTCCCGGAGGAAGGGGAGAAAACAGACCTCACGACCATCACTAATTCACCCAGACAATGTCACCTAGCAAGTTCTTCCATTGTGGAGGAATTGCTGCTTCCCAGCACTCAATCTACTAAATGCAGTTGCTGGGAAACTGCTATTCCTGCTTGAGAAAGTGTGAATATCATGTTTGTTTTGCCGTGAGGATGGTGTTCCTGTTTTACTTATTTATAAACCTATACTCTGCTGCATGGTTCTGTTGACATGCAAGGCAGCTTATAGATAGCATGAGATGCCGTAAAATACATTGCAACACACACACACACCATAAAAAGTAGCCAAATGTTTAAAATATTAAGAGCATAAAAACAACACACCAGCAACAACAAAGCCCTGGAATAGAAGCAGAATCTTTAGAGATTCCCATTTATTTTACTTTGGTTTATTTTCAAGAGACGGTGGCATAAGCTTTGGTCCTTCAATATTATAAAGAGGAACTGGAGAATATGAATGCTTCACTCCTATTGCCTTCTGCACATAACTTCTTAGCAAATTTGATCCCTAAACCCCAAAATAAACTCTCTGTGGCATCTGGTACTTCCTGCACAAAGGGGAAGCAGAAGCCCATTATATGGATGAACAGCACCCTGTCTATGTTGGCATCCAAGGGGAATTCAATGTTGATAATTGCCCTGGAAATCCCCACAGCTTCAGTGGTCTGTCTGTCTGACTCAGATTTGAAGAGGGGGAAAAGAAAAAAAACAGCCATCAGGATGTCTGTATGCTACCTGCATCAGGGCACAAGCTCTTCTTCATATCTTCTGTATCAATGGTAACTTGAGAGGTTTCCAGGTCTCCCCCATCCCGACCAAAGGCAGTGTTAACCTTGCAGTGTTAACCAAAGGCAGTGTTAACCTTGCAGTGTTATGGTCACTGAGGGCTTTAACTGCACATGACATTAACTGTGTGGCCTGCTGCATTGTGTGTGGGTTTTTGGAACACAGTGCTTGGGGAAGGTGAGGTTTAACCATTTACTCTCCTGCCACAATCCTAAGAAATACTGTCCCTCAGCCTCAAAAACCTTGCTGCCTCTGGAATGCCCTGCCCACACTTTTGCAGGGTGGAAGGAGAAACTTCATACTGGTGGAGTGAATCTTTTTTTAAAAAAAGTCAGAAAAACAATATTTATTGGTTTTTAAACAAATAAAATAACCATTAAACACTTGTCTACATCTAGATAGATGTTCATCTACAGTGGTACCTCGGGTTACAGACACTTCAGGTAACAGACTCTGGTAATCCAGAAATAGTACCTCAGGTTAAGAACTTTGCTTCAGGATGAGAACAGAAATCGTGTGGCGGTGGCAGCGGGAGGCCCCATTAGCTAAAGTGGTACCTCAGGTTAAGAACAGTTTCAGGTTAAGAACGGACCTCCAGAACAAATTAAGTTCTTAACCCGAGGTACCACTGTACTGGTGTTTCTTTTATCCGTTGTCTCTAGACATACACTTACACATTCAGTGTTCCACCTTAACGTAACCTCTCCACTGAGAATATTGAGCTGTTGGAATAACAAGGTCTTGATTTTGGTCATTAACATAGTTAAAGAAGAGGAACCACATTTCTTGGAAGGAAGGATTTGGAGAAGGGGGTTGGCCTGTAACTGAGGATATAATGGAGAATACTCCATTCCAAAAAAATTGAACATGGGGGCATTCCCACCAAACAGGAATAAATGAACCAACATAAAGGGGAAGGGAGGGATTGACTGGTGTCCAGTGCCATCAGAGGATAACATAAACATTTCTTTCAACATTTCTTCCAACATAAAGGGGAAGGGAGGGATTGACTGGTGTCCAGTGCCATCAGAGGATAACCTTGGTGGAGGGACTCTTGCATCACTCCAGTGGCAGCCAATAGGAGGCTGCTTTAGCTGGGCAGAGGAACATCTCAGCCCAATCTGCCGCCACCCCGTCCAGCATGGCACAAAGCTCTTCTTTGGCTTCCTCTGCCCCTTGATTGCTTGATTGCTTCCCAAAGTAATTTAGCAATAAAAACTCGTGTAAAAACAATTTCAAATCCAATACCGGTACAGGCTGGGATAATAAAAATGTTTAATCAGTGCTATAATACTCTTTCATTTAAGTGCTATTGTGTGTGTTTTTAAGGGGGGGGGAAGGATTTTTAACACTCAGGGTTTTTTTGCACCCCTAAGTAAATTAAGTTTTGTTTCCCTCTGCCCATTTGTGGTTTGTGTCTCTGTAGTGGTGACCTCTAGGGAATGCTCCATGACCCAAGGAGGAGGAATACCAGTGCATAGGGTTGCTGGGTGCTGATTCTTTTAAAATTACACAAGTCCTCTTAAGAGACGCTTGCTGTGAAAGTTGCATGCGGCGAGAGGTGTGCTTCATCCCATTACAGGGCTGCAGTGTTAGGAATTCAGCAGCTGGTGGAATTTTCTTCTCTCTGCAGTTCTTAAATATACGGTAGTTCCTTTTAAGGGACACACTGACCAATCCTAGCTCCCCCGTTGTATACTTCAGTCCAGAGCCAACTTAACATGAAGTTATGGACTTTTAGGCTCAAATTCCATGGACTGGCTGGTGTTGTCTTCCTCCAGCATGGAAAATGAGCTGTTGTCCAGAAGCATGCATATACCATATTTATGTGAATCTAATGCTGCATCGAATCTAATATGCACCCTAATTTTCGTGACGTGATTTGGCCAAAGAAGGTGTGCATTGCCTTCGAGTAAATATGGTAGCTGCTTTTGCACATACACCAAAAGTGTGGATCTCTACACAAGGTATGAATGATCACAGAAATATATATTTCTATCCTCCAGTTCTGGCTCCTGGATTACTCAAAGAGCAATTTCTGGTTAGCTGGCACTGGCAACCCTAGGAAGTGTATGGGAAAGACCACACCAGCACTAATAGCTTTATCCACACTTCCTCTTGTTCCGCTGCTTTCCTTCTTGGAGCAGATGGCAATTTGGGCTTTCTCCAGATTGACATTTGCTCTGATTGAGTACTAAGGAGAGGGTTTTCCCCAGGAAAGGAGTGGGACAAGGAGAAACTGCTCAGACTCATGCCTAGAAAGTGTGGGTCAATTGGAAAACTGCTCTGGCCCATGTTTCTAGGCACAAGACAAGCGGAATGGTGGACGAGCCTCAATCCCTAAATTGATGGCATTCCAACAGTAATGAACACATTTAATGTTACAGCAGGCCTTTTTATTTGACTTTCCTTTGTTTCTAGCTTTTGTAGTTATATCTGTAGTTTTATTTTGCTGTGTTAGCAGGTGGTTAGTTCATGAATAAAAATAATGTGTGCACTGCACACACACATCTAGGCTGCCTGTGGAGTCCAGCCTGATTCATTATCACACTTGTCTTCTGGGTTTAGACAGTCGATAGTCCTGCCAGTGCTTATTAACTGCCTAAAACACAGGGACCCTTCACAGGCATTAGAGGAACAACTTACCTATGTAAATTTTCCCAAATCAGCAGAAGCTCTTCTTCAGGAAAGCACCACAGATCAAAAGACTGGCTATGCTAAGTCAACGAAGGATGCTGGCCATTTTCCTGTGTCAAACCACCTTACTGCCTAACATGCCTCCTTTGCAAAATGTTTTTGATGGCTTTAATCCATGGTGCCGTATTAACAGCAAGTTCCTTTTTTCCATGTCCTTGAGGGCATTTTGAACCTCAAACCAACCAAGCTGGTGAGTCTAGCCCTTCTTACGGAACTTCAGAATGCAGAAGTACCCACATCTGGTCTAAGTCACACTTATTGTGGTCTGGATGAGGCACCAAATCCTGCAGAAGTCTTACTTTAGAAAAGATATTAATACTGCCTCACTCCATGTGCCAGTCTGCTTTTTTTGGTGGGGTGGGGGACCAGGACAAGTGCCTTCCTCTTGTGCTGGGAGGAAAGGGGACTTCCTGTGCTCATTCAGTGCTTCCCATTCCTACCTTTTTGCACACTGGCCTCATGCTGACTCAGTCTTTATCAAGCCAACTTCCCCCTTCCTTCAACCCCCTGCCCCACAACAGACATATAGCGCTAGGGAATCTTAAGGCATTAAGATGTCCTGATTTTGAAGTATTGTATTTGCTCCATTGTCTAGGCCAGTGGTTCCCAAACATTTTCTCCTACCACTTGCAAGCAAGAAGGCAGGCGTGTGGCCTTGTAGGAATCAAGACTGGTTTGGCAGTGTTCCATTTGCCCTAATGGATCAGCCAAGTTTACTGCAGCCAAGTAAACATCCAAGAGATGGGGTTCCATTTATTGTACAGTAGTACATTGGTTCTCAAATGCCTTGGTATTCGAACAACTTGGAACCCAAACTCTGTAAACCCGGAAGTAAGTGTTCCAGTTTGTGAACTTTTTTTGGAAGCCGAACGTGCTTCGTTTTGAGTGCCACACTTCCGTTTTGAGCGCCACATTTCCATTTTGAGTGCCACACTTCCATTTTGAGTGTCACACTGAGGTCTGTTTGTTTTTGCGGCTCTTTTTTGGTTTTTGTGGCTGTGTGGAACCCAGTTCAGCTACTGTTTGATTGATTTGGTGACTGCAGTACATTGTTTATTGTTTTCATTTTATGGATCAATGGTCTCGTTAGATAGTAAAATTCATGTTAAATTGCTGTTTTAGGGCTTGTTTTTAGAAGTCTGGAACAGATTAATCCATTTTGCATTACTTTCCATAGGAAAGAACCAAGATATCACTGTAATAGCCAAGCAACGTGAGTTCACGTTGAGCTTATTCTCAGGCGTAAATCCCCACCCACCAGTTGAGGACCAGTCCTTTACATACCCCTTAGAAGTAATCTAGTTATAGGTTAATGCTAGAATAAGTGAGTTTGGGATCTTTTGTGTTAAGATTCTGGAAACAGGCCTGAGGGAACAACAGACCTGTGTATTGGAGTTGTTAAATTTTGGTCCTGCTTTTCTCTCAATCTGTAAATTTTCTTTATAAAGGTTTCAAGAGGTTTTTGTGGCTTGTTTTTGGTTTTTGTTTTGTAATGAAGTCATAAATCGCCTGTATTCTGATCCTTCCTTCTTAGGGAGACAATTTTATTATTTATTCTCAGTTCCTGAGAGTGAAATAATTTAGTCTCCCATATTGACTACTACTGCAGCTAGCCCATCTGAACTGTGGTGTTCCTTTTCAGAAGCCTTGAATGAGGAGACTGACAGATGGGAGCATGATAGCTGGAACACGTTATCTCTCTTCATGTGCCGTATTAAGATTGTCCCAAGTTCTGAAAGCACAAATTATTATAAAAATGAAACCATGACCTTTGTTAGCTCAAGAGCAGCAAAAGCATGAATGACTACTTATTCAGTCATTTGTAGCATCTTCAGTAGAGACAGGCTGCAAAATGTGTAACATGAAACCTAATCAGAAGAATTGTTCGATCCTCAGTTGTGTTGAGTTCTACACTTCTCTTTTTGACCTAATATGTATCTTTCAGACCAGATTCTGCCATGTTCATTTCCCTATCAAAACCAATTTAACCTTGCACCAGGTGCAGGAAATGGAGTGATGGTAGTTTGCTTCAATACAGAAATTATTTTCATGTTTGCTTTTAGTTGATTTTGGCCAACATCCTACAAAGCCATGTCCATATGCAGCTGGTGGTGTCTTTGAAGTTAACACGGCTGAATAAGCAAGCTTATTTTAAGCTGAATAGCAACTTGCCAGTTTGGCCATGAACAGAAACTTCAAAGATGATTTCTGGCTGCACATATACATATCTCCTGTCATATGCACATGCACTTTGTACGATTGGACAACTATGACTTTTTTTAAACTCCTTGTGCCAAGCCTAGAACAACAAATAAACTCACTAAGAGAGATATACCGTACAGTGGTGCCTCGCAAGACGAAAAGAATCCGTTCTGTGATTCTCTTCGTCTAGCGTTTTTTTCGTCTTGCGAAGCATGCCCATTGACGGATTAGCGGCTTTTAGCGGCTTATCTGCTTATCGGATCAGCTGACAAGCGGCTTAGCAGCTTAGAAAAAGGGGGGAAGGAAAAAAAAAACCGCAGGAACTCGCAAGACATTTTTGTCTTGCGAAGCAAGCCCATAGGAGACTCGTTTTGCGAAGCACCTCCAAAACGGAAAACTCTTTCATCTAGCGAGTTTTCCGTCTTGCGAGGCATTCGTATTGCGGAGCACCACTGTACATTAACTGAAAGCATGCTTCCATACATGGACCTTTAAACCAGTGCAAAGTGCAGTTCACACGCAGTCTTGGTGTCTGGTTATACACATGGTGGGGCACATAAATTTGGGCTTGCACAATATTCATATACCATGAAAAAGTGTGCCTGGGTTTTATAAGCAGGGCCTGCACTTGTATTTAGGCACACAGATCCCAGTTCTCTGTTTACATTAAGGGTTCTATGCATGGTCAAAGGCCATGCACAAGCCTGAAACTGGTTCTTCTATTACATATATATAATCCGCACACTTAGGTTGTGCATTAATCGTCCCAGGGTCAATGCAGAATTTCACACTTTATTGATAAAAGCTATACAGAGACATACGTTTGCCAACACTATTTTAATAGTTTTCTTCTTCTGAACGTTGGCTTAACTTAGCTTTAAAAAAAGACATACGTGCAAGGAGTGGGTACTGCTTATGCAAAATCAGAGGCTACTAGATGCAAAAGAAGTATACTGATATGCTATGTCACATTAAAAACATAAGATGGGGATAAGAATCAGTAGTGTGTGGCACCGACTTTATGGAACAAGATCTTCACAGAAAGACTGCTAAGGAAGATGCTAATCAAGCATATTGACTTCAGTCTTGGTGTTATGGAGTCCTCTTCTCACACAGCCTTCTGCCTGCTATGGCAGGCAGGACTGCAGCTCCTCTTCAAAGCTAGGTTTGTGTATGCTAGTGGTCTGCAACACTAGGCAGGTGTTGTTAAACGGGCTGCTTTTTCTAGATCACAAACTGGCAATCCCTTGACTTCAACTGATGCCATTTCCTTTCCAATGGTGGCACAAACTATAGTGTGTGCCTATGCAGCTTCCAGGCTACTTAGTATTTTAGTTAATGTTCCATTTAACAAAAGTACTAAAAGACTCTCGAACTCAGGACGCAAGGGAGAAACGTGCCAAGACGAAGGCATGCTTGGCAAATTCACACTGTGTTCAACTCCCGCCCAGACACCAATGTCCCCACTGTGGAAGGACGTGTGGATCCAGAATTGGCCTCCACAGTCACTTACGGACTCATTGTTAAAACCGTGTTTATGGAAGACAATCTTACTCGGCTACAAGTGATCGCCAAAGAAGAAGAAAGAAGAAGCAATAACAACACTCGGCCCCTGTTTGATTTGCCAGCAGCTGGTATGCAGAGACAAACTAGGCATGCTGATCCTAAACCCATCCAGTAAAAAGTAATCCTGTTGCTTTAAGTAAGACTTCATTTCAGGTAAGTGAGTAAGGAGACCATCTTACAGCACCAACACAGGCAGATTCAGCTACCCACCCACCTACCTGCTTTGATCTAGCTGCATATACCCCAAATACAGAGGCAACATTCATAGATAGCATCATAAGAGTTGGGAAGGGGTCCCGTGTGTCATCTAGTCCAACCCTGGAAGGAATTTCAGCTAAATCACCCATGGCAGATGGCCATCCAACCTCAGCTTAATCCTGTAGCAAGAAAAGGCCACATATAAGGTACGCTTATATGCAGATGACACAATCTTGATGGCAGAAAGTGAGGAGGAATTAAAGAACCTTTTAATGAGGGTGAAAGAGGAGAGCGCAAAATATGGTCTGAAGCTCAACATCAAAAATACGAAGATCATGGCCACTGGGCCCATCACCTCCTGGCAAATAGAAGGGGAAGAAATGGAGGCAGTGATTTTACTTTCTTGGGCTCCATGATCACTGCAGATGGCGACAGCAGTCACGAAATTAAAAGACCCCTGCTTCTTGGGAGAAAGGCGATGACAAACCTAGACAGCATCTTAAAAAGCAGAGACATCACCTTGCCAACACAGGTCTGTATAGTTAAAGCCATGGTTTTCCCAGTAGTGATGTATGGAAGTGAGAGCTGGACCATAAAGAAGGCTGATCGCCAAAGAATTTATGCTTTTGAATTATGGTGTTGGAGGAGACTCTTGAGAGTCCCATGGACTGCAAGAAGATCAAACCTCTCCATTCTGAAGGAAATCAGCCCTGAGTGCTCACTGGAAGGACAGATCCTGAAGCTGAGGCTCCAATACTTTGGCCACCTGATGAGAAGAGAAGACTCCCTGGAAAAGACCCTAATGTTGGGAAAGATGGAGGGCACAAGGAGAAGGGGACGACAGAGGACGAGATGGCTGGATAGTGTTCTCGAAGCTACCAGCATGAGTTTGACCAAACTGCGGGAGGCAGTGGAAGACAGGAGTGCCTGGCGTGGTCTGGTCCAGGGGGTCACGAAGAGTCGGACACGACTAAACAACAACAACAAGGTACACTGCGTATACTCAAAGGCAGCTCCGTTCCTCAGAGTGACTCTTCACGCCCCAGCCCTGAAATGACGCTGAAAACGGTGCTCCTGGGGTTCAATTTAAGCCCCAGTATCTCGGAGCCAATAGCTCCCCCTGCTTCTCCAGGCCGGCCCGCTAAGGCTTCTCCCTACTGCCTCGCTGGGCGCGCAGCGGCCTCCTCCTCCTCTTCCCTCCCGTCACGTAAGCGGCAGTGCGTCACGTGCCTGGAGCCGGCATCGGCGCGAGGGGGGGGCCGGAGGCAGAAAGCCCGGCCTTGTGTCGCTCGGACGTGCTCGCGCCATGCTGCTGCCGTTGCCGCTGCCGCTTCCCGGCGGCCGTTCCTCCCCGCCGAGGCCGTCCTCGCTCCCGCCCCTCCTCGCCCTCCTCCTGCTCGCCCTTCTGCCGGGCCCCGCGCGGCCCATCTCCTTCCAGCTGCCGGGCAAGGCCCGCAAATGCCTGCGCGAGGAGATCCACCGGGACATGCTCGTCACCGGCGAGTACGAGGTCGTCGCTCCGCCGGGCTCGTCGAGCGGCCCGTCCGCCAACCTCAAGGTGCAGAGGGGAAGCGGGGGCTTCGCGCGGGAGGGACACCGGGAGGCTGACCCAGAATAGGCAGGCAGCGCCCCCACCCCCCGCCCGTGTTATTCACAGCGCGCCGTGAGAGGGCGGGGAGCCGCGGGCGGAGGCGTTGCGTAGGCCTTGGGGCGCTACCGGCGGCTCTGCTGCCTTCCAGGCCCTTCCCTTGTAAGGACACGTCAGCTTTGCGCGGCTCTCCTGATAAGGCCGAAAGGCGGAAGGCGGAACTAGGCCTCAGCTCCAGGCCCTCCTCTGCTCTCTTGAGGAAACACTCTTCCGTGCCTCGTACCCACGACAGCTCTTTTAACTTCCCATGTCTTCCCCACCCCCGCCCTCGCAGAGTTTTGCCCTCCTTAGTACAAGTTACAGGTAGGTAGCCGTGTTGGTCTGCCATAGTCGAAATGAAATAAAATTTCTTCCAGTCTCTAAGGTGCTAGTTCCTCCTTAGTACAGTAGTCCTTTGCTTTTGAGCATACAGCCCATAGTCAGAGGGGGCTGTTGCATCCTCAGAATAAGAAGTGGACTGAAGAACTCCATCCCAAGTTTCAAGAGGAGGAAAGCATTCCCACCCGCCACCATGAAACAGAAAACAAAGAGAGTGGTTGTTAGGCTGCCAGGTGATGGAAAGATGAATTCCAGTGATGAAATGGTGCAACAGTTTGTAGTTTTCATGACAGCAGTGATGCTACCAAGACAGGTGTATCCCCATGCTGTGAAAAGTCAGGGCTCTGTGACACGCTGTTCAATATTCCCCAGGCGCCAGGTCCGTTTTGCTATTGGGGTGAGTCCAATGTGGTGGAGATTTCTTGCCAGGTTGGCAACTGGCATCTCCATCAAGCCTGCTGATTCAGGCGCAGCAAAAGACACGTCTTGTGCTTCTGCGCTGCTGCGTGAATCATGGACCCCTTCCTGGGCATCTTAGTCCTCCATTGTCACATCAAGGAAAGTAAGTGCAGGGCTGAGTACAGATATATCTGACTGTCCCACAGCTTTTCCACAGGCCACACAAATGGAACTCACTGACCACAATTAAAAAAACCTCTGCCTTAGTACATAGTTAATACCATTTCCACTGTGTATGTTTCTCCTCACATACTGGGACAAGTAAATTGTGGTAAGAGTAAGCTATAGTCAAGCAGTGTAGTTGAGATCATAGAATTGTACCATTCAAAGGGACCTTGAGGGTTATCTAGTCCTACCTGCTAGCAAATAGACGTTCTGTTGTGGTGGCCACAACTTAGGCTTAAGGTGCCATTTAGCGCCTAGCTTCTATATCTGAGTTTCTAACACTGCTGTGACATTCTGATATTAGATTTTGCAGCTGCTTTTGAATATAAGACCAGAACAATTTGTTACAAAGCATATGGAACAGCCCCATTTTGAGCAATCATCCTGGTACCAAAAGAGTTAAACTTGGCCCATGTTCAGTTATTGGTACGTTGTGTGTTCCCATAGGGTTAGATAGTAGCCAATAATGTAGGGCCCTTGAAAAATGGCTGTTGGTTTTCAGCAGCAACCCCAGGTTATTTCTTGTGTTGATCTGTCCTAATTGACCAAGAAAAGGATTTTGCTTTGGTCTTGGATACCACGCAGTATGACCAGTCTGGGGAAGAATAATTGCAACTACTAGAGTGACGTGTCAGTTTTGGGATACACGGTCTGTTACATGCAACAGAGACTGCATTCCTAACCACCCTTCCTCTGGAATAAATCACACTGAAGTTGTGGGACTTATTTATGTCTGAGTCAGCATGCATAAAACAAGCAGAAAGGCCTGTGGCCCAGGTTTCTGTATATTAGTGGTGGGTAGATTTCATGCTGGCAGGATCTCCTTTGCTTTATTACTAGAATACTAACAGCCACCAACCAAAGCCAGGTGCAAAATAGTGGCTAAAGAGGCAATGTGCTTTTGAAATAAATGAAGAGGGTGTAACCCTGGAATTTGTTTTCGTTCCACAGCTTTCCTGTCACACAAAAAACCATTATTGGTTTCTAATATTCCCTTCATCATAGTAGTCTAATTTAGAGGAAATTAGGGACAGGTTGGTGTAATGGTTAGACTATGACCTGGGAGACCAGGGTTCGAATCCCCATTCAGACATGAAGCTCAGTGGATAACCTTGAGCCAATCACCATCTCTTAGCCTAACCTACCTCACAGGGTTGTTGTGAGGATGAAATGGGGAGGAGAACCATGTATACCACCTTGAGCTTGGAAGATAAAGGTGGTATATAAATGTAATAAATACGTGTCGGAAGGCACCCTGAATGTGATCTCACCCAGCCCCTGTTCAGTGCAGGTTCTGTTACAGAAGGTGTAACTACAGCATCCCTGACAGATAGCTCTCCACCCTCTGTTTAACTATCCCAGTGAAAGAGAGCCCATCTGAGGTAGTCTGTTCCCTTTTATAACAACAGATAACATAAGACGAGTCTGTTGGGTCAGACCAGTGGCCCAGCTAGTCCAGCATCCTTATCTCACAGTGACTGACCAGATGCCTGTGAGAAACCTGCAAGCTAGACTCGAACACAACAGCACTCTACTCACCCATGATTCCCAGCAACAGATATTCAGAGGCATAATGCCTCTGACAGTAGAGGTAAAACATGGCCAACCATGGCTTGTAGTTGTTGTTAGCCTTGTTTTCCATGAATTTGTCTAATACAGTACTCTTTTAAAGCTCTTAGTGTGTGGAAGTTAGCTGAAATTTGCTTCCATGGAATTTTCACCTATTCCTTTTAATCCTGCCCTGTGAAGCAACAGAGAAGAAAAGTATTCTTCATCTTTTCATGACAGCCCTTCAATATATTTAAAGACCATCATCACATTCCTCCTCCCTCCCTTTCCATCTTCTCTAGGCTAAACACCCCCTAGTTTTTCAACCATTCATCATAAGACTTGGTTTCCGGGTTCCTCACCATCCTCTTTTGGACAAATGCTTCCTGCTGTGGAAGTTCTTAAGATGTCAGAAGGATTCTGGGAATTAAAATGTATTTTTAAAAATTAGTTGTATCTCTTGTAAAAAGGCACTTGCTTCATAGGTGGGTGGATTCTGCCCCCCTGCCCCAGTTCTGATGTTAGTTTTATACAAGTACTTTTTACACCATTTTGTCTGGTGTCCATTTGCCCCCGTTCCTCTCTCTGTGTGTATGCTTTCCTTCGTGAGACTTAGAAACAAAAAATTGTAAACATATAAAAATTAAACAGCCTGCTTATGAAAGTACCGTATTTTTCGTCCTATAGGGTGCACCGGCCCATAAGACGCACCTCGCTTTTTGGGGGGGGATATGAATTTAAAAAAATTATTCCCCCCCCCCCGCAGCTGCAGCCCCAAGCCTTGCGCACACCTGCCCGAAGCATGGGGCGCCCTCCAGAGGGCTCCCTGTGCTTCGGGCTGCAGGCTGCCGCCCCAAGCCTCGCATGCCCGGCGGGAGGTGCCGCTGGGCACGCAAGGCTTGCGGACACCCGCCTGAAGCACGGGGAGCCCTCTGGAGGGCGCCCTGGGCTGCAGGCTGCTGCCCGCAAGCCTTGTGAGCCCGCGGGAACTCCCGCTGGGCTTGCAAGGCTTACGGATAGCTTCCTGAAGCCTGGAGAGCTAGAGGCATCTGTGCGCACCGACCCCTCTCACTCTCCAGGCTTCAGCGAAAGCCTGCATTCGCCCCATAGGACGCACACACATTTCCCCTTCATTTTTTGGAGGGGAAAAAGTGCGTCCTATGGGGCGAAAAATACGGTACATTTTTCAGAAGTGCAGCACTACACATGTACTTGCGGGTTGGGTGGGTGGGAGTTGGATGCTACTACACAATGGCTGCTTTCACCCATAAATGCTACAGAGCATGAATTGTCCTGTAAATTAGCAAATCAGCCATGACTTGTTTCTCCAAAGCTTGGTTTGTTTTCCAACTATTCTTGCCTTGAGGCTCTGTAGCTTGGAATGGGGTTGGCAAACAATTAATGGTGAAGCAAAGCTGTTGGGTTTAGACATAATATAGACCAAAATATAGTTAGAATCATAGAATTGTAGAGTTGGGACCCCAAGGGCCATCGAGTGCAATGCCCTGCAATGCAAAAATTTTGCCCACAGTCTGCCCTGGGTAGGCTCGAACCACAATCCATCTGGTTAACAGCCACACACACACACCCATTGTGCCAAAGGAGTTGAAACACGCCATGTTTCACATAGTTTATGGCTAGCAAACAAACCACCATGAATACACTGGACTGGGTTCAGACATCCAAACAAACCACAATTTGACTAAACAAACCATCACTTAGCATTAATTACCTAAAACTTCTGTTAATGATGCCTGTGTTTCACCCCCACCCAAATACTCATTATCCAGGAGTAGTCTAGCATGCTGGTCAATGAAGTCTTAACTTAGTTTGAGATTGTACATTAAGCATTCCTTCCCCCAGAAGGCCACACTGATGTAATAGGGTGTTATATGCCAGGGTCCTGACTTTGGCAATTGATGTAATAACTACAGAACAAATATCCTCTGCTCCAGGCATGTAAAGATCTTCTCTGAGGCCTGGGGTGGGAGTCTTGTTAGAATAAAGTTATAAATTCAAGCAAAAAAGCAGTTGGTCTCTGGTGGGGACCCCCAGCTTGCTTACCCCTTCAAGGCCTGGGGCAAGTGTACCTGGCTGCCCCCACGTCTACATGGGCCTGCTCTGCTCATCCAGAATAAAAAGTTTTAAAGTCTGGGTTTTTTTGACCAGCTGCTCACATTAGCACCTTAACTTGTCAGGCTAGACAAGTTATTAATGATCACACATTAGTTTATTTTCCAGAGATAAAATTCTGCTTGAAGACCTTAGTCTCAGATCAGCTGTTGACTGGGATTTATCATTTGCAGTTAACAGTGATTCTTTGTCATGCCATTTTCACGTGTTTTAATGGCTCATCACTGTGGTGCTTGCTCTCTGATCATGACATCCCATAATTAACAGTTAGGCTTTCCGTTCTGGAAGAATGTACCCAATGTGCTAGCTGGTTACGTAGTGGAGGTTCTTTAATGGCTCTCATCCTACTTGATCTCAGTCTCGTGTGGGTGCTTATTGTTCAGGCTGGCAGTATGGGGAGAAAAGCTGTGTTTGTGAAGGATGATGATGTTACTGTGCATAATGCCAGAGTATTGTGGTGGAACATTCCCCCCTCCCTGAATGGCTGCTCCCCCACAATTGTGTAGGCTGACTTTTAAGCAGTTTGCCCATACTAGGTATACTTAGGGCAACGTGCCTGGCAGCATGTAGGCAACTATCTTGTTGTGCCAGATGAAGAGAAAAGTAGAGCTGGCATAATATATTTTTGGACGTGGCCCATCTAATGGTGGAAAGGAACTAGTTTGTGTGTGCATGCATCAGTCACTTCTTTATGGAAGAACCATGTTTAAGGAGAAGCTATTACTGCAGTAAACAAGGCCTCACATGGCTTTTAACATGCTCTCATGGGGCCTTTAAAGCTTGCTTTATTTTATGTTTGCTTCTTTGGCAGTGGGGGAGCATACAAATGCGCTGTCTCCTAGAGCTATTAGTTACGCAATTATAAATTATGCAATTATTGTCTGGTCACTGTAAACCCAAAACTTGTCCTACTCAGAGCTGCTGATAATGTATGTTTTGTAAAGTGAATGAGTTCATCCCTCCCCCCCCCCCCATTCCCACATCTTCTTCTGGCTTTTGTTTTTAGTGGATGGTTTTATGGGAAAGTCTTCAACTTAACATGCCAGAGGCTAATAATGGAGACAGTATAAATGAATTTGAAATTAAAATTTTAGCAAAAATCTCTTCACCTACGGTGGGGACAACCTGTGGTGGGGACAAGGAAAGCACAGAAGTCAATTGCCCAAGTGTTCTAGGAAGATCTTTGTCTTCTCTTCCTCCCCCTCCCATAAAATTTAACATAGAACTTGGATGTTAACTACTTTGCCTCTCTTATTTTTCATATTTCCTACAGATTACTGACTCAGCTGGGCATATTCTCTATGTCAAGGAGGATGCAACTAAGGGCAAATTTGCTTTCACCACGGAGGATTACGACATGTTTGAAGCCTGCTTTGAGAGCAAGCTCCCTGTGGGTAAGTGTGCTAGTCCCTGTTTGGTGCTCCTGGTATGCCTCTTCTCTACTTTCTCAGCCATCTCTTGTACGAGCCATTTAAAAGGGTAATGTTGAGCAAGGGCCAGGGGTATCTGCTTTGCCAAGTGTTTTGAGGTCTTCTGGACTGAGAGAGAACATTTAATCCCAAGGGAGTCAGTTCCTAAAATTACTAATGAATGCCAGTTGTTGCATTCCTTCCCAGAAGTGTTTGCATTTGAGCAGTGCTGAAATCACAATTGCCCACCCAAAGGAAATTTTATAATCCAGAATGAGACACAAGGAAAACAGGATCATAGAAGAGGACTGGTTGGCTATGACAGAAGTCTTATGAGTCTCTTCATGAAAGAAGTGCTTTGCTGTCTTCCACAGCAGATAGAGATGTGCAGTTACTGGAATTTTAATTAGGAGAGGGCCCAAATTCTCCACACTGTAGCCTATACACACCTGACATTGAGAGGGCACGGGCACAACCAACTGTTCCCAGCCAGTAAACAGAGAGGGGAAAGGAAGAAACACAGACACTGCAGTTGATTCTCCTTTCTGCTTCAGGTAGAAATTAACACCATTGTTCCCTATTCATATGAGACATCCATGAGGGATTCCACCATCTGTACACTGAATTTTCTGTACAAGAGACAAGGGAGTACTAAATTTGGTCTTTATCATTCCCTCACTTAGCTAATACTCTTTCTGTGCTGTGTGGTTCCTCAAAGCCAGTGTTAAGTCTTATTGTTCCCTACTCTATTGGTCCATGCACCCCTGCTTGTTCACTTTCCACTTCTTGGAGATGGAACTCAAAGTCTCTTCATTAATCAGTTCCTAGCATCTCTAAACCAGCCAGAAACCCTTTTCTTGTAGAGACGTGGCACTTAGTTATAATGACCGAGGGCCCGTTGCATTGGTATATTCTATCACAAGAGGAAGAAGGGGAAGTGTGCAGGACGTTGATTATGTACCCAGATCTTGAGGGCAATTGCTTAACAAGTCTTAGAGCTGACATTTCCTTTGGGAGTGACGCATTTGCCCCTCTTCCTCATGAAGATTTGGGTTGAAGTTTAGGGCAAATAGTCCACAACACCTCCAGGCATATTTAATGCTGCTTCTCAACACAAATGGACAGTGGTCATCTTGTTGAGATTCAAGGGAGCTTCCTGCTTCCACTGTCACTGTTGGAACTTCTAGGTCATATATATGTCTTCTGTGCTATGAGCCCATGATGTACTTAGGTGGGACAGTCTCAATGTTCTGAATCTCAGAGATTTATTTATTTGTTAATTTTATGCCCTTCCGTTCCACAAGTTAGCAGTAATACAAGTGCAACAAAATATTAAAAATACAGTCAAACAGCATTAAAAGTTTTTAAAAAACACTTAAAAACAAGCAGGTGAATCAAAAGACTTGTTAAAACCAGCTAACAACATACTTACCAGTGAGCATATGTGTTATGGCCTTTCTAAATGTAAAAATACCTCTGGTCTACCAACGGAGGTCTATACTAGAAAAACTATGTTGGAGTGAAATTCACTACTGTTTTTAGGGGAAGAGTATATTCCTTGGCCAAAGTTGTATGCTTTCTGAGAACAGAATAATATAGGTGTGGGATTTTATTAGAATACTTTTTAAATACGTTAATCTGATTACATGGGTGACGTAAATGTAACAGCATCATAAATGGGAGATAGACCTAAGTAGGCGCTTTAGTGCTATTCAGTAGCATCAGCAAAATCGTGTGTAAGGCTCCTAAAGTGGAGCCTCATGACTAAACTCTAGGCTTTAAATTTAATATATTTTTAAATGATTCAAGAGTAAAGACAATCAGAGATGGTAGGTTGCATTAAAAATAAAAGATTAGCAAAATACCCTGTATTGACAAGGAAGGATCTCAGGACACTATTCTGAGCAGTGTCCATCAAAGGCAGATGGGGACAAAGCAGCTATGTGTTCTGTTGAGGGGCTCTGAGAATACAAAAATTTAGTCAGGTTTGTCAGATTCTCCCTGTATGCATGAATGGTGTTGTTTAGCCTACCAAGGAAGGTTTTAAGAGGTGTAAATTTGAGGAGATATTTCTCCCCCCCCCCTCCCAGACACACTGTGTGGAAACATGCAAAACTTTAGTTATGTGATTGCTAGCTTTGGGGGTTATGCCTTAATAGTTTATTGTGCAGAAAAAGGGGAAGAGGTTGTTACAGACTGTTTTTGCCTTTTGAAGGATGTTGAATTGTCTGTCTCCCAAGATAACTAACGGCAGCATCCTGTTGGTAGTTCCTATTACCAGCACAATGCACTGTAGTAGAGTGCCCCTAAACAAATAATCTCTATACTTATTTGTATTATTAGATTATTGGCATTAAGAAGTTTAGACATGTTTTCTGCAGAGTAGCTGAGGACCCTGTGGCAGTCAATGGCTGTAGGGTTTTAGCTGCCTTGAGAAGGCAGAGCTGCAACATTTGGGCGGTTGGGCCAGGTGAGGCCTGAGCAACTGTGATTTCTCAAGCACTTGGCCACAAAAATGAGGAAGAGGAAGCGAAAGGCACAGCTTTTTGCGCAGGGACCCCAGTAGAGGGAAGAGCTGCCTTGCAAGACTCAGGGAGATCCCCATTGTGAGCGCTAAATTGTTATCCCAGAGCTCTTCCCTTGCGTCACACATTCTGCTTTGGGGGCAGCACACAGTTGTACTTGTGTAATTCTATGCTTGTAACAATAAAATAATAAAAAAAATATTATTTATATTCCACATATCTGACTGGGTTGCCCCAGCTACTCTGCTTCTTGTATTGTATGTGGAAGCTTGGAATATATTGCATGTGTTACTCACTTGCCTTATTGCTACAGTGGTGTCTCGCAAGGCAAAAAGAATCCATTCTGTGATTCTCTTCGTCTAGCGGTTTTTTCGTCTTGCGAAGCAAGCCCATTGACGGATTAGCGGATTAGCACTATTAGCGGCTTTTAGCGGCTTATCTGCTGATCGGATCAGCTGATAAGCGGCTTAGCGGCTTAGAAAAGGGGGGGGGGGAAACCCTGCAGGAACTCACAAGGCATTGTCGTCTTGCGAAGCAAGCCCATAGGAAATTCGTTTTGCGAAGCACCTCCAAAACGGAAAACCCTTTCGTCTAGCGGGTTTTCCGTCTTGCGAGGCATTCATCTTGCGGGGCACCACTGTATTTTGTATCCTCCACACCAGAATGACTTTTAATGATCTACTATGTAAAAATTAATTCTCCATAAGTATTACTATTGTTTTTTTACAACAAGCACATGTTGAAAGTCTAACCTGGAACATTCCTTTCATTCTCTTGTTCACCCTTTATTTATTTATTTATTTATCTATTTATTTTGCTGTTAAAAGTGGAAGACTTTGTTAAAAAGGTCCTTCCCACAGGACCCATAACCAGAAATTGTTTTCTAACCAACAAACCTTAAGTGACTTTTTTGAATGAGAGTCAGACATACTTCATAACATTGTGCAACCAAAACAGTCTTAATTTTATTATGAGCTTAGATTTAGTCCAATTCTCTAAGCAGATACTGTACTGAGACTAGATGTTGCTGGATTCTTGGTTCTGATCTGAGGAACAACTTTGCAACTAAAAGTGCATGATCTGTAGGTTGCCTTGTTGCCGTGTAAATAGTTATCCCATATTGATTTTTATATGGTTCATCAGTTCCAGACTGTTAAGCATTTGGCTAGAATGTTGTACAAACAATTTTTCATATAAAACCTGCATTAGCAGTGATTCCTGCATTTCAGGAGATTGGACTAGATTATCCTTGGGAGGTCCCTTCCAACTCTACAGTTGTGTGATTCTATGGTTCTAAGGGAGATTGTAGAATCTACAGTTGTGTGGTTTATGTTTTTAAGGGAGATGGTTTTAAGTTTTAAGGGAGACTAGAATGTGTAATAGTGGCATGGAAAACACTTTATCTTCTAAAGTCGAAGTGACCATTTGGTTTTTTATTACACGTTCCAGCCTGTCAAGTATATTTTACTTGCTTATTCTCACTTTTATCATGAACATTTTCCCCCCTAAGCAAAGAATATATATCATCACTTGGATTTTTTTTAGTCCGTGTGGTATTGATTTCTGTATTTTCTCTACCTTTGAAGTCATTTGGGGTGCTTTGTCATTTCTCTTATTTAAAACATTTGTATGATGCATATCCAACATGAGTTCTAAGCACTTTTAATTTATTATCCTGACAATTCTTACTTTTATGTTACAAGTTAGGCATATAGTCCATATGCTGTTCTTCCTGTCTTCCTGTCATCTCAGTGTAAGGACCCAAAGCTTTACCAGGGTTTCTGCAAGTTATGGACATTCCTCATAATCCTGTGCATTTTTATTCACAAGTCCATGCTGAGTTCACTCATGTCACTGAAATTAGTATTTTTCAAATTCACTGTGTAAACTAGTTTCCATGGCTATAGCAGAAATTCAAAGCCTGCATAAAAACTGGAAACAATGATTCTTGTGCCATGTGTAGCAGGGGACTGCCTTGCTCATTTACCATTATGAAAACTACATATATTTATGGCATCTTGGAAGTTGTCAGGAGCAGCACCATGGAAAGTACTTGTGTTTCTATCCAGTGAAGAAGAGCATTTCTCTTCCCTACCCCCACATTGCGTTTCATATACTGTGCTGTGCTGCCACCTACCTGTGAATTAGGACACTGAAATAAGTCTATCTTCGTTGGCAGAATCATAGAAGAAGGGTGGGTATATAAAAATATAAGAAATGCCCGCTGGATTAGGCCAGTAGTCCATCTAGCCCAGCCTCCTGCTCTCACTCTGGCCAACCAGGTGCCTGTGGCAAACCTGCAAGCAGGATTTAAGCTCCAAAGTACTCTCTCCTCCTGTGGGAACCAGCAGTTGCCCACTGGCTGCATGAAGTTGGCAGATAGGATCCAGAAACTGCTGGTGACCATTCTTTAAAGGTACTGCAACAATGCCAACACCTGGTCCCTTCCCTGTTTCATGGAGGAGGTGGGACCACAGCCTAATGTATCTGATCCCAGTAGTAGAACAGTGTTAGAAACTCAGGTGTATAAGCTATCCCCAAATGGCAGCTTAAACCTAGGTTACAGCTGCCACAGCAGAATGCCTAGGCACCATTTTCCCCCCAGTGGGATTTTGTCTTACTCTTATTATTTCATTTCTATACCGCTTCATATTTTAAAGGGGGGAAATCTCAAAGCAAAGCAGTTTACAACACATCAAAACATCAAATAAAACAATCCTGAATAAAACAAATTCAAGCTTCAAGGAAAATATTTCAGATCCTTCTCTAAGTGACATTTTGCTTTCCCCATATTTATTTACCTGCTTAGTTTTATATAGTTGTCCCATAGCAGAAGTTAGGGTTACCATATTTCAAAAAGTGAAAATCTCGACGGAAAATTTGTTGAGCAAAATTGCAAAGAAATTGGATGTTTTTGAGCTATTTCTGAGGGAAATCTGCAAAAGGACACTGCCGATTTCCCCAGACATTTCGCCAATTTCTGCCCAGACACTGCTCTCGGCTGCAGTGTTCTGGGAAATTCAAGGCATATGGCAAACCCTACAGAAGTACTCTAGGAGGCCAGTGTGGTCTAGTGGTTAGAGTGTTGGACTAGGACCTGGGAGATCAGGGTTCAAATCTCTACCCAGTCATTAAGCTCCCCAGGTGACCTTGAGCCAGTCACAGCCTCTTAGCCCACCTCACAGGGTTGTTGTAGGGATTAACTGAGGAGAGAAATGAACCATGAACTCCTTGGAGAAAGAGGTTGGGATATAAATGCAATAAACTAGTTTTTCTGCTTACCCGCTTATGAAAGCTGGAAGGGAAAGCCAGATGGAGATGTCAGTTGCCAACCTGGCATCCAGAGATCTCCACGTGGTCACAATCGGACCTGCACCAGTTGCAAAATGGGTCTGGTGTTTGGCTAATTTCTAATGTAGTAGAGGTGCATGTACTAGCTAGGGGTCTTTGGTGGATAGGGAGTTTGGTTAGCTAGCTTTTTTTTAAGTTTGGGGAAGGCAGGCTGTGTGCATATGTTGCAAAACAGGGGATAGTTCCTTAATTTTTTTTAAATGGAGGAGGAGGAGAACAACCTCATACTATTTTCTCCAGTGTTTTCGTTGCCTGTCATGCTGAATGCAAACACCAGAATGACAAACTGATTGGCTGGATCATGGGCTCTTTATTATGTCCTGAGCTTGTTTTAAGATATCTGTTACCTTAAGTAATGCTGTGTCTGACATAACATGACCCAGTTGATACTGTGCCATACTTCTTCCATTTGGCATAACTACAGTTTCGTAACCCCACTTAAAATCCTTTAATCCCATGCCCTTAAAAGTAATGGGTCAAAAAACAGCTGATCTGGGATTGGCAGATTAACAAAGAAAGAGAATTACTTCAAAGTAGAAATAGTAAGAAGCAATTATTCCCTTCGTCCAAAATAGCCAAATTTAAAAAGTGTATTCAAAACATTTCTCTTTTCTGACCAAGCTGACAAATGCAGCTTTCTTACGCATGCATATTCAGGAAGCAAGTCCCAATATTATCAGTGGGTCTTACTCCCAGGTAAGTGTTTATAGGAATGTGAGTAAGACCCATAAACTGGGGTGACTTATTTTGAAGTAAACATGCAGAGGGGTTGTTCACAGCATAGCTCTGAGCTTAAGGCAGATGGTCATATTCTTTCTTCCCTCCTTCAATCTGGTCTACCTTGCTAGGTCCAGAACCTATTATCAGTGATGAGAACATAATTATCTAGGAACAGAGAGCCTGAGGGAAAAAATGCATGCAGTTCTACCTCCCTTTTTTTCTTAAGAGATAAATAGTTGTACTTTGGGTCACTGCAGTTTAAGAAGGATATCAGCAAACTGGAATGTATCCAGAGGAGGATGGCAAAGATGAAGAGGGGCCTGGAGATAAAGTCCTCTTTGGGAAGGTTGAAGGACTAGGGTATGTTTAGCCTTGAGAAGAGATAAGTAAGAAGGATTGTGCCATTCAGATACTTGAGGAGGGCTATCACATTGTTCAGTGTTTCTCAAACTTTCTTCTCTGGGCCACACTTTCTGAATATAAATTTGCTCACACCACACTGAATTTTTTTTATTGATAAGAAATACATCGGGAAACAAAAAGAAACAACTCCTGGCAGTGCTTGATTTATAACACAGGACACAACTATTTTGTAATTGCCATCCTCTCCTGCCTCACCAGTGTAGCGCACTACACCCTTTGAGTACCACTGACATAGATGATGGAGCAAATCTATTTGGTGGTGTCCTAGAGATCAGACTCCAAAACAAGTAGCTAAAATATAAAGTATTCTGTCTAAACATTAGGAAGAACTTCTAAACAGTATAAACTGCTACCATTATCATCGTAATATAGTAGACTTGTAAGTTGCTTAATACACAGAGGTTTCCAAACAAATTGAAACATACCGTATTTTTCGCTCTATAACACGCACCTGACCATAACATGCACATCGTTTTTAGAGGAGGAAAAAACATTCTGAATGAAACAGTGGATGTATCATTTTTGTGCTTCATGCTGTGGCCACAGACATGTGATCTGATGGTGAATTTGGGGTGACCCAATGCTAAAATCCTGAGAATTCCTGTGGATCCATGCTTTGTAACCACATTTTTGCACCACTGCAGCCCCAGGCAACAGTGGGTGCGTGATTTTTCTGGTGCAGGCTGTAGCCATGGACATGCTATGTGATCTGATGGTGAATTTGGGGTGACCCAATGCAAAGATCCTGAGGCTCCATATGGATCTATGCTTTGTAACCACATTTTAAGTGGGGAGCGAAGGAAAAACAAAGAAGGGACATGAGAGGGGTGTGCAGAGAAGCAGCTGGCTAAGAATGCAGGAGGGGGATTTAACGGGAGGGAGGAAAGAAAGGCAAAAGTTTCTCCCCGCCCAAGCCAGCCATCTCTCTCTCTCTCTCTCTCTCTCTCTCTCTCTCTCCCTCCCCCCCCCTCTCTCCCTCTCCCCCAGCAGCACCGGAGCACAGAGAGGAACTCTGCTTTCCCCTCTGCTTGCCTGGAGGGGAGGGGCTTTCCCTGCTCTTTGTTCCGTTTCAGCAAACACAGCAACGAAACAGAGGAGGGTGGGCAGTAAGACCCTGAGGCAGAATGCAGGAAAGCAGCCACTTCCTCTTTTCAGGTTTCCCTTCTCCGTGAAGCGCAATTTGATTTTTGCCTGATTTTTCGGCTCCAGGGACCACACATTCGCTCAATAACACGCACAGACATTTCCCCTTCCTTTTTAGGAGAAAAAAATCTGCGTGTTATAGAGGGGAAAATACGGTACTTAAAAACAAAAACAAAAATACATTGTAATGTTAACGCATTCAGAAAGAAACATGCATTTCATGAAAAATATATACAACAACACACCCACCCACCCACCCACCCACCCAGTAACAGCTGCCAGAAGCTTTTGCAGCACACAAACAACAGTCACAGCATCATCTTCATAATCTATCAAATGTCTGAGGAAAAAATGTATTTTATTACCTGGTACCAAAACTATGTCGGTAGAGGCACCAAGTGGACCTCACTGGGGAGAGCTTTCAGCAGTGGAACAAACTGCTTGAGAGGAAGGTGGGCTTTCCTTAGTTAGAAACTGTTGAGGTTATAGTAGTAGTGGATTTCCTGCATTGGCAGGGGTTGAACTGGATTATCAAGGGGTAAATTGCAGAGGGAAGACCCTCTAGACCAGACCTGGTTGCTTGGGAACTATTTATACTCACTAGATAACCAGGTTTGTGGCAGTTTTAAAGTTTGGGGTTGGGGAGGAATAATTTGAATAAGGAGAAGGGAGGTAAGAAGGAGGGCAGGGGTCAATCAGGTATTATAGCAGTGCCACAAGGGTTGTTTCTGATTTTCCATTCCACAGTGGTTTTATATTTGGCTAGGTGAACTTTAACTTAAGAAAAATCTGGTCATTGTGTTACTATTTTTCATCTGTTCAGTCTAATACACCACTTCAGGTTTATACTCGCTTTTCTCTTTGGCTGGAATTAGCACTTGGTTCTTACCAGCTTGTCTAGCTCTAAACTGATCCCATGTTTCCTTATTGCTAGAGAGTGGAACGAAGACCAGGAAATCAGAGTGCCTGGTGTTTTGCACGCTCCACATGCTTCATTGCAGCTTGTTCTCATTACTTCTCAGAGTTCCTACCTTAGCCAATGCTATCTGTAGATTTTTCTGTGATTTTGGGCATAGTTGAGCTGCCTCTTTAGCTGTTCCGAGGCTTGTACAGGAGGAGAGCCGCAAATCCCTCCCTGCTGTGTATTGGGGGGCGGGTGGCTGGGAATTTCCTGGCAGCCTGAGCACTTCATACAATGAATCCTTTCATTGCAGTTCCAGGAACAGGGCGGATGCCAGACCAGTTCGTGACCTTGAACATGAAGCATGGAGTAGAAGCAAAGAACTACGAGGAGGTACATCTCTGCTTTTGCTGCCTGTGCCTCTTGATTCTCTTCCTGACACTCACGTGACAATTGTATGTGGCCTTGAGGCTCACAGTTCTATGCTGTTTTCCCAGTCTCCCTGATTCCTAGGGCTTCCCTGAGTAAAGCGCTCATCTAGAACAGTTTTTTTGAAGTTGCTAAACACATTTTAGTTAGGAATCTGCTGCTTGGCAAGGAATTTATCAACTATGAAGCTGAATTTATTCGGAAAACAGGATAGCTAGCATTTTTTCGCTCAGAGTGGCCAGCCAGATGTCTACAGCAGGCCTGCAAGCAGGACCCAAGTTGAACGGAACTCCCTCAGCTTGCAGTTTCAAGCAACTAGCATTCAGAAAAATACTGCCCCTAACACTGCTGACATTGCATGAAGCTACCTTGTGCTTTGTTTGACTACGGATCCATCTAGCCAAGTATTTATGGCTCTCTTAAAAGCTCAGAAAAGGTCTTTCTAGGGATGCCAGGGATTGAAACTTCAGTCTTGTGCATGCAAAGGGTAATGCATAATTCAGTAGTAGCGCATTTTCTTTGCACGCAGAGGGTCTTGAATCGGTATCTCCAGTTAAAAGGATCTCTGGCAGGAAGTACTAGCAAAGACTCCTGCCTGAGATCTTGGAGACCTGATACAGGACTATATGGATCAATACTATCCGACTGGATAAGACTGTTTCATTTGATGCAATCCAGACGAAAGTAACTCTCATATGTTCAGAGTACTAAGGTATGACCTTTCCCTTTTTATACTGCTTTTTGATGGCCATGGACCCTTTTCTTAAATTTCACTTCTTTTCCTGCACAGACTGGGATAGGAGCATGAGAGCAGTCTAAAATAAACATTTCATGGTTGCTTTATTCACAATTTTCCCCAATGTAGAAAGAGATTATCTTATTGCAGGGAGAAATTTTTTGTTTCATATATAGCTTTTACAGCTGATTGGGTGCATTCATGGATAGGTCTATCAATGGCTAATAACATATGGCCACTAAATAAAGTTTCCTATCTTCAGAGGCAGTATACTGGGATAGACAGTGGCAGGGAAGGGCCATTGCTCTCATGCCTTGTTGACATGCTTTGTTAAGAGAGTCAAAACAGAAACCTATATAGTTTTTGTTGTTGGAGACTAAAGGTGCTTCTGAATGCTATTTTCCCTTATATTGGTATACTTAAATGCGAATGAGGGGGCACTTGATAAAATAAATTATGAGTGCAGAGGTCTAGTACTGTGCTGATTTGGGGGTCCTTTTGGACTAGCAGGAGAATCGGTGCAATCCTTATGCATGGATTGCATATGTCAGGAGTGCAGATTCTTTTTACAGCCATGTAATCCTAAAAACATGTCCTTAATGAGAGAAGATGTTGGTTTAACAGACAATTGGAGTCCAGTAGGCACCTGCGACAAGGTATACGGGCGAGAGGGCAGAGGCTAGTAGCTGATAGCTGACCTCATGAATTGAGGTACTTTTCAGGATATTGACTTTTGTGCAAAAACTGTTCCCAGCTTTTCAGTATTTTTCTCTTGTTAAACACAGCATTATTATTATTTTCTTTCTTTCTTCATCCTTGCTTATGAAAAACCAAACCCAAACAAAAAAGTGACAGAACTTGTAAAGTTCTCCTGAAACTGTCAGATTCTGCTTGGTAGAGTTATGGCCATGTAGCTTCCTAAGCCTTGATTTTATCATTCAGAACTAAAACATGAGAGGATTATTTAATCCAGTAATTTAGCTACCGGTAAATTATGAAAAGCTGCTGTTTGCTGTCTCTCAAGGTTTGATTGCCCCCTTGTGGCCTTGCAATGAACAGCCACAATTGTAGTAAATCTACTGTCCTATTGTTTGTTTTGTTACAGGGGTGAGTGACCTCGATGTCATTTCTCTACCTGGCCCACTGCCCTCTCAGGCTCTGCCCCTCTCCTCACCTCCACCCACTCCTCCTGTGCCCTGCTGCTGTGATGAACTGTCACTGCCCAGCTGCACTGCAGCTACATTAAACCCCTTGCAGTTTGAACTTGCGGAAATGTTAAACCCATTACTGTATTCGGATATAGCTCCTCCAACTATGCTGCTCTTCCCAAATAGCTTTTCTGGCCGCATGAGACTTGTTTTCTGTGCTACAGATGAATATGCTTATTAATTTAATTTTTTTAAAGATTATTTAAACGTTAATTTAAAAGTGCCTAGAGGCCACCAAGCTGAACTAGAAAAAAGGATACAGTGCACCCGCTGCTATTGTTCATAAGTCAGAAAAATCAGGACAACATAGAACAAATTATTTTTTAAATAATTGACAAAGGAGGGAAGTACGGATACATTACCCTTCTCCATAAATGGTTATTATAGGCAATGGAGGGAAATGAAACAGGAAATCACTGCTTCCCTTGCTTGTGAATCATTCTAGTGCCTTTACTCTCATTGGCCAGACATCAGAGGGTGGGATCAGGTTTACTAAACCTTTGGTAGCATATTTCCTGAACAGGGATGTATGGTGCAACTTGGAGAAATATGTAAGCAAAAAAGTTAAAAGAGATGTCCTTCCCATGCTTATTCAAAAGTAAGTCCAGCTGTGTGCAGTGGAGGTTACTTGGGCAAATGTGTTTAAGGTAAGCCTCAGAGACTTACTTTGCTACATTTTGAAAAACAATAACATAAAATAAAAAATACAGAACAGTGGCCTTCAACATTCTCAAAGCCAGGCACCATCATTAATCCACATCTGTAACACAGAAGGCTCTCTATTTTTTTACCATGTATGTCCATTTTTCTTCTTTCACAGTGTTGTAGTGGCAAAGGAGGTTAGGTCAATGTGTTCCCTACTTCTGTTGTAGCAACAAAAAAGTGGATTCTTAAATTAGGGGTTATACCCAGGCCCATGTGGGAGGCACAGGGGCAGCCAGGTACACTTGCCCTGGGGGAGGCCTAAGAGGGCCAGGGGGCCCTGACGGGCCGCTGTCATGCCAAGACCGACCCGGGCCTAAGACAAGCTCTGCATGGGCCTGGTGATACCAGATTACTCTTAGGCTGCAGTCCTGTACCCATTTAGCTGGGAGTAAAGCACTGCAGTGGCTCCCTATATGCTCCTAGGCTCAATTCAAAGTGCTGGTGATGGTTTACAAAGCTTGGGGTCCAGATACCTGCAGGAGCTCCTCATTCAATGCAAGCCAATTCAGTTCTTAAGATTGGTAGGGTAGGGCTTTTTCACTGCCCCCCCACTAGGGTTTAGAGTAAAAGGATGTATAGATGGGCCTTCTCTGTAGTAGGTCCCCTACTCTGGAATAATGGCCCTTAGCGATGCAACTGTCCCACATTGTGAGGTTTCAAATGCTGATTGAAAACATCTTTATTTGCCCAGACTGTTGTAGTTTGATAAGTAAGAGGTGTACTCCTCATCAGCAATGCATGCATTTCTGTTCTTAATTAATCTACAAAATTTATTAAATGTTTCTTGTGCTGTTCATCTGGAGCCGCAAAATGAGAATCCTCTCACCAAACATTTTGTGCTCCTCTGAAATACCTCCTCTTGAAATTTGTCAAAAAGTGTAGTGTAAAATGCAAACCAAATTGACACTTGCACCACAGAGAATGCAAACGAAAGAACTGAAAACACTTGGGTAGACATCCATATATGCTATAGGGAGAGGCTACCGTCTTGTTATAAGGTTGCCTTTGCACATGTATCTCCCCTCCTGGGAAATGCAAATATGGGAGTCTAATTATAGATGGGGGGGTGTTCAGTATTTGTTTGTTTGTTTGTTTAATAACATTTATATACTGCTTGCTTGTTTTAAAACAAGAAACTATCAGGGTGGCTTTGTCACTGGTTTAGGCACTGGAAAAGTTCGTAACATCTCTGGGAAATTAAGGATATTGGAGATTCTGTTGGCTGAAAAACTATGGCTTTGTTGACCTCAAAAATCTGCTGTGAAGGCTTCCAGATTGCTATTTTAGGTTACCCAGGAGGGGAGATGCATGCCACGGCACTGAAAAGGAGGCAATTGAACAAGAGGACATCCTCCCTGGTTACAAACAGCAGATGAGGATGTCTAGTCAAGGCTCTCCCCCCGCCCTCCCTATTCTTTCATTTGCTTTCTCTGTGGTGCAAGTGGTTAGTTAGTTTGGTTTTGATTTTGTCGCTAGAGACTATGCCACAGACAGGACTGTTTGCATCAGGACTCTCTTTTCAAGTGATGGGAACACAATCTTATTCTGGCTGTGATTTTCAGTCTCTGTCTCTCTTTTTCACAGATTGCTAAAGTAGAGAAGCTGAAGCCACTGGAGCTGGAGCTGCGACGCCTGGAGGATCTTTCAGAGTCTATTGTCAATGACTTTGCCTACATGAAGAAGCGGGAAGAGGAGATGCGGGACACCAATGGTACGTACTCCAACTCAGGGAGTACTATTGTTTTATGTTTCTCTCACTAATGCATATGGTTGGGGATAATGTTGCCATGATGCTTATTTGATACCTGCTTTATAGTGTAGACAAGGCTGTCTGATGCATCATCTATCAACTTATAAACATACTGTTAAGATCACTGGAATGTTTCACCACCATAACTGTTATGCTGCTATGCCCATAAGTCCCCTTTCCACCAAATCTACTAGAGTCATGGCACTCCCTTCTCTTTACACTCACTTGGGATTTTGTTATTTCCTTGTTATCATCTGCAGCCAGGACTGTTCTTATCTGGCCCCACGAAAGTTCGAATTCTCTGTGCGAAATATAATGGGCAAAATTATATTTTGTACTTATTTGTATAAACAACTTCAGTGTGTATTTAACTCTGATTAGCTTTTGTAGAATTTTGACTTTCCCCCCTTCCAGTGGGAAGTGTGATACAGAAATAGAGGTATAGGCAAGAGGTTGGCAGCAGAAGTATAAAAATTCTATGGTGAAGGAATTCATGTGTGGCAGACAGGCTCCATCTCTGAACACCAAAGCCTTTCTCAAGAACCCCTGTATAATAATAGTAATAGAAATGGTAATAATTTCCGCCTTTCACAATTTTCAAATTTAAGTAGCCATGAGAGAGGATCTTGAGTTGCCCTTTTTTTAACTGAATAAAAGCTGAGCCTTTTTTGGATCCCTTGGCCCACAGTTCAAAGAGCTTATCTTTTTGGTACTTAGTTTTATATGAATGCTTCAGATGAAAAGATGATGGTTTGTGGGGTTGAAGGCATTGGAGGGCTGGCTTAGGGATTCTTGCCATTTGTTCTGAGTAACAAGCTTTTTGTTTTTTGTTTTTCCCGTTTCAGAATCTACCAACATTCGGGTACTATACTTCAGCATTTTTTCGATGTTCTGCCTCATTGGACTGGCTACCTGGCAGGTCTTCTATCTGCGTCGTTTCTTCAAGGCCAAGAAGCTGATTGAATAGGGGCAGTTTCCCCTCTTTTAAACCCCAGCAGAACAACAGAGACCCAACTATGGCTGTTTAGAGCCACCTCAGGGTTGACCTGCCAAACAGAGCTTTTTCTGCAATGGCTCCCCAGGGGGAGGGAGGGAAATGCTGGTATAGAACATGGTCAGGATGCTTCTGAACTATTATTGGATAGACATGGAAGACGGTGGGAGTTGTGATTTTGGGGACTCTTGGACAGGGATGAAATAAAACTGTCATGACAGCTGTGGTTGGCTCTTACGCTGTCTTTTTCTCTCCCTTACAAATGAGGTCAGGTGACCTCTTCCTGTATGTCACCAGATTGATCCTCTAAGCCACTTGAATACATGCAATTTGTTAAACTTTCAGCATTCTATCTCTTACCACAGAGTTTTGAGAGGGAGCCACTCGGAGTCAACCATCCCAGAAGCAGATCTTGTTGCAAATTGATCAGTAGCTACACTTTTGGAGTGGAGAAGGAACTGCCGGTGGCATTTGTCTGTCAGAATATTTGATATTTTTATGTGTAGAAGCAGGAAGGACAGTTGGAAAATAACAGAGCTGTGTTGTTTAAATTACAGAAGAAAGGCTTTATCTACAAATGCTCTTGTTTTCATCCTATCCCATTCTCTGAAGTCATTGCTTCCCTTGTTTTAAAATGAAGCAGTTCTTGAAAGCACCTTGGATACTGTGAAAAGCCATTTTTAATGGTAAGAGGCACCAGCTTGATGCATACTTGAATACACAGTTGGGTTAATCCTTAGAGGAGGGGGATAGGTCTCTTCTCCCTCACCCCCATGGGCGATATAAAACCCTGTCTTCTACCAAAGATAGAAGTTGGGGCAATCTTAGACCTGCATTTTAATGAACTTGGAAGTTATATCCAGATGCTTATAACCCACCATATAACCCTGGGGAGTCTGCCAGGGTTAATTACCCCCATATCAACCCTGAATTACTGGCACGGCTGGGGACCGTTCGTGTGGGAGGCAGCCATTTCCCACAGCAAGAAACCGGAAGTTATTTGGATGCAAAATGGCAGGCAGGTGAGTCAGTGGGAGCAACTGTAGATGAGCTGTAGTGTCATTTCAATTTTTAAGACATTTGTGCCTTTTCTGGGCTCTACAAGTTTCAGGGCTTATAGCAGCAACAAATACATCATCCCTGACTCAAAACATATCAAGTTTCAGATCAGTGTATCACAAAAAATGTCTTGGGTCCCAACTTAAATTCACAAATAAATCTTAATGTCCCCTCCTTTCCCTTGCAGGCACTTATGTCCCCTAAAAAGCCCCTTGGCAGGGTTGGGTCCCCCTCTTCGACAACACAGGATGATACACAAGGGGAACGGGAAGCAGGGAAATCACCCCAAATCCATTTTGAATCCTAAGGATGTTTGTGAAGGGGAAGTTTCCCATCCTTGTCTCCCCTCCCTCAGCCACCCTCCCACTCCCTATCCCACACTGAAAAACCAGGGGATACTGATAGTGGCCAGTGGAGAAGGCAGAGAGAAAATGTCCTTCTGCAAATTTCCTTAAGCATAAATGTTGAGAGCTAACTACACCAATCAGAAACGCTGGAACTTGTAAAATGTCTCTTCTCCCACTGCCCAAAATTACTGTTGTGAGTTTTGCCTTCATGTGTCCAGTGCTGCTTTTAAATTCAGAGCTTAAGACCTTTCCTGCTTATCTTTTTTTACTTTGGAAACAGTTAATAAATAGAAACTGTGCTGGAAGATTGTGTTACAGATGTAGTGAGTACTTTTGGGCTCCTCTTTTTAGACTCCCATAGCAAATTTTCTACAGTTCAAAGCAAAAGCATCTTTTTGGTACCCTGTTGGCCTTTCATTTTAATTTGCCACTACTTTGCCAATGAGAAATGACCTTTTTTGATAGGTTATGTGACGTCTTGAGAACCATTAAACTTTAACCTTAGTGGTGTAGCTTGACATGGCTTCACTTCTAACTTGTGGTGTAACTGAAGCTGAGTAGAACGGGCAGTGGAAACCTGTAACAAGCGGGTTGGGAATTTGTCAATTTTTCTCAATAAAAGTTTTTGCGGGGGGGACATGCTCTCCAGTCCGGTGTCTCTGTAAATCTTTCAAAAGTTTATGCATTAATTTACTTAATCAGTTATTTCCTTCTAGCATCTGTGACTTAAGTAAATTGTTTGTTTGTTTGTTTGTTTGTTTGTTTGTTTGAAAAAAGC
Source organism: Podarcis liolepis (assembly GCF_965112155.1). NCBI lineage: Eukaryota > Metazoa > Chordata > Lepidosauria > Squamata > Lacertidae > Podarcis > Podarcis liolepis. The sequence goes on from NC_139554.1 coordinate 31,289,704, forward strand.
ATTTCTAAACTGTTAATTCGAAGCGGTGTACAAAAATGCAAGCATAAAACAATAAAAGAGAAATCTAGTAAAAACAGGATCAAGCATTATAGGTCAGGATTAAAAAGGCCTGGGTGAAAGTCTTATCTTTACAAGACACCAGAATCATTTCTGTACTGTGCTTCAGTGTACAGGTATAATAACTTACCTCATTTATCATCCCCACCAGAGAGGCTTACGATTAAGTAGGAACTTGAACTTAGAACCCTACAACAAAACCCAAAGCTTTACCCAGAATATCATACTGACCCAAATAGCAAGCTCAACCATCCCTAGTTCTTAACATTAAATGGTTTTCAAGTTGTAGAGCAAAGCATGGTAGCCCCTTTGCCAATAAATCAGTTATCTCTGAAAGGGTTAATTAAAACTAAAAGAGACTTCTCTGGATAATCGTATCAGAACGCAGAAAACTCTTCATGTTTACTAGATCTCAGCCTAAAGGTAAAGGTAAAGGGACCCCTGACCATTAGGTCCAGTTGTGGCCGACTCTGGGGTTGCGGTGCTCATCTCACTTTATTGGCCGAGGGAGCTGGCGTACAGCTTCCGGGTCATGTGGCTAGCATGACTAAGCCGCTTCTGGCAAACCAGAGCAGCACACGGAAACACTGTTTACCTTCCCGCCAGAGTGGTACCTATTTATCTACTTGCACTTGGACATGCTTTCAAACTGCTAGGTTGGCAGGAGCAGGAACGGAGCAACAGGAGCTCACCCCGTTGCGGGGAGTCGAACCGCCGACCTTCTGATCGGCAAGTCCTAGGCTCTGTGGTTTAACCCACAGCGCCACCCGCGTCCCAGATCTCAGCCTAGTCCCTGCCTAAAACAAACACTTTCTGCATGTTCTCTCTATTAAACTACTTTTTTTGAGTTTCCTGAAGGAAGAGCAGCATGTGTGTGTGTTAAGTCAGTGACGGCAAACCTGATTGCTCTTAGGCTTGGTGGATGGAGCCATTGCACACAATTAGCACATCTGATATGTCAGTTAATAAAATTAGCTGAAGGAATGCTAGCAGCTTGATGTCTGGGGTGCTTGTGCTAGCAGCAAGCCTTATGAGGGAGTGGGGACTGATTTGTATCCTTGTTGCTTTGGAACAGGAGTTGATTCTGTATGGATTGTGTGAAATTCAGCACAATTGTGCACACACACACCCCGTACCATGTGCATATGGTGTATGTTTACCAGGTTTCCAAGCTTCCTACTTTCAGCTGTAAACAACAGCAGCCTTAAAACAGAGCTTGCATGGCACTTCTAACGCTATCTTAGAGCACTTGCTTTGGGGTAAAAATCAGTTACATTTGAAGGAGCTCAACCCTGCTGGAAGTAGTGTTACTTAACCACATTCCAAGGTGCACTGCATGGGGATGTTGACTGGGAATGGCAGATGAGGATGGTAATAAAGTGTTTTCCCCTCGCAGCACTCAACTGACTCCCAATCACAGTTGACTGAAGTGAAAGATTACAAATCTGAATGCAGGTTGTTTTCAAAGGAGTTTGCAACCTGATACTGTAACTGGCAAGTCAGTGAAATCCATCCTTCTGTGTGTATCAAGTTTAGTCTTACAGTGGTGCCCCGCAAGACGAATGCCTCACAAGACGAAAAACTTGCTAGACGAAAGGGTTTTCCGTTTTTGCGTTGCTTCGCTAGACGAATTTCCCTATGGGCTTGCTTCGCAAGACGAAAACGTCTTGCGCTTTTTTTTTAAAGCCGCTTGAAGAGGCGCAGTTGCGACGGACCGTGCTTCGCAAGACGAAAAACATCGCAAGACGAAAAGACTCGCGGAACGAATTCTTTTCGTCTTGCGAGGCACCACTGTATTGCACATAGAACTTGCATTGCAGGTTACAACTAGCCCGCTTTAGAGCTACCTTCTCTAGACTACCGTATTTGAATAGTGCCGAGTCAAATACCTCCCAGGGCTTGTTCAGTCAGATGTGAAGAGGTCTAGTTTGAAAGTACAATGTGAGATCTTTAAGAAGGGGAAATTCCCAGCATCTTCAAGTTAGCACACTCTGTCCACTTGCCCTTGCTTCAAGTAAGTGCTGCAAAGCTGTTTTCTAACAGTTTATATTCTGAAACAGGAGTATGACTCAAGTTCCACAGATAAGGTATGCTGGATCTCGGAGTGGTTTAGGAAAGGCACTTTGTGCGTGCTCAGAGGCACCAATGACCCAGGACTGAAAACATACAACCAGCCTTATAGGGATAAGATGTTTTACCAACCATCTTTCTTCCCAGGACTGAATACAGAAACTGAATGACACACTCATTTGGAGTGAGTGTATCCAAATGCACTGCAGGCTTTGGACACAAATGGTGCTGAGTCAGTCATCCCCCCTCAACAAAGTTCCAGAGAATGTGATTTCTGTATATTGCTTTTATTCTAACTCTGGAAAAACAAAAAGGTAGGAGTTCCTCAGCTATTAAATTTTATGGTCTGCTGTTTTGCAATGAGCAGGAACCTCTGCTCTTCCTGTCAGGTTGCGAACAAAACAGAGTACAGTACTGTACTTGCAATATTTTTACTCTCCACTGAAGTAGTGGGGCTAGCTAATTAAGTTGAAGTACTTTATTGCTGGTTGATATGGGAGTAAATTGCTACATTGAAAATGCTTCAATTCAGTTTTTGTTCCATTTAACCCTGTGTGGGGGCAAACTTTCCTTTAAGGATACTGCTTTATATTGTTAACCCTGCTGTATCAGATCAGATCTTTTTAAGCAAGCTGTCCTGTGAGCAAATGTCTAAAAGGCAGGATGTTTTATTATTGCAGGTTGTGTTGATGAAAAACTGAATTTTGAGTGACTCATGTTCATGTAATTAAAGTTCACTTTTAGTTCTGATAATGGATGTGAATCCTGACCACTTAGAACAGGAGTGGGGAGCCTGTGGTACTCCAGATGCTGTTGGATACAGCTGGAATAAATCAGAAAAATAACAAAAAATAATAATTTCTATACTGCCCTTCATCCAAAGATCACAGGGCAGTTTACAATATTAAAAACACAAAAATACATACCATAATGACAAAAAACCCTCAATCCCCTGCCACAACAGTTTAAAAAGTCATGGATTGTTTAATTAGCTGAAGGCCTGGGAGAACAGGAATTATTTTTTTGCCTGGTGCCTAAAGATATGTAATGAAGACACCAGGGGAGACTACCTGGAGAGGGTATTTAACAAGTGGGGGCCACCAAAGAGGCCAATTCTCAGTGTTGCCACCCTCCAGACCTCGCTGAGGTGGCACATGAAGGGCCTCAGATTATGAATGTAGGGTATGGGTTCGTTCATAAGAGGTTCCCGTCCCCCCAGGAAATTCATTGTTTTCAGAATGTGTTGGGCAGTAATAAAAGATTTTGAGAACTTTGTGTCTGATTCACTCCTACAGTATCTCAGCTTTTTTCTTGCGTTGCTCTTAGAATTGACACGCAATGGCGGACCTTGGTCTCAAATTTCAGCGGTGCCCTGTGTGATGCCAAAATACACATACACAAGCCTCTTGCCTGCCATTCTATATCATAGTTGCAGTGTCCCAAGGCTCTGTGCCCAGTGAAACCAAACTGGCTGTGCTCCCCTAAATCCACTCCGGCTTGTGGCTGAAGGGCAGCCAACATTTTAAGGCCTACAGGTTCCCCATTCCTGGTATATAACTTGGTGGAAATAGGTTAACATTGCATTCTGTTTTTATAGTGATGAAAGGTACTTTGTGTGTGCTTATTTTTATATGAATAGTATAATAAAACATGTTTTTAATAACCTGTCTTCAATAGTGACCAGTAGTTATATGTTAATAAATAATCTTGTGCAGTGGTGAGGGATAATAATGGAGCACTCAATTATTTCATGTTTAAGTGAATATTCAGTCCGTTGCTCACCTTCCATGTAAGAGAAAAAGAATGCATGCCTTGGTGATACTTTACTAATAATTATCTGTTTCATATACAAATACCTACATAGGAGTTTCCAAGAGTAACCAACGTGTAGATAATAGCAATTTTATTATTTATACCCTGCCCATCTGGCTGAATTTCTCCAGCCACTCTGGGTGGCTTACAGCATATATCGAAACATAAAAAAATCAAACGTTAAAAACTTCCCGATACAGGGCTGCCTTCAGAGGTCTCCTAAAAGTTAGGTAGCTACAGTGGTGCCTCGCAAGACGAAATTAATTCGTTCCGCAAGTTTTTTCTTCTTGCGGGTTTTTCGTCTTGCGAAGCACGGTTTCCCATAGGAATGCATTGAAAATCAATTAATGCGTTCCTAGGGAAACCGCTTGCCAGGCTGGCGGTGCGGAGAAGGGCTTTTCTCCGCACCGCAAGCCTTCAGGACAGGTACGGGAACAGAGGGGAAGGGGCGCAGCGCTTTCCCTCTGTTCCCGGGGCTTGCGTGGGAGGAGGGTTTTTCCTCCCCACCGCCAACATTCAGAACAGCATTCTGAATGTTGGCGGTGGGAAGGAAAACCCTCCTCCCACCCCAAGTCTTCAGGAAAGCCATCCGATGCCGCCCTCCCGGCATCGGAGCTTCGTCCCGATGCCGCGCAGCGGGAGGAGACGTTCCCCCTCCGCCGCCCGGCATCGGGGCTTCGTCCCGATGCCGCGCGGCGTGGGGAGACGTTCCCCCTCCGCCGCCCGGCATCGGGGCTTCGTCCCGATGCCGCGCGGCGTGGGGAGACGTTCCCCCTCCGCCGCCCGGCATCGGGGCTTCGTCCCGATGCCGCGCGGCGGGAGGAGACGTTCCCCCTCCGCCGCCCGGCATCGGGGCTTCGTCCCGATGCCGCGCGGCGGGAGGAGACGTTCCCCCTCCGCCGCCCGGCATCGGAGCTTCGTTCCGAAGCCGGCGGCGGGAGGAGGTCCGAGGACAGTGGGGAAGACGCGCTGCGCTTCCCCGCTGTCCCTGAGATTTCCCTATGGGCTGTCGTCTTGCAAAGCAAGCCCATAGGGAAATTCGTTTTGCGAAGCGCCTCCAAAACGGAAAACCCTTTCGTCTAGCGGGTTTTCCGTCTTGCGAGGCGTTCGTCTTGCGGGGTACCACTGTATTTTTCTCCTTGACCCTCTCTGAAGGGAGGGTTCCACAGAGATATTGTGTTGATCATGCAGGGCTTTTTGTGTCTGTATATTTGAAGGGTGCATGCAGACTACTAAAGAACCTACGTGAGCAACTGTCCTAATATGCGGAGTCCGGAAGCATCTTCAGGGCTAAAAACTCGTGGAACATATTCTGCCAACAGCTGTGGAAACCGCGACAGCACGAAGCTTATTGTGGATGATTCGTGCTGTTCACCCTTTTGTAGTAAATGGGTTTACTTCACACCGGGATTCTTTCGAACGAAGTCACCGGCCAAATGTACCTTTTATTTCTAGTCACGGGAAATGCCAAAACTAGGTGAAGCGACGCTAGTTAAAAAAAAAAAAAAACGCTTAAAACGCCGGAGGGCAGTCGGTGGCCGCGCTTTCCCGGGAAGCAAGCAAGCAAGCACCTCGAGGGGGAAAGAGACTTTCGCTTGTTGCAAAAAGGGGACAGCCCTAAGCGGCATGGGAGGAACCGGCTCAAATCCCCGCGAAGCAACAGCCGCCCCATCATTTTATTTAGAGCAAGGACAATTGCGAGCTGCCTCCCGGGGCTGGGGTAGGGACGCGGACGGTGTCTTCTGAAATGCAAGCGAGGCGCGCACACGACAACCCCGCAGCACAGACGCCGCCTCTGAGGCGCTGCTCCCGCCAGCTCCCCGCGTGGCTCTCCCCTCGGCCTCGCGCCTGGTTCGCCAACGGCCTGCCGCGAACCTCCCTGCCGCGAGGCCGCGCCTGGGCTTGAAGTGGTTCCGGGTCGGGAGAAGCCGCCAACATGGAGCGTAGGGGGCCCGCGGGGCCTCCGGGAAGCCGGTGAAGGAAGGCAAGGGGCAGCCCGAGGGGGGGGACGGGACCCTGCTGCTCGCCTGGTTCTGAGGCCGCGAGAGGGGCGCGCGCGTGCGCACTGCCGGAGCCCCGTGGAATCCGCGGCAGCGTCTGAGGCCACAGCAGGAAGCTGCTGCTGCTGCTGCTGCCCACCGTCTCCCTCGCAGCAGCGAGGCCGCGGCTGGCGCTCGAGCCCTGCGGCAGGGAAGCCTCGGCGCCCCTTTCCTCAGCCCCAGGGCAAGCAGCAGCCATGTCTCTGGGCGAGTACGAGCGGCACTGCGACTCCATCAACTCCGACTTCGACAACGAGTCTTCCGGCAGGAGCGGCCCCCGGCCTGGCCCTGTCCTAGGCGGCGAGCAAGAGGAGCTGCATTATGCCCCCATCCGCGTCCTGGGCCGGGGCGCCTTCGGAGAGGCCACCTTGTACCGCCGGACCGAGGTAAATCTGCGCCCGCCTCCGCCGCGCCCCGCCATTCTTTCCCTCCTCCTCCTCCTCCTCCCGTCTCCGGGCGCGTTGGCTGAAGAGGCTCCCCTGCTCCCCCGTAGTTTGAATCCGAGCTCTAACCCCGCGAAGGAAGGCAGCATTATTGGGCACGAAATGCTCCTTAGATAGCCACCCCCTCGGGGTCACTGATATATCCTGCAGATGTTCAAAGACGCCAGAGACCCAGCCAGGAAAGCAAGCAAGCAAACTTTGGCCATGCATCCAAGTAGCGTCTTCGCGAATACTTAGGCTAAAGTGTGAACAGTTCTTCAGGGGGGGGTTCTTCGCAAAGGAAGACACAAGTTAACACTTCGGAAATCACGAAGTTGGAAGGGATCGTGGGGGGTCATCTAGTCCAACCCCCTGCAATGCAGGGACTCTTTTCCCCAAGGTGGGGCTTGAACCCACAATACTGAGATAAAGAATCTCATGCTGTACCAACTGAGCTATCACAGGAGGGTAAATGACAAAGCAGTTCTTGATTCTGGAAAGTGTGAAGTAGAAGAGAGCCCCTCAGAAGACACATTCCTCTCTGATAAGGGGTTGATCAAATCAGGAGGGTGCTTAAGCAAAACCCAGGAGCTTCTGTTGCGTTAATTTGAACTGGGTGCAATTAGGGCTAAATGACACTTGTTGCTAAATGCCTCATTGGAGTTGTGTGATTGATTCTTTAACTGAAAATGTCATCTGGTTAATCTGGATATTCATAAGGAAAGGGGTAAATGCTTTTTCTCCTGGCCTATGATCTCAGCTAAAATTGAAGCTGTTGTTTGGCATGAGAGAGAAGGTTCCATTGATACCAGTTGTTAATTCCCAGTTCTCATTTGGCACTTGGAAGCTGATGGAATTTGGGTAGCTGAAAATGAAATGTGGCACAAGGATGTAGTGGTGATATTTCCTCTCAAACAGCTTCCTGTACAGGGATAAAAAGAATGACAGGATGGAAGAGGGAGAAGGCAGCTGTAGAGCTGCATCATATTTCTGCAAGGATATGCCAGGCATATCATTTACGGTGCACAGAGGCTGATAACAAAGGATAGTCATAGACAGAAAAAACAAGCACAACTTTTCAGGAAAGTGTCTTACACAAGGTTATAAGTGTCGCACCCATATGGACACTAACCTTTGCAGAGCGGGTGAGTAAGTGGTAGAGTTGCCATGTGTTCTCTTTTTCCAGGACATGTCCTCTTTTTCAGGGGTGAGATTTGAGACAAAATGCATTTATTTGCTTTGAAAAGCCATCATAGCATTCTCTTTTTTGCTCTTCAAAATATGGCAACCCTAGTCAGTGCTATATAGATTGTGAAAGGGTACATCTATCATTGGCTTCCTCAGCAAAAAGGCTAACAGGGCCCAGTTAATTTAAAGGACCCGAAGATGTGTAGTTGTGGTTTTTGGAGGTTGAGGTAGAAATGCCCACTTCTGTCACTTTCCAGAATATCAGCCAAACTCTTCCCTTAATACATTTCCATTTTATTAATTGTTTTGCATCATTAACAGTGGTAGGTTATTATTTCTTTATTGACTGACTTAATTTATATACCGCCCTTCAAAGATCTCAGGGCAGTTCACCAGCATTTCCTGTGCGGAGAAGGAAACTTGATGGCACAGTTCAGTCAGTGATATATTTTTAATATGGCATTACAGAGAACCTGAAGGCCCCTGATCACAGATTCTGCTATTGCTTCAGGGAGTTAATAGACTGGCTAGATAAAACCATAGAATGATCAAGAATCTGCTTCAAGGATATAATACTAATTACTCCCAAGTTTTTATATCATTTTTAATATAATGTTGTTGCTGGAATATCTGACAAGTCCTATGAGCTAATCAATTCCTGTTAGCAAATTTAGACAGTGTTTGTGTGGAGTTGTGTATAAAATAACAATAACCTTTCTTCTGAAAAGTTTGTGCTATTTGATTATTATTCAAAAGGAAGAGAGTGTTGATAGCGATTTTTGGCATCAGAAATAAGGAAATGCCCATAGAGAATTTTTCAGACTAAATCTGAAAGTGAATGCAAAAAAGATTGATACATTGTAAGAAATTAAACGTGCATTTAGCTAACTAGATTTTTTGTATTCCAGGATGACTCACTTGTAGTGTGGAAGGAAGTGGATCTTACAAGACTGTCAGAAAAAGAACGCCGTGATGCTTTGAATGAGATTGTTATCCTTGCACTTTTGCAACATGACAATATCATTGCCTATTACAATCACTTCATGGATAACACTACACTTCTGATTGAACTGGAATACTGTAATGGTGAGAACTCTTGTCTTGTAAACAGCAGACATCTCTTCCATCTTAGGTTCTGTGGGGGAAGATGAAATGCAGAATCACTTTGTCTTGTTTATAGATGGCAGGCTTTAGTGACAGTTCTAACACAAACCAGAGTCATCTTGGAGAACTGCCACTTACGTTTCGCAGATACATATTCTAAAATGTATTTGTGGGAAGAAGAAACTTCGGAAGCAGAAATAGCTAAAGGAAAGATGAGGCACTAAATGCTCAGTAAATCAGATACAAACCTGCAGAATCTTGCAGGGGAAGCCTGGAAGAGGGCATTCTTTGTGGCAGCCCCTAAGTTATGGAACTCCCTCTCCACAGAGGTGCATCTAGCAACTTCATTATACAGCTTTCAGCAAATAAGAAAGACACAATTCTTTGCCTTGGCCTTTGACACCTGAGATGTGCATTTTCAGAACCCACCCTTAAAAAAAAGAAAAGATTGTGATTATATTTTTAATTATAAGTTCTTAAATACTTTTAAACTGCATTTTGGATTGTTGTAACCTGCCTTGGGATGCTTAGGGTAAAGAGCAGGTGATAATCATAATAATGAAAAAGCTTGGGGAAATGGCAAATTCCTGGAGGATTTCTGGTAAATGCTAATAGAACATTTACAATCGATAGGTAAAGCATTTCTCTCTTTTAATTGCAGGGGGAAATCTCTATGATAAGATCCTGCGGCAGAAAGACAAGTTGTTTGAGGAAGAGGTAACTTGAACAAACTGAGAAGTAACAGAACAGAGTTTAGTACTGTTTGATGTGCTGCATTTTCCCAGTGTTTATTTCATGCTTATTGCTATAGTATTAGCAAATTGCATCACTTGTGCCAGGAAACAATTAGCCTTTTCTTGGTGTTCTAGTCTTGAGCAGAACACTTTGATCCTTCGTTGTTGATCACGTAGCAAGAATAAAGATGTTACATTGGTACCTCGGGTTAAGTAGTTAATTTGTTCTGGAGGTCCGTACTTAACCTGAAACTGTTCTTAACCTGAAGCACCACTTTAGCTAATGGGGCCTTTTGCTGTTGCTGCACCGCTGGAGCACGATTTCTGTTCTCATCCTGAAGCAAAGTTCTTAACCCGAGGTATTATTCTGGGCTAGTGGAGTCTGTAACCTGAAGCGTATGTAACCTGAAGCGTATGTATCCCGAGGTACCACTGTACTTGGGTTTTCACTGGTGTCGAAGTCTTTTATTCCCTGTCCCCATGGAATGGTATTCTTCTGGGATTGTTCATTAATTTACAGATAATCTTGTAGAACGTTACATTTTATTTGTAAATAAATAAAAAGATTAATTAACTATTTTATTTTTTTTAAAGACTTAAACAGTTAGTGTAATTTTGAGAACAATTAAAAATAGCATAGAAAAGTGAGCAGCAGAAATGCAGTGAAAAAAGTTCTTTAGTAGCAGAACTGTTCTTCACTGTATGACAAGAGTACAGTTAGGGAGCAAGCCTTACTTGGGAAGGGAGCTCCAGGGTGTAAACACAACCTTTGTAAAGATTTTACTCCTTTCTCTAATGGTACTCGTCTTAGTAAATGAGGGCATGAAGAACAGGGTTGTGCTTAAGGACCTTGTGGAATGGGAAAGTACACATGGGAGGAGGCAGAGGGGTTGCCATGCCATGGTAATTAGTTCTGTGATTTCACAGTCTTTATCTCTTTTTAGTTTTTTATTTTGGCCTGATGTTCAGCCCATATTTCTAAATATGGCTTGTAAGTAGTGCAGTAAGTGTCTATCTGTAGGATTCTCATGCAGAGCAATCCCTGTGCATGTTTACTCAGCATTAAAACCTACTGTGTTTGGTGGCACTTACTGCCAGGTAAGTATATACAGTCATACCTCGGGTTAAATATGCTTCAGGTTGAGCGTTTTCAGGTTACACTCCGCATTACTTCTGGGTTTCGCTGCTCGCGCAAGCACAGTCTCTCAAAATGACATCACGTGCATGCACGGAAGCAGTGAAACGCGATCCTCGCATGCGCAGACGCATGTTACGTTCTACTCAGGATGCGAACGGGGCTCCAGAATAGATCCCGTTCGCATCCAGAGGTACCACTGTATAGGATTGCAGCCTTAGATATAACTGTGGTTAGCTATTATTACTAGTTAGCTATTATTACTAGTTTTCTGTAGGTTGCCCTTGGCTTATTATTAAGAGATTTAAGAATCTGCATGACTACAATTACACAGCAAATCGTAGGATAGCAACTCTAATGTAGAAACTGGTTATTCCTGCCAGTATGCTTAGAATTCCAAACTTGCTCTTCCATTCTATATTTTTTAAAAGGAACAAAGGTATTTACATTCTTCAATATCTTTAATCTAATTGTTAAATTTGGTAAGTAGAATAATACATGCAATTACTGATTTTTTATTTTTATTTATTTATAAATTTGTTAGTCATCTTTACAGCAGTTGACAGTGCAATACTTTGCATGTTTACAGTGGTGCCCCGCAAGACGAATGCCTCGCAAGACGAAAAACCCGCTAGACGAAAGGGTTTTCCGTTTTTCGATGCGCTTCGCAGGACGAATTTCCCTATGGGCTTGCTTCGCAAGACGAAAATGTCTTGCGAGTCTTGAGATTTTTTTCGCTTCCCCCCCCCTTTTTCTAAGCCGCTAATAGCCTTTTAGCCGCTAAGCCACTAAGCCTTTAATAGCCGCTAATAGCGCTAAGCTGCTAAGCCGCTAATAGGGTTGCTTCGCAAGACGAAAAAACCGCTAGACAAAGAGACTCGCGGAACAGATTAATTTCGTCTTGCGAGGCACCACTGTATTCAGTAGTAAGTCCCAGTAGTAAGTGTTCAGTTGGGCTAGTAAGTGCATCTAGAATTAGTGCTCAAAATTATTTAAAGCATTCTAAAAACCATCATATTAAAACAATTTAAAAAGCTAAAACTAAACTCAAAGGCATATAACAAGTGTTTGTAACTGACAGATTCTGGCAATAGCCTTTACAATTAAACATTTTCATTTGCTGGCATAAACTATATCGTGAAGAGACAAGCACTTGTCATCTTACACCATGGAGACTACGTTATCCTGGAAAGATTACACCTTGAAAAATATCTCAACACTGAGTTGTTCATATTGGAATAATAAAATTATCTTTCTAAAATAAACTTCCTGAAGTGTTTCCCGTGTGAACTCTCTTTCTTTGCAGATGGTAGTGTGGTACCTATTTCAGATTGCATCAGCAGTGAGCTGCATCCACAGGGAAGGAATCCTTCACAGGTAGGTGTGATTAATGAAGCTTGGGATAACTTGTGGCCTAGTGGCTGAAGGTAAAACATGCTTGAGAGTATTGATAGCCTGCTGCTGCAAATACCATTTTAGCTAGTTTTTCCCTTGCTGCATTTTTCGAGCATCTACAGTGGTTCCTTTTTAAATTGTCTGTTGTTATTTTTAAATATTTTACTAATAGTGTTTTATTTTACTTGGTATTTTATTCTAATTGGTACTTTTATTGTTGTTAACTGCTTAGGGCATTTGATATGATGACAGGGAATAAATATTTATCATAACAAATTGTGGGCGGTATTCAATATGCTTGTTCTATCAGTGAAACTTCCCCAGCTGTCCATGTGAGCCTCCCACATGCTCCCTAAATCTGTGGGTTCCTCCAACCCACTGGAGCAGATTGGGGAGGGCACTGGGTGCATGTGTGGGGCAGGGAGTTCTGTTACGCAAATGGAAATCCTTGTGCTAATGGAACAAGTGCATTGGACACCATCCTAAATGTAGAGTAAAGGGAAGCAATCTGATTTGCTTCACTCTTCTTAGCACAGAAATTGGATTTTCTATATTACAGATAACTTAATACCCTAGTGCAGTCTTCCTCAACCTTGGTACCACCAGTTGTTGTAGGGCTACGGAAATCTGTGACATCAGGTGTGGAGAGGAATGAGTTAAATCCTTTCACAGTAACATTAATAGAGGAGGAATAGCAGCATACTGAGTCCTATACCTGGTGACTGGAAGAACTACATCACTTTAATGCTTCTTTTTCTAGAGATATAAAGACACTGAATATCTTCCTCACTAAAGCAAATCTTATAAAACTGGGTGACTATGGTTTGGCGAAAAAGCTGAACTCTGAATATTCGATGGCTGAAACTGTGAGTGTCTGAAACTTTAATATTTTGATAGACTAATTTATTTGTACCTGTCTGGGATTTTGTGAGCAAATCAGGAGCTTGGGGTCCTTTGATGCCACTTAATGCTGTTTGCTTCTTTTCCTACTCCACTTCTGAATTGTCTTGTTAGAAATATAATATATCCTGTTACTTTGTAACCTGCCATTAGCAAATATGTATTCATTCAGATTTGCAACCCTTCAGTTGGGAAGGGCAGCAGATCCAGCCTCCGTGGAGCATTCTTGTAAGTTACCACTACTGCCTCTTTCTCCTCTGCATGCCCACAGCTATGCAGTCCTGCTGTTGCTGCTGCACCTGTTTGTCACCCAGAAGCAGGTGGCGTGGGCATGCAGGCGGTAGGTGTGCAGCAGAGGCAGTGGGAGGGTTGGAGTGGCATTTTCTGTTCTGCCTTTAGTGACAAAACAGTCTTGGGCCAGCCCAGAAAGAGAATAGGTCTTATAATCCAGTATTTAAGTTTTTACTTTGCATGCTGAAACACAATATAAGCATGTTTGGGAGATGGGTGTTCTTATATAAAATGACTAGAAATTAGCACTTGCAGGGAAAACAATGAACTGTGTCTGATCTACTGGTATCAAGGAGTTGGGCAGACTATCTCTAACATTTTTTCTCTGTTGTGCAGTTGGTAGGAACCCCGTACTATATGTCTCCAGAGCTCTGCCAGGGAGTAAAATACAACTTCAAATCTGATATCTGGGCAGTTGGTTGTGTTGCCTTTGAGCTCCTCACACTGAAAAGAACTTTTGATGCAACAGTAAGTCACACCTTGACTGGTCACTAACGCTACATAATTTCCTTTAATGTTCTGTGTGTGCTTGAGAGAGTGAGAGGGAGCCGCCAGTTGTGAAGAATGTGTTACAGTGAGAGCTGTAGGTCAGTTGGGTATCGCCTGTTCAGGGATGATTATCATTCTTGAATTAGACCCACTGAAATTGATGGACCCAAATAACAAGTCCATTGATTTAAGTGGTTCTGAATATGACTGACTTGGCTATCACCCGGTAAATTGTCCCTTGCTGATGTTCTGAGTCTATCTAGAAAGTGTATAGGAAGCTGTCTTCTACTGAATCATAAAGTTGCTATATGTAGCTTGGTATTTTCTATGCTGCCTGAAAGTGGTTGTCTAGGGTTTCAGGTAGGAGTCTTTTCTAGCCTTACCTGGAGATGCTTGAATTGAATCTAGAACTTTTTGCATGAAAACTAAATGTTCTGCCACTGAGCTATGTTCCAATAGTACGTAACATCTGAAACAATCAGAGAGAGAGAATATAATGCAGATCCACAGGACATTTTCTTAAACAGGTTCTCCAGATGCACTTGAATGATCACACTATTTCCTTTCTAGAATCCCTTGAACCTCTGTTTGAAGATTGTGCAAGGGAACCGAGCAATGGAGGTAGATTCCAGTGTTTATTCTCTGGACCTCATCCACATGGTCCACTCCTGCCTTGATCAGGTTGGTGAGATACAGTTTGCTTTCAACTTTGCTGCCTCAGTGACACAACTTCAGAGGAAAGTGGGGTAAATGCCTTGTATTAATTACAAGACTAGATATGTAAGTTTCTGGGCATCCTTGTGTATGGGCTCTGCAGAATTTGTGTTCTTGCCTGCCCAAGATCTGCAGCAGCTTAGAAACTGTTAAAATACCTTTGTATTTGAAGTGAAGAATCTACAGTGACCTTTAACTTGACGCTTTCTGCTAACTTTAATATTCCTTTGATTCTCTGTGTATTGGGGAAATGGGTAAAGACCATAAGAATGTGGTTAGTTAATCTGCCCTGAGACTTAATTGTTGAAAAATGATCCCTTTCCTTAGGGAGTGACCTGTCACTCACCTCTTTCAGGATCCTGAGAAGAGGCCGACTGCTGATGAGCTGCTTGAGAGTCCCCTTATCAGCAAGCACAGGAGGTAAAGAGTTGTACATTCCTTGGACGTGAACAGGCCATGTTGTTTGGGAGAGAGCTACAGAATCTTGTACAGCCTACTAGTCATGTCAATGCTTCCCACATTCATTCACTTTGGCCATTGACTGATGAGGCACATCTTAGAATCATAGCATTGGAAGGGACCCTGAGGGCCATCTAGTAGGATTAGGTAGGATTCTTCTGCATGGCATTTAGTGTCTGTTAAGCCTGTTGGAATCCCCTGTCAGAAGTGCTGTAATAATAGATGGTTGCTATTCTTCTTATTGCTTTTTTTTTCATGGCAGGGAGATGGAAGAGAAAGTTGTGCTGCTTAATGGCCCAAACAAACGACCAAGGTAATGGAGTGTGTGTTGTACAGCGGAATTAAAGGAAGTAGGTTCCTAGACGTACTCACCCTTACGTGATTGCTTCACACTTTCAATGTTATCTTTTAGGTAATGCATGAGGCTACCACCTTGCTGAAGCTAAGCGGGTCTGAGTCTGGTCTGCACCTAGATGGGAGACTACCTGGGTACAATGTGTACACTGCCTTGAGTTCCAGAAGGGAAGAAGGCAGCTTCCACTCTTGTTGTAAACTGTGCCCATTCTTCCCTACAGATTTGAATTGGACAGCATCCAACTAAGCAGTTCTGCCAATGCAAGGAGTTAGCTGCACAGTGGAACTTACCTGCCCACAACTCTTCCTGTTGTGACACTTAAATCTGTTCAGGGGATGCACAAGGAGAAGGTGGGGAAATTCCATTGTGCAGCTAAAAGTCCTTGTGCGCAGCTAGCAGAACTGTTTAGTTGTATGCCACCTATTGACTTGACACCAAACTGCACTTAAAAATACTGCATTGCTGATACTACTACGTTTTTTTCTTCTTAAGATAAAAGCCATTTGCCATGGAAGATTATCCTTCATGGAATGCTGTAAATTTGCGTGTAACAAAATGTTGATGTTCTAAACAAAGTTGCTGAAGAGTCTGCATATTTTTTCCCATTTTTAACTGAAGCTTGCTCATGCCACTGTTTCTGGAAATTCAAAAGCCTTGCTCGAGTCATCAAATTGGATTCTGATCTTGATTTGTATGCAGATTGGAGTAATCTTCTTCAACCTTTGTTTATCTATCCCTAGGTTCCCTACCTTTAAATTCCTAATGCTGTTTATGTGGCTTCTGAACAACACAAGTACCACTAAGGCTTATATAAAATGTTTCTGCCTGGAACCTGGGAATTTAATTTTCTTCCAGCTTGTCTTCTATTTCAGGGCTTCTAAAGCTACTCATGCTAACACTGATGACTCTTCATAACTCCATATTGACCTCATGTTTTACAGAACAAGCACCATGAATGAGGCTCCTATTGCTGTGGTGACATCACGCACAAGTGAAGTATATGTCTGGGGGGGTGGGAAGTCATCCCCTCAGAAGCTGGATGCCATTAAAAGTGGCTGCAGTGCACGACAGGTCTGTGCAGGAAACACCCATTTTGCAGTGGTTACAGTGGAAAAGGAGCTCTATACTTGGGTGGTAAGTGAAGTGTATGAAAAGTACTTTGGAAACTTGGATAATGTATGAAGGCAGTGCAGAATGGATCTTGCATGAGTCATATTTAAGGTGTCACATCACTACTGATTGTCAGTATAGTTGGATATTCCTAGTTGATAAGTTGCGAAAAGTTGTAAGAGGTGTTACTCCCTGTTAGGATATTTCCGTTCCACCTTAAAAGGGAGCAGGCTTTGTGAGTCACAGAGTCTGCGTATTTCCTGTTCACAGGAAGTTTATGTTTTGTCTATGCTTTCGTTTCTCTCCCTGTGCCTGAGACATCAACACAGGCAGTCATGTTTTCTTTGTTCTGACCAACGCTGAATAAAGTTGTAAATAATGCTCTCCTGAGTGCATCTTTCGCTGTGCGAATTCTGCTGATAGAGTGTGCACCAGCTCTGGAATGTGGCAAGCTATTTTTGGAGCTCGTGTCGCTAATTGAATGATACTGCGTGTCTACGGGAGATCGATGGATCGCCCGGAATCGACGTGGGGCCTTGATGGCTGATGTCTCCCTGGCAGTATCCCAACACTCCCCATTCAAGAGTTTATGCTGCTTAAGTTCAAGGTCTAAAACATGCACAGGGTTTTTGTTTGTTTGTTTGTTTTGCTTTCTGTATATGACAGCAGTTATTTCACCTCCAGGAAAATGCCCCAAAGGTTCAGACAAGTGCAGCAACACCCTATAAGATGTGAGAGGCTGTTGCTGAAAGAAAAATAGGGCACTCTCCCCAGTGTGTGCATGAAGGTGTACATGGGTCTCTCAGGATCCCAGTTGAAGTATATATAGTTTGTTACTTGGTTCCTTCACATCAGACTTGCTAATAATGCTCCTTGGAGTTCCCAGGATGCATCCTTTACCATCCTTTACCATGCTTCTGCATATTACAGAACATGCAAGGGGGCACCAAATTGCATGGCCAACTGGGACATGGAGACAAAGCCTCCTATCGGCAGCCTAAGCATGTGGAAAAACTGCAGGGCAAAGCCATTCGCCAAGTGTCTTGTGGAGATGACTTCACTGTCTGCATCACAGGTAAGAGACAGGTAAAATGTACCAGCAGATAAATGGTGTGGAAGAACTCAAATGCTATCTTGTTTTTGTTATATACATTGTAAACCACCCTGTGGTACCTGGATGAAGGGTGATGCATAAATTTAAAACATAAATAAACAAATAACATATGTATTGGCTGAAAAAGAAAATGACCTTTGCAGCAAGAGAGCATGAAATATTATGGCATAGGTAAATGCAGGGAATTGCTGTATTGCTGCACTGGAATTAGTGCAGCTTCCCAAGATCAATATTTATTTCATGTTGCTTTAAACATTTATATATCACCAACATCTATATGCAGCATAAAACCAATACAATAAAACACAAAAAGATGAGGAAGAAAACATGTTTGACAGTCAAAAAAGATTCTGCATGGTAACCTCTGTGATATGCATACACGGTGTAGATATGGGGCACCCTATCATTTAGTGGATGCAGGGCAGGGCACATTAGTCCAAGCATATAATTGACCCAACTTGATCTAGATAATTAGATAACATGGTAGTCTGGTTTCCCTGTGTTTGAAGGAGTCAGAATCTCTATCTTACTCATTTGTCCCTTCCTTTCATGTAGATGAGGGTCAAGCCTTTGCCTTCGGCTCAGACTACTATGGCTGTATAGGTGTTTCCAAGGCATTTGGTTCTGAGGTTTTGGAGCCCAGGCAGCTGACCGTGTTCCTCAGCAACCCAGTGGAGCAGGTTTCTTGTGGAGATAACCATGTGGCTGTGCTGACCCGAAACCGAGAGGTCTACACATGGGGCTGTGGAGAATACGGTATGTGGCTTTCTATCTGCAGTCTCTAATATTGGCAGTAGAGACTGAGGCAAAATGCACACAATAAGAGTCATTCGAAGGAAAAACATGCATGCTCCTTCTCAAGTTTCATTTTATATGGTTGTGAACCACTTAGAGGTTTTCTTAAAATCAAATGGTATCATTTTTGTGTGAAATAAAAACATAACTACGGTATAATCACAGGCAATTGAGAGGCACTGTTTTGGTAACTGACTGGTGACAGATCTAACTTTTAGTGATATGAAAAACATCAGATTAAATTGGGATCCCTAATTCTGGAAAGATGGATGGTCATATCTATGATGTTGGATCTGTGAACATGAGAAATGAGGCAGCCCTGTTTCCTCAGTGTCAGGGAAGAGTTAGAAGATTCCAGTTTCCCAGAGGGAGAAAGCATTCCCCAAGGGGGGGAGGAGAGCAGTGAATTGAAGAGAAGAGAGCAAGAGGAACAACAGGGAGGGATCGGCTGTTCCCAGGAAAGGCAAGGGTTAAGTTCTAGCTCAGATTGGGAGGAGGGGAGATCCAAACCAGCTCTAGTGAGGAGGTTAGAAAAAAGAGCGGGAAAGCGAAGGGAAGGGCGCCTTCGCCATTTTGAGAGTGGCTGGTCATGGAGAAGCAGAGCTCAGAAGGTATCTGAAAGAAGTGACTCTGAGGAATAATATTTAAGAACCGTTTATAAGATTGTTTTGTTAATACGCAATAAAAAGTTATAAAAGAACAAGAAGCGTTTGTGTGGTGATCTGAAGAGGACAACGACCAGTCCTGACACTCAGACTGGACAGTCTGCTTTGAATCTGAAAGTCATTATCTGTAATAGTGTCCTTCAGCCAGGGGCAAAACTAGGCTTTACTTCACCCAGGTCAAAGACCCAGTTTGGCACCCCCCACACACACATTTGTGTATACACACACACAGGCTTGGAGTCTCAATGGCACCCCTCTAGATGCTTCACTCAGGGCAAACCCCCCGCCCCCCCAGTAGCTATGGCACTGTTTTCAGCACTAGGAAATTTCTCATTATTGTGTCTTCTCAAATGCAGGTCGCTTAGGTTTGGATTCAGAAGAGGATTACAGCCTCCCCCAGAAGGTAAAACTGACTAGATTTTTGCCATACTTTATGGGCTTCACACAGGTCACTGTGGCTCTGTTGTGGAGTATGTCCTCTCTTATAACAATTTTAAGACCATGAATTTAGTACAGTTCAATTATTAATAGGGATAAGCTGGTGGAAGAAAGTAATTCTAAGATCACTTCTTATTGCGCCTTAGATTTCAGACTAAAACTGCAGAGTGGAAGAAAAGGAGGACCTTTTCTGCCTCCCCACTTCCAGCTACTCTCTGAAGACTGGAGAAGAGACCCTCTTAAGAAAATTAGGGAGGTGGGCAGGGGAAGGCTAGACCAGGGGTCAGCAACCTGCGGCCCACAGGCTACAAGTGGCCCATGGGGGTTTTTTAAACGGCCCACGGTGAGTCCCCGCACACTGCGCTAAACCGGCGCAACACAGAGCAGGGACTCACTTCCGCGGTGCCAGAAATCGTTTCTGCACATGCGCAGACACCAGAAATTGCATCTCCGCAGACGCAATCCGGCCCACGGAGCGATCTCTGCGGGAGTGAACCGGCCCAGGTGAGGTAAACCTTGCCGACCCCTGGACTAGACCATGTGAAAAATGAGCATAATATTTTAGTTTCAGTTCATTCATTTACATCTTTGTATTCTTGTTATAAAAGCACCTAGACATTCTGCTGTTGTGTAGGTTTATGGTTCCATTTAGCTCCTAGCTTTCATATCTCAGTTTCTAACTCTGGCACCACTACTGAGGAGGCACCCTGCCTGGTTCCTCGGTGCTGGATCTCCTTTCTACCTAGTCCAGATATTATTATATTTGGTCTTCACTTAGGAACATAGGAACCTTATCAAACCAGGTCGGAGTATTTGTCCAATTTGCCCAGAATTATTTACTCTTGCTAACAGCAGGTCTCCAAGGTTTTAAGCAGAGGTCTTTCATGTCACCTGCTACTTCATCCTTTTTTTAAAGTGGGGGTTCTAAGGATTGCATTGGGACTTATTACATACAAAGCATCTACTCTGCTATTGAATTAAAATTTCTCTTACTTGGTGACTGCAGTATTCTGTTGCAAGGATGTATCATGTTTCTCCTCTATAGGTAGAAATTCAGAAGACTTCCAATATTGTTTCAGTCCAGTGTGGCAGTGATGGAACCTTCCTACTCACACAGGCAGGCAAGGTTTTGGCTTGCGGTCTGAATGAGTTCAACAAACTGGGCCTGAACCAATGCACTTCAGGGATCATTAATCATGATGTGAGTAGTAATTTTCAAATTGCATGGGAAATAAAGTTCTGGAAGTAGCAAATACGTATCTATTAATAAAAATGAATTTATTTTCAATAATCATTAATAAATGAAACATAACATATTTATTGAATACTAGGTTGGAGCCATAGAAGGAAAAGAAAAACTAATGTGATATACCATGCTTAGCAGTAGGCTGCTTTCAGTTTTGTGTGGTACATTCAGCTGCAGGTTGGGTGTATTTGAGCAGTCTGCACAAGAAAATAGAATTTGATCTAGGCAAAAATTGTTTGCTTTGGAAGGACTTGTATGATACTATGGCTTAGTGATGCACCACATGGATAGATTTGTTGGACTTTCTGCTCTCTTCCCTTAGGCTTACCAAGAAATTCCATACACCACCTGCTTCACTTTGGCCAAGAAACTCTCCTTCTACAAGGTTCGCACCATTGCCCCAGGAAAGACACACACAGCTGCCATAGATGGTGAGATCTAATCCCATTGTAATTGTATTTTATTCTTACAAAATAAAATCTGTAAAATACTTGGGGTGGGAGTGCTTAATGGCCCAATCAAACGACCAGGGTAATGGATTGAGTGTTGAAGAGTGGAATTAAAGTATATTTCAACATCAGAATCTGTTCATCACATCCCTTGCGAACATAGATCCGTTTGCGACTGGAAAACATTGTAAATTAATAAAGTACGGACTTGTTAACATTAGTGCACCCTTGCATTTAGCGCTGTATTTTAAATCGGCTGTTTCAAAATTTAAGCTCCACAAACTATTCGAGGTTTATTGAACAGGACCAATGCTGATTTTGAAATTAGTTTCTTTGTTCCACATTAGTAAAAAAATCTGAAACCTGAGAATTACCAGTGATGTATCAGATAAAGAGGAAGCCTGTCTGGTTCTCCAGTAGAGCTTAGCCACTGATGTGGTGTCCACAATGAGCCTTGTTCTTCCTTTCTTTCAGAACGGGGTCGTTTGCTTACCTTTGGCTCCAACAAGTGTGGGCAGCTGGGTGTTGGAGACTATAAGAAACGTCTGGGTATTAATCTGCTAGGAGGACCTCTTGGGGGGAAGCAGGTCATCAGGGTTTCCTGTGGTGATGAGTTCACTATAGCTGCTACTGATGGTGAGTGTTGGTGCTGGTGAGTTGGCCATGATTTTTTGTAAGCAGCATCTACAGAGGGCCACGCGTGGCTACCTGCAATATTGGAGGAGAATAACATCCCGACTGCATTAGAGGAGAGGAACTTTGCTGTATAGCAATAATTGTAGTAAAGCAACACAAAACATAATGTTCCTGCAGGAGTGCCATATGCTGGTGGTTGGGAACCTCTGGCCTAAGAAGGCCTGCCAGACCTCTCCCTTTGGCTTGCCAAGCTGTTTTGTGCAAGCCTCACGCACCTGTCAAACATCTGATGACCTGTGATGTCAGGTGTGAGGCGGTAAAAGGGATATCTAATCTTCATTCTAAGCATTACAGCACTAAGATTGGAGATAAGCCCTCTGGCTACTCATTGACAATAAAAGGCAGTCTTTCCCTTTACTGCCGCTGTAATGCTGGGGTGAGGGTAGAAATGCTGCCGTCTGTCTTTTTCTGTTAAGAGATAGCTCTGCCTGATCTTTATCTTCATATCTTTGTGCAAAACAACATATATCCAAGATTGGAGATAAACCATCTGTCTGCTCTAAAGAACAGGTAGAGAGCCTACCTTAGTGCTGTGGTGCTTAGCACTAATAAAGGGTGATAAAATCCCTGATCTTCTGTTAAATTAAGGCAGAGGGATCTTTCCAGCCACCCCTTCCAAGAACTGGAGTGGAGATGGTTAGAAATGCTGAGTGTATGTGCATGCATGCGTACCTGGTGTGAGAGTGCATGTATGAGTATATTACTGCATGTATGTATATGCATGTGAGAAGTTGAGAGGTGTCTGGTGTATGTGTTTCAATGGGGGATTAGAGGTACATGCATTTGTCTTTTCTGAGGAGTTCTTCCACCCACCCACCATTGGAATGACGCTCCCAGAATACTGGGCAAGTGCCAGTCTGGCCCCTCGCGGAAAATAGGTTCTCAACCGCTGTCTTATGGTGTTCTTCTAGACTGCATGATTAAAATTTCAACTGAAGGTGAGCCATTTGAGTGGAATGAAATGCAGCTGTATAGGAATCCTTGAAAGGCAGTTTGGAGTGTCTGACTTGAGGCTGATAACACTTTTCTCTTCCCCAGATAACCATATCTTTGCCTGGGGTAATGGTGGAAATGGCCGTTTAGCAATGACACCAACAGAAAGGGCTCATAGTTCTGATATTTGTACATCATGGCCTCGGCCCATTTTTGGTTCCCTGCATTACGTCCCAGATTTATCTTGCCGTGGCTGGCACACCATCATAATTGTTGGTGAGTATTAAAAAGTTGGGAAACAGGAGCCTACTCAGGAATACTTATCTTCTCTAATCATAAGGGAAATGTAAAATGTAACAAGTTCACTGGAAGAGTAGGCGATAACCTTTCTAAGGAAATAGATCAGCATGTTTTTGGAATCTTCATCTGAGAAAATTTTCCTACTTTCTCTCCAGAAAAAGTTATAAATTCTAAAACCATCCTCCGCTCCAGTAGCAGTGGCCTCTCAATTGGGACTGGTAAGTAATCAGGCTTTTAATAATAGGCCAAAGCTGGGAAAACACCAACTAGGCTTTAGGAAGAAGGTGGGAGGACTGTAGGACCCTGTCAGAGCCCTCATGCCTCCTTCCCCAAGCCCAGTTCCTTGCTTACCCGGCTTTGGGAAGGCAGCATGAGGGCTGGGCGGTGTGGGTGTGGGTGTGTGTGATTTTGCCAAGAGCCACCAAAGAGGCCTCAATGGCTGCATGTGGCTCTCAGGCCATCTTGCCTGCTGCTTGATGGACCAAATGGGCTGACTCAGTGTACCTTCATTCCTATCTGAAAACCTCATCTTGACCTAGCCCATTCATTTCTTTTTTAAAACTCCTCTGGTAGATTATTCTATTTTTGTAGCTTATTCTCCCCCCCCCCCCCATTTCATACATCGGAGAGCACAAAGGTTCTTTTCCTTGACTAACCTGGTTCAGCCCACCTGGTTGAATCAGGATATGGAGAACCAGTCTAAGAAGATGGATAAGTGGTATTGCCAGAAAATAAAAAGATGGCGAAAGTTAAAGTTGGGGAAGAGGCACAGAGTTTATAAAATAAGTCTCTTCCTATTACGTTTGAAATAATAATAGTTTGTAGACAAATGTCTGAGAATATATAGTAGGTTTATCTATCATAAAAATCCAGTGTGGTGTAGTGGTTAAGAGCGGTAGACTCGTAATCTGGGGAACCGGGTTCGCGTCTCCGCTCCTCCATGTGCAGCTGCTGGGTGACCTTGGGCTAGTCACACTTCTTTGAAGTCTCTCAGCCCCACTCACCTCACAGAGTGTTTGTTGTGGGGGAGGAAGGGAAAGGAGAATGTTAGCCGCTTTGAGACTCCTTCGAGTAGTGATAAAGCGGGATATCAAATCCAAACTCCTCTTCTTCTTCTAAGGGGTCTGCGTTTCCAGAAAGTGGTAACTTTTGGCTCAGCTTAAGCTACTGTAAGTCCCCAGTGAATTAGTTTCGTTTCCCCTCCATGCCCCCCACAACCAGTGTATGGACATTAATATAATTTATTACAATTGCCCAAAATTGTGTGTCTAGTAAAAAATAATTCCAAACCTTTTGGGGGGGGTGTATGTTCTGAATATGCCTAGGATCCTATGTGAGCTGATGTACCTGAGTCTCATATCTTGTTTACTATTGGATTATGTTCTCTTTGCATCACCATTCTGAGGTCTGACAAGGCCTGCATTCCCAAGGCTGAAAATGCTTCTGAGCGAACAAGGGAAATATTTAAGGATTTTAATACTCTACCCATTTCTGCTAGTGGCCCAAAGCTCTACAGCTGAAGGAGGAGAAGAGGAGGAAAGTGAGCGGGACTCTGAGACCCCTGACCCCAGCAGAGGTTTCCGAGGAACCATGGAAGCAGACCATGGAATGGGGGATCGGATTAGTACAACAGAAGCAGTTGCAGACAGCAGTGCTGCCAGTAGCTCCTGCCCTAGCTGGTTACGCAAGGTAACAATTTCTGTCTCACATAAAGCAAAGGGGGTACAGGAAAACTGAATAGCATTTTTCCAATAAAGGTGTAGAATTTTTGGGTGAGAGGTTTCTCCTTGAAGTTTAGTTGAATTTTAGAATCATAGAATTGTAGAGTTGGAAGGGACCCTAAGGATAATCTAGTTCAAGCCCCTGTGGTGTAGGAATCGCAACTAAAGAATCCCTGATAGGTGCCCATCCAACCTCTGTTTAAAAATCGCCAGTGAAGGAGAGTCTCCCACTTTCTGAAGTCGTCTGCTCCTTTTTCAAATAGCTCTTACTGTCAGAAAGTTCTTCCGAATGTTCTTTTCTTGGCAAATCATAAAAGCACCATGGTAAATTTTACCTCTATTCCGGAATCACTTCTAAGGACGTAGTTTGAATAGCTTTGTAGGTGCGGCTTTTCAGGTAACAGACTCACTTCAGAAGAAAGAAGAGAAACCTTGATTAGAAGGATGATCGGTTTTGAATTCCAAACCCATAATTTTACAATGTATACCACTTGGAGTGTTTTGTGATTTAGCAGTGAATAAATATTTCTAATTAAAACAAATAAACAAGAAATGGGCTCAGAAATCCAGATTCAAAGCTTGAGAGATTGAGATTAAAGTAGAAACCATTTTAAACTGTCTTTGGCATTTTGTTTATATTTTTCTTTTCATGATGTGCTTTTTTATCATTTTGTTTGTAAATGCCCTGGAAGCTGATGTTGAAAGTTGATATAAAATTCCTTTTTCCCATTCTGATTAGCTTCTAGTAAAAATAACTGAGCTGAAGCAAGTTAAAGCTACAATATATCCCATCTAGCCTTTTGTATCAATGAGATCTCTTTTTATCCAGTACCTGTTCCTTTATACAGTCATACCTCATGTTATGTTTGCTTCACATTGAGGCTTTTCAGGTTACGAACGCAGCAAACCCAGAAGTGTTTACTTCGGGGTTCGCCATGCATGCATGCGCAGAAGCAACCTGCATGCTTTGCACATGCGCAGAAGCGCTCTATTGCGCTTTGTGCATGCGCAGTAGCGGCGCTCTACTTATGGACTTTTCGGGGTGTGAACGGCGCCCTGAAACGGGTCACATTTGTAAGTAGAGGTACCACTGTACAGTCGTGCCTTGGAAGTTGAACACCTTGCAAGATGAACGTTTTGGCTCTCAAACACCGCAAACAAATTGTTCTGCGTTATTTGGAACCTGGACGTCCACCGTTCCTGCAGCCAATTGAAAGCCACCCCTTGGTTCCCGAACGTTTTGGAAGTCGAACAGACTTCCGAAACGGGTTCTGTTTGACTTCCGAGGTACAACTATAATGCTAAAAAAGGTTCTGAAGCAGTTAAAAACATAACCGTTCCAGATAATTTTCCTTAGTTTATAGATAAGGTAAAGGGACCCCTGACCATTAGGTCCAGTCATGACTGACTCTGGGGTTGTGGCGCTCATCTCGCTTTATTGGCCGAGGGAGCTGGTGTACAACTTCCGGGTCATGTGGCCAGCATGACTAAGCCGCTTCTGGCAAACCAGAGCAGTGCACGGAAATGCCATTTACCTTCCCACCGGAGCGGTACCTATTTATCTACTTGCACTTTGACGTGCTTGCGAACTGCTAGGTTGGCAGGAGCTGGGACCGAGCAATGGGAGGTCACCCCGTCGCAGGGATTCGAACTGCCGACCTTCTGATCGGCAAGTCCTAGGTTCTGTGGTTTAACCCACAGCGCCACCCGCATCCCTTCTTATAGATAAGTACCAAACCTCTAAAAAGCAACATAGAAACAAGAAATTAGTTTTGTAGGACTGCACAGATTAGTTCATAATGTGTAGCATTTTGTTGACCTCCCTTGTAAAATTGAACAGCAGGATAAGTAAGTGAAATGCAAGTAAAACTGGCAGAGCCTAAAATTTAATATCAGCCCATCATTGCTGCAATATCAAAGTCTGTCTTTCACAGATAAATCCACACATATCAGAGCATGGTTTGCCATTGTTGGACAGCAGTCTATTGTAAGTGCCAATGAAACAAACATTATGAAATCTGGCAGTCATTTGCATCCTGACACTGAACAAAGCTTATCCACTGAATCATCCCAAAGAAAATATTATTGGGGCACAAACCCAAACTATCAAGATTCTGCCTCAAATAGGCAGCTACAGCTCATCAGTTCTGCCACTTCTATTGAATTCAGTCTGTCACTAAGAATAGAAGGATACATATTGCAAGAACACGTAATTTCTCTCTGTTACATTCAATGACCCATGCTATATTTTGGGGGAATAGCACGAAGACAAGTAGAACAGAAAGGAGACAGGCTCCAGTGTTTACTGGAATAAGATGTTTATTTAGCTCAATGTGTTCCAGAGACAAAACTTCTTTGTCAGAAGCTATAAGCAAAGATAAATATAAGAATAAAGGACATTGTTATTGCATCATAAAATCACAAAACCTTGTAAAAATTAAAAATACCTAAATTCAGAAAAACTAAAGATATAAATAAAAAAATTGTTACACTCTTAACAAAGTTTGGAAACACGTGAACTGTGCATCAGTAAATCTTAATAAACCTCCACATGTTTGACTCTTAGAGCCATTATCTGCAGTGTGAATCACACTGTGGCTATTTTCTGAACAGAAAGAGAATGACACCTGTGTTCCTTTTTTATATTCCTCATATTGCAGCAAAGGTAGATAAGAAAGTGAAGAAAATCTGACATTGTTCATTCTCTCTCTCTCTCTCTCTCTCTCTCTGTGTGTGTGTGTGTGTGTGTAAAACCAGGAGCTGGAGAATGCAGAGTTCATCCCCATGCCTGAAAACCCCTCTCTTGTGAGCCTAGCCTCTTCAGAATCTGACAAAGAAACTCTTCCCTACAATGAGCTCAAGGGACTGCACTTGGCTTCACCCACACATGTCGATAACAAGTCTGAAGCAGGGTCTTGGGTAATGTAAATTGCTAAACATATGGAACTCTTCAAGACAGTTTGGGGCTGATGGTAGAAATAGGATGCAAGGATAATAATTCAGACTGGTATAAATACAGACTGTACATGGGAAAGAGAGATAGTACATAGGAGAGGAGATAGTCTTTTCTTTTCTGAATCGTGGATGAGAGTGAGAAATTAATCCCAGCAGCAAGGAGACAGATGGCTGAGAATTATCTGAAACTGATGCTGTTTAAGGGCTTCATGATTTAATTTACCTCGCCCTAAGGAGCACCTTTGGTAAGGCACTTTTTTACCCTTCATTTCAAGAAATCAGATTGTGGTTGAGGAGGAGAATTAAAGAAAGAAAACATCTCAAGAAACAGGTACAGCTGTGGGAAAGGATGTAGTCTTAACCTACCCAGTCTCAAAATAGAATGCATATGACATTTGCAGCTACAGATTTGACAATGATTTCTCTATGAGCTAATATTACAGTACATCACTTATTCAAGAATTCTGCTTCCATTATTTAGTATTAAATTCTCAGTACTTTTTCTCTCATCTTCTACTCATGGCTTACTGCCATGGCCTGGGCAAGTATAGGCTTTGAAAAAATTTCACATTGTACATACAGGGTGAGTTCTTTAAAAGAGGGCCCTTGGATAGAGAGTACACATGTTCCACAGGGCCTCTTTTAAAAGACTCACCCTGTATATGTACATACAAACAACTCATTCCCGAATCTCCTGTCTTTCTTGTGCAGCGGCAACCCTTGGATTCAGCAGAGCCCTGTAGTGGGCAGAAGACATTTGGGGTACCAACTGCATGCAAATGCAGTTTGCTGCAGACTGAAGTGGAACGTCTGCATGGCTTAATATCAAAGTGTTTGGCTGACCAGCAGATGCTGCAGCAACAAACCAACCGTCTCAGTGCCCAGCTCCAGAGTCTCTCCAGGAGGACAGAAGGGTCACAGCAGGTAAGGTTTCCACTGTGAGAAGGATGACATACTAAATGCTGGAGTAATTCCAAATGTTCCTGTAGTTCCTTGAAATTGGTGCTGAGATCTAGATTAAGAGAAGTTAGGCTGTAGCAGCCAGTTGATAAAGTTGGATGCAAGCTAACAGACACGCAGAATGTGTGGCTTATACTGCAGTAATCTAGTAGCTTCAGACAACCTTGGGCTTGTTAGATTTGTGACTAGGAAGAGTTGACTGCAATATAGTGATGACTGTTTTGTTGGAAGGCTGGAGGATGCGTGACTCTACATTTACCAGCAGCATTTGGGGATGCTAGTGTTGGCTTAACCTAGAAACAAATGGGGTCTCTCTTACATCACTCCACTTTTATTTCTCTTCCCCTGCCTGAAGACCCCTGGAGGCTGATAATGGGGGAAATGTTGATTATTAAAACACACTTGTTTTTCCTTTCAGTTGGTCATCCCATGTCTGGAGTGTAACTTGAGCTCTGTTAGCTAATAGTAGAGGCAGACTGCCCCCCGTAAATATGTTCCAGATTAGGTCTCTGGGAAGCAGCGGATTTTTTAATAACACTTCCTTGGCAGCCTGAGCAGATGGTGGTTCGACTCTAAACCTCACTTTTCTATTCTTTGTACATGTGTGCAATAACCGAATGCAGCAGACATGGTTTAACTGAACAGCCAAGTGACAGAGTTCATGTGCAATATATAATGTGTTTCTTTATTATATCAGGAGTAATTTTTGTTTGTTTGTCTGGGCAGCTTGAGGCTCATTCCAAAGCCACACAAACATCCAAGGAAGAGATGGAAGCAGATCCAAAGCCTGACTTGGATTCTGACTCCTGGTGTCTCCTGGGAACTGACTCATGCCGCTTCAGCCTGTAGTCTTTTAAGTTCACTGGAATCTATCCAATTTCACAGCACACTAACTTGAATGAAGAGAGCAGGTTTCCTGGCTTCAGGTCCTTTGTGAACAAGAAGGTCAGGGTCTCCACAGCGTCCATGTATGCAAGAGGGGAAGCTCCTCCCTAAGCTATGAACCTAGGAGGACATTTAGAGAAAGGCAGAGCCCCAAGTTCAAGCCAGGGTCTGTTCAGACATCAGCAGCCTGCCCTCTCTATAAATACATTATCTCAGTCTGCCCTTGAGGTCAGGTAGCCACACTGCAGGAATGGCTCCAACAGCATGTCCTTAATCCCCCCCCCAACTTTGCAAAGGCAGCATTGAGCCCTGACACATCATCTTCTGGCGACTGAAAAAGGAAAGAAAATGAATATCAACATTAACAGTCAAGCTGTAATGCTCCAGGTTGCTTTCAACCTAAAGTCAAAGGGCAGGACATCAGCTTTGTAGGAGGGGAAGCATTGGAAAAAATACTACTCTGAAGGTGGAAGCAGAGAAAATCTGTCTGGAGATGCATTTCTGGTTATATTTCCTCCAATCTGTACAGAAAGTGTTTTTAACTTTTAACTGAGGGATGTTAGGGAGAGGATCTCTGTCACCCTTTTCTTAGCACTTCTAGGTACGGTTCTGATACGTGTTTTTTTTTTTAATGGCTGTATTTTCCAGTTATCTAAGGAGTCTGTAGTTCTAGAGTTCACAACAATTATTTTTCAAGCCAGCCAAGGACTACGTGAAATTGAAATTGGACACACAACTTATTTGCTTCTTCTTTTCATCTTCGTTTGAGTACTGGAGTGAGTTGTTGAAAGCCTCTTGGCTTTGCGCCCCTTCTGCAAATCAGTATTTTCATTTCCTGTCTAATTCTTTATGAAGCTGGAAGAAAGCAGTGTCAGCTTTAATAATTTATCCAAATAAATTACTTAGAACCATAGACTTGGTAGAGTTGGAAGGGACCATGAGGGTCATCTTGTCCAACCCACAACCTTGAGATTAAGTCTCATGCTCAACCAACTGAGCTATCTTGGCTTGTAATAGACTAACATATACCAATTCAAAGCCTTCTAGTTTAATCAGTTCTAAACTGTATATAAGGGAACTCTGAAGATAGAGTTTCTGCTTTTCACCTTAAAGATGAAATTGATACTTTCGCTAAATGGTGTAATTGGCATAATTGTGTTTCCTGGGAGCCACTTCTGCATACTCCCCACCCTGGAGTGGAATTCCCACTGTTCCTTATTTAAGAAAATAATACCCTAATCTAACTTTCATGAACAGTTACTGTATCTATTTTATCTTTTATTTGCTAGTCATAGATGGAGTTTACAATCTCCCATTCACTTGTCTCTAATATCCCCTTATGCACTTTTCTCTTCTAGAACTATTATCAGACTGATAAACATTTTCTGGCTGGAAACAGGTGCTAGAGTATCCTACCCTAATAGTTCCATTGTTGAGGAGTTACCTGGTTCTTCTCCAAATACTGTCTTGGAACTGACTTAGATACCATTTTTTTCTTCTGTTCAGCCCCAAGAATAGTGTTGGTATGCCTTTCCTTACTGTTGGTGGAGGAAGGAGAAGAGCTTGAATATAAAATACCAAATGAACCGTAGGTTATTGTGTTATTTGATCGATAATCTTGTCTCCAAAAGTATTGGAGCAGTTTTATTATTTTTATATGAGAATGCTGTTGTGGCTGTAGAGACTGTCCTGTTATAAAGTAGGAACTAAGAGAGAATGAACTAGCACTCTTGGATATTGTCCAGCAAGGAATTGCTGAGCAAATGGGAGTTGCTTCGTGTTACACGTTTGGTAAGTGAAATGCACAATTTCCCCCTTGGATCTTGTGGAGTACTAGATACTATAATGAGGATGATCTGTGCTCCACAGCAATATATGTATGTGCCTTAGGATTCACGCTGTTCAAGCTGTGCCTGTTACAGACCATAATATATGCACCAACCCTGCTATGCAACCAAAGAAGCAGTTTAAACACATATCGTGCCCTAGGCTAGAGGGCAAATGGGCCAGGTGTGCCTTTGAGCAGTTTCAGACCCATTTCTTTCAGCAGTGCTAGCTCTGTAGATGTCAGTCTCTTGCTAGCATTGCTGTTAATTTGTTATAATGGAATGTGAAACATGCCTGCACTGACACTCTAGTTGAAAACTAGTTTGTCATTATCTATTTTTTGAAAGGTTCAATGGTGGAATGGTTTGACGTTTTCTGTTTAAATAAATGTTGACACTCATTTGCCTCGTGTGTTCTGAATTTTTCTAATAGAAATGAGATAATGTATGCTTACTTGTAGCTCGAGTACAGATCCATGATTTCAGCATCCACTCTGGACTTCTTATCTTACTTAAATGGAACAAACTCTTTTTTCCCATTACTTGGTTGTTACACTTGCAGTCATCAGAAATGTTAGGATGGATGTCTTGCGCTTTCAGTGACAGAGTTTGCCTCTAGTTTTTTTGAGGCGCCCCCCTCCCGCAAGGCACATCTTAAAATCTCTACAACTTTGGCTCTACAGAATTAGCTATCATCACTCATATTTTTCGTCATGTAAATTTCGTTAGCAATATCAGCTTTATTTGCCATCAGTAACCAGTGCACTAAGAAGACAGGGGTAGCACACACTGGTTAGAAATGTGATAAATAACTTGCTGTTGAGAGGTGGATATGTATCTTTGAGTCTGGAACAACTAATAGAGATGAGGATTCCCCGTTTTCTTAAGAGTACTGTATCTGGGAAAAGCAGAGGACCCATATCTCTGGGTTTTTTTTAAGGTAATTAGGAGAGCAGGTATAGCAGATATTTGTTACTGGAGATGTGCCCTCCTAGAATTTGCAGTGCTGTGAAGTGTTCCCATATGCTGACTGTCATTCTTGGGGACAATGGTCTGTTATTTAGAAATGATTAAAAATTAAGCAGCCCATCAGCATAGAACTCCCTCACTGTTAAACCCACATAGCAGGTTGAAGGGCTGTGCTGAGAGAGAGTTGCTTATAGAAGCTCTGCAATACAGTCCCCCTATTAATATTGCACATCAGAGGTGGTGCTGATGTTGGTGTGGATTCCCAGTCAAAAAACTGCATACCTCACAGATGGTAGCAAAAATCAATCTACTTAAATTGCCTCCTCAGACCTCTGGTGCCAAATCAAGGCTCAAGTGTATTCAGAAACTTTATACACAACTGATTTGCATATGGACTCAATGCATTTTTTTAAATGTTCAAAAACTATATATATATTGCATATGAAGTAAGACCCAAATAAGAGTAGAGCCATCTATCTCTTCTATGGTTTTGGCATCTTCCTTAGCCACACATGCATAATAGAGTACACTGCAAGGTTTTTTGGGTGGGGGGTGTCTGATTGTTTTTAACTCCTTTGAAACAATCTGAATCTTTCCAAGTGCATATTTCTTGCTGTTCTGCATACAGTGCAAACTATTTTGTTGAAGAGATATTCTCTAAATGGTTGTGACCCAAGGAAAATGGGTTCTGGATTTTTCTTTAATTCCTCTTGAAGGGATTTTAAAATTTCCTTCAGCTGGTACAGGAGAACCACTGAAAACCAGCCCCTCTGCTTTGATAACATCACCCTTGAAAGCATGCAGAAAGCAAACAAGGGGAGCTGGCAATAGCCATGTGTGCAATGGAGAAAACCAGTCTGTCCTCAACAAATTTTTTTACTTTGTTAGTAACAGAAATGTGGAGTGAGTTTTGATAATTGTTTCATATACCCGTTATAGTAGCTCCTACAGTGGGGATACTCTCCTGAATTCCATGTCCTACCTTTTTACACAGTTAAACACATCACTACTCTTTGCTGCTCTTTTTATGACCAGTGATATGAAAGGGGTTTATGCACACCACTGGTTTTGTCCTTACAGTCTCTAAAGCTGTATCAGGATTTCTCACAAGTGAACCAACACTTGCATTTTGAAGCTTTTGGACATCCGTAGCAATGCTTATGAACCACATAATCTGTTGAAGTATTGCATTGCATAAAATAAAGCTGGTATCTGTGAAGAAGCTGGGATGGAAGCAATACATTCCCACGTTCAATGATTACATTTCCCCCCATGTTTTCCAAGTTGCCACATTCCACATATTTTATTACAGACTTGAGTTTTTTGAGTTCGTCACTGGGAGACAATGAATGCATACACCACCCTGCTTTTAATGCACTTGTTCCCCTTGCTTGCCAAACACTCTCTCTAGTTGGTGAGCCCCCAAAATGTCTCAGCCACTAACCTGACACCAAAGATATGGCTAGTCCAATTGCCTACCTCCTGAATAACTAACTAGTTTTCCTTCCCCGCTCCCCGAGCTTATGACTGCATAAAGAGGTAGGATTCAGTGGCAAAATTATGCTAAAGTAATCAATCCATTTTACAATCGCCATTCTCATATTCCCCATAGCCATTCTTTTTTAGCTTTAGAGAAATTTGGACAGACCAGGTTTCTGTTTGCCAGTATTTGTAGATGGGCAAGAAAACTTAATGGCCAGATGAGATGGATAGCATGCAATATATCCAAGTAGGTATCGCCCCTTCCCAGCAGTTATATTAGTAATACAGTTCTATAGTTTGAGTTTTACGTAATGCTGAGCATCTGGGTAGTTTAAGACCTTCATTTCAGTTATGGGAGCTAAGAATTCTCCGTTCTTGTATGAACATGTGAACCAAGAATGGTAGTCCACTTAGCAGATGCCTCACAAAGTTGAAGATTACCTCAAGACAGGTAAGAGTTCCTTCTGATAATTCTCAGTAGTATCTTTCTAGCACATAATCCCATGTCCTAGGAGGCAGACAGAAATCCTAATGTTCCTGACAAATGTGCATGGGTTCTGTGAAGAACTGCACGGGGAAGGGAATGAGGACCAGCCAACAGCAGCAACACAGATGTGAGAGCACTACCTTAGGTCTAACTATTTTACGAAGCACTGGACCTTAATATGCAATACATGGGGTTTAATAATCTGTTCATGGTTTGTGGGCTTCTCACTGATTTCACACCTTTGTATTTTATATATAAAATGAAACTGCAGCACTGGGAATGCTGTCTGCTACTCTGTGCTATCAAACAAGGAAATGGCAGGGAGCTCAATGTGATGATTCCAGTTGCAGATCTCACTTTGGCCCACTACTATCAGCGCTTCTTTTGCTGTGGCGGTGGGGGTCTGTTCTTAATGTTCTTGCACTTGGGAATGTGTCTCTCAGCCACCTTAGGTGCAAACTGACGGGTGCAATAAGGGCATAACTTGTAGTCTGGGTTCTCCATAGCAGGGGCTGGGGGGAGGTCTGATGCCTTCCCTCCTTTGGAGATTACTCGTTGCAGCTCACGAGCCCTACGCAATGTCTTGATGAACGATTCGTGCTTCTGTCTCCAGTTGCTTTGCTTAGATATCTCACTGTTTTGCTTGGAAGCCTCAAAATTTTGTCTGGAATTCTTTTTCTGTAGTGAGAAGGGGGAAAGGGAGAAACTATTAGTACAACCTGTTAGCTCACACTCTGATATTTCCTGCCACTGTTTTTGTTCTGGACACAGTTAGCAGGACATTTCTAATGTAACAAGTTCTTGGTCCCTATAAGGCAAATGGAACTACATAGCATATGTGAAGACCAAAGTTCTGCTAGGTGGACAGAACACGTGATGCTTTTAAAAAGTCATATCACTAACTCACAGGTCCACTGCAGAATGATATCACTAGGTTTTCTACCAAAATCATTGCCACTACTCAGATCATCTGAACATTGTAACTGGAATGCAGATGAAATCTCTTAAACTGGGGTAAAATTACCAGAGTTAATCTGATGATGAAATTGAACAGACCCTCTAAAATAGAACGACTTTAATGCCACTGGACTGTTCCATACTTTTAAATATGAGTACTTTCTTCATTCTTAATTTCAGAGGATCGTTCTAAGCCTGATCTTAATCTTACCATGCAGCTGTGACATTTGTAGGTTAGTTATGAGTGACTTGACTTGTTACATAAAATTAATTTGATAATTTTGAAAATTTGTTTTCACATCCTCAACATCTCGTTTTTGTATGATGAAAGAAGGTAAAATAGTTAGCATTCTCCCTGCTAAGTCTTGGTGTATTTAACTAAACATTTACCAGGACTTCAACCTACTTATTGGGCTCTTGTCTAATTTCTAGCAGTCACCCTACCCATGGCTGAATTGAAGTAAATGAATGGAAATTAGAGGGATATTAGGGATCATCAAGATTTATTAGGAATTCCACATGATTTGACAGGAACTCCAAGCGTTAAAGAATGACCATCATCCCAGACCAAAGTGGAAACCAAAGAATGATGGCAAATGATGCTGGTACATCATGAAAGCTAAAAAGAACCCAGGCTGATCAGTGACTGTCTAAAAGTTCCAAACAGACCCAAAGGAACAGCAGGGTATGCGTAACAAGTAAGTAAATGTATTACCTGAGAGGTGTCTGTACCCTTCAATAGATAATAGGTCTCTAATTCGGTGCCTTTTGCTCTAGCCTTGCTTGAATCAAACACTTTTCTCTTGGAGCCATGATTCTTCCTGCAGATGCTTATGTGCTTCTCCAACCTGGAGCAATAAAGCTTTCGCCCACAGAAATTGCACTCTCCCCAATCCTCTACACTGCTTGGAGCCTCTGTATATGAGGGTTCTGCTGCCACACAGTCAACCTGTCCCAACGAGGCTGCTGCAGAAGGAGCCTGGTCACGCATGGAAGCCAGTTCTGGGCTAGAAGTGGCTGAAATCTGGGATACATTCTCTCGAATTTTACTGTTGCTAGCCACCAATCTTTGCTTTTTTAGCTTTTCCATGTGGAGTGCCTGGGGAGGCAGGGCAGTCCCCACTGAGACAGCAGGGCTGTCTGGAATATGTACCTTTTGACAGTCACGCGTTTGAACTATAGACCTGGAAACATGGCCCTGAGTAATACCTGCTGCTTTCCTCTCAGGCATACATAGTCCTCCCCGCTGCCGTCTTCCTTCTGCTTCTGCCTGCTGCCTCTCCCACTGGATTCTTCGAAGCTCTTCTTCCGTTCTCCTCAGCTTCTCCCTGAGCAGGGCCTCCTTTCGCTGGATCTCCTCCTCTAAGCTCCGCCCAGCAGCCTCCAGTTTTTGAATGTAGCCCGACTCTGCCCTACGTGAATGAGAAGCTGCTCTCTTGGATTGCTCTACAGAAAAAGGAGAAGGCCCTCTAACATGATGAGTCTTGACTGCATGTGACCTTCCTTTTTTCTCTGAGCTAGGGCTAATGGGAGGAGTCTTTCTAGCTGGTGGGCTCCCAACTTGCCAAGAACTGGGCAGGTGAACATTCCCAGCTGTATGGGGAAAGACTGGTTTTAGAGGGTATGACCTGTCCACACCTTCTCTCCGTTTGGTTCTCCAGTGGGAGGGCAGACTGTTGGCCTGGCCCTTGAAGTACCAATTGCGTGGGCCAGCAGAATAGAAACCTGCCTTCTCCAAGATCAGTTGACTAGTTTCTGCAGGCTGAGAACAAGAAGAGCTCCGCCCTTTTTGGATATGAAGATCTGCCAGCTTCTTATCTTTGTTGCACAGGAATTGCTGCTGGATATTACTCCTCAAGTGTTCTAGCTGGACCTGCTCTTTAAGAGCCTCAGGGTGGCATCTTTCCTGGCTTGTTGCAGGAAGGCTGGAATTGGCTGCCATTGGATCCATATGTGAACACACGGCCAGCTGCAAATGAGCCATTCAGCATTTCCAGTAAAGCCTGGGGGAATGCAACACGTTACATACATGCTATGATTGGGGCCCTCATGCTAGAATCCCTTTCCCCTACTATAATAGGGGAAAGCAAGTACACATCAGCTCTAGGGGGCCTTTATAGATATATAAAGGGGGGCCTTGCTTTTCAGTGATGGAAACGGCACTGGCATATGGGGAGGATGACAGAATATTGCATGAGGGCCTGACATTGTATCAGCACAATATCCAGAATCCTTAAATCTGTGCAAATGTAAGTGCACCAGGCAAATTTGGGGACCCTATGCCATTAGAAATTTCTGTGTTGGCCTAAGGGAGCAGAAATGGTGTAGAAAAAGGGACAAGAAGTCAACAGTGTATCAAGTATTCCAGTCCTTTCCTTTCCTCTCTTAAAATGGACTGGCAGAGGGAGGGATCAAACCATTATATCTGCACAGAAAGCCTTTTACAAAGACTAATAAATGGGGGGGGGATTCATAACTTGATGCAATCCATCCTCCCTACTTCAAATGGTGAGGGTACCTAGAAGAGAGCCTCCAAAGAGGATAAGCACAGGAAAGCTAACATGCTAGCAAGTTTTCCTTCAGGTACCTGGGTATCAAGCCATTTAAAGATAAGTACCAGCACTCAGAAATTGATGAGCAGCCAGTGAAGTTTTAAAATACACTTGAAATATGTTCAAAATGATCAGAACGTATGCTGAACCAACTGAAATTACCAGTACTCAAAAGTACCTCACATGCAATGTATCGTATCCATCAACCCTAGATTATATCAGGGTATGGACAACTGTGATCAAGCTATCTGTTCAACTGGTGCACCAACCTAAGCTTATGAAAGGTTTTGACTACCAAAGGCAGCAGACTAAATAAAATGGATAAATTTCTATATATAGCATCCAGCTGACACTATACGTATAGCATCTAGAATACAGGATATTTAACTAGATATACTATTGCTCTCATTCACTATGGAAGGTCTCATGTAATAGAAGACAGTAACAAAGTGTACACCTAAGGCAGTGTTTAGGGTCTACTGACTCTAATGGAAGCTACTGACCCTAATGGAATTAGCAAAATTCCTAATAATGGGAAAGTGGCCTGACAGGTGTTTGATAGCTCATTACAGGTACACTAACCTTAATGTAACTGAACAGTTTAGACTACAGTAGAAGCTTCATCAGATGTTGGCAAGTGATGGGCCTCAATTTCAGAAAGCTGATGCAAGATACCTGCCAAAATAATGCTTTTAAATCATGGTAGCTATTCCTATGTGAAACTAATAGAGGTTGCATCCTCAAGTCAAGGGTGCCAGTGGCCCTCCAGATGTTGCACTCCAGCCTCCATCATCCCTGACTATCCCCCTTGTCTATCCTGGCTAAGGCTGACAGGTGTTGGAGACCAACAATTTGTGTCTGGCCACAGGGTCCCCACCCCACCCCCACCCCTTATTCTTCAACAAGATTGCCAGTTAGTTGCAGAATTAAAAGATTTCAACCCAGCGTCCTGTTACCGCTCGCTCCAAGCGACTGCCTGGTCAGTTCTACGCGGGGCAACAG
The DNA here is from genome assembly GCF_965112155.1 of Podarcis liolepis. Taxonomy (NCBI): domain Eukaryota; kingdom Metazoa; phylum Chordata; class Lepidosauria; order Squamata; family Lacertidae; genus Podarcis; species Podarcis liolepis. The sequence goes on from NC_139554.1 coordinate 31,328,410, forward strand.
GAGCCAAGCAAACATCTTCCACCGAGAAATGGGGTGAAGCCAAGAGGGGACACCCACACCCACCTGTTCAGTCTCCAGGGTAACTTGGACCCCCGCGCTCCGCAAGGCCTGCCTGCTCGCCCACCCTCGCAGAGCATGTCTGGCTGCTCCAGACACTCGTCCCCAGCCCCTCAAGCCAAGCCAAGCCTATTCTCACCTGCCTCTTCTTACCGCAGCCTCCGATCCTCAGGGCAGCTGTTTACCACCGTTGCTTAGCAACGAGCGCCCGCGTGCTACATCCGGCTCCGTCCTCCCCGCTTCCTGTCCGCATCTTTAGGTTCTGTATATCTCTGTGCGTTGACTTATTTTTATTTATTTTTAAGGGAAATGGTCGTCCCCTCTCTATGGTTCGAGCTTATTTGCCGTTCCAGCGTGAAAAGGGCCGGTGAGGCAGCGGGGGGAGGGGAAGGATTAGAGAAAGAGACGTCGGGTCTCGTTCCTTGACGACCGTCTCCACTTCCGCTCCATCTTCTGGGGCCCTTCTAGTCACTTGGGCCCAGAGCAGCTCCATGGTAAGGCGAGCCGTTAGTGGCGGTTGGTGCCACCAGGTGCCCTGGCTCCTGACTGGGAGCTCGGAGACCGGCTCCGCTGCTTGGCGACGAGCCTGGCGGAAGCTTCGCGCGGTTAGATATAATACGCCGAGAGGCTCCTGAATCGGCAGGTCTCTCCTTCCCTCTTCTGTAGCCAAGGGGATGCAAATGACGGGCGGCGCCCTGACCCCGCCGCGCCCCTTCGCCCTCTGCCCTCCCTAATATGGGGCAGCACGCGGGGCTGGCGCCGAGTGGGAGGCGGTCCTCTCTCCCTGGGAGAGTCGCTGGGCCAAGTAGGCGCCGCCACAACCATGGCTCCTTCGTCGGAGGCCGCGGAGATTACCGTCTTCTTCTCCCAGCATTTGCAGGGGTGGGCAGTATGGGACCCTGACCCTCGGCGTCTCCTTTTCTGCCTAATCGCGTTTCTGCTTTTGGTCCAGGCGCCAGCGGCCATGGCGGAGGGAGACGGCCTCATTTCAGTGGACTACGAAGTGTTCGGGAAAGTCCAAGGGGTGTTTTTCCGCAAAAACACACAGGTGGGTGTGCTCTAGGCTGAGGTTTCCCTGGGGTAGGCAAAGGGAAGGTGTGTGACTTTTCCGGTCGCCTCCCCAGCGCGCCCACACAGGCATTTGGGGGGGGGGAGCGTGAGCATTACGAGCGCTTTAGAAGCTTTGCTTGGGCAGCTGAGCAACTTATGTTGTGTATACAATCCCGCATCCAGTGCGTACCTACTGCCTCTTTGAGATACATACACTACTTGGCCACAACTGTATCTATCCCTAGCTGTGTTTTAAACTGGCTATGTGGACACAGCCTTGGGCTACAGTCCTCTCTCCAGTCCATTTATTTAAGAGTAAACCACGCTGATCCTCAATTTGTATTGTCAAAAGGTCTGGATTTTAAAGGTAAAGGGACCCCTGACCATTAGGTCCAGTCATGGCCGACTCTGGGGTTGCAGCGCTCATCTCGCTTTATTGGCCGAGGGAGCCAATAAAGAGCTTCTGGGTCTTGTGGCCAGCACGACTAAGCTGCTTCTGGCAAAGCAGAGCAATGCACGGAAACACCGTTTACCTTCCTGCTAGATCAGTACCTTTCGAACTGCTAGGTTGGCAGGAGCTGGGACCGAGCAATGGGAGCTCACCCCATCGCGGGGATTCGAACCGCTGACCTTCTGATCGGCAAGTCCTAGGCTCTGTGGTTTAACCCACAGCGCCACCCGCGTCCCCTGGATTTTAAACAGTGGCTATTTCTTTCTTCTTTGGCATTGGTTGCTATGCAAATATATTCTGTAGTTTCTTTTCTATTCAGACTAATTACTGTGTGTGTGTGTGTGTGTGTCTGTCTGTCTGTCTGTCTGCATATATATATGTTGACAACGGAATGCTGCTCCGGAGGTGAAGCCAAACTGCTGAAGAATTACAGTGCCTCCTGTGGCAGTAGAGACCAGTAACTCTGAACTGCTGCCTCCTGTGTTGTTTTTGCTGTGTTAGCAGCACTGAAGTGACCTCCCTGGGGCGCAAGCCTGGGCAGTGTATATGGAGGTCCTGGGCTGCCTAGACAAAAAGACACTCCTTTTGGCCTTGTTGCTGTGGTCTAAAGGAAAGGAAAGCAATATGTTTCGCACCAACATGGCTGCAGGAGCTGCCGGAAGGAGCGTACAAGGTGCCATCCGACTGTCTAGGGACTCCACTCTGGATTTGTATAGTGTTTACTCCTTAGCCTTTCCTTCTCTCAAATATGTCCCACAAGGCAGCGTATTATTATTTCTTTTTCCAGCATATAAATTGCATCTTTATATATTTTTTTAGACGGAAGGAAAGAAGTTGGGTGTCGTTGGCTGGGTGCAGAATACTGACTATGGCACTGTGCAAGGCCAAATCCAAGGTCCTACTGTCAAGGTGCGACAACTTCAAGAATGGCTTCAGAAGACAGGAAGCCCCAAGTCCCGCATCGACAGAGCTGAATTCCGCAATGAGAAGAAGATTGCTCGTTTAGAGCATAGTGACTTTTGTATTGTCAAATAATAGTGCCCCAGGGGGGAAAGCACTATATTTATAGTAAGAGCAATAAGCTCATTGGGAAGAAAGCGCTCCCTTTAGTTTTTATATTAATTGTTTATGTGCAGATTTATTCACTTTTAACTATATATTTAAATTATTTATTTACATTGTCATTACATTGGTTACACTGAATGTTCTTAGAACTTGATGTGTTAAGAGTTGTTAATAAAGTGTATGCTTAGGTTTGTTTATTATTTATTTATTTAACATCACCCCCTGGAGGTGCACTCCATTGTCTTTTGAGACAGGCAGATGCCAAAAAAAGTTTAGAGCATTTGTACCCTGCTCTTAAATCAACAAGGCTCCCAGAGTGGCTTTACATACAGTCAATTAAAACAAGACAGTCCCTGTCCACAGGCTTACAACAATGGCAGAGTTTGGTCTTTAAAATGTCAGTGGCACCCTGTGCAAGGCCAAAATCTGGCACCACCTCAGCCTCTCACCGTTGGTTCTGCTCAGTTCACTATGTTATAGCTGCAAAGACCTGCAGCGCCCTCCAGTGCGGTGGAACCGATTACACTGCTCAAAATTCACCTCTGCCTACAATCTAAAAAGCCACAGCACATAAGGGAAAAGGGACAAGGAGGGAAGAGGGGAAAATACATCAAACTCAGACACTAGTTTTTAAAACAGTTGTTTTTATAATGACAAGCTTGCATAGTTCAGGGGTAGGAGGTACATGATGAAGCTGGGCCTTTGGCAAAACTGGTGGAATGAATGATCCCTGGAGGAAAGGATAATCAAAGGCTACTTTACTAACCATGAAGTCTATGTTCTACCTCCACTATTGGAGGCTGTATGTCTCTGAATGCCTGTTGCTGGGAATCACATGTGGGAAGAGTGCTGTTGCATTCACTTCCCACTTGTAGGCTTCCCATTGGTATGTGCTTGGCCACACTGGTTACTTGACTAGACAGGCCTTTGGCCTGATCCAGCAAGGCTCTTACATTCTTAACAGTGGAGCCTATCCATATAAAACTGTTTTACAAACACTTCATGTGTATGCAGTCTGCACTGCATTGAGAAGGCTATATAGCTAATGCTCAGATCTGACGAATTTAAAGAGCACAAAAAAGGCTCCAACCTGTGTGTTTTAAACCCAGCATTCATCCCCTGATTTGCCTTGGCCTCTGAATAATTTTCACAGAGGCAGCTGTATTAGTCTATTCAGCTAAAACACTATCATTGCACATTACAGGCTAATAAATTTTATTATGTTATCAGCTTTCATGGCTTAGAGCCCAGTTCATCGGATGGAAAGAATGCTATTGTGCACAGCGCTAGAAACAAATTTTCTGAGTTCCTTCGCTCCCTTGCCTACAGAGATTTCTTTTGCTGCTACTTATTCCACGCCGCTTTTGCAGGGCTGACTTATCGGCCCTTCATTAGGAGCGCCCCAGAGACGTCCAACACAGACTTTGTGCGGCAAACACAAAGGATCCTACCAGCGGGGCTGGCGAATGAGAGTTTCGAAAAGACTACAATACCCAGGGTGCATTGCAACGTGTTTCTGTACGCTGGGAATCGGTGTCCCGATGCTTTCGCCGGTGGCTGTTGAGCAGCAGCAGCAGCAACAACAACGACAGGCCTCCCTCCTCAGCGCTGCCGCCGTCGAGTTTTCAGGTGGTGTCTGACAGTTAATTTCACCAGCTGAGGCGGCGGGAGATGCAAGTCGATTTGGCTGCCACGGATGTGGATTGGTGCCTTGTCCGGTTGCGGGAGGCGGAGCGAGGAAGCGAAGCGGGTCTGTTGCGAGCACGCCTGGGATGCAAGGAGGGAGGAGACAGTCCAGCCCGTGGTTTACCCGGGGCAGACCAAGCGCTTTCTACTTTGTCTTTATAAAGTCCGGAGCACCTGCTTTTCTCTCCAGCTTTGGTCACCCCAAAGTCTTGCTTTTGTCGAGGCAAAGAGGCGGGTATAGATATCCCCCCCTTTCCCCTCATCAGCTGGAATCGCTTCATAAGGGGTCTTAATTGGATTTTTAAAAGTGCACTGGCTCTATTCAAATCCTGCTAGGTACTCCTTTATTCTATTTCTCAAACCCTGGTTGGCACAACAGCAGTCCCATGAGGTGAGATAGACTGAGAGTGGGTGACTGGCCCAAGATCTCCTAAGTGAGTGTCAAAACTTTGAAGTTTTGAACTTGTGCTTCAGCCAGTATTTTAACAATGACTCCATACCTGCTCTGCAAATACTGGTCCAAGCGATGGGAGTTGGCATTGCAGTAACCAAGAAGCAAAGGAAGCGGTGGCTAGCTGGTGCTTCCTTTTTCCTTTTTTAACTTTATGCATCCTCTCAAAGCCAACACCACGCTAGCTTCTTTCTGTGTGTAACTAGTCTGAATGGACTGTACAGTTTTTGGGTGCTTCCAAATAAGTGTTTATTGTGGAATCAGTTCTCTTTTTTTTATTTATTTTTGCAGCATCCATGTAATGTTATTCGCATGAAAATACCAGAGCATAATTTTTTTCCTAGATTTACCCTTTCTGTGGAAAATCCAGTAGGTTAAAAATGTTGCTAATGCCCCATTTACAATATTAAGCCCCCATCTAGAACATTTGCAATAAGCACAATGTTTGTGTATCTTCACTTATTACCATCCGTGTGCCAGCTAAATTATGGCACTCCCCTGCATTAGTGTCCAGCAGTTATGCTTCATTTCACCCATATTAAGTTGACACAATCCTGCGTGTATATGTGGTGGTGAAACCACATGTTTGAATTCACCAAAAATCAGTTATTTGTCATAATTTAGCTTTGGCATTGATGACTTTGGATTTTGTGTATATGTACATGTTCATATGGTTTGGACAGAACATAAAGAAGTGTTGAATCAACTTAGAAACAAATGGAACTATTCTGCAATTGCTGAACTTTTCTAAAATGAGAACTGAATTTTGTTGACAAATGCTGCAAACTGGGCCTAAGCACCATTTGACTCTATGAGGCTTACTTATGAGTAGGCAAATATAGGATTGTGCTGTAAGGCAACAAGAATGACCATGGAAACAAACTAGGGAAATGTTAAGGAATTTATGTGGAGTCTGGCTAAATATATCTATTAAGCTTTTGGTTGTTTTCACTCTGTTTTCTTATAGGGGATTCAAAGAAAGTGGCAGTACATATCCAGTCTCCTGAGGTTTTCATCCTTCCACTTTTGTGATGATCAAATGCTTGGCTGAAGAAGTGCAAACCAGCTTGCGGTCTGGAGTGGCCATCAACTCACTAGGCCAGTGTGTTGAGGAGCTTGTCCTTAACAGCATAGATGCTAAAGCAACATGTGTGGCTGTACGATTGGATATGGAAACTTTTAAAGTCCAGGTGGTGGATAATGGCAGTGGGATGGAAAGAGATGACCTCAACAAAGTGGGAAATAGGTATTTTACCAGTAAATGCTACTCAGTGGAAGACCTAGAAAATCTAAAGTTTTATGGCTTCCGTGGAGAAGCTTTGGCAAGCATAGCAAACATGGCCAGTATATTGGAAATATCATCCAAGACAAGTAAGGTAGCAAAAACCTTCCTGAAACTGTTTCACAATGGAAAAGGACTGGAAGTCTCTGAAACAGAATTGAATAGACCAAGTGCTGGAACAACAGTGACTGCATACAATTTATTCCACCAATTACCTGTGAGAAGAAAGTGCATGGATTCCAGATTGGAATTTGAGAGAGTGAGGCATAAAGTAGAGGCTCTTTCACTTATTCATCCCTCCATCTCATTTTCTTTAAGGAATGATGCTTCCTGTTCAATGGTGCTTCAGTTACCAAAGACAAAAGATACACGATCTCGGTTTTCTCAGATTTATGATCTAGGTAGATCCCAGAAATTACGAGAAATAAATTATAAATCTGCAGTATTCGAGATAAGTGGTTTTATCAGTTCTGAAGGGCATTACAATAAGAATATTCAGTTTCTATATGTGAATAATAGATTGGTATTAAAAACAAGATTGCATAAACTTATTGACTTTTTATTAAGAAAACAAAGCATTATATGTAAGACAAAAAGTGGGTCTTCGACTTCAAGTCCTGCTCGTCAGCGCTCTGGCCCAGAGCTCTATGGAGTCTTTATTATCAATGTGAAATGTCCATATGATGCGTATGATGTGTGTTTGGAACCTGCAAAAACTCTAATAGAGTTTCACAACTGGAATGCTCTCCTAGATTGCATTGAGGAAGGAGTAAAATATTTTTTAAAGCGAGAACATTTATTTATTGAGCTGTGTGGTGAAGACGTTAAAGAATTTAATGAAAACAATGACTTTTGTTTAGTTAAAACTGTAGATTTACACCCATCTCTCCTTGAGGAGAAAGACTTGCAGGAGAGTTTCAAGAGAGCTTCTGATAATATTGTGGATTCTTATGAAATATTTAATCTGCAGTCAAAGTCTGTCAAAAGGAAATTAATTCATGAAAATAAGACATCAGACCACACAGCACCAACTGACAATTTGGAGGAAATAGATGCTGGCTCAGATTTGACTAGCACTGCACCTGTTTGTGATCTGAGTAGCAGTAATGTGCCTGACAAAAATGGCACAATTCCCAGCTTGCCAAAGTTGGGTAACCTACACCAAGAATCAAACATTTCTGATAATCACCCTGTTGAACCAATTAATTCCAAGTGTCCAGAAGAAATCGGCGAACAGGACAAGACAGTTGCTTTAGAAATAGACAAGCATGCTTCTACTTCACTTTGTACTGAGAAACATGATAACTGTGCAAATAGGCAACAAGACAGAGCCCTTCAGGAAAGTAACCCCAGCACTGTCACTCTGAGACATATTGAAGCTATGGAAGATGTTAATGAGTTTAAAGGTGAATCTCTTCTTGGACACGGATTGATAGGAAAATATAAGCCAGTGACAGGTAGGGAACCATCTGCAGGATCAAATGTCAATGGAGAAGTGGTGATGGGAAGGAAAAAAATTAAGTTGTGTTCCACAGGCCTTATAACACATCTGATGCAAAATCTGCCACCTCACAAAACAACAGAAATTAACAGTTCATTAGACAGACAGACACAACTGGGTCCAATAAGTGCCAAGGATATATTTGGAAAAAAGCTAGAGTTTTCAGAGAAAACTCCAAGTGCTGAAGAAAATTTGAGGACCTGTGCTGCCATTGGAAACAAATGTATGAGGAAGAAGAACATGTCAGGTCAAAAGACTGAGGTAGTTTCTTTTCCTCCACATGGTAGTGTTGACTTTGTAACATCACATGTCAAAGAATTTATTTATAAGGCACCTTCAGGTCCTGTTCATCATCTAGACAGTGCAACTCGGACTAGGGAAATGATTGTGCCTTCAGTTAGGCCTAGATCCTGTGGCTTTACAAAACTAAGCTTGCATCCAAAGCTGGGGTCATTAGATAGATTCAGAAGACATTATGGGAACTTAAAGAATACGCCAACAACTGATGTGGAAAAGAGTGAGGTTAAAAGGCCAGCCTGTGGCAGGTATCCCGCTAATGAGAATACAAATCTTCAGAACTCTTGTACTTGTGAAATTCCAACTAAGGAACATTTTGTGTCTAATAACAGTGGTCGTGATTGCCTTTTTTCTTTAGAAAGATCTCAGCACTCCATAAAAGAAAGTCTATTACATGGAGAAGCTGTTCATATAAGGGAGAGTCCTCTGACACTGACAGAATACTCTCTGATAAGAAATAAACCTGTTTCTGACACTAACATCACAGGAACACTTGCCTCTAAAGTATCTAGAATGAAGGACTGCCTTATAGAAACTTTAACTACAGAACCTCTCGGGCATACTTCAGAACAATCCCAAGCACATTCAAGCCAAAAAGATGAAGTCAGACATGACCACCTATCTCAAAATAATCTTTTGCAGAGTGCTTGCCAAATACCTCAAATTTCCCCAAGAAAAACAGGAGCAGAGAGTTTTTCTTTTGCTTCAGCCTCAGATGAGCAGGATGATCCTGTAGGAATCTCTAGCACAAGACCTGGGAACGTGGAAGATAATGTCAACCATTGTTTCATTGACACTGATGGGGAATATGCAGTTTCCCCAAACAGAAGTTTAGCTTTGTCAAATAAAGGGGCTGATTCTGAAGGCGCCTGTGAAAATACAGGCGTTGTGGATGGATTTATAAAGCAAGCTGGGAAAGCCTCTGAACTGCAAGATGTGAACTTGACTGGCAATATGGAGGATGCTGCAGATGACTCAAGTGCAGCTGAGGAGGAAGAGCCACAGTTGCATCATTCTGAATGGTTTCAGCAGTTTGATGCTTTGTTGGGTAGGATGGTATACATCAACAAACTGACTGGACTGAGCACCTATACTGCTCCCAGCGAGGAACCTCAGGCTGTATGTACTAAAGATATAAGCACAGTGGCTGTAAACGTCGTCATGGAGAGTGGTAAGTTCACAGTGTTTTTTCAGTTACAGATAGGTAGCCGTGTTGGTCTGCCATAGTCAAAATAAAAAAATTCCTTCCAGTAGCACCTTAAAGACCAACTAAGTTAGTTCTTGGTATGAGCTTTCGTGTGCATGCACACTTCTTCAGATAAGAAGATAGTGTTTTTTCAGGTTTGCTTATTGTCAGGGATTATTTAGTTGTGATTCCTGCATTGCAGGAGGTTGGGCGAGATGACCCCCTTCAGTTCTGTGATTCTATGAGCACAAAACCATGTAACCACCTGTAGCGGGGTAGGCAGTGGGGGGAGAGGGAGGAAGAAAGTCCAGGTGTTTGAAAAAAATATTCATTTCAGTCTCAACACCTTTTGGAACAGTCCTTCAAGGGAGAGGGAATACATTCTCTGAACAAGAATTGTCACCAGTGTTTTTATGCACTTGATGAGAACTGTTCAAAACATGCCCCTGAAACATGTTGGGCCTGGAATGAATTTTCCTTCAAGCACTTGGGAGTTTCTTCCCCACCCCCCGCTCCCTGCTGAAAACCACTGTTCTTTTATTTCTGAACAGTTTATATGCAGGTCTCCTTGCTGATGTGTCTTTCGTAATTCACAAAATGTTGACTAAATCTTATTTCTCCATCATTACAGTGTTGCACTGATGTGATTCTTTAATGTTTTGTATTATGCTAATCACCTATTGATCCTTTTATAATGAAAGCAGCAAGTGGACATTTTTGTAGACTAGCACTTGTAAGCACATCTATAGAAGTAATTCTTTTGTTGGGTATTTAGGGTTTCAGTGCAGATGCCACCCATTTAGAAGTGAGCTTATTGTGCCCTTCCTTCCAAGACCTCGGCAAGAGAGGAGTTTAGCAAGCCAAGATTTCAGAGGTAGGCCAGGACATAGAGTACTATGTTAAATAATAACAAACCAAAGAATTCTGCCAGCTGTCCCAACAGGAACTTGGAGTGATTCAAGGTCTCTTAACAATGGGACTTGTATGAATCACTTGACGTGTGGAATTGGAAATAACTTTTTTAAGGGTCAAAGTCAATTAAAATGTGGATAGCATGCAGTGCCTACTTCTATGTAAACAACAGTGATTTGAAGAGGAAAATTAATCCCTTTCTTTTGATTGTCCTAGTTCTCGTCTGGAAATGACACCATATTTAATTTTTGAGATCTTTATGAATCAAGGAAAGGTGAATCATTGTTCTGGTATGTGTTTTCTCTAGTAGGAATGAGCAACTTACTTCAAGCCCTCTTTAACATTTCAAGGCAGGGCAGATTGTTGTACTAAAACACACACTGGAGGAAGATCCTGACGCTTTAACAATCGCACCTAAAGGTGACAGACCTACTTAAGCAGCAATTTGGGGATACGAACTTTGCTTTGTATCCTTCTATATAAATAGTGCAGTGAAGTGGTTTTCTAATCTTGTGATAAAATAAAATTTCAAATGTCATAATGGGCAGTGTGCTTTTTCTACTTGGATATTATCTTAACTTGTAGATGGAAAAAATATGAACCAACCCCCATAGGTTCAGTACTTTGCATATATTTTCTTCTAGATATGCAAGGAGAATCTCTCCAGTCCTTGTTTTCTGAATGGGACAATCCTGTGTTTGCTCACTTTCCAGAGGTGGGTGGAATTGCGTCACCATTAATTATTGGGATTTGCTTCTGTTTTATGTTGCATTGTGATTTTTGGACTGAAATAATAATTGTTGTATAGATTTATGTCCAAAAACTTACCACTCACGCCTCTTGTGCTTATTGAGTCTACAAGTCCTTCGTGCAATTTGGAAATTGGTGGTATTTTTGTTCAAACTTTTCCAAAAGCTTATCCTGTTTCATTTGGAAGCCAAATTGCTTTTATAGGCCCTGCTTAGATTACCAAAACAACAATCTTGACTTGAGGATAAAGCACTGTGCCCTAGTTATAAGCTAAATGGTTTATAGCACAGCTTTCAGTTATCTCTGGCAATGTAAATAGTGCAATGTGATTGTTCTTGTAAGACTAACTGGATTCTATAATGTGATAGGGAAGCTATAGTATTATCCATTGCATTTACTGCTCATTTAAATTAAGTTTCTTTACTCATGAGGGATATGGCTATCTTTAGAATAAACGTATTTATTTGAAACTGAGTCCAACTGAGCTTCAAGGAAACTGCTTTCAAGTAAATATATAGAAGGAGTTGGTCAGTGATGGAAAGTATACACTATGCCCATTAGGTTATATTCATATTTTAACTTGGCAGTAGTCAAGTCAAAGTAGCAAACCTTCTGCTGTTGCCTTTTAAAAAATAACATCAGCTTCAAGCTTCAGTCCAGTAAGGGATAGCTTCCATCATTATCATTATCATCTCAAACTGATGTAGATATTAAGCATCTGTGTAAGGTGACAACAATAGTGGGTGATAGTTTTACTAGCTCGTTGAATCCACTCCAAATAACAAAATACTGATACTAGAGTGGGTGACCACATCGCTTCTCAAATATCAGTGGGACCAATTTAAATGTTTTGGGTAAGATTGCTGCAAAAAACCACTTATCTTGATCAGAAGGACTGCACACTGCTGATGTAACAACTTTATTTAGCGTCCCACAGAGGTTTGCAAGATGGTGTGGGAAACACCCATGTCAATACTATTTGAATGGGACTTCGAGTTCTGTTACGAAGAACATTGTTTAAAAACAATTGTTCATATGATTTTGAGTTCTGATATTTGTTGTTCCAGCGGACATCCTAATAAGTTAATTTTGATTATATGTTTTATAGGTTGCTCTTAATGTGAGCAGTGGACAAGCTGATAATCTTGCTGTGAAAATCCATAACATCCTGTACCCATATAGGTTCACCAAGAAGATGATTGATTCAGTGCAGGTAAATATGCTAACAATTTGCATAAAACATTTCTTTTGAGTTGGAAAGATACAGACAGTGCAGTAGTTAATAGTTGTTGTTAGCAAATAATGTTTTATTGGTGTATGTCAACAAACTGATGAACTAGTGAAATATTTTTGTTGAATTATTATACAGTTATTATAGATTTATTTGTAAGTTTTAATGAACAGTCAACTGAATGTGTTACAGGTTCTTAATCAAGTGGACAATAAATTTATTGCTTGTTTGATAAATACTACGGCAGATGAGAATGAAGACACAGGTAAGAATGCTACTTCCTCTGAGTAATGGGGTTTTGCAGCTTTTGTAGAACTTGGCTTTACCCAGGACAATGACATAACTCTTTTCATCTTGAACCAGTAATGGCATTTCTAAGCTGGCAACTTGGGCCATGTTGCTTTTGAGAAGACTTTAATCTCTACTCCTCAGTTGAAGAGCAGAGATTAAAAGCTGCTCTCTTGGCTGCACGATCCTGTTCCGTGCTGGGAATGGGGCACACAGGCAGTGCAAGACTAAACTCCATCATCCGGCCTCTCAGTTGATGTCACTAATGTTGTCAGCTGATGGCCCAGTGGGGGTGACCTGGGGAAGATGGTCTTGTGGGCCAAATTGGATCCCCCTTGTGGGCCAGGATTGGTCTACATGCTGGAGGTTCCCAACCCCTGGTCAATAGGACAAATCCGCAAAATATCTTTATGATATGATGTAGATTCAAATAATGATTGCTAATTCATAAATTAGTGTGTAGAATAGACTTTTATTGAATTCATCTGTAGAACATATCAAAAGAGAACCTAATTAACCTTGTATCGAGAGTAGACTATACAATATTAACACCTTAAAACATCTTAAGATCGCTCTTTGTCTGGGGAAGTAATGTGTAAAAATACACATTTTTACACATTTACAATTTTCTTATTTCTAGTGCTTGAAAGTAATATAACAGGTTTTCCATTAATGCCCAATCTAAACATTTTTTAGCTATTCTTTTACTTTCAGTATTCTTTGTTATCTCCAATCCTTTGCACACAATATTATTGCCACAGCTTGTATGTAAGAAGTTACTTCCTTGGTGGGGGGTTTTCCCCATACCAAGCCTTTGACATAATTCAGTTTTTCAAAAATGGGATTGAAAAGAATCTCTTCAACAATAACAGACACTATTACACATTTTATCTTCTTCCCTGGTACTTTTTTGCTGCATGACATATAAGATAATATCCCCTCTTTCTTTTTTTTTAACATTTCCAGCATATGCTCAGAAAACTTCTATTTATTCTATTGGATGAGATGAGATCAAAAGAAAATTGTAGCACAAGTTTATATGCTGAATTTTGTATGATGCTTTTGATCTAGGTGGAAATCTCTTAGTGCTGGTGGATCAGCATGCAGCCCATGAGCGAATCCGCCTAGAGCAACTTATTACAGGTATAGTTACAGGTGGTTAAAAAAAAAGCAGCTTTTTCCTTTTCTGATGCAAATCTGTATTATATTTGTTGTGATGTATGCCAGTTAATTGTAGAGAATGAAAATATGGGATCAGTTTCATTGTGAGAACTAGCATCCCCAACGTTGGCTTCTTTTGATTTTTCTTTACATCCCATATTTTTAGCTGATTGTGAATAATCTCCTCTGTCCAACAAGGGATGTGTATTTTTCAAGCCTCATGAGATTCTGGCCACAACTCAGTAAAACACAGCAGCAGTCCATTGTGCCTATAACAGTTCATTGACCTCCTTGTCAACAAGAGTTATGAATTTTCTACAGGGAAGAGTCCAAGAGAAACTTTTCTGGTTGTAGCCTGGCAGCGAAAATTGCTCAAGAATGTGAAAAGCCCTTGGGACTGCAAAAAGTGTTTGCTAAAGGATTTAAATGGAGTCACTATACTTGTAAGAGCTTGCTTGGCTATTTTTTGGGTGGGTCATGCGTTAAAGGAAATTATAATTGTTACCTATTCGTTTGGCCATGGTTGATACTGGCTGGAAATCCTCATGTCTCATGAACAAGCCTGTGGTTGAAAATAGAGAATATTCCGTTCTTAATATTATAGGTCCCCCATCCACTGCTGAAGAAAATACTATGTTACTTCAAACTGCATGCATGTTGCATTCTAAAACATAGGGCTATAGGATGAGGCAGTAAGGTACATTTCTTATGTATAAGATAGATAACAGTGCATTTGTTGTTATCAGATTCCTATGAGAAGCAACCAGAAAAATTGGGCAAGAAGAAATTGCTGGCCTCCACTGTTTGCCCCCCATTGGAGATTGACATTACAGAGGAGCAGAGGAGACTCTTATGGTTGGTATTAGCCAGACTGTGAATTGGCTGTGCTTTTTATTTCTCTTTTAAAATACACGCAACTTTTTCTGGTTTAAGTCCATCCAAAGCAGCTTACGACAACAAAAACTACAAGTTATCAAAAATCAATTCTTTCTAAAACCAAGAATAACACAGATTCACAAGGATAAGACAGACCAGCTCCTTAAATTAGGCCTGGACACACACCGGCAGCCAGCGTAGCTGGTATCGCACAGGTGATATTGAAGCTGAATGAGTATCTCCTTTTCTGAGTTGTTCCTCTTCTGTGGTAGACGGATTATGAAGTTCCAAGTTACATTGGTTGGAAGTGAAAAAGATTTGTTTGCTCAATCTCCAAGGACTGAAGAGCAGTCATGTTCAAGTATTTAAATCTCCCAGTTGGAGATCAATTGGCTATTAGATTAAACTTTATTAGGGTACAGGCCCCACAACACTTCTGAAAAAGTGGCTTGTTTTGCCTTTAAATCAGCAATTTTAAGGAGAAAAGTTTGTGGAGATGATAACCTAAATTCTTCAATGGAGAAAACTCCTATCTGACAGAAAGTTTGGTTTTAATATTTATTTTAACTGTGTAATGTATTCTGTTCTGCTTTTATTCTGTTTTACATTTTTAATCTTTTGCAATGTTTTCAGCTATACAAATAAATAATATTCAAGCTTTAAAGAAACCGTACTATATCCACTGACCTGGAAACAAGCAACTTACTTCTGAATAAACATTTATTTGGTTGTGGTGTAAGAGGGTATGTTTTGACCATAAATCATAATAAAATTTACAATCTAAAAAGATAGGTTCAAATACAAGTTCATTTGCTGTTAAATCTAATCATAAACTTCTTTCCCTGAACTGAACAATGAACATAGCTGTCAACGTTTCCCTTTTTTAAGGGAAATTCCCTTATTCTGAATAGGATTCCTCGCAAGAAAAGGGAAAAGTTGACAGCTATGACAATGAGTAGTGCTCTATAATAGAAACTCTGCTCCTCCATAGAACTATTTCTCATTTTCTTTGTAAAGAAAGTATATCTGCAAATGATTGTGGTGATCCTTGATTACAGTATACTGTGTTTCTTTTAAAGAAAGTGCAGTAATTGTCGTTTGGGAATTTGTTCACTGGCTGGAAAGGAATATCCAAGGCTGATCTTCCAGTTCAGAGTCTTGTGCTTCCATTTTAATTTCTAGGTGCTGCCAAAAAAGTCTGGAGGACTTAGGCCTTGAATTATCCTTTCCAGAGAACAATCGCTCTCAGATTCTTATTGGGAAAGTGCCACTGTGTTTTGTGGAGAAAGAGGCCAATGAATTGCGCCGTGGCAGGCAGACAGTGACGAAGAGCATTGTGCAGGTGATATGTGGATGTGAATAATTTACTATGTCTGCTCTATAATAACGATCGGCAGCAAGTTGCTTGGAAGTGCTGTCTCCATTACAATTACTCTTGTTCCCTGCCCTGCATAACTAGGAGTCTAAGAAGTCCTGAAAACAGAAAGATACCATGAAGTGTGGGAGAACTCTTATGTGGCACCCCGCACCAGTAACAGACCGCGTGGTGGGACTGACCTCCTGACAGTGGAGTCACTGCTGCTTGCCAGCTGGAGAGGTTGGTGTGGTGCAAATGCACCAGTTGGTGTGGCAGAGGAGCTTTGTGCCACCTTGCCCCTCTCCCTCACCTTCTGGGCAAACAGCTGCAACTCAGCTGTTGGGAGGTCAGATGAGCACCACTACCATGCCACCCACTACAGCCTCATATTTGTGACTTTTTAATTTAAGAACCAGGCTAGAGATCAGTTCAGAACTTGTATGACTTTTCGGAAACCAGATGTCCTCATTTACCATGTATGATTTCTAAGTCGTTTCAACCTCAGGATTGCTTCGTGGGTTACAGGTTGTCAATGCAGTTTTATAAAGCTCTTTCCAATGCTAAAAAAAGAGGGATGGAGCACTTCGTACAATTGTATTGGAAGTCTTACGTTCTTAACAGAGATAGGTTTGCTTTCCTCAACTTGGCATATTGAGACTTGTGAGTGGGTATTCTTTGTGACAAAGAAGCGAATTAACAGCTGCCTTTCCTCCAAGTTGGTTTGTGTGTGTGTTGGCACACATACCATCTTGCTTACTGTGGAAGAAGGGCACATTCAGTTTTTGACATTATTACAGAACAAAATGCACTGAATGACTTTTAAGGGAAATAATGTAATTAATGTAGTTGGGGAATTACATTCACATTTAATGACTGTAGGTAACTGTGAGAGGGCGCCTCAGAAGCTGGGTATGTGTTGTCTGGTTATAGGTTATGTTTCTCCTGTATGCATCCACTTTGGACATCTGTATTTGAAAACAGTTTCCACATGTGGATTGTGTTGCACATTAGGCATAGACTCTGAGGATCTGGAATGGTGAGGAGAATAAAAATATTGGAAGACGTATGAGGAAAATTCTATTCAGAGATGCTACCAGATTAAAGCATGATCTTTCAGTATTGTTTCCACTATATCTGTTAAGTTTTTCCTGAGATTTGGCGGTGCTACATACAGGTCTTGATCAGGCAGACTGGAATAGCTTGCTAATAATTCTTACCTAAAGTGGATAGGTTATTTACTCTGCAGATGTATTAGCTGCTTCATAAAGTGTATTTTTCGCCCTATAGGACGCACCGGCCCATAGGACGCACCTAGATTTGGGGGGGGGAATAAAGGGGGAAAAAATTATTTCCCCCCCCCCCAGGCACGGGGCTGGGGCAGGAGAAGCCCGAGCTTCCCCCTCCCCCAGCCCCCAGAACGGGACCCAGAGCCATGCCGAAGCTCCATGCAGCTTTGGCATCGCTCTGGGAGCTTGCGGGGCTGGGGGGGGGGAAAGCCCTCTGCCAGCCTTCAAACCAGGTCGGGAGACAGCGGGATGGTGCGCTGCGCCTCCCTGCTGACCCCCGAGCTTGTGGGGCTGGCGGTGGGGCTCTCCAGGCTTCAGCGAAAGCCTGCATTCGCCCCATAGGACGCACACACATTTCCCCTTCATTTTTGGAGGGAAAAAGTGCGTCCTATAGGGCAAAAAATACGGTAGATAGCAACCTAATCATAAGATATTTAACATCCAAATATTTAGAAATGATACTTAAACCTACAGAGCATTTTATACCTAGGATTTGCTTAGCCTGTTTTCCATTGTAATTGGCAAGATGGGTTTGGGGAAACTGCAGTCATACTCATGCATGAAAAGCCATTAAGGCTGATAGTCAACCAAGTTTTAATCAGAGTGGACCCATTGAAATTAATGAACATGACTAAGTTAGGTCCATTAATTCCAGTGGGTGTATTCCAAGTAAACTTAGTTGACTACTACCCATTAATTTATTTTGAAACATTTCTGTATCATCTTTCAATTCAAAATTTCCAGGGCCTCTTATAATAACTAATTAAAACACAATAAATTTAACATTGTATCTGCAAGTTTACTACATAGCGGGCTTCTTAGTTCCATCCACATACTTTCCTATGAGACATCTGCTGTGCTGAAATGGGCATGTATAGATCCTTTGCATTCTGATTTTTATTATTATTATTATTATTATTATTATTATTATTATTATTTTGTTACCATGGTTTTGATAATCCCTTTTTGAAGGACAGAGATTTTGTTTGTGAGGGTGAGAAAAGAACATAACCTCATTTGTCTGATCTGTATCTTTTGTATTTTTTTAGGAGTTCATTCGAGAGGAAATTGAGGTATGGTGTGTGTGGGTGGGTGTGGTTTATAAAGAAGAGCTGTATGAATTAGACATGACTCGCACATTACCCTCCTGAAGTCGGAAAGCATATTGAATTTCCATCTGCATGTTTTGGAATCCTGAGGTTGGGGCAGACTCCTTCCCACCAGTGGCCAGAACAGGAGGATAAGAAAAGCCAGCCCTCCTTATGTGCTTGGGGAGGAGTTGGAAGAAAGGGAGCAGCCGCATCATGTTGCCCTTGGACCTGTGACATCTAACTGTTTCAAAGCAAATGTACATTCTTCACTCTTGCCAACGGTAGACGGCAATTCACACCCTTCTTTGAGATTCTAAAACAACACAGCCCAGAAATAGTGGAGCTCCCAGAATAAACACAGGAACAAAACAGGGTCTAGAAGGGAGCAGATACATCAGTAAATAAATAACCATGTATGTTTAAACCACAAATGGCCTTTCACTGGAGAATCTGTGGTACAAGCTGTTGTTACATGGAAAAGGAGGGAAAATATACAGTGCAACCACAGAAATTGTTCTTTTATTGTGTAGGGTTCTAAAATAACTAGAGGAGAATTCATATTCCTTTGTTAAAGGAACTAACAGTCTGTAACAGCCCGAGGGCTGTTCACAACTTACACTTGAATGAGCTTTTTTACTAGGAGAAGGAAAACAATTAGTAACACTGGACCAAACCACCCACAGGATTATGAAGGGGATTGTGAGCAAAATACTTGAAGGAAACTCTCTGCTGATCACTCCCCACCTCCTTGCTGAGGAAGGGGCCCAATGCTTGGATGCAACAGTGAATTGTTTCAAATTTAGACCTCGTCCCCATTTCCACTTGTGCTGTTTCTGAGCAGGTTTTCCCTTGCCCTGCTCCTTTCCCAGGGAAAAACTGCTCTTTAGTGCTAAATTGGAGCAAATGTGAATCCAGGGGGAAAGCTGAATTGCTGTTTGCTCTGATTGAATGCTAAAGAGGGGTTTCGCCCAGTGAAAGCAGCAGGACAACAGGAAGTGTGGATATGCCCTTAGTTGACTGCTGGTGCAGAGCATGGCATGAGAACGGCAAGTAGGTTATATGGACCACCTGGGACCTCACTATCTCTAGTTGCTGTGCCTTTTCATTCTTAGTTGTCTTTAGAAACAATTGCCCAATACTGTCCTGCTGTTTTTCAGCTTCTGCAATCCACAGGAGGGGCACGAGGAACACTGCCTCTAACAATTCTGAAGGTTCTGGCTTCCCAGGCTTGCCATGGTAAGGAAAGCATTGTTTATCTTGGGCCACCTTTCTTCTACAGAAACCTTCCTCACACTTTCAGAGAGGACAGGTGTAGTTTTCATTAAAAGCAGAACAGTAGGGATTTATGATGTTTCATACTGAAACTGTGCTTCCGTATATCAGTTTACTGTGAACTCAGTGCTGCTCATGCATACAAGTTTTGTGCTGCATTTAAAAAGCATCATCCTTATCAAAATGCCATCCCATGTTGTTTTCCCATTTAATCCAGATTTACCATTTTCATGGAGGATCCGACGCGAACTCCCCATGAACAGTAATGGGGGAGTGGGGAATGAAATGGCATTTTGATGAGGATGATGTTGTGTGGATGCTGTCATGTGTATTCTGTGAAAAAATTGCATACACAAGCAGAAATGTGGAGAGAAATTTCATTTTCACAACTATTGTTTCTTCCTCACCCTCACGGGCAAAAAAAACGGGGTTTACTACAGGTATGAGTTGTAAGTTGTGTGCTGTTGGTTGCCTTAGTGAAACAGATATTAACACAGTTATGGAGCTTGGGGGAGGGTGTCCCTCTCCTTTTATGCAATTTCATGGCTAGGAAGGAGCTGCCCTTCTTGTAGAGTTACTTCATCCAGCCTCTTCTTTTTTCAGGTGCTATTAAGTTCAATCACAGCTTGACTTTGGAGGAGAGCTGCCATCTTATGGAAGCTTTGTCATGTTGTCAGTTACCTTTTCAATGTGCTCATGGGAGACCTTCGATGCTGCCTCTTGTTGATGTAGATCACTTGCAGCAGGAAAGTCAGGTATTACATTCAGCAGACAAAATACACAGGATGTAGTGACTGAGTGTGCCTATCCTAACAGAAATTTCATACTAACCATCAAATTTGCCTGGGTAGAACACATTACTTCGGTTTTCTTCTTCTGTATGTGTATATATTACATGCAACCTTTTAGGGTAGAACCTTCCCAAAGTGGTTTACTTCAAGTTTGGATAGAGAGCTTTAATAATGTGCAAAGATTATCCAGCATCTCATCTGAGAATTAGTTTAGTTGAAGTCCTATGTGAACTACTACTATAAAGGCCTTTTCAAAATAAGATTTAGCTTTTTGAATAATACCTGTAAAGGAACACATGAGGAATCAGAACTGAACATCCATGTCCATGTGGATTTCTGAACAGGACCAGGCAAGAATCTAATACATTTCTTGCAGATCTTTTCCAGTGCAATCCTATACAATATCTACTCAGATGTAAGTCATATTGAGTTCAGTGGGGCTTACTCTCAGGCAAGTAGAAACAAGCACTGTTCATGATAATTGTATGACAACAAGTTTTAATTAATTTTGCAGAAAAACAAAAAGTAAACTCAGAGGGTATTCTCTGTTTAAATATCAATTTGTACAGAATTTTATAAGCAATATTATTGGATTGTTTTCTTTGAGTTAAGGTATGTGTGACCAAGTCATTAATGTTCTTTTTTCCACTTCAGCCTAAACCTAATCTGGCTAAACTAAAGAAAATGGTGAAGTGCTGGCAACTCTTTGGGAAAGAGAAAGACTATTGTACCTGAAAGCGCTGACCAGATCTTAAATTTCATTGAATGCTGATGCCTCTCAACAGGTATTGCTTGAGGCAAACACCAATAGATGTTCCTGTTATGGAACACAAATTACTGTGGGACCGGGATCAACTCTGAAAGCACAAAAGAAGAAGGAACTTCAGCATCCTGAATTCATTCAGCAAGGACCAGGATTGTCTAATACTTAAAAAAATATATGAGGCAGAATATTCACATCTGTGCTCCTGAAAAATGTGGAGTGACTTGCATTGCACTAGCACTGTATAATTAAATGCTTTTGAAAGGTTGTTTTGTAAAATAATAATAATAGTAAAATAATAATAGAATCACACCCTTGCCTCATTGCTTTATGATCATACCTTTATGGTCCTACACAGGTTCAACATTTGATCAGAACTGTTTCTTCAACCAAATTATTATACTACTTACCTTAGTATTTTTCTCATTTGGTATTTCAAGTTACTTTTAAATGCAGATTGGCATTATCCAACTGATGCAGGCTAGAGTTTCAAACTGAATCACCACCAAAATAAAATTCTTCTTATTCTTTGAACCACCCTGAGATCTCTGGGTATAGGGCGGTATTCAATAAATAATAATTCACAAAATAATTAAAGCATTCAGATGCTATTTTGTAGAATTGGTTACTTTAACTTGCCCTGAATACAAGTATCAGCATTTAATTGAAACAAGAATGAGAGCAGGCTACTTTCCACCAAAAACCATCTGAATAGCTAAACTTTATTTCTATGTCCTATTTCAAGAAGCAAAGTAGAAGAATCAAGGAGCTGGACCTGTTACAGGAGAATTTGTGATGACAGACTGAAGGTAGCTTAGCTGCTGCAAGCAAATTCCCTTCGACGTTTAGGCCACCACTGAACTATGGCCTCTATGCTATCCTAAAACTTTCTCAGCCAAGATTTATACTATGTCTTTCAATAAAGCTGACAGAACCCAGGACTGGAGCAGTGCTTTTTCTGACAGAGAAAGCAAAGGTCAAATAAAGTATCTTTTGAAGACAGTAAGTCCATTTCCTGCAGTCTGACGTTTTATTTTGGCAGTGCTTCTTCAGGCGAAAGTACACATCTACTCCATGATATAAATGGTGTCCACAGCTCAAAGCTCACGATCCGCCGGGTGATAGAGTTCACTCATTAGACGATAGATGTAGGAAGGAGCGTTGCCTCCAATATTTGAAATGAAGAGTGTGATAAGTTCTGGAGGAACGTAGTCAAAGACCGGACAATAAATGTTGACCTTAGACAGAATATCTCCTGAAAGAAAAATATGCAATTTAAGTGAAAAATGAACAACAGAAGTGAACAAGAAAAAAATTGGCCTTGCACTTAGTGTGTGGCACATAAGACTCAGTGAAAAAACTGAGACAATGCAGCAAAAGGAGGTGAAATAAAAACCTATCTTGCCTCATGTGCTCTATTATTCAAAGCCTGAGTACACAACAGTATGCTTATTCAAAAGAAAACTGCACTGAGAATCCCTCAGAACAGCAGCGTTAAAGACACAGCTGGGGACCATTGCCCATGCTTGCTTAGGCAAAATCATCTTAATAGCTTATCACTGCTTATATCACTGTTGGGATACTGCCAGGGAGACAAAGTTCATCATGACCCCACGTCACCTCCGGACGTCCATCGATCTCCCGTAGGTACAGTATCAGCAATTAGCGACACGAGCTCCAGAAATAGCTTGCCACATTCCAGAGCTGATGCACGCTCTATCAGCAGAATTCACACAGCGAAAGATGCACTCAGGAGAGCATATTTACAAGTTTATTCAGCGTTGGTCAGAACAAAGAAAAAACATGACTGCCTGCTTCAGTGTCTCAGACACACAGAGAGAACGAAAGCAAAGACACAACAGAAACATCCAGTGAACAGGAAATACGCAGGCTGTGACACAAACATCCTGCTCCCTTTTAAGATGGAACGGAAATATCCTAACAATCACACCATATTTTGCCTTCAGTGGCCAATATGAGTTGGAGGAAGGCATGTACAAAATAATATTAGCTGAAGAAACAGTTACAGAACAGTTATTGCTTAAAGTAGATCAGGATGTAAGCACAGTGAAGCTCTAGTACTAACAGTGCAACCTTTTGCATGTTTACTCAGAAGTATGTCCCATGAAGTTCAATGAGACTTGCTTTTTGGTCAGTGAATTGAAGATTGAAGCTTAATAACTCAGGCTGCAATCCTATGCACACTTTCTTGGGAGTAAGCCCTGTTGAACACAATGGGATTTCTTTCTAAGAAAACATGTATAGATTGGGCTTTCAAAGGTCCAGAGTCACTAAAAGTAGTTTACAGAGTAGCTTCCTCTCAAAAGAATTTTTAAAAATTCTACCTTCTGTGAAAGGCAACACTTCCTGTGGAGAGACGAATTTATGGAACGAGTCATCTTCATTAAGGAACTGGAAGAGAGAACAGCAAAGGCACCATCACTATCATCCTATGCAGGAGATGAAGCATAGGTACTTTTCTTGTACATTTTAAAACTTATCATTTCTCACTATTATTAAGCCTCTAAATTCTGTATCCAATATCATTTTCAGCGCTTGCATGTTCACATAGCCTTGGTCTGTTCCATATGCCTTGTTAGATTTCAGAAGAGATACGATCCAAATAGTACCCAGCGGGCAGGACAGGATTTGAGTGCATTGACACATTTACTTTATAGTCTTCTCTAAAAGACACACGGGCATTTTGCAACTTGCTTGCGCTAGCAAAGGTCCATATTAATGTATGCATTTGGATTCATCCATGTGCAGCTGCACTGGCTCTCTCTGAGCATTTGTGTTGCTCTTGACCATAGAGATACTATTCAGAGGTTACTGCACCTACCTGTGGTGTGAGCTTGAACATGGGTGCACAGACAATAAGAGGGGTGGAGTGGTGCTTGGCTGCCAGTGCCAAGGTATGAGTGCCACTGACAGCTATCAGGGCACCATTGGCCAAGATAGTCTTTGTTCCAATTATTACCTGCAATACAGAAATATTAAGAAACCAGAGTATCATAATGAACTGCAATGCGGTGGAAGTTATTTATCTTAGATCATGACACAGCATGATGATAAGCATTCCTAACGTACGATAGAACTAGTAACTCGAGTGGGGAGCAAATTTTGGGTACAATTCATCATAGCACTAAGGAGATCATTCTGGCAGCACATGCATTTCTGTTTTTCCGAATGAATTGATCTCTCCTCTCCCCCTGCACATTGTTCTGGGGGTGACTCTCAGCCCTCCAGAGAGTATTGGGGGAAGCAAGGGGGGAGGGGGGAGCCCATTGCACTAGCAGGGATTCTTGCACTGGCTTCCTCTAGCAAAACTGTAGTTGAGTCTGGCCCTCTTGCTTGTCAAAAAGGCTGATCTTGACCCAACACAATTTTTCTCCTATGGGAACCCCCAGATAACATGTAGATTTTTTTATGCCCCCCCCCAGCTCCAGTTTTTCAGAACAGGAATTTTGACTGCTATTGGACTCTGGCTCTGATGCCATGATGCTAAAAGATTTTTGTGGGGCCATCAGCCCATCCTCCATTTCTTCTATTTAAAATAATAATTAAATTTTAGTTCTTTCAATGACTACTTCCATAGGTATTACACCGTGATGCTGTTATGTCAAAAGTTTTGGGGGTGTTTTTTCTGTGGCCCACAGAATTTTGTCTTTTTTCAAAAAGCCATATCCATTTTTTACATTTTGTCCCCTGGCTGGTTTACAATAGTTCAATGCAGCCCTTGGCCTAAAAGAGTTTCGCCACTCTGAATCTACAAGCTTCCCAGTATGCTCCACATAGCAGCAGAAAAAGACCAAACAGTCCCATCCTGCCTACCTTGTTGACGCGAGACATGACAGCAAAGATGGCAGCATCACTCATGACGGTAGTTTCTATGTTCTCCTTAGACAAACGGACAGCCATTTCATGACCCTGAAAAGGAAAAAGGGGGAAGTGACAATGTGCATTGAAAGGGCCAGGCAAGTAATGCTTGTAAGCTAGAGTTTCTGAAGCTTTATGAGCACACAGTTCATCTCATGTCAGGTCACACCAATGGTCCCACTAATCCAAGCATTATTTCTGTCAACAGTAACGAGACAGATTCCTTGACAATATCCGTCACCTCTTAATCCCAGAATCGGTCAGTCAGAAGTCTGAAAATGGAGATTCACACCTATGGTTTATTTTTTCTACTATTTAGCCCTCAAGTAGTCACCCAATTCTTTAAAAACAAACAGCAATGCTCATCATTCACCACAAAGACTTGTGGCAATTAAATCACTATGTTATTTATTTATAACAATTATTGACAGAACCTTTAGACTGTTCTTCATTACAAAAGAACCATAGGACAGTTTCCAAAATACTATAAAACTATGTATTAAAGAAACAACAAATAGATTTATCAGTAAACACAAAGCTGAATAGCCTATATGTCAGTCACCAAACACCTAGGAGAACGGATATGTTTAAAGCTGGCACTATTATCCTGCCACTTCCAGCAGAAGAATTCCAGACAGGGAATTCCATCACAGAGAAAATCTGATCCCGTATTAGAGCTTTGCCTGCAACAGCAGACTTTGGAACAACAAGAAGTGTTGGTTGATACAGCGTGGGAATAATATCAATGGTGTGTTGACTATGCATTATAGGAAGAAATGCTTTCTTATATCTCAAAACTGCCAGCTATCAGAATTTATTGTGAAATGGGTGCTGTTCATGCATGCAAGGTTTTCACACTGTCCATAAAAGCCATTATCATCAGAAACACTACCATCCTCCTACTGGGAAAGGTAAGAAGTTTCCCTTAACCTACTGTCTGTTCACAAAGCCTATACATTCCCATAAATGAAAAAAAAAATATTTCATTTGTGATTAAAATATACAGTTTCTATTTTTGTTAAATTTGTTAAATAAATAAAACAAAACAAAAATACAATTAGAAGTGTTCCATAGTCAACAGTGAGCAGGGGACAAGGATAGCTCAGATAACAGGCCTCACCTGACAAAAGGGTGCACATTCAGCCACAATTACATGGAATTTCCTCTTGCGTGCCGCCTCCTTCAGGAAGGCCTCAACTGTGCGTGAATAGCCAATGGTCATGATCACCTCATTAGAGTGGATATGCTCCAGGGCCTGCATGGAAATGTTGTCAGTGGTGCCCTCTGCAAATAAAAGAAAAGAAAAAAGAAATCCAGCCATAAGAGAAAAGACAGGCCCAACACCTCCTCCACTGCAAATTAGCTAGGAAATAGGGCACTAATCCAAACAGGGTGGAATCTCATTATTTCCTACCATACCTGAATCGTATATTGCCAAGGGCTTATGGCATTAAAAAGAAAAAAAGGACACATACTGTTTGCTGAGACAGTATCTATGGTTTGCAATTACAATAGGATGAAAGGGCATTATGTGCATTATATAAACTTTTAACAGTCCCTACAGATTACAGACACAAACTGTTTAGCTTTCATTCCATGCAAGAAGTAGCTTCCTGTGGTTACATGCGTATCTTGAACCTAGGTGGGTGATATTTGTATCACTTACTATATCATGAGTACTAAAATCTTCTTACACTACTCCAGCTGAAAATGATGGAAAAAGCTCTACCTGTTTCTTCCCATTTCTGATCTTCCTAATAGGAAGGCAGCATTATGCAGCAGTTAAGGGTGGAACACTTCAGCAATACTCATTATTGGAACTTTCTCATTTTACTAGCAATCATGTAGTTCCCACAGTTACTTCTGTTATTATACCGCTCCCTCTTACCTAGTTCAATCAACAGTTCACTAATAATTTCAATGATATTGGCCCTGAGTGGAGGATAGTAGATATTGAAACTCTCAGTGTCGTCACTACTTTCCGAGGTCAGAAGTTTGTGTAGTGATTCCTGCTGGTCACTCTCCTCACTGTATCCTCGAAGCCTACAAAACAAAAGGGACTTTTTCAAAACGGAAAAACAATCCTGCTGGAAGACTAAGTTACATGCTGGACCAGGCATTGTGGCTTCCCATCAAAGAAGGAATTAAGAACATCTGATTATATTTATGTTAGTCCTTCTAAAAGCCAAATATCCTGGGTCAATATTGCTTACACAGTTCAAGTGTATTTGGCCAGAAAAGAAAAAGAATAGCATGTGCAATTGTGGTTTAATTCAAGGTAATTACTTTGCCAGGGAATGGTACATACAGTAGCAACACATTATTAATTATAATTTCTTACCCACCCTTCATCCTAAGGGCTGAGGGCGGGTTACAATTAAAACACAATATTAAAAACAGATTAAAACACCACTCCTGTGTAAGCGAGGGAGGACCCCAGGAACAGCTGAAGACTCCTAAGCTTGGATGCCTCTTTACAGGACCAAAGCCCTGAGGCCTGGACTCAGCCACTCTCACCAACACCTGTCACTCTACCCCCAGCTGAATTACATCATCTAGCTGGGCTGGTGAAATAAAAGCAGGGCTGCTGTGGGGGATCTAAGTATTTGTTCCTGGCATTAAGCAATTGGGACAGATTAGGGATTCTGCTGGTTTACTGCCTGCCTCACTGCCCCGTCTCCCAACCTGAGCTGAAAGAGCGGGTCTCAGAATGGTGTTGAGGGCTCCTGGACAGCTGGTTTTAGGGGCTTTCAACAGCCATGGTAAAGTGCTCTGGGGTGGCTCAGGGCTTCATGGCTACCATGATGACCATGGGGCTGTCTCAACATATCAGCAGCCCATGTGGCAGGTCACACTCTGGACCTTCAACTGGGCAGGAAGAGGGTGGTCTGATAGTGAGGAATTTTGATATCAGTCCCCTGTCATAGACATGGAATGCTTTCCTCAGGGAGGCTCACCTGGTGCCTTTGTTACAGATCTTTAGGAGCCAGGCAAAAACATTCCTCCTCTCTTAGACGTTTACTAATTAAACAAACTTTGGCCTTTTAAATGGGGCAGGCGGGTATTGTTTTGTTACTGTGTTATGTATTTTTCTATTTTTTGCTTGTAAACCACCCTGTGTTCCTCGGATGAAGGGTAGTATAGAAATTTAATAAATAAAACAGCTAATAATCACATAAATAATTTGGGTCCTAAAAGTAGCTGAATAAAGGTTCAACACTCTAAAATCAACTGTTCTGAAAGCCTTTCTACAAACAATTTCCAATGGTTATATATAAATTTTAAACAGAAGTTTCAGGTGTGGTAAGGTCAGGTGGTTTCTACATTAGAGAAATTGGCTAGGTTCTGATCAAACAAAAGCAACCATTACCTGCCATACTCCTCTCGAATTATCTTCAGCACTCGTCTCACCATATTGCCTACAGTGGTCTCAGATGGCTGGGCAGCAGTCATTTTCTTACCCTCCTGGCGAATTATGCTTATCAGCTCTCCTGAAATGTAAGGAACTTTCAAAGTTAATTACATAGTACAGGGTGTCTACTCCTCACAGCAGACACTCAAATGATACTTCAAACTACTCACTCTGCCTGCATCCGGTTGGCAGGAACCTGGGGCTGTGTGACACATTGCATTACTTTCCACCCCCCTTTTTTGGGTGATTAAAATAAGCCTACCCAGATCAGGATGATACATCCAGTAAAAAGTGCCTACATTACACAGATCAACAGAGGCAAGGACAGGATAACCACTTGCAGGCGTTTGACTTATGTACCTTTTAAGGGCCCCAGACATCCTTTCTATTGGGCATTCAATATTATTTGTGTTCATGACTGTATTGGAGTAGTTATTTGCAATCCCACTCTCAATACTGTTTACTTCTGCAAATGTTTTGGGGCAAACATACTGCTTCATTTCAATTCAGGGCATCTCCCATAGCTTTTAACTGAAATGTTGTAACTTCTCATATCACAGACGCTCTGGAGTTAATTGTTTTGCCTTATTTTTGCCAGCACAAGAGTGACCCTCTAGACAGCAATACTGTGATAACATTGAGGATGCATTGCAGAACCACTAATAAAATGTAATAATGTATGGGAGGTCCAATAGAAAACCACCACTAATGCACCATTATCACATGGAAGACGGGTTGCACACCAATCTAGGGACCCCCTAAGAATTGTGTATAAGAAAATGTTGGCGGCTACATAGGGGTGGGGGGAAAAGAAGCACCTTCCATAATCAGCTCTCCAATACAACCCTTTAAAATACAAGTGGCCCTCCAGGTGTTCCCGCTCCCATCAGCCCCAACCATCACGATCAATTGTCAGGGACGATGGGATCTGGAGGGGCAACAACACCTACAGAGCCATAGGTCTCCTATCTCTGCTTAAAAGGTGCAGGAGTCATAAACTTCCATTGCACCTGTGGCCGCTCGAGGTGGAAAGGCAAATTATGCATGGTGAGCTAGGCAAGTCCTGCCATCGTTGCAGCTACTTGTGGAGAAAGGAGCCAACCGAAGTAAAATCGCGGTTTTGTTTCTCGGCTTAGGGAAGAAACGGGTGGAGGGCACGACTGGGAAGAAAGGGTTTAAGCCCGGCGACGGGAGCCCGTGCATGCGGCGAGGGCTCCTTCGCCGCCTCCGCCGCTCCTGCTCCTCTCTCACCCGCATTGTCCCAGCGCCCGTTCGCCACGATCCTCCGCAGCAGGCCCACCGTCTGCCGGGCAACATCCTCCGAGCGAGGCCTCTTCCCGCCCCGCTTGAGCAGCGCCACAAAGTCCTCGATCTGCCCGGAGAGATCGGATTCCCTTTTCGCAGCCGCGGCCGACATCCCGGCGATTCGAAGCGAAGGTTGATGGAAAGAGTTGGCGGGTCGGGGGAACTAATTCGGCCGGGGGAACGAAAAGCAAAAGGAGTTTGTAGCCAGCCGGACCGACGCACACGCGCTTTTTCCGGGTAGGCCCATTGCCATTGGACGACCGAAGAACCTGCCTCACCGCCCGTTGAGATCTGATAGGCCCGATCTCCAGAGGGGGCGGGGCTTGCTTCGCGGTCGGGTTGTGCGTTCTCGGGAGGGACGCGGCGTCGTTGTGGCCGCTCCGACTCCTTTCGTCATCGAAGCGGAAGAAGCCGGAGGAGGAAGGCGCTGTTTTCCGGACGGGGAGACCAAAGGAAGCGGCACCTGTTTTGAGAACGGAAAGGGCGCTGCAGGACCAGACCAGAAAGGTTTATCTCGTCCAGCATTCTGTGTTTACGGTGGCCAGTGGCCTAATCCATCTTCCTTTGTCCCTGCTTATTGCGCAGCTGCAAAAGGGATGCTGGCAGGTGTAGCATGTCAGGTAGCTGTGCTACATAGGATGGAGAAGCTGTACCCCGCCCCCTCCCCAGTGCCGGATTTACGTATAAGCTAAACAAACTATAGCTTAGGGCCTCTCAAAAAAATTAAGGGGGAAAAAACCTGGATGTACATTTCCAAAATATAGGATAAAAAACAAATACAGTAAAACAAAACCTACATACAGCAACAGTGTTTTGTGTTGTGTAGGCTCGTATGATGTAAGTAATGGGGCCCGCCTGCTAGCCTGCTCCCTAAAATATCACTGGTTTGCTCATTTCTGTATATAGGGTAGGGACACGGGTGGTGCTGTGGGTTAAACCACTGAGCCTAGGACTTGCCGATCAGAAGGTCGATGGTTCGAATCCCTGCGACGGGGTGAGCTCCCGTTGCTCGGTCCCTGCTCCTGCCAACCTAGCAGTTCGAAAGCATGGCAAAGTGCAAGTAGATAAATAAGTACCACTCCGGTGGGAAGGTAAACGGCATTTCCGTGCGCTGCTCTGGTTCGCCAGAAGCGGCTTAGTCATGCTGGCCACATGACCCGGAAGCTGTACGCCGGCTGCCTTGGCCAATAAAGCGAGATGAGCGCTGCAACCCCAAAGTCAGTCACGACTGGACCTAATGGTCAGGGGTCCCTTTAACTTTATATATAGGGTGCCTACATTCTGCATGGACTGGTTGCGTGGCAACATGTGCAAATGGCTTTAGATACCTATTAGGTCCATAAATTACCATATAGCATATATTCAACACACAAAAAAGCAACAATTTGTTGTTGACAAAGCGCAGCTGGACATATAAAGGGCTCCATTACCTTCAGTAGCTTAGGGCCTCATCAAACCTAAATCTGGCCCTGCCTGCACCGCCCCCCCCTCCCCATTCTGAACCACTGTTAATTGTCATAATTTGCTGGGGAAGGAAAAGAGTCTTTTGACAGAGCAGAACACCCTTGGCTGGCTGTGAGTGTTGGCACAGGTGAGCAAAGGTTATCATGGGAAGGGGTGCATCACGATCACGGGCAAAGGCAGCAGGGAGTGCTGCACCCCCCCCCCCAATCAAGTAAATGAATAAAAACACTTAACTAAACATAGAAATTGTAGAAAGCTTTTGACAGATTTTTCTGAGCGCTTGGGGTAAAAAGATTTAAAAAAACAAAACTGTTGAGACATTTCATTCCAAACTGCTAGACAGATCTCTCCCATCTTATATTGTGGTCATGGGCATAGCCAGGATTTGTGGGGTGGGGTGGGCAGGACACCCACATAAATCCTGGCTATGCTCATGATCATGTGAGAGATAAGGTGGGACAAAGCCATGGAGGGTTTTAATGCTCCAGGACTTTGGAGGCAAAGGATAAACGGATACTGGTTGGTAGTGGAAGGAGATTTATTTGAGAATAGAAGATAGAATTTTTATGCTTAAGGAGTCAGAGGAGAGATAGTTGTGGAGTATATTGCACACCTCCTGGGACTTTTAAAAAAGAAGGTTTGCACAGACAAGAGCAAAAATATTTAAGGATCAGGAAAAGGGTAGGGATTTCAATTCTCAGAGTAGTTTAACTGTCAGTCTCTCATCCCAGGGAACTCTGGGAAATGTAGCTCTGTGCATAGGGGTCTCCTAACAACTCTCAGCAAATCTAACAAGCTAATGGTCCTAGAATGACTGTTGGCATGATGTTGCTTTAAATGTGTAGTATAGATGGGGACCATGTGTATCTGTATCAGCAAATTCTGCTTAATAATTGGGAGGTTGTACAGGACCTCAGAAAAATTGAGCAATGGAACTCATTGCCACAAGGAAAATGCCATGACAAAGAATTTAACAATTTCCAAAAATGGATTGGATATCAGTAGAAAATGATATTAGTAACTGCCAGCTGATATGCCAAACTCTCCCTCCATTTTCTACCATTTAGCAATTGTGTCTCTGTGCCACAATTTTGTGAGCCTCAGTAATTTTCAGCCATCTCAAGAGGGCCCTGGGACTAGAAAATTTGAGAACCCCTAGCTTGGAAGCCTATTTTGGCATTAAGCAGTACATAATTGATTCAACATCATCTACATTTGCTAAGAGTGATAAAATTAAGAGCAGATGACTTGAATTCTGTGGAAATGATTCAGAGAAATTTCTTAAGAATGCTCTTGTCTTAAACCTGTGTAGAAGATGTGTAGAAGGTGGTTTCCGGGCAAGTTCATTCTTTCATGCAAATATATATATATATATATATATATATATATATATATATATATATATAAACACTTCAAGTATTTGCTTGGCCATAAAACCCACTGACTGGCCTTGGATCAGTCTCTCTCTTAGCCTGACCTGAGCTGTGAGAACGCCTGATACGGAATGAAGGAAGGGATGCAATGAATAACATCCTCAATACCTTTATTAGGCCAACTGAAATGTCACAAAATAGTGTGCAACCTTTCAAGTGCTCCAGAGCTATTCATCATGCTTGATCGGGCAGGGGCAGGACATCAGGAAAAGATGCTTTTCTTGACTGGTGTGCAAGCCTTGCTTCTCTGCATCTGATAAGAGACTTAAGGAGGTGTGTGGGTTGAGTTAGCAGACATTTAAGTGAGGCTCTTTTAGCTGTTATGTAGGTATCAGGTTGTACCAATTCCTCCTTAGAAGAAGGAAACACGTGATGGTTGATCCTCCAACTCTAGAAATACAACCAGCTGTTACTCAGTTCTATCTCCATTCATAGATGGAGGTACAGATTCCTTAGTAGGTAGGGAAAAGAAATAAAGAGAATCTAGGCAGTCCTCCCAGTAACAGGGGTGAATATTCATTTTATATGGTGTGCTAGGTTAATCTTAGATTAATTATAGAACTGTAGAGATGGAAGGGAACCCAAGGATCATCTAGTCCAGGCATAGGCAAACTCTGCCCTCCAGATGTTTTGGAACTACAACTCCCACCATCCCTAGCTAACAGGACAGGGATGATGGGAGTTGTAATCCCAAAACATCTGGAGGGCCAAGTTTGCCTATGCCTGATCTAGTCCAACCCCAGCCATGTAGGAATCCTGCCCACAGCCGTCCTTGATGGGCTGGAACCACCAGCCTTCAGATGGACTGAAGCAAATTGAGCAGATTTACCAAGCAGAGAGAAGGAATGCTCAGAGAATGAAGTCTCATCTTTGGGTGGTTTAAGTTCTGTTCAGCTGTTGTACAGCTAAATTCAGTATTTTTCAAGTCACACAAAAACAATAAAAATCACATTTCCTTTTTCTCTAATCTGATCATATCACAGTTAGGAAATAACCACATTATGTTTCCACATTTCTGTATTAATATGTCATGATATGTGCTTGTGCTGGTAACTGAATCATTATTCTGGAGAATGTTGTATCACTCAGAACGTGCTCCCAGAAGTCTGAAGCTTACTGGAAGTAGCCCATCCCATTTTGCTTTCATCATGCCAGCTCATCAGCTTGCAGTCTGATATTCAATAACTTGGGTTGGGGTGAGGTCAGTTTGGAAAAGAACGCCATGAGACTTGAGTTGTGCCTCCCACCCACAGGTTCATCTTGGCAATTCTCAGGAACTTTGTTTTCTTTACCCATAACTCCTTTTGGTGTTCCCTGATCCAAATAGTAACAATCCCACGATTTCTCATTTGAACAAGACATTTCTGAGGTCGTGCTCTTTCCTATGCATGTCTGCAGAGAGCTTCCTGTTCCGATTTTGAGTATCAGCAACCTGCTTCTAATTGGCTGGGATTATTCCAACCCAGCCTGGTTTGTCAGTTTCCCTTGGCCTTACAGTAGGATGCTACTTTTGAGTTGTCGCCACCGGCCCCTGTATCATTTGCTCTGCGTCTAGCATCTTTCCTATTGGCCCCAATATCAAAGTTTTGGGTTAAGGCTGATGTTATTTCAGCTGTGGGAGGCAGATCCATTATAAACTCTGAGAAAGCCCATCTGGCTTCTTCCCAGGAAGGTTATTGTAACCTTGGCACCAAGTACCCTCAAGAAGCAGAGGGGAGAGAGGTGATGTAGTCAGGAGAAGACGTACATTATTTTGGTCCAGACACCAGTTCCCCACCCCTCTCCCTTCTGCTATCAATCTTCCAGGAATAGCAGAAATCACTTTATATTATGAATGGAATTTTGAGTGTGTATGTATGTATATAATCTCGTTTTTACAGTCATTGACAATTATCCCAAAAAGAAACTTCGTCCAAATATATATAATAGTACCAAACAAAACAGAGAACCATAGCAATAAACTTAATAGTAGAGGTATCATAATATAGAATGCTAGGCATAAAGAACAAAATTATGACTTTGCTAAAATTACTCCCTGGCGAGTTTTACAGGCAGCAGCACAATATTTAGCCACCCTGGAAAAGGTGGATGCCTTCTGATCTGAAGGAAGGAAAAAAGCATAACATGCACCCAATTGCCTGGGGATTTCCATAAAACGGATTCAATAAAAACTTATGTCTATAGAAGGAGCAATACATTAGGACATGAGGTATCAGTTCTGTCTCTCCAGATTCACTGGGACAAAAGGGATTGTTTGAAACCTCCCCTCCAGAACTGGGTGGTTGTTGGACAGTTCCAACAACGTACTTAGAAGTTTATAGAGAAGTACAAGCAAAGGAGAAAGTGGTCCCCATCCCAAGGAGTATAGAGTCTAAATTTCAATAGGCAGGGGGGCAACAGAAGATAGGAGGGAAGAGGGAGGCCAGGGATAGCAAGAGAAAGGCAACTTTTATGTACTGAGGTTTTGTTTTGGCTGGGGATAAGGACAGTTGGTTCAAGAGATTCTCTCCCTTTGGTTCTCATTTCACTGCTTGGTCTCATGGGACTTACATTCGTTTTGTTTCTCCACCGCTCATGCAGCTTCCACCCTCCCAGATCACTTTACGCATACCATGAAGTTTGCCTGCAGCACTTTTTATTGCCAGTGTTAATTAGAGCCAAGGAGGGAGTAGAAAGATGGGAGGAGGGTTTTGCGTAAGAACCGAGGGTCAGGCGGTGCAGAGGGCTGAATTTTAAATATTGATTAATTTGGGGCAGGGGGCAGCTGGGTAAGGGCGGGATACATTAGTGGTGCATTCTGCATGGTGTGGAGAGGAAAACTTATTTCGCTCTCTCATAACACGAGAGCCCAAGGCCACCCAATGAAGCTGAATGTTGGAAGATTCAGGACAGGCAAAAGAAAGAACTTCCACATAGTGAAACCGGAATTCCCTCCCACAAGATGTAGTGATGGCCACCAACTTTAAAAGAGAGAAGGGCCATAGCTCAGCATCTGCTTTGTATTTAGATGATCCAAAGTTCAATTCTCAGCATCTTCAGATAGGGCTGAGAACGTCCCCTGTTTTAAACTGATAGAGCTGCTTCCTGTGTTCCTGTATGTACTGTGTTGAATAGGATCCAAAATGCAGCAGTCTGATTGGTCCTAGAACAATAGGATTCAGAATGCAGCAGTCTGATTGGTCCTAGAACAAAAGGGTCCAGAATGCAGCAGTATGATTGGTCTGCAGGAGCCACCCAATCCAGCTCCAGGTGGAAGTGAATCCACAACCTGATTGGCCTACAGGAAAATCCCAGAATTAGCCAATCACGTGCAGCCCATTGTGTAAATAATGTATATAAAGCAGATATTTTGGGGGCCTTTCATTCCTCCCAACCACTATGAACTGAATAAAGAGCATGAAATCCACTCTCGACTCTGAGTATATTTCAGTTCCTATGAAGATTAGACCTGTTTACTGAGGATAGGGCTGTCAAAGGCTACTGGCCATGATGGTTACGGTCTGCCTCCACTGTCAAGAGGATGTATGTATGTCAGTTGCTGTGAATCACAAGTGGGGGAGTGCTGTTGCGCTCAGGTCCTGCTTGCTGGATTCCCATAGGTTCCTGGGCTAGAGGGATACTGAACGAGACAGGCCATCAGCTTTATGACTTAAAATAGCCAGCCATCGCTGTCCAACAAGTTTCTAATGGCAACATGGAGCCTGTGCCAGGTTGCAGAATCGGAAGGAAACGGGGTCCATATCAAGAAGAAAAAGGAGTCTATATCTGATGAAAACATGGAGGCTTCAGGGAGTGATGCAGAGTCTATGTTAAGCATCAGGAAGGAGTCTCTATGGGGAACTGCTAGATTTATTTTGGATAGTGCAATATTTGAGAGACTCTGAGCCAAAGTAAATGGGATGGGAAAGTAGCTGTTCCTGGCAGCCTGAAGGACAGGGTCGGTAAAGCCAAAAGCAGCTCCTTTCTCTGTAATTTCTGGAAGGTAGAAATTGTTGCTTAGGCAGCAGAAACTGTTCTCACCCCGGGGAGCCTCTCTTATTCATCCCCTCCACTTTCCTTAATCTCCCTGGGGACCAGATCAAACTTACTTTGGCTAGAACTCCGGGCTTAATCCTAATATCTGTTTGAATTTATGCAGGTAAGAAATGAGACTGGCCATCTTCGGAAGAAGAAGAAATGCATTTGGCTTTGTATACAGTACACTGTATATTTAATGCATATAGCTTCCCCCAGAGAATCCTGGGAACTGTAGTTTGTTAAGGGTGCTGCTGGGAATTGTAGCTGTGAGGGGTAAGCTACAGTTCCCTGGATTATTTGGAGTTGCTTTGAATGTATGGTGCATATGCAGCCTGAATAATTGTTGCAGGTAAGCTAATGTTTTCGGGAGAGGGGGCGTTTGAACTCCCAAATCTTTTCCCACCACAGAAATCATACTGTCCATCCTCCTCTGTGTGCACACCATACATTTAAAGCACCCCCCAAAAAATAAATAATCCTGGGAGGTATAGTTTACCTCTCACAGAGCTACAATTCCAAGCACCCTTAATAAATTGGAGGGGCAGGTAGATGTGTTTAGGCAGCCCTTGTTATCCATTACCAAAGGATTTGCCTTCCCACAGTTGAAAGCCTCTGTCCCTGGGGCCTTCTTGTAGCCAGCTATAAAGTCATAAAGGTCAATTTCTAAGTGGGGTCCCACTCTTTTCCCAGGCTGCATAGTCTGTTGTGCTGGCACAGCTCATCTCCCAGAAAAAAATATCACGTTGCTGCTGTGCTGGCCAATGGCATGCGCTTGGCAGGGTTGGCCTGCTTCTGTGCATGTTTCTGTCTCAGGCTCCCCCCCTTTTTTTTTTGTATGATCTAGTGCCTAGATGATACCCTTCCTGCAACTGATCCCATCTAAAATATTTCTGCCACGGCTGGCCGCTACTTTTGGCATGAGTCAATATTCCTGCCAGACACATTTATACCTGTGAAAAAGGAGCAAAATAAATAATGCAATTGATTGGCAGGGGATCCCAGACCTGTCTGCTTTGTTTACTTTCCCCTCAAATAAACAGTGAGGCCACGGGACAAATGGGTGAGATACAGAGCGATGCCAGACTGATTCCAGAGTATCAGTTTAAAGCACAGAAACACAGCATCTTCCCTCAAAGTTTCATTTGTGTTGCATTTTCCTAACACCCAAAGCCTTTCTATTTTGTTATTGGGGCAGTTCTTTGTCCACATAGAACATTCCATTATAATGCAATTGCATGAATGCCATGATGCAAATCTGCCAGTTTCGGTTTCTATCAGTTTCTCATTTTTCCTATCTTCAACTCAGTTTTTCTTCCACATTTCCACACCAGTTTGCAATTAAAGAGAGGGGTGGAAAGTTCCTCAGGAAAATTCATCAGCATTTTGGTTCAGAATTTTCCTGATTTTGCCTAATATACCTTTTTTTTGCCAAACAATTTCCCCATATATAATGCATTTTTATGCCCTGTTTATCATTGTGCATGCAACTCTGTACACATTTGCCTGGAGAATGGCATTGCAAAATTTAGAGAAGTGCACATTTCAAAGGATAGCTGTTTTTTTCAGATTGTGTATTGTTTCAGAAAGGGCAAAATAGGCAGGTTGGCATTTAAATGCAAACTGACTCAAATTTCTCCCTGATCCCTACTTGGGAGTCAATGGGAACTGAAGCTTTACATGGACAAGTGGTTTTATAAGTTTTATTTTTAAACACCCTGCTGAAAACTTCTGGAAAAGTCATCTTCCAATCTCTAGTCGGCTTCAGCTTATGTACGCTCAATTCTTCAAAGGCCAAGCTTGCCTCTTGGGTGCTGGATTGTCCTTTATCATTATTAAGCATCTTCTAAACCCCTTTCTGGTCAATGAAGCGCACTTGACGCTCTGCAAGGCTTCATGAAGCCTTGGGTGTCAATTTGCCATGCCCATTTTATCCCCAGAGAGTGCCTGAAAGGATATTTTCGGAGCTTTCCGCTTCCACATAACTGTGGCTTGCATTCCAGCAGCTGACAAGGGAACTGGTCACAACTATCAAGTTACACAGTGGGGATGATAATTCCAGCCACAACAAGTAGCATCTAGTTGCTGGTAGTGGAAGAAACCACTTCCAAAGCATAATGTGCCCAGAAAGTGATTGACAAGGAGGTTGGATGTTGGGTCAGAATCAGAGAATGAAGGTGGTATGAAGGGAGAAGGGCACATGATACATTATAGGGAAGTGCAAAATAGGGAGGGTGTCTTTGTGTTTAGAAACTGCAAGCTGATACAGGGTGCTATGGCTAGACTGCTTTCAGGTAGCCATTGCAGGGTCCGTGTTTCTCCACTGCTGTTTAATTTGAATTGGCTCCCAGTTAGTTTCTGGCCACAGCTCAAGGTGCTATTATGTTTGAAGCCCTAAATGGCTTGGGTGCAGCGTGTTTTAAGGACCACCTCCTCCCATAATGGCCAGCCCACCAATTGAGGTCATCAGCGGAGACCTTGTCTCACATCCCACCACATCAAGACATGCGGTTGGTTATGGTGACCCAAGGCAGAGCCTTCTCAATGGCAGTGGCCAGCCTTGGATCTCCTGCATTATATACACATTATATATGGCTAACCTCTCTCCTAGCTTGCAATCCCTCCAGGATCCTCAGGCTAGCAATAGTTGTAGCCCATAAGGTGGGTGTGGCCACCTCACAGACACTGCACCCCCATTCCTCAGCTGACCCATGCCAGCAGAGGACCAGGGGGTATTGCCTCCTTACCACAGTTCTGCTGCACTGGGCTGGGCTGGGCAGAAACGTTTAAACCTATCCATCCAGTCCAGCTCTACAACAGTTAGAAAAATCAGGGGTGTGGTTTTCTTTCCCATCACTGAGTTGGGCAGATAGTTTAAAGTGCTCTGCCCACCCCAGTGCTCACAATATTACCAGTCAGCCCAGCCCAGCATACCATCAGTGGTGGGGCTGAATGAAGTACCAGCCTCTCCTCTGCTCTCACCTCTGCCACTGAGAGCAGATTGTAGGGGGGCTCTGGAAACAGGAAAGGATTCTCCAATTTGTTCTGATGCTTCCCGAGTCTTTATGATGGTGGTCTAGAAATGTAAAAGAAAGATTGCATATTTGAATGATAATTGCAAGAATTTGAAGAAAGTAGCAGGACTGAAATAAATCCTACAATGTAGACGTAGAGTAAAGAGACAAATTGCGCGATTGGATTTGATATGGGATACCTGTTGAAGGAAGGGAGGGAAGTCGTAAGCTCGGCAGAGCAAAAAGGGTTTTGTGTTGGTTATTATATGGTTGGAAATGTTATTTAACTGAAAATAATAAAAAAATTTGAAAAAAAAGAAATGTAAAAGAAAGGAAGAAGGAAGGAAGGAAGGAAGGAAGGAAGGAAGGACATGTTTAAAGTCCTTTTAGATTTATATTCAAGTCCTACAACCAATACAGGAAACGGGGATTTTATTTAGACAACACAGATTCATTTTCTTTTTGCCTTATGGCTGATTTTCTGGACAGATGTGCCTTACTTCATTGTATTTCCACTGCAAGGCTGAGTCATTGACTCAGTGGTCTTCTTTCCTCTTGTCAAGACTGTGCTTCCCATGAATTATGTGAACTTGATAGGCTTGATGTAGCAACTACGTTTTCCTTTCCCCTTTTCAGTTGTACAATGTTTTCCCCAGCTTTGTCTTAGCTTTGTAATATGCATCTTGTTAATCTGATATGTGCTAGTGAAGTGAAATGCATTTGGGGAGAATGGGCATTTGTGGTGCGTGGGACCTGTCCCAACACTCGGCTGGCATGGAGCAACTTACCTGAGAGTTTGTATTTTTGGTTCTTAGATATAGACAAGCAAAGATGCCATTTCTCCCTCAACATAGGTCACCAGCAAAGCTAACTATCTGGAGCAAAACTACCCCTACCCCACAAATTATGTGACAATGAGATATTCAGAAATGGAACTTCAGCTTCTTTCTTTCTTTCTTTCTTTCTTTCTTTCTTTCTTTCTTTCTTTCTTTCTTTCACTTCTTTCACTTCTTTCCAACTTCTGGAAAGGCACCAACACAGTAAATCTCAAAATGGTGTCAAATGTACAAACCTAAGACAGCAAATAGTGTATAAGGAAGCCTGAAT
The DNA here is from genome assembly GCF_965112155.1 of Podarcis liolepis. Lineage (NCBI taxonomy): Eukaryota > Metazoa > Chordata > Lepidosauria > Squamata > Lacertidae > Podarcis > Podarcis liolepis. The sequence goes on from NC_139554.1 coordinate 31,368,842, forward strand.
CTGTGAAGCTTTGTAAACACGTTATTAGTGCTGTGATAATGCAGGCTACATATAACACAACTCACACTTAGTTTGATCAGGGTACTGATCTGTAAATCATCTGCTCCCAGCATGTTGCAGTCCCAGTCAGAATTGGAAGCCCCATAGCTGTAATTAAAGCAAAAAATATTTAGCATGATGCTGGTTGACTTCTTCTGCAGCTCACAATGAAGTCCTAACAGCAGATCATCCCTGTAACAGGGCTGAATAGCAATGACATGATCATCATACTGATATTTGGGGAGAAATGGGGCACTTCCACACTAGCCCTTTTCTCTGGAATTAACGCCATTCAGAGCTGTTTGACAGTGGAACACTCCAACGAGAGGTGGTGGACTCCCCTTCCTTTTTAAAGCTGAAGTTGGATGGCTACCTGTCAGGGATGCTTTTGCTGTGATTCCTGCATTGCTAGGGGGTTGGACTAGATGACCCTCAGGGTCCCTTCCAACTCTACAATTCCATGATTCTATGATACTCAGAGAATCTTGATAAGCGGGTGGTATCTAGCTAGGCTTTAATCAGAATAGACCCATTGAAATTGATGCACCTAATTTAGTCATGTTGCTACTCAAACTTTCTATCCCAGGGAGAATCCAGACAAATTTGCAGCAAAAACTTCATATCCTGAGGAAACATCAGGGGATTTTGTGGCTAAAATCTTTATTCTCCATTATCCTGCCATAGTTATTTAATACTTGGTTTGCAGTGACATATTTGCAGTGTCAACCTTTCTTGTATGGACAGGTGTTATAGACTTGTCAGCTGGCTTGGAGGAATGCTCTGTAAGAGCATAATGCGATATGGCACCACCAGATCTGGCACATGGCCATGCTGGAAAAATTGCCAGAGAAGCTTGAATTTGCAGCTAATCAAAAGACTACACTTTTATCCCACTTTGGTGTGATATTATTGTTCATGCAAATCAACCAGTCACCAGAACCCCACCATTGGCATCTGTTCAACTATGACTGGCGTAGATAGATAATATGTGGTCCAGGAATAGAGTTTCCGGGAAGGTTGTTAGCAAGGGGAAAGAACCAGAGATAGGTTAAGATACAAAAAAAAAAAAAGGCAAGCTCAGCTATATGGGTTTAAAAAACAAATAATGTTGTAAGTTTTAAAAACCAGCAAACTAATTGCTTTGTTTTTAACTAGTAGTCCACCTTAATGCACACAAGTAAAAGCATTTTCAAAGCTTGCAAGATTACAGAGCTATGTGGGTTTTATATCCTATTACAGTGGTGCCTCACAAGACGAAATTAATCCATTCCGCGAGTCGTTTTTTCGTCTTGCGAAGCAACCCTATTAGCGGATTAGCGCTATTAGCGGTTTAGCGGCTATTAAAGGCTTAGCGGCTATTAAAGGCTTAGCGGATTAGCGGCTAAAAGGCTATTAGCGGCTTAGCGGCTTAGAAAAGGGGGGGGCGGGGGAAAAATCGGAACACTCGCAAGACGTTTTTGTCTTGCAAAGCAAGCCCATAGGGAAAATCGTCTTGCGAAGCAGCTCAGAAACGGAAAACCCTTTCGTCTAGCAGGTTTTCCGTCTTGCGAGGCATTCGTCTTGCGGGGCACCACTGTATTATTTATAACGAATACAGTGGTACCTCTAGATACAAACGGGATCCGTTCCGGAGCCCCGTTCGCATCTAGAGGTAAACGTAAGTAGTGACGGTACGTCTGCGCGAACACACACACATCGCTTTTCGCCACTTCTGCGCGTGATGTTATTTTGAGCGTCTGCGCATGCACAAGTGGCGGAACCTGGAAGTGACATGCTCCGTTACTTCCGGGTTGCCGTGGAGCGCAACTCGAACGCGTTCAACTCGAAGTGTATTCAACCCGAGGTATGACTGTACAAGAAGCAAAATGGGAGATGGATGTGGATAGACATTTACTTTACGATGATTTGAAATCTGAACTTGAACCTAGTTAGTATGCTAATAGCCTTATTTGTTAGGCTTTTCCCACTTTCTTTAATTTAATTGTGCTATTTTTCTTTCACCACCACCCTTCTCTTCTTAACTCCTAAAAAGCAAACTGTATGATGTGTGAGATTGTATCAGGCTGAATTTATTGGAGTATTTTGTATACACTCTTGGTTTTCAGTAAATAAAATAAATAAAAGGGGCACTGCTCCATTCCCTTGACCATTCTGGCTACCCTTTTCTGAACATCAGCATCATCATCATAATTTATACGCCGCCCATCCAGCTGGGTTTCCCCAGCCACTCTGGGCTGCTCCCAACAGATTAAAAACAGAATAAAACATCAAACATTAAAAACTTCCCTAAACAGGGCTGCCTTTACCAGCTCTACAATAAGTGAGGTGACCAGAAATGGACACAGTATTTCAGATGTGGTTGAACCATGTGTGGCATTATGGCATTTTAATATTGGCAGGTTTATTTTCAATTCCTTCTCTAATGATCCCTAGCATGGAGTTGACCAGTTTCACAACTGCTGCACACTGGGTCAACACATTCATTGAGCTATTCACTACAACCCCAAGGTTTTCTTGTAGCTCAGTCACTGCCAGGACAGAACCCATGAGTGTACAGTGGTACCTTGGGTTAAGTACTTAATTCATTCCGGAGGTCCGGTCTTAACCTGAAACCGTTCTTAACCTGAAGTACCACTTTAGCTAATGGGGCCTCCTGCTGCTGCCGTGCCGCCAGAGCACAATTTCTGTTCTCATCCTGAAGCAAAGTTCTTAACCTGAAGCACTATTTCTGGGTTAGCGGAGTCTGTTACCTGAAGCATATGTAACCTGAGGTACTACTGTGTATGTGAACATAAGGGGAGGTTGCCACAGTGTGTATCAATTTACACTTGTTTAAATTGAATTGCATTTGCCATTTTACTACCCATGCACACACTTTGGAGAGGTCCTTTTGGAGATCTTCAAAATCTCTGTTTGTTTTAACCACCTTAAACAATTTTGTATCTTCACTTCTACCTCACTTCTTACCCCTAACTCCCAAATCTTTTATGAACAAGTTAAAAAGTCTGATCCTTAGGTGATTCCACTTTCTTCATCCCTCTATTGAAACAACTGCTCATTTATTCCTTCCTTCTGTTTCCTGTTTCTTAACCAGCTACTGATCCACAAGAGAACCTCTCCTCTTTTTTGATGACTGCTAAACTTCAGTCAGTTTTTGGTGAGGTTCTTTGTCAGAGGCTTTTTGAAAGTACACAGTGTCAACTGGATCACCTCTGTATCTTTGTTGATGCAGGTGGTGATGGGGCTGGCAAAACTCCACATTTTTGCAATGTACGTATTTCCTCACTGCCTTTTGCTTTACTGTATTTTAATTTCATTTTGTGGTGTTGTGTTTTTTTAAATAAAAAGTGTGTGAATTATAAAATAAAAACCTCATTTGTAGGCCCGGGCAAATCTCTCAATTCTGGTTTCTTTCAGTTTATTGTTTCTCTGATTTTAAGTTCCATTTGCCCCATTTGTGTACCAGTTTGCAAAAAAAAACCCCAGTTCTGCACAAAAAAATCATACTAGTTTTTGTGTGCAATTCCCCTAATATTTGTGCAAAGCAATTTCCCCATATGTAATTCATTTTTGTGCACACATAGGGGACACACATTTCTTGGTTAGAATACTGCAACTCAAAATTCAGAAAACTGCAAATTTTGCATGATCACCATGTGTTAGTTCAGAAAAGGAAAGTTAGTAAGGTCTGCTTAAAAATGCAATCCAAATAATTTATCCCCTATCCCTCTTCTCTTTTGCACCCCGTCATGATATGCCGTGTAATGCAGTCTCTTTCTCATTACTTTGCAACACCGTCTTTCTGTGTGCAACAAAACTCCTTCCTCCATTGCTTTTCAACAGCTCATATTTTCATATTTTCCTTTTCTTTTTAAAAATGTTTTTGCCCCACAGCACAAATACGCAAATTTTTAAAAAGCAAATGTTAACGGTCTGGGAGGATTGCTAGGGCTGGTGCAACAATGTGCACTTTTGCATTTGCTGAAGGAATGAACATTATGGGAAATGTAGTGCTATGTTAAGTACCATGTGGAATGACAGTGATAAATCTGCTTCCAGCTGATTTGGAAAAGTAACGCTTCAGCAGCACTAAAGGCTGATGGTGTAAAAGAGGTCAGTGGTGCAGTGGCGGAGCTCCATGCTCTGGCACCGGGGGGGGGTGGAGAGCAGGCGGGGGCATGGTGCACGTCCCCGGGGCATGGCGTGCATCCTGGGGGCGTGGTGTGCTGCCTGCACGGGCGGAGGGTCAGCCATGATGGCACCCCACCAGGATTGCGCTGCCGGGTGCAGTGTGCTTCCCCCGCCCCCATCTTCTTCTGCAAGGGCAGTGGTGTGCAGACTGAATTCAGGGCTACTTCCCACTGCTGCTGCCACCACTGCTGAAGATGATGCAACCATCTATTGAACTTGGTGGAAGGCAGCCCCTACTTCACCCTCCAAAATCAGCAGCACAATGTACATTGGCGACCACATTAATGGTTTCCTCCAGAATTCCTTCCTGGGCCTTCAGAGGCATGTCAGCTGCAGTGTGCACTGCCCTTATCCCACAGTGCATTTTGTTCATTTGTTCATTTATGTTCAAAATGTGTACTCTTTCACTCTTTTGTTTCGGCCCTCATCCATATCTGTTTAGTGTTCTGGTAAATACTAATACCCCAGTATCATACCTCTGCACAAGAAGCCTGAGTTGGGGATTAATAGGCTATAGATGAATCATTTCTGTGACTCTTTTCAGTTTACAACCTGCAGTACAGTTCTTATCTCACTTATGCTCACAGCAATTTTGTGAAGCAAGCAAAGGCAGAGAATATCTTGCCTGAGGCCACCCAGTGAGTTTCTTCACCGCTCTTCCATGTCCAAAACCAATCCACTGTCTTCTTTACCGTACTGACTCCTGCTTTCACTCCAAAGCCGCTTGCTCTTCTGCATCCCTCACCTGTCACACATATTCCCTGTTATCTTAGTCTGGGTCAATATTATTATGACGGCTAAAGCCAGCTGTATCCATATGATAAATAGACACGATGAGCTGGGAGCATAGACTTTTTGAGCTTCTGAATTGTGGGCTAGAAACCAAGGACATGTATTAGAACAAAGCTCAGTGGTAGAACCCATGCTTTTGTATGCAAAAAAAGTCCAAGATCCCTGTCTGGGTAGCTGCTGTCAGTCAATGTAGGCCATCCCCTACACTGTGTGGCCCCACCTCAATCTCCAGGCAGCAAGAAACTCCAAGCAGTCTAGCGCTTATCAGGTTCAGTATCCTTGGAACAAAGATCAGTGGGGATGGTGGTATCTTTGGGATATGTGTTTTAATTTACATATATACAACCTGAACAAAGGGTGGAGGGTCTCACAGCATTAACACTCTTGTAGAATTTGCTTTCCCTTGCTGGCCCCCAAGTCCAGTTTTAGACCCAGCAAGGAGCAAGAACTGCCTATGTCTCTTAACTTCCAGCTGACACACACAACTCTACCTGTTGTTCTCCTATGTACCAGCCAGGGGGGTGTTCTCTGACACAGAGCCCAAGTGCAATACTTTACATTTCTCCCTGTTAAAATTAATCTTGTTTGTTTTTGCCCAGTTCTCTAATCTGTCAAGGTCGTTTTGAAGTGTGATCCTGTCCTCTGGGGTGTTAGCCACCCCTCCCAGTTTGGTGTCATCTGCAAATTTGATCAGGATGCCCTTGAGTCCATCATCCAAGTCGTTGATAAAGATGTTGAATAAGACCGGGCCCAAGACAGAACCCTGTAGCACCCCACTAGTCACTCTTCTCCAGGATGAAGAGGAACCATTGATGAGCACCCTTTGGGTTCGGTCAGTCAGCATAGCTGAGTGGTAGCATAGTCAAGACCGCATTTTACCAGCTTCTTTACAAGAATATCATGGGGCACTTTGTCAAATGCAGTTTGCAGTTCCTGTGACCTCTTTTTGTAATGTATTTATTCTTTTTCATTTTTAAGCTGTTTAATATGGTTGCATTGAGATATATCTGAGTTTATATTAGAGCATATGACATGCAGCAATTATGTAAAATTAAAAATAAAACAACAGTAAACTCTGAAACGCTTCTGAATATATTAACAAAGCTGTGTTGAAGAGTATATACCAAAATTAGTGCAGGTATTACAGATATGAAATGATGTGTTGTAGCATGTATTGCTTAGATTGGTGACCATAAGTAACAGGTATTTTGTATCAACAATGAGAACCTATAGGAATTCATAGGAGGGGGAGAGGGAAAGAATTAAAATACAGTGGTACCTCGGGTTAAGTACTTAATTTGTTCCAGAGGTCCATTCTTAACCTGAAACTGTTCTTAACCTGAAGCACCACTTTAGCTAATGGGGCCTCCCGCTGCTGCGCGATTTCTGTTCTCATCCTGAAGCAAAGTTCTTAACCCTAGGTACTATTTCTTGGTTAGCGGAGTCTGTAACCTGAAGCTTCTGTAACCTGAAGCATCTGTAACCCGAGGTACCACTGTATATACTTCATGCATGCCAGACTGTGGGTCTTGTTCTACCATATGCGTCATTGTTTGAGTAATCAATAAAGACACACCAGACTACATAAAAATTATCATGTTTCTTTTGGACTCTTGCTCCTTTTAATTTTTGTGTCATTTTTTCCAGTAATGCTGTTTGCCAGATTGCATTATACTATTGGTCCACAGTTAATAATTGTAAGGATTTCCATGTCCTGGCAATAGTTGTTCTTGCAGCAGTTAATATATGTTTTATGAGTTTCTTCTTTGTAAATTGCAACATATCACATCTATACAAGTTACGTTGAGCCAGCCCTGGAGTCATGGAGACAGTCTGCCTTGTAATCAAAAGATATTTCTCTAAATACATTTTTCCAGAACTCCTGTGACCTTTTCTGCCTGGAAAAATGGGTGCAGCAATAGAAAGGAAAAGGAAAGAGCACTGTGTAATACCTAACCATTCATTCCAGCTCTTGGTTAAGCCCTGGCTTTCCTCCCCTTCCTCAGTGTAGGCTTGAAGCGTACAATGGCCATGTTGTTGGGATGAGGGCAGGTGCTCTGCTGGCTCTTGTCCAGCACACGTGTGTCCCAGAACAGGGAAGTGTGTCAAAAGGAGGAGCGTCTACTCCAGATATGCTTCTGCAGAACCTTTCTCAGCTGCTAGTCACTTGCAGAAGCTTAGTGTAATTTTGGATTGTTCTCCTTAAACTAGTCATTGGGTAAACCAAATTAAATAGATGCCTGGGTACCCTAGCTTTATCCCTGGCATTAGGTCTACATTAAAAGATCCCAGTTAATAACCAGCTGCCACAAAAATACAGTGGTACCTTGAGTGAATAACTTAATTCGTTCTGGAGGTCCATTCTTAACCTGAAACTGTTCTTAACCTGAGGTACCACTTTAGCTAATGGGGCCTCCCGCTGCCGCTGTGCTGCTGCTGCGCGATTTCTGTTCTCATCCTGAAGCAAAGTTCTTAACCTGAGGTACTCTTTCTGGGTTAGCGGAGTCTAACCTGAAGCATCTGTAACCCGAGGTACCACTGTAACGAGTTTACAGAACAACAGGACTCTTTTCGTATGGGTGGTGATGGTGTAGATCTGACAGGTGTTGTCAAGTCAGTATTCTGCCACCTCTCGAATTCTGCCCACCCAAGTACCTATAGAAGCTTTCCCTCAGTTTGGTACCTTTTGCTGGTCTCCCATCTCCCATCTCCCATCTCCCATCAGCCAGAGCTAGCACAGCCAATGGTCAAGGAGAATGGAAGTTGTGGTCCAATATATAAAGGGAGGTTGGGAAAGCCTGCTTATGCACCCTAGTGCAATAGCTGGACTGAAAAGGTGAAGGCTTTTGTGTGGTTCAGTTGGTTCAAAATCCACCCAGATCTGAACACACTAGGTAAAAAATTAGGTTTATTCATCAGAACATATGGATAATTAAACTGTGAGCAATGAAATAAACAAGGTGTTAGTTATAATAGGAGTCTTAGCTTGTATTACAGACAGGCAGTTCTCGGGTTTTTTTGGGGGGGGCTCTTGGGCAAGGTGCCCTCAGTGGACCCCCCTTTTTTCTCAAGGCACACACCCATTCATTTAGCAGGGAACAAGTTTCTAGTCCTTTTGGCTGCCCAGATGTGCCCAAAAGTACATGGCCAATGCTTGTAGAAATAATTATGAGAACATAAAAAAATCAGTCAATATGCATAAATTTAGCTTACTTTGGCATAGTATTCAGATTACCTGGGGCAGCATTTTGGGGTTGTGTGTGGGGGTGCATTTAGTGTACACAGCCCTGAGTCGTCTGCATTTTGGAGAGAAGTGATGCCTCTTTGTTTCTGCATGGAGCGGAACCCCTCTACCCCTTGCGCCGCCTGGCTGCTTTTTCGATTGCCCCCACTGTGCGTCATTATGACATCTGCTCTCCTGCACATGCTACAGGATGTGTGTGCATGCAAGTGCATGCAGTGTAAACAGTGCTTGATGGCAGCACAAACACCATCCTGCCAGACATCCTCCTTGGCCTGTTCTCGCTATGGTAACAGCCCTGCTCGGCTCTCTGGCAGCTGGAGCCTGCTGTTTGTTTTTGTCCGGGCTCAGAACACTGCAGCCGATTAAGCAGGATCGCCATGGGAACGAGAGCCTCTCGGCCTGCCAAGCTCCATTCACGGGGTCCACAATAATGGCGAGACCTTTTGTCTGCCGTGGTTCCGAGAATAGGTAGGTCAGAGACAGCAGGAAGACTCGTGTTAACCCTCCTTGTGACATTTCCCCCATTTCCGAGACCTCCCAGCCCTGGAAAACCCTGTCATGGGATGAGCCCAGGGTGTAAGATAGAGATCTAGGATGGCTAATTGACCAAATGAGAGAGGAAGGAGGAAACCCTACTGAAACCAGGCATGGCCTACTGTTAGCAGCCTCTGATAACAGCTTTATCTGCAGTGTACATTAAAGCACATGACTTCTCCCCAAGAACCCTGGGAACTGCAGTTTGGTAAGGGTGCTGCAATTGTAGCTCTTGTCAGGGGTAAATTACCATTCCCAGAATGCTTTGGGGGAAGTTATGTGCTTTCAATGTACGGTGTGTACACAGCCAAAGTCAACAAGTGAAGTTTTTCACAATATGGGAATAAACAATCACTAGCTAATTTCTGCATAACAAACCAAAGTCAAAACAACAGAGACCAGCTGAGACGTTGGCCACTCTATAGTTCTCATTCCTGCAACAGGAGACTCCCTCGCTGTTCCCATTTCCCGAGACCTCTTGTCAGGCACAGATCCTGAGATAAATGTTTGGCCTTTAACTGCTTCAAGGAAGGCAGCATTTCACCAGGTGCAGCTTTTCGTAGCTTAGCTGTGATGGGAGCAACTTACTGCACCGGGTGGGCTTTCCCCCTTCTGTCTCTTTGGACTGGGATCTGGGAATACTATCTGGCCTTGGGGATGTTACAAGGGGATTCCTGCAAGGCGGCCAAAAACAAAAGTGGTCAGAAGTCCTGGACTTCCAGGACTAAAAACTAGCAAGGAATGTCATACTTTAAAATTATGAGCAATCCTGCAGTTCTTTGTGTCAATAGAGGGAGTTCACATGTGTCTTCTCAGGAATGCATTTGAGAGGAGTAGGATTCAGATTGTGTATACACCATACAGCTAAAGCACAGACAAACACACCCCAAATCCTGGGAACTGTAGTTTGTTAAGGTTGCTGGGAATTGTAGTTCTGGGGGGCAAAACTACAGTTCCCATGGTTTTTTTGGGTGTGTGTCATATTTTGTTTGTTTGCTTAATTTTTATACCACCCTATACTCGTGAATCTCAGTGTGGTTCATAACATAAAATTACAAAATAAAAAACATTAAATACATAATGCAGCCATGTAATCTGGTTTCCCACGCTACCTGGAAACAATGTGCATGCTGGCCCCATCACCTGTCAGATGGACATGCTGTGTCAGTGAGGGGGTCACATGCACAAAGTGGAAATGGATGCACACAAAGCTCATCTGCATAAGAGGGAAACCTGGGACACTCCATGTGTGGAGGTTATGCCAAATGCATAGAACAGAAAGGCTCTAATTCAGTCGTAGAGCATCTTTTTTGCACACAGAAGCCGTCGGGCCCAATCCCCAACATCTCTGGACAAGGCTGGGAGGGAACCCTGTCTGAAATCCAGAAGAGCCACTGCCAATCCGAATTTGGAGAAGACTGAGTTAGCTGGACTAAAAGTCTGATTTGCTACAAGGCAGCTTCCTTCTACATGTGCCTATAAAGTTAATTTGTATGCATGCACGAACCCTCCACGCCATTGCTATTTGTCAGCTTCCAAACCTAAACACACATTGGAGCTGAACTAAAATCACATGTCATGAATCCTGGAATTGTGCTTATCTGAGGGGAACTGTCACCTTCAAAAGCAGACTCACTGGCAAAACTGCATTACGTTAGACCAGGGATGGAGAAAATGTGTGCCCCTGTGCCACTCGTTGGACTCCAGCTCCCATCACGCCTGGCCAGCATGGGAAGCAGTCAGGGATGACAGGAGTTGTAATCCATCAACCTCTGGATGGCTACAGGTTTGTCTGCATCAGACAAAGATGGATGATTACGATGTTTGCCAAAGCTATCCTAAGGTAAAAAGGTAAAGGGACCCCTGACAGTTAAGTCCAGTCGCGGATGACTCTGGGGTTGCAGTGCTCATCTCGCTTTACTGGCCGAGGGAGCCGACGTTTGTCCGCAGACAGTTTTTCTGCATCATGTGGCCAGCATGACTCAGCTGCTTCTGGCGAACCAGAGCAGTGCACGGAAACGCCGTTTACCTTCCTGCCAGAGTGGTACCTATTTATCTACATGTACTATCATGCTTTCGAACTTCTAAATTAGCAGGAGCAGGGACCGAGTAATGGGAGCTCACCTCGTGGGGTTTGAACCGCCAACCTTATGATCAGCAAGCCCTAGGCTCAGTGGTTTAGACCACAGCGCCACCCGTGTCCCTTTTAGACCCGCGTCCCTGAAGTACCTCAGATATGCAGATGACACAACCTTGATGGCAGAAAGTGACGAGGAATTAAAGAACCTTTTATTGAGGGTGAAAGAGGAGAGCGCAAAATATGGTCTGAAGCTCAACATCAAAAAAAGGAAGATCATGGCCACTGGTCCCATCACATCCTGGCAAGTAGAAGGGGAAGAAATGGAGGCAGTGAGAGATTTTACTTTCTTGGGCTCCATGATCACTGCAGATGGTGACAGCAGTCACAAAATTAAAAGACGCCTGCTCCTTGGGAGAAAGGCGATGGCAAACCTAGACTGCATCACCTTGCCAACAAAGGTCCGTATAGTAAAAGCTATGGTTTTTCTAGTAGTGATGTATGGAAGTGAAAGCTGGACCATAAAGAAGGCTGATCGCCAAAGAATTGATGCTTTTGAATTATGATGCTGGAGGAGACTCTTGAGAGTCCCATGGACTGCAAGAAGATCAAACCTATCCATTCTGAAGGAAATCAGCCCTGAGTGCTCACTGGAAGGACAGATCGTGAAGCTGAGGCTCCAATACTTTGGCCACCTGATGAGAAGAGAAGACTCCCTGGAAAAGACCCTGATGTTGGGAAAGATGGAGGGCACAAGGAGAAGGGGACGACAGAGGACGAGATGGTTGGACAGTGTTCTCGAAGCTACCAGCATGAGTTTGACCAAACTGCGGGAGGCAGTGGAAGACAGGAGTGCCTGGCGTGCTCTGGTCCATGGGGTCACGAAGAGTCGGACACGACTAAACGACAACAACAACCCTGAGGTAGAGTGGGCCATAACTAAAATTATTAGATGAATAATCATGCAGTACAATATATCATTTAATAACTGTTTACTTGCTGTTGCTTTTTGCCATCTTAAAAAAGTCATTTCCCTCTGATGCATAATTTTAAACTGAAGGCAGGATTAATTAAATATTGGCAAATTCCACCGATAATATATTTTAGCAAAACTTCCCCAAAAAATGCACAATCATTTTTGGCAACAACAACAAAAATGTACAAAAAAATGCACATTTTAAATGGATGGCACACCAAAGCACACCATAGATATTCCTGTACCTTTAACATGTTCCTAAAATGTAGAATGGGGAAAGATTGCCCATCATTTCTTCACCTCTGACCTCACCTCACCAAAACAAAACCCTTACAGTGTGTTTTGTGTGAATGTGAAGTCGGGAGGGTGTATAGATTAGACACAGTAATCAGAACCAAGAACTTGCTGCCACTGGGCTTCAAACCAAGACAAAGATGCCTAGTATTATCCTTTTCATTTTGAATCTGTCCAGAGGCAAGGCTGACATTGCTCTCAGGTGCCAGACAAATGTGCCCTAAGGCAGTAAAAATAAACAGTGCTGTTCCAGCCATGTGCAGCTGGAGGTGAGTAATTGCCTGCAGCTTCCTGCTGTTGCTGACAGAAACAAACAACAATGGCACATGGCAATGGAGATGATCAACACAGAACACTTCCCTCAATTGTCAGTCTCCTGAGCAAAGCAGAGCCCTAAGACACCTGGCTTGGATGAAACTTACATGCAATAGGAATTTTCAGTGAATGGCACAAGAATATTCTGCTGTAGTGTTCTGAACATTCTGACAATAGTGGGTGAGTTGCTACTTTCATGTAATTAAACACACTCTAAATCAAACAAACACAGGAAAGAAGGCCAAACATGAATGATTTTCCTCCAGGAGGTTGGAGGTGGTTTGACTGTGGAATTCCTCGTGACGTGCACCGTTACACATCACCCCCCAAATTCTGAGCGGTGAGAGACTCCAGGTGTTCCTCAGGCTGTTTCCTTTGGAAAGGTCAGCAGAAACTGTGGTGTCTTTAGGATATATGGTTTTATTTACACATATATACAAACTGTGGTGTCTTTAGGATATATGGTTTTATTTACACATATATACAACCACATAATCATCTAGTCTAACCCCCTGCAGATTCATGAATATGCAGCTGTCCCTTACGGGTGTCGAACCTGCAACCTTGCTGTTGTCAGCATCACACTCTAACCAATTAGGGTGGAGGGCATCACAGCATTAACACCCCAACAGATATTGCTTATCCATTGGTTTCCAGGGGAGCCCCAAAGCTTAGCACAGAGCTAACGTGTGTCTCCAGGCTCCAGCCTGCTTCCAGCTCAGTTAACGCACAACTCTGGCTATTGTCCTACATAGCAGCCAGGTGAGGGGGTAGGGGAAAGCGCCACCCATTTGTTCTATGGCACAAAACAACTTATTTGGTTATGCTGAATAGTGGTACTTAATTAGCCAGCCAAAGCCATTACCTTGACAAAGGAACTAGTTTTCAAGCTTCCTCTTATACATTCTACTCTCACTTGTATGGAATTGAAGGTTTGGCAGGGGACCCAGGGTTCCATCCAGACTGACACCCCCACCCTTTGCAATGGTACACTTATTTTGCCACTGATAAACAGATCTGGCAGGCTTCTGTATTCCTTCCAAAACCTGAAGGACCTCTTCACGCCAAGTGACAGTGGGACAAAAAATAAACAAACAGGTGGTACGCCTTGGGGAATGATGCTGCTCTCAAACACATTTTCAACTTCATCCAGTTGCTTGTATAACCTGTTTATTAAGCCTTCATCCTGATTAGTTTGTGGGGAGATTAGATAACCTCAGCTATTTATTGAGCATGCATCCTGATTGGTTTGCAAGGAGGTTAAAAGATATTGAGTGAAGCAAGTGCTACCTCACATTTAACAGTGCGTTTTCTTATCACTTTCCTCATTGCAAGAAGTCTGATGGTAGTGGAGAACAGGATTGTTGCACAAGAGCGTTAATCAACTTGGATTGTGCAATTTGATTTTGCTGGTATGTGATGAATCCCACCTGAACCACTCTTAGAAATATAGTCTGCCATAAGCCAAAGCCTGCAGGGGCTCTTATTTCATTGCACCCTGGCCCTGATTTGGAAAATCAATTATTATTCCAGCTGTGATTTTCAATCCCTGCCTTTTTCAACTTCCTCCCAGTGGTTTCATCTTTTGATCTGTTCTGGAGTTTTAAACCGCTCCAGTGTTGTTAATGCACCTTGAGCTGGGAACAGACAATAGTGGATTAAAAAACAACAACAACTGAAGATTATTTGAGCAGTGCTTACTATCCCAAGGGGTAGATACCTATTTCTTTTGGCCCAACTTGTCCAAATAGATTTTGGAAGCAATACCTGCAAACCTGTTTACCAGAGACAAAAGTGGGGTGACAATACCTGCCACAATGCTACATGTAACATTTCTTCTTCCAAACCACTTTCAACTGTGTGTGGGAGGAAGACTATTGTCTCTGTCACCTTTGCGTTCACTTGTGGCAGCACAGCTGATGGAAAAGCAGATTTATTTATTTTCGCGGGATGGGTGGGGTGGGTTTAATTTGTGGCAAAGAAGTGGTTAGGAGAGTGTTTAATCTGCTTTAATCTTCTTATCTGCTCTAAATGCCCCCTCCCCCTAGCCGCCTTTCCCTTTCTGGGGTTTCAAATGTTTACAGAGAGATTCCAAACCTGTTTGTGAGTTTGCATGCCTGGGGTGCAAATATTTTTTGTGTGTGTTTTTATATGGTAAGCTGCCTTGAAATCCTCAAGATGTAGCATGGTATTAAAAATAAATAAATAATACTAATAATAAATAAATAAATAAATTCGCAATGGGAACAGCAGCTGAGGCTAGGGGAATTTGGGTCAGAGCAGGTGTGGACAGGCAAAGGGTTTTAAGCACAATGCATTTCAATCCTGGCTAATGCAAACGAAGGGACAGAGAGATGCTTTATTCATCTGGAACCTGCAGGATAGATAACTAAAGTGGGGACCAGCAATAAAATGTTGCTATTCACCCCCAGCTTCTTTTCAGGGCTCCACTCAGCCCAAAATAGAAGTCTTGTATTGCAGCAAGGCTCACTGAGAAGTTTTGAACATGTTTCAGGTAAGATGCTGCCAATTAAAATGTGCAGTCGTGCCCTCATTTGGCTGGCAGCGCTTAGCTATAAACATATGAAGGGAAACTTTCATTTGTGGTTTGAAAGGGGGGGGGATAACCCTGGCTTTGATGCAGCGTCGTCTCATCTCCCTACAAACAAATACTTGGAGGAATCCTCAATAAACAAGCCCTCTGGGAGCTCTTTTCCTTGGGAAAGAAATGGAATTCTGGGTGGACATGCATCCGCTTGCACTGAAAGTCCAACACCAAATTTTAAAGTTGTTTTTATCTTTTTGCAAGCCCTCGGTGGGTAATAAAAAAAGGCAGAAATGTAAAAACGTTTAAAGTAAAACAAATGAATGAATGAAGAAAAGCTATGGGTGTGGCCATCTGCTTCAGAGGAGTACAAAGGTACGTAGTGGTGGGTGATTAAATATAAAACCCCGCTTCGTCCTTAAAGCTGATTTGCATTTGCTTACTAGAGATTTAAATGCTTCCATATGTTTAGGCTATGTCCTGGCAACTAATGAATGCAACGGCATTATCAAAATCCAGACCCCCTTGTGAAATAGTTGGGTTGCCTGCTTTGTTTTTCTTTCTTTCTTAGAACTGATAGTATTAGACATTTTGATCAATAAACAGCAATGAGTTCAGCCAGCCAGAAGAAAAGACCATCTTAACCAATCAAGGCCACATGCATCAAGACCACCTACTTTAAAGATAATAAAAACAGGGATATAATACAGATCCTTTGGAATCAATTGAGGTTTTGTCCCTGCTTACAGTGGAATGTGGGCTGCATACCAAATACTGTATAAAAATGCTTACAGCCCAATCCTATGGATCGTTATTCAGAAGTTACACCGAGTTCAGTGGACTTATTCCCAAGTAACAGTACTTGGGGATTGCAGCCCTAGTTATTCCAAAATGCTGAAAACACTTTGCAAACATTATCTTAGTGAATGCTGCATTTTCCCAATCGCATCCATACTATGCACTTGAAGCACATTACTTTCCCCAATAATCCAGAGAACTGTAGTTTGTCAAAAGTGCTTTGAATTGTAGCTTTGTGAAGGGTTAAGTACAGTTCCCAGAATTCTGGGGTGGGGGACCATCTTGTTAAATTTACTTTAAATGTATGATGTGGATGTGACCATATGCCAGTGTTGTTATTTTCATATTGCAGTGATACTGAAGCTCAGAATCACTGGCTTTTGCAGTTTCTTTGAGCAGAGGTTTCAACTAGGGGCTTCTAGCTTACGGAACAAGCTCTTATACTCTCCCAGGCTAAATGCAGGGTGCTTCCAGATGGGAGTTTATTGTGGAATCAGTGATACCCAGGCACACATGTTTTTTGCAGCATCTATACAGCATCATCACCAGTCCACATCTTTCATACATTTAGTCTGGATTTCCCATTACCATGGAAAACCAGGTAAGTAATAAGAAGTCATTATGCATTTATCTATTTATTTATTTATTCATGCATGCATTTATCTGGTTTTAGTGGGCAGTTTGGCATGCATGTGGTGACATTTCGAGAGACTGCCTCTATTGCTACATCCCCACTTCTGTTGGCTCCCCACCTGGCGGCCCCCGATACCAATGGAAAGAAAACCTATTTTCACTCATTGCCACATGCCAGTTTGGAGGAGAGGGTCTATGAAATTCTCCATATAGTAAATGCGGGGTATTATCTGGGAAACTGCAATTGAAGGATATATATCAGGCAATAATAATAATATTAATAATAATTAATACAGGTCTTGCAAAAGACTTAAATATTAACTATTATTATATATTTTAAAAAATTAAATAACTAATGTAAATAATACCACCCCAAAAAAGTACAATGCTTCATTTCCCCCATTGTGAAACATGGTAACGTGTGCTCTTGCACACTTCCTGGGATTTCCCCCCCCCCCCAGTGTGTCCACGCACAGACACCGAAATTCCTATACACATGTTCAGAATGCAAAAAGGTAATGGAGGGCAAGGGAGGAGTAATGAAGAGATGGGGGGAAAGAACACAGGCCAGATATATTTCATCAAGCTCCACTCACTGATGGGAACTGCAAGCAACAGAATAATATTTATTTATTACTTACTGAAGTTATACCTCGCCCTTCCTTCCCGTAGAGCCCAGGGTGGCAAACAGCAACACGAAGAGAAAACTGTTAAACCAATCTAAAAACAATTGCAATTAGGAACATGTAAAAGCAGTTACAGTTAAAAGCATTCTGAAAGGAGTTATAGTTGCATATAACAGTGACTACGGGAGCATGGATCCGTGATAGCAGCTGAGCTGCTGCCCAGATTCATTACTGTCAAACAAGATCAAAATTGAGTTATTAAAAAACATGAGTGGTTGTTTTTTTTTAAGGACCATGGAATTTTGGCACACCTGGCCTAAGTGCTTATGCTACAGGAAACAGCAGACTGCAAACTTGCAAATATTCTACTTGGCGCATTTTCATGCCAAATAAATCTTTTCTGCTTTGTATTCCCAAAGGAGCAGTTCTGTCTCAGTCTTTTACCAACTCTTGGAACTACAAGGAGCTTTATGCTTACCAAACAGCTATATAACATGCCTTATAATGCTGCAGTTCCACTCAGAAGGCTCTCAGCCTTTCAATATTGTTCTTACATTGGAGTACTGGGTGCAGTTTCAGAGGATCAAATCTGCACTATATATGGTCTTGCAAGGTGTTTCGGCTCTTGCTAATCTCCCGCTTGTCCACATGACATGGGTGGCAATAATAATTACTGACATCTTATCATATGTGCAACTTGCACAGTTTTCCTGCTTTGTGCAGTGAACTGGGGAAGTGGGTTGAGGGGACATGCCATATGTACCTGATTTCAAGGTGCAAATGGACAACGGTTTTAAAATTAAGAATAACTATAATAACTATAATGATGATGAATTTTCTCCAGAAAGGGTAAATCTGGATTTAATGGGTGTAGGGGGAAAGGCAGGCTGGCATTTTTATGCCAACAATGTCATGTGGGATTGCAAAATACTGACATGCATGAGAAGCACCGATCCCACAATAAACACCCACCTGGATACACCCACTGTGTCAGGAGGACCCAAAAGGGACCTGAAACAAACACCACTGCCTTCCTGTCTCCCAAGAGTATGCATTGCTTTCTGCTGCACCTTCTATTGAGTCTCCGCTTATTTTGTTTCTCCCTCCAAATTTCCTCCTGCTTCTGAAGAATGTTAATGGAATGGGAGGTATGCAGAGGAGATTAAAGTGCTCAGTTTCACCACCAAAGGTCGGTGTGATACCCAGCAAAAAAGGAAGAGAACTGCATCCTTGCATATATGCATAAATCAACAGACTTACTGATAACATTCCGAAGTCTAGTGGGCTTGCTTTCTGTGACATGTACGCAAGAACCACTCAGCAGCTGAAATATTGTTCGTATTTTTGCGTTTTTACTCTTGATTCATATTTCTCTCCCTCCATGCCTTTGAGGGGGCTTGCCAGGGATGATAGCTGCTTCAGTGACCTTGGATGAGAGCAGAATGGAAACAACCAACCAACCAATCAATCAATCAAATATTACACTTAGCCCCCTTATAAATCACGACATCGTTTTCTTATCTTTCTGACTATTTCAAACCCTTTTCTAAAGTTCTCATTAGGCCATGTCCTAACCTTACTCACCTGCCTTCTTTGGATCCCAAATCCTTGCCTTTACTGTCACATCTAAAAGCGCTGTAAAGTGGGATATACAGTGGTACCTCGGGTTATAGACACTTCAGGTTACAGACGCTTCAGGTTACAGACTCCGCTAACCCAGAAATATTACCTCGGGTTAAGAACTTTGCTTCAGGATGAGAACAGAAATCGTGCGGTGGCAGCACAGCGGCAGTGGGAGACCCCATTAGCTAAAGTACCTCAGATTAAGAACAGTTTCAGGTTAAGAACGGACCTCCAGAACGAATTAAGTTCTTAACCCAAGGTACCACTGTAGTGAGATCTTTGTTGGTCTGCATCTGAATTGGAATTGTTTTTAAGATGTTTTAATCACTTGTTGTTTGCCACCCTGGAAGTCTTTTGGAGGAAAGGCAGGGTTTAAGTTTAATAAATAAATGCTGTGCATGACATACCATCTCAGATATGTAAGCTTTGCTTGTGCCACATAAATGCCAGAAGCCACACCTTTGGCCTCTGCAACAACCCACAGTTGAGTTCAGATTTGATTCAAAGGCTCCTTTATGACATATGGGATGATCCTCTCTCACATAGTATAACCAAAACAATGTGTATTGTTCTAACCTTAAAGACAATGCTAATAGATATAATAGACATATTTGCATACATCACTGGTACATAGGTAAGGATGGAAATTAAAACTAGCCATCCAACGAAAGCATGTATCTTGCAATAAGCCTATCTGCATTTGAAATACATTTAAACAAAAATATATTACAATTTCTTACTTAGCATATATGAAAACATCTAATGTATACAAGATCAGTAACATACAGTTCAGCGCTTACCAAATAGAAGTCTGTATGTTCTGCTCATGATGTGACGTTTAGTCATTTTATTTATTTAGAGGCCCCTCATAATCTGAAAGATCACCTCACCCGTTATATGCCCAATCCATCAGTGCACTCTTCAGTTGAGAGCCTCCTGAAAATTCTAGTTTATCAGGAGGTCCATTCTGTTACAATATAGGAACCAGGCCTTCAGTGTTGTGGCCCCTACCCTGTGGAATTCACTCCCATTAAATATTAGGCAGGCACCATTTTGTTGCCCTTTTGAGGCCTACAGACCACATTCCCCTTCCAACCAGCCTTTTAAGTTAAAATCTTTCCCACTCTGCATCTGAACTAGAATTGTTTTAAAGATGTTTTTAACACTTGTTGTTGGCCAGCCGGCACTGCTTAAGGAGTAAGGGCAGGATATAAACTGAACAAATAAATAATCTGATAACCTAAGCTGTAGTTTATTTAGCTGGTTGTGCATAAACCTGACACTGCTCTCAGCAGTCTGTAATTACTTCAGCATGTACATGAGGCTTCGCTTGCTTGATGAAGCCATCATGTCAACATTTCCCTGCATTTGGAAAGCTAATACATTACAGGGAAGACTAGGGCAAATGCCCTATGTGCACCTAAATGCGGTGCAGACCACCAAGGAATTTATCACATCAGAAACAGCATGTTTGAACTAGCTGAATCTCCTTTACAAGCCAAGGTTTCTTCTAGCTGCTCTTGAGGAGGGAACAAGACTGTTAGCATCCAACTTGCTCACCCTCAGGCGGAAACTTAAATGTTTTAAACACACAACTCACATACACACATGAAATTTGTGGAATTTAATGCTACGACCACAGGATTGTGAAATTCCAAGCCACAACTGAATTATATACTGTGATAAGTAGCAAACAATGTTTTTTGAAGGAAAAGAAAAATTCTTTTGAGCCAAGACAACACCTACATCTGTGTTTGCACAGCAGACAGCAACAATAAAACCCTAATCCTGATTTGGCCCTTGTACAACTTCTGTAATAGAGATTATAACTAGCCATGATGAATATGTTCAAAACGAATTCCGTTTCAAGGCATACATCCAAGGGCAGCAAACTTGAGGTTCATGCTGACTTCTGAGAGTTTGATTTCTTAATCTTAATGGTGTGTAGCAAAAGAAAGAGAGAGAGGCGCCACAGAGAGAGAGAGAGAAAAGTAACAGAGATTAAATGGACATTGTAGAGAGTTGTAAAAATTATAGACTGAACTCAGTTATATGGTTCCATTCAGTCAATCATCAGGCACTGAGGCAGGTTCCTTTCTACAATCTGTTTTCCGATATGGTATATCTAAAACTCTGGAGGGTGTGAGGCTTTCTGAATGACAGTGCTTCTACTGCATACAGTAGCAGCAGTGGCGTAGCGTGGGGGGTGCAGGGGGGCCGGCCGCACCGGGCGCAACATCTGGGGGTTAGGGGGCGCAAATCCACGGGTTAGGGGCGCAAATCCACGGGTTAGGGGGCGCAAATCCACGGGTTAGGGGGCGCAAATCCACGGGTTAGGGGGCGCAAATTACTTGCCTTGCCCCGGGTGCTGACAACCCACGCTACGCCACTGAGTAGCAGACTACATCCTAAGGCAGGGGTTGGGAACCTCAACTCCAGGGTCCAAAGTGGCCATCTCTCCATATCTGGTCCTCAGGAATATCCCTAGGACATACCCCTTCCCAGCACAGCCCCCTGAGTGTTTCTGCTGGCTTCAATGTGTCCTTGGACTCTTGCTTGATTGAATGGAGGGTAGGGAGACATGTGTAAAAGAAAAACACTTCCTCATGTGGTGCATACACTCCCATTGGAGGCAATGAGGGCCGCCAACTTCATGGAGGGCAAGGCTACCTGCCACAATGGCTATGCTCTACCTGCACTGGCAGAGGCCTTGTGCCTCTGAATACCAATTGCTGGGAATCACAGGTGGGGCAGAATGCTGCTGCGCACAAGTCCAGCTTGCAGGCTGGAGGCAGAGTTATGGTAGTGCAACCAGTTCCGCCGCACCGGAAGAACTATCGTTCTATTGTCTGGAGAGGTCACTTCCTGGTTTAAATGGAGAAGCTGTTTCCAGTCGAGCCCAGCAACAGAAGAGGAGTTGAAATTTTGCACCCCTTAGCAATTTTGGGCCTGGGGCAACCACCCCTGTGGTCCCCTGATGCTACCCCACTGCTGGACCTAGGGAGCCTAGGGAGAGCTGCAGGGTGTCGTAACTATGACACAGTGAATTGAGCAGAACGGAAAGTGGGGGGTACAGAATTTTGGTCTCTCACAGGGCACTGCTGAAATTTGAAAGATGGAAGTCTGCCCCTGTGTAGGCTTTCTAGTCAGTTGCTGTGAGAACAGGATGCTAGACTAGATGGGCTGTTGGCCTGCCCCCCCCCCCACACCCCTACAAGTCTGTAGTTGCCAGGTACTTAAAGGACTGGAGCACAGTTCTTTACATAGAATGGAATAAAATGTGTACATGCTGATTTATAGGTATAGACGCCCAGGAAATTTTAAATAAAGTTTGAAGTTGTAAAAGTTTCAAAGTTTCAAAAAGTTAAAAACTTGATCAAAGTTTAAATGGGAGGAAGGGAGGGCAAGAGATCCAGGGCAAAGGATTATTTGTGTTCACTGAACATCTCTCACTGGTCTAAGATATATTACTGAACTCATGGCCAAAGTGGATGTAATATTATGTGTGACTGCAATCTGAATGCACTTGTTTGAACACCCTCTTATGGGGGGTAATGGATAATCTAACCCCTGGCACCAGACAGTCTTGTTGGTTTGGGTGAGAGCTGTATAAAAACGTTGTGGAGGTTTTAGCTGCTTGTCCACACACTGGAAGCCCCAAATAGCTGCAGCTTCCTAGCATGTGACCACAATAGTGAGATTTCCATTTATAATAAAGTCAGGCGGCTTCCCAAGGTGTAAAGTGACGCTCAACGGCATCAAGACTGACCTGGGGGGGATTTCCAATTTTATACAAATTAGTTTTTGTTATACATTTCTGATACCTTTAATATTTTGAAGAATTTTGTCTGTTTATGAAAACTGAAGTTAGCAGTTGGGGGTGGCTGGGACTGGGTGCAAGTAATTAGCTTTGCCTAGGGCACAAGATAGCCTGGGCACTGCACCCATACACAAAGCTGGGTGCATGCGCGCCATGGCTGGCAGCATCCTCCTGCCCCATAAACATAAACGATCTGAGATAACGCGTGAACTCCCCCCCCCCCGCAACTCCACGACCTCCTTCCCCGCCTGTCACTTATGCACGACATCGGGGCTGTAAGGCGAAAAGGTCATGCAAGAGCAGCAGACGTGCCTAGCTGCGCCCAGAGACCCGCCCGTCGCTCGGGCGGCGGATGGCCACCGCTTGTTGCCGCCAGGGGCCCGCGCTCGCTCCTCGAGGTGCCCTCGACGACCCTGCGCGCTGGGAGGTTCGGAAGGGCCTTCCCGTCGGAGGTCACGCAGGGCCTTCCCGCTCCACGCTGGCCCACCAGGCAGCCCTGCCCGCAAAGCCTGCGCCCGGAAGCGCCCTCCCGGGGTCCGCGGGGATGCAGGGAGCGGGGGCGGGCGCCCGAGGGGGCGGGGAGGAGCCGGCCAGCCGCCCGCTTCACGTGGCCCCGGGGCAGCAGGAGGTGCTGCCGAGAGAGCCTCGCTCCGCAGAGCAGCCCGCGGCGGAGCGGAGTCGCCCGGGAGCCGGTCCCTCTGCTGTTCGCTCCCTCCCCAGCTCCACTTGGCACCCGGGAAAAAGAGCGCCTGCTTTCCCCGCAGAAGCGCTTCCCCCGCTGGCGCCCGCCAGGCTCCTCTGGGAAGGAACCACACGCGCCCAGCCAGCCAGCCAGGGATCCTGCAGGCGCGACGCGGCGGCTCGTCGCCCCGCCGCCGGCTATGCTGACCAATGTGCAGTAGGAATCGAGGCATCGCTTCCCGCTCCGAATCGGAACTTGAGACCGGCGCGCGAGAGAAGCGGAGGGAGCCGGCGCCCGCGATGCAGCTCTTCGGGGGCTTCCTGGTGGCTCTCGCCCTGCGGGTGGTGGGCGCGCAGGTGAGCTCCGCAGAAGCCCCTCTGTCCTGTCCCCTGGCAGGTGAGGCTGGGGTGGGGCCGCCCCTTCCCTCCTCATCCCCAGAGGAGCTGGAGGTGTCAGAGTGGGTTTGGGGCGGCAGCCGATTACTGCTCGCGCCGTCCCGTGACTTAAAATGCGAGGAACCGGGCTGCAACCCTGGAATTAGCACACCCTCTGTTCCGGAAGCCTTGTCCCGATCCCAGGTAAGTGGAAAACGACTGTGGTTGTTCAGTGGCTGAACTCGGCGTGCCCCACGAGGTGCAGAGATTGAGCGCCGGGGGGAAAAAGACGTGAACCCAGGCACAAGTTTACACTCTTGAAATTTACAGGAAAAAGGTAAAAGGCGGATCTACACGGATCCTCATGAATTCATATGATTTTTTCATTCAAATTAAATAAAACAACCATGATATTGTAGACCATGTCTTACTCTGTAGAAAGCATCAAAAAAATCACGCATCCACTGTTTCCGGGGGGCGCAGGGGCGCAAAAACATGGTTAAAAAACACGGATCCTCATGGATCCTCATGATTTTTCCACTAGATCAGCCCAAAGTCACCATCAGATCAAAGATCATGGCCATGGGCACAGCATCCACCACAAAAATCACGGATCCACGGCTTCCTGGCGAAACCGTGGCCCAAAAACGTGGTTTTCAAGAACGGATCTTCATGGATCCACACGCTTTCTGCATCGGGCCAACCCAAACTCACCGTCAAATCACATATCATAGTAAGGGGCACAGCCTACACCACAAAAAACTCGGATCCACACCTGCCTGGCCACGCCCTGGCCCAAAAACGTGGTTCCGAAGCACGGATCCTCATGAATCCTCATGATTTTTGCACTAGATCAGCCCAAAGTCACCATCAGATCAAACATCATGGCCATGGGCACAGCATGCAACACAAAAATCACAGATCCACAACTTCCTGGTGAAACCGTGGCCGAAAAACGTGGTTCCAAAGCACGGATCCTCATGGATCCTCAGGCTTTTTGCATCGGGCCACCCCAAACTCACCGTCAAATCACACATCATGTCCAGAGGCACAGCCTGCACCATAAAAATCACGGATCCACGGCTTCCTGACCATACCATAGCCCAAAAACGTGGTTTTGAAGCACGGATCCTCATGGATCCTCACGCTTTTTGCATCGGGCCACCCCAAACTCACTGTCAAATCACACATCATGTCCAGGGGCACAGCCTGCACCACAAAAATCACGGATCCACGGCTTACTGACCATACCGTGGCCCAAAAACGTGGTTTTGAAGCACGGATCCTCATGGATCCTCACGCTTTTTGCATTGGGCCACCCCAAACTCACCGTCAAATCACACATCATGTCCAGAGGCACAGCCTGCACCATAAAAATCACGGATCCACGGCTTCCTGACCATACCATGGCCCAAAAACGTGGTTTTGAAGCACGGATCCTCATGGATCCTCACGCTTTTTGCATCGGGCCACCCCAAACTCACCGTCAAATCACACATCATGTCCAGGGGCACAGCCTGCACCACAAAAATCACGGATCCACGGCTTCCTGACCATACCGTGGCCCAAAAACGTGGTTTTGAAGCACGGATCCTCATGGATCCTCACGCTTTTTGCATTGGGCCACCCCAAACTCACCGTCAAATCACACATCATTCCCAGGGGCACAGCCTGCACCACAAAAAAATCGGATCCACGCCTGCCTGGCCACTCCATGGCCCAAAAACGTGGTTTTAAAGCACGGATCCTCATGGATCCTCACTCTTTTTGCATTGGGCCAACCCAAACTCACTGTCAAATCACACATCATGTCCAGGGGCACAGCCTGCACCACAAAAAACTCGGATCCACGGCTTCCTTACCACTCCATGGCCCAAAAACGTGGTTTTGGAGCACGGATCCTCATGGATCCTCACGCTTTTTGCACTAGATCAGCCCAAACTCACCATCAAATCACACATCATTCCCAGGGGCACAGCCTGCACCACAGAAAACTCGGATCCACGGCTTCCTGACCATACCGTGGCCCAAAAACTTGGTTTCGAAGCACGGATCCTCATGGATCCTCACGCTTTTTGCATTGGGCCACCCCAAACTCACCGTCAAATCACACATCATGTCCAGGGGCACTGCCTGCACCACAAAAAACTCGGATCCACGGCTTCCTGGCCACTCCATGGCCCAAAAACGTGGTTTTGAAGCACGGATCCTCATGGATCCTCACGCTTTTTGCATTGGGCCACCCCAAACTCACCGTCAAATCACACATCATTCCCAGGAGCACAGCCTGCACCACAGAAAACTCGGATCCACGGCTTCCTGGCCACTCCATGGCCCAAAAACGTGGTTCCGAAGCACGGATCCTCATGGATCCTCACGCTTTTTGCATTGGGCCACCCCAAACTCACCGTCAAATCACACATCATTCCCAGGGGCACAGCCTGCACCACAAAAAACTCAGATCCACGCCTGCCTGGCCACTCCATGGCCCAAAAACGTGGTTTTAAAGCACGGATCCTCATGGATCCTCACTCTTTTTGCATTGGGCCAACCCAAACTCACTGGCAAATCACACATCATGTCCAGGGCCACAGCCTGCACCACAAAAAACTCGGATCCATGGCTTCCTGACCATACCATGGCCCAAAAACGTGGTTTTGAAGCACGGATCCTCATGGATCCTCACGCTTTTTGCATTGGGCCAACCCAAACTCACCGTCAAATCACACATCATGTCCAGGGGAGCGCCTGCACCACAAAAAACTCGGATCCACGGCTTCCTGGCCACTCCATGGCCCAAAAACGTGGTTCCAAAGCACGGATCCTCATGGATCCTCACTCTTTTTGCATTGGGCCAACCCAAACTCACTGTCAAATCACACATCATGTCCAGGGGCACAGCCTGCACCACAAAAAACTCGGATCCACGGCTTCCTTACCACTCCATGGCCCAAAAACGTGGTTTTGGAGCACGGATCCTCATGGATCCTCATGCTTTTTGCACTAGATCAGCCCAAACTCACCATCAAATCACACATCATTCCCAGGGGCACAGCCTGCACCACAGAAAACTCGGATCCACGGCTTCCTGACCATACCGTGGCCCAAAAACTTGGTTTCGAAGCACGGATCCTCATGGATCCTCACGCTTTTTGCATTGGGCCACCCCAAACTCACCGTCAAATCACACATCATGTCCAGGGGCACTGCCTGCACCACAAAAAACTCGGATCCACGGCTTCCTGGCCACTCCATGGCCCAAAAACGTGGTTTTGAAGCACGGATCCTCATGGATCCTCACGCTTTTTGCATTGGGCCAACCCAAACACACCGTTAAATCACACATCATGTCCAGGGGCACAGCCTGCACCACAAAAATCATGGATCCATGGCTTCCTGGTCATACTGTGGCCCAAAAATATGGTTTTGAAGCACGGATCCTCATGGATCCTCACGCTTTTTGCACTAGATCAGCCCAAATTCACTGTCAAATCACACATCATGGCCAGGGATACAACTTGCACCACAAAAAAATAGGATCCACGGCTTCCTGGCCATACCGTGGCCCAAAAACGTGGTTTTGAAGCACGGATCCTCATGGATCCTCACGCTTTTTGCATTGGGCCAACCCAAACCCACTGTCAAATCACATATCATACCAAGGGGCACAGCCTGCACCACAAAAAACTCGGATCCACGCCTGCCTGGCCATACCGTGGCCCAAAAACGTGGTTCCGAAGCATGGATCCTCATGGATCCTGTTGATTTTTGCACAAGACCAGCCCAAAATCACCATCAGATCAAGCATCATGGCCAGGGGCACAGAATCCACCACAAAAATCACGGATCCACGGCTTCCTGACCATACCGTGGCCCAAAAACATGGTTTTGAACCACGGATCCTCATGGATCCTCATGCTTTTTGCACTAGATCAGCCCAAACTCACCGTCAAATCACACATCATGGCCATGGGCACAGCCTGCACCACAAAAATCACGGATCCATGGCTTCCTGGCGACACCATAGCCCAAAAATGTAGTTTTGAAGCACGGATCCTCGTGGATCCTCACACTTTTTGCACTGGGCCACCCCTAAATCACTGTCAAATCACACTTCATGCCATGGGACACAGCTTGCACCACAAAAAACTCGGATACACGGGTTCCTGGCCATACCGTGGCCCAAAAACGTGATTTCAAAGCATGGATCCTTATGGATCCTCACGCATTTTCCATTTGCCAACCCAAACTCACCGTCAAATCACACATCATGGCCATGGGCACAGCCTGCACCACAAAAAACACGGATCCAGAGCTTCCTGGCCACTCCATGGCTCAAAAACGTGGTTTTGAAGCATGGATCCTCATGGATCATCACACTTTTTGCATTGGGGAACCCCAAATTCACCCTTTATTCAAATATCTTGTACATAACCACAGATCTGACCACAAACATCATGGATCTACTGCCAGATGCTACCCTGGATATATTGGCCAATTTTTAGGTGGGTGTGCTGGGATGGAGGAAACGGATTCGGCTGAATCTCTATCCATTAAAGATGGGCGTCCAATGGCTGGGCCAGAATAATTTCAGTTTGGTTTGCCAGCTCCCAGCTCTTAATGGGGCGGAATAGTCACCTGTAGCCGCTATCAGGAGTCCCGGTGTGATCCTGGATGCTTCTGTCTCTATGGAGGCATTGGTCACAAATGTAGCCAAACTGGAATTTTTTCAATCTATGTCAGGTTAGGAGATTGGTACCGTACCTGTCCCTTTCCAACCTAGCCATGGTGATCCATGCAGTAGTCACCTGCAGACTAGACTACTTTAACTTGCTGTACACCTGAGCCGGGGAGTGCAGGGTATAAATGTGATAGAGAGAGTGAGAGTGAGAGAGATAGATATGCAGGGCTACCCTTGAGACTGCTCCAGAAACTCCAAATGGTCTAAAATGCAGATGCATGAGTTCTTACTTGGACTTTGTGGAGAGCCCACATTCAGTTGGTTGTTCATCAGCTGGATTGGCTCCAGGTGGAGTATCGAATCAGGTTCAATGTTTTGGTGCTAATCTTTAAAGCCCTAAACAGTCTGTGACCTTTCTTATCTGTGGGAATTATCTTCCAATACACCCCCCATGAGTGTGACACTCATCTAACAGCAACCTACTGGTGGTCCCTGGCCCAAAACATATCCAGCTGTCCTCAACCAGAGCCAGAGCCTTTTTGGTGGAACGCTTTGTCTAATGAGAACCAGGGCTCAGTGCAATCTATCTCAGTTCTCTCACTTGTCATGGTGAGTGGGCTTGCACATTCCTATGACCCTTGTGAGTGAAGCCATTGGGAATCTCGTACTCCCAGCAGGGTCACCCAAGGTGGTAAGGTCAAAGAAAATTAAATATGCTCAGAGTCCTGTAGTGATTTCATGCTCTTTATTGCAGCTTGTAAAACAGTGATTGAATTCCCCCCCAAACCTCAGGCTTTTATATACATTATTCACACAATGAGTCCCATCTGACTAGCTGATTCTGCTTCCCTCCTGGAGCCTGAATGGTCTTTTCCTGCAAGCCAATCAGTTCTTGCATTCTAGGATCCTACTTGCCTATTGTTCTAGGATCCAAGCTTAGTACATAACAGGGAAGGAGTTAGACAAAGAATGATCCAAGAAGTCCTCAACGGCAGAACAGGCGGGTGATAACAAGCAGTATGTTACAACGGCTCTGAAGGCGGATGAAGGCTGCAGCAGATAGGATCCACCAGTTTGTCGTGACTATTCATGCCATCAGAACAGAGCCCTACTGCGAAGACTGTGCGTTGGTCAGCGTGCACTAATCTACACACATAAAACAAATTCACGCACAGGCGTCTTCCAAAAACCAAACCCAACCCCCCCAAACCCTCCCCCCATGGCCATCACTAAATGGCTACTGTGGCAGGAATGTGAAGCCCCTAGTCATGAACCGACACATGGCCGGTCAGTCGTTCTGACTCAAGGAATGAGGCCGTTGAGCAGCTCAGCAGCTGTATCCATGACTGAGCAGCCCTTTTTAGGATCCACTATGCTCACCCCGAAAAGGGGAAGGGGCTGGAAATGGTGCCCTAAACATAGTATGCCTCCCTTTTTCCCTGACTGGATTACCATGTCCAGGTGGAATCTCTTTTCCTATAGTTTGAATCCATTATTCTGCATCCTAGTCTCTAGAACAGCAGAAAACAAGCTTGCTCCCTCTTCAACATGACATCCCATCAAATATTTAAACATGGCTATCATGTCACTCCTTAATCTTCTCTTCTCTAGATTAAACAAATCCAGCTCCCTAAGTCTCTCCTCATAGGGCTTGAATTCCAGACCTTTTACATTTTGGTCACCCTCCTCTGGACATGCTCCAAATTGACAATATCCTTCTTCAACTGGACACAGTATTTCAGGTGTGGTCTGACCAACCAACCAGAATAGTGTGGTAGCATTCCTTCACTTGATCTAGACACTATACTCCTATTGATGCAGCCCAGAATTGCATTGGCATTCTTAGCTGCCACATCACACTGTTGACTCATATTCAGCTTGTGGTCGACTAAGACTCCCAGATCCCTTTCACAGGTACTGTTGTCAAGCCAAGTGTCCCCCACCTGTGCATTTCATTTTTTCTATCCAGGTGCAGTACCTTACATTTCTCCCTATTGAACTCCATATTGTTGGTTTTGGCCCAGCTCTCTAGGCTATTCAGGTCATTTTGAATTCTGACCCTGTCCTCTGGTGTATTAGCAACCCCTCCCAGTTTGCAGTCATTTGTAAATTTGATTAGCACACCCTCTATTCCATCATCCAAATCATTTATAAAAATATTGAATAGCACCAGGCCCAGGACAGAACCTTGTGGAACCCCAGTAGTCATTTTTTTCCAGGATGAAGGTGAGCCACTGATGAGCACTCTTTGGGTTCAGCCCATCAACCAATTACAAATCCACCTAACAGTAGCTTTGTCTAGCCCACATTTTACTAGTTGTTTTGCAATAATATCATGGGGGACCTTTTCAAAGGCCTTACTGAAGTCAAGGTAAGCTGGTACAAGGGAAAGCAGGATTGTAATTACCGTAAAAATTACTGATTACTTTGGATCAGCAGTCTCAACCTAACCCGCTATGTGGGAAGAGCCACGTGTTCCTTTGGAAGGCAAGTGGAATACAGTGTGATATACTGACAGCTGTTTTAAAAGATGTAACTGTAACTTAAAATCCAGTATCAGGAAAAAAAACAAAAATAGATGGTCCCTGTGTGGATAGTCATGTTTGCATGATGGGGCCACCTCCAGTGACCATGTGGCCTGATATAAGAGGGTTCTAAAATCAGTCCTGAAAGTAGACTGATTGAGAATGACACACGCATAGCTTTTGCTCTGCCATTAACAAGGTGAGCTGAAGCAAATTCTTGCCTCCCTTTGGGCTTAGCAATATTTCCTACAGCATTCTTGTTGAAGTGCATTGGAGAGTTAGGTGAGGGTCACTTTTCTGTTTTTCCATCAAGCCCCCAGACAAGAATGCTACAGCATCAGCCCCAAACACTCAGTCTCATAACAAAAAATACTCAACGGAGTTAGGGCTGAGGGTAGGGGAAGTACAATTATGATCTTTCCAGTCCTCTAGAAGCTGACCCTTTTGGTCATTTTGGTCATGGAGCCAAATATCTGTTTCCAAGTTTAAAGAGTCTAAACAAGTAAAGAACAAGCTTGCCCTTTACATGCAAAAGCCCTGAAATTCAGCCCATTGGGCAATGATAGGCTGGGAGGAGGGAGGTAAGGACTAGCACCTTCTCTGCCCTCCACCTCCAACAGCTACACCTGAAAGTTTCGTGATGGGGTTCGATTTGAGAAGCTGAATGTTTATAAAGGCACTTAGCCAATTTCTGCCACGGAAATTCTGAACAGAAACACTCTGCAGGTTCAGCCCCCAAAAGAAACTGCTCTATGGTCTCTGTGTTGGGAAATGGGAACAGATCTTGCTCATCACCAACCTTCCCTCCACAAATCAGTATCACTATGAGGCTGAACTGAACAGCTTGCTCCAGAGTTTTAAGAGATACGTTTCTGTGGTGTAGTAGTTAAGAGCGGTGGACTCTAATCTGGTGAGCTGGGTTCGCTTCCCCGCTCCTCCACATGCAGCTGCTGGGTGACCTTGGGCCAGTCACACTTCTCTCTGAACTCTCTCAGCCCCACCTACCTCACAAGGTGTCTGTTGTGGGGGTGGAAGGGAAAGGAGATTTTTAGCCACTTTGAGACTCCTTCAAGTAGAGAAAAGCAGGATATAAAAACTAACTCCATAAATAAGAATTCTATGGAAAAGGACCATCCCTGCCATGATGATGAAAACTATATGTTTGGATTTTGCTGTATTATACCAACCTGTGGAATATGACAGTTCGCAGTTTCAAAATCTATTTGGCCACAGTGGATTGACAGTCTGGACACACAAAAACCTCTGGAAGATCTTTTGAATCAATGCCTATGCGAAAGCAGTGGTACCAGTCCTTGCAGTTTCCTTCACAGTAAGCCATAGTTAGGTCACCACTGGGCCTCCTGCACCCTTCCTTCAAGAAACATAGTGACCAGCAGCCTTCAAACAAGGATATCTGAGCAATAGGTTAGTGTATCCTTCCATCCCTCTGGGCATGATCGAGACACAGTAATGTAACTCTCGTTCAAGATTTGTCTCTTCTTGGGAGGAACAGCATCAATTTCCACTTGAAAATATTTGTCTTGTCCTTCAAAATAGGTTTTCCCACAGTACTGTATTATTTCTTTTGCAATCCAGGGTCTAATGGCAGCCATATCCTTTTGTATGAACTGTAATTGGGCAGCAGAAGCAATCAGATGGGCAATGGTACGTGTGAAAGGACCGTAGTCACTGGAATTACGGTACCTTGCCTGGGTATATCAGTTGGTGCAAAAAATGATCAGCCGCAAAACTATAGGGATATTTTGAATCCATCTCATACAGACATGCTAAGAAGGATGTTATTGCATCAATCACAGAGTGGTTCAATCCATGTTTGGAATCTAGATAGAGCATGGTCTTCCTTTTAAAAATGATTACTATCAGTTTCCAGTGGACTTCTCTGTCATTTACTGGAATAATCAAAACATCTTTCTTTAGCACTCCAAATCTCAAACAGTTCTTCAGAGCTTGCACTGGCAATCTTTGACATATCTGCATGAAGTGGTAAGAAAGGCATCTATTATGCGATCATTTATCCAGTTTGATCCTTTCAGTGTGTTTATGTCATAGTCATACACACAGATGTTGCCAACTGAACCAAAGTCCCATGGTTTGTAGACTGAGTGTGGGGAAGGTACAGTTGTGCCATGGGGGAACTGATGTACAAATCAGTGATTTGTCCAAACACTTCTCACTTTGTGTTGAGAATATGGGGCTGCTATCAAAATAATCAATATCGGTCACTGTCAAATCCTCTTTCCCACCTTTTGGAGTGGAGGTCATCTGAGGCTGAGTGCTTTCCAGGTGTCTCATAGTCAGTTGGTGATCTTAAGGAGTCAAACCCCTCAGCAGCCTGCACTGAATCAGATGCTGGAGCTACTGTTATCTTTTCCTGCAGTCTGGGGAACTTTCTTCCCGATCTACTCTTCTGTCTTTTATTTCACTTCAACTGTGTGAGCTGCAACTGGCAAGGCTTCCCTGGTTCTGGTGGCATGCCGATAGATTTTGTGGCAGCTATAATATGGTAACAAGTCCTGGATGATGTCCTGTACGGACTGTGCATGCATGGCTGCCCGTATGGTCACCAGGAGAGCGGCTGCCCATACAGCCTGTACGGCCGCCGTGAGAGAAGCTGCCTGTACGGACGCTACGCGAGCAGCAGCCTGTACAGTCGCCGCGAGAGCAGCTGCCCGTATGGCCCATACGGTCGCTGCGAGAGGGGCTGCCTGTACAGTTGCCGCAAGAGCGGCAGCCAGTACAGCGACCTTACTGTCACTCTCCCCCCAGCATGGCACCCTGGGGCACCATCACCCCGCTGCCCCTTCATATGCCCCTGTAGTCAATCAAATGTACCATGAACAATCTGAAGTCATGCTGGGCACAATTCACCACTAATCCTGTTCTTTTTCTAAAAACACGTGGTGGACTCCAGGAAAGCTGTCAGAAGGCAACATGATTCCCATGGGCACCACGTTGGAAACCCCCTATTTCAAAGTTTGCACTGACAAAATCTGTTCTCAAAAAAACTTGCAGTTAAACCTCCATTTATAATTACTACCCCTGCAAAGCAACCAACTTTTGTCCCAAAACCATTTGTAGCTGAATTGACGCAAGACAGGTGATTGTTTTTCATGGTTACTTTGGTGGTCTCCATCTAGTTGGTTTGATAATTTACATTCACAGGTAAGATCATCACAATCTCTGCCTTGGACATTCTTGAGGTTTAGCAGTGTCAAAAATTTCCAGGTGCAGTTCTTCACAGTGGAAGCTATGAATATGAATGTCATTTTATTTCAATGTTCTTGCTAATGCAGAACCATTTCAGATAGCGTTTGTATTTCGGTCATTCCATGGACATTGGTGTGATCTTACAATATAATTTGGTGGAGTCCATTTAACAATCATGCCGATCAATGAGGATTAAAGTATTTAATATAGTGTTTGTTCCTTGGCTGTGCTCTGTGGTTTTTGTGGTTCGTTCTGTGGTCATATACATCATGTGTGATTTGATAGTGATTTCAGGGTGACCAAACATAAAAAAAACCTAAGGATCCATGGGGATCTGTGCTTCATGAGAATCTTTTTACAGCATGGCAGTGCCCCAAAGTGATCTGGCCATGAGCAGCATAGGTGGTTGGGTAATGAATATGGGGCGACCCAGAAAACTGTGGAGCCGTAAATTTTAAAAATATATATATATTCAATTTTATAAGGATAAGGAAGTACAGAAAGGGAAACGGGGGAGGGGATAGATAGATAGATAGATAGATAGATTAGAAATTTAAAAGACCTATAAAGATTATCAAATCCTACAAAGTACTACTACTACTACTACTACTACTACTACTACTACAAATATATTTGTACCCTGCCCATCTGGCTGGGTTTCCCCAGCCACTCTGGGTGGCTTCCCAAAAAATGAAATAAAAATACATTAAAAAGTCACACATTAAAAACGTCCCTAAACAGGGCTGTCGTCAGATGTCTTCTAAATGTCAGGTAGTTGTTTATCTCTTTGACATCTAATGGGAGGACATTCCACAGGGCGGGCGCCACAACCAAGAAGGCCCTCTGCCTGGTTCCTTGTCACTTTGCTTCTCACAGTGAGGGAACCACCAGAAGGCCCTCGGTGCTGGACATCAGTGTCTGGGCAGAGTGATGGGCGTGGAGATGCCCCTTCAGGTATACTGCATCGAGGCCGTTTAGGGCTTTAAAGGTCAGCACCAACACTTTGAATTGTGCTCAGAAATGTACTGGGAGCCAATGTAAGTCTTTCAGGACATGTGTTATATGGTCTTGGTGGCCACTCCCAGTCACCAGACTAGCTGCTGCGTTCTGGATTAGTTGTAGTTTCTGGGTCACCTTCAAAGGTAGCCCCACGTAGAGGACATTGCAGTAGTCCAAGCGGAAGATAACAAGAGCATGCACCACTCTAGTGAGGCAGTCTCCGGGCAGGTAGGGTCTCAGCCTGTGTACCAGATGGAGCTGGTAGACAGCTGCCCTGGATACAGAATTGACCTGCACCTCCATGGACAGCTGTGAGTCCAAAATGACTCCCAGGCTGTGCACCTGGCCCTTCAGGGGCACAGTTACCCCATTCTGGACCAGGGAGTCCTTCACACCAGCCCACCCCCTGTCCCCCAAGAACAGAACTTCATTATTGTCAGGATTCAACCTCAATCCACTAGCTGCCATCCATCCTCCAACCGCCTCCAAGCACTCACACAGGACCTTCACCACCTTCACTGGTTCTGAGTTGAAAGAGAGGTAGAGTTGGGTATCATCCGCATATTGATGGACACCAAGCCCAAACCCCCTGATGATCTCTCCCAGCAGCTTCCTGTAGATGTTAAAAAGCATGGAGGGGAGGACGGAACCCTGAGGCACCCCACAAGTAAGTCTGAACACTCATCCCCCACCACAACTTTCTGGACACAGCCCAGGAGGAAGGAGCAGAACCACTGTATAACAGTGCCCTCAGCTCCCAGCTCCTCTAGACGGTCCAGAAGGATGTTATGATCGATTGTCGCGACCAAGGCAGTTTCAGTCCCATGAAGAGACCTGAATCCCAATTGGAAGGGATCCAAATGGTCTGCATCCTCCAGGCGTGCCTGGAGTTGTTCAGCAACCACCCGCTCAATCACCTTGCCCAAGAATGGAAGATTTGAGGCTGGGCGATAATTGGCCATACTGGCCGGGTCTGAAGATGTTTTTTTTAAGAAGCGGTTTAATGACCGCCTCTTTCAGCTGGTCTGGGAATGCCCCCTCACAGAGGGAAGCATTCACCACCCCACGAAGCCCATTGCCCAGCCCTTCCCGGCTTGCTTTTATTAGCCAGGATGGGCAAGGATCAAGGAGACAGGTGGTTGGTTTCACGCATCCAAGCAGCCTGTCCACATTCTCGGGGGTAACGGATTGAAATTAATTCCATGCAACTTGACCAGACAGGGCTCTAGCACTCTCTCGCCCCGACCCTGCTCCCACGGTGGTGTCTACCTCCTTCCGAATATGAGCAACTTTATCTGCATAAAAATTTGAAAAATCGTTGCAGGAGGTCTTGGGGTCTTTACAAGGCCCCGGTGGTAAAGGTGGTTCCATTAAATTGCAAACCACCTGAAAGAGTCTCCTGCAACTATTTTCTGTAGATGCTATAGAGGCGGTGAAGAAAGTCTTCTTCGCCATTGCTATCGCCACTTGGTAGGCTCGACATTGAGCTCTAACCTGTGTCCGGTCCAATTCAGAATGAGTTTTCTGCCACTGGCACTCGAGCCGTCTCAGCGATTGTTTCCTCACCCGCAGCTCCAAAGAAAACCACGGGGCTGTCAGGGCTCCATGCAGTCGGAGAGGGTGCTTCGGAGCCAGACAGTCGATAGCCCTGGTCAACTCCACATTCCAGCGGGCCACCAGGGAATCAGCTGAAAGGCCATCAACATGGGATAAAGCATGCCCTACCACTCTCTGGAAACCATTTGGATTCATTAAGTGGCGGGGGCAGACCATCCACATTGGTCCCACCTCCCTGCGGAGGAGAAGGGTCACGGAGAAGTCCAGTTGCACCAGGAAGTGATCTGACCATGGCACTTCTTTTGTTTCACTTTTACCTAGTGTCATATCAGCCATGTCACTATTGGTGAACACTAGGTCTAAGGCATGTCCGTGACTATGAGTTGGGCCAAACTTATTCAGGGACAGCCCCATGGAGGCCATGCTTTCCACGAAGTCCCAAGCAGCCCCTTGTAAGGTCATGTTGGCATGGATGTTAAAATCCCCTAGGACAACCAAACTAGGTATCTCCAGGAGAACATCCGCGATGACCTGAAGCAGCTCGGGCAGGGAATCCTTGGTGCAGCGGGGAGGTCAGTACACCAAAAGGAATCCTGTACTGCCCCTATTGCCCAGCTTCCAGAACATGCACTCAGAGAACTGGGTCTTTCATATGCGCAGAAGCGCCAAATTGCACCAGTGCCTGTGCAGACGTGGCGCTTCAGGATGCGAATGCTGTGGGTTGCGGACGTGCCTCAGTCACGGGTTATGTCTGCAACCTGAGGTTCCACTGTACCAATTTTGTTTTAGGGCTTAATTTGCAGTAAATTTTATTCCTTTATTCATAATTGTTCTCACTGTTCTACTGTGAACTGCTCTTAAAATTTTTGCATCCATTTTGTCATATAAGGTTTTGCTTGTTCGGGCTTGGTGTCATATTTGAGTAATAGTTTATAAATTTTACCCAGAAGGTAGAACTCTGTTATGATGGACTCAGATTCTATCTTTTCACTGATTTTCACTGTATGTTTGCCATACAGTCTTTCTTGAATCTGGATATTAGTTGACAGTATGTAAGCAGTTTCATATTTTTTCTCCTCTTTAATACTTTGGCATGTATTTGATCTGTTCTTGAAGATGAACCATATCTTGGTACAATATATACCGTATTTTTCACTCTATAGGACGCACCGAACCATAGGAGGGGGAGAACAAGGAAAAAAAAATTCTCCCCCTCTCCGCTCAGCGCCCCTTCAGCAAAGCGGGATGAGAAACGGAGCCCCTTCCATTTCTCCTCCAGCTTCACTGAAGGGGCGCTGCGCAGAGAGGAAACATTGTGCAGTGCCTCTCCAGAGAAGCAAAGCCTGGAGAGCAAGAGGGATCGGTGTGCACCGACCCCTCTCGTTCTCCAGGCTTCAGGCGGCTTACCACAAGCCTTCGGAGATCAGCAGGAACTTGTGCTGTGCTCCAAAGGCTTCAGGCGGCTATCCCTGAAGCCTGGACAGCGAGAGGGGCCGAAGCGCTCCCTCTGCGCTTCGGAGGCTTCGTGTTGCTATCACTGAAGCCAAGGAGCCTGCATTCGCTCCATAGGACGCACACACATTTCCCTTAATTTTTGGAGGGTAAAAAGTTGTCCTATAGAGCGAAAAATACGGTAGTCATATATTCTCCTATTGGCTCTAATAATAATATTGCAGTGGTGACATTAACAGTGCAGGTAAGGGGATTTTTGTAGTGCAACTCATGATTTGTGAGTTGTGCCCGTGGCTATGATGTGTGATTTGATGGTGAGTTTGGGGAGCCCCAATGCGAAAAGAGTGAGGATCCTTGAGGATCCGTGCTTCAAAACTACCTTTTTGGGCCATGGCGCTTCCAGGAAGCCGTGGATCCATAATTTTTATGGTGCAGGCTCTGCTCCTGGCTATGACGTGTGATTTGACAGTGAGTTTGGGTTGGCCCAATTCAAAAAGCGTGAGGATCCATGAGGATCCGTGCTTCAAAACCACATTTTTGGGCCATGGCATTGCCAGGAAGCAGTGGATCCAAGTTTTTTGTGGTGCAGGCTGTGCCCCTGGACATGATGTGTGATTTGACAGTGAGTTTGGGTTGGCCCAATGCAAAAAGAGTGAGGATCCATGAGGATCCGTGCTTCAAAACCACGTTTTTGGGCCATGGTATGGTCAGGAAGCCATGGATCCGAGTTTTTTGTGGTGCAGGCTGTGCCCCTGGACATGATGTGTGATTTGACAGTGAGTTTGGGTTGGCCCAATGCAAAAAGAGTGAGGATCCATGAGGATCCGTGCTTTAAAACCACGTTTTTGGGCCATGGAGTGGCCAGGCAGGCGTGGATCCGATTTTTTTGTGGTGCAGGCTGTGCCCCTGGACATGATGTGTGATTTGACGGTGCGTTTGGGGTGGCCCAATGCAAAAAGCGTGAGGATCCATGAGGATCCGTGTTTCGGAACCACGTTTTTGGGCCATGGCATTGCCAGGAAGCAGTGGATCCAAGTTTTCTGTGGTGCAGGCTGTGCTCCTGGGAATGATGTGTGATTTGCCAGTGAGTTTGGGTTGGCCCAATGCAAAAAGAGTGAGGATCCATGAGGATCCGTGCTTCAAAACCACGTTTTTGGGCCATGGAGTGGCCAGGAAGCCGTGGATCCGAGTTTTCTGTGGTGCAGGCTGTGCCCCTGGACATGATGTGTGATTTGACAGTGAGTTTGGGGTGGCCCAATGCAAAAAGAGTGAGGATCCATGAGGATCCGTGCTTTAAAACCACGTTTTTGGGCCATAGAGTGGCCAGGAAGCTGTGGATCCGATTTTTTTGTGGTGCAGGCTGTGCCCCTGGGAATGATGTGTGATTTGACGGTGAGTTTGGGGTGGCCCAATGCAAAAAGCGTGAGGATCCATGAGGATCCGTGCTTCGGAACCACGTTTTTGGGCCTTGGAGTGGCCAGGAAGCCGTGGATCCGAGTTTTCTGTGGTGCAGGCAGTGCCCCTGGACATGATGTGTGATTTGACGGTGAGTTTGGGTTGGCCCAATGCAAAAAGCATGAGGACCCATGAGGATCCGTGCTTCGGAACCACGTTTTTGGGCCATGGCATTGCCAGGAAGCAGTGGATCCAAGTTTTCTGTGGTGCAGGCTGTGCTCCTGGGAATGATGTGTGATTTGACAGTGAGTTTGGGTTGGCCCAATGCAAAAAGAGTGAGGATCCATGAGGATCCGTGCTTCGGAACCACGTTTTTGGGCCATGGAGTGGCCAGGAAGCCGTGGATCCGAGTTTTCTGTGGTGCAGGCTGTGCCCCTGGGAATGATGTGTGATTTGACGGTGAGTTTGGGTTGGCCCAATGCAAAAAGAGTGAGGATCCATGAGGATCCGTGCTTTAAAACCACGTTTTTGGGCCATGGAGTGGCCAGGCAGGCGTGGATCCGATTTTTTTGTGGTGCAGGCTGTGCCCCTGGACATGATGTGTGATTTGACGGTGCGTTTGGGGTGGCCCAATGCAAAAAGCGTGAGGATCCATGAGGATCCGTGCTTCGGAACCACGTTTTTGGGCCATGGCATTGCCAGGAAGCAGTGGATCCAAGTTTTTTGTGGTGCAGGCTGTGCCCCTGGGAATGATGTGTGATTTGACGGTGAGTTTGGGGTGGCCCAATGCAAAAAGCGTGAGGATCCATGAGGATCCGTGCTTCGGAACCACGTTTTTGGGCCACGGTATGGTCAGGAAGCCGTGGATCCGTGATTTTTGTGGTGCAGGCTGTGCCCCTGGACATGATGTGTGATTTGATGGTGAGTTTGGGGTGGCCCGATGCAAAAAGCGTGAGGATCCATGAAGATCCGTTCTTGAAAACCACGTTTTTGGGCCACGGTTTCGCCAGGAAGCCGTGGATCCGTGATTTTTGTGGTGGATGCTGTGCCCATGGCCATGATGTTTGATCTGATGGTGACTTTGGGTTGATCTAGTGCAAAAATCATAAGGATTCATGAGGATCCGTGCTTCGGAACCACGTTTTTGGGCCAGGGCGTGGTCAGGCAGGCGTGGATCTGAGTTTTTTGTGGTGTAGGTTGTGCCCCTGGCTATGATGTGTGATTTGACAGTGAGTTTGGGTTGGTCCAATGCAAAAAGTGTGAGGATCCATGAGGATCTGTTCTTGAAAACCACGTTTTTGTGCCATGGTATGGCCAGGAAGCCATGGATCCGTGATTTCTGTGGTGGATGTTGTGCCCCTGGACATGATGTGTAATTTGAAAGTGAGTTTGGGCTGATCTAGTGCAAAAATCATGAGGATTCATGAGGATCCGTGTTTTTTAACCATGTTTTTGCGCCATTGCGGCACCACGAAACAGTGGATGCGTGATTTTTTTGGTTCCTCCTACAGACTAAGATGTGGTCTACAGTAGCATGGTGTTTTTATTTTGTTTCAATATAAAAATCATATGAATTCATGAGGATCCGTGCCTCGGATCCATGTTTTTATGGTACTGCAGCGTGGCAAAGTGTTGGATCCACGTTTTTTATAGTCCAGTTTGTAGGCGTGCCTTCTAGGTGTGATTTGACACTGCATTTGTTGGAATTAATTTTAAAAAAGTGGAGGATCCATGAGGATCCGTGTAGATCCGCCTTTTACGCAGACCCAAATTTACACTTCACGGTGTTTAGGGCTTTATTTTAAAACTGGAAGTACTCTACGAAGGAGAGATCTCTTATGATCTGGAAGTTTTTTAAATCTCCAAATCTCAGGTGTGTTATAATTATTTAGTAGTGTGGGGAAAGAAGGCACTCTGTACATGCTCATAGGCACCGCTACCGTCTCCTGGGGACCCAGGAAGCACCTTGGCACTGAGGTGGGGGGAGTTTACAAGGCTCAGAGGAATCCTTGATCTGGTGGGGCAGAAAGCATAGCCCAGATTTAGGAATGATTGATTGACCTGGTAAATTGCCTAAGTGTGTGGTTTCAGTTAGGGGGAAATGCTACCGGTACGTGTTGTTTTTTTAGTTTTGGTTAAAAAAAAAACATTTTAGTTATCCTGTTCTTTGCAGCCAAGATACTCTTTCTCATCCTTTCCTACCCTTTCTTTTGTGTGAAACTGAAGGTGCTTTCAGTTAGCCTGTTCATTGAGCATTTGTCATGATTTGTTTGCAGGGAGACTAGATTACGTTGGCTATTTAATGAACATTACTTCTGATTTGTTTGTGGGGAGGTTAGATTATTGCACACTTTCTAGTTCATTTCCCCAATCATTTGGGGAAGTGGATTTCTTGCGCATGGCTCCCAATCAACTATTAATTGCGCTACCCAAATTTGCTGGCATGTGTTTGAATCCCACCTGAAAACAGCAACAATCCCCCAGAATCCTGTCAGTGAGTGGGTGAGTCTAGAACCAGATTAGCACAGAGCATTAAAGTGTGCATGTCTTGTGAAGCATTGTCAAAGCCATTTCTGAGGATCTGCATGCCCTTGCAAGGATACTGCATCCACCACGGTATATTGCTTATCTCTCCTGTGTTAAGTTGCTACACCCAGATAGACATTTCAGAAGACTGGCACCAAGCCGTGCAGATACGCTCATGGAAGTCAAGGGCACCCAGGCTGAAAACACCTTAAGGGCTTTCTGAAGTTCTTAACTGGAATGGAATGCAGGTTGAGTAGGCTTCCTACCTGCCTCCTGGACCACTGGATTGCCCCAATGCCAAGCAGTCCCTATATTCTGGCACAAACAAGCAGAAAAGCCCCTTGATCAAGATGGATTGCCGTCAAGAGCAGAAGACCTGCCCACTTCCCCCAGCATGCTGACCTTGAGCATGCCCAGGTGGGCACTAGACTCTGAGAGGAACAAACGTCAATAAATTCTGACCCAAGACTCTTCTTTAGTGCAAACCGTTGGATTAGATGAGCCTTGAGGTCCCTTCCAAGTCTACGATTCCATTTATCTGGCCACCCCAAATATTTACTTGCCTCATCCTTTTGAGTAAAAATGTTAAATTTTCTGGAGAGGGAAGTTGTGCACTGCTAGACTGATATCTACTGGCCTGAAATAGAATTGCGGTTTCTGGGTGATATCCAGTGGTAGCCAAACTCAGAGTAGACCCACTGAACAAGGAGAGCACTTCTGTCACTCAGTAACCCAAGGGGCTTGCAAGAGACATGACATCATCAGTAGATTAATAATAGCAGATTGGAAAGGGGCTTCATTTTGAAATGAGAGGAGCTGACTAATGTTTGGCTTGAAGTCACATTCTCTCACTTGCAGCTTCTCTCTCTAATCTCATATACGTGCAAGTTGATTGGTGTAGCAAAAGCACTTTGCGCATGCTTAGAGGCATACTATTATTGGGTTGGATCCAGGCAAAGTTAGTTGAACAAGTTATTCATGAAATAACTCAAGACCCATCCATTTCACTGGCCAACCTAGCAGAAATAGTTCTTTACTAAAATTTCTACACCACCTCTGTAAAGAAATTCTCAGGATAAAAAGAAAATATAAAGAATGATTAAAATACAGGCAAATCAAATCAGCTTTAAAAAAAATACAAGGGTGAAAAAACAGCAATATATTTATTCCCTTCTTGCAATATATTTATTCCCTTCTTGATTATTTTACATCTTCCATGTCTGGGTCTGATTTTACAATACATTGGTGAGGGAGGCAAAGTAAAGACTGTGCAGCTGATTTTAACACTGAAGCGATAATATATTTGTATTGTGAACCATCTTCATAGCCATGATAGGAAGAAAGATGTTATTTAAATCCAGCAATTTGCTGAATAAATGTTTTGGGCTCTGGTATATCCTGGATTCAAGCATATAGAACTGATCCCAGCTGATAAGCGATTGGGAGCTTCTGAGTTGAACCAGTCACAGCGGCAGGGCTGCTTCTTCCCATCACTCTGTTGTCCCTGCTGTGCCAAACTCTGGATTGTAAATTCCTCAGGGCAGGGACCTGACTTCCTGTTACTTTGTAATACCCAGTGCTGTAGAAATCATAATAAATATAACAGGTGACACATACATTAACCAAGGCTGCCATGCACTGCTCGCTTATCAATATGTACAGGATTGCACAGTTACCAAAGAAGGAAGGAAGGAATTTTCTGTACTCTTGAGCCCTGGACTGAAGCATGTGGACATTTGCCTTTTGACCAAAAACCTCCCTTGCAACATCTTAAGCAATTGATCTTATTTTAGAAAATAAAATGCGACCTTTAAACAGGTTTCAGCACATGAGAATCATCCCACTTCTGTGCTTTACAGAAATGATCCATGCTGAATTGCTAGTGATCTCATTGCAGGGTGTTGGGAATGCTTGGGAAAAATTACTTTCCCCTCCCCTTTCTCTCCCTAGAGGCAAGATGTGCTTCTTCAGAACAGCACCACTGAAGCGGCAGGTGAGTGTGAAGATTGTC
This sequence comes from Podarcis liolepis, assembly GCF_965112155.1. Taxonomy (NCBI): domain Eukaryota; kingdom Metazoa; phylum Chordata; class Lepidosauria; order Squamata; family Lacertidae; genus Podarcis; species Podarcis liolepis. The sequence goes on from NC_139554.1 coordinate 31,412,779, forward strand.
CCTCTTTTATGATGTCAAAAGGGCCTCCAAGAAGACACATGTGAATGGAAGAGACTTGAAGGCTCTATTATGTCATTGTCTTTGTTTTGGCACACCAGGCAGTTGTTCATTAGTTCAGAGATGAAACGAATTTTCTGCATGCTGTCAGTGAGACTTCTAATAGCCAAATTAGCCATGATATTAAATGTGCCTTTGTATTTAATGTGCAGTTGTTTTTCAAAAATGCAAATAGAAGCTGCTGGGGAATGGGGGAGAGCTGATAATTATTGGGATCACAGCAGGTGGGCTGGGTGGGAGATTAACCCTTTCCTCTGCTTAGGAAACTCCACCCTCTGAAGCTGGTATTTGCACTGGAAGGAAATCCTCTGTTGGGCTCATTGCAGGATTTCCGCCCAATGCAACAACAACTTTCAGAGGAGAAAGAGAGATTTTCCTCAGGACTGCAGTAGGAAATGAAAGGGTTAAGTCTCCCCCATCATAATAATTATTAGCATTTTTTACACCTATGCATTAAAAGCAAAGACACATTTAATAGCACATCTAATTTGGCCTTTAGCCTATAATGAAGCCTAAGCATATGAAAATTGAATAAACCTAAACATTAGGAAGAACTTCCTGACAGTAAGAGCTGTTCGACAGTGGAATTTGCTGCCAAGGAGTGTGGTGGAGTCTCCTACTTTGGAGGTCTTTAAGCAGAGGCTTGACAACCATATGTCAGGAGTGCTCTGATGGTGTTTCCTGCTTGGCAGGGGGTTGGACTCGATGGCCCTTGTGGTCTCTTCCAACTCTATGATTCTATGAATAATCACATATTCTTTCCCTGATTCCCCCTGTCTTCTCTTCCTCTATCTTGTGTTAAATTTTAGATTGTGAGCCCCTTGGGGCAGGGACCTTGACCTTTTGTGCTCCTCGTGCATACCGATGAGGCTATATAAGTAAATACAGTAGTATTAGTAGCATCAGCAGCGGTGGTGGTGGTGGTAATCTAACACTCTCCCCACCTCTCTGAGCACAGAGAAATTCCAGAGGTGCAGTGCTTGCCTAGGTTTGGTTTTCATTGGAAGGTAGTCACTGGAGGCTTATGGTGCTTTGCAACATAGGAGTTTATTTTCAGATATACAGTTTGAGCCTAGGTGAAGGCACACAGCACAAAAACATCTACTCTCACTGCTCCGTCCCCAGTTAGATCTGAGCAGCTTATAGAGCCGAGATTTCAGCTGTCTCCCTCTTTGTCTCTGTCTCACTCAAATATTGCAGTCAGACAGAGGCAACTAGCTCCCCCTGCCCTTTGTCTGGACAGGGATGGTGGCGGCGGCAAGTATTATTCAACCACCTCCTAGCCTTCCTGAGCCATTTACTTACAGTTTTCCTAACAGAAGATGTGCCTTGCAACTTTGCCACACACCGTTAAAGAACATGTGGAGACTTTTTGGATTGCATTTACCCTCTCCCAATCTTACAACAGTTTCACACAGTTTTCAACATCTGTGATACATTGTGAAGGAGATGGGTAAGATTGCGGTTCTGGATTTATGTCCTTTCCCCATGTGATCATATTATAGTTGAAATTAAAGGCCTGCGATGTTCTGACTTCCTTCTGATCTAAAGCCAAGCATTTCCAGTCTCGCTTATTGAAAGAAAGGATGGGAGGCTGGAAGCTTCCGCCAAGCGCATGAAATGGTGTTATAATCAGCACTTACTTAAGTCGGAGACTCTGCTGGATAAATCAGACTTCCCTGTGACTTCCAGACACACCATTTTCCTGGCAAGGAGATGTCAAAGTTCTGGCTGAGAAACTGAGATGTTTTCCGCAAAACCGCTGAATCTAGAAGTTTCTGCCAGTGGGATTAATAACACTCTTAGGAAAGATGCTTTTCGAAAGGCTTGCACCGGCCTTTGTTACAGATGGTTTGGTCAACATGGGATGTCATTGCCCTGCAGTCTGCCTTACTCTGGAAATGGTGGTAAAGGAGCAGTTAGGAGACCCCGTTCCCCTCACACAGCTACAATTCCCAGAGTAGCTTAACCGGCAAACCCTCTTCCCAGGGGACTCTGGGAATTGTCGGCCTTTGAGGGGAATGGGTCTCTCCTCCTAACAACCTTCTTAACAAGCCACAGTTCCCAGGATTCTTTGGGGGAAGCTGTAGCTATTTAAAGCAGCACAACACTGTTTTTAATGGTTAGTGCAGATGTTGTGGACTATGTTGCCTATCAGCCCCAGATAGCACAGCCAATGGCAACTGGGGTTGATGGGAGTTGTAGTCCAAAACAACTGGGGAGAACCAGGTTGGCAAAGGCAGATGAATCTGATACAAAGCACCTTCCTACATCCTTGCTGCCCATCAGTTACCTGAAGCAGCCGTGTCTCCCGTTGTCCATGCTCTGAACCTGTTGCCCCAAATCTTTTGTATCTTCTTCAGTTGTCTCCTTTCATGACGTTTGGAACCGCAGCTCCTGCCAGCCCTTGGAGAAGCTCGTTGATGTGGTATCCGAGTACCCCAGTGAAGTAGAGCATGTGTTCAGCCCTTCCTGCGTCTTCTTGCAGCGCTGCAGCGGGTGCTGCGGAGACGAGAGGCTCCAGTGCGTCCCGACGGAGGTAGCCAACGTCACCATGCAGGTGAAGAGGTTGGGCTTTGGGGTGCTTGGTTCCCAGCTGTCTCTCCATGCAATTGTTAGGAATATAGAAAGCGGCCTTATACCAAGTCAGGCCATTGGCCCATCTACCTCATTATTGTCTACACCAGGGGTTGTCAACCTGGTCCCTACCGCCCACTAGTGGACGTTTCAGGATTCTGAGTAGGGGGTTCTACGGCACAAGCTGAATCCTCCTTCAATCGAGCACTGGTGGGCGGTCATGCAAGAAAGATGCGTTAGTGGGTGGTAGGTATAAAAAGGTTGACTACCCTGGTCTATACCAATGTTTCCCAAACTTGGGTCTCCACCTGTTTTTGGACTGCAACTCCCATCATCCCTAGCTAGCAGGGCCAGTGGTCAACGATGGTAGGAATTGTAGCCCCAAAACAGCTAGATACCCAAGTTTGAGAAACACTGGTCTACTTTGACTGGCAGCAGCTCCCCAGGATTTCAGACAGGGCGCTGTCCCATTTCTACCTGGACATGCTGGGGATTGAACCTGGGACCTTCTGCATTAAAAGCTGGTGCTTTTACCCCTGAGCTACAGCCCTTCCCCGTAGTGGTCAGCACTTCTTTGCTTCACATCTTCTGTGAACAGCTGGGAAACTGAAGCTCAATGGATTCCTGTGATTCCTAGCAACTGGTATTCGGAGACATGATGCCTCTGACAGTGAAGGTAGAACATAGCCACATCATAGTTGGTAGTCATCAATAGCCCCTCTCCTCCATGGATTTGTCCAATCCTCTTTTAAAACCATCCAAGATGGCGGCCCATCACTGCTTCCTGTGGCAGCGAGTTCCGTAGTTTAACTATATGCTGTGTGAAGAAGTACTTTCTTTGGTCTGCCCTGAATCTTCCAACATTTCTCTTTGTTGGGTGTCCACACCTTCCAGTGGACATCCTTTCTCTATGCACTTTCTCCATGCTAGGCATAATTATATAAATTTCTGTCATGCCGCCTCTTACTTGCCCATTCTCTTAAGTCCCAAATGCTCTGAGAGTTACATAGATTTCACCCTTACAGCTCCTGAAGGTGAATTCAGAAGAACAAGCGCCCTATGTGGAGCTGTCCTTTGTGGAGCATAGGAAATGTGTATGCAGGTATGTGTCTTCATGATGGCATTTTTCTGTTTTAAAAAATTACATTTATATACCACCTTTTCTTTTAAGGAGCTCAGAGTGGTGAACGTGGTTCTCCTCCTCCCCATTTCACCTTCACAACAGCCCTGTGAGGTAGGTTAGGCTAAGAGATGGTGACTGGCCCAAGGTCACCCCATGAGCTTCTTGGCTGAGCGGGGATTTGAACCCTGATCTCCCAGGTCCTGGTCCAATACTCTAACCTTTACGCCACACTGGCTGTCCTGGGTATCCAGTACCTCACAGGAGTCAAGTAATCCCTGGAAGGAGAGGGAACGATGTGGGGTAGGGAGACCCCTTATTGAAATCCACAAGCCCCTCTATTTGACTCCCTCTAATTTTAGCCTTCAAAAAACAGCAGCCAAGGGAGCCAGCAGAAATATTTTTTAAAAGGTGAGGGGGCTTGGACTGGTGGTGCCTCAGGCAGCCTGTTAATGTAACCTGAGCCTAACTGGGGCAGGTGTTCTCTGTTCTTGTCATGGTGAGCCACAATAGGATGTATCTGGGCCGGTGGGGGGAGTGCAAGGGAACTGTATTATTTGCAGTTAAGTCCACTACACCTCCTCCCAGCCTCAAAATGAAGAAGCAGGACAGTCGCTTTCAGCATGTTCCTCGACACCTCAGGCTTGGAACGTTCCTTCTGCACATTTAGATCAAATTCCAGCTTTCCCCCCCGGGGGTTAGATTGTTGACACCCAGCCCTCCTCAGCAGGAAGCAGTTGTTCTTTCACCATTTGCTCTGCTCCAGGAACTCCACGCACAATTCTCACTCTGATTGACTAGAATTTTTTTGGATTTGTTGGCTACATAAAGGCAAGGCTGCTGGAGTAACTGAATCTCCTCAAGTCTGCCGTGCCTTAAACTGACCAGACTAAAAGCATGGCTGTCCTAGCCAGCACACAATTGGGGTGGGGGGTGGGGATCCTGACAATCCATATGCTGTCTGTGTTAAAAAGCATAGTAGTGAAATGTTGTTCCCAACAATTCAGTTTGTGTCAGAAAAAGCTGGATCCTGTGGTCAATGCCATTGTGTATCATTGCTCATACTTTTTTTCACAAATGTTTGCATTTTGCACAATTTAATTATGGTTTTCCTTGTCACTGGGAGGAGCAGGAACAGTCGAGGTCACCCCCAATCAAGAAGATTTCAGCATACATTGGTCATATTCTTTCAACCGTATCTTCACAGTCATAAGGACTAGAAACTTAAAAAAAAAATACAGAAAGGAAGCTAAAATTCTTATGAAGCCAAGTTCAACATTCAGTGTCATATTCTACATGCTTTCTAGACACCAGTGGAATTGCAGCAGATACACAGCCCTGGGGGTGCCCTACACGCCTGATACTTAATGAGCCAGCAACCCAACCAAGTGACAAAATGGGACAGAAGTAGCAGCTGTTCCAACTCAGCTGTCCATCCGTGGCCTTTGGGGCCTGTATAGGAACCTCATTTTACCAAAAGGAAGAAAGAAACAGCCGCTGCTGCTTGCAGCACGAACACACACAGCATCAAACAACCCTTCACTTCCAGCTAGCGTCCTTGCTCTCACAAGCAGAGACAAAACAAAAACTACCTTTCCAAGATAATTATTCCTTAGCTTAATCAGTGTATTGCCTCTGAATACACTGGCCTCTGAAATGCCCAAAATAGGTGGTCTCAGACTGGCAACGTGGGGGGGGGGGGGGCTGATGTGCAGTGATGCTGAGAGCATTCCTAACTCCTCTTAGCCTCAGCTAATCCTGTTGGTGAACAACATGTGCTGTAAGGGAGGGTGCATTTTTGCCTGCAGTGCCTGCTTCCTGAAGGGCTCTCTGTAGAGAGACTCAAAGCCACTTGATTCTCTCCTTTATTTCTACCTACCATTCCCCCCCTCAACATCCAATAACATATTTGAAATTCTGTCCCAACAGACCTTTTCAGTGGGTGCAATTGAATAATGTTGCTTATGAGACTGTTAACGGGATCTCACCTGCATTTGGTGGTCTAAGAAGGGAGACTGGGCCTTGTGTGAGCAAAAGCACGGGGCCTGGTTCAGTGATAGACAGTGGGGTGGGTGGGTGGGTGGGTGTGTGATGGGGTGGGGTTGGGATCCTTGGCCACTATGAACCATGAGTCTAGAAGCTCTGAATGACTCTGTTCCTTATAAAGAGGAAATCATCACATTTAGGGGGCAAGCCCATCTGTGTTGTTTTTTTTTGCTATTCCCATCACATTGGATCTCTTAATATCCATGAACGTTGCAGCCCCATACTCTGAACGTGACAGTCTAACTCTCTTCTCCCTAGGCCTCGGCGAGATGCTGTGAAGTCAGGGAGGTAAGTAGAATTAGCAAGGTTTCTGGACATTGGTTACTCTCCATAGTAGAGAGGGGTTGGGGCGACCCAGTCAGATGGGCAGGGTATAAATAAAAAAGTTATTATTATTGGTGTCTCATTTCCCACTTTCTCTTCTGTTTCCTTCCTTCTTCCCTTCTGAAGGAGGAGGAGACCCAAGGGACGCAGCAAGAGGAAGAGGGCAAAGCAGAGACCCAAAGATTGATCCTCTAGGTGAGTGTCAATACCAGGGAATGGGGGGGGGGGAGAATAATTCTTCAAGTTATGGTTTAGCTATAGATGTTTTTTCCCAGAAGTGCCTGCTTTTGGCTCCAGTTTACTGGCATGGATAATGCAAAGTTAGATTATTAGTAAACACAATTAAAACATTAAAATAATAAATAGACACCATCAATAAACTAAAAACATACCAGTATTCTAAATATCTGTACAGATGTATAGAGAGAGAGAGAGAGAAAAAAAAAGAGAGAGAGAGAGAGAGAGAGAGAGAGAGTTTTCACTGCATGTTTGCCAGTGTAATAATCTTTTCCCTGGCTGTGGGTTGTTTTTGGTGATGGCACTCTCGGGTTCTAGGGCCACAGAATCATGACCTCCATTGTTCCTACTATCATAAATGTTTCTGAGGTGCGTTTGTTTCATTTTATATACCACCTTTACCTTCAAAGAGCTGCACATGGTTCTCCAGCTCCCCATTTCATCTTCACAACAACCCTGTGAGGCAGGTTAGGCTGAGAGACAGTGACTGGCCCAAGGTCCCCCAGTGAGCTTCAGTGCTTAGTGGGAATTCGGTCTTCCAGGTCATAGTCCCAACATTCTCAACCCTTAACACTACACTGGCTCTCTTTTTCTTTATGGGCAAACTGATTGATGGAGCTGTTTCACTCACTGTTGGAAGCAGACTTTGGATGTGTGAGCATTCTGTTGGAACTAAACAGTAATCTGGGTGATTTCATATGACAAGTTATTAGAACTTGAAGCTGCACATGCACACAGGTTTTGCACAGTGTCCACACAATGTTGTCCTCTTCAAAATGTTGTCCCGTATTATTTTCCCATTTCCTATGGATTTACAGTTTCTGCAGAAAATCTGATAAATTAAAAAAAAAAAATCTTGCAGAATGCATAAATCCAGATTAAAAGGGGGGGGGGGAATGGGACAGCATTTTTAAGGGTGGACACTGCAAAAAACTTATGTGCATGAGCAGAACTGAGTCTGTGGTAAACCGCCATCTTGAAGCACCCCATAACCCAAAAGGAAAAGTCCCTGATCTACCTAAAGATAAATTTCACTTAAATCCCATTGAAATCAACGAAGTTGAATTTGCCCCCTTGGTTTCAATAGGACTTGAGTAGCCTCCAACCCACCACCTTCACCCAAATTTGCAGCAATGAGGGGGGTTGAGGATGCAATTCTATGGGCTCTGCAGTGATAGGCCCCTCAAGATTCCCCTGACCCAAAGATTTTCCTGCTTGCCAACCTCACCAATTGGTCAGGCCAGAAGAAAATATTTAATTCGCAACTAAAACTTTCGCTGACAGATTACATTCAATCATCCATCAAAGGTTGCACCCCTAATTAAAATGCATTTAGCTTGCTGTGTTTCTTTTTAAAGCTCACCATAAAAACCTTCCCATTTAAGGACTTAAGATCAAAAATAGCAAATACCAAGGCCTTGAATAGCTGGTTTGCCTTTTGTTATCCAGAAAGTAAACTTTAACCTTTCAGGAGGAAAAAGTGAAACTATTGTTTATTTGAGCAGATTGGAGCCCTTATCTCCAGGGAAAGGGAGGATTTGAGGAGATAAGTGGGGCAAGTTTTCCATTGTGCCTTGTAGATGAGAGCATATACAGTGTTTCTGTGGATTGTAGCTGAGGGTGCAACTTTGCCTTTTCCAGCTAAGAAACTCCTATTTCTAAAAATCTGTATCCTTTTAGACTCCTCCCATCTTTCTTGCCTAAAAAGATAAAGAAATGCTTTACAGAAAACTAATGCCTAATAAAAACAGCACTTAACAGTTAAATCCCTTAGGGTTCCTCTAACTAAGCCATTCTCAAGAGTCCACCCATTGAAATCAGTGGACTAAAACTAGTCACATCCATTGGTTTCAGTAGGTTTACTCTTAATTTGACTTAGCTGGATACAACCCTTAGTCTGGATGGAGAAACTAAGGTATATTTGGTGGCAATATTTTTGTTTGCTTAAGTGCAGGTTTAAGGCATAAGGGCCAGGAACCAAAGATCAACTTTAGATGTGCTCTGGACAGTGGGGTGGGGAAGTGGGAGAACTGAAACCAGACAGAGAAATAAATAACCCTGTGCTGTGGAAAGGGAAGTGAGATAATTCATTATATTACTGGGGAAGGATTTACAGTGATAATATTTATGCATATTTACTCATAAGTAAGGATCACTGAATTCAGAAGTAAGCCCTGGTGACTAGTACAATGCCTAAGTATTTTCTACTCAGAAGTAAGAATCACTGAGGCCAAGGGTAAGCCATAGTGAGTTCAAGTGAAGCCTCTGGAAGCTCCCCCTGCTATAACAGGCATGTCAAAGAAACCCCCAGGAGCTGAATATGAAAGAGGGGTGTGCATGTGTATGCAAATGGACCAGGGGGGAGGTGCCGAACCAAGTCTCTGGGGTGAAAGAAAGCCTAGTTTATCCCCTGGCTCTAGCACTTGAGCAAGTACAATGAGATTTTTTTAATTTAAAAAATAGCAGATGTCTATGCCTCACCCTCCTTCCCAACTGTATTGTGGTAAGAATTCACTTCTGCACCACCTTATTTGTTACCCAGGTGAAGGTCACATCTACACTATGCCTTTAAAGCACATATAAAGGACATGGCTCCGCCATATATATATATATATATATATATATATATATATATATATACTGTAGTTTTTAAGGGTTCTAGGAATTGTAGCTCTGTGGGGATTTGGGTTGGGGGAACAGCCAAGACTGTTAAAGCAGTATAAGCGTGCTTTAACTGTTTAGTGTGGATGCAACCTGGGCTTCTGCCATGTGAGTTTACTTAGCTTTGTTTTTTATCTGCTGCTATTTTCTGTGTTGTCCTAAACTGTTTTTATTGCAATTTGTACATCGCCTTGAGGCGTGTGAGGAAGGAGATTAATTCATTAATAATTGCTATTAATTAAAATTCCGTTTTATCTGCATCGTTCTAAACTGTTTTTAAAATAAAGCATGGGAGTCTGTGTTAGAAGTTTAAAAATCTCGTGACCCTTATGCCTTAATCCTGCACATTTTTTTCAAAAATAAAATCTCTTTTCTCTGACATGTATGCTCTCACACAGAGAGATTTTCCAAAGATCTCCATTTCCAGAGAAGGTTGTCTTGTGGGGCTGTTATTCAAGAAACACAAGCTGAAAGCACCCGAGCAGCCAAGACCAGGACAACTAAAACAGTTGGCATTCTCTTTGTGGCATCTAGTCAGATTTTTAAGAGGTTCCTCAGGAGACATGCTTAATCCCACATAATGTGTGGCCTGTTCTGGGAACTTGGAAGCTGGATTCTAGTGAGAAATGTGATTATTACATGAAAGAACTTGGGTGTGGGCTTAGCCACCCGGGAGGCTGTTGGTGTTGCCAAGCCCAATGTGATCATCGTCTTCAGTGGGGATATTATAACCATCAAAACAGAGAGCGGTTTAAAGAACACACAGTTTTCCTTCTAAGAGTTTGATAAGACCACAGCAGATGGCAGAGTGTATTGTGACATTAGACAATGACTCATATAGGCCCCATCAAAGTGGCTTTCAACCTATGTGCAGTTCCCTTTGGGAAGCAGACATCACAGGCCAGAATGCACCCTCAGGCCATACCTGTACATTTAAAGCACTTTAAACAGCCCTGGTTTTCCCCAAAGAATCATGGGAGTTGTAGTTAAGGGTGCTAAGAGCTGTTAGGAGGCCCCTTTTCCCCTCACAGACCTACAATTTCAGAGTTGCCTGGGAAGAGAGATTGATTGTTAATCCTTGAACTCCTGGAAGGAAAAGCAAGATATACAACAAGGAACAAATATGTCAGAGTCACAAGTCTCAGCAAAACACATTTTGCCAACCTCGATAAAATATTATTATGTCAAAGTACAGTAAATAGGAATATTATCTTGCAGCACTTGCAAGGTGTTTGATTATTTCATGGTTGTATTTGCAGATTCATTTTTCATTTCTTAATTTTGTTTTATAGTTGCTGTTTATTACTAAATAACAGCCCAGTGATGACAACAGGGGCTGCATGGGGGACATGGCAATTCAGAGGAGTTACTTGCAAGCCAAACACACCAAGTTGTGTTTTACTTAGTAAAGGCAGCACACTTGGGGAGTGAATGAAATAATGTGGCTGCAAGGAAGGTACTTAAGCAAACATATCCCAGTGTTCTGCACCATTCATGAGCTCTTGTGCTCATGTTATCCCTGGTTTCCCACAGGCATCTGGTTGCCCGCTGTGAGAACAATATGCTGGTCTAGTTGGGTCATTGGCCTAATCCAGCAGGTCATTCTAGGAGTCCCAGATGGGAGTGGTCAACAGTTCTTCCTCTGATTGCTTAGCAATAGTGATAAATTGATCAAGCACCTTTAGCAACGGTAGCACCTGCCAAGGGCCAAAGCATTAGAGCTGCCTCCAAGTTTTGTGCTCTAACTTTCTTCAGAAATGTCTTATTGACTTATTTTTTAGAAGCTAAGAGTCTGGGAGCACTGCTTGCATGGGACCTGATACATCTGTGCCCCCTTATTGGCAGCCCTGTACAGTGCAGTTAATATGACCCTGAAGCAGAGGATGAAGCAGCGGACTGGAGCCCCACAAAGTGATTGCTTTCCTCAAAACACTGAGCTGTTGACAAACTAACTCCAAAGCAGCCTTGAAGTCTTGTGGTTATTCAGCAGAGTGGTCACCTTGAGAGAGAAGCTGTTTAAAACAAAACAACTCAAAACTGAGCAATTCCTCTATTTGGTGGTCCATGGTTAGCCTTAAGCCTTTTTCACAGCACTGTAAACTAAGCAGCTATTGTTAGACATGATAAGTTTTACTATGCAATGCTTTTTAGGTGTGGCAGCAGTAGTGGATTTGTAATGTTTCTGAATTGTCAGAGAGACAGTTGAACTAAGGCCACAGTTGGATGCATACTTACTTGAATAACATGCTTCTTTCTTCTGAATAAACAGAGATGGGCTGGGCTGCAATGCATTCAGTGAAAAGTGTGTCACATCCTAGAAAAAAACCCAAGCTGAGTATCCAAAAGTCCTTTGTCATACAAGAATAAATGTTCTTTTTATGGGATATTTGGATTTTAAGGTTGTTAAATACATTTGACAGCCTGGCCTTGTTAGATTCCTAATTTGCTGAAAATTACTGTATCCACTTTCCATGCCTGTTAATACAAGACCCAGCCACCTTCTTGGTGTTCATCCTGTCCCTTACTCTCTTTCCAGGTGGGACTTCTGTTGAAGGTGGCTGCTTTGTTAGCAGATGGCAGCGCCACAGTGCCTGTATTTATTACTCTGTCCTCTTCAACACTCCCCTACACACAAGCCCATCACATTTTTGACTGATGAATTCTGGAGGGGCCTGCAGCAGTTCAACCACTTTCAAACCATCCTGAGCAAACCAGGAAGAACCAAGGAAACATCACAGCGGGAGCAGATCAAGCCAACGTGAACAGGAGATGCTAACTGCATACAAGGAAGTTGACTGGGGGCCAGGTGAAGAGAAGAAGCCACACATTTGTCTAGGTTCTTTCCCTGCCTTCGTATATAGCTAATATTTCACACTGACATCCAAAGAATTGGAATCAGAATGGAAGCACAAGAAAAGAGCAGTTGGCCTAACTGGCAGGTACAGTATTATGCAGCATGAACTTAGAACAAACTGGCCACAAACAGAAGCAGGTGCTTCCTGCTGAATTGTCTGAATGCTACAGTCTGGCTGGGCAGTGAGGTGGCAAAATGAAACAAGTGGTTTGAGCAGTGTCATCAGCCCTTGGCTAAGTCTTTTTGCTTTCCACCAATTCCGTTGCATTGAAAACGCTCTCTTTATCTTGCCAAGGACTCGTGTATCAGAAGAAACTATGCTTTGTCAGCCCGATACATCTAAAATACCTTCTTCCTTGATGAACTAAAGCCGGAAGAGTACTTTGTCAGGTAGCATCTTTGAAGCTGTGGAAAGAGCAATTGTGTTCAAAGGCACAGATCCTATTCTGAAGAAACCTCTAGCACGTTACTCAAAAAGGCAAGGAGCCAAGGGAATCATGAGATTGGAGAGACAGCCTATGCAGAGCTCAAGTTGCTGTGGGTTTAGTGCGCAAATATCATATTTTACTGCATAAGTAATTGGTTTATCGAAAAACTAGTGCTGGAAAATACACAATAGAGAGAGTATCCCCCAGATCTAAAGGTTCATGTATCTGTAAAGCGCACATAGTCACTTTTCCCAACAAAATTGTAGCAGAATCCTGTGCTTGGCAAATCTGTCTTGTGCTGCTGTGTATCATTTGCATCCATATTGTAACATAATTAACTGCGCAACATTTTGTTGATATAGCTGGTTTTGTGGTGGTTGGAAAAGACAGCCACAAGGTATGGGAGTGGATAGTGCCACTCCATCTCTATCCTGCTACCCACCCTCTCTCCGCTAATTTGTGTCGCATCTAACAGCTGGCTATGTCACCTCAATGCCAATGGCACCTTTGGGAATGGGGGCTGTTACTGGTTTATTAGCACTATCGTATCTCATTGCACAAAGTCAGTTTGCAGTCAGTCCTATTGGAAAGGGTTGCAAAATGTAAGTAACTGTAGCTTGGCTGCATAACAATAGCCAAACTCTGAATGAATAATTGTGAAGCAATAGGCATTCTAAATTAGCTCTCACTGAAGAAATATCGGTGTCGTCGTGTCGTTTTAGGGTGCATAACGTTGCCCATCTATAAATCAGTTACATGCTACAGTGCAGCTGAGTATGTTACAGATCAGTATTAGATTGTAAAAGTGATGGCTAAGCAACGAGGTGGTGCATGACAAATTAGTTTGAAGAACCACATAAGAGAGTGCCTTATTTATCCTTTTGCAGAAGGAGTAGAATATGAACTGACTACTTGTAGTTTCAAATATGGATAACGATGCATTTTGACATGCAGCACATCTGTTCTCCAGAATGCCATGGGACGTGACATATAGATGTTCAAAGTGATCTAGACAAAACTGTGTGAAATACCAGTAGCTGTTAATCAGGACAGGACATGCACCCTCATGCAGTGGTTGTGCAAGAATCTACAATTGCTAGAGGCTCATAGGGAAAACAAGAAATGAAATATTCCCCAACGTTCTCAGCATTTGGAAAATCTCACAATATCCAATACTGGCTTCTGCTGGATACAGGACTAGAAGGACCATTTATATGACACAATGGATTTGCTGTTTCTTGTATATGACAACCTGATTGCAATATGGTCTTGATCTTTATCCTGTGGTAGAGTCTATTTTTTATGGGGTGTGGTGGGACTTAAGATTCCTGCTTTCTGTTCAGTGCAATGAAGCAACATTCCAAATGAATTCTAAATATAATACTGTTATGGTTAAAACACAGCTCCAGATTCTGAAAATATTTTTGTCAGCTCATTCCATTATCTCTTCTGGGGGGAAAAACACTCTCCCAAGAAACACTGTCTGCCTTCTGAGGATGTGTGAGGCATTAACTTCCATTGCGATTCATCATTATTGCTGAATCCCTTACTATTGGGTGGGAAAGCATGAGCCAACATGCTGGGCTGTCAAATGAGAGTTTGGAAGAATGAAGTGCTTTGCTCTGTCACATTTATTTTGGGGCAAGTAATTGTTTCTCATCTGCAAAATGGATATAATTGACTACTAGGCTTTCTATACAACAGAAAAGACGTGAAAATTACAACAGAACTGTTGGAATGTTGGCCTATTGTGGCAAGAGGAACCAGATAATTATATTGATGTGGTAGCTGAAAGACTGTTTAAACACAGTTCTTGTCTGCTTTCCTTTAGTATCCTTTTCTTCCAAGACTGCGGACTGGTTATCACAAGAAGTATTTAACTGGAATGCAGTACACCCAAACATATTTTTGCAAGTCCTCACTAGATGGCTCCAAGCTTGAAAGCAGCCCCTTCGTCTATGCTGGGCTTTATAGAGGATATAATGATTAGGATTATGGCAACCAAGGATCTATGACAATGTCCTCTTTTTTTAGCCAGTTGGCATCTTTTCCCCATCTGGATGAGTGTTGTTCTTGTTTTAAACCATTTACTCAGAGATACTGAAGTTTCCTCTGCTTAACAATTGCAGCTCTGGATAATATTTCAGTGTCCCACATTAGTGCAGCCAGATAATATCAGCAAGGTCATTTCCATGAGCTTGTCTAAACCCCTTTGAAAGCCATCCAGCTTGGTGGTTATCACGACTACGTCTAGCAGTGAATTCCACATTTTAACCATGTGTTGTATGATGTACTTTTATCTGCCCCGAATCTTACATTTTTCAGCTTTCTTGGGCTCTAGTACTTTGAAAGCAGGAGAAACACACCTGTCTGTCCACTTTCTCCACATCACACACCCCAAAATTCCTAATAAAAACGTGGGGAGAGGCTCCTGCGCTGGTGGGTTTCCTACACACACCTGACTGGCCATTATGAGAACAGGTTGCTAGAATTGACCAGGGGTAGGCAACCTAAGGCCGGATCCGGCCCAATAGCCCCCTCAATCCGACCCACAGAAGGACAGGGAATCTGCGTGTTTTTACATGAAGTAGAATGTGTCCTTTTATTTAAAATGCATCTCTGGTTTATTTATGGGGCATAGGAATTCATTCCTTTTTTTTTTTTTTTTTTTCAAAATATACCGTAGTCAGTCCACCACATGGTCTGAGGGATGGTGAACTGGCCCATGGTTGAAAAAGGTTGCTGACCCCTGGTATTGCCCATTGCCCAGGACCGAGCAGGCACCTTCTTGTGCTCTTCAAGGCACAGACAAAAACATGGGTCATGTGAAATAATGATAAAAGAATAAACGCTTTTGAATAGGTGCATTGCCTTTCCAGCAGCTCAGGTCCGCACGGAGAGGTTTAGCAGAAACATGGCTTCGACCACCACCCCACAAATACACTACAGTAGTCCTTTCCCAGCAGTCATTTGGATAGCATGGCAGGCTTACGAGAACCGAGGTAGTTACCACGGAGTAAAACCATAACACCGACTCTGAAAACAGGACGGAATTTATTGACATAGTCCTTCGACCCTATCGAAAACCAGGGAGGACAAAGTGAAATGAGATCGAAAGTGAATACAGTGGTACCTCAGGTTAAGTACTTAATTCGTTCCGGAGGTTTGTTCTTAACCTGAAACTGTTCTTAACCTGAAGCACCACTTTAGCTAATGGGGCCTCCTGCTGCCGCCACGCTTTCTGTTCTCATCCTGAAGCAAAGTTCTTAACCCGAGGTACTATTTCTGGGTTAGCGGAGTCTGTAACCTGAAGCGTATGTAACCCGAGGTACGTGACATAAGTACAGTCACGTATTTAGGGGAAATGGCAGCCCAAGGAACATTTCTAATTTCATTTCCAACAGTTTTAATTTCGTTCCCCCCCCCATGCCCCTCTTTTAAAGGGGCCCCCACCCCCGGAGACAGACTCTTCCCACGCCCCTTGCTTTGGACTCCGCAGCCTGGCTCTGCAGACCTCGACGCGGGCTCTTTAAGAGGCAGCTCTCGAGCCAGCTGCCCGGGGATTGGTGCTTTATTCTAAAGGCCGGCTAGTGAGCTCATCCGCAGCCAATGGCTGCAACCGCGGACCACCCACACAGCCCCCGCAAGTTGCATCCTCCGACACCTGGCTCTTCCACCGGCGAGCCGGATCCCCGAGCCGAGATGGAAGGAGGAGGAGGAGGAGGCGCCGCCGCCGGGGATTCCGTGCCTCGCCCTCCGCTCCGAAGAGCATCTCAGGCACCACGACTCCTTTAGGTACGGGATGCCCCTTCCCCGCAGGCACCTGTGCCCTGCCCACGTCACACACCCCCAGGGGAAAGAGGCGAGCAGGTTGTTGCAGCGCGTTCTTAGCCGAGAAAGGGGGGGCCGAGGGGGGTTAGGCCAGGTTCGCCCCCCCCACTCCAGCTTATCTTTTGCACCACCTGCTTCCTTAAGCGTCACGGGGGGGGCAGCTGCACCCCCCCTCCAGATCGAGTAAAACAATAGAAATACTTAACTGTCCAATCACGTCGGTTCTGCCCCCCTCTAACAAAAGTCCTGCCCCCCCAATAAAAATCCTGGCTATAACCATGGCGCGCGCGGGGGGGGTGTTTGCAAGTGCGGCCATCTCCCTAGCGAGGCCTTCCCCGCCTTCTAAGGCCGGCAGCGGATGCCCGCACACAATGGCCCTCTCTTAGCAACACAGCACCTTGCTTCAAGGCTTCTGGGATTCCTGCACCGACCCTTCTCCTGCCCGTCTCCAAGTTGAGGCTGTGCCAGCACTGGTAGTTTTATTAGCGCCGGAGGGAGAATGGGGAGCGTCCATTCGTCGGAGTCTGTGCAGCTCCTCCGGGGCCTGGGGCTCCGCCTGGCCTTAGCGTCCAAAGGCCCCGAGGCTAACCGTGCAGCCCGTGGCATACCGTTAGCACCCGCCGTTTTGTTTCCGGCCGGCTTGCCTCCGAGAGGAACAAGAGCTTAGAAACAAACAGCCTCTTGGGTTTGGCTTGCAGAAGAACGGTGGAGGCAGAAACCTATTGTGAACCTTAATCCCACCTATCTATTGCTTCCTAAGGCCTGGCCTGGGCAAAAGCAGGGCTGCAGTCTTGGGTTGGTTGATGTGGTCTGAATAATCGATTTAAACTCTTAGATTCTTTTTTATTATTGTTGTTTTTAGTGCTATCTACTTATGGAAACAACAGGTGGTTGGCACAATTTCAAAAGAGGCTTCCTCCTGTTAGAGGAGGAGGAGGAGGAGGGGAAAGCCTCTTCTAAGAGGGTGCTTACTGCGACATGAGCATTCAATACCATGGTTGTATTTGCAATTATTATTTACTGAATTTATATACCGCCCTATACCTGGAGGTCTCAGAGCGGTTCACAAAAAAGATCACAATATATAAAATAAAAACAATACAGTGGTACCTCAGGATCCTGAAGCAAACGCAACCCGTGACTGTGCGTGTGGGGGTCGCGTTTCACAGTTCCGCGCATGCGCATGATGTCATTTTGACCGTCTGCGCATGCACACGTGGCGAAATGAGGAAGTAACATGCTGCGTTACTTCTGGGTCACCGCGGAGCGCAACCCGAAAATACTTAACCTGAAGCACATTTAGCCCAAGGTATGACTGTAACCCAATAATACCCCCCCAAAAAAGAGCCACATTTTAAAAGGGTATAGAATGTTGATCAGGTCAACCAAATACCTGTTTAAAAAGGATTAAGCAAGTGTTTAATCCTTGACAAAATACTCAAAACTCTCATACGTGGGCAACTCTCATTATGTGACAGCCCTCCTGCGGGGACTGTATCGCTTGCAAACTCTTTCCACTCTTTTGAGTGCTGGCACTTTCTAGCTCTGATTTGCTGCCCTTTGCACCCACCCCCAATCTTCTCCCTAACCTGCTAATTCACCCTTCCTTTTTCTCTCCCTCTAATTCTGCCTTTGTCTCAAGTATTACAGGAAGTAGGCTGGTGAGGATTCATTGAGAATGGCCAGTTTCTAAGCAGAGTGACCCCCTGAGCAACGGTTTGGGCATGGATTCTGAATCCTGCACTCGAGCCTTCTCCCAGGCCCGAGTGTACCTGGAGCAAATCCGAAGCCGGGTTGCGCCAGGGGGCGTTGACGTGCACGGAACCGGGAAGCGTGACTACCTGGTGGATGCGGCTAAGCAAATCCGCCTGGCTTTGGAGCGGGATGTGAGCGAGGACTACGAAGAAGCTTTCAACCATTACAAGAATGGCGTGGATGTGCTCCTCCACGGGGTTCAGGGTACGGTGGGGAAGTGGAGTGGGTGGGTTGTGAAAGATGTAGGGATCCTGGCAGAAGCGGATTTAGGGGAGTGCAACCAGTTCATTTGTACTGGGTGTGGAGCCTCAAGGATGCTGCAAGTATGATGTAGAATGGAAGGCCAGAGGTGCTGGTTGTGGGGCAAAATTAGACACCACACAGGGTGCTGCTGGAATTTGAGACTGTAAGGTCCACCACTGGACCCTGGGGTAGGGGGAACATAGAAGCATGAAAGGTGCATGGCTAACTTACAAATGCTCTTCGTAGGCTCTTGCCCACCCAGCTGACTAGATGAGGAAAAAAATACCGCAAAAAAGATGTAAAATCATACAAATTATGTGAATATATATATATAGAGAGAGAGCAATTTAAAATGTACAGATGAATGTCATCTTTTCTTTACATAAACGTACATAGTCTATTTATTTTTCTATACATGTTCATATCTTCTACATAATTGACTTCCCTCTATCTTTTAACAGTTTCATCATCTCTCTTTATTTCATTTTCTTTTGTACTGTGTTCTAATATACTTCCAACCTTCTATTTATATAGACTATCTCCTCTAATGGTCTTTTATTTTCTGAAATTTACTCTAGGCACATCCAGGTTTTGATTTGGGAACCATGTTTACACAAATAATTCTTAAAACAATCCCATTCTTTTTTAACCCTTCGAGTAATTTCTTATTGCGAGTAATTTCTTATTGCGAATTTATAAACGTCACAGAATTCATTTTTTTTGTGGCACAGAATTTAGATTGCTTGTGGGTGCAGAATTCTAGCTTTTTAAAAGTGTGGGGAACACACAGCCTTGGCTATTGGGCCAGGCACGTTGTGATGTGAGAACAGCTGAGGATCTAAAAAGAACTACATAAAATGAGAGCTAGGAATGAGTAATGCCCATGACTCTCATGCAGTGGATCCTAATAAGGAGCGCCGTGAAGCTGTGAAGAGGAAGATCACCCAGTACTTGAAACGTGCTGAAGAGATCTTCAACTGCCATCTGCAACGAACTCTGGGAAATGGAAGCTCCACTGAAACGGTGAGATTTTTTTTGGGGGGGGGGTGCGACATGCAGCTGGATTCCCAGCAGTTTAAAAAACAAAAACCACCGAGTACTGTTACTGTCTCCTTTGTTCTACTCCACCTAGTTTCTCAAACTAAGACGTTTCTCAATTTTTCATTGATTGACAGGGTTACAGCAGCCTTCGCTTTCGGCCAATTAGGACACTCAGCGCACCAGTGGAGAACCTGAGGCACTGTAAGGTTGTAGGAATAATTGACAAGGTAACTAGTTGCACCTGAGATGGTGTTCTGGAAGAGTAACCATGTCAGGCAATTGTAGCAAAAGCCCGAAGAAGCCCTGGCACCTTAAAGATTAATCTCCCCGCGCTCCCCGCTGCCCCTGATGTTGCTGCAGTGCATGACCATTGGGCATGTTGGTTGGGGCTGAGGGCAGCTGTGGTCCAACAGCATCTGGAGGGCCTAAAGTTCCTTATCCTTGTGTTAGAGCACCCTCATGACTTCATGCAGCAAACTGAGTTGGCTCCAGCCTTTGAAATCCAGTCTTTAGCTGCTTCGGGATTCTGCTGGTTTGTCAGTCATATTTTTACTGCGCCTCATCAGACAAGTTTTCACCATGTAAAACAACAAGAAGCAAAATGAAAAGGAGCAGTACTGTGAAACAACAGCAATGCCCCCCCACACAACTGAAGCTCTAAAAAGCTGCAGGAAATTAAAATAATAATAATAATAATAATAATAATAATAATAATAATAATAATAATAATAATAATTTATTATTTATACCCCGCCCATCTGGCTGGGTTTTCCCAGCCACTCTGGGCGGCTTCCAAAAGAATATTAAAATACTGTGATACATCAAACATTAAAAGCTTCCCTAAACAGGGCTGCCTTCAGATGTCTTCTAAAAGTCTGGTAGTTGTTGTTCTCTTTGACATCTGGTGGGAGGGCGTTCCACAGGGAGGGCGCCACTACCGAGAAGGCCCTCTGCCTGGTTCCCTGTAACTTGGCTTCTCGCAGTGAGGGAACCGCTAGAAGGCCCTCGGTGCTGGACCTCAGTGTCCGGGTAGAACGATGGAGGTGGAGACGCTCCTTCGGGTCAACACTGATTTAAAATGCCTGAGAGAATAGAGAGAGATTCTCCCCAACCCTAAAACCTTGAGGTTCATATGGGTACCAGGCAGACCATTGCACTGTTGTGGTTAACTTGTGCTTTTGTTGCTTGTAGGTACAAATAGTGCAGGACCCCGCTACTGGGGGAACCTTTATACTGAAGGTATGTGCAACCGCCTTCCTCTGACTCCTTTCCTTTCCTCTATTTCCCTTCCCTTTGGCAATCCTAGGCATGGTGTTACTGGAGAACCAGCCTAGCCTTGAAAAAGCCCTCCTGGGCTCAACCTTGTTCTTTTCAGTATCTGTAAGGTTATAGCTAGCCCAGATCTCTCTATACTGTCCAATTTGTGAAGCTTTGCTCATGTCCTTTTCTATTGAGGAATTCCTTTTACAAATCCATCGCTAGCCCTCTTCTCCTCTTAGAAACACAAATTTTATTCTTCTCTCACATGTTCAAATACAAGCTATTTTAAAGTGCTGCTTTAAATTATATTAATATCTAAATGAAAGAACTGGCAGCCTATTTATGACTCAAAGAATCGTGCGTAAAATCACAAACGGCTGAGAATCTTTGGGTTTAGTGTTAACACACTTCAGACTCCAGCAGCCAAGTTTTATTAGGAATAAAAATGAAGACAGGAGGACAAAGCAGACTTGGGAAATAATAGGAACCCTTTAGCTCAAATATATCTATGCTGACCTAGTTACTTAGAAGCAGGTTTCTGGACTCCTCACAAGTAACAAAGCATAGGTGCTCAGTTACAGGGTTATCCAAATGGACGATGAAATCTGAGGAGGTGAGGGAACTCATGATGGAATGTGAGGGACAAAGGGACTATTTTACTAGTCCCTTTTATAAGGGCTTCCACCCTTAAGGGCTTCCACCCTGAGTGACGTCTGGCACTCTTTCAGCCAATCAAGTAACTAGTGTAACCCCTTTGTGGGAGCTGAGGAGATATAAGCACCTGATGTGAGCAGGTGAAGATGGTTATCACTGGTGGAAATTACTGGGATTTCTCCTTCTACCTGCCAGGCCAAACCTATTCTGAACTTGTGGACTCAGCTCAGCTGGAATATGTGCTTGCCTCACTCAGGCTAAACAGAGGGCAAGATAGCAGAGCCTTTTCTCCACAGACTCTATGCATCTGCCACCCCCTTCTGTTTACTGTTGAGAAGTTGCTTGGCCAATGCCTCTTTATAGCATCAGGCCTCTACTAGTCCCTTTGCTTTTCCTGAGCTGCAGAAGCACTTGCACCAAAGGAATGCTAAGAAAGAAGGGGGGAACTTTGGCTGCAGTAAAAGGGCGTCTCATGCTGAACTTTGGTGCTTGACAATGACTTTCCTATTTCAGCAGGCAGTTTTTCTATTTCCAGGATCAGTTTTAATTCTTATTATTCTTGTATATGTGTTGTTGTTCTAAACCCACTTAGGAATTTTGAACATTAAGTAATTTATTAATACCTGAAATAAACAAGCACTTTTAATGTATTTAAAGCATGCCCTGCCTTTTCAATTCAAAGTTTTCCAGTATGGAATCACTTGCAAATAAAACCAGAGGTATTTTGGGGCAACAATGAAATTCTTCAGCAATAATGAACTGCCTAACTCCGGGTACAGGGCCAATGCTGGAAAGGCACAGAGTCTATAGGAAAATATTTCTCAGCTGATCCTTTGCTGCTCCAGAGTACTTAAATGGAAAACATGCAGGGCTCCTGTACATTCTACACGCTTTGGACTTTTACAGATTAGTTTCCAACTGTGTTCTATAATACAGTGGGTGGTGAGAGGGCCTTTCCCACACTGGAAGAGGCTGCTGGGCTCTTCTGGCCAAACGGCATTCAGACAGACAGCCCACATCTCTTGGTTCTGTGTTCCCTTCCAGAGCCTCCCCAAATCGCACGTGGAGACCCGTGAAAGGCAGACAATCATCCCACATGGAATCCCCTTTATGGTTGAATTGCTGTGCTACTCTGTAAGTGAAGACTCTGTCTTCCTCCACCTGGAGCACGTGAAAGGTGAGTGTTAAAGGATTTGCCATTTCCCCACTCCTATTTCCCAGCCTCACCTGGGGTAAATCTTTTGCGTGCTTGAGTTTTGCGTTTGTTGCTAAATTTACTTGGTCCTAATGAAAGTCTTGCCCAACTGTGAGTTTTGGGTTGTTTTTCTTATCATGGGCTAACATGGCTTCATTTGCTTTTTAATACAAAATGAGACCTTCGGGCAAGCTGGAGATCATGCAAAGTACTAAGACTAAGTCAGACTAAGATTTATCAGTGTGCAGGCAAGGGGAAAGAGTGGAATTATTTCTGTCCATGAACCAAATAACCCTCTGAGATACCTTGAGTGTAGCATCCACTACAGGAAGATGAAAAATTCATTGTAGAGGATAACTCAACTGTAAACTAATTTCTCCTTCAGGGAACTGGGAATTGTGTGCACTTGCACGTAGAGCAGATTGGTTTTATGATAGCAGGAAATTGGAGTACCAGCCATCCTGTACAAAATACTGTATTTTCTCATGTATAAGACGCCCTCTATTTTTTTATCCCAAAATTAAGAAAATGCACTGTGCACTATCCGTGTATAAGAAAACCCCTTATTTTAAACTTCAAAAATTTAGGAAAAAATATAGTCTTATACATGGGAAAATACAGTATTTCACTTCCTGCAGATCAGGTCAGATGTTACGTTGTTGTAGTCCAAACTTATTGTTGCTAGAAGAGATCTGGATGAAAAGTGACCCATTATGCAAGTCTTTTAACAGATCAATGCTAGATCAGGCACTAGTCTGAGGAACAGGATTTTTAGGTTTCCCCCGCAGCATTTCTGCAAGTTACAGAAATGTAACATTGGAACCATCCAGTTTGCGTTTTTTGTGTGATTTCTTTTCTGCCATTCTCCATTAAATCCCAGCTGGCTTTGTGGTTTGTAGTCACCCTATAGCAGCTTGTGACACATGTTTATGGTTGCAGGTCATCCACTCTATCCTTCTTAACCTGAGTGTGGGTGGGAAACTTTTGGGCATGTGGCGTCTGATAAATTATCTTGCCAGAAACTTTTGGTTGCTTCTTCCTCTGAGAGTTGTTTGAAGAATAGTTATCCTGTGCATTCCGAATTTAGCTAATACCTCTGCCGGCCTGACTGCAGAGATATAGTAGGTTAGCAGCCTATTGAATTCCACATAATTTTTCTTCAGGCAGGAATAAAATTGGGAACACTTAAGCTTTTGTTAATCCTGCCGGGTGGGGAGGGAAAGCTTCTCTGTGCAGTTTGAAAGCTTGCTGTCTGATCTTCCTAATAGAGCTGGTTCAGTAAGAGATCAACTGAACCATTTTGCCTTCTCTCTGTCCTCTCAACCCTCTTATTCTCTGCGGCCTGGTATCAGGCTAGCAGGCAACTGTAGAAGGGATAATGGAAGAGGAGGCACAGCTGTTGAGGAACTGGAGTTGGCATGTTTCTGAGAAGCCGTTCTTCCTTCTTCCTTTTTCCCACAGGGGGGACCCTCTGGTCCCATCTTCGCTCACAGAATTGTTTCCACCATAAATCTTCCAGCACCTCCAAGACAGTGAATGCAAAGCTCAGCTTGGTCTTGAATCACACCAGTGAAGAAGGGGTCACAGGAAACCCTCAAGAAGCCGATTCTGTGTCCCAGCAGAGCTGCAATTTCTACCCTGAAAACAGTGCTAGCCAGATCCCTGCTGCTGTAAATCTGTTCAGAAGTGGTGACCACTCGTTGCCTCGGAAGAAGTCCCTTGACCATATGCATGTGAGAACATCAACTAATGAGAAGTGGCATGTTGGACCATGGGGCATTATTGGAGGGAAGCATTTAAGTGCAACACACACTTTGTCTACACAATCTAATTTGAAACCAGCGCACTGGGGGCATCGCTGCTTGGTCAACCAGAGGACTTTCAGGTCGTGTGACTCACTTATCAGAACTGATAGCATCAGCAGCATATCTGAGAGAGCTACCACACAGCAGGAGCCAAAACCACATGCAGGCGAGAGATCTAGCCAACATGCCTCAGAGACAGGAAGAGGATGCGTGTCAAAAACAGAAGCTCCATGTCACCGAACAGCACAGCTTGTGCATTCTCCAGCTGGCCAAAGACAGGTGCATCCTGGCATTCTTCAGCAGAACTCGTGTGGTCAGGAGAACCAACGGAATGTGACACAAGTGAAAGAAGGGAGCCTTTTGCAGGAAGAGTTGACTACTGAGCATAAACAGCACAAAAGCCAGCTGGCACCAAGGCAATATGGGTCTGCAGCGAACCAGGCTGCGCACAGGGACAGCCTTGGGGCCTGGGATGTAAGTGAGGACCAGATCCAACTTTGGGCAGCTGAACTGGTTTTGGCTTTGGAGGGTCTCCACCAGCAGGGGATCCTATGCCAGGACCTCAACCCACGAAACCTACTGCTGGATGATACTGGTACGTTTTCTCCCAAGAAGGGGCTGAATGAAAACTCTAGTCTGTCGTATTTGGTAGCTGGAGCATTTGGTTTCATCGGGAAAACATTCCAGCTCCCTCTCCCTTATGTTTGTGAGATTACAGAAAAACAAACTATTGTGAGGGGCAGGGAGAGCACACTCCCAGGGCCAAATTCCCTCAGAGAAAAGTGGTTGAGACCAAAACACACTCTCACATACACCTGTGGGGGAAGAGATGATGAACTTAGAATCCGAGTTAGAAGGAACCACAAGGATCATCTAGTCATCTAGTCTCCCTGCAATGCAGGAAACTTTGTCCAGTGGGCTCAGACCCATGACCTGAGATGAAGTCTTGTGCTTTACCAACTTAGCATGTCATTTTTCTGTACTGCAAGAAAAGCTTCCCTGTCCTCAGGTCTATATCTCAGTTCAGTCCCATCCCATAATCAGCATTTTGGTTCTGCTAAATAACATCACTTGAACTATGTTTGTTTAGATTTCCTGTTTATTTCCTTCGGCTTACAGGGGAGCTGTGAATAGACAGCACATATTGTCATTTAATAAAACAGGTGCCCAAGACTTAAACCCGAGGGCAGTTTCTGAGATTCGCAACTCAAATGGGGATTTGACAGTGTTCAGAAAGGTGACCAGCAGCTTCTGATGCCTCCTGTTTTTCTTGGCTTTGCATAACTGCTCTTGCCATTTCTGTGGGTTCATAGGTCACATCCATCTCACATACTTTGGCCAGTGGACCGAGGTGGAACCACAGTGTTGCAGTGAGGCAATGGAAGACT
The DNA here is from genome assembly GCF_965112155.1 of Podarcis liolepis. NCBI lineage: Eukaryota > Metazoa > Chordata > Lepidosauria > Squamata > Lacertidae > Podarcis > Podarcis liolepis. The sequence goes on from NC_139554.1 coordinate 31,438,255, forward strand.
TATACTGTGCTCCAGGTAATGAAGACATTTGCTCTTCCCTTGACAGATGGGGGCAAGAGGAAAGAAATATCACCCCCCATTTATTTCTTTTATATGCTTTTAAGTCATTTTATGCTGTTTTATTGGTTTTGGTTTGTATTTTTGTTTTCATAATACTGCTTTTATATTATACCCCACTTGGAAATGTTTAGATATTAAGTGGTTTATAAATGCTCTTAAATGCAATAAAACAGGCAAGCTGGCCTGACCCGAGACACCTCTCTTTGTGACTACAGTCCTTTTAGAGCCTCTTGCTCAGATGGTTGCAGGAGATAAGGGCTTCTGGCATGGTCTTTCTGTTGCTGTAATTCACCCTTTTTTCTCTGCAGAGGTGGGTGGAATTTCTAAGCTGACCGAAGCTTGCGACTGGTGGAGCTTTGGGGCGCTGCTCTACGAGTTACTGAGTGGAACTGTGAGTAACTAAAACTGTCATATCTAGATTGGCAAGCCAGTATTAGGAAAACAGAAAGCGTTCTAATGGCGATAGTGGTGCTACACAAAGTGATGCTGACTAGGAGCATGACAAACTACATTTGAACCTCGTTCTCTCTCCCTTCTTTGCTGCAAAGTGTAAATTTTGTTGACGTGGATCGACTGCACCATGGAGCCTACTGCTTACTTAGTTGGCATGGGCAAACTGGGTTATTTTCAGAACAGTTATCCTTAGCATTAGCAGCCTTTGCTGCAGGGTAACCTGGTTTTAATAGCTCTGTTGATCTCTTACAGTCTTTAGCCCAGAATCACCCCTCAGGGATTCATCCTCACACCAAGGTTCATCTTCCAGAAAAGCTCAGCCAATCTGCTTCATCCCTAGTCTCCGAGGTGAGAATGCTGGCCAGTTAGCATTAGAATTGGAGAATGGCTGTGATAATGTGCATTTGGAGTCTGAACTACCGTCTCTCATTCTCTTCCCAGCTTCTGCAATATGACCCCAAGCACCGTTTAGGCTCTGGCGAAGAGGGAGTGAACAGGATCAGGGCACACCCTTTCTTCAGCACCATCCAATGGAACAAGTTAGTTGCATAATAAGAACCAGAGATTTTGGGGATGGTGTGGAGCTGTGCTTCCAGAGTGCAGCACCTGGCTGATTTAACTGCTGGATTGTGTCCTTGCCAGATGGAAAACCCAAATCCTTCTAGAAGCACTTGCCTCCTGAATGAATAAATAAATAAATACATAGCCCGGGTCTTGTGGACCTGGGTGGTGCCAATAGCGCTGTTGCTCAGGGGGAAATCCACAGAGCTTGGCTGTAGATTTTTCAGCTTTGAGTTGCTCCTGTTCTGCTTCCTAGCTATAAGCCAATAGCAGCTAAAGGGATCAAATTCAGCTTTGGAAGATTTAGCCTACTGGAGTTAACCTTCTGAGCATGAACAAAGATTATGAGCATCTTGTAAGGCTGACGTAGCCAACATCCTCCCTTCCACATGTTGCTGGACTCCAGCTCCCACCATCCTCAGTCAGCATGACCAGAAGTCAGGGATGATGCCAGATGGCAATTCTGAGCAGTTGGAAGGCATCATGTTGGCTACCCCTGCAATAGATTCACAGAATTGCAGAGGTGGAAGGGACAAGGGTTCCAACCCCCTGCAAAGCAGGAAACTTTTGCCCAACATGGGGCTGGAACCCATAACCCTAAGATTAAGAGCCTCATGCTCTACCAACAGAACTGTCTAGGTATGGTTTGTTTGCAGAACCAAAACATCAAGCCCTTTATTGACGCTCTCAACATAGCTTACTCTACATCAGGCACGTCCAACTGGTCAATCGTGATCTACTGGTCGATCTCTGGGCGTCCCTGGTCGATTGGTGAAGGCTCCCCCCGAAAAGCTCAACAACTTTGGTCAATCCAATGGGTAGATCACTGCAGTTTTTTATAGTGGGAGTAGATCACAGTCTCTCGGAAGCTGGACATGCCTGCTCTACATGATCAGTTTCCCCAAATCAGACATGGCCAAAGGTAGCTTCTCCCCATACGTTCTACTTGCTTGTTCCCCAACCGTCAATTCAGTTGAGCTTTCCAGCGATGTTCCTCGTGCCACAGCAGTATCTACTCTATCACGTATCAGCTGTCTCTCCTCCCTAATTTAACCTCGAAGCATCTTCTTCCTATACCTGCTTGACCCCGTCCCCAGCTTACCAGTGCTTTTCTGCTTAAGTACCCCAGGCGGAAGTCTTGGATTACAATCTGTATAGTTCACAGCTTGCATGTTGCACTTGGCTTCTTCTGCAGAATGGAGACGAGCTCTTATGCAGAGGGGAAGTGAGCAAAAGGCTATTCTTGTGATTGCTCTCTGTGGATCTTCCATGTTCTTGCCAATGAACGTTTTAAAATAAAAGACTCTCAGCACAACCAAGCACTTGCGTGCGATCTTTAGCAACGCTGCTAGCTGGTTCTATTGTAATGCCCATGCAAAGGTGTAGCTTGGCTTCCACCAGCTGAGGCAGCTCACCACTACAGGTAGATGAGGTACCTTCCTATGCAAGGTATGCTGGAAAAACATGTAAGCCAAGGTGTGTAAAATATGACTGGTTTCTGGCACAAAATATGCACACAACACTGTCTTCAGTGTTCAAAGGTGATGGGTGCGCTGTGTGTGGTTGTAAGTGTAAGGATGGGAAATACTGTTGTTGTAGGCTGTGGATTTGTCTACCCTTTTTTAAGAGGTACCAGGAGTCTTTCACACATCATGAGAATTGCTTTGGAGCAGTGGAGGTAACACCCTTCAGCCTTATTCTAAAATACTTGATGGCAATAATATGTAGCCCATTTTTCTTTCAGGAACAGCTAAGCCTTCCTGGAAGCAGCCACTGTACTTCCTATGTGAGTCATACACACTGAGCTGTTTAGGTCCTAGTCTACGTATTCTAGGTTCCAATGGCTAAACATTGCAACATACCGTAGTTCAATACCATTTTTCTTTGTATGGTATGTATAAATAGATTTCTGGGCAGCTGCAGTAGCTGTTCTCAACAGTAGCCCAAGTCCTCCAACACACATTTCTAAACTTAAATTGAGAAACTCTTTGCATCTTTAGCCCAAGTAGATATTGCAAATTGATCCCCAATGAGCATATACAGTAGTACCTCGGGTTAAGAACTTAATTCATTCTGGAGGTCCGTTCTTAACCTGAAACTGTTCTTAACCTGAAGCACCACTTTAGCTAATGGGGTGTCCCACTGCCGTCACAATTTCTGTTCTCATCCTGAAGCAAAGTTCTTAACCCGAGGTACTATTTCTGGGTTAGCGGAGTCTGTAACCTGAAGCGTACCCGAGGTACCACTGTATAGGATGAACATCGGACAAATTCAGCAGCTGACTTTTCATCTGAAAACATTTCAGGCCTCTTACATCATAGCTGTACAGTGAGAAAGTGTATAGCTCACATAGAACAAACAGACCAGAACCAATGATCTTAATAATAATAAATAGGTGTCTCAATCCTGATGCTTTATAGCAGCACTTGACATTGTATATGCTTCTTGCAAGACAACTGCTTGAGATTAGTATGTCTGCTATGGATGGTGATTAGTTTTGGTAAAGAAAGTAGGCCTGATTCACAGTCCTTCGTACAGAGAAGCTGATTGTAAAACTACTTCCCCTGTTGCTACCAGTGCTATTCACCTGTTGAAGGCTAGAAAGGGTACCCAAATTGATAGGAGGACATACATGAGAACCTAGATTATTTAATTTCCTTGGGATTCTCCCGACCTCCAGGTAGCTCTACAAACTACAGAGTTTGCTCTCTTCCTCCTATGAGATGCTTTTGACTAATAAAGTCTTTTCTAGTTCTGTCCCATTAAAACTTGAGAGCAGGTGCAGAGGCACGGCAGAAAGTACACCAAACATCAGCCAACACAATACGAGTCACAGAGCTAACTATTGCTTTGGTTTAAATCAAGCTTTTTAGGTACCTATATACCACTGCAGCTGTGCTTCAATCCAATGTTTCAAGAGTAGAAAAATCTGCATTAGCAACCCGTGACCATATTGCCAACTGCAGCATCTCAAGCCAATCTGAAGAGCATTCAAATGGGGGGGGGGGAGGGGGGAGGAGCTGAGAAGGACGCACCTACACTGCTTTTGGTTTAGGAACATGACACTTGTGGGTACCATAGCACCCTCAGACATCTTCCTTTGTCTCTCCCATTAAAAAAAAAAAAAGAACTGTTTTTGGTTTGGGGGAATTGACTAAAAAATAATACTGTGTGTTTTGAGTTGTATGAAGCCATTTTGCCTTGAAGGGCTGGGGAACAAGTAGTCTCCCTGCTACATAAAATATAACTATGGCAGACTATTGTGACTGCTGCCTTCAAAGATCCCAATCTCTTTCCTGTTTTTGGCTACCAAAATCCTTTAAGGGGACAGCATAACATTTAAAACATCTAATGTAGGCACACTCCAAAATCTTCCCAACAGATGCAGAGCTTGAAGTCATAATTTACTGTCATGTCTAAACCAGGCAAACTATGGTTTGCTTGCAAACCAAGATGACAAATCAGTCTGAACTAGGATTGTGGGCAAACTATAGTTTTCTTGCCTTGGCTATAACGCCAAGCTATGGCTTTTTATTTAACAGTGAATGGACTGGGGTGGGGGGGTCATGTAAGACAGAGTTTGTTCACATAGCCCCCGTGATTTGGCATTACATCTGAACTGATCTAGAATGAGGCAGATCACATACACTGACAGTTCTAATAAAAAAATTCCTTCCAGTAGCACCTTAAAGACCAACTAAGTTAGTTCTTGGTATGAGCTTTGGTATGAGCTTGGTATGAGCTTAGTTCTTGGTCTTTAAGGTGCTACTGGAAGGAAATTTTTTTATTTTGACTATGGCAGACCAACACGGCTACCTATCTGTAACTGACAGTTCTGTTACCCAGAAGTGAGTTATCTAATTTATGCCATCTGTACTAAACTCAGAAAAACTTGGGCAAACTCAGCTCAGGTTCTGTTCCTTTGAAGGTGTTCCTCAATTGCTTATAAACATGTCTTACCCTAAGTATCACCCCACTGTATTTCATTTCTCCCATTCATACATACACACACATAATTTCCTTGTTTTATTTTGTTTAAAATCTGTCATGTTAAATACTTTAATTACAAGTTCTGTGCGGCGAACAAGAGTAATAAACCCTGCAGGCACTAGCAACCCTCTCACTCAACAATATATGTGCACGCTATTGTACTAAGGATATGTCCCCATGAACCAGCAAGCCTTAGGCTAGGATACATGCCACACAAGACAACCTAGTCCCAACCTACATTACCATACCATTGCAGTCACGAAGTTGATAAAACCATTCAATGAGGATTAGATGGAACGTAGGACAGCCACCGAAGGTTGCCATCTCCCCCTAATCCCCAGCAGCCAGTCAACTTGAACTGGACCTGACAGCGAGATGGGACACCCATTCTGCCCTACCAGAGGCTTAGAACGAAAGAAACAACTTCCAAGTGGGAGAGGGAGAGAGCTGCTACTGCCACTTCCTTGCTTGGGAAGGGATGAGGCAGAGGAAGGTCCCTGAAAACAATCCTTAGAACTGCCCCTCACTACTAGGAGAGGATCTAGATAATGGCTGGGGAGGCAGTAACCCCTGCGAGTGCCTCATCCCGTTAAGGTCAAAAAACCCACAAGGTGGCTGGAGTGCAGATTTACTCTCTGTTACTGGAGGCATGTAAGATCAGGCACAGCAACTGAATCGCCCTAGAGGGCCTCAGGCTAGCTTCGCTGTTCCAAAGATCTAGAGCCTTCAAGTGGAGCAGAGACCAGCCTTTCCCCTCCAACAGCTGCCGCCATGATACTGAATTAAAGCTGAGTTTCTGTGCAAGAGCTGCTCAGGAGGGAAGCTCTAGCTAAACAGCAGGCAGCTTCTGTTCCCATAAGATCGAGAGGGAGAGAGAGAGATGAGGCTATGTCTGTTTGGAGCAAGAAGAGGGGAAATGGTAGGTTACATCTGAACAGGTAATGACACCTGCTTGTCTGCCCTGGGAAGAAAATGAACCATCTTTGGAAGAGGCAGGAAAGGTGGGTGGCACACTACCCTCGGGGGTTCCTTTCAAAGCACCTCCTGCCACTAGGGGAAGGAGATGACTGGAATGAAGCCCTGCTGATTCCTGAATGTCCTCTGTTCCATCTGCTGCTGCTGCTGCTGCGTCCTTGCTCTACTGGATGGGGCAGGTGGGGGCTGCTGTTCTTTACAGGTCAAGCAGCAGCACACGAGGATCTTCCACCACAGCCTTGATCTTGCGCAGGAAAGTCACCGCCTCTCTGCCATCAATCAACCGGTGGTCGTACGTCAGGGCCACATACATCATTGGGCGCACCTCAACCTAAGGAAGAAAAAAGAGACTGTTAAGCTGAACATTTTCTTTTGTAATCAACTTGGCGCTGTACCGCAAAGCCTAAGCAAGTTACATTTCAAGTTACATGCGCCCTGCATAACTAAGAAAGTGAAACCTGTTTGGGATACCCCCAAGCTGGAGTTTTCTTATGTCTTAATAATTTGACACAAACTCTTCAAACCTTTCCCCCACACATTCACCCTCTAATTCGAACCCAGAATACTCCCCTATCTTCTCAGAATAATTTTACAGCGGTCAAAACTTCCAGTTGGTCCTTTTCTGCTGCACTTGCCAGGGCTCCTAGTTCAGCCTGATCCACTTCCTTCTCCTCCATCATCAGACTGGACAGTTGATCAGAGTGTGGTGTTGATAATGCCAAGGCTGCAGGTTTAATCCCTGTATGGGGCAGCAGCATATTCCTGCAATGCAGGGAGGTGGACTAGATGACCCCCAGGGTCACTTCCAACTCCACAATTTTATGGTTCTATTTTACTAGACGGAAGGTCCCGTTTAAACATTACTCTAGCCATCTGGAAGATGCTGCCTGAAGCAGCATCTCCACCCCATCATTCAGCCTAGACAATGAGGTCCTGCTCCGAGGGTCTTCTGGCATTTCCCTCATTGTGTAACATTTAAGTTACACAGAAGCTAGCAGAGGGCCTTCTCGGTAGTGGCGCCCGCCCTGTGGAACACCCAGCCATCAATGTCAAGGGACAGAAGCAACTATATGACACTGAAGGCAGGCCTGTATAGGCAAGTTTTTAATATCTGATGTTATATTGGGTTTTGATATTTTTCTGGAAGCCCCCAGAATGGCTGAGGCAACCCAGTCAGGTGGGCGGCATAATAAAATAACAATAAGAATAACAATAACAATAACAATAACAATAATAATAATAATATTATATTGACTTATCTACCTAGCCTGGTCATTTACATGTCATCTCAACTGTGCAGGAGCCAGTTACAGAAAAGTGGCTTGCCAGCGGCTAAGGTAACGTTTAAAAGCCCCATTAAGCCCCTTAACCTTCCATACAGTACATACCTTGCCTCCAACAGCAACAGGCCTTTCAAAGATGCCATGCATGCCCAAGATAGCAGACTGAGGGGGGTTGATGATGGGCGTCCCAAACAGGGATCCAAATACACCGCCGTTACTGATGGTGAATGTACCGCCATCCATATCCTCAATGGCAAGCTCATTCTTGCGGGCCTGAAGGGGGGGGGGGAGAGAAATACTCAGTATCACTAGCATGTGAACACCTCAGAAAGCTCCCCACACTAAGCAAAGGCAAGACGTTATCTGAGAATCCCCAATGACTAGTGAAAATATTGAGGTTACAGGGGGAGTCCTTTGAAGTTCATATAAATATCTTCAAGGTTGAGGGTGCTATCAAATTCAGATTGATCAAAGCACAAGACAGAGAGCAATAGCTAGATTTTTGCTGGGGTAGCTTAAGACTAACAGAATGTACCTTTTTCGACACATGGCAATTCTAAGAAGGATAAGAATAAATTGAGTTGTTCCTATTTTGCCACAGCAATGTCCAACATATTATTTATGGGTGTAAAAAAAAAAAAGGAATACAGGTACACTTGGTTCCAATACAATGGAAGGGACTATCATCACTGTGCCACCATATAAAGTGCTATGTCTTTAAGGCACAGCAGAATGAGTTTCGGTCTCCCCCCACAATATGCTTCCTTGAGAACACCCTCCCCATTACTGTTGACAAACTTGAATCCAGTCTGTTTCATGTTATTTGCAAATTTACCATAAACAATATGTTTTTTTCTTGAACTGCAACCAGATATGGAGATGGCTACTAGTTTAGATCACTTTTTTAAAAGTTAGATTTGTCTTCCAGAAAACTTGTCGATCAACATCTATTAGTCAGAACGGCCAAGTGTTTTCAGGTGATGTATCACAGAGCACTGAATGCTAGATATATATATGGACCTGGAATTTTAAGGCTTCTTGAAGTGGAGAGACTGCAGTTGGCTTTAGCTTTTTGTCAAATTACTGAACCAGAACCTTCATCCTGCCACTGTCTTAGTCACACTCCCCTTTCCCCCTTCTGATTCTCCTTAAGAAAGATGCGTGTCTGGTTTTCACCCTTGAGAACCCTTTACACTCGAAACATTACCTTTTCCCCCAGCTCATTGATTGCTCGCTCAATGTCAGCAAAGTTCATTGTTTCTACGTTTCTGATTACAGGGACCACAAGACCCTGAAAGAAACAAAGATCTCTGAGTCAAACACAACATACATAACATGACAACAAGAGCCAAATATAGAGCAAGCCATCACTGGACAGAGCTGTGTATCCAGAGGTACCATCTTCTCTAACTGATTGAGGCAGCCCAACATCTTGAGGAGCCAGGGGACGGAGCTGAACACCCTCTGAACATTGAGGGGGTGGAACTCCCTTGGCCCTTAGGAGCTGGCGCCAATGGGTGTATCTAAAACAGGATTGGGGGACTTACTTCCTCTACCCCCTCCCCAGTCAAATTTGATGACCTCTGTATCTCACTAGGCCTATGACTGATCCCCCATGCCACCCTGGAAGTTTGGACAAGAACAAGCACCCTCCCCTGCTGTAGGATTAGACAAAGCCAAGAAGCTTGCCTCTGAATTTTCATTTCTTACAGCTGAACACCAAACCAAATGATGTCCCATGCATCAGCCAGATACATGTTCCCACAATACATACCCTAGGAGTCGCCACTGCAACACTGATATCCACATATTCCCTGTACACAATCTCTTTGGTAGTATCGTCTATCACTAGATGGAGAAAGAAAAGTAGGCTATTACATACAGCAGCATCACGAGTCAAAGCTCTAATCAGGAGCAAAAATCAAGCTTTATTGATTTAGTCCATCGCTTCCTTCCATTCACTAAAAATTAGTAATGGAGGGAAGCTGATCTGCCAAGTGTAAAGGAAACACGAGGCTTCCGCCAGTCACCACCTTGCAAGGAGCAAGTGCCTTGACCTTTTCTCTTTCCTTCAAGTCCTGTGTGTTTGGAGGAATAGGCAGTCTTGTCTCATTTACACAGACGCACGGAAAAGGTAAGAAACAGCAGGAGTTGGGCATGCAATTTCTTTCCATAGACCAACTTCTGCCCAAGTGAATATCCTTTCACTATGAAAGGGTTTGTCACAACACAGTTGCTTTTCTTTGCACAAGTGCAGAGACTTCATCATAAGGTCTGATAGTACTACCTTCCACAGAGGCTTGCTCATGACACTCAGGCATCTCAGAAACACTGCCCCATTGTTCTCACCTCCATTTACAACAGGCTGCTCTTGCAAGGCAAAGGCTGCAGCTTTCACGAAGGCAGACATAAAGCCAAGTTTCATATTGTGCTTCTTCAGGAAGTTGTCCCTGTGCCGGGCTCTCATTTCCTGGATGTTACTGAAAAAGCCACCAGAAGAACATTTACTACTAGGAAAAGGAAAGTTCTTGCTTCCTGTATCTACTTAAGCACCAGATCTGCAGCACATTCCTGACTAGAGTTACTTTGTGGCTCAACCCTTATTTCAAAAGTGGCTTGCAATTTATTAATATTTTTTTAAAAAAGAAATGTTATCAGAGTTTCAACAAAGAGTTTCACTGCAGTATAGACTGGCTGATCTCTGAGAAGTATATCAGGAGTATTTTCTCTCCCTCCACAAAGTTTACAACAGCCATTACTTTACAACCATTACTAATGTTACCCTCAGGGTGTCACCAAAGCAAGCTACTGCATACTATGCTGAAATGCATATGGCTGTTCAAAGTATCCCCATGTGATGATGAGCTTTCAGGCACTTTAAAATTCCTATAGATATTTAAATTATGGGGACAACCACCACACATCTGGTCAAAGGAGGAATAAAATATTAGATTTGCCTGCTGGTTATAGGTTCTTCACTGCTGCGCTAGAGCTACAGAGTCATACAATGAAACTAAAATGTTGGGAGATTTAGAAGAAGGAACTTCTTCACAGTGCACGTAGCAAAACTATGGACTTCACACTCACGAGATGTCAGTGAGGACCTGATGGCTTTAAAAGAGGATGAGATAAAGCTAACTATGACAGCTATCTACTGCTTCCAGTAACAGAAAGCAGTATGCCTCTTAATACCAGTTCCTAGTGATCATAAAGGGGCAGAATGCTCATATCTTGTCTGAAGGCTTCCAATAGGCACATGTTTGGCCAATGAGAGTACAGAATACATCTTCCCAACACCTTGGAGAGCTCCACAAAGCCTGAGTAGACAGGTTAGTGGTCTCTTGGGTTCAGTATTGACACAGTGAAAGCAAACTTCAAAATAAGCATAATGGGAAATGAGTGGGGACCTTGTGCCTCCAGCAGGCTCCATCCATCCTGACAGAATTTGACCCTCGTTTTTGTTTATGACTATCTAAAAAGTAAACCATGTCTCCTGTTCGTTTGGCCACACTTAACAAGCACATGATTTCGGGACTATGTACGTTGCAAGATGCAATGACTCTAAAATGCCCTCAATCAGAGTACAGAAAGTAGCAGTTACCATCATTCACTTACTGGAACAGAGGCCAGCTACCCAAATTGAACAGAACAGCTTTGTCTTGACAATTCTAGGCAGGCATTGAAGTAATAGCCTTCATCTTCCCCCTCCCAGACAATATGGCTTTAGAGAGGCAGTTTTTAGCAAGCACAAGTGCCCCTTTGGGTTTAGACTGTTTGTTTTCCTTTGCCTAATCTTGTTTAGAGCTAGGATTACCGTCCAAAGACATTACCGCCTCCCAAGATACAAGGGTTTGAGGGGAGGAAGCCATCATGAGAAGCCTTTACAGCAGACACTGACACCCAGTGGGGAGGCATAAGGCCTTGGCCTAAGCCCTTGCAAGTCGGGGGACAATCAATCCAAAGCAGATTACTGACTGCAACAAGAGCCCAAGGCCAGAGTAAAGCGACACCTCCATTAGCCTCTAAAATGAGGTAAGTTGCAGCATTTCCTCTCCAATCACGATTATTTTGCCAACCTTATTATTCCAAGCACCAAATATTTACGTGTTTTGTCTTAAGAAGCAGGATAGGATTTCATAGAGCAATTTGATTTGGGCACCATTTTCCTTAATGTGCTGAAACATAAGCTTCCCCCTCCCCAAATCCATTAGTGCTCAGCCCACAAATGCACTTCATGGAACACAGTTGGTTCTCCAACTGCCAAGGAGAGATGCTAAGGCTGGGCGAGAGCTCCAGGACCTGCCTTTCGGCTGGTTGCACAGCTGAGTCCTTGCTTAGAAACAGCCTCAACTCTATACAACCAAGGAGCTGGCTAAATCCACTTCATCCCAGGACAAAACATACAAGATCAATGCACACCAATGAGCCAAAGTTCCTGTTCTTAGTGCAACACGGAAAGATCTTGGCTTACCTGCACATACTGAAGATATGGTCCTTACCTCATATCAATTTCATTGAAGGTAGTCAGCATGGCACATGTATTTTGAGCCTCTTTCAGGCGCTGAGCAATGCGTTGACGCATCCTGTTCATTTTCACCTGAAGTGGAACAAAAAGAGATATAATCAAACCTCAGATCCCGAATGCCTCCGTTTTGGAACATTTCAGCTCCCAAACGCCAAAAACCCTGAAGTAAATGCTCCGATTTCCAAACATTTTTCGGAACCCAAATGTCCGACACGGCTTCCGCTTCGGTGCAGGAAGCTCCTGCAACCAATCAGAAGCCACACCTCTGTTGTCAAACATTTCGGAAGCTGAACGGGTTTCTGGAACGGATTACGTTCAACAACCGAGGTTTGTCTGTAATGGGGGAAAGGTAGTTTTGCAAACTGACGTTGACAAGGATTCACATTGTTGACTATCACTACCAGGAATAACACAAGTAGGAAAGGCAGTGCTCATGAGCTAAAAACTTTGCTGTATTCAGCCACTGCTCACAGAATAGTACAGTGGTACCTCGGGTTAAGAACTTAATTTGTTCTGGGGGTCTGTTTTTAACCTGAAACTGTTCTTAACCTGAAGCACCACTTTAGCTAATGGGGCCTCCCGCTGCCGCCGCGCCGCCAGAGCACAATTTCTCATCCTGAAGCAAAGTTCTTAACCCGAGGTAGTATTTATGGATTAGTGGAGATCAACTAAAGGCCAGCAAGAAGTAACCTGAAGCGTATGTAACCTGAAGCGTATGTAACCCGAGGTACCACTGTACAACACAACTTGACTACTGCATCTCATGAGGCTTAGACTGGAGGTTTTTCAGGCAAAAGAATGGTCCCCACTCGGCCTCAATCACCCTCATCCACTGCCCCATAGGCGCAAGAAGTTTCCAATTACCCTTTGCTCCACTCTGGCTCCTTTGCTGACCCCGGGTTCCGCCACAGGAGCAGCTGCAGCTGGCTTTACTGCAGAAACTGAAAGAAAATGGGGGGTGGGGAGAGAAATGTGTCAAGGGACTGAGAGAAGAAGGTTTATGTCCTGGCAAGCAATGGATGAACACGAAGGCTATCTGAAGTAGAGATGAAATACGCATTTGGGAGATGATACCTAATGCATGCTAGGTAGCAAGGCGGACGTTCTTTAACACTCTCCTGTGGGCAGTTCTGCAGTCTCCAGTTCGGAATAACTCCCTGCTTATGCAGGTGGAAGGAGGTTGGTTAAGGGGGATTAGAGATGGTCTTGGTCTCACCTGGTTTAGAATCCACAGGGAGTGATGACACAGGGGGCACTGGAGGCATCGTAGTGGGAATCTGTGCTGCAGGGGCAGGTGCTGCTGCAGGAGGAGGAGGAGGAGGCGCTGCCGGTTCTGGTGCAGGGGCTGCTGCTGGTTTGGCCTTGGCAGGTGCAGCTAAACAGAAGAATTGAGAAAAGCAGTTGCACAGGCAGACAGAATCCAAGAGGTGCATTTTTTCCACAGACCATCCAAGCAGGCTCTTTCAGTATCTTTGAGAAAAGTACCCTTTTGAGTCAGGAGCCCATATTAGTATAATAAGACGACGCTCACTTGTCTCATTGGCTGCTAGCACCCAGAAAATAAACTTGTGAAATGATATAGCTATGCACAGCGGGCTCAGGAGGCAGCAAGTTCCATAGATTAGGTTCTTTTAAAAGCTGAGTTTGGAAACTAACCGAAAGTGCTGGTGGCGACCTTTAAAGCCTTAAAATGGTTTGCTACCAGGTTGCATCTGGCATTGTGTATACCCACACTAATTTGCTCGAGGCTTTGAGATTAGCAACTGAGGCCCTGTTCCCAGGTCTAACATTTACTAAGGGCTGACTGACAAGAGTCTAGAGCAGGGTTCCTCAGTGTAGTGCTTCCATGGGAACAAATGTAGTAACTGCATGAGTCACCTGTTCCCACATTCCACCCCTCCTCAAAGAACCTGCCTCTTTCTATCTATCTATCTTTCAATAAATCACAAACCCTTATATTTTTACACATCGCCCATAAAATTTTGCAGGGAATTACTGTGATTTTTTCCCCTGCCAAATTACGCAAGTCAAGTTGAATTTGGACAATTCAGTCTAGTTACAGCATTCAGATACGGATTCTTTATTTTTGCAGCAAAGCCCATCATTGTCGCAGCTGTGGCAGTGTAAGAAACAGACATGGCTGGTCCCAACTTACCTCCGGTTTTCCTGAGTTTAAACAAAGGTGTACCTCCTTCCACTTTCCCCCCATCAGGAACTAGAAGTGCTTCAATTACGCCAGCTGCCGGAGCTGGAACCTGCACAGATGTCTGCAGATAAAACACAAATGAGCTCTCCTCTAATCATCAAAAGAAAATATGTTAAGTAAATGGGACTATCCCTTGAAGAGGAATGAATGATACGTGAGTGGGATTGGCCTTTCTGCAGAAATCATGCAAAGAAACAGCATCATGGAGATATTACATCTTGGGGGTATACATATTTCACTGGAAATCAACTCTGCATTTCATCACAAGAAGGAACAGTACAGTTATTTATTTGTATCAACTGTACTGCTTGTTAAGTCCAGAGCCCCCAGAGGATGCCAGTGGTATGGCATTTACTAATAAGCCTCTCCCTCTCCAGTATAAAAACTGATTCACTCTCAATCTGAGAATGGTGGAGGACATGCAAGCTCCCAGCAGGCATAGTTGAAAACAAGCAAGTTTTTCGAGTCAAAAGCTAGAAGAGTGCCCCTTGCCCAGGTTTTGTGATCTTCTGTTGTCTTTAGCTTACCCACCTCCACTCTGGAGAGCATCAAGAAACTACCCCATAAGAGCAACATTGCTGAATCAGGCCAAAAGGCCTATCTAGTCGGGCATCCTGATTCCTACAATTGGCATTTTCTCTATTTTCCACACACCACGCATAACTGAATACATCATCTGGCGTTTCTAATTATACAAGAAAAATAGGACGTTTACCTTGTCTGTTTCAATCTCACATACCACTTCATCTTCTCCTACTGTGTCACCCACAGCTAAAAATGAAAAGAACCACCCTAAGTAAGGGAACTCTTAAAGCTCATTTTCTTAAAGCTCACATCAATGCCTCGCAGAGAGTCTCAATTCTTACATATATGCCGGAGGACTTGCAAGATCATAATAAGGGTCTGGACATTACATACCTCATAGAGGACTTACATTGACCTTTCAATCTTTAATTAGTTTGGTCAATTTTCACCTATCGAATAAGTGTGTCCAGAGCTCCTTTCACCAATGACGACTTTAGTGTATTCCCACAACAGACCAAGAAAACCATAGAAGACAAAAAAGCTGCCTCTTACCTTTCTCCCACCTGACATCTCCCTCTGTGACTGATTCTGCAAATGCTGGTGTGTTCACTGTAACAACTTCTTCCCCTGTAGAAGAAATGTATATCTGCATGTAGTAAAAGCCTTCATATTCAGTCATTTTAGATTCTGGAATGTCTATGGACAAACACCATTCTTAGAAACCTCTTATATCTAGAAACACCTCCGAGAGCATCTACACTGACCTATTCACACACAAGCCATGGTTTGTCGTCCCACAGATGATAAAACAAACCGTGGTTTTCTTCTCTGAAGTTTGATTTGTTTCCCAGCTGCTCTTGCCTTGTGTCTTTGATGAGCATTTGGGGTGAGGTGGTCAAGCAAACCATGGTTAAGGAAGGGAGCTGGGTTCACACAGCACACTAAACTTAACTGAAAGAAACCAAGGTCTGTAAGCCAATGGCTTTAGACTGTTGTTTGTTGGCAGTAAACCACAGAAGCTGCTGGGCTGGACTCACACCTAAGGCTAAGTTATAGTTTAACAAGTCGTGGTTTAGCATTACGTGGAAACCAGAACAGTGTCATCTCTCCTTTCCCCTTAAAATCTGCCTCCTCAGGTAGAATGTTCTCCCTCTTCCATAAAAGTAGAACATTGGGGTCATTTTGCAGTAGATTCAGGACATATTTATATACTTACTCTTGCCTCTCTATTATTTCCCAAACTGTTGAAACAAATCATAAGCTTCTCAGGACAAGGAACAGGCTTTTTTTTAGTTTATATTATTTTGCAGAGCATCTTTTACACAGGTGACATGCTAATAACCATGCTTCAACTGAGACACTTGGGGGGGGGGGAGCGACCAGTAAGGGACATAATATACCAGAGTCCAACCTACACTACATCAAAACCACCTGTAGTATGACAAAGAAAAAACACAATTCCAGTCTATTACTTTGTATTCCTGCATTTTGTACTCCTTAGTTTAGACTAAGAATCAGTTGAGGAACAAGGTTGGAAGGGAATGTGCAGGCAGAGAAGGCCTCCTCCCCCCAGTTGCAGTCATCTCAGGTACTTACTGCACACTGTGGTGGTTCTGAAATAACGGACAGTGAACACACGGGAGCCATTTACCCTGGAGAGCAAGAAACAAGAGATCAACTAAAGGCCAGCAAGAAGCAGTACAGATTTTGCATCTGTTGGCCTGACTTGACTGGGTTGTCAGTCAGCAGCCCTGACAATTAACATGCTCATCGGGGCAGATGACATTCTGCACAGCACCTAAGGGAGTCTATTTCGAGGCATTCAACAATCAAGGAAGATCATATTTCTGGGATTCTACCTAGCTTGTTCCCCCCTCCAGAACAAATTATGCAAAATATGCAAATATATAAATTGATTCAAATCAGGTAATTTATACAGTTCAAGAATTCTTCTACTCTTGGTGCAGAATGTGGATTACTCTGGTCTGGGATAATTTGGACACAGAGAATGCAGCTACCCCTCTCTGACAATACTGTAACTAGGAACTGGGGTTGTAGCAGCTACTCTCAATCCATGCAAATAGTCACAACATATTGACTATTTACATTTATATACAGTTGAATACTTACAAATGCTTCCTGCTATTGGCATAAGCTAACCCCTGGCATCGAGAGACACCTGTAAAGCAGAAAGCACTTCAATCAGAAATCTGTTTACATTATATCACTTATTACAGTAACGTGTACTAAGACAAATTTGTTTAATAAATGTTACAAAGGTAAAAATAGCAGCTGTCAATTATCATTGGCATGCAAAAGTCTCCACACCATTATCCTAGTCCTCAACAACTTAGTCCTTTATCTGTTTTTTTATAAAGGATTAATAGCAGCCCCAGTATCCGAAAGCTAAGTGTTGGCCAGTGAGGTGGGCAAAATTAATATCTATCAAGAAATGGAAAAGACACTAACACAAGATCTCTGAATTCATTTAATTTATTTTGTAGCATTTCCTCTACCACCACAACATCCAGAATCATTCAATTCATCTGCATCTGGGGAGAAATGTTTAGAAAAATTTGCATACCCTGTGCTCCTTCCCTTTTTTTTGATAAAGAACAAATATGTTTACAACATATGATTTCTAAAAGGAGCCATTTTTTGGGAAGTGCTCAATAAATTCCAATTAATTGCACAGCGTTCCTAAAATAATTTATACAGTGTCAGATTATGCCAGAATGGGCGATCCCAAGAGTCTTTTTTCCAGAACAATCATCATGAACAAGACTCCAAATACTTATTGGATCCATCTTAGAAATTCTCCCTGTAAAGTCATGTGGGCTAACTTATTCTGATGTGAGTTTCAATGTGTTTGGGCGCTTGGGATCATCTTATTATCTGAGCCAAAAAGTTACATCAAAATCACCTCTAAGATCTCTTGCAAGGCAACCTACAGTTCTCTAAATTATGTATTTCGAACATAATTCATACAGAACTCCTTTTGCACAAACCCCCTTAAGTGAATGGGAAATGCATCAGAGCACCTCTACTTTTTCAAACTTATCAAATTGGTGTAGGTTAAAAATACTGTCCACCTACTCATCCACCTACATATCCTGAGTATCTGGGCAGGAAACAGGAATCATTTATCTATCCTTTAATGTGGGAGCTGCCAAGGAAGGTTAAAAATGGAGTTCATTGGTGGTTATGCTGACTCTGTATTATGGTCATTTTCAAATATTCTAATTTGTACACAAATCTGTTGGTTGAGCGAGCTGGTCATTTATGCTACATAGCTTGTTTTAACATATCATAGGTAAACATGGAATTCATCTCTCTGTTTCTTTAATCTTTAACTACTTTTAAAACCACTTGTGGCTTTAAAGAAAAAAGTATGAATGTACTATAGTTTTTAACCAGGTTTTCATTAGATTTCCCTTGTCACGGTGATTATGAAACAGACAAGACACCTAATAATAATAAAAGACACCTAATAATCATCATCATCATCATCATCATCATCAACTCACCAGAGAGCGAATGTTTCCCCTGTGGACAGTTCCCCTGCTGAAGAGAAATATTATACAATCACCAATACAAAAAAATAAGTCATGAGTAACTCAAGGCAGAGTCACCTTTCCACACTATTCTACATTCCAAAGTAGAGAATAAATACACTGTTTTCAGATTCAGTAGGCTATAATGACACCTCTTCTCATCAGCAAGGTGTGACTACCATAGTTTGTCAGAGAAAGTAGCCCCAAGTTAATATCAGAACTGTGGAGCCAAAAGTGACCATGGGGTTCATCTCATCCAACCCCCTGCAACGCAGGAATCTCAACGAATGCATTACGCTTTCAAGTATTTTTCATCCACAGGAAAAAGGCATCCATAAAGTTTAATACAGGAGATCATTATTAATTTTTTGCTTGTTTGCAGTTCTCCTTTATGTTCACAAAATGCACAGCCTTCAATGCAATCCTACGCACCTACTTAGAATATGCCCCACCAACTTCAATGGGACTTATTCCCATGTAAATGTGTAGAGGGTTGCAACTTCAATGAGCAAGAGGGAAAGGTTCTCGAAACCTTGTATGTCTCTCTCTTATATAATATGATGGCTAAATATTGAGGTATGACAGCTACATATTGCAAAATGGGGTAACAGGATCAAACTCGCGATTACAGGCAATTAATATGCATAGTCTTCCCATTTGAATTCCTATGAAGCCTAATGGTTTAATTAAGGTGAGCACTGCCTCTGGCTTTTGATTTCATCTTTTGATTTCATCAGGTAAGCCTGTACAAACAATGGGATATAATGAAAAAAATGGATGATAGCCAATGCTAGTCATACAAGTAGATCCACTGAAATCTTGTCAATTGGTTTAAATGGGTCTACTCTGTGCATGACATCGCTGGATATCACCCAGTGAGTGTGATGAGGTGGAAAGCATGAGTTCAAATGCTTGTTTATCCACGAACAGCATCAATCCCATGTCAGTAAAATGGAAATCATCATAGCTTACTTCAAAAGATTGCTGAGAGGACATATACTGACTAGATAAAGCTCCCTGAGCACAGTAGCATGATTAACTGTAATGAGGCAGAAATTCCTATTCTGATGAGCTACATACCGTATTTTTCGTCCCATAGGGCGCTCCGTCCCATAGGACGCACCTAGTTTTTTGGGGGGGAAATAAAGGGAAAAAAAATCCCTTTATTTCCCCCCCAAAAGCAGGTCGGGGAAACAGA
The DNA here is from genome assembly GCF_965112155.1 of Podarcis liolepis. Lineage (NCBI taxonomy): Eukaryota > Metazoa > Chordata > Lepidosauria > Squamata > Lacertidae > Podarcis > Podarcis liolepis. The sequence continues at coordinate 31,457,585 of NC_139554.1, forward strand.
ACGAGGTCAAGGAACAGCGGGATGGCGGCGCTGCGCCTCCCTGCTGTCCCCCGAGCTTGTGGGGCTGGCCGATGTCTGCCCCGCGCGAGGGGTGCTCTGCATCAGGGCACCCCGCCCGCTGGGCGGCAGGCTGCTATCCGCAGCGTGGGGAGCCCTGCGGGGAACTCCTGCAAGGCTCCCCACGCTGCAGATGTCTACCTGGCGCGGGGGGCGCTCTGCTTCGGGGCGCCCCTCGCGCTGGGCAGCAGGCTGCTATCCGCAGCGTGGGGAGCCTTGCGGGGAACTCCTGCAAGGCTCCCCACGCTGCAGATGTCTGCCTGGCACGGGGGCGCTCTGCTTCAGGGCGCCCCTCATGCTGGGCGGCAGGCTGCTATCCGCAGCGTGGGGAGCCTTGCGGGGAACTCCTGCAAGGCTCCCCACGCTGCGGATGTCTGCCTGGCGCGGGGGGCGCTCTGCTTCAGGGCGCCCGACGCTCCGGGAAGCAGGCTGCTATCCACAGCCTAGACATCCCTGCGGGACCTCCCGCAGGGCTGCCTAGGCTGCGGATGTCTTCCTGAAGCCTGGAGAGCGAGAGGGGACGGTGCGCACCAACCCCTCTCGCTCTCCAAGCTTCAGCAAAAGCCTGCATTCGCCCCATAGGACGCACCCAGATTTCCCCTTCATTTTTGGAGGGGGAAAAGTGCGTCCTATAGGGTGAAAAATATGGTAATTTGTAAACTCATTTTCAGCTAATGATTTTAGCTTCTGGCTATTACACTGAGTTCATTTTTTTCAGTATTATCCTGATTGCACAGCACAGATTCCTAGGTTCAGAAAAGTCACAACCCAGATATATTTTACAACATGAAATATGGAACAAGCAGTGCATAGCACAAGGAGACTGAATAGTAGTGGCTACTACTCTATCCTTCTCAGTATACCCACCAGAACTCCTTGATGGGACTGGAGCTTCATATTATATGGCTTACCAGTCTCGATATAAATTTATAAAATGTAACAAAAATAAGATTGGAAGAAACCAGCCTTGCATTCATGTCACACTTGGCTGTGACAAAAACTTGTGATATATATTATATTCTACCAAATAACTTTACTCACACCAGGAGTAACAAACAGATCATTTAATATCACATCATATCATCCCAACAAATCATAGAAGAAACAAAACGAACATGACTACATTGCTATTCACACATTAAAACACTTCTTAAATGTTTGTTTGAGGGGGCGGATATGGTGACGCAAATCTAAATGGCAAGGTTCTGATCAATCTTAGATCCTGTTGTTATCCATGTAATCTTTATGCCAAACACCAAACTTCCAAGATTACATGGCATTCTGAATCAAAGGCTATGTTTACTCTATGCAACATGACAGACACATCCACCCACCCTTAGAATACACGAATTCCATACCAATGCTTGTGTGTACATATGTCAGTTCTTTTTATTTCTCACTTGAAATATCATCGTTTTAAGAGAAAAAAGTTTTCTGGCCCTAGATGAAGCAAAGTCTAGAAAGTAGTGGGTAAGATGCATACATGATTCCCAGGAACTAAACTAAATCTTTTGATGAACTCCTGGGTCTCAGGGAATATGTTTGTTCAAGGCCAAAGTAGCTAACGTAGGGAGGGAAGTGATGTTGGTGGGCAAGGCCTTCAAGGGCAGGGTAAGGGTGTTGTATACACAGCTATTCTGCTATCACAGAGTATAGTTCAGAGAATTACCGTATTTTTCGCTCTATAACACGCACCAGACCATAACACGCACGTAGTTTTTAGAGGAGGAAAACAAGAAAAAATATATTCTAAACGAAATAGTGGATATATGATTTTTGTGGTTCATGCTGTGGCCACAGACATGTGATCTGACAATGAGTTTGGAGTAGCCGAATGCAAAAATCCTGAGGATCCATGCTTTGTAACCACGGAGGAAGGAAGGAAGGGGAACCATGGATCCTCTGCTCACGACTGCAGCAGATCCCCCCCGCCACCCGCAAGCATTCGCTCCATAACACACACAGACATTTCCCCTTACTTTCTAGGAGGAAAAAAGTGAGTGTTATGGTGCAAAAAATACGGTACTCTGGTAAAGAGAAACACTATTCCTTAAAAGGGACCCGTTCCCAGGGAGGGAGAACATAGATATGGTGGGCACAATGGAAACGTGGTGGGATAGAGAGAACTAATGTGGGACACTTCTCTCTGGATAGTGACCGTGAAAGTGGAGATGCCCTAAAAACCTTAGTAGGAGAAAGCTGAACTCTGCTGAAATAGTTCAATGACTTTGGTTGTCAGCATATTTTACAATTCTTTGTGAGTACTGTTGCACTTGTGGCTGATTACAGACTTCCCATAGGAATCAGGATGACCAATGTGAAAACAGGATGATGGACTAGATGGGACTCTGTTTCGATCCAGAAGGCTGTTATGTTCTTATGCTATGATAACCTGATTATTGTGAACTAAGACCTTGTGTCTTTTCCTTCTCAGCTACCTCCTCCCCAATTTACTGCACAGCAAGTTCCTCATTTATTCTGCTACCTTGAAAGCTTTATACACTCTCTCTTTCTGAGAATGTTTTGTCCACAATTTTTTAAGACCTTCCATGTTCAGCTACTCCTTTCAGCTGTTCCTTCTAGGTGTAGGCAGCTCGCTGATACATTTTTGCTGCTCCTCTCGCCAAAAGATTCAATAGTGAGGTAGTCACTAATTCAGCACCTTCAGAGTTCTTCTCTGGAATGAAGTACTCATCTTGCAAATACGTTTCCCATACATTTCTTCTCAACTGGACATATACTGAATCCAAACTTCCCATCATTCAAATCAATAACTTTGAATTCATCTTATATTCCTGCCTTTCATTTTTACAATGCTAAATTTGTCCATTGCTTCAGTTCTTCTTTCCTTTAACCCCAACACTCAAATCTGACCTTTCAAGTTCCTTTGTTCTTCCTTATTTGACATACTGTAACTATAACAGCCTTTCTTGATCCATATCTCCATCTTTTACTCAAGTTCTCCCACTGGCCTTTTAGTTAACTGTGTTTCAAAGTCAAATGCTTTCAGTCAGACTGACTGTGCAATCCTAACTCACAGATATACTGGATAGAGGAGGTTACGATGTGGCATATTTCCCAACACTCCCTCCCTGCTGTCCAAATGAGCTGACATGAAGGACTTACTCTGGCATATCTACTTACATTAGCTGAAAGTGTTAGTTAAATTGGCAGAAGTTACACCACTGTTGAGGCCAAAAATGGGTATGTCAAGGTCAGGAAGAGGGGCAAACATTGCATCCTAATTCCCTTCAATCACTGATCCTGTATAGGGTTCAGTGTACCTACACCACCAAAATTGCAGGTGTGATTAAAATCTGCCCCATACGAGTCAATGGAAGAGCAGAAAATGATCCAGCCAAGAGCAATTATGATGCAGCTTACCGTAATTTACACTGGAAATATGCCAGTGTGCCTGCCTGGTTAGAATTGCTCCTACTTACCATGCCCCAACAGGTATTTTACTTTTTGTTATTCTTTCTCACAGAAAAAATCGCTCAGATCTATCCATCCCAAACAGAGTAATAAAGAAGAAAAGGGGAAACTGTGATGGCTGAATGTTAATTACAGTTAATTAGGATGTAACCAGATAATTGCTGCAAAACAGAGATATTGTCCCATGCCAGCTGGTGATAAGACAGTGGCACTTTATCTTGGTGGCCCGTTACCACACAGGTTAAAACTGGGGGGGGGGGGGGGCAATTATTTGCAACACCCAAAGCCACGGACGATCATTAACGAGGATCCCGTCATGCATAAACATTCCGACTAGACAAGACAAATGCGCTGTGCGGCACCGAAGCAGGTGACCCCTGGTTCCGGGCAGAGCGGAGAGGGGCATCGTTGCAGTCATCCGCGGTGCGAGGTCAACCGGGGTCACACCTGCTCAACAAACCTTCGCCGTTACCGCGTAGGCTGCTGTAGGGGGACGACACCCGCCGATACAGAGACACAAGAGACCCGCGTTATATTAGGCGTCGCCAAGCTGTCGCGCTGCGCTTCAACCTTCAGAGCCACCTTCACGCCCGACAGGATCCCCTGCCGCCCTTGGGCTCCGAGGTGCCCGACGGCCGCCGTTCAGTTCCATGCCTGACCTCGCCTCGCCCTGAAAACGGGCAGGGCCCGGAGGCAACGGGAGGCGCCCCAAGATAAGAGCCGCTCCCCGCTCGCCTCCAGCAGCCCGTTCGGAGCCTTCCGTTAGCCACGGGCAAGAGGCAGCGGGGCGAGGCGAGGCAGGGCAAGGCAGCCTTCCCCCGGGCACGACTGCGGCCTCCCCCGCCTCGCCGCCCCGCGTCCCCCCGTTGCCCTTGGTGCCCGTCAGCACCTTCGCGGCAGCCCCAGCCCACGACCTGCCGCTCCGTCTTCCCCTGCGGGAGGCGGTACCTGCCGAGCGGCGCAGAACGAGCGCCCGAGCGCCCGGTTGAGGCAGCGAGCCCGGGCCAGAGAAAGAAGCAGCATCGCGGAGGCGGCGGCAGAGGCGGCAGGAAGAGCCCCAGGGCGCACACCGGAAGCAGGCCCGGCAGAGGCCGGATGCAGCCTGGGATCGACCAACCGCGGCTCGAGAAAGGGGCAGGGCGCGACGGGCTGTACCAATCGCGGCTCCCCGAAGCACAAAGGGAGGGCGGGGTGAGGAGAAGTCGGGGAGCAGAACGGCCCTGAGAGCGAGGAGAGCGGCAGCCGGCGTAGACCCTACAAGAGTGAAGAGGAGCACGCGGCGTCCAGCTTCCGAGTCGATTGTAAAGGCCGCTTTTAGCCTCTGCCGGAGCGCAAATGAAGCAAATGGGCAACAGTAGTGGCTGTGCTTGTGCCAGCGTGCTGTTCCTCCCTCAAGCAAAACACACACTCAAAAAAGATCTTTCTAACTGTAGAATATATGTATATATAGCTCCAGGAGAACCCCTCTCCATTAAACAAGTTGTCACTCTATTTTTTCTATCTCTGTGGGCTCCAGATCTTGCCCTGCATCTTCCATTCCTGCAGTCGTGTGCGTTTCCCTCAAAAGCATTTGCAGAGGCGAGCCCTCGAACAACGAGGGCTGTGCTCTGGGAAGTGGGGCTGCAGGGGCAGAACTGGACACGAAACTTTCCTTCTTAGTTAATCACACTGGGCCAAAGCTGTCAACGGTTTCCTTTTCTTAAGGGAAATTCCCGTATTCCGAACAGGATTCCTCGCAAGAAAAGGGAAAAGTTGACAGCTATGCCCCGCACCCCCATCTGCTTCGCGGTTTGCGTGGGCGGCTGCAGAAAGGAAGGAAAGGGAGGCAAGTTTCCTGCCACGACCTTCCTTATTTTTGGATCTAAGTCACTGCTCTTTCTTTGCACACAAGCACACAAGCACACTGTAAACGCAACAGTTACTTTGCTGGATGTAAGATCCAGGATTCATCTAGTCCAGCCTCCTGTTTCCAACGGTGGGCAGCCCAATGCCTACGAGCTCATAAGCGAGACAGGATAGCACTGTCTTTCCGCCAAGGTTGGCTCAATACGTTTTGCAGCCTGATGTGAAGGACAAATCGATGCCTTGCTTCACACGCAAAGGCTTACTGGAATGGCACTGAGGACAGGACAGAACCTTTCATTTCACCTGAGACAGGAGGCTTGTTCAGGGAGCTCAGGACAGGCTTGGTGGCATCCACATTTCTGGAAGCTCAGGCGGAATGGCCGGGTGCTGCCGCCCCACACTTGCCACCTGAAGAGATTGCCCCACCCCTGCCTAGTGGCAGGCCAGCAGTGCCACTCACCTAGCCAAAGTGGCAAAGTTTATGCCCCCCCCCCCTGCAAGGCAGAGCAATACAAACCCCTGTTGGGAAGTGGTGAGGTATGAAGAAGAGCAGTGCAGGTACCGCTGTATCCGCAGCTCACCCATGCTACCTAGGGCAGAAAGTGGGGGGCAAACAAAAAGCTTTCGGGATTTTCCACACCCACCCACACATTTGGTGGGCAGAAAAGGGAACTCCATTGGTAGAGGGCAGCAGAGCTGTTTGAGACTCAGTGAAGTGAATCCTCTGCCTCATCTGCCACCTTACTGTGAATTAAGGATTTTTAAAAATCTTTTTATATCTTTTTATTATATTTAAAGCTAAGAAGGTGGTTTCAGAAATTACTGAGACTCAGCACTGATCAATTGGTCAGTCAAGTCCTCATTTGGCTGACAATACTTGAGAGTAACTTCCATTTTTTGTTTGAAAGAGCAATTATTGTTCAAATGACTCTTTGAGGTGGGATTCATTCACATACCATCAAATGTAGGTTGTGCTATTGGAGCTCTTCCACAACAAACCCATGTCCCCTAAATTTGGCTTTTTGCAATAAAGTGTAGGATAATAACTCTTGCTTGAACTAACCTCTACACAAACAAATAAGAAAGAATGCTCAATAAATAGCTGCCATCTAATCTCCCTGCAAACAAATCAAAATGAATACTGAAGAAACAGGTTGTCCGGGAGCAACCACAGTGTAAATGTTAAATCCCACATGTGAACTGCACCTGATGGTTGCATTTCTGTTTTACATATTCATAGGCTTCCTCAAGCTGGTTGGCTGCTGTTGGCCTTCCTCACAGCCCTGTGACTGGTGCTGCAGTTAGAGGGATCTTTAATGACAGCACCACTGATTCAGTGCCCTCTTTCTCAGTAAACGGGTCTGCAGATGCTGTAAAAGTACAGAGTAGCATTCCATATACCTTTGCCAGCCAAGGTAAGTGGTCAATGCTACACAATCTCCGTGTGGAGAGATGTTGTGGGGTCCCCCCCCCCAATAAGGTTTAACTTTGCAGATTTTAGATAGAAAGACTGTAGAAGCAAATTGTTTTTAAAATATCTCTGACAATACCTTTTAATCATGCTTTTTCTTTTAGAATCTCCTTTAAAAAGCTTTTCAATTGCAGTTTGAGGGTATGAAAAAGCAACTTTGATGATTTGGGTAGCGTTTGATTGCTGAGAAGGATTTAAGAAGTGTCAATACTCTGACTATTTGCAGAGATCTTAAGAAAGTTTGATGAAGTACCCAGACATTTGGGTGCGTGTCTCAGAGAAATTTGGGTCTGAATTCAGGACTGAGTCATGATGAATTTGTCAGGATTCCTCTTGAGAAAACTTTTTGAGAAAGGTTGTTTTGGAAAGGGCATCAGATTATTTCAATATCTTGAGAGAATGTCTTACTGTTCAATGTCTTCAGTGTGCAGTGAGAGGTTTGGCTGTTTGGTAAAGTACCTGTGGCAGCTGATGGAAATAGTTTCTCACAGTACAGTAGCTGTGTTTTTACATTCTTTAGAGATTTCTGGAGGAGACTATAAGGATGCAGATAGTAACTCTAGATATAACATGGTCACGACTGGTGAGCATGCTTGCATTGGCACAAATGTGGGGGTTCATTCCATAAAGGACCTACCCTGATGAACATCTGACTCCTGTAATTCAGTCAACATTGGCATATTCACTGTAGCCAAAATCGGCGTAGAAGGTGCAAAAGAGTGCCAGAAATAATGCCGTGATTAGATAGGAGGGTAGATTTCAGTTAAATGTTCAGAAATTCTTACTCATTATAAGAACAGTTTAGCAGTGCCACAGGCTAATGGGAATGTTGTAGAATCTCTTGGGGGATGCTTCTTAGAATATATGATATACCACTTTGGGGCTGGGTGTAGAATTTTCCAACTCTTCCAGCTCTATTGTTTGTTTTCTCTAGACAGACTGTAGTATTTGAACAGAGATGCAAGATGAATAAAGGAAAGAATCATTTCCGTACATATGGAAGGCTTGTGATTTTTATAAAATACTAGATAGTATATATTCTCTTCCTTTCTTTTGCTGCTCCAGATTTCTGGCCTTCAAAAGTGATTTTTAAAAAAGAAAAGTCATCACCTATTATGTTGCATTCATACGTTGTGCCTGTATTACAATCTCCTTACCTAATAATTCCTACTATTTTGTAGGATACTAACCCTGCATCTCAAAGGAGAAAGATATGAATGGGAATCCTATTGCTGATCATTATGATTACAGACCTACTTCTGGACATGCTGGTGGACAGAAAGGAGACACTTGTGTTGAAAGAGACGGTTTCTTTTCTCCTGCTTCTTACTATGCATCCATAATATCACATCTCCTCAGCCAGCCAGAACCTAACGGTGAGCTAGATCCTAGCTTTCTTCTCCCTTCCTCACAGAAAACTGAACTGCTGTTCCAAAGTGCTGGGAATGGCACATGTTCCAGGGAAGCCTCCTCCCCGAGTCCTGACTGTGGCTTGATTAACTCTAGTCAGTTCCATAATGAACACCTGCAAGCTAAGAGGGCCAGGGTGGAAAATATTATCCGGGGAATGAGCCTGACACCAAACCCTATAGTGCCTGGTATCCAAGTGGAAGGAGGTCAAAACCATTTAGAGAAAGTAAAGGGGAGCTATAGAGAGAACAAGAGAAAGCAGAGAGTTCCTCAGCAGCAAAGTCTACATGATATTTCTCTGGCAAGAGCTGGCCAAAATGGTATTCAAGTGGAAGAATGCCTCCAGCTGAAAAAACAGCTCCACATTTTGCAACAGCAGCTGAAGCAACTACAAGAGAGGTTTGTTCAGTCTCATGAGCTGAATGATTCCAGTCCAAGCCAAGGAAGCATGGAGAAGACTTTGGGTTTGCTGAAGGAGAAGTTTGGACAAAGCTTGGATAGCGGTAGTCAAGGCGTTTCAAGTGGCCATCGCAGAGATCGTTTTTGTAGAAGCATCCCCAAGACGAGAGGATCTGAATGGTCAGAGAAAGGAACTAGAACAGCAGATTCGCATAGTCTGACTTCAGAAGACAGAGCTCTTTCAGAGATATTGAAACGTGAGTTAATACAGGTGGTGACACAGGCTGTGGACTCTGTTTTGAAGCAAGTATTGCCTGAATCCCTAAACCCTCAGCCCCATCTGCCAAGTAGTCCCACAGTAACAGCCTCCTCTACTGGGAGAGAATTTACAGGTGCTGCAGGAAGTGCATCCAGCAAATGGCTTCCTAAGATTTCTTCCCATAAAAGCACCATGTCGGTAGCCACAGAAAAACCTCCAGCTTTTCCTTCTTATCCCATCCGCTCAAAAATGGAGAGAAAACCCTGCCAAGTACCACCCGTGAATTATCCCTTGGTCATGACCTCTGAAGTTCAAGGAAACAGTATTTTTGGCCAAATGCTGCTATGTGGTCAGAATAGCCCTTGGGGCAGCCCGTCTCCAAAAATGGTCCCTTCTCCAGAATGCTTAGATAGGCCATGGCGACCAATCAAACTGAAGTCATCTGTCATGAGACACCAACGATGTCCAACACCCTACAAATCTGCTGAAATTGAAAGTTTGGCCTCTCTTCCAGCTTCAGATTCAGAGTGGGCCGAAATGCAGGCTTTGATGGATGGAATGTACTTCCCTTCAACACATATATCCTTCCTATATCATCAGTATCTTGCTTCAGCTGTGAGTGGCTGTTAGTGGTAGGCAAATCTGTTCATTGCAGCTTCTCCCAGTTTCTAACTATTTTTTTCAGTTTCCATTGGGTTGTTTTTTTTATCCTCAGGAAAATTCACCAGCCTTCCAATGCATATTACTTCTAACTATAATGCACTTTTTTTGTTTCCCCCCACTAATACTGGCACCATCCTTACTGAGATTCAGACATCCAGTCAAAAGTATTTTATTTCAGGAGAGAAAGCAGCATCAGAGGCATTGCAGCAGGGGAAAACGGGTTATGCACTCATCACCCCACTCCAAAATACATCCTCCAAAAACAGTTTCTAACCAAATGACCCCAATGAGATTTTTGTTTTTCATACACTTGACTGTAGCATTTCATATCACATTGAGCTAGCACATTTGAACAGCAAATAACGTATTTTGACATTCTGTAACCAGAATCTTACAGGTTTCCCTCATTACATGAAGAAGCAGGACAACTCTGCTACTTTATGTTCAGGATAAATTTATAGAACTTAATAAGAAGTAAGTAAAAGTTTATCTCATTCATCAAATGGCTCTGCCCTTGCAGGAATGGAGCAATAGAAACATTAACACATGAGGGTTTTTGTATGTAACTTTTATAGAGGTGACCAAAATAGATTATTTACTCCCACCCTGCTAAAATACCCAGGAAGGACCTAGTTATTGGCTGACGCGAGCAAAATAATAGCAGAAATACTTGTTAGATTTCTCTTTTCTGCTGCAAAGGCCCATAAAGAGATTTTGTTAATTTAATTGTATCTTGGATTGTTTATGTCCTTAGTTTATATGTAAGTACCATATATTTCAACTTGGTACCATATATTAGCAACAGCAATGTAACAATAGGCTAGGCTAAAAAAACAGACTTTGCAGCTCATCTAGCTCTGCCTAGTCCTCCTTAGTAAAGGCACTGTCTCTCTTAAACATTCCCTGTCAAATTAGCCCATAAAAGCCTGACCTCACTATCTGAACTATTCAAGATTCAACATTATGTTAAGGGCTCTCATCATGCCCAAACATTTAGAGAGCTATCACACCTTTAAGAGCTGTGCAGAAGGAAAAATTATCTCAGGTGAAGCTTCCCTCACCTTGCAAGTAAAGACACACCTAAACAAATTCTGCCTTCCTTTTAGGATTGGTTCTTTTAGAATCTGGATCTGGGAAGCTTAACTGCACTTCATGTGCCTATGGAACAAGAGAGATTTCCAGAAAAATAAATGCAAGTCAAACAAGTGACTGGTACAATGCAGGATCTCACCCTAGGTCAGATACTACTCCTGATGAATAACTCCTGACCTAGGGTGAGATCCTGCATTTTAATAGCTTTGATTGTTGAGAAAACTAACAGGGAGGATAGAACCTGCACTCAATAACTTGACTGCTCAGCTTCCTCCCCTTCCTCTTGCTGTGAAGTTGATTCCTGCACGCTACAATTAATAGACATGGAATCACTGCCATATACCGTAATGACAACAAGAAACAGCATTTGGCAGCAATAGCTCTGCATCAGGAGTTGGCAGCCCTTAAACATTGTTCAGCAATTGTTTAGCAAGGTAGAGTGTTACACAGCCCCAACTAATGTTAGCTAGGGGGACTGGGAACAGCAAGCAACTTTTTCCTTGACTCCGAATTACATCCAGGAAGCTTTAACCCCTGGCCATCTGAAAAAGGCTAAGCTGATGTTCTTCTTCTCTCGCTATCCCACATCTTCTCTGCTGAAAACCTACTTCCTAGACGTCCAGGTAAAAGTATTCAGCTTTTTGTATGCCAAAGTTAATGTATAAATATGTGCAGATGTTAATTTATTACAGACCAGGCTTTGTTCCAAGAAACTGAAAGAGGAAGAAAGGTATTGCAGGAAAGAAGTACTAGCTATCAAATGTGCATACCAGTGTGTACAAAATAATTGTAACTGAGGGGTGGGTGAGGGGTTGTTTGTTTGTTGTTTTAGTATGTATTTGTGTTTTTATATTGTATTTTTATGTTGTGAAGCAGCCCGAGATCTACAAATGAAGGGCTGTATACAAATTTAATAATTACAAAATAAATAATAATTTTAGACTGTACCACTCCTGCCTGTCTGCCTAGTCTCCAGCCTCTCATTTGGATAAAATGTTTCATTCTGGAGTTTGCTTGTTTATTGGTGAGCTATATTAGGTTCAACTTTGATGGAGAAAGATGGAATGTAAATAATTAAAATAATACATTGGATTGGATCAGTACATCCTCCGTAAGGTTGTGAGTGTCAGGTTGGAATCAGAGCATACCACAAGACAGTTCAGAATTTCCCTGACTTTTCTCATGAGTGAAGCGCAAGGCCTCTTTGGAGATCAGTGGTGGAGCGTTGGTGGTCCCTAGTGACAGTTTACAGAGCAGCAACATTATTATGCTTATTCACAATGGATGGCGGGGGAGGGGAGGAATGGATGGCCCATTGGTGCTATAGACTGATAGAGGCATTGTTTTCCACAAGAAGTTGAAGGAGGAATTAAAACAGAGGTTTGACCTGGTGTTTGATATAATGCATATATTCCTGGTAAAAAATCTGGCAGTGCTTATCTTTGTGGGCAAGACCTACTAATATGTTTGCTTGAAAGTATGTATTGAAGGGACGCGGGTGGCGCTGCGGGTTAAACCACAGAGCCTAGGACTTGCTGATCAGAAGCTCGGCTGTTTGAATCCCCACGATGGGGTGAGCTCCTGTTGCTCGGTCCCTGCTCCTGCCAACCTAGCAGTTCGAAACCATATCAAAAGTGCAAGTAGATAAATAGGTACCACTCCCGTGGGAAGGTAAACAGCATTTCTGTGCACTGCTCTGATTTGCCAGAAGCGGCTTAGTCCTGCTGGCCAGATGACCCGGAAGCTGTACACCAGCTCCCTTGGCCAATAAGGTGAGATGAGCACAGCAACCCCAGAGTCGGCCACGACTGGACCTAATGGTCAGGGGTCCGTTTACCTTTACCTATGTATTGATTAGCAAAGGACATGTTTTTCCCTGCAATTATTCTTTTAGTTCCAGGGTGGTTAACATGGGCCTCTCCAGGTATTGTTGAACTCCAACCTCAGCCAGCATGTCAGGGATGGTGGGAGATGTAGCGTAGAAAAATCTAGAGGATCACATCAGCCACACAATCTGTCTGGGAGCTTCTTCCCATTGCCCCTTTCTTTGAAAGTGACTTCTGCTCCAAAATAAAGGGGCAAGGCGGAACCTGCTAATTAAGAAGACAAGCGTCTGCATTAGGAGAGTCATATGCCCATGACTCACTGTTTCTGCTCATGTGTTCATGCTCCTTCACCCATGGGTGTTTTCAATGTTATGCCTCCAAAATGTGTCTCAATATTTCCCATCCACACAGGTGGGAGGTGCTTGTTAGGATGTACATATCCAAGAATACCATGTTACATGCTCTTTCCATAGTTCACCCGCTGCATCACCTCCCAGCTCATCAAGTGGTTTAGCAACTTCCGTGAATTTTATTACATCCAGATGGAAAAGTTTGCCAGGCAAGCCGTCTTGGAGGACGTCACAGATCCCAGTGACCTCACTGTTACCAGGGACTCTGAGCTCTTCCGGATCCTCAATGTGCACTACAACAAAGGGAATGATTTTGAGGTGAGGTTACACTTGCTACATAGTTTTATTTTGCCTGTTGTGGCATTTTTCTGAGAAAATGCCCTTTTTACCAGAACTAAATAACTCCCTAAAACATAAGGACATAAACAGTGAAACAGAACACTTTAGGCTGTGCAGAAATGTAGTCTTTGAAGCACACTGGGGTTGTTGTTTTTCACAATATGCTTTTGTACATTGCAGGTGGCAATTGTACATGCCTTCGTACAATAATGTCATCTAAAGTGGCAGTGTGTACATCTGTCTGTACACACAGATCAACATGTTTTTTCCAAACTAGTGCACAACAATGTTATTTATTCCCCTCTCTTCAATTAGTGTTTTAATATAAGTAAGCAAGCAAGCAAACAAACAAACCTTTTTTGCAGGACATTCAGGGCATTCACTTTGATGAAGATCAGTCCACCCTAAGCAGATGTCAAATTGACCAGTGGCTGCTTCATAGTCCTAACTTTCTTCTTCTCTGTCTGTAGGTTCCTGATGGTTTCCTGGGTGTTGCAAGTCTAACCCTTCAGGAGTTCTTTAGTGCTGTCCGGGCAGGGAAGGACTCGGACCCGTCCTGGAAAAAGCCGATTTACAAAATAATTTCCAAACTAGATAGTGGAATACCAGATGCATTTAAATCCTCCACTTGCCCCAAAGAGCTGAACCAAGGTTAATGCGCAGTTATTATGGCAACTGATACATGTGACTATAAAACAAAGCTATCACTTGAGGAAGAGGCTGGCCAATGTCAACATCAAATCTCCACAACATACCAATGTAATGATTGAGACTGGACTTTGTAAAGAGCGCATAGTACCATCAATAGGCTGATTATTTTATGGAGTAAAGTATACGAAAGGCACTATTCTGGGGTGGGGAACCTCCCCCTTTCCATCTGCTGGTATTCCTAAATGGCCACTATGTCCATTGTCAGTTCTACATACTGTGTTACTCTCATTATGTCCGTGTTCGCTGGGGCTGATGGAAGCCGTAGTCCAAAACATCTGGACCATGCTAGGCTGATGAAGGGTGACCTACAATTTGATCCAGGGTTCACTAACCTGGAGCCCGCCAGGTTTTTATTTATCATATTTATACACGACTGTTCTGCCAAGGGACCCAACTTCTGCTGGCTCCAGCCAGCATGGTCAGTAAGAAGGGATGCTGGAAGCTGTAGCCAAGCAATGTCTGGATGTCACAGGTTAGTTCACCTTGCCAACCCCCCTACACAAAAAGCTAAGCTTTCCACAAGCCCAACTGTATCCTCTTATGTTTGCTATTTGACTAATCTCAATCCCCCATTTTGCAGAAGCTCCAAACCCAAAACTGTGTGCCTGTAAATAAACTTTCGTAAAAGCTTCTGTAAACCTTCACAAGAACTTCAGTTTTGCCTGTGAGCAGCCCACAGCCTTATGCGTGTTTACTCAGAGGTAAGTTCCATTGTATTCAATGGAGCTTTGCTCTTATTAAGTATCGATAGGACTGCAACCCTTAAGTAACTTAGCACTGCTTTTCTTATATTCGAATGTAGCTTGTTATTAGTCCCGTCTGTGTATTTCTAATGTGCCCCTTGGTGTTGTCAGGCGGAATAATTTTGAGCACTCTTCCTCAGATTCTCTGGAAGTTGCAGTAAACATACTTTAAGCCCATTAGAAGTATCCGGTTCGATCCCTTAGGTTTCGCTGACATTATATACTGTAGTTTCAGTTTAGCATTCCTAAATTGTATGGATTTGGTGCCCAGTTTATCATAAAATAAACAGGATGAGCAGGATGTTATTATGAAGAAGCAAGAGGTTGTCTGAGATGTTGTGAAATTAGGGACAAATAAAAAGGAATAAAATGCACAAAATGCACTAACCTTGCACTCAGTTATTAAATCTGATGCTTAAGCATTCCACATTCCAGTGATAGGTCCTTCTATCATTAAAACAGTCGGCAAAGTTTAGCCAGTACGTTGTGGCCTGCCGGAGTTCTTCTTTCTCCCATGTTCTAGCCAGACATGTGTTTATACATTCTTCTGGCTTCCGTCCAGAGAGGCTGAGGCAATCCAGTAAAATGGGTTGCATATAAATAATAAAATTATTAATATAGACACTTTTAGCAATTTGTTTCCCTTAATCCCCAGTTATATGGATAACCTGGTCAAGTGGAAACAGACTGAGATGTGCTCAGTGAAGCTGTATTCACTGTTTCCTTCAGTTGGTTAGCTATGTCTGAAAGAATTTACAAACATGTAAAGTAAAAAGGGTAGTTTTCTGCTACCTTTTGAGGGAAATATATACAGAAAGGCAAAAATGGCTACTCTCTTCCCTCTGCATAGACAACATATTGTTACTTCCTTCCCACTTCTCTGTGTAGAAGGCGATTGAGACATTAACCCAGGATTGGTTTCCTTTGGAAAAAGAGACCACTGGAGGCTTAGGGCATTTTGTTCATATTTGAGTTTATTTACAAATACACAAAGTAAGCACAGGTGGTCGTGGAGGGAAACAGCGCAACACCCGCCTTCCACTTTTAGCACAGCTTGTTTCCCTCGAACTTTCCTTCGGCTATGAGCGGCGAGCGCGGCGCTGCGGAGCCCACCGCGAACTCTGGGCAGGAGGCGGCGGGGAAGAGAGGCGGAGGGGCGGAGTTTGCTAGCTGCATGCAGATGAGGCACCGCCGCGGAGCATTGTGGGGGATCACGAACCGGGGGGCGAGGCGAGCACGGAGAGATCGGGGCTCCGTTAGACTGGGCCGGTAGATGATGCACGACTGCGGGCGAGCGTAGGGAAAACGAGGACAGAACCCTGGTGCGGGGCTTGGTATGCTCGCTGTGCTTTAAAGAGGTGCGGGAGGAGGGCGGCCCGGGTCCTGTCGAAGCAGAAAGCATACTTACCTGGCAGGGGAGACACCTTGATCATGAAGGAGGTTTTCCCAGGGTGAGGCTCATCCATTGCACTGCGGGTGTGCTGACCCCTGCGATTTCCCCAAATGCGGGAAACTCGACTGCATAATTTGTGGTAGTGGGGGACTGCGTTCGCGCTTTCCCCTGATTTGTGGTGTACAAAGAACAGAATTAATGCCATTACTAAGCTTCTGACTTCTGTTTTGCTCAACTTTTCGGTTGCTTGTTTGTGTGGAGAGCATTCAGAAAAACGGCGTTTAGTCAGCAGGAAAAACTTGTGTAATGAATGCGAGTTGCTAGGAATCACAAAAGGGAAAAGGGCTTCCCGCAAGAGAGACACCAGGTTGGCTGCTGTGAGAAGAACGTTGCCCCTAGTGGGTCTTGGGTCTCAACTGGAAGGGCTTTTTATCTTACATTGTAATAGTAACATGCCTGTTTTCCACAGGCCGCCATACGAAGTTGTCCGGCCTTCATATATATGAATGTATTTTATATATATATATATATAGTGCCTAGGGAACAACTTGCACCTTAATTATCAGCAAGGCAAAGGAGATGGTGGTGTACTTTCGGAGGAAGAGAGGAGAACTAGCCCCGCTGTACATGGGGAGGGCTGTGTGGAGAGAGTCTCTTCCTTTAAATTCCTAGGAGTTTATCTCAGTGAAGACCTTACTTGGAAAATAAATACACTCAGGTGGTTAAGAAAGCCCAACAGAGATTCCATCTCCTCAGAGTATTACAAAATAACGATGTCAATCAACATTTGATGATCATCTTCTACCGGTCAACAATAGAAAGTGTCCTTTCCTACTGCATCACAGTGTGGCACGCTGATTTGACACCAACTGATAGGAAGTGCCTACAGGGGGTGGTGAACACAGCACAAGATATTATGGGCTGTCCCGTGAATCCGCTGGATGAAATAGCGGAAGAACGTTGCCTCAGGAGAGTGAGGAAAATTCTCAGGGATGATTCACACCCTGGCCGGCACTTTCTTGATCTCCTGGCCTCAGGCAGAAGATACAGAAGCATGATTAGTCGCACCAACAGGGTAAAGAACAGCTTCTATCCGTGGGCTGTTAGGCTGCTGAATGAAAAGATAACAACAGGGCAACTGACTTTCGGGTTTGGTGAGTGTGCGTCAGTAAACGAGGGGAATTAAGGCTAAGAGAGCTGAGTGGGGGGTGCTCGTGTAATCTCACTGTATACAAGTTGTACAAGTGACAATAAAGTCTTTCAAATATGTGCTTCTCCGGAGACAACGGCTTTCCAGCAGCGCTATCCTACGGCGTTCATGGAACCAGCAAGAGTGCAGAGGAACTACTGTAGACGTTCAGTATTGTTCAGCTAAAAGAGGTTTATTTTCCATGTTGCTGTCACTTCCAGATTATTTATTCTTAGTGGGTTTTCACCGTTTCCCCACGACCCGGGGGTTTCTTTTTAATCCTGAGGCAACCGGTCATGTTCGTGTGGCTTGTCTTCTCTGCCACTCTTCTGCCTCTGTTTTGTCCAGTAGGTTCTCGTGAGAGTGGCTCTAATTGCTTTCTCTGTGATATTTTGTTAACTATAATAAGTTTTAGGTTTTTAAAATTTGTCCTGAGCAAACTCAGTAACTGAGGGGAGGGCATGGGAGGAGCAGAGAGGAAAAGAGGCCGGAAAAATGGGCTGGGAATGTGAGCAAATACTGAAATCTATTTCTCCCGCCCTGTCTCCCGGGCAGTGGAGCCAAAGCGTGCCTGGTCATCGCCCTTGCAAGCCGGGTGCTCGGCAGCGCGAGGACGACATGGCGAACTAATAAACGCTGCCTTAATCGAACTTCTCTTCATCCTCCGCCGGCGCCCTAAAAACACAGTGGCGACCGCGGGGAGTCAGCAGCTCCACCCCCTCTTTGGCCGGAACGCGGCTTGGCAGGGAAGAGCGCGAGGAGGGGCGGAGTTTGGGAGCTGCATGCAGATGAGGCACCGCCGCGGAGCATTGTGGGGGATCACAAACCGGGGCGCGAGGCGAGCACGGAGAGATCGGGGCTCCGTTAGACTGGTCCGGGAGATGATGCACGACTGCGGGCGAGCGTAGGGAAAGCGAGGACAGAACCCTCGTGCGGGGCTTGGTACGCTCGCTGTGCTTTAAAGAGGTGCGGGAGGAGGGCGGCCCGGGTCCTGTCGAAGCAGAAAGCATACTTACCTGGCAGGGGAGACACCTTGATCATGAAGGAGGTTTTCCCAGGGTGAGGCTCATCCATTGCACTGCGGGTGTGCTGACCCCTGCGATTTCCCCAAATGCGGGAAACTCGACTGCATAATTTGTGGTAGTGGGGGACTGCGTTCGCGCTTTCCCCTGACAATTCATGTGCAAAAAACAGGAAAGGGAATGCTTACTGTTAGGTTAAAGCTGGGTTGTTTTCTGCTAGTTTTTATTTTAACGCAGGAAGTGTGTAAGTGGGAAAATATCACGACCGCAATGAACAAGATGCAAGAGCTGTCATGGGTTCTTCTCTGTAAAAAAATTTTTTTTAACATAATGTGAGTTAAAGGTAAAGGGACCCCTGACCATTAAGTCCAGTCGCACCTAATAAAGGATTTTAGGTATACTAAAAAACAGACTAGGGCTGAGCGATACCTGGTTTTCAGCGTCATAACATCAGTTAACATTCCGATATATCACAATGTCTGAAATTGGGGATCAGGCATGAGGATGTCTATTGCAATTGGCTGCCTTGCTCTCTCCCATGAGGAGCGATAGAATGCTGTGTATTGCTAGGTTAGAATCGTCTTCCCGCAAAACCGATTTTGGCCAATATATTAAGAAACAGCACAGCGCTAAAACAGATTTAAAAAAACTATTACCATGCTAGAGACAGTCCGCGGTTAAATAAAAGCACATGATAACCAGCATTTTCTTTTCTATTTTTTTGCACATGAATTGTCAGGGGAAAGCGCGAACGCAGTCCCCCACTACCACAAATTATGCAGTCGAGTTTCCCGCATTTGGGGAAATCGCAGGGGTCAGCACACCCGCAGTGCAATGGATGAGCCTCACCCTGGGAAAACCTCCTTCATGATCAAGGTGTCTCCCCTGCCAGGTAAGTATGCTTTCTGTTTCGACAGGACCCGGGCCGCCCTCCTCCCGCACCTCTTTAAAGCACAGCGAGCATACCAAGCCCCGCACGAGGGTTCTGTCCTCGCTTTCCCTACGCTCGCCCGCAGTCGTGCATCATCTCCCGGACCAGTCTAACGGAGTCCCGATCTCTCCGTGCTCGCCTCGCGCCCCGGTTCGTGATCCCCCACAATGCTCCGCGGCCGTGCCTCATCTGCATGCAGCTCCCAAACTCCGCCCCTCCTCGCCGCCGCCTGCTGCCCGGAGTTCGAGGTTCGGGAACGCAAGCGGCGGCGGGTGGCCCGGGTGTAGTAGGCGGTGCTAAAAGGAAAGAGCAGGATACGGGGGCGGGGGGGGGCATGAGTGTGTGAATCCTCGGTGGGAACAGTGCTGGCGTCAGGCTATTTTGCGCCCTTGACAAGTCTAATTACTTGCCCGCTGAAATAGAAATTGCTCACATCGGTTTTATAAAGCAGCCCTGTTTAGGGATTTTTAAAATGTTTTATCTTTTATCGTGTTTTTAATATTCTGTTGTTGTTGTTGCTGCTGCTGTTGTTGTTAAAAAGCGATTGTCTTGCAAAAAAAATTAAAAACACAAAACTTGAAACTGCTCATTTTATTTTAAATTGGAAGCGTAAGTGATACAACTACCTACTGTATTATTGTCTTTCTCAAATGCAAAAGAAAGTGTTTCAGTGCACAACTAATTGTATAAAACTGCGCCCCTCAAAGGTCAGTCCTGAGTCCCTTTGAGGTCTGCACCCCCTAGGCAACTAACTGCCTGGTTGGCTTAATGATAGCAACAGCCCTGGGCAGAAAGCCTCTGAAACCTGCAATGGCACCAGGCTGTCTTATGTGTCTTCCTTTTCCCACTCTGAGCCCAGTGGATGGTGTCACGGAGAAGAGTCTGCTGCCAGACTAGTTGGCATTTCAAAATGACTTTTTCCTTCAAAGGGGGAAGACGGAGTCACAGGGGTTGAGTATTCGCCATACACATTTAAAGTGTGTTTCCCCCTCAAAGGATTCTGGGAACTCAGGTACCTATTGTCAAACTTAGAAAAAACACCAATACCCAGAATTCTCTGCAGGATAAAATGTGCTTTAAAAGTACCGGTATGTGTACACAGTTGGGTTCCTTGTGTAACCATTGTGTGCTAATCTTTACCCACAACCATCTGATTTGAATTCAGTATTGCTCAGGCCTCACTTAAACTTTGTCTGGGTCTGTCCTAACCCTCTTTTTAAGATTCCCTTTATATTCCTTTGTATGCCAACAACAAAAGGAGGAAGTGTTGGAACAGAGAAAAGGTAGTTGGGGGGGGGGCAGGCGGCGGTTACCATACCTCCATTATCCTTTCTATGGGGATGGATAATTTGTCAGTGGTAGATGCTTTGCATGCAGAAAGTCCCAGGTTCACTCCATATGTGTTTTTTTAAAGGATCAGGTAGGTGTTGTGAAAACATTCTGCCACAGTACCTGCAAACCTACTGTTAGATCTGATATAAGACCAGTTTAAAGGTAAAGGGACCCCTGACCATTAGGTCCAGTCGTGACCGACTCTGAGGTTGCGGCACTCATCTTGCTTTATTGGCCGAGGGAGCCGGTGTACAGCTTCCGCGTCATGTGGCCAGCATGACTAAGCCACTTTTGGAGAACCAGAGCAGCGCATGGAAACGCCATTTATCTTCCCACTGGAGCGGTACCTATTTATCCACTTGCACTTTGTGCTTTTGAACTGCTAGGTTGGCAGGAGCAGGGACTGAGCAACGGGAGCTCACTCCGTTGCAGGGATTCGAACTGCCAACCTTCTGATTGGCAAGCCCTAGGCTCTGTGGTTTAACCCACAGCGCCACCCGCATCCCAATATCACTGTGTACATGTAACTAGACGTTAAGGCTGGAACCAATATTTATCTCTGTGGTGGAACAGAAGTAGTTTCCTTTTTAATAACAAATTGGTAGGGCAGTGAGTGGCGGTGGTGGCGAGGCAGTTAGCCTTGCTACTCCCTGCTTCCCCCCATTTAATCCAGCAAGTTTTGTGGCTCTAACTCCCTTTTTAATGTTTCTGTGTTATTTGTTTTGTGCTGTATTGTAAAAAACCCCTGAAATCTGATATGATGAAAGGTGTTGCAAAACATTTTAAATAAAGGGCTACATTAATGTGCACGTGTATTGCTGCTTCCATACTAAGTAAACTAACTATCGAACACAGTTTGAGGAACATTTTTCATCCCGAGGGCCTCATTCCCTTTGGGGCAATCTTCCAGGGGCCACACGTCAGTGATGGGCAGGGCTAGAGGCGAAACTGGGCAAAGCAACAGGTGTAAATTTTACCTTTGTATAGGAGGCTAGTTTCTGCACAGCCTCGCACTTCTCCATCCTGGCAAGCAAGTGGCAATATTAGAGTTACATTACACATACCAGCCAGGCATAAATACTCAAGGAGTGTGTGAAGCAGGGGTGGTGGCTGTGGAAAGTCTCAAAGTCTTGGAAGCCTTGCCACTGGCCATGCAGAAAGTTAAGCAGAGCTACCTAAGTGAGCACATCCTGGCAAGGCTGGCATGGGAAGAAATCACATGTTTCTTTTTACCCACATTAAGGCGTGACATTATTACCATACTTCAATGGCTCATTTATGAATCAGATTTGAGTCCTACAAGTCATTTTCTGTCTCCCTGTGTTGGGCATTACAACTCATTCAAAAAAACGGATCCGAAACACACACGCTGGAGTATACAGAACAAAACAAAAACTGCTTTAAAAATTCTTTATTTTCATAAAATGTACACATAATCAGCAAATGTTCCTATAAATTAAGCTTAGCAAGTACAGGGCAAGACTGTAGCAAACAATCCTGCTATAACAGGAATAAGAATTAATCTGCAATTTTAGTGAGTGGCTTTCAAGGAAACACACATTTTCACTTTATTGTATGAAACAAAACAAAGCAATGCAAAGTGCTGTTTTGGGCATGTGCAACAGTTACAAATGACTCAACAGTAGCTGTTCTTTAGTATTATCTTGCCAGCACCCTACATTTAGGTGGCACAAGAGCCCCTGCTTCACTTGATTTTTTCCAAGTTTTTTTGTTTCTCAAGTTTATTTATTACTTACATTTATAAACTACTCACCATCCTGTAAGATGAACCAAGGGCAGATGATGCACAATAACACAATAAATTTAAATGTAATTAAACTGGCACTAAACCCATAGAAACAGTCCAGTAGCACCATGAAAAAAAGCTGTACCCACTGAACGACTTCCTAATGCCTCTGTGAAGAGAAATGTTCTAAAATCTATCGTCTGCCTTCTCACCCGAGGGAGGGGGAGAGTTCCACACACAGCAGCCCCCAAAGGCGGCCTTATCTTGCATCACCACATAGCAAAGCCACACTATTTCCCCTTCTTTCCTTCCTTGATTTGTCAAGTTCCATAACAGTAGTGCAGAAACACTTTGGGAGTCACAGAAGTAAGAGACACCATTGTGGATAAAGCAACTGCTGCTTTGTCATGCTTTTTTTGCCAGGTAAGGGTAGCAGGACTAGTTACAAAGAGAATTTTACTGATACAAAAATGAACCAAGGGTCTAGAGTTATCAATGATGTGGGAGAGGAAAAGGCCTCTTACCTTTGGTGTGTCAGTTGACTTCTAAGTGGCTACAGCATGGTTCAATGTGGGTAAGTCACCTTCTGAACTTTCACTGAAACCACTGTCTTCTATACAGTGTGAAGTAGAGTATTCTCTATTGGACTGAATCAGGGTTTCAACCCCTCTTCAGTTGCAAAGGTCATTGGAGGACCTCAGGCCAATCACACACAAAGTTTAATCTCTTGCACAGGGTGGTTCTGAAGATAAATGGAATAATCTCTGTACTCCTCAGAGGAACAGTGGGATACAAAGGTGAAGCACACATGCATATAGCGTCAAGGTAAAGGGTCCAGTTTAGTTCCTTAAGCATTTAATGAGCAAAACAATTCTTATTAGAATCCAGTTCCTATTAGAATATATAGACTTTCCCCATGGCTTACATTTAAGATACTTTAGATATCTTAATTCTGCCACTGACTGGGAAGATCAGGAGAATGTGTGAATGCATGCACTGCAGAAAATATTCACATATGAATATTTTGCTAAGCATTTCCTGATTTTAAATTTTAGCCAGCATCTAGGAGCGGTATTTCTTCTTCTTCCTGGGACTAGAGAAGAATCGCACAACAAACAGTACTGGAAAATGTCGTATTAGTGAATTCACAGTATTTGACAGCCTCTCAGAGTATACCGAAGTATTAGAATAAAGGATAAATAATTGAGTAAGAGGGAGAAAACTGCACCAATGAGCTGGAATATCCTTCTGGAGATAACATACAATTTCCTGAGATTACACTTTATTGTGTCCAATATAATGCAATAGAAGAAACATTACAATGGACATAGTAAGGAGTAAATTAATTGAGATTTCACTTTGCTGTTAGTTAAAAGTAGGCTAGCAAGTCATTCCCAGTTTAGTCCAGTGTATTCAATTCAGAGAGAAAATGTAAAGTGGATCAATAAAAACTGGGCAAAACAAGAAGTCAAGACTTGTGCAAAGAAGCATCACTGGGCTTTAGGGCAGATTTAGGTGCACAAATACAATGCAAATACTCAATTGAGTATGGGAACTGCCTATACTGAGGAACACCATGTGAACTGATGTAGTGATGTAAATTTCTGCCTAGGACTTGCGCTGTCATGGCTCTTTCCCACATGCAAGCCATCACCTGATGCCGTGATCCTGGACAGACATATATGCATGTATATAAACTCTTTCAGCCAACTCCCCAGCCTCCAAAATTCAGCAATCTAGAAGCAATAGATTTCTGGAAAAAATGACGAGTTTAAGATTTCATTATGTTAAAATGACAAACTACATTTTAATATTACATGCCCAAGACCCAGGCTCATATGGTTATGAGCAGCTTTTGCTGTTGTTTTCAATTAACGGCAATTTATTGTTCAGGAGTGCCTTACCTTGTATACTCCTCCCTGGTCACTTCAATCCTGGGGATAGCTCAATCGGTAGAGCACGATACTCTTAATTTCAGGGTTGTGGGTTCGTGCCCCACGTTGGGCAAAAGATTCCTGCACTGCAGGGGTTGGACTTGATGCCCCTCGTGGTCTCTTCCAACTCTACAATTCTATGAGAGACACTCTTAGTACTGCCATGATTCCAAGGTTCATCTTATGTTCATTTAAGTGTGGTAGCACATGGAATTAGAAATGTCCTTCCAATGAACATTTGGAAGGCCCCTAAAGTACTGACATTTAGGTGCCTGCTTAAAACTCACCAGTTCACCCGGTCTTTCTCTGAAATCTAGATATCTTGGTGTGTTCATTTGACCTACTGATTTGTGATGCATCTTTGTTTTATGGATGTGATGTTATTGTTCGCCACCCATGTATTTTTCTTGGTGATACAGAAAATGCTAAACAAACAAACAAATGAATATTTCGTCCAAAACTGTGGTTAATTTTAAGTGTGGTTTACGGAAACAAGCCCAGTTCATGAGCCATGGCTTGAAGTTGGCTTGTTTCCTTAAACCATAACCACAGTTTATTTGGGTTCAGACATAAAGCTAAACTGTAGTTTGTATGTTTTCAATTCTCTTTTTATCGATCACAACAGTGCTGAAGGACTATTTTGCGGATGAATCCAAAGTTTGTTCAATTAACACTAAATTATGGTATCTGAATGAGGCCATTAGCTCTCACATTATGCTTCTTAAAGGAAGGAATTTAGAGGATAATTTCTGTTATCCTAAGCCATGTATGTATGAGGTACATGGACTATGGCACATGTATAGGCTTTGTGTATGCCGTGATTTCACAGGAATGCACTTAGGAGCAGAATGTGGTGGTGGATACAGAATCTGGTTGAGTGCCTTAGGTTATTTTTCAAAAAAGCAAATCTCTGGTTTTCGGGATGAAATCCCAAAAGCCAGAGACGAAGTAAGATTTTCAGAGGTTGTCGTTGGGCTCAAAACTCCTCATTCTCTTAATGGACTGGTAAAAAAAAGCAATATTATGCATAAGAAGCCATCATCATCATTATTTCTGTCTTTATTCATCAGCTTATCCCACAAAGGCTTTATGTACAATATAAAGAAGTAATTTTTTAAAAAATTACACACAATATTCTTTAGTACAGACTACACACAAACCCTGGGTAACTGAGAGTACCTGCTACTTTGCTAGAACTGCTCTACTGTGTCTCCTGATCAACTTCTACTTCCTATGCTGCAGAAACCGATTTTAAGTTAATGTTAAACTTCAACTCAGAAAAGGATGTTATGGAAAAATATGTTTACATCTCCATCATGTTCTGTACACCATGTTCTGTACATCCTTCTGCTTCATAACTACACCTATGTACTTACCTTATTTGCATATGATCCCCACTGTCAGAACAGCACCCTGCCAGTCGTGATGCAGGTCAAAAAACAGACAAAATGGGTTTTTTCCATTAAACAATATAAAGTATTTATTTTGTGGCTCCATTCAAAACACAGTAGTAGGATTTATCTGCACTATTAAATATTTTATTTTAATTGAAATTAATATATCTCCTATGCTATATAACAGGTGTAACCTTCCTGCCCATTAGATTTAATGAAGAACCATTCTACTATAATGGAGCACTTGTTTACTGAAAGAATCAAAAGACAACTTGGGACGACATCGGCAGAGTTCACTACTGCAGCTATCAAATGTCACAATTCAGCCTAAAGCAATCCTAACGACCGCTCATTCCATTATATGTGATTTGTAAACATAATACAGTAGTGTCTATTTTTGAAAAGAGCAGTTCCCAAAGAATGCAAGCTGCCATGGTTATTATCGATGCATTCGATCATGGACTCCCATGGTTAGTAGCAATATGCATCAAAGTATCATACACAGTGAAGTCAATGTATGGCAAAATCATCCTCATCCTCGGCATGAGGATCATCCTTGTCTTCTGCTTTCGGTCAGAGTTTTGTAATAAGGGATACAGGGTTGTATTCAAGAAAGAACTAAGGTGAACATCCCATCAGTTCAAGCATTCCTCCTTGCATAATGGGAGTTCCACCTGTCCCTCTGTGCACCTCCTACATCTGTTCTGGAGGTTCCACAAACACTTTGGAGATTTGTGGACAGGGCAGGACAAGGCATGCACAGAGGGAGAGAGGGAGGGAAAGAATTCCTATTGTGCCAGCACAAGAATCTGAGTACTGGCCACAGTGTCCCTATGGAGGTACCATTTGTGTAGCTGGATGATGGTCACACCCAATTTTGGAATAAGTCCCTATGCTGCAGGAGGCAGCACAATCAAGAGTGAAGCAAACTGTAACCGAATATAGAATATACACACTTAAAAGTAGTTGGGAAGAAGGTGAAGGGTGGAACCAGCATGACAAGTGAGAAAATGTAAGGGGAAGAAGTTGTAGTGTGCCTCCTCCAGCCCCAGGTAAGTAACTGTAAAATCTTTAGAAAGATTTGTAAATGTATACAGCAGTCAATGTATATTACCCTATCACATACACTCTGGCAGCTCACAACTCCCACCATTATAAAACTACAACCCCCAAAGTAATGAAAATATAGTAGAGAGAAAAAAGAAGAAACTAGAAAAAGAAACATGAGAGAGAAGGGTGTTGGGGTTGTGTTAGTGCAAATCAATAGGAGCGCTCATGCTTAAAAACTGAAATAAAACCAACTTTTCTGCCAGATTAAAACAAATTGAATGTGAAAGGCACTTTGGTCAAGTGATATGTGAGGAAAATGTTGGATTTTTGTGTGCAAGGATACTGGTTTATCCATCTCTGTATTGCAAAAACCATTGGGAGAGGCTGTGAAAACACTGGACAGGTGTCTGAAGCAGTGATGGACTGGCTGCGAGCCAATAAACTGAGGCTGAATCCTGATAGGATGGAAACACTTGGGTGTTTTCCACGAATCAGAATTAGGTGTATACCCTTTTTCTGGGAGACGCTGCACTCCCCCTGAAAGATCAGCCTGAGAGTGCTCCTAGCTCCCAACTTGTCTCTGAAGTCTCAACTGGCTTTTGTGGCTAGGAGTGCTGATGCCCAACTTAGGCTGGTTTGCTGGCTTTAGCCGTTCCAGGGCTGGGATATCCTGCCCTTTGTTGTCCATGCTCCAGTGACCTCCTTGGAGTATAGGTGGCGGCCATTTTAGGTGTGTTCAACTGACGCGCGATCGTTGACACGCAGGTTCTTTTGAACCCCAAAGAAGGCGGAATGAGGGAATGAGTGTTATAGACACTCTGCCAACATGCACAAGGTTGGAATTCCCATGAGAAATGGTAGCCACTGGTACTTGACGGTCCGGGAGCTCCAGGTGGTGCAGAATGAAACTGCTACGTTAAGAAGCAGGGCAGCTGGATGGGACCGTAACAACAACAACAATAATGGTACTCAAGTGGTATGTACCAAGTCATTGATCAAAGCATTCCACCCTCATAAACACCTCATTCCAAGCTCAAAGATCAAGGAGTCCACTAACTTTTAATACTAAGCTGATAGTAAAATGATGCAAATTGCTCTTAGTGAGGGCAACCGATGTGCCATTTACACAAAGAATATTGCATACATTATTTAATACCTACCCTGTTTTTCAATTACAATTCTACAAAGCTGTGACAGATAATTATTCAGAAGCTGAATAATTATCACTTTGAGGATGTCAAACATGTGGAATGAAAGCCTCCAGAAATTACTTTTGTAATTCATTAGTTTATTATTATTTTGCTACTATTCAAATAGTCATCAATGACCCAAGTACATGGGTCCTATTGAAGTATTGGTCTAATGATGGGTGGGTATTCAAAGTGGTGCCGAAGATCTGAACAGCCTCCCAAGGGACAGCTGCCTCATCCCTCTTCTGCTTTTAGATAGACAGTGAAGATTGTTTTATTTCAACAAGCTTTTGTAGATTATTTCCCTCATTTTATTTCATCCTGTCAATGCCCTTTTAATCCATTTTCAGGACTGTTATGGTTTCATTTATTTCATCATTTTTTCTGACTATAAGTTGTCTTGAAAATCATTGTTAGAAAGGCAGGACATACATGCTGAAAAATAAAGCCAAGGCAATGGGTCCCCCATGTGGTCTGTCCACAACTGTTCTTCAGAGGCATTCCATGGAGTCTCAAAGAAAGTAAAAGGAAAAAGAAAAGAAAACTATGAAAAAATAGGTGTCACCCTTGTTGGTCCATTGGAATATCCATTACATACTTCCAGTCATATTGGTTCAAGTAAATACTATTTCAATTGTTCATCTCTTTCTTCCCCCTCTTGCCATCTCTCCCTTCTTGCAAAAGGGGGTGTATGGGGTGTTAGGGGAGGAGCAAGACCTGGGGGGGGGGGGAGACATCATGCTCCATCTGGGGTAGTTTGTCCATCTTTGGTCCCCATCTTGCATTCAGCTCTCACCTGTGGCTCCTAGAAGCTGTCAGCACAAGACAGCGGCTGCACCTGGAAATGGCTTTGACTGGCCGGTTAAACCAAGTGAGGATAGCTGATGGGTCTCAAACCCTCGGTGAGTTAGGGACTTCTCCTGCATGCGAAGACAGGTTCCAGTGGATTGGGTGGACGAGACCAACAGTGGGACCAATGGTCAAGAAGGTGGGTTCTGTATGTGATGTAGAGGGAAGTGAGGGGCAGATGGGGCTTGTCAATCTGAGAACGCAGCACATCTGGGAGAAGGAAAACACCTAAACATCAGCTGCCTTGTGGGATATCTTCAGGAGAAGAAAAGTCTAAGGAGGAAACCCTAAACAAATCTGGAGTGGAGTCCCTAAGACAGCAGGATGGCATCTTGTATGTCTCTTTCCAGCAACTCCTGCAGCCAAGCTGGTGCCAAACATATTGCTCTGCTTTCCTTTGGACCACATAAATGAGGCCGAGAGGGGAGTCTTGTTGTCTTGGCAGCCCAGGACCTCCATACATGCAGCCCACGCTTGTGCCCTGGAGATGTCACTTTGGTGCTTTTGCAGCAGTTTGACTTCACCCTCAGGGGCGCACTCCACTATCTCGCTTGAGATACAGATGCAAACAATCACTACATATTGTATGTGTGGCAAGTTGTCCATAGGCGGTGCTATCAAACCATAGGAGTCAGGGAAAGGTGAATGAACACATAGAACAGGAATAGAAGAATTGCAACCACAAATATATAAATGACTCCACATAATGTACCGAACTATAGTATGATGCTTGGTAGCATCAAAAGGCACCAAAGTTGTGACTGAAAATGATGGTAAACCAGCAATTAAAGTACAGTACAATTACTTATATCCAGATATAGTATGACAGGAAGATTCAGACCTGAGTTAGACAAGATGCAGTGAGAATCCTAGGTCTTCCATTTCCCCTCCTTCGTTCTGCAAAGAGCAGTAAGCCACAACAGCCAGCTTAACTAAGTACCATGTGGAAGTAAGTTGGTTTATATATGAAAGGCATCACTACATAAAAACTCACAATTCAATCAGTCACCTCTGCAGAGTTCAAACATGAGATTCTCCTGAGCATCTTTATCTGAAAGATCCAGTTATTATTCCAGCAATGTAGGTTCCCTTTGTCTTCTCACAAAATTGTGAGTTTCATTTAGAAACAAAGAGTGCAACTCTTGAACTTCATAAGGTCACAAGAGCTTCTAATTTCCCATGTCTCCTTGTAATTACTGTGAAATGCAGGCCCACAAATAGCTTACCAAATAATAAAAAGTCACAGTGCGACAAAATAGGAAAGTATACATATGAATAAGCTTTTGTAGCCATTTAACATTCTGCACTGTATCCAAATATTCTATTGTTCATTCTGGGAACAGTTTCCAAATTATACATAATTAATCAGACTAGAAAATGTCAAGTAAACAAATATATTACAATGATAAACCATTCATTAAATACTAAACAGTGGCCCTCCTTCAATACAGCAAAAAATGCCCTCATCATTACTAATGTACCCATGAATAAAAATAATTTGCTAGGCAATCACAAACTGATTGGCTAAGAAGAGTTAATGAAGCATCTTTCAAGACCACCACCACCCTTTTTCTAAAAGAAAACTAAGATAGCAATGGTCTCATTCAAACGATTTGGCACCTTCTCCATCCATATAATTCATAACACAAACCACTGAATTGGAACTCAAAAAGGACAAAAGCAGTTCATTGCATTTGTTCGTTAGCAAGCATGCAAAACGGAGCATGTAACAAGACAGAGAGAACATTGTATGTAAAGTTGCTTGACCATCCTCCTTGAGGCAAATCATTTTCTCTCCAACATAAAATAAAGCCTTCTTCTTAGGATAGTTGAAATGGCTTTTAATCTCCATGCACACACTAATGCTTTCTGGCATTAGTGTGCACATTTAATTTTGTGTGTGAAGAATAAAATTGTTTTGAACAGGAAGTTTATAAGGAAACACAACATGTTAATGACCAAGGGCTCCGACATTCCGCAAAGAGTTGAAGGGCTCATCTTTTTAAGCAAACCACACAAACACAAAATAGAGCAGCCTTTATAATATATGGTCGACTAAGTCATTCACTAGGTTCGTAGTGAAAGTTTATTGTTCTGTTTTCTAGTACAATAAACTACAAAGTTTGTACAGTAAAAAATAATAACAGCCACAAAGCAACAATGCAATTGTAATGCTGACATTCTGCGACAGTACAGAAGAAGAAATGTCCATGGGCTCATCTTTCCACTCTACTGCACGCATAAAAGCTAGAACTACTAATTTTAACACAAAAACCTTTCACATTTAGATGCAAGCTCCATATAACTTGGGGGTGCTGGATATCACCAGGTAGAATTCCAAGGAATGCAATAGGGAAGAACACACAAAAAAATGAAGTTTCGAAAGGAAAGAACCGCACAACTCTCCAGAGGGCGAATGACAAGTTCCAGGTCACCCTGTGTTCAGTTCTCATCAAAGCAAACTGCCTGCAGGGAAAAGGAAACTGTTACAGAAAAATAGTTAAGTTTTGGGGACTGTGAGAAAAAAGCAGACTGCTGTTCAGTAGTCAGGCTTTCCCTCAATTTTTTGAAGTGTGGCATTCCAATTCCCTCCAGCCACCATGCACCATATAGAGGAGACTGGACATCAAATAGACATGCACAACTGACAAGTCTATCTATGCCTTCATGTCCAAATTATTAACGAGCGGAGAACGCTATCATTGTTTATTCTTTAGGTCATTCTCAAAAACTCACCAAGACACAGGAGCTCTTACCTCATAGGTAGAAAAATTCTACTTGACAAACTGCGTCAGATGTACTTTGTGCGATTGAGGGCTCTCTCAGCAAAATGACCACTTTCATCGGTGATTTTCTCCCAATCAGTTTGTCCCACCACAAAACCAATGGCCCTCTTTCTGTCTGCATCTTTTTTTTCTTCAAGGTCTGCCCACCTTACCTACGAAGAACACAGCATTGGGATGATACTCAGTTCCAGAAAACGAAGCGAGACATTTTTGCCAATACTGCAGTTTTGCACTCAGCGAAGGTTTCAGACAACTTAGAAAAAGGGAAGGCAACTTTACTGGTTCAGCATTCTAGAATGCTCAAAGATTTGCGACCCTCACAAGTTTGCAAGTAGAATTTATTTAGTGTCATATTTATTTATTAAATTTAGATCCCACATCTTCTTCCGAAGAGCACAGGAACTAGTGCTCTGAATGTGCAAAGCAGGGAGCCTTTCACGAAGATTTTTGCCCCCTCTTCAGCAGATGTGAAACTGTTCACAAGGAATTCGCTGGGGGGAAAGAGTGAACCTGTCCCAGTTGCTGAGACGAGAGAGATGACATTCCTTGGCTCGGCTCCATTTGCGTTTAGTTTAGTAGTTCAGCAGGAAGGGGATATGTATAAAGATGCACAACCAAATGTGTGCCTTACTACTGTAAGGGAGTGCAGATGTGATTCTTCCATTTGCATGGCATTACTTTCAGTGGGATGCATGGGACAAGGAAACTGCCAGCGCACTGTAGCAAGTTGTCCAGGCAATGAGGATGTGCTCCCTTCCCACCACAATGGATGCAGGTGCGAAAGTGAAAGCATATGTGGAAAGAAGTGCAGGGTTTTTCCCTGTGTCCTCTCCCAACACCC
Source organism: Podarcis liolepis (assembly GCF_965112155.1). Lineage (NCBI taxonomy): Eukaryota > Metazoa > Chordata > Lepidosauria > Squamata > Lacertidae > Podarcis > Podarcis liolepis. The sequence continues at coordinate 31,489,843 of NC_139554.1, forward strand.
CCTTTCCAATGTTTGGTACAAAAAAATCAAACATCATTACAATTTGGCCTAGCACTAAGTGGAACCAATCATTCTTCAGGGAACCTCCATATTTTCCATTTCCCTAGTTATTTACTGTTTCCTCATCTTCTTACTAAGTAGCCTCTGCTTCCTTTAGCTATAAATGCGTACAACTAAGCTTTGCTATCTCCCCTGTTTTTACAGGAGCATGACGAGATACGGATTTTTAGAAGAAATTTTCAGAAAGAGAAATTGAATCTAATGGACATTAAAATGAAAGCAATGGCCCCACAGTGCTTCCAAACATAGATTAGCTGAACCAAACATATAGTTCATGCTTTATGGAAAACCTTCTGGGTGAGACCCTCTGAGACATTAAACCAAAATTACTTTATTACCCTCTTCTTTCCAGGTTCAGAAGCACGGGTATCATAATCATCTGGAAGCTGAAGATAATCTTCCATTCTGCTGGCAATTGCTTCCCAATCACGCTTCCTCTTAGCACCAGTTCGCAAGCCATCCAATTTGTCTGAGAACAAACATACAGCCTCAGGGTTAAAGGGGAAAAGCACACTTGTGTAATGCCCAATACAAACAAGATGCATGGGAATGCTTTCAGAAGGGCAAGCTGCTATCTTATAGCAGTGGTATATGCAAGTTCTTGGGTGTCTTCATGAGTAAAATGGCAAAACCCATTGTCACTTTTTTGAAGCATCAATCTGTGATGATCCGGGAGAAAAATTTGTGCTGGATAATCATACAACAGGCCATATAATGTAGCGATACTTGAACATGTTTTTGAAAATGATACAAATTTAAATACTAAAGGAAGTTTTTAATACCTTGTGTTATACCAACGCTGTGGCAAATGCGTACCAGTGCACCTGCCAGATATCTACATTTATTTTTGAAAGACGATAAGACGGCTTTTGAACTGCCTGTGTTGGAGTCAAGGACATTTGACTTGTGGTGCAGAGCACCAGCCATAAAAGGAATAAACCCACAAGCAGTTTCTCACTTTCTTCTTTGCTTGAACAGATATGACTGTCCTCATGTGAAGTTCAGTATTACTGTTCTAATAAACTTTTGGTGTGGTCAAGTTTTTTCTGAACGTTAATCTTTAAAAATGTGTATTATTAGGAAGCAGTTGCTACTGCAGAGAAGCAAACTGGTATGAATAGGTGAAATTTGTGTCAGAGCTCACAAATATTTTCTATATGCATAATCCCCCCCCCCCCCGGTTCATAATGTACTACACAATTCAAATAATGTACTACACAATTTAAAATTATTTATACCAATCTATTTTAAGTGTACAACTGTATGTTTAATGCTATAGGTTTTCTAAATGGTTCCCAGAGATTGCTATTAAAAATTAGCAAACCCCAAACTATCTGTTTGTAGACAGAGCCTTGCCTTGCCTATTTGCCAGAAAGCAGAAAATATCAATTTAAAGAACTGCAAAAATTAGCTTATTTATTAATCCAGTGAACTAAAGAAGCAGCTATATCTAATTTAACATCAAATTACAAAATAATTTTCTGTAAATCAGAACAAAAATGTTAAGTGTTAAATAAATTCCATTCAAATAATCTAAACGCCATTTTTCTATTTTTCCTGGAACTACTTCAAGCCTGAATGATGATAAATGCTATAAAATTTACTCAAAATTATATTATTTGGAAGAATAATATTTATCTACTATTTAGCTACACTTATTTTAACCTATTTTTAAAAGTTAAACATGCTAACTATATCCAATTAAAAATGGCAGTTACAGCTCCAAAGATACCATCTGCCAATAGTCAGATAAAAGTATTGTTAACATTCTGCAATAATAGAAGTGTTTTGAAATCTGAGTGTTATGCACAAAATTGCTCAGAAAAAAAAACATTTTCTATCAAAGAGTTTAGAATCATGAATAGCAACAATTAATGTATAAATGCCATGTTAGCAGATATCTTTACATATTCATTTAAGATTATAAGATATGAAGTTGGAACTTGTACAAAAGAGGGCCAGGAGCCAAATGTGCTTGTGTATATGTTGCAGATTTTTCTTTCCATATATCATTCTTCAATGCTGCATAAAAATATGTTCCAGAAAATCACCCCATCTTCAAAGCAACATTGGGGGCTACAGGAGGGGAGAAAATCACTGCTGCTCATGCAGCTCCTTGGACACTCATCCAGGAATCAAATTGTTCTGAATGAAAGCATAAACTGGCTTATCTGATCATCAACATAGAAAAGTTTATTCCCTCATTCAGATGGGATATGAATGGTGTATGCAATAGAAAAGTGAGAAAGAGGTACTGAACAAAAAGTCCTTGTTCATTCAGTGACCTGTTTCATAACATTTCGTTCCTTTTCACGGTGTATTTTTAAAATGTGATGTAATTTTAAAAGGTATTATGGGACAATTTCTCCTGCTTATTTCCATTATGGAAGCCCTTCAAGCTTCTGATCAAATGCCATTCACATTGATATGGATGTATTTTTTTTCTGACCATGATGCGTATGCCTTATACAAATATGCTATAGTGAGTAAACGTCTGCTTAAGCTTTTTTCTGTAGTTATTCCACAAGCACATCCATGGTACACTGAGGATTCCAATCACTGAGGTTTTTTCACTGCTTTAGTGACCTCGTTGCATTGTTATATGTGTGGTGTTCTTTCTGTTGCCCGCATTTAGCTTCCTTGTAAAATAAATTTCCACGAGGAAAGAAAAAAGTGATGTGAACCTAAAACTCTGCAAAATTCAACAAATACTTACCTCAACAAACATAAAATAAACAAAGAACAGCTTAAGATATAAGGTGCCAATAGTGATAGCCATTTCACACATTGTTTTTATAAAACGAACATTAGATCTATGTTTTCCATGAAGTTTGATTTGGTACCAAAATCATGTGGAAAAAAATGAATGAAAAGTGTCACTGCAAATGTGAAGTTGTCAGATGGACTCGTGATCACTTAGCAGCAGTTACATTTTTAGCTGAGGTAATAATTCATTTGCAAGCAGGTATGCAAGGAAATTTCAGGTACATAGTATTCAGACGAATGCCAATGCAGCATTTTATGTTATAGGCAACATTTACTACAATAAAAGGTTTAGCGTTTTACATACACCTATGAATCAGGAATCTAACACAGTGGCATTTCATTGAGGTTTATGAGGGAGCACTCACAGGGGCAAACATTTGGATCAGATCGCAACATTCAACAGCATTTTGTTTCAGAGCAACTTGGGATGATGAGCAGTATTCCTACACTACCTAAATGATTTTCTTTCTAAGTTGCCCTCGTAAAATAACTTTCACCAGGAGGGATGGGAGGTGGGTATGTCAACTATGAATATCACTGGCCATGGTACTTCTGGTATGTTAAGTTGAGAATGGGAGGGACTGTGCTTCTGTTCCTATGTGACCAATCAGTTCTGAAAGGTACTCTGCTCCATGGAATTTATGCTACAGGGTTCAAAAAATATCCATCTTGAGTTCCTTGCTGTGTAATGTGCGTCTGAAATGACAGAGAGGTCACCTGCAGACCTGTTCTGAATTGCCATCAGTATTAACATTTGACACACGGATTCTCTTTCCATCTACATCAAAATGGACTACAGAAGCTCTGAACATGTGTTTGAAATTGGGGAAGAGGTTGGAAAAATAAAGATAGACCTTCTGATTAGCTTTAATCAGGTGAAAGGTTAAACGTTCTTTTTGTCAGAGTGGTCAACCAGACACTTGAGAGAATCCCACCAGAATGGCATGAGGCCAACAGCCCACCACACCTCTTGCTGGTACCCAGGAACTGGTAGCGAGAAACACTGCAAAGTAAGACTGAAGTACTGCTGGCTGGTGATGTAGTTCAGCAAGAAAGGATTTGGACAGTTCTTGGTGGGCTTGCATTCACCCTAAAGGATTGGGTTTGCAGCCTGGTGTTCTTAGGTCTGGTTTTGCAGATAACTTGAGAACCCTTCATGGCTCATAGCACCATTTAAGCAACCTCACTTGGTACACAAGCCGTGGTCATTTCTTTAAAAAAAAACAAGCTCTGAGCAGAGTTATGTTATGCATGCCTCGATAACCTCCAGATTAGATCAGTGCTATTTGCTTTAAGTGAGATATCCTTTCAAGATCACCCAGAAACTTCAAATAATTTAGAACAAAGTGGCAAGTCTTACCTAGAACTGATAAGACTGATAGAAGGAACATTCTCAACAGCACTTAAAGAGGTTTCCTGTCTTCCAATTTGTTTCTAGGCACAATTCATGATGCTGGCTCTGATTAAAGAGCTCTAAAGCATTGGCTTGGGCCAGGTTAGCTGAAAAACCGCCTATTCCCTAACAAACATGCCCAGTTATTGTCTTCACAGGTTCTACTAAGCATGGCCCTACCTTTGAGTAGGGTAACAAAGGCTGGTGCCTTCTGGCTCATTGCACCATCTGTAGAGCTCCCTCTAATGTCCATTTGCTTAGTACCCTCCTTTGACCACTTTCAAGATGTACACCCTTTATTACCTTTGTGTTCACGGCTGTCTTAAAACTGCTTTGAGAGATGGCTAAAATTGCTAACCCCCATCACCCCAATTGCCGACAGTTATGTTTTGACAATGGACTGAATTATTTATTTACGTGAATTTCAATTCCCTTGGAAGCTGCCTCAAATCAAAGCTGAGAGCTAAAGCACTAACATTTTTAAAGTAAATTAATGTAGGACTCTTCCTTATGTAAAAAATGTTACTGTTGGAAGTTTTACATACAATGTTCTTATGAGACTACAGTGGTACCTCGGGATGCGAACGGGATCCGTTCCGGAGCCCCGTTCGCATCCAGAAGGAAACGTAACTAGCAATGGCTCATCTGCACACGTGCATGTCGCTTTTTGCCGCTTCTGCGCATGACGTCATTTTGAGCGTCTGTGCATGCGCGAGCGGCAAAACCCGGAAGTAACGTGCTTCGTTACTTCCGGGTTGCCGTGGAGCGCAACTCAAACGTGTTCAACATGAAGCATATTCAACCCAAGGTATGACTGTATTGGTTTGTTTTCAACAGTCACATAAAGACAAATTGTGCCTATACAGTGAGTATGTGACCCCAACAATTATCAGTTCATGAACTTATCTACACACACCTCATTCAACGTCCACCCAACCATAAGGGCAACACAGTAAGACAGATGTTTCCTACCATGTGTTACAGAGCAACAGTTAGAAATTACAGGAACCTCCAGGTACAGAGTAAGCAAGGGATGTTTCCTATATAATTCTGCCATTTCCTCCCCATTGAATGTAGTATGCACATCTGAATGTATTCTATGCAAATCATAATGTACTGCTATCTCCTGCTTCTGCACCTCCAGAATTACCAACAGAAACTTTGGCCACCGGTTCCAAGTCACGAAATATCTAATTTAAACTAATGGACTGAAAACTCATGAAACTACTATAATACTGAGACGATAGTAAGGAACACTCTCTGAACTTGAACAGGGACTGAGTATGTAAAAACTCTCAAATATGCATTTGTATATAAAATTAATTACTGAATGCAAAAGGAAAAACTTCCTATAGTTACTATAGTTAGTCAGATATACAAGAGTATATGAGGTCAAAATGCACACACTCCCATAAGAAAATCATGTACCGTAACTACTTACGAACTATGTTAAATCCATCAAGATTTTACACTACGCAGGTATGACAAAATATGACACTGAATTAGAGACAGTAATATATACATTTCTTGCATGTGAAGACTTTATTGGGGAGATTCTTTTCAACTACTTAGCTCTCCAGCATGAGATTTTGGCTGACATTAGGAATTTACGATGCTCTTTTGAGATTTCAATAGCACATCCAACAGAACTTAGCAGCAGAAAAGGTGCCACAACTGAAAGGGCTATTTTATGCAAATAGTACAAGCAGTGAAATAGTCTCTTTATACTGCACCCTAACACTGCGTATGAGCGTATACACTGTGTGTGTATGTATTGTGAGCATGCACCAATATTCAAATTCAAACTCTCAAGGGTCACCATACACACTTTGTTTTCCAGCTTATGCTACATACTCTCAATGTAATCCAAAGCAGAGCCATAGCTTCTCAGATAGCATGTTCAATTAATCAATTCTAAACTGATTATGGAAAGCCCTTTCCTCTGTTGTATGATTGACACCAACCCAGACTGATATAGATCTCTGCTCTGCAGTTTAATATAGATAATTTTATTTACTGTTTCAGATGATTTTTTAACTTTAGTATTGCCATTGTGTATTACATTGACTTTTACAGGACTGAGACTGCTGTGATAAAGGGCAGGTTATCAGTGCTTTAAATACATAGGCAAATGCTGAATACGCCTGCAGTACCTAAAATCCTGGAAGTTAAAGGGACAATGGAACCTCGGAAGCCAAACGTAATCTGCTCTGGAAGGACGTTTGACTTCCGAAACATTCAAATTCAGAGATGCGGCTTCCAGCTAGGCTTTTTGCAGATCAGAAGTTGAATGTTCAGATTCCGAGGAATGTTTGAAAACCAGAACATTTACTTCTGGGCTTTTGACGTTCGGGAGCCAAAATGTTCGGGAATGAAGTGGTTTACAATGAAGGGAATGGAGTACTTTATTAGTATTTTGTCCAGCAAAGCTTTCAAGACTGATGCTGGAAAGCAGCACTAATGGTTTAATTCAATCTGTTTAACAGAGAAACTGAAAAGTAATGGGAGTTCCTTTATGCCAACATATATCGTATTGTTCGGCATTACGTATATATTATTTCTTTGATTATTTCTTTCACAAATGTGCTAATAAAATTGATTTCAATGGGCAAGCCAACTTCCTTTTGAATAAAGTTTATTCCTATGAATCCTATGAAACAAAAGCTGCACTTCTACAAGGCTTTTCGATGCATTACTTAGGCTGGTCAATTAAATTACTGCATTATGGCAGTAGTATAAGAGGAAGCATGCTATTAAATAAGATGGTTGAAAACAAACGTAAGACAGAAACAAGATGAAGTATGGGCTTCATATCTTCACTCAGAAGTATTGAGGCTTAATTACATGTAAAGAATGAACTGACACTTGATGTCATCACAAGTTGACCAAACTTTCTAGTAACAGTACTTACCGTAAATTTCGCTCCAAAACACGCACTTTTTTGCTCCGAGAAAGTAAGGGAAAATGCCTGTGCGTGTTAAGGAGCGAATGCACGGATCAGAGCCATGGCTGCCGTCATTCAGGCAAAGCGGGAGCCACTTACACGCTCTACGAGGCTCTCACTTTGCTTTCTTTAAAGCGACCTGGAGCCAGGAAGGAGGGAGGGAAGGAGAGCCATAGCAGCAAAGCCGGCTGCCGCTTACACGGGAGGAGGGACAGACGCTAGCAAAGGTCTGCGCGCTCTCTAAACAGAGCAATGAGGCTGCAGAGAGACGGCAGGAAAGATAAAATTTAAGCAACCAGCAGCAAAATAAAACCAACCTCGAGCGCAGTGAAAACCAGGAAGTAAAAAAAAAGGCTGGGGAGGGCATGAGGGAGAGGGGAAAACTTCGCAAATCCCACGCGTCTCAGCTGATCTGGAGCAGCTTGTTTTCAGGCAGGATAGATTTGAGCATTGTCTGGGTCCTAGTGCCCCTACCTCTTTTTTGTGCTCCATTCTATTGCTGCTGGTGGCTGCTTATCATTCAGGCTGCAAGGAGGAGCACTTTTACACAGCTGCAATCCAAGTCCTCCTCACTTGCTCAAATCTATTCCGCCTCAAAACAAGGAGCGGAAGGAAAAGGCTGCAAACTGTTAAATGGGAAAAAAAACCCAGGCACAGGGCAAATACCTTAAGTATACCTTTAAAGCAACAGTGCTCTTTCCCTCCCTCCTCCCCGCGGAAAAGCTCCTTGTCCCTTGAGTTCTTTTCCTTCCCTCCCCACTTAAAACGTGGTTACAAAGCACGGATCCACATGGATCCTCAGGATTTTTGCATTGGGCTACCCCAAACTCACTGTCAGATCACATGTCTGTGGCCACAGCATGAACCATAAAAATCATACATCCACTGTTTCATTTAGAATATTTTTTCCTCATTTTCCTCCTCTAAAAACTACATGCGTGTTATGGTCAGATGCGTGTTATAGAGCGAAAAATACGGTAGATATGCTTGTGGTCATTTGTTGTTCCCAACTACGCTAAAGCAAAGCATAATGCCGAACAACATATGAAAACTAATCCGTTTAATATAAATGCCCCGTGAATAAAATTATGGTGTAAAGAAGAATATAAATTGATTATATTATCCTTAGCAGGAAATGCAAATACAACTCACTTATTTGAATGCTAGAATAAATGTAACTGCATCACGCAAACCACACAAAAAGCTACAAGTTAAAGGATTTGATTATTTGTACCTTTTCCAACAATAAAAGGTAAGTGCATATTACACAGCTCAGAGATATTTGTATTTTCAGAAATGGCATACTCAATTCATATCATTTTGCCTTAGGCAAGTGTTCAGAGCTGCAAACAAGAGATGTGCAAATACTGTCATATATATTTTACTAGGAAAAAAGAAATGAAATACCCACCTAGTTTTGCTTCAGAAGTATCCATCTCCCATTTGCTTTTCGGAATGTAACCCTAAATCATATACAGAGAGAAGCTCGAAGGATTAGAGAGAGATAAGAGACATAACATACATTTTAATTGGCAAAAGCATTATACTGTAAACATTTCCTTAGGGCTACCTGAATGAGAACTGTGAATGGGAAGAATGTTTTTTAAAATGCAAATTCCTGCAAACAAAATAATAATTCCATCATATCCAGTGCAAGATACCACTCTCAGTAAATAAAGGGCTCCTGAGTCAGTTTACAGCAACAACAGTAGAAATACCTATTACATATTTCTCAATGTGGCATGATCTGAAGTATATTTGTGACAAGTCACAGAGACCCATGCACATCTTGGCTCTCCAGATTTCCCCAACACTGTGTGCTGCATCATAATGCCCTATTTTTTGGGAGGGGGAGAGGGTGTAGCAGGAAGGAGGCTTAAGAGGTTCTAGGGTTTGAGTAAAGAGTTTTACCCATTGTTATTTGCATTCTTTCCAGAGTACTTTCCACAAACATAGGATCAAATTATTTATTTGAAATAGGTATCTTTTTTCAACTGTACAGAAGAATTCCGCAATTTGTGTTCCGACTACACAGTGTCTTTTTATTAAACAATTTTATAATGGCACAAATATTTAATGTGAGAGAACATAAAAACGCCGTGCGAATCCGGTTTTATTCCTTTGGCTAGCTTTAGATTATATTTTATATATGAGGATATCTCCATATGCTCATCTTGAGTTTGATGATGTTTATGTTATATAGTGCTAGTCACAGATGTAATGCCAAGTGTAATGTGTGAACTTAAACAAGTCCGGTTCCGATCCAACAGAGCATGTCTGAAGTACTTCATGAGTAACTTGCTTTTTCAAAAATAAGAAGAAATCCCATCAACCAGCTATTTGGTAGCAAATGGGACTGAATACAGTGATTGTTCTTTCTTCTGAGCAGCTGACACTATTTCAGCTTTGTAAAGAAAACAATGTTTATGCAGCCCGGGCTGCTGGATTGGAAAGCGGTACTGAGAGAGAAACACATGTTTTGTGAACAAGAATGCCCCATTCAGCTACTGACACACATGCACGGGCCCTAAGTGAAAGTCTGTAATAACAAAAGTACAACCCTAACAATCATTCTTTGTGAAGATTTTATGTGAACAGTGTGTCTCAACTGAATATAACAAACATTTAACTTCATCCAGATAGGACAGGTGTACAGTTAGTTGGTAGAAAACCTGATCTAGAAGCAGATGTACAACCTGTTCTGGATGTACTCTGCATCCCTTTTGATGAATCAGGTTTGTAGCATGAAGAATGCTCCTTGATCCAGTGCTGATTTTCAAGGTTGTGACTTGGGAGTGTCTTTTACCTACTTAGGCTATTATACCAGCTGCTACCTTCCCTGGAAAATTCACATCTGGTTGTAGTCATTTATGCACCACAAAACTTTGTAACCCGCCTACATGGGGTTGCCCTTGAAAAGTGTCCCAAGACTTTAAATAGTGCAAAATACCACAGCCAGGTTGCCAGCAGGAACGAGCCAGTCAGAGCATATTATTCCAAGTATTGGTTGATCTGCATTGTCTGCTGACAGGTTTCCAAATTCAGTTCAAGGTGTTTGTTCTTACCTTTAAAGCCCTACACATCTTGGGCCCTATGTAACTTAAAGGCCAATGTATCTCTGGTAAGTACTACCTCAAGCGCCTGCACAATGCAAAGTTTGATGGTTGATGGGTAACGTTTGGTGGATGTCCTCTAGGAACAGAGAATTTTTAGTAGTACTGCTAGTTCTATGAAATGCTCTCCCCAGAAAGAATCACCTAGCCCCAAAATGGTATGCCTCCGGGTGCTAGTCAAAAACTTGACTCTTTGGGAAGACGTTTGGATCCCGGTGATTCTGTTCTCTCATGTATGAGTTATTCCATAGTCCCGTGTTTCCACTGAAATGACCGTGTTGTCTATTTTTGTTCTGCCACTGTGTACTTTTGCTTTGGTTTTTACTGTACTCATTCTATTGACCATGTTGCTACCTGTCTGGATTATTTATATAATAAAGCATGATATAAATATTTTAAATAAACAAACCTTGTAAACCCTTATAGGTAATTCAGTTCATATAAATCCAATGAATGAGTCTGAATTCCATAAGTACATTTAGTTTCCTCATTTTAGAAATTCAGGAGTTTACTGCTTCTGTGAGAATATTAATCTGATCCTTAGTTCAAACCATGAAAAGCAAACAGAGGCCGAAGACAGAAGTGAAAAAAGGCAGAGGAGGAACTCTTTCTTCTTCTGATAGCCCCACAACTGCTTTTCTCATTCTTTCTCCACCCACCCTTTTGAAATACTGCCCCGGTTGTTGCTTTTCCTTACAAAACAAATTGAGGGAAATGTACACAAAATTTTGTATAGTGTGTAATTTGGCCCTCACTTCTGCTATAAAGAAATGGCATAACACCAATGGAGTAATTCCGATTTCAAGGATGAAAAGCAAAGAACCTCTCAAATTGGCGCAATATCTATCCCTATGTATTTAGAATATTTCCCAGCTATTAGCCATTGGGCCAAATTTCTTCAAGCTGTTTTCAATGGCGCTGAACCTTACCTGTGAGTTCTGCTCACAAAATGGGGCTTCCCTCTCCACTGCAACCTTCTGCACACCCAGAAATGCAGTTCCTGAGGGTTTGGAGACCCTCTAGAAGGGCATGAAATAAGCATGGAAAGGCTGCAATGGGAAGGGAGAAGTGCTGAACATATGTAGTATCTTCCCTTGTGTAAGGAGAAGTACCTTTTGCTTGGCATTTTTGGGTCCAAACCATTGTCACTGTGGATCAGAAAATGTGGATCAAGATGTGGTGAAATAAAAGAAAGTGCACAGTAAGAATAAATGGAGTGTTATTCTAATGGAGGGCTGTAGAAAGTAGAGTCTCTCGAGATTTGGTATTGGGACAGGCACTTTTTAACAATGTAGAATTAGGGGAGAGAAGTGAGGAGGCCAAGTTTGCTGATGTTCACAGGCATTAAAACAAAAAGAGATTGTGAAGAGCTCTGAAAGGACCTCTCCAAACTGTGATAATCGACGACTAAAATGGCAAATGCATTTTAATGTAAAGAAGAGTAAAGTGATACACGTCGGTGCAAAAAACATAAATCTCACGTATATGTTCAAGCGGTTGACTGACCAGGAAGAAGACCTTGGGGTCGTAGTGCACAGCTCAATGGATATGTGAATATGTTGACCCAGTGTGCAGCAGCTGTGAAAAAGGCAAATTCCATGCTTCGGATCGTTAGGAAAGGAACTGAAAATAAAATTGCCGATATCATAATGCCATTTCACAAATCTATAGTGCGACCGCATTTGGAATACCGTGTGCCTTTCTGGTTGCCTATCCTCAAAAAAGATATTGTAGAATTGGAGAAGGTTCAGGAAAGGGCAACCAAAATGATAAAGGGGATGGAGCATCTCCCCTGTGAGAGAAGGTTAAAAACATTTCAGGCTCTTTGGTTTAGAGAAAAGCTGAGCCAGAGGCAACATGACAGAAGTGCATTATGCCATGTACGCTATGGAGAAAGCAGATAATTCCCCCCTCTCTCATAGCAACAGAATCCGTCCAACGAAGCTGAATGTTTTGAGATTCAGGAAAAGTAAAAGGAAGTACTTCTTCACATAGTACACAAATTATGGAATTCTATCCATAAGAGGCAGTGATGGCCACCAACTTTAGGAGAGAGGCTTTAAAAGAGAATTAGACAAATGCCATCAAGGGCTACTGACCCTTGTTGTGTCCACTGTCAGAGGACGTATGCTTCTGAAGAGCAGCTGCTTAAGTGCTGTTGCTGGGGGAAGGTCCAGGACGCTGGTGACTCTCCTTTGCCAAGGTCGTAAGTCAGTCTTAGGGCTAACAAGCTTTGGTATTTGTCCATCCACCTGATGTTTGAAGATCTTCAGGAACAATGGCAACCTCCAGACCGGTTCTCTCAGTCCCTCACTGAGTCAGCAGAAAACAACGCCCCAAAGACTAAACCAGAGGCATCGATGACTACATATTTATGAACCCTTCTCAATAAACCTAAGTTTTAATTTAACAGTATAAACCACATTTGTGTGGATTTTTAATAGCTGCTATCCTTCATCCTAATAGTTGTTTCTCATTAACATTCAGAAGGGGATTATTGGGAAACAGTCAGGAACAGGCTACCCTCCTGAGGAAGGCAACATCCTCATGGTCTTTTACATGGTCTGTAAAAGATCTGTGTCCCCCCCCCCCCAAAAAAAAATATCTACCTAATGGTGCTGGATCTGAAGACTTTTAAACAAGAGAACTCAGTGGCTATACCAGATGAACAGACTTTGAGCATCTGAAGCTCTTACACCTTCTGAGGTAAATACTGAATACTCTATGAACATCAAGTCAAAACCATTGCTCTTTGAGTTGGAGTATATTATCCAAATAGTTCACCTTGCATATGCATTTAGAGTTCCAAGCTCCAGCTTAATAGGAAGCTTAACCAACAGTCCACTTTTGTACAAAGCCTTACAACTGAAATTAAGACAGCAAAAATACAATGACGAAGTACTACAAATAGAAATCATTGATTCTAAAGCATGGAAACGTCCTTGTGTCCTCTTATAATTCACAATGGACCTCCCCACAAGCAGTAATACTATAAATATGTCACCCTCAAAATATGTATCAACTATATATCAAATTATGTATCAACTATATATCTGATACACTCATTTTATAACCCTTTAAAATGGTTATATTCCTGTTTGGGTTCTGTAAACAAAAAATGATTTAAAATAAAACTCAAATACAATACTGTAAACGTTCTATCCTTTCAAAAATAAAAATTTGAAAAGTAAATAAACAATTTACCAACTTGAAACATGTCATGAACAAGCTTCTAAAAATGGCTCGTGGCCCAATATACCAGGGAGGAATTAGGAGTTCTGAATATATATGCATTGTGAAGCATTTTGATTATATCACAACTTAAATGTATCCACCATCATAAAGTTTCACTCATTTGAGACATGGAATTATATCTCGTTGTATGTTTAACCTCCAGTTTCTTTGTCTTCCAGGTTACCCAGACTTTTATTCTTGCCATCAGCAGAACTTCCAAAGATCTCAGGAGTCAGTTGCTGGATGCTTTGAGAGATATCAAAATGTTAGCAGTCATTGCTGGGGCATCTCCTTTCATCTCTAGCTACTGCCGCTCAACTTCCAGGCAGATCAGCAAAGCCAACTGAATTCCAGATGCTGGGATTTGGCTGTTTGCGGCGCATATATACATATACATGCTGTTGTTGTTTAGTCGTGTCTGACTCTTTGTGACTCCATGGACCAGAGCACGCCAGGCACACCTGTCTTCCACTGCCTCCCGCAGTTTGGTCAAACTCATGCCGGTAGCTTCGAGAAGACCGTCCAACCATCTCGTCTTCTGTCGTTCCCTTCTCCTTGTGCCCTCCATCTTTCCCAACATCAGGGTCTCTTCCAGGTAGTCTTCTCTTCTAATGAGGTGGCCAAAGTATTGGAGCCTCAGCTTCACGATCTGTCCTTCCAGTGAGCACTCAGGGCTGATTTCCATATACATATACGTATACGTATACATATATATATGTGTGTGTGTGTGCGCGCGCGAGAGAGAGAATAATCAAAGAAACATGGTCTCCATAAAACAGTCAGGATCACCTCAGCTTTGCTTGTTCAAATTATTGTCACCAAAAAGCAGGAATATGTATCGAAGTCCAAAGAGGTCTTTCCACTGGCATGATGCTCGTAGCTTCCAGCTGGTTTTTCCAGTACCTTGAGTAACTGTTTTACCTTGATACTGGTTATTTCTTTGTCAGAGATGCATCAATTATTTCTTGACATGTCTCTGAATACAGCACCTTCTCATGGTTCAATTATACATGAACCTCAGAAATCTCATAAGTAAGCTGCAGAACCCAAGAATAGTCAAAATCAACTGATGCATGGCACTTTGTCTTCTTCAGGAACTTCAATTCAGAATTCTTTTTGGGGTGAACTGGTTCAGGATCTTGAAGTTCAGAAAGTGTTAATTGTGCCCTATTATCACTGAAGGGGAGGGAAGGTACCAGTGGAACTTCCTTGATGAGTTGTTCAACAGTGGAATGTAAGACCTGTAAGTGCTGTTCAACCATCAAAATGACTACCTTTCATATCTCAGAAGAAAGCAATGGCACCAAAAGCTTAACTGGATTTCTTCTTTTTTAGTGGGGAGGCTTGACCTGGTTAGGAAAAACAGGACAAATCTTGCACAATACACACAATCCAACTGTTCTCTCTCTCGGACATCTTGGCTGGGGACTGTGCATTGCCATATGCTGTAGAAGAGCTGTAGCAACAACCCACTTCCCACAGGCAACGGATTCTGTGTTGGGCTGTTGTCTGATTTCTTCCTGACTTTGGTGTTGCATTAGAAAAAAGGGCCTATCTGGTTGTCAGCTTCTTAACCAAGCAATCTTGGGTCTTCTAGCTTCCTTTAAGCCATTAAACATGTAATCTCCACTCACGCTGAGCAAAGGAAACAACAACCTCCCTTTGGCTATGAGGCTTATGTTCCAATGTTCCATTCCATTGGAACACGTAATGCTGGTGGTCAACAAAAGAGGTTTAAAGACTCTCTCAAGGCAAATCTAAAAAAATGTGGTATAAACACCAACAACTCGGAAACACTGGCCTGTTAGCGCTCCAACTGGAGAACAGCTTTTACCACAGGTGTTATGGGCGTTGAAGACTCTCAAACTCAGGGAGAAAGGTGCATAGAGGAAGGCACGCTTGGCAAACCCTCACCATGATCAACTCTAGTCCGGAAACCTATGTCCCCACTGTGGAAGGACGTGTGGATCCAGAATTGGCCTCCACAGTCACTTACTGTTACTCACTGTTAAAACCTTGTTTATGGAAGGCAATTTTACTTGGCTACGAGTGATCACCAAAGAAGAAGTTGTTCAAATGCTTCAGCCATAAGTTTCTACAGAACACATTACCCAACATGGAACATGAAGAAAACTATCCTTATCTGCCACAGTAAAGTTATGTAGGTCCTCCCACAAGTGCTTATGACCAGTCTCAGTGAAGGTTTTCCCCGGCTTGAACTATTTCTTTCCCATCTTTAAGAGCTTTTAACCTCAGGTGATAGAGATGACATATACGCTTCTGGTAGAAACATTCAGTACTACCACAGTCTTTTATGGCACAGTCTACAGCAGAGATTGCAGGGGACTATTCATGGCCTTTTAAAGTATCTGAGAGACTCATGCACTTGAACAGCAATGACATGAGGAACCTCTCTCAGATCTCTTAGAAGATAGTCTTACCATTTGAATTCCAGTTGATTTCCAGCTGGAAATTTTGGTCACCTGGGACCATGCCCTGATGTGCCTGTGGAATATACTATCTGCATTTCACCTAAAATGGCTACTACTCCAAAAGCAGTCTCCATGCTAGGCCAAAAAGAAGTGGAATTATCCTGCCCTTCAGCCAAGGTGCTAGCAGGATGTGAAGATGGAAAGAGGAATATACAATTCAAGAAAGGATCGTTAGTACTGTGTTTCAGCATATCCTAACATTTTCTACTTTGTACTCCCCTTCAAGAGGAAAGAGAGTGAAAGATGAAGATCAATGTCCCCCTCTCAGTCATCAGTGACTACATTAATGATGTGTCTTGCCTCTGCATCAGAGTTTCAGAGGAGTTCTGTCCTCCATTCAGATGCAGTATTGAAAGTACTTTGTTGCAGGAATGTCACGTTTAAAGAGTTCTGCTTTTTGGAGTTGGGAGAACAATTTGCCTCTTTGCTGACTGCTCTCTTATCAGCTGAATGAGAAGGAAATATTTTACTTAAGATCTTCAAAGGCTGAAATCCTGTAGTGGGGGCTTGCTTCTGAATAAACAAGCACAGGATTTCAATCCAAGAGCTATTTCTTATAGCTAGAAAAAGTTTAGTTAAGAACAATTCTTCAGAAAACAGCGAAACGAAACTAACAATCTGAACATCTCTTTCTACATTCAGGATTTCAAAGAAAATTTCTCCATTCTAAAATAATGAAGTATAAATCCAGAACTCCCATATTGTTGGAAATGGTATCAGCCAGGGGGAGGGGATTTGGATTTTAGTGCAGACAGAATCCCTGTTAGGCACTGTAATAAGATAAATTTGTTGATGGGGTTGGGCTGATGTGTTTCCTACCAGTTCACTCTCTTCTTCCTCTGCATCTTTTTTGTTTTCTTCTTTCTGATCTTCAATGTTTGCATCAAAATCCTCCATCTCCACCTAAGCCAAGGTACAATTTGAAAACTACACATTACCTGTTTGTTAGAGATGTTGCAGCACTAACTTTGTACTTAAATAAGAGAGAATCAAAAACATTTTTTTGAATCAAAGATATGTATATACTATATAAGTAAGATTTATCTTTTCTTCAGAATTGTACTGTATTTATTTATTCTTTTATTTCTCACCTCAGAAATTGATGAGAAATTTGCAACTTGCTTTTGTTCCACACATGATCTTTAATATTGATAACTTTACATTACAATACTTCTCTTTCTCTCCACATATATGCAAATAGGTTGCTTTTTAAAAAACTCAAAATGTACACATTCCTATGCTTTCTTACAGTGGCAGACAACTTAAAAAGTCTTGAGCAGATGACTTTCTTCAGACACTTGTTATGTGAAAATGTGTATTTGTACCCATAGTATACTGTATAGGATCCTAAGTCACTGACCCATACAATTACAGTAATCTCTTTCAGAAAGCTAAGATATTTACTCAAGAGTGAAAGAGAGAAAGTACTTTATGGAATGATATCAGTCAAACCACTATGTTTTGCTGTGTGTTTCCTCATGGGAGTCCTGTGGCGGCCTCGGGAGTGTACAATTCTTCCAGATGTCTACTACTTTTCAGTTTAAGATTTCACTAAACAATGAATCTGTAGTCAAATCCTGTACCTGCTTTCTACTTTAATAACTATTCATCTTTTCTATAGCCATGAATATCATATACATGGGTAAGTTGGCTTCTTGGAAATCTCACCTCTTCAATAGCAGCATCTTGTAGCAAGGAGCGAATGTCTAAACGTATCATATGACGGGGTGCTGTTTCCCAATGATCAGCCATCTGGAATTGGGAAATGAGAGTTGGAGCAGTTTCTACAATGTTCAGTATAAAGAATGCTTTGGCTACTAGGACCAATGTGGTACCATAAAATGCAGTACCTTCAAAAGAGACAAGTTTGCCTCCCCTACCCCCCAGAAGGACGAGTAATTCTTGTAGCTCTAAGAAAATGTTAGTTACCTCTGTGACTCCAAAACTTTATAAAGTTACCTTACTGATCTCCTTGAGCTTGCGTCCATGGACATTTCTCTTGCAACAAGTTTGGTTGTCTGCAGTAATTTCAGCTAGGTAGACCTAGAAAGCATGGTATTGGAGAGGGGGGGGAGAGAATGTGCTCAGAAACATCTGATTCATCCCCAACATATTTTCCAAAGTAAGCTTTAGTGTGTGTGCAAATTTAAATGGAAAAGGCAAGGCTAAAATAATGCACGATCAGTGCCAAGGATCCATTTGGACTTATATGTGGAAAACTACTGGCCTGTGTGCTCATGCCCCTCAGTCATTTCTTGGATTTTACTGCTGTTTTCTAGAGAGGCTTTCATAGTAATTAACAACAGAACAACAAATATATTATAAAAACAAAGCACTGTAAAGGCAGCATTAAACTACGTGGCAAACTCAAAACAACAATTCCCCAGTAAACTACAGCACCTGGATCAGGAACTTTTTATTGTCTTTCTTTAGGTGGAGACAAAAAAAAAAATGGTACTCTGATGGCAGGGAATTCCACAACTGGCTGCCATTCTAAGAGGCCATTAAGAAAGATTTAAGAGGCTACCTAACATGAAATCAGACAATTGGTCCATGTAGCTCAGAACTGTCTACCCTGACTGGCAGTGGTTTGCCAGGGTGTCAGATAGGAATAATTTCCAGCCGTACCTGCTGGTATCAGGGACTGAACCTGAAATTTTCTGGGCTCCAATCACCCCCTTAACATTCTTGGTAGTACTGTCCTTATATCCTACAGGTACCCGAGTTTGAGTTTGCCTTGGCTGCCAGTGGCCCAGTGTTAATGCTCAGGGTTCAAGGGCATGGAAAACCTGTTTTAGAGCAGCTAACAATGACAGAGATTATCCAATAATGTTTACCTCAAAACCTTTTGTCTTTGCAGCACTCCAGAACTGCTCAAAATGGCGTACTCTGTCATTAATGGCATCAAGGATGATAAAGGGGAAAAACCCATCATCCAAAGTCTTTTTGAAAGTTTTGAATAAGCTGGCACGATAGATTTCTTCCATATCAGCTTCATATTCATACTCCAAAATCTGCTCCAGAAAAAGAGAAGGTTAGCTAAAAGAAGAACAAGCCTTCTTGCTAAGATCTGAAATTCAGTTACTGCTATCACATACGCTGGTAAATATATCACATACACTGCTAAATACTACATAATAAAATTGTAAGGATGTCATCATACTGCAGTTCCCACGACTGCCAATAGATGGCCATGGGAACATTCAGGACTTCAAAGCGCAACATGGTGCTCTATGAAAGCCTTATGCAGCCCAGCTGTCCTATCTGTGCCTCCTGTTGTCATTGAACACTACTGCAGTGGTCCATACGTAATGGAGAAGAAATATGTTGCAAAAGTTGGATCCAGACATATGCTGGAGGAAGATTTTTTTGTTTTTTAAAAAAACAATTATTCCTCTCCCCTACAGTCCCCCATGTCCTAAGGAAATATGCTCCAGAGGATTGGGAGGAAGGGAAAGAGTTGAAAAATCACCTTTCCCCTTCATCTAGGGAGAATCTCTGCTGGATCCACAAACAGAAGGATCCTTTCTGTAGTCAGGTGGGACGCTATGGATCTAACACAATGAGTTAATCAACAACTGAAATGGAGTACCTTCTTTTTAACTCTTTTCTTTGTATCAGGGTCTCTCTCTTCTTTCTCTATTTCAGTGATAAAATAGTCGTCCAGGCTGAGCACTCTGGGTGCAGCTCCTCCACATTCAACTTCCTTATCCTGGGAAGGAAACACACAATTAATAAATAGCCTGCATTTATGGTGCAAGTGCTTCAACTTAGAACATACAGCAGCCCCTCACTGTTAGTAAGAGGGAATTCTGTTTTCCCCTCTTCATTTCAAGTCAATCCAGCCACCTCAGTGGTACCTCGGGTTACATACGCTTCAGGTTACATATGCTTCAGGTTACAGACTCCGCTAACCCAGAAGTATTACCTCAGGTTAAGAACTTTGCTTCAGGATGAGAACAGAAATCGTGCTCCGGCGGCACAGCGGCGGCAGGAGGCCCCATTAGCTAAAGTGGTGCTTCAGGTTAAGAACATTTCAGGTTAAGTACAGACCTCCGGAACAAATTAAGTACTTAACCTGAGGTACTACTGTATATATTTTAGAGCTCTGAATGATTAAATAAAGGAAACTGTACACTCAGACAGCTGGGACCAAAATGCAAGCGTGTTCCACTCTTCTGTGAAGACTGAAGATGCAAAAGAAAGCTGCCGGTTATTTACTCACCCTGATAAGCTTAGCAACATGAGTCTTTCCACTGCCTGGTAATCCTCTCATGATAATGACAATCTAAAACAAAGACAGCATAAATTAATTGTGTTATTATTTAGATATTGCATTTATACACCGCCTTTCTGCCAAGGAACCCAAGGTGGTTTACAATTCTTTACTGTAACAACTTCACTGTTCTCTCACTGGGAGCTGCTGAGAGAAACATTTTGCAAGCACAGAATCAACCAGGCACCAACCACATTTAGCAGCATGAGGAATGGTAATGGTAGACCAGTCAACTCGTCTTCTTGCTTGCTACTCAATCATGGCAGCCCCTGTGTGGGGACTGCTTTCACCCTCACTGGGTAGCAAGCAAGGAGATGGGAGATCTGGCTGTGCTTAGAGAGCAGAACTGCACCCAAATTCAGTCAAAATTTGGAAGGCATGGGAATCTGTCTGGGGAGATTACACATTACATAAACATTAGCTGAAGTGTCTATTTGTCATGCATTTTGTTGCTTAAGATTAGAAAGCCACATTCACACTACTCACCCTCTCTGGTCTACTCTCCCTTCCAGGTGGCTTCAGTATATCATCCACATTTTTAGATTCTGGTTTCCTCTCTACACGAGGGGCAGGTGGTGGTTGTCGGGGTAATGATGGAGCAGAAACGGGCATTCTTTCTTCAGGGTAATTTCTGCGGTCACCTTAACACAAAGTTCACACAAGAGAGAAAAAGAAAATTAACTAAAATTATGCACTGAATTAAGAGACCATTAGTTCCTAAGAGACTTCCACTTCTGTTTCCAATATGCTTTGTGGGCAATTTACTCATTAGTCTGTACATTTCATTCATTTATCTTAAAGTGAAGTTTCTAAACTGGAACAAAAACAAAGAAGAACCCCAAAAGATGGCATAGTGCGATAAAAATGAATGAATAATATTTTCCCTTCAAACTAGAGACTTTGATACTGACTTCTTCTGTGGTTTAGGAAAGTTAATGAACCTTTGTTTCAGGAGAAAAAATGTGCTACTTTGATTTTAGCCACAAGGACAAACAACAGAAATGATTATGAGAAAATTAATCTCTCAGAAATAGGATAAATTAAGGTGTGTTCTCGTATGTACTGAATAATAGATATATTGCTTGAATTGGAACACGTATCTAAGAACATGCAAGGGTCTAATTAGGAAAGCAAATGCCAAAAACACACATTGCAAGGCATAAGAATTTTCTATTACCATGTGTAGCACAATTTCCAAATACAACTTTGCATAATCCTTTTTTTTGGGGGGGGGGATAGATAAATAAAATCAAGAAATGCTTAATGTGCAGCACCTGCTTTGTACATGTGATAACCACATTGGGTGATTCATGAATGAAGAAACCTAAGAGTCTGTCTGCATGAAAGTCTTACTACAGTGGTACCTTGGGTTAAGTACTTAATTCGTTCCGGAGGTCCGTACTTAACCTGAAACTGTTCTTAAACTGAAGCACCACTTTAGCTAATGGGACCTCCTGCTGCTGCCGCACCGCCAGAGCACAATTTCTGTTCTCATCCTGAAGCAAAGTTTTTAACCTGAAGCACTATTTCTGGGTTAGTGGAGTCTGTAACCTGAAGCGTATGTAACCTGAGGTACCACTGTATAAGAATGAGATAGATTATTCATATCCTTGTATATAGGACAACGGCTGCAATTCTACATGCACGTAGCTAGAAGTAAGTCACAATGAACTCAGTGGGACTTACTTTTTAGTAAACATGCATAGGACTGAAATGTATATAATTATAATGGACTGTATCTAATGTTGGGTGAAAGGAGTTCTACTTGTGTAACAGGACTTCATCTTCCTCTCCTTTCATTGTGCATCCCCAAAATTTTCTCCAGAGGGTCCCCCAATCCCTATAGCAGAATTTGAGGGTGCATGGGAAGATTGCAGGGGAGAAGAGGTGAGGGAAGTTCTGTTGCACAAGAGGAAGTTTACTGCATGAACAAAGCAGTGTATTGGATGCAGCCCAGTATCTATTCAGTACATAGAAAGGCTTCGGATACTGAAAATACTGAGTCTCAAACTTCATAGTTATTGCTTAAGGCAGGGAAGGGGAACCTGTGGCCTTCTGATGTTGCTGGACTCAAACTCCTATGATTCCACACTAGCCTGGCCAATAGTCAGAAGTTGGGTCTTACTGATATTAATACAGTGGTGCCCCGCAAGACGAATGCCTCGCAAGACGGAAAACTCGCTAGACGAAAGAGTTTTCCGTTTTGGAGGTGCTTCACAAAACGAATCTCCTATGGGCTTGCTTCGCAAGACGAAAATGTCTTGCGAGTTCCTGTGGGTTCCCCCCCTCCCCCCCTTTTTCTAAGCCGCTAAGCCGCTTATCAGCTGATCCGATAAGCCGATAAAAGCCGCTAATAGCGCTAATCCGCTAATCCATCAATGGGCTTGCTTCGCAAGACGAAAAAACCGCTAGACGAAGAGAATCACAGAACGGATTCTTTTCGTCTTGCGAGGCACCACTGTAATCAGACAGACCGAACAGAGTTCTTTATTTATTACAGATGTATCTATACTGCCATTCAATCAAATTCCTGGGTGCTTCACATAAAAAAGTTCCATTACATTGTAATGCAAATATGATTATCCTTAAAACCCCTCTCTTTAAACCAAGGAGGGTCAAATAAATAAATGCAACTTCAATCACTGATAATACTTTTATCCTTAATTATAAGGAACAAGTAAGCGAGTTCATAGTCCCAAATTCATTCTGAGACCTCAATATTCTAATATTTCTTCAAGGTTGAAGATTTATACCTCCAAACATCGGAGGCCCATGATCATAAGGTGGACGATCAGGTTTTCTGTCATATGATTGTCTTTCAAATCCTCCCCGTCTTGAGTTTGAATGGTCTTTGTCACGAAAGGACTGAGCTCTTGAAGGAGATGGCCTGCTAAATGAAGACAGCATATTGTAACACAAACTGCATGATTTCTTTGAATATTACACATTTAACAAAAATGTACATGAGATTCTCTGATAAACCAATTCCTGGCCAATCCTATACTTTGCTGCTGGATGCAATGACTATCCTTTATTAAGCCCACACCAAGTAATATATCCCTGTATGAAACAGTTACAATCTCAGCCGTACACCTTTCAACCAAGAGGGGAAGGAAATTTTAAATGTCTGTCCTCCCATGGCATATGCTCACAAGGCTGCAGCTCACAAGCAGGACACAACAGTGCTAACTTCACTTGTGATGCCCAGCAACTGGTATGCATACGCCCTCTGAGTGTGGAAGTAGAACAAGATACTCCCAGGTACAAAAATCAAAAAGAGAAGTGACAGTTCAAAAACTCAGCACCGCAACCTGTCTGAAGACACACTTCTGAATCCTACTTATTCCTCCTATATTACATACCTGTCATCTCGTTGATAGCGTTCTTTGTCAAATCTTTCCCGTTCATGTTCTCCAGAAATACGGTCCCTGTATGGCTCTCTCTCTCGCCTGAAGTCTCTGTGATCAATATTGACATTATTTTGCCGCTCAAAATAAGCATCTCTTTCCTTGAGATATCGATCCCGTTGGCCTGGGTGTTCTGGAAAATGAAGTCAAAATAATTTTAAGAGTTATTCTACAGGATCGCAGAATGGGGTAGACGCATCAAGGAGCAGATTTCTTGGGTTGAACTTCTTGACTACAGCAAGGGATTGCATGTTTGAATGCTCCTTCATTTTAAACACGCCATTAAAGACAAAACACAAACAAGAAGGAGAAGGCTATTCTAAATCTCTCCTCCCCAATGTGCTAGTTTTCTACATACAGGGAGCTTTTTATATGAGGGGGCATTCCGCCCTACCTTCAGTTTGGTACAGCCTTGAATTCTACCACCTCAGTCTACATCAGCCATCCTTAACCTGGTGCCCCAACAACCATGGGCAATAGGAATTATAGATGAAAACATCTGGAGTGCATCAGGTTGGGAATGGGGATGGCTGTTGTTCTTCATAGTATCTAGAACAACTCTTTTGAGTATTTACAAGAATTCAAGACATGGTGAAAGCCATATTGCTTTAAAAAGGAGGTGGAATGTGTGTATGTTTTAACAAGGAACCTACCAAATATCAAACTGATGCCTGCCTTCTACTTAAAAGAGACGTCTCAGAGACACCAAAGTACACCCACCTTTTGAAAAGGGTTGCCTCTCATGAGGAGCTTCTGGACGCAGAGTTATACGCTCCCCGTAAGGAATTTGTCCACCTTTACTACTGGTTATATCTGTCAAATACAAATTAGCAATAATAAAATTAAGAGATATTGCCCCAGATACCATCTTTGAATAAATACATTCAGACCATCACCAGCAGCTTGAACATTTGGAGGCTGGGGAAGAAGATTTACCATCCCTGGCCTCCCCAGCATTTCCCTTTGGCTCTTGTCAATCTCTGCAGGAGGAATGATGATGGTAGTCGGCTGCAAGCCATCTAGCCTGGTGATGAGACCCCTCCCACTCTGAACTGCATTTATTAAGCCCTTGGAGTGCAGTAAGACTAGATCCAAGAGCTGGAACTTTATTGTCAGTTAACTTTTTTTTGTTTTGTTCTGTAATGTATTTAAGTCCAGCTTATTTCTTTTGCAGTGCTGAATTTATTCTGTTTGCTGAATTGTTGGTTTTTGTCCTATTTGAATGTACCAATATGTTTTGAATACCGCTTCTCTCCATCCTGCCCCATTAATGTTTTGTAGTCTGAAAATAAGTGGATGCCTCTTATAATTTGGTTTGGGTGGGCACAATTTGGTGTAGAAAGGCAACCAAAAATAAATTAAGCCAAACTAAATCAGCCAACCAATAAGTGTCATTTCTTCAACAAAGAGAGTGGCTCGAGGGACAATAACAGGAAACAGCTGCCTTTTTTGTTTTAAAGAAGAGCTGTATAAATTGCTTACAGATAGGTAGCCGTGTTGGTCTGCCATAGTCAAAATAAAAAAATTCCTACCAGTAGCACCTTAAAGACCAACTAAGTTCTTGGTATGAGCTTTTGTGTGCATGCACACTTCTTCAGTGTATCTGAAGAAGTGTGCATGCACACGAAAGCTCATACCAAGAACTAACTTAGTTGGTCTTTAAGGTGCTACTGGAAGGAATTTTTTTATAAATTGCTTAGTCATCAAACAGCATTTACCACAATGTGGTACTGTGCATTACTTACAAAGCTTTAATTAAATTAAAAACAGGCATTCCCCAGCTAGAGCTCTCATGAGAAAAACACCACAGGGAGAAAAACTAGCAATGCTGTAATTTATTGGTGGCTAATTGTTTTGTTTCCAAAAAACAAAATAGCAGATGCCAATAAGGAACCTTAAGTAGAAACACCAAAAAAAAATCACAAAACTGGTTTTGATTAGTGGGTCTCCCACCTATCAAATCTTGTCTGCAAGGAGCAACTGGGGTATTTTGAAATAGCAGCAACCTGACACAGCAGTATATGTTTCAACATAACAAAAGCATTAAAAAAGCAGAACTGCCTCCCTCAATCATTCCAATGTCAAACCAGTCCAGTATTCTGTTCCCACACTGTTCACATTTTTATAAACCTCCACCATGTTAGCTTTTCTCTAAACATTTTAGCCTGAAATGTTTTAGCTATTCCTTGTACGGAAGATGCTATTACGTTTTGTGAACCTTTCAGACACACGATCAGTTTATGAATACCTAGGTAACAACCAATGTTACCAATATCTTCTCCTTTGCATCATATTCTTGCAGTAAAGTGGCAAGTTCAGACCGAACAATGGCAGTTATAGAGGCTGCAAATTGACAGTTTATTATTTATCTGCATAAGGCCCAATTTCTATTTATTAGCCATCTCATAACACAAATAATCATATTCTGTATAGGAAGGAATAAAACAAGAGCCCTTTCTCATTCTAGTTCATAGACAGGCTAGACAATTTAAGGATCAGGGAATCAGACATAACATCAAATTTCTCTACTAACTTATCAATGTAAAGATGTCCTAAAGGGTCCATTTTTAATGCACAGAATGTAGACCAGCACACTCCTCTGATGAGAATTATATTGGCTATTTTTTTTTTAATGCTACAGGCATAATCCTTCTGTTAATTAGCATTATTAAGATAAGCAGTATTCACCTTGCCCATGGCCGTGTCCATGCCCGTAGTCAACAGTCTGATGAATAATTGGTGGCTTGGAAAGTTGTGCTATACCCGACCCAAAGGAAGCTGCGACTGTCGATGAAGGTAATGAGAGATCTGATGCAGGTAAGTCATTCTCGGATTTTAGCCCTTTATCTTCACTGCTATCCCAAAGTCCCTGGAAAGAATCCTCATCCCAACGTTCTTGGCTCATGGCAGGTGATGATTTGACCTTAGCAGCTGGACCTTGAGAGGCTGCTGCAGCTGAAATGGGAATTGGAGTACTTGGCTGTGTTGGGGGACCAGGCATTTTTACCGATGGGAGGGGGCCCTTTGTCGCTGGGACAGATGGCTTTGCAAGTGCAGCGCCTGGCTTGGCTGTTGGGGCAGCTTTCCGAAACATGACGGGTGGCTTTACTATTACAGCTGGCGTAGGCTTAATAGATTGCTCCTCTATTGGTATCTCAGCGTGCATTTCAGAAGAAGCCTAAATAAAAGGATATTTTAAAATAAAAGGTACATGAAATTAACAGCGATTTTAAAAATGTTGTCAGATACTGTCATAGCAAATGTGTACTTTGATACTTAAAACAGGCCTTTTGGGGTACAACATCGATGAAAGGGTACAAAGAAAAGGCTAATTTTTTTTTTAAGATGGTTACATGGAATTTACAATACTGAAACTTATCTTAAGGAATTTGTATACAACTTGTGTCTGTTGCTGCCTTAGCAATCTCAGTTGCCCAATGCGCCTTCTCATCTAAAGTTCTTTTGTGGCCAGGTCAAGTTTTGTAAATCACCCAAATGTGGAGCAGCCATAGTAGTGAAAACAAAATATGACAAAACACAGCTACAGATAAAGTTGTGGCTACCTGGTGGTGATATGTTGTAAATATTATAAAAGTGTTGTTTTGCTTGCCACGAAGCAGTGGTAAGTCATTACTTCCTCCACATGGTTGTGTCTTTGAGATTTCTCTAAGTAGAGAAATTTACAAATGTTTGATCCAGCTCTCAGTTAATACGGAGTGCTTTTTCTCAGCTACATCTGACAGGCACCCAGTAACGCCCATCCATGTTTTGATAATCTCAGGGATCAGCTGCTCTAGCATGCTCTATGTGAGGCCACCCTTTAATGCAGTGGAAAAATTGCCACCAGTAGAAACGAAGTGGCCCAGCTGAATTCAAAATGATGGTGATTTCCTAAAGTCCAATATAGTCCAAATCCAGTACATCTTTGGGAGACCCTGCTCCTAGACGCTCCCTTGTCTCCTGAAATTTGCAGAAAAGGTGCACTGGAATCACAGTGAGAGTTACGAGGATGAAGATCTGATTTCTTCATAATGATGCCTCATTCTCAAGAAAGACCTGCTGCAGAACCACTGCTGCCTCTGGCCAGAGATACAGAGCATAGCCATAATGACTGGTAACTTGTCTGGAGGGGTGGGGAAGCAAGCTCAAGCATAAGTCCTTAAAAGTTTCCACTTAAAAACCATTTTTAAAAAGACATAAACAAAAAACATGTGCATCACAGTAAAGTCACACTTGCACAATATTTTCCACACTCGCACAATATTTTCCATAGCAAGACTTAATTTACCTGAAAGTTATCCTTCCTAGCAATTTGTGGTCTAGGAATTTCCTGTGTTGACAGTTCAGGAACAAATTCATTCATCTTCTTCATATGTTCTTTCTGTTCTCTGCAGTCAAAAAATCATATTATTCAGCTTAAATGTTCATTTAAAAAACCACAAAAGGTATATGCATTTGTCTTAAACAAGATTTTAAGAACCACCACATTTACTTATGTTCATCTGTGGCACCAACACTGTGGAACGCCCTCTCTAAGGAGGCCTGCCAGGCTGAGAAGCTAGTGAATTTTAAGCAACAAACTAAAAATTGGCTACTTTGTAAAACATTTAGACTAGTATTTCCAAAACTTTATACCCCACTCCCCCTGGACGACTTGAAAATTGTTGAGCATCTTGCTGAACCACTTAATTATTTTTCTGCCTATTGTCACAATTGTAATGCACTGTGAAAGATTATGTATGATTCTAAATTGTCTTCTTATTGTTTCTTTTATTTCTTATATAATATTTTACTGTATTACAACTTGAATTTTATGGAACTGATCTGCCCTTAAATATTTTTCATCTCATTTTGCTTGGCAGTTTGCAATTTTAGGATTTTGGCAGGTTTTTTCTGCTTCAGTTGATTCTTTTTAGTGCATTTTGATTTGTTGCTCTATTGTTTTAATATAGTACTGTTAGCCACTTTAGGCTGTCATTTGGCAAGCAGGAAACACAAATGTTTCCAACAAAATCTGCCACTTTTCTCAGTGCCAAAAACGAACATTTGATCCTTCACAGAGAGCATTTAGCTCCCAAGGTACATTTCTTTTTCACACCAGCTCAAATCTCATTGCAGTTTCTGAGGATATCATTTTTATGTTAAGAGAATTCAAGCCTTTGTCATCAGAATTCTCACATATTCCAAAAGGACGTCTGCAGACCACTTTCCTAGTTCAGTAAATGGCGAAACACACCACTGTTGACAACAGGAACTAGCAACAGAGATTTTTCTACATATCAGTGGAAGCTGCCTGGTACGGACTGGCAGCAGCTCTCCAGGGTTTCCCAGCCCCGCCCAGAGATGCCAGGGACTGAACTTGGGACCTCTGCATGCTCTAGCACTTGTTCCTGTCTCAAGAGTTATAAATGTCATATCATATGCACTGCTTGAAAATCTAGATTTGATGTATCCATGGAGTGCAGTGTAATATGACTGCTTGGCAACTTTACACAAGAGTAGCTTAAAACCCAAGCACAACAAAATGTGAAGTGCCCTCCTTTAAGGCAATATTAGTGTGAGTGGACTTTGTACCGCTTCATGTGAACTGATAGACAATGTTGGACCTTTTGTTTTCATTGGCTCCCTTTTCTGAATTTCTTAAAAATACTGCAGGTCTGCATGAACAAGGTTCTCCTGCCTGAATATTTACTACTCAGTTTTAAGGATAAGCGTGATCACCGCCAGCTATGTTATTTGACTTTTTTTTAGCATAGGTATGCTATGTGCTGAACTGTTCTTGATTCTATGGGAGGTTCTTCAACATTAAAAAAACACCTATTTTAACTTCATTAGTTTAAGACTGATAAAAAGTGCTGTTTAAAGCATAGTTATCTCAATGACCCTTGACTTATTAAACTTGCATACCCTTCCATCATCTAAGCTGACCAAAATGTTCACAGCTATTTACCACCTAATTATATGTATTTTTGCAATTTGCAAGAGGGAATGGAAGGCGGAGGGGAGATGAAAAAGCAGGTTTTTCCAAAGCCAAATAAACAAGAACAGCAGCCAACTCACCGTAGCATTTTTAGCTCTTGGGCAGCCTTCAGGATTATTTCATGTTGCCTTTGACTAAGGACCATTACACCTCCCAACGACGGCTCAGAGGCTAAATTTGGCTCGTCTCCCAGCAATTCAGATGAGCGTGGTGGCAGAGGTGGTGGATCCAAACGATCATCTAAACGTGGGAACCTGTCGATTTCATCTGAATACCACCTATCTGAAAATCTTTCCCTTTCCCAATCACCCCTGTCCGGTGGGAAATCAGATGGTTCCCTCCATGTGTCATGTCTCTCTGGATACTCTCGAATTCTGAGCTCCCCCCGGTCTCTGGAATCTCTGTCGTAGAAATCCCTCTCTCTCTCCTCCAGCCATCGCTCCTCACGGTATCTGTCTAAAGGAGGAAGTGGAGGAAGGGGTGGCAAAGGTGGGAGAGGAGGTATGTCCAGATCACTAAGCGTATCTCTGTCGCCCAGTGATCTAAGGTAATCTCTGTCCCAGTCTCTTTCTGAATCACGATCATACATATCCAAGGGTCTTCGGACCCTGTCCAGATCTCTGTCTAGCTCTCTCTCTCTCCCCAATGGCCTTTCCCAGTCATCCCAATATGGTTCTCGTCTATCAAGATCAGCAGATATTGGAGGTAAAGGAGGTAGAGGGGGAAGAGGTGAAAGAGGTGGCAATGGATGACGGTGTGCTGACAAGTCATCTCTCTCATATGGATCAAGAGGATCATCATGGTATCGCTGGTCGCGCTCAACCCAGTATCTGTCTCTTTCCCAATCCTCCAATCGTCTGCGCTCTAGAGGAGGAATATCTTGGTATTCAAATGAGCGCTCCTCTTCCATGCCTGCCTCTCCGTAAGACCATGGAGGCCTGGGTGGTTCTTCACGAAATGGAGGCAAATTATCCATACCACCTCCAAGGCCTGTGTCACGTCTGTGCATATCCCTCTCCCGGCTACTAGGCCTTCTGACTGGGTCTCTCTCCCGGCTACTAGGTTGCCATCCTGGTCCCCTTTCACGGTTACCAGCCAGCCGGTCCAGTCCCCTTTCCTGACTACTGGGTTGCCTGCCTAAGCCCTTTTCACGGCTATCTGCATGGCCTCTTTCTCTGCTGCCCATCTGGGGAGCTGGTTCCCTGTCTCTAGCTGGTAACCCTCTGTCTTGGCTTCTCGATTGCCTTTCCAATGCCCCTTCCTGGTTGCTCGACTGTCCACCCACCCCAGATTCCCAACTGCCCGACTGGCCCTCTGGCATCCTGTTGTGGGTTCCTGGCCCACTGTTTAGATCTCTGCCACCTATATCTCTGGTCAGACCTCTACCTCTGTTTGGTACTCCCCTTCCTCTGGCATCATCAAATCGGCCTCGGCCTCGGCCCCTACCTCTATTGTCTTCCATTCTACCCTGGCCCCTGCCCCTGCCTGCTGGCCCTTTGGCCTGGTTATCTCCCAGCTTGATTTGTCCCCTCTCCCGGCTTTCCAGTTTAGATGGCTCTTTGCTCTGATTATTTTCAGAAGTAGTCAGTTTGTTTTCTGCAGAATTCATCTCTTTATTTCCCATTGGCGCTGTTAGTAACATTTTCTTCCCCCCTGGAACAGTGGAACCTGGTGTCTGATGGAGAACACCCGAAGTAAGAGGTTTTTTTGATTCTTCTGTTTGCAGTTCAGTCTCTGCAGAGCTTGGTTTCTTTGTTTCTAACACTGCTTCTCTGCCCTCTTTTCTGGATGAATTTTGCTGTGCTTTAGACATGACTGTACCTGGCTGAACAGAACCAGTAACCTTTGTATCTGGTCTAGGTTTAGATTGATTTGCCACTGTCTGATTATTGCTCATATCAGTAAAAGATTCCTTATGTTCTGTCTGATGGTTCTGTTGTCCCAAAGGAGGCCTAGGCCCCTGCCACCGTGGTCCACTTGCTTGGGAAGTGCCTGAGGGAGTATAAAATGCTGCTGCTGGGCCCCGGGGGATCGTCCCCTGTTTGCCTGAAGATCCATCGACAAGCTGATTTTGAAATCTTGGCCTTGGACCATCGAAACGTTGCCCTTGAAAATGAGGTCCTTGCTGTCTTGCAGGTTCAAATTTATCGAAGTCTCTTCCTCGTGGTGCATCAAATCTGTGTATTGAGAAATGAGACATTTTATTCAAGTAAGAGATTTCGTGAGACTTTTTTATATAAAAACACTCCATAAATCCTCTTGAAAACAGCTGCCAAATTAAAATCTCATTAAGTAATAACGATACACAAAATTAACCAAAATTATTAGAATTGCTGCATGCAATGGAGCATGACAGAAACAAGTATTGGATTCACCCATATCTATGCTCATCTTCTCCACCTCTTCCTCAGATAGAAAGGAATGTCTGACTCAAGGGTCAGATTCAAGAACCACCTTATTTGGTTCATGGGGTGAAAGATGTAGACGCATGCAGTATTCTACTGAGTCAGGTGTCTTCATCCTTTGGGAAAAGCAGATAGAGGTTGAGGCACAGGTATGTGTGAGCCTGGGATTTACTTCCTGTCCTTTTAGGTGTAAGAAGTAGTGTCTGACCATGTTCTGGGCTCCAGAGAGCTTAGAAGTCTCACACTTCAGAAAACATAATTTTAAAGCATTTACTAAATTATAAACTGATGATGACAACTGAGATTACACTGGAGTTACAAACAATAACAATTTATAATACAATATCTTCCTCTTATCTCTTTTGTGTGTGTGCAAACAAGACACCTGCAGAGCAATCACTTTTGCTGCTTTCAGGTGGGAACTGAAGATGATTTCACTTAGGAAGACTTTTGCTTTGTTGGGTAGCTGCTGGTTGTTGGTTTTTTGTTTTTTTAAAAAACTATATATAAACTGTTGCTAATTTTGTGTAAAGTGGGATATTACTAAATAGAGCAGCAGGAACAAAAGCACAAACTCTGCGTTTGGTTTGTTTTTTGTGAGACCAGAATTATACATTCGGCAGCAGACCTGAGTGCCCTGTGAACAGCAGCAGTTGAGTGACTCCCTCATGCTTTCCCCCAAGATGCATTTGATGCACCATGGAGGAAAGTAATTGCCATACTGGGATGTGAATGGATTTACTCCTTCCTTCACCCTGCAGCCCACACCTGAGTACACTCTGCATCTAAGTTTTATTTTTAATTCTCCATTTCCCCCGAGTATACGGATGCCTCCATCTTGTTTGTGAGTGAAGCTGTTTTGACTACAAAGCTTCTGGCACTTAACCTGATTAGCATTATGAGGACTGGTACTACAGGCTCCCACAGATTTGGTTCAAGCATTGCCCCTCACCAAGAGAATTATCAAGTAAAGAACAGACACTTCTATTGGTTTCTAAGGACACTCATGGTGGCTAAATTCCTAATGCTTCAATATTGGAAGGAGGAGTCCACTTGCCACCCCTGTGCACCATAATCATGGACAGAGGACATGACAACTGGCAGCATATGAGATGGTGACCTTCTGTAAACATAAGGAAGATGGGGAAGCCTCCTACTAAAGGTCTATTTACTTGAATATCTGGTCACTGGGTTTGTTCTGGACCACCAGCTGCTCCTCCTTTCCCTTTGGAACATTCAATTAAAAAGCTACTAACAACACACAAAATGAAAAAAAGAAAAAAGAACTGGCTTTGGGTATTTCAAGAAATACTCTGGAAGAACGTATGAGGTTAAAATATGGTAAAGCATAAGATTAAAATAGGCCAGGGATGCCATTGGGCGGGCAACAACCACTAAATGCGCACAGTCACATGAAATACCATGTCCTACTGGCAAAGCACACAGGATTACATAACAATATTTAAGAGTGTTTCTACTGTACTATCATCCAAAACAGCATTGCCATACAAAAATGAGACAGAAAGAAAACCTACCTTGACACCCTTGGACCTTCATGGTGCTGTCCCCTGGCAGAATCAGGAAACCCGGCTGACCTCCCTGGTCTGCTCTGATAGGTAGTAGTGGTGCTGGTGGTGGATGCAGATGAGAAGGACACTGTAGACTGAGGTTTCACTTCAGCAGAAGTTAGTTCTGATGAAACAGAACCAAATGGCATTGCCTGTTTGCCCAGAGGCGCAAAAGAACTGCCTTGGTCTGAAGTGCTAGCAGATGATGTCACATTTGAGTGGTAATTCTGGGTGGCAGATGTATCAGTAGTTTTAAAAGAAAAGGAAGCAGGGGTGGGAAGAAGAGGTGGCCTGGTTGCATCCATTGTAGCGTGGGTCATGGCAGGAGAAACTGTAGCCTTAAATGAAAAGGAAGAAGCAGAAGAAGGGGTGGGAAGCAGGCCTGGCCTGACAGTATCCATGGCCGGGGTGATGACGGGTGTATCATTACCTTTAAAAGGGAAAGCAGGGGTGGGAAGCAGAGGTGGCCTAGTTGCCTCCATGTTCTGGGACGTGGCAGGAGACTCAGTTGCTTTAAATGAAAAAGAAGCAGCGGTAGGGGTAGGAAGCAGACCTTGCTTGGCCATCTCCGTAGTCTGGGGAGTGGGAAGTGACTCTTTAAATGAGAAAGAGGCAGGAGAAGGAAATGGAGGTGGCCTGGTTGTCTCTGAGGCCTGTGAGGTGGTAGAAGACTCAGTTACCTTAAATGAAAAAGAAGCTGCGGAAGGAGTAGGAAGTAGACCTGGCCTGGGCATTTCTGTACTTTGGGTAGTGGGAAGTGACTCGGTAACTTTAAAAGAACCAGGAGTAGGGTACAAATTTGGCCTCGGTGTTTCAGTGCTCTGGGTGCTCTGAGGACCAGATTCTTTTGAAATAGGCATATCAGACTTTTGTGGGCCAGAAGAGAATCCAGTGGAAGGTGGAGGCAGTGCAGCTGAGGGCAAAGGAGGCTGCCCAACGGACATACCACTTTGTACTGTTTGAGAATATGCAGAAAATGCAGGCGGCAAAGTTACACTCCCAGGATACTGACTGGTCATGTTCCGAAGAGACTTCACTTTCTCCTGAAGGTGGGTGTAAGTGACTTTCATCTGTCCCTGCCACATTTTCCACTGTTTCTCACACTCATGAAGTTGGTCTTTGTGAGGGTAGGCCTGAATTTGATCCTGCCACTGCTGAAATTCACGTTCCCACTCCTTGTAAAGTGGCTGGAACTGTTTGTTCTGTGCTTCATAATGCTGTAGCTGCGTATCCACTGACATTGTCTGCCAGAAAGAAAAGGTAGTAAGGAACACCCTTTAAGTTAGTTCAATGTACTCACAATGCTTTAGACACAAACATATCTTACTTGTCGCATAGCAAAGCACAGGTCTGTACACTGAACACTGTTCATGCTTTCCAACAGCTTCCATGAAATTGTTGTGCTTTAAAGGTGAAGCCATAGATTTGGGCCTTTGAACTTTATTTTTCTTTAACATCACAGATTCACCCCCTACCAAACTAAAATGATTCTACACTCTGACTCTAAATATATTGCATGATTAAACCTACTGAAAAATTGGAAATTCTTTCTACATAGTCTATTTAGATTAGTGAACATATTTTTTAGTTTTCCTCTCACAAGGAAGATGCTTCAATATAAAGTATTACTTTTCTTCTTCTCGGTTCAATTTCTTGCCCACTCTTCATTGATTCACTATTACAGGGCAGCTTACAGCATAAAACAAGACTGAAATGTTAGCTTCTTGTCTGCTTTTTCAGAAGTTAACATGTAGTCAATGAGCAAAGGTCTACATCAGAGTTGGGGAACTTTCTTCTCTGATGGTTCAGATCTGTATCTGCCTCACGGGTCAAAATTTGGCAGTTTGCCCATCAGTCATAATGATGTCAAGGTGATGATGCTCTTTGAAGGTGCACTCCCAGAGCAGCTCCAAAGAGGCTTGCTCCAGCATCACAAATGAGTTTGCATTGAAACCCCTGCTTGAATGGAGATCCCTCCCTCCACTTCAGCAGGGGCTTCAGTGCAAGTCCTAGAGCAAGGCACAATCTAACCACTCACTGGTAGATCAGGATCGGCTGATGGGTGATTGAAGCATGCCTTGCTCAAAGCAAAAGAATAATCGGGAGCTCACTTTACTCTCCCAGTTGTTCATTTGGAGCCACCTTGGTAACTGCTCCACACCTGAAGTGACATACAATGTGGTGGGATGGAAGGCTGTGCTTTACCAAGAACAGCTTGCTGGGCCAAACTGGAACCTCTAACAGGCCAAAGCTGACCTGTGGACCACCATGAAGAGTCATTAAACTCTGTTAGCACCATTAAATTGTATTAAGTATCTCACTCAAGTGGGAAAAATATGGATCAAATCATATTACTTTAATGACTCACTGGCAAGTGCGACAACTGTATGATCTGTTGGTAGCGCTGTAGAATTTGTTGCAACTGTGCATGCTGCTGCATTATTCTCTGATACTGGAAACCCACTCGCTGCTGTGGATGCTGTTGCCATTGTGTGGCTGCCGCCTGTAGCTGCTGTAATCTCAAACTTTCCTCAGGATCCTCTGGTGGTTCAATGCTCAACTGGAGGAATAAGCAAATATCAAATAATAGAAAACTTGTTCAATCATACAGCACAGCAGTTATACAGCTCGAATCATTGTCAGTACTGGGGAAAGTAGTTGTACATGCCCGAAAGCAAGCAAATACAGAGGGTTTTGTCCCATCCTCCCCTTCTTCAACAAGTTAAATAGTCCAGGCACAGCATAATGTAACTGCATGTCTATGGTAGAAAGTATATCTGACCACAAGTAAGCAGGATTATCCCAGTTCCTCCTTTTCAAATACAGATTTTTATTTTTAGTGAGAATCTCCTACCAAAAATTTTTAACTACTTAATCACTACTTCCCAAGAGCACTGCTTTTTGTTGCCAGAACACATAAAAACTAAACAGGTATTTTACAACTATCAGAATTTATTGCACTATCAAGAGATATGCTAGTGCAATAAATTCTGATAGTTGCCCTATTCCATGATCTGTTGTGCAAGACACTGGATGATATACAACTAAGGACTCAGCTATACAGTTACAAATAAAATGTTTTAAGTATGTTTCAAGTGCAATATACAATGTGACACTATATGGCGATGGTGAGCCTTATGGAAAATTCAATGTATTTTTTAAAACACTTTTTTTAAAAAAAAGCATTTTCAGAACAGTTTTTTATATGTGTATAGATTCTACCTAAGTCATATTCAGAGTAGACCCACTGAAATAAGTAAATTAGTTACTTGAGTCTACTGATTGCAAACCATAAATCCTCACTCACAGGAGAGTGGCCTCTACAAGACACCAGGGCATCACATATAACCCAGAATAATTGTAATTAGATTACAATGGTAAATAGCTGAAACATAGAATCATAGAATCATAGAGTTGGAAGAGACCGCAAGGGCCATCGCGTCCAACCCCCTGCCAAGCAGGAAACACCATCAGAGCACTCCTGACATAACTCTGTCCAATAAATCTATGCACAGCATATTAACAAAACTTTAATTGTTTAGCTTAAATAAAGACTTATGCCAGATACAAACTTAGGTAAGTACAAACTGTTGGTAATCTGAGATAATAAGACACATCCACAATGCTTTTATATTTATTGGAGGCCACCCAAAGTGGCTGGGGGCAACCTAGTCAGAAGGGTGGGTTACACATAAAAAATATATTATTATTATTATTATTATCTAAGTTGTGCTCACAGTAAAAGTTACTACACAGAAGCAGAGCCAGTAAGGTCCAGATCTTTTACTGTTGCAGAAGTAACAGACTGAGCAAACAGAAAAATAACTTCCAGTTTGAAGGCTTTTCATATACAGAGTGTCCCTGTAGCTCTAATTCCAAGGCTTCAACTGCAATAGTAACATCAACACAAAACTAGCTAGCATACGTTAATCACATCAATATAGCTAGAGTTCCAAGGCCATTATCACAGCAACTGGCTCATTTGACCTTACACCTCACACATCAGGTGATTTATGCCCATGAAGGAAATTCCTTCCTTCCTATGCCCAGCTACTCCAACACAAACCTATACCAGTTAGCATAAGAATCTCATGCACTGCAAGGACTCACTTAACTCAGAGATCCTCAGCTAAACTAATAGGTGGTAGGCAAATTCTGATTTCAAGGAAGACGGCAAAAATCCTGACTGAATAATCTTAACACCATATGGACACCAACAGTTGGCCCAAAAATAAGGTTGTAATCCTATACACATTTGCCTAGAAATAAGACCCACTGAAAACTAGGTAATGGAACTAGCTAATAAGTAGATCTGTTTAGCTTTATGCTGTTAAGTTTGTTGAACTTTAGCTGAAGTACAGTCCCATTGATTTTCGTGTAATCAAAATATTGTCTAAGTACACCTAAATTAGTCTGGATCCCTGACTATTAAGTCCAGTCACAGACGGCTCTGGGGTTGCGGCGCTCATCTCGCTTTACAGGCCAAGGAAGCTGGCGTTTGTCCGCAGACAGTTTTTCTGGGTCATGTGGCCAGCATGACTAAACCACTTCTGGTGCAATGAAACACCGAAACCAGAGCAACGGAAACGCAGTTTGTCTTCCCGCTGTAGTGGTACCTATTTATCTACTTGAACTTTTTGGCATGCTTTTGAACTGGTAGGTTGACAGGAGCTGGGACTGAGAAACGGGAGTTCACCCCGTCGCGGGGATTTGAACTGCTGACCTTCTGATTGGCAAGCCCAAGAGGCTCGGGTGGTTTAGACCACAGCGCCACCTGCATCCTACCTTGGGGCTATAAAATGAGATAAAAGTGTTCCAAAAAAAGAACAAACAGATGCTGGACCAAGACTTTAGGGTTACTGGGGATATTTAATTCTTCCAGAGTAGTCAAATTATCACTTTAGGACCATACCACTTTTAATGATGGCTGATGAACTAATTAATTGGTGATGTGCCCAGGAATTTATTTACCTAATACTTGCCCTTGTAAATAATACATCATTTTAAGTCTTAGCAATTAAATCCAATCACCAGAAATAACAATTCACTCTTGTCAGAAACTGTAGGAGAAATCCTACATACACTGAATGCTTCAAACCAAGAGAAGAGATGTATTGTATCTTCGTATTATTTTATGGTATTTTATGCTTTATTGTATTTGCACATTATGTTGTACACTTCCTTCCTATTTTAAAATAAAAATACAGAAATATAACTGGCCTATCACAACATATGAAATCCATAGAATGGTCAGAATAGAATGTAAAGGAGGTGTTGGTGCTTTGTGTGTCAGTGGGGGCACTGAATCCAAAATTCAGAAATAGAAAAACAAACTTCTGGGTAGAGAACAGCACACCAAAAGAGTAAGTAAAATATAAGGAACACACTTAATATTAAACCATAGTTTAAAATGAACTATGGTTTAGCACAATGTGTATGCTGTTTAAAAGTCCACACCACAGCTCCCCAGCTCACAGCTTTATTGCACCAGGGAGGAAACAAACCAGAAGCTGGCTTTGCATTATGTATACTCTCATGGTTTATCTCCAGACAAATTATGAGTGCTGGTTCACATGCCAGTCTCTGCTTTGTTTCCTCCTTGGCACACCAGTCAAAAGTGGGGGATCAGCATAGTGAGGACTTCTGAGCAGCATGCAACAGAATTTATTTTTAACATTACATGCAAACTGGGCTAATATCATTCCCCTATCCCAAACTTTGATGGTGATCTTTAAATGGAAAAGGTAGTTAGGTAGGCAATTGAAACAGAAGATGAAATAATAATGGGTTACTTCAACCACCCCTAAACTGGCTGGGTAACAGGTCATGGCAGAGTCAAAATTTCTAGATAGAAAGAGTTTGGATCCTAATTGCCTGGGATCTGGCAGAAGATTGTAGAATTGCTTGAAACACTGATCAAATCTCTGTCAAACTCAACATACAAAAGATTAGAAAACTGCCAACAAACACTCAACACGGTCATACTTAATTTAAAACAAAAAGATCTGCAAAAACAAAGAGGATTCCTATTAAACTGAAGAGAGAACAAACTCTGGCAAACTGAATGCAAATCAACAATAAAACAAGCAAAAATCAACAACCTGAGAGACACACTGAATTTATTAAAATAAATATTAAACAAAACTAAGACTCACAGCAGAATGTTACAATGTGGAGTGCTCAGTCTCTAAACTGTTCCCTCCTCCTTCAAGGACACTCCATTCTTCCCCTTTTCAGATGTTTGTTTAAACCTAACAGATGCCACTCAACATTCTGCAATCACTGAACATGCTCAAGTCTTCACTGGGCTGTTTTTGGGAAAGTTCCCATCCATCTATGCTCTTTTTCCTAAAGTTTTTTTCTACCTCTGCAATCTTTGGATACCTTTGAGCACAAAAATACCTCCAACTTAGTTTTCAGCTGCCCCATTTTGACTACAGTCCTCTCAACACTCACCAACTGAGATTGTGATATGATCAGAACACACTCTACAGAGAAAACCAACTAGTGGAGGGTAGCAGAAACTTTTAAGATGATAAAGGTGTAAAAAGAATACTGACGGATTATAGCAAAACTGCAAAAAATATTATTTCTATTGGTCAAAAATGTTGGTCAGTTAATTAAATAAATATGTAATAGTATTAAAGTCAACCTTCTTATCTAAAATGCGTTTTGATATAAAGAGGGCATCCAGATAGTTAGAGACCTGCCAGCCCAATTTCAGTTCCATATAAAATGAAAGAAAGCATTAAGAATTGTCAAACATAACAAGAAGAAGTCTTACTAAAAGAGGATAAGTATTGCTTCAACAAAGGGAAATATTAACTTTCTACATTTCTTTTGAAGATACATATTACATATGACCAAAAGGTTTTTGGCTAAGTCATTTGGTCAATGTATAAGTGGAGACGCTCTTACAGATTAGGATAAAAAATAAGGAAGACGATGACGTAGTGATAAAATGGGCAAGAAGGGACATAGGAAGTTGCTTTATACCAATAATAATAATAATAATAATAATAATAATAATAAATTTTATTTATATCCCGCCCTCCCCAGCCGAAGCCGGGCTCAGGGCGGCTAACAACAATAAAACAGTACAAAAGTACAGCATAAACAACACTCTAAAATCATTCATTATAAAATTAATTAATCAAGTCAGAACACAGGTCTATCTACCTCAGTACTGTCTACACTGAATGACAGTAACCCCTCTAGACAGGAGTGTTTCTCAGTCCTATCTAAAGATTGAACATGCAACCACTTGCTAGCAAAACATGTGCTCTACTACGGAGTCACCATTTACACAACAGAGGGACAACGGATCCCACAGAGATCTTTATAGGGGCTTGCTGGGTTATATTATTAATAATTCATCTGCAATAGGACTGAACAGTGTGGCAGTGAAGTCTGTAGATGACACCTAATTAGTTAGGATGGTAAAATCCCAGGTAGTTGTGAAAAGCTTTAAAAAGAATTTATCCAAAATGGAAAATAAGGATTAAAATACAAGTACATAAGATTCCATGTAAGCGAAATGTGATGCGTATGATTTGAAAAAACTCTAACCTTATATGCATACTAGTGGCACCCAATCTGGCTGCAACTAATCAGGAAATAGAGACAATCACTGGTTGAAATGACTTTATAAAAGGAGTAGACTAATTAATGGAGAACAAACTTATGAAAGTGTAGTATCTTGATAAGTAAACAGTATCCATGATACAGAGTCAGTCAGTCTCTCTCTCTCTTTCTCTCTCTCTCTCTTTGTATGAGATGCTGCCAGGCAGGGTGGGGAGGAAATACAAGGTGCCTCTCACCAGCATTGTCTGATCCACAGTGGATAAATAAGACTAGACTTATCTCTGTGAATTATGGTTTGCTCCAGCATGGCAACCCTTATGGTCTTAAAGCTTGATCCTAATATGGAGATGTAATTGTTTTACAGTATTGGAAATATGTAATGCAACTTCTTCCTGAACGCAAAGTCAACACAGAAGCACAAATAATTATACCATGTTATCGTTTGGTACCTTCAAGTAATGAAGATACCCAAAGAAAGCTTTGAATAGCAGTACCTTCTTTGAGACTTTCCACTCCACATACAGACATCCCCCAATACACACAGCATTTCCACAAGATGATTAAACTCCACATGACAGAATGCTAAACATTCTGAACTGGACGTCAAAACGGCCAGCCATTTGCTAGCAAAACATGTGCTCTACTACAAGGTCACCATTTACAGAACAGGGAGACAATGGATCCCACAGAGATCTTTATAGGGACTTGCAGTTCATTTCTGATTCATTACATTTATCTCCTCAACCTATGCTAAAGATGCAAGGAAGATTTATACACTTGCTATGAAATGTATTTTTAAAAAACTTCAATACTTTTTAAAGAAAAGCACATAAACCCCATGATTGTTGTCTTTAAGGCTTGTATCAGGGCCATGTAAACCACAACTGATCAGCAAAAGTTCTCATAAATCATTCCTGTGTTCTAAGCCTACTGCACCAGGGCCCTATTTTTTCCAATCAGTCCTTCCAGACAATCTGAAATAACAAAAGAATGAATACAACACATAATGACACCTCTGTGCACAGCATACCTTGGGCTCAACGGATGACAAAGGAAGGTCATCACCTTTGGGCTGTGGTAATTTGGGCTCAGAAAGCAAAGGGGGGTCAGAAAGCACATCAGAAATGGGTATTTCCCTTTCTTCTTGCCTCTGCTCAGGAGCATCATTTACCACTCCTAGGCCTGATGGCAGCTGCTGTCCCAGTGCATGTGCTTTTGCCTTTTGCTGCAGAGTAAGCAGATGCTGTTGATACCAAAATTGCTGCTGTTCCTATAACAAAAAAGATGAGAAGTACAGTAGTATCTAGGCTTAAGAGACAAGGTCATATCCTAGAAAGAAAGCTACATTAACCACTGAAAAATGGCAAATGTGCCTCATTTTCAAAGGACACTTGGACCTACTTTTGAAAAAACCAAGAGTAGCATCCAACACTGTAGTCTCATTTGTTCAGCAGACTTCTGAATGCATAACGTAAGTTATCCTCCTTCTTCTGCCACACCAGCAAGCCCCTGTGTGCCCTAAAGTCTGCTTGAGAGAATTGGAGAACCCTCTGAAACAAATTTTGGGGGTACACAGAAGGAAGGGGAGGTCCCATTCCACAAGAGGAAATTTTCTGGCACAGCACTGGATACGACCCCAGGTTGCTACAGCTATTCCTTTGGTGTAAGCATCAAAAGGCCCAGTGAAAATATAGGCCTTTAAATAGGATTTTAATTATGGAATGGTTTCGTAATTGGTGGCCTTTAATCTGTCAATAATCATAACATTTTTATCATTTTTGCTTAAACATCGAGTGTCCATGTTTCCTTTATTTTACTTCCTTTCATTATGACTGATTCTGTTTTTCAATCTGGTCTAGAATACAGTATTGTCAGAAGGGCAGGGCAAGAAAGTTTCAAATAAATTCATATATAAATAACAGAAAAATGGGGTTTATAGTTTTAAAATTACTTTAGCACTGTGATTTATACTGTTTTATGTACATTGTTTCAGAATAAATCTCAAAGTGGAACATCAGATAAAACAATTCAGAATAAAACAAATTCAAGATTTAAAGAAAACATTCCAGATCCTTCAAGGGACATTTTGATTTCCCCAGTCACCAATCTAGTATCTAGCAATCTCCATGTGGTTGCAAATGGACCTGTAACAGTCGCAAAATGACCTTTCCTAATTTCTAACATTCTCAGAAGCGGGCTGGTCTGGCCCATGGTGACCCTCCTAAGCACGTTTTGCACAAGTGGGGACATTAATACATACACCCCTGTTATCCCATACATGCAAGAAGCTCAGCAAGAACCCAACACCAAATTTGTAAGCATTACAATGACCTGTACAAACCGATATCAGACTTGTTACAATGTGCTTATATGCTTGGTTAAACAAGGAGCATGTTTTCCCCCAGATTCTACAGTAAAAAACACCATTGTGCAGGTTACACTTTTATTCTGCTTCAGATTAACCCTTTTGTCTGCCCTGGGTCTGTTGTAGCCCAATTTTTCTTCAGCATCTGTTGGTGCTAAAGGCACCAAACTGTATTTGTTTTCTTTCAAAATATGCATAAACACAGGGAGAATACCGGCATCTTAGAAGATGCTGGATGTCAAAATGCTGCTTAGATGTGTGCTAAAATATGGAGAAATGCATACAACCATGGTTGGCTTTGTCTTAATCTGTAGTTGCTTTGTAGCTTCACTCCAATTACTGTACTCTGTAGCTACAAAGACCCATCTCTACATACTTTGCTGCAATACTAATTTTTCACCATTTCCTGATTCTTTGCTTAAGGGAAGGTGATGTTTAAATAAATTCTACAAACAGAGGTCAATAAAACATTTCTCCCTTTCTTTGGAGCTATTCTCATTCTCTTGTGGGGAGGATTCAGGTCTAAATA
Source organism: Podarcis liolepis (assembly GCF_965112155.1). Lineage (NCBI taxonomy): Eukaryota > Metazoa > Chordata > Lepidosauria > Squamata > Lacertidae > Podarcis > Podarcis liolepis. Next base: position 31,533,959 of record NC_139554.1, read on the forward strand.
AAAAGATTGTGTTACTTTTAAGCCTGCAGAAATTTTGCTTTTGTTAAGTTTTGAAAGCAAAATTATATAGAGAGAATCCTCTGCTGATACCTCTGAACTCATCAGTTATTATAGATTGGCCATTTCTGTTTTCTGGTTATTTTTTTAAAACTGTGATGATTGTGATGTGTGCACATGTCCACATGCAGTTATTTCTAATAACATTTATTTCTCTGTGAAACTGAATAACACGAAAAACCCCTCTTTATTCATTTTTCATAGTAGACTACAAAACACATAGAATATGATTGGGTCACATAGATATATGGTTTCCCTATCAGGATTACTTACACTGTATAAAGTTTACACTGTAAACATCTGAGCAACTACTGATTGCAGGGAAATTAAAGATGTGCCAGTACAGCCAATGCTGCATATATCTAATTTCCCTTTTCCTCAAAATTCCTGTTTTCTGCCTGAGCGACCAGAACAGCCCCAATCCCCTGTGTTTTTTATTGAGAAAGTCTCACTGAGATCAATGGGACATACAATGCAATCCTTACCCCCAGATACAGTAGTTAGGAAGTGATATATCTCCCCAAATTAAACCAATAGAAGCTATGTCAGTGTAAAAGACAAAAGAAGGGTTCTGTCAAGGGGGTGGTGAATGGGTATGTTGAAGGCATGGAGAGAGATAACATAATTGCACTGCATTCTAACACCGTCTAGCCATTGGTTCCACTCCCACCCACAGAACCTGACATAATTTACACCACCCAACATGCAGGTATAATAACTAAATTCACCCCAGGAGACAATGGAAGGGCAGAAAATGCAGGTTTAGACTGCTACCCCTCCTTCTACCAGAAGAAGTAAGAATACAGATGATCAGCTGACTAATTATTAGTAAGATTTGACCTCCTAATAGCATAAGAAATGATTTTATAAATATGATAAAATGATATGAGTGGCTGGGGAAACCCAGCCAGATGGGCGGGGTATAAATAATAAATAGTAATAAATTATTATGATGAGTCAACTAATAGGTCAGTAATCTACCCCTGTCACTTGGTATAGAAATATTACAATTAAAGATCTGAAAACTGGCTTGAGAACTGGCTCACAAAATTACTCTCAGCGATCAAAATCTTAAACAAATACAAATGAAAATGTACTGTACAATGTAACATAAAAGTTAGGACATATCCCCTTTTCTCCCTGCCTTACACATGACTGAGCTTAAACAAATTGCATAGAAGGAGAAAGAAGAATCTGAGCATGCACCATTCTGAATTCCTGCTCCAACCTCACAGGATACTAGCATCAATGAAGTATACATTTTTCATTCTTTCCATCTTAGAAATTTTCAACTGTTACATGAAGAAATTGCAGATCTGCTGTGCAAAACGCTTCAAAGAAAGGCACCCCTTTCTTTTCCACTTCTCATATACTCTCATGTATTTTTCACAGGAATTGTAAAATTAATGTTAGATCATCATGGGGTGGCAAGTCTGCCTGGTGTGCCTAAGTGCTAATTCCCTTTTGTACAGTTATAAACAAAGCACCACAATAATTATTAATAGTAGCTATATATGCATGGAACAAGAATACCACAGAGTTCAGAGAATAGCAGAAAACACACAGGCAAATAGCACATGTGTTATTTTCCCCTCCAGCATTCTCCCTTATAGTAAAGTATGGACTGCAATTGCATGGTATAACACTGACAGCAATCCTATGACTATTTATCAGGTTGAGTTACCTTTTCTGAAGGTTACTAAAAAGGAAAATAAAATCACTGCTGTTATTCCCTCATCAATTGTGAGCGACTGAAATGGACATGGGGCCCCAGGGAGTGAAATGCTTACATCACAATCCAAGGTAATTCCATACCACCTCCTTTCAAATGCCACGAAAATCATAGTTAGAAACAAATTATGGCTTGCTGTGAATGAGCAACATGTTTAAATCATACCTGCTCTGCTCCTAAAGGAGGAAATGAATCTTATTTCAAATCAAATCAAAAAGGAAAGGAACAACAGCACAAGCCTTCTCAGAAGTGCTCTCGTAGTCCCCAACACGTGGGACTGCTTGTGATTTTCAGAGTTGAAAAGCATTCTACTTAACTCTGAGGCACTCAGTTTCTTACAAATAAAAACAAAAAGCCAATGTTCTAGGCCTGATACTTCTTAGATTCTATTAACCCCCCCTCAATCCACTCCTGTTTTGAAACAAAAAAATAAAGGTGTGTTAAAGCCAATTTATTTGTTACTGTTTTCTAAAATGAAAGCACTTACTTCAAAGAAAAGATATGAACTTATGCATGCTTGTCCAGGCAGACTTAGCGCCCACATGGCGCTAACCTGTGAGTTTTCACATTCCCTACACAAAGAAGTCCTTTTTTTGTTTGGGAAAAGCATAATTTATCAAGCAGCCCCAATATGACAGTAGAAAAGAAATAACTGAGCAAATAAATGAAAGTAGGAATGCCAGCAGCTCCTCCCCACTCATCAGAAGGCCATTCTGATAACTAGGGAAGAGAAAATTTGCATCATCGGGGCATTGGATTGGGCAGTTTTAAATCCCTCCTCTTTTCATCCAGGATTGTGTGCACTTTTTACCACCATCAAAACTGATGAGGTCTCTCTCATGGGTCTAGTCAAGACTAGGCTCTGGGGTGGGAGGTCAGTTATCTTTGCTTTAGACCCTATGGCCTAGTTTTAACCAAGATGCCTCCCATCTTGTCAATTTTATCTTACTCCAACTCCCACCTATGCACATCTCACCCCTGGGTCGTATCAAGCTATTCAAACCATGACGGACACATCATTCTTACCTGGGCGGTCATTGTGGAGGGGTCTGCGTGCAGGGTGGCTTGCTGTCGCTCACACCTAATATCTATGTCTGGACCACTGCCCTGTCTTAACTCCTGAGGTTCAAGAGCAGGCTGAGGAATCTGGGGTGGGGCGAAGCGTGAGTCGGATGGAGTAACGGGCTGGCCTGGTTGGCAAGCTGAGGTCTGGGGTGTGGGTTGGTAAGCCTGGGACTGGTAAGGCTGAGAAACGGCTGGAGGAGGGTGTTCCGAAAAGGTGCGTGGAGCTGCCTTCGGCAACTTCGAATGGGGCTGGTAGGGTTGCGACGAGGAGTTCTGTGGCGGCAGAGACTGAGACATGTAAGGGTCCGTCTCAAGGGAGGGTCCTGGGGGCATGTACGGCTGGGCAGGTGACTGTGGCGGAGAGGACAGGTCCATGTCCATATCCATGCGAGGGGTGGCTGCGGGGCCATGGGGCTTCCACTCATCCCGAGGCGGCTCCTTGACATCCTCTCCGAGAGGCAGAGGAGGCCTCTGGGCATTGTGGAGCAGCGCTTCCCGCGGGAGAGGCGGCGGCGAGGGCTCGCGGTGCTTGAACGGCTTCGGATAGCTGCGCGCCGAGGGCGGCCCTTGGGGCAGGGGCGGCTGCCAGGAAGCGGCGGGGGGAGCAGGAGCGGCGCTGGGCAGCGGCGGCGGCGGCAGGCTCGGGGGAGGCCCGCCGGGTGGCGGGGGAGGCCCGCCTAACAACACCGACTGCAGCTGCTTCTGGTGCATTTGCTGGAGCTGCTGCAGCTGGACCAGGTGCTGCTCCTGCAGGCTCAGGAAGCCGGACGGGCCGGCGGTGGCCGTCGCGGCGCCAGGAGCCGCCGACGAAGCCGCGTAGCTGCCCAGAGCCGGCGGCGGCATGGCGTTAGGCAGCACCGCCGGAGGAGGCCCGGCCATTGGCGGCGGAGGCATCATGGTGGGCGGGGGAGGGTAAGCCCCAGGGGCCGCCCCGTACAAACCCCACGCCGGGAACATGGAGCCGGGAAGCGGTTCTCAGCAGGCGGCAGCGGCGGCGACGGCGCCTAAACACAGGCCGCGAAAGCGGCGGGTGGCGACGGGGGCGCGTGCGGTACACTGCGCCTGCGTGGATAGCCGGAGTCATAGAGAGCGACTTCCTCAAGCTAGAGTGTTTCCGGTCCGGCCCCAGGCAACTGACTCCACGGAGCAACAAACTGGGCGCTCCCCGCGAGAACGCCTTGTATGTAGCCTGTAGCCTTGTCGCAGAACTTCAGCTTTTATGCTAACGTCCATCAAATATGCCCCTCCCCTTCCATACCGGTTTTTTGTTGGTATGATTTTATTATTTGGAAGTGATGCCAACCTTTTGGAACTTGTTCAGCATTTTGTTCTGGAAGTGGGCAACTACAGTGGTACCTCGGGTTACATACGCTTCAGGCTGCATACGCTTCAGGTTACAGACTCCGCTAACCCAGAAGTATTACCTCAGGTAAAGAACTTTGCTTCAGGATGAGAACAGAAATTGTGCTCCGGCGGCACAGCGGCAGCAGGAGGCCCCATTAGCTTCAGGTTGAGAACAGTTTCAGGTTAAGTACAGACCTCCGGAACGAATTAAGTACTTAACCCGAGGTACCACTGTAGATGCTTCTGAGAAGCCCACAAGTAGGACCAGAGCAAGATGAATACTGCATTAGTTTGGCAACCGAAAAAAACAAAAACATTGCCATCCTTCCAAATCACTACATCGGGCCACCAACCTTTTGGGATTAGTGGGCACGTTTCAGATGCTGAGGGAGTGTTGAGGTTGGCATTTCCCTAGAATCATAGAATTGTAGAGTTGGAAGGGACCCCCAAGGGTTTTCCTGTTGAACCCCCTGCAGTGCAGGAATCGCAGCTAAAGCATCCATGGCAGATGGCCATCCTACCTCTGCTTAAAAACCCCCAGGGAAGGAGAGCCCACAACCTCATGAGGGAGACCGTTCCACTGTCAAACAGCTCTCACTGTCAGAAAGTTCTTCCTGATGTTTAGTTGGAATTTCCTTTCTTGTAACTTGAAGCCATTGGTTCGAGTCCTACCCTCCAGACCAGGAGAAAACAAGCTTGTTCACTCTTCCATGTGACAACCCTTTAGATATTTGAAGATGGCTATCATAGCTCCCTCTCAGTCTCTTCTTTTCAGGGCTAAACATACCCATCTCCTTTCAACTGATCCTCATAAGGCTTGGTTTCCAGACCCTTGATCGTCTTGGTTGCCCTTTTTTCAACTACAATATCCTTTTTGAGGCGAGGTGACCAGACCTTTACACAATATTCCAAATGTGGTTACGCCAAAGATTTGTATAATGACAGTTTTATCTTCAATTCCTTTCCTAATGATCCCTAGAATGGAATTTACCTTTTTCACAGCCGCCACACACTAGGTCAACAACTTGATCAAGCTATCTGGTCTGTCACCTCCAGTTCAGACACCATGAGTGTATATGTGAAGTTAATACCCCCCCCATATGCATCACTTTACCCTTATTTACATTGAAAGGTGCTTGCCCTTTTAACGCCCATCGCTCAGTTTGGAGAGGTCATTTTGGAGCTCTTTTCAATCTCTTGTTTTAATGACCTTGAACAATCATCAGCAAATTTGGCCACCTCACTGTTCAGTTCTAAACGAACAAGTTAAAAACACTGGTCCCAATACCAATCTCAGGGGAAATCCACTTTCTACCTCTCTCCATTCAGAGAACTGTCCATTTATTCTGACTTTTTGCTTCCTGTGACTCTTATGACTGACTGCTAAACTTACTCAGGAGTGTTTGGCAAATTACCATATTTCTGCATAACCCCACCAAAAGTAACCTTCCCAACTTTTTGCCATGAGAAACCCCAACTGTAACATTTGCAACTTGAGAAAGGACTCAGATAAAAAAAAAAGAAATTCTCAAAAGCCAATTTCTAAACAATAATGAATATTTATTCTGGAACACAGAGCAGGGGTACAGTTCACATGATTTTTCTTGAAGAGACAAGTTTGAAGAAATCAGTTCAGCTTCAAACACTGCAGGAAATAAATTAGAAACAGGAACCTTGTAACAGGCCCAGTGTTGTAAAAATTGGCAGTTGGACCCAGCAGACATATCTTGGATGCTTTTCAACAGGTGGTTAAAATCGGGGGGCTCCATAGTCATCAGGCATCCGCTCAATGTTATATCTAGAATGAATGAAGCATTTTGGTAAGTAGTCTATCATAAACCCACCATGGAATGCAGTGAAAACACAATAAGGGTGCCACTGTATTTGCTGGCATTATTTGCTGGCATTATTTGATTATTATTTGATTAAGTGAGCTCGAATCCATAAAACCCTTTGCTATAGTGATCTGAAGGCCCACAAGGCAACCACCTTTCTGAAGCCAAGCAGGCATGGGTCTGGTCACCACCTGGAAATCTCTTGTATGCCACCTTCTACTTTGATGGGAAGAGAGCAAACAAACAAGGACATGAGAACTGCTAGCTTTTGGAGCCAGGGACCAGTCTTCTTGTTTTTTATTAGTCTATAATGAACTAGATAAATAACGATGTATTAACTTTTACTTGACAGTCCTTGTTATTACTTATATAGCATCACCAATGAGTAGTTCTTTAAAGACTAATAAAAAGCAAGAAGACAGGCTTTGTTTCAAGGAGCTTGCAAATCTTGATTTAACAGGAACATAGGAAGCTGTCTCAAACTAAATTAGACCATTGGGTCCATTTAGCTCGTTATCATCAATGATGACTGGCAGCAGCTCTCCAGAGTTTTGGACAAGAATTTTTCCTAGCCCTACATTATGACACCAGGAATTAAACACGGGACCCTTTGCATACAAAGTATGTGCTCTACCAATGAACTACAGTGGATAACAGTATTAGGGGCAGAAAGGAGAGGTAACATCAAACATTTATGGGTATAAATAAATGCAGTTACATATACAGGCGACTCCCCACTTACACAGAGGTTACGTTCCAGCCCCATCGCACATAAGTGAAATGCACGCAAGTGGGGAGCACCCTGAAGTGTCCTTGTGGCTAGTGAGGAGACTCCAGAGCTTGAAGAGAACGTCCTGTTTGGGCTCTGGTAAGAGACTCCTTGTTGAGGCTGCTCAGCCTCCACGCAGAACAGCTGATGTACAGGGTAGTGCAGCAGCAGCAGCAACTTTCCCGCAGGTCGGCTGTTAAGCGGGGGAGCCGAGCAGCCTCGACAAAGCCCCACTGCGCCTCTGGCTCATGAGAAGACCCTCCATGGACATCCTACTCAGGTTCTGGGAAGGGTCTTCTCAGGAGCCACGTACTTCCAGCCACTTCCGGGTTCCTGGCGCTGTGTCTGTGTGCAGTAGCATACGAAAGAGGAACTGCCTGTACTTAGGCTTTCTTTTAGTTTGAGCAGCAGGATATGAACACATTAGCATTCTCCCACTTGTGTTGTGGTTTTCTTATTACTATTAAGCCCTTCCTTTATATAGGTAGACTATCTCTAAAACGACAGGCAACATTTCAAAATACACTATAACAAAGTAAACTGCAGAAACGTCAGAATATTACTCTCAAGTGGGAGCTCACCTACCTGTGGTTTGATATATACATTATTGGGACTCCTGGGATCTTCCGTATTCTCCGCTTGAGGTCTCTGTCTACAGTAGCCACTATGTAACACTTGTGCTGCAAGAAAAGAGCATAATCTCATAAATGAGAAATGAATCAAATGTTGTTTTCCTTTGGCCACGGAGTGCCAGAGGATACAAATTTCCAGAGGTAACAAGTTTTTAGACAACATCAGATCTCCCTCCCATAAAATACAGTATCTCCAAGGACATGTCCTGAAGAGCTGAGGAGACAGGATCTCCTCTGTTACTACCAATTGTTTGTAGCAGTGGCATCTCCTTCCAAAACAGGCAATATCAGCTACAAGACAGCTTCAGTTGAATGTCAGCTTCATTCAGGTCATTCATTTCAGCAAATTAAGCAGTGCTACATACATCTGCATGCCTACAGAACAGACATTTCTAGAGGTAGAGGTACCTGAGTGACCCTCTGCACCAAACAGTCATCAGCATAGGTCCCTTTGTGAGTGCAGGGCAAGCGTTCAAATCGTGGGTCTTTTGCTATCCTGTAATATAATCAAGCAGAGAATTAAGATAGCATTTGGCCCACTGACATAATTAGAAGAATTAAAAGATTCCTAGAAGAAAAACAATTTCTGTCTTTTCCTCACTAGGTATACCCCAAATCTGCAGGTTGCTATTCTCAGCTTAACGTTTATTTCTGCCTGTCATCCTGCCTGTCAGATGTATTGCCTGGGTATGCTAACTGCCTGGCCTCTAGCAAACTAAATAATAGGAAGCTTTAAACCCTTCTCCCAGGCATACACTTGGGGTTATATCCAGTGCTCATGCAACAAATTTCGTGCACACGACTGAACCTCCTCTTCCCCTTCCCCCACTCACACCCTTAATATCAGAGTTTGGAGGATTGTAAGACCCCCTGAAGCAGATTTGGGGGCATGTGAGAGGCGGAGAGTAAACTGAAGTACAAGTCAAACTCCATTCAGTTCTCTGCCTGCTGATGGAACACAAAAACCTTCTTGAATTCTTTCTCAGTGTTCTTTGTGTAGCACAATAAACTGCTTTCTTGAAACCTTGATCTAACTGGTGAATCTACAAGCCAATAAGTTATTCTATGAACTTGATAATCTACTCAAGCTACAAACTTAGGAGGAGGGCAGAATTGAATTCTGCCCAGAAGAGACTGGGAAGATCAACTGCCTTGCTTTCTTCAAAAGGTACATTCAGCCTGGTGAACAAAAGAAGTAATGCAGTGACAAGCTGTCCAAGTTTAATGATTTGGGATCTAGCTCTTGTACCCCAAGGAAGAGTCCCTGTTCTCCATATTCATAAGTTAAACTAGATAAACTCAATAACAGAGTCCAGTTATAGGTCCCTACCTTAGGGCAACACGATACTTTTGCCCCAGTTTCTCAATTTCAGCCATGACACAATCTGTGATACATGGAATACCTACAGGAATACAGAAAATATTTAATATCACCAAACTGAATTGCAACAAACTCCTGCAGGTGCCTAAATCAGAAAATATCAGATTTCAAAACTATGAATATTCATGTAGCCCTCTGAAAGTCAGTCACATCACTGACAATTATCAGAATAGAAAGCACACTCTTAATTGATCTGCTTTTCATTTCTATTTATATTATTTTGTGCATCTAACTGATATTTTGAGTAAAACATTAATAAAGACCTCTTTGACAGTTATGGTAAAATCTGATAATCGGCGAACTTTTTTTATTTCATTAATGCAACAATAAAGTAGTGATTATTTAAACAGCTGGTAGTCATGATGGATACACTTGTTAAGTCTAACTGGAAAGCATTTAGTGGCAAGCACTAAATGATGATGATGATGGCAACAACAACAACAATAAGAATAATGAAAGCCAGAACCTCATACATTACTGCTACTTTAGTCTTAACAATGTGCCACCATTGATGGAGCTTTTTATAGTCTCAACTTATCACCATAATGTTACCCTGGAACAAGATGTAATAGATCTATATACTTACACTTAGCATAGAGGCAATCCATCATTGACTGCACCAGATCCAGTTTGGCTTTAATGGAAAAATTAATGAAGTTGGTATCAACCAGGATGTAGTAGGGAGGCCCCAGTTGTGTATTATATTGGAAGAACAAACAGGAAGGATATTTAGGGCTGAAATGACAAACATGGGACAAATCAAGTTACAAAGGGGAAAACAAAACATACTGTCCACAAATGGCGCATAACTTCAGAAGTGCTTTTTCTCAGCTTACAAACTCTTGAAATGTATTGAAAAATGTGTCAAAAAGCTCAGAGGACAAAACACTCAATAAGTCACATTTACTGCTGAAAGTGTGCTCAAGCATTCTAGTGTGTGTGTGAGTGGGGGGTGCTTTTACATTTCAACCCCCATCTCTTGAGGTCCAACCACATGGTGTTATTCTCAGTACCATCTTTACAGCAGGGACAAACATTTTACAGCAAGAAAAGGGCTTTCAAAAAGTGTTTCCTCAAGCTGTGGAACCTTCTCCCAGTACATGTCTTTTCTTTTCAAGACAGCTAAGCCCTTCTGCTCAAAATATTTTGACAGAGCACCAAAAATCATTCATTCCAATTATTTCTATATGTGATACGTGTAAGAAGCAAAACACTTAAAATAAAGAAAGTTTGGCCACTTTATCACTGACTTGTAATGTGCCTCCCACTACCTGCTTGATCAGCTCTAGTTTGCTAATGACCCAGGTAATATGTGTTTGCCAAGCCAAATTAAAAGCACCCACATAACAGTCTTCAAGTTAAGACACAATCCTGAGCATGCTCATCTGAAAGTTAACATCTACCACCGGCATAGGCAAACTTGGCCCTCCAGATGTTTGGAGACTACAATTCCCATTATCCCTGACCACTGGTCCTGTTAGGGATGATGGGAGTTGTAGTCCCAAAAATGGGATTTCTTTCTAATTTTGTATTAAGGTAGCGAACAGAATTGATGGGAAATCATTAGATACTTACACCTCTCTCTCTTTTATTGCACTGGAATCATCCTTCTTTTTCTCTTTAGGTTTTGCTCGGTCTGCCTCTTTGCTAGGGGTGGCAAAAATTTTTTTAAAATCATTTGTACACACCATCTACTCAGTAAACCACTGTAGATAACCAAGGGACATTATTGTTGGAAAGAATTGTATCAATATAGGATCACAAGATAAAAAAAAGTTTGGAGATCATTTTGGAGCACCACACAATCCTACCATTATGAATTTGACTCAATGGGACTTACTTAAGTATAGGATCACTTCTTTGTTAAGTGTTTCAGTCTTGTTAAATATGCAAAACTCTTAGAATTTACACTTCAGTAGTTGCCACTAATAAATATTATCAAAAGACTTACATGCGCTGGTCACGGAGGCTGATCATGCGTTTCATGGCAGCATATTTCTTTGCTTTCTTTTGTTTCCCCTTAAAAGGGAAAAATTAATAACAGACCATTATTTTTTAAAAATACTATAAAACCTGTCATCCTCTTCCACACACACTACAGTCACAGCCAGTGTTTCATATCTAAGAAAGGAGATGCCAAGACTCAAATCTTTTACCAACAAGACCTAGTTCCTGATCTATGTGGGTGGTAGCTATGGTAACTTATTGGTAACGGAAAGGCACTCCATACATCCTGTTCCTTATTATCTAGCATGCATAATAAGAACATCTTTACTCAAATTAGGTTCTCATCAAAACACTCCAAAATTGGCTTCCCTAGGTTTTAGAGATACAATTGCAGGATCCAGCCAATCATAACCATTGGATGGACATAATTCACATACATATTGTTTACTGCCTGCAAACCTATCCTCGCCAACAGTGTTCCATATTACTCTAGGATTCACATACCCCAACAGCTGAACTACCCAGAAATGTGAATATCTATAAAGAACATCAAGGGGCAGCAAAGGAAATATTTGGTTTATTGACTAGAATGAGGCAAAGACAGGAGCACATTAAAAAAATAAATGAATGTAAGGGGCAGACAGGAGCGTAGGGTTTGTTTGGTTTTTTTTAAAAAAATGTAAGTGTGAAACTATTTCTGGATAGCAGACTCGCCATTATTTCCCACCCACCCTCCCCCACAACCTCCAGCACCAGTCCCTCCCTCCAACACTTTCTACTCCCTCACAGCACCGGTCCTGAGAAGCACCTCTCCAACGATAAAGCTAGTCATTTCATACGCTCGTAAGCGGGAGCGAATTTAAAAGCACGCCTGGTGGGATTTTAAAACACTTTCTCAGTTCCCCCCTTGCCCCCGCCTCTGTCCAGCATCTAGCATGGTGAGCCGCTCTAGCGAACTCGAGGCGTTTGAGTTATGCCCAACGAAGCTTTTGCTCAGCTGTCGACAATGGAGAATTAAAAAAGGACTGTGAGAGGACCGCGGGTGGAGAGCAGCCAGTTCCCCGCCATGCCACGCCACAACCCCGCACCCGAGCCCAGCGCTCACCATTTTGGTAGTCCCAGCCACAGCGTTCTTCTCGCCCACTTCCGGCGCGCGCCATGTTCGTTCGCCCAACGCTTTGAGCGTCACTTCCGGCCACTGGCGGCCAGGGGGGGCAGGGCGAGTGAGAGTGAGTGTGTGTTGTAGCTGGAGTGCGCTGTGGCAGAGCAGGCACGGAACCGACACTGACCGTTAGTCCCATGACCAGCGCGGCTAGTCCCTGACTCGCCTCAGTCGCCTCCCATGAGCGCCGCTTCCCCTTCAGAGAGGAGGCAAGAGAAGGGAGGCATTATTCGGCGGTGGGGTTGGGGTTTCGAGGCGAAGAAGGAAGCAGCCGCCGCCGGCGGGAAGGGGGCGGCGCCCTTGGGAAATCTTCCGCTGCCCTCAATGAGGGAGGGCGTCCCGGTTCCTTGAAGTAAAAGCGGGGTGTGGGGGGAGGGATAAGATGTAAAGCGGGCGTGGTGGTCCGAGTCCCGCGAGGGCATCGGGCCCGGTGGTGGGTTTCGCCCTAGTTTCAATTTGGGGCTAAGAAGTAAGTTTGGCCCTCAAACCCCGTTCTTCAGATTGCGCCGGGCCAAATACTCGGGTTGCCGAAAGCCCTGAAATAATTCGGCACCATCTCGTTTTTCCTCTCCCCCCACCTTCCAGAATTTTCTGTTCCCCGCCTTTCCCCCTGACGGGACTCAGGTTTACCTCTGGTGCTTGTCTGGTAGAGGGGAGAAAGGGTAATATTGTGGCCACTTGGCATAGTCAGCGGCTGCCTGGCACATAGTTATTGCCCTCAAATTTTTGTATGCAGAGTTTCCCTCCTTCCTATTCCTTTCCCACTTTGAATTTATCCTGAAGGACAAGTTAGGAAGGAAATCAAAGAGACATGCTCCTTACACTGCTTTCACATGGGAGTCTCAGTTAACCGATTCTAGGAACCATCCCGGCTTCAAAGGTTTCCTGGCTGCCCTGTTGTAGCTAGTTTTGCTTTGTTTCTGTTCTTCCACACTGAAATGTTTGTTCTACATTGATCTGCAGGATGGTGTTCTGTCCTGAATATGCTGCTCTTCCTGAAAGATCCGAGTTGTGAAAGTGTTTATCTTCTTGCTCCCTTTTCTTTTGGAATTTTGTTCGTTTGTTTTTGATTTTGGTTCCAGTTCTGTCAGTATTGCTCTGTATATTAATCCAGTAATAGTCTGTAGACTATTGTATAGGAGATCTGTACTTTCATGCCTTTTATAAGTGTGAAATGAAATAGTAAATGTTTTAAATTCCCAGTAGGGAATTTAAGCACATCCTATTGATGAATTTCAAACCATTGTAAATACAGTGTAGCTGATTTCACAGCTGTTGTTAAAAAAAAAATGATACAGTGATCTTCCAGCTGACCTTTGAATAAGCATTTTGTGGAAACATGCATACAGAAAGTCTGGAGTTACGTGGGTCTTTGGATTCTTTCCAATTAATTGCTGATTAATTTCTAATCTGATTATTTCAGTAGCTTCTGTTGTAGTAGAACAGTTTGGGACTTGCTGGTCAACGGAGGAAAAAAATTGTTTGCAGGTGTGATGCACTGTAATTACTGATTAGCTGATCCATATTAAGCGCAAGCCCTTTTGAAGTTATCAACTCATATAATAATGATGTTAGGTGGGTCGCCTTGCCCTGCTTTCAAAGTGGGCCCATAGAGGTGGGGAGGTAATAGGCTAGTCAGATCCCCATCTGTCTGCCAGAGGTAGGTAATACATTTAGAGAAAAACAGTTTTCCTGATGTGAGATAAAGGCACACTGGTAAATTGCTACTCTTATCTGAATGGGTGCTTTTATAATACAAGCTTATACATAATTGTTCACTTAGTCACTAATGCACATATGCCTGTTTCACCATGTACGTGCACTGCAAATAGCACACATCCAGTGAAATAGGAGTGTGTAGTAAATGCATTACATGTGACAAAATGCATAGGGAATTTCTGCCACTATAAGTTATATGAATGTTGAGAATTTGCTAAGTTTTTGGGAAAAACATGCTTCAGTATTGAGATTTGAAAATGATGGAAACTAAGTTATGACTGTGAAAAGTTTAAATTTTAGAATATATAATTAGAAGGGAATTTCTGCACTTCTACATGGAAGTGACTTTTGTGTAGTGAACACTGATATAAGCAAAACTTCCCTCAGTTGCTTACATAATTGCTGCTATAAACATATGTGTAAGCTGAGAATGCAACTTTTAAAAGGACAGCTCTTTAAGACGTTAAGCGTTATCAGGAGCCTTAAGATTGAAGGGAGTACTGTGTCTGGTAGATGATGTGTCTTGGTAACTATGGATATATGGGCTGTTTCACCTTTATCTATTTTTGAAGCATTTAGCTTTAATGATTTGTGTAACACTTATTTATTCTGGCCTACAAGTGAGTTTTGTGCTACATGAACCAAAATAAAGCTCTCCTTTGTCTACCTTATTTGATTTGAAATAGGATTTAGGGAGGAAGATGAACTCATGGATAGTGGAAACAGTATGACTTGTTAATGGAAGATTGGTTTGGAATATTTCATGTTCATTTTAAAAATAATCCTTATTTACATTTAGCATCTGTAACAGTTTTTTATAGCATGCAAGAAGAAAAAATGCTAGTCATGTTTATTTTTAAAAATTGTTCTTATTAAAGATCTTCTTGGGTTACAAAAGTACATGCAGTTTCTCTGCTTTCAATTCATAGAGTTCTTTCTACAGAGCATTCATATTTGATGTGAGACACTAATGTTATAGGCAGTATAAAGTTGGGGGGAAAGAGGTGGGGAGGGAGAGAAGAGGGGTAGTGAACTTTCTCCCCCCCCCGGTTGATTATTAATTATTTTTATACACAATTTCCAGTTACCCAATTGCCCCCTCCCCCTGCACCCAACGCATAAAATTTGGAGATTTCCAGTGTTGTGCTAATATTCAGTAAATAACAGTGCCCATGTTACCATGCCCATCCGTCATCCCCATCCGCACCCTCCATAACTGGTCCCCCACTGCATTTCTTTGATCTTTTTTTAAAAAAAAATTAAAATAAATTTTTACTGGTTTTCCATACAATTATACATTTTTATCCAAATTTCAACAAATTGTCTCTTTTTGAACTTCCTTCAACGTCTCTGAGAATCATCCATATTTATATCTTTAATTACACATTCCCTTCTTTCGTATTGCCATTAAACTTCCCTTCCCCCACTATTTCATATTAACAATACTCCTCTAATTTTTACAGTGCCTCTTGAAATCCCACTAGCATTGTGTTCACATCACATGAGGGGTAGTGAACTTTCATTCTTTATAGTATATGTGCTGTAAGACTTTTGTGTCAGCGTCACGTGGGTAGGTTTTATTGCTAGTAAGGTTTATAAAAGGTGGCATTTGGTGGAGCAGTGTAACCTGGCAACATGACAGAGACCTGGTTTTTTTGTACTGATGTAGGCAGCACTTACCTGAGAATAAATCCCATTGTGGCTTGCTTTTGAATAGATACGCATAGGATTGCAATGTTAATTGCATTCTGGATTATAAATTTACATGTGATGGGAATGCAGGTTTGTGCTAGCTGAGCCTGCTAAGTTCAAACATTGCTGCTTGCTTGTGGTCTATGTTCAAATTATTTCAATGTGACAGAACATTTCCCCTCAGATTATTCTGTAACACTGCACATGGGGAATAAAAAGTTGCTATAGTTTGATGTGGAAGGGGAGTGGGTACCACTGCAGGATTCTAAATATAGAAATCATGATAGCAGTTTACAGGAAAAAACTTCCCAAGTGGATAGCTCAGTTGGTAGAGCATGAGACTCTTAATACCAGGGTCATGGGTTTGAGCCCTACATTGGGTGAAAGCTTCCTGCATTATGTGGGGGTTGGAATAGATAGATGATCCTCATGGCCTCTTCCAACTCTACAATTCTATGATTTTATAAGTTTAAATAGTCATATTAGAATGATGGGCTTCAGCTCTAATAGTATTTCAGAATCCATATTTATTTGTGCAAGCTGAGGCAGAATATAATTTGGACATTGTTTTCTGAATATTTGATGTTTTCCGTTAGCTCTGAAAGCAAGTGTGTTGATTAACAGTGCAGTATCCAGAGGAGAAGGGACGTGAGTGGTGCTGTGGGTTAAACCACAGAGCCTAGGACTTGACGATCAGAAGGTCAGCGGTTTGAATCCCTGCGACGGGGTGAGCTCCCGTTGCTCTGTCCCAGCTCCTGCCAACCTAGCAGTTTGAAAGCACGTCAAAGTGCTTTCCTGCCTCCGCAGGAAGGTAAACGGCGTTTCCGTGTGCTGCTCTGGTTCACCAGAAGCAGCTTAGTCATGTTGGCCACATGACCCGGAAGCTGTACGCCGGCTCCCTCGGCCAATAAAACAAGATGAGCGCCGCAACCCCAGAGTCTGTCACGACTGGACCTAATGGTCAGGGGTCCCTTTACCTTTATCCAGAGGAGAAGATGGTACCCCCCTACCCTTAGCACTGCACAGAAAGACATGGGTATTCTTTAGGTTGAGCTATCCGATAAAAACACTAAAAAGTGACTTCTGCAATCATTACCACTGCAATACTATCCTTCCCTGTACTTTGAATGGCCTAGTACTTCTTTAACTATTCTAAACAACAGTCTTTGCATGCAAATGATTTTCCTAGAGTCTAGTATGGAGTAGGGTGTCAGGGAAGAGTCAAAGTATTTGGATTTACAAATGGGTTTTATCATTCATGTTATCTTGGGATCAAGGCAAGATCAGAAGGTTATAGAGGATCTGTAAAATTGCCCACTGTTTTGAAGAAAGGATATCTAAAACAAATGCCTTCTGAATGATTTATTCATTCCTCTGGTCATTACCTACTTGTTCTAAGCAGTCTGATGATCCAGATTAGCTCACCAGTCTAATAATTAATGTCATTGTATCCTGGGAACGGGCTAAATAAGTAAAGCAGCTTGCACCTCTGTGCCCTAAGTGTGTTTGATGGCTGCTCCCAGTTGATGCGCTGCATAGGAGAACGTGTCAGCTCTTTTTGCTCTCTTTTGTCTGTCTAGCTGGCATCTTGCCTGTCATTTCATATAAAACAAATGAATCAGAGTTAAATTTACTGAGACTGCCTTTCAGGCAAGGAGAATTCTGAAATAGTGCACCTAAGAACAGTGACAAAGTGCTGAGTTATCACTAACCTCCAAAGATTAGAAAGGATATTGCCAAGTTTCAGGTCAAAATTTATCCAGAAAATATCTGTCATTTGATCTTGCATGGAGGATGCTAATGGAAGGGCATCTCAGAATGACGGTTTCGTCTCTTGCAGTAGTTACATTTATCACTTCAATGGAGAGAATTCTAAGCCCATATTTTAGTGTTACGGGATTTCGTTGGAAAGAAAAATGCACACATAACCTTTAATAAGGTTCAGTAATGGAGAATTTTGATTGAATTTCCAAGCAGCTCAATAGAGAGCTTGTTTTTGAAGATGGACTTGAAGAAGATACCAGTTTCTTTGCCGTTGGGGATAACCCTGCCATGGAAATACTTGTTTAGGCTATTCTTAAGTTCTCAATTTCTGGAAGGTTTGGAATCATTACTATGAATTGACAATAATATAATCCACATCATATGAAGAAATTCTTATAGTTAGACAAGGGTTACCCAAGCAAGACTTTGATCTTTAGCAGGCAGTCCCTAGACTTGATGAAAGATATTGGAGGAGAGGCAACTGCTTCATCTGGCACTCCTCAATACTGAAATGAAACTTTTTTCACAGCCTGGATTAGAATGTAGATGCTAACTAAATTTCCTGTCCCCCACTGTAAAACATACAAGTGGAGGGGGTTTCTTGTAAGTAAGAAGGATCTTTACTCAAGCAAATAATGATGCAGTTTCTGCAGTAAACATGAAATGTAAGGGGTAACAGTTCAGGAGTCAGAGCAGGGCAATAAGTTGATAACTGAATGGAAGCAATGAAGGTGTCTCCACATCTTGCTCATCTGGCCTCCCCTGTTCAGCTAGGAAAAGAAGGAATGCTTGGGCAAGTGGGTTTTCCTCAGATATGTTAAAAGGAGGAAACTTGAGACATTTGTTAAAAACCATAGAAGGTGTTGGATACAATTTCCTATCTCAGTAATTTGGAAATGTGTAACAAACAAAAGACTACTAAAGCTACAGACCTCTTGGAGTTGGGGGAAATCACCAATACTTAACCATGTAAGATTAGAGTAGTAGTTGCTTGATAGTTTAAATGTTTTGCAGGCATTGGTAGTGGTGTATTTTCCCCTTTCCCATTTATAGGTGTTTTTTTTTAATTCCCCTTTATAGTTCTCACTAAAGAATAATTGGATGACGGTCAGTGTTTTGGACGAAACCGAGCATGGCATTTCTGAAAACAATTATTTTTGAGGCCCTCCTTTTGCTTCATTCTTAGTAAGAAGACACACTGTTGTCGTTGCTAATGGATATAACTGCTGCCGAGTGCCCCCAGGTCCTCCCCTCCCCTGCACTTTGTTGTTGCTGCTTTGCTTTCCAGTGTTGCCACACAGGACTACCACAATCTGATTTTGTGAATGCTGTGCATACGACACATCTGTCCTCTTACTTTGTCCCCTCTCCAATCCAATATATGTTCAGCTGCATTCTTGTGAAACATTATGGTACACGTACATTTTATATATATAAAAGATTTCTACATGCACATCATCTTGGGCAAAGCTTCTCTAAATTTCAGTACATAAAATCTGGTGTGTATATATAAAGCTCTAGTGCTGTTGAAGTTATATGATGTGGTCTATTTGCTGATGTCATTCTTGGATTTTGGCTCAGTCAGTTTAAAACTGAAGTGGTGCTACTGAACTGTTTTCTTGTCCAGATTAAAAAAAAATGATGCATGTATTGATTATGTATTTATGTTTCACTTCAGGTGATCTCCTAGCAAGTTTTTTGAGGGCTGCATAGTGTCACGATGCAGAGTGCCACTACTTGGGATAGTTGCCTAATTGTCGTGTTTGACTCCCGAGCTGTGAACCTGTATTGCAAGTTCCAGGATTATTTGTCTCAATGATGACATTCCCTTCTGCTGTTTTTTTCCTGGTTTCTGTATGCTGAACAAAGTTCCTGATGAATGGACACTCCCCTATTGTCTTTCAGGGCATGGGAGCTGGTGTAAAGGTATGCCCTCTCTCTTCCCATCCAATCAGCGGAAAATGGTGGTGAACCTAGCTGTGTGGGCTGTGAACTGCAGCTTGATAGAACTGCCCATCAGAAAGGAATAAAGCTCAGTATAGACTTTCAGCATAGTTTATTCTCTACTTCTGTTAGAGCAACATATTTTATAGTATTGTCAGCTATTAGATGACTGCTGTCTTTTTAAGACTATTGGGAACAAATTGCTAATGAAAGAATTCTGCATTTACAATAACACTAGTATGTAGCACAATATGGCCTAGGAGCTGATGTGCCATAAAATTCAATATGCCAACCTACCTGGTACCCTTCCTGCAGGGCTGAGGTGGGTGACAACTGAGGAGACAACCTTTCTGGTGGTGGTGCATGGTGATGACCCATTTATGGAATACTTGTCTCAGAGAGACTTGTCACAGGTTAAGACCTCTTTATTTGCCCAAAGCTTCTTAATAAAACATGATTCACTTCTAAGACAGTTTGCTGGGTTTTCTGTTGTTGTTTGCTGATTCTGCTTCTATACATTTATTCCTTCTTTCTGCTGCTCTGGCATTTCATTTTTATTGTTTAAATTATTCTAAAGTTAGTTAATATTGTGAGCTGCTTTGGAAACTTGTTCAAATTTTAAAGTAGGATATAAGAAAGTTCTCTAAATAAAACTGGCCATGTGTAAGAAATGGACTTACCTATGTTTCTTAGGGACCAAACACTTTATTGCGAGACTTGCAGTGAAAGGGATATTGAACTAAATCTGCTTTCTGTATTCCAGATGCAGCTGTGATCCTCGGCTGTGTCTCTCATTGAAGGGACCTGATGTTTTACGTTATTGGTAAGCAAATAAAGTATTTTTACAAAATCCAGAAGAAGCCTGTAACTTCTTTTAATTCATTCATGTGGACTTCATTGTCTGTTTTGCTAATATTGTGTTTGTTAACTTACATGCCATTTTCTCCTAGCATTATCATTGGTCCCGAATCTGCCTCAGTTTCTTTCCTTAGCTTTTGTTGTGGTGACAGCAGTCTTTGAGGCAGACATTTTAGTGCCTGAGGTAGAACATTAGAACATTAAAATGATAACTTCCATGCCATGGGGGTAAAATATAATAAACTATGTGTAATTTACAAATTGTTGCCTCAGAATCAACTGTCAACGGTAGAGCTAGCCCTTCTGAAATCTCCAGGGTTAAATGTTGTAAACTCTCAGCTAGAGCCTCCATGGTGATTGATTTTCAGTGCCTTCTTGGATTAATAACTACAGTGTATTTCCCCCTCTTTCTATAGGTGGGATCACAGTATCTGTGGTAGCTTTCTTTTTCACCATTAAGTTCCTCTTTGAACTTGCCGCACGTGTAGTCAGCTTCCTCCAGCATGAGGACCGGGAGCGCAGAGGAGAGCGGACAATTTATGACTACGTGCGAGGCAACTACTTGGACCCCCGCTCTTGCAAAGTCTTCTGGGACTGGAAGGACCCCTATGAGGTGGGCCACAGCATGGCCTTCCGAGTACATGTAAGTGAATATTTTCTATTTCCATGAAAACCTGAGGAGTGGCTCTAGGTTTTATTTCAAGACAAACCTCTTTAGAGATTATGGGACTGTTCCTTGGAGGTTTTGTGCCAGTTTTGTTACTTCGGCTGATCAGCTTAATGCTGGTGGTTATCAACAGCACAGACTAGGCAGTATATTGAGGCTATCTCCTACGTTTTTGCTTTTGCAGTGAGTTTGGGTGAGCTTCTGACTGCTCAGTTTAGGCAGGTCAAACCTAGTATCGCTCTTCTGGGTTTGTTTTTGTTGAATTTGCTTTGTATGCATATTTAAAATTTGGTGGGCACATATCTTGAAGCATGATTGGGCATGATGATATTTTTGGAAATAGTGCCAGCATTTATATCAGGGATGTTGTAAGTGGAGAGGGAATAAGCTATCAGTGATTACTAGTCATGTTGGCTGGTATAATACCCCTAGGATCAAAGGCAGCAAATCTGAATACCAATTGCTAGGAACAACAAGAGAAGGCTAGTGTGTTCATGTTCCACAGGTATCTGGTTAGCCACTCTGGGAAACAGGATGCCAGTTTAGTTAAGCCTCTGGTCTATTCCAGAAGGGCTCTTCTTATGTTCTTCAATAATTACAGAACTGCTCATCACCTAATATTGGGCACTAATTGTGATATAGCATATTAAGATGCTGTTTTGCATTTATTTTTTAAATCCCCATGCAGTTATTCTATAAGAATGGCCAGCCCTTCCCTGCTCTTCGTCCTGTGGGCCTGCGAGTTCACATCTGCCATGTGGAGCTAGCAATGGATATTCCTGTGACCCAGGAAGTACTTCAGGAGCCCAGTTCCAATGTGGTGAAGGTGGCATTTACTGTGCGGAAGGCTGGGCGCTATGAAATCAGCATAAAACTTGGAGGCTTGAATGTGGCATATAGCCCATACTACAAAGTCTTTCAGCCAGGTAAGGCCTTTTGGGGCCAATAACAAACCAAGGCATAGAAATGAGAGCATGTCTTGTAATATGCCCCTTGTAATATTACATGCGAGTCTAAGCTGGGTGTTGTTCCTTATTTCAGGAATGGTGGTTCCTTCGAAAACCAAAATTGTTTGCCATTTCTCCACTTTGGTGCTGACATGTGGGCAGCCTCACACTCTGCAGATAGTTCCCAGAGATGAGTATAATAATCCTACCAGTAACTCGGTATCACTGATAGATGAGCACAACTACAGCCTCTCAATCCATGAGGTGAGTCCATCTCTGCTCTATCTTCTCTAAGACTGGAATACACTGATATAGTCTAACTTATATTCATTTTGTCTAGCTTGGACCCCAAGAAGAAGAACCTTCTGATGTTTTGTTTGAGAAGTCTGTGGTGTCTAATCGACAGACTTATCAAGTTTTCCTGAGACTCACCCTACTCCGTAGGGGATGTTTCCGTGCCTGCATCTCCTACCAAAGCCAGCCTATTAGCAATGGAGAGTTCGATATAATTGTTTTAAATGGTAAGTTTAGAAAAATACACTATTTTTACTTCCACTCTTTCCCACGATGCTGTTACCATTTATTGCATTTGTATCTTGCCTGTCATCCAGCAGTATCATTTTAGCCTCATAACAAGTGAGGTTTGTATCTTGCAGAGAGTGAAAAGAGTATCGTGGAGCGAAATGTTTCTACCTCAGGGGTCAGTATCTATTTTGAGGCCTACCTTTACAATGCTAGTAGCTATGCCAATACCCAGTGGCAACTTCCACCCCTGCATTGGGGTTCCTCTCAGCGCCGACCTTCCACTGCTACTGAAGATGAGGATGAAGACTCTCCTTCTGACAGCCAGACCCCTGAGAAAGTGAAGAAGCCAAAAAAAGTGTATTGCTATGTTTCACCCAAGGTAAGACTAGCTCGTCTATTCCCTAGTTGCACATGATTTATTGCTCTTATGTGTGGCTGTGTTATCAGTTGGCTTCCAGGAACCATTTCCCTATGGTTGTTGGCCATTATTACTGTTGTGAGGGACTGTGTATTGTGCTATGAAACAGCTGGTGTACTTTTCCAAACATATATTGGAGACAAAATTGTTCAGGACTTCTTGGATTATTGCTCTGCTAACCAGAGAACTGACCTGTGGCTACATTTTATGGTGGCTGCTGGGTTGTCAGCAAAAATGGAGTTGACCATTGTTCAAGTTCTTTCAGATTGGTTCATTTTTTTAAATATGTGACTCTCCATTGTTTTTGTTCTTTTACTTCAAAGCAATTCTCAGTAAAGGAGTTCTAC
Organism: Podarcis liolepis; assembly: GCF_965112155.1. Lineage (NCBI taxonomy): Eukaryota > Metazoa > Chordata > Lepidosauria > Squamata > Lacertidae > Podarcis > Podarcis liolepis. The sequence goes on from NC_139554.1 coordinate 31,556,764, forward strand.
TTGAAGATCATTCCTTGGCGCCTCTTTACCTTCAGAGTATGTCCTGGCACCAAGGTATGTTGGTAAAATTCCCCAGTGAATAATTGGATTTGTTTTGTGAAAGGTATATTCCGTTTGTCGGCCTAATCACCTAAGATTGAAAACTTTCGCTGTTAGGTTTTTAGATTTGCTTGGGAGCCTACTGTGGTCTTCTATATTGCATCCTGCAATATAGCTTTCAGGTTCTTTTTTTCTTGTAATTTTCCTCCTCCCCTAATGAAGCATGTACTGAGGCTCATTCTGCAAGAATTGCAGTTTATATAACCTTCATCTCAGCTGTAGGCTTGCCAGCAGCTTTGCTATTAACTGGTTCTGAGCAGATAGAGGGGCAAGGAAATGTGCCCAGAGGGTAACCTTGCCACATCTGATCAATGTGCTGTGCTTTCTGGTAAATGATTCCCCGCCCTTTCCTGCATTTTTTTGCTGCTAGTTTTCTTACCACGGGCCTGACCCTGTGCACAAACTGCTGACGTTAGTGGTGGATGATGGGATCCAGCCTCCCGTAGAGCTGAGCTGCAAGGAGAGGAACATCTTGGCGGCAACTTTCATTCGCTCGCTGCATAAAAATATAGGTAAAAAGAGTCTGGGGCATAAAATTATGTTGCATGGTAACTAATGCATCACAGCTTGCATAACACATACTAAAGAGGACAGCTGCCATTCTGTGGTGTAGACTGCAAGCATTTTCATAATGGATTGCATCCTTTTTATGTTGTGGTGTGCTGCTTAGTTCAATGTTTGTTTATAAATGTTGTGTAGTTCAGTTTGATTTAGGATACAGTGGTGCCTCGCAAGACGAAATTAATTCGTTCCGCAAGTTTTTTCGTCTAGCGAATGTTTCGTCTTGTGAAGCACGGTGTCGGAAAAGTTTTGGAAAAGCTTCAAAAATCACCAAAGTCTTCAAAAAAGGCTACCACACTGCGTTCTATGAGTTGCTCCTCGAAGTCAAGTCGCAACTGTATTAACGGTGTTAAGAAAAAGGAAACAAACTCGCAAGACGTTTCCGTCTTGCGAAGCAAGCCCATAGGGAAATTCGTCTTGCGAAGCAGCTCAAAAACTGCAAAACCCTTTCGTCTAGCGAGTTTTTCATCTTGCGAGGCATTCGTCTTGCGGGGCACCACTGTATTGCAATTATTATAGAGCAATCACACATGTTTCCCCTGTTCTTGATAAATTTCAGTCTGTTGCTCTCTTCCTGATATCTCTTTAGAGGAGTTCACATAACTATCTATGTATGTGTTGAGGTTATGCATTCTCCCCCTCCTAACTTCTTTAGTGCTTCTAAACAAATATATTTATTTAACCTCTCCAGCTTGGTCTCAGAATAGGGAGGTTTAAACCCTGAGCCCATGTGTATGTGATAGAGCCAGCGTGTGTGCACAAATACAAATATGAGGAAATACTAGAGACAAGGAAATGTTAATGAATGCATTGTTTATGTTCTGTCTCCACAAAATAGTTCTTACAATTTTTAAAAACTATGATATGTATCCCTTTGTTTCCTCAAATCCTTTGTACTGAATTTTTTTTACTCCTTTTGGGATGATAATTTGTCATATTTTATGACATTTCTGAAACAGATATGACCTTGTAAGGTGTTTTGAAGGAAACAGATATGACAATGGGCTTGTTGGTTTCAGGAGGCTCAGAGACCTTTCAGGACAAAGTAAACTTCTTCCAGAGGGAGCTGCGCCAGGTGCACATGAAGAGGCCCCATTCAAAAGTTACTCTAAAAGTCAGCCGCCACAACCTTCTGGAATCGGTGAGTGTGTCTGTGATACAGAAAGCTTGGAGTGTAGCATAGTTTTAGGGAAGTTCTGTAGATCATTTCCTTCCTGTTCCATGTTCGTTCACCTTAAGCTGCAGAATGGACTAGAGTGATATGAATTCAGGGTGATAGTTTATTCACACATCTGATTTTACACCTTCCTCTAAAATATTTAATTGCCTATGACCAGAGAAGTCTGCATTAAACCAACTATTAGTCATTTTTAATGTAGCAAAGCCTCAATGAGAGGCGAGGCAGCCCAGGGCAGGGAGCACAGAAACCATCAGCTGCTGACAGAACCATCAGCAGCCTGAGAATGATGCTTGGGCAGCTGCTCCCTCATCTCTGCTGGAGCTGCTAAAGACCCGTATGCCGTGAGGGAACCCAGGCCAGGGAGCATGCATACCATCAACTCCCAGTTTGCTGAATGACACTTGTCCTTCTACATTTTATATACTGTGTTAGTTTTAGTGTTTTAAAATTGTAAACCAGCTTGGGTGCCTTGGCAGAAAGGCGGTATATAAATCCAAGGAATAAATAAATAAGTTTGGGGAAGTGGGAGGCGGACATGAATCCTAGTCTCCTTTGTTATGCAGGCTCTTACAACATAATTAGTTTCAGTGCGGCAGACAGATAAAATCAAGGGAATTAAACTTCCAAGGGTGGGGGAAACTAAAACATTTTAAGTGGAAGATGAAGATTATCGTGAGTGTGAACCAGAGGATGTGCTGTCACTGGTAAGCAGCAAATGGCTTTAAATTATTTGACTGTCTACTATATCGGAGCCAAGAGTTGCCATAGGGTTTTTTTTTTAGTTTTCTGGTTTTGCTGTAGCTATAAATGGAACAGAGATTCTATGGCTTGACGTTTCTAGTCGTTTTAAATATTTTGTTCAAAGCAAGCTTAGTCTTGAGGGAGCAGTGCATTAAAGTGATAGTATATGTCATGAGGGCAAGTCATGAAACACTTTTATTTGTGAGCACTTAGGAAATGAGGACGAGAGCTCTTCAAAGATTTATAATTGGAAAAAAACAGCCCTTTCAGTCCCTATAGCTCAGTAGTGTGGATCCTTTTCATGTCAAGAGCCACATTACCTCAGTGGGGAGTATTATTTATAACTCTTAAATTGTGCTTTATAGATCCAATAATCTCTTAGATCACAGCAGGTGGGGTCAACACCCAAAGTGGGCAAAACCTTCCTTTTCTTTGTGTCATTCCCCCCATTCAGTTTTTCTCCCACCTTCACTCTTCCTCTTCTCCTTATTTCTCCTCTTTTCCTCAAACAACCTCTTGCACTTTCCTTGCACAAAATACTACATATGAAAGGCAATCAGGATTAGTTAACATGGAAATGCTGCAGTCTGTTGTGGGATGAACAAACTGCTCTGTTCTTCCGCTAGCAACCCTCTGGTCATGGAAAGAAGCTTTTCTCTCTCCCTCCCCAGTATAAAAATGTAACAGACTAAAAGTTTGCAAATGGAAAGGAACATGGATTGGTGCCTGAAACTAGTGGTCTCCTACAGTTCCCATAGGTCATTGTCTGGGAGAGGTTGTAGGTCTCTTTCTCAAGCTCTGGGAGGAGGACCTTTCATTGGCTACAGACAGCCACCCAATCTTAAACAATCAAACAACTCCTCACCCACCATAATACAACAACCAGACTTAACACGGACACTGGTACCAAAGCCTGTAATAAACCCAGATGCCAACTTTGCTGCCACATACTTCTGGACAACACCATTGCTGGCCCCAACAAATTCAAACATACCATCTCAGGACTATTTAATTGCTCCTCTTCTAACATTGTGTATGCCATCAAATGCCAACAGTGCCCTTCAGTTCTCTATATTGGATAAACAGGCCAAACCCTACGCCAAAGGATAAATGGACATAAATCTGACATCAGGAATCACAAGACAGAGAAACCAGTAGGAGAACACTTCAATCTCTCAGGACATTCTATACAATTTCTCCAAGTAGCTGTCTTATTACAAAAGAATTTCAGAAATAGACTGGAAAGCGAAGTTAAAACCATGGAGAGACCTGGTCTGAATAGAGACATTGGATTCTTATCTCATTATACATGGTAAAGCTATTTTTAGCCATCTCACCTCTTGCTTTTTCCTGTAAAACCAATTGCAGTCGTTAACAGTCGTCAACAGGTTTACCACACCTATCAGCCAACCACCCATTCCCACCACTCTTCTGAGTAATACCCCTCCCCACCCTCTCACTATAGATAAGGGTCTGGTGACTTCTGTTTCAGTGTATCTGAAGAAGTGTGCATGCACATGAAAGCTCATACCAATAACAAACTTACCGTATTTTTTGCTCTATAACACGCACCTGACCATAACACGCACATAGTGTTTAGGGAAGGAAAACAAGAAAAAAAAATTCTGAATGAAAAGGTGGATGTATCATTTTTGTGCTTCATGCTGTGGCCACAGACATGTGATTTGACGGTGAGTTTGGGGTAGCCCAATGCAAAAATCCTAAGGATCCATGTGGATCTGTGCTTTGTCACCACGTTTTTGCACCACTGTGGCCCCAGGCAACAGTGGGTGCGTGATTTTTTTGGTGCAGGCTGTAGCCATGGACATGCTATGCTATCTGATGGTGAATTTGGGGTGACCCAATGCAAAAATCCTGAGGATCCATGTGGATCCGTGCTTTGTCACCACGTTTTAAATGGGGAGGGAAGGAAAAACAGAAGGGACAAGGAGCATGAGAGGGGTGTGCGGAAAAGCAGCTGGCTAAGAATGCAGGGGAGGGGTTTAACGGGAGGGAGGAAAGGAAGGCAAAAGCCCCCCCCCCAAGCCAGCCCTTTCTCTCTCTCTCTCTCTCTCTCTCTCTCTCTCTCTCTCTCTCTCTCTCTCACCTGCATGTCTCTCCTGCATGCGGAGAAGCAGTTGGCTAACAATGCAGGAGAGGGATTTAACGGGAGGGAGGAAAGGAAGGCAAAAGTCCCCCTCCCAAGCCAGCCCCCCCCCTCCCACCTGCATGTTTTTCGGCTGGGAGAGGAGGAGGTGGTGGGCTGGAGCCTGCTCTCAGTGTGACTAGGAAAGAATTAGAAGGAAGGACACGATTCTTTCCTTAACCCTCTGCTTGCCAGGAGGGCAGGGGATTCCCTGCTCTTTGTTGAGTTTGAGCAAACGCAGAAACAGAAGCGGGTGGGCAGTAAGACCCTGAGGCAGAATGCAGAAGAGAACTGTAGAAGAGAAGCTCTGGAGGGGGATGAGTATTAAATACTACTACAATTCTCCACTGAAGAGCAGTATCTACAGATGAGAGAGGCAGTAGAAATAAGTATTGGAGAATTGCCTGTTCCTGAAAATGTGATCTCATGTTAGCCTCTTGGTTGCAAACATCACTTTATACTGCGTTTTCCTTATGTTCCTAGTCACTGAGGGCAACAAGGAATTTTTCTGTTTCTGACTGGAGCAAAAACTTTGAAGTGATTTTCCAGGATGAAGAAGGTCAGTTAACCTGTAATTGCATTATTGCTGCCAGAAAAAGAGTGTTTGGGTTTCTACTACTAGCAACCAATTTTTTCTGAAGTTTCCATAATATCTCACAAGCATCTATAGATTTATTCTCCAATCACCTTCATACTGGCTATATAGTAAAGCTAAGTGAAAATGCTTTTGCACTTAAGTTCTGCTTGCAGGCTGCCCATGGCCACTGTAAGAACAGGAAACTGAGCTAGATGGGTCTTTGGCCTGGTCTGGTTTTGTGAATCCCAATCCAGTTAATTTACATTACATCCTTTTATTATCTTGTCTGAATATAAGGTGCCTCATGTGCTAGAAGGAACTAATGGGAGGAAAAAGTATATGGGTGTTACATTTATCCTACTTTGGGTAGAGAACCATGCTGCATATAAATAGTATACAGTAGTATGGTACTCGCTCAAAAGTGAAGAGTTTTTTCTTGACAGGTGTGTTTTAGAAGGCATAGGATTACCTCAAGATCTAACTGGTCTCTGATTTGTTCTGTCTTGTAGCCTTGGACTGGGGAGGTCCTCGCAGAGAGTGGTTTGAATTGATCTGTAAAGCTTTATTTGACACTACCAATCAACTTTTTACCCGCTTCAGTGACAACAACCAAGCTCTGGTTGGTATTTTCCCGTCATTCATTGGTGGAAACAGGAAACATTAGAGCTGTTCATGTTTTCTGTAGAGAATTCACATTCTTTTTCAGACTTTTTCTAGTTTCTCCTGTAAGCAGAAAGAGAATTGGTTTGCCTCTTTCATGGGGGTACTAAAAGGCAAACTTAAACAGGAAGATGAATTGTCATGAGTAGTACAGATAAATTCTATGGCAGGTATGAGAAGTGCAATCTGTAATTTGATTTCTTAAGTCATATTTTCTAAAATATAGAAAGAAACACTGTTTCTTTGCAAACTATATATGGCATACTCATGTACCGGCATGCCTGTTTCAGTGCTGTTGAGAATACACTCAGAAAAACAATATTTAAAGGATATGAAGATCTTTGACCACAGGGTACAACAAGAAGAGTACATGGGGCTTTTTCAGTCATTAAATCTAATTCTAAGTTAGAGCTAATTCTAAGCTATAGTAACTGTGAGCTGCCTTGTTTGTAGGTACATCCCAACCCCAACCGGTCACCTTTTCTGCGGCTGAAAGTGTATGAATTTGCAGGGCGCTTGGTTGGAAAGTGCCTCTATGAGTCATCTTTGGGAGGGGCTTACAAGCAGCTGGTGAGAGCTCGTTTCACCCGGTCTTTTTTGGCTCAAATCATAGGATTGCGGATGCATTATAAGGTAAAATTGCCTGTGGGTTTTGTTCTGCTTTTGAGTATAAAGCAGAGACCGAGCACAATTCCACAGCACAAACTAAATTTGTTTTCTTTCCTTCTCCTTCTCTATCTCCTTTTTCCTCATAGTATTTTGAGACAGATGACCCAGAGTTCTACAAATCTAAAGTTTGCTTCATCCTGAATAATGATGTCAGTGAGATGGAGCTAGTCTTTGCTGAGGAAAAATACAGCAGATCAGGACAACTTGAGAAGGTAAGAGCCATTGGTTAGGATGGTGCAATTTGAAATCCTTTTATCCGCAATGGGGAAAGGAGCAATGTCTCAATAGGAGGGGAAAGATGTGAAGGGTTCATCATTGTGTGGATTTATAGAGTAGATGGGACTCCACTCAAAAATTCTCACATCCCTTGTTTTCAGGAGGTTGAGCTGGTAACAGGTGGTGCTCAAATGCCAGTTACAAATGAGAATAAAATTTTCTACCTGAATCTGCTTGCACAGTACAGACTGGCGAATCAGGTTAGAGAGGAAGTGGAACACTTCTTGAAAGGTAATGTGTATGGTCTGCACCTTTTTTTTATTAATGTTGTTCAGATTTGTGCTTTGTTGATGCCCTTGCCTGGCTGGCATGATTTTTATCTATTCTGCTCTCATCTTCTAGGTCTCAATGAACTGGTCCCTGAAAACCTCCTTGCTATTTTTGATGAAAATGAACTTGAGGTAAACTAAGATATTTGCTGTCTTTGATCCTGTTGCACCTTCCTCAGATGAATGTGAGTTAGCTGGGGGTAAGGAAGAGTGGGGAACCCCTATTCACAAGCATTCCCTGTACGGATAGAGTAACATAAATAATTTTAACCATACCAATTTTTATGAGGCTTTCCATATAAACTAGATAAACTTTTACCCGGCACAAAATATATGTTCACTCAAAACTCTTAGTTTCTACTGGTTTGCTAGGCAATTTCAAGTGCCTTTCCAATCCAGTTGAATCTCTGTCCTTCCCTTCCTCTGCCTTGTAATAATAAAGAAACAATTCCCTGATTCTATGACCCCAACACTAAAAAGTCTCCTATTCAACCCTGCAGCTTAAACAACACTCTGGTGCTCTAGTTCAGATTGATTACTTCTCACTCTGTACCTTACCTACTATTCCCTACAGTATATGCCACATCCGAGATATAATGTCATTAGACTTCTTTTTCCCCAGAAGTTTGCATACAGTGCTGTAATAGTTAACAAGGGTAATTTGGACACTTGTTTGAGTTACCAAGCCCCCAATGCTGCATTAGAACAGAAAGTTTTAAAACCTGGAAGGAGTGATAGCTCTAGCTTTTAATCCTGAGCATCAAAAATACAAAGCTGACTGTGTTAATTGAATGGTACCTAGTTTAAAGGAAAAAAGACAACTGTATTCTGACGGAAACTTTATTTTCTTCCAGTTGCTGATGTGTGGTACTGGAGACATCAGTGTCTGTGATTTCAAAGCACATGCTGTAGTAGTGGGAGGTTCTTGGCATTTCCGAGAGAAGGTAAGAAAGATTAATTTCCTGCTCTACCAGACTGGATTGGTTGTACTTTGTGTAGGTCATGACTGAAACAGTGATATACATGTCTTCATGAGGAAACACTACTTCGTTTTCCTTTGGCTGGCTTTTAGCACCTCATGAAAGCTCTTTATACAGTGGTGCCCCGCAAGACGAATGCCTCGCAAGACGGAAAACTCGCTAGACGAAAGAGTTTTCCGTTTTGGAGGTGCTTCGCAAAACGAATTTCCTATGGGCTTGCTTCGCAAGACGACAATGTCTTGCGAGTTCCTGCTGGTTTTTTCCCCTCCCCCCCTTTTTCTAAGCCGCTAAGCCGCTTATCAGCTGATCCGATCAGCAGATAAGCCGCTAATAGCGCTAATCCGCTAATCCGTCAATGGGCTTGCTTCGCAAGACAAAAAAACCGCTAGACGAAGAGAATCACAGAACGGATTCTTTTCGTCTTGCGAGGCACCACTGTACGTGCATCTCAGTTAACGGCAATGCTTCCTTTTGGCCAGACCTTTAAGTTACTTAGCAACAGCAAACATTTGTGCACTCCTGTAATTTTATTACAAGGTCCCAAAGAAACATCAAAAGTAGCACTGGAGCTTAAAGTGAAGTATCGCTTTGGGAGGTGTGATTATGGTAAAGGTAAAGGTACCCCTGCCCGTACGGGCCAGTTGTGTCCGACTGGGGTTGTGCGCTCATCTCGCTTAAGAGGCCAGGAGCCAGCGCTGTCCGGAGACACTTCCGGGTCACGTGGTCAGTGTGACGAAGCTGCTCTGGCGAGCCAGCACCAGCGCAGCACTCGGAAACGCCGTTTACCTTCCCGCTAGAAAGCGGTACCTATTTATCTACTTGCACTTAAGGGTGCTTTCGAACTGCTAGGTTGGCAGGAGCAGGGACTGAGCAACGGGAGCTCATCCCGCCACGGGGATTCGAACCGCCGACCATACGATCGGCAAGTCCTAGGCACTGAGGTTTTACCCACAGCACCACCCGCGTGATTATGGTAGCATACATTAATTCATTTTCTGGCCTGTCCTCATAACTGGGTGGTTTGCAAGAAATTTAGTAGGTTTCCCCCTCCCCCCCCCTCCACTGTTCTTGCTTCCCATACCTCTTGCTGTGTCTTCCAGGTTATGCGGTGGTTTTGGACAGTGGTCTCCAGTTTCACACAAGAGGAACTGGCAAGGCTGTTGCAGTTCACCACTGGTTCTTCTCAGCTGCCTCCTGGAGGATTTGCTGCACTTTGCCCATCTTTCCAGATCATTGCAGCTCCGACGCACAGTACACTGCCAACAGCCCATACTTGGTGAGTACCTGTCACTGAGTCTTTCTGTCATCTGCAGCAAGCTGATCATGAGCAGCCTTCCACTGATCTTGCCCATGTGTTTTTTGAAATAATTTTTAATGCCATATAACTGCTCAGGGGGGTTACCCTTGCCTATGAAATGCTGAAAGCATTATGTGTACATGTCCCATGCTATGTACTAGTTTTGTTCTTTCTTTCAGTTTTAACCAGCTGTGCCTCCCCACTTACGATTCCTATGAAGAGGTGCACAAGATGCTGCAGCTGGCCATCAGCGAGGGCTGTGAGGGTTTTGGCATGCTCTGACTCCCACAGAAGGAGTCCATCTCACTTCCTTAATTCTTCAGGGCATTGCCCAGCCCCACTTCACTACTCCAGTCTCATGCCCAATCTAAGGGCAATGGAGAACGGAGCAGAGGCACCACGCAAACAGAAACGTCAATCTGCAATGTCACATGGAGGCCTCCCCATGTCTGAAGTACATTATTGGGAGCACATATTGCCCCTTCCCCTTTCCAGTATGGTACATGAAATGGAGTGGAGTTCTTCTCTCGAGGTGACATGGTACTTGCATTTCACAGGACGTTACTTGTCTGGTTTTCTGAAGGAAGAAAGCTCATAAGCAAGAGTTCCAATTTGTTACATGAGGAGATTTGTAACTTACAATATTCCAGTTGCTTTGGGGATGAATGGACCACTATGGAGCTCTAAATCCCCAGATTATGGGAAGCCTTAATACTTTTCCATGCCTTTGCCCAAGTTTTCACACAAGTTAATCCCCTTTCCACTTGGATGTTACTGGAAGGCATAAAATCACCCCCGCCTTGCTTTTTAATTTTCTTAGCCACTTTCCCCTGGATGCTGTCAGCACTTATTCTTGCAAAAGAGGGAAGGCAGCATTTATGTCACTGGATTACTAGTGCTGATATTGACAGTGACCTCGTTCTACCTCTATCAAGAGCTGGCAACAGGATATTATTTCTGCAGTGGCAGCAGCTTCTGTTGCCTTTGCCACGGAACTGGAAGAAACTTGTTTCTCCTCCCATCCCTATTTCTGACCATGGTCATGAACTTTGGCAGGAGCTTGTTTTCCCTACCATCCAACTAATTTCCCTTCCTCATAGGATAGATAGATGAATGTATCTACCTGAGGTCTGATGCATATGCTAGCACTGACCTTTTGGGGTACTTAGAATGCAGTGGTGGTAGGCCAAGAGGCAGCTATGATTGTATGCATCAAACATACATTTGTATGCAGGTAGAGTGAGGTGATCAGTATTGGATTGGGCCCAGTAGCTCATTCTCTCTCCTATTCTACACAGACAGGCGTCTACCTCTCCCACATGACAGCCAGAGTATTCTCTAGCATGCTTCGGGCAAAGAATTGTTAAATAAGGTATTGCTACCTGTGTCCTTCCCCCCGCCCCTGATAACCTGCTTTTTGTGTTCTGAGCATTCCATGACATTCGAAGTGGGGTGTGGTTAAACTGCGGGTGCTTATCCAGGCAGTAATGAAGTGGGTCTGCAAGGCAACACATTGCACTACCCACACTTCAGACTACATGAGGAAGCCAAGATGAGCTTTCATGTACAACTGACCTCTTAATTCTGAACACGTCCTTTCCACTGCTCCTATTTCCTTGGCAATGAAGGAGTGGGAATTCAGGGATCTCAGCTGGCAGTCTAGCCATTTTTTTGTCAGCAAAGCCAAAATCTGATTGGATTGTGAACTGAATATTTTGTTGGCACCGGAAGTGCATTTCTCCTGGTCAGGAGAGAGATGTTGGTGGCTGTTACTAAATGGGAAGAGCCTACAATATGACTGCTTGGATTGAGGGAGTTCCCCCCCCCCCCAAGACTAGACTCTTAATTGGATGTCTCATAAGAACAAACTTAGGAAAAATACAATTTATAGTTGTGCCAGCATTTTTAGTTCAATCATTCTGCCATAGTTTGGGGCTATAGCATTGTTCAGATGACACATTTTGCTATTATTATTTTTAGATAGCTGTACTCTCCCTGCGCAACATAAACAGAATCATTTGCAGATCAGAGGGGAAAAGACAATTTGCAAACTTGCTTAAGTAGAAGTCCAAGCCATTGTTTTGCCAAAAATGTTAGAACTCTGAGTATTGGGACAACTCAGGAATCCCTTCCTTTTGGGGCATTTTTAGAGACCACCACTGTATTTTCCTTCATGGCAGGCATATTTCCCTTCCTTTAAGCAGTTGCTCTTTTTAAAAGCATGTACATGCCATCTGATTGCACTAAGGGCGGCTTCTGTGATCAGTGCAGTTAGGGCTCCTGAATGCCTTTTGACGCTACCCACTCCTCTCCCCAGGGACCAAAAGGAGGTTATGCTGTGCAGCTCAGCCAGTTGATGGTTGTAGGGTGCTGCTTGGTGCTGTTCCAGTCCTTTGTCTTGTTCCCTGGTCTACTGGAGGCTTTTCCAGCCATGGCTCGAGGTTGGTTCTGCTACATCTTCCTCAGGAATCCCCTCCTTTCTTCTTTAGAGCTCAGCTGTTTTTATACTGAGGACTGAGTGGCTGGATATTCAGCAGACATCCTCTGCTTGAAACCACTCACCTAATAAAATGTATTTGGCACTTCTTGCCTCTTTGCAGATGCGAAGGATTTTCTTTTTACACAAGCACAGTCAGAGCAGTGGTGGATGCTACTAGTTCTTCGCTTAATAATGCACTTGTGTGTTTTCTCCTACTCTTGCCCCCATCATCAGCAGGTCCATTCTTCCCAACGCTTTATAATTTCAATTCACAGGCTCTGATTTTCCTAAATCTTACTTGTTCTTTCCTAACCTGGTGTGTTGCCCTGATTCCCGTGTGAAGACATGGTATGGGCTGTGCTCTAGCCATCTATACTGTGTGTATGCGTGTCTTCTGAGGAGGTTTGTTCCTTTTCATTGGCCCTAATTTGTTCCATCTAATGTTAAGTGCATTGGTTTCTAGGATAGCGGTTATGCTCATGGTACAGTCTCAAGTAGATCTCTTTCACCTGGAGCTGCTGTGGATACCAGAGGACTTGGCCTGCATCTGAGAACTTATCTTGCATGTTTTAGAAACCAAGACCTATTACTTTAGTTTGGCCAAGGCCTGTTTCCAGATAGCCAGCTCCAAAAGGAATTAAGCAAGATTATGTAATCCTCTAATAGATTATTCTGTAAATAGTTTGTACAATAAATAAAATATTTAAAATTTGGTGTGCTTGTCATATATAATGAAAATTGCTCTTGTATTGTTTTCCATGCAAGGCTTCTCTGAATAGTTTCCTTCCCATTTCTTAAGACAATTTTATTACTGACATTTTGGCACCAACTCTGTTGTAGTGCAAACTATGGCTTCAAATTACAAAGTTTCAAAATAAATTACAAAGTTTCAAAATGAATGTAAGCAACAGTGGTGCTTGCATGTTTAAAGCCCACTCCCAAAATAATTTTGCTGAGGCACTTGCCAGAATTTGGGTCGGATTGAAGTGAAAAGCTGGCTTCACAAAATAAATTGGGATTATCCTAGCAATTGCCTGGACACAGCCATTTACATTCTATTATTGGACATGTATTTCAAACTAAAAAGGTGTGTTTTTTGTGATCCTAACTCCACAGATCACTTCCCTCTATGCCTTGGACAATGCTATTAACATAACATTAAAAAAAATACTTTAGATGCTTGTGTTTGATGAAATGACCACATATTATTAGAGTATAGAAGCACACTTTTCAAAACAACTCTCGTACATTCCAGTCAATGACTATTAAAATCCAATAACCCAAATGCACAAGAAATACATAATTGAGTAGCAAACAAACTTGAGCCAGAGTGAACCTTTGAAAACAGCAAACAGCAAACTTTTAATTAAATGGTAAAGGAGAAGAGAAATACATGAGGTTTTCTGATTGGGGATTTCCAAATAGATGAGGCATCTAGGGAGAAAGCCCTGGTCCCCACTAATTTCACCTCTGAGGGAGCGAATGTCTCCCAGTCTGAGAATGGGAAGAATATATGAGAAGGTACTTACTCAGGTACACAACTCAAGTCATTTTGAGATTTATAGGTAATAAGGTCCTAAAAACTACGTGGGTAGATTAATGTGCTATACTTTACAGCAGGGATGGAGAACCTGCAGGCCTCCAGATGTTGTATGCAGCTCCCATCTGCCAACCAGCATTGCCTGTAGTGGATGATGGGAGTTGTAGTCAAGCAACACTGGGAGGGCCATAAGTAGTCCACTCCTATGTATCTCTAGTATTCGTTTCTCTGCAGCCTTAGTGTGGATTTTCAGGAAGAAAGGGGATTATAATTTTGTGAAATGGTGCTTCATCTTTCCTGAACATCTGCAGAGAAGATTCAATACCTATTTGTGGCTTTAGTTTCCATTCCGTAAGGCATTTGGTTTCCAGCAATCATCATTTCCTTTTGCACATAGTGATCAAGAAGTTGATTAGGGCAGTGTTTCCCAAACGTTTTTGGGCAACGGCACACCTGTTTACCGGGAAAAAATCTCGCGGCACACCACCATTAAAGCCCCGCCCCGTGACGTCAGCGCGCAGCGTCACGCCGGGAGGGACGCACAAAAGTTAAAGTTTTTTCCCTTCCCCTTGCCGGGGTGGGAGGAGGCAGCAGAGCGAGGGATTGAGGGACGGCGGCAGCGGCTGTTGTGGTGGTGGCGGCGATAGCGGGCGGAGGAGGAGCCGTCGCCGGGAGTTGCTGCTGCTGCTGCTGCTGCCCAGACATGCCGGCCTCCTCCTCCTCCGCTGTCTCGCGCGCCTCCCTTTTGCGCGCGCTGCCCCGCCGCTCGGCACCAGCACCGCGGAGCCGCCCCCGGCTCGACGCGGATCCTCGCCGCCGCCCCGCCTCTCGCCGCCCGACTCGCCCGCCTCCCTCCCACGGCACACCAGCCGGTGTCTCACGGCACACTAGTGTGCCGCGGAACACCGGTTGGGAAACACTGGATTAGGGCAAAGCAGACTACCTGATTTCCCAGGATTTAAAGGAAACAAGCCCATTGCTGCTTCTTGGCCACTAGAGGGAAGCCTACACTTAAAACATAACTACTGCCAGTGTCTCCATACCCATCATGATCATACATCTGAAATGTACATCCTTAAAATGGCTTTACACAACAAAACTTATTTTTAAATTTCTATCCTGTCCTTTCCCACGAAGGAGCCCAGGATGTCAAAACTACAAAACAGCAGGATGATACTTAAAACACACATCTTAAAACAGTTGCATATCCTCACAGTTATAAGTTTCAAGGTGGGGAGGAACAGTATACTTAAGCCACCAATTCCCTGGGTGAACAGGGATGTTTTAAAATTTCTCTTTAATTTTGTTAATGATGGACAGGTGTACCTCACCAGCATGGGCATTCCATAAATGGGGGACCATTACTTTAAAAGAAAAATGTCACAGGTCAGCGCCAACTGGGCAGCACCCACAATGGAACCTCCCCTTCTGATTGTAGGGGGCAAGATAATTGGGGGTAGGCTCTTCTTTAAGAACTTAGGTCTCAAGCTGTTATGGGCTTTGCATGCTTGTACTAACGCCTTCAGTTGGGCCTGGCAGCTCACTATAAGAAGGTTGTTCTTGCATCCAGGGCAAATCAAGAAGAAGGGGTGGATTTCTCCCTCTGGTTTCATTTCACATTTATAGATGATAATAGGGAGTCTGATCTATCTCCTTTGTGAATCTGGAAGTGGGTGGTGGTTATTTTTGTTACAATCCAGGTTGAAAGGCTGTGGCCATCCATGCTTTTCCAGGCTCTCAGTGTATAGCCTATTACTACTGCAACCCAGACTTCGGGTGGTTTTCATGCATTTTTGACACTTAACTGTTTTAAGTGATTTAAGAGTGCTGCTTCTAACAGATTCCAAGGCTTGTCTCGTTCAGATGCAATGCAAAAACATGGTATAGCATCATAGGAACAAGCCTGGTTATGCATGGCCCCAAGAAGACCAGAAGTTTATGCTTCCATTTTTATCTAATCTGAGCTTACTGTTATGTCTGAACCTGGACAAGCTGTGGTCAGCCTTAACTGGTTTATTGAAGCAAGTCAACTTCAAAGTGTAGTGGAGCTGGCTTAATAAACTGTAGTTAAGTGTAATCAAAGTTAACAGTGATCAACTGGGCACTTTAACAATACAGAAAGCTAGCTGGTTTAAATTTGCCATGGCTGCAATGTTTATATGGCTAGCAAAAAAATATGAATCAACTTTGCAATTTCATAGTAAATAGAAACTAGTAAGAATTCAGTTTTGAACAAGATAACAGGAGGCAATCAACTACAGGGCACTTCCAGACAATTGTCTTCTGGTGCTACTGAATCATTGTTCTTTCAGTGCTCAGAATTGCGGTTGACTTTCTACCCTAGTTTTTTCCACACCAGTGGGCAAGACAGCTCTGTGGATGGAGCCATTTGAAACTTGGAGTTTTAGAAAGAAACAAGATCATAGACTCATAGAATTGTAGAGTTGGCAGGGGCCTCAAGGATCATCCTCAAGGATCACAGGAGTGGCCAACTCCGAAGAGACTACGATCTACTCACAAAATTAAAGGTTGCTGAGCTTTTTTTTTTAGGGAGGAGGAAGGTCCTGTTTTTTGGGGGGTGCAGGACAAAAATGTTGATCATGATCTACCTGTTGGATGTGCCTGATCTACTGCTACAACCCCTGCAGTGCAGGAATATGCAGGTGGGATTGAACCCCGTGACCTTGGCATGCTCTAATCAGCTGAGCTAGAAGAAGGGAAATATTCATCAATTTACTCAGGACCAGGCCTGATTTTATTCAGCTTTATTAAGGTTGCATTCAGATCTAGGGCTTATTTCATTTGTTTTATTGGTTGTAATGCTAGTACTTCTGTCCTGATTATGAACATTCCTTTTATACGGCAGTACCTGTTGCAATAAAAAACCCTGTGGCTTTTTGATAGATACACTAGCATGTCATGCTAATTTTTTAACAGCTGGGATACGGGCCAAATTTCATAAAGTGTGCGGCAGTGGTGTGATCATGAAAACCACAGGAAACTTACAACACCAAACTTCTGTGACTTTCCAAGATAATGTAGCTGCAAATGGTCCCCCCCCCCTCGGAAAAAAATAACATGGAAATGAGTGCCAAATGTTTGCTAGATTCCACTAAATTTCCAGAAGTGACTTTTACATTGTGTGAACGATCACATAAACCTGAAAACCAGAATAAAGTGCTGTCTTGTGCAGAATCTTGTTTTTCTGGGCCAAAGTGCTTCCCTTCCACCAAAACAAAATGTGGTCAGTGTACTTAGTGCTACTTCATACATGTTTTTATACATGCAGGTCCCGTTTTATGAACACAATATGTTCCCTGGAAACTTGTCGTTTGGCAAGCTCTTACATAATGAATTAATTTTGTTTGCATAACAAGCTGACAATTTCCATTGATTCCTGTGGGGGAATTTCTAATCCATTCTCAACAATGGACTTCATGGTGTGTATAGTGAGGTTTGGGTCCTAACTCCTTGTGTTCAGATTAACGAATATTCACATAGCAAGCATTCATAAAGCATGACCCATGTATATATGCCCCTTATATTTTTAGGTTTTCATTTAAAAGAAAGAACTTGATTGTGAACAACAGTTATACATGTATAATTGACTGGCTGTGAATCTGTTAGGAGTGGTGGTTCTCTATTGAATAGCTTTGGTGTATTCTGCATTTAGAAGAATACTGAGTTTCACTCTGTTTGACTTGCCCACTTTATCTTCCTCTGGTTATTTTGGTCCTGTTTTAAATCCCTATGTGGGTCAAGCTAGAAGTTGCACTTAATGCCTGGATGCCTACATGCTTGCACAGTTGAGTGCATAAGTGTTCAGGCCCTGCTAATATCTCCCTGTGTTGCTTCCGTTTTTACTCTTTTCGGTTACCTCACTTTAAAGGCTGAAGCTGTTCCCTTTTCCTCTTCCACTGTATTAAGTTGACCTTCCTTCTGCAATTAGAGACATTAGAGCTTGCGCTCACTGGCGAGAGCCAACTTTGGCATGGTTCAGCCTGAAAAACGAAAAAATCCTCGCACTTCTAAGGCTACTTGCCCTGTTCTGTTCTCTGATGATCCGAGCAGTGTGTGTTCATTCCTCCTCATTCTCCCTGGATAGCTCTCACCTTTCCAGTCAGTCAGGGTAATTTGCCCTGGCACCATTTTGGCACAGGCTGGACCTCAGCATCGCTAACAGCCAGGGTCAGCTGTCAGCCTCGGAGCCATAAGCCTAATTCAATATTACACATGTAGGTATTTTTTCCAAGTTCTCTCTGGGCTGCAGGCTTAAAGTCTCTGTTCTCAGCTGGGGTCCTTGATGCAGTCACTTCCCTTGCCGTTACACAACACCCCATTAGGAGGAATGGCACAAACAGGCTTGAAGGGGGCCCCTCCTCCTGCCCAGCAAAGCCACAGCCCCGAGGTTCACAGAATGGAATGGATTTTCAGTTAGGAAGAAAGCCGCTTTCTTAAACATTTCTGTTCCTTCTCCCATCTCAGTTTTGTCATCGTTTATCAGAAACACTGCGGCTCCTCTCCCTTGGGAAGCAACCTGGCTCTTCCTTACCTGCCTAGTCTGTACCAGTGCCTAACAATGACGTAGGGCCTGCACGAAACATGCCATGAAATTGGGGGTTTGTGTTGGAAGGTTAAACAAAAACAAAATCAGCATTCTGCTTGAATATTTGGGTCTTAAAATACAATTGCAATTTATTACCAGGGTCCATTGTGCTTTATTGGCCATGGCCATGTAAATGTACAGTTTCATGAGCAAAAGAAGTAAAAAAAGCTTACATTTCTGTCAACAGCAAAAAAGAACACGGGGAGAGAGAAACAAGGGCAGCATTCATTACTAAGGTCATGCCCAGCAGCCCATGTAAAACTGGATTTTTCTCTTAGTCAGTGTAGAGTCCAGTGGTTCAGCAGCAGTTGTGGACATTGTGCCCAATTAGCTGCGACCTGGGTAGCACATTCCTACCCGCATATTTTGTGGTCAGGATGATTCATTATGACGATTATACAGAGGAAACGGCTCTTGGGAGACTTCACTCAATATGATCCCCAGAACTGGCAATGGGTATGCTGAAGCAAAGGCCATAAAGAGCCAGTTCCCTTTTGGAAAATTCAAGTTTCAGACAAAACAAACAGTTTTAGGAGAGTCTGGAGAGGTCATGAATACTACAAAGTGCTGTCATATTTTGCTGGACTGTAGCATTGACAAGACTTGTATGTTTGTGTTGGCTGTCGCTTGGTTGAGCTTACAGCAAGCCTAAACATCCATGTGCTAGAATGTTACTGTACAATATTACTTCAGCTTCCAAAAATTAGGTGCACTTCCCCCCCTCCCCTTTACTCTTGCTTCTTCTCCCATGGTACCTCATCCATTAACTACCTATGCAACATCTGTACATGCATTTGGTTCTCTTTCACATTGGTGGTTTGCAGAGTAGACAAACTATGGGGCATGACAATCTCATTTCCAGAAACAGACAACCCACAAGCCTGTAGAGTAGAGAGGGGAGCTTTTGGTCCTCCAGCTATTACTAACTACAGTTCCTATCATCCCTGATCATTAACCATGGGGCTGACAGGAGTTGGAGTCTAATAGCATGTGGAGAGCCATAAGTTCTTCAACCCTACTGTAAAGAATCCAGCTAGTTTTTAATATTTCCTACCTTCAAGAATAGGGGATGCGGGTGGCGCTGTGGTCTAAACCACTGAGCCTTGGGCTTGCCGATCGGAAGGTTGGCGGTTCAAATCCCTGCGACGGGGTGAGCTCCTGTTGCTCGGTCCTTGCTCCTGCCAACCTAGCAGTTTGAAAGCACTTCAAAATGCAAGTAGCTAAATAGGTACCACTCCGGTGGGAAGGTAAATGGCGTTTCCATGTGCTGCAAAGCCAGAAGTGGCTTAGTCATGCTGGCCATATGACCCGGAAGCTGTACGCCGGCTCCCTCGGCCAATAAAGCAAGATGAGCGCCGCAACCCCAGAGTCAGCCATGACTGGACCTAATGGTCAGGGGTCCCTTTACCTTTACCTTCAAGAATCTCTTTAACACCTGCTGTTGAACCTTTGTGTGCTGCAGGAGACTGGAGTATGTTCTAGGGTCCCCCCATGTAGATCCCTGGCCTCACCATTGCTGTGTATAAGCTGGGAATGTATCCAGAAACACACTCAACATCTTGCGGTAGCTATGCACTGCTGGAAAATTGATAAGTATAGGAAATAAATGTTTCAGGAAGGCTTGTCTGCTTCTACTGATCTTGTTGAGGTTGATAAACTTTCAAGGAACTGCAGTGTTCAAAACTGATTTGAAACCACCAATTTAAGGCAGCAGTAGTATCTAAAGTTGCAGGAAAGCAGTATAAGGGGCCCACAACCATTATCAAAGTTAATACTGATGCATATGTGCAAGTTCTTAAATTCTCCCTTTCCATGATGCATCTATTAATCAAGGGTAGTTGTGGTAGTGGTTTCAATGATATTTTGATCTGGGTTGAGGGAGGGGGGTTGTACTTTAAGAGTATGCATGTGGCTTAAACCCTGTGTGCTTCTAGTGTAAATGATTATTAGCAACAGAAATCTCACACCACTGCTGCCCATGCTATTTTCTGACCTTCAAAAGTGATTTGCTGGGGGACCACTCCTCCTCTGCATACAAGCCCATTTGTTGGCATCTGTTTTGTCTCGGGAGACAATGGACAAGTGTGCCTTCAGGGGTAAAGTCAAACCATTGGAGAGTTACAGCTGTAGAGGCCACATGCAAACATATGTCATGGATTGCACAAGCTGTCATGGTCAGTAGTGTTCTGTGCTTCATCCAGTGCACAATTTCCCATGGCTTATGCACCCCGGTTCTCTGTCAATGGAACACAGCCCTACAGCTTGTTTTAAAGCGTGTGGATTGTCCTTTTGTTGCATGGCTACTTCCCCCACCCCATATGCAGGCTGAATACTGTGCAATTAAGGGCTTAACTACTATGTTACAACTTGTAAAATGTGGTCAGGCATGCATTGATTCCTCATGTAGTCTTAAATTGGGCTCCCCAGGTATCTATCTTATTTCCTTGTACTGCATGTAGCACAGACTGAGACCAAGGCCTTTTGGGGTGCTGGAGGCTAATCCCTGGACAACGGGAGGGAGAATAGAGGCAACTGATAATGATGTGGATATTTCTTATTACAGTGGTACCTCGGGTTACATATGCTTCAGGTTACAGACTCCGCTAACCCAGAAATAGTACCTCGGGTTAAGAACTTTGCTTCAGGATGAGAACAGAGATCGTGCGGTGGTGGTGCAGCGGCAGCAGGAGGCCCCATTAGCTAAAGTGGTGCTTCAGGTTAAGAACAGTTTCAGGTTAGGAATGGACCTCCGGAATGAATTAAGTACTTAACTCGAGGTACCACTGTAGTATTATTTTAAAGTCAAGTGCTCTTCCCATGTACAGGGAAGCAGGTTTGGAAAAGTTCACTGGATTTAACAGGGATGCTACCCTCACATGGGATTCTTTCCCACCAACCCCCTTTCCTTATTGGTTTCTCTTTTGTCTGAGGGGAAGTTGTGCAAGCAGGAGGCCTGCACAGACCCAGTGATACAAGTATGCCACAGATGGGATCATATCAATGTTTTTGCAAGTGAAGGCAAGACTGTCTGAAGTTTGTTTGGACATATAATTCTTTCTGGCTTCACAAAATCTGGACACGCTCCATCCATAATCTCATGTTTACTTCTAATGGACAAAGCTCCCCAAATATGAACAAAGCTGAATGGGTGACAAACCTAGCCAGTACCCAGAATATTTATTTTAGCGACAGTGCAAGGCACAGATTTTCTCTCTTTTGATGGGATCTTCGGCTAGAAGAGGAAACAAGGGTATCAGCTATGACGAATTCTTGGACATTCTATTCTGCTCTTGGGAAGAAGGAAAAAGCCCCAAACTAACCAGCACTGACTCATGTGGTGGGTGTTTCTCTTACTTGCCATTATGATAATGGCTCTTAATTGACATTGTTGCTGTGAGGGATGGGGATGAATATTTGGATTGTCTGAAATGCAAAAGACAACTCTGGTTTTGCAACTGGAAGATACCTCTGGAAGTGAATTAATATGTTAAGGATCTGATCACGTTGATTCTTGCATTGGTTTCATCAGGAAAGAAAGTCCATGCAGCCAGATGATCATTATACTTCCCACCACACATTTGCACAGTCTGCTGCTTCGCAGAGCAATGGACATGATGACCAAGCTACCCCTAAGTGAGAAGGCTCACCCTTAAGTCCTTTGGTAACATGTGGTCACACCAACACCATATATTTAAGGCACTCTTAAACCAATTGTAACAGTCATGAATTCCCCCAAATAATCCTGAGAATTGTGGTTTGTTAAAGGTGCTGAGAGTTGTTAGGAGACCTCTCGCAGAGCTAAAATTCCCAGAGTGCCTTAACTGTATGGGACAAGAGTGTACGGGTATCAGAGCTGCTTGGCAGTGGAACAGATGTCCACAAGAGGTGGTGGACTCTCCTTCCTTGGAGGTTTTTAAACAGAGATTGGATTGCCATCTGTCATGGATGTTTTAGTTAAGATTCCTGCATTGCAGGGGGTTGGCTTAGATGACCCATGGGTCCCTTCCAACTCTATGATGCTAAGAGTGGCTTAAATGTATGGGAAGGATGGGTCCTGTATGTTTACGTAGATAGTATTAAGAAGAGGCAGGGTTATGTTTGGGTCATTGCATACTCCTCAACTGTCGAGATTTGAGCAGAACATCCCAGAATTACTGAATCCACCCTGGCTTCTGATTGGATCCTGGAATTTCCCGTATTTTGGTCTTGTGCAAATCAGCTGGCTCTCACTAGAGCTCAGGACCAAAAAAAATGAATGTCCTGATTTTGATCAGCGGGATGTTGGAGGGTATATCATTGTTCTTGAAAGAGAGGATATATGATGCTCTGCGGCTATGCCTGCCACATCCTTGTATAATACTCTCTCTGCCAACAGTATCTAAGACTGGGTGTCCTTTAAGCTTTTCTAGATGTATTGATTAATTGCTAGGGGAACTGACTGCGCAATTAAGAATTACAAAATGCAAAACTTCCTGACAAGAAAATTAGATAAGGTAGCAATGCATGTAAATAGATTTTTATAACGGACTTAACAGGATATTTGAACAAAGAGGGAAGCAAATGCAGCATTTCAAAGTCTCTTTTTGTTTAAATTCCATAAGCAGCATCCAATAACTATTTTAAGACGCACACAGCTCATAGATTTATGTCAGCAAAACACATTGATTCATTTATAATTTTTTTCACGTGGACCACAATCAGTCTATACTCGTGCTAAATTTTATTTCAATGTGAGTTCGGAGGTTGAATAATGGGCCCCCCGAGTTGTAATTTTGTGAGACTCTTCTGGACCAGTTTCCCATCAAGCCCAGCTGTCATTTCCCCACAGTCTTTGTGGGATCCTGACAAAGTGGGTTCACATATGGGTTTTCTGTGGTCCATTGAGGCTACAGTGGCCTTCATCATTCGGTTGCCACTTGTTGTTAGGGTCAGGCCTCTCTTTCTGCACATGAAAGGGAACTACAATCGTGCATTGTGTGAGACTCTATTGTATTAAATATGGTCTCCCCTTTCCCAGCAGCATAGTGGGATAGAACTTCTTTCGAAGCCAGGAGGGGAGTTGCTCCCAGGGCCACCTAGATTAAAAAAAATGTGTACAGAAAATAAATCCATACAAAAGCTCTCAGGAGCCCCACATTCCTCTCCTAACCTCTTCAGGATGGATTGTTTTCAGGGTTTTCCCCAGCAGACAGACAGTTTCCTAGGACAATACACTTTCCAGCAGTGTAGGCAGCCTTTTCCTCACAAGAGGAGACGTGTCCCTACGGTTTGCTGCATTGTCTCCGAGGGGCTCAGTACTCCACCCCCTTCTTTGTATTCTTCTCCATGCCCCAGGCACAGAACACGGAGGCCCTTTGTCCCAGGGAACAGAACTGGGAAGTCTTGCACAACCTTGGAAATAGCTATTTTCTCTAATTTTAAACAGAGATAGGTTGGTGGAAATGCCAGCTCAAAATAAATCAGTGCCTTTGGAGATGGAACAAGATCTCATCAAATTCACCCCCCCCAACCGAAAAAGCAGGAGGAATATTGTTTATCTATAATCTAGTTACTACTACTACTACTACTTTATTGTTTTCCTTATTTCTTTCCCCACCACATCTCTGCTAACTGTTCTTTCCAGGCTGCTTAGGCAGGATTCACATTATTATTATTATTATTATTATTATTATTATTATTATTATTATTAAAAAGCTTCATCAGAAACAAATCCGCTTCACTTTCTAATAATTGGATAGACTTCTTTCTTATCCCAAAGCATCTGGAAGTGTGGAAAATATTACATATCTCACCAGTGGTTATACAACTGTCCACTGTGTCAAAGATGGACAATCTTGAAACTCTATATTTACCTCATGTGTTCTAAGCAAATGTCTGTGTGGTTTATATTCTGCTACTGGCCTGCAGATTTCAACCTCCTTCACTGATGATCCAAGAATTGTTTTATGTAGTATAGAGCCATTGCCACTTTGATCTTTAATATCAACTAACAGAATTACATCAGGGTGTTGGAGGGACACCAACCAGTGGATCCTCATGGGATTCCATGGATCTCTGGGTGCTCTGCACACAGGCTGCCACCCATGAGGGTTTCCTCTTAGTGGTGGCTGGGCCAACTAGCAGAAGGGGTGAGGTGTGGGTGTTGCCTAGATGGCAGGGATGTTCCCTAGTTTCAGTTACCCCAAAGGAATTAAGTGGCAGCCAATGATCTATGTGAGGGGGAGGGGGGGAGAAAAGGAGGATACTCAAGTATAATACTTAGGGATCCCAGTGAGGGTAGATTTTGCTCCCTTGAACTGTCTTGGCAATTGCAGTCCACTCACTCTGGCCCACTGAATTTAAATTAAAAGTTTCAGTAATAAAACACTTCCTCTCTTTCTTAAAGTTTGCATCAACAATGAGCTGATGCTCAGAACGTCTAGGGCAACTAACTCCAAATCCCCAGGACTGGTTCTGACTACCCCCCCCAACTTTCCCCCTTATTTTTTAGTAATTTCCTTCCACGTGGCTCCTTAAACATTTCTAAGCTTTTTTGCCCCAGACGTGGTCTCCTCTCACATTTGCTTTGTTGTTATCGAATAACTTCCCCTCACAAAGCTACAATTCCCAGAGTTTCCTGCAAAGAGATATTGTTAAAACACTCAAAAAATGGCAGCTCTGTGAGGGGAATAGGGGTCTCCTAATAACACTCAGTACTCTTAAAAGGCTGCACTTCCAGAATTCTTTGGGAGAAGCCATGGCAGCTTTAAATGTATGGTGCAAATGGGGCCTGTGTAACATACTTCTGAGGGGAAATTCCAGCAGAAAAAAAGAGGCCTCCACAAAGCATGCAGTGGGGATGAAAAAGAAGGTGATCTGATATGGTGGTGGTGTTTTGGGGGCAGATTTTGCCACCCACCATTTGCCAGACCTTCCTCACAGATCAGCCTTATAAGTTCAACACCAAAACAGCTGGCAAAAAGAAAGGGCCACATTTTTTATTATTTTTAAGGCTCCTGCCATCCACCTGCCTTGCTACAAGGGCCCTAATAGCCCTAGTTTTAAAGCTCACTGTGTTCTTGGATCAAGACGCAGACATCGCTCTGTAATATTGATCAATTCCCGTCTCCACAAAACTACGAATGAACCCTAAAGAACGCAAGTAATCTTCAAGAGTGATTTCTGGTGAGTGCTTTGATTCTGAATTACAGGTCTGGAAACAAAGAGATAATTCAGGGTTTCCTTTAACTGTGATATATAGTGTGTGTACTGTTTAATCTTTGTAGCCATAGAACCAAAGGCTAGTTACTGACACCAAACCACGCCCTAATAGGTCCTTTGAGGAAGGCTGTCATTAAGTAATATTTAGAAGTTGTTACAAATGCCCAGATCCATTCCTTACTGCTTTCTTGTGCTTCTAAAGTGTACAAAGCAACTGCATGGTTATTAAAATTTGAATCCACGCTGTATGAATACTTCTTATGCAGGTCTTTACATGCGAAAGTATAAAAACTAGCCTGAAATACCCAGAAGCGGACTTATTATTTCCTGATAGGAACACACGGAGGCTGGAATCCTCAGCATGCCAGTTCAGGGCCGGCCCAACCATTAGGCAGAATGTGGCAGCTGCCTCAGGCAGCAGATGTTGCAGGGTGGTGGCAAAGTGTCGGAGGGCAGAGGTGAGTGAATTATGTGGCCCACCTTGTGCTCCTTGTGCTAGCCTACTGCCTGCTGGTGTGGTGGAGGATACTACGCCATCACCAGTGTCAAACTAAGCTTCAACTGCCAGTCTTCTCTTTAACTTCTGTATGTGGAATATAGAGATGCCAACTTATATTTCATCTCAGGCAGAAAGATGTATTAGGTCAACCTAAGAGGAAATAGGGACGTGGGTGGCGCTGTGGGTTAAACCACAGAGCCTAGGACTTGCCAATCAGAAGGTCGGCGGTTTGAATCCCCACGACGGGGTGAGCTCCCATTGCTCGGTCCCTGCTCCTGCCAACCTAGCAGTTCAAAAGCACATCAAAGTGCAAGTAGATAAATAGGTACTGCTCCGGCGGGAAGGTAAACGGCATTTCTGTGTGCTGCTCTGGTTTGCCAGAAGCGGCTTAGTCATGCTGGCCACATGACCCAGAAGCTGTACGCCGGCTCCCTCGGCCAATAAAGCGAGATGAGCACCACAACCCCAGAGTCGGTCACAACTGGACCTAATGGTCAGGGGTCCCTTTACCTTTACCTTTAAGAGGAAATAACTCTCAGTAGTGTATTGGCCCTCCTGGCTTTTCATACCAGGAACTGCTGAATTACCGTAGCTCTCAGGCAATGTGTTGTATAGTTTCAGTTCTGCATCAGAAGCAGGGACCTGCTGCGTCATGTGCTCCCTCTGCAAGCTGTTTTGCATTGAAGTTGTTGCTCTGTCTCTGTGTGGTCTCCTCTTTGTGATACTTTTCAGTCTTGTTGAACACATTGGACACTGTAAGACTTACTTCCAAGTAAGCAAACACAGTGTGACACTGCTAAAGAGTTTGAGCAGTATTCTGGGGGATGCAAGAGAGAAGGTGTCGTTGCAATGACCCACTTTTGTTCTGGAAAACTAAACTAATACAGGCCTTGCTGTTATTAAATTGCTATTAAACCATTTTGCCAGATTATTTAATCTGGGATCCACTAGCCATTTGTCAGTCCTGCAGTGGTGCACCCCAGTAGTTGTGTTCTCTCTTGGCAAGATGTTTGCTATATGTACTATCAGATGTGTCTTCAGTGTTGTATATGCCCTTTTGTTGCATTCTGGGTTTCACATAGCTTTGCATCTATAAAGGTTGTTTAAATTCCTGTGTATAGCGGTTTCTTCTGGGATTGTCCTATTGAGAACTCTGGTCCATACCTACCTTCTCTTTTGCATCCTTTCCTTTAACCTAGAAGGATGAATATTCTGGCTTTTGGGCAACTAACTGAAGAAGGCTTAGCTGCCCCAATGTAGCCTTGGAGCTCATATAATTTCTCTTGCTGCAGCCAAACCTTGACAGTACATCTGAGCTGAAGTTAAAACCCCTGCTTTCCATGTTCCTCCTCTTCCATCCTGAACTAGCAGCAGAATTTAGCTCTCCCTTTCCAATATGCTGGAGTGTTTTCATGTCTCATTAGTAGACAGACATATTTTACTGCTCTGTGTAGGGAAACTTGTAGTGTATCCCTTTTTCTCCACAAAATTTATAATGGACCTAGGTGATATTATGCAGTCTGAATCATTATTTTAAATACTCTGGGGCCTACCTTACCTGATGTTCTTCTGCCTAATACATTATTTTAAGGGAATATCCAAACTGGGAAGCTTTTACATTCACTGAATTCCTGGATTCTTAAAGAAGGTGGCACAGTTTCTTCTTGTTTAGCTCTACACTTCTGGATTTTTTAAAATATATATGTCATTAAAAAGTTCCCAAGCTAGATCTGTGGGTTGGAGTTCTGTGGTACTCTTCCTCCTTGCAATTATCTAATGCCTTCTTCATTACTGGGGCCACAGGACTCTTTGTTTTCATTACTGGAATTTCAGTACAGTGGTACCTCTGGTTAAGAACTTAATTCGTTCTGGAAGTCCGTTCTTAACCTGAAACTGTTCTTACTTAACCTGAGGTACCACTTTAGCTAATGGGGCCTCCCACTGCCGCCCCGTGATTTCTGTTCTCATCCTGAAGCAAAGTTCTTAACCCGAGGTACTATTTCGGGGTTAGCGGAGTCTGTAACCTGAAGTGTCTGTAACCCGAGGTATTTCCATTGCATCCTTGCACACATCAGCAGTAGACGTCTCGCTGTTTTTTCCTGCTGAAAGTTGAGTAAAGCTATAACTGGAAGCCTCATTATGTTTTTTAATATTTGGGGCCCCTTTTACTAGTTTTGGCTTTGCCATTTGCTTTTTATTGTTTCTGCAGTTTTTCTGCTGTTTTTTATAGTTTTCATTATTACTGCTTTTATTATTTTTGTTTTTAATTTTAGGTTCGGTAGGCTGCCTTGAGGCTACATAGTGTACGTGACACAGCAGAGTTTATATACGATTCTGGAACCTTGTTAATCCTGAACACACTAAAACTTCATTTAAATGTATCATAGGTATTAAAGTTATAATACTCTAAGTATGGTTGTTAATTGGATTTAAGATTTTGGTTGAGGCAGTATGTAAATAAGCAAGCAAGCAATCCCTACTGGAAGAACAAATGGTACACAAATGATTAATTTTAGTGTGTGTGTGTGTGTGTGTGTGTGTGTGTGTGTATTTGTGTGTAAACTGCTTAGAAAAGTTGGTGAGTGCCTCATCTGCAGCTATATGTTTTCTTATCTCCCTATGATACATTTAACGTTTTGTTTTCCAATTTAACAAGACACCATTGGTTGCCATCCGTCTCTTTTGGTAGACAGTTGATTAAGTGTGCCTTTGGAGATGTAGTCATACCATTGGAATGTAAGAGTGTCTCCTGTGGCTGTAGCACTGGCGGAGGAAGAGGGGGGTGGGGGGAGTGCAGCGCCCCCAGGACCACGATACCAGTGGGGTGCCATCGTGGCTGCTCCCCCCACACTGGGCGTCACACCCCCAGGACGCGTGACAGCCACGCCCCCGCCTGCTCTCCGCCCCCGGTGCTGGAGCATGAAGCTACACCACTGGGCTGTAGAGACTGATACAGGAGAGACATGTTTTGTTGCTGCTGGGGCAGATGAAGGCATCTGGTTGTGCTGATGCAGGTGTACCACGATGTTTCTTTTTTTCTGCACTCCTCCCAGCAGTCATGATGACATCAATTGCCATCCTGTGTTCCTCACAGCTTTCTTATTCACAAATGAAGAAAATAAATTCCCTAAGCTATTCAAGTATCGGCATGTTATGATTTTCAGCCTGAGGCCCTTTTACACATAATGTCTCTACAAAGCATCGTCTGTGTTGCTTGCGGCCTTTGAGATAGCTCAGTTGGTAAAGCACGAGACTCTTAATCTCAGTGTTATAAGTTCGAGCCCCGTGTTGGGCGAAAAGTTTCATGCATTGCAGGGGATTGGACTAGGTGACCCTCATCGTTCCTTACAATTCTGTGATTCTATTATTCTTAATGGCACAAGCCATTAGTCACAACTGCTTTTGACTCAGTTTGTAGTATGAAGGCTAAAGTTGCTCAGTGTATTTCAGTCATTCATTGACCAGTTATTTCATACTTCCATCCGATCTCCTTGTCAAAGGCTTCAGCAGGAACACAACATTCAAGGTGCATGTAATTACAAAGAAAACGAACTAGTCATAAACCTGTGCTTTGTTCCACCATTCATGGGAATTGTATAAAAGGAGAGAATTCTTCCTTCTGAAAATTGCAGAGAGATTTTAGATAATCCATTTTCTTTGAAAAGGTTGTGTGGGAACTGTGTTACTGATTGAAAGGATGCTGACAACTTGCTAGATCAGAGGTGGATAAACAATGCCTTGTGGGCTGGCACCAGCACAAAGCCTGCCTTGTTCTAGGTGATGCCTAGATGCATGGAGAACGGCCACCGAACCTGTGCTAGGTACTCCTTGCTTTCTCCCCCTGTGTGGACTGCTCCAGGTCTAATCTGAGTGGAGAGAAAACTGCTAAATAATGCTGAAATGTGGACAAATTCTCAGTGACGAGATAGCCTATCATTTGACATTTGTATGCATATTTTTAGGACCCTCCCTATTTTCGTGATTGTACAGTGGTACCTCAGGTTAAGTACTTAATTCTTTCCGGAGGTCCGTTCTTAACCTGAAACTGTTCTTAACCTGAAGCATCACTTTAGCTAATGGGGCCTCCTGCTGCCGCTGCGCTGCCGGAGCACGATTTCTGTTCTCATCCTGAAGCAAAGTTCTTAACCCAAGGTAATATTTCCGGGTTAGTGGAGTCTGTAACCTGAAGCGTATGTAACCTGAAGCGTATGTAACCCAAGGTACCACTGTATTTTAAATTCTTGTGACCTTGGGATGAAGTAATAAATTATTATTCTCATTTAATAATAAGAACAGGTTGCAGCAGCATGTCAAATCCTGCTTCTCTTTCCCCCACCTGAGATCTTGGAGCTGTAAGAAGTCACTGGCAGTGGAAGCAATGATGAGCTCAGGTTCCCTTCTCACTTCAGGTGTCCTGGAAACAGAATGAGTTTTGGTATATTTCAGCATCAATTCTTTTATCTCCCCCCCCCCCCACTTTCATTATTGGGGGCAAAAGTGTGGAAGCTTTAGGATCTGGAGAAATTCCCCTCCTGGGTATTTTTTCCCCTTTTTTTGAGATGAGCAGATATTGCTTTTCACGCTGTCTGATGTAGTTTGCCCTCTGACACCAGAACTTGGAAGGGACAATACAAGTGAGAAGAATGGCCTTTTCAGCCACAACTGCAGGGGCTACCCTGTCCTTTGACTTTGACGCCAGATGGACAGAGGTGTAAAAAGGGTTAGAGTAACTGCTGGCACCACTTCCCTGCAGCTCTCTGCGCAGGAACGGCTGTCCTTGCTAAGGTTCTGCAGATGGTCTAAGATGCTGAAAAAGTGAATAATAGAAAAGGACAGAATCAAGTGGTAGACACAGCTAAATTATTCCCAGTGGGTTCCAGCTTCATAATGTGTGTTTGACAAGGGCAGTCAGGTGTCAATAGTAATGGCTGGGGATGGAAAATAAACTCCCCCTTCTTGACTCCTGATGCTGTAGCCTACACCAGATTGGAGTGCTTCAGATTATACAGTCTGTTACAATATTTTACCTTGAGCTCTAAGGACCATTAATTCTGAAATGGGGAATCATAAATCAACATCTAACTTGCATGGGATTTATTTATTGACAAGTAAGCCTTTTTGCTCATGTAAACCTAATGGAACAAAGAAAGGGGAGTCTGTAAGCAAACAGAGTTTCTCCCTGGCCCACTACACCAAATTATCTGTAAACACATTTAATCTGCTGGACTGATAAGTATAGAAGTCTGCAGCAAAGGATAACCTTGTGGATGAGTTAGTATTGCTATTTCACATTACTGCGGTTGGGCTGTTTTGTTTTTATAAAACAACATTATGTGGCCCCGGTGCTTTGTTATTAAGTTCATTGCATTAGGACTTGTATCCATCCCTTCCAAAAACTCTTGCCTGTGGCTCCTCTTGTTGATGTGTGCCACATGCCCAGTATGTTTTGACGTCCGGGGGGAAATTTCAAAAGGCGGCACTTTGTCCTGGATCTTAGGCAAGTGAGTCAAAAAATCACCTTTTCTGGCCTTTTTTTTCCTTTAAAAGGGTCAACATTTTCTGTGGGGTGTCCTGGTTTTTACTTCTTGAAATATGGCAACCCTGTTTTTAGTTAGGCCACATGTGCATCATGCATTTAAATGATGATTAAGTCATGGCTTCCTCCAGAGTATCCTGGGAATGATGACTTGATAAATAAGGGTGCTAAGAGTTGTTAAAGGTAAAGGATAAAGGGACCCCTGACCATTAGGTCCAGTTGCGGACGACTTTGGGGTTGCAGTGCTCATCTTGCTTTATTGGCCGAGGGAGCCGGCGTACAGCTTCCAGGTCATGTGGCCAGCATGACTAAGCCACTTCTGGCGAACCAGAGCAGCACACAGAAACGCCGTTTACCTTCCCGCCGGAGCGGTACCTATTTATCTACTTGCACTTTGATGTGCTTTCAAACTGCTAGGTTGGAAAAAGCAGGGACCGAGGAGACCCCTATTTCCCTCATAGAGCTACAATTCTCAGAGTGGTTTAACAATCAATCCCTTTTCCCAGGAAACTAGATGTTGTAGCTCTGTGAGAGAGAAAGGGGTCTCTTAACAATTCTTAGCACCCTTAACATACTGCAGTTCACAATATCCTTTTAGAGTAGTCATGACTGTTAAAGTGGTATAATAGTGCTTTAAACATACAGTTTACATACAGGGTTACATACGCTTCAGGTTTTATATGCTTCAGTTTACAGACTACGCTAAGCCAGAAATAGTGCTTCAGTTTAAGAACTTTGCTTCAGGATAAGAACAGAAATCAAGCTCCGGCGGCAGCGGGAGGCCCCATTAGCTAAAGTGGTGCTTCAGGTTAAGAACAGTTTCAGGTTAAGAACGGACATCCGGAACGAATTAAATACTTAACCCGAGGTACCACTGTATGGGGTGGAAGTGGCCTAGAACTGAAATAACTTGTTGGGATCTAAGTGCCCCTGCCCCTTGGTTTTCTCCTGATTTCCAAAAGCAACGCAGGAAAGCAAAATTATTATTACTGTATTGTGTTTATTTCCAGTGTGCTTTAGCCAAGATGTTCTAAGCATATAATCCTATATTAAAAACAAAGAGCAAAATAATAAAAGATGGTGTTTTTTAAGTGTTAAAATCCCAGCCCACCCATCATAAATCTGAAGCATCAAGTTAATTCTATAAGGTCTGAAAGGGACTCATATTACAATTTGGGCACATGTACCTGAAAACAAAATATACAGTACACACATTTTATTGAATCTGAAGGGTGGGTTCATATAAAACCTGGACACATGCCACCTTGAAATTCTTGGAAAGGGTGAACAGGAAAGGACTGCACCCTTGCTTTCAAATTGTTTAAAGGGATACATGCTAAAGTTTACACCCATGCACCCTTCACAAAAGGACAAGTGTGTCTGAGTGTGCGTGTGTGCGCATGCACACACACACACACACACACACAAATGGAAAGTGAAAATCTCTTCAGAAAAACGCCTTGTGTTATACTTTGAAGAATCCCTAAGCGTAGTTGTGGGACAGCCACAAAAATGCCTCTGTATATATTTGCAAAAAATGTAGCTTGGCACACTAATGGTATTGCTAAGAGGGCACCGAATCAATGTGATCAGTGAACAAAGAACA
This sequence comes from Podarcis liolepis, assembly GCF_965112155.1. Taxonomy (NCBI): domain Eukaryota; kingdom Metazoa; phylum Chordata; class Lepidosauria; order Squamata; family Lacertidae; genus Podarcis; species Podarcis liolepis. Next base: position 31,589,685 of record NC_139554.1, read on the forward strand.
GCTTGATAATGCTGTTCAGAAACACTGAGCTCCCTTCAGTCCCAATGTTTCATACAGCTTGTGCATTCTCAATCACAAATGTCTTCAAAAAAAGGTTTCCACTTTTTATGCACCCTGGATTTCTCTCTAATTTGTATGCACCTGTTTACATGTAGAGCTGTGTGCCAACCTTCACAGTGTGTGGTCTGGGCCATTGTTAATGTGAATGTACATGTTTAGACACCATCACCCCCACAGCGTCTGGCCTTGAGACACCCACAGGGCTGGCCTTTGCCTCTGTCCCTCCCCCTGTCTCAGAGGTGTTCTGTTTAAGTGAAAGCAGAAGAAATATTAAAGTAAACAAACACCAACTTGTAAACTGGGAGTTGCTGGACAGCTTTCTACACTCCTTGTTTTGACAGCAGACCATCACTGACACACGTCTGGTTTTCTGGCCGAGCTACTTCCAAGGCTGGGGTTGTTGCCTCTGAGGATTTGTGCTGGATCTCACAGCGCTGATGAAGGTGGCCCGACATGAATGGAGTGTCTGTGGAAACGTCTGTTGAATGCTATCCTGAGACTCTTCTGTGAATATGCCTTTTGTTTTCAGCAGAAGAGTCTCAAATAACTACAAGTGCTTCCAGCCATGTATTTAACGACAAAGCTCAAGGTACGCGTCATCTCCAGGATGTTTTCTTGCTGTCCTCTTGACTCTGCTTCTACTAATATACTGGTTCCCAGGGTCTTTTATCTTTCCATTTGGTTGTTCATCTTTTCCTAGTTTGTCGTCCTACTTGAAAGTCTGTGGCCAGTTCTGTTCCTCCCATCTCTAAAATATTATAGGGCTGGAGGGAATATAGAAAATGACAAATGATCAAGTGACTGAAGAACTTCATAGAAAGGCTGAAGTTTTAGATGCTTTTTGTTGTTTTAAAAGGAGGGACTTGAGACAGATGATCATGAAAAATGTTGAGCTAGCAGAGAGGGATTTTTCATCCTTTCCAGGATTCAGCCACTAAATTTGGTTTGCAAGTAGATTCAGAACAAACAAATGAAGTACTTCTTCACACAATGCACAATAAACTGATGGAATCCATTGCCATAAGATGTGTAAGATAGATTTGTACTATTTTATTTTATTTTTACAAATTCACAAAAAATAACAGTGAAATTTTGCCCTGATGATAATAATAATAACTGCCAAAAGAAGTTGACATGCATATTCCTGAAGAGCCCAAAATACTTGCCCCACCTCTTTCTATCCCAACTCTACAGCCCCAACATTGGGTAGATTTCCAACTAGCACCCTATGCTGCTGACCCAACTCCATATAACATTCCTGCCAACTCTGCCCTCCCCAGTGAGAGCCAGTGTGGTGTAGTGGTTAAGAGTGCTTCACGTCCCTGCTCCTCCACATCCAGCTGCTGGGTGACCTTGGGCTAGTCACACTTCTTTGAAGTCTCTCAGCCCCACTCACCTCACAGAGTGTTTGTTGTGGGGGAGGAAGGGAAAGGAGAATGTTAGCTGCTTTGAAACTCCTTCGGGTAGTGATAAAGCGGGATATCAAATCCAAATTCTTCTTCTTCTTCTTCTTCTTCTTCTTCTTCTTCTTCTTCTTCTTCTTCTTCTTCTCCCCTACAAGCTCTACACATTTGGCAATAGGACTGAACAGAGAGCCTACATCTGAATGTAATAATAATAATAATAATAATAATAATAATAATAATAAATGTTTATTTATATCCCGCCCTCCCCAGCCGAAGCCGGGCTCAGGGTGGCTAACAACAATAAAATAAGACAACATTTTAAAATCATTTCATTAAAAAATTACTTCAAATTGATGGCAACCATTGGGTAGAGTTCTATGAAGATTGCCAAAGGAGGGAGTCAGGCTGTGCCCTGGCCAAAGGCTTGGTGGAACAGCTCTGTCTTGCAGGCCCTGCGGAAAGATGTCAAGTCCCGCAGGGCCCTAATCTCTTGTGGCAGAGCGTTCCACCAGATCAGAGCCACAGCCGAAAAAGCCCTGGCTCGAAAAAGCCTATACATGTACATGCATAGGCTCTCAATTCAGACCCTCTGGTGAATGTTTGGAAGTGAATGAAGACCTGACAGCTCTGCTCTCCTGTCCATGTGTTCGGTGAATGCACGGGGGCCTTTTTGTTCAGAGCTGAACTATGCAGCAACCAGCACTTCAGCAATGGCCAGGAAATGTGTCTCTCAAATAACAGGGTAGGCATTGCTGGGAATATATCACTCTGTTCACCTTAGAGCACATCATCCTGGGTGATGAGATTGCTAGAAAAAGAGTGCTATGAACAAAAAGAGATCACTTGCCCATGCAAAAAGGTTTTAGCCCTTTTGTTCATGGCTGTTGGTGACTCCATGTTATGTCTGTGTCTGTCAGTATCCTTCCGTCACCCTTTACTTGATCCTTTGCTTCTTGGAGTGCAGTTGGACATTTCTCCCAAGAAGATGGCAGACAAGCAAACCCCAGTCATGCTTCATTGGAACAACCCTCTTAACCTGGCATGAAACCCTGGGATGTCTGGATACTGACGAGAAAGGAAATGCGAGCCACACAGTAGAGTGAGTCATGTGGCTTTTATAGAATACTGAACCTCACCAGAATAGGAAACAGAAATTTGTCAGCTAAATTGGATTGTTTGATTGCATATTTTTCTTATGGATGTTCATATTTCTTTCAATGCTTATGTCATTGGGTTTTTTGTAAGCAGGTTAGAAGCCCATTTTTTGGCATTAAATGATATTATTAACAGTATTGTTGTGTTTGTTTGATTTATGTTAAAATGTAATGATAAAACAACAAAGAACCACTTAGACATCCCTTAGTCAATACCAATAACAACTGAAGAGCAAGGGTGCAGAACTTCCAACCCATGGGGCAAACTTAGCCTGCCAGGGGTTTAAATTTGGCCTGCAATAGCATTTTTCCCCTAACCACACCCACCTGTCCCACATCTGATGTCACCTGTGATGCAGATAGAGATGTGGCTACCAGTGTGTTGCCAGTTGTGTGCAAGGGAAAGCAGGCTCCTCCTCTTTATGCACTTCAAAGCACTTCTTTGCAAGTCTTGTGTAGAGCTTTGAAGCCCCAACTTTGGGACTTCAAAGCGCACAATCACCTGATCTCATTATGATTGGCCTCACCCATCTGTCAAATTTGTCCCACAAGGCTGGGATCTGATAAAGATCTAGCTCAGAGCCAAAAAGGTTCCCCACAACTGCTGAAGGGGATCAAGTACAGCCTTTGATCCATAAGCTTTAAATTCATTGCCTCACTTCTGAATACAGAGAAATGCCCCCTCTTGGTCAGAGTCTCCCTTGCAGCAATCAGTTCCCAAGGCCATGGAATGCATCCCATCTGCAGTGTATTAGGGAATGTGCTCAGTGACAGAGAGAAGCATATGCTGGTTCTGAACCTTTTTTTTAAGAGGGAAAAAAAAGGGTAATTAGCTGAAGGAACATGGCGCCAGGAGCCACATCTGGGAACCAACTGCCATGCACACATGGAGTACTATAGTTTTAGCATGCTTGATATTACACAGTTTATGCTGTCACCAAAGTGAGGAAGTAATGGGTAGCGATTTATGACTAGTTCTCATGTCAAAAAACTTGAACCAGCTCTGCCTGCAGAGCTTCTTTCCTGTGATGGCCTGGGAATCCGATTCAGAGGGTGAACCGGAGGAATCCCAGCCTGCACAGGAGTCCCCGCCTCCAGGGCCGGCTGAACTGGGGCAGGGCCTTGATTCTGAGGCGCCTGCACCTGTACCGGATCCTCAGGAGCAGGCACCAGGTGAATCCACTCTGGCTCCAGAGGTGGTTGAGGACTCAGTGCCTACAGGTGAGTCTCCCCCTGGGCCCAGTAACCCTTCAGCCACTCCTGAACTGCAGAGGCTCAGGGCAGAGAGGCGAAGGGAACTGGTTTCTCCCAGGAGGAGTGCTCGCCTTAAGGTCAGGAGAGGCGGGTCTCCTGGGGGCCGGGACCGCCCCTGGCCTCAGAGAAGATAAAGGCCAGTCAGCCCGGTCCCAGGTTGCGGGAGCAACGTTGTTGTTGAGTACCTGTTCCTGCCTGGACCCAGACCTGACCCGCCAGTGTTCCTGTCCCCACCTGGCTTCCTGCTTCGGACCTCGCCCCGCTCCTTGTGAACTGTTTCCAGGCTAGTGACCCAGGACCGGACTTTGACTACGCCAACGGTAACCTTCCCCCCGGGACCAGCACATTTCCTCAGGTTAGAGAGATTAAAATTTCCAAACTTATTGTGGCTGAGTATCTTGGATAGCAGGGACGTGGGTGGCGCTGTGGTCTAAACTACTGAGCCTAGGGCTTGCCGATCAGAAGGTCGGCAGTTCGAATCCCCGCGACGGGGTGATCTCCCATTGTTCGGTCCCAGCTCCTGCCAACCTAGCAGTTCAAAAGCACATCAAAGTACAAGTAGATAAATAGGTACCGCTCCGGCAGGAAGGTAAACGGCGTTTCCATGCGCTGCTCTGGTTTCACCAGAAGCAGCTTAGTCATGCTGGCCACATGACCTGGAAGCTGTCTGCAGACAAACGCCGGCTCCCTCAGCCTATAGAGTGAGATGAGCGCTGCAACCCCAGAGTTGTCCGCGACTGGACCTAACAGTCAGGGGTACCTTTACCTTTTTATCTTGGATAGCAGAAGCTCTTGTCACTGAAATGGGAACACAGTGACGGTGCTTGAGTTCATACAAATACCTTCAAATGGCCCAAGCAACATTTTTCAATCAAAATTTGTCGTAATTTTCTCCCATAGTGACAAAATAATAACAGAGCACGCCTGCATAGATAATTTGGGGTTTTTTGTTTTGCTTTTTGTTTTGCATTACACCAATAAACCAGTGTCTTTAAATTTAGCCGCTTCTTGTTGGCTTACCCGTAACATAAGGTATTTGGAAATCATGTTTGGCCATTTTTAGAAGTTTTTTGAGCTAGCTTTTTTTCTTTGAAGGTTCCTTAAAAGCTGCAGATCTTGCCACAGACATCTCAGCTGAAGCCAAGCAAGATTGTCCAATTTCCAAGCATATAAATTGTCAGGCTGTATAACACTCTCATCACAGATATTTTATTTTAATCCAGTGACGTTGGCTTCTTTCTTTCAACCCTCTGTAGTTAATCTCTTTTGGATGAAGTCTTGATTTTATAGTATGATTGTTCAACCTCTGCTTTATGTGTGAGTTCCAGAGAAATGAGATATTCTGTGCTTATCTACAGGACCTCTGCTGAGCAGTTTGTTGAAATCCAACTTGTATTGCAGCCTCCTACAAACATTGCACTTCCTTATTTTTGACAGATTTATTTTCAAAGACTGATAAATATGGAATGAGATCCTGGATCTTGATTAACTTCAGGCATCTCAATACAACACATAGACCCCCTGCTGAAAATTAGCTTGTCCTGGCAGTGCCATTTAAATATCTGGTGCCAGGAAGAATTTGTTTTAGGGGCAGGAAGGGGCTCATGCCAAGGTTCAAAGGTCAGGAACTTTCCACTGCTGCTCTGCCCATAGAGGACGATGATGGGGAATGCAATGCTCTCACCTGCACTGGGTGCTGAGCTGAAAGGGAGCTGCGGGGGGGGGGGGGGGACGGGGACGGGACGACGACACACACACCGAATTTTGCTGTTGCACACCATTGACATTTGAAAGCCCAAAGTTTGCTCAGCTTTTTGGGGAAGAGTTGTTGACTTATCAAATTGACAGGATGTCATGGATCTGATGAGCTGGATTCGGCCCAGTAGACCTGAAGGAGCGTCTCCACCCCCATCGTTCAGCCTGGACACTGAGGTCCAGTGCCAAGGGCCTTCTGGCAGTTTCCTCACTGTGAGAAGTGAGGTAACAGGGAACCAGGTAGAGGGCCTTCTCAGTAGTGATAGCACCCTGCCATCAAATGTCAAGCAAATAAACAACTATCTGACTTTTAGAAGACATCTGAAAGCAGCCCTGTTTAGGGAAGTTTTTAATGTTTGATGTTTGATTGTATTTTTAATATTACTCATGGAGCCGCCCAGAGTGGGGTACAAATAAATTATTATTATTATTATTATTATTATTATTATTATTATTATTATTATTATTATTAGGCTTATGAAAGTTTTTTGCTACATTTGTTCATTGCTAAGGTGCCACAGGACTCTTTATTGTATAATGCACACTGATGATTAATATGACGAAAATGTATTCCGTTTTTAAACTCAGTGTAAACTCAGACTAGAACATATGGAACAGGATAGTGTTAATAATATTATTAGGGGACTTTCAATATGAGTTTAAATTATTAGAGCAGTTAGCAGGAGTTGTGATTGGGATAATGTTCTTTGTGGAGGCAATGCTCCATTATACGTTCCTTCATAATGTGACAGGATTAACTGAGATGAAAAGAGTCCATATTCTTGGAACTCTATAACTGCCGAGAGTCTCTTTTCAAAAACTAGAAGAACAACTTTATCAAGAATATTGACAAGACCAGAGAAGACAGCTTTAAACTGTAAAACAGAGTTGGTTAACTTCTGGCCTGTTTCCCCCTCCCCAAAGATTTTTGTGTGCCCCCTCAGTCCTCCCAAATTTGTCATTTAAAAAAAAGATATTGTTTTAGCCACTTTTTTTAAAAAAAATTGAGGGTTCCCATTGTTCCCCTGTTTTGGGGCCCCTCAAGGTCCCCCCTATGTTGTCAATTTTTATTTTTATTTTTAAAAAATATGACTGGCTACTCATGGGTGTTCCCCACTTTTATAGAGTAATGCCAAAGGCTTTTGGTTGCCTGTCAAGACCACTCCTCCAACATTTGTCCATTTAAAAAATAAGTTGGTTTAAAACCATTTTTAAATGTAAAACTAAATTGCCAACTGATCTTATGGGTACTTTATGATGCCAAAGGGTTTTTGTGACACCCCTCAAGACCCCCAAATTTGCCCCTTTAATTTTTGAAAACAAAAATTAATAAAGAATAATGGTTGATAAAAGTGATTTAAAATAGAATAGTTGATGGGAAAGCTTTTTGGGAGGCAGTCTGGAGTACAGTGGTACTCAAAGTTTTGCTAAAGGGCTGCTGGGGACAGAGAGGCAATTGGTCTCTTTGCTACTTGCATACAGTGGTACTTCGGGTTAAGAACTTAATTCGTTCTGGAGATCTGTTCTTAACCTGAAACTGTTCTTCACCTGAAGCACCACTTTAGCTAATGGGGCCTCCTGCTGCCACCGCACCACCGCTGCACGATTTCTGTTCTCATCCTGAAGCAAAGTTCTTAGCCCGAGGTACCATTTCTGGGTTAGCGGAGTCTGTAACCTGAAGCGTATGTAACCTGAGGTACCACTATATCATGGTTCTCATCACACCAATGCTTTCACTTTGGCTGCAACTGTGTTTACACTTTGGCCACACTCACTTTGACATGCAGCCCTTTATCCCCAATAAGTTTAGCCACAAAGGGATGCAGATGACAAGGTTAAAAATGCTTGAGAGGTTTCAGGAGTGAACAAAGGAGAAATAGCCTTTTCTTCAACTCTGGCAAATCCCATTCTCCTGTTTACACTGTTTTAGTTTTTAATTTTAGTTTTAGTTTTTAATGTATGTGTTATTTCTTTTTTGTTTTGAATCTCCTTGAGTTACTTTTTGTAAAAGAACAACTAATAAGTTTAAATAATAATAATAATAATAATAATAATAATAATAATAATAATAATAATACATTAGTACTCCACGCTGGGAGAATAGCTCCTTTTGTCTTGCAAATTGTGATCTGCAACATCTTGTTTTATCCAATGTTAGATGCATTGAAATCATTGAACATAGTGAACTTTTAATGGACCTACTCTGAGTAGAATTTAAATGGCAGTACCTGCTTTCTATTTTACAAAATCTTCTTTGTTTAATTTCTCATATTTGTTATGTGCAACTGTGTTGAAGCTTGGCAATGAAATGTTATTTTTGTTGTGAGCCCATACCCCAGAAAATCCATAGCTTTCATTTGCCATCACGCAACATGACCAATGTAAAATACTGTATCCAAGCTGCTCCAATAAAAATGGAATGGTCGGGTGGATTTTCATGTGACTGCATGTAATGAGGACAGAAAACTATGGTGTTGAACTTGTGAAGAGTCAATGATTTAAAACTTCCTGGGTCTCCCCCTCTGTTGATCTGAGTGAGTTGCAGGTGCCACTGGCAACTTTAGGGTTTTGGGAGGGCATTTCATTAATCCCTTACATTGTGAATTCTTTGCATTCTTTTCCTATGTTCTAAAGGAAAATTATATCCTTCCTCTTTCTCAGGCTCTTGCAGTCTCAATTATTGCTCCAAAAGCTAATTGGTTCTCGCTGTGTGTGGTTATCCAAAGAGGTTTAATTGGCTGTGTAGACAGCCAATTTCATATTTGTTGCAAATAAGTGAAACAGTACCTCCTGTGAGGAAAATCTTCCACAGACGTAAGTAAATATTGTGTAATACAGAAAAATGCCTAAAATAATTTCAGGGGGGTGGTCAGCAAAGTCTAGGCCTCTTGAGTGTTCGGTTTAGATACCAAATATTTTTTTGTTCCAGGGCTACATAAGAAAGTAATTAAGAGGAGTCTGGGAGGACATTTTGCTTTAGAACAAAACAAAAACAAAAATCAGTGATGACTTTTATCGAGCTGCACTCTCTGCATTCAATAGCTATGCACATGCTATCACAAACTGATCTCTAGAAGGAGATGAGGACCGCAAAGAGAATGAAGAGCTTTGCACGCAAACTTAGAATCCTAATGCACCCACTTAGGAGTGCCAAGCAAAAACCCTTCAATGGCAAATCAGCAACAGGCCAGATAAAGCACAAAACACCAGTTTGGCCAGATCTTTCAGGGCTTATTCATTACACATGGTTAGTTACAGGTGTTTGCTTGTTTGCTTGTATAAAAAATGTTTGTATGCTACTTTTCAGTTTGAGGGTGCCTCACTATAATAATGTTAACTTCTTCAGAACTTAGCATGTCCCATTCTGTCACCCCACCCCACCTCATCTAGTCCCAAATGCACAACGTGATGTTCCACGCTCAAGCCTGTCTTACGAGAACCCAAGAGGAGATGTTCCAATTGGCACCTGTTCCCCTTCCCACAACCAATTGCTGTTTACACAACCAATTGCTGTTAAGGTTGTACCACCCTTTTCACCCTTACTATATCCACAGCTGCATTTGAATGGCTTGTGTTGCATGACTTTGAATTACTCTTTGCAGAAACAGATGTATTGGCTATGGGTCAGAAATCTATGAGCTCCCAAGGTTCCCACTACTGCTTATATGCATCCATCAAACTTTGCTATTCCATATGACCTAAAAAATGGCAAAGTTTTATGGATTTAAAAAAACCCACAAATTTCTCCCATGACCCTCGTTACATTCCATGGTTCACCTCTGGTAGTTTATAATTGTTAAAAACCTTAAAGAAATTAAGATGAAATTTCCAAAGCTTGGCTACTACTTGGATTTCGCTTGAGTCCAATTAAGCAGACTAATCTTGGGCTTCACATTTGTATCGTTTGTCCCTTCATGAAGATTCCATGGGTGGAAGTTTGGATTTAGTACAGGCCTAGCTCATACTGCAAAACTTCCAGTGCATTCAGCAGGAAGCCATGTGGAAGAATGAGCCAAGATGGCATTAGGTCAATAACTTATTCGTATTAAAATCTTTATTTATTTCAACTATTTATATACTGCTTAATATCGTAGTTTCTAAGCAGAGTACAGTGAGGTTGTAGAAGAGATGCAAAATATAAAGCCAGTCAAAATTAATTAGAAAAGCTTACTAAAATGGCCTGCTTATAAAAAAATGTCTTCACCATGCATCTGAAGCTCAACAGGGACACTAGGCAAAACGATTCCTCCTGCATTGCAGGGGATTGCACTAGATGACCCTCATGGTCCCTTCCAACTCTACAGTTCCATGATTCTAGTCTGATCACAGCTGGGAGGAGATTCCACAGCATTGGACCCACAATACTGAACACACAGTATGTATCTGAGCCATGAGGGAACAGTAATAGGTATTCCCTTGAAGGCTTTCGTGATCAGACCTATCAAATGGTCCTGAAGGTATCCCAACAGTCTAGCACATGGGTAGGTTAAACTAAGGCCCGGAGGCTGGATCTGGCCCAGTCGCCTTCTAAATCCTGCCCACGGACAGTCTGGGAATCAGTGTGTTTTTACATGAGTATCATGTGTGCTTTTATTTAAAATGCAGCTCTGGATTATTTGTGGGGCATAGGAATTCGTTCATTTGTTTCTTCTTCAAAATATAGTCTGGCCCCCCACAAGGTCTGAGGGACAGTGGACTGGCCCCCTGCTGACCCCTGGCTAGCACCAGCATTTTGCATGAGCTAGAGCTGGAGCTTCCGGACCAGGCTTTGCAATATCGACGTCTTGAGGTTACCAATCACTATGGCCCAGCTATCCCTGTCTAAGAATGGCTGGTGAACCAATTGAAACTGGGAAAAGGCATTCCTAGCCTACTTGATACTTCAGTAACAAAAAAAGTGGATGCAGAATCACTTCCCAATTACTTTCAGAGGGAGTGCAACCCCATTCAGAACAGACAACTGCCCAGTATCTCAGGAACCACCTACCCACACTGCCTCCATCTTCCCGGGGTTCAGTTTATTGGCTCTCATATAATCCACTGTGTCCAGACAATGATCCAAATCATGCATAGCCTCTCCTGGCTCAGATGTTATGGGGAAATAGAGCTGTGTGTCACCAGTACACGGATAACACCTTGCCCCAGTACTCCTGGTGACTGCTCTCTATGGATAAAGATGTTGAATGGACAAGATCATGCTTTGTGGCACACCATAGCATAAGGACCATGGGGCCAAAGCCTGAGGTGATCTGTTTCTCCCCCAGATGGTGCCAAATGAACTCTACAGTGGTACCTCGGGTTAAGTACTTAATTTGTTCCGGAGGTCCGTTCTTAACCTGAAACTGTTCTTAACCTGAAGCACCACTTTAGCTAATGGGGCCTCCGGCTGCTGCCGCTGCGCGATTTCTGTTCTCATCCTGAAGCAAAGTTCTTAACCTGAGGTAATATTTCTGGGTTAGTGGAGTCTGTAACTTGAAGCGTATGTAACCTGAGGTACCACTGTACTTTTACCTGTATAGGTGTCAGAATACCGATCCTGATCCATTTGAGCAGCAAGCAGGGCTAAATTAGATGTGACATTATTTACATATTTTGCCTTTGCATGATTTAAAATAAATAAATGCATGCCATATTCCAACCACACAAGAGCTAAAGACATGACTAATGCCCTAAGCTCAGCCTATTGGGTGTTAGTCAGAAAAATGTGGGATTCTTTAACCTAAGGGAGCCCAAGCATTCAGTGAGCCTGGTTTGCGTGTCATGCTAAGCCACAGTTAATGCTTTTCACTATGTTTTAACATAAGTGAGCAGCATGCTAGTTCATGCGGCCCAGAAGTCTCCACTCTACTCCTTCTCTGCTCCTGTCCTCTTTGTGCTGGCAGCAACCAACTACAAGCCTTGACTTCTCCTGCCATCCAAACCTGGCTCACGGTTTGCACCTCTGCTTATAGTTCATGGCTTATTTGGAAGAAACAAACCAGATGTGGTTTGTGGCTCCCAGCAAGACATGGCCAGGAGCAGATGAAGCCTGAAGCAGGAACTTCAGAGCAGCATGCACTAGCATGCTGCTCATTCATGTTAAACCACAGTTTAGCATTAACTACAGTCAATAGGATGTGCAAACATAGCCAGAGGCTAATTCCCCTCTGTCAAACACTCCTTAAAGCCAATATTAGAACCTTGAGCAAAAAAGAAATCAAAGTAATAATTAGGAGCTAAGTAAACCCAAAGCAGCACTGATGAAAAATAAATAAAAAGGTGCCTGTTGCTGCCACATACTAATTGCCACCTTCTTAACCCTTTTTGTCACTGACAGCCATTGTATGTACGTTGTATGTGCTTGTCTGAGAAAAAGAAAAGAATTCAAACTCGAATCTATTTGATGGAGACATCAGAATTGCAAATACTATAAAGAAAGCACACACACGGATGCATGCCAGTGGTTCTTGTGCTTTGAGCTCTGCACTGAAGTGGACCTATAGGCTATGTAGCTCAGTGCTTTACACATGGGCCAGGATCATTCATTGGTATCTGCAGTTAAAGGATCTCTGGGCCAAACAACATGTTATGCTAAATGTGTGGTTTGTTCTTGCAACTTTCCTTTTTAAGGAGCTGTGGGATTGAGGTTTGATTCAGACTGGAGTGACGGCAGTGGTGGGATTTAAGCACTTCCTCCTGTGCCACAGTCCCGATGAGACTCCTCACTACTTGCACAAAGGGAAGAACAGCGTACCTCCCAGTGCAAATAACCTTGGGGTATTTTGATTGGGACCGTGGCACAGAGGATACTTCCCCCGCACACACGCGCCAGCTGCTCCTATTCAGAAAGAAAGGAAGCAAGTGAAACCACACAAAACATAGTGTATAGTTTGGCCTTCATTAAACAGTGCTATTCCGGAGAGCAGAGAGACCCTGTGATCTGGGGATTCCTGTCACTTGTGTCTTGCATCCATTCATACCCACCTTTGCCCCACCTTCAGTAAACAATTACAACTGCGCAGAAATTTTAGCTTGTGCTGCAAATTCAGAAAGCCGACTTGCAGATTTGTTCAGTATGATGGGTGTGTGCGTGTGTGTGAGAGAGAGACAGCGTGTATGTGTGTTACACACACACACAGACACACACACACACACACACACACACACGGACACTCACTTTAAGAGCAAACTTTTTTTTTGCATAAGCTTTGAATGGGCTTCTCCGGTTGCTCATGGGTTAATAGTTCTGTCTTGTAAATTGTTTCCCTTTGCCAAAGTGGGTGTTGCTGGAATGTCTCTTGTAAGGAGGGGGGCTGAGCTGTGTCCTCTGGAGAGGGGCGATGTCAGCATCAAAAAGGCACAAAAGGGGGAGGTTTCCAAAAATAAAACTGTCCATCCTCTCCAGAGCCAGCCAGTGCCAGAGGCAAGTGAGAAGGTGCTTGGAGCTGTCTTCAAGGAACACAAGCTCTGACAGCCAGAGGGAGAGAGGGGACGGGGAGAGGAAAGACGGGGCGTTCTCATTCTTTCTAAGGTATGAGGACTGCAGCTGCAGCTTTGGGAAACCTGCACCGTTGGGCTTTCTCTGTGCTCCTGCCCCTCTGAGCATTCCTTCCCCTCCAAGACAGCAGGTACTGATTAAGCCTTTTGCCTACATGTACCTGAAGATGTGAATGGCTTCCAAACGTGCCTGAGGAATTTAGCCCAGCTGCCCTTTCTTCCTCCTCCTCCTCCTCTTCTTTTTTCTAAACTCCAGTTGCACTCTCAGTTATATGAAACTTCCAGTTCAAGAACTGAGTGCTTTCCCTCTTGGACAGAAACCATGAAGGGATCCTGGAGGAGCCTTCTCCCATTTACTGTAGCTCTTTTTGTAGGGGTTGGCGAATGTCAGAGAGACTTTGCTGGGCAATTTGACCCAAGTCCTTCCTTCAGAGCTGACTCTGGAAGCAGAGAAACGACTCAGCTGAGATTCCGGAGCCAGGGGAGTTCAGGACCCGCAAACAAAGTATTCAGTTTGTTCCAGGTACACAGTTCCCCTGCTCCCTTGGATCATGTTCCTGTCACCCCTAAGACGGATGTAGCCTCGAATGCCTGGGTGAGAAACTTGGCAGGGAGGGAAAACAGAAAGCCGCACTCTGCTCCCACAGACCGCAAGCTCCCTGCTCCCACCAATGTCAGATCCCAATCCATCAATCCTGGGACAAGAGCTGATGCTCCCGGCAGAAGCCCAAGCTGGACTCCACAGAGACAGAGAGTGGACACCTCACACCAGTGGCCAAGGAATGGGCCGAGGCCACAGACAGCAACACAGCCGAGGATGCAAAACTCCCGAAGCCGAATGGTAGGGTAAGTGCAGAAACCGCTTTCAAACTGTCAAGCAAGGTACTTGCAAGATTTGACAGCTGCTTCCTCACAGAGCAGAGCTATGATGGCAGTTTTGCTGTCAAACTTTAGTTATCAGGGCATGGCACCTAACCCAGAATCTAGTTGCAATGATGTTGTCCCAGAAAATGCCCACCTTTTTCAAAGAAAGAGGGAACTAGCCAGATCTTGTATCACAAAAGAATATTAAGACCGTGCAATGTATAGCAACAATGCACAGCACTGTCCCATGCATAGCAACAATATGATCTGTGGTCTGCTTAGGCTCTTCTGTCATCTGTACTTGAGGGAGATGTACCTAAAGGTGATTAGAAATGTCACAACTGATAGTTTCAGTGTGGTATATATATATATACTGTATACATGCCCAAGGCCTATTCACTGCCTGTGCAATATGCATGCACATTGAGACACTCAGTGCATTTAACACACCCACCCACTGTCATTGTGGTGGATGTGCTTTTGCTCAAGAAGTTCAAAAAGTACTCATGTGCCATTCGTGTGTACAAAAAAAAAATCCACTTTGATTTCCAGGCTGTGGGGTTTGCTGCACATGTCAAGGTTTTGGTGTGCAGATGGACTGTTTTCTGTACATTATGATGTGCCTGTGTTACTGCCCTTTTGTTAATGCTATGGGTCTGTTGATTTTTTAAGTAGAGGGTGTTAAGTACGGTAACCTGACCACCTATGTAAAACGAATCTAAACAAAGTATAGTTCCCACACATCTTTTTCTTGCATAAAATTCTTGGTTCTGTGATGTCTACTTTATTAGTATTATTGCTTGCTTAACTGTGTTGATCTTACAGCCCCATGGAATATATCAGGCCATTTAGAATGTACTTGTAATATATTAAACAGGACTACTGGGGTTACATTTTTTTCATTGGTGGTAGTGGGAATATTATTTTAGTTGTCTGCATTATGTTCTTCATCAAGGTGTTCTCCAAGGAGCTTGTATAGAGCTTGTATGTTCTCAGACTGTGGTCTGTGGATCACTGATGGTCTGCAAGCTCCTTTCAGGTGGTTCATAGGAATGGTGCAGAACAGGTGAGAATATATGTGCTTGGTGCTTTTTCTCTGAGAACAGAACTGGAGACTGCTTTAAACAGAATCAGATTTATCAAAAAGGCTAACAAGGCATTGGTCTAGGGCCTGTGATGTTCATGAGAATGTTTTTGTTTTATTTTTACACTTTTATTACCTTTTTCAAAAATCTTTTCGATGTTATAAACCGCTTGGATATATTTTTGTGATATAGTGGCATATAAATATTTTTTATATAAACAAATAAATAACACGGCACTGTTTTTTAATGATGATGCCAGTAGGGAAATGGTCCACCAAGACCCCCAGCACTGTTCAAGTTGTCCACACACACAAAGTTTGAGAACTGCTGTAGTGATGAACAGGGAGGCTTTTATGAACATCCATCAAGCTGTGTTGCTGTTTTAAAATCTGCTCCTAGGGAGCGCTCTCTGTCTGAGTTAGGCTGGGTCCCTCTGCTGCTTTTAAGAGACTCTGTTGATTCACTGTGCTGCTATAACCCCAGCACTTGAACTTGTCTCCAGCATTTTGTGAGGTGCTGATGTCCCATATGTGCCCTTTCCAGTATTTCCTGTGTACAAATGACAGGGCAGATATGGATCGTGGCTAATGCCATGTGTTCGCTGATTCCCAAGTCTTATTCCATATTTTCCAGTGCATTTCCCTGTCACTTTCCTTATCACAAAAAGTATGACTTTTGTGGGAAGCAACTCCAGTGGTACCTTGGGTTAAGAACTTAATTCGTTCTGGAGGTCCGTTCTTAACCTGAAACTGTTCTTAACCTTTAGCTAATGGGGTCTCCCGCTGCTACCGTGCCGCCGCCACACGATTTCTGTTCTCATCCTGAAGCAAAGTTCTTAACCTGAGGTACTATTTCTGGGTTAGCGTAGTCTGTAACCTGAAGTGTCTGTAACCTGAAGCGTCTGTAACCCGAGGTACCACTGTATAACAGTGCAACCCGAATTTGCCAGCAATATGTGATTGAATCCCACCCAAAAATAGTGACACTCTGGAAAAGGACTCTAAGTGTAGGGAGAGAGGGTCAGCTCCTTCCTCCTCACATGTTTGGGCTCTTTAATGTTGTCTTGCTCCCCTGGCTGCAAGAAAAGCAGACCTCAGGAAGGTGTTAGCTTGTACTACACTGCTTAAGGGTCAGACCAGATAAATTCATCCCAGCAAAGATCTCTCGCATGGACACTGGTGTAGAGAATGTCAACTTCACAGATGTCAAATATATGCTTCATTTTTTTTTTTTAAATGGAGTATTTGGCAATCCTTACTCTTGCTTCTACCTATATTCCCATGTAAATAAGGCTTCAAAAGGAGTGCAGTCAGCAAACTACTTTGCTGATGCATGCTGGACATAGAGCTGCATGCAGAATTGGATCTGCTGTTGAATCACTATAAAGCAGCTCCCAGGAGTGTAGGAACATCAGAAACTGATTAGGATGGCTTCCACTGGCTGGCAGAGTCTCTCCAGGATTTAAGATAGGGAGTCTATCCCAGCCTTACCTGGGAATGTCAGGGATTGAACCTGGCGTCTTCTTCTGGAAAGCAGATGCTCTACCACTGAACTATGGTTAATTTAATGTGCACTGTGGGTTGAGATGAGGGAGAAATTCAGTTCAGTTTGCAATTTATGGCAACAAGATGCAAACTGAAACACACACACACACACACACTTCGGAATTTGCACTTCTCTGAATTTTGGAATGCAGCTCTCCAGCTACAGATTGTGTGCAAAAATGCATATACTACTCAGTGTGTGCCTATAAATGTATATATTAGGGAACATAACATGGAAAAATGCATTCTGTTAGGAAAAGTTCCTTTGCAAAAATGTGTACATTAGGTAAAATTGTGTGCACACAATGTTGCATATTAGGAAACTTTTGCACCAAAATGCTGATCAACTTGCATGAGGACTTAAAAATAAATGAAACTGGTGTGGAAATGTGGACAGCTGAACGTATGGTTGGGAAAAAATGAGAAAGTGAGAGATATTGAAATTAACATATCCACCCATCCTTAACAATGGGGCAGGGGGTTGGGAGAGGAGCAGAGCTCTTCCTCTGCCTATTTCCCCTGAAACCAAGGGTCTGTGATTGGAAATATCCCTTTCTGGAGAGAAAGAGAGATAGAGACAGTTTCAACTGGAAAACCACAGCTGGGGCATAGTTTCCCCTGCTTCAGCCCCTGCTTTGTAGGGAATCCACAGGCTGACTGGGCATTGCTAGTTGAGCATGCCACAAAGCCAGCACAGCACGAGTGGGTGGGGAGTCTGCTTCCCTGCTCACTTGTAAGATGCTGGCTTCTCCTTGGCGCATCATCCTTCTCCCTCCTATAAACATGCTGTGGTCCTCAAAGCTGCAGGCATTTATTTTGAATTCTTTATGAGGCAAGGAAAACCACACCACATTCAAGCCACTCAAATGTTGAGTAAATTGTTTAAATATAACCAGATGCTTGGGGGGGCGGGCGGGCGGTTGCTTATTGTGCAAGGGGAAAGTAACAGCCCCTTTAGTCATCTCTGTAGCCCAAAGCCACTGCCAGAACCCACAAAGCATGCAGGTTACCCATTAAAATGCTCTTTAATAGGAAGTGGAGAAGACTATGTCCCTTTCCTTACTCCAGCCTTTCCTAATGTGGCACCCTCCAGATGCACCACCCCTGACCATTGGCCATACTGGCTGGGACTCATGGGAAATGTAGTTCAAAACTCTGGAGAGAGCTTTCTCCATCCTCAGTGCAACGTGCTTTTGCTGCTGCTGCTGCTCCTGCCAATGATGGCTGTTCACATGCATTTTTCTAATTCTGGGGATAGTTTTGGAGCTGCACCCCATATAATGTTTTTTGGTTGCACACCTAAGGTTCTTAACATGTACGCTTATTTGGACAGTCATGTACCACATGTGTCCATTGACTGAAGAGCCAGGATCAATTGCAACTCTCCATCAAGTGCATTCTTGGTCACAATAGCCAGGTGTGCTGCCATATAATGTATGGGATTGCCCTGTTGCATCACATTTGCTTGGGGGTCTGAAGAACAAATTTCTTTCATAATCTGTGGTTCTAGTAAAGGTAAAAGGACCCCTGACCGTTAGGTCCAGTCATGGATGACTCTGGGGTTGCGCGCTCATCTCGCTCTATCGGCCGAGGGAGCCGGCGTTTGTCTGCAGACAGTTTTTCTGGGTCATGCGGCCAGCATGACTAAGCCGCTTCTGGCAAACCAGAGCAGCGCATGGAAATGCCGTTTACCTTCCTGCCAGAGCGGTACCTATTTATCTACTTGCACTTTGACGTGCTTTTGAACTGCTAGGTTGGCAGGAGCAGGGACCGAGCAACAGGAGCTCACCCTGTCGAGGGGATTCAAACCGCCGACCTTCTGATCAGCAAGCCCTAGGCTCTGTGGTTTAACCCACAGTGCCCTTACCCTTTATAGCAGGGCTGGGGAGCCTCCAGGCCACAAGTCTGTCTTGGCCCACCAGGGAGTCCAATTTGGCCCATGAGGCCGTTTCCCCCAAAACCACACCAAACTGTTAATTAGCTGGTGTTATTCCAATAGGAAGGTCATGTCAGCTAATGGGTGGAAGACGAGGTTCAACTCTGTGTTGGGAGCTGGTGTGTGTAGCCAAAGAAGCTGGGTTTAACTTTTCACTCATAAGCTGATGGAGCATGGTTTAAATCTTGCTCAGACCTCTGTAGGATGAACAGATAGTACCATCCTGCTCTCTGCTGCTTTGCCAGTGTGCTCCCTGCAGAACACCCCCCCACACTTTGTGGGTCAATTTTGACAAGTGGATAGCTACGGGGAGGGGCTCCCATGATAATGCCCCTTCATGAATTTTAAAACATACGAGATGAGAACAGGATCATGCCTGCCTGCTATGTTCTGTGTAGGTTTGACATCAGTGTGAAGAGGCTGCATGCAGATGGAGGTTTGTCCACAGGGCTTCTCCATGTGAGGGTGAACCCTGATTGACTCAGGGTCCCCCACTTGTATGGAGAAGCTCTAGATGAGTACATCTGCATGTTCACTTGGCCCCTTTGCACTGAAGCCAAACGTCTGGATGGTGGAGGGTATAGCTGACAGATGAGATCCTGGTGTTCCACCATGTTAATCAGCATGTGATCTAGAGGGCACCAGGTTTGTGGCGGAAGGTATCCTAACAGAACAGGCACTAGGACCTGAAACCTTTCTAGCCTTCCTCTGAAGAAGGGCTGCCACATTTCCAGATGGGCCTTCAAAGAAATGAATGGAAAGAACCAGCGTTTTCCTCATAACCTCTATAACCCTGGTGCCAAACCCAACAAGTGTCCATCTGTACTTCAGTGTTCATGAATTGTTAGCATCATAAAAGAAGAGGAACAGTTATTTTAAGGTTCTGAAGTTTTGCCTACTTATAATGAACACCTTCCTTACCCTTGCTGAAAAATCCACTGTGTAAACAATGCATCGCTTTAATGCAGGGGCCCACAGCCTCCCCTCCTTGCTCTCCTTTGCATCAGTTAGCCTTTAAATAGGGGGAGAGAGAGGGAGGGAGGGAGGGAGGGAGGGAGGGAGATAATGAACAAACACCCATGCCATACATCTAAAGCACTCCTTAGCCCCTTTAACAGTCAGGGCTTCCCCCAAAGAATCCTAGGAAGTGTAGTTTGTTAAGGCTGCTGAGAACTGTATGACCTTTCACAGAACAGCTGTTTCCCTGCATGGTGCTAACCTTGCAGCCCTTCGCCTGCAACACTGCTGGTGTACAATCACCAGCTGCAAAGTGTACAGTCTCCCCCTCCCTTTGACCACCTGGATGGACATAGGGCTTTTTCCCTTTGCCCATTTACCAGTCAGTGGCTACTGCATTATCAGGTAGTAATTCTGCTGTGTGTCTACATCAGCTGTGAAGCGATCATTCAGCTGTTCCCAATGCAGAGATGCAGCAGAACTACTGTTCCTCATAGGAGGCTGTTGTTTCTCTGCATGGATCACTGGCCAAGGTTTCCAAACATGAAGCACAGTCAGAAGAATGACAGGGAACAAGGTCCTCAATGGGAAGGCACTTCTTCCTTATACAGGAAACTGTTTTGTATGTAAGAAAGAAGTATGCTTCCGGCTTTAATTGTGTTAAAGTGTTACATGGTTATTGGAAGTTTGTGACATGCTGCTGCAAGGTGTATGTGTGTGTTTAAGCAGCTTTTTTTACCCTAAGGAAGGTAGCCAGGTGTGGGCAATATAACTTGTTTTTAATGTGAACAAGCTGCGCATGTGTACTAGATTCCAATGGGACTTACTGTATGCCAAGGTTCTGGAGCTTATTCCATCAGGAATTGCTGGTTTGGTTTACAGCCAGAGCTTTTCTCGTAGCATGGTGAGTCTTCCTGCCTACAGGAATTGCTGCCAGGTTGTGCCAATAAGTTGAGGAAAGTACCGGAAATGTTTTCCTACTTTGCACTCCTCTCCATCAGTTTTGCAAGATCCTAGTTTACAAATCCTTGAGCAGGAATGGGAAGCTATGCTACTGCTTTCTTTGCCGTAACACGGTTGACCTGGGGAAAACATAATCTGAGGTTGTCAGTAGCTTAGAAAAAACACTTCAACAAATTGCACAAAAAAGGCTAATCTTCTTAATTTTTAAAGGAAACACCCATTAGATTCTGCTATATGTTCAAGAGTACACAGCAATGCTACATAATGTCTTGGAGTAGTTTAGCATAACCACCCCTAACCCTCCATATGCTTTGGACTACAGCTCCCAGAAGCCCCATCCAGCATTACCAGTGGTCAGGAATTATAGGTTTTGTAGTCCACAATATCTTGAGGGCACCACATTTACTGCCCTGCTCTAGAACAGCGGTAGGGGACCTGAGACTACAAGTCCTTTAATTCTTCATCATGGACCATGCTGGATGAGGCTGAGGTGTGTTGAAGTCCAACAAGATCTGGAATGATATATAGATGGTACGTAACACCAGTAACATTAGCAAAAATGTATAAAGTAAGTAATAAATGTTGGAAGTGTAAAGAAAAAGAGGGAACATTTTACCATATGTGGTGGGAGTGCAAAAAAGTGAAATGCTTCTGGGAAATGATATATAATGAGTTTTTAAAAATGTTGAAATATTTTTAAAACCAGAAGCATTTCTGTTAGGAATAATAGGAAATGAAATCAATAAGAAAGAATGGAAGTTGTTTTTGTATGCAGTAACAGCAGCAATAATATTACTGGCCCAGAAATGGAAACAAGAAGAATTACCAACGATCGAAGAGTGGAGAATGAAATTAATGGAATACGCAGAACTTGATAAATTAACAGGAAGGATCCGGAACTGGCGAGACCAGAAATTCACTGAAGACTGGACTAAATTTACAGATTATATGAAAAGTATATGTAATGACCAGATAACGTTTGTAAGTTTTCAGGAAGTTCTGTGAAAAATTAATAGTAGAAATATTGTATAAAAAATAAGGTAGATTAAGCTATCATTATAGTGCAATATCAATTAGGGAATGTGAAAGAAGTGATTAAGACGGAGAATTATTGGACGAGTTGATGGAAGTCCAAAAAGATGATGTTGGTGATAAATTGGATGTTTTCTTTGTATAAGTTTATACTGGAAAATTTATATATATATATATATAAAGATCTGGAATGCCCCAGGTTCCCTATCCCTGCTCTAAAACCATATGTATCACAAATGTCATTCTTGTCACTGGTACCTGTAGATGAGGGAATCTCTCCTTTTTAAATTTCAACCATGCAGATGCCAGCTGAGGTTTCTTAATGGAAGTTCAGGTACTTTAGGAAGGAGATAACAATATCTAAATAAGGAAGAGGGGGTTCAAGGTGCAACCAATGTACCATTCCTAAATTATTATTTTTTTCAACTTTCTAGGCCAAATGTCTGTGGGGGTCAGTGCTGCTCAGGGTGGACAACAGCTCCTGGGACCAATCGGTGTATTAAACGTGAGTATAAAGAATAAAATCATCTTCTCAGTGATTATTATACAGTGGTGCCTCGCAAGACGAAAAGAATCCGTTCTGTGATTCTCTTCGTCTAGCGGTTTTTCCGTCTTGCGAAGCAAGCCCATTGACGGATTAGCGGATTAGCGCTATTAGCGGCTTTTAGCGGCTTTTAGCGGCTTTTAGCGGCTTTTACCGGCTTATCTGCTGATCGGATCAGCTGATAAGCGGTTTAGCGGCTTAGAAAAAGGGGGGGGAGAAAAAAACCCAGCAGGAACTCGCAAGATATTGTCGTCTTGCGAAGCAAGCCCATAGCAAATTCGTTTTGCGAAGCACCTCCAAAATAGAAAACTCTTTCGTCTAGTGAGTTTTCCGTCTTGCGAGGCATTCGTCTTGCGGGGCACCACTGTATTAGGAAGTGCTGTATTATACAATCTCAGTTCCCATAGTAAGGGGCACAGGTGCACCTATGTCCTGTTCAGGCATTTAAGAAGTGTGGTCAACAAGCTTTGGGGTGGGGATGATGGTCATAGAAACATACTGTTTCTCTCCCATTCACTTCTGGAATGAACCAACTGAATAGAAAATGACCACAAAACTGGGCCTGAAGGGAGCCCACACACAAATAGATGCGTTCAGGCATTCAAATGAACATGTGTGTTGACTAAAGTTTTCTTGTGGTGTATTAAAACACAGGTTTAATGCAAAAGGATGGATTTGTAGGATGAGAGAGGTGTGTCACCACATAAGGTGTTGTGGGAGGGATTTCTACCTAGACCTACCTAAGTTATTGCTAGTAGCCATTTCTGCTCCAACCTGTATTTGTCATAATCAGCGATGCAGTTCCATTTCTGCCGAATGCTATGTTACTTGTCTTGCTGTCCTCTATTTAACACAAGTTTTGAAACTATATAGCTTACGTAACTTACATTTATTTCAATGTAAAGGAAATGCCAAAACAATGTAAAAAGAAAAGTTTAATTACGTATCGCTTGCAATCTTAAAGAACAACAACAAAAGGAATGAATACCAATCATATTGGGTTGATTGGTTTCTTTTCCTGGCTACAGACAACATACAGAAGTAGTCAAAAGTAGCTGACTGGGGGAACCATGGAGATAGTGCAGATGGCGCAGTCCACATAGAGGGAGAGAAATACACAGACCCACACATAAGGCAGTACCTTTTCTGTATGTGGGCACTTGCTCCTGCATTTCTGGTTTTGCCCTTCAATGTTGAACCACAATAACAGGAACTGGAAGCCATAAGGGAGTGAAGAAAGGCTCACAGACAAGTTTCTGGATGAGGTTACATGATTACAAGGACAACCTTTGCACGAAGTGATGGTTCTGATTGGTTCCAGAACATGAGGAAGTTTAACCACTTGCTCATTAAAATTCGTTAAAAGGCTGCACTGGGAGAGGCAGGGATGTGATAATCTGTCTTTCATGGGGCATGACTGCACTCAAGGGAGATAATAGGGAGAGATCATAGGTCTTTGTTTGGTTGCCAATCAGTTACTTTCCTGAGAGCTGATCTATTAAAGAGGTCCGAGCAGAAGGGTTTAATCTGAAACTGGGTGACTGAAAATCTCTGCCTCCACTTTATAGCTTCCTGGAGACTATCCTAGTGGGAATCCCCACCCCCTGCCCCACCAGCTTAGGCTATTGCTTCAACAATTCCTCTCTAATTTTAAACATGGGATCTTGTAAGCTGAGGCCTTCCGCAGGGCTGTTTTACTTTCAGTATATTCATAGGTACAGGGACAGAGTGGAGTGATTTACAAGGGCTCATGGGGAGGCCATGATGCCATCATTAACCATATGAGCTAGAAACTTGGGGATGCAGTTCATTACACTGTAAATCAGGGCAGCCCATAGGTTACTGGTCCGTTATGCTAACCTTTGTATAAAGGCATGCTTTTAAACTTCCAAACATGGCAATCCCCTAAAACCCCAGAAGAATGATAAAGAAGTACTTAATCTCATCCACATTCATATTTAGCACTCGCTGCTTCCAATATCACAGTTCTCCACACAACCACCTGTCTGAACAACTTCACCATGCTGCCCAGAACAATACTTCAGAGTTTTGTTTGAAATAGGGATGGATCAATCTATTTCTGTCTCTGTTCTGTCCTACTTCCTCATTAATCTGTGAAGTTGTTTTTTTTTAATAACCATACTGTATTTAAATTTGTGTCTTTTATGATTACTATTTACTTCATTTATGAATCGCTTCCCACGAGGCATCCTGAACCAATTTACAATATAATAAGAACATACAGGAAAATAGTTAAAACAACTGCACATATAAAAAGAATTATATATGTTAAAGTAACAACAGGACTTCTCAGTGTATGCATGTCTAAGCATATTTTTATTTCAGTGTATCCATGTCTAAGGGACGCGGGTGGCGCTGTGGGTAAAACCTCAGTGCCTAGGACTTGCCGATTGAAAGGTCGGCGGCTCAAATCCCCGCGGCGGGGTGCGCTACCGTTGCTCGGTCCCAGCGCCTGCCAACCTAGCAGTTCGAAAGCACCCCTGGGTGCAAGTAGATAAATAGGGACCGCTTACTGGCGGGAAGGTAAATGGCGTTTCCGTGTGCTGTGCTGGCTCGCCAGATGCAGCTTGTCACGCTGGCCACGTGACCCGGAAGTGTCTCTGGACAGCGCTGGCCCCCGGCCTCTTAAGCGAGATGGGTGCACAACCCTAGAGTCGGACACGACTGGCCCGTACGGGCAGGGGTACCTTTACCTTTACCTATCCATGTCTAAGCATATTTTATCCTAAGATGTTCATTTTAATGCATGTTTCTACAATTTTTGAGCTGAGAACATTATCACAAAGCATTTGGAGAAATGCAAAATCTGGATTTAAATTTCATTCAAATCCATGCATTAATCTGGGAGGTGGTTCACTTTTAAAATTAAGTTGGTTTTTAACATTAAGTTGGTTCACTTTTAAAATGCAAACCAAATGGAGTTCATTCCCATGCCAATTTTGAAATCATCACTTCATTCTTTACTTTCTGTGCCCAGCTTATGATGAAGGTCTGGGCTCTAAGACTGACTATTCACCACTGAATGCCCAGGAATGCCTTTTTTCATGGTACATTTTTCATGTGACATTTTCACTGTTGGGAAAATAATCATAGACCAGGACAGAACTACTCTTCTGTTTAATTCTGTAATTTGGTGGTGAGAAACTTGTGTTCCACGAGATGTTTTGGGACACCAACTCCCATCAGCTCCAGCCAGCATGGCTAATGGTCAGAAATAGTGGGAACTGTGCCCCCAGATATCTGAAGAACCACAAGTTTCCCATCGCTGCTGTAAATCAATCTTCTTTCATTAGAAATAATGAAGACTCATGGGAAATAATAGAGGCAATAGTGAAAAAGAAATGAATGTCTCCTTGACAAACATGTCAGCCTGGATAGCTCAGTTGGATAGGGCATGGTGCTGATATTGTCAAGGTTGCAGGTTTGATTCCTGTATGGGAAAGCTGCATATTCCTGCATTGTGGGGATGGACTTGATGATCCTCAGGGTCTTTTCCAACTCTATATGATTCAGTGAGTCATGGCTCTGGGCTAGCTTTGTAGTATCTATTAGCATTTTGCTTTTCTAAACTTGGAGTGGGCATTCCTTATATTCTGTGAAGGGTGGGGCTCTTTGGCTAAGGTATAGGAAAGCATGCAACACATTCTACATTTTTGCAAAATGGAAGCAGCATTAGCTGGGTTCAAAGCTCCAAGACCTTGCATTAGGTCCAGGTTACTCTGAATATTCAAAATGCCAGTTTGTGTGGCTTTGTCTTGTACCAGAATAGTTTCACCAAACACAAAAGCGTGGCAAATGGAGAAAAATAAGGAGTGTGTGCTTCCAATTTTAGCAGTCAGAAAGCATCAAAACACAGCTGGATCAGACCAAAGGCCTATTTAGTCTAGCATCCTGCTTCCCATGGTGGTCAGTCTATGGGAAGCCCAGAAGCAGGACAGGAGCACAGTAGCACTTCCCTGATCATGATTCCCAGCAACTAGTGTTCAGAGGCATAGTGCCTCTGAACCTTGAGGGCAGCATATAGTCAACTGGAATAGCTGCTATTAATCCTTCGTGAATTGGTCCACCTAAGTAGAACATGGGACTGAAGTTGCATGAACAAGTTTTTCTTAATGTAGAAGAAAGTGGATCAGCAGTACAGACAGCAATGTTAAGAGCAAGGGCAGAAGCAGGAAAAAGGCACTCTTTATTTTCTGCAGAGCAAGGGGAAAGTGTGACTAAACTGAATTGAATAATGATGGCTATAATTTGTGGCATGGACTGCGAACAAACCAGTAGCTAATGGCAGCAAAGTAGATGATGATCAGTCACAAAAATAATGGCCTGTATTCAGATGTAGAGTCTTTTTCAAGGCCATCCCCTTCCTTTGATTTAAAGTAAAGAAACAGGTGCTTTCAGCCTTTATAAAACTGGCACTAAGCACGTATAGCAAGGGTGTGAAATCTGAAAGATCTGGCAGCTATTAGATGCCTGGCTAGTGGGGTTGGAGTTGTCCATCTGCCAATGTGCTGAATAGGACTTGTCATTGCATAATGAAAATAGGTCTTGTCATTGCATTACATCCCTTAGCATGCTGTCAGTTTGAACAACTTCCCTCATATGCATCAACATGAGAAGACTCTTGGATGATAAAGATTTGGTAGGAGAGGCAAGTAAAAGTGAAAAGGTTGTACCAACAGAGAGAGATTAAATGGTACTTGTTTTTATAGTTGTTTCTTCTGTAATAGCAGTACCCTTTATTATTTGCAGCCTGATTACTTACTCTTAAATTTTATTATTGACCACGTGATCTGTAAAATTGTGTTTTGGCTACCAGTGTTAATTGTGTTAAACATTTAAAAAACACCATATTAAAAAGATTCAGCTGAGTCCCAATATGACTTCAATAATACTTCTTTGAACCATTGTGTATTGAGTAGGTGTGATTGGAAGCCATGTTTAAAAAGTTAGAATAACATTATTACATAATGCTATACAGGCAGAATTCATAACAATCACATTTAACTGAGAATGGCCAGATATAATGGCTGAAAGTGGAATAGCTAATCTGAGACTTTCCAGATGTTGAATTCCAACTCTAGCATGGCAGGGGATGGTGAGAATTACAATCCAACAAAATCTGGAGGACCACAGGTCAGCCATCTCTGGGTTAAAATAACTTGAGAAAGGAAGGCTCTTTGCTTCAGCTTTCTTTTCCTGACTGCTTTCCTAGAAAGTTGCCTTGTTGCCTAGATGATCCCATATTGTTTCTTGCAGAAAACTTAAGTGTTTAATTTGGATGTGTGTGAGATGGGTGGGTGAAACAAAAAGAGAAAGAGAAATTATTCTGGCTGCTATACTAAATGCATGGTTGTTGACTAAGTAAACCACAGCAGTGTTGCACACATGCCATTGCCTTGTTCCTGCTGGAGCCTCTCACACATTGCAACCATGATGTTTACTAACTGGATTTTCTCTTGATGACTCTGCCATTGTGCTAATGACACAAGGGTATTGAAAACATATTTCTGAAGTTTTGAATAAAATGAGCATTGAGATTGCATTGCGTTTGAATGAGAACCTGGCAGGACAGATCCAATAATATGAACTGAATTACCACCCTCAAATTCTTGCTGTACTTAACGCTGTCATCATACATCCTTTGATATTCCTGCTATAGTTCTCTTGCCGTGTGCCTTTACTGCTGTTGCCCAGATTTTAAGAAGCATAAATGGGTAGCTGCCATCATGTGGCGACCTTTCTCATTATATATTATCATTATGGCTGCATTCTGTTTGCATGAAATTTAGACACGTTTCCATTGAGCTCATCTGCATTCCTTGAAGTCAGACACTGCCACACTGTTACTTGTCCATGCTGGGATGTCACACCAACTCCTTGCCTAGCTAGTTATCCTTTGTGTGTGAAATGGATGATAAGACAGAAGGGGAACAAGACTTGAAGAAGGTGTTACAGATTCCCAAATCTCTGCTGCCAGGACTTCAGTGTGGTGAGCTAGGGATGAAGTCTGCCTTCTCCCAAAAGCCTGCAAGTGCTGAAACGATAATTTACCAAGTGGTTCCCACGGATCTTCATATGTCCTGTGTTTCTGAGCAATTAATTCAGGTACACTCTAATCATGTGCTGGACTGCTCATTAACTGCGTGTTGGACAATTTGTTTTGACAAAAAGAGTGGATTGGGGTTGCTCATGCTCAGCCAAGAAAATTAAACCCTTTTCAGATCTCTCTTCCTGCCCCCAAAGATATCAGTGTTGTTGTTGTTTAGTCGTTTAGTCATGTCCGACTCTTCGTGACCCCATGGACCAGAGCACGCCAGGCACTCCTGTCTTCCACTGCCTCCCACAGTTTGGTCAAACTCATGCTAGTAGTTTCGAGTAAACTATCCAACCATCTTGTCCTCTGTCGTCCCCTTCTCCTTGTGCCCTCCATCTTTCCCAACATCAGGGTCTTTTCCAGGGAGTCTTCTCTTCTCATGAGGTGGCCAAAGATATCAGTACTTACCGGTATCTCCTAGCTTCTTCTGTTTCGTGGTTTGATTCCACTTTCATGGGTTGTCAGACTGCAGTGCCTCTCCCCAAAAGTGCTTCATTTCTGTCATCTGCTTACTATTTCTCTTCACCTCAAAGTAAGAAACCTCTGGGACAAGCTTTCTGAACTACTTGACTGGGTGGTTGCAACTGAGCAGGGCCCTAGCAGTATCACGATAGTCAGATGGGAACAATGACTCAACTGGAGCATTTTTCTCTGTGGAATTCTTAAAGTAGGCCTCTTGGGAGCTGCTTGTGTCCTTGATTCAGAAACAGCACAGGAATAGCCATAGGAACCCTTTGCAGAATGTCTGAAATAATAATGGGTAAATGCTGCTAAGGCAACCAAGTTGTGGGATCTGGCCATGAAGAAACACATTCCAGTGCAGCATGCATTTTGTGTACACAAGGTCCCAAGTTCAATAACCTCACCACTGTAACTCTAACTAAAAGGTAGCAGGCTAGAAAAAATGGTTTTGGACTGAAATTTTGGAGAGATACTGCAAGTCTGAGTAGATGGCACCAGATCAGACATATGAAAAATCTGACTTGGTATATGACAGCTTTGTATATTAGTCAATGAGAAGTTCATAGAGAATTTCCAGGCAGAAGACAATGCTGTGGAACTGTTACAAATATGACTAATTGGCTGACTCCAAGGGCTACAGTGTTACATGAGCACATGCTGTCCACCAGAATGTTGGGTCATGAACCTTCGCCACATGGTCACACACCACACATATCTGTAAGGATCTGAATGCTCATGTGCACACACTGAGTGCGGTGAGGGAGATCAGCACACTGTCCCACTCTGGGTGGGTCCACAAATGCACCCACAGAAGGAAGGATTATTCCCTGTGAAATGAGCTTGCTTTCCAGAACTGCAGAGTATTCAGTACTAGCATTCTAGTGTATTGTGGAAGTTGGTAGTTTTTGCCATAACCAGTGGACCAGGGATAATTAATAAACTACATTGGTGGTGGTGTTGTCATCATCCTTCTGTAGGAATACATTCAAAGTGGCATATAAAAGGGAATATAATATGGAAATACTAACTCTAAAATGGTACAATTAAAACGGTTAGAAATGAAATGCTAAAAGCAATGGGCCAGATTCTAATCGGACCTGCTAGCAGAAGCTTGTGCAAACTTCTCCCCTTTCCTCCACCTGCAAACCTCCGCACTCCAGAACAGCACACAAGGAGAGGAGAGGAAAAATCCTTGTACTTACTGATGGAGCGATCTCCTTGGTGCTACAGTATGTTGAATTTCACACAGTATGTTATAGGTGGGATTCAACTAAGTTTGTGTTTATGCAGAATGAGGTCCAGTCATACAACAGGATTTCCCCTTCCTCTTTACTCCCTGTGTACACCCTGCAGTCCTGAAATGTGGTTGGGGACGGACGGACACCAGAGCCATAGCTACCGGGGCACCAGAGGGGCATCATTGAGTCTCCCAGCATGTGTGTGTATGCAAATACACATGAGGGGTGCCAAACTGGGTCTTTGACCTGGGTGAAATAAAGCCTAGTTTCACCCCTGGCAGGAACTCCCATAATAGGTTTGGGTGTGTGTGTGCAAGGGGAGGACAGGGAGGAAAAATCCTGTTATGCAAGCAGACTTCATTCCCCATGTGGATGCCCCATATAGCACTATGTTCAAATCCATCCTCTGTTTTCAGGGACATGTGGCCTGAAAACGTTATAACAGTATTCCATAAGTAGGCTAAAAGTGCGAAGTGGCACAAGCATTTGAACTGCTTAGATTTGTCTGAACAAAATGGAGCTCCTGGATCTGACAGTTCAAGACCATGCCCAGGACTGGATTCAGTGCCTACTTACACAGCCGGGAGTCTCCTTCCACTTAAATCTCTTCCCTTTCTTCTTAGGGTAATGTCATGCTTTCTCCGCCTGCCTTTTTATAACCTTATCTTTTGGGCTGTGTCACTTCCGAGCTCTTAGTTTTCAAAGCTGCTGGCTGATTAAAGCCTTCCACTCACTCAAGTGCTCCTGCTGTTAGTCTGAACGTGCCAAGGCTTGTGCTGGAGTGGAGATGGAGGCTGCTTCTGCTTTGTCAAAATCCGTTTGCATGATGTGGAAGTGCAGGATTCATCAGCATGCCGAGAAAGAGAGAGAGAGAGAGAGAGAGAGAGAGAGAGAGAGAGAGAGAATGCCCTACCAGGCAGCAGCATTGCTCTGAAAGTGGGAGGATTAGAGGCAAGTTAAAGTTAGCACAGAAACTGCAGGGAGAGGAGGAAACTTTACTGTTTGGTTATTTTTATGTACCAGTTTTGGCTTAAGGTTCTCCATAAGGTCAGTGACTAATAGGGGGGATTGCAAGTACAGTGGTACCTCGGGTTACAGATGCTTCAGGTTACAGACTCCACTAAACCAGAAATAGTACCTCAGGTTAAGAACTTTGCTTCAGGATGAGAACAGAAATCATGCAGCGGTGGCAGCAGGAGGCCCCATTAGCTAAAGTGGCTCCTCAGGTTAATAACAGTTTCAGGTTAAGAACAGACCTCCAGAACGAATTAAGTTCTTAACCCGAAGTACCACTGTATGCAAGTTGCAAAGAGACCAATTGCTTCTCTGTCCCCAGCGGCCCTTTAGCAAAACTTTGTGTAAAGCCAAAGGTTTGCCAAAGCCTTGCAGAACCAGTATACTTCCTTTGGCCTAAGTGTAGAACCTTATGTTTCTCCCTATAGAAATTCAGTTTTCCAACCTGTTAAGATCATCTTGAATGCTGAGCATCCATGCTTAGGGCTGAGTCCAGGAGCATTCCCAAACCGTGAACATGTGTCTTCAGGGGGAGTGTTACTCCATCCAACACAGGCTGGATCCTTATTCCTTGTCCTGCCTTCTGACTGATTAAGAGCCAAAAACTAGGCAGGATGTCTTACAGTGTGAATGTGACCTTTGAGCTCATCCAGACTTCTTTTGTGCCATGTTTTCTAGGCACAGGACAAGGCTTTAAACCTCTGTGACCGGTAGTTGTTTTTTGTCCTGACGCTTTACTGCTGAACCAAAGCAAATAGCAACTGGGTTTTCTGCAGACTGCCATTTGCTTTGATTCAGTGGTAAAATGTGGAGAAAGTGTTAGGACAAAAAACAATCCCCAGGCACGGAGCTTTAAAGTGCAGGCCTGTGTCTGGAAAGCGCAGCACAAAAGCAAGTCTGGATGAGCCCTTTGTTGCAGTTAGTTGCACATTTGGAGCTTTCCAAGGTACTGTAGCCAACCACTGAACTGTCTTGTAGGTTCTTGCTGTAGAGAAGTCTGAACATGGTGGTGCTGAGTTGTCTGGACTGAGTGTGAGGAACAGGGGCAAGAAGAAGAGCAAGAAGCGGTGGTTTGGTTCTGACAGAGTCGCTAAAACAGGGATAGCCAATGTGCCCTCTAGATGAAGTTGAGACTACAACTCCCATTAGTCCCAGCCAGCATTGGCAAGGATTATTGTTCTGATTTAGCAAGATCTAGAGGGTGCCACACTGGCTACCCCCTGTCCTAAGGGGTATAGGATGGAAGGGAGATGGTTTGGTGGAGAAAGGGCTGGATTTTTGTGAATCTAGCGCTGCTTACTTAATCTGCATGTTTGTAAATAAAGAAGTTATTACGAAAACACCTTGAATCTTCAGCATGCTGTTGTTCAAAGTGAACTGACCTTGACAAAGACTGCTCAGAAAGTCCCACTGTTCAAGGGAAGGAAAATGAAAATGTTAAAACAGTATATTCCTCAGCTAGATGTATGTTTAAAAATCACTGGGCATCTAATACATTATTAGAACCAACTTTGGTATTTAATGTCAGCCAGTGATAGAAAGCGGAACTCAGGAGCAAGACTTATGATTGCAATCCTAATACTACTAATCTGGGAGTAAGCCCCAATGAATTAAATAGGACTTACTCATGAGTAAACATGGCTAGAATTGCACTGTGCAAATTTTGAACCATAGTTCCTCATAGCTGGAACTCGCATAAGGTGTGATATTTTCTCTGCAAGCTAACTAGAAATGAGAAATGGTATCAGAATCACTACACAGTGTTTTTCCCTCACCAGGTGGTGATCATCAGGTGTTCAGTTAAGAAGGACAATTGCCCTTGAATAATAATAATAATAATAATAATAATAATAATAATACCCCAGCCACTCTGGATGGCTTCCAGCAAAAATACAGAGGGACATCAAACATTAAAAGCTTCCCGGAACAGGGCTGCCTTCAGATGTCTTAACTCTTTGACACCTGCTGGGAGGGTATTCTATAGAGTGGGTGTGACTACTGAAAAGGCCCTCTGCCTAGTTCCCTGTAATTTCACTTCTCGCAGTGAGGGAACCAACAAAGAAACAGCTTTCACCTCTGTCCCTAGCCCACTAGAGATCATTTACCAGCACGACAAAGGCCGTTTCAGTCCCATGATGGGGCCTGAATCCCAACTGGAAGGGGTCCAAATAGTTTGCATCATCCAGACATGCCTGGAGTTGTTCAGCAACCACCCACTCAATCACCTTGCTCGAGAATGGAAGGTTTGAGACTGGGTGATAACTGGCCTAGGATGTTCCAGAACATGGGATTGTTCCTCAGCAGTACTTCTATCTTTGGTTATTTTGAGGCATGAGAAATAGCCACAACTATTGCACACCCTCAAATGGTCAGAAGGTTTAGGGGCAGTGCTACCAGGTTTAGTTTTCTTTGGGTGAGAGCACTGAAGACTTAGAGTATCTCAATATATAATTGCTTTATTTACATATAGTACTCCCCTCCATGCCCAGCACTTTCCCCAAATCTGTTCCAGAGGGTCAGCGGAAAAGCCCTAAAACAAATTTAGGGGTGCACAGGAGGAGGAGGAGAGAGGGGAAAGTTTGGTAGTGCAAACAGAAGTCCTTTCACTGGTGGAACTACTTACTATGTTGAATGCAACCCTAAGTATATTGATGGTGGTACGCTGATAAACGGGTACCAGGAACTTCCAATATGTTCAGTGGCGATCAGGCTGTCTCAGCATGTTTACTGTAGGCCAGGTTCTACAGTTGTTAATGCGATTACTCCTGAGAAGCTGACTAACTCTGTGCTCTGGAATACGGGGCCAAGGATTGACTCACTGTCTCAGAAGCTGAACAGTAGAGAGCATGCTGAGCTGCCAGACAGTGTCTGAAAACATCCCGCCAGGCCAGGAATGGCAGCATCTTTCTCTCATTAAAGGTTTTTCTGGGAACGAAAGAAATGCTTTTTTCAGACCTGGGCTCTTGGCCATCGGGACTCCTGGTGACTTTTCAAGTGGTAGGCTGTTGTTTGTGTGGATTAATTAAAAGGGTCATGTCAAAAGACCTTTTCGTATTTTTTTAAAACCCTTTCCTGACAGGGGATGGTAAATTTCAGCTGGGCCTTAAGGTCAAGATATTCTCTCTTTCTTTCAAGCAAGAGGCTAATAATTTATGAGTGTAAATACTCTTTGGTTCCCCTAGCAGCACACCCCTCCCACTTTTCTTCTTAGCCCATTTAGGTTGCAGGCAGCACAGTGACTGGAATCTCTGCAGCTACACAAGGGAGAAGGATGTCTAAATCTTATTCCTTTCAATATGAGCTGAATATCCAAATTCTTCAAATGGCTTTGTGAATCCCAGTCACAGAAGGCTCACTTTAGTTTAGCTAAAGTTGTTGCTTGGATCTAGGGACAACCTGAGAGTCTTTGAATGAAGCCGCAATCCAAGCAAATTTTGTATTTCAGGCCCAGAACAATAGTTCAGGTTTTGAAGGACTTGGCATTAAGACAGGCGAAAGAGTTTAGCCCCAAAATTGAATATGTGCCTCAAAAACTGCATTCCATGTTCTAATTTAATTTCTGTGTTCTGCTCTACATTTCTTTCTCTCTCACACTGCCGGGGTTTTCCAGTGCTTGCCGGATCTCTCATTTCTGTTCTCATGTTTGTGTGTGTGTATGAATACCACATCAGAGATAGAATTCTTTGGTCTTTTTATGAATTATTTGTAATGTGGGAACTGAAATACAATGACCAAGAACTATTAGCCTGTTTCCTGAGAGTCAACATGCATATACATATAGCAACATTTGAGTGTTAGTCAAAGCTATGGGCTCTAGCTTAAAAAGATACATGGTATGTGCCCTAACTTCTGCTAAGCTCATTCCATGACACTAACACGCTTTAAATGCACCAAAGTATATTTCAGGTAGATATTTATTTTATTAAAAAGAATATTTTTTTGATATTTTTTTTTGAGATGCATTCCTATCTAGAAAATGACCTGAGCCAACAAAGAAATTAAAACCAACAAACAATAAACAGAAAAGTTCCTGCTTCACATAATAAAAGTTACCTCAGGATATGGCTGGATGCTCCTATCACAAACACCAATTTTAGTATGTCCTTCCAGGATGTCTGCTGGTTTGCTGGTGGCTGGAGGTTTTCTGTCCCCTATTTACGTATTGAAAAACCAGAATTGACCTCCAGCGCCACTTACAGACACACTGTTAAGACTGCATTCATGGAAGATGAAATATACTCGGAGTCGAGTGTGAATTTCATGCTCTTTATTCAGCTCATAGTAGTGAGGAATGCCAGTTCCGCCAAAATGTCTGCTTTATATACATTATTTACACAATGGGCCCCACGTGATTGGCTAATTCCGGGATTCTCCTGTAGGCCAATCAGGTTGTGGATTCTCTTCCACCTGGAGCTGGATTGGGTGGCTCCTGCGGACCAGTCAGACTGCTGCATTCTGGATCCTATTGTTCTAGGACCAATCAGACTGCTGCATTCTGGATCCTATTCAACTCAGTACATAACAGAAGACAATCTTATTTGGCTATGAGTGATCACCAAAGAAGAATTGAAAAACCAGGAACTGTGTCTCCATAAAATCATTATGCTTGGAAGCTCCCCTTTCTTGTCTGCAGTGGTGTTTTAATTGTTCCCTCAACACTTTTTCATACCTTCTTTATCCACCTGTGGACAGGGAAACCTGATTGCAGCTTCCAGTTTCTGCATGTGTGTTTATTGTGGGATCCTCATGCATGCAAGTTAATCTCAGTGCCCACACAGTGTCATTGGCATCAAAACGCCAGCTTGTATTTCTCCCAATTTAATCCAGTTTCCCCTTTCTGTGGAAAATCTGATAGGTAAAAATCAGACAAACACAGGTGTTGCCTGTGTATATATGATCAAATATTTTGTTTCTTCCCATATACTTCAGGTGTGGGGTTTCTAAGCTGTCCTATCCAATGAGGGGGGGTTCTCCTACTCCTTCCACCAGCTAATTCGGAAGTCACCACACTCAAATTCCTCAGCAATTATTGGAAGCCACAGTTCATTAACTTTGCACCCAAATCCACCCATGGTCTATATATGCTACTAATTACAGTACATCAACTTCAGCAGTAAATTCTGAGGAGGAAAAGCAGTGCACCGCTAATTATTACACACTGGGGGCACCGTGCTTCTTAAACTAT
Source organism: Podarcis liolepis (assembly GCF_965112155.1). NCBI lineage: Eukaryota > Metazoa > Chordata > Lepidosauria > Squamata > Lacertidae > Podarcis > Podarcis liolepis. The sequence goes on from NC_139554.1 coordinate 31,625,729, forward strand.
CAGGAGCCAATTTTGTTTTATAATCCAGTCAGGAAACAGCACAAAAGTCAGGTTTTTTTTTTTAGAGGGTAGCCCAGCTAATTGTTCTCTGCTCAAAAGCAGCCTCGCAGGTGTCCTGGATCAGTGGTGGAGGAGTGTCAGGTGGACTTGTAGCTTGTTGGTCTGCAGCAGTGCCTTGGGGGGTTGCAGAGTGTGCCTAGGAGACACAGGATCCCCACCTAGGACACTGGTGTGGAACCTTTTGCCATCCAGATGTTGTTCGACTACTGGGAATGATGGGAATTGGGCTTCAACAACATCTGGTGGGCCCTGGTTATTGCTTTATCTCTGCCTTTGCAAGTTTGCAAGTCTTGCGATCCACTGCTACTCCCTTGCTTGTCAGCAGGGATATTCATGGCCTCCTGGATAAGGAAGTAGTTTTAACAACTTGTGGCACCTTTAAAGACTGACAAATTGATTGTGGACACAGTTAAGGCGCTGCAAAGTGTTGCCGATTCAGATGCTACATTTGAGGAAACAATTTAACCAAGAAGCAATATAAACTCTTACTTGAGAGTCACTAAAAGTCAAGCAGAGCTTTGCTAGCATTATGAAGCATTTGGTGACTGTGTCTACAAATATATTATTTGAGCCACTCATTCCATTCTGGGGCCACTCACCACATTTGGTTCAAACATTTTTCTTTACAGGGTTAAACTTAGAAAAAACTTAGAAAAAAAAATAGCTTTGTGGATTTGCAGCACTAGTCAGTTGTGCACAGTACCAATTGGTTGATGTTATCACATCAATTGGTGTTGTTACAAACCCACCTTCATAATTATGTCATCCCTGATACAATTTTACTGATGTGATTATCCTTCAAAAGAATAATAATGCAACAAATGATATTTAAATGAGAAACTTATATTTGGCAATTTGAAAAAATTAAAAGTTGGAAAGCCTACCTGAAAGTATGGGGAAAGGGATTGGATTGAACCAGCGTTTGATTTGTTAGCATGTATACACGGGTGGCACTGTGGTCTAAACCACAGAACCTAGGGCTTGCTGATCAGAAGGTTGGTGGTTCGAATCCCTGCGACGGGGTGAGCTCCCATTGTTGGTCCCAGCTCCTGCCCACCTAGCAGTTCAAAAGCACATCAAAGTGCAAGCAGATAAATAGGTACCGCTCCGGCGGGAAGGTAAACGGCATTTCCGTGCGCTGCTCTGGTTCGCCAGAAGCGGCTTAGTCATGCTGGCCACATGACCTGGAAGCTGTCTGCAGGCAAACGCCGGCTCCCTCGGCCAGTAAAGCGAGATGAGCACCACAACCCCAGAGTCGTCCGTGACTGGACCTAACGGTCAGGGGGTACCTTTACCTTTATATTTATACTGAAAAGGCAGGAACCAGCCAGGTTCATCCTGAAAGAGAAAGTCTGTTACCTATCTCCATGGGTGCAGTGAGACAGGGTAAGAGGTTCTTCTGGGGAACAAATAGTTTATTGCAAGCTCAGATTGCCTCCATCTGCTCATTCTCTTCTTTGTCGCCTCAGCTGTATGTGACCCTCCATGCCAGAACAAAGGATCCTGCAGCCGCCCCCAGCTTTGTATTTGCCGTTCAGGCTTCAGAGGCTCTCGATGTGAAGAGGTGGTTCCAGAACAAGAGTATCATCCTCCTGGCCCTGTGGCTGCCTTCCAGCCCCCGGGACGCTCCCCTCTCAAAAGAATAGGCAATGCAGAGAGAGAAAACCCACTAAGAGGACGACAGATACCTACCACTCAGAAGCTACCAACTGGGTAAGTTTTATGCACCAGAGCTACTGCTCCCCTTGTAAATTAAAGGTAAGAAGCGTGGAAGAGGCTAAAGATATGAGTCACTTTCAGATGACCTGTTTCTTTCACATACATCCTGATTTCGTTTGCACAAAGTTTGCAGGGAAGATGCGTCAAACCAAGCCGTAGTTATCCTATACTTTCCAGCACGTTTATGTCCCTTTCCTTACCACTAAAAGTTTGATTTGGAGGAGGGAGAAGGAGAGCGGGCCTGTTGCACAAAAACATCAAATCCACTTTAATTGTGGAACCTGACTTTGCCAGTGTGCAATTGAATCCCACAAGCATAATGGTGACAGGCCATGGTTTGTTTTCATGGCCTTGGTTTATTCTATTTGAGAGCAGATGTGGAAGGGCAGAAGAGGCAGTGAAGAAGCACATAAACTCAAAAGGGATATTGTGCTTAGAGGTTTCTCCATAGCAAATGCAGAGGCAGATGCTAGCTGTTCCGGCACCCAGAGTGGCGTGCATGCTGTGCACCCAGGGGCAGGGCAAGCATCCTACGGGGGGTGGAGCGAGCGTCTCAAGGGGGCGGGGAGGTGATGTCACCCCCCCTCAGGGATCACACCCGGGGCATAGCACCCCCTGAACCCCCCTTCCTCCGCCAGTGAGCAAATGTGCCTATATAGCCATTGGAGATCATGGAATAGCAGTTGTCCATCTTCCATTCCTGGCTTAAATAATTTATATCCTAGGGTTCTTCCTGAATTTACACAGATCTTTCCTTTCACCCCTTTGCCCAGGATCACTTGGAAGAGAAAGGCAGCCTGAGCCCAGGGTCTTTTGTGCTAGGCCCCAGATCACTGGCCCTTTCTCCTTTATTTATTTTTCTTAAAACACTGCTGTAAATGCCCATTACAGTACTGGTGAGACCACAATCACCAACCACCGTAATTTGTTCAGATAACTAAATTTGCACATGTATATATAAATTAGCATTTATGCATACAGTTTGTGGATCTGTGCCCTGAAACTTTTAAGTATCTAGGGTCATATAATCGGGCACCTTATTATATATCACTGTCATATTCATGAATGCCTTTTGCTGTACTCTGCTAGGCCATGGGCCTTGCAATCCTGCAGTTCTGCTGCATGGCCCATGATTGCACACTGCAGGGGTTAGCAAGGTTTATCTTGCCTGGGCCGGATCAGTCCCACAGAGATCCCTCCATGGGCCAGATTTTCAGCGCCGCGGAAGCGAGTCCCCGCACCATGCTGTGCCCGTTTAGCGCAGTGCGCAAGTGGGCAACTCAGTTCGGGGCCGGCTCACGGGCCGGTCAAAGCGTCCTCTGTGGGACGCTTCTGGCCCATGGGCCTTAGGTTGCTGACCCCTGGCATAGTGGAACACCTAAATCCAGCAGCTTAAGGCAGAAGCTAGTGAGAATTGCAAAAATACAACAACATGTTGATGTTGTTGGCTGTTATTCTGAAAAAAAGAAGCAGAAACAAGTTTGTGGCTCTTTGTGGAGAAAAGTGTACAAATATGTTGAGTGATTCCTCAGTGCCCAAAACCTTTGGCAGCCTCAGATGGTTTTATTTTCCCTCCACAATTAGTGGCTGCCATCCTTTCCAGTCCGATTGCTTAAATCCCATTACATAGAAGTCAGTGGCATTTAAATAGGCTATGTGCAGGATTGCATCCTGAGTCTTTAATGACTGGTGGAATCTGAGCCACTGAGTAAAACTTGTGAAACCACAGACTGTGACCTTCCTGATCTGGAACAGGAATGCTTTCAGGCTTTTCATATACATATACATATACATATACATATACGTATACGTATACGTATACGTATACGTACACACACACACACACACACACACAACCCACCCTTCAACAAATGGGATCCCATTTTCACACCAGCTCTTTCTCCGTGTGATGAATTTGCCTCACAAATCTGGGATGGCAGGGCATAAAGGCACTCAGATATCTCAGTATGACTGACATTAATTCTTAGGCAGCTAGATGGAGAGAAAGAACATGCATTCAAATATTGAATACTCTGTGCAGGCAGCCAGACACAGTGATTAGTAGTGAGCCTTGGGATTTGGGACTGCCCCAGCTGCTCTTCACTGCTTAAGACTTGCTGGCTCTGTCCCAAGGAAATACAACTCCACTAACAAGGGGATTTTTATTTTTAAATTTCAATATGAAAGGCTCAAAATATCCTATTACCCATGCACACCCTTGTCACCTTAATGTTAGCATTTGGCACTTCTCTTAATTTATTTTTTTCTCAATGCAGCTTTCATAAAAAAGTGAAATAATATTTTTGGCCAATTTATGACTTAAAGCTGCAATCAATTCCTCACAGCACTTTACTTTTCATTTTAAAATGTTTCATGGATGATTTTTTGGGGGTGGGTGGGTAGCTGATTTCATTAAAATACACATGCCCCCATATATTTAGAAAAGTTGTTTTGTTGTTGATATTGTTCGTTGTGGTTCTGCTTACAATTTGAAATACAAAGTGAAATTTGACTATTTTATCAAGTCACTGGTTTTAATTTAGGCTGGTATTCAACTATACTTCATCTTCCACCCCATTGCAAAAATTTGGCTTTCATGATGTGTTTTGCTGCTTTTATTTTTCTGCATTATCTGCTCTCTATTTATGTAGAAAATAGAAACTATGTACTGCTGCTACATTTCCTAACATTGATTATGTTATCTTTTTTGTTTTTATTTATGGTTTTATATTAGTAAAAACACCCCCCTCCCCTTTTTTAAAGATGCTATACATTTGAAGTTGCTGGTGTTTCCCCAGACTGTAGAAACCCTGAATTTATTTTAGGGACTTCAGAACGGATGTAAAAATACACTGTTTGCTGCCTATTGTAACGTAGATTATGGAGACGCAATTTTAAAAATTTCATGCCCATCCAAGAGGCTTAGGCTGGCATATGTGGTTCTCCCCTCTGCCCCATTTATTCATTACAACAGCCCTGTGAGGTAGGTTTGAAATAGTGAGTGGCCCAAAGTTGTCCAGTGAGCTTCATAGATGACTGGCGATTTGAACCTGAGTCTCCTCAGTTCTCGTTTAACACCATAACCATTACCCCAGCCAGTGTGGTGTAGTGGTTAAGAGCGGTAGTCTCGTAATCTGGGGAACCGGGTTCGCGTCTCCGCTCCTCCACATGCAGCTGCTGGGTGACCTTGGGCCAGTCACACTTCTCTGAAGTCTCTCAGCCCCACTCACCTCACAGAGTGTTTGTTGTGGGGGAGGAAGGGAAAGGAGAATGTTAGCCGCTTTGAGACTCCTTCGGGTAGTGATAAAGCGGGATATCAAATCCAAACTCTTCTCTTCTTCTTCTTCTTCTGGTTCTAACTGGAGCTACAGTGGAACCTCGGTTGTTCAATGCCCCCGTAGTTGTACGTTTCGGCTTTCGACTGTGTTTCCAAAAACCTAGTTGGCGCCACGTCCTACAGACAGACAGAGAGAGAGAGAGAGAGGACACCGTGTGTGGAGGTAACTGTATTTCAGCCTTGCTTCTCTCAGTTCTGCTTACTTGCTTGGAAAGGGCAGGTGAACAGGCAGCGAGAGCAAGAAGAATGAACTGGTCGGGAGGCTCCAAGTGTCGGCAGTGGGCCTCCTGCGAGGGTGTTGGCCTTGTCAGGTTCTGGGTGCTGCTGATCATGTTGATTGTGCCCATGCTCTCCTATACACTGAGGCTTTGTACACACCATACATTTAAAGCACCCCCCCCCAAAAAAAAAGAACCCTGGAAGCAGGAAAGTACCTTTCATGAATGTGTGGACTATTTTTAAATTGTTTTAATTGCTTACTAGTATCAGGGGACTCATTCAGGGTTTACAGCTTTATTTTGCTTAACACACACACACACACACACACACACACACACACACACACGGGTGGTCTTTACCACAGCCATCTATCCTGTTAAATAATGGTGGAAATGAATTTGGCTTCTGTGGTTTTGGAGAACATTTCAAAGAGACACAGTATAGTCTTAGGCTGCCTCTCAAGCTATCCAAACTTTGAAATACCCTCTGTTCCCAAGGGAGAGTGAAGTAAGTTTAGCCTTGCTTTCCTAACCACTTACTGCCTTAACTGGCCAGGATTGAGGTGAGACTTTAAACAAGGTGCTACATTGGTGGCCTTCACTGTAGGTCTCTGCAAAAAAAAGTACTTTTTCTTCCTTCAAATGTGATATATCAACAAATGACAAGGCTTCCCAAGTGTATCTCTCTAAGATGTTCCAGAAGCTTTTGCTTTCATCTTTATGCTGAGTTATTGGTCCTATTGTGGCCTCTGGAAAGATCTTCTCCATCTGTTCCAGAGAGGTTTTCAACAAAACATCCTGGCATCTAAGAAGCAGCGAGTGCCCATTTGCTATCTCTCTGCTTTGTTGGAAAACTTCAGCTGTTAGCTTAAGCAGCTCACATGTTTAAGAGAGAAACTTCACCCATCAGTCCATGTAATTGGTACTCCAAAAAACTTGCACTGGTGCTACCAGGTTTGTCTGTTCTGATCATTCCTTCTGATGTGATGAACCCTTAACTGTGCTTCTGTTGATAACTGGCACCAGCTGGAGAATAGAAACCCTTGCAAATGCCAAGGAGAGATGGCAGCCAACTTTCTGTTGGGCATTTTTGAGAAAGTTAGGACCCAACCATATGCTGCAGCTGATAGATTAACTTCATTTTCACACAGTGCCTTGCTTTTAAAAGCCTTTGCTAGCTAGTTTTAATAACCCAATATATACATGATTTGCTGATGCTTTGAACATTTGCATTGCCTATCTACTGTAAATGTATCCTGGTGCCCAGTAAATGGAGAGTGACAATGTTTGTAGTTGTTTATCATTATCACATTATCTTAAACTTTAGGTTTTAAACAACAACAACACTAAAACGAGCCCTTCATATGTTCATGAAGATTTCACACCAAATAACTAATACTCTTGACAATCAAAAGAGATTTCATTGGTTTTGGAGCTTACTCGGAATACCAATATGAATGGAAACCAAATTTGCATTGGCGCACACTAATGTTTTCCCCAGAAGCAACTGGTCAGTCAACATGATTATGCCCATGCATGTCTTTTTCTGATATAGAATAGTGTTCATTCTCCACTTTCTAGTCTCTTATTTCAGCAAAACACAATTTTGATACAGCAGCCAAGAAGTTCTTCGGTCCTCACAACCATCAGAGTGTGGATATCATATGATACTCTCTGTTGTTGTTTTTCCTTTTTCCTTTCCTTTTTCTAAAATAAGCAAAAAAAATCCTAATGCCAGTCAAAGTTAAATTATATAAATAGCAGTTCTACTTAGAACAATGAGAAACTCCTAACTCTCAGCCCATCTTTTGACAGAGTTTCAAATACCTTTGGCAAGCACTTCTGGAAACTTAAAATACGAGAACTCTCCAAGAAAAGTGTTAATGTCTTTTGTTCCTGCATGAAAATACTATTTCTAAATCACAGTGTGCGCAGCATCAGTACTGTATTTTGAAAGAGTTGTTCTGGATACTATTCTTAAACATAATTCTTTTTGAACAGTTTACTAACTGGGGAGAGGGATTTGTATGCGCTTCACAAATCATCTCCTGGGGGAGAAGGAACAGATTTTGTGTCAGTAAGACAAACTGATATTTTATACCTTTCCTTAAACACAAACGTTAGGAAATGTGTGCCTAGTAGGATGCAGATACAGCTTATATATGGTATGAGAGAGTGTATATCACATCCATGTTTCAGCCTTGAAAATGCTTATTTTGGAGCAGCTATATGATTTCTGGGGCAACCAAATTCAAGGTCACAGCTTTGTTTGCAGCCAAATGTTATCTTACACAATAGTGATATTTCAACGTAATATGCGACATTTGTTTCTAATAGAATGACTGCTGTCAATCATTCTGTTCAGCTTTCCCCAATGCTGATGTTTTAGGACCTCGTTCCCCAGCCAACATGGGCACTGTTCAGGGATTATGGGAAATGTAGTCCAACAACCTCTGAAGGAAAACTGTTGTGAATGGTATGATAAGAGTCTTCTTAGGTAAGAGTCGACAGCACTGGTTAGACTGGTTGTCCAGCTACTGTTCCATTGCACAATATATAAAAGGAAATGCTATCCATAATAAACCATATTCATAACATTTTAAAAGAAATGGATTTTGCTGTTGCACATGTCTACATTATCAGTCTTATTTTATTGGAAGCAAAGGGCAGGGAAAGAAGAGATGAAGAATGGAAGTAATTTCCCAAGTGAAGAAGCGATCCTGACCTTGTCCCACCCTGCTACTAAGCACTGAAGATGGAGGCTGAAGTGATGAGAGTGGAGAGAGTTCTTTTTCCATCCTTCTCCGTCTGTCACTGAGGCCACTGCCATGGGCAGAGCATGGAGTGGGACCAGGTCTGCTTTTTTCCAAATGTTCCTGACCCAGCCATGGCCTTTAAGCCCTGAGAAAGAGATCAACACTACTTCACCTCCTCCTTCAAAGTTAAAAAGGGCACCAGAGAGCCAGTGTGGTGTAGTGGTTAAGAGTGGTAGACTCGTAATCTGGTGAACCGGGTTCGCTTCCCTGCTCCTCCACATGCAGATGCTGGGTGACCTTGGGCTAGTCACACTTCTTTGAAGTCTCTCAGCCCCACTCACCTCACAGAGTGTTTGTTGTGGGGAAGGAAGGGAAAGGAGATTGTTAGCCGCTTTGAGACTCCTTCAGGTAGTGATAAAGCGGGATATCAAATCCAAACTCTTCTTCTTCAGAGGATTGCCTGCTGAATTTGGTTCCTGGTATTAAAATCTTATGCATTCTCCGGAGTGACCATGCTATGTGAATACAGCAAGGGGCTCCAAAATGCTTTTCAGGCTCCCCTGCAAAAATGGCCTATAAAGTGAACAACGACAGAGATGAGATACTGGCTCAGACATTGTCTCTAATCCCTTTGCTAATGAGCAACTGGGAGGATGTAGTTGGGCAGAAGCACCAGGAGGCTTATTCCCTGTATTCTTGCAATGCCAAAGGTTTGTGGAGAGAACACAATGTAACTTAGCAGAACAGCCCTAATGGGTTCACAAAGCAGGAAAGGGGTCAATAGCACATTAGAGGAAATAAGGGGAAACCTAATTAGAGTAGAACATATCCAAAGGCCACCCCCACTTTAAGAAATTCTCCCCTGGTGATTGTCATTTTAAATTAGCATGCTTGCAGTTGCTCTAACTCCATAGAATGTTTCAGATTCTCTGGAGAATTTCCAGTGTTCTTGTCTTTCACATGCAAAAAAGTTCCTTCCCGGTTATGCCAAGGATCAAAATCTGTTTTCTGTTTTGTTTTGTTATTTTGTTATGCAGGGAAACCTCCCTTGTGCTCTTTTTATTGTTAAAAGAGGAAAGTGTGTTACTTTTCCGACTAGGCATATACGTATGTATGAATGCATAAAAATAGTTGCGTTTCAGTTTTAGCACATTGCAGTAGGCCAAAAACCTATGTACTTACATGATCGCAACTTGCGTACTTTGTTGAAAAACAAACAAACAAACAAACAAACAAACAAACGGTAAGAGAGTGGGGAAAACAATAAGAAGGGGCCATGTGAGATTTCACAATAGTCTCCACAGCCCACAAAGCAAGGTAGAGGACTTTGTGCTGGGTTTTGTATTATTATTATTATTATTATTATTAGTAGTAGTAGTAGTAGTAGTAGTAGTAGTATTTCCCTACCATCCTTCATCTGAGGATCACAGTGTGGTTTGCAATATAAAAACATGAAAATACATAGCATAGTAACAAGCAATACCCCCACCCCCGTTTAAAAGGCCAGATATTGTTTAATTAGTCAAAAGCCTGAGAGGAATGTTTTCGCCTGGCACGTAAAGATATGTGTTTGGCGGTCACATAACTCTTTTCTGCCATGGAAATACTTTTAAAGCCTTGCTTATGGGGCTCTGGGAAGGTTGTGGGAGTGTCCCAGGGCCCTCACATGACTTTCCCAGAACATGGTAAGCAATGCAGAGGGCTTAAAATCTATTTCAGTTGCAGGTAAACCTAGCACAGAAAGAGCTTTTTAAGCCCTCCACCTTGTTTACCAGCTTGTAGGAAGGTTGACTCCCAAGGTTTTCCTTGTTTGATGTGCAGCTTTGGACAGGTAGGGATTGTCACGTGGGTGTGGGGCAGTTCTGGGGTGTGTGTGCCTTCCTGACTTTATATGATTTTACCTTTGCGCACACACCACCAGAATGTAACCCCCACATAAGCTTTGGGCCTACTGTATGAAGGTTGGACCTGAATGAAATCAAACTGTATTTTGCTGCTATGTTGAAAATGCAACTACAGGGACCTGGACTGGATCGAGACACATCCAAACAGCATTTCAGGAAAACACGCTGTAAACTTTATTATGGGAAATCACGTTGGTGAAAGGTGGGACTCCATAGCGCCATATGGTGTCACAGTGTTATAACGCATAAAAACCGGTTTTTCTTTACTAATGTAGCTGAGCCCCTGGTGTTGTGCTATTCAAAATTGCAACATCTGTAGCCTAGCTGAAAATACTTTGCCAATCTAAGCTTTTTAGGCATACAAGTAGCCAGCACTGACTTGAGATATCATTTGCCAGCCTCTTTATTGGGTGAATTCTCTGGAAAGATCAGCATGTAATCCATAGACAGTATATATGGTTTTGCACCATCTTTGGCTGCATTATGCATGCATATTAAAAACATATTTTCTGTATCCAGAGCCTACAGGCCAAAGACAAAGTAATATATTTCACTGAATATACTCCAGTTGTTCAGGTACTGGCTCAGAACACTGCTTCCATACTGCCTCATTCACACACATGTGGGGTTTGTGTGTCCAACTGACATCATCATCCATTCATGACCTTCCAATGTTTTCCCAGTATCTTGTCCATCTTTTTTTACAACTAAAGAAAATCTGAGTCTTTTAAACAGCTGGAAGAGAAGGGCAACCAAACATTGATTGGAGAACTGCATCACAAATTTCAGATATGGTTTACATATTGTTTGGGAAAGTGCAGGTTTGATAGATTTGACTTTTAGTCTGTACTGAATGGCATTTCTCTTTCATCCGCACTTACAGGTGTTCCTTACATACTTTGGCAGCTGTCTGCCTGCCATCTGAGGGGTCAACACTTTGGTCCATTAGTTCCACAGCCATCCAGTTAGCATAACAACAAAAATCATATAGGCATGGTATGATTACCATTTACTCTGGCTTCAATGTGCTCCCACTGCTGATGTTTGAAGCTGAGCCACAGTTCATATCCATCTTCTTGAGAAATACTGTTGTTTGATGGGTTTTCCCTCAAACCAGCTTCCATCCAATCTGAAAACATAAGCCACATTCACTACAGAGTTAAGCTGAGGTGTGTACATTTGAGACAGCCATTGCACATGTGCAGATGACAGCTTCGTGAAGAAGCGTTCAGGAAAGTTGCTGGTGTAGGGAAACCAAACACACAAAGCACACCAGGTGATGACATTTTTGCTCCCTTATTGTGGTGTACAGCAATGTGGAAATGGACTTGAAACACAATGGGGAAAAGCAACCTTGATTATTTTTAAACTGCTAATGTGCGCAAAGACTAAGGATCTCAGCAAAATGTAGGGCAACTGGTGGCTCTTGGGTGTGTGTGTGAGTTTTGTGTGGTGCTGTTGCTGGGGACCCAATCCTCCCTGTGGAGTACATTTGAAAGAGCTCTAGATACTGATGAAATTTGTATAGCTAGTTGCTAAACGCTAAGTTATTTGGCACCTCCCAAGTAGATAAAAACACAGGAAACCATCCCTATCTCTTATCCCTTTTTTTAAGCCTACAACAAAACCTAAATTAGTTTTATTAGACATTTCTTTGCTTAGATGTTTGTACATTAAGTGTGCTGAATGTATTAAGCACGGAGGGAATTACTGGCAGAAAGCTAAATCATGCAGATGATATCTGCTTTTAATTCTGTGCTCATTTCTATTTTTGTAGAAGCAAATTCCATGGATGAAAATCCAGCTTCCATGAAAATGCCATCATCTATATTTCACAGTGTCCACTGACATTTTGAGTCAGAGCCATTTTCTTCATTATGCAGGATGAGATGGTAGATGGAAGTGGTACGATCCAGAATGCTAGCACTGCAGATCTGTTTTTGTTTCCCTGCAAGTTGTAGATGATCTTATGAAAAGTTTAGTATAACCTTCTCCCTGGTGTGCTAGTTTACTACATCAGTGAAGACTAGAAAAAGTTAATGTGGTAATATGGTCTCCCACAGTGTTAAGTGGCGCAGCTGAGATTAGAATTCTGCTATTTTATTCTGTGTAATGTGAAGAATGGTTCTAGAATACTGCTACGATATGAGGTTGCATTTTCTCTTGTTGAATTTTCTACAAAGTGGTGGGTCCCCCCCACATTTTTCCATTCTGAGGTGGATCTAGTTGATTGTGAATGCATGGATCTTGATGTCCAAGCCTGCATGAGTTGGGGAACCTGTGGCTTCCAGATGTGGTTGGACTGCAAATCCCATCACCTGTGACCATTGGCCATGCTACCTGGAAGGGATTAGAGTCCAACAACATTCAGAGGACAACATCCCTGCCGTATGTGAATGAAGTTGGATGCTATCACATGCTCAGTCACAACAGAGTGCTGTGTGCAGAATGCTTAATTTGGGAGCTTCCAGTATTAACTACTTTCTGCTCCATATAGTCATAGCAGTAACCACAGCAAAGCCTTAGAGAAACAAATCTACAAAAAAGACAATAATCTGATGGCAGATACTTTGCGGGCAGGCAGTGGTGTTTTCTTTGAAGCACTTTCCCCTTCTATCTTCCCTTTGTTTAATTTGAGAAGGAATATAAAAACTCTGAGAGACAAACCCATCCATATGTTTAAGGTAACAAAGCTGGGAATTAGTTATGGAGTACTGCTGCTTTGAATTATGTTGCTTCATCCATTTCACCTAATAAATTCTTTTTGGAGTTAATCGCTTTAAGAGACTCGAGTAAGTAGAATGTTAGTTTTGCTCTATGGCAGGCAGAGGAGGAGGATGGGCTGGAACGCTCATGAAAGAGTGGATGGGAGGCGGAAGAGCTGTGTTTTTTCTTTTTTGCTGCTATGGAAGTTTTTAAAGGGATTTGTATGATACTCAGGCCGGCACAGTTGACAATTCTAGAGAAAAGGTCTGAATAATTTCATGACATTGCCTTGATTTCTATACTACTTTTGATGGTTGAATGGGAGTATTTATTAACTTATAGCGCTGGATATCATCGTTACAACATGAAATTGGATGCCTTTCCAAAGTCAAACAAATATTATTTATAAAAGAGGTCAGCTACCAAGGAAAGTAGGTATGTTTGGCTATCCCACTCCTGTCTGAGAGGGAGAGTGATGAGAGAAGTGTCTGGTGCACTAGAAACAGTTCCCAGCTAGTATTATTGCAAGTGAGAAGAGAAGGGGGAACACTGGGTTTGTGTAGCAGAGGAGTTGAATGTGTTAAGAGGCCTTTTCTGTTGGGAAGCCTTGTAGTCTTGTGTGTTGTGGTTACTGGCTTGCCCTCTCTGATTATAGCGAAGTCAGACAAATTCTCTTTGGTTGCCTTGTGCAATGTGGAGAGATAAGCCGTTTTCTACATTGTCCCACGTTCCAAATTAAATCTTAACAGCTACCTTGTATTTCACATTGTTTGTGAGCTGTGCGATTTGAGAAACCCCAGTGCTGCTATTGAAAGCACCTGCACTTTGACACAAAGAATGACCCATCCACATTCTGCCTAGACATTTCATGACCACTTAATAGATTGAAGAGGGAAAGCTTCTAGGTTGTGACTAGTTTGGGACTTTCCAAGCCTGGCTACTTATTTTTGTCCCTGTAGGCTTGTTTGTCTGTGTGGTGTCCATTCTTCTCTAGTGATTCAGTGGAAAATTACATAAGAGAAGGAAGTGAATCACTGACTTATGGTTTAAATGGCTTTAAACAAGGAGGGCTGCTGGCCAATAGGGAAGGTGGATGGATGGGACAAAAACTGAAAAGCGAATTTTAAGATGAAACAAAATGGGCTGGTTATCAAGAGATGACCATGATTTAGTTGTTTGTTTGGAAGCTGCTCACACACCCATTAGACCAATGATGTGTGAATGGAATTGACAGCACTTTAATTATGTACATTTGCGAAGAAGCAATTCCATGTAGCCCTTGACTTGGATGGTCAACAGTTCCTTGAAAAGCTGAGGTAATAGGTTGTGGAAGACTTTGTGGAAAGCATGAGGTGGCAACTTAATAATATTTCAGCACCCACTGGTGTACTCTCTGATGACTGATTAAACTATACTCAGAGGAGACCCATTGAAATCAATAGGATATGGTCAACTTACGGCCGTTAATTTTAGTAATTTGTTAGGGTTTTCCTGTTGCTCAGTAACGTGCTCCTTTGTTCAAGTTAAATAAGTTTATTGTGCTAGTCGAAGACCATGACAAAACCATACAAAGACAATCAATAAAAATATATAGCAAATTCTCTGCTTAAACCAACAGAACCATGCAATGAGAGAATTGGGGAGCCACCACAACCATATACAGCATATTTCAAATTATACCTCCAAACATTCCTTAAAAGTTTACTGCTTTTCCTTTTTCATACTCTTGCTGCCAGCGCAAAAAGGGTCACTTTATGAGTCACTGAGGCATTTGAGTCACTCAGCAGCCACAAAACCCTCCCAAGCAAGGAGAGACTGCTTTCTTGAAGAAACAGGATTTAGAAAGTGTCTCCTAGATTCTGAGTATAATGGGCAATGTAACAAATAATAAAAAAGTCTTCTTGCGGTTGTCCACATATGCAGATTATCTGTGTATGGAATCTTGTTATTACCCCCATCCAGCACGGCTGAGGGCATTGCCTGGAAATGCATCTCAATAAAGGCAGATCTTAATGGAACAAGCAAGAGTTTAGACAAATAACTGGCTCTAAAATGCTCCATTTTTAAGAGTGGAAACCAATAAGAAAATATGGAAGATTGTAGGTCCCTTCTGGATTCTGTCCAGTAGGGCTCTGTTTGTGAGGTGCCCAGTATATCCATGTTTCAATTTTATGTGGGACAGAGGGCACTTCAAGACTGCCACTGTTTTTGGGTCGGATCCAATTACATGCCAGCAAATTCAGGTTTTGCAGCACACCCTCTTCCCCCCCCAAAACTAGACTCTTTGAGATAAGGAAAGGGAAAGTGTGGGATAGCATTAACTTGATGTGGTATTGTCTAACATCCCTGCAACCAAATTAGAATGAATGCTCAGTACAGTAGCTGGAGGATGGTGGCCTGTTGAGTCAAGTCTCAAACCACTGGTATCTTCATGGGTATAGACATATGGGAATTAGACACTGGGAGCTCCTTTTCTTCAGTAGTTATGTTTATTGAAAAGGGAAGGAACCCTAAACAGCTGTAAGGGTATCCCAGTAATTAATAATTTTTCAGTAAAATAATAAGCTCCTGCTGTAGCCTCCTTTTGTTTTAACAGAACTAACATTCTCCATTGCAAATGTTCCCCAGGTCCCTCTACTGGGATTACTTTCAATATACCGTTGCATGCTACCCCAGTCTCCAAATCGTGCAAGATTCCACAGCAGGGGTCAGCAAACTTTTTCAGCAGGGGGCCGGTCCACTGTCCCTCAGACCTTGTGAGGGGCCAGAATATATTTTGGGGGGGAAATATGAGCGAATTCCTATGCCCCACAAATAACCCAGAGATGCATTTTAAATAAAAGCACACATTCTACTCATGTAAAAACACGCTGATTCCCGGACCATCTGTGGGCCAGACTGAGAAGGCGATTGGGCCGCATCTGGCCCCCAGGACTTAGGTTGCCTACCGCTGTTCCAGAGGTTTCAAGCACTTATGGAAGGTTTGTTCTTCCTTTGGAATGATATATGGTTAATTCACACATATCTACAACCTGAGCCTAGAGTGGAGGAGTTCCCAGCATTACACGTGAACAGGGCCTTGCTTCCTCCATAGCCGCAGCCTTGGATTCAAACAGAAATCAAACATTACCCAGACTCTCTGGCTTCTTAGCTTCTCACTTTTCTTTTTGCTTCTAGCTCACATCACGCAACTCTACCTTTGTTTTTCTAACTGCCTACAAATTGAGGAAGAGGCCCCTGCCCATTTACCATCTCACACAGAGCCCCTTCCTTTGTTCTCTTTAATGGCCCATCACCTAGGCTATCACCTCACCAGAAAGCTAGCGTGGCTATTCCAAGAATTAGAAAGAAGCCCAGGCATTTAATCTACCTCCCCCCTAAAACTCACAACAATACTCTCAGGAGCTAGCTAGGGGGAGGCAATGAAAAACGGCTGGGGGGGAGCATTTCTGGGGGAGCTCCTCTCGCTTCCACCTGCCAATCCATCGTTGCAAGTACACCCCTGCCCCCAGGACAGAAACATGAGAAACCAAGTTTTCCTTGCAGCATCTAGGTCTAGTCTGGATGGATGGTTGTGCAGAAATGTTTGTCAACACAGGTCATCTATTGCTTTCAGACTTTGCATGTTTCAGCCTTCTTTTAAACACAATCCTGAATTTTTTAAAAATTCTTTTTTAAGTGTGCTAAAATTGTTCCCCCCCCCCCCCAGTATTTAATGGCCTCTAAGAATGGAAGGGGCTGAAATGTGCATGCATGAGCAGCAGCTCAGCAGTAACCTCAAGAAATAAGAATGTATTGACTGCCAAAATATGTCCCATGGTTATCATAAGAACCAATTAAAACCATGCAAGTAAAAAGTACCAGATTGTTCAGCCATATAACCCAACACTGTTCACTTATGAGTGGTTCTCCAGGGTCTCAAGCAAATTTCTCCTTAGTCCTGTTCCATGATATCCTTTTAGTTGAAGATGCCAAAGATTAGATCTGGAACCTTTTGCAGATAGAGCATGCTCTTTAGTGTTAAATTATGGCCCCTTGATTCTCAAAACCTGGCAGGTGAATTCAGGTATTCATTGCATCCCCCCCCATGACCTCTCATAAATCTACCTAAAAACTCTATTCAGACCTGTTACCAAAGCATACTATTTTACTTGTAAGGATTTTTGCAGGACTGTATGAAATTCATCACATTTTGTATTATTTCCTGTGCACGGTGGACAGCACACAGCAGCACTTTCAGGGGCTAATGATAGGGAGCAGATGTAACAAGACCTCCAGTCACTTGTTGTAAGTGAGGTTTCCAAAGAGTCTTACTCACAGTTCTGTGGCCTCCACCTTTGACATCAGCTTGTTTTATTAGAAACATATGAACTAGTTTCAAGGCACTGGTGGAGTAATGGGGAAGTAGAATGGAGGGCGTGGCAGAGATACTATGATGATGAGGTGTTGGGTGACCTTGGAAAGGATGAGTTCACTAGATGGGATGCCATCATTTTGTTGCTGCCTACACAATGTCTGAGTCTTTCAGACAAGTTCATCCTGATTCCTTTCGGAGGGCAGTGTTGGGTGGTACAATGAACTCTAGGAAAGAATGAAAGGGTTTGAAGAATAAGGAAAATGGATATTTGTGTTCAGTGTGTAAAGTAAAAACAAACAGCTGGAGGAGATATTCCAAGAACAGTTTGTGCTTTGTAGGCCAGGACAGTCGTTTCTCAATATAACTTTGGCCTGTGTGTGAGCTTCTGGATAATGTTAACCACTGGAAAGTTACTTTGGCTAGGAAGCTTTTGAGATCCTGATAAAGTTAATGAAAATATTTCCTTTCTTCGGCTGTGCTGATCTTGCTTTGATTCTAGGAGAGGTTCTGGATGTAATTCTCATTATCCCTATGATGTTTTATGCTTCGTAAAATGACCATTGACCTTATCAAAAGTGCAGGGTAGTAAAAGTACCCCAGTGTATCTCATGTATGGTCTGCATTGCAGCACCAGCCATTGCCTAAGCATTATGGGGTGGGGAAAGACCTTACCTGGATCCAGGGGGCCTCATTCTGAGCTGCGAGTCAGTTATCATGGGGCGGGGGGAATTGAGCCTCATCCTGGAGGATATTTGTGAAAGGTTGGAGGGAGAAAGGTTGTTTTCTGCTGCTCCAGAGAAGCGGACACGGAGCAATGGATCCAAACTACAAGGAAGAAGATTCCACCTAAACATTAGGAAGAACTTCCTGACAGTAAGAGCTGTTCGACAGTGGAATTTGCTGCCAAGGAGTGTGGTGGAGTCTCCTACTTTGGAGGTCTTTAAGCAGAGGCTTGACAACCATATGTCAGGAGTGCTCTGATGGCGTTTCCTGCTTGGCAGGGGGTTGGACTCGATGGCCCTTGTGGTCTCTTCCAACTCTAGGATTCTATGATTCTATGATTCTATGATTCTATGATTCTATGATTTGTGCAAAGTTAATCCTTTATATCTGTGCCTGTATGGAATGTCCAGGTCTTGTGAGATTTGCTGAAGCCGCTCAGGAGCAGCATTAGAGAACAGAACAATCAACATTCTAAACAGTGAGCTGCTGGTCAAGGACTTCTTCTGGAAAAAGACAGAGCAAGCAAGTGAGCAGTTGGATACAACTCCAGGTCCAGGGCCTGTGCATTTGAAATCCCTTGTGGGAATGCTGTCCCAAGAACTATGTCCAAGACTTCTCGCTGGCATTTTCTAAACTCAGGAGAAGCCATGGGGTGTGGCATCTGAAAGGAGAGATAAACGCCATCAGGGCTATTGAGATCCCAGGAAAAGCAAGATCCAGTACAGCTGATAGGATTTACTGACTCTGGGTAAATAAGCTTAGCCCCTGGTCTATAGAATGCATAGGAAGAACTGTCACAAAAGCTTTCAGCAATTTCTCATAGGAAAGGTGCTGTAATCCTCTGACTACTTTGTTTCTTGTTTCTTTTTGCACCTTTTCCTATTGTATAATATCTTTGTGAGGATGGAGCAACAAGAACTGCAAAGGGTTTTCCAAAAGGGATTCCAGTATAGATTTGTATAGTGATGTTAAAATAACAGCTGTTTCATTTTCAGTCCCTTTCCAAATAGTACCTAGCATAGAATTGCCATTGCACAATAAGTTTACATACCACCCCAAGATCTTTCCCCTGATTTATCACTTCTTCAGTCTCATTGGTGTGTAGGTGGAGCTAGGATTTTTCCTCCAGAATTTGCAGCGCTTTACACTTATTTACACTGAGCCTCATTTGCTGCTGTTTATCCAGTTTAGAATGTGCTTTTTAAAAGGAGCTTTTATTTACTAGGTTATTCACCTTGCTCAGTGGTAAGGCCTAGGCCAGCCTTATGCCCTCCAGATGTTTTGTACTTCAGGTCTCACCATCGATGATCATTGGTTGTGCTGCGTGTGGCTGATGGGAGTTGTCTGAAAATCATGATGGCACAGGGTGTTGCCAAAACTATGATTTCTTATAATACCCAAATAGAGAGAGAGAGAGAGAGAGAGAGTGTGTGTGTGTGTGTGTGTGTGTGTGTGCAACTTCTTCCACTAAATGTGCTGCCAGTGAGAAAATTCATGTTTAGTAGCTCAGCCATTCCATTCTTACATGCCTCTAGAGCTCTAGGATGAACTCCATGAAATCTTAGAACATGTTTCTCTACTATAACAACTCACTCATTTTGTTCTGGACAGCTTAGTTCCTGGTGATGCATCCCTTTTATTGCCTTTTTACTAGTGTAATTTTTTGTTTTTCAAAAAAGTGATTCCTGTGGTTACCACAGGAATGTTAAACAACCATCAATGAGGGATGAAGGAAGGCTGCGTGCAGCTGAATGGGAAAGTGTGTGGATGAAACAGAAGCTGAAAAATTCTGAATGAAATGCTAATAGAACAGCCACTAGAATGTTCCCGCCTGGTGCTCAGAGATGGAGATACTTTTTGTACTCATAATAGTTTTATTAGAACTCCCATTTGTACCTGGGTATCAGAATGTTCATCCTAGTAACCTTATCAGACTTATCTTCATGATGATCAGATATGTGATGATGAAGCTGATATGCTCAAAGCATCTTGGGCTTCATCAGCATTCCCATGAAACAAAGGCAGCTGAGAAATGCTGGAGAACGCATAGTGCCATGGCTCATTTGGAAAGTGGAAAAGATTGTCCCTTGTTGGGCTCAGAGCTGTGGCTGAGCAGTCTAGACCATTAACTTCCTTTCAACAATGCACACTCCCTGAACAATACGCAAACTGAAACATGGCTTTCCTTCAAAATTTGTATTTCTCCATACATGCAGTTCTTCAGCTGCATGTACACACCCATGTATCAGGAGACACTATGCATAAATTAGTGAAAATAACTTACATAAATATGTGATGTTAAGGGAATTGCTTGTAAAGTGTGTGTATCAGGAAGAATGCTCACTAAAATGCTAGTGAATTTTCATGACGATGTTTAATTTTTTAAAAATTGCAGGCTGATGTGGAAATTTGGCAAACTGAACTTAAGATTGGAAAAATGAGAAAAATAAGAGAAACTGAGAATTGTAGCTTTGTCTCCCTAGTGGAGGCTCAAAAACCCTCCTGAACAGTGAAGGCTGTAGTAAAGAGGGCTGAAGTGGGAAGAGAGAATCACCCCGAATCAGAAGCACCTTGTGTGAATGGAGCTCCGTTTTGCACCAGGTGCCTGTATCTGATTTAGGGCAATTCTCTCGCTTCTCCAAGAACTCCCTGTCCACTACCCACACTGTTCAAGAGGACCTCAACCCTCCAGAGAGTCTTTCTTGGGTGGGGGAATATGAGGATGAGATAGTTCCCCTCGGTGAACCTTCTTCAATTAGCAACTCTCAGGATCGAATCCATTGTCCTTTGTTTCAGTATGAACACAAGATTCATGTTGCAAGATAAAGCAGGCTGAGGACCAGATTTCAAATAATAGTTAATGACTGAGCCACCAAAGTTAACATAGTGAGAATTCTTTTAGAATGAGCTCTCTCTCTCCAAACCCACCCCCAAGTATAAGAAAGAGCTGGCTCATGCTGCTCAAACCAATAGTTTAATATACCGTATTTTTTGCACCATAACACTCACTTTTTTCCTCCTAGAAAGTAAGGGGAAATGTCTGTGCGTGTTATGAAGGGAATGCCTACGGGTGGCATGCCTATGGATTTTCCTCCTCTAAAAACTACGTGCGTGCTATGGTCAGGTGCGTGTTATAGAGCGAAAAATACGGTAGTTAACCCCTAAATTTAGCAGCAAACCTTGAATCCAAATCTTCAGGGTTTCAGGTAGGACTCCCCCCCCCCCCCAGCCCTGCTTCTTGGAGCTTCTTTAAGCGCTGCATCGAAACTGGGATCTCATGCTTACGAGTCTGTATTGTGCAAATGCACACTGTATATAGATGCTGTGGAAGTAGGAACGTGCAGGGAATCTGATACAACTTGTGGGGCTTAAGTGTCTCGCATAAGACCTATTTAATCTCACTGACTCACTTTAGGCTTCTTTGGAGATCTCAGTACTGACTCTGCCCTGGCTCATTTAGGATGCTGAAAAATACAGGGTGGGTCAGGGTACTTACAAACAAAGCTGTCTGGAAAGCTTGGCACTGATCCCCTGAAAGGAAAATGGGAGCCAACAGGGTGGAATGGGTTGAAAAGCCTAGGAAAGAAAGAGGTTTAGAATCCGCTGAGTTAAAACAAGCTTTGCTCTGTTGGGGTGACATACAGCATGTGTTAAGTGGGCACTGAAGAGTGGCCTTGGGAACTGGGAGTGTATGCGTATTGTTTGCTTGACTGCTGCAAAATGCCAGGCCCCATAAATAAAATTACCCAGGGGTGGGGGTGGGGAATGCAAATTCACTCATGGGTGTTCATTCCCTGTAAAAGTTTCTTTCATGACTTTTATGAGTTGCGTGTTCTGTTTATTTTCTTGGCCAGGCTTCTTTTCTGGCTACATCTCTTTCCTTGTCAATGCCAGAGGCAGGAATGGGAATGCGCTTCAGCCCTTTGCAGAAGATGAGTAGGCTTTTGTGGGATCACTCACGGCTGGAGGAAGATGAGAGGCTTAGGACAACAACAGCACTTTCATCATAAATACATTACCATCTTGCCCAGTCACAGCAGTGATGGCCCTTTGCTCAGGGCCAATTCATTTAACACACTGCATGCATGACTTCTGGGTTGTTGTTGTTTTCTGAGCCCAGATAAATTTGAGCTATGGGAAAACTTCTTGAAGTGGTTTTGAACTGGGGATGTGCCAAAATGGTTATGCACAGCTCAAGAGGACCCAACAGATATATATTATTGGCACCCCACAAGTTTTTTGTATTCTTGTGAATGGTGGCTAGATTCAGGGCTGTTTTTCACCTGGAACTTGCCGGAACTTAGTTCTAGCTCCTCTCAGATGGGCGCCATTGTCATTCTAAGAGAACGAGGGATGTGTTCATGGTGAGTTCCAGCATCTCTGTTTCTAGAGAAATAGCACTGGCTAAATTCATTCACAAGGGGCTGAATTCCCTGGAGGCAGCTGTAAAAAAGTAGTCTGGAATGATCCTGGAAGCCATTTAAGCTGGTTGCTTCCACGTGTCTCAGCAATGGTGAGAGGTTAGGCAGCTTACAATTTTGAATGATGGCTTAAAACCAAAAGATACAAGTCAAAAGAATGGTGGGGGTGGATATGAAGAAAAGAGGGAAATATGCATGTCCAGATCCTAGGTCTTTCATAATTTTACATAATAAAGTTGCTTAATGGCAGTGGAGGAGATGGTTCTGAGAGAATCAAATAGCAGATGGTCCAAATGGAGCTGATGAAGAGGAGCCTCCAGGTTCATCTCTCCCTCTGATGCAGCCAGAAAGAATGCCTGGCCATGTCGAACACAGATAGAAGCTGGAGGTGTATTGCCGGAAATGCTGTGACATATGATGCGGGCATGGCCAATGATACTTCCTTTTTTGGACTGAAGTTGTTGTCCATATCAGTTTTGTATTGGTGAAAAACTTGATCTTTGCAAGTGTCCATTTACTTTTAAATTATATTCCTGTAATTTGGGGATTAATGAAAGGACAACAGAGGGGATTTCGTGAACCTTTGTGGTTGCCAAGAGACTTCGACTGTGTATACACTCCTGTTAACTCTACATCCAGTGTATTCCCATGGCTGGTTTGGGAAGTGGCATGCACACAATGTTAGCCCAAATCCATATCTATCCTGTCATTTCCTAGTGATACATTTCCCCCAAAACCAGCTTCAATTCCAATTGAGAATAAGAACAATTTAGCTCAGGCATAGGCAAACTCGGCCCTCCAGATGTTTTGAGACTACAGTTCCCATCATCCCTGACCACTGGTCCTGTTAGCTAGTGATGATAGGAGTTGTAGTCCCAAAACATCTGGAGGGCCGAGTTTGCCTATGCCTGATTTAGCTGCATTTTAAGATGGTAATGTGTACACCGCCTTATATTACAAGCCTGGAAGGATAAACACCCACCGTCTATTATGCAGTGGTGTGAGGACTGTACCACCCTAGCTACATTCTATTGTGTTTCTTATCAACTACATGTGGATAGCTGTTTCAACATTTGGACATCAATTTATATGTTTAACCTAAGATGGATGTATCAGGGATATTGTATTTTTAATGGGAACTGATTGGGGCTTCTTCCTCCTTTTTTCTTTGTTTTTCTTCCTTCCTTTTCTTTGTTTTTGTATATCTTTCTTCTTTCGAATTTGGTATGCAAATCAATAAAAGGGAAAGAAAGATTTGTATCATTTTATCCAGCACAGATGTTAGCTCTGTTTTCTTTTCAACAGGTCTCAGAGCCAAAGTCGTTCTGTTGCTACCCCTCAGCTGCACACGGGGCCCTCTCGTACAGTTCGACGCTATCCAGCCACCAATAATGATCAGCTCACATCCAATGCCTTGCCGAATGGGAATGGATTTGAACAGAGCAGTTCTGGGCCACGTATGGCATTTCAAGAACCATCTTCACCTCACGGGGGTAAGGTCTAAAGAATGAGCCAGGTTTCTTTGACAAATGTTTCTAAGCACAGGCTTCATGCAGTGTTGGTGGTGGTGGGGAGTCCATCAAGGTAGTGGGATGAGGGTGGTGCTGTGGTCTAAACCACAGAGCCTAGGGCTTGCCAATCAGAAGGTCAGCAGTTCAAATCCCTGCGACGGGGTGAGCTCCCATTGCTCTGTCCCAGCTCCTACCAAACTAGCAGTTCGAAAGCATGCCAGTGCAAGTAGATAAATAGGTACTGCTGCAGCAGGATGGTAAACAGCCTTTCTGTGCACTCTGGTTTCTGTTGTGCCAGAAGTGGTTTAGTCATGCTGGTCACACGATTCGGAAAGCTGTCTGTGGACAAACGCCAGCTCCCTCGGCCTGAAAGTGAGATGAGCGCTGCTCCCCATAGTTGCCTTTGACTGGACTTAACTTTCCAGGGGTCCTTTACCTTTACCATTAAGGTAAGGTAAAGGTACCCCTGACCATTAGGTCCAGTAGCGGATGACTCTGGGGTTGCGGCGCTCATCTCACTCTATAGGCTGAGGGAGCTGGCGTTTGTCCAGAGACAGCTTCCGGGTCATGTGGCCAGCATGACTAAGCTACTTCTGGTGAACCAGAGCAGCACATGGAAACACCGTTTACCTTCCCTCCGGAGCGGTACCTATTTATTTACTTGCACTTTGATGTGCTTTCGAACTGCTAGGTGGGCAGGAGCTGGGACCAAGCAACGGGAGCTCACCCCGTTGCAGGGATTCGAACCACCGACCTTCTGATTGGCAAGCCCTAGGCTCTGTGGTTTAGACCACAGCGCCACCCATGTCCCTGTCACCATTAAGGTAGGGTATAGTTGAGAATGCCATAGCCATGTACATGTGCCAGCAATCCGTAGCAATACAGTGAGTAAGGTTTACATAAACACTCATTTCCATGGGCCTGATTAGGTGTATAATCCAAAGTACCAGCACAGAATTTAGCTAGCTACAGGCGGGAGTGAGAATGATGGTGATGGTGATGATGATTTAATTTGCATTTTCATAAGAAACTACCTAATTTACACTTTTCAAACTAATATGCAAGCTGAAACACTGTTATTCTTCAAAATTCACACAAAATTTTGCAGTTCTGTTCTACACCCAATCAAACAAAATGTACAAAAATGAATATATAAAGGGAGTATGTAATTTAAAAATCATTGGTGAAAATAACATACAAAAATACATTATATTAGGAAAATGACTTGCAAAAATATGTATATGTCAGAACAAAGAACAAAGATGTGTATTCATAAAATTCTGAGGGGTTTTCATGAACGTCACATCTGACATCAAGGCGTCATGCACAATGTTATGACATCATGCATGATGCCTGGACGCAACATCACTATGTCATGTACCTCGTCACCCCCCCATTTCCTACCTGAACTGGTCTCCTGGTGGAGATGAAACCTATCATGCGTACTAGCCATTGATAGCATTGTCGTTCATGAATTTGTCTCATTGTCTTTTAAATCCATCCAAGTTTGGGGCCATCACTGCTTCTTGTGGGGGAAAGCCACTACCGAGATAAGGAGGAGGTGGGGTTGCGAGCTTCACGCCCCTTCCCCACACTCGCGGGGGCTGGCTCCAGCCCATGCGATAGCAGAGGGAATCCTCGGCTGCGTCATACCCCGGGCCAGCCAATCGGCTGGCTCCGGGGGCGTGGCCTCGGCTACTTAGGTCTGCCGCAGCCGAGGCTCCCCCTCTTTCCCTGGCTGCAGCTGACCGGTTTTCCCTCCCTTCCCACCCTCTAGGCTAGGTGCTTTGACGTTGCTATGAACTTCGGTTGGTTGCCATCAAGGGGCCTGGTAGGAATTTTCCCAACTGGCAGATTGGTACCAGCCATTTGGTTTTCGCCTACCTCATAGCAAACCGTCACAACTCCTTGGTATTGGCGGTTAGGCATTGGTGGGGGTACTGTTTTATTGTTATGCAGATGAAGGGGGGAAGGAGTGCCATCACCTTCCCCCAAACAAAGGGTAGTCCGGTAAAGGATTCCGGGGGGCGTGGCCTTGTCCTAAGCCTAAGGAGGTGTGGGCCCACAGTACGCCCCCACACGGTGACGCCGGGGGGAGGTCCTAGTTGACGTGCCTCAGCAGGACTCCTCCCACTGGTGGTTAACCCTAACCTTCAAGCCGGTTAGTTGTTAGGACCAATGCCTAAGCCAATACCGCTCAATTCCTGTAATCAATAAAGTTGTGGCCTAATTTGACCCATTAACCTGAATTCTGTTGTCCTGTGTCTTTATTTCATTGGGGGGAGGTGGGAACTCGCCACGCAACTATGTGCTGAGTGAAGAAGTACCGTCTTTTGTCTGCCCTGAGTCTTTCAACATTCAGCTTTGTTGGATGTTCCCCTCATGTTATAAGAGAGGGAGAAAAACTTTTCTCTCACCACTTCCTTCCCGCCATGCCTAATTTTTTACACATCTATCATTGTTTCCTCTTACTTGCCTTTTCTCCAAACTAAAAAGCCCCAAATGTTGTTGTTTATTAAGTTATATACTGCTTATATGCCAGAATGGCTTCTAAGTGGCGTACAACTATAAAACCAATGCATAATAAAAATACATAGCAACAAATCCACTGGGGCATTAAAACATCCTTAATTTAAAAAATACAATAAAACAAATCTTGTAGTCATTCTTCATAGTTGCTCCATTGCCTCCATCCTTTTGTTTGCCCTTATCTGAACCCTTTCCAGCTCCCCAATATCCTGTTTGAGGTGAGGCATCAAGCTTTCCCCCCTCAGCTTTGACATCTCTACCCTAACTGATCTATGCAACATTCCTCTACCTTCACTTCAACTAATTGGCCTGGCTGTCTCTCCCCCCCTCCCCCCCGTCTTAGCTGGAGTAGGACCGGAGTAGACTGGAACGCAGCCATGTGCTCTGTTCTGGTGGGAGGCATTAATATTGTAGATTATTATTATTATTACATCCAAGCATTTCCCTTCAGGGTAGCTTTCCCAGTCTCCTTTCCTTCCTTAAAACAGGGCCGAGAAATAAAGGCGGAAAGAATTTATTGTCATTCTGATACAGAAATGCCTCGTGCTTCTTTCAGTTAATGCATTTTATCCCTTTCCCCTAGTTTTATTTAAGTAAATCCTTGAAATGTATTCTGTGGGTTCGCTGCGTAATCTACTAAATCCTCCTGTTCACCCTTTAGTAGTCTGTACTTATTGCTTTTATAGAGTTTGTAATATCAGGGCTTGTAATATAGGCCTTATTGTTGCCCACTGTGACATTATATGGGCCAGTGGCCTGGTACAGCAGACTCTTCTTATGTTCTTTCGTCCATGGCCCTAAGCCACTACAAGTCCCATTGTCCCTGGAACCATTGGCCATGCTGGCTGCGCTGATGGCAGTCAGAATCCAGCATCTGGAGGACACAAGTCCCTCACTCCTGTGCTAAACTAAGGTGCTCAGAGACATCTTTCTGCTCTGTGATGGTCATTTTTCTTTTCCTTGCAGGTGTCAACCTGACAGAAAAAATCAGGAAGATAAAGATTATCTTCACCCCCACAATCTGTAAACAGACTTGTCGACATGGCCGCTGCTACAACAGCTGTGAGAAAGGAGACACCACCACCCTGTACAGCCAGGGCGGGCATGACCATGACCCTAAATCGGGCTTCCGTATCTGTGAGTCTTCCCATATGCCTAACCCCTTTCACAAGGTTTATCTATCTTCCTCTGTTGCTTTCATCCACGAGACTAGCAATTCACTGCAGGAGCAGAGTTCAGAGTAGGAGGAGGATGGCAGCTCAATTGGCCTGAAAATGAGTCTTCCCCGAGACTGGTTCTGCCCTCTTTGAGACAAGAGGTCGAATACAGTTACCTTTTGTCCTCCTCTCAATACAGCAGTTCAGTCAGAGTCTCAGACAGGCATTGCTGCAATTCTTCTTGTCAGGGCCAATTTTCTGCTTTCATTGGCATTACCTTTTGGGTCTGACTCCCAACACCTAATTTCTTCCTGTTCTCTCCTTTCGCTTGTGTGGAAACCAGGAGAGTTGGCTGAAACTTTTATGCCGTTCCTAATTATTATGGCAGCTGAAGCCTTTCTTCTGATCTTGCTGAAACTGTAATTGCACAGGAAATTTCAGTGAGCTGGACAGGTCAGCCCTCTAACCATTGCTCTGGAGCAACTTTCCCCAGCTGGTGCCCTCCAGATGTTTTGGGAGTGCAACTCCTACCAGCTCCAGATGACTAGCGCTACAAAACATCTAGAGGGCTCCAGGTTGGGGAAGGGCTGCTCTAGAGTTTGACCCTATCTAGTAGTTTGACCCTATCTTGTAGTTTGACCCTATCTAGTAGTACTGGGATGCGGGTGGCGCTGTTGGTTAAACCACAGAGCCTAGGACTTGCCGATCAGAAGGTCAGCGGTTCGAATCCCCGCGATGGGGTGAGCTCCTGTTGCTCGGTCCCTGCTCCTGCCAACCTAGCAGTTTGAAAGCACGTCAAAGTGCAAGTAGATAAATAGGTACCGCTCCGGTGGGAAGGTAAACGGCATTTCCGTGCACTGCTCTGGTTCGCCAGAAGCGGCTTAGTCATGCTGGCCACATGACCCGGAAGCTGTCTGCGGACAAACGCCGGCTCCCTCGGCCTATAGAGTGAGATGAGCGCGCAACCCCAGAGTCGGTCATGACTGGACCTAAAGGTCAGGGGTCCTTTTACCTTTATCTTTAGTAGTTCTGTGGAATGGCCCTGCACAGCTCTCACAGAAGAACCCAAATGCTTCCTCCCTGTGGTTGAATTTTAGGGTGTCTTCCCATTCAAGGTTTCAGTCCATTTTGGCTTAACATGTTGAATTGGAAAATGAAACCTACCTTGGCCATATTGCACATTTATCCGGCCCATGTTAGTAACATTCTTCCATGGCACAAATAGTAGGGCTGAGGATAGAAGTGCCTTCAAGCACCACAGGCAGAAAGTTTCTTAGTCATCTTTGGAAGTAGAGTTAGCTCACATGCTTGGTGTCCTTCATAACTGGGACAGCTTGACATCTTTTGTTTTTAAGTTGTATTCATTCAACTTGTTTTTATTATTGCTTGTTAGCCTCCCTGAGCCCGGCCTTGGCTGGGGAGGGTGGGGTATAAATAAAAATTATTATTATTATTATTATTATTATTATTATTATTATTATTATTATTATTTATTTTTCTGTGACTGAGACTTCTTGATAGGACAGGTATTTGCCTATTTGCTGGCTAGGGTGAGCTTCTGGACATTCATCTGCATTCCATCTCTGGCTTTCACTTACAGATTTCCTTTCTTTGCAGATTTCTGCCAGATTCCCTGTCTAAATGGGGGACGCTGTGTGGGCAGGGACGAATGCTGGTGCCCATCTAACTCTACAGGGAAGTTCTGCCACCTACCAGCTTTGAAAGTGGAAAGGAAAAAAGATGTGCCAAACAGCCTGGCAAGCAACTCCATGAAACATTCCATGTACACACTTCCTTTATCCAACCAACTTGGTAAGCAGCACTGGTCTCGTTGCTTCTTATAGGCTGCTGGTGTGTGGAGCTTATATCGGGCATGCCTTTGCCTCCTCCCCACCTTCCTCTTGCCATGAAGTGGGAAAATAATTATCAGATGATAAGTGCCTTATAGAAGAAGGGATGGTTCTCTACAAAAACATCCCTAACTCTGCTTAACTATTCACAATCTTAGTACTGCTCAATTGTGTGTGCTTCAAGATAAATACATATGCAGGATGTTGGCTCAGGTATGCACCTGTGCTTAGGACTCCTTTTGTGAGAGCACTACCTTTTACTGCCATGCAGGTATCTGCCTTGTATTCTAATTAATTATTAGATATGATTTAGATATATAGATGCACACACACACACACACACACACACACACAAATTGAGGACCTAAGTAGAGGTTTCTGAATTTCTTAATTGAAATCCCCATAAAGAAATAGCCACACTCCCTTCACATAGGTAAAACCCCTGGTCTAGAATTCATAATAAGTCACTCATGTAGGCTATAATCTACACATAGCCTGGAAAGAAGCTAATGGATGATGCTAATATTCTTGTCCATACAGTGGTACCTTGAGTTACAAATGCCTCAGGTTACAAACACTTCAGGTTACAAACTCCGCTAACCTGGAAGAGTTACTTTGAGCTGAGAACTTTGCCCTAGGATGAGAAAGGAAATTATGTACTGGCGGCGCAGTGGCAGCAAGGGGCCCCATTAGCGAAAACATGCCTATAGTTAAGAACAGTTTCAGGTTAAGAACAGACCTCCGGAATGAATTAAGTTTGTAACTAGAGGTACCACTGTATTCTGATACTCACAGGTTTCATTGTTTTCTCTGGGCTTCGTGGCAATTCAAAAGTTATTTCCCTTGTTTGTACATCTTGGGCCATAAATGAACAGTGATGGCTGCTTTTCAGTCTAATGTTTGTACTGAGAACCAGTGTGGTCCTGCAGATGGAGCAAATGTCAGAGTATCTCCACTAACCCCTCTAGAAATTTGTAGGTTGCCTCAGAGCAAGAAGCAAAGTCATGTTTCCATTGACAAACTTTCCTTCCAGCTTCCAGAAATCCATCCCTTGTGAACGTACATATCGACCACCCTCCGGAAGCTGCTGTGCAGATCCATCAGGTAGCTCGAGTGAAAAGTGACGCAGATCAGTCAGAAGAGAACAGTGTTGAAGCTGTGTTGATATCTCAGTTTCCATTGGCTTCCCACCAGTACAGTGATAACGCCACCACCACCACCATCAACAACAACAACATTGTCACAGAGAGACATCAGCAGCCGAGGCCTCAAGACCTAGTGGGAAAGTGTTACATGGAGTCAATGCATGGAAAGGTCAGAGCTATTCTGTCTTAGCTCAATTTTGTTCGCACACTTGGGGTGTAGGTTATGGAATGTGAGATTAATGGATGCAGTGTGTGTGAACCCTAAGCATGCACATGAAATGTCATTTTTTATTATTTGATTTTATTTATTGAAAACATTCGTATCCCACCTTCTCTTGAAAAATCCAAGGTAACGTCATAAGGTGATGTTGAATGCAATAAAAAATAATAAAATGCAAAAATCATCATCAAGCAAAAGAGGCAGCGGCGGAAAACTAATGGGTAAAAGCAGGTAAAAGCAATGAAACAGAGGCAGCTACAAACATTTAAAAGATCAGGGACAATGATTCAGGCATTTTGGTCCACCAGGGAGAATGTACAATTATTTTTAAAATTACCTCAGCCTACAAATGCTCTAGAAAGTCAAACAAAAAATGCCAGGCAGGGTTCATTCAATTCTGTAGGTAGCGCTTTTTCCTTCCCCCAGAAACTCTTCCTCACAAAGGAGGCAGCTGAGCCTGTGGTCTGAAGTACTTTGCACATCCTCAAAGAGCACATCTAGTCCTGTGAGTCAATAGAAGTGCTGATCAACTGATGCTACCTTGACCATACGTTGTTCTGAGACTTTTTGTTCCAGCCTTTTTACTGTCTGTTTTTCCTCACACACATACACTCAAACAATCTGGGTCCAAAGGACACTCTTTTTATAGCTAGTTAAGATTTTATTAGGAAATGAATATATATGGAAACTCTTCTCACAATAAACAAATGCTTGGTATTGATTAAAATTCATTTCCCTTGAAGCTTCTAGGGAAAGAAAATTCACATAAGTGGTGCAATCTAGTCCTACTCTTTTCTTCCCTCCCTCCCTCCCTCCCTCCCTCCCTCCCTCCCTCCCTCCCTTGCCTTCCCTTGCCTTCCCTTCCTTCTTTCTTGTTTCATAGGTTCTGTGGAATTACAGTGGTACCTCGGGTTACATACGCTTCAGGTTACATACGCTTCAGGTTACATACGCTTCAGGTTACAGACTCTGCTAACCCAGAAATAGTATCTCGGGTTAAGAACTTTGCTTCAGGATGAGAACAGAAATCGTGTTCCGGCGGCGCGGCAGCAGTGGGACACCCCATTAGCTAAAGTGGTGCTTCAGGTTAAGAACAGTTTCAGGTTAAGAATGGACCTGCGGAATGAATTAAGTTCTTAACCCGAGGTACCACTGTATACAGGAGTTCAGAATAATGCTTGTGTGTATTTTTTAGATTGCTACATTGCATTTATAACCCAGATTTTCAGGGGACAGTCTGTGTCATTTGGGATCCATGCCCAAGGCAATCAATTTTGACATTAGTCAGACTCGGCTCCATCCTGATTCCTAGTACTAGGTCTTCTCAGCCAAGCAATTCTACATGGATTCATTCTGAAAATTTGGTATGAAACATTTTGCCTATAATAATAGGGTTGGAAAATCCCAATTCCACTTTATGAGAGTAAATGATCCATGCAGTCGCTGTTTTTCTTAAGTACTTGTTTTTCCCCCAAGTGCTGACTGGTGGATTTAGTGAAAGGAGGAGACACATTTAGGCCTTACTTCATCTCAGGTAGGGTTCTATAGGTAACTTCAGGGGGTGGGAGTGGGGAAAGCAGCTACCTTGTTCTTCTCTTGCTTCGTTCCACTGGAGCAGGGTCCACAGTGGAGCAGACTAGGTGATGGCTAGGAGCCTGGGCAGGAAGCATTTGTCTCTTCCGTTTCAGTCTGAAGCCATACTTATTGGAATGTGAGTGCTGGGGACATGCCCATTTTGGCGATGGATGAGTGCCAGATTTGGCCTGTGGACTACAACAATTCAGCTCTAATGGGGGAGACTGTAATCCAGAGGGCCTTGTTAGGAGGGGAAAAAAATACTCATTAAGTAAATGAAAACGCCTTGCCACAAATGTCCCCACAAGGTCTGGAATTGTCTACCCATCCCGCGAGTTAATAGATGTACGTCTGTGAAAAGGCATTTGTTTTATCCAAAGGCTTTGCTTGGTGATATTATCTCTGGGTCATGCTCTGCTGCTCAAACATAACAGTAATACCTTGTATCTAATACTAATACCCTGGCTTTCCAAGAGCCAAAGATACAGGCAAGGCTCTCGTTTTCCTGTCTGCGAGACTGTTTACTGTCTTAAAATACACCTCTGGCCCTGCAGGGAGCACGGGTGCCTGTAATGACGCCTAAGAATAATGCAAGCACCATTGTTAGGGGTGGAGGAGAAGTTTGTTTGGTTTGTATTTCACTGCGAAACCCCTTAACACAAAGCGAAGGAACAGCTTATCCTTCAACATTTACACGGCTCTGAATTTTGCAATGTAGTTCTCTAACCCAAAAATGTCTGTGTTAGGGGAAAGGGCACAGATAAAATGTCACATTAGTGAAAATAACATGCAAAATGCTCAGCATGAGGGGAAAATGTATACATTAAACAAAAATGCATTTGTTAGGAGAAATTTTCTTGGAAATGCATATAATTTTTATGTGGTCTTTTTTTTTATTTTTTAAGCCCATTAAGTGACGTGGAACAGAACTTAAAGAATGGAAAAAGTAGAAACTGAGAGAAACCAACATTGACAGATTTATTCATCCCTAACCCCTACTCTTCCACAGAAAGGCAGGTCTATACTTCTCCTTCCCATCACTGGCATCTTGGCACCTTTAGCTGTGGTCTACAATGTGCTGCCCCTGAAAGAATGGAATGAAAGATTGGGCATAGGGCTTAACATAGCCTTCCTTCCAAAGTACAAATAGCACAGGATTCTGATACTATCTCTTTCCCCCCATTTCTCTTTCTAGTGTGCTGACCCACTACCTGGTCTGGCCAGCTATGAGGATTGTTGTGGCAGTGTGGGGGCCTTTTGGGGTGTCAGCAGATGCATTCCATGCCCATCGAAACCAGGTAAGTGCTATCTAAGGGAGAAATCATTAGCATTGCCATCTACAAGTCTTGTAGGGCCAATGCAGGGCATGAGGCCGAACATAAACTGGGTTAAAATAAAAAAAAACCCTTCCAGTAGCACCTTTAAGACCAACTAAGTTAGTTCTTGGTATGAGCTTTCGTGTGCCAGCACACTTCTTCAGATACACACTTCTTCAGAAGTGTGCTTGCACACGAAAGCTCATACCAAGAACTAACTTAGTTGGTCTTAAAGGTGCTACTGGAAGGATTTTTTTTATTTTGACTATGGCAGACCAACACGGCTACCTATCTATAAACTGGGTTGTTACTGATCCATTTGGACTGACCGATTTGGAACTGGAAAGTAGCACAAGGCATGGCCACTTGTTTCAGAGACACTGTTTCTTCCTGGACATGATCCTGAATGCACTTGGGCAGGAGAAAGCATGTAATATGGTATTCTCAGGGATGATTACTTGGCTGCAGTGTCAGTTTAGGTGCCAGCAGGAATTGGTTTGACGCGGTTGCCGGCTCAGAACTTTGTGGTCTGCTTATATACCAGATCTGTAAAACCCAAGGGCAGACTGATGTTTGTTCCATGTCAGAGAAATTAGGCAGGAGAAAACTGGAAAACAGTGCCCGTCATTTTAGGAGGTATGCCTGCATATTGGCTGGTGAGGTTGCATACTCAGCCTTACAGACTTACAGGCCTGCTTTAGATGAAGACTTGGCAGGGGCTCTGGAAATAACACTACATCAAACAATTGGCAGGGTTGAATCTAGAGTCCATTCCAGGGGCATACAAATCCAGTTCTGCATTTTCTTTTCCCAGTACCCAAAGAGATTGATGCAGAACAAAGGTAGAGGTTATTCTGAAAGGAGCATGGCACTTCCATTGGCTTATTTCTTGGTGTGCTGGAAAGACCTAGTGAATGAAAAGGGAGACTGACTTATTCTTCCAGAGTGGTGGCTGCTAGGTCTACCCATTCATTGCACTTCTCCTGGAATCTGCATGCTGAATTGCCCACACTATCGGGTATGCCAGGGCTGTGTAGGTAGGGAAGGGGCAAAGTTTAGTGCCTGCCTTTTTTCCCCCTTACCAGTTTTAAAAATAAATACTTGAATTTGTGACAAGTTCCCCTTTAATTAGACACTGTGGCAGGATTACTGTCAGGAGTTCCCCTGCCCCCACCCTGTGGGTAGCATGTGCTGAGAAGTAATTGACAATTAGCTCTTGTTCTGCTTTGTATTTATATACTTAAACCTATATTGCTTTTTTTTTTTTAGTAATATTGGATTTATTCTATGTTTGTTAAATTGTTTATTTTGCCATTTTTTTTTAATTTGTTGACATGCTCTCTATTTCATATATTTGTATTATGGGGTTTTGAATGTTTGTTATAAGCCACTTTGGGCACAACTGATGGTGGAAAAGTGGCATATAAGTCATCTTAAACAATCAAGTAAGAGAAGGATCAAACTACTATGATGAAAGTGAAGATGCATTGTCTTGATCTATGTGTGTCAGGCTTGAGGCTATAGCAATTATGTTGTTGTTGTTGTTGTTGTTGTTGTTGTTGTTGTTGTTGTTGTTGTTATACTTACTTACACCCCACCCATCTGACTGGGGTGCCCCAGCCACTCTGGGTGGCTACCAACATGATAAAAATATAGCAAAACATCAGAAAGTTAAAAACTTCCCAATACAGGGCTGCCTTTAGATGTCTTTGGAAAGTTGGGTGGTTGTTTATCTCTTTGACATCTGATGGGAGGGTGTTCCACAGGGCAGGTGCCACTACCAAGAAGGCCCTCTGCCTGATTCCCTGTAACCTCACTTCTTGCAGTGAGGGAACCACTAGAAGGCCCTCAGAACTGGACCTCAGTGTCCAGGCTGAATGTTGGGGGTGAAGATGCTCTTTCAGTTATACAGGGCCAAGGCTGTTAAAGGTTTTGAAGGTCAGCACCAACACTTTGAACTGTGCTTGTCCTGGGGAGCCAATGCAGATGTCCAGCAGCACCTTAATGTCCAGCAGCACCTTAGAGACCAACTAAGTTTGTTCTGAGTATAAGCTTTCGTGTGCATGCAAACTTAGTAGGTCTCTAAGGTGCTACTGGACAATTTTTAAATTTATTTTGACTGCATCATACCAACATGGCTACCTACCTGAATCTAGATTTTTAGAACCAGTGTTATGCGGTCCTGGCAGCTGCTCCCATGTTTCTGTGTCACCTTCAAAGGTAGCCCATTAATTATTTCACACAAAAATATCCAGATATGCCATTCACATAGACATATTCCACACAGCAGTCATAACAACAACAACAACAACTATTATTATTATTATTATTATTATTATTATTATTATTATTATTATTAATTTATTTATACTCCATCCTTTTTCCTGATGGAATTCAAGGTGGTTTACAGGTAAAAAAGAAGACCACTAAAAACACTGGAAAATCTATCATTAAAATAGAATTAAACATGGATAGAATTAAAGCTATATACATACAGGTATATAAAATCTGTTTAAATAAACAAACTATGTTAGGGAAATATTTCATTTTCCCAGGTGCAAAATAAATAAAGTAAAAATAAAAACACCAGCGCCAAAACAGATGTGCAATTTTTTTTGGGGGGGGGGGATTTGACTGTGGGGAAGAAATTAGTAACAAACACATTTAGGGCTCCATAACTGATTGTGCAGAAAGGCCCCAAAACGGCCCTTGCATTCCACAAGTCAAAATCAAGCTTCAGTCTGTTAATGAGCTGCTCCCTAGTGGGACATGTGAAAATCAGCCCACAGCCTCAAGGACGGATTATTATATCAGAAAGGGCAATCTCATGTGATCAAAGAAGTAGTTGCTGTAAGACTGGAAGTGACCAACCTGTGTTTGCATCACAGGTTCTTTCCATCTGGGACAGATTTAGCTTGTTTTGGTGTTTGTCAAAGGAACCTGTCCAGGGTCTACTCTTGAGTTCATCTTTATCCTTTCTAAGACTTGCTGGATAAAGGAAATCCATATCTCCTTGCGCAATGATCTTGATGCCAGCTTTAGGTTTGCAGGACTGTTGGAAGCTTTTTCACATAACCTTCACGTTCATGGCAGCTGCGATTTCTGTTAGCCCAGCTGACTTTCATCTGTGCTGCCATGGACTGAACCAGTAATGCAACTGAACCAGTTATGCAACTGAACCAGTTATGCAGTGTAACAAACTCAGCATGGACGGGCTTATGGCACTTGTGGCCATAGTCTTTCAACTGGTTGCCTTGAGATGTAGTAAGCTGAACCATGCATTCAGTGCTTAGAAATTGCATGGCTGGGTAGCTGTAAGTCATGGGCTGGAATAAATCATCCTTGCTTACAGATGTGTCAGATTGCAGTCCAGGTCTGGCTTCTTGGAGCGCTATAGAAGGGTTCAACTCTGCCCATTCATCCATTTGTGTGTGTGTGAGAGAGAGGGGGGGGAGGGAGGGAGGGAGGGAGAGAGGGAGAGCATGAACTCAATGTCATGGACTGGCTGGATGCCAAGGAGTGGTGGGAGGCATCAGCTGGGGTACCCCCAAGTGAAGAAAGCTCAGAACCCAGGGGATTGGTTGTGGCACGATGATGAGTGGGCAGTGGGAAGGAGGAGGTGTCGGAAGCTGAAGAGGTAACAAGATTTAGTGAGCAAGAAGAGGTTGTGGCAGAGAGCAGTCCAGAAGCAGAGGCAGAAGCAGAGACTGGTGAGGAGGGGGCCCAAGAGGCAGAGTGGAGGTAGGCTGCCAGAGAGTCCCTCCCTCCGGCTGTAATCAGGTTCCTTCCCATTGGCCTCCCCAGAACACAGAGAGGAACGAAGAGGGTGGAGCAAAGAGAGACAAGGCGAAGGAGCCACAGGTTGCTGGGGAAGGACCCAGGGGAGGAGCCTTAGAGAGCAGTGGGAAGGCAGCGGCCTTCAGCTCTTGCAATTACCTCATTGGGGCAAGACCTACTGGGAAGAGTTGTGGAATTGACATAAGAAAGGCAGTGCTTTGTCCTGGATCGAAAAAAAGCTCAACATTTTTCAGGGTGTCCTGGGTTTTACTTTTTGAAATATGGCAACCCTATCACTATGCCTGCACTCTTTTGCTTTTTTTGAATATAGAGTTAACTTAACTGACACTGGCTGTTTTATTAATGACCTGCTCCTCACTCCCACTGCTGACACTCATACACCTGTGCATTCCCCCAGCTGCTGCTGTCTAGCCCAACCAGCTCTGTACTTTCATTGCCTTCTAGAACTAGCGACTTACATATACAGTGGTGCCTCGCAAGACGAAATTAATCCGTTCCGCGAGTCTCTTCGTCTAGCGGTTTTTTCGTCTTGCGAAGCAACCCTATTAGCGGCTTAGCGGATTAGCGCTATTAGAGGTTTAGTGGCTATTAAAGGCTTAGCGGCTATTAAAGGCTTAGCGGATTAGCGGCTAAAAGGCTATTAGCGGCTTAGCGGCTTAGAAAAGGGGGGGGGAGCAGAAAAAATCGGAACACTCGCAAGACGTTTTCGTCTTGCAAAGCAAGCCCATAGGGAAAATCGTCTTGCGAAGCAGCTCAAAAACGGAAAACCCTTCCGTTTAGCGGGTTTTCCGTCTTGCGAGGCATTCGTCTTGCGGGGCACCACTGTATCACATTTCTCACATTTTAAAAAAGCTTTTTTTGTTGTTTTTGTTCTAATGAGAGAAAACGTGTGTTGGGAAGTTGCAATGGGTAGTGCTGAGTATGGTATTCAACGCATTCCCTCAATGGACCTCCCACTGAGTCAGGCAAGGGTTGGCAAATAGGTGGCAGATTGCCCAGATTAAGCCAGAGTCACAGAGATGCTGAACGATGTTACAAGCTGCACACCATTCCTTGAACTAGAATGGAAAAACATTGTTAAAACCAAATCCTTGCCCATCCTCACTGGGATAATGATAAAAAGATGACTCAGATAAAATATTGCAAACAGCTAATGAAGTCTATGAAAATAACTTTGCCAAGCAGAGTGGCTCCACAGTACCCCAGAGGCTGCTCAACTCCCGCTGAGTGTGCTGTGGGGCACTTTTTAAATGGAAAAAGGGAGTTGATTCTATGGAAATGGAATTTATGTAGTGCTTTTCATTAAGCGTGCATTTCTGTGAGTCTTTTCATCCTGTGGAATTTCAGCATGAGTTACTCATCTCTCTCTCTCTGGAGCGGTCCCCAAAGATTTAGAATAGAGACTCTACTTACTTGAAAAGGGCCAGTGCATTGTCTTTGTTGAATGCATACTTTTTGTTTCAACTTTCTGTTAGCTCACGACTCTTTGCTAGCGGAGTGCAGCTGGAAGTGCTCTGCTAATTGTTCTGCAGTGCATAGGAGGGTAACCAAGCAATTTTAATTGCTTAAATAGATTCAGTGGAATTGCTTGAATGGAAATCTATCCCAGACACCAAAGCTGTTGGAGGCTTAATTTTTTTAAGTGCCCTTGAATTTGTATGATCAGAAATCTATATCCCATGATAGAATCATATTGTCGAGAAAGACTAAAAGGACATCCATTCCAAGCCTCTCTTTCTTCAGACTTCCATGCAGTTTACCCTGTTTGAAGCCCCTGGGCATCCAAGCCATTTTAGGCCTGCTGTGAATTTAAAGCTGCAGCTTATTAAGAAGGAATGCAGCTCGCTTGGGCTCAGCAGTCTCCACTTAGGTGTTCAGCTGGATGGCTAACTAACTGCCCAGGTGACTCTCCCTCCAAACTCACTCCTCTCACAGCAAGCAAACTGAATTTGCAGAGCAAATACTTGCACTCACATACTACAATGAGCAGCAAATCCAGAAGCGGGTATTTTCGACTTTTTTTCTTTTCTCTTTTTGGACGCTTTACTTAATTCTAACCCCTGGTTGAAGCAAATAGACTCAAAGCAATCTTGGCACTTTCAGGAAGCAATTTTAATGCTGCTCTTCGGATCATAGTTCCTCTTTCAATGCTCTCATGGCTTCTTACTTTTTAATGTTACTAATATTCCTGCTCCAGCAGCTAAGATGTTTCAGTGGCCGGTCTTTTTAATTGTTGTGTTGTTATTCTGCATGTGTTGTCCTTGTTTCCTGTCTCTTCAGGAAGGAGGAGGCAGTGACGGTCATCCTCTTGGATGACTTTAAAAGAAAATCAGACAAACTCAGTGGCTACCATCCATGATGGCGATGCTCTGACTCTGCAGATGGAGGCAGCAGTGCTTCTGAATACCAATTGCTGGAAACCACAGTAGGTGAAAGTGCTCTTATACTCAGGTCCTGCTTCCGGGTTTTCCCCAGGCATCTGGTTGGCCACTGAGACAACAGAATGCTGGACCAGATGGACCATTGGCCTGATCCAACCGTCTCTTCTTATGTTCCTGCTTTATAGTGCTAGATTATTGTTGCAACCCAATATGTTAAAGAAGACAAACACAACCTCACTTAAGAAAAAGGCATGCAAAGCAAGGATGTATATCCCTCAGCAAGAAAGCTGCCTTACCCACTCCTGTTACACTGGGATGGGAGTAATGTGCTAAGGGGTGTCACAGCCAAATAAAACATCGCAGGAAAGGTATGTGGTCCAAGACTGGACCTAAGTTTGTGGGAGTCCTTGGCAAATGCTCCCTGCACTTGGTGGGACATGGTAGGGAGCAGCACTACCATTTTGTTTTCTCCCAGTGCCCCTGATGTAGCATCGCCCTGGGGCATTGTAGGAAATTAAATGGGAAATGGTATCCCCCCTACACACACTGGTGGCTCTCATTTGGCTTTGTCATATGGCCCTGGAGTGACACCAGCAATATTGTGTGCAGTTCAAATGACAACTCGCTGGCCCAACCACCTTGCAAGGCAGGTGTCATGGCTCAGGGCCAGTGTCAGTGCACTGGGAGGTCCTATTGTGGTGCTGGGACCCAGCAGCTACCCAAAATGCCGTGCTCTGATGCTAGGCCTGCTTTGTTCACAGTTACACTTCTTCAGAGACACTCATGCTAACCTAGATTAAATTACACTAGGCTGAATGTTGAATACCATCTCTCTCAGAAGTCAGCATTTTACACTAGCCCCTTCCTTTGTTCCTACGAATCATGAATGGCTTTCTTATCCACCGCTTTCCTCCTCACTGTTGTACAGTCTCATCGAGCAGCTTAGTTCCTTTGCATCATCTACTTCATGTGCTTATTCTCCAAGTAATAATATCTTTCCTTCTTGTTGGAACCTGCCGTCGCTCCTGTTTGTCATACAGGCAGTTCACTGTTTTCTGGCTTGGTTCCATCACCTTCCTGTCAGCAGTGGCTCACAGCCCCCCAAGCAGCCATGCTGGGCCCCCTGCAGAGATTAACTGTGACTGTTAAAGCCGATTTCTACGCAGCTACTTCGACATGCAGCTCAGCAAGTCAGCTTGGCGTTTTGTAGCTAATCATTCATAGCAGTGACTCCATTCTGGCTTCTGTTAGCCCTCAGGCCGCCCTCTTTCATATGCAGCTGCCTGCACTGATGTAAGGCATGCTTGGAGCACTGGAGCAGACATGTAGCCTAGAAGTGAGCGCATCAAAGTGTGCGGCCAGTTCCAAGCATTATCTGCAAACAAGTTCCTCTAATTGAGAGCCTGGCACCCTGAGGGCTCCTGAGGAGTGGCATGTACACGTGCCACATTTTAAATACCTTGGAAGTTGGCTAGGGCAGGATTCTTGCACCCAATTTAGAGTTTACACAGAAACTGTGATTACCTGCCCCTGGCCAAAGCTTTTTCTTGAACTGAAGGTGCTCCCCCCAAAAAATCCAACTGTATATTAGTCCATAGCCTGCCATGTACTCACAAGTGAATATCCCTTACTCTGGCGTGTGTCCTAAAGTAAGTTAATTTTAGGAAGTTCACAGGTGGAAAGTTTCCTGTCCACAATTCCTCCTCTCTGTGCCCTCCTGAAAAAGCCCACATGGAAAGTCAGGAGTCCTTCCTGAACAACACAGTGGGACACAGGAGTTGCTTGGGGAGGTGAGAATCCCCCAAATTTTGTCTAGCTTTGGGATAGTCTTCCTTTTCCTCTTACCTTCCCAAGCCCTATCTATCCCCTTGACCCTGTGGAGAGGCTTTTTGTGGAGCACAGGTTGGGTTGGAAGGCAGATCAGGTAAAGGAGAGCACTGGAAACTTTTCCTGTGAACTTCTCTAAGGTGTCTTAGGATTCAAGACTCTGCAATCAAAATACAGTGGTGCCTCGCAAGACGAAAAGAATCCGTTCTGTGATTCTCTTCGTCTAGCGGTTTTTTCGTCTTGCGAAGCAAGCCCATTGACAGATTAGTGCTATTAGCGGCTTTTAGCGGCTTATCTGCTGATCGGATCAGCTGATAAGCGGTTTAGCGTCTTAGAAAAAGTGGGGGAGGAAAAAAACCCCGCAGGAACTTACAAGGCATTGTCATCTTGCGAAGCAAGCCCATAGGAAATTTGTTTTGCGAAGCACCTCCAAAACGGAAAACTCTTTCGTCTAGCGAGTTTTCTGTCTTGCGAGGCATTCGTCTTGTGGGGCACCACTGTATATTATTTTGTCCAACTTGGAAAGTCAAGTGGTCCAACGTTTGGAACACTGACTTAAAACTGAGAAACCTGGTGGTAGCATAGACCTGCGACACTGTTTATAAGTTGAGAGACTGTTCCTGCCTGCACATTTTTTTGCCATTTCTCTGTCAGGTTTCTTCCTGCAGGAGTTACACAATGGGTCCCTGGTTTAGATGCAGAACCTTTAGTGCACTTACTGCTACAAGGCAGAGAATCAGGATGAAAAAGTACATTATGACTGGATGATACAGTTTCATTAGTTATCTGAAATAATCAAGATGCCAGTTTTGTTCTTTTTGAAATAATAGTAGTTGTAGTAGTAGTAATAATAATCATAATCATAACCACAACAACTCAAAGCAACGAAAGGGGTGGAGAATTGCTATCAGAAAGAAAAAGCCACAGGAAGTCTTTTCAGGGTACAAATTAATTCCAGACTGTAGGAGATGAGTTTATTTGTTTATTGTTTATAAATGTATTATGTATTAAATTTGTATATCATCCATGGATCTCAGGGCAGTTCACA
This sequence comes from Podarcis liolepis, assembly GCF_965112155.1. Classification (NCBI taxonomy): domain Eukaryota; kingdom Metazoa; phylum Chordata; class Lepidosauria; order Squamata; family Lacertidae; genus Podarcis; species Podarcis liolepis. The sequence goes on from NC_139554.1 coordinate 31,668,287, forward strand.
ACATACCATAAATTTACAATAATACATAATAAAAATAAGGACAAAAACAAACCAATAATTCCCCCCTCCCACAACACATTTAAAAGGGCATCTGGTGTCAACCAGGCCTGGGTGAAGAGGAACGTATAGGTGTATAATGAAGGTGCCTGCCAAACCTCCATTTGTATTTGTAAGCAATGGTGTTGTTATTTTGTTTATCTACTGATGCAGCGTATGAAATATATGGAAATGAAATCTTTTCCACAGCTTGAAAGCCAGCACAATGGACTACCTATCCAGTGAATTATCTTTTCTTCATTTTTGTTCATCTTTTATGAATGCCTTTGTGGAGCTCATGCGATGCGTTGCTATGACCACAGGAGTCTCAAGTTTAAGACTCTGAATGGTGTACTTTCTCCCGTGTTTCTAGGCTTCTAATTGTGTCTAATCCCCCAATAAAATGACAAATCTTTCCCCTTCTCTCAGCTTGGGATCGTTGTTTGCTTGTAGACATAACAGAGACTGACATGGCACTGAATGGACACTAGGGGAATAGGTTACTGTCCCGGCAGTAGGTGGAGGCCCTGGCTTTAGCCACCTGCAGAGTGCCGGTGCTTGAAACAAAGCCTACTGTTTGCAGATCTGGCAGTAAAGTAAGGCTTACAGGTTACATCATTTTAACCTTCAGCCAAGTCTTCAGGCAGGGCTGATATCCCACTTTCCCCCAAGGAAGGATCTCTCAGATGCCTGTTAGTCTAAGCCACATTTCCTCTTTCTGGAGAGAATTATAAACACACACAGAGAGAGAGAGAGTTGAGAAGTCCTAATCCTTTCTGGCTGCCTCTGCAGATGCAGTCACTGGCTGTGCTTAGTCAGAACATCTGACCTGTTTGCTTGAAGTGACTTTGTTCTCCTTCCTTATATCACATCCAAATCCAGGAATCCAGAGCCGCAGGATCAGTCTGTTTGGAATGAAGGGAATGAGAAGGTCAGCTGCAATTCTCCTTCAAACCTGGCTTTTGGTTTTAATGACTTCACTCTTTTTGGACCACCGTTGACTAAATGGTGACTTCATATGTATGGAAGGAGATGCTTCAGTAGCTGAGGTTGTGTTTGAATGGTGGTCTAGATTATAGGTGTCTAATTTGTGGCATAGATCAGTGTCACAAATCGTGCAAGCAGCAGTGGTTTGTGGCACTTCTGGATGGGAGTTGGAGAATCAGGCCTCTCTAGCACTGTCTAGCACCTCGGGGTGTGTTTTTTTACTAGAAGCAAAACCAATTCAAAGCATGGGGTGGCAAGCACACTGCGGTGTATATTACAGTGGCACCATCTCATACTGTGAGCATGATTTGTAGCATGCTTGCATACCCTCCAACATTTCTCCAATGAAAATAGGGGCATCCCTCTTAATGAGGGTGAAAGAGGAGAGCGTAAAATATGGTCTGAAGCTCAACATCAAAAAAACTAAGATCATGGCCACTGATCCCATCACCTCCTGGCAAATAGAAGGGGAAGAAATGGAGGCAGCGAGAGATGCTACTTTCTTGGGCTCCATGATCACTGCAGATGGTGACAGCAGTCATGAAATTAAAAGACGCCTGCTTCTTGGGAGAAGAGCGATGACAAACCTAGACAGCATCTTAAAAAGCAGAGACATCACCTTGCCAACAAAGGTCCATATAGTTAAAGCTATGGTTTTCCCAGTAGTGATGTATGGAAGTGAGGGCTGGACCATAAAGAAGGCTGATCGCCGAAGAATTGATGCTTTTGAATTATGGTGCTGGAGGAGACTCTTGAGAGTCCCATGGACTGCTAGAAGATCAAACCTGTCCATTCTGAAGGAAATCAGCCCTGAGCGCTCACTGGAAGGACAGATCCTGAAGCTGAGACTCCAATACTTTGGCCACCTCATGAGAAGAGATGACTCCCTGGAAAAGACCCTGATGTTGGGAAAGATTGAGGGCACAAAAAGAAGGGGATGACCTAGGACAAGATGGTTGGGCAGTGTTCTCAAAGCTGCCAGCATGAGTTTGACCAAACTGCTGGAGGTAGTGGAAGATAGGAGTGCCAGGTGTGCTCTAGTCCACGGGGTCCGACTAAGTGTCGGACATAACTAAACAACTAAACAACAACAACAACAACAAAAAGTGGGACATTATGAGATGAAATCAGAAACTGGGACGTCTTCTGTAAATCCGGGACTGTCCCTGTCCCTGGAAAACAGGGACACTTGGAGGGTCTGCAAAAAGAGAGAGAGAAAATTATTTGCTCAGTAACTTTGGGCAAAACCAAAATAGTTCAACAACCTTTCCGTCCAGATTTTCACTTTCCCTCCCCCCTCCCTGCACTCAAATATTATTTTCAGGATGTAGAGATCAAAACTCTACGCAGTGAGACTTGCTTCTCACTGAATAAGCAAGCATGATTGTGCTGTGCATTAATAATCCCACCTTTACTCCTGCATCTGTCCTACATTTCCTTTTTAAAAAAAATCACTTCAGTTCACTTGAAAAACATGGTGCTGGAGTTTTCCTGGAATTTATTGGCTTACTTATACTCGCCTATAAAAAAAAAGGTTTTGAGAGGTTTAATTGTGCATGTTGCCAGCTATTTTTTTTTAATAAAAAAACCCATAGACCTATTTTAAGCAACTATTTAAAATTGACTACAGTGAGTCAGGAAACCATGTGTAGCCAAGACTGTGAGAACCTTGTAAAAAAGCAGGGGGAAGGTAATAAATGAGCCCTGGGCTGTTACTCCAGCACCTAATCAGGAGCCTGTGTCATTCCTTCCACTTTCATTTCCCTTATCACGTGCCACCAGGACGAAAAAAAAAAATCCCACATAAGCAGAGTGCTTTGGAAAGGCAGTCACAGGTGCCGTTACTGCACAGTTTTGGCAACACCTGACATTAACAGTAGTTGGAAACTGGCAGTGTGGACTTTTGAAAATAACCATTTAAGCTGATGGACTCTTCCTGCAGGGCTTGGGCAAGTCTTAGGCTGCATATGCACTATACTGTATATTTAAACCCCGCACACACTTCCTCTAAAATCCTGAAAACTGTTGCTTATCCTTCGCATAACTACAATTCCAAGCATGCTTAACAAACCCCAGTTCCCAATATATATATATTTTTTGGGGGGGGTATTGCCTTTCAAATGTGCTCTAAATGTATTATGTGTATATACTACCGTTGAGCCCATACTACTTCAGCATATTGTCATGAACAATGTGGTGAGGAGCAATTTGCCTTTTTCTGGTCTGGGATTTTACTCCAGATTCAATAGAGATTGTCATTTAGTAGAAGTGATTATTTAAAAAAACAATACTGCAGTTTAGCTTGCTGGTTAATGTTCCTGATTCTCCCGGGAGTGGACAGAGCTGGCTTCAGCAAGAGGCAATGTGAAAAGGTCAGCCTATACCAGAATGGGCACAATTTCCCTTCCTCTAGCCTCTAGGGGCATATTTAACTTTTTGCTTAATTTGTGAAAGTGTCTCAATCTAGCACCAATGCTGGAAAGTTCATCCGCTTTTACAGGGCCAATTTGCTTTGGAAGAGATAGCATTGGGCACTTAGGATAGCTTTATCATAACTACAGTGGTACCTCACAAGACGAATGCCTCGCAAGACGAAAAACGCGCAAGACGAAAGAGTTTTCCGTTTTTTGAGTCGTTCCGCAAGACGAATTTCCCTATGGGCTTGCTTCGCAAGACGAAACGTCTTGTGAGTTCTTGCGAGTTTGTTTCCTTTTTCTTAAAGCCGCTAAGCCGTTAATAGCCGCTAAGCCGCTAATAGCCGTGCTTCGCAAGACGAGAAAACCGCAAGATGAAGAGACTCGCGGAACAGATTAATTTCGTCTTGCGAGGCACCACTGTACTTGCACAGAGTAAGCAAGTAAGCAGGTATTAGGAGACCATACCAATAAGCACATAGCAAGAACTAGATTCACAATCTCTTCATTCCAAATGCTCCCCAAATAACTCACCAGGCTGTTTGCACAGAGCAGGCAAAACTTATTTCCATTTTCACACCTTGGCAGGTGGGTGTGGCTCACATTCCATGTACTTTGAACAGTTAATTGCCTAGTTTGTCCAAACAGCTTCCAAATTGCAAGCCATTACATATCATGGCCACGAATAACCTGCACATGGCCAACTCTTTGCATGTCAATACTCCAAACAGAAAGAGAGGATGTCAAGCTGTCTAAAAGAGAAACTTGTTTGACTAAGATTAAAAATGGTACTGCTTGAACATGATTTCTTAGGTCAGAGATGGCCCTCTGTATCGTTTTTGGACTCCAACTCCCATCAGCCTCAGTCAGTATGATCAGTGGTCAGGGACACTGGGAACTGTAGTCCAGCAACATCTGGAGAGCTGAAAGCTCACTATCCCTGCCTCATGTAATGGCAACATCTGAAAGTAAGCATCAAGCAGTATAATAATAATAATCTGAAATTCACTGTGGGGGGTTGTGAGGAGAAGTAAAATCCTACTTTCACATGTGGCATTGGTCTGGAGTGGTGGTGGTGCTGATGTTGGGATTTGCATCCCTCTTCTTGAAAGTAAATATTACTGTGTATGCATAGATTTTTGTAACTTCAGGCTGCCTGCTGTCCTTTACAGTAAAGATGGGGAACCAATGGCCCTTCAAATGTTGCTGGACTACTGCTCTTAGGACTATTGGCCACGCTGAGTGGGGCAGATGGGAGTTGGGAGTCCAATAACACAGTATCTGGAAGGCTGAAGATTCCCCATTGTTGATTTACAGAATTATGAGTGTCTAACTCCCTGCCCCTGCCCTGCAAATATGCATAGGATAATACAGTGGTACCTCGGGTTACCGATGCTTCAGGTTACAGACACTTCAGGTTACAGACTCCGCTAACCCAGAAATAGTACCTCAGGTTAAGAACTTTTCTTCAGGATTAGAACAGAAATCATGCGGCGGCAGCGGGAGGCCCCATTAGCTAAAGTGGTGCTTCAAGTTAAGAACAGTTTCAGGTTAAGAACAAACCTCCAGAACGAATTAAGTTCTTAACCCGAGGTACCACTGAACTGCAAATTGCCCTATCCCTGTGTCTTAATTCTGCACTTGACCGGGGTATTTTTGGTCATTCAATGAAGTCAGCTTGCATGCTATATATGCTCATGATGCGGCAGGTGCCATTTCCCCCACTGCATGAAGTGCCTGTGTGTAGGAAGCAAGGGACATGCTCCTGCAAACCACAGTCATAGAATCATAGATTTGAAGAGGTGGAAGGGACCACGAGGGTCATCTTGTCCAACCACATGCAATCCAGGATTTTTTCACTCAACATGGGGCTCAAACCAGCAATCCTGGGATTAAGAGTGTCATGCTCTTCCAGTTGAACTATCCAGCCTCATGGATATTATATCCTTTGTCCTTTTGCATATTATCCAGCCATATAGCACCAGAGACATATTTTTTTTTAGAATACTGGAGGCCTAATCCATATTTATCATGGGAAAAGTAATAATTCTTTTCTAAAATCACTCATAACCCCAGAGCTTTTGAATTAATATTAAAACCATTTGCCATGGGAAATTGGGAGAAATTCAAATAATATTTCTTTACTTTACAATAAAAATCTTTACAACTTTAAAAGAATATTTAATAAGGATTTAAAGCCATATGAAAAGTCCACATTCACAGTCCTCAGAGTCAAATTGTTGAAGGTTCAGAGTTTGACCAGCAGTGAGCCAGGAAGTATAAGAAAGATTGGGAACTTGTCATAACCACACCCCCACCCGGAAAATTATGCCTCTCATGATGGTGTCACATAATCTCACCGTATCCTCTTGTCTGCTTATCGCTGTGACACTTAGAGTGCTGCTATAGAGGAAAAGGATTGAGAATCATACATTTTCCCTTCAGAGATCCCATGACAACCATGTATGAGCATCTTAAACCCTGGGGGGGAAAATATCCCTAAAACGGGGAAATGACAAAATTCCCATTCAATACTCAAGAATGGCAAGTGTGGAGGAAGCTAATGAAATTGCCTAAGATATCACCAGAAGTTTGTAGAAGAGCCGGAAACTGAATTTTAGTTATTTATTATTTATTTATTGAACTTATATACCCAAAGGTCTCTGGGCAGTTCACAGAACAAAGTCAGAATATAAAACCGCAAAATATATAATCAGAATAAAAACAACAACCCAATAACCCCCTCCTAAAACCCCCCACATTTTAAAAAGGCATATGATTTATGAGTTATGAAGGCGTTTCAGATCGTTAGATGTACCTTCCTGACTAGAAGGCAAAGTGCATTACAAAGTGTATTGGAATGCTTGGGAACTCATCATGGGGTCATCAACACTTCCGCTTGTCACCTGTCTAGAAAGCACAGTTCCAAATGGCTTTCTGCTTCCCCTGTGCTTTCTAAGTACAGCCCTGAGCGGTTTCCCTATTGCTCCTTTCCTTTCCCAGGGAAAACCCGCTCTTTAGTGCTAAATGTCAACCTGAAGAAAACCTGAATTGCTGTTCGCTCCGATGGAACACTAAAGAGTCGTTTTCTCTTGGGGAAAGCAGTGGGGCAAGAGAAAGTATAGCTAAGCCACTGAGGAACTGGCAATACTGGAGTTTCTCTGTGATCCTTTCCCCATACCATTTTCTTTCACAATGATTATTGAGGAGGCCTCCCCCCCCCACCCCGTGTTGGTAACATGTTCTACAGAATCTGTGAACAAAGCTAAGCTTTTAGAAGGGCTACAACATATCTTAGGAATCCTGGTCAGAAAGCCCAGCTCATTCTCTGAAGTCCCAAAATTCTGGTCCCAGGACAAACCTTATGTATACCACAGAATTAAATTTCTTTTAATAGCCATTTACTCTGTTAATGGGAATGTGAGAGAGTTTAAAAGAGGTAATCTCCCCTGATCAAATTACAGTCCCCAACATTCTCTGGGAGCAGCCATGCTTGTTAAACTAGCATCAAACCAACATCTTCTGCTATATATTTTGGAAAGTGGTCTTTTCATTACGCATTTGGACACCTCTTAATAGTTCAGAACCATATTGTTTTAAATGATGGCTCTTGAGATCTAGGAGATGGTTTCCATCTGTCTGGATACAGTTAGATGCCATTTTGAATCAAGATGCCAGACTGAACCTTTCAAAACTGTACCGATTTTAACCACTGATTTCAAAACTCCACTGACTTTCCCGGGGTTTCTTAGAATTCCTGAGCAACACTGGGTATGAGGCTGCTAGCAGGCTTGCTGTTTAAATAGTTGACTGACAATGGGACCTGGTCAATTAGGGCAAATGGTTCAGTGCCCCACCAACCTCAGGGCTCATCCACTCTTACCTTTTGCCAGGTGTGCCAAGACACCCTGTCCCCCTCAATATTTGTTGGAAGGCAGCCGGCCCCCTCAGTGTTGAGGAGGCCCATCGCGCATGACGTGTGCGCGATGTGTGCACAATGTGCATTGCAGGTTCAGTGGCTGCCTCCTCCAGAGTGCTCGGTCTGCTCTAGACAATGTAACACTTTCTAGACACAGGTCTGAGCATTAAAGCTCCATAAAGGTAAAAGTAAAGGTAAAGGGACCCTTGACCATTAGGTCCAGTCGCGGACCACTCTGGGGTTGCAGTGCACATCTCGCTTTACTAGCCGAGGGAGCCGGCATGACTAAGCTGCTTTTGGTGAACCAGAACAGCGCACGGAAACGCTGTTTACCTTCCCACCGGAGCGGTATCTATTTATCAACTTGCACTTTGACGTGCTTTCGAACTGCTAGGTTGGCAGGAGCTGGGACCGAGGAACGGGAGCTCACCCCGTCGTGGGGACTCACACCGCCGACCTTCTGATTGGCAAGTCCTAGGCTCTGTGGTTTAACCCACAGCATCACCCGCATCCATATCTCTTTTCTTTTGCCCCAGCCCTTTCCCTAGGAAAACCTGCTCTGTAACACTGAATTGGAACAAACAACGCTTCAGGTTTTCCGTGGATTGCTATTTGCTCCGATTCAGCAGTAAAGAGCGGGTTTTCATGGGGAAAGTACCAGTGGGGTGGGAGAAATGCTCAGAAACTGAGTCTGTGCCTAGAAACACAGCACAAAAGAATGTCCTCAGCCAGCCTCCACCTGCATCGTGTCCTACTTACGATCATTCAGGGAATAGCTCTGCCTCTCATTGACATTGGCTCCACCTCTTGTTGGTCTCCCTGCCTTTTGTCCCACCAGTCCCAATGGGCACCAATCACCATTGCTGACTGATGAGGGCACTTGAGGGCAGTGAACAGGAGCACTCCACACTGCAACACATTGTTCCCGATCCTCCTCATGCTCTTCCATTTCAGCTCTTCTCAAAAATATTAATGGGAAACTGAAAACCAATCTTTCAACTTTAGGGATCCAGTACCTTTAAATGTTGCACAGATGAGGGAATTCTGGCAGGTGAAGCTTTTCCAAACCCTTCAGCACAGCAACCTGGCAAGCCGTACCTGCCAACATTCCCTCATCTATACAACTGTTAAAAGTACAGATGTACAAACGCTGAAATATCAACCATCACTGCTTTAATTAAGATATGGTTCATTTTTAGAAAAATGTTTTACAGCCCTTTAAGCAGAGAACATATTTAAAAGAGCCAGCTGCCTCATATCCTCTAGACTAGTAATGTCAATCCTCTCAGTTTTGTTACATTATTAAATTCAGAAATAGAAACAATCGCAGTGAAATCTGTATTAGGGTCCACGGAGCAAATGAACGTACTCTGGTCATCTAAAGGGCAAAGTAAAGTGTTCGGAAATATTACTATTCGTTATTTAGGCACAATCATTCTCAGTGGAGCAAACATTTAGGTCCTCTAATCTCAGCCACAAAATTACTTTCAGGTGAGTGAGAGTAATTTCTGTCACTGTTCTTAACAGATAATTCAGAGTTGATGTGGGTAGCAATAATAGCTACCTTAAGAGGTTATTTGTTGCCACTTAACTAATCCCCTCACTAAGATCCTATTATTTCTAACCTCTGTGAAAGCTGCGCTATTACCTTTGCCTAATTCAGTTCAATAGTTGGAGCTATGCATAGCCTCTGGAAGCTGTGCCTGATGTTCAGACTTCTACAATTTATTTTTATTAAGAGCTGCTTCACAACCTGGCAACATTGGTGTTTGTTGAGGTAAACTGTGAAGGAGAGACAAGTCTCCAAATATGGCAGTAAACACACGACAGGAAGACGTAACCAGTTATTACGTCATGGGTGCTCCTATGCTTGGGTGGTGACAGCAGGGGACTGCTTAATCCTCAAAGAATAAGGATTATTTTACCTCATTTTTTTAAAAAAAATATTTATATGAACATTTTTTTCCCATTGCAAAAGAGCAATTCTCAGGTTGTTTAAGCAGGAGCCATGGAATTTTGTCACCACAAATGACATCACTTGTCACAAATGTTGTCACTGGTGCAATCTCTCCATGCCTCAATAGGGGAGAGCCCTGCTGCCCCAGCAGGATCACTTGCACAGGCTCCTGCTAGCAAAACTTACTTAGTTGAATTCTGCCCTGTGTTTGTGGCAAACCTTGGACTTGTCAACACTTCTGCTTGTCCTGTGCCTAGAAAGCACAAGTCCAGGCGGCTTTGCCTTTGTCCAACCACTTCCCCCTGAAAACATGGTCTTTAGCGCTAAATCAGAGCAAATATCAATCCAGAGAAACAGATACTGACGTTTGCTCTGATTCAGCGGTAAACAGTGGGTTTTCCCAGGGGGGGAGCAGCAGGGCAAGCGGAAGTGTGGACGATTCCCTTGTTCCACTGCATATATCAGAGCTTTCATCCTGCAAGATAAACATTCTCATGAGTGTTTGGCCATCGGTTCCAGTTGTTGGAATAGAATACCTGGTCTTTGCCAACAGAGGGCTTACCAGCATTTGGGAATAAGTGCCTTCTTTGTGTGGGGGAGAATCTGTTCCACACTGTTGGGGATACTGTACCAGTGTTAGAGCATTGCAGTTCAGACCAGACAGAACACAGTATTCACATATTGCAAACCAAGGAAGACACGGAAGGCAATCACAGCAATTGTGCTTTCACGTTGGGTATTTGTGCTTGAAGTCTCTAGGCAGAATACTTTTTAGAGTTCTAGGAAGATAGGTTTTAGCAAAGTTCTCAAGTTGCTGGGTGCGTTCTGGAGAAGAGACGTTTTGTGCAAAGTGCTCCCTCTTCATGCTAAATGCTATTTCTCCCTGTTCCTCCTTGTGAGCTCTTAAGTAAAGCATTACATGGGATGAGATCAGAGGAAGAGAGAGACTCATACTAGTTGTCCGGTCATCTGAGTTGTGGTTCCCCTAGGTATGGTTTATATCCTGGAGACGTTATGGTGCAATTAGGTGCTGAGTTACATCATACTCTATGGTCTGCCAGTGCAATGTGGGCATGGTGGTCATCAATGCAGCTATTTTAAAATTCCTCCCCCCCCCCCATTGAAGTCAATAGGAGGGATATCATTAGTCTCGGGTCCAGGACTAGTTTAAACCTGAGCTGCCAATAGGAGCATAAGGAATATAGTATGCTCCTCCCCTATGGCACCCATTTCTTGCCTATGACTCTTCCCTGTTTTGGTTATTCCATCAATCTGTCTGGCCAGGTCGCCTGGTGTATCTCTTGTGGCAGAAGCATTGCCTGAGTTTTAGCAGTTTAGTGGGGCTTCCAGCCAAATCCCGTAGCCTTTCAGATTTGACACAACTTGAATATAGCCTTGTACCCTGGATTTTTCACCCTTGATAAGGCTTTCTTTTCTTTTCTCCTCTCCATCTAGCTCACCCAGTGTTTGAAAATGGGCAAGTTGAATGCCCACAGGGATATAAAAGGTTGAATCGGAGCCACTGCCAAGGTAAGTGTGAAACTTTTTCTCATCCCCTTTCACAGGTACTGTACTGGGTGTTATTCAGCTACTGTGTCATGTCAGCACAAAGGTTTCTGCTTGTGCAGCAGGATCCTAAGAGCATAAGAAGAGTTTGCTGAATTAGGCCAATGGCCCATCTAGTCCAGCATCCTGTATTCACAATGACCAACCAGATTCCTGTGGGAAACCCTAGGCAGGACATGAGCACAGCAGCATTCTGTCCACCTGAGATTCGCAGTAACTGGTATTCAGAGGCATAATGACATTAGAGGTAGGACATAGTCCCCTGGCTTGGACCATAAAGAAGGCTGATCGTTGAAGAATTGATGCTTTTGAATTATGGTGCTGGGAGGAGACTCTTGAGAGTCCCATGGACTGCAAGAAGACCAAACCTATCCATTCTTAAGGAAATCAGCCCTGAGTGCTCACTGGAAGGGCAGATTCTGAAGCTGAGGCTCCAATACTTTGGCCACCTCATGAGAAGAGAAGACTCCCTGGAAAAGGGAGGGAAACATGGAGGGCACAAGGAGAAGGGGACGACAGAGGACGAGATGGTTGTACAGTGTTCTCGAAGCTACTAACATGAGTTTGACCAAACTGCGGGAGACAGTGGGAGACAGGAGTGCCTGGCGTGTTCTGGTCCATGGGGCCATGAAGAGTCGGACACGACTAAACGACTAAACAACAACAACATAGTCCCCCGGCTAATAGCCCCATGCCCTCCCCCAAATCTGTGCCAGAGGGTTGAGGGAATCTCTGGAACTGAGTTAGGGGATGCATGGAACAAGAGAATTAGTGCTGTGTTGGATTCCACTCATTATATGCAAAAATGATCTGTCCCATGATTACTTGCTTAATTACAACCCAAAACCCTACATCTCTACTTACAAAGAGCAGAAACATCTAGTCACATTATTATGTATTCTAATTGCTCTTTTACCCCTTGACACTCATCTTCATTCAATTATCAGCAGTGCCAATGTACAAACATTTGCCTTACTTGGTCCTGTGATAAGATAAACACTGCCCTACAACAGATACAGAATCTTCCATTCTGTAGAGAAATATATGCTGATACATATCTTTGCCTTTGATGAGTTTATAATTAATATAACCTCCCAACTGCAGGGTGTGTTCTAGGTAAATGTTTTCTGGTGGTTGTTTTGAAAAAGGATTATGTTTCTTATACCCTAAAGCAATCTTAGCTGTAGCAGTTTTATTTGTGTAGGAGGTGTTGAGAGGAAGGTTTAAAAGTGAAAGTGAACAGGTGTGGGGAAATCTGTTATTAATTTATTTTTTTAATGTACATCCTGCCACATGCTTTGAAAAGCCTCGGGGCAGTTAATGCAACAATTTAAAACAATACCATCTTGTTAGTGCAATAAAATTAGTTAACAATAACTATAAGCAGGGTAAATAACAGTTATGAAACACTTACGCTTAAGTCTGGAATAAAATTCATGTCTCTCCAAATGCCCACAAGAAAATTAAGTAACTGATCTCCTAAAAATGAAAACTCTGCAGGCCTTCTGAATCTATGTAGGGAAGAAGTTGGGTGAGGAAAGTGTCCCCACAAAAGATGCTGCTGACACCAGATAATGCTGGTACTCTGAGCATCTTATTACATAAGTGTATGAGATGGGTCATACAATTTTATATCCATACCAATGGTTTATATATGGTTCCAAGAGCTGGAATGTGCTCTGTAGAGTAATGGAGGATTATGGATGGAGGAGAAATTTGATTTGTTTGTACTTTAATATAAAATGACCTAATTTGCAGTTCTCAAACCAATATACAAACTGAAACACAGCTATCTTTCAAAATTTACACTTCTCTGAATTTTACGAAGTAGTTCTCCCACAAAACAATATGTTTGAAATGCATATCATTGCGGTAAATGTGCATATAAATGCTTGCAAAAGTTTGTATGTGACCGGATGCACACTGGGTGAATGCTGGTTGGTTCTGCTTCGAAGCCATAGCACAGATGGATCCTTGCTTTCAAAATTCCTTTTGCTTTAGGTCAAATGAGGGCTGTATACCTCTTACATTTTTGCTAATGCATCTTAAGATGAAATTGGCATTGGGCTGGGCCTCTCTGAGAATTTTTACTTGTTCTTAGTGCAGATTCCAGATGCTGTTCAAAGCGTAAAGCCCAGTGTCTCCTCATAGTGGTGGCAGGAATGTCGTCGTTCTTTCTCTATGATCTCCCCCCTTACAATAAGCTGTGAGATTCTACTTGGCTGGCGTAATGCAGAGTCTTAGCTTGGATTTGTGCAATTCCATTGATGGATGTTCTCTTGACATGTTTCCTTTAGCATGGAATTCCTCTCATATTGAACTGATTAGAAAATCACCACAATTCTGTGGGTCTCAACCTTTCTGGCTCATAGCTGATTTGTAAACCATGATTGCCTGTCCTTACCATTCCACTCTGTTACCATTACTACCACCCCTTTTCTAATTGGCAGGGCTGCATACATTCATTTTGATATGCCCTGCTGCTTTAGAACCTGTGCTCACAAAGGCCACATTGACAAACTCTGAGCTATTGTGGCAGGGAGTTTCTTGGGCCCTAACTTTTTTTTTTTTTAACAGCACAAATATCTAAACTTGTGTTTTATATAAAGTGGGATTGATTTCCTGGTTGGTGATCTTCAGGCCTCACAAATATAGTGCAGGGGAGGTATAATGTATTTAGGTATTGACACTTTCTGAGACAGACTTTATAAATAGGTCGCACTCTGTGCATGAGTGGCATACTAAGTTGGCAAGCGCATACTCTCAAACCTGATTATTGACGCAACATGAATGTGGGATTGGAGTGGCTGTTTAACTCCATACTTGAACTGACCATATGCAGCTTTCTTATCAGAGATGTATGGGGGACTACATTACTTTATGAGTTGGTAATTCCCGGGGGGGGGGCATTCCCAGGGGAGTTGAAGTAGTGTGCCCGCTCTTAAGAAAACATCATTAGATCCTTCAGATCTATCCAATTACTGTCCAGTTTCGAACCTTTCATACCAGGGTAAGGTAATTGAGAGCGCGGCTGCCGAACAGCTTGGTAGGTTTCTGGTTGAAACATCGGCCTTGGATCCATTCCAGTCTGGCTTTCACCCTGGACATGGGACTGTTAGTTGCCCTAACAGATGATCTCCATAGGCAGCTGGACCGAGGCACGTCTGGGCTGCTAATTCTTCTTGATCTGTCAGCAGCCTTTGACATGATTGACCATGAACTATTGAATCACCACCTTGCAGACATGGGGATTCAGGGCACAGTCTTATAATGGCTGCACTCTTTCCTGTCAGTCTGGGGACAGAGAGTGGCGCAAGGGGAGGAGTTGTCGTCGCAGCACCCCTTGGTGTGTGGAGTGCCACAGGGCACAATTCTCTCCCCGATGCTCTTTAACATCTTTATGCGCCCCCTTGCCCAGCTTGTTCGGAGTATCGGGCTGGGTTGTCATCAATATGCTGATGACACCCAACTTTATCTGTTGATGGACAGCCATCCTGATTCAGCCCCAGATACACTGACCAGATGTTTGGAAGCTGTGGCTGGATGGTTGCGTAGGAGCCCGTTGAAGCTAAATCCTTCAAAGACAGGGTCCTCTGGTTGGATCAAGACAACATGGGGTTGGGGGGCAAACTCCCATCCCTTGCTGGGGCACAATTAGTGCCAGCACCTTCTGTCAGGAGTCTGGGTGTAACCCTCGACACCTCCCTTTCTATGGAGGCGCAGGTTACAGCTACAGCAAAGGCGGCATTTTTCCACCTCCGCCGTGTTAAGCAGTTAGTTCCTTACCTCTCTCGCCCTGATCTAGCCACTGTGATACATGCGATGGTCACCTCCAGGCTTGATTATTGTAATTTGCTCTATGCGGGGCTGCCCATGAAGCTGACCCAGAAACTCCAGCGGGTGCAGAATGCTGCGGCGAGACTGCTTACGGGGTCCTCACCACGGGACCACATCCACCCAGTGCTACATCAGCTGCACTGGCTCCTGGTGGAGTACAGGGTCAGGTTTAAGGTCCTGGTTCTAACCTTCAAAGCCCTATACAACCTGGGACCCTTGTACCTGCGGGACCGCCTCTCCTGGTATGCCCCACGGAGGACCTTACAGTCCACAAACAATAACATCTTGGAGGTCCCCGGCCTCAATGAGGTTAGACTGGCCTTGACCAGAGCCAGGGGCTTTTCGGCCCTGGCCCCAGCCTGGTGGAATGCTCTGCTGCAAGAGACCAGGGCCCTACAGGACTTTGCCATCTTTCCGGAGGGCCTGCAAGACGGAGCTGTTCCGCAGGGCATTTGGTCGGGGCCCAGTCTGACCCCTCTCTTCTTACAGAACCCTGCATACAAGAGGCCACTTTAACTCTTCTCACCGGCTCATATAAATTGCTGAGTTTGGTGAGTACTTAAGGCTCCCAACCCTTATAGTTATAATTTGCGGGTTGCCATCTGATTTTATGTGATTTTAATCCGATTTTAAGCTGTATTTCAGTCGATTGCTGAATTTTATGTTTTAATGTATTTATATTTTGATGTTAGCTGCCCATAGCCCGGTTCTGGCCGGGGAGGGCGGGGTATAAATAAAATTATTTATTATTATTATTATTATTATTATTATTATTATTATTATTAATGGACAGGGAGATCTTAGCCTTCTTTCATCCAGCACTCAAAAGCTACACTGCCTCCTCCATTCCCCTATGCCCTGCATATAGCCTTCTATTTTTAGGAGCTCTTTGCTATGTTTGCACTTGGTTCACCTTCTGGCAACTGTGGAGTGTGTGCCCGGCAGACCACATTTTGCCCAGAATCTGGCTCTGAAGGCCTTGCCTAGGCACTCGGAGCCATTTGGCTCAGTGAGCACTGGAATGAGACCACACAGTATGCCTGGGATCCTCCCCAAGTGGGGGGGGGGCGCGGGAAGAGTAAACGAGATGCTTAAAGCTAATTTTTCAGGGTCTTTGGCTCTGCTTCTGTTGCCAAGCTGGAAAAGAGCCAACAAATGAATGGTTAACCAAGTTTTTCTTCTTCTTCTTCTTCCATTCTTTTGCTAGCACAGCCATATAAAGCGGTCTTATACTAAATCAGGCCATTTGTCAATCTGGATCAGTTTTGTCTACACTGATTGACAAAGACTCTGTGGTTTTAGACAGGATTCTTTCCCAGTCCTACCTGGAGATGCCAGAGATTGATCTTTGGCTTTTTAGCATGCATTGTTTTTGCTCGGCCATTGTGCTATTGTCTCATCCACCATGCACTAAGGAGAAAAAATGCCAGTTCCCTTCAGCAGTGGTAGAGTTCAAGACATTACACTATGTGCGTATTCTCATGCTGACAGGGCTTAATTTGAGCCATGTGTGTTGTGCGACAAGCACACAGAGTGCAATGTGATTGATTGTTTGTGTGTGTGTGTGGGGAGGCTCAGTTAATTTCATTGTACATGTTGTACATTGACAATAAAGGTATTATTATTATATTTTGTGCAAGGAGTGCCTCATTCTGGAAAATGGGAAGTAAAACAGAAAGATTAGAGTTCCTCTGAGCATGTGCCATGGATCTTTTCCTCACTACTGATAACCACACACACACACACACACACACACACACAGTATTAGCAGGCAAATTTCAAATGTTGTGCGATACAAATGCTCACAGATCCCATGTGATAATCCTTATGGAAAATGTGTGTCCTTTTACTGCTAAGGACATGGAATATTCAGCAAGAAGAATGGGGCGACAACAATTTCACAATCCACTGAATAAGATTTCATATACAGAAAACCCCTGTTTTAGGTGTGACCTATAATGTGTGTGACTGCACACATGCACATGGCACTGAACCCAGAAGCGATCCTGAAATGTCATAAAAGATAGCACTAAAAGGGAAAAATGGGGGTGAGGCAGAGCAGGGGTGGAACAAGGTGTTTCAATTGCACACGATTTCACGTAAGCTCGCAATGACCTGGAACGAAACCCCTGCACAAATTGGGGGCTGCCTGTAATTGCCTTTGTTTTCAATGTAATTTTAAGTAGCACAAGTTTGAATGGCACAGACAGCACAGCTATCTATTCAACCAAACATTCAGCAATGTTGGGTGGGATTCACTTAACAAATCCTATGAGTGGATGCCCTGTGCAAGGAATTCTGCTTGGGCAACATTGCTTCCTCCCCCCCCCAAAAAAAATTAGCCCTAGGGGTGGGGGAGGTCTGGCCAGCTGAAATGCTTGCTGTTATGGAACAATCACCTTAATACAACATCAAATTCTACCCATTGTTCTGTGGTTACAATCCTTTCCATCTTGCAACTTGCATTGTCTTGACCAGTAGAGGCCACTAATAACAACCTATTCTGTGTTTCTTGTTCCCTCTGGCAATCATGGAAAGAACTCTCTCCCCAAATCTTTGGAAACCTGGTTTTCTCAAAAGCATGATGCAATTGAAAGGGCCTCTTCTTCCCTTTGGTCTGTTGGGGGCATATCATGTACCTCAGCTGGGCTGTAAGCAAGTTCTTTGGGCCCCTTGTTGGTGACACTACTGAGTGATGGGGCCAGAAGAAGCTGTTACCTCTTCCCTCCTGGTGTGTTGTCGATCATAGTTCTTCGCAGGCATCTGCCACTTCTGGGAGCTTTGCCATGATTAGCAAACACCGCTTGACCCTTTCCAGTCCCTGGGGGGTCAGAGGCCATAAAGCCCAATTGTGCTGCTGGCATGGCAAGTGGAAAGAACTTGCCAGAGGTCATGTGGTGGGTTGGTGCAGAGCAATTTAGCACATTTTGTTTCTCTGACAGCTCCTTGAGATCTGGTGCCCTCCCCACCAATCTGTGGTTCCAAATTCTCATGCAAATCTTCCCTATTATTACAGGAAGATGTTTATTTTACCTAATGCTGTAGTGTGACCATCTCGTCAATGGATCATGTGCAAATAGTGCCCCCACCTGCTCATGTAAAGGAATGATCGCTCGTGACCCATTTGTGACATTTGCACACATGTGGCTTAGAGTGTGTTCATAGGTCAAGCTTTGTGTTAATGTTTATCTGATGTTGATGCAGAAAAAGGAGGCCTAGGAGAAGCATCCGCAAGGAGATTAGCATTATGGCTAGGATGTGTTTCGCATTCACATTACAATCAAGATTCAAGCCAACGCTGCTTTAGAGTTCCTTTTAAGTGATTCTTGTTTCAGCTGGAATTGTAGTGTGAAGGTATAATGTACATAGTCCAGAAAACTCATTATCATTGCAGATGCCTCTCCTCTTATTTTCTGTATGATGAGACATTCGCATAAATAGCTAAGAGCTCAAAAGTAATTTAAGCTTTGTGTGAAAATGCCTTTAAAGGTCCTGGGAAGGGCAAGAACATGATATGGCATATGGTTTTAAAACTATAATTATTAAGGTTATTTATGTATGCTACTACTGCGGCCTGTGTTTCGTTAGCCTAAAAATGGAAAACGAGTGAGGTCCCAACTAAAGAAGAATGGCAACTTAAGTTGACAGAATATGCTCAACTCGCAGACTTAGCACATAGAATAAGAGAACAAGAAGAACATAAGCTTAAAGAAGATTGGAAAATGTTTATGGAATATATGGGAAATAATTGTGTACGGCTAAAACACTGGCAGCATTAAGATAAATTCAACAAGTTTTGATGGATGCAATAATGGAATATTGAATGGTATTTTTTTTGAAAAATATGCAGGGATTTATGATATGAAAAAGGAATCATGGAAAGAGAAGAAGGGAATATTTTAAATTGTAAAACAGAATATATATATATATATCCATCCTATAATTATAAAGTTGCCCTAAATTGGAAATCCATACCACATCTTGTGTGACTGATTACTTTGGGACGAAGAGAATTAAGAGTGTTCTGAGCCCTACAGTACAAGAGAGAACTCCAAACTGGGCTAGGTAGAACTGATGGCCTGATTCTGTTTATTAGGAGTGGGGAACCTCAGACCTGGGTTCTCTGTCCAGTCCTTGGGACTCTCCTCAGACCATGCCCCCTCTCTCCAAGCCACCTCCTTCCCCGCACTGGTCCAACTTCATGCCTCCTCAAATGCTCTGAACTGTGATCATGCCTCTTCCTTCCTTGAACACAACATTCATTTTTAAAAGAAAGAATAAACAAGATAAAAGACAGGCTAAAGGAACAAAGAAGGCAGTTCCATCTACAATTCCATATATAATACCTAAACCACAGGAAGAGAGAGGGCTCTTGTGTTCATGTTCCATTCACTTGTTTCCCACAGGGATCTGATTTGCCACTGTGAGAACAGGATGCTGGGCTAGATGGGCCAATGGCCTAATCCAAGCACCCCCAAACTCGGCCCTCCATTTGTTTTGGGACTACAACTCCCATCATCCCTAGCTAACAGGACCAGTGGTCAGGGATGATGGGAACTGTAGTCCCAAAACAGCTGGAGGGCTGAGTTTGGGGATGCCTGGCCTAATCTATCAGGTTCTTCTTACGTTCTTTTGTCCTTAAGTTCTTAACATGGTGCCAAAAAGATTGCATTGCAGCATTGGACAGCACCAGACGGCATTCCAAAGTTGGGCCAATACCACAGAAAAAAGCTGTCTTCTTTTTGACGACATAATGTACCTTTGTTGAAGAAGGGCCTCTACAGAGGACACAGGCAGGCTGGTAGGAGAAGAGTTGTTCCCTCAGATAAATGCTCCAGGCCATTCAGCACTTGAGAACACCAGCACCTTAAATTGGATTCTGAATAGGCAGTCAATGTAGTAATATGAGCAACCCTGACTGCACCAGGCAAAATTCTGGTAGCCAGATTCTTCAGTAACTGAAGCCTCTAGGTTGTCTTTTAAGGACAACCCCATGTAACACATCACAATATCCCAGCTGAGAGGCTACCAGAGTGGGAATCGCAGTGGCAAGCCTATTTCTGTCTAGGAATCACCAGGCTCATTGAACCAACTGAAGCTGGTAAACGACATTTGGCTTCAAGTGAAAATGCTGGAACAAGGAGGTGCCCCCCAATGGCTTGGCTGCTCTTTCAGGGAGAGTGTAACCCCACCCAGAATGAACTGAACACCAGGTTCCAGGGCACAAGAACTGTTTCATCTCAGTGCCTCCATCTTGTCAGGATTTAGCTTCACGTTACTGGCCCTCATCTAGCCCATTACTGAATCCGGCTCTTCAGAGTACTGAGTAGATCTCACAATGTCACCTGCCTCCCAACCTTTCCTTAACAGCTCTACCTTTTTATATCTGTTTTTACATGTGGCCTCCACCTGTGAGCCCTCCCCCCATTCTCTTTTGCTTGGTGATCCCATCATCTCTGTTCTGTCACATCAGGAATTGTTCCCTTTGCAGATCCTCCTTGCAGTGCCATTTGCGGGCAGCACCAGAATAGGTTAGCTAATCTTGTTCTCTCTGTTCACCTTTATAGATATCAATGAATGTCTAATATTTGGCATATGCAAAGATGCAGAATGTGTGAACACTCGCGGCAGCTTCCTCTGCACTTGTAAGCCTGGAACCATGCTGGACCCATCCCGCAGTCACTGTATTTGTAAGTGTCCCCAGATAGACCATAACAACTCCCCCCCCCCTTATTCGTCTTTTCCCCATTAGCACAATAACTGTATGGGTTGGATCATAAGGAGTTTGAAGGAGTGGGCAATAGCCATCAATCCTGGGCAGTTACACCATGTACCAGAGATGATTACTCTAGAACAGGCACCCCGAAATTCAGCCCTCCAGATGTTTTGGGATTACAACTCCCATCATTCCTAGCTAACAGGACCAGTGATCAGGGATGATGGGAATTGTAGTCCCAAAACATCTGGAGGGCCGAGTTTGGGGATCCCTGCTCTAGAACAAGAGGAAGATGCTTTCCCTTTAGCTTCTGCCAATAATGATGATGTCATCATTATGAACCAAAAGAGACTTGCCAACTGTCCCGCTTTGGGCAAAAGACCCCCTAATTTTTAAAGCTGCTCTGCTTCTCCCTTTTAAAGTAAATTTCCCAGTTTTGCCTTTGTCCTGATCCCTTTTGCCTTTGTTATAGTTTCCTATGACATGTTATAGTCGATTCAGGAAAATTTCCCCAAAGCTGACTCAAATTTGCTAAATCTAAGCACAAAACCAACACTTCTCTGCTCCTCTCATTAAGAATTTAATTTGAAATCTTAACTGAAATCTGAAGTCTTGCACAGTCTTGTTGCAAAACCTTTGGCATGAGTTACCTAACTCTATGATTTGGCAAAGATTCTTAACTGTTTGCTAGCTTCTTCATTAGCAAACTAAGCAAGAGATGGTCCATAGATTCAAATCTCAAAGTAGAATAGTGTTTTAATCAACTCTTCATCTTAAAGCATGATGAAATTAAGCATCTGAAATACTTCTTGACATTGAATTCAATGCAATTCAATGTGTATTAAAATAGCTCCACTGTTTTTCTTGCCTTCACTTTCACTATTGGTGAAGGAGTGGCCAAATGGGTCCAGTTGGAGATCAACAAGAGGAGCCTAACAGTATGATCCCTATACATGTTTACTCAAAAGTAAAACCACTATGTTCAACTGGGCTTCCAGTAACTGTCATAGGATAATTCCCTTTTACTGGGGAATAAACCCCATTGCACAGTAGGATTTACTACTGAGTAAACATTCACAGGATTGCACTGAAAATCTTCGCTTTTCAAAAGCTGACTAATCAACCATTTGTGTTTCAGCGGATAAAGCGGTTTCCACAGAGCAGGGGCTGTGCTATCGCTCAACTGTCGGGGGAGTCTGTGCCCTGCCACTCAATCAGCACATCACCAAGCAGATCTGCTGCTGTAGTCGTGTTGGCAAAGGGTGGGGAAGAAATTGTGAGACGTGTCCATTACCAGGATCTGGTAAAAACTCTGCTTGTTCTTTTGGACCTTTCCCCCTGCCCTTTCACTTTCTGCAAATTTTAAACCGGTGGCTACTTAGAGTCTTCCGGCTCTTTATCAGACCAGCATTACCATTTGCAGTTTTCTGCCTGAAATGGGATTATAAAGCCTTTAACTTAGAGGCGTGTGATGAGGGCTTCTCCAGTGATATATTCCTTTTGATCTGATGTTGTTACTTGCCTCAATTTGGCAAAATCCATGATATCTGCAGATGTTTGCGTACTTTGAAATTATATCCCTGTAGTATCTTAGTTAACCGATGGACAACAGAAGTGGATTTTGCAAGCCCTTATGGTGGCTAAGAGGGACGGGGGGGAGCACTGTGGGCTAAACCACAGAGCCTAGGACTTGCCAATCAGAAGGTCAGCGGTTTGAATCCCCATGATGGGGTGAGCTCCCGTTGCTTGGTCCCTGCTCCTGCCAACCTAGCAGTTCGAAAGCACGTCAAAGTGCAAGTAGATAAATAGGTACCGCTCCGGCGGGAAGGCAAACGGCATTTCCGTGCGCTGCTCTGGTTCGCCAGAAGCGGCTTAGTCATGCTGGCCACATGACCCGGAAGCTGTACACCAGCTCCCTCAGCCAATAAAGCGAGATGAGCACCGCAACCCCAGACTCGGCCACGACTGGACCTAATGGTCAGGGGTCCCTTTACCTTTATGGTGGCTAAGAGACTTATACCTCCCTGTCTATTGCACAATCTGATGACCTCCCTGCCCTGACTACATTCAAACATATTTCATATAGGCATTAGTGTCACACGGATACATACTTGAACATCTAGAAGGCTTATATTAACTTATATGTTTTAAATAAGATTTGTGTACTGATGGTCACTGCATCCACAATGTAAGCTGATGGTGGTCTACTGTTATTATAATGATTTATTTGCATATTATTATTGTTTTGTTTTTTCCTCTTTCCTTTAATTTTAATTGTTCTTTCCTTCTTAAATTTGTAAATAAAAAATAAGAAAGAATAAAAGAAAGAAACCAGATTAGTCTAGTGGCACTTGTTGACTATTTGTCATGAGGCAGTGTGAACGTATAGCATTAGATAGAAAATGAATCACTGAGCACCCAAAAGACCATAGGCAGAGCATGACAAACTGAGAGGAATAGAGAATTATAAGTATGGCCTCTCAGCCCTCATATAACACTGCCTTACAATAAGACTTTGCCCCTTCCTGCACCTCCTTGTAGATACTCTGACAGGGGTTACCAATGTGGTGCCTGCCATATGTTGTTGGACTCCAGTTCCCATCAGCCCTAGCCAGCATGACAAATAGTTTGGGATTATGGGAGTTGTAGTCCAGCAACAACTGAGTTCCTGCCTTCATCTAGTCCCCTGCCCTTCGTGGCGCTGCCTGAAGCAGGCTGATTCACTCTGGATGCTTCCTGTTTTTTATGTGGTTCCAAGCAGCAACAATGTAAACAAAAAGGAAAAAATGTATCTGAAAGATGCTGGGAAGGATGGATATTTATTATTAAATTAGCTAATTTAATAATAAACATTAATCCTTTCCAACTTCTTTAACGTACAGGGTTTCTTTTTTGTTTACATCACTCTGAAGCAGGGCAGGGCCTGTGTTGCCAAATGAACTTTGTGGATGGCCCTATCAGATATGCCCAAAACCTACAGTGATGAATTAAAGGGGGGTTTGGGGCTTGCAGAACTTTATGTCTGTTTGTTTGACCTTCAACTCTTATGCAGCCTTAACAAGATCGCTTGGCCCTTTTGTTACACAGCTGCCTCTCTTTGAGACACACACACACACACACACACACAGAGAGAGAGAGAGAGAGAGAGAGAGAGAGAGAGAGAGAGTGTGTGTTTCCATGTGGTTATATTTTATTGTCAACTCTGAGAGAAAGGGCAGCCAGCTTCCAGTATCGGTTAACAGTAGTTTGCATTTACTAATAACACACCCAGCCCTGCAAACATCTTTCTTTTTGCTGGCAACTTTCAGCCTTCAGTTCTGGTTCCAAGTGGGTGTAGTCTAAACATGTTTTACCCATGTCAGAGAACTGTGTTTCGATTGTGGCAGATAGCTTAAATAGACTAAAGAAGAGGAAACATGGCCCAGCATGTCTGAACGGGATAGCAGAAAAACAACAGTATCCTTACCAATGGATTAGATTGCGAGAGATGTCTTTGTGCTCTCGGCTATTACTTTTGTAGCTTTTCCTTTTCTCTGTGTCATCAGATTGTATCTCTCTCCTTTCTTTGCAGAAGCCTTTAAGGAGATTTGCCCTGCAGGGCATGGCTACACTTACTCCAGCTCTGACATTCGAATGTCCATGAGAAAAGCAGAAGCAGATGAGCTCCCACTCAGCTCAGAGGAGCAGAGGAAAAACAGTGGCCGGCTTCCCAGCTGGGCAGTAAGGCAGCAACAGCTGCAGGAGGTCTTGCGTGGTGATGTCGTCGACGCGCTCCCGGGGGCTCACACCTCTGCAGGAAAGGGTAAAGTAATATTCGTGTGAATCCAACTGGTTTGAGTGAATTCCAGGCAGTTCACAAATTTCCAGTGTTGGAATGGTTTCAAGAGTCTTCTAAACTTGCACACGAAAGCACAGCAGGATTGCGTTATCTCAAACTAGTTCATCAGGCCTCCTTCCATGATGAAGCTTCAATAATACTAGCATGAAAACAATTACAGTGGAACCAGATAACAAAACAGTAACATTTAATAAAATGAACAAGAACAAAACAAATAGCACAGCAACAAAAAATAGTGGTAGGAGAGCTGAAATAAATTCACATCTGGCAACCAATGTGTTCCTTTGGTTTCAGATAGTACATGGGTAGAAAGGTAAAGGTAAAGGTACCCCTGACTGTTAAGTCCTGTCACGGATAACTATAGGGTTGCACGCTCATCTCGCTCTGTAGGCTGAGGGAGCCGGCGTTTGTCCACAGACAGCTTCCAGGTCATGTGGCCAGCATGACTAAACCACTTCTGGCGAACCAGAGCAGTGCACGGAAACACCGTTTACCTTCCCACCGGAGCGGTACCTATTTATCTACTTGCACTTTATGTACTTTTGAACTGCTAGGTGGGCAGGAGCTGGGACCGAACAACGGGTGCTCACCCAGTCACGGGGATTCGAACTGCCAACCTTCCGATCGGCAAGCCCTAGGCTCTGTGGTTTAGACCACAGCGCCACCCGGGTCCCTTTAGGGTACCTGGGTAGATGAGTCTAAAAAGCCTGGGGCACAAATTTTCATGGCCCTCTAGCGCAAACTGATGTATATTTTGCTGTAGGAGGCTTGGTTTGGTCAGAGGTGAGTATACACTTCCAGACTTAACACTAAATACATCACTTCTGGTAAATGAGCCACCATAGTTGTTAGAGGGCCGTGAAAATTTGTGTCACAGGCTTTTGAGACTCGTCTACCCATGTATTTATCTGAAACCAAAGGGGCGCATTGGTTGCCAGATGTGAAATATATTGGCATTATTTTCAGCTCTCCTACCCCACTAAAACTCCTTTAAATGGCTTAGATCGTGAAGACAAGCGCCCTTCACACACTACTCAGGTTGTGAATGGGGCAGCCATGCTACACTGCTGGTCCCACCCCAAACACCCACACATTGCACTGTGGCATGTGGCAGCACTGCCCCTTTTGGTATGTGGACATCATAGCTGTCGACTTTCCCCTTTTCTTGTGAGGAATCCTATTCGGAATAAGGGAATTTCCCTTAAAAAAGGGAAACTTTGACAGCTATGGTGGACATGCATAGAACATAAAAAGGGCATACTTTTGCCCACCTACAAAAAGATGATGGAGAGGCATACAAATTAACCATCCTGAGGGGAGGGTAATCCAAGGTTTGGGGACCACTACAGAAAAGGCTCTGGTTTGGGTAGAACAGGAGTTGCCAATGTGGCACCCTTCAGAAGTTTCAGGCTGCCAATGCCCATCTTGCCTGACCATTTTCCTTGCCTTGTTGACTGTTTTTGAATCTCGGGAAGGTTCACGTCACACTCTTCATGCGTATAGGATGGGTGTGTAGGGTGTAGTCCCAAGCATATCCAAGTACCTTGCACCTGGCTAATGGTCTCAGAAACGAATGCTGCCATCATGGATATGCTAATAAAAATACTTACTTTTAATATAGCATATCTAAGTGCTCAATCACTTCACCTGCATTATCCTATTAATTTTTAAAATGCTGTTTTCAGCATTATAGAACTCCCTACCGATCGGGTTCTATCATCTAGTTTCATTAGACACCTTCTATTGTATAAAATAAAAAAATTCCTTCCAGTAGCACCTTAAAGACCAACTAAGTTAGTTCTTGGTATGAGCTTTTGTGTGCATGCACACTTCTTCAGATACACTGAAACAGAAGTTGCCAGATCCTTCTATATAGTGAGAAGGTGGGGAGGGGTATTACTCAGAAGGGTGGTGGGAATGGGTGATTGGCAGATAGCTGAGATGAGCCTGTTGACAAAGTGTGCATGCACACAAAAGCTCATACCAAGAACTAACTTAGTTGGTCTTTAAGGTGCTACTGGAAGGAATTTTTTTATTTTGACTATGGCAGACCAACACGGCTACCTACCTGTAACTTCTATTGTATGCTGAAGATGTACCTTTCTATCCTGGCCTCTTGATAATTAAGGCATTTTTGTGGGCTCCACCTCTTCTTCTTTTTTGTTTAATCTAGACCAGGCATCCCCAAACTCGGCCCTCCAGATGTTTTGGGACTACAACTCCCATCATCCCTAGCTAACAGGACCAGTGGTCAGGGGTGATGGGAATTGTAGTCCCAAAAACATCTGGAGGGCTGAGTTTGGGGATGCCTGGTCTAGATTAAACAAAACAAAGAAGAGGTGGAGCCCACAAAAATGCCTTAATTATTATCTGGAATTGGTTTGTTTTTTTAACCATGTACATTAACTGTTCTATAATTGTATGATTATACTGGTCCAAGCCAGTGGCGTAGCGTGGGGGGATTCAGGGGGCCCCGGCCGCACCGGGCGCAACATCTGGGGGTTAGGGTTAGGGGGCGCAAATCCACGGGTTAGGGGGCGCAAATCCACGGGTTAGGGGGCACAAATTACTTGCCTTGCCCCGGGTGCTGACAACCCACGCTACGCCACTGGTCCAAGCTGCTCTAGACCTTAAAAGTGAAGGTTGGGTAAGAAATCTTATAAATAAATATGCACATGGGAACCACATCTGTGCCGCCTTGGTTTCCAGGACAGAAGAAAAGCAGGATATAAGGGTAAGAAAACAAATAAATAGCATTGCTGGGAAGTGGGGAGGGCTGGAACTAAGGAAACAGAGGCTTTCCTGAAGCCACCAAGCAAGTTCAAGTCTTGAGCAATGGCATTACCGAGTGAGAACCTCAGTGATAAAGTGCAAAGCAGCATTTGTGCAAAACCAAACAAGGGAATTTGAATTCCAAAGTGAATTCTGACTGCACTTACAAATTTACTTAATTAATGTACTCAATTCTCTTATGTCATTTTACAGGGGATTCTGAAGAAGATCAGGTGAGTAAAATTTCTGCTGCTAGCAACTTATGCTCACGTTAGAGGCTTAAAATGCAGTGAAGTCATTTTTCCTTGCTGTGTTTCAAACCGCATTAGCACAGTGTTGTTCATGTCAGAGAGGGGGTAGGAATACCTTTACCTGATGTACATGACTTTTGGGTTTCCCCATTCCCCTCTTGTGTGGTGTAGTGGTTAAGAGCGGTAGTCACGTAATCTGGGAAACCGGGTTCGTGTCTCCGCTCCTCCACATGCAGCTGCTGGGTGACCTTGGGCCAGTCACACTTCTGTGAAGTCTCTCAGCCCCACTCACCTCACAGAGTGTTTGTTGTGGGGGAGGAAGGGAAAGGAGAATGTTAGCCGCTTTGAGACTCCTGAAGGGGAGTGAAAGGCGGGATATCAAATCCAAACTCTTCTTCTTCTTCTTCTTCTTGTTCATGATGCTGTCACCTGCACATGTGCAATGACTGTCTGAAATATTCACATTACTCCGCATCCAGTTTTCTAGTTGGATTGAAGCTGGTTTTGAGGTGTGTGTGCCTAAACAGCAGTGTTTGTCAGGAAACTACAGGATCCATATGAATTGTGGCTAATGCCATGTGAGTATGGCTTCAGAAATAGCAGTGGGAGTGTACGGAATACAGAGTAAGCGCTAATGTGAACATACCCTTAATGTTTGGGATATGCATAGCAAATGTGTAGTTTAAAAACTGAATGAATGAAGAACAAACCATTTTCAGTAAATACTTCCTGAAGTTTTAATAAAAAGTGAAATGGAAGATCCACCTTAGGGTTCAAAGATAACCTTGTAAATTCATCCTTGTAAAGTCCTCATTTAAAAATAAATAAATAAAGGCTTGAAATATGTTTTTTAGAAGTGATATACCAGGTCCTAAGGTGTAGAACAGAGAACAATCAAGCCCTACTTTTAGTGGGCCATTTGAAAGACAGGAAGAAGCAAAGTGTATAATGGATATCTTAGCAGCTGCTAAAATTGCTTTAGGGACATATTGGGGAAAGGAAAGAATGCTTCTCAAAAGTCAGCCACATTGCACAGTGAAATTAACTTCATTTTAGAGCAACCCTAACTGTAGGTTGAAGAGGGGTAGGAAGGAAGGAAAATGAAAGAAGGATTCAGAAACATCTGGCATATTGCATGGGGAAATTAACTTCACCATTCAGCAATCGTTTCTGCTGGTTAAAGGGTGTTGGGACGGAGCAAAGGTGCCTCTTCAGAGCTGGAGAAGAGTTTTTCTGGTGGGGGGGGACATACCCTTTACAGAGACCTCCACTGCCCTGGCAGATACCTCCACAGGGACATATCTCTGTGGAGGGCAGTTTGGATGATGGACCCTGAAACAAGCATTCCAGGAGCAGGGCATGGACAGGATGGCAGCAGTTTCAACTCACTGTATCCAAGTCCCCGTCATTCATTAGAAAGAGACACCGGAACCAGTGCCCCCCACCTCAGCCTGGAACAGCCCCCCCTTTCTCCACTGGAAACCATGTGGATTTAAATCACGTGGGGGGAAGGACAATATATCCTCTGCACACAAACATGCACACATACACACCTAACATCTTAACCAGCGAAAGGTGGCATAGCTTTAGAAGTGGCAGTTGATTCACCAGTTTCCCATCCCACTTAAGACTGTACCGTAAGAAGTCAAAATATAGACTTATAATTCTTTAAGAGCTGTTGGATGGAATTTGTGCTCTGTCAGAATTGAATTACCTTAATATCCAAGATAAGTCTCAGAGTATCTCTTTTCAATAGTATGAGCGCTCCATCGTTTCTTTTGTGTTTTATTGATACAATGGAGAAAGATGTGCAACAACAGCCTGATTATTTAATGTCTTTATGTTGTTGTTAAGATCACCTATCACCAAAAGTGTAATTACTGTCGTTAATTTGGAAGACTCCGTCAGCAGCAGATTTAGAGAAGTGTTAGCTCTGTTATAGGCAGAGCAACAGAAGTTCAGGTGTTGGCAGGCGAAGGAGTTTGATTGCCTAGTTTTTAAAACACCTTATGCAATTCCGTGTCTTAATGTATCCAAGACTCTTTCTCACTACTGACAACAAGCATCCCAGAGACCTCCCCAAAGGTTATCGAGAACTAGGGAAAGTCACATTCCATGTTATCCTTATCTCTCTGTCTTTGACAGAGGCTTCCTCTCTAACACAAAAAACAACCAAAATGAAAAAAGCACCACAGCAGCT
Source organism: Podarcis liolepis (assembly GCF_965112155.1). NCBI lineage: Eukaryota > Metazoa > Chordata > Lepidosauria > Squamata > Lacertidae > Podarcis > Podarcis liolepis. Next base: position 31,697,780 of record NC_139554.1, read on the forward strand.
GTATGGGACAACCAAATTTTATTATTTATTAAATCTTAAACCCCCAGCACCCTTTATTGCAGATGCAATTTGGGACAAATGCTTTAAAGGCAAGTGGTCTTTGCAATGAAAGAAGGCTATTGGATCTGCTCACCTTCTCAGAAAACGTCCATCGGTCATGATTTTGAAGATGGTTGACCTTTGACAGAAACATAAGGTGCCTCCAGACTGTCAGTATTTTGTGGGAGGGATTCAAGTGTATGCCAAAACTTTGCTCAATTAAAGTGGATTATAGGGCTCTGTTGACCTAGCACAGTGTTTCCCAAACTTGGGTCTCCAGCTGTTTTTGGATTACAGCTCCCATTATCTCTAGCTGGCAGGACCAGTGGTCAGGGATGATGGGGACTGTAGTCTGAAAACAGCTGGAGATCCAAGTTTGGAAAACACTGACCTAGCACAACAAGTGCACTTTAAAAAACCAACCAGCCACCAACAGACTTCTTGCAGTTAGAAAAGCAATGGGGAAATACACTGAAAAGTGCAGAATGAACAAATGGTTAACAAGAAAACATGTAAACACTCGGCAAGCAAATCTGGATGAACGCAGGGTGAATGTTCATTGATAAATAACCACCCCGTAAACAAATCAGAATGAATGTTCAATTAAGAGCAGGAATAGTTTGTCCACCATATAAGCTTTGCACACTCGAATCAGGATAAATGCTAAACAAACAGGTTTTCTGGAGGAAGTTTTCTGGCCATCAGTACTAAGGTGAGTGAATCCAGCTGTTTTATTTGCAAAGACCACACCCCTTGAGAGAAGATTTCTGTTGAAACACATTGAGAATAAAGCTTATTGTCTTCCTGTACAGCTGTTGGTTTTTCCCACTGAATTTTTTTTTTGCAGCTGTTTTATCTCATGTTGCTGCTACTTTCTTTCCAGTGTCTATTTTGGCACCTGCTGAAAATGGATAATCAGTGCGCATGTCTGGCTGCAAGATGCTGAAGAATGTAGAATGAGATTAAGAGGGAAAATCAGAGGCCCATTTCAAGCATCTTGTTACTGATCATGCACCACAGCCCTATCTGTGGTTTGGAGGATGTGGAACTTGACACCTGAATTAAACTAGTGTGTCAAAGAACCTGGAGTGAGATGATTGTAGATGAATTTGAGCAAATTTAGGTACCTGGGGTGTGATTGCACTTCACTAAGGATGATATTTTCATCTTAATAAACTGTAGGGATTGTAAATCGGCCACAACACCTTTCTCTATTGATACAATACGCTGAAGAGGGAATAGGTAAAGAAGAAAGCTCCTATACTGGGGAAATTATTTCTTCCTGATTATGTGAATCCTGCCTGATTTCTGTACACTGGTGAGAGCCAGTGTGGTGTAGTGGTTAAGAGCGGTAGACTCGTAATCTGGGGAACCGGGTTCGCGTCTCCGCTCCTCCACATGCAGCTGCTGGGTGACCTTGGGCTAGTCACACTTCTCTGAAGTCTCTCAGCCCCACTCACCTCACAGAGTGTTTGTTGTGGGGGAGGAAGGGAAAGGAGAATGTTAGCCGCTTTTAGACTCCTTAGGGTAGTGATAAAGAGGTATATCAAATCCAAACTCTTCTTCTTCTTCTACAGCCAATCACTGCATTTGTATTTTTTGTTCACAGGATGCAGAGGATGTTATTGAAGAAACTGATATTACCCCAGGTAAATTGCAAAGTAACTTGCTGAATCCAGTAACTAAGAATGGGGCCAAAACATAAAAAATGGATGAAAGATCTCAGTCTGTGCTGATAATTTTGGTGCCTGGGAAAAGGAAAATGATTTTTTCCCCCAATGGGCTCTTCTAAATACGGTCTATAGTTTATTGCGTGGTTATTTCTGGGCAGAAGAACTGGGCAGACACTGAGTCTGCTGCGTGGGAGGAGTCTGGGAAATATTGTATCTTTCACAAGATGCTCTGCGAAATGTATTTGTGTTTTAGCTGTAGCTTTACAGGCTGCTGCATAGGGTATTTTTTTTTAAAAAAAGTTTTGTTTGATTTACAGTACAATCCTCTGTATGTTTACTCACAAGTCTGACTGAGTTTAGTGAAACTTGCTCCCACGTTAAACGTGCATAGGGCGGCACTATTAGAAAAATTAATAATCAGCATGGGAAGCAATTCTCAGGTGGTAATATACAAAAATTCATAGGGATCACTAAAAAGAATAATATATAAATATTAATTAAAAGCACACGGCTAATACAAAACTCAATACACATTACAGATGGGTAGCCGTGTTGGTCTGCCATAGTCAAAATAAAAAATTCCTTCCTGTAGCACCTTAAAGACCAACTAAGTTAGTTCTTGGTATAAGCTTTCGTGTGCATGCACACTTCTTCAGATACACTGAAACAGTGTTTCAGTGTATCTGAAGAAGTGTGCATGCACACGAAAGCTTATACCAAGAACTAACTTAGTTGGTCTTTAAGGTGCTACAGGAAGGAATTTTTTATCAATACACATTATGAGGTTTAAGGATGCTGTATATCTGTCAAGTTTCATGGATTATTATATTGCCTCTTTTAACAATTTTATTTTTACTGTTGTGTTGTAAAAGCTTTTGACCTCCCCCAACTCCTTCCCTGCTGTTCCATCTGCAAGGTTTATACATTTCATGTACATTCACAAGTAAGCTGCACTGAATTCATTGCATAGGATTGCATTGCCCAGTGGATTCCTGCTTGTTATCTAACATTACTGCAATGCATTGTATTTGGGGCTGCCTCTGAAGATGGTTTGGAGACTTCAGCTGATGCCAAATTCAGCAGCCAGGTTGCTCACAGAGGCAAGACGGTTTGAGCATATTACACTAATTCTGGCCCGACTGCACTGGCTGCCAAATAGCTTCCAGGTCCAATTCAAAGTGCTGGTTTTGACCTATAAAACATTAAACAACTCAGGATCGCAGTACCTACCTCAAGAATTGCCTCTCCTCATATGAACTGACTCAGATCCTGCAACATGAGAATGGGCCTTTTCTGTGGTGGCTCCCCATTTGTGAAATGCTCTCCCCGGGGAGGCTCACCTGCTGCCTTCATTACGTATCTTTAGGCGCCAGGCAAAAATGTGTCCCTATAACCGTGGCTGAGTAGCATTCTATGTCCTTTTAAATGTGTTTGTGGGAGGGGGGATTATTGGTTTGTTTTTGTTTTATTATGTATTTTGTATTCTCATTTTGTATTTTTATGTTGTGAAACTGCCCTGTGATCTTCGGATGAAAGGCGACATACAAATTTAATAAACAAATAATGATAAAATTGGGTCATAGTTGGTTTCACTTCTCTTTATATCTTTTGCAGTGGATGTTGTAAAGATTCCTCCCCATTTTCCTGCCCAGCCACTTCCAGGATCTATAGGGGAGAATGCTGCTCCAACAGAGGAAGCAACACTATTTACAGGTATGCCAGCAGTGCCCCAGTATTATTTATTATTATTATTATTATTATTATTATTATTATTATTATTATTATTATCATCACTATTATTATTAATAATACATTTCTATGCTTCCCTTCATAACAAGAATCATAGGAACTGTAATTTGTTAAGGGTGCTGGGAATTGTAGCTCTGTGAGGGATAAACTACAGTTCCCATGATTCTTTTGGGTGGAGTTGTGCTTTAAAAAAGCCAAACTAAGCTTGCTGATGCACAGACCAAAATTTGTGGCTACTTTGTTCTTCCCTCATTGCCACCGCTGCTGCTTCCAGACTATTGAGAGCTAAGCTATGGTTTGGCTTAACATTACATGCAAACTTGGTCTTGTGTTTTGTCTTAACTCCAAACAAGCCACAACTCATGGCTGAGGTTTGTTTTTGGCCAACCGCTCAGGGTTTGTCTGGGCAAGGGAAGCAGAGAGCAGATGAAGCATTTCATATGGTTCACACAAGAGACCAGGCTGCAGGAAAAAGATATGATTTACTGATTTTAAAAGGAAATGTAGCAAAATCTCTTTGCTTTATTTTCAAACATGGTAGTTCTTTTAATTTTTGCGTTTCTTGACTTTTTAAAAATTCCAATGAAAACTTACATTGGCCTGAATTTTAAAACTGTATGTGCATTAATCTTCTTTCCTGCTTCTGCTCTCTGTACTGTATTAATAACACTTATAAAAGATGCATTCCAGTCTAATAATAGCTTTTGAGTATTACTTGTGAAAATAGCCTCCTCGCATAGCTTTTTCTATCCCATTCTGGGTCTTTTCCCCTTAAATCCCTGTAGGTTTTCAAATAACTGTTATACTTAGCATATGATGCTTTTTCAGTGTTCAAAACACTATGCAGACCTTATCTCAGCAATGTGTACAACAACCCTGTATTATTATTCCTCATACTGTAAAATGAAAGACTTGGGTCTCATCTGCACCTGTCCCACCACTCTCCCTTGGGAAAACCTGCTCTTTACCGCTGAATTGGAGCAAACATCAATCAGGTTTTCTGCGGATGGATGTTTGCTCTGATTCGGCAGTAAAGAACAGGTTTTCCCTGGGAAAGTGGTAAGGCAAACAGAGAACTGCTGAGACCCATGCCTGGAAAGCATGGGACAAATAGAAAACCTCTTGAACCCGAGAGAAGGCTAGCCCAGAACCACCTAGTGGCACAGATGATATTTGAACTAGTGCTTCCTGGTTCACAGCTCAGCCTTTTAGCTTTTATGCTAGTTCAAAAAGAGGTTTCGCACTATCTAGCTTCACTTGGAAAGAACAGCTGGGCCACGCTTCATATAGTGTGTGTTTTAGTATTTGAAAGACACAGTGAATTTCCCTTTGATCCTCATGACATAGGTGACTAGGCTCCCAATTTGGCCCAGACAAGCATAGTCTTGCCAGATACTTATTTCCAGGCTGCACACAGTCTGCAGGGAAAGTGTCTAGAAACCAAACAGCATCAAATAGACTCTTCCTAGCAAACACAGAAGTAAAACCAGAGTCCCTTTTATATAATAAAAGAGCACTTATGGACAATGGCATGGCAAAGATCAGAAGAGTTAGGACCTCTGCTGTTGAATAGGCAGGGCAGGAAAATGTGCAAAATGTCTCTTGTCCTTTACAGAGCTGAGTCATGGGGGTTTTCTGGTGGAGTGGGAAGTTCTGTGACCTCAAGAGACAATATGTTTACTGCTTAGATAATGGCAGCTGTGTTATTTCAGCATTGTCTAATGTCTGGTAGTTCTACCAATGTCCTTACACTTTGTGTTAAACTTTCTTGGAAAGAACCTCTCTCACAGTCTGGCTCTCAATAGCCTTTTTGTCTGAGTGGGTTTGTTTTTAAGCTGGTTGGATGACGAGATGGTTTTAAGGGCTCATCCCAACTTCCTTTTGTGTCACGATTCTAGGTACATGTCTGGGCTTTAAAGCTCTGAGTCTGAATGTTGTTGGGGGGTTTTGCCCCAGCGTTTGCCCCAGGAAAACCTGTGTTTTTTCACTGGATGGGAGAAATAGCAATTGGGTTTCTGTGCATTGCTATTTGCTTCAATTCAGCAGTAAATAATGATTTTTTTGTGAGGAAAGCTGTGGGGCAACCCCCCCCAAACTCTTGAAAACACAGACCTGTGCCTGGAAAAGCGTGTTCCAAAAGGAAGTCTGGATGAGCCCCAAGACTGTTTAGAGGTGTGGCTGTTATTCAGCTCTTGCTGAGTTGAGTTCCACTGTTCTGATGAGCTTGACAATGAATTGATGCAATCCAAAGTGGAAACTACTGGAAGCAGAATTTTGTACTCTGATCATTCAGCGCATGCCATGCTATCCCCTTTTGGCACTATTTAAACCAATGGCTATTGCCACATCTTGTGGCAGTCAATTATGTAAATCGATAAGAACATAGGAAGAGGTCTTCAGAATCACCTTGACAGCTTACAAGCCTTCCCAGAGCCTTGGACAATTCATGTGCTTTAAAAACCGATAAATCACTGTGTTCACTGCTTGTCTCCTGACAATACTCTTTCTTCATTCTCAGAAACGAGTGCCTGCTCCTCTTCACCCAACATCTGTGGTCCAGGCAGCTGTGTGAACTTGCCAGGAGGATATGCCTGTTTGTGTTACCCTGGTTACCGACAGCATCCAAGTCACTCCTATTGCATTGGTATTTCATTGACACCTGGTTTTGTTTCTATGGGAGAATTGTATATTTGGGGCAGCGAGGTACCATCCAAAGGACCACTTGAAAGTTCAGAGAATGCAGTTGGGAAGTGCCAGAGCATAGGATGATGAGGAAACTTCATGCATGGTCTTTAGATTCCAGTCTACAGTTTTACAGCCCTTGTGCTACCTCTAGGAAGGGCAGAGGTGCATAGTAATGCCAGCTGACTTTGATTATCTCCTCTTGTTTCAGATGTTGACGAATGTGAGAGAAATCCATGCAATGGGAAGGGCCACTGCCTCAACAATGAGGGCTCCTATTCTTGTCTCTGTTTCTCTGGGTACACCCTTTTCACCTCACAGAATGCACAAACATGTCAGGGTGAGTTATCTTTTTGTGGCACCCACCAGTAGAAGATAAAGCAAGTTGCCTGACCGAGTTTCTCTGCATCTATTTGCAGATTAGAGGCAGAGGAGTGTGCTTTTGATCTGTCTTGTAACTGGAACTTTTCCTTCTCTGCCTCCTTGGAGTGGAACAGCTCTGCTCTCTTCTCTGTGTCCAAGAAAACTTCCTCTGGCAACTTTTCCTACGTCTTTCATTAGTGCTTACATATGGGAACAGAAACTGGACTGAGTGGTCTGAAAGTTGTCATCCTCCTTGTTCTTTTATGGCTTTGTCATTACACTAGATCACTTTCAGTTTTCTTAGGGGTAGGACAGTGAATAGAGCGGTACCTCGGGTTAAGTACTTAATTCGTTCTGGAGGTCTGTTCTTAACCTGAAACTATCCTTAACCTGAAGCACCACTTTAGCTAATGGGGCCTCCTGCTGCTGCCGCGCCGCCGGAGCACGATTTCTGTTCTCATCCTGAAGCAAAGTCTTAACCTGAAGCACTATTTCTGGGTTAGCAGAGTCTGTAACCTGAAGCGTATGTAACCTGAAGCGTATGTAACCTGAAGCATATGTGACCTGAGGTACCACTGTAATGCAACAGCAAGGTGGTGATAAACAAATGGAAGAGCAACAGTAAGGACTCACCCACACTTTTGCTTGTCCCTTGCCTAGAAAGTGTGGGTCCAAGTGGTTTCTAGGCATGGGCTCAAGTGGTTCCCCTCTTGCCCCACTCCCTTCCCAGGTAAAACCTGCTCTTTAGTGCTAAATCTGAGTGAATGCCCATCCGATTCAGCCGCTTTCACCAGGGGGAAGCAGCAGGACGAGAGGAAGTGTGGAAAGCCCTAATATGGGCATACAAAAATGCTGTGTTTGCATTTGCTATAATGCTGGATCCTGCACTGAGGAGGGGTGCAAATTAATTAATAGGCTTGGGTGGTAATGTATAGGTAATGGAGGTGATGCTATCTAGCTGCTTGGGCCCACAACTATGCCAGAGCTCTTTGGATCCAGTCCTTTTGTTGAAGGGACATATCTCTCTGTGTTAACAGATCTAAATGAGTGTGACCAGCCAGATGTTTGTCGTGGAGGGCAGTGTGTCAACACACCTGGCTCTTATCTCTGTGAGTGCAAAATAGGCTACACCATGAGTCACAGGGGACAGTGTGAAGGTGAGTGTGCAAAAATCCTATTTTTTTTGGTAACTTGACTATTCCGAAGCTACTTGTATATTTGCATGCAAAAAATTATCTCCTTGAATATCCACTTGGGCTTTACTTTCACTTCTTACTAACATAGCACATCTGCATCGTCAGCAAATGCTTATTTAGAAGGATGCTTCATCCCATTTGCTACACTCATTGAGATTAGATTTAGCGTGGAGTTATTACCTCTCCTGGCTACAAGGGGGCAGCAAACACAAACAAAAGCAGCAGAATATAGTATGTGCTGGACAGAGGCTGCCCTCTGCTGGCGAAAAGGAGGAAACCCACATGCTTTCTCCTTTGCTGCTTCTCCCCTCTCCTTTTGCAACATGGCTTGGTTGCTGCACTGAAATATAGCCAGGTTGGTATAAGAGTGACATGCATATACAGGGAGGTATCCAGAATTCCCTTTTAAAAAACAGTTTAAGAATATTAAAATGTGGTTGTTGGGTTTCTTTGTAGGCAGGGAATGAAGCCTCCTGGTTTGGGGGTTTAGAAATATTTGGGGGTTTAAAGGATTTCAATATTTTATTGAAATAAAGCTTATCTACAGCAAACCTGACTGCTGCTTGTTCTGGTTCAGTGGTAAACGACAGGTTCTCCTGGAGAAAGCAGTGGGACAAACACACGAACACACACACACACACACACACACACACACACACACTTGTACACAAAACTGGAAAGACCTGTGCCACAAAAGGAAATCTGGATGAGCCCTTATTCATAGTTATTCATATATGTTACATTGTTGTCATCCTTACCATTATCTTACAAGACAGACAAATATTGTTATTTTCACTGGCCATTTTGCCTATTCAGATCAAGGGGCTGAGGATGAGAAGTGGAGGATTAAGAACATAGTCTCACCGGGTGCAAGGCAGCTTCCCATGCGTTCATCTAACTCAGTATTGTCTGTTCTGCAACCTGGTCCTTTTATCTGATGATATCAGGGATTGAATTGCATGCACACAGTGGCGTAGCGTGGGTTGTCAGCACCCGGGGCAAGGCAAGTAATTTGCTCCCCCTAACCCGTGGATTTGCACCCCCTAACCCCCAGATATTGCGCCCGGTGTGGCCGCCCCCCCTGCACCCCCCACGCTATGCCACTGCATGCACATCATGTGTTTTGCTGCTGAATTCTGGTCCTTTCCCTGCTATTCTTAAAGGCACAGTGTGAGTTCGACAGTAGGCCACAGTTTCAAACCAAGGGCTTCCTGATTTGTAGCTAAGGGGTTTTTGTGTGTGTGTGTGTGTGTTAGCCAATTTAGTTTCCTCAATCCAGCGAGACTAAGTTGATTTTTTTTTTACTTTCAGACAGGTTTTTTTTTAATTCAAAATTATAACAAGACATATTTTCCAAAAACATATCATCCTTGTTCCCCCCCCATTTTTCCTCCCTCCCCCCTCCCACACAAAACCCACCCACCCCCACCCCACCCCCCGACTTCCCTCAGTTCCAGTCTTTGGTTTCTCTAAGAATGCTGTTTTCTGCATGTTACAAAGTTGTATAGATCCTCAAACTATTTAGCTGATTATTATCAATAAAAAAGTTTGTGAATGCTTATTCAAAACCTGCCAAGGAGTCCAGTTCGCTTTGTTGCGTCTTCAGATACTTTGTAAAGGCTTCCCATTCATCCTTAAAGTCACAGTTATCCTTGTCCCGTAGCTTATATGTCAGTTTTGCCGGTTCTGCATAGTCCGTCAATTTTCCTTGCCATGATTCTTTAGTTGGGGTGTCTTCAGTCTTCCATCCATGTGCTAACAGAACTCTCGCGGCTGTTGTCACATACATGAAGATGTTTCTCAAGTTTTTTGGCAGGTCTTTCCCTACAATGACTAAGTTGAAAATTCTACTTCCCTCCTCTTGCATCAGTCTGTGTTCCGTTTCCTCCAGATCCCCTCAAGCCTCTCCTTTCTCTGCAGGTTTCAGCAAGTGCTGAAACTGTGCTGCAGATGGCGCTGTTTGTAGCTTCAGGAGCTGGTTCCGGAGGGAGCACTCTTAAGACCAGAGGTGTTTAACTGCCTCTGTGTGGTGCAGCAATTTCAGCAAAGCTCAATGCCTATTTACATCACTCGGGGTCTCACAATCTCTTCTTTTGTCAAAATTTGTTGTGAAGATGAAGTGAAAGTGGCTGCGGAGGCCTGGGAGGAACAGATTGAACTCCATTTGTCTTTTCTGGAATCTGAACAAATATGGATCCCTTTGCAGACATTGATAAGTGTGCTAATCCCAGCTCCTTTCCTAACATGCCGGGATGCTGCCGATGTCCTGCACCAGTGAATAGCTAATGGTTATAGATCCTTATTGTTTTGTTTTTGTCTAGGCATAAATTCAGTATGTAATTAGTTTATTTTGTTGTACATCTCCTCATTTTAGCACTGATGCAGGACAGACTCTGATGGTTTTTTTTAAAAAAAAAAAATACCGTAATAAATAGTGTGTAGGTAAAAGCCCTAAATGCAATCCCCTCACTCAGCTCCTGACTTCTCGTGATTTATGATAGACATTCCTTGTTGAGGTATATGGATGGCCCACACCAGCCCTGTGATTAAAGCACAGTCAGGAACTAATACGGCCAGGGGCGAGTCCCACTCTCTGCCATCTCTTATTTTTTTGCTTAACCCCCGCCCCATCAGCATGGGTTTGGTTGCTTGGCATCATGCAGATATGCAGCTTGTATATGTATTCTTGTTGTTTAGTCATTTAGTCGTGTCCGACTCTTCGTGACCCCATGGACCAGAGCACGCCTGGCACTCCTATCTTCCACTGCCTCCCGCAGTTTGGTCAAACTCATGCTGGTAGCTTCGAGAACACTCTCCAACCATCTCATCCTCTGTCGTCCCCTTCTCCTTGTGCCCTCCATCTTTCCCAACATCAGGGTCTTTTCCAGGGAGTCTTCTCTTCTCATGAGGTGGCCAAAGTACTGGAGTCTCAGCTTCAGGATCTGTCCTTCCAGTGAGCACTCAGGGCTGATTTCCTTGAGAATGGATAGGTTTGATCTTCTTAAAGTCCATGGGACTCTCAAGAGTCTCCTCCAGCACCATAATTCAAAAGCATCAATTCTTTGGCGATCAGCCTTCTTTATGGTCCAGCTCTCACTTCCATACATCACTACTGGGAAAACCATAGCTTTAACTATCCGGACCTTTGTCGGCAAGGTGATGTCTCTGCTATATGCATTCTAGACCTGTACAGATTGTCTATATACATTATCTGTATATTACTTTGGGTCTGTGAATAGGTCCACTCTGGGACCTGCTGCCTGGCTTTTGGCTTTGGCTGATTAACATTCTACGTCTTTTCAAATGTGTTTGCAGGGATTATTGCTTTGTTGTCACACTTGTTTCTGTATTGTATTTTGTCTTCTCGTTTTGTATTTTCATGTTGCGAACGGCCCTGTGATCTTCGGATGAAGGGCGGTATACAAATTTAATGAATAATAATAAGTAAAAAAACAAATTTGGTAACAGTAATAACAATAGACTGCAAATCAAGAAGCATCTAGGGCAGGGGTCTGCAACCTTTAAGACAAAAAGAGCCACTTGGTCCCGTTTCTGAAGAAAAAAAATCTGGGAGCTGCAAAACTCGTCACTTTTTTGTCACTTTTTAATTATTTCTTTGTTTGACACCTCAGAATTACTCCTCCTCATAGAAATAAACCTTAAATTAACAAGTTACCTTTGTGTGTGTGTGTGTTCTTCACTCCCCTTCAATGCAGTGACCAGCGTACATGCCCCCTTTCAATGTAGCGGGCGGGTGGGCGGGAAGGTGATGTCGGGACGGTGCGTGACTAACGCACGCAGCGCCCCCATGCGACGTCACAGCCAGTACAGCGCCCGCCACAGTGGGGAGTGTCGGGGCGCACAATGCTCCTCCTCCCCTCGCTAGTATCCGCCCCGTAGCTGCGGCAAAGGTGTAAAAGAGCCACATGCGGCTCCGGAGCTGCGGGTTGCTGACCCCTGTACTAGGGCATGGTAGGCTGGACAATTGCCAGATGACTGAACGGGAGGTGAAGCAGAACCGGGACTAGAATGCAGCTGTGAAGGACTTTAAAAAGTGCGAAGGGGGCAAGGATTGTAATAGCAAGGCAGGAGAACAGGTGTCTGGGTCCAGGGAAGCAAGAGCCAATAAGATTCAAGAAGAAAACTTGGCTTAAGCAAGAACAACAGCTTTACTGAGCAGAAAAGGGACACGTGTCTGATCTGAAAATAATAGGAAGAAAGCTTGCAGAAAAACTGACTGCCTACTTGCTTGGTGGCAGCTGTAATGCTTCTGCATAGATAGAACCATGAGCTTTCTATGACATCCTGCAGCTCAGTCAGCGGCTAGCAGGTTGCTGAAGATGTGTCACATGCAGAATTCTAGCTGCTTCTGCCCTCTCCCCTTGCAATCCTGTTATCTCCTCATTGCATCAAGTGTCAGATTCTGCACTGAGTTTTCCACATTCTTCTGGAGGCCTTCCTATGGTTCCTAATTTTGATTGCTGGCGTTATGTATCAAGCTGGCTCTAAGTGCTCCCAGAGGTTTTTCCATATTGTGTGCTACGGTGTGCAGTGGAAAATGCTGCCAATGTAGCAAGCTCTTGGCTCTCGCAGGCTTCTGTGACCACCTTACTTTGCGTGCAATCATTTCGACGCCTTTCCGTGCGTGGAGTTCTTTGTCTTCTCTGACTGTTGATCTATAAGGCTCAGTGTCCATTGCTCATAGATCAAAACTTTGTTCCCTGTCTCTATAATTTGTTTGTTCTAGATATCGATGAGTGTGCAACCCACGACGCCTGCCCTAGAGGACTCTGTCTCAACTCCGAGGGTTCCTTCTCCTGTGTGGCTTGTGGCATTGGCTATATTGCGTCAAGGGATGGAAGAACGTGCGAAGGTATATTCTGTAGCCAGGTGTGGTGAGCAGGGAAGCTTCCTCTTCATGGTAAAGGTAAAGGTAAAGGGACCCCTGACCGTTAGGTCCGGTCGTGGACAACACTGGGGTTGCAGCGCTCATCTTGCTTTACTGGCCAAGGGAGCCGACGTTTGTCAGTAGACAGTTTTTCCGGGTCATGTTGCCAGCATGACTAAGCTGCTTCTGGCGAACCAGAGCATTGCACGGAAATGCTATTTACCTTCCCGCCGGAGCGGTACCTATTTATCTACTTGCACTTTGACGTGCTTTCGAACTGCTAGGTTGGCAGGAGCAGGGACTGAGCAACGGGAGCTCACCCCATCGCGAGGATTTGAACTGCCGACCTTCTGATTGGCAAGTCCTAGGCTCTGTGGTTTAACCACATTGGCCTGAAGCATGTAGCCATAACCTTATTCTGACCATAGGTCAGGGATAGTCAGGGATGATGGGAGTTGTACTCTAGCAACAATGAGGACCACTGTTTTCCTTTCCCAGGCTTAGCTGATAACTATTGGCAATCTGCTTCATTGAAGAAAGTGGATTGTTTAGTCAGGGCTTCATATTCTGCACATACATCATATCAGCCATGCTAGCTAAACCTCTTAACCACTGACATGTGAGGTGCATATATTTAGGAACACCACCCTATTTTATTTTAAATTGTTTGTCAAATGGTTTAAATTATTTTGAATAGTTGTAACCTGCACTGGGAGCTCAGGGTGAAGGGTAGCTAATAAATTAAAACAACAACAGCAACAGCAACAACAGCAACTTCCCTGTACAGAGACAGTGTCTCTTAATACCTGTTGCTAGCGATAAATAACTGGGGTTTTTCATCACCTTCATATTCTAGGGAGATTTCAGCGGCAACTGGTTGACTCCCGTTAGACTCCTGGACTTTGGTCCAATTTAACAAGGTTTTTCTATCTTATATGTTTATTTATTCTGCCCACTTCCTCCACTTCCTCATCAAGTCTGTCCTGCTGCTCTTCTAGATTGGCTCTAAAGTTTTCCCCCCAGTGGGAACTGCTCTAGGACAACAATATTGAAGCTTTAGGCACATAGCTCCCCTCTGCAAGAATCCCGGGAAGTGTAATTTCTCAAGGGTGCTGGGAACTGTTGATCTGTGAGAGGCAAGCTACAATTCCCCAGATTCTTTGGAAGGGTTGTGTGCCTCACACGTATGGTTTGTGTGCAGCTGGGACTTGCTTAGGAATCTACTTCTCCCCCCCCCCTCCCCGCTTGCTTCACCTTTATCACATCCACAGCCCAACAAGACAACAACAAGAATCCCCCGACAGCATACGAATCAATGTGGCTAACACGATTCAAAAATACACACTCATACGCAAAAACAATTCTCTATTTCTGCTTTCCAGTCACAAGCGTGGACAGAACCACCACCAGCTACTTCAAAACAGCAGAGCGCCTACAGAAGAAGCCTAACCTTTGAGCTGGAGAAACTTAAATGAGCTTCTGAAACTTAAATGAGCTTCTGAAATGAGTTTTAGAGGGAGTAACGGCAGAACTCTGTCCTTTTAGATAGGTTTCTGAGAGTATGCTGCCAAGGCAGTCTGCAATATGAACGAATTTTTCCTTGGGCACACTGTCTTGACCAGTATCCCCCATCACTAACTGTCTGTTCTTTCCTCTCTAGATATTGATGAATGTGCCTCACACGCAGCCTGCCCTCAGGGAATCTGCACTAACACCCAGGGTTCCTTCACTTGCCAAACCTGTGACCCTGGCTATGTGCTCTCATCCAATAAGCTCACTTGTGAAGGTAAAGATACTGGACTTCATTCTGCCTGGTTGAATGACTGTAACACTTGCCACAAATTAAACCTGTATGTAGTGTAATAGCTGGACAAGCAGAGATTATGATCAGGATTGATTCTTCTCTTCCCCAGTATGATTTATCACCTAGGACATCTCATGCCACATTGATCTTATTTTACTTCTCTCTCTGGCTATGCCTCCATTCACAAAAGTCCTGGGCACCAGCAACCTAATGTATTTGGGACTCTCTGGGTTGAGAATATCTGGCAGAGATTAATACATTCATTAATGAATTGGTTGCTAACTTACATTAACTCAAATTAGAGCAATTCAGAGGAGAAAAAGAAAATGGATCAGGGGAGCGAAAGGAACGAGTGCATAATTATTCAGAAAGATTAAATGAGACAAACCTGCCTAGCGATTTCAAACCACAAATTAGGGGAGGGGGTGAATGGAAGATATTGAATTTTCAGTGTCAAAGCAACCAAGGGAGAATAATTAGGCTGGGGTGAAAGGGATATAAATATACCAACATAAAAATAGAAAAAGTACTAACAAAGCCAAAGTGAATGCACAATTAATTAGAGAACATTGTGAAAATGGCTCAGACAACCAACTTAACAAAGTGTTTGCAAATACAGTACAGGTAAACTTTTATCTGGTTAAATAGGCCAGTTGAAATAAATTTGCTACTAGCAAAAAATAAATAAAAAAGAATTAGCGAAGATCAATTGCTTTTTATTGTTGTGAACTATCTTGAACAATTAATTTTGTAAAGGAGATGTGGAAAATGTAAACATACATAAATAAAAGTCTCCTCTTAAGGTGGGGCTGGGATAATGGTAGTTGTGCAATTAACAAAAGTGAAACCCCACCACCACCTCCTTGGAATAGGGCTAAAACAGGGAAGAATCAGAACAATGGGAAAGCAAGTATTATAAAAGAATCAAGTCCAACTGTCTTTTCCCCCTTGCTGTTCTTTTTGCTTCTCTATCTTCCAAAAACCGATAAAGCAGACATCTGTCTTGCACATGTCAAAAGCATAAAGTACAAACCTGGACACTATGTAAGTACTGTAAATAACAAATCACACACCCATGATTCACGCTAAAACCGAAGGACATAGCTTCAACAAAATCAACATAACTCAAAATTAGGAACTCACATGTTTACAAGAACAGGGTCCATGCGATGATATATTTTGTTCTCCAGATGGTCCAAGGGCATCAAAAATATTTGAATAATCTACAGTTTGGATAAACAGGATTCCTGCTTGGATGACTACATTTGTCTTCACTGGAATCTTTTGCGGTTGTTGATGAGTGTGCTATATAAGGACATATCTAGCAGACCTGCATAACTGGTTCACAGCTGGAGGCAGTAATGCTTCCAAATACCATGTGCTGGAATCCTCAGGAAGAGAGCACTTGGGTCCTGCTAGCACAGTCACCTGGCTGGCCATTGTGAGGACAGGGTGCTGGACCAAATTGGCCCCTGGCCTGATCCAGCAGGCTCTTCTCATGCTCTGAAAACTCTACTGTAAAATTTGACAGCAGGCTACTTCACACATTATAGGTCCATGGGAGTCAGACCATTGGTCCAGTTAGCTCGGTTTCATGCTTAGAAAGCTCAGGTCTGAGAGGTTTTCCATTTGTCCCCACTTTCCCTAGGAAAACCCGCTCTTTACCAAAGAATTGGAGCAAACGTCTTGTTGCGCAGAAAGGAGGAGGAAAAAACTTAAACACATAGCAGAGTTCCTAAAAAGATAGACCAGAGGCCATTGTACTTCACCCAGCAGAGCTTTTACTGATACAGTGGTACCTCTGGATGCGAACGGGATCCGTTCTGGAGCCCCGTTCGCATCTTGAAGCCAACGCAACCCGCATCTGCACGTGCACGGGTCACGTTTCGCTGCTTCTGCGCATGCACGTGACATCATTTTGAGCGTCTGCGCATGCGCGAGCGGCAAAACCCAGAAGGAACACATTCCGTTACTTCCGGGTCGCCGTGGAGCACAACCCAAAAATGCTCAACCCGAAGCTACTTCAACCCGAAGTATGACTGTACTGAAGGCAAATTGGTCAAAAATCCAATACAGTTAGGGTTGGCGCAGTCCATAAGAAACCGGTTGCAGCAAAAAACCAATAAATCTTACAAACTTATAAGACTAAACCTTAACACTACAGCATATGGAACAGAACACTAGAACAAAGAGACAGAAAACAGAAAATGAGAGAGACCCAGGCTCCTCCTGGCTTGGGTCAGAAAACCTGATTGATGTTTGCTGTGATTCAGCAGTAAAGATCAGGTTTTCCAGTGGGACAAGCAGAAGGGTAGGTGAGCCCTCGCTGATCACAAGGTTTCAGGCAGGAGCTTTTCCCAGCCCTTATCTGGAGATGCAAGGAACTGAGCCAAAGATCTGCAGATAAATGTTGTGCCACTGAGCCACAGTTCTTGCCCCTTAAAGGGATCACATTTTTAGGCTTGTGTTTTATTCACTTATGGGAATACACCTTTAAAAAGATAATTTGTGAATGAGACAAACACACTTTGGAAGCAGTTGCATCACAAGTACATTCATCAAGAGTAAGAACTGTCTGCAGTTGTCTCCTGGGTGCACCCTTGGATGCAAACCTGGCTTTGTTGCCACTTCATATTAGGAACGGCCACAGAATAAAATGAACAAGAAACCAAGAAGATAGGCTGAACATGAGATGGGTTTTGTTATAAAAAAAGAACTGGAGCTGTTTTTCCTCTAGTGTGCTGACCAGTCCACAGGCCCCTTGTGTGCTGCGACATGCTGACATGGCGAAGTGCATTTTGTTAGCATTTTCTCCCCCTGCAAAGGGAGCCCCTGATTTATAAGGGTGCAGGTGTTGGAGGCTATGGAGTAAGGGAAGAGGGAACCACATGCCTGCTTTCATTCTGTAATTTCTGCTGTTTCCTAGCAGTGTGCCAGAGATATATGTTCAGCGTGTTTGTATATACAGCTTCAGTTCCTACTTCCTGGAAAATAATTTCCTCCTGAAATTTCTGGGTCCTACAAATAATATCATTGGGCCCCTCAAGACTGCTTTTTTAAAGGGTGTTTTCAGCAACATGCCATTGATGCAACAATAGTGTATTAGGAGTGGGTGTATTTTGTCCACACATCATTCCACTATGTTAATTGTTCTGTGGTGCTTCCCCAATGTTATAACATTATTGTCACCTGGAGGGGCACTCTTGCACTAAAGTACAACAGAGGGGAGACAGAAAAGGACCCAGAACATTTGTGGTATAAAAAGTTACAGGATTTCAGCAGCAAGTTGCAGGACATGCTGCAAAACTTTTGCAGGCACGAACAGTATACCCTCATGGGAACAAATGAACACAATAAAAAAGAAGTCTGGAGGGGCTGCTAATATCCATCCTAATTCTAGCTCTTAAGTTCTACAATAGAGAGTAAAAGCTTCAGGAGTTATGCATAAAAGACATTGCTGTGACTGTAATAAACAGATGTATAATTTTGCCATTTCTCTCCAGCTGGTAATTGATTGTGTGGGAGTCTTTTTATATATGAGATACGTTTACAGGGGGAAATCTTTTGATGTGACTACCTAAATTGATGTGCACTTAAGAAGCGGTACTGGGTACGAGTGTGATAATTTCTTGGTGCTACTTTACAAAGTTACATTCTTTTAGATGTACACACCTTAAGATGGTTTAAGAGGACATCTACAAATAACACTACATCTGCAAAAACCTTTTGTTGTATCACACAGGAACACTCATTGGGGAGCTGTGAACATCTTTTCTGAATGCATGTAATGGCCCTTAAGTAAGGAAAGGAAGCGAGTCTGTTTAATTAGTTGATGGATTGGTCGGCGCGCACACGGGGGAGTGGGGGAGATCCAGTTCCTTGAGGAAGTGAAAGTACTGCACATTCTATTCTTTTACTGGACAAAGATTGTGTTTGCCTTCCCCTGTGACTGACGCCGAGGCAGCTGGGGGAGAGATATGCTGGAGAATTCCTTCAAAGATTAGACTGACCTAGAGAAGAATATCACTCATCAGAATATGGGTCAAAGACAACTGTGTAGAGATAGCTGCACAGAGAAAGAAATGTGTGCTTGTTACCTTCCTAAGAATTGAGCTGGGGTTTGACTAACATAAATTACCTCTGCAACAGCTTGCACATAGGTGCTCTGTAAATATCTCTTCTTTGCAATTTTTTTCTTTTTGTTTTTAAAAGAGCTTAGGCTTGCATAATTCCTCTACGTGGGACCAATTTTTCTATATGCTGTGTTCCTCCCCTCCTTGTTTAAGTGCTGCAGCTTCCTATAATAGCTTCAAATAGTTCATTACCATTAATCATGTCTTCCTTTGCTTGGACAGATATTAATGAATGTGAAGACGCAAATACTCACTGCCTGGGAGGCGAGTGCTTAAACACACCCGGCTCCTACAGGTGCCATTGCCGGACTGGATTTGAGCTCTTCAATGGAAGCATCTGTGAAGGTATGACAGATTCTTCCCCCATGGATCTGTCCATTCATCTCCCATTGAGCCATGTCTTCGCCATTAGTTCAGGAAAGGAAAGAAGGAAAACACAAACAGTATCTTTTGGGGCTTCCCATTCCTGACCATGTGGACCTGGTGCAAGCCAGCCTCCTAGGGTTCAGGAAGAAATTGCCACACAAGCTTGAATAGCTCTCCAAGCCAGTGGTTGGGAGAGTGTTCATGTTGGCAACAAAAAAATTGAGAGAATAAATGGAGCATTTGTCAAGATAAGCACCTGTTCCCATCTATATAAATTTAAACTCTCCCAGCCCTCTGTGTGAGGTGGTTGGTCAAAGGGCTCATCCCTTCTGGATCAGATGGAGAAATCTTCAGATCTTCACATCATCCAGTTCCTTCCTATCCCCAACTCTTTAAGAAATGCCTCAAAGGCATAGCTATTTTCACATGCCTGTGACAATTAACTAAGATGTTTGGATTCAGTGGATCTTCCCCTTTCCTTACCCATTTCCTCTTTTCTTTTCCTCATTTGACTGTTGATTTGTATTGTGAGCCCAACACTCTTCTAATTCTGTGTTCTTCTTCATTTCATTCTGTATTCTGTCTTAATTCAAGTGCCTCTTAAATAAAGTCATTTCCATACAATCAAGCAAAACATGCCCAAGTTGCATTTTCCCTTGTGGAAACTCTTGCAAGCTCCTATAGAACAATGTCCCTTCCGGAAACAAAAGATGTGGCTAGCATAAGCAACAGGATGCAGCGAGCGTTGCTGCTGGACTTGAAAGAGCTGTCCTTTCTATAAGGCTATGTATAAGGGCTGACAAATAAGAATACTCAGTAGCAGCTGGTCTGAGTGAGTTGTCTGTAACTATCTTTTCTCTCCTGTAGATCTGAATGAGTGTCTGGACAGTGGTATCTGCAGCCCCAATGGCGAATGCCTGAACAGCCATGGATCCTATTTCTGCATTTGCGCTCTTGGCTTTTCAAATGCTGGTGGTGGAGTCAGCTGTCAAGGTAAGATCCTAGATGCTAGAATGGCTTTGGTCTGCTCCTCTGTCCTCTTGGACCCTTCATGCCAATAGTGATTGGAGATCATGCAGGGAAACCCAAGGGTCTCTCTTCCCTTGCTCCTTCCAAATTGGTCCAAGTTCCCTTCAAAATTCAGGCCCAGTTCATAAGTAGCTTGATTCAGCATCACCAAACCCACACTGCTAGCCCTCCATTAACCTGGTGGGAGAAGACGGTGGCTTAGAAGCTTTGTGGAACTGGAAGCTTCAGGCTTAAGGCCTAGACCCTCTCATGATACTGTTCAGGAATGTCCCTAGTTCCAAGGAATATGGTGCTTCCAAGAGTCAGTGGATGCACCTCCTGTCATGTGGCCTCTCTTCTATGGTCCTCACTTGCAAGGGTGAATTTGGGGCAGGGGTGATTGGTGGTTTGGAATGCTGCGGCTGTGAAAGGGCATTAGGGCCCCACTTCAAATTTGGCCCAAGCCGCAATCTCAACAAGTTCATTTGGGCCCACTTCAAATTCAACTCAAATTCATTTGAACTTGCCCATCACTCATTTTCAACCCTTTCTGCTTCCGTCCTTGGTCTTCTGCCCTCTTTCAAGGTTGTTTGTTTGAAGTTGCTGTGAGGGTTTGATTAGCTGCTTGTGCGTGAAAACGTGCTCCCTCAGAGTTTGTGCGACCCCACAAACCTCCGTGTGTGACGGAGCTCCTCAGACATGTCTGCTCTAGTCACTAGTAGAGTCCGACAGTGGCTGTCTGCGGAAGCGTTTCCAGCAAAGAAGTTCCTTAACGGAAACGCGTCTCCTGGACTCACGGCGTGACAGTTTCCTGCGAGGTGTGGGTCTCCCTATGGGAGACTCCGATACCTCCCCACTGTTCTCGCTGGAAGCCTCCCTGAGCCCTCCCTCCTGCTCGCATTCCCTCAGAGACCCACTCCTCCCCCTGCTGGTCCCTGCTTCAGCAGTTGAGTCTCTTTCATCCTGCCTGAGTCCCTCCACCACCTGATGCTCTGATGGCAGTTCCCTGACATCCACCTCCCCTCCAGGGCCCCCCTCACCCCCTCCCAATTCCTCCCCCCTGGGAGGTGAAGGGCTAAAACCCCGAAACGAATCTTCCTCATCTTCTGACGTCTCGAACAATTCTCTCCATCGATCGTCGTCCTGGCCAGCTGAATCCTCCTCCTCTTCAGAATCTGGGAACCCCTCCAACTCCTCTTCCTCGTCGGTGGTGGCAAAGTATTCCCTTCGGAACCTCGCTACAGGCTGAGGTTTACGTGGGAACCTCTGATGAAAAGTCTCTATTAAAACCTCGTCATTGACATCCTCTGCCCTAACCCAGGTGTTTTCCGACTCCGGTTCCCCTTCCCACATTACCAAATACTCTACTTGATCTCCCTTCCACCTGGAATCGAGGATCTCCGCTACATGGTAGCTGTGTTCCTTCTCCTCCATTGCTGGTCCCCTAGTGACCCTCCCCTCACTGTCTCCTCTATACGGTGACAGCAACGACCTGTGAAAAACTGGGTGCAGCTTCATGTGGTTCGGTAACCGGAGCCTGAAAGCCACTGGATTGACCTGCTGTATGACTTCAAACGGACCCAGCCTTTTGGGTCTTAATTTCTTACAACCTCCTTTGAATGGCAACCCTTGGGTTGACAGCCACACCTGGTCCCCCACCCTGATGCTTTCACCTTCCCTTCTGTTTTTGTCTGCCTGCCTCTTATATTCCTCCTTAGCCCTGTTTAAATTGAGTTGGAGCTGGCGATGGATCGCTTCCATTTCTTCCACGAACTGTTCTGCAGCTGGAACGCTCCAGTTCTCCCCCTCCCCCCCTGGGAAGGCTCTGGGATGGCACCCGTGATTAGCCAAAAAGGGGCTCATCCCCGTGGACACGTTCTCTGCATTGTTGTAGGCAAATTCTGCCAACGCCAACTTCTCCACCCAATCATTCTCTCTGTCATTAACATAACACCTCAAATATTGTTGGAGAACCCCATTTGCTCTTTCCGCCTGCCCGTTGGTTTCAGGATGACGGGCCGTCGAGAAATTAACCTCTACATGCAGTAAGCTCATGAGCTTCCTCCAGAACCTGGAAGTAAATTGTTTCCCTCGGTCTGAAACCACCCTCAAGGGGGCGCCATGCAACCTAAACACATTCTCTACAAACAATTTGGCGGTTTCTTCTGCTGTAACCGCATGTGAGCAGGCTATGAAGTGGGCCATTTTAGTTAACAGGTCTACTACAACCATGATGGCTGTTTTCCCTCTAGACCTTGGCAGATCAGTCATGAAATCTATTGCCACTGCTTCCCACGGTCTCTCAGGTGTGGGCAGTGGTTCTAATAAACCAGCCGGCGCCTGCCTCTCCCCCTTGGCTCTTTGGCATTGTTCACACCCTCTCACATACTCCCGCACATCTTCCCTGACCTTGGGCCACCAAAATTCCCTGGTAACCAGCCACATGGTTTTGTGTTGCCCAAAGTGCCCTGCTGTGGGGCTATCGTGCAGCTGCTTGAGTACCTTCTCCCTCAATTCCCCTTCAGGTATATATAACGCTCCCTTATAATACAATGCCCCATTTCTCTCCTCAAAACCACCGGATTTGTCTTCCTCCCCTCTGAGATCCCTGAGTTTCCCCTGGGCGTATGCATCCTGCACCGTACCCTCTACCAATTCCCTTTGCCCCACCAAAGTCGCCCCACACACCCAGCGGTCCTCTGGAATGATATGGGTTTCTTCGGGTGCTCCCTCCCCCTCCAAATATTCAGGTTTGCGTGAGAGAGCGTCCGCCCTAACATTCTCTGGGCCTGGCACCTAACAAATCTCAAAGTTAAATTTGGAGAACTCTTGGGCCCATCTCAACTGCCTTTGGTTGAGCACTCGCGCCGTTCTCCAGTACTCTAGATTTTTATGGTCCGTGCACACTTGCACTTTATGTTGTGCACCAACTAGCAGATGCCTCCATCTCCGGAACGCCTCATGAATAGCAAGCAGTTCTCGGTCGTACACCGTGTAGTTCCTCTCGGATTTGTTCAGCTTCCGCGAGAAGAAGGCACACGGACGCCACTCTGACTCCTCCTTCCCCGGCTGCAGAAGAAGCACCGCCCCTATGGCTCTGTCAGATGCGTCTGTTTCAACCCTTAGCTTCTTTCGTAAATCCACATGCAGAAGTTGTTCTTCAGAGGCGAAGGCCCTTTTCAGTTCCTCAAACGCTCGCTCCGCCTCCGCCGTCCATACAAACTTCTTTTTACTGCTGAGACAGTCAGTGATGGGCGCCGTCAGATGGGCGAAGTTGCGGATGAACTTACGATAAAAGTTTCCAAACCCTAGGAACCTCTGCACATCCTTCTTGGTTTTGGGTGTTTTCCATTCCAGCACTGCCTGTACCTTGCCGGGATCCATGGCCAATCCCTTGTCTGACAGGCGGTACCCCAGGAATTCCACCTCCTTGGTATGGAACCGACACTTCTCCAGTTTGACCCACAGCCTGTTGGCTTGCAGTCTGCTCAACACTTCTCTGACGTCTCTCACATGTTGCTCCTCATTCTCAGAATACACCAACACATCATCTAGAAAGGCAACGCAATTCTTGTAGAGCAAAGGGCCCAGCACGTGGTTCATAAAAGATTGAAAACACGCGGAGCCTGCTTGTAATCCAAATGGCATAACGAGGTATTCAAACGCCCCCAAAGGGGTAAACATGGTGGTTTTCCATTCATCCCCTTTCCTTATGCGTATCAGGTTGTACGCCCCCCTTAGATCCAGCTTTGTGAAAATCTTTCCCTTCCTCACCCTGGTCAAAATATCATCAATTCTGGGCATAGGGAACGCCACCGGTTCAGTCACTGCATTCAGCCGCCTAAAATCACATACAAGTCTCGGCTTGTCCGCATTTTTTTTGTCCACAAAGAACACTGGGCTCCCCCCTGCTGCTTTGGACTCTCTGATGAAGCCTCTCTTCAGGTTCTTGTCAATGAACCCTCGCAACTCCTGCATTTCCCTGTCTGACATGGCATACAACTTGCCCACGGGAAGCTGTGCTCCTGGGAGTAAATTGATCTGACAATCAAAGGGTCTATGAGGTGGTAGTTGGTCAGCTTCCTTCTCGCTGAACACGTCGCTGAGATCTGCATACTGTGGTGGTACCTTCACCTTCCCCATTACTTCAGTCCCTGCTAGGGTGGCTTGGGCCCCTGCTGAACCCTTCTCCCCTTTGCAGTGTTCTAGACAATGTGCTGAACCAAAGGACACCACTCTTTGATGCCAGCCAACCAGCGGATCATGTAGAGCTAGCCAGCTCATTCCCAAAATAATGGGAGCGCCTCCCAGGGTGGCCACATTAAACGCTATCAGTTCTGTGTGCCTTGCCACCCTCATTATCATTGGGACAGTCTGCAAGCGGACTCCTCCTCCCAACAACTCCCTGCCATCAATCGTGGTCACCTGCAGGGGGTTGCTTAAAGGGATGGTCTGTATCTGGTGTTCAGCAGCAAACTCCTTGCTCATAAAATTGCAGGAGCTGCCTGAGTCCAATAGCGCCTTTATTTTTAGGGGGTGCCCATTCTGCAGCTCTAGCGACACTTCAATCACTAGAGCAGGTCGAGGAGCTTCTGGCACGGGCACTTTCACTGCTCTTTGGCCTGGCTGCAGTGCCCCAATTGTGGCAACCAGGCGTTGGCTTTTACCTGCTCCGCTCCCCCTTCTTCTCCCCCCTCAACAGCTCCCACCATCCCTTGCCATTCCTTCCTCTGGGGGCAGACTCTGGCAAAGTGGCCTGGCTGTTGGCAGAGATAGCATTTCCGGGGGCCCTTTCCCTCCTTCTTAGCTCCCTCGCTGGTTTTTGAAAATGCGCGCGCGCGCGCTGTTCCGATTTCCATCGGCTCTGCCGGCGGGAAAGCTGGCTCAGGAATGTCTGGAATGCGGAACTCCTTCCAACGTTCCCCTCTCCCTTCCCGCCTCTCCAAGGCTCTTGCCTCCTGCCGCGCTCCTATGGTCAGCGCAGATTTGGTCAGCTGATCCATAGACTCCGCCCTGGGGCTCCGTGCCAGCTCGTCTTTCACCCCCGAAGAAAGACCTTCTTCAAATAGCATTTGAACGGGTGCCGCCGATAAATCCCAACTCAGTCTGTGAATCAGCATGGTAAACTCAGTCCAATATTCACGGACAGATCGACTTCCCTGCTTACAAGCCATTAGCTGTCTGCGCACCACCCCTTCCTCAATATCGCTGGAAAACATGATATCCATTGCACGAAAGAACTTCATTGTGTCCTTTAGTATGTCATTGTGCGTTGCCATTAGGGGTCGAACCCAGTCTCTAGCCCCTTTCTCAAGATGCCCAATTACAAAAGCAACTCGCGATTCCTCATCAGGGAACTCATCGAACTGCACATTAAGGGCATATTGCATCTCTGTCCTAAAAGCATGGTAGTCCTTGGGGTCCCCCCCAAATTTCTGCACCAATCCTGGTACCTTTCTGGGGAATTGCGTGGCTCTCCCCTTCTTGTCTGCATCCTGAGCCCTTCTCTCCTCCAACCTCGCCGTCTGCAGGGCCAGTTGAACCTCCAACGCTCGGTATCTATCTTCCAAGCTTGGACCAGCTCCAGCCCCTGCTCCTCCGGTTCCGGTTGGTTCGCTCATGATGCCTTCTCTTGCACAGGCAGCGTACAAAGACTGTCGGACTGCTGTGAGGGTTTGATTAGCTGCTTGTGCGTGAAAACGTGCTCCCTCAGAGTTTGTGCGACCCCACAAACCTCCGTGTGTGACGGAGCTCCTCAGACATGTCTGCTCTAGTCACTAGTAGAGTCCGACAGTGGCTGTCTGCGGAAGCGTTTCCAGCAAAGAAGTTCCTTAACGGAAACGCGTCTCCTGGACTCACGGCGTGACAGTTTCCTGCGAGGTGTGGGTCTCCCTATGGGAGACTCCGATACCTCCCCACTGTTCTCGCTGGAAGCCTCCCTGAGCCCTCCCTCCTGCTCGCATTCCCTCAGAGACCCACTCCTCCCCCTGCTGGTCCCTGCTTCAGCAGTTGAGTCTCTTTCATCCTGCCTGAGTCCCTCCACCACCTGATGCTCTGATGGCAGTTCCCTGACAGTTGCCAAATTTATGCTGTGCTTTTTTATGTCGTCTTATATTCCCTTCTCCAGATGTAGATGAATGTGCAGACCAGTCCAGGTGTTTGCGTGGGCAGTGCCTCAATACAGAAGGATCTTACAGCTGCTTGTGTCAAACTGGCTTCAAACATTCCCAGGAGACTGATGATTGTATAGGTAAGAAGTGAACTCTAAAGGAGGAGAAACGTCTACAGAATAGGGCCAACTAGTGTGATATCTAATGCAAATAGCAGTCATTAAATGCTAGGGGCTCTTATCTTGCACATCAACCACTGTAGTCATAGAAGTGGTGTTGTACATTGTTGCCAGGACTCCATTTGGCTTTAGATGTGTATATTCCCTTATTATGTTTGTCTTTCTGACTACTTCCTTTGAAATGCTTTGCCTTGGATTACAGATGTGGATGAGTGTGAAGAATACGGGGATGCCGTGTGTGGCACATGGGAATGCCAGAACACCTTGGGCTCATATCACTGCATTATGGGATGTCCAGCTGGCTTCCATCGCACATCATTTGGCGAATGCATTGGTGGGTTCCATGTCTGTAGAAACTCTGGGGCATTCAAAAGACAAGAAAAAGCCTCTGTAATGGAGGACTTCAGCCGATGAAGGAAAGGAGAGGAAAGTCATGACCAACATGAAGGCAAAAGCTTCTGCCTCTTTCTGCCTTGTTGTGCTCTCATTAAGCCTAGGCATCTCCCTTTTTTGAATGCAATAAGAGAAACCACCTTTTTTCTTTCCCTATTAGGAAGATTGTTAAGGAGCTGTATGCACAAGATAGACATTTCAGAACTGGGAGCCTTTAATAAAATATAGCCTGCCAGGATTTATTGGCCGACCCATCTCTCTCTTTCTCTGTCTGTTGCAAACTAGATCAAATAAGCAGGGGCTGGGGGCAGTGTAAATATTGGACTTGGTTCCTATAGTAGTTGTGAAAGGGGAAATGATCTGCTGGAGACAGCACTGTTTCAATGCCTTAAAGATAAGCTCCAGTTCCTTAACATTTTGGGAGTGTCAAAACGTAGATACATATTGTTTCCTTAGCTAATACAGTGGTACCTCGGGTTAAGTACTTAATTCATTCCGGAGGTCTGTTCTTAACCTGAAACTGTTCTTAACCTGAAGCACCACTTTAGCTAATGGGGCCTCCTGCTGCCACCGTGCCACCAGAGCACGATTTCTGTTCTCATTCTGAAGCAAAGTTCTTAACCTGAAGCACTATTTCTGGGTTAGCGGAGACTGTAACCTGAAGCGTATGTAACCTGAAGCGTATGTAACCCAAGGTACCACTGTACCATGATTATTTTCTGCCCGTCCCAGTAATAGGTGTTACTAGTGTCATGACTTCAGGGCTTCTCCTTAGTGCAATGCAATCTTTAGCTAACACGGTGACTCTTGCCAGTCACCACAATGTTTATTTTAATGTCCAGTATGGAATTATCACATAGGTGTGTGTGATCTACATAGGGGAAAAACACAAGCCCAATGTTAATCTGTTTCTGAAATGCATTTATGGTGGAGAAGTCCGAAAACCTCCTTGCTGCTCTGCAAGTAAAAAAGAAGGTTAAGTGCAGTTAGTTGAGCACCTTTGCACCATCAGACATCCTGTTTACTTTGACCTGGCTGTGCCCAACATCATTGACACAGTCACATCCTTCCTGCATACTTTATAACAAACATATAGAAACCATCTGAATCTCGCCTGTGCTTATTTACAGTGCAGTGTTTTAAATTTGTTTTTGTTAATCAAATTCTGCTTATACTCCCTTTCTTTCCTCATTCATTTTTCCACATTCTTCCTTCATCAAATTCCTTATCCCATAAAACAGCCCATTCCTCTTGACATCTTACGTCATCTACATGTCAGCTTGCTTTGTTTTCTGAACACCCTCAGATGGTGTTGCAATGAAGTTCAAAATATTTCATTGAATTACTTCCTATTCTTGCGTAAACTTCTGGTCAACTGAGGAGCTAGAGATGTCCCTATTGCGAAAGATGGAAGATTGCTAGCCTATGATTGTGATACACAAGTGGGTATGGGCTTGCTAAAAAAATAGACTCTGTGCTGATTCATCTGTCCTTCTTCCCTGCAGATATTGATGAGTGTGCCAACGAGACTCTGTGTGGCAGTCATGGGTTCTGCGTCAACACAGACAGCTCGTTCCATTGTCTGTGTGACCGTGGCTATGAAAACTCACCTTCAGGCCTTGACTGCATTGGTAAGAGTCACTCAGTATTCTAGTTTCATGTTACTTCTTTCTTCTAGATGCTGACAGCTCTCCAAAATACGGGCCCAAGATCTGTTCATGCTTCTGCTCTCATTGTCGTAAATTCTGTCCTCATGAAAATCCAGCCCCTCATAATCCCTAGTAATAAAAAGTCTTCTGTGATTAGGCCCTTATACTGGAGGGATAGGACTGTAGGCAAAAGTAGCCCCAGATGAATCTCCAAGACTCATCAGTTCCTTTTCTAAAGGTGTAACAAGATGTGATGATGGCACAACCCATGTGTTATGTATAAAGCAAGGGGATGCAAAAGAGCAGAGGATGGGGGGGGGGTCCTAATCATTCCCCTCTCCATGCTTCCCCCCCTGAAACTGCCTCTTCCCATTTGCTTTGTACCAAAAGTGGTTTATACATGTATTTGCACTTGGAGCCCAAACTTGAGAAAGTAAAGTTGCAATCCCTGGTTTAAAGCACAGTACAGCTGCCATCACACATCTGTAAATGAATGAACATGGTGAAACCCATTAAATGAGGGGCTACATTTCAGGGCTGGCCCTACCATTAGGCAAAAGCTGATACTGGGTGTTAGGAAAGGGCTGCAATTTTTTTATATAAAAGTGCGGTCCTAATCGTGTCTGTTTGGAAGTAGGCCCAATGGAATTCATTGGGGCGTACACCCGAGTAACTGAGGTTAGGACCAGTTACAGATAGGTAGCTGTGTTGGTCTGCCATAGTCAAAATAAAATAAAAATCCTTCCAGTAGCACCTTAAAGACCAACTAAGTTAGTTCTTGGTATGAGCTTTCGTGTGCATGCACACTTCTTCAGATACACTGAAACAGAAGTTGCCAGATCCTTCTATATAGTGAGAAGGTGGGGAGGGGTATTACTCAGAGGGTGGTGGGAATGGGTGATTGGCAGATAGCTGAAACTTCTGTTTCAGTGTATCTGAAGAAGTGTGCATGCACACGAAAGCTCATACCAAGAACTAACTTAGTTGGTCTTTAAGGTGCTACTGGAAGGATTTTTTTTTATTTTGAGGTTAGGACTGCAGCCTTGTTTTTGTGCTTCTACTGCCATGGATGAGGTTGCTTGTGGAGTTTTCTTCCTCAAATGCCAAAATAGTTGGACTGGCTTTGGGTACTGTGCCCCTTGCCGGTGGGGGAGCATTTTCTGCTCTGCCTCAGGTAGCAAAAAGTCTTGGGTCAGCCTTGCCCAGTTTGTTTATTTTATTTTCAAGGTGTAGTTGTGAAGAGAAGGAATGGCAAATCAGAAGGCTTTGGGGCAGATGTATGGCTTCTTAATGCACTTATAAGATTTTGTGTCTTGCAGATGTGAACGAATGTGAGATGATGGTTGCCGTCTGTGGGACAGCACTTTGTGAGAATGTGGAAGGTGCTTTTCTGTGCCTGTGTTCCAGTGACCACGAGGACTATGACACGGAAACAGGCGAATGCCGCCCCCGAGCAGACATGGGTGAGAGTTACTTGCTGGGCAGGGCAATACAAGACAAAATCCAAGACACTGTTCTAGTAAGAAGAACCACAAATTCATTTTATGGGTTTGTATAAAAGGAAGCCCTGCAGTACGTTCTTCACCTTTAGATTTTGTGTATGATCTGCTGATCAGACAAGCTCAAAGAGACTTTTGATCTAACCGAGTCACAAAACAATTTATTTTGCACATGATGACATCACTTCTGAACATAGTTCCACCAGTCATCATCTTGTCCAATCAAGGATGCAGCAATTCCTATGTGAAAAGGCATAGCTCAAAATCTTTTGATAAGTGTAAGGATAGTAAACTGAAACTTGAGTTCTTAAGGCTTTTCTGCATGACTCCAAATGCATGCCCTAAATTTTATTCTTACTGAGACTTTTATAATCCCTAATCTGACACCAGCAGTGTGATGTCCCATTCCCACATAATGTATCAGGGAGAGAGCAGCTGCACTGCTGAGGTGGTGGCTGTGCTGCTGTTTGCAACTTTCTTTTCTTTATAATGGGTTGCATTCTAGCATTATTTATTTGGTAAAATCCTGAGAATGCCATGCTCTGCCAGATGCTCTTTATCAATGGATACAGTACTTCAAGAGCCTTCCTAGAGCTCTAATGAAGACACCCACGTTATCAGTGGGTGATAACAAAACGAAAACCCCTACATTTTCTCTCTAAACTTAGGAGGACCTGGAAGGCCTGTCTCTTTGCATCCCAGAAGCTCAGAGAGGAAGGAGTGCTACTATCATATTGGTGACATCCCACTATGTGACAGTGTCTTGGCCAATAACACCACTAAGGAAGAATGCTGCTGCACAGAAGGAGCAGCCTGGGGAGACAATTGTGAGACACATCCATGCCCTGTCATTGGCTCAGGTGAGACATTTGCTCTGTAGTGTTTTCTTCTCTGCCAGATCTGTATTCTGCTCTGGTCAGACCTCACCTGGAGTACTGTGTCCAGTTCTGGGCACCACAGTTCAAGAAGGACACTGACAAACTGGAACGTGTCCAGAGGAGGGCAGCCAAAATGGTCAAAGGCCTGGAAACGATGCCTTATGAGGAATGGCTAAGGGAGCTGGGCATGTTTAGCCTGGAGAAGAGGAGGTTAAGGGGTGATATGATAGCCATGTTCAAATATATAAAAGGATGTCACATAGAGGAGGAAGAAAGGTTGTTTTCTGCTGCTCCAGAGAAGCGGACACGGAGCAATGGATCCAAACTACAAGAAAGAAGATTCCACCTAAACATTAGGAAGAACTTCCTGACAGTAAGAGCTGTTCGACAGTGGAATTTGCTGCCAAGGAGTGTGGTGGAGTCTCCTACTTTGGAGGTCTTTAAGCAGAGGCTTGACAACCATATGTCAGGAGTGCTCTGATGGTGTTTCCTGCTTGGCAGGGGGTTGGACTCGATGGCCCTTGTGGTCTCTTCCAACTCTATGATTCTATGAGATCCAGTCAAAGAGAAAGGTCACCATGGCTTGCCATGTTCAAGTTGTGTGCTGCAATAATGATATACTTTCTGTGTTTTTTTCCCATCTCTCTCTCCCTATCCCGCTGAACTTCTTGTTTCTTCCCCTGTTTTTGCCAGTGGAATATACTGACATTTGCCCTAGTGGGAAAGGATATATCCCTGTGGAAGGGACGCTGATTTTTGGACAGACATCTTACACAGGTACCCCTTTCTCTTTTTCTACCCATTCCACCAGGCATCTGAAGGTCAAAGTTAGGTGTGATGTGGAAGATCTCAGTCAATCACTCAGTCAGTCAATACTTTATTGTACAGTCCTAGACCTGTTAAAACAAAACAGAGTAAAAACATGACCAATAAAACATAGCCATATTTAAAATACAATATGATACAGCAATAAAACCTGAGATACGGATTGCAATTAAAATGAGAGCACCATCTTATGAGACCTTTGAGCAGAGAAGAGGAACTTGGCCACTAACTCTGTCATTAACTTGCTTGCGTTAGCCAAGAAATATTCTGGATGCCGTTCCAGAAACCATCCAGGATGTTCCTCAGAAGGGGGCAAGGTTGCTGTTACATTCCTCTCTATGAACATTGCATTCGAAAAAGATATGACCCAAAGTTTTGACTACTTCATCTTCACAGGGACGCAGACAATCTTCACATGGGATGCCTTGCCAAATGTACTTTCAGAGTGGGAGATCTGTAATCAGAACTCTGAACCATTTTTATCTTGACTTAAAAACTGAACCATTTTTATCTTGACTTAAAAGCAGCTGGTGGGGGCCTGCAGTGCTGGGACTGCCTCCCCCCACATACCGCTGCCTTCTGCAACAATTAGTCATGGAATTGGGGAGAAGACAAATACAATCTGGACTAAGGATGGGGTGTTTTTTGTTTGTTTGTTCCCCTGTTAATACAACCTTCACATATTCAGATTTCACAAACCAATATGTGAACAGAAAAACAGCTACCCTTCAAATTTCACACTTCTCCAAATATATTGATGCAGTTCTTCAACCAAAAAATGAATACAAGAATGTGTACATTAGGGGAAAGTGTATAGAAAAATACATACATGACAATCACATAGGTAAATGCACTGTATTAGGGGAAATTGCTTGCAAACATGTGAGTGGATTTTCATGAAGACTCCCCCCCCCCCAAAAAAAAAATAACACAAACTGATGCTGAAATGGTGTGAACTGAACTTATGATTGGAAAAATGAGAAACTGAGAAAAACCTAAATCAACAGATCTGCGATACCCTCCAAAATGTTTGTAATCTTACTTGTGACAGTCTGTGAGAAAGAAAGATTAGTAGGAAACATCACCAATAAATCTGGGGATAGGTATATACAGAATAAGACTGTGAATTACAAATTGTCAGGTAGTTAGAGATCAGGCCAGAAAAAAAAAATCTGGCAGCCCCTCAGACTGACCAAGGCAGTCTTGGTTCTTAATGGAGCCTTAGGAAAGGACCCAGGAGGCGAACTGAGTTTAAAGGTAACATTTTGCTGTAAGTGCTCATAAAATGGTCTACTTTCATTTGTGCAAGTCTTAGAATTTATCAGAGTATGTAGAAGATGAAGGAATTAAGTAGAAGGGAGGACTGCAGTCACCTCTCTCGCTTTTCATACCTTCTGCATTAGACATACAGAGGTGGTTTATGTTTCAAAAAATGATTAGTTTACTCACTTGTATGAATATAATGGAACTCACTGGAACATATTTCCAGCACCTCTCAGGTGCCATTCTAAGAAAGTGAGGGAGGTGTTCATGGTGAATTCCAGCACCTCTTTTTCTGGAAAAATAGCACCAAATATAACAAACCTTCAGTTTAATAGGAGTAATGTTTAAAAGAGTAGAATCTTTCCCGCAGCAGGATTTAGTAGTAGTATTGAACTGAGAATTGAAAAATCATGGTTGATACTTGCCATCAGCCTGAATAATCATTTTTGAATGTGGTCATTTCTTCCATTAACTTTATTATGGGAACAGGAGTTGCTCTTCACTGTATGCTACATGCAGAATTGGGAGTAGTTTTCCACACTGTGGGGTGGGGGGGTATGACACTTTTCTCTGTGTACACTGAAACACCTTTTTATTTAAGCATAAATATTTCAACATTTTGAAAACAAAGATGAAAAGTCATTAACGTGTTCTTTTTTTAAAAAAAGAAAAAACCTGCTGATAAAATGGTACCAGTAGGAATGGTGACCGTGAAGGGATGTGTTGGCAGTACTGCCTACCTATTGTGTCTCTGTGCATGTCAAAATACACGCCTCTTAAAAAACAGGGAAGAGTTAGCACTAAGGTGATCAACATCTCTAGTTGATTGTGGTGTTGTTCCATTCTTTCCCCCAAACTTGGATTTTTTTGCAGTCTGGAAAGAAAAATAAGAATTATGGGGTGGGGGGAATACAGAGGAACTGTGATTTGATGACAGTGTCAAAGAGATGCCCTGTAAAAATAATGACTGAACAAAGGTTGGCTATGCCACAGTAAATTTCTAGGGTGAATGTGTTCTAAAAGTCACTCACAACTATGATGAGGCACAACAGGCCTGACCAACACAGCAGCACACATTAAATGAATGAACCACAGAATCCTCTAAAACAGGCAGGTGTTCAATAGCAAGTTAGGTGTGAAATCAGTTCCCTGAAGACAGATAGCTTGAAAAGCACCACCCTTGAGAATAAACAGGAATTTGTTTCAAAATGGGAGGCTTTCAAAGAATAGCTGAAAAATAAATATAGTAGTTTAAATTCTGTTGCAGCATTCGAGGAACTTCAGTAATAGCTGCAAGGTAGATATAAGAAATTAGATATATTAAGAAAACATTTAATTATGATAAAAGTGTGTATTGGCAATAAGTAATATGAAATCGAAATATGGAATAGACAGGAGGTTGGGTCTTTCGTGTTAAAAGCAATGTATGTTTTATTGTTTGCTAAGAAAATTATGTGTCTATGGTTATTTCTGTGTGTAATTTAGTATTTGTGGGTTCCCCCCCCTTGCTGTATCAATAAAAATCTTTAAAAAGAAGAGAATAAATAGGTCAGGGTCCCCGTAGGTCTTAACTCTTTGGTTTCTAGGTCTGATTAAACCACTCTCTCCCACTAGATGCTGATGAGTGTAAAATGTTTGGCCACGAGGTCTGCCGTAATGGTCACTGTGTGAACGTAGCGCCAGGCTATGCTTGCTTCTGCCGCGCTGGTTTTATCTATGACTCCAGCAAGCTTGAATGTATTGGTGAGAAGTCTCTTTCTAGCTGCTTGATATATTTTCTGTGCTTTGTAGAATTGCCCACACAATTGTATGGAACGGTCCCATCCTGTCCCCCCCCCCCGGTTTTATTTTAAGCATCACATGGAGTAAGTAAGGTACTCCCTGAAATTCTGTGCACACCTGATCAGGGGAGGGGGGGAATCTTTTTCTGTGTGAGAGGGTCAAAGAGGTCCGTCTTACTGATGTAAACTTTTCTGCTCAACTTCTGTGGCTGCAGATCTAGATGAGTGTGAAAATGAAGACGCCTGTGCAAATGGCAAGTGTCTCAACACAGCTGGTTCCTATCATTGCTTCTGTAGCCTTCCCCTCGTGCTGGATGCGGCCCGCAACCGCTGTGTCAATGTTTCCAACAGCGCAGGTGAGTGCAGTTCTGACTACAGTGCAAAATGGTCTCTAAAAGCAGGTTTTGTAGTTCCGATGGCTTTTCTCTTTCTTTCATTGGCAGATGATGAGGATGAACTTGACATTCACTTAGACATCTGCTGGCAGAGTGTCTCCAACTACATCTGCAACGAGCCACTGCTGGGGCAACGAACCACATACACAGAATGCTGCTGCCGCTATGGAGACGCCTGGAGTCAGGACTGTGCACTCTGCCCCCCCAGGTCCTCTGGTGAGAAGGCACAAATCACATGGGATTTCGGGAGGAGCGGGGTGGTGTCTTTCAACAGCTAAGGCTAGGCCTCAGATAAGATTTCCACTGGGCAAATCCACACATGAGCAATTGGATTCACCCTTTGCAGTATCTCCAAGAACTTGAGTCATCATCAGCAATGTTACCGAGAATTTATTATTAATACATTGTTAATAATGTTTAATAATGAATACATCTACTGGTGGCGCTGTGGGTTAAACTTGCCGATCAGAAGGTTGCGATTCAAATCCCCGCGAGGGGGTGAGCTCCCATTGCTCGGTCCCTGCTCCTGCCAACCTAGCAGTTCAAAAGCATGTCAAAGTGCAAGCAGATAAATAGGCAGGAAGGTAAACGGTGTTTCCGTGTGTTGCTCTGGTTCACCAGAAGCGGCTTAGTCATGCTGGCCACATGACCCGGAAGCTGTATGCTGGCTCCCTCGGCCAGTAAAGTGAGATGAGCGCCGCAACCCCAGAGTCAATTACGACTGGACCTAATGGTCAGGGGTCCCTTTACCTTTACCTTTATCTGTTGAGCTAATCCACACCAAAGACACACTGTGACCTCACAGATATGACTTTGTCCCATATCTATGGGGATCTCTGTTTTCTTCACTAGGGCTGTCTCAGGAGGAGCTTTCAATCCAAAAAATGAAGCTTCCTCCTGGGACCCATGAGAAACCTTTTCCATGGGTAAATCCAAGAAGTACTAAATAATATTTTTTCCAGCTTGACCATCATAAACAAGAGTCACCAAAATCAAAAAGGAAAGGCACATCCCTATACGACTCGCAATACCCTTTTTGCACATAGTGCAGCTATTTCTGTCTAGTCCAAACTTTAACCTCAACCCCAGCCCACTCTAATGGGATCGTGGTCCTTTGTGCACTGTCCGGCATAAGAACATAGGAAGAGCCTGCTGAATCAGACCATTGGCCCATCTGGTTTAGCATCCTCCTCTCAGAATGGCCAGCCAGATGCTAGTAGCAAAGCCACAAACAGGACCCAAGCACCAGAGCACCCAGGTATACTGTCTAGCATCCGGAATGGGCTTGATTTGGTTGATTGCGAAGACCTAGTAACTCACTCTTCAGCCATAAAACTTTAGGAGTGACTTACAGTGATTAGCACAGGAATTGTAACAATAAACTCAACATAACACTTATCAGCAACAGCCTTGGTATAAAATAAACAGTGACCATCAGATGTAAAAACACAACATTTTGAAATCGCCTGGGCAAATAAAAATGTTGTTACAGGAGGCTCTTCTTAGGTTCTTAGGCATCAGGCCAAGGGCTCAGATGACTATCTGAGCATCCTGTTCTCACAGTGGCCAGCCAAAGAGCTGGGCAAACCTCATTGGGAAGAACTTTCCATAAATAAGGCACCACCCCAGAAAAGGCCCTGTTCTCCGTCACCATTTGACTCATCTCAAAAGGTAGAGGGACTTTGAGAAAGGCCTCCAGAGATTATCGCAATACTTGGGCAGGTGAGATATGGTGGTGTGCTTATCTGCCTCTTTTCTCTGTGTCTCCCTCCAGAGGATTTTGCTCAGCTGTGCAATGTTGCCAGAAGTGAGGCTGAACTCCGAGAAATGCCTGGCTATGAATATGGCCCAACTCAGGAAGACCATCAGTATGGACTCTACAGGCCAGATTTAGAACCTTATTACAACCAGTTGGGTCTTGAGTATGGAGCACCTGACATCAGCCTCTCAAACAGAGAACCGAGTCATGGATTTGATGGTGATTCGTCCCTGCAAGCAGCACAGCTCCGCCCAGCACAAACGCAGCCTCGCTATGTGCCTGGCCAAATTGGTAAATGCTAAAAGAAAGAAAAATGGTAGAAAATTCGTCTTATATCCAGGGATGAGCTACAGATACATTAGCAGACTGTAGGCAGACATTTGCTCAACTTCATCCTGGAAATTCTTTGAGCTAATCTCTACCCAGGGAATTCACAAAATACCACTATTGTAATTAGCAAAGTGCCGCATATACAGATGTACTGGGTGCCCAAAAAACCTAGGGAGAAACCAGGACTGGGTGCATAGCCTTCCAACTATAAAATCGTCTTGAGGGCTGAATATCTGCTGGGGCAGCCTCTCAGCTGGAGTTAGCTCCATAGAGCCAAATCTGGGGACACCTATTCAAGCCACTATCTGTGTATCATCATGTCAGGCACTTCATATCTCAAGCAGAGGCCCTGTAATAACTGTCTTCCTGGAGCCGGGTGTGCTAATTCACACAAGGAGGTATGTGTGTGCCTATCACTAGCAGTAAATTGGAAGCACATTCAAATCTCCATTTGAATGGCAGATTTATACCTGGTGTGAATGGGGAAATCTGCTTCCACAGATCCCTGTTGTTAGGTCCAGGCGGGATGGACAGAGAGGGCAAAAGGAGGGAGGGAAATCCTCTTCTTTGCTTGACCCCTTACCTACCCTCTTTCTTAGCTCTTAAACTTGTTATTATACTGAATCATAGAATGGTAGAATTGGAAGAGACCTTGAGCGTCATCTGTCCAACCCTCTGCAATGTAGAAATCTCAACTATACCATACATGACAGATGGCTACCCAACATCTGCTTTAAAAACGTCCAAAGAAGGAGAGTCCACCACTTCCCAAGGGAGTTCATTCCACCGTCAAACAGTTCTTACTGTCAGAAAGTTCTTCCTGATGTTTAGTTGGAGTCGAATGTTTAAAACGAAGGGGAAAGTTTTATTTAATTTATTGTTAAAAGCGGGGTTAATGGGAAAGGAAATATGCCAGAGCAAAGATTACACAAGTCATGACATCTTTTATCTGGCCCACGTTTGTCTTTAATACATTGACCATGTGTGTGTCCCTTGATGCTCTGTCTTCTGGGTAGACACTAAGAGTCCCTCTCTATACTGGCTTATTGTTCCCTTGTGTCTTCAGGACAACGCTACAGCAGCTTTGAAGGGTTGCGAGCCGAGGAGTGTGGGATCCTGAATGGTTGCGAGAACGGGCGCTGTGTGCGAGTGCAGGAGGGCTACACCTGCGACTGCTTTGATGGCTTCCAGTTAGACTTGATACTCATGGCCTGTGTGGGTAAGTTGCCAGACCGTACAGAAAGGAAGAGCTGGTATACATTAGCAGCTGAAAGACTAACCTTTGATTTTCAGGAATTGCCTTAAATGAAACCATAGGTTCTTGGGCAAGTGGAGAGCAGAAGTAAAGAGAAACATGAGTCATTTGGGCAAAGCCTGCCTGCCCAGGAACTTCTTGTTTTGTTTAAGGTGTGGGGCAGAACTGGCTTACAAACTGGGCTTTGCTTTCTCAGAGAAATGGGGACAGCAGCAATTTTTCCTTCTTCAACCTGATTATTACCTCAGCACCTATAAGCAGACTTCATGGCTATAACATCCAACCATTTATTTATTTATTTTGTTGGTTGTTTTATTTGCCCACGGCAACCCAAAGCAGCTTACAACCATTTTATTGTTTTCCCCCATCCAACCAGGCTCAAACTGGTGTAACATCTTGTCTGATGAAGAATTCTGGATACAGTGGTACCTCGCAGAACGAATGCCTCGCAAGACAAAAAATTCGCTAGACGAAAGGGGTTTTTGTTTTTTGAGCTGCTTCGCAAGACGATTTTCCCTATGGGCTTGCTTCGCAAGACGGAAACGTCTTGCAAGTTTGTTTCCTTTTTCTTAACACCGTTAATACAGTTGCGACTTGACTTCGAGGAGCAACTCATAGAACACGGTGTGGTAGCCTTTTTTGAGGTTTTTAAAGACTTTGGTGATTTTTGAAGCTTTTCCAAAACGTTCCCGACACCGTGCTTCGCAAGACGAAAAAAATCGCAAGACGACAAAACTCGCGGAACGAATTAATTTCGTCTTGCGAGGCACCACTGTAATTTGAAACATGCCACATCTTCGAGACTTTAGCTTTGTCTTTATAAAGAAGTTGCCCAATTATGGACTTTGGTGTGTTTTCCCCCTTTAGGCACCAGCCCAGATACCCTTGTTTTTTTATATAGATTTGAATAAGAATCTGATAATACACATACAAAACACTGAACCATGGCCTTTGCTGCCATCAGCCACAGCCAGCATGGGTCAAAGGCCAGGTATAATGGAAGTCATAGTTCAGCTACATCTCTGATCATCACTGGCCATGCTGGCTGTCCTTTGTGGGACCTGGGGTCCGCCCAACATCTGGAGGGCCACAGATTGCCCACTCTGGCTTTCAATATTTTTTATCCATTGGCTCTTACACCCACAGCATTTGACCCCCCCCCCAGCTCCCTCTGGCCCAACAGGAAGCCATGCTTGTATGCAAATAATACATGTGTAGAACAGAATCTGGGACTCAAATGTGGGTGTTTTTATATGCACTCAGCATATTGTTTAAGCCTGGTCTTGTTACCAAAAGGGAGTAAGAGAGAACTTCTGCACTGCTGGGCCTAATGGATGCACTGTTTTTCTCTCCCCCATCAGATGTTAATGAGTGCGGGGAAGCAAATGCCTCTATGACCCTGTGTGAAGGCAGCACTTGCGAGAACACAGAAGGCTCCTACCGCTGCAACTGCTTGCCTGGTTACGTAGCTTTAGCTGAGCCCCACCGCTGCGTGCCAGGGACAGCTCAGAATGCAGAGGCCGCGTGACCCCAAAAGCAACCATGGAACCCCTACGGACATTTGCTATGAGAACTGTAGATCTGCTCAGCGAGAAAAGAAACAGCTTTAAAAACCCGTCGATTGTTTCCCAAAGGACAAAAACCTCATTGGGCTCAACTCACAGGGACAAAGGCCAGTGAGAAGCTCCAGAGTTCCTTCGTCTCTCTTGCTGGCCTGCTCAGCCCAAGCTTCCTGCTTCAGATGTGGTGCAAACACTCAGGTCCCAGTCGCTTCATCGTGTCCTGTTTTATAGGTTGTCATCCTCATTTCTATCAACACCCCTGGCCTCCAAATACTAACTTGCATTGCGTGGGTCACGAGTATGTTCATCCCCATTCACCTATTTTGCCCTCCAGTTCATATCATGAAGCTGCAGAATTTCACGCCATGGGAATCACTCTCACACGGCCTCATCCATATGACAAGTATTCATTTCCCTCTCACCCCTCCACAGGTTCACATTGTGTAGGGTCTTTCTTAACTTACTGCAAAACCACTCCAATGCAATTTTACTCATACTCGTTACTGTGGGATTCCCAAGTCACTCTGTCATGGTTGGCAAAAGGACAGTAAGGCGCAGGACTCTTCCAGCTGTGTGTGTTAAATGGGCAGCAACCCCCAGCAACACAGGTACCGCTTGGACTCTGTAGATTTCCCACAGGGAATGAAAAACATTCTTCAGTCCATGGGTGTCACAAACATTGCAGCTTCTCCTGTCCAAATCTGTCTAACCCTGTCCCAAAGCCCCCC
The DNA here is from genome assembly GCF_965112155.1 of Podarcis liolepis. Lineage (NCBI taxonomy): Eukaryota > Metazoa > Chordata > Lepidosauria > Squamata > Lacertidae > Podarcis > Podarcis liolepis. The sequence goes on from NC_139554.1 coordinate 31,738,287, forward strand.
TCTCTAGCAAGAAAAGCGACAGAGTCTTTTGTACCTGAGCCAGGAAAAAGGGGTGGTCATGTTCACCGTGTATGGATTCTATTTATACAGTCTGGCACAGATTGGATCCTGCCTCTCTTTATTCATCCAAACAATGGGCATCCACCCCTGCACTTCCTATGGCTGCTGGAGTATTGGCTCGGGCGGGGGGGGGGCATGGGGACGACTACAGCTCTTTAGTTCTGAGAAGTTTTCTTTGTGGTGCTTTTCTATTGGGAAAAATTCAACATGATGTTAAAATAAATGGTTTTTATATTGTGCCTTACAGCTTTTAGGCTGGAGCTGGTCATGAATGTTTCTGCCTTTATCCTTTCCCAAGCTTGGCACCAGAAGCCGCTGCAAAGAGTTAGCTAAAAGCCAAGTGGGTAGGGTTAAAAAGAGAAGAGCTGGTTTGTAAACTGTGGATTTTAGGCCTGCCATTCCCAAACAGTGGTATGTGGTCCACAGGGTCTTTTTAAGGTCGTCCACAGGCATGGCTGAAGATTGCTGGAACAGCTGCTCTGTCATTCCTAGATACGAAGTGAGCAGGCCATTCACAGGAGGCACACCCATTGAATTAAATATTAATACTGATTTTTAATTGCATTTTTATTGCTTTTATATTTTACTGTGTTACAACTGGATTTCTATGCAAACAAAAAAGTCAATGAAAGACACTTAAAAATCATACTTCACTTTTCACTTAGTGCAGCACAAACAGGCACTGGCTGGGAGCATCCCCTTCCAACCACACTGTTTGCAGACCTGGGAAGTCTCTATATGCAATGTCCTTGAAATAGCATATGATTAAGGCCAGGAAGAGAGCTAAACAAAAACTAACTGCACAAGAGATTCTCTGCAAATTCTTCCAGCACTTAATTCACCCAGTAGAGAGCAAAATGTCAGGATGTAATCTTACTGTGAGAGTAAGCTCCACTGATCTTATTGCCTTCCTCTGGGTAGGCGTGTATCACTTTCAGTCAACCCAGTTAAACCCAGCCCATGTAACACTTTAAAATGACAGGTGTGCAATGCCAGGACATAATTAGCTCCCATTCAGAAAACGCATCGCCATCCCCTAAACAAGACAGGCAGGCATTTTCATTATAAGTGTTTATTAAAAGAAAGTTATAAAAAGAGGCTGGGTTTGGAGAGCATCTCCCCCAGCAACTCTAGGCGAGTTACAAGATAGTGCAAAATGGTTAATACAAATGATCTCTACACAGAGACCAAATGCCATTTGGTTTGGCATCTGTTGAGAGGAAAGTTTTCCTTTTCTGCAGCAAGCAGCCACAGAAGGTGGCTGCTCAATCTTCTGGCTCCAGATGATAAATGCAGATCCAAGGAAAGTTTCGGTAAAGGGGCAGGGAACTTGCGTGGTGGGTGGGAAGCAGATGAAAGCCTGCAGCCAGCTTCTGACCAGGAGAGGCACTGAAGTACTGACAAACAGCAATAATCTTGATGTTTGCTGACCCGCTTTTGTTTCAGAAAGTCTTTCTCATGATTCACATCCTATTTCAAGCAGTTAGGATCCACCACAGATCTTTTCCACCCATGGTTACAAGAACCTTTGCCATGAGCTACAGCAAAACTTATGAAAGCCCCCGTCTCTCTTGGCTAGATTCATTCTGACCACTGACCTCCTGCTGCATCCCTAAATTGGCTCTGGGGGAAAGAGGAGTAATTGTTGCACAGATGCTACAGGAACTGAAAGAAGAAATGCCTTGTATAGCAAAGCACTTGTTTCCTCTCTATACCCAATTCTCTCTTTTCCCTCCCCCATGAAGCCCTAAGGAGCTAAGCTGGGTTTCCTTAGCTGGAGATCTGGACCGGAATCTTCCAACAGAACATCAGCTGTCCATCATCATCAACCAGCTCCCACTTGACAACAAGTTTTAGCTGTGGGGGGGGGGGGGAACAGAGAAAAGAAGTGAGAAGGGGTTGGTATTCAGATTTATTTTAGGAGGCATGATATTAAAAATGATGCACTCTGACTAGTCTCGGATTAAGATGGGTTCAAACCCTTTTCTCATCTATGCTGGAATCTGGGAACCCCAGAGAATAAATTTTACAGTGGTACCTCGGGCTACATACGCTTCAGGTTATAGACTCCGCTAACCCAGATATAGTGCTTCAGGTTAAGAACTTTGCTTCAGGATGAGAACAGAAATCGTGCTCTGGCAGCGCGGCGACAGCAGGAAGCCCCATTAGCTAAAGTGGTGATTCAGGTTAAGAACAGTTTCAGGTTAAGAATGGACCTCCGGAACGAATTAAGTACTTAATCCGAGGTACCACTGTACTGCTATAGAATACATACTGTACATTTTCTTCCATATGACCCTCAACACACAATCAGGACACTATGCCTATTAAGAAAGAGATTGCTGCAGGTAGGGCCCAGACATGTGACTGAATATTTCTTCATACAAAAGCATTTCCCTGCACACAGAAAGCTAAATAGTAAGGGAAAGGGTCTAGTAGAGCCTTTGCCCTGATCTGCTAATTTTTTGGATGGATGAAAAGAGTTCCCCACCCATGGGGGAACTTTCCATCATGGCAAACCTAACCCCTGTAGTCTGGAGTGGTCTTATCCAAACTTGGGTTTATTGCCTTGTGTGAACATCCCCCTTGCTATCCTGCTCTCTCTCTGATTTGGCAAGGGGCAGCCAGATGGTGATGATCTGAGTTGCTCCATCACCTCCTGTGAGCACCTTATATCATTAACGTGTTAAAGGGATATGAAAGGCAGTTGTAAATATTGGGATCAGCTTGGTAAGACACTCACAGATGGATACTCGCTCTTTACTGGTAGTTTGTTCAGGTAGTTGTAGGTGTGGTCCTTCTGGATGGGGCAAATGATTCCACTCTTGCACCCATCAGGCTGATCAAGTGGGAAGGGGATGTCCATGCGAAGCATTTCTCCATATACTTTAGCTTGGCTGCTGTTGCTCACAGTCTCTGCACGTGAAGAAACGGGTTGAGAAAACAAGAACCAAGGAGGGAGCTTTATACTGGGGCTAGGAATGGTGGCTCCCAGGACCGCATACAAACAAATGGAAGCGCTCTCACTGTTTCATGTCAAAACTACAGTGCGTTAAAGACGTTCAACTGCCCTGTGACATTCCCCTGATTGCTGCATGGCCAGTGGGGAGAGGGGGACAAGAGGCTACCCTCACCAGCTAAGAGTCTTCAGTTCCCTCCTCTGAGATTATACAAAAACACTTCCATTAATGGAAACAAAGACATGAAGACTAAGTGTATGCAATTATCTATATATATTTCTCTTTTGCAGCATGTACATGTGCTGAAAAGCCATAGCCAATTACAACTTTCCAAATGTATACAGGCAGATTTCACTGCGATTATCACATACCAAGATATACGTGTAGTTTTTCCTGCACTGAAATGTTTTCCATGTGAGACACTCCAAACAGCAGAAGCATCCTCATTTTGAACGCTGAACACAATACTCTTAAAAGGTTTCAGCCCCATAGATCAGGACTGGGGAACCTTTTTGACTCGGCACACCAGATCATTATCAGATCCTAACCCTGTGGGCCAATTCTGACAGCAGGCAGGGCAACCCAGCTGTCAACAATGTGATATCAGATGATTGGCATGTGGGCTGTTCCAACCATCCATCAAAGCCCCTTGTGCATGGCTTCACAAGCACCTGACCCAGCTTGGCATTTACCAACCCCATGTTCAGCAATTGGGAAGTGTCAGGGATCAGCGCTGCCAATCCTGCAGGCCTTAAGCCATTGCCCATTGGGCTTTCAGCCCTCTTTCTGCAGGGATCAGCTGTGCAAACAAGTTACTGATCCAATTGTGCCTCTACCTGCTCCACAGCTGACATAGCATAAGGTATGGGGCAGAAAAAAGTGGGAGTGATGTGGAGAGAACAGCCTTGCGGACCAAATTGGGACTCAAGCCAAATTTGGCCTGCAGGCCAGAGATACCCCACCCCTGCCATAGTTATCACTGCCTCAAGGAAGCTAGAGATCAGCAGGCTATACTTACTGCTAGAAAACGTGACGTTGACACTGTAAGCCTCTCCTTTGTGGAGAACACAAGGTTGTGCAGGGCAAGGACTCACATTGACCTCCACAATGCTTCCATCTTTAGAACCTGTGAGGGAAACACAGTCATCAGTTCAATGTCCTCGCTACACAGGATGGTAATCTTGGATACAACACTATGTATAGCTATCATGGGTCCAGGTTTGCAGTATCATACAAGAGCCCATAAACAATTACACTCTGGAATGAAATGGAATAAATACCAGTGAATGTGTCTCCCTTCTGCACAGTGGTTAGTACTGACAAGCCCAACATACTCATAAAAAGCATTTAAGTGTGACTCAGCCCTGGAAAAATGACTTCTATCCTCACATGACTTGTGATACATCAAACTTTCATAACAGTTTCACGTAGTTTGCTCAGATACACATGCAGCTGTGGAAGGACGTTGTGGTCTCATAAAACTGCTGAATCTGAGTTTAAATTGCCAATGACCTGAAAAGCCTACCTGCCCAAGAATGGGGCAATATAGAATAGTTTCAATAACAGTATGTCTGCTCACAAGTAAACTGTACACAGTTCAGTTCGATTTATGGCCCGTTAAGTGCATTTTAGACAGGAGCCTTATAGTCCCATCCTATACATGTTAACTCAGAAATTAATCTCATTGAGTCCAATGCTGCCTAAGCCCAGGAACATGTGCACATGATTGCACTGTTCAAATAAACTCTGAAACCAGCAGAAAAAGAAAGCAGCCTCTTGGACATTGGAAAGGCCCATATATAATTTCCTGTGGTATTAGGCACAACATGTGCTATTCTGGGGGATTCTCCTTACCACCACCACCTGCAAAAGCCAGTTTCAGGGGTTGCGCACCAATGCACAGCCAGAAGTGCATGCACAGGGCTTTCACTGACAGGGCTCGTTAGGTGAACCCTGCCCCATAGATCGATCCTGCATTAAAACATGGCAATGCTGTAAAACTGGGCAATATCAGATTGCATTCCAATTGCTTTGCCCAGCAGTAGAGGAAACCCACTTTCTTCCGATACATTTAAGATACATTCTAGCAGGGCTTCTGATACTGTTAAGATTCATGTTTCCCAAAAGATATAAGGTCAGACCAATTTGAGATACAGTAAGATTGGGCAACAGTAGTAAAATGAATATAGAACAAAATCCAATTAACACCTATGTTTTAAAGCTTTATTTTTTAAAAAGTATGAAAGACATGAACTGAGCCAATCTGCTGTATGTTGTTGGAGGCTCCAGCTCTCAATTGGTGAACACACATGAATTTGCATTATATTATTTTAGGCACACCTGCCTAAAAGTTTTATGCCTGGTTAAGGTGGCATGACTAATCCCACTCACCACCAGCGGGGTTTCGTGGAGGTGCAGCCATCATGGCAGCCACATAAGAGGGTGGTGGTGGGGAGAGCAGGACGGTCAGGTCTGGATCAAACCCCATGCCCTCCATCAGATGACAGCAAGACCAGCTCAGGATCCAGCCCATACAGCCCATCGCAAAGGGAATTGAATTGCTCTGTACATCTACATAGTTTACCTCCCAATTAGGGCTTGTCTATGGGGTAGGTATCTGAAGAACTTATCTGGGGTATCTTGTGGAGCTCTGCAAGGGTGCCTGGTGGCTTAGGAGTGATCCTAACCCACCAGGCACCCTTGCAGAGCTCCAAAAGGCTGCACTGGCAGCCACACAAGGTTTGCGTGGCTTCTTGCTCTGTTATTGCTTCCCACACTGCCAGTTTTGTATCAAGAGCAACAAAGTGGTTACCCTTCAAACCTCAATAGGACCATATAGCTTCTGAGTGAGCAGAAGTTTCCCTTTAGCCCAGCCATCAACCTCTGCGCCATGGCTTCTTGGGCTTGCTACCAAGCCCCAAGCCGCTGCCAGCTTCTGAAGGGTGTGGAGAGCAGCAACAGGAGTAACTGCTGGTCCCTGTTGAGGGAAGGGCCATAGTTCAGTGGTAAGAGCATCTGCCGCTGCCCTTACCAGGCTTGATCTCCTGCATACTCAGGTAAGGATGAGAAAAGACTCCTGTCTGAAATCCTGGACAGTTGCTGTCGGTCAGTGTAAGACAATACTGAGAGATGCTCTACCTCAGTACAAGGCATATTACGTTGCCAGGTGATGTTCCCCGGCTTACCACTCCACAGTGCCTTATCAAAGCAGCCTCTAGTAAAACTAGTTGCTGACCAGTGGTCTAAGGCTGTAACTAGATATGATGGCACACCTGCTGTTTCCTTACAAAGTGGGGAAGTGAGAGGGATATTAATAGTGCACTGTGGACTCATTGGGGAGGGGAACTGAACTTCCTACTTTCCTCATTGAAAGGACTTCTCCCCAGCTGTTTAGCACCCAGCAGATGTTAACTCTGACTGAGAACACTCAGAGCAAACCATCTGGAGAGAAGTAATTTAATGGAGGACATCTGAAGACATCTGAAGGCAGTCCTGTTTAGGGAAGTTTTTAATATTTAATGCTGTACTGTTTTTAACATTTGATTGGAAGCCGCCCAGAGTGGCTGGGGAAACTTAGCCAGATGGGCGGGGTATAAATAAATTATTATTATTATTATATTATTATTATTATTATTATTATGGAGGAAAGGCTAGGCTACCACCTGTTCCTGCTACTTTCATCTCTTCCACATCAACCCACACACACATTATAGGACCACCGACCCTCCAGATTTTGCTGAACTATAACTCACATCAGCTCCAGCAAATATGGGAGTTGTAATTCACCACTTAGAGGGCTAAAGGTTCGTCACACCTCTTAGAGAAGAGTGAGGGCAACCCAGTTCTAGCCTTCACATCTAAATTTCATGAGGGCCAAAATGGAACTGGTGGTTGCTAGCTGGATTTTTATTTGCCCTCAAACAAGGAACAGCCTATGCCACTCAGCTTCCATGTGACACTGGCTAGCCTTCCGACATATGTCATTCTCTCCTCTCTCCATACCTTCCAGAAGCTGGCACCGGCTTCCAGCAGCTGATCCTGTAGCAGGCACAACAAGCCATGGTATACAGACTGTTTCAAGCAGTGTGTAGGCTGGGCTGATTGTTATGCAGAACAACATGATCAAAAGCTGAACATTCCAGACTCAAAGGAGCCCTCAGCACCACCTATGAAATTGTCCTTCTGGAAGAAGGGAAAGAGTAAGCAATGTGTGGGATGGGCTCCTGTTGTAGGAGGAGGAAAATGCAGCAGCAGCAGATATATAAACCTGTTGGGAGAGATAAGTTTTCCTCTGACAGAGCACTCTTTTTCTCCAGACTGGGCTCCCTGATTATTATTATTAATATTAATATTCTACCCATCTGGTGAGTTGCCCCAGCCACTCTAGGCAGCTCCCAACACATATGAAAACATAATAAAACATCAAATATTAAAAACTTCCTGGTACAGGGCTGCCTTCAGATGTCTTCTTAAAGTCAGATAATTATTTCCTTGACATCTGATGGGAAGGTGCCACTACCAAGAAGGCCCTCTGCCTGGTTCCCTGAAACTTCTCTCAGTGAAAGAATCATTAGAAGGCCCGCAGAGGTGGCCCTCTGTCTGGGCTGAACAATGTGGGTGGAGACGCTCCTTTAGGTATACAGGGCCAAGGCTGTTTAGGGCTTTAAAGGTCAGCACCAACACTTTGAACTGTGCTCAGAAACGTACTGGGAACCAGTGAAGATCCTTTAGGTTAAATGGTCTCTACGGCAGCTCCCAGTCACCAATCCAGCTGCTGCATTCTGGTGTCGTTTCCGAGTCACCTTCAAAGGTAGCCCCACGTAGAGTGCATTGCAGTAGTCTAAGCAGGAGAAAAGCAGTGCATGTACCACCCTGGCGAGATAGTGCACTGCCAGACTTCCGCCCTCCTAAACGTGGCATCGCTGCTCCTTGGTGACAGCTGTCTAACCTGACAGAAGCAGGACGTCCCACCAACACCCACCTCTCTACCTTCCCCGTGCCTTGGCGGGCAGAGAGTGCAATGCAAAAACAGCAGCAGCAGCGTGCGACCCGCTGGAGGCGAACTCGCCTCTCTGGAGAGTCCCAGGCTCCGTTACGAAGACAGCGCGCATGTTTTGCAAAGCAGGAAGTGCCGCCCAGAGACGCGGACAAGCCTCTCAAGTCACTACGGAACGCAATCGAAGTGTTAGACGCCGCGTTTTAAAGGGGCAGGAGGGAAGGCAAGAGCGCCTTGGCGGGGGAAGGACCCGTCGGCCGACTCACCGCAGTCCACGAACTTGAGGGGCTCGGCCAGCACCGCGGAGCCGGCGGCCAGGAGCAGGAGCAGCGTCGTCGCCAGCATGGTCTTGTCTCGTCCCGTCTGCTCTCGCGCCGCCCCCAAGAAACTTCTCCCGGCCGGCTGCGGAGCGGAGGCTAAAGTACCAGCCTGCGCCTCTGCGGCGGCGTCACATGAGGCAGCCCAGGCCGGGCCCGCCCAGGCGCGGTCACCTGACGGGGACGGGCCCACCTCGCGCACCGCCCTCGCCTGGCCCGCTGCCTGGCTGGCGCCTCGCCGAGAGGGGAGGGGCGCCAAGCGGCAGCAGAGCGCCTCCAGCCGCCGCCACGGAAGACCCGAGCCTGCTGCAAGAGAGCCGGGCGAGGAGCCAAGCAACCCGCCATTCGCTCGGCCCTGGCTGCCCCTGTAACCTAGCCGGGCATTGGCTTACAACAGGGAACCCGGGTTCCTCCAGGAGCCTCAGGACTCCAGCTCCCATCATCCCTGCCAATCGGCTCTGCTCGTGGGGGCTGATGGGAGTTGGAGTCCAATCACACCCTGGAGGGCCCCCCCCCTTCCCCCGTCGTCGAGAAAAGACTCCGCTTCCAGCAACAGGGGTTGCTTTCAAGCGCACCTGTTTGGCAGGAAGCTCCGCTGAAACGTTCCCAGGTGAATGTTGAATTATAGGATTTGTATACAGATAGGTAGCCGTGTTGGTCTGCCAAAGTCAAAATAAAAAAATTCCTTCCAGTAGCACCTTAAAGACCAACTAAGTTAGTTCTTGGTATGAGCTTTCATGTGCATGCACACTTCTTCAGATACACTGAAACAGAAGTTGCCAGATCCTTCTATATAGTGAGAAGGTGGGGAGGGGTATTACTCAGAAGGGTGGTGGGAATGGGAGATTGGCAGATAGCTGAGATGAGCCTGTTGACGACTCTTAACGACTGCAATAGGTCTTACTGGAAAAGGCAAGGGGTGAGAAGGTGAAAAATGGCTTAGTCATGTATAATGAGATAAGAATCCAATGTCTCTGTTCAGACCAGGTCTCTCCATGGTTTTAAGTTTGGTAATGAGTTGCAATTCAGCAGCTTCTCTTTCCAGTCTATTTCTGAAATTCCTTTGTAGTAAAACAGCTACTTTGAGATCTTGTATAGAATGTCCTGGGAGATTGAAGTGTTCTCCTACTGGTTTCTCTGTTTTGTGATTCTTGATGTCAGATTTATGTCCGTTTATTCTTTGGCGTAAGGTTTGGACACCAAGCTGCTGAATTGCAACTCATTACCAAACTTAAAACCATGGAGAGACCTGGTCTGAACAAAGACATTGGATTCTTATCTCATTATACATGACTAAGCCATTTTTCACCTTCTCACCCCTACCAGGATCTGGCAACTTCTGTTTCCGTGTATCTGAAGAAGTGTGCATGCACACGAAAGCTCATACCAAGAACTAACTTAGTTGGTCTTTAAGGTGCTACAGGAAGGAATTTTTTTATTAGGATTTGTATAGTTGGAAGGGACCACAAGGATCATGTAATCCAACCCCCTGAAATGCAGGAATCTCTTTGCCCAACATGGGGCTCGAACCCACGACTTTGAGATTAAGTGCCTCATACTCTAGAACAGCCCCCCCCCCGGATGTATTGGGACTACAACTCGCATCATTCCTAGCTAACAGGACCAGTGGTAATGATGGGAATTGTAGTCCGAAAACATCTGGAGGACCAAATTTGGGGATGCCTGCTCTAGAATAACACTGCTTTTCCTGCTTTCGCCTGGTTGCTTCAGGGCTACAGGAGTCGCTGGAAAGCACAGGAACCAAATGGATTGTGGGTGGAGAGCCTTGCAGCACAACGCGCAGAAATTCATTTTGGCAGTGATTCATTATATCCACTCAATAATGTGTACGTGGCGAAAAGTGTGAGAAAGAAGACATGGGGGAAGTGGGGGGGGGGTGTCTGCCGCCTCTACCCTGTTGGCACCCAGACCTACTCCTGCTTCTAAACGGGCAGAAGGCCAAGAAGCTGAAAAGTTGTTCTCAGCAGGTTGCGAAACATAATGTTGCACAACACATAGCTGCTGACCCAAGTTACACGTTATGGAGGAGTGACGGAACAGAAATAAACCCTCAGTTGCTCTGAGCCAATGCAGACTGCACCATTCTGGTGCCCTCCAGTGTTTTGGCCTACACAGCTGTGCTTGCTAGGACTGATGGGAGTTGATATTGAAAACATCTGGAGGCCATCAGGTTGGTGAAGGCTGAGGCTGAGCTAGTGTGTGAGAAATACCCCATAAAGCAATTTCAATCCCAATGGAAATATAGTTGGTTTAGGTCAGCATGATGAAAGCCCCTGCGCTGCCATATTTATATATTTAAGAATATATTTTGCCTGCCCTACACCAAAAGATCTCAGGGTGGGTCTCCGAATTTAAAACAACAGTAATACATCCCCATTTAAAAAAAAAAACAATAGGTAAAAATACACATTTAAAATCACAACGTAAAACCTAGCAGCGGACTAATGGCAACACCGTGCATAACTAGGTTGCTTGAATCCAAACAAAGTCTGAACCTGCTCCCCTATCTGGTTGACCTGCTGTATTGTCTTCATTCCACATTATGGCCTGGAAGAGGGAGTAATGGGGGGTGTTTGTAATGTATTCCCCCCATGGTTTTAATTGAATGTATGAGTTAGTTAGTTAGTTAGTTGTTTGTTTGTTGTTCTGTTTCTGTAAAGATGCTTTGAGTTGCTTGCAGCAAGAAACAAGTGTTTAATAAATTGAAATAATGATGATGATGATGATGATGGACATACAGGCCACAATTGTGCCATGCTATGCCACTTCATTGGGAATAGCAATACTCCCCATGATAAGCATTTGCTGAACCTTCCAAGCCCATCAGAGCCACCAAAGGCGGAGCAAACATCTATCAAAGATGTAAGGGTAAGTGGGGGCTAGAGAGAATTTTCTGGTTATAAAGACAGAAATGGATGGCTTTAGAGCTGGTGACCTGTCACTCAACTAAAGGAAACCCATAGGAAAAGGCTATATGGCTACAAATTTGCCATCACCTATACCCATAGCAGTGCACAGCTGCTTATGAGTGATGTGATTTCAGTTCCGGTCCATCCTGAACTACTACTACTGGGTTTGGGCCACATAGTGCTCAGGCTAGAGCTGCCACCTCCACTGCAATGCATTGGTTAACCTCCCTTCCGTTGACTCAGTCTTAAACCATTAAGACTTTATGTAGCTCAACTGAAGTTAAGGAAACTAGGCCATATGTCATTTGAAGACTGTTGATTCTGGAAACCCTTTAGCCCAGTTTTCAAGGTCAGAAACACTCCCTTGTTTGGACAGAGCAACAACTTTATGTCTTGTCTCTATCACAAAACTGATAACCAGCTCCCTTGTAATGTCTCTCCTGTCCAATGTCAGATCACCAAAAATAATAATAATAAGAGAATCTAGCAGCAGCAAAATTTAAACTTTACCTCAGTTTGCTTGTGCAGTGCATCCCTTTCACTTACATAGAGGGAGCTCAAGGCATGTTCTGAAGATGGAAAAGGATTAACAGAAAAGAGTGGAGGGTGCAGTTGCTGAGAATGGTATGGGTGAGTTCACTGAGTTATGACACAATTCAGTGGCAGATTACCATGGTGACAACTGGCTTTAGAGAGAGTAAGGGCTCGTCCACACTTCTGCTTCCCTTGCCTCTTTCCCCCCACTGTTTACTGCTGAATCGGAACAAATGTCAATCAGTTTTTCTGCAGATTGATCTTTGTTCTGATTCAGTGGTAAATGGTGGAGTCTCCCAGGGAAAGTGGAGGGACAAACAAAAAACTGCTTGGACCTGTGCCTAGGAAGCATGGGACAAGTGGAAAACCTTTTGGACCCAGGCTTTCTAGTCATGGGGCAAGCAGAAGTGTGGACAAACCCTTACTCAGCACAGTAGGGACCCAACTATTGCTGGAAATATGAGAGAGAGGGAGCAAGGAAGGGGAATCTGCAGCCCTCCAGATTTTGTGCTGCAACTCCCATCATTATTGGCTATTGCCTATGCCAGGCATGTCCAAAGTCTGTTTCGGGGGCCTAAGTTTGCCCACAAGTCAGCTTAATCCGGCCCCCGTGGCAGTTTATTTCCTGGAGTAAAATCCTAAAAAAACCTCATCAACTACAATCCTAACAGAAGCTCAACAACTTCAATCCTTCAACAACTTTGATTGGCCCTCTGGTTGGCCCCCATGGCCCTTCACTTCATCAAATCTGGCTCTCTTTGAAAAAAGTTTGGACACCACTGGTGCTGTCTGAAACTGATGGGAGTTCAAGCCTTGCAACATCTGGAGGGCTACAGGTTCCCTATCCCTGCTATAGAGCAATAGACTGTACAAAGTTACTTTTTTAACCTCACTTGCATTTACACAAATTATCACAAAGGCAGAAATCTTATGCATATATACTGGGGATATGCCCAGTTGAAAGGAAAGGGAGAGGATTCTTTACAAGTGCATGTACAAGCTCGCTCCGAAACTAATGCGAGTTGAAATGGGACATAGGCATGCCTACCTTTTTTTTGTATACGTGTACAGTAAACCTCTGGAACAGTGATTGCATTGTGCCTTTGTAATAATAATAATAATAATAATAATAATAATAATAATAATAATAATAATTTTTATTTATACCCCGCCCTCCCCAGCCAAGGCCGGGTTCAGAGCAGCTTACAAGCAATAATAAAAACAAGATGAATGATTACAACTTAAAAACAAAAATAAAATACAACATTAAAATAATGGAACATTAAAATATTAAAATGTAGCCTCATCGCAGGAGAAGGAAAAGAAAAAAGAAAGGGAGGGAGGGAGGGAATCAAATTGGCTCCAAGCCAAAGGCCAGGCGGAACAACTCTGTCTTACAGGCCCTGCGGAAAGAAATCAGATCCTGCAGGGCCCTGGTCTCATGAGGCAGAACGTTCCACCAGGCCGGAGCCAGAGTTGAAAAGGCCCTGGCTCTGGTTGAAGCCAGTCTAACTTCCTTAGGGCCTGGGACCACTAGGGTGTTGTTATTTATGGACCTTGAGGCTCTCCGTGGGGCATACCAGGAGAGGCGGTCCCGTAGGTACGGGGGTCCTAGGCCGTGAAGGGCTTTAAAGGTCAAAAGCAGCACCTTAAATCTGACCCTGTACTCCACCAGGAGCCAGTGCAGCTTGAAAAGCACTGGGTGAATATGTGGTGTAGCCAGTGTGGTGTAGTGGTTAAGAGCGGTAGTCTCGTAATCTGGGGAACCAGGTTCGCGTCTCCGCTCCTCCACATGCAGCTGCTGGGTGACCTTGGGCCAGTCACACTTCTGTGAAGTCTCTCAGCCCCACTCACCTCACAGAGTGTTTGTTGTGGGGGAGGAAGGGAAAGGAGAATGTTAGCCGCTTTGAGACTCCTGAAGGGGAGTGAAAGGCGGGATATCAAATCCAAACTCTTCTTCTTCTTCTTCTTCCCATGGCAGAGACCCCGTGAGGAGCCTCGCTGCAGCATTCTGCACCCGCTGGAGTTTCTGGGACAGCAAGGGCAGCCCCGCGTAGAGCGAATTACAGTAGTCAAGCCTGGAGATGACCGTCGCATGGATCACTGTGGCCAGGTCGGGGCGGGAAAGGTAAGGGACCAACTGCTTAATGCGGCGAAGGTGGAAAAATGTCACCTTGACTGTTGCTGTAACTTGCGCCTCCATGGAAAGGGAGGCGTCAAGGATTACACCCAAACTCTTAACGGAAGGCAATGGCACTAATTGGGCCCCTGCAAGAGAAGGGAGTTGGTCCCTCATCCCCATGCCATCCCGACCTAGCCATAGGACCTCTGTCTTTGAAGGATTTAGTTTCAATCGGCTCCCACGAAACCATCCAGCTACAGCTTCCAAGCATCTGGTCAGTGTGTTCGGAATACAGTTTAGGACAGAATACAGAAGAATACATGGCACTTTGGTTCATTGGCAAGTGAGACATGCAAAGTAAGGAAGATCTTACGTGGCTGTAGGGATGCTTGATAATCAAGCTAGGCCATGCAACCAGTTCATAGGCATATATTTTCAACATTAAACCCCCTTTAATTAGGTGGGATATACCTCATTTCCTGCATCTATATTCCACCTTTTCCTCCAAGGAGCTCTACATTGTCCACTCTGCCCTCATTTAATCCGCACAACAACCTTGTGGGGTAGGTCAGTGGCGTAGCGTGGGGGGTGCAGGGGGGCCGGCCGCACCGGGCGCAACATCTGGGGGTTAGGGGGCGCAAATCCATGGGTTAGGGGGCGCAAATCCACGGGTTAGGGGGCACAAATTACTTGCCTTGCCCCGGGTGCTGACAACCCACGCTACGCCACTGGGGTAGGTCACAGCAGAGAGGCAGTGACTTAATGGATTTGAACCCGGATCTACCAAATCCTAATCCCACACTCTTAACTACAACACCTCACGGGCTCTCACTCCGAAGCAACAGTGTGTGTAGGTCGTGGCCATATGTTCACTTTAACTTACATCCGAGTAAACATGCCGTACCCTAAGGAATGGGAGCCTTGTGCCCCCCCCCCCCACGTGGCTGGACTCCCGGCAGCCCCAGTCAGCATGGCCAAGGCGCTGAAATTCTGGGAGTTTAAGCCCAGCATCCCCCGGAGCGCCCCAGGCTCCTACCTATGCGAGCCTCAAACTCGATACTCAACCCCAACAGGAGTGGGCGTGGCCGTACGAACGCGCGCCTCGACGTCACAGCGATACCCAAAAGAACTGAACGGCAAACGTGGGGACTTCCGCCCGGCTTCCCCCTGCCTTCACTCGGAGGCACGTGATCTTCCCGTCTCCTCCGCTCGCCTTCCCAGTGGAACCAGCCTCTTTGGTTCCGCGTACGTTCCCGTCGCTGTCTGGGCGGGACATATGGCCACGCCTCCGCCAATAGCAGCGCAGATAGGCGGGTCAAGATGGCGGCGCTGGCGGCGCTCGCTAGCTTCAGGGCGCTGCGGCTTTGCGGACGGAGCAGGTAGTGGTGGGCCTTTTCCCTTTCCGTGCTTTGCGACGGTCTTTTAAGCGAAGAGGAACGGTGGTCCCGGCGGCGAACGCGGGCGAGGTGTCACCCCTTGTTGGTTTTCAATGCACGACACAGTTGGCGCTTCCCTTTCGCAGTCACATTCACACGCGTGCCCCCCTCTCGTATTCCTAGGCGACCTTTATTCTCCTAGCCCAAACAAGGGGTCGGGAGATTTGCCCCCCAACCCCCCGGCCCGTAGGTCCCGATAGCTTGGCTTTTAAGTCCAGGGGTCCCAGAGAATCGCCATGGCGACACATCGAACAGACACAACCGTCTATCTTATTAGGGCAATATACGTGGTGTTGCAAACTTTTCCAACCGCACCTGCAGCTTCTCAGAGGCAAAGGCTTTTAGAGTGTAATATTCTCTTACTGTGGGAACAAACAAGTAAATGGGCAAAGCGCCGCGACTGCTTGTGGTGGGTCATATCACCGTTCTGGTACTGCAGGTGGAGAAAACGAAGGCAAGAGTTTAACTCCAAGACGACGAACAATAAGTCTCTGATAGCACCGCTGGTTAGAGTGCGGTGCTGATAACGCCAAGGCTGCAAGGTTCTCTTGCATATCATATGAGACAGCTGCATATTCCTGCATTGTAGGGGGTTGGGCTAGATGACCCTTACCTTAGGGTCCCTCCGACTCTATGATTCTAGCATCATGTAGTTGGAGGATGCAATGTTAATTCAGTGACTGAACATTTCACTGCTTTTCAGAGGTAGGTTTTGATTCTTCTATCTCAAGGCATTTAGATGTTTAACTGGCAAAAGGAGATACAGTGTTGTTGGGGGCAAGTCTCCTATGCAGTATGTGCAGGGTTACATCAGTGATACTGATGACTCTGTGACTTATAAGGTGGCTCTCTATGCCCTGGCAGCTAGGAAGATTAGGAAGAAAGAACTGGAGGGGCTAGTGGTCAACTGCAAAGGGGACTCTGAGATCTAATTTGCCCATTTTTTTATTACGTGTAGTATTTATTATTATTATTATTATTATTACGTGTAGTAAGAAATTTTGGTGGATTTGATCATGGTTTTACTGCATATGTAGCAACTACTGCTGGGGTTTTTTTTTTGTTTTTCTTCTTTGGATGCTGCCATGGCCTTTGGCTAGTGCAATAAAAATATTAAATTTAAATTGGCTCATAAAAAGACACACTTGTGCCTTAAGTTGTAAACTCTATCCATACATTCAGATGCACGCAACTGTGCTGTTAGGCACTTGTCAGCAAACCTGCAAAGAAGACATGCCTAATGATGATCTATTTTCATTTGTTATTTAATATCTAAAAGTCTTGAAATGTCAGGAATTACTTTCGTTTTACAACGTTCTGTGGGGGCACATAGTGCATTTAGGACTGTAGCCTAAATCTGTTTCCAGGTTTGTTTGTTTTTTAAAAAAATAAAGTTGAAGTCAGTGGTACTCTTGTTAGTATAAATGCTTGTTCTTTAATGCTCTGGGGGCTGAAACAATCGTGCAGAAAGTCTATATATTGAGCTCAGGAGTTCTGAGCTGTAGTAATGTTATATCACTGAGAGAAAGATTCATGGAACAAAACAGTAAATGGTCCAGGGAAGAACAAAGGGATTGTTAAGAAAAACTGAAAGAAAATGAAATGAAGCGCTCTTTTTGTACTGTACAGTATAATTACCCTGTGCGTCTCAACAGTTAGAAGATTGTATTGAGGCCAGCAGCTTAGTAGGGTTCAAGGCAAGGTTCAGGCATATGGATAATGACAGCAGTACACTGGGAAAAATAACTACAGATGATGGTTTGGTTTCTAATATATCTATGGCCGTCCAGTACCAGGGAGCAGATGAAAATAAGCAGTGCTAATTTCAGTCAAAGGTTTTACCATTTCTGCTCTATAATGTGTGTGTATGGGCATCTGCTTATTTGTTTCTAAAACAATTAAATTTGTTATAAGGTTCTTATAGACAACAGCTTCTCCCTCCTGATCAAGGAATAGCCATCTTTGTTGCAGTAAATCTCCTATAGCTATAAGGAGGAAAGACAGTTATTATGACTTCAGCACCAAAGTAAACTCATGAATAGCGAGCTAGAAAAAGGTTTCATTGTAAAAAGAAGAAAGGAAGGGAAGTGTTCACATGACAGATGATGACTAACCGAGAGCTGGAAACACACGACTTAGAACAATTGGTGTATGTTCAGCCCTTTGTGAACTTAGTCCCAACCTAACAGTAAATGCTTAAACACCATATCATAGGAATTGGTTGTTTAGGATTCAGACAGGGATTCAGGTCTATTCCACAGGGTGCAGTATTTTCTCCCTCCCTCCCTCCAGTATTCAGGGACTCATCACTTATTCTCTCTTGCCTAGAGTGAAAAGGTCCAGAACAACAATCATTCTGTAAAAGATCCTCACTTTTGTGCTCTGGATTCTGTTTTCTGTCTAAGAGGATACTTCTTACTACGGGTCTCTTCTCCCTTGCTTAATGAGTTGATCATTAAGAGACACACAGTATCGGACGTTCTTTCTCACTCAGACAAGAATTTCTAAGTAAAGTAAAGAGAGAGAGAGGTGCACTCTCGCTCACTCACTGGTCCTTGTTGCCTCAGTCTTCTGAGGAAAAGCATATTGCCCTTATCCACCATATATATGCTGTAAATGCTTTCTCCACAATTTTGCTATTGAAACTCATAGTTAGGAAGTATAGAGTCAAAGTTCCCTGCCTTTGTGTGTTCAGCTTTGATGGGGGGGGTTATATTTCTGACCCTTAGCTTAAATTTCCCTCAATCTGTCTGTAGTTGTTTCCCTCATTTATTGCTTTTCCACTACCTCCATTCGTTGGATCTTATTTGTTCCTTAACTTTCCCACACAGCCATTGTCTTCCTCACTGGCATCTGATAAGAGCCCCATCCTGCACCACACAGAATGGTGCCTCCACGCAAATGATAAGAGTGCAGTGGGTCGCATCCTCTGCCTCTGGAGAGACCTTGACTGATTCCAACGAGGGGCAGATCTACCTCAGCGAGAACTGTGTGAAGGTATGGCTTCTTGGAAATCACCAGCTGTATGTACCATCTGTAGTGTCTTGATTCCTCCTGAGCTGCAGTATGATGTGGTGTTTGGTGTGAGAATGTCATAAAAGAATGTATATGTGTGGCTGAGTGGGTGGTTGCTTTAATCCAAAAGTATACATTATATTATTAACCATCTCCATGGCCTGTCCATGTCAGAGAGGCATAATTTGATGTGGCTGCACGTGAGAGTTGGTAATATGCAGTAGTAAATGGCCCAATGGTTGCCATTATTTTGATTTGAATTGATTTTAGAATGAATTGGTTTTAGAATGCTGTGTTACTTTTATTGTTGTTAGCCACTCTGAGCCCGGCTTCGGCTGGGGAGGGCGGGATATAAATACAATATTATTATTATAATTATTATTATTAGCATACAAACTGTGATAGAACTAGTAGTGGGGTATTCAATCCAGGCTTGGCAAAAAGAGAAAAGGCCAGGCATGTTTTGGGTAGTGTCAAAGACTGGTTGTGAATCAGCCCTTACCGTTTGCAGCAATGGCAGCACTTTCACCGAAGGCACTCCAAGTGTTCTCTTTGAGTACACGTGAAAGAACGTGCTGCCAGGTTGATTGGTGCTACGTGCCTCTCGTGTGTGTTTTGCTTTAGGTTGCTCTGTATCTGGCACTTACCATCTCTTTGAGGGGTCTTGCTAGTTTGATGTTGGATTTCAAGTGGTTGCTAAATATTTTTGTATGAATCTGACCCACCACTTAGCGTTCTTTTTCTGTTTCAACAGAGACTGTTGGAGATTGCAGAAGCATCTGAGTTTCTGAGGCTGCAGGTAGAAGGAGGTGGCTGCTCTGGTTTCCAGTACAAATTTTCTTTGGATACAGTTGTGAATTCTGATGACAGGTAAGGGCGTAGGTTCCTGTGTGGTGGAGGAGAAAGAACTTTAGGGGAGGGGTGAGAGGGAGAGAGAGAGAGCAAATGATCGAATGAGGAATGAATATCCTATTATATAGTGCAGATAATCCCGTTGTACTGTTTTCCACTTCTATACTTGTGCATATCATTTCCAAGCTTCGTGGCAGCACAATGCATTCAGTGTTACAATTAGCTCTCAGTATGAGCATTCTGCTTTTCTTTTTCACTTAAAGATTCAGGGTAACCAATACCACCATGCAAAATACATATAATCATCTAATCAACAAGGTAAACTAAAACAACAAAGTGTCTTACGGCACCTTAAATACTAATACAGTGGTACCTCGGGTTACATACGCTTCAGGTTACATACGCTTCAGGCTACGGACTCCACTAACTCAGAAATAGTACCTCGGGTTAAGAACTTTGCTTCAAGATAAGAACAGAAATTGTGCTCCGGCGGCGCGGCAGCAGCAGGAGGCCCCATTAGCTAAAGTGGTGCTTCAGGTTAAGAACAGTTTCAGGTTAAGAACAGACCTCCAGAACGAATTAAGTACTTAACCCGAGGTACCACTGTAAATGTATCATGGCATAAGCATTCATAGACCGGAGTTCATTTCATCAGATACACAAAATGCCACAATAAATGTGTTTGTATCTAAGGCTCTGTTGCTTTTGTTGCAACAGACTAATTCAGCTACTCATCTGAAAAAGATAAAGCTAAGAGAGATGCTTAAGCCAAATCAAAAGCTACTTGAAGAAGCAGGATTTTCATCCTCCTCCTGAAAAGCTGGCCATACAAAGGCAGGCCTTTCTTGAAAGGGAGTTCAAGAGGTGTGGAGATCACAGTCAAGAAAACCCTGCTTATAGATGTCTCTGTTTTGCCAGTGAGAAAGATGGAGTGTTGGCGAAGGGCTCACCTGCCAGCCTTAAAGGATAAGGGGGCTTGTGATGGAGTGGGCATTCTCTAAGGTCTTGCTGATTGTAACACCTATGTTTGGGTGTGACCCGGAACAGGGGCAAATAAGATCTTGGATATGTATCTATTGCATTTCAGAATCACTGCAACTCTCTCTATCTCCTCCTCCAGGATTTTTGAACAAGGTGGTGCCCGAGTGGTTGTGGACTTGGACAGTCTGAGCTTTGTGAAAGGGGCCATGGTGGACTTCAACCAGGAGCTAATTCGCAGCGCATTTCAAGTGGTCAACAATCCACAGGCAGAACAAGGCTGCTCTTGTGGATCATCCTTCTCCGTTAAGCTTTGAACAACCATCTCCATGCAGACCCTAGTGGATGCTGAGTGGCATATCTCTTTTTCATTATGTTCAGCTTCCAGCTGGTGTAATCAGTTGTATGGTACCACGCAAATAGTCTGGACTGAGTCTCGGATAAGAACTGATATCTCCAGGATTAGGTGTGAACTGGGCTGGGCACCTGTGTTTTCCTTAATCCCAAATGTATCTTCTCAGTAGGATCCCTGATGACTCACTGCATAGCACTTGATCACCTTGGGAGATATATGTACATACTTCTGTAATTTAACATATTTTGGTTTTTTGAAGTGATTTCCCACTGCATGTAATTTTCATGTATGTTAATAGGCATATTTTTTTTCTGTATGTTCATTTGTACCCTGATGAATGCATGGCTGAGTTATTGGGGCCCACAGCTGCTCCCCAACCTCCACACATTCAAAAGCATCTGTTGCATGGTGCCTGTATGCATTTGAATGCACATGAGATCCTGTACGGATGATCTGGAACCCTGGGAAAAGGAGCGTTGCTGTGACAAAGTTTTTAAGGATTGTCTTGCAAGGGAATTTTGTTGTGAGTACCGAATGGGGAGAAGGTTATGTTGCATATGTTCCATAACTTAAGGTTTCCTTTCTCCTTTTGCCTTCTCTGAATGGTAAACAAGAGACATTAAAAAAAAACCCACTTGTTTCATCTTTTGGCCAAGATGCTCAGTATTGTTGTTGTTTTAAAGGAAGTGTTGCGTAATTACAGTGCTAAATAATTAATGCCTTGACTCTGTTTCTCCTTTAAAATCAGCTGGGAATTGAAAGCTTCCTTTTTGGAGTAGAACTGGACTGAGCAGCACTGCGTGCCTCTAGATAATTTTTTTGTTCTGTGACCACAAAGGAAATCCTGTATCTAATTAGTGGACTTTTGGAAGGCTCTTTGGAGGTATTTATCTGTGAAGGACGTGCAACCGAGTATTGGTCATAACATTTCATAAAGTGCCTATATTTGTGCATCGTTCTTTGCAGTGACCTCTGTTGTTGCTGAGCTGGGACTGATTCCCCCCACCCCACCCCAGGAACCTCATCTGCCTTTTGGATTAAAAAGTTCTCCCTATTGCTGGATTTAATTTCTTACAAGTAACAAAATGTAAGCTGCATGTTTCCAAATGGGAGCATAAACCATATAGAAGAATTATCAGTT
Organism: Podarcis liolepis; assembly: GCF_965112155.1. Lineage (NCBI taxonomy): Eukaryota > Metazoa > Chordata > Lepidosauria > Squamata > Lacertidae > Podarcis > Podarcis liolepis. The sequence goes on from NC_139554.1 coordinate 31,759,983, forward strand.
CATTTGATGCGTTCAGAAAAACTAAGGTAATTAATTATGTGGCTTGCCTGTTCCTAAAAAAACATGTAACTCACATTTGCTTATTTTCTTTTATATCTGTCATCCGTTCAGTTTTAAGGGAGCAGACATGCTTGTACGAAGAGTGCAACTCCTTTTCCAACGGGTCTGACACATCTACCCCAAGAAGGAATCAAATTTTAAAGTGAAGGGCATGCCCTCTTTGAAGAATAGTGGGGCTTTGGGGAGCCGTTTCTGGAGGAGGAAGCCTTGACAGTAGAGAAACTTGATCTGGTAACCTGGAGGATTTGGGGGAGTGGGGGCAGGGTGTGTTAATTTTCCCACAGTATGGGGAAATTAGAATATAAGTCCCAGATCCATTTACCTGTTATCTCTAGCCCTTTCTACATAAATGTCAATTAAGCCACCTCTTTTTTCCTTGCTCCTCGGCTACAACTGATAGGGTGCAGATTTGGATTCCCTATCTACTAGAATTTATAGCATTATTTCACTAGGGGGCATCCTTATACTTTGAGATGCAAATGGCTGAAGAAATTGCTTGTAGAAAATGATGGCTTGCTTGGTTGTGCTGTGGTTGGATCTGAGGCTGAGAAGTAGTGCATAAGTGCTGCTTTGTTTCGAAAATCTCATATTCAGGAGTATGCTAGGCAGTTGGTTCAGTCTGTGCAAAATTCAAAAGCCTTGACTGCTGCCTGCTGCTTTAAAGGGTCGTTTCTTGTAGTCCAAAATGTCCAGCATAGGGAGGTGGTGGTGTCAAGGTCCTGAAGTAGAGCAATGCAAAGGAGTGGCAAAGAGGGTGGGGCACGGGGTTGTTAGAGCCTTTAACAAAGGAACACAAATGCAGTTGAGAAAGAGTCTGATCACAAATTATTTCAGATTCCCTAGGCTATCTGAGCGCCATGCAGATTTCCTTCTGCTCCAAAGCATTCATGCCCTTAAAAACTTGAGAGCTTCCTGAATCCCCACTTACTAAGTGAGAAGGAAGGCAGAGAGATGGTGTAATATTTTAATTGTGTTGAGAACATGCAGTTTTCACTAAATGTTTTGCTGAGAGCGGTTGTGTTTTCAAAATTGCATACAAATCAGGTGTCTGACACATCTGACCATACATGACATTTTCACTATATTGTGTATGTTGGTGCAAACCAATTCACCTGAACATACCATCATGTGTAGATTGCATGTATGCCTATTTTACCATAGTTATACATTTTGGGCAAGTAAAACAATCCTGTTTGTGACCTTCACCCCTTATAGTAAAAGGATGACCTTGGATATGGATTTTCACACTCTAGAATTTCTTTCAAGTTGGCTTTGGTATTCAAGACTTATTCTATTTGACTTAAAATACACAGTTTCCTGTTTGAGTGTAGCGATCTTTTTTAGCTTCAAAGTATCTCCCAGCCCTCCAGCACCAACTTGGTCCAAGGAAATCATTGACTGCTACGGCATCTGTGTTCAGCACCGATGTAGGAACGAGAAGAGCAAGTTCTGTTCTATGATCCAAATTGAAGTGCTCTCAGTGTGGAACCCTCCCAGTGGTGTTGGACTCCAACTCCCATGAACCCCAGCTCATGGTTAAGGATGAAGGCAATTGTAGTTCAGCATCTGAATGGCATCATGTTGGCTACCCCTGATCTAAGTGGTTTGTTTGGTCCTTACAATGCCAGCATTCTTAACTCTCTCAATGTGTAAATGATGAATCTTGGAGAAATAAATACAAAACTTAATTTATTGGCCTCGTGTTCCACTTGTCATTTTCTTCAGATGTAGAAACTGCTCAGTCACAGTCAGAAGAAAGGGAAATCTTATCATATATGGGGGCCTTTGACATTTGATACATCAACTTTTGCTTGGGATTCTTTCAGCTGTATTAGTGCAAGAGCTCACACCAGAATTCTGCTAGGGGAAATGTTTGAGATTATTTTTTGGTATGCCACCCTTCACGTTAAAAATAATAATAATTCAGACAGCTAACAACATTAAAATAACGTTGCATATTGACTCAGATATATATGGAGTTTTGTTTTGTAGGGCGGTGTTGTATCAGAGCTAAATATAGGTCACAACCTATATACTTTTAAAGTAAAGTTTCAAGCACAGTACTTTACAAACTGCAATATTCAAATATGTTTGGTACAAAATTCATTTTCCATATAATCTGTGGAATAGACTTATCTATCATGAACACATTCTGTGTGTTCAGGCCTTCCTGCTGAACCTTTACTCCTGGATGTAAATGGAGCTTCCTTAAGTTTATACACCTGATTGTACCTGTACACACACACACACACACACACACACACACACACACACACACACATTTATGTTTGAATGCCAAAGTCGGGCAAGACGATCTAGTGCCAAGAAGTGGTCTGCAAATGGTACAGGTTGTCTCTGAGTGTGTTCTGCAGCAGGTCGTCTGCTTGTGGTCTCTGCTTCTTGGGGGGCACAGTTCCCTCATTCCCTGCCCAACACCTCCTTCAAACTGCTCTGAAGTCTCCCATGCTGAACCCAAACCAGAAGTTATAATCAGCAGTCTTGGCAGGAGTATCTGGGCACAATCACCGTATCAAACCCTCCTCCTTTGACTCACTCCCATCCCACACAGATACTTGCAACGATTGGATGTACAACTGAAGCAGAAAACGAAACTTAGGGTAGCTCTTTATCATGAAGAACATGAGTAAGAAAAGAGTGTTATCATTAGCATGCATGCATTCCTTATTTGAAGGGCTTTAAAATTAGGCCTTTTTATACAGTCCTCCCCTTGCTTTGGGGTAGTTTATTTTTAATGACAAGAGTTCCTGCTTTCAGCCTTTGTAGCCTATCAGCTTTTTGACTCATGTCCCCGTTTGGCTAATCAGGTCTCATTTACCTTTGACATCTTTTAGAGGAATAGAATGGGCCATTACAGTTGCCTTGGAAACAGTGAGATTAAATGCACATTGCCATGGCAACCTGCCATGATCTTCAGCTTCTATCTGTGGGACTCGTTTCTTCATGGGGTGGGGGGTGGTAGCGATAAGGGATCTTCCATTGCAGAGACGCAGTGTTTTGGCCATGGTACAAACACAGAAGGATTGTAGTAGTCAGGAGTCCATGAGGAATACAGATGGGAATTGGTAAGTTGCAGTCTTGATAGGACTATCTGAGTGCACTCACCTTATAAAACTCGCCTTAGTCCCAGTGGTAAACATGGCAAGCTTTTGAGTTATCCTGAACTCTTATTCAGGCAAGATGAAAGCAAGAGGTGGTGTGGGGAGAGAAGGGCAGGGGAGGGAGTCTGGATGTTGCAGGTATGAGGTCAACTTTTAAACTCTACAAAGATGGAGATTGCAGACTGAATAAGTCTCTGCTAGGTGCTACATCGATAATCAGGTTATGTGTCTAGGATCCTAGGATAAAGAAGCAATGGTTGCTCCTCATTTTTAAAAAACGAAGGCCGGTGTTACTAAGGTCTGTTCCACACCTTAAGTGAAAACACAGCTTCTTGATCAGGTAGAGAACATGAATAAAGAGAAACATGGCAGTCTTTGTATAGGAAAGCCAGATATTGATTTTAGGTGATGTACTAGGTAAAAGAATCAATTCAAGCCAAATTGTGTAGCTGGAAGGGATGTAGCCTCACAATGTTACAGCCATCTTCAGGTGGTAGAAAATTATCTCTCTGTAGATCCAGCCCTGAACAGAATGTTTGAACCAACGTCATTAGCAATGACTTGGACCTCTTCCACCACCACTGCCTCCTCAGTGGGTGACTTGAATTAAAAGTCTGGGCATCAGCAATCTCTGAGCGTGCTCCAAAGAGCTTGCAGGATGAAAATATTTTGCTGCAGTGATAGGAAAGAGAGGAGATGAATGAACTAAATTCCAGGACTGTCTATTAAGAATCCATTTCTCAATATGGCGATGCATAAAGACAATAGAGGCAACCAACCTGATAATTCAAGATCAATGTTATGGTAAGACAGAGCTTTCCAAACTTTTTGTGTTGGTGACACACTTTTTAGACACACATCATTTTGTGACACAGTAATTCAGTTTTACTAGCAAACGAGGTTAAACTTTCCAACCCTGGGAGGAGCACAGGGAGCGTTCGCGCAACACACCTACACACTGCAGCCGACACAATAACAAGTCACACCACACAGTTTGGAAAGTTCTGTGGTAAGATTTTGTTTTTTAAAAAATCACACACATAAAGTGCACATAGATGCTCATAAATGTTTGCTAACCAACAGGTGTTTTGACATACTTAGCATTACATCCCATAGAAAGAGTCGGTTGTATTGCAAATAGATAAATGGATAGCCGCCTAAAAATTGTGAGAACCTATTGCGTTTAAAATGGTTTCTGTTCTCAAATCACAAGGTCAAACAAAACAAAAGCCTCAAGCTTTTTTTAATGTTATGTTTTTTAAGCAGCTTCATATTTTTAGCTCACGCTGAATATGGGAATTAACTTTGATTATTCTTAGCTGATTGCCTCACAGCATTGGATGCTATAAACATGTTGCAAACATCCAGTCCCTTCCGCAGTATTTGAATAAATAACATAATTTTAAAATATGTCTTGTGCAGTGGATTTTGAAACATACCTTGAAAAGATGCAAGGGGGTAGTCCATCCAGAAATATACAGAAAGTTGTTAAGATTCAACATTTAAAAACACAGTGAGTTTATGATGCTCTGTAACAAATACCTTATTTCTGAAAGAGGCACCTTTTAAGCTGTGCCCAAACAGCTCCTGAATTGTGCCAATTTGGAGCAGCCACACAATCTGGCAAAGAGACATGCCTATGAATTCTCCTGGAGACCTCAAGCAATTTGAGTATTTCCATGGATAAATACACGGACCTTTGTCGGCAAGGTGATGTCTCTGCCTTTTAAGCAGAGACATCACCTTGCCGACAAAGGTCCATATAGTTAAAGCTATGGTTTTCCCAGTAGTGATGATGTATGGAAGTGAGAGCTGGACCATAAAGAATGCTGATTGCCAAAGAATGGATGCTTTTGAATTATGGTGCTGGAGGAGACTCTTGAGAGTCCCATGGATAGCAAGAAGATCAAACCTCTCCATTCTGAAGAAAATCAGCCCTGAGTGCTCACTGGAAGGACAGATCCTGAAGCTGAGGCTCCAGTACTTTGGCCACCTCATGAGAAGAGAAGACTCCCTGGAAAAGACCCTGATGTTGGGAAAGATGGAGGGCACAAGGAGAAGGGGACGGCAGAGGATGAGATAGTTGGACAGTGTTCTCGAAGCTACCAACATGAGTTTGACCAAACTGTGGGAGGCAGTGGAAGACAGAAGTGCCTGGCATGCTCTGGTCCATAGGGTCACGAAGAGTTGGATATGACTAAACGACAACAACATGGATAAATTTGGTAAAAGTACAGTAATAGAGCCAGGGTCTCCAACCCTTTGGGACCTGGAGACACACCTGGAAATCTAAGAAACTTGCAGGCGTATCAAACTGCCCATTTCATGGAAGAAAACCTGGCAGTGCTCAGAACTCAACCCACCCCAGCACAAGAGGCAAACTGCCTACCCCTGCAACAAATAAAATAGACCAAAAAAAGGAGTGAGCACTCTAAAAATCCCAGACACATGCCTCCTCAAAAAATGGTTGGATTGCTGCAATGTGCTCTGTGTTGGGATATCATTGGGGTTGGCTTGGAGGCTGCAGCTGGTGTAGAATGTGGCAAGTGGTTTGCTTGTGGGAGCCAGCACATAAAGCCTTGCTTGCAGGACTTGCACTGGCTGCCAGTTTGCTACCAGGCCAAGTTCGATATGTTGGTCCCAACATCTAAGGCCCCATATAACTCAGGACCAGGTTACTTGAGGGACTGCCTTCTCCCTTATACACCCAGTAGAGCAAAGCAGACCGTGGGAGAGTTTCTTTTGCAAGTTCCAAAGATTACCGAGGCCCATTCTGCAGTAACTCAGAGCAGAGCTTTTAATGTGCATGCCCTCTTCTGTGGAATAGCATTCCTGTCACAATATGACAGGTGCCAACTATCTGCACTTTCCAAGAACAGTGAAAGACATGTTTATTATGACAAGGCTTTGCTAGCTGGATAAATGGGTGGCCACTTGTTAGGGTTTTGGTCTTGTTTAAAATGTTCTTGTTGCTTTTGTGTTATTAACTATTTTATATGTTTTTAATCACCTCAAGGTGGTAGTTTAGAAGGTGATTAATGAATTAATTGTAATAATAATAATAAACCCCTCATTATTATTTTTTTAAAAATAGGGTAGTCAACAAAGAGAGCATCTTTGGGCACCATAGTTCTCATGTGTGTCACACTGGAGACCCGAGTAATAGAGCATCTTGGAAATGAGGACATTTTAAGTTTCATCCATCACGCCCAACGTTCTTCGAGCCGCCTGCAGAACAAAATTGACCCTGGAAACTAAGAGGTTGGGCTGAGTTTTGTGAAGTGTGAAAGTACATTTAGAAATATTAAATCCAGTTCTTAGGATTATGCACAGAAACAAATGAGAAGCCGCTGTCACTCACTGAGCACAAAGCTACAGAGCAGGTCTTAAGAGGGAGCCTGCCAGCTGGAGGGTTTTATGACGGGATGTGAGTTTTAGAAGCGTACAGGATGAAACAGCATCTGGCTGATACTTAAAACAAACTGACACCCGTGCCTTGAACCAACTAAATTTTCCCATGTATAAAACATGATTCTTTGGTGGTGGCCAGTTGTGAGGTGACAAGGTTCAGACCCTCACCTTGTCGCGTATTCCACGCGGCGTTTTCAGCAAAGCACTAAGAGTTCCAGGTTTTTCAGTGCAGTCCTTTTTAATGTGAGTTATATACAGGCATTTACAAAAGAAACAGTCCATACAGAGTACTTACAAACAAATACTCTCCACCACAGCACCACCACACTACAGCACAACTACCACACCCCCTGTTAAAACAGGCTTTCCTTTTTAAAACAGCTGATAGCCAATTACACTAATCACACTCCTGCTGAGTCACTCTGACCCAGCAGAGTATTGCATCATCCTGTTGAAGCCTGCAGACTTATCCAGTATCCTACAAATCCCAACACTCCTCCTTAAGTCAAAGGCTTGAGACCCAATAATTCTCTTAAGTCTCGAAATTTAGGAGCATCCAAACATTTTGTATACAAATCTGCCACATTACATTTTGTGTTACAGTGCTGTACCTTTAACACATTTCTTTCCAAAGCATTTTTCACATTTCCGTATCTTATAGCAATATGTTTACTTTTGCTCTTAAAGTTCTGTTGGTTAGCAAGTTGTTGTGCAGCCATGTTGTCACTTAGCACAGTGATTGGCATTTCAGAAGGTATTCCAAGCTCTTTTGTTAGGCAAGCAAACCACTCTATTTGTGATACACATTCACTTATGGCTGAGTACTCTGCTTCACAAGTACTTGTGGCAACAAATGTTTGTTTCTGGGATTTCCACTGAACCAGGGCATTTCCAATATATATGGCATAGCCAGTGGTAGACTTTCCATTTTCTCTGTCTCCCCAGCTGGCATCAGCGTATGCATACACTTGCTGATCATGTCCTGTATCCAGCACCAGTTTGTAATCTTTTGTGCCTTTCAGATACCTTAGGATTCTTTTAAGTGCTACCCAATCTCTCTGAGCCGGGTCTGCACTTCTTTGGCTTAACATGTGCACTGCCAATGTTATGTCGGGTCTTGTCCAACAACTTAAATATAACAGAGAACCCAACAGAGAATGAAACGCTGTTGCATTCTCACATTTTTGCCCTTCTGGTTCATTTTTGTACTGGGTAGTTATGGGAGTGTCAACCTCATTTGCCCTCTCCATTCCATATGTCTTCAGTAACTTTTCAATTTTTTCCTTCTGACTCAGAGAGTAAACGCCCTCTTCATTTCTCTGAACCTCTACTCCTAAGTAATTTTGAATCTCTCCCAAATACTTCAATTTGTATTTGTTACCTAGGCTGTTTATAAACCAAGACACTTGCTTTTGTGCAGTTGTTATTAGACAGATATCATCAACATACAAAAGTAAATAACAAACACTTCCTTGCACCATTGCTGAATATAAACAGGAATCAGCCAGGCTTTGTTTGAATCCCATCTTTTTCAAAGTTGTGTCTATGCATTCATGCCATAGACGTGCACTTTGGTGTAACCTGTATAGTGCCCTTTGCAGTTTTAACACCATGCTGTCTTTTTCTAGCTCATAACCTGGTATTTGCTGTAAATATACCTCGGCGTCAATAGGAGCATTTAAATATGCTGAGGCAACATCAAAATGATTAACTTTTAACCCTCTCAGACTTGCCATTGCTAAAACTGATTTTACTGTTTCAGCCTTTGCTGTTGGGGCAAACACTTCATCATAATGTATCATTTTCCTCTGTGTAAAGCCCCGTGCAACCAACCTGGCTTTCCTCTGACAACTACCATCAGCCAGCTTTTTCACTTTAAAAACCCACTTACAGCTTATGGGCTTTTTACCTTCAGGCAATTCTGTAGGTACAAACACATTGTTGTTTAGCAGAGAGTTATACTCTGCCTGCATTGCCTTTAACCACACCTCTTTCTCTAGAGTAGGTAACTCTTGCACTTCTTCAAAGTTTTCTGGCTCAGTTACACAAACCTGGTTTATGGTGGCTGGGAACCCATAACGGGCTGGAGGTTGACCTTTATTACTTCTTGCAGACCTCCTTGGTTCATTAGTCTCACCCCCTGGGCTACCTTCAGGACTGCTTTTGGGGTGGATTGACTCTGTAGATCTACCTCCTCCTGTCCCTGTTGCACTTTCTTCTCTCCCCTGCTCCATGCTAGCAGCTGGAGAAAAATGCTCAACCTTTACTTCCTCCCTTTCAGTTTCTTTGGGAGAGCTGCCAATTCTTAGCTTTGTTTCAACTGCCTTATCAGGTATGCTCGGCAGTAAAACTTTTTCTGGCAGCAGGTTTGCATGTATCTTGGGCCAATTTCTTTGCTCATTAAAGCTGGCTGATCGACTATAACTCAAAAGGTTTTTATCATCTTCAAACCTGTAGGCTTTCGTACCACTTTCATACCCAAGAAATAGCAACTGCTGTGCCCTTTTCCCACCTTTTCTTCGGTTTTTCACAGGTATGTCAACCCATGCCTTTGTCCCAAAGATTCTTAAATGTTGCAAACTGGGACTTTTGTTATAGAGAATTTTATAGGGTATGTCATCTAGTACCCTTGACCACAAGCGATTCCCAATATAATTCGCGGTCTTAATACTTTCAGCCCAGTACTTAATTGGAAGATTTGCATCTGCTAACAATGCTTTCATTTGTGTCTGCAAGACACCTCCTCTACGCTCTGCTACTCCGTTCTCCTGAGGTGTGGCCACATTGGTAAGCCTATGCTTAATCCCTTGGGAACGCAACCAGTTTCTTAGGGAGCTTGCCATAAACTCCCCTCCCCTGTCTGATTGAATAGAAGACACCTTTTCACCAAGTTGCCTTTCTACCCTTCTTACCCAGAACTTCAAAGTTTGGGCAACGTCAGACTTTTGCTTTAATGGATAGACCCAGCCAAATCTAGAAAAATCATCCACTAGGATTAAACAATACTTGTTGTGGGAGACACTAGGTGGAAAAGGACCAGTTACATCAGCATGAATCAACTCCAGTGGTTTTTTGGTTTCTCTCTGGGTTGCTCTTGCTACTGGGCAAGCCCTGCTTTTAACCTCCTTGCAAATATTGCAGTCTAAGTAATTATCACAACTTTTTATGTTTTTCATCCCCCCACACAACTCCAATGTTTTGTTTAGAACCTTATAGCTAGCATGAGCCAGACGCCTGTGCAGGAGATGAATACACATATCATGGGTCGGGACATTTTGCACATTCGCAACCTTAGATTCACACTGCAGTACATACATATTAGTTCTAAGGCTAGCATTTGCCAACACTGCCCCATTTTGCTTTATCTGGCACTGGTCTCCCACAAAATTTACTTCAAAGCCTGCTTTTGCCAAATCAGGAATGCTCAGGAGATTGTTTTGCAAACTAGGCACACACAACACATTCCTGAATGTGTGTCCCAGCTGTGGGAACACAACCTCCCCCTCACAAACCACATTAGCTTTCTGGCCCGTAGCAAGACTTACATGTTTTTTGTTTGAAGCCCTAGCATTAGTTAGCAGTCCTTTTCTTTTACAAAAGGTTTGAGAAGCTCCACTGTCCAGAACCCACAGCTCCTCATTTTCTTGACCATCTGCAGACACCCAAGCAGTAGACTCTCTCTGCTGCCTCCTGTGCTTCTGCTGTTTTTGTTGCTTTCTTAGGCAGTCCCGCAGCAGATGTCCACTGGACTTGCAGCAAAAACACCTTTTTACTTTGTTGACCACCGGCTGGTCTGCAGCAGCTCCTCCTGGCTGTTTCTCCGGCTCCCGACACCTCTGCTCTTCCCGGCTGTTGTTCCCTCTGGGATGCTCCAACAGCTGGGCTGAGGTCATCTTTCGCTCTGCACGCCTGTCCTCCTCTGCATACAACCGTCCAGTCACGTATTCCAGAGTCAGCTTATCAGTCTCTACAGACTCGAGGGAGTTGACCAGCATATCATAGCTGTCGTCAAGGGAACTCAGGACTATAAAGACTTTGTCCTCTTCCCCCACAGGCCTCCCTCTTAAGGCTAGCTCCTGGAAACAGCCTGTTAGGAATTTTAGGTGGTTTACCAGGGAGTCCCCCGGTTTCTTCCGACACCGGTACAGTCTCCTGGTCAGTGTTATCAGTGAGCCAGCTGTCTCTCGCACATGGACAGCCTTGAGCGCATTCCACGCCTCACTTGCCGTCACCTTATCAGCTACGTAGACTAGCTGGCTGTCGTCCACTCCAAGGATGATCGTAGCCAAAGCTTTCTCATCCTTTTCAAGCTGGGCCTCTGCTAGTGCCAGCTTTTCATCGTCGTCCTCATCCTCCTCAGGGGGCTGCGGTGGAGTTTCCACCACCTTCCACAGGCCCTCACGCTTGAGGAAGTGTTGCATGCGGACCGACCAGATGCTGTAGTTCGTGGCTGTCAGCTTCTCCAGCAACACGCCAGTTCTGGACTGCTCCATCCCTGCAGCTCACCTCCAGCACCCACGGCTAGATAACTGCCACCTGTACTCTTGCGCAGCAGAAGCGTGCTGGGCCCATAACCCTGTCGCGTATTCCACGCGGCGTTTTCAGCAAAGCACTAAGAGTTCCAGGTTTTTCAGTGCAGTCCTTTTTAATGTGAGTTATATACAGGCATTTACAAAAGAAACAGTCCATACAGAGTACTTACAAACAAATACTCTCCACCACAGCACCACCACACTACAGCACAACCACCACACCCCCTGTTAAAACAGGCTTTCCTTTTTAAAACAGCTGGTAGCCAATTACACTAATCACACTCCTGCTGAGTCACTCTGACCCAGCAGAGTATTGCATCATCCTGTTGAAGCCTGCAGACTTATCCAGTATCCTACAAATCCCAACACACCTAGCTGGTTGACACTTTCCTGAAGTGAGGGAGAGGGGGCACACTTTGCCAAACCCTAGAGTAAGAGGTAACACAACCCACCCCAAGCCCATGCACATTAGGATCCAATTACTGTAGTTATTTAGTTTTCTGAGGAGGGCGGGGCGTAAAATCAAACCAATCATGGAATCCTAGAATCTTAGAGCTGAAATGTTTGGTTTTTAATTTTATTTCCCAAATACAAATTTTCTTTGTTTTGATAGCTGTATTATGTGGATAGCTAAATTCTACTTTGGATATGTTCTTCAGCCCAAAACACTTCTGCAAATGGAGCTAGACTGGATGGGGTTCGAGCAACAGACCTCAGGGAAGTAAGGAGGGTTCAACTCCTCCCATCTCTGTGCCTGTGGAACACAGGTGGCGCTATGGTCTAAACCACTGAGCCTCTTGGGCTTGCCAATCAGAAGGTCAGTGGTTCGAATCCCCATAATGGGGTGAGCTCCCATTGCTCTGTCCCAGCTCCTACCAACCTAGCAGTTCGAAAGCATGCCAGTGCAAGTAGATAAATAGGTACCACTGCGGCAGGAAGGTAAATGGCATTTCCGTGCACTCTGGTTCCCGTCACAGTGTTCCATTATGCCAGAAGCAGTTTAGCCATGCTGGCCATATGACCTGGAAAGCTGTCTGTGGACAAACGCCGGCTCCCTTGGCCTGGAAGCAAGATAAGCGCCGCAACCCAATAGTCGCCTTTGACTGGACTTAACCATCCAGGGAACTTTACCTTTTTTACCTCTCCATGTGCCTCTAGACTCTCACCATGCTCTAAATACAACCAGACATGGCTACTATTGCATCTAATTACCGTGGGCTTTAGGAAACCCTGGCTTTGTTGCTTGTCCCCAATATTGAAGCCAAAGCAAGTAGCAGAGGCAGGATTAAAATGCAAAAATATTTTACAGTATAAGCTTTTTCTTCTTACCAGCTTCTGCCTTCATCCTCCAGCTTTCTCTTTCACCCCTCTTTTCACCCTAAGCACAGTGGGAAGTCTAGTCCTGATGGCTGGCCTACAGGAACTCTAGGGACAAACTTCTAAACGCAACCATAATGAATTGCAGTAATTTGAGTACAGCACCTCGGAATTGAATTTCTGTGAGAAAGCGGAGATCTGTACCATGGAGAAGAACGGCCGGCACTTTCATAAAACTGTAATTTCCGAAGTACTTTATGGAAAGCTATTAACAGTTTAAAGCGATAATGGCCTTGTTTATATTTTGTAAAAATGTGCAAGATCAGCAGGCCTGCTTTAATATATATTTGGCCTGTCCCAGAGTACTTACTGAGGCGCCATGGAATCAATAAGCTGGTTTGTTCCCTTGTGTTTCTTCACAGGCTACCATCTTTCTTGAGGGTAGAGCAAAATGTAGGACGCAGCATTCCTGCATTGCCCCTTATGGGAGCAGAAAAAACTTTCTCTCTCTCTCTCTCTCTCTCTCCCCACAATTCTTATCTGCCTCTTAAAAATACCAAACCATCACTACTAGATTAATGCCTATTGTGTAGGTTTCACACTAAAAAGCAGGGGAACAGTAATAATGTTCAGAATGGGAAAAGGAGTTTTAGAGAGAAAATTCAGCAGCTGTCTTTGGCGACAAAGGGAGAAATAACAGAGATACTCCCCATTGTGAGGAGAACTTTATCTCCTTGCAGCCAGGGAGAGGAGGCAATGGGGCTGCATGGCAGATCTCTGTGCCTGTTAACAACGCTCTTCTCACGCCACCCCTGTCCTATATTCCCAGATAACAGGCAGAGGCCAGAAATAGGACTGACACAGTAAAAGAAGTTTCTTAATCCTTACTGAGCCAAACAGAAATGCAGGAGTGAAAAGCCAATTCATAGGGCAGAGAAGAATTACACAGGGGGAAATTGGGTCCACAAATCAAAGGCAGTTTCTCCACTAAGGGGAAATGAAGAGAAGCAAATATGAGAATGGAGAGAAGTCTGGAAAAAAAATCCTATTAGCAATGGAGGCCTGGCTAAAGAGAGCTTGAAAACGAGCTTGCTTGGGGTGAAGAAAGGCTGGGATAAAAATGAGGGTCTGCACAGCACTGCAAGAGTTTGAGCAAACACCAGTAGGCACCCCCACCTCCCCTTCATGCTATGGAAGGGGTCCCTGCTCTTCTTACAATACTCTCGCCTTCCTTTTCCTCCCCAGGCATGAATTGCCAGCTCACGGACAAAAGCAAATAGATCTGTGGTGTGTTTTTGGGATTTGTCTGCTTGTCTCACGATTAAAACAAATCAATTTCCTATAAAGCTCCACATTTTGCATTCTCCCACTAAAGTGGAAAGGAGCGAATCTGCCCTGATTAAATTTCCTGATTTGAAATATGGTTCTGGTATGCACCGTGGAGCAAGAAGAAGAAGAGAGAAAAATCACACTTTTATTTCATAACAGCATGTTGAGCTAGATTCCATAAGGTACAGAGCCTGAAAAACACTCACAGGGAAAGCTCATGACACCATGTGAAGCCGCTGAATATAAATAGATTTCATGGGGGATATGTGACTATCGTATATCAGCAGCTTAATTTATGTCCCTGCAGCGTTAAGTGGGTGGGGGTGTGGAGCAAGCCCTTGTGGAAAAGTCAAGAGATGGCACTAACATTGATAAACCTGCTGCAAAGTCTGTACATCTCATTATCTCCCAAGCTCCTTTCCCCCTGGTGTGACCAGCACCTTCTCACCTGTTTCTTTCCCCACCCACACAACCTTCCTCTTTGTTTTGGTTCATAACTCTCTCACCAATAGAGCATGGAGAAAGATCCTGTGGTAAAGAGCTGGCCGAGCTTGTGATTTATCTTCCTTGTTTCATTAAGTGAACTAAATCTTCGCCACTGAAGCAAGCGTGTGGCATCCACACCGGACATTTAAAGCGCATCTAGCACACATTTAAAGTACGTGACTACCCCCAAAGAATCCTGGCAACTGTAGTTTTCTGAGAGTGCTGGGAATTGAAGCTCTGTGAGGGGGAAACCAGGGTTTTTTAGGGGGAAGTAATATACAGTGTGGGTTCGAGGAAAAGGGAAAAAGTGGAAGAACATAGATACCTTAACTTTTTGTCTTTTTCTTCAGAATCATAAGAACAGAAGAACAACTCCGCTAGTTCTTCAATGGCCCATCTACGTAGTTCAGCATCCTGTTCTCACAGTGGTCAACCTGTGGATTTGCACTTGGTTGCACTTTGTTTTGTGACTGGAAAAATTTGAGAGGAGGAAGAACATAACATCCTTGTTCTAGAAAAAGTGGATTAGAAAAATTGTAAGATGTTATGTGATCTACCAAAAGGTTCTAATTCTTTAGCAAAGAAACCTGGGCTGTGCACACATTACTGTTTACTCCAGCTCCTGTGCGCTCCCACCACGGGTGTTTGAAGCCGAGTACACATGATGTTAGCCATGAGGAGGAGGAGGAGGAGGAGTTTGGATTTGATATCCGGCTTTATCACTACCCTAAGGAGTCTCAAAGCAGCTAACATTCTCCTTTCCCTTCCTCCCCCACAACAAAAACTCTGTGAGGTGAGTGAGGCTGAGAGACTTCAGAGAAGTGTGACTGGCCCAAGGTCACCCAGCAGCTGCATGTGGAGGAGCGGGGACGCGAACCCGGTTCACCAGATTATGAGTCCACTGCTCTTAACCACTACACCCCACTGGTATCCTGTAATTTCTCAAGAAACACTCCTCTTTGATGTGCATTCCCTCAAACCAGCTTCCATCCTACTTGAAAACGCTAGCTGCAGTTAAGCTGAGGCGTGTACCGTTTAGGCAACCATTGCACATGTGCAATTGACAGCTTCCTTGAATAGGCATTCAGGGGGGTTGCAGGTGTGGGGAAACAAATCAGGTGGTATACATCTGATGAAGATTCCCCCCCCCCCCCAATGTGGGTGTAGCCAGGATTTTTGTTAGGGGGCAGGCCTTTTGTTGAGGGGACAGAACCTCAGTTAGTTATGTATTTTTATTCTCCCTGCCCCCCCAGCTACGCCCATGACCCCTTCTTTGGTGTGTACTTGAAATGCAGTGAGGAAAATGACCTCGCTGTGTTTTAAGCCACTAACGTGCACACACTGGTGGAGGAAGAGGAATGTGGGTAGCACACCCGCCTCCAGGACGCGCGCCAGCCCCGCCCCCACCTGCTCACCGCACCCTGGTGCCGGAGCATGAAGCTCTGCCACTGCGTGCACATACCTTTATTCTGCATTTCAAAGATTATGAGCGATGTTCATCCATTTAAATGTATTTGTTTTCTTCAGTTGGAAAACCAGAAGTTCCTTCCAGCCAAATGGAATCACTGTTAAGTTGAATCAATTTTGTTCAGATAATGTTCAGCATTTATATAATTCTCCCATAAAGTTGCTTTGCTTTAGCTGGATTGTGTTCAGTGTTTTCACACCATTTACTGTTTATGGCAAGGGCATAGATGGGGGAAGCTGTGGGCAACAGGAGCAGAGCCATGAAGTGATAGTAGCAGAATAGTATGCATTTTTCTTCTTCTTGGGAGTGTCAAGCTATCAAGCTTCTTCTTCGTCTTCTTCTTCTTCCTCTGTTGGAAAACTGGCCACATTTTGGTTCGGGTAGGAAGGCAGAAAGCAGAATTAAAACAAATGCCCCAAGATGACTGCAGACTTGCTTTTAGGGATGGTAGGGTGGTATGAGGAAATTAGAAAGGCTGAAAATCTCAGTATACATATTCTGTGCTAGTTTATCATTTCTTACACACATACCTGGATCACATGGAGGCAATACGTGCTACAGGTGACCAGATGTAACACTTGTAAATAACCAGGCGGGTGCAACCGACACATCTAAAAAAAGCATAAATTATGCTTTAGGAGTGAGAGTTCCAGCTTCTAAGGTTAATAGCTATTTCATCTTTCAGGTAGTGTCCTCTTTTACTTCCCTGCAAACACTGTTGAAACAGATTTCACATCTCATCTGGTGATTCTAGATAAAGTGTTAAAAGGGTGAATCAGATCAGAAGGAAAAAAGAAGGCACAAATAATGCCATCAGAGAGGAATTGTGGGAAATGGGGAGTAGCGCTTTCTTGAGCTGGCTCTGCTGTCGCCTACTTGTAAAGAAGAGGCTGCTGCTCCTTGACAATGGTCTCAGGTTTATTAAGTGGTCTGCTACTGCTTCATCCTAACTAGGTTCCTCAAGACAAGGATCTACAGTGGGTCATCATGTTACGACTGACGTTATCACTGCGGAAGTCTGAACTTGCCCTGAGTCACTTGAGGAGGGCAAGATCATGGCCTCTCTTTTGTCCTGTTTCCTGTGGAGGAGGAGATGACATGCGTTTCCCCACCGAAGTATAGTGTGATTTGCTGCAGATGGGCTGATGGACCGTAAATACCAGGGTTGCTATATATATATATCCCCCCTTTTGTGCTTGACAGAAGCTCTGCGCCTTTGACAGGTACCTTAAGTGCAGTGTTTCTTAGCCCAGAGATGCAGTGATAGGCTGGGGAAACTTCCACTGCTGAACGCTGGCCTGTTGTTATCTGTTCAAAAGCAACTAGGAGCCTTTGTAGGAAAAGAGGCTGTGAATAACTCAGCTTTTGATTTATGGCTATTGAATTTCAGTATGTTTTTCTGCTGTTCTGACCTTGCAGGAAATTTTTGTGAACTCACTAGGAGAAAATTCTCTCCTCTTGCCAATATAAGGCATCTTTTTTGGCAATGACTTATGGAATCATAGAACTATCGAGTTGGAATTTGGAAGGAATCCCTAGGGGCATCTAATCCAACCTCCTGCAGTGCAGGAATTTCAGCTAAAGCTTCCATGAGGGATAGTCAGCCAACCTCTGCTTTAAAAGGCCATTTCTGTGGCTGTTCAGGTACTTCCTTCCTGGGAGGCCCAGGTAGCCCCTTCATTGACATTCCACTGAGAAAGTAATGACCTTTTTTTATTATGGGTGTCTTATTTTTCTTGTGTGCTATTTTGTCTTGTGTTTGTTTTACTGACGTTGTTTTTAAACCTCTGGTTATATTGTGATCAGAATTTTAAAGTCTTAGATATATAATAAATGTGCATAAATGTACCAACCAAGCACGTACATAGATCAGCACAGGAAGACCGACCTGAAACCATTTTTGATTCCCAAACTAACCAAATGTTTTCTCTGCAAGGTCAAAGGAAAATGGAAAAGCCTCCCCGTTGTCTTTTCCTTCACAAATCCTGTCTTAAGGGTATGTCTGTCTGTGTTTGAATAGGGTGAGCCTGTGACCTGGCTCAGGAACTATTTATCATTACAAAAGACTGGCCAGGTTCCCCAGAGTATCCAATCAAGTGAGCATTAACAGGTATCCTGTCAGATGAGATAAACAATGCACTCAGATTTCTGCTGTAGACTGCCTTTTTGTGATGTATGTATGATGTATGGAGGGGTGGTCTTGAGCTCCAGGGCAGGGAATTTAAAATGTCTGCATAAGGGCAGGCACACCTTTGTTTGGGATTCCTCCTGCATGTGAGGGGAGCACCCTGTTGCAACAGATCAATAAAGATAGGCTTTCTAGCTGCTTTGCTTCTCAATATTCTCTGGTTGGCCTCTGTTATTTTCTCCTACCAATAGGGAACCTACAGAAGGACTCTATATGGGCTCTTGGATACCCCATAAGGGGAAAAGGGCAGATTTTGTTTACAACAATATATTATGATGTATTTCATATTGTTGACCCTTTGGGTTGTATCCAGTGAAGCTGTCCTGTTATCCCAAAGACTTCTACTTGTGCAACGGTGCTTCCCTTCCTTCTCCTCTCCTCTCCCTGTTCACCCCCAACACTCTGGGGCAGATCTGGGGTGTGTTTGCAGGGAGAGGAGCAAGAGGGCAAGTTCCGCTGCAGAAACTGAACTTATTGTGCTAACGGGACTTCACCAGATACAGCCCTTTCCATTTATTGTATCCTTGTTAGTTGCTTTTGGCTCATTCCTGTGGAAAGGTGGGATATAAATTTAACACATACAAACAAAATTACAGACTCAAATATATCATCTGGAACTGCTGATCCTCCTTGGACCAAATGTGATAGTCCAGCCATATGAGCTACAATTTATGAAACTGAGATCCCCATATATACCAGAAACAGGAAAGAAATGGAAAAGAAGCAGACCTTTCTCTCTCACCAATCCATTGTGGTTCAAGGCCATGGTCTTTGTTGCAGTAAGAGCATTCTGTTCTTCCTAGCACACATTTCGTCCTTATTCAGTCTCTCCTATTCCTTTCTATGTGGGTGGATAATGTCATTCCATAGTTTAGTCTCTAGGTAGTACTGGATGTGGTTGTACCTGAGCAAATGTAAGCATTGCCTGTCGCTAGTCTAGCTTGTTTGATAGACAATAAAGTTCTCATCTAGGTTTATGACTAATGTTCCCTCTAAGGCTTCCATGACACCCTCTGAGCTGCTTAACCCCTGTGTATTAAAGTGTCTTTAATATGACATTTGAACATCCAGTATGTTGGATGTACTTTTTTATCAGCAGATTCCTGAATGATCGTTGTTGTGTCTGGAACAGCTGCCTGTAATGGATGATGCTGTTCTTCTGAAGAGACTGCCTGTTCTTGCAGAGGGAAAACATAAATATGTGAAAAATTATGTATGTTGGGGCAATAAATTCCAACTTCACATGCACACTGACAAAAGGATCAAGATAAGCTGTAATCACCCAGGAAAGAAATGTTGGGATCATAACAGAAAGCTCTGAAAATGTCAGAACAGAGTTCTTTAGCAATGAAAAAGTCCATCTCGTTGGGAATGTAAGTACAGCAAATATCAAAACATTTAATAAATCTGTGGTATGCCCACGCTTAGACTATTTCCCAGCCACATTTAATGGCATTAACAATATAATCCAATGCAGGATGAATACCAATTGTGGGGAATCATAACTGGGAAGAGTTCAGTTGCACTGGGATCCTGCTTGCAGGATTTTCATAGGCATCTTGCTGGTCACTGTAAGAAAGGGACACTGGATTAGATGGGTCTTTGTCCTGATCCATCAAAGCTTTTCTTATCTTCCTATTGTAGCACCCTGCTTGTGGTTAACGCTTAGCTGGAATGAAATATTCAACGCAGCAATAGAGAATTTAAAATAATTATTTATTTGTCAGACAAATAAATGAGAGGCACAGTGGTATATGGTTACCAAGCTCTGGCCTGGCCTCCTGCCATTATGGCCAGCACTTATATTCCCTTAATCCAGCCCCCTTTGCTCCTCCTTGGGCTGCCTCTGTCCAATCAGCCTGGTTGGATTTCCTATTGGCTGATTGCTATAACCAATCACAAAAAGATACACCCATATCCTTCTGTCCTTATAAGGAACACAAACAGCTATATATTGTTACATCTATAAATGACAAATAAGTAGTAATATATCTTACATGTGTCTCAACAAGGAATCTTAATTACCAGCTCACCTCTTGCCCTCCCTGCCCTATTGCCTTCTAAAACAAATGGTTAATCTTAAATTTTTATCTTAAACATATGTCAAGGATCTTGAGTTTCACATCAACATTGAAAGATATCCTTCATTTGAAGGTTTCTAAACAAATGTCTGGCAGCTAATATATCAGGACAGCATTTGATGGCGTCTTCTTGTCTGGCAAGAGGCTGGACTGGTGGCTGACTTAATTTCAAGATAAATACAACTCTTCTAGCATTTGTTCAATCCTTTGCATAATTACATTTAAGCCAACATATTTAATACACAACACAGATAGCCTCTTAAAAGGAATAAGGCCTTTTTAAAGTAGAGAGAGAAAGAAAGAAAAGGACTCAGTTTAAAACAGTTTCAAAAGAAGGCTCTTCAGTTCACATCCCCCCCCTTTAGCAAGCTGCTTTTCCCATTATCTGTTTAAGGAAGAAACAGCTTTAAAAAGACTTCCCAGCTAGATGCTTTAAAAAGACTTCCCAGCTAGATGTTTTTTCTCCCATTTACCTCTGGCCTTAGAAAATACAGCTCAAGGTTTTAAGAGAGGCCCATGGTATCATTTTACTATTTGCCCATTCCTAATTATATTTATCTCTGCCTTTGTTATCTTCTGTAACATGTAGGGTCAATGTCCTGCTTTTAGTCTGTAATTTCAGCTTTTATGACTTTGAGAATTGTTTTCTGCTATCAATCAAAAAGGGGGCCACTTGTCTTAGGAGAATGGCCAAGGTTTTCTCTGCCTGGCATTGAAACATTTGAAAATCTTTTAGGCTCTCTCTAATATACAAGTCCTGATCAAACATTAATAAAATGCAGGCTTATGCCTGATGCCTCATTCCCCCCTTTCAAGCTCAAGGACCTTCGTCCCAAGTGTCCTTGATAGCTTGACCTTCATCATATTCCTGAGGTAAAGCTCTGTATAGGGCCATGATATGAGGTAGAGTTTCATTTGAAACCATCTTGCTAATTGTACTTCTAAAACATGAAATGATACATGGCATCATACATAAAACCATTACCACTACTGTCAAGAAAAACAAGCAAGACAATAGTATCCCTTTGAGTCCTGTGACATTAGGTAACCAATTGGTGAGCCATCCCATATCCCATCCTTCCCATGTTTGTACTGGGACATGTGCTATATTCTCCATTTTTGTGGCCAACACACGGATTGCCTCACCATTATCTGAAATGTTAAAGCAACAGGCATTCCCTGTCAAGTTCAAGACTCCACATAGGCCTCCCTGCTTGGCAAGTACATAATCCATTCCCATTTTCAGCTGCAAAATGGCGGCTCTACTTTCATCCAATTGTTGTGCAATAAGTCTCAAACTCCGGGCCGTTGCATTGGTTACAAGTTCCACTACTGCTTGCAATCGAATTATTCTGTTTAGATTATAAATAGGATCCCGTGCCCCTTGTATGAGCTCACCAGGATTCCAGGAGGCAGGATCATAATAGGCTATAATGCGCTCTGGTGGCCAATCATCAGTACCGCTCCAACTTTGGGTACTTCCTCCTGCTATATGAGAAATATCAGCGTTTCTTCGTGTACGCTTGGGCAAATTAGTAGGCATAATCCACATTGGTGGTAATACCCATCCCAGGAAACAAGTCCCACTCCATTTGGAGGGGAGTTTCTTGTATGCCCATTCTCCACATATCCACCACAACCATCGTGTCTGAGGTCTTTGGTACGTGGAGTACAGAAGGCGAAATAGCAAAAGAGGTAGAGAGTTCACAGTGCAGTATGTTAGATTGCCTTTTTCTGTCACAGTTATGTTCCATACCACTTTCCATGCATGAATAAAAGGAGGTGCACAGGGCAAGGCATCCCGAGTTCGATAGGTAGTATCGTGTGCCCAGGTATTCTTAATATTATCCCAAGTATAGTGACAATGAGAAGAGCCTATCATGGTAGAATCAGCTGCATCTGATGATTTATGTACACAGAATTCCCCTTGTACAGGTATAACTCGTAATGGTTTAGTTGAGTTCCATCCGGGGAAATTCTGTACTTCTGTTTGGTGTGGTATTTCGCTTACCATACCAATGGCATCTAATGGTATCGGTAATAAGGGCATACCTCCCTCTGAATCATCTGGCCCAAGAGAGCAAACAAGGCAATTGGTCCTATTTGCAACATTGGCTACCATTTCAGCTAAACCTACCCACATATTGTGGTCATGGTGGAATCCATATTTAGTCAATTTGGCCAGATTCAAGGACCCTTCCCCTTCCCAAGGGATCAGGATTAATAATAGAATCATGTTGATGTCTAGCATATGCATTCCTTCCACAAAAGATTACCTTATAGTGATAGCAAATAAATATTAGTCCCAATATAATTCCCCCAGTGACAGAAATGGGGAACCACCAAGACCAAAACATATATCCCGAGGATCCCCAATGAGTAATATCTCTGATAATTGTTCCACAAGGGGGTGGGCAGTCAATTAATTGTATAAGAGAATCTTTCCTTTCACAATCGCTGGTTCAGATGCTCCTCAAGCTTCAGGCGTGCGCAGGTCAGCCAGCTTCCAGGTTGTGGCTGCAGCAGGCCGGTCGTCTAATGTTGCCCGTGACCTAGCCCGTTCCCGGTAGGGCTAGATACAGGGGTTTTTGGAGAGAGTCAGTTTAAGAGGATTAGAGGGGTCACCTTTGCACGTCCAACTGCCTTCGGACTTCTTCAAACGGGAGTGATGAATCCAGGGGGTCACCTCAGCTACCTTCACCGCTGTTGGAGTAGAGAGCAAGACGGTGTAAGGTCCACGCCACTTAGGTGCAAGTGGATCACGTTTCCACTCTTTCACCCATACGCTATCGCCAGCCTGGAACTGATGAATCGGCTCGGCAATGCTGCACGGCGTGCGCTCGAGGACCCACCTGTTAAGAGAAACAAAAACACGGGAGAGAGATTGCACTTGTCCCTGTGTCACATGGTCTCCTATTTGTTTAAGATCAGCTGGAATATCCTGAACAAAGGAGGGCGGTCTCCCATACAGGAGCTCAAAAGGTGACAACTTAAGTCTTTTTGTGGGTGCACACCGAACACGAAACAGTGTTATGGGTAACACATCTACCCATCCCAATCCCGTTTCCTGGGTTAATTTTGCCAATTGGGTTTTCAGAGTCCGATTCATTCTTTCAGTTTTCCCTGAACTCTGAGGCCTATAGGCTGCATGCAGTCTCCATTTCACTTGTAGGACTCGACATACTTCTTGTACTACTTGATCAATGAACGCTGGCCCATTGTCACTTCCAATGCATCTAGGTAATCCAAACCTCGGGATCAATTCAGTGAGGAGTCTCTTAGTTACCTCTCGTGCCTTTTCAGTTCGGGTGGGAAAAGCTTCAACCCATCCGGTAAGAGTATCTACAAACACAAGGAGATACTTGAATCCCTTAGAAGGGACCAGCTCTGTGAAGTCCACAATTAGGCTTTCCATGGGGACATATCCCACATGTTGGATTCCAGGAGGTTGTACCGGTCCCTGCCTGGGATTGTTTTTAGCACAAAGAACACATTTCTGTGAAATGCAAGTTGCTAATTGTGATAGGTTAATAATATACAACTTCCGACTGAGACTTTCTCTGGTTGCAGTACCGCCAAGGTGAGTAGATTCATGATAATTTCTTACAATTGTGCCTGCTAGATGATGAGGTACATAAATCCTATTGTCTGGCAGGATCATCCAACCGTCCTTCACAACTGCTCCTTCCTGTTCAGCCCACTTCCTCTCTTCTGGGGTATAGTGAGGTTTAACTTCTTCTGGAGCTACCTCTGGTATGAGGGCTGCTATAAATCCTCCCACAGGCTTTTGGGCTGCCTCTCGGGCTGCTTTGTCAGCAGCATGATTTCCTCTGGTTATTGGATCCCTTCCTCGTCCATGACCTTTGCAGTGCATTACAGCAATCTGTTCTGGAGCCCATACTGCTTCTAACAGGATTTCTACTTCAGGTCCATATTTCAAGGCCTTCCCGTGGGCTCCTATTAGACCTCTTTCTTTCCATAGAGCACCATGTGCATGCAGGGTTAAGAAGGCATATTTAGAATCAGTATAGATGTTTGCCTTACATCCGGCTGCCAATTGCAGAGCTCTAGTTAAACCTATAAGTTCAGCTTTTTGTGCTGAGGTGCCAGCAGGCAAAGCTTCAGCTTCCACAACTTCCTCATTGGTGACCACAGCATATCCTGCTCGTCTGGCACCTTCATGCAGGTAACTGCTACCATCAGTATAATATACAACATCTGGATTTTTCAATGGTTCATCTTTCAGATCGGGTCTACTGGAATAAACTTCATCCATTATTTGGAGACAATCATGTGATTCTTCATCATCTACCTCTGGTAGGGGCAGCAAAGTCGCTGGATTGAGCATATTCACTACTCGTAGATGAATCCTGGGATTTTCACACAATAGGCCTTGGTACCTAGCCATCCTTGGGTTCGTTAGCCAATAACTACCCTTATATTCCATGAGTGTCAGAACAGCATGAGGTACATTCACATACATCGTCTGGCCGAAGGTAAATTTATCAGCTTCTTTGACAAGGCTTGCAGTGGCCGCTACTGCCCTTAGGCATGGAGGCCATCCTTTTGCTACTGAGTCCAATTGTTTTGACAAATAAGCTACTGGACGGTTCCAACTTCCTAATCTCTGGGTCAGGACTGCCGCTGCAATCCCATTCTGTTCATGTACATACAGCTGAAAGGGTTTTTCCGAATTAGGCAGTCCAAGGGCTGGGGCCTCCATAAGTCGTTGTTTGATAACTAAAAAGGCTTGTTGCTGCTCAGGTCCCCATACAAATGGGTCCTTTTCTGCACCTCGAGTGCTTTCATGTAAGGGTTTGGCCAGACTGCTGAAATCAGGTATCCATAGTCTACAAAACCCTGCTGTTCCCAGGAATCCTCTAAGTTGTTTCCTTGTGGTAGGTTCCTTGATAAGGCAAATAGCTTCTTTCCTCTCTGGCCTCAATGCTCGTTGTTGGTGTGAGATGTCAAAGCCCAAATATTTGACCTTTTCTAAACATAACTGTGCCTTTTTCTGGGAAACTCGGTAGCCAGCTTGCCAGAGCAAGTGGAGCAGTTCCTCTGTACCTTCTTTACAGGTATCAAAATCCTTTGCTGCTAGTATAAGGTCATCTACATATTGCAGAACCACCTTTTCTCCAGGTATTGAGGGGTAACTTGTTAGATCCTTCGCCAAGGCAGTGCCAAATAAAGTTGGGGAATTTTTGAATCCCTGGGGCAATCTCGTCCAAGTTAGCTGGCCTTTTGTTCCTGTTAAAGGGTCTTCCCACTGGAAGGCAAATATAGGTTGGCTCTGTGGTGCCAGCCGGCAACAGAAGAATGCATCTTTCAAGTCCAATACAGTAAAAAATGTTGCTTCTGGTGGGATCAAACTCAGCAGGGTGTATGGGTTTGGTACATTTGGGTGCAAGGTCTCGATAGCCTGGTTTACGAGCCTCAAGTCCTGCACTGGCCTGTATTCATCTGTCCCAGGTTTTCGAACAGGCAAAAGGGGTGTGTTCCATTCTGATTGGCAGGGCTTAAGCAGACCATATTTTAATAGGCGGTCCAAATGTTTCTGGATGCCCTCTGCTGCTCGCCGGGGTAAAGGATATTGCTTTACAGATACAGGGGTAGCCATAGGTTTTAAGGTTACTACAATTGGAGCTATATTCTTGGCCATTCCTGGTGGGCTATTTTCGGCCCATACTCCTGGTGGCACCTGTAGAGTTCGGAGGAGCTTGTTTAACTCTGTATCCAATGTAGGTTGGACTTGCAGGGCTGACATTAGGCGCCATGATTGTTCCTTAGGTACTGAGAGGGAAATTATTCCTGCTGCCTTTGATGGCAGTTTCATTTCTGGACCTCGAGGAGTGAAGGTGATTTGGGCCTGCAATTTGGACAGCATATCTCTACCTAAGAGAGGTATTGGACACTCAGGTATATACAAAAACTGATGGGTTAAACGATGTCCCCCAATCTGGCATTCCAAAGGTTGGAGGAAAGACCTCTTAGCTGACTGACCAGTGGCACTTTTAATGACTACACTTTTGGATGCCTTTTTCTGCAATAGTTCTGGGAGTACTGAGTATTCAGCCCCAGTATCAATCATAAAGTCTATTAAATGGCTTCCTAATTGGATCGTGACCGTGGGCTCCTGGAAGCCTAACTTTATGGAGTCCGGTCTTTCCTAGTCTTGGGTAAAATCCTCCTCTGCCAGTCCAATGACATTGTCCCTACTCCGTCCTTGTCCAGGTCTCTGATATCTTCCATCTCGAATCATTCCCCGTCCCCGTCCCTGGTTTCTTGGGCCGGAGCCTGGGCCTGGGCCTGGGCCTGGGCCTGGGCGTACTTCTTCCAACCTCAGGGGTTCAGGACACTCCCGCTTCCAATGACCCTCCTTCTTGCAATTTGCACATTGATTCCTTCCCAGTGGTGGATTCCTTCCCCGCCCTCTTCCTCCATTTAAGGGGCGGTAGTCTTGCTTTACTGCTGTGGCTAGCATTACCATCTTTTCCTTCTGCCACTTCTTCTTCTCTTGTTTCTCAGCCTCATCCCTATTCCGATAAACTCGGCGTGCAATGGCCATAATTTGGCTCATCAGCATCCCTTCCCATCCTTCTGATTTCTGAATTTTCTTACGAATGTCAGAAGCGCACTGGGCCACAAATGTAGCAGTAATCATTCTGCTGTTTTCAGGGGCTTCAGGGTCAAAAGGAGTCCATATACGATAGGCTTCTTGCAGCCTCTCTAAAAAGTCTCCTGGACTCTCATTTGGTTTCTGTTCTACTTCTGAGACTTTAGACATATTAGTGGGCTTCTGGCATGCCCTGCGGATACCTTGCACAAGCGTCTGGCGGTAGGTGGTAAGTCTGGCCAGGTGAATTACATTGTTTGGATCCCAATTAGGATCTTCCAAGGGAAAGTTGTCTTGGAGATGACGGTCAATATTAAAAATATTTCCCACTCTGGCCTGCTCACGCAAATATATCTGTGCCTTTTCAATTATGTCTCTCCTTTCCTCAGTGGTGAACAGAGTATTCAGGAGCTGGCGGCAATCTGTCCAAGTAGGACTATGAGTATTTATTATTGAAGTCACCAAGTCCATCATAGCCTGAGGTTTTTCTGCGAAAGATGGGGTGTGTGTTTTCCAATTCATCAGATCTGTAGTCGTGAATGGAATATATTGCAGGGTCGAAGTTCGAGGTGGCCTTGGTCCAGGTAGCCCGTTAACCAGCACAGGCTCCTCAAGTGCATCAAATACTCTTCTGAGAGGGGCTACTACGTGATCTTTCTCTACGCTTTGCTCTAGGGGCCTCAAATCATAGGGGATGGTATTTGTCCCAAGGCGTTCTTTTAGCAGCTTTATACGCCTGGCTGTATTGCTTGCTGACCGATTAAGGTCTCCCTGTAACTTCTGTAATAATTCTCTAGGACTTGGATGTACAGGAGTTTGGGGTAGGCAATCAGTTGTTTCACTAAAAGAGACTGTAGATGGAGTTCTACTGGGACTCACAGATGGAATAACCACTTCTGCTTGGGCTTTATTATAGGCCTCCAATGCCTCCTGAAGATATTTATCATAATCTATCAAGGAATCAAGTTCTGTGACTCCAGCCCCATTATTCATTCCACTTTCTTGCCTTGGGGTTACAACTGGTGGAGTGTTTGGATTAGGCTCCCTTCGATGTGGAGCATAGGGTGGAGGTGGAAGCAGCTCTTCCTCTGGTCCCTCAAAAATGGGTTTGAGTTTATTTGGCAAGATTCCTTTCCTGGCTTCGGCTTTTACAGCCAATAATTTGCATCGTTGGACTTTGCATTCCCTTATCCATGGAGGATTTTTATTTAATGTGCTCAGCCAGGAATCTATATATGAAAATTGTTCTGGGCACCCTCCAATTTCTTTGGCGATGTTAGACCAAAGTTTGCTTAATAAATTTATATCAAAAGTTCCCTGAGATGGCCATCCAGTATTTTGCTTTGGCCACTCTAATTCACATAACGTTCTCAGGCGCTCTGGCGTCATTTTGACTCCATACGCCCCTGAGAAGGCTTTCTTAAAATTATTTAACATACATTCAAGAGGTGTATTTTCCCCTTTTGAACCCCCAACTCCCATTGTATGGCCCTGTGAAGTATCCACTCAGTCACTCACACACACGCTTCGTGGGGTTTCTTGCCCAGATGGAGTCGCCTCACTGGGAACCGAAGTACTACCCACTCCACACTCAGGTCAGCTACAGATTGCTCTGTACTTTCTCACACATACAATGCGCTGGATACTTCACCACACACTACCTCCCAACTTCCCCTTTTCCCCCACCAGACCACCATCTGATATACCCAACCACCTAGCGTACTCAGTTCCCACTTACTGAGACGCAGAAGTTTGATCAAGACTTCTCTTCCTCCCAATTAATTGGAGGGCCAAAAATCCCTTTGTGCACTTACCCCTGGTTGGTTCCGTTTCCCCCCGGTCCGTTGCCGCCAGTGAGCAGGGTATCAGACAGACGAGACTTCTGCGTTCCCCCTGGAAAAATTTACCAGTGCGCGCTTGGGTAAGCAGTTTAGAGATCCTCTCTCTTGTACCCTGCTCAGTAGAGCGAAGGGGCTGCATTCCAGCAGACCACTTATCCGAGTCACGGCACCATAAAATGTAGCACCCTGCTTGTGGTTAACGCTTAGCTGGAATGAAATATTCAACGCAGCAATAGAGAATTTAAAATAATTATTTATTTGTCAGACAAATAAATGAGAGGCACAGTGGTATATGGTTACCAAGCTCTGGCCTGGCCTCCTGCCATTATGGCCAGCACTTATATTCCCTTAATCCAGCCCCCTTTGCTCCTCCTTGGGCTGCCTCTGTCCAATCAGCCTGGTTGGATTTCCTATTGGCTGATTGCTATAACCAATCACAAAAAGATACACCCATATCCTTCTGTCCTTATAAGGAACACAAACAGCTATATATTGTTACATCTATAAATGACAAATAAGTAGTAATATATCTTACATGTGTCTCAACAAGGAATCTTAATTACCAGCTCACCTCTTGCCCTCCCTGCCCTATTGCCTTCTAAAACAAATGGTTAATCTTAAATTTTTATCTTAAACATATGTCAAGGATCTTGAGTTTCACATCAACATTGAAAGATATCCTTCATTTGAAGGTTTCTAAACAAATGTCTGGCAGCTAATATATCAGGACAGCATTTGATGGCGTCTTCTTGTCTGGCAAGAGGCTGGACTGGTGGCTGACTTAATTTCAAGATAAATACAACTCTTCTAGCATTTGTTCAATCCTTTGCATAATTACATTTAAGCCAACATATTTAATACACAACACAGATAGCCTCTTAAAAGGAATAAGGCCTTTTTAAAGTAGAGAGAGAAAGAAAGAAAAGGACTCAGTTTAAAACAGTTTCAAAAGAAGGCTCTTCAGTTCACATCCCCCCCCTTTAGCAAGCTGCTTTTCCCATTATCTGTTTAAGGAAGAAACAGCTTTAAAAAGACTTCCCAGCTAGATGCTTTAAAAAGACTTCCCAGCTAGATGTTTTTTCTCCCATTTACCTCTGGCCTTAGAAAATACAGCTCAAGGTTTTAAGAGAGGCCCATGGTATCATTTTACTATTTGCCCATTCCTAATTATATTTATCTCTGCCTTTGTTATCTTCTGTAACATGTAGGGTCAATGTCCTGCTTTTAGTCTGTAATTTCAGCTTTTATGACTTTGAGAATTGTTTTCTGCTATCAATCAAAAAGGGGGCCCCTTGTCTTAGGAGAATGGCCAAGGTTTTCTCTGCCTGGCATTGAAACATTTGAAAATCTTTTAGGCTCTCTCTAATATACAAGTCCTGATCAAACATTAATAAAATGCAGGCTTATGCCTGATGCCTCACTATGAAATATCTAAGAGATTCTAGCTTTTTTAATTAAGGAGTAGGGGAAACCTTGAACTTAGGAGAGAACATGATCTAGGTGTATGCAATCTCGCACTGCCATCTTGCCCCCCTAAAAAAGCACTTTTGGAGGCACGCAATCTTGTGTGGCACCCCAAAACACATGTTTTGGGTGCTGCAAGAGCATGGCCCCCCAAAAGTGATTATTTCAGGGCCGTGATCTCACACACATCACATAACTCACATAAGAGCATGGCCCCGGAAGATGCTCACCCCAGTTTTTCACTTCACCATGTTGGGGGGTATGTGATAGCCAGGAAATTAGACTCAAATTTATGGAGGATAGGCCCACAAATAGCTATTAACTATTAACCATGGCTCGTAAAAGTGGGACCTCTGTATTCAGAAGTCGTATCTTTCAGCATAAGCCAGGATAAGCAGGAGCAGTTATTTCTGTTATTTCTGTTTCCAGGACGTGAGAGGGTGTCCACTAAGGGTTTACTTTCCCCCTTTGTTGTGTTTTCAACTGTGGCGACTGCTGAAAACAGAGCGCTGGACTAAATAGGCCTTGAGTCTGATTTAAGAAGGCAATTCTGGTGTCTTTAAATGCGCTCTCTTGTCTCTGCTATCCAGCTCCTGGAAGGAGAAGGGCAGAATCAGCAGCTGGTTATTCTCAGTCCCTCTTTTGAAGCCCCGATTAAAGTCTTTTAGACACGCATATGCACATAATCAGCAGGAATCCCTGAAAAGACAAGGAAAGAAAAGGTCTTAAGTAGCTTACTTCAGTCTCTACATCGAGCTTATCACACAATTGACTTCTGATGTGTGTTGTAAGAGGAACCTCAAACTGGCAGCAGGTGATTTCTAAAAGGTCTTCATTTCTTCAGGAGAATTAGTTGGTTTTTCTGCCCAGGCGTCTTCTTGTGTGCAATTTATAAAAGAGGCGAAGCCTGGAGGATCATTTGTAGCTGATAATTGGTACTAGGCTTTGCAGCATGTGTGCATTCACCCATGACATCTCTGTTCAGGAGGGAGCATGAAATAGCTCGCACCTTTCTTTACTTGACAGACCTTGAGGACACTACCAAGGGGGCCTGGCGTGCCATCCAGTTCATGCCTTGTATGTATTATATGCCTTGGGGACCTGTTCCATGCATTACTTCTATCATGCATCATATACAGCAAATAAATAAAAAAAGATAATGAATTACTCCCGTTCCGGCAAAGGTGACAAAGCTGCAATGTTTCCTTACCGGTCCCATGGTTCTGAAAAAAGAAATTACTGAATTAAAACTGGGATGCTCTCTTGATACTTCTGTTTTGTCTTAATCACCTGGATAATTATGAGAGAGGTGATGATGGATGAGGTACAGATACGCTCAGTGTTTGGTAGAACTGCCTTAAAGTCATTCAACATGGGGGAAATTAAACATGGTCTTCAACACAATAATCTCATTGAGAAAAAGTTGTCCATACCAAGTCCTGCTGAAGTCAATAGAGCAATGTACTTCGATTTTATAAAAGCAGTGGTTGCATGGTTGTGAAGAAGAAGAATTCCTGAATGAAAAGCAGAAAGCTCTAGCCTTATTAGTAACCTCTGCAGTAAACTGACCAGATGTCATTTTTACAACTCTTAAGCGCTACAATTTTTTATTTCATTTCCTAATTGCCCATCCTAAGAGCCCTACTAAACCAATGGGACAAAACATTTCATGTGTTGTGTTCATGATCTGTAGAGTTGGAAGGGACCTTGAGGGTCATCTAGTCCAACCCCCTGCATTGCAGGAATCCAACCACAGCTGTCCCTGGGTGGACTTGAACCACTAACCTTCTGGTTAACAACCAGATGCACTGACCCATTGTGGCACATATAATTACTGGGCTTCAAAACCCACACGAATACCACCTGCTACCAGGCTGAACCCCCAATAGGTCCTACAAAGTTTCTTTCGTGGGTGTTAATGAATCTCCAACAGCAAGGAGTTCCACAGTTGCAGGGTAGATTTTGAAAATGAATCTCTGCAATTTTTATTTTTATTTTTTGCTTAAGAATTTTGTATTTGGATCGGGATGCTTCGTGGCATTCTGTTGCTTTATAAAGATGGCAATTAAACATAAGCAAGAACTCCAGAAGTGCAAATTTAGTGCTTTGTATGTTAATATGGCAGCATTGGTAGTAGTTGTTGTTGTTTAGTCATTTAGTCGTATCCGACTCTTGGTGACCCCATGGACCAGAGCACACCAGGCACTCCTGTTTTCCACTGCCTCCCGCAGTTTGGTCAAACTCATGTTCATAGCTTCAAGAACACTGTCCAATCATCTCGCCCTCTGTCGTCCCCTTCTCCTTGTGTCCTCCATCTTTCCCAACATCAGGGTCTTTTCCAGGGAGTCTTCTCTTCTCATGAGGTGGCCAAAGTATTGGAGCCTCAGCTTCAGGATCTGTCCTTCCAGTGAGCACTCAGGGCTGATTTCCTTCAGAATGGATAGGTTTGATCTTTTTGCAGTCCATGGGACCCTCAAGAGTCTCCTCCACCACCATAATTCAAAAGCATCAATTCTTTGGCGATCAGCCTTCTTTATGGTCCAGCTCTCACTTCCATACATCATCACTACTGAGGGAACCATAGCTTTAGCTATATGGGCCTTTGTTGGCAAGGTGATGTCTCTGTTTTTTAAGATGCTGTCTAGGTTTGTCATTGCTTCATTTGGAGTAGCGGCACCTATTTTTGTAGAAAAAAGCACTGCTGGTGCCCTTATCTTTTACATCAGTGTGGCAACTTGTGAATTGCCCAAAATGGGGAAATGCAGCATCCCCCCCAAAAAAGAAGATAAAATAGAACATAGTGTTATGTCCATTGCTGCTGTTCCACTAGCACGGTACACTTCCACTAGTGCAATTGAATTCCCCCACCCTTTCCCCTGCAGTCCCCTGCACACCTTCAGAGCTGTTCCAGAGGGTTAGTGGGCTCTCAGGAGCAGTTTTTGAGGGTACACAGGGAGAGGAAGGTGAAGGCCCCATTGCGTAAACAGAACTTGACACGCACAGCACTGGATGCAACCCACAGACTTGCAGAAAAATTGCATGTGTCAATTTGTATGTGTAGATGAAAAATTAAACATAACTGCAATCATTTATATTGAAATACACTACATTATCAGTGAGGAAGACTGATCAGGCAACATGTGCACCTACTCTGTCACACGGGGAAATTTGCTGTCCAACCACTAATGGTTGATAGATGACTTTATACTTCTTCAGCTTTAAACCGGCCCCTCAAATAGAAGACCGTTCTCTGGAAAGTACAGTAGGATTACATTGCCTCCCTATTTCTGCACACAGTCACAAGTCTTCTCAGTTATTGTTTTCCCAGTCTTGCCTGGTTTGCGTTCCAGTTGGATCCTCAATTCTAGTCCTCAGTGTAAGCCAGAGAGGAATTCTGCTGCTATTCTGCTCAAAATTCCCCACCATAGCCGTCTTTCGGCCCATGGGGCTCCAGACATCTGCCATGGGAGAGAGAGCAATATGAGATGTCTTGCAGAAAAGGAGTAAGAAATGAAGCAGGGGTAGGCAACCTAAGGCCCATGGGCCACAAGCGGCCCATGGGGGTCGTTTAACCGGCCCACGAGCCACCCCTGAATTGAGCCGCCTGCTCGGTGAGTCCCCACACGCTGCATTAAACTGGTGCAGCGTGGCACGGGGACTCGCTTCCGCTGCACCAGAAATTGCGTCTGCGCAGACGCCAGAAATCGTGGGCGCATGCACTTAATCCGGCCCATGGAGGGATCTCCGCTGGAGTGAACTGGCCCAGGCGAGGTAAACCTTGCTGACCCCTGAAATAAAGGGTTAACTCCCTCCTGTCTCCAGCCCTCTCTCCATTCCAAATCTGCTCCTTCTGAAGCTAATAATACCTACAAGAAGTCATTACAAAACTACAAGAGGTGGTCATGGATGCTTTGTTACAGGCTACATAACATGTAGGTAAAGAAAGGTAAAACATGACATATAATTCTACTCTCAGTGTCACAAATGTAGGGCAGTTTGTAAAAAAAGAGAGATACAGAACAGTGGCAGCTCTGTGGTTTTATATATATAGTTTGACCCTTGTAAGAAAAGGAAGACACAGAGACAGGTGTCTTCCAATTGATGCATCTCTTTTCAGAAAACTAGGCATGAAGTTCATTTTTTAATATTCTAGATGCTTGCTTAAAATTTCCACAAACAAGTTATTCTATTGAAATATGTTATCACATCTCATTTTGTCCCTCATTGTGTGGAAACAAACAAGCAGCGATATCATGTCAGTTTTCTTCCAGGTCTGAAGATCTCCTATGATAGCAATAAGTGTTTGGAATCAGTATGAGTGTGAGCAATTCTCTGGGCTTCTACATGACAAGGATCATTGTGGTGCCATGACGTGACTCCTTTTCTAAGGCCTTCCTGGTGGTAACATGGACAAAACTGTGGTGAAGAAACTAAGTTCCCCTTTCTTGTCCTAATAGTTTCCATAGCAACAAGCAGGTATTAGTGATGAAATGTAAGGGCTACGGTTCTGGAGAAACGTGTGACTAATGTGCTTCCATACTTTACTATTCCCAGCTGCTGGATAAATTATTCTGTTATGATTCAGAGCACTGACAATTGGGTGTATATCAAGTTGGCTGCTATAGCTTCTTCCAGGAATCAAACATTCATGTCTCCAGTCCACATCTGGGTATCAAACCACACCATGGAAGCCACAAAGGGAATATATTCCCTTCAGGCATATATTCAGCATCATGTTGTTTTTGTTGTTGTTATAACACTCATTCAAAGGTTACAATACAGCTTGGTCCATTGCTATAATATCACAAAACGATCACTCCAATCCTCAGTCCCACATCACTGTCATGGTGGCTCGCCAAATATCCTCAATAGGAACCCAACTACCGATCTGCTTGGCTAGACATATTCAATCAAAAGATCCCCTCCACAGACACCTCTGTGATGACGATGGCTTTAAAATATCCTGTTCTTCTTCAATAAAAGAGAAAAAGGAAGACCAGATTGTGTCAAAGGTATCTTTCCCCCCTTACGTTCTGGAGTCATTGCTTAACTTATCATGTGGAAATAATTAGGATAAAGTGAAGCTATTCTCAAGACAAAAAAGGTGAGACCTGGACAGAGCTGAGTGTGTGGCTAAGCTTTTGCTGTCTTAAGTAGTAGCTTCAAGTGATTCTGTTTCCCATTCAACCATTATGTTGTACTCAGGAAGAAGAAGAAGAGTTTGGATTTGATATCCTGCTTTATCACTGCCCTAAGGAGTCTCAAAGCGGCTCACAATCTCCTTTCCCTTCCTCCCCCACAACAAACACTCTGTGAGGTGAGTGAGTCTGAGAGACTTCAGCGGGAAAGCGAACCCAGTTCACCAGATTATGAGTCCACCGCTCTTAACCACTACACCACACTGGCTCTCGTATATTGCTCAGGTGCCTGCTCCCGTGCTTACTGAAGAGGACTCTTTGACCCAGTTTACATTTGTCTATGGTTAGTTTAGGATGCCTTTCCAAAGAATGCATCTTTATCAATGTTGTGTGTACCATAGGTAACGTGTGAGGCTGAAGTGCCCACAAATTCATGGTAGGAGTCGTAGCGGATGTGTAACCTGCAACTGGTCAAGACACAAAAATGCAAACACACAAGATGGCGCCCTTTTGCTCTGTATTGTTAAACATGGAAGATTACTATACCATTCCGTCCCACTTTACCAGTCAACTTGCATTGCAAGATGGTTCACTGGGGCAACTGCCTCGTTCCTTTACTGCTGGCAGGCCAACCATCAGGCCAATTGCTCACCAATTACTGTGCTCTTCCTTGCTCATGACAAGGCAGGTGCACCTTTGCCATGTCTCTAGTTTTACATAATAATGATGATAATAGACTAGAATGATATAGTTGTACAATTATCAAAGCACTTTGTGAACAGTACATTATCTCGAAAAAAGCCCCTTCAGGGTCTCTCTTGGCCAGGAAGCAGAGTATATATTTAAGTAATAAGAGATCTGTATCATCACCATATTGAAGGCAGAAAGGCTGCGCATGTGTGTGAGAGAGAGTCTTGCCCGAAGGCCATCTAGCGAATTCGTTGCAGAGGTTAAATCTGAACCAGGGACTTCTTGACCTGTAGATAGCTCAGTTGGTTAGATCAGCTGCCTAGCTGGAACACTAAACCAGTGCTGTCTGGAAAACCTAGAATGAAATGAATCCCATTTTCCATTGCTCCCTACTGCAATGGATTGACGGGCTGTGCCCTAATTTTCCGTGAAATGCATTACAGTCATTGTAAAAAGAATACTCCTCCACCCTTGATCTGTGGGGCTTGTCATCTGGGAGGGAAGATGGTTTAGGGAACTGGGCAGGAGGCAACAGTGCTCTCTTCTTTCTCTCCCACCATAGTCTTGTGATGGCTGGAATTTCCCAAAATTGTGAAGTAAAATGGTACTGGTTTTCTGTTGAATAGGGCGCACTGGGCTCAAGTATTTCTGCAGGTGACTAGGCTCAAGAGTGAGCAGCACTCGAGGGGCACAAGCAGTACAGTGGTACCTCAGGTTACAGATGCTTCAGGTTACAGACTCCGCCAACCCAGAAATAGTACCTCAGGTTAAGAACTTTACTTCAGGATGAGAACAGAAATCGCACAGCGGCAGCATGGCAGCAGCGGGAGGCCCCACTAGCTAAAGTGGTACCTCAGGTTAAGAACAGTTTCAGGTTAAGAACGGTCCTCCAGAACGAATTAAGTTCTTAACCCGAGGTACCACTGTATGGGCCAGTTCCTTGCATGCCAAGAGTAGAGTGATTGGATCTCTCCTTCACACCCCAATTTTAACTCCTCCCAGTTGAATTCAATGTAGTTATGCAATAAAGACTGTGACGGTGATTTTAGTCCCTTATTTGCAGCTGCCTCTTCATTGCTGCCTTTGTGAAAAGACACCACGTAGTGTACACGCCCCTGACAGCCTTTGCGACTTGCCCATTCCTTTGATGTCCATTGACAACACAAGCACTTCTCAGCTGCCAGCCTAGCTCCAGCAAAGCCAACATCCCAGGTATCCCCCAGAGCCTAAAACTCAGGCTGAGTAGTTGTTGTTCTTGATTACAGAAGACTGAAAAGTGTGTCGCTCTACTTTGACTTAGATTGCTCTGTGCATTGCGGTGGTCAGGAGATAGATCACGACCAGGCTTTGTGCTCACTGAGCAACTGAGCTGCCGGTTGGTACCGCCTTTCCTGCGACTGTAACCTCTCTTTTTTGGGGTGTTGGGGAGAGAAGTAAGTGTGATGAAAAGCAAAGAACAGCAAATCTTGGGGATTTTCCTAGGCCAGGCCTTTTGCTGCTGTTCTGACCCTCTTCTGTCACGCTCCTCATACATCTACCAAGGCTGTTCCCTTCGGAGGCTTTGGTTGTGATTATAGGGATTGAGTCTCAGCAGGGCCACAAGAGGGAAATGAAAATGTTCTTTGCCTTAATCGCTGCTTCTTCATGGCCTGTGCTGCCTTGTGCGGCCCTCAGAAGCTGCTGTTTTGCCGAAGTCAAATATTCTGAAGGGGATGAGCTTCAGAGCTCCTTGGTCAGTTGCGCTCTCTCTCTCTCTCTCTCTCTCTCTCTCTCTCTCTCTCTCTCTGTGTGTGTGTGTGTGTGTGTGTGTTCAGCTCCAGTTTTTGCTCCTTGGGGCTTTCAGTCAGCACAATGTCTACCCTAGCCTCCGTTAAAGCCTGTTTGTGAACTGTGTCTCTCAAGCCCACCTTTGCTGGGTAGTGGAACAAGAGAAAGTCACTTGAGAGAATTTCTTCTATTAAGGGCTTGCATACTCTCTAATATTTCTCTGATGAAAATAGGGATGTCCTATTCCAGTATTATTATTATTATTATTATTATTATTATTATTATTATTATTATTATTATTACCCCACACATCTGATTGGGTTGCCCCAGCCACCCTAGGTGGCTTCCAACATATATTAAAAACATAATAAAACATTAAACATTACAAAACTTCCCTATACAGGGCTGCTTTCAGATGTCTTCTAAAAGTTGTATAGTTACTTATATCCTTGGCTTGGGGGTCACATAATTCCATACCCTCCAACATTTCTCCAATGAAAATAGGAACTTCCTAAGGAAAAGCGGGACATTCTGTCATCAAATCAGAAACTGGGACGGCACCTGTAAATCTGGAACTGTCCCTGGAAAATAGGGACACTTGAAGGGTCTGGGCTTGGGGAGTACTGTTGGTGAACGCACCTCTGAAGCAAGAGACTTCCTGGTTAAGGCAGTGAAATGGGAAGACCGGGGGGGGGGCAGTGGCGTAGCGTGGGTTGTCAGCACCCGGGGCAAGGCAAGTAATTTGCGCCCCCTAACCCGTGGATTTGCGCCCCCTAACCCGTGGATTTGCGCCCCCTAACCCTAACCCCAGATGTTGCGCCCAGTGCGCCCAGCCCCCCCCTGCACCCCCCACGCTACGCCACTGGGGGGGTACCTACCAAGGAAAGGAAACAACATTTTCTTGAAGCCGCTAAAAGATGTTGTTTGGCTCTTTCTAAAATCCCAGCCACGGGAGGAGGGAGGCAGCTACTGGCAAAGTGAGGCATGATTTATGAAAACAGTGAAAGGACTTGGAGAGGCCTGGCTTCTGTAGCTAGCATTTTGCCAGATAATTTGAGCCTTCATGTAGGAAGGCAGCCTGGAATGAGCTGGATTCCGTTCCAATCTGCTTGAAGCTTTAAGTGCAAGTATATGAGCCATTGCCCCGCACCCCATCTGGCTAGGTGACGGACTGCCAGATTGCCTGGTGGTTTGCTCTCATTATAATACTGCACAAGACAAACAGGTTTGAGCCAGGATGTAGTGGGACACTTCCAAGGAACATACAACCAAGTAAAGAGAAGGTCTCTGCATTACATGTATAGCCTTCAGGCATCTGATACATTGTCCACCCTGCATCTGCCCTATAGTGATGGCACATCACTATTTATTTATATAACCGATCTTTACAGCCTGCATTGTCCATATGGCTGGAACAGCTAGCAGAATGGCAGCATAAAATATTCCAATACACTGACGTCAAAATATAAGGCTCATGCATTTAAAAACATATTGCTTAAAATAATCCACAATGCTCTTTAAAACTTTTTCTTTTTAAGTGAAGAGAATGAATCCCTTTGTGTTTATCTTTAGTGAACAAGGAAGGGGTGAAATTGTGCTATAAGATGTTATCCAAGTTAAGGGATCTCATGAGCGCTCCCCCCCAATGGAGACCATGAGATTTCATAGATGTGCTGTTCTTGAGCCGTCAAAAAAGCAAGCCGAGCTGTTTACATCCTTACGGGAGAGAAATGATTGGGGGCAGACAGCACACTATATCCTTGCCTGGTTTTTTGACAAGTCCACTTTACACTTGAGCAGTAAGATTGAGATCAAATGGGAAAAAGGAAATTGGTCTTTTTCGTGCTGCTGTCTGGCCGCCACTTGGAACGCCTGCAGAAAAGCCTGCAGCTAACTTCCTGCCCGACTGTTTCTCTGTTTGAGGCCTCTCCATAGTTACAGTTCCCAGTTGCAACAAGTCCATGCTTGTCCATGCCTTTCCCTTTGAATTTCTTAAGGGCATTACATTGTGCCTGGCCACATGTCCATCAAAGTCACCCACCCAGGCTAAAGCTACTGCCAGTCACTTTGGGGTTGCTTAGCCTGATGGATGGGAACTGTTTGAGCCTTCTGCCTTCCTTCAATCTTCTAAATGGCTTTGCACATGACGATTATGCCTGATGGTGTCCTCAGAGGTCTGAATTCTCTCTGTGTGTAAGGGACGGGGGCATCTACAAGATGATCGGCTTCAGCAAAGTCATTATTTCCAAATCCCCACCACTTCTACTTCCTGTGGTTCAATGGGCTGGAGGAAATGCCAGGCAAAGCACTGCAAGCAAAATGTATTAGAAATAGCAGAAGATAAAAAAGGCCCCCTGAGATGTGAATCTAACAATGTCTGCACATCTTCCCCTCTCACGACAAGAAAATGTGCAGGATGAATCTTAACTCTTATGAAGCTACCTACTTTTGAGAATATAGTTCCCACCAATGAATCAAACATGTGACATTCCTGCAAATCTGAGACCCGCTCTAAAAATTATGTTTGCAGACCCTCCAAGTGTCCCTCTTTTCCAGGGACAGTCTCAGATTTACAGAAGCCGTCCCGGTTTCTGATCCCGGAATGTCCTGCTTTCCTTTAGGATGTCCCTATTTTCATTGGATAAATGTTGGAGTGTATGGTAAAGGTAAAGGGACCCCTGACCGTTAGGTCCAGTCGTGGCTGACTCTGGGGTTGCAGCACTCATCTTGCTTTATTGGCTGAGGGAGCCGGCGTACAGCTTCCGGGTCATGTGGCCAGCATGACTAAGCCACTTCTGCCAAACCAGAGCAGCACACGGAAGTGCCGTTTACCTTCCCACCAGAGTGGTACCTTTTTATCTACTTGCACTTTGACGTGCTTTCAAACTGCTAGGTTGGCAGGAGCAGGGACTGAGCAACGGGAGCTCACCCCGTCGCGGGGATCCGAACTGCCGACCTTCTGATCAGCAAATCCTGGGCTCTGTGGTTTAACCCACAGCACCACCCGCGTCCCTGGAGTGTATGGTAAGTCATCCCTATTTTTGTCGGAGAAGGGTTGGAGAGTATGTGTTTAGAGTTCGATGCCTTCTAATAAAACCAACAGAAGACGTTGCCATGGGGCCTGCATGATGTTCAGAATTCAGAGCTGGAAAAGAGGAGACTGAGGAGATATGGTAGCCATCTTCAAATATCTCAAGGGCTGTCACATAGAAGATGGAGAAAGCTTGTTTTCTCCTGTTCTGGATGGTAGGACTTGAACCAGTGTGTCCAAGTGACAAGAAAGGCGATTCAGGCTAAACACCAGGAAGAACTTTCTGACAATAAGAGCTGTTTGACCCTGGAACCATCGCCCTTGGGAGGTTGTGGGCTCTCCTTCCTTGGAGGTTTTAAAGCAGAGTTTGGGTGGCCATCTGTCCCGGATACTTTAGCTGAAATTCCTGCATTGCAGGGGGTTGGACTAGATGACCCTTGGGGTCCCTTCCAACTCTACAATTCTATGAATCTATTATTATATATGTGAATATAAACCACTGATCATAAAGACACCAGAGTCTCTGCTGTTTCTCATTCCAAAAGGAAACCCAAATCCTGAATAAGTGCCTGGAACCACTGGAATCTTGCACCACTTGGAGATTGGGTTGGTGTGCAACAGTA
This sequence comes from Podarcis liolepis, assembly GCF_965112155.1. NCBI lineage: Eukaryota > Metazoa > Chordata > Lepidosauria > Squamata > Lacertidae > Podarcis > Podarcis liolepis. The sequence continues at coordinate 31,801,144 of NC_139554.1, forward strand.
TGGGGGGGGGGTCAGAGAGAGTGATCAGTGGAAAGGAAGCTTGCTTAAATGAAGTTTCTTGTTTTAGTATACTCCTCCTTGATCCTTAATGATAATGAACACCACTTGAAACATCTACAGTGGCTAATATCCTCCCCTGCCATACCTGACCCCCTGTTTCAATTCTTTGCTCTTCTCACACACAGTGTGGAAACAAGATATAAATGATTCCTTGCAGTTAAGTGGCTGTATGTAGGTTAGGCTGCAGAGAAAAATTTGACTGGGCGACACAGGTGGCATGTTAAGTAATCCCTTCTCCCCCACCCAGTGCTGGATTTACCTATAAGCTAAACAAGCTATAGCTTAGGGCCTCACTCTCTTGGGGGCCCCCAAAAAAAATTAAAGGAAAAAAACCACCGGGATGTACATTTCCAAAATATAAAAAGCAAATAAAATGAAACCTACGTACAGCAACCGCGTTTTGTGTTGTGTAGGCTCCTGTGATGTAAGTAATGGACCCTACCTGCTAGCCTGCTCCCTAAAATATCACTGGTTTCAGTTCAACAATTACTTTGATAAAATACATACAGTGGTGCCTCGCAAGACGGAAAGAATCCGTTCTGTGATTCTCTTCGTCTAGCGGTTTTTTCGTCTTGCGAAGCAAGCCCATTGACGGATTAGCGGATTAGCGCTACTAGCGCTATTAGCGGCTTTTAGCGGCTTTTAGCGGCTTATCGGCTTATCGGATCAGCTGATAAGCGGCTTAGCGGCTTAGAAAAAGGGGGGGAACCCGCAGGAACTCGCAAGACATTTTCGTCTTGCGAAGCAAGCCCATAGGAGATTCGTTTTGCGAAGCACCTCCAAAACGGAAAACTCTTTCGTCTAGCGAGTTTTCCGTCTTGCGAGGCATTCGTCTTGCGGGGCACCACTGTATTTTGTTATGTGCAAATGGCTTTAGATACCCATTAGGTCCAGAAATTACCATATAGCATATATTCAACACAAAACACAGCAATAACTTGTTGATGACAAAGGACAGCTGGATATATAAAGGGTCCCATTACCTTCAGTAGCTCAGGGCCTCATCGAACCTAAATCTGGCCCTGCCCCTCCCTCCCATTGTGTACTTGAGCAAAGTTTGAAAACGTGAAACCTGATGCAGGGCAAATGATAGACAGGCCGTTGGATGAGGCCTGGAAGTGATGCTTCCTCATCTCATTGCCTCCAGCTAGCGAAGGCTTTGTGAAGAGTTGTTGTTTGTTCTGACATTTAGAATAGATTAAAAACCGTTACAGGCTCTTCTGGAAAATTTTAGAAGGTGAAGTTATTGATTTGGAGAAACCCAACATCATTTTTGTATATGAGCAGGATGAAATTCTGTCATGAGCACCGAAACTCAGGTCTGGGTCGCTCCAGCACTAGACACCAAGCAACTCATGAAGAAGGCCTTGAAAATACAATTGGCACCGTGCACAGAACAGAATGTTTTGCATGTCACTCTAAATGCTTGAAAATGAAATTAGCAGGGGCAAGCAAAAAGATTAAAAGATTAAACATATAGCTGGTATGGCATGTATGTGGCAGAGAACTGGAATGAGCAGAACTTTCAAGTGACTATCACAAACCTGGTAGCCCTTTAAATCATCTCTTGGTATCTCCCCGTAGGGGAATGTTATTTGGTGCTTCAATTATTTTCCATAACAAGTTCTAGTAACGCTAGCAAAGTGACAATAACACCACAGGAAGCCTGGCATGTGGGCTTGTTTCTCTGTAATGCAAGAACAAGGAAAGCATATTATATGCACTCATAAGCTATTCCATAAATTTTGGAACGTTTCTCCATATCTTTACACCTTTTCACATATTATTTTTTCAACGCCAAAGACATTTTAAGAGTGCTCCTGAAATGGAACAAATTTGTTTGCAAAACCTGACATGCAAATATACTCATGACGACTTCAGCATCTAGGTTTGTCTTGTGTAATACGTGAAACACTCTATGTAATGCTGCAATTTCACCAACTCTAGCTTGGATGTCAAGTTTGTGCCCTCTCGGGGGTTGACCAAACCAGTTGAGTCCCTGGATTCCTTTAACAGAATACGCTTCACATAGAGATGGTGAGACCCTTCTCCCACCCTAATAATAATAATAATAATAATAATAATAATAATAATTTATTATTTATACCCCGCCCATCTGGCTGGGCCTCCCCAGCCACTCTGGGCGGCTTCCATAGAAACAAAAAATACAGTAAAATATCACACGTTAAAAACTTCCCTGAACAGGGCTGCCTTAAGATGTCTTCTGAATGTCAGGTAGTTGTTTATCACTTTGACATCTGCTGGAAGGGCGTTCCACAGGGCGGGCGCCACTACCGAGAAGGCCCCCTGCCTGGTTCCCTGTAGCTTTGCTTCTCGCAATGAGGGAACTGCCAGAAGGCCCTCGGCGCTGGACCTATCACATGAACCAGTGGCTATCCGCAACCTTACAAGTTGTGACGATTTGCTACGCGGCAGGCGGAAACCCAAATGGCAACAGCCAATCAGCCAAGTGGGGAAAATTCCTGCTGTGCCCCAGTCCTAACGACAGATGACACACAATGGCATAGCAAGGTCAGTCGCAAAAAGCCCTAAATATAGGGAGAGGTGGGCAGGTGTTCTCAATGCACGCGCCGAAAGAGGAAGCTCTGGGTCACGTGCATGAGTCTATATAGGTCCCTCGATCCGTTTGGACTGCGCCCCATTGGCCAGATTGAACCCAACATCGAGGGACCTACCAATTGGGTGTTGTGGCTGACCACTCTTACCCACCCACAACACAGGGGATTGGTCTCCAGGTCTCACCGCAACACATGCCCTCTTTTAGGGAGGGCACACTTTGTGCCCTTCTCCATGCTTTTACACATCAACACAAATCTTGTGGATTTTTTTTGCAAACCTACCAGTCTTAATTTTGTGTGCTACTGGTTCCAAATGGAGGCAAAACTATTTTCAAGCACATTCTCCAGCTCAGATGTTGACTGTTTTGCAATCTATAATAATTTGAATGTTTTTTTACTGTGCTAACCCTATGGCTAATTATAGAAACTGCTGATTTGGGGTTTTTTAAGCAGGGGTTAAAAGAACTGCATTTCGCAACTTGAAATGTACTGCCTCAAAACTTATCAGTAATACTTAAAAATATGCAGGCACTATTTGTGTTATACTCAGAACCTTTCCTTGTGTTAGTTAAAATGATTGATGCCGTAGACTGCACTGCTGTTTTTTGCATTTCCAAAGTGAGATTCCGAGAGCCCACTTACCTGAGAGTAAGCCCTGTTCAAATGAATTTTTGAGTAGACATGCACATGACCGTGCTCTAAATTTACTTCTCCGGCGCAGCATGCTCCAATGTAGCAATAATTTATGATCCCTTATGAACATTGGTCTTCACATTTATTATACCATTCATTGGAAGAGAACAATAAATCTTTATTGTAAGGAGAACCTGCGCTGACAAAAAGCTGCTCAGAAATGGTTTAAATAAATAAATACTTCACAGTTCTTCTTCAGGGAAGTTTTTAATGTTTGATGTTTTATTGTTTTTAATATTCTGTTGGGAGCTGCCCAGAGTGGCTGGGGAAACCCAGTCAGATGGGTGGCATATTATTATTGTTTATTATTATTACCGAAGTATTACACATCCACCCCATGGACTCCGGAATTGACCAGCAACTTTTGCCGAAAGTAGACTGTGGGCATGAAGCCACTTTCCTACTGTGCGCCCATTTGGCCTACACACGAGTAATGTCTGCACTTTTCTAATAACAACAACAGAGATAGGAGTGTCAGAGTAACAAGGGAAGGCGGTGTGGTTGTATCAAAGTTAAATCTCCCCCAGAGAGGTTCCTGCTGAGGCAAAGAGAGATGACTGACGTATGGGCGTCTGTTGTTTTGGATGGTGTCAACTTATAGGGAAGGATATTAAAGCAACAGGGTTGCTGTGCGCAGCCCACCAACTTTCTCCACATATCAGCAGAAGTGAAATGAAATTGCCTCAGCTGCTGGCTATGGAGAGCATGGTATCTCACGGCCTCTAATCAGGGAAGATATGAAATTTCTTATCTGTTAAGTAAAATGGTGCCGCGCTTCAATCCATCCAATTATTTTTTCCAATAAGGGTAAGTGAAAGTGCGGTCTGGGAGGGGTAGCTGACAGAGCAGGGCCGGGCAAACTTATTAGAGTCGGGAACAAGCTGGCAATGGAAGGAGGTGCGGCACCTGCCTTCGCGCCAAACGCATAACCTATTAGCTAGATAACTCGCCTTGAGCACTTAATTCTTTGGAAGGAGTCAGAGAGCCCATTTCAAATCAAAGCTCACCTGGCTAACCAGTCACATCAGAGGCTGGGCTTTAGCACCACCAGAGACTTGAATAAACGCGGATGAGAGAAAGAGCTGGTAAGGTCACGAGAGACCTCATCAGGATGGCTCGATCCTTGCCCAAACCAGATGACCTCATCAAAATAACACAGAGATGATAAACGAAGGTGCTGCCAGGAAGATTTTTAAGGACATCACATATTATGGAGATGTCTTAAGATTTGCTGAGGATATATTCCCAAGTTTTCAACCTTGGTTCTCATCAGCCTGTCTGCTTACAGGGCAAAACCAGAGAATGGAAATCACTCGTAAGTTATGAATTCCAGGCCTATATTTCTAGATGTTTGTGAACTCCTGTGCTGTGAACCTCTGCTGCAAGAGGAGGGCAAGAGCAAAGAGAAAGGAAGGCATGTGGTTAAAACAAATGGGTTAAATGGAGGCCAGAGGAATGCCCCAATTCTACAGTTCTATTATTTTAATGCCTTTTTCGAGAACTACTATGAAATCCACTAGAGTTCCTCATTTATATATCTCCAAATCCACAACATTTTCAACACTTAATTCTCGTTGCTTATAAATTGGTTCCCATGTATTTATTTATTTAGCAGGATGTATATACCGCTTAAACAAAGTACTGTATCTCTAAGCGGATTACAGAAAATAGTATAGAATATTGGTTCTCTTTCATTATGAACAAGTCTTTCTCTTTTGCTTCCTTTATTCACTTAAGATTTTGAGTAAAGTATGCCTGGCTTTTACAATCAACTTTTTGAAAACCAGTGTTTCGGGGAGGAGAGATCTGAAATGAATCTCCCTGCAATTCACTGGCTTACCATAAGCATTCTAAGAATGATACCCAATGATGAATCCAAAACAGGAGTTGCATGTCTTTCAGTCGTCTTACTTGGGGTTTCTCCAGCTTTGACTTTCAGTGGCATCGACCATCTCTCCTCTTTTCAGCCCCACTTCAAGCAAGGCTAAAGATAGAATTGGGGACAGTGTTATTAGCCACTGGAGACTTAAGAACTCATTAGTGTTTCAAGCAGGCAAATCAGCCTCACTTCCTTTTTGCCTTATATTACATTTCTAATCCTCTTAACACAGCACCCTTGCTCTGTGTCAGAAGGATGCTAACCTCTAGTGAGATGTAACCCTCCTGGCTGAGAAGATAGCAAGAGTCCTCCTCACCTTCCCTGCCCTTTCATGTGCTTGGCTATTTGTGTCACTCTGGCAACCCAGTGAGTGATGTGGGAAAGGATGTCAGCATAAGCTTCTCTGTGCTGCTGAAATTGCTTTGCACGCTGTAGGATTCTTCTGTGCTACGCCCACAGGCCTCGTGCCTGACTTCCCCAACATGCTTCCACTTAATACATCACCCCCTCCCCATCTTTCAGTAAGGACTTGGAACAACTGAAAGAGGCAAGTTATATTGCCAGCACTTCACAACGATGGTTTTATTTTTATTGCAAAGTGAACCTGACCTGTTTTTAGCTATCTGACGCCAAAGGATTAGAGGCAGGGCTTGGGCAGATCTCTGAAGATCCATCAAATCTCTGGTGGAGAAAGTCAGAACAAGGTATCATATACCTTTTGCTCTATCCTCCAGCGCTTTTCACCAAGCCCTCAAGCCAAGGATCTCCTCCTCTCCTATTTCTGTGTCTTATGCATCTCCAACCATACCAGTTCCGGAAATAATTTCTTGCTTTCTAATAATGCAATTAAATTTGTGAAGCAACAACAAATCTTTTAGTCCAGTCCTAGATCTGCATTGGCAGTGGCTGCTGCTGTATAAACAGCAACTCGTGCAACTGCAGTGCCAAGGCACACAGAGCAAATGCATTATGTGGAGTATATTCTTCACACTACTAGGGAACCACAGCGTATGGATGCTGCTACTATATCCTGATTCTGGGCAATGAACAGCCCATAGCATATGATGTAAGATGGAGAGTTGGCCTTATCCCACCTTGCTGTGCTGGAGCTGTGTGGTGGCTCATGGAAAGGTTGCTGATACTGATGTTGCTGCCCCAACATATCATCATCAGCAGAGGAAGAGTTGTCCCTTTCCATTTGTGCTCGAACCCCTACACCTAGTGATTCGCTGGATCAAGTGATCCCTACAAATTTCATTAATCTAATATGCTACATGAGAGATTTCAGGGTGGTGCTGGTGAGCCAAATGGCAGTGACTGGCTGAGTTATCTTAACTGGGGACATAGAAGGTTTCCGACTGCCAATGGCTTGAGATACTTAGACCCTGGAGAACAGTGTGGCCATCAAAAAGATGGAAAGGAAATGGTCATGTGACAGCATGCAAAGGAGACAGCCTCGTGCGGTTGCTCAAATTGTGGTGGGTTGCCAAATTAATAATAAGGACTTAACAGGACTCTCCAAGTGAATTTGTCCCTCTAGTTGCAATAACGAGAGTCCACAATCCACTAGCACTCTCTACTGGATAGTGGAGGAAGTGATAGGCTAAGAAATCTCATTTGACTATAAGCCAATGAGCAGTGGGTCCCTCTCCGACCTCAGGTGCTCATTCAGATGTTGCAAACAAGTAATGGACAAACTTAACAGATTCACCCCACCCCCCGCAAAAGTAAATCCAGATTAAATGGGGTGGGGGTAGGGATATGGGCTGGCATTTTGATGCCAATGTGAAAAATCTGCATGCATGAGGAACACCCCTTTCTGGAAGCATCCCTCAAGATGGAGAGTTGAGGCACTTCCACAAAACAGAAACATTTTACTGTGGAGCATTATCACCCAGGCTGATTTTCGGTAAAATAGACTTGTAACAGTCAACAGGGCCTTCCCTTCTCCCTCACCCCCCCCCCGCCCATATTCCCAGGGTCACAAGAATAGGAGAATAATAAAGTTCCCTTAAGAAATATTTTCTTCAGTTTTTTAGGCTAAAAAAAAAGCGTCTTTGTAGGACTTGCTCCCTCTGTCTTACATAAGAACTCAGGGTTGCATCCCCCAAAACATGAATGGGAAACCTTTTTCTGGTTGCATTCACAGAGTGGGGGGGTTGTGTGTTGACAATGAAAGATCCCTGGGAAGGTGGATTGATGGTTAAACCACTCCAAGAATCGTAGCTCTGTGAGGGGAATAGGAACCTCCTGACAGCTGTTGGCACCCTCAAACCACGATTCCCAGAATTATCTAGGTGAAGTGGTGACTGTTTAAAATGGTGCCATGGTGCGTTAAATGTATGGTGTGAATGTGATCCTAGTTTGTTGATTTAAAGCTATACAATCAATTGGCACCCCAGACAAATGAAAATTTTCACATTTACTGTATTTTTCGCTCTATAAGACGCACCAGACCACAAGACGCACCTAATTTTTGGAGGAGGAAAACAAGAAAAAAAATATTCTGAATCTCAGAAGCCAGAATAACAAGAGGGATCGCTGTGCAGCGAAAGCAGCAATCCCTCTTGCTGTTCTGGCTTCTGAGATAGCTGCGCAGCCTGCATTCGCTCCATAAGACGCACACACATTTCCCCTTACTTTTTAGGAGAGAAAAAGTGAGTCTTATAGAGCAAAAAATACGGTAGTTGGAACCTTAATTCTATATATCTGAAGGAGCGGCTCCCCACCCATTGTTCAGCCTGCACACTGAGGTCCAGCTCTGAGGGCCTTCTGGTGGTTCCCTCACTGTGAGAAGAGAAATTACAGGGAACAAGGCAGAGGCCCTTCTTGGTAGTGGCGCCCGCTCTGCGGAACGCCCTCCCACCAGATGTCAAGGAGATGAACAGCTGTATGACATTCCAAAGATATCTGAAAGCAGTCCTGTACAGTGGTACCTCGGGTTACATACGCTTCAGGTTACAGACTCTGCTAAGCCAGAAATAGTACCTCGGGTTAAGAACTTTGCTTCAGGATGAGAACAGAAATTGTGCGGCGGCAGTGTGGCAGCAGCAGGAGGCCCCATTAGTTAAAGTGGTGCTTCAGGTTAAGAACAGTTTCAGGTTAAGAACGGACCTCCGGAACAAATTAAGTACATAACCAGAGGTACCACTATATAGGGAAGTTTTTAATGTTTGATATTTTACCGAATTTTTATATTCTGTTGGAAGTGGACCAGAGTGGCTGGGGCAACCCAGTCAGATGAGCAGCAAACTTTCCTCCTCCTCCTCCTCCTCTTCTTCTTTGAACCACAGTATATAAATTCAATAAATAAATAAATAAATAATATTCCAAACCCCCCCTTTCATGCTTATGTTGTCATCTAGCACATAATTGAAATTACCCATTTTCCTCTGGACTAATATTATTACTGAATATACCACCCGTGTCTCTCCTCTGTAAATACATGGCTCCCATTCACTCCCATGGGGAAAAACAGGAAAACCACAGCACCCTGGCAGTGTTTGCAAAACCTTACACACACACACACACACACACACACACACACACACACACACTGCCCCACACTCATGATACTTGATGCCATGCACAGGGGATGCCATAGGTCTGTGTCGGCTGCCATTTACCCTAAAATCACTAGTTTTGGTCAATGTTAAACAAAGAGAGAATGGGCTGGTTATTGATGCCTCTCCACAAACTTCCAGGGTATCATTTAAACATGAATTCAGAGCTGTGCAGGGATTCTGCAGCAATTGCCCAACCATTATATTACTCACAGCTGCTAATGGAGTTTGGATTTGACTTTAGGTAACTTCGTTAGAAAGATTGTTTTATTTTTCTCCTAAGGGAGCTGGTGTTTGTTTCAGTCACAGAAGGTTATCCTCCAAGACTACTGACAGAATGATATGGGCTTCAACCATCAAATCACTTAATCCAAAGTAGTTCCAATGAAACCACTGGCTCCGTTTCAGAGGATTTGGTTCGAGGACTGAAGTCTCATGGAGTCGGAGCATTTTTCCTTTCTGACAAGCACTGCTGACAATTGCTCAGAGGGAACGTTCGATTGAGCAAAAATCTAATTTTGGGTTGCTGAAGCCCAGTTCCTGTGATGAGACTTTGACTATCTTGTAGAAAGGGTCATATGTCATTTCCTGCCCCTTTCATATTTTGGCAGGGAGGGGCAACTTCTACTAAATATGAGAGCTAAGGACTAAAAATGTTAGTGAAATGTCTCTTTGGTCTATTTACCAGCATTTGCAGAGTTAATTAGCCTCCCTTTTAAATACCTTTTTAAAAAAACAATTTTAAAAATGGCTTTGTTTATCTCATGCCTGCACAGGTGGCTGTGTAATAATTCAGAATTGGAGGGGGGGAATGAAGCTATTTGTTTCACAAAACATATTTAGAGGGTTCTGAATATGCAGACGGACATGGATAACATGACAGCATGTGACTTTTAAAAAATGGCAAAGGAATGAACTGCGAAAAGACTGTGCAGATGTATTTTTGATATAGGGACGAGCAACCGTGTTGGCTTCCTGTTCGCACAGTGGTCACCAAAATGCTTCTGGGAAACCTACAAGGAGGACCAGTGCACAACAGCACTCTCCTTTCCTCTGGTTTTCCAGCAACTGGTATTCAGGGACATTCATTACTGCCTCAAGCTATGGAGGCAGAACATAACCATCATGACTAGTAGCCATAGACAGTGGCGTAGCGTGGGTTGTCAGCACCCGGGGCAAGGCAAGTAATTTGTGCCCCCTAACCCGTGGATTTGCGCCCCCTAACCGTGGATTTGCGCACCCTAACCCCCAGATGTTGCGCCTGGTGCGGCCGGCCCCCCCTGCACCCCCCACGCTACGCCACTGGCCATAGATAACCTTATCCTCCCCATCTCCTTTGTTGTGTATATCCCTCATGATATTTCTTTATATGGTCGCCCATCTGTTGCAGGGTTTTTGCATTTTCCTAGCATGAAACTGCAGCAATGTGTTCTGTACCCGAGAAAAATGTGTGGTTCGTAGAAATCTATCCATTTCTTCTTTACCAACAAGAGTCAGAGAAAGGAAAAGCATAGTTAAAAGCAGGAAGGGGGAAACTGTGGCCTTATAGATTTCGTGGGACTTCAATTCCTATCACCCTTGACCATTGTAAAGCCTAGCTAGGGATGATGGGAGTCCAACAATATCTGGAGAACCACACATTGTCCATACCTGCTTTAAAATAAGAAAAGACAATCCAAAGAAGTCTATTTAAATCAGTCGCTGTGCTGGCTACAAAATGAAGACCTGGCAAAGGTACACACTGCACGTTCTTAATGAGTATCAAGAGGGAAAGCAGTGAGAAAATCCATATTACATTCACCCTCTTGTGAAACCTTAAACATCTCTGGCAACTGGTCCTGCTGGCTGGGGCAGATGGAACTATTTGTCCAAAACATCTGGAAGGTACCAGGCTAGGGAAGCTCTGCCATTCCTCTATGCATGGACTTTCCTAAAAAAAAGATATCTTACAGACCATTGGCAAAGGGACAAGACTCAGTTGAAAAACAAACAGGTTAAAATGACAATGGAAAATGGCAGGTTCCTGTTTTCTCCACTGCATGATGGGAAAATGGCAGGTTCCTGTTTTCTCCACAGCATTCCTTGACAAACAAAGAGTTTGTGTTCTTCAGATCTTTGCTATGCTTGACTCTCTGAAGTGCAACGCTTCTCGTCTTGCTGCTGCTGCAGTTTCCAGGCAAGCAAGAGTTGGGAGGCATGTTTATGGCGGCTTTGTCAGTTTGACAGTAGTGTTTTTGTGATGGCCTGTCAGCTCCAGATAACGGTAGCATCCTCACGCTTTGGAGCACAAGCCCCAGCATAACAAATCCCAAGCTGTTGTCTAAGGTTGACTGATGAAGGGAGATGAAATCAGACCCTTGCTGCGGTGGTTTTACAGGTGAACCACGACAGGCAGCCTGGAGAAAGTTGGTGGCTTGTCAGAAGCCACTTTATATGGGACTCTCCTGCCCCCCATAAAGCATGCCAGACAAGGTAGGTTGCCTCAAGTTGCCTCACTGATGCGCCAGCTCTGCTAGGGCAGAAAGCTAGCTTAGGGGCTGCAGGGCAGACCACATGGCACACCTTTCTAGCCACTTTCCACCCCTCAAAATTTGTCACCTGAGGCAGCTGCCTCATTTTGCCTCATGATAGGGCTTGCCCTGTCCGACACATTTCACTTCGTTTCCCAATCACTTTCCTAACAGCAAAAAGTCCACAACAGCTCTGTTCTGCTAGGGCAACAGACCACTTTAATAATAATATTATGTGTTGTTGTTGTTGTTGTTGTTGTTGTTGTTGTTTTACCTGCCCTTCAGCCCAAGGTCCAAGGGCATGTTACAACAATTTTAAATACCTTTAAGAACATTTTTAAAACTTACAATAAAAAAACAAGCTCAAAAAATAGGATGGGTTCTGGAAATATACTTCTCTGTATCCACTTTAATTGTACCAACCTGACTAGCTATTATGTGCTTGAATTCCTCCTGCAAAACACTGACAGTCTGCAGGTGACCTGTCATTCTAGTCATGGTCCTAGGAAAGACTGATAACTTATAAAGGTAGAAAACTTCATGGGAAGAAACAAACCTGCCTTCTTTAGCAGCCAAGTTGGAAAAGAAAGAGCCTTATCTATTTTCACTGTGTTGGGGACTTTTCAGGGATTCTGAGTGTCTGCTGTGGGGAGAACAATGACTCTAAATAGAAATAAATGGGCATACATACAGTGCACGATCTTATTTGAATTAAAACTGGAACTTGGCAAGCAGGAACATTCTCCCCTGCTAGCCATTAGAATAATTTGCAGAGGAACACTGCAACTATGATTAGTGTTGCCAGTCCTCTCAGGGAAAGCCTCCAGTTATTGCCCATTTACATATATTAATTAATTTAAAAGATTTAATTTAATTTGTATGCAAATTTAAATTGTCCAATGCCTAATGCTGGGGTTATGAAAAAAGTGGCCGGAAGGCAAACAAAACACACGCACGCACCTCAAATCAATCATGTTGGTTTTAAATTGTCAATGTGGCAATTCCAAGATAGGAAGAAATCATTACATGGTCGTGTGTGTGTGTGTGTGTGTGTGTGTGTGTGTGTGTGTGTGTGTGTTTAGTGAGGGCATGCAGGTATTCAGTCCACAACTGGAGCCTAAAGTTGAAGCACCTACCCAGGAGCAGGCTGGGAAGCACCTGCAGTTCTGATCAGGAATTGGCTGCAAGCTTAGGTCTCTTTAGGCAGGTAGACCAGTAAGGAGTGGAGCAGAATAGAGGTCCAATGCTACCATCTCAGACAGGGCACTGCAGAAGCCTGAGACAAAGGCTGCTTCTGTACGGGGCATTTGTTGACTTGCTTTTTACAAGGCATCTCCATGACATTGTGAACAAAACTTCCCACTCCTGTGTTTTCTTGCTTGGCTTTCGGACTGTTGCTTTGTTTTTGGTTTTTGTAATGAAATATGTGTGTTTTTAAAAAATCAATGGGCAGCAGTGCAGATGACCCATCCTACAGCTCAGCCTCCCCAAAACATTCTGGAGTATAACTTCCATCCATTTCAGCTTGTTGGCTGAGACTGATGGAGCTTCCAAAACAGCTGGAGGGCACCAGGTTGGGGGTAGCAGGCCTAGCTGTTCACTAGATTGCTCTAGTCTAGCCTTTTCCTTCAGTAAGTTCCGCCTCTCCTCTCTAGCAATCAGCTCTATCACTTTAAATCTTTAACCCAGGGGTGAGCAAACTTTTTCAGCAGGGGGCCAGTCCACTGTCCCTCAGACCTTGTGGGGGGCTATATTTTGGGGGGAAATGAATGAAGTCCTAGGCCCCACAAATAACCCAGAGATGCATTTTAAATAAAAGTGATACGGAAGGGGGGGCATGTCTTCTTCACCTCCTTCTTCGCTACAATATATCCATTTATTTCCAATTGTCAATGTCAAAAGGGACTAAAATCTATAAAATTCATAGAAAATCAACATGCCAAGCTGCATCTGGCGAGCCAGTGCAGCGCACGGAAATGCCGTTTACCTTCCCGCTAGTAAGCGGTCCCTATTTATCTACTTGCACCCAGGGGTGCTTTCGAACTGCTAGGTTGGCAGGCGCTGGGACCGAGCAGCGGGAGCGCACCCCGCCGCAGGGATTCGAACTGCCAACCTGACAATCGGCAAGTCCTAGGCGCTGAGGTTTTACCCACAGCGCCACCCGCGTCCACAGAGCCTAGGACTTGCCAATCAGAAGGTCGGTGGTTCGAATCCCCGCGATGGGGTGAGCTCCCATTGTCTGGTCCTTGCTCCTGCCAACCTAGCAGTTCGAAAGCACGTGAAAGTGCAAGTGGATAAATAGTTACCGCTTTCGAACAACTAGGTTGGCAGGAGCTGGAACCGAGCAACGGGAGCTCACCCCGTCACGGGGATTCAAACCACCAACCTTCTGCTTGGCAAGCCCGAGGCTCAATGGTTTAGACCACAGTGCCACCCACATCCCAATAACCTCTGCTTAGAAACTTCCAATGAAGGAGAGTCCACAACTTTCTGAGGGAGACCGTTCCACTGTTGAACAGATCTTGCTGTCAGAAAGTTCAGAAATAATCTCCTTTCTTGTCATTTGAAGCCATTGCTTTGAGTCCTACTCTCCAGAGAAGGCGAAAACAACCTTGTTCCCTCTTCCATGTGACAGCCCTTGAGATATTTGAAGATGGCTATCTTATCTCCTTTTAGTGTCCTCTTTTCCAGGCTAAACATACCCAACACCCTCAAGCATTTCTCATAAGGCTTGGTTTTCATCCCCTTGCTCATCTCTGTTACCCTCCTCTGCACCCATTCCAGCTTGTCAACATCTTAAATTGTGGTGCCCAGAATTGGACACAGTACTCCAGGTATAAGGGACGCGGGTGGCGCTGTGGGTTAAACCCCTGCTCCTGCCAACCTAGCAGTTTGAAAGCACATCAAAGTGAAAGTAGATAAATAGGTACCGCTCTGGCGGGAAGGTAAACGGCATTTCCATGTGCTGCTCTGGTTCACCAGAAGCGGCTTAGTCATGCTGGCCACATGACCCGGAAGCTGTACGCTGGCTCCCTCAGCCAATAAAGCGAGATGAGCACCGCAACCCCAGAGTCATCCACGACTGGACCTAATGGTCAGGGGTCCCTTTACCTTTACCTTTACTCCAGGTATGGTCTAACCAAGGCAGAGGAAGACACCACTATGGCCTCTTGCTTGTGCTTCCTCATCCTCCTTACCTGAATTAACCAAAGCAATTTCTCCAAATATCTGCCATAAACTTCCTGCAGCTTGAGAGACAGAACAGGGAAATACCGCAGTGTTTATTGCAGAGGCAGGCTGATGTATGGCAGCTCTTCCTTCCCCCACTCCCCACTTTATTTATTAATTATAATTTTTAAAAATGCGAGCCCACCCATCACCGATACAGGTGTTTGGATGGTCACAAGTCTGGCATATAGCAGATGCTGGCTGATGTACGGCAGCTGTTGTTTCACTTTATTTATTTATTATTTCAAATATTTATGGCTCATCCTTCATCTATATGGATACCTGGACATGTAGAAAATAAATCATAAAATACACAATGGTAAGGCAATAAAATACATCATTCAGAACAAATAAAGGCAGCTAAAAGCAGCAGAGCAGGCCAGCAGGGAAAGATGCCTCCTGTCTCCCAGGTTGTAGTTTTCGTACACCTGAGCAGATGCATCTTATGTCCACTGCTGCCCAGAGTAATTGTTCTTCCTGCCGTAGTCATTTGGGCATTCAGACTGTACAGTGAACGTGAATGGGTAGAAATGTATGCATCTTCAGTTGGAAGTCTAGCATGGAGGTGCGTAGGGCTCTCCTCCAAACAACTGAGAAGGAATCCTTAAAAACATTCCGCTCAAAAAGCCTACTTAGAACTTAGAGGAGGACCTCTGGTCCTGTAATTCCTACCATGACCACCACATGCATCCACTTGGACATTCAAGGCACACCGAAATTCTTGCACACGGCTGCGTGGGAACCTGATAAAGCCATTCCGTAGTGTGGGAGGTGGTGAGGAGGGCTCACCATACCTGCCCTCCTTAGCTAGGACTTAGACTTGAAAGGGCAGGGACTGGAAGAACCTGTTGCCCTCATCTTTCCTCAAGCTTTCAACAATTTGTGCATCCAGAGAGGTCTGCGCTGATATTCACCGGCTGGTGCCTGGCTGGCTTAACAAGCTGCCCGTTACAGGCTTCACAGAAACGACACCCCCCTGTTGGAGCTACACATTATGGGTTCCTGAAGGTGTCTCCATCCTCATTACAATGGAGCTGTGCTTTCTGCCACCTTTCTCTCCCTCTCAGCTAGCTCTGACTTTGGCTCTATTACTGAGGTGGCATTGTGGCACCAGCAGGCATCAGTCTGTGTCCTGTATCCTGGTGGGTTGTGAGCGCAGCCTTCTCCCTGACCATTGTATCAGATTGGTATGCAGACATAGGACTCTCAACAAGGGTGTTTTTCACTCTGGAAAAATGAGCCCATCCAACGTCCTTTGGTCTCTATTTTGTGACCCACATAAGGTAACGATGTCCACGCCAATTTCTCTTTTTCAGACAGGATGCAAACTTTGCCTCTTTTACATGTCTCATGGCTACTGAGTAGACCCTGCAGCCTTGCCCCCTCCCCCCCGGCTATTAATTGTATTGCATTTGATTATTGATTTAAAATTGTTTTTATAGTTTCATTGAATTTAGGGATTAGGAGGTTAGGAGAAGCTGAGTCCATTTTTTTTACAAAATTAAGAAATAAATATAATGTGGGGGGTGTCTATCTGGGGAAATGTCATAGAAAAGGATAGCAGTCCTTGATTTATTCGAGTGTTGTATGTTGGTAATTAATAGTAGCATCATATCAAAAGTCCCCAAACCAGGAATTGTTTTATGGGAAATGTGCATCTCAAAGTTCATACTTTCCATTGGGCATTGTCCAAAATGAGCAATCTCCGAGAAGCCTCGTTAGTGTGAGAAGACACTTTGAAAATAAATCTAATTGCTGGGCCATCTCCTGTATATTTTGTAGTATGAGAGATTTTCAGGAGGGATGCGAAGAAGGAAAAGGCAGTCACCTTCTGAACCAAGTAAATGAGTTTTTTGCTACTCCCACGAATGCGCTGGCTGGAAGAGGTGGTACATGATGTTCATCTGTCATGTTTCACCAGAGCCGCTCGTAAGTGACAACAAGCCTCAGTTTGTCTCTCTTGGGCTTAAAACTTTTATGAAGATGAATGGTGTGCGTCACATCAAATCAGCACCATCACAGCTAGCAACAGCTTAGGTGAAAGATTTGTTCAAACAACAAAACAAGCCCTGCTTTTCTCAGAGGAAAGAGCATCTGTTCATAAACACTTGGCTAATTTCTCATTATCTTATTGAAACAGCTCACACCATTGCAAGAGGGGTCCCCAGCATGGCTAATGCTCCCACTGACAGTTGGGGACCTGCTTTGATTTGCAGAGATCACTGAGTGTGAGCTACATTTGTCCAGGTATATCAACAGGGGAAACAAATGAAAAATGGCAAATTCCAATAGCTGCAGGCAGTATTGCTTGCAATTGGACTATGGAGGCAAAGTGGGCTCCTGCCCCCAAAATGCATAATTTTGCTTCTCCCTCTGGAAACATCAAAAAGCATTGCATACTGGAGATATGTTGATGAACCTTCATCAAGTATACAGGCCCCTCATTAAATGAATGATCTGTTACCTCTCAGCTTGTTTGGACAGGAGCTTTGCACACTCTGTAAGATGTAAGAGACGCAGGTTACACATATAACAGTGTGAGATGGGACTTCATGTGTGGAATATCACTCAGAATGCATAAAAAGCTCCTGCAAGGAGAGATTTAGCATATCAAAGATAAATGTTTTTGCCAGCCAGCCAGCAAACAAACCACCCTATGAAGGGCATAGCTGCGATCTTTTTCTAATGTAACTTGGGGACATTGGAGAGATGAGAGGGTGAGGCAAGCAAAGATTGCTGATTCTTTCCATTCCTGTATTGCGGCAGTGGAGAACTTGTTAGACTCCAACTCCCATCAGCCTCAGCCAGCATGACCATTGGCCGGGAATGATGGGAGTTGGAGTTCAACAACCTCTGGAGAGCCACAGGTTCCCCGTCTCTGCTCTGCATCTTGGCTTGGGTGAGCTTGCCCACAGAGCAAGTAACTCAGCTGAGTTGATGTTCAGGGAAACAAGTGATAAGTCAGAGTACCATAGCACAAAATGTGCCTATGTCAGAATAAATGCTGCCCAAACAAAATATGCATTTCAGGCCAAAGGCAGTGGGTGAAAAACACAACACGAGAACCATTATTATCATCCTTACTAATCTTCATGATCAATTATAAAAGGAGATCAGAGCCTGATGGTCATTGAGCAAAATAACCAATCTTCCCCATCAGCATTTTCATTTCTGTAGTAATGCAAATCCTCTCAGTGCATACATGGCTCATTTGAAGTCGGTTGCTTTTAAAATAGAGAATGGACAAAATGTGAAATAAATTTGGTTTGCGGAGGAGAAGGAGAGGCTTTTTGCTATTTCTTCATGAATATCTTTTTATGGTAATTGTCAATGAAATGAACAGTTCATAAAGAAAAGAAAAAAGACAGAGCAAACTGAACAAGAGAGATAGGAGTAAATAAAAAATATAGATGTAGATTAGTGGAGAGAGAATAAATGAGAGGGCAAGAGGGAATAGTGACCTACTTAGAAAAAAAAATTAAAGGGGGAGAAACAGGGTGGAAGATGGAGATGTGTGGCATGCTGAGAAGGAAAGGAGATAATGGGGAGGAGAGAGGCATTCTAAATGAGGTGAACAGGCAGATGCTCACTGAGACGGCTCAGGATTATTGATGGATTATTGATCCAGGGCATGTAGCAAAACTGAACCTACCAAAACATTACTTTTCTCAAGAATAGCTGCCATTTCAGTGCAATGGTATGATCAGAGAGTAGAGGAGAGCTGGGCACATCTCTGAATACCATGGAATTATGAATAATTGCAGGTCAAAGGATGACATTGTGCTCATAGCTCATGTCCAACATTAGCCTGGCATTCAGTTTTAACATATATGGTGATGCTCCATGGATAAATAGGAATGAAAATCTTAGTAGAAGAAATAGTATTGATCTTTTGATAAAATGCTAGAACAAAGACTTTAATCAGCAAACTGAAACAGAAACGGCTGAAGCCTAAATAGTATACATTCAGTGCAAAATTGTTTATCATTTACTAGATCTCTATATTAAAGGGCATAGGTGTTTAGGCAGCATTCCATGCAGGGGAGAAGACCAAAATGACAGTCCTTGAATTAAAGTGCAGTAAAAATTGCAGTGCAGGAATCTTTTCAATTCACATTTATAGGATGGAGCAGTGCTGTATGGGCTTTATCATGTGGGGTTGTATAGTGTTTTATTCTGGTCCGTTTAATTTTACCACCTTATCCTAGCATGGTTACATTTCCTTGTTGCTCAGGCAGCCTCACTGGGAGGCTTTGAACCTCCCATTGTTTCTAAAAATGACACTTTGCAAGATTCACCTGAAGATCTTTCCATTTCCTTTTCACTTTTTTATCCTCTGAGTCATTTTCTGTTTCCAGCAAATCTGTTGCATTTTTATCCCAATTGTTAGCGTCAGTGATGCACACAATCGGTTTCATAGGCAGCTGGCTGGTGGTTGCTGAGAGATCAAGCTGAGCCTGGAAGCAGGTAACAGCAAATCTTTGGGGGGTATTTCAGAGTTGTGGTCTCTTACTGGGATAGGAGATGCTGGACAACAGGTGCCAGCCTCTTCAATTGAGGTAGCATGTAGCCACCTAGGGCACTAGCATTCAAGGGGAGCTGTCCATGGTACTGACTGAGTTGATGTTAGTTCTTTGCTCACAGGGCTGATGGAGGGAGACAAACAGAAACACCACCAAACAAAGCAGCTCCATTGTTCAGGCATCTGCAGGGCTCGAGAGGCAAATGACACTGGTGGACAAAGATAATAAAGGGGGCCAGAAATGGGAGGGATGTGGGTGGTCTCATGCTCCAGAACTGAGACAGGACTGATAGGCCAGTGTCCTTACTGTTTATCCCAGACTTAAGAGATGAAACAGGAAGCCAGAGAAAGTCAAGACTTGCCCTGACCTCACTCTTTTTGTTCCCATCTTACCTTGAGATGAGCAGGTTCCTTGCCTGGCCATCTCCACAGCAGATGTTGACAAGGAGCTACTGTTGAGTTTGTTGCCACAGGGCTAGGCTGCTGTTGGTATGTGGCAGAGAATGGGCAGGCTGGGCAAATCAGAACCAGGGTTAGGAGTCTCAAGCTCAGCTGAGCTGTTCTTTGCCTTCCCCAGCTGCAAGCATGGTGAAGATGAGGGTGAGAGTTGTGTTTTGTGTCCTATCTGTGTTTATGAGAGTGTACAAGAGGATGTCTGAATGCATAAGGAATCTACTGCTATGTGCTGTAAAAGGAGCTCAGTAACACTGCTGCTTCTGCCATGCATTCACCGTTACATTCACTAGTCTCAGCCTTTTTTCTGTAAAATGAGCAAATATTTTCTACATGCTTCATTCATTGACCATATGTTGTAGACTTGACTTGTAGTGTGTGGCTTGGCTCATTTCCTTTCTATTTGCACTGCCTGTAGGCCATTTTCCACTTTCTGATTGTGGCACAATTGCTGTCATGTTGTGATCTAGGCTTGTCTAATATGATAATGGATGTTATTCTGTCCAATATATAAAGAGTACTCGGGCAAGGAATGTTAGACATACTGGGTAGAATTCAATGTATCACTAAGGGTGCAGGGAACAATGTCTGCTTGTAGAACTAGACTTTTCCGCCCTCATGTACCCCCTAAACTTGTTCTGGGGTTTCCCGCAGCTCTCCAGAGCAAATTTAGGGGGTGCAGGAGGAAAGAGGGGGGGGGTGGTCCCATTGCATAAGCAGACTTTGTTCCATGCATGCAACAACTTTGATGGAGTTGGGGGAGGAGTTAGTAGCCAGCAGCAGCTTGTGGGAGCTCTTGACCAAGAGCTCTTGACTAAGTCTTGTAAACAGGGGTGTTTGCAAGGGCATTTAGCAGGGGAGTTTGAAGGAGAAGCCCAGGTTGCTCTCTCACAGTGTACATAGGAGCAAGAGACATGGACCACTGACCAAACCCAAATAGACTAATGGCTCCTCATCTTCCTGGAAAAAAGTGACAACTGGGGTGGCACAGGGTTCTATCCTGAGCCCATTGTTGTTCAACATCTTTATAAATGGGTATGTTTAGCCTGAGAAGACATATGATAGCCATCTTCAAATATCTCAAGGGCTGTCAAGAGCAAGCGTGTTTTCCCCTGCTCAGGAAGGTAGGACCCAAACCACGGGCTTCAAGTTACAAGAAAGGAAAAGGAAAGTTACAAGAAAGGATGTTTAACTGGAGTTAAACATCAGGAATAACTTTCTGACAGTAAGAGCTGTTTGACAGTGGAACAGACTCCCTTGGAAGGTGGTGGACTCTCCCTCTCTGGAGGTTTTAAAGCAGAGCTTGGGTGGCCAACTGTCATGGATGCTTTAGCTGAGACTCCTGTGTTGCAGGGGGTTGGACTAGATGACCCTTGGGATCCCTTCCAACTCTACAACTCTATGATGCTGTGAAGCCTATTACTCTTAATAAACAAAGAGGATACTTGGACTTTGAAATGGCTTTGCAACTCAGCCTTTGTAAGAACTGTTTCGTGTCCCTGAATTGCCAGTAAGGAAGAAGAAGACATGGCTCAGTACTATTTTAGATTAAACTGATTCAGAGCAATCAAAGTAGGATCCAGAAGCAGTAGACTAGTAGCTCATCCCTTATAAAGGCCTTTTTCCATCCTTTGTAGCATCATGTCCTGGCATTATCATGAGGTCAGAATGGGTGTTTTGTAACTTGAGCTGATTTTACAGCTACAAGGCATATTGCAATCTTGCTATCCTATACAGTAAACACCGTGTTACGATGACAGTGTAGAGTAGCCTGAAGGGAACACGAGCATCAGAGGGCGGCAAAGAGTGATTTTATACATCTTCCTGCAGCGCAACTCAAATTAAACCACACTCCCAAGCTAACACAAAAAAGCATGGCAGCTGTTGGTTCCCCTGAACGCCTTAATAGCAGACTCACTTCAATGTACACATCTGACCCACTGCCGACCTGTGCAGGAGAAAGTTCAACGTGGTAATGAGTATGTTGTACTTTCACGAATCTCCATTGCTGCGGGTCAGTGGTGCCTATTCAAGGAGATGAAGTACCGCACTCAGGGGAGCTGCGTGTTACAAAACAGTGGCATATAAACAAAAAGTCTAGCAAAGAAACTTCAGAGCTGTCAAACGCTACATGCGGCATCCATCACAGCGAAAATCAGGATTTCTGAAAGATCCTGGAGAATCAGGGGTTTGGTGTATGCTTGCTGCTACTTGAGAAACGTCAAGCAAATGGGTGACTTAGAGGGATTGCAGGGAAGTTTCTATTGCCGGGTGAATGCTAGTGGGGAACGTTTATGCCGGTTTTGAGGCGCAGAGGCACGGATCAGGGGCCAGAGCACCAGGAAGCCATCGCAGGAAGCCACCTTTCAAGCACCTCAAAACTATTCTATCCTTCTAGGGAAAGCACAATCCTGAACACAAATAAATGCATCTTGTATTCAGCAAGTAATAACAAAAGAAGACCTCGCTGGATCACACCAAAAGCTCATCTAGTTCAGCATTCTGCTATCACTGTGGCCAATCAGTTATACTTTTTTCTCCAGGTATCAGTTGCTGAAGCATCTTTCTTTTACACACTTTATTATCTTTCCCACAGGCTGTCAGTGCATGGCTAGAGAGACATTTGTCCAGCAACACCAGTGATTGGATATGTGCTGAAATGCTGCACTTTGTGATGAGGCTAACATTGCCTGTTGCTTCTTTCTGGGTAGCAGAGTGTTCCTTCTAAGCTAAACATTCATTCCTTACTCATACCATTCCTCACTCGCTATTTATTCATATTAAACCAGTGGCATTAAACACTGGTGGAGTGTAATAAAACTAAGGATAAAGGCAGTTTATAAAGAAAAGATACAGAGTTTATACTTGGAAGTTTAACTGGGGGGATTAAAGGCATCTTATAAGGGAAGAACAAACAGGAATACTTGACACAAAAAGAACATACATGACTACATAGATCATAAACACACACCTAACATTAAGAGGTGTAACAATCGTCATCTTTACTAATAGCTATTGATAGCCTCATCCACCATTGCAGTTGCCATTAAAGAACATTTAAATGAGAGTGAAAGAGGAGAGCGCAAAATATGGTCTGAAGCTCAACATCAAAAAAACTAAAATCATGGCCACTGGGCCCATCACCTCCTGGCAAATAGAAGGGGAAGAAATGGAGGCAGTGAGAGATTTTACTTTCTTGGGCTCCTTGATCACTACAGATGGTGACAGCAGCCACAAAATTAAAAGACGCCTGCTTCTTGGGAGAAAAGCAATGACAAACCTAGACAACATTTTAAAAAGCAGAGACATCACCTTGCCAACAAAGGTCCGTATGGTTAAAGCTATGGTTTTCCCAGTAGTGATGTATGGAAGTGAGAGCTGGACCATAAAGAAGGCTGATCGTTGAAGAATTGACGCTTTTGAATTATGGTGCTGGAAGAGACTCTTGAGAGTCCCATGGACTGCAAGAAGATCAAATGTATCCATTCTTGAGGAAATCAGCCCTGAGTGCTCATTGGAAGGACAGATCCTGAAGCTGAGACTCCAATACTTTGGCCACCTCATGAGAAGAGAAGACTCCCTGGAAAAGACTCTGATGTTGGGAAAGATGGAGGGCACAAGGAGAAGGGGATGACAGAGGACGAGATGGTTGGACAGTGTTCTCGAAGCTACCAGCATGAGTTTGACCAAACTGCAGGAGGCAGTGGAAGACAGGAGTGCCTGGCGTGCTCTGGTCCATGGGGTCATGAAGAGTCGGACACGACTAAACGACTAAACAACAACAAGCGTCATCCACCATTGCAGTGGCCAATCCCCCCTTAAAAAGCCTTCAAGCTGCCACATCTTGTGGGTCAGTTGTCCATTGTCAAGGAGTCCGGAGGGTTCAAAAGACCCAGCTGTCTGGTTTGCTGTTTCAGCATGGAAGAAACAGACCCAAAAGGGGTATATTTGGATTGCCAGGTAGAGATGATGCTGGAAATTTCAGAAAGTATTGCTGCCTTGTTCTTCTTCAGAAAACCATTTCAGACATTATGTAATGCTCAGGGAGTGTTGGGCTTTGTGAATCCCCCCACTGGGTGCAAAGTGAAAAGCAAATTTATAATTGATGCCAAAGAACTGGCAGCATGAGGGACTGGTGCTTGCTGCATCCTTCACACGGGCATGTGTTTTAGAGCATTTCTAATGCAGGAGACAAAAAAGGATTTTAAAGGGAGAATGAGGGTAGAGATAATATCAAAGGCAAGCAGATAGAGAGCCCTGCAAGGGAACCCTGTGCATGTTTGCTCAGACGTAAGTCCGCCTGCCTTCCATGGGGCTTTTTCAATCGTGCGTTTAGGTTTGCTGTGTAAAGAGAGGGCTGGAAACATGCCGCTGATATGAAGCAAGACCAAACAATTCAGGGCAAGAGTTATATGGCCAAAAACAACATTTGAAACTATGGCGGCAAACTAGTTGTTAAAAGCGTTGAAACATTTCCAAATCAAGGGTTTACATTCAACATGGATCTTAAGAAGAAAAGAAAAGTAATAATATTCTTATCTGGTTCCTTTCAACTTTCAAAGTGCTGGCTGCGAGGGAGAGGATAAAGGCAAGACAACAACAAATGTCATTACATTATTTTAAACTATAGACTAATTTATGGAATTCACTATGTAGAGCCAATTCAATTTCACTTTGGCCACATTACCCTGTGCTTGGAAGTGCACGGTATTTTCTCAGATCAATTTTCCATCTTTCACAGTTGGACAGTGCTTTGATAACTGTCCGCTTTCTTCCTCCTGCTGTAAAATTCCTATTTGAATAGCAAAATTTGATATCACCTTCCACAGCACAACAGGGAATTTGTAGCTCCTTTGTCTGGGGACATATAACAGATGACACTGCTGTTTTTAAAAGTGTTGCTGGTCTTTGAAGGGAGAGGTAAAACGAATATTTATATATTAAAAATAACAATAAGGAGGAATAATTAGAAATTCTATGGTAGCAGCTGAATAGGCTCCACCTTAAACAGAGGCGGCTTGGGGTGGTGCAACAAGAATCTGGGTCAATTATCCCTCAGCTTCCTTAACTACGAAGCTAGTGAGAACTGACCAATTAAATATACTGAGTGCATTACATAGGATGTGACTCAACTTACAGATCTAGATTAGCTGATCCTGACTTCTTCTAGTAAGTATATATGTACAGTATGTACAGACACCATAAGAACAAAAGAAAAGCCCTGCTGAATCACACCAAAGGTCAAACTAGTTGAGCAAAAATATTATGATTACTATTACTATTATTTCTATTAAGTTGTGGGTGAACATATCAGACGACACAGCAATTCTTCAAACAGCTCTTGTTTATTCACAGGCCAGAACAGAACTGAACTGAAGGGTTCAGCCAGCCAGCCTTATATAGAGCTCCACTAGAACGCAACAGTAACCATTTTCTGTAACTATCCAATCACTGAACGTCACTTTCGATCCCTTATTTGCATATGTGAACCTGAACTATCTACAGTATCCCCCTGCTGGCCCAGGGTGAGAACTTCAGTACATAACAAGTTCTTACCTACCCTTCACCATGAGGTCACAGGGCAGGCTACAATAATTTGAAAATACAATATTAAAGAGAGTGACCAGCCAGATGTTGCAGGGAAATGAGCACACAGGTCCAGTTGCCAAGAGCTCATGGCCCAACTAGACACCCACTGACAAAAGCCCCCTGGACCTGCTCCTCTTCTTTATCATTGCACCTTGTTTGTTCACCTGCCTTGTGATCCAGCTCATGTGTGAGGGGCCAGCAAGCAAACAAGGGTGGCAGTGAGAAGGAGGAACTGCCGCTGCTTGCTTGCTCATTGGCTGTGTCTCTGGTGGTAGCAGTGATGAGGCAGAGGAGCAGCGGCAGTGAGGGGGAGACTTTGAGAGTATCCTTCCCAAAGGTCCTGAAGCCTCAAGTAGAGTATGAAGGCAACAACCCTCTCTGCTGCTGTTTACCAGCATATTGTTAGAGGCCCCCTGAACATGGAGACTCCACTTAGCCATCATGGATAATAGCTAATCTGGCCCACATAAGTTTTGGGTGGGAAAAACCCATGTGTGGCAAGTGCAGTTTTTAGAGAACACCACAGGCACCAGAAATTAAAAAAGAAGGAGCTGTGTTATCCAAGAGACATGCTTGGAGCCATGTTGGTCTCCTGTGACTCTCTAGAATCCCCAAAACATAATTTGTAGGAAGCACCATTTTAATCAATGTCATTCTTTCCAGCAATCATTGATGTGCTTTTCTGGCATATTCTACAATTAGATACCCCCAGAGAGAAATGAACGTTTGGGTCATTTTCTTTTCACGGAGGTTTTGAGCTACTTTCTGTGTTAAGGATTAGAGTCATTTGGACCATTTTGTTTCTAGGTGAGCGGGGGCACTTCTTCTTCCCACAAATCTTTCACACTTCCTTTGCACCTGCCGACAGGCAGCTAGGCCCCGGGGCCACAGGTCTCTCCTCCTCTCAGAGTGTTACCAGTGAACAGCAGGAAGCAGTTTGACAAGGGCAGCCGTAAAATTAGTGATGTGGTAAAGTTCACGGTTCTGCTCATAAATTTCATTTTCAAAGAGGCGAAGCGTGAGATGAGAGGCCATAAAACTGAAGAGCCCAAGCTAGTGTCTGATTTGAAGCTTCGCTTTTGTGCAGAACTGCAAGCCAGCTCTGTCCGCTGGCCAGTTGCCATGGGGACGTGGCAACAAAGGGGAATGGGGATGTTATAGTCCCCAGGTCGGCAGGGCAAGGGACCAGGATGCTCCTGCCCGGGGAACTCTTAGCTCTGTCCATCACTGGCACGTACTGAAGCCCAGGGTTTTGTTTTATTCGTTCGTTCATTCACTTCAATGATATAAAGAATTGAAATGTTCCCTTCTGAAGTGAGCGTTGCCTTGGGCTGTTAGTTAAAAACACAATCAATACACGCTAATAGTTCTAGCACCATCCGCTAGAGATGCCTTGTTGAGGCAATTTATAGGAGACGAACATTTTCTTGCTGAAGCGCTGGCCTTATTCCTTCCTCTCTTGTCTGAGGGCCCTCTAACAATGGGGAGGGGGGAAGGGGCTGCCACACAAACAACGTGGCATACTAAACTGCCAGTGTATTTACCTTAAAATAATAAAAATATATCCACTGTCCATTTTAAAGTAATTTTTTTATCCAGCCATTCTTTTTAAGCTTAAAGATAGCAGTGATACATATGGTCATTGAGTCAACAGTGTGATGAAAGCTAATGCTATTCTGTGCGGCATCAACAGAAGTAGAGTGTCCAGATCAAGGGAAGTAATAGTACCACCCTCGTCTGCCTTGGCCAGAACAAACCTGGAATACTGTGTCCAATTCTGGGTACCACAATTTAAGAAGGATGTTGACAAGCTGGGATGTGTGCAGAATAGATCAACCAAAATGATCAAGGGTCTGGAAACTAAGCCTTATGAGGAACGCTTGAAGGAGCTGGGTATGTTTAGCCTGGAAAAGAGGAGACAGAGAGGAGATATGATAGCCATCGCTAAGTATCTCAAGGGCTGTCACATGGAAGAGGGAACAAGCTTGTTTTCTCCTGCTCCGGAGGGTAGGACACAAACCAGCGGCTTCAAGTTACAATAAAGGAAATTCCAACTAAACTTCAGGAAGAACTTTCTGACAGTAAGAGCTGTTCGATAGTGGAATGGTCTCCCTTGGGTAGTTGTGGGCTCTCCTTCCTTGGAGGTTTTTAAGCAGAGGTTGGATGGCCATCTGTCATGGATACTTTAGTTGAGATTCCTGTATTGCAGGGGGTTGGACTAGATGACCCTTGTGGTCCCTTCCAACTCTACAATTCTATGGTTCTATGGTTTTAAGTTAGTTTTACTCTTTTTGTACTTATTTTTAATGTTTCTTTCTCTAACTTGCTTTGAGTTCACCTTTGAGAAAAAAGGTGACATAATCATTATCATCTTTAATGTGTCCTCTTCCACGTTGCAGGAATTGTTATTTGAGTTGGTGGGAGAGGGTTGTTCAGGGGGCTGTGAATATCTGTGACTCAAAGGTTTTGTTCCTTAGCTATTCAGATCAGCAGCTGTGTTCCTTCTCTCATGGCCACCATGGCATGCTGAAGAACAGATTGTCATATCCTTGTTTGCTTACTCAGTTAATACATGAGGTTATGGCAGCAGAACCGTGAATAAGTCTATGAGTATTTATCTATGAATGGGTTTGGTAGAGAATTGGTTTCAGAGACTGACAGATGCTATGTAGCAAAGTATATTTTCTACTATCCCATTCTCAGTTGGTGAAAGCCTATTCAAGCTTTTGATTTTGCAAGGAATTCTTTATTTGCTCAAAGACTTGCACACTCAATTATAAACAGAGGTTGGCTCAGTAAGAAGTGTGACTCTCTTCCTCTCCCTCTCCTTCTGGTTTTGACAGAGAAAGCCCTTTCTAAGTAACTCTGATTATCCTTTGAAACACGGAGGTAGAAGGTTTTACTTGCCAGCGTCAGTAATTTGCAGCATGATATGAGTCACTTCTGAAGAGTGACCTGTGCCATCTGCAAAGATTTTCAGAATCAATGTAGTGCACTGAAAATTATACCAGTTTGAAAAATTGCAAATTACTACGCAGCTTCCACTTAAGTGCTTCTATTTACAGTGCTGTTTATTTGCTTACATTTTATGCTGCAAAAGTATGTGTGAAAAGAAACTGTGCTAATCACACCTCATAAGTATTACCTGTGGGTGAAAGCTGTCATAAATGCACCCCTTTTTTGTCCACCCCTCCTGTTTTGTGGGTGCCAATTATATTTGATCCCTCGTAGCTGCTATGCAAATTTGTTAGACGAGCAGCAACAGTATTATGACACATAACAATAAAAATATGAAAACGCTTATTTGATTGCAGGTTTAATGGGTGTTCATAAAACCCATGTTTGTGCAAGAGAAACTATGAGGGTAAGAGAACAAATTGGTGCCTTTTTGCCCTAGAATAACCCAGTGCTCGCATTCACAGAATCTACATATCAATTGAAAGTTTTTTCAGCAATTACTATGATTTCAGAGTGACTAATAAGATATCAAATTTAAGCTTTCAACACATAGGTTTAGAGAGAAAAATAGCAGTTTGGCCAGTTTATTCACAAAAAGAGAATAACTTAACAAAAGGGAGGAAAGGAAGACAGCACAGTCTGCAATCTCTACATTTCATAGCTTCATCTTTCATTTAATCCCTCCCTTAGCTGCTAAAATGCTATGAAATATGTACGAGCATTATATTAGTGTTATTGTTGCTTTTATTGTTATGATTATTGTGCTTTAAAATTGTCAGCATGCACAGTGTAGGGACAGATGGTAACAGGTGCTGTTATTGGGAAAGGGTTCAACAGAGAAGAGAATAGGCATTATTGTCAAAGTTTGGATCAGCTGATAGACTGTGCCTGGTATGAATGTTCTGTGAGTGTGGGAATGTGAGAGACATGAAGGGGGAATGATCACTCTGAAGGAATCATTAGGGACCAACCCCTGCCCTGTGGCACTCCCTGCCACTAGAGGTCCACCAAGAACCACCCCTGCCTTCTTTTAGATGTCTTCTGAAAGCTGTCTTGTTTTCTTTCCCACCACCTAATTATCTACTGATGGTTTACAGTATTGCTCTTTTTCATTATGTTTTTTTATGGCTACTTCTATTGACCTTATTAAATTTTGCATGTTGTACACCACCGTGATATATCTTATGAAATAGCATTCTGATCATTAAATAAACAAAATGTTTCATACAAACCCCTCCCCACCATCCATGCATTTACATGGGCTTCCAATAACACCCTCTTAATCTTGTGCCATGGGAGGAAGGAAATGGCAAGACAATGATGGCCAGCACCATTATGAAGCCAACCGTTTCAACAATTAAAAAAAATAGTGTCCTATCATGTTGTATCATATCATACACACAGCTCACCTTACAGTATAATAGAATTGTAAAGTTGGAAGGGAATGCAGGAATCTCAACTAAAGCATCCGTGACAAATGGCCATCCAACCTCTGCTTAAAAACCCCTAAGGTAAGAGAGTCCATAAGTTTCTGAGGGAGACTGTTCCACTGTTGAATAGCTCTTACTGCCAGAAAGTTTTTCCTGGTGTTTATTTGGAATCTCCTTTCTTGTAACTTGAAGCCATTGGTTTAAGTCCTACCCTCCAGAGCAGGAGAAAACAAGCTTGCTCCACCTTCCATGTGACAGCCCTTGAGATACAGTGGTGCCCCGCAAGACGAATGCCTCGCAAGACGGAAAACTCGCTAGACGAAAGAGTTTTCCGTTTTGGAGGTGCTTCGCAAAACGAATCTCCTATGGGCTTGCTTCGCAAGACGAAAATGTCTTGCGAGTTCCTGCGGGGGTTTTTCCCTCCCCCCCCCTTTTCTAAGCTGCTAAGCCGCTTATCTGCTAAGCCGATAAGCCGCTAAAAGCCGCTAATAGCGCTAATAGCGCTAATCCACTAATCCATCAATGGGCTTGCTTCGCAAGACGAAAAAACCGCTAGACAAAGAGACTCTCAGAACGGATTCTTTTCCTCTTGTGAGGCACCACTGTATTTGAAGATGACTATCATATCTCCTCTAAGTCTCCCCTTTCCCAGGCTAAACATACCCAGCTCCTTCAACCATTCCTCATAAGGCTTAGCTTCCAGACCCTTGATCAGTGATGCTTTGACCTCTGTTGTCTTTATTGCATAGTATTTGCAGCTTACAGTAAGCCTCCTGGGTCAGGGCATCTGTGGCTGTTCAGATTTTGTTGAAATCCAGGTCCCATCAACTGCAGCCAGCATGGCCAGGGATCAGGAATGGTAGAAGCTGAAGTCAGAAGCAACAGCTGGGGGTCACTTGTCCACCCCCCCCCCACATATGGTGTATGCTTTCTGCTGGGTTTCCAATGACCCTCTTTTTAGGTTGCCCAAATGCAAGGTCACCCTGTACTTTTTAGGCTTGTTTAATAACAGTCATTTTCTGAACATCCTTGTTTCTTCACTGCAGAACACAACCATTTATATCATTTGGGCCAGACAAAGAGAAAGAGAAGCCATTAATTCTGCCGGGCTGGGTAGCTGCATTTCCTGTTTTATTTGCTCCCCAGCAGACAACATTCTGTTTTGCTGTTTCCTTGGCATTCGTAGGTGTTCTTTTTTTCCCTCTCCAGATGATATAAATTATTTGGCTTCACCGGGAGCATTTGGAGGATTTCCAGCAAAACCTTTTATCCAGCACCATAAGAAACAAAACATTCGGGAGGAACAGAGATTAACTGACCAAAATGGGATGTTTCCCCCCCCCAACCCCAGCTGTCAGTGTGACCTGAAATGAAAATTGTAACAAAAAAAATGTCAGCTCAGGTTGTGAACAGAACGTTTTATCTAGTTCTTACATTTAATATCCTGCCTTTGCTCCATGGAGCCCATGGCCACACAGGCAAGCTTCAAAGATGGCTTTGCAGCCACCAAACCTTGCTTAGCTTCCGAAAGATTGACATCCCGGCTGCCTTCACACCATATCAAAGTACTTGCTCTTTTGTTTGTTTGCTAAAGTAATATAATAATAATAATTTATTATTTATACCCCACCCATCTGGCAGGGCTTCCCCAGCCACTCTGGGCAGCTTTCAACAAAATATTAAAATGCAGTAATGCATCAAACATTAAAAGCTTCCCTAAACAGGACTGACTTCAGATGTCTTCTAAAAGTCTGGTAGTTGTTGTTCTCTTTGACATCTGGTGGGAGGGCGTTCCACAGGGCAGGTGCCACTACCAAGAAGGCCGTCTGCGAGAGTTTCTTCCCAGTGTGAATGCTAGCTTCAAAAAAGGGATTCCCCCCCCCCCAAGGACCAGGGCAGGAGAGGAAAGAGTCACATGTTCTCTCCATGCCTGCTCTGCTCCCATTAAAGATCAGCCTCAGTCATCCCCACTGAAACAATTTTCATTTAAAAAACAACCCTACAAAAACACACTTCCAGAGATAATGCAGGCAACTCCCCATTTTTGCGGGAGTTACGTTCCACGGCACCACACGTTTAGGTGAACACACATATATTAGGAAAACCATTGAAAAAAACCTGCATACACCCTCTAAACTTCTTTTGAAGCCTTTGAAAATCCGTTTAAAAAACCAAAACTCCACCAAACTCCACCGCAACCACTCTCTCCAAACCTCCTTTGTCAATCTCCAACTCTCCACAGGCCTCAAAGGTTGGTGCAAAAGCTCCTGGGATCGCAAAGGCTTGTGGGATTGCTAGATGCTGTTTCTGTGCCATTTGGGGGCTTTTTAGGGCTGGTTTCCCCCCTTTTTTTCATGTCGCTTTTGGGTTTGTGGTGATGTACACGGTTGTGGTCGCACGTGCATGGAATTCATGTAAATGGGGAGTTGCCTGTACTACTAGATACCAACATTCATATGTTAAGTGGTGCTGGAAACTGTAACTCTGAGGGGTAAAGTTCTTTGAGGGAAAGAATGTGCATTGAATGTGCTTTAAAAGGATAGTGTGTACAGAGTGCTGGGCATTGTTTTGTGTGCAAATGGTACCTCACATGCATTCACCTTTCACAATAAGATGTGAATGGCAGATTACAGTGGTGCTCAGAAAGGTTGAAAGGGATTCAGTGACTTAGGTGTCCCCATGCTGTGGCTTGGCATTGCTCCTCAGCTCCTTCCACCTGGCCCTGTCCTATACTGGCACTGATTCCCCTGTGCTGGAGTGCAGATTAAAATGGCAGGTACATATTATGCTGTGTCTAAAAATCAGCCTTGGCTGGTTTTCAACAGCAAGTGCATTGGGGGGCTTAAGCAGCAATCTCTCCAGAGTGTCAAATGTTTATTGGCAGTCCGGCATGCAGCAGTTGGGAAGTACCACAAAGCATGTTAAGATTATCACGTTTCACATGTGCTGGTGGTTCCACCTTGCTTTCTTTTTAAGGCACCCACCTACACACTGCCTTTATATATTGTTGTGCTGTAGGAGTGAATTTGGAAGAGTGATCTGAGAGAAGAGTGAGGCGCGCCTTGACAAATAGGTTTGGAAAGGGAAGATCAGGCAGCTGCACTTCCAAGTCTCGAATGCAGCCAGAGTTTGCCCAGTGAAGGGCTTTTAAGAATGACAGGGCCAGCTTAGTCAATTCAACATTTTCATAGGCAGCCGGAGTGGAGCTAATATGATCAGTGTGGCTCAAAACAGAGAGCCAAGCACGCTGCTTGTTTCTGAAAGAGCCGAGAGCGCTAGAAAAACCTGCTGAGTGAAATTACAATAATCAAGCCAAGACTTGCGGCCACGTGGGCCTCTGTTGCTCTTACAAGGTCACTGCAAGATGCTGTAAATAAGGGCAAAGCCTATGCAAACTGTGCAAGGGGGGAAAGCCAAACAGTCTCCTATCTTGTCCTCTGAATGCCCGAGACACAGAGGAAGGAAGAATGAAAAAGTATCCAAAGTGATGAAGGGAGCATCCCTCAACTCCTCCTCCTAGGAATCTAAAAGAGTTCACACTTCAAACACCATGGGTGTTTGCCTCTTGTAAATGGGTGTTTGTCAGTGCTATTTTTCTAGAAAAAGAGGTCACAAACTCCTCCCACATTTTGTTAGAATGGCAATGGCGCCCACCTGAGGGGTGCCAGAACTGAGTTCCGGTGAAGAAGAAGAAAGCCTTGGTGTTTACTGTGATGGACACTTAAAGGCACTATGAAGTGTGAAGGGGAGATGGATTTCTATTAAAAAATATGGCAGGCATCATGAAACGGTGGCCAGTATCCTCTCCCCAGTGCATATAGCCCATGTGTTTATAGACAAATTTCCTTTCTTTTCACACTCCAGTGTTGAGTATGAGGCACACAATCCCGCAAGGATTTTTTGGGTGGAAGGAGCCAAGGAACATTTTCTTGCCATTTCCCTCACTTTTGTTGCATTAAAAAATATATATATATTTAAAATCCCCTCATACAAAATCTCAGGGCAGTGTACAAGATTTATATATAAAAAAGATAAAATGGCATTTAAACAAAAATTATTTCCCTTGCAACGAATTGATTGCTTGGGGGGTGGGCGAGGAATTGTATTCTGAGGAAGCTTCCTCTGGAGTCAGTCCTCCCTCTGCTCCTGTTTCCTTAGAGGATATGGGCCCTGGGGCAATGTGGAAAAGTGCTTAGCTCCTCTCCTTCCCTCAGAAATAACTCTAGGTGGGTGACTGAGTGAGTGAGTGAGTGAGTGAGTGGGTGGGTGGGTGAGTGGGGGTGATGGTGGTAGACTGGTCTCAAAAGACCACACAGTATAGGAATGGGGTGTTCAGCCTCCTTTCACATCTGAAGCAATCAAGGCTGAGGAAAAGGAAGAAATTATTCCACTCCTTCTGTTGGCCAAACAGGAATTGAGCTGTCCTTGCTTCCCCCTCAGCCAACACAGTTCCTCCGCCTGTGGGCTACCTTCTCTCCTCAGTAGGATGAGGAAGGCAAAGCTCCTTCTGAGGGGGTCACCATGTGGGTTCTTACTGATGACAAAAGCTGTTTTTTCCAGCGGTTTGTTATTAGGCAAGGGAATCTCCATCATTCCATAGCCACTCGTTTCCTGCCTTCTCCTCTGTAGGCCCCTAGGATGTTCACAGATGGACATAACACTTCACAAACATACTGAGTGAGGCGATATGTGAAGCAGGCCAGAGAATCTGGGGCATTCCACCTGTCTGGAACCACCTGTCCCTTCACCAATTAATAAACTATTCACATATATTGAAACTGCACTATAACATGTGTTGTAAAGGTAAAGGGACCCCTGACTGTTAGATCCAGTCACGGACGACTCTGGGGTTGCGGCGCTCATCTCGCTTTATTGGCTGAGGGAGCTTCCGGGTCATGTGGCCAGCAAACCTAAGCTGCTTCTGGCGAACCAGAGCAGCGCATGGAAATGCCGTTTACCTTCCCGCCGGAGTGGTACCTATTTATCTACTTGCACTTTGACGTGCTTTCGAACTGCTAGGTTGGCAGGAGCAGGGACAGAGCAATGGAAGCTCACCCCGTTGCGGGGATTCAAACCCCTGACCTTCCGATCAGCAAGTCTTAGGCTCAGTGGTTTAGACCACAGCACCACCCGCGTCCCATAGCATGTGTTGAGTGAGTGCTAAACAAGAGCTACAAAAGTTCTGTTTGACTGGATGATTTGCCTTCCTGGTCTGGATCTCTTGTGAATAAATTGCCCGTGTCTGAATGCTGGGCTTCCCTTAGGAGACACTTGGTTGAGCAGCTTAAGTGGACACCCTACATAGTGCTTTGTGGCTGCCAAAACATATCTCTGGATATGCCATTCCACCTATCAACTGAGTAAAAGGTGGTTTTATTACACAATTGCAATTCACCCAAGTTACAGCTGCTGAAATGCTATTTTCCATGTAGCTACTGAAGCTACAGGTGCCTCGTCCTCTTTTGCATCTGGTTTTGGTGTGTCATTTCCTTAGGCTGCAGTTATTAGGCTCAATTTCATGCACACCTACGCCTATCTAACTTCCTGTCCAGCAGGGGGCAGTGGTGACATAAATATAATTGCTGGTACATTATATCAACTAGCTAGCCAAACACCTGGGGTTATTCCAATTTATACAAGTCACTAGGGACCAGCTGAAATGATTTAGTGTGTTCTGTGGTCATCTTTCATCCTACACCCTCCAGCTTTAGCTTCCTAGCAGAGTGTGTTCTGATAGCGGGCTTTTTTAAAACTTTTTTGCCAGTTTGTGGATTAATCTGAATAGTTAAGCTTGCATTTCCTAATTCCAGTTTATAGATAATGAAACTGCATTACTATTTTGCACTCTGTAGCTAGTAAGAAGGGCTTGCTGACCTAGATAATAAAATAAGTCCATTCCCTCTGCAACCCACATGTTTCTGAGGAACTGAGAAGATGGAGAAGGCAATAGCACGGCTTCCTTGATGGGGTTGCCACATTTTGGGATATTACAAAGTTTCTTATGGTTTATCGGTTCTCATCCATATTGGTACAATTTTGGTACGAGAGTCTACTAGTGAATAGTAGAAATTGATGAATGTCAGGATCTAGCTAATATCTGGAATATAGAAGGGAAGATTCCAGTCCAGTGGAAAGCACAAGCTAAGCTTCCTTTCCTCACCTGGGACAGAGGCACACAACGCAACAAAAAGGTGTTGATGACCCACATCAGAGAGGAAGCCTTGGGCCTGGGCAGACAGAGATTGCCAAAGTGATGGGGAATGGGCAGGCTGTGCTCACAGGAAAAATGTGCCTTAAAAAAACCAAAAACTAAGCTTTGGATAAGACCGCTCCCCTTCCCAAGGGGGGCATTGCTGATGGACCTCCGGGACCTCCCAGTGGGCGGATGGATGCTGACCACGTCATTAGGGCTCATCATGCCCCCCCCCTTTTATGTGTTGCTTGATTTTGGCCTTGCTATGGACTAATGTCGGTCGCCTTATTGTTGGGGCCAGGCAGGAATTTTTCCACTTGGCAAATTGGCACCACCCATTTGGTGTTCGCTTACCTTGCAGCAATTGTCACAACTTAAGGTTAGGCATGGGACGTGGGTGGCGCTGTGGGTAAAACCTCAGCGCCTAGGACTTGTCGATTGCATGGTCGGCGGTTCAAATCCCCGCGGCGGGGTGAGCTCCCATCTTTTGGTCCCAGCTCCTGCCCACCTAGCAGTTCGAAAGCACCCTTAGGTGCAAGTAGATAAATAGGTACCGCTTTATAGCGGGAAGGTAAACACCGTTTCTGTGTGCTGCTCTGGTGCCGGTTCGCCAGAGCAGCTTCGTCACGCTGGCCATGTGACCTGGAAGTGTCTGCGGACAGCACTGGCTCCCGGCCTCTAGAGTGAGATGAGCGCACAACCCTAGAGTCTCTCAAGACTGGCCCGTACGGGCAGGGGTACCTTTACCTTTTTAAGGTTAGGCATTGGGTAAGCCTTGTTATGGGAGGGGAGGTTGTTGCCTCCGCCAGCCCCTCCATACTAAGGGTATCCCGTTAAAGAGATCCAGGGGTGTGGTTCCTGTCTGAAGTCTGAGTGTGGGCTAGGGTCATGCCATGACCCCATCGGTAACCCTTAATCAATGTATATCATAGGGCTCCCCCTATCAGTAAAAGGTAAAGGGACCCCTGACCATTAGGTCCAGTTGTGACCAACTCTGGGGTTGCGGCACTCATCTTGCTTTATTGGCTGAGGGAGCCGGGGTACATCTTCCGGGTCATGTGGCCAGCATGACTAAGCTGCTTCTGGCGAACCAGAGCAGCACACGGAAATGCCGTTTACCTTCCCGCCGGAGCAGTACCTATTTATCTACTTGCACTTCGACATGCTTTCGAACTGCTAGGTTGGTAGGAGCAGGGACTGAGCAACGGGAGCTCACCCCGTCACGGGGATTCGAACCGCCGACCTTCTGATCAGCAAGTCCTAGGCTCTGTGGTTTAACCCTATCGGTAGTTGACCCTTAAGAGATTTCCTGCAGATGGGCAGGAGAGTCAGGATATAGTCTGGCTTCACTCAAATTCCTAAGCCAAACCTCTCACATCTGTAACCAATAAAGTTGTGGCCTAATTTATCCCATTAACCCAACATACTCGTGCCTGTGTGTTTATTTCTGAGGGGAACTGCTGGGTCCGGGGCCTCACCTAGCAAGAGAGGGATGGGGAGGAGTTGTTTGGAGCAGACAACAAGGACAGAACCATCTTGGCAGGCTGGCTGAAGGGAGGCTGGGAAAGATGCTTTGGACTCCAGTGCTGCACTGCTGTGGGGAACAAGCCTTTCTTGAGATCTGGACTCCCTCCATCTAAACTCAGGTGTGTACATGTGAATAGATCATATTTCTTAAAGCTACAACAGTCCCTTCTGCGTCTTGATTCTCAAAGGAACACAAACCTTGGATGAGCGCCTGGAAAACACACACCCCACTCAGAATCTTGTCATTGCTCAGTAGTGACTGGGGGTTGCCACGCCACTTTTGTAACAATATGCAGAGTGGAAGAGACATTAAGTGGAATACTTCTTCCCTGAGTTCCATATGACATTGTTCTATGGTCAGGCTGCATTTGCAATAAGAGGCTTGTTTAGTGTTATTAATTAGCACTTTGTGGAGAGCAATTATGTCAGAAAGAAGACAAAAGTAGATTAATAAAATGCAGATAGTCATCTGAATGCTGTGTTTGAAGCTAATCAGGCATTCGGTCTAAAAGGATTCATTTGAAAACAAAAGGTGGGGGGCAGGCCTGGGAGATGGGAGCACACGTCTCGTGCCTGCAGAGAAAGTGAGTAGGAGTGAATGAAATTGTTTATGGAGAGGATGAGTAAATTGGACATGAGAGAGGATATACAAAATGATAAATGGTGTGGTAAAGAGTAGGTAAATTAGACTCCCCAGTAATACAGAACAAGGGAACATTCAGTACATTTGCAAGACAATGCTTAAAACTGATGAAACAACCTTTCATGCATTGTTATGAACAAGGATCTTTGCATCAAGCCCAAGTTAAATTCTGTCGCTGGAGCTTTTTGTTCTGCTGTCCCTCCAGACTCGATAATATTGTTACTGAATTATGTGGAACCCGAGATGCTTTCGATCCTTCCATTACTGAATTGGATGCACAGTCCAATATATTTTCTGCTCTCTCAACAATTTTGACGTTCAGCATGCTGCAATAACTTGTATTGGAAATCCAGCAGGCACGGTACATGACTGTGAAAGCTCAGTCAGTGCGAGGTTGAGCAGAAGCGATGCACCCAAGAGCCCTTTTTGCACAGGACACATTCCCTGCTGAGAGAACCCATTGGTGGTCAGCTCACGTGCGTCTGTTTTGCAGTGTGTATCCATCACATGTGGTGCATGAAATACAGTTTCCAAAGTTTAAATGATATATGTGCAGCAGGGTTAGCAACGGTGGTTGTGTCCACACATGTTGTGGACTCTCAGACCCTCCTAGCATGGCTACTGGTCAGGGATAATAGAAGCTGTAGTCCACCAAAACTTGGGGGCATCTCTTTGGCCACTCCTGATGTACAGGAAACCAGACATGTCTGAAGCAGCCCTTAGTACAGTAAGCCCCCAATTTGTTGTTGTTGTTTAGTCGTTCAGTCGTGTCCGACTCTTCGTGACCCCATGGACCAGAGCATGCCAGGCACTCCTGTCTTCCACTGCCTCCCACAGTTTAGTCAAACTCATGCTGGTAGCTTCGAGAACACTGTCCAACTATCTTGTCCTCTGTCGTCCCCTTCTCCTTGTGCCCTCAATCTTTCCCAGCATCAGGGTCTTTTCCAGGGAGTCTTCTCTTATCATGAGGTGGCCAAAGTATTGGAGCCTCAGCTTCACGATCTGTCCTTCCAGTGAGCACTCAGGGCTGATTTCCTTAAGAATGGAGAGGTTTGATCTTCTTGCAGTCCATGGGACTCTCAAGAGTCTCCTCTAACACCATAGTTCAAAAGCATCAATTCTTCGGCGATCAGCCTTCTTTATGGTCCAGCTCTCACTTCCATACATCAATTTATGTTCATTTAAATGGTGTGCATTCAGCTTTACGTGCATGGTTAAAAAATAAATAAAAAATGGAAAGGGGATGGAGTTCTAGGAAAAATGACATTAGCAATCTCACTCGTCATTGAACTCAATGTATTTTGACTATATGCGATTTTGGCATTAGCGGTGGTGTAGCGATTTGTTGGCATCTGTCTCAAGAGGCAATGGAGTGCTCCTCTGGGGGTGAAGTCAAACTGCTGGAGAATCAGCGCCTGCTGTGGCTGCAGAAATTGGTAACTTTTAACTGGTTACTCTCCAGGGTGATTATTATTATTATTATTATTATTATTATTATTATTATTATACCTCACCCAGGGACCTGAAAATCCAGGACTGTCTTGGAAACTAGGGACACTTGTTCTGCAACTGTATGTGCCCTCTTATTTGGCCCTAACATTGCATGTTAAAAATTAAAAGTATATATCTAACTGGGTTTTTTGTTTTGTTTTTTGTTTAAAAATATATTTTGAAGTTGAGCCAGCGAACAATAAAGCTAAAATTACAGCCCCAAGAATAGATGGAAAATTCAAACAGTTTAATAGACTTCATGGTTGGCTTGCTGTGCCTGCCGAATATCTGGAGGGAAACCAATCCCCTGGCCAGCTCTCCTTAGCATAACCTCTTCACAACAACCTCGGCTTACCTCTCTGAAAGTAGCTGTTACCCAAATGGTTCCAGATGCTGTGTAATTGGCACCTCTCCAGCTTCGAAGCAGTTCAGAGTGCCACTGAGAAACCCGAATGACCAATTTGTTATATATCAATGTGATTCTTTCCTTTCTCCGTGTGTCCCAAAGCTAGTTTATTGTTACCGATTTGTCCCTGGGACATCTTGCCTCCTGAGGCTTTCAAGTACTGTACATTTCTTCTCTTAATCCAAGCCACTCAAGGTGTGTCTGTGAATGAAGTGTGCAAGGAGACAGCTGGCTTTAGATTTCGCACAGTACATTGGTGACAGCCTGGCTCCTTTAGCTATGTTTAGCTGGGGGGCTTGTTTGGAGAGGGAGTTGCTGGAGGGCGGCTGTTGCTGCTGCTGTTGCTCTTGTTTTTTTGCATCTTTATTTTCGATTTAGTTGAGATTTATGTGGAAATTGTTCAGTTTGGTTCTGTATTTTTTTAATGTTTTATTTATTGTTTATAGGTACTTTTGTTACGTTGTGGTTGTGTATTTTTTAATGTTGTAAGCCACCTTGAGCAGACAAATAAAATTTTGTCTGCATACGTATGTTTATTCTGTAGTTGCCACTTGCTGCTGGCTCTGGTTCTCAGTGACATATCACTTTTAGGAGGGAAATATTTGCTTAAGTATTTGCTTTGTCGTTTCTCCTGCACCTGGGTAGCATTCCTTCCTGCCTTTTTGGTACCATTTGATAAAGTTTTATGGGCCTGCTGTTAGAGTGATTAAAATGGTTGAAATTACTTCACCATCCCAGATGTAGGGCAGATTGTCCCGCCCCCCCCAATTCATTGTTCCCAATGACATGCATCATGCCTAGCAAATATATTATCAACCCTAAGGAAAAATGTTTCTGTCTTGTTAGAAGTTTGGCTTATAACAACTATGCTGGTCACCCACACCTGGAGGACTGTGTCCACTTATGGGTCTAGTGAAGGGTGGGCTTGATCTCTGGTTCTCCATCATGCCTTGGTGGACAAGTTACGGTAGGTCATCCTGTGAATCCACAATTGACAATAGAGGTTCTGTCTGGAAGCAGCAGACAGCAATCTAGTGATGAGTTACAGGGGTCTCCACTTCTTTCACACCATGCATAAATTTATACATCTCTGTCAAGTCTCCTTTTACTTGCATTTTTTTCCCTTAAACGAAAAAGCCCCAAATGTTGGAACAGGGTTTGTGGAGTTGTGTTATGTGTGTTTTTAAAAAAAAAATTGAAGAAGTTGTTTATTTAATCCAAATTGAAGGCTACATCAATAAAATCTCACAATGTATGTCTTGTTTTCCTTTTGCTTAAGAAATCCATCCCATCCCATTGCTCATCCTTTATCTCGGTTCTTTGCTGCAACATCAGAGGAAAAATAAAGAAGGAAGGAAATGAAAGAGGCAGCCTGGTGAACTGCCCTGCCCAAATCCTTAGACTGCAAAACATTCTATAATAGGGGCTCTCTATAATCTCAGGGTGTTCTGCGCATTCTTTATTTTCCGTAGACCATTTTCTCATGGGCAGCAAAAGATAACATCTCTCTCTTGTCTGCTGGAGCCTTCTGACCCCCAGCATGCTTAACACAAGCTGGGATAATGGCCTGTCTGCTGTGCTGGCACTGAGGATCCCCACAGGCAAATCTGACACATATGCTGTGGAACTGCAGAATAATAGCCCCATTCTGAGAAGAGGTGATAAGGCGTATCAACCTGGCCATCCAGGCAACGCACTTTGATCTTTATTCATACCATACTGGAGTACCTCTTGGCGATATGTCGGTTCAGCTGAAGTGCCTGGAGTTCTAGGGTCAGGAATGCCAGGTTCCTTGCCCTACAGCCTTGGAAGCCAAAACAGACAAGTGACATCTGTGGATTGATGTCACCTCGGCCCAGTACAGTCATACCTCAGAAGTCAAACAGAATCCATTCCGGAAGTCTGTTCAACTTCTGAAATGTTCAGAAACCAAGGCGCGGCTTCCGATTGGTTTCTGATTGTGCAGGTGCACCGGAAACAATAGCGGAAGCTGTGCCGGACGTTCGGCTTCCAAAAAAAGTTCGAAAACTAGAACACTCACTTCTGGTTTTCAATCATTATGGAGCAGGAATGTTCGACTCCCAAGGCGTTTGGGAGCCTAGGTACGACTGTATACCTGAAGGAGTGTCACCACCCCCATCGTTCAGCCTGGACACTGAGGTCCAGCTCTGAGGGGCTGCTGGCGGTTCCCTCCCTGTGAGTAGTGAAGCTACAGGGAACCAGGCAGAGCGCCTTCTCGGTAGTGGCTCCTGCCCTGTAGAAAGCCTTCCCATCAGATGTCAAGGAAATAGACAACTATCTGACTTTTAGAAGACATCTGAAGGCAACCCTGTTTAGGGAAGTTTTTTATGTTTGATGTTTTATCATGTTTTTAATAATCTGTTGGGATTATTATTATTATTATTATTATTATTATTATTATTATTATTAACCACCTGGTGGCTTTATTTAGTTCAAAGAAGTTATAGAAGGCTCTGATCTTGATTGGAACAGTGCCGTGAAGCAGGAGGTGTTTAGCCCTTTCCCCATTTTTCTAGGCCTGTCTGCCCTAACCCCCAAGCTGCTATTAACCCCACTTGTTGTTTAGCCGTGTCCGACTCTTCGTGATCCCATGGACCAGAGCACGCCAGGCATTCCTGTCTTCCACTGCCTCCCACAGTTTGGTCAAACTCATGCTGGTAGCTTCGAGAACACTGTCCAACGATCTCGTCCTCTGTCGTCCCCTTTTCCTTGTGCCCTCCATCTTTCCCCACATCAGAGTCTTGTCCAGGGAGACTTCTCTTATCATGAGGTGGCCAAAGTATTGGAGCCTCAGCTTCACGATCTGTCCTTCCAGTGAGCACTCAGGGCTGATTTCCTTAAGAATGGAGAGGTTTGATCTTCTTGCAGTCCATGGGACTCTCAAGAGTCTCCTCCAGCACCATAATTCAAAAATTAACCCCACTAGAGAACCTATATCATGTCTGCATCCTCCCAGTCCCCAGCGGGGCTAAGAGAAACTCAGGAAATGATTTATGCTGGAAATACGTAGAAGGACTAAATATTACTACCACTCCTCCAACATCACTGATCTGATGGGCATCAGGAGCTGGAGTCCACCAAAAAATTAACACTTCAGTCATGGATTGTCATATGCCCAGGTTTCCCAGCACATTTTTACCGATTTTTGGAAATTCCTCCCCAATGCTATTTCCAGTGGATGAATCCCGGATATGTCTGGGAAATCCCTGATGTATGGCAGTCCTATCAAGAGCTCCATCTCCAGCAGATGCTTTGAAATAAATTGAAAAAGTGGACTACAACTCCCATCAGCCCAGCCAGCAAGGCCAGGGTTGATTGTGGGAATTGCAGTCCAAAGCATCCAGATATGCCCCAGGTTAGGGAGGCCTCCCATGAGAAGCCAGCCAAAGAGAGAGCAAGTCAGCGTCCGAAGGAAGGCTCTCTTTGAACAGTCTCTCTGCTTCGTAATACTTTCTGATCTCTATCTACATTGTTTATATTTCAAATTGGGACAGTTTGAATTTATGAAGCAGGTGTGGGAAAGCTTC
Organism: Podarcis liolepis; assembly: GCF_965112155.1. Classification (NCBI taxonomy): domain Eukaryota; kingdom Metazoa; phylum Chordata; class Lepidosauria; order Squamata; family Lacertidae; genus Podarcis; species Podarcis liolepis. The sequence continues at coordinate 31,844,416 of NC_139554.1, forward strand.
CCCACCCCAGATGTTGCTGAATTGCAGCTTCCACCATCCCTGGCCATCGTCCAAGCTTCCTAGGGCAGATGGGAGTTGTTGTTTAGCAACATCTTGAGGGCCAGAGATTCCCCACTCCTGTTGCAAAGTGTTGCTTCCATGGAACGCTGTGGGTCAGATATTACATTCAGAGCTCAGCTGCAGCCAGATCTGACAATTCAACTTGCATCTCTTTGTTCCTTAGACAATTGTCTCCTAGTTGTCTCCTAGACATTCTATCATCCTGATGAGTTCCATTGCTTTAATATTTGATCAGGATGTTCTGCCACTGGTACAGTGTAATGAATGAACCTAATGTTCAAGTGGCAATGTAAAAGTCACCCTGATATTTGATGGGACCATTATCTTTGTGGTGTGTATCTCCACCCCCACCCTAATTTGAGAAAAGCTAAGTGCTGTAACACAGGGGTCACCAAACATTTGGGGCTAATGGGAACATTTGCTAAGTGGGGAAACGGCTGTGGGCATCACACCAGACTGTAGTCAAACATATGCTGCAACCTGTTCTGTTGGCTACAGTGGAATGTTTATTTCAAGCCTAATTTTAGTGGCATGAATCATAGAACCATAGAACTCTACAGTTGGTGTGGACTCAATGGGTCATCTAGCCTAAACCCCTGCAATGCAGGAATCACAGCTGGGATGAAGGAGTGGGCAGGGGGCCTACGTGGCACCATATTGGTGATCCCTGCATGGATAGATAGATAGATAGATAGATAGATAGATAGATAGATAGATAGATATAGATGATAGAAAGATAGATAGATAGAAAGAAAGAAAGAAAGAAAGAAAGAAAGAAAGAAAGAAAGAAAGAAAGAAAGAAAGATGATAGATAGATAGATAGATAGATAGATAGATAGATAGATAGATAGATGATAGATGATAGATAGATAGATAGATAGATGATATTGAATACCCTCCAACATTTCTCCAACGAAAATAGGGATGTCCTATTCCATAATCATAATAATTTTTTATTTATACCCCGCCCATCTGCTTGGGTTGCCCCAGCCACTCTGGGCAGCTTCCAACCTATATGAAAACATAATAAAACATAATTTATTTATTTTTTAAACTTCCCTATACAGGGCTGTCTTCTAAAAGTTGTATAGTTACTTATCTCCTGGGCTTGGGGAGTCACATAACTCCATACCCTCCCAACATTTTTCCAATGGAACTAGGGACGTCCTAAGGGAAAGCAGGACATTCCAGGATCGAATCAGAAACCGGGACGGCTTCTGTCTTCTGTAAATCTGGAACTGTCCCTGGAAAATAGGGACATTTGGAGAGTCTGTTGGCCCAGACAATAGATAGATAGATAGATGATAGATAGATACTGTAGATAGATGATAGATAGATACTGTAGATAGATAGATGATAGATAGATAGATGATAGATAGATAGATAGATAGATAGATAGATAGATAGATAGATGATAAATAGATAATAGATAGATAGATAGATAGATAGATAGATAGATAGATAGATAGATAGATAGATGTGCTATTGTGTTCTTTCAAGCAAAGAGATGGTCGCCTCTCTAAGTTCTGGGTAGCTTGCTAGCTAACGCTACAGAGTCTTATGGTGGGTAGAGTGGACCTAAGCCACCTAGGTTCTTGTGAATACCGGTAGATCCTGCCTTGCATCTTCAACCAAGCCCCCAAAGCTGGCAAGACGGAGTTTCCTAAGGTCACAGGCCACACATCTTGTCTTTGCCTTCAGACATCTCCTCCATGCTGCTCCAGCTCTCTTCAAATAAGTGAGTGAGCTGAAGTGGGTAAATTCCCTGTGGTGACAGCACAGCTGCCACCTCATGTCTTATTCCTAATCCTGTTCCTTTCATTTCAGCTCAGGCTTTAGAGATGTTGTAAAGTTTCATTTCCAGAGACTTCTCTCCTGCCAAGAGCTGTTACATACTCCCAAAGCTCTGTCTCTCTCAGGTGCTAGAGAGGCACCATGCCGTTCTTAAACCACCAGGGTTGGTGGGGGGGGGTCTTTTCTCAAAGAAGTGACTGTCTTGCCCTGGTCTTTGGTGTTCTTAAAAATCCCCCACGAACTGGACGGCTGCAATCCATTGTGCGGCAAAATACACTTTCTTGTAAAATGGCATGTTTATTTTGTCACACGTTTTATTATCCTAATCTTTTTCTACGGTGCTCAAAGAGGTAGGCTAGGAGCTTTCTCATTTTATTGTCACATCAAACCTGTGAGGAAGGTTAGGCTGAGAAATGATGGCTTCCTCAAGGCTGCGTGACAAACATAATGACTGAACAGGAGTTTGAGCTGTGGTTTCCAACTATCAAACCCAGAACTGGCACTCATAGGCCAAGAAGCATTCAGAATCTTTAGCTGTCATGTAGAAGCTAGACACTCAGAAATAAATGGATGAGTAAGGCAGAAATTACAAAATAATGTAAGTGGTAATGGGGTAAAGAGTCAGACTATGCACTGGTGGATCACTAATGGCCCACTATCTGATCAATTCTTGCCAATTTTGAAGATCCAAGAGTGTGACATTTCGCCTCTGATATACACTTGCCTTCAGGTCTCCATTCACTTGTTCCCACTACAGTCGTACCTTGGTTCTCAAACATAATCCGTTCCGGAAGTCTGTTTGACTTCCAAAACATTCAGAAACCAAAGCATTGCTTCTGATTGGCTGCAGGAAGCTCCTTCAGCCAATCAGAAGCTGCAGAAGCCACACTGGACGTTCAGCTTCCAAAAATTGTTCGGAAACCAGAACATTCACTTCCAGGTTTTGATCGTTCAGGAGCTGATTTGGTTGCGAGCCAAGAAATTTGAGATCCAAGGTACAACTGTACTTTTATCCTACAATGAAAGTGAACAACTTTATTTAATTTGTATTGATGGGGAGCTTGTTGTTTATTTAACGATAAAAGTCAAATTAATTAAAGTCTTCATGTGTCTACTTGTTTAAGGCTGTATATTATTCTATTCTCAATGTATATCTTTCCTGAAAGGTTTGCTGGAGAAAATGAGTGAAAAGCCGGTAAGATCAAAACTGTTTCAGTAACTCAGGTTTAGCAAAGTATGCCTTAAGCTGCAAAGCACCTGCTCAAATCTGTCCCATAAATAATTTCAGCTGGCTCATGCCCATGAAAACCCTCAATAATTCCGATAGGGGTTTTTTGTGCTTTACATCCAGAAGCTCAGCACACGGTGATTGTGCTTTATTTTCTTTTAAGGGACTAGTTAGCCTGGTTTCAAGAACACAATGGAGCAGAGTTATTAATTCTGATTATTTGTGGCTTTTAAACATTTAAATCCCTGAGCTCAGCTGCCGATCCACTTGTTACTTCTTGGCAGGAAGTCAAGTGCCTAGTTCAGAGTCATCTTTTTCTTCTTCTTCTTCTGGCTGCCAATAATGCAGTGTTAACAAATTTGTCAGAGTGTATTTATCTGTTGCTATGTCTGTTGTTAGATGAAGAATGCAAAGCTGAGGACACATTGGCAATGGTACTCTCCCTGTTAAATAGAATACTTGCCGCCTCCCACCACTGCAGGGAAACTGCAGAACATTAGCGCTGCCTTTTGCTCACGTCTCTCCTATCCATCGAAGGCTTCTTTTTCCCAAATGGAACCAACACGGGAGTGGCAGTGACATCCATAAAGCCTATCAAATCATAACGCGGTGCATTCTACGGTATTTAAGATAATGAGACAGAGCTTTCCCCCAGCTTTCTGTGCTCTTCTCAGAGATCTTTCTGCGTCAAAGTACAATCAGGGGAGCTCTTACAGTGTCCCTTTTTATGAGTCATTTTCAGTCATTCTCATACTTTTGAAAATGAGGTCCAGGAAAGCAAAGGATTCTGTGTAGTGGTGCTTTGTGTGTGGACAACCCCTTCCACTCTGGGTTTTGCTCATTTTGTTCCTTCCTCCTGCGCATGTGGTTCAATTTTTGTTCGCAGTCCTTCGAGTTGGCTCGTCTTTCTAGAAGGATCCAAGGGAGGAGAAGCTTGCACGGTGCTGCTGTTCTTTGAAAGCTCTAAACTTCGATGTTAGCCCATCATCGCATGTTGAAAAGTTGCTTCTGCTCTAGTACTCGGTACAGTGGTACCTCTGGTTAAGAACTTAATTTGTTCTGGAGGTCCGTTCTTAACCTGAAGCACCACTTTAGCTAATGGGGCCTCCCGCTGCTGCTGCCGCCGCCGCCGCCATCCGATTTCTGTTCTCATCCTGAAGCAAAGTTCTTAACCCGAGGTACTATTTCTGGGTTAGTGGAGTCTGTAACCTGAAGCGTCTGTAACCTGTACCACTGTACTCTGATTCAGGGCACCTGCCCTGATCTCTTGCCTGGGCAGCATCCCAGGTTGCGAACAGAAACCACAGTCCACACTGGGCAGGGATGAGGGACATCTACCTGTGGCCTCCAGTCTCCGTGACCTTCAGGGAATTTCCCTGGGCTAGATTCCACATCCAGGGCTAGATTAAGACCTTTAGAGGCCCTAAGCACTTAAAAAGATTTTGATGGCCCCATATATAACTAATTCAAAACATAAACAATAATAAACTGTTAAGTAACATTTTATTTTTCGAAACGAAACGAAACCTATGGTAAGATGGAAAATAATGTTCATTTTTGTATGCTTCCACTTTATTTATATTTGAAAAATTTTCTCCTCCTTTTTCTAATTTCAAAGTGGGCAATCAGATCCTCAGAACTAATCTTACATAGCACATCTGCTTCTATACTTAGCAGAGATGAGGCATCCAGCCTGCCTTGTTGCACAGTTGTTCCGCTGGGATTTTTAATATGAGAAAATGAATGCCCAGCGGAGCAATTAGTGACCATTAATGTTAAAAATCTGACGATGGACAATTTCCGTGGTGCCCTCCTTCCCTTGATGCCCTAAGCACGTACTTATTTTGCTTAATGGTTAATGCAGCCCTGGCCACGTCCCTCGCTGACCTTGTTCTGCAACCTCTTTGACTGCTTTTGTCTGGCTGGATTGTGTCTTTGATTTGTGACAATGCTTCTTGCTGGTCTGGATGGAAAGGTGGGTGGGAGGGCAGGCAGGAACCTTTGGCTTCGTGGCTGGAACATAGGCTACTGCATTGTTTCCCAACCTTTTCCTGACCCCCTTCTGACCTTCTTTCCTTCCTGTGCCCACCCCCATGGACACAGCCAAGGGGGGCAGCTGCCCCCCATAAGAAAAAAATCAATACAAATCTGAGTTTCTACCCCTCCAACAAATATCCTAACTACACCCATGTCCCCCCCCCCCCATCCTACCGGTAGAAAGGTATCTACTTAAATGTTTCGTTTGGAAATGGAACGTGTTTTATTAATATTTTTATAATTTATACAAAATGCAATTACATAATAAAATATTGTTGAAGCAGAAAAACACAGAATCATAGAGCTGGAAGGAACCCCAGGGGTCATCTTTCTAGTGCAACCCCCTGCAATGTAGGGGACTCAGCTAAAGCACCCATGACAGATGGCCACCCAACCTCTGCTTAGAAACCTCCAAGGAAGGAGAGTCTAGAACCTTCAGAAAGAGATCCATCTTCCATGTATTATAAAAAGTAAACAGCACTTATTTGACCCCAGTTATTTGACACAGAGCGGGAAACCTACAGATACAGTCCAAAAGGCACTCAGGGAGTTCTGTATATATGGGAGAATTTTAAAAAGCAAGTGGTCCTCACTGACCTGGTGCAAAAAGATCTTGTCAGCCGGAGTAGCCCTGGCTGCCTGGAACCCAAATTTTAATTTTTATCATCTACAATTCTGTTTTATTTTATAGTACAGTACATTGATTTTTGCTTTCATTTTATGGATCAGTGGTCTCGCTGGATGGTAAAATTCATGTTAAATTGCTGTTTTAGGGATTGTTTTTAAAAGTCTGGAACAGATTGATCCATTTTGCATTACTTACTATGGGAAAGTGTGCCTTGGTTTTGGAACGCTTTGGTTTTGGAACAGACTTCCGGAACGGATTAAGTTTGAGAACCAAGGTACCACTGTAGAGCAGTAAGGCCCACTGAACTCAATGTGGCTTTCTTCTGAGTAGACAGTTATTTACTAGATGCAAATCAGCAGCGACAGATGACCATGCTCGGCTAGGCATTGGGGTGGATTTCACCCCGCACCTTGCAGAGCCGGACCGATGCTGCCGATGGGCCCTGCACCCCTCAGCAACATCCAAAGGCCCTGATCCACTAGGTGCTGAGGTGGATTGCACCCTGCACCTTGCAGAGTCAGGCCCAGGCTGCCACCAGTACGTTTCCGAGCACAATTCAAAGTGTTGGTGTTGACCTTTAAAGCCCTAAACGGCCTCGGGCAGAGGGGAGGTGAATCTGACCAATAACTGCATGATTTATTTGGGGGAAAAAACCTCTGCTGTCTCATCTATTTGAAAGTACGAAACGGTCTGCCTTTTCAGTACACTGAACTGACTTTTTCCTGTGAAGCGATACTTTGATACAAAGTTTCCACAGTGCCTGACTACTGTATATTATAAGAAGAAACAGTATAAATTGGGCAACTGTGGCAATTTGAAGTTATAAGCATTTAGCAACATTGACTTTGACTGTGTTAATTTCCTTTTTTCTTACTTCTTGGACTGTCTCCTTTGTTTTTGTATTTGGAAATTTTGCTCTATGGCCATTTTGATTTGCTCCCTCTAGAGGATAAAGTAAAGCTCGGCACGGCTTAAGACAGTGGAATTTTCCAAGGGAGAATAAATCCCGTGGGAATTGACCTTGACATGAGTGGCCCACAATAAGAGATAGTCACAAGAGCCAAGATCAAGCAACAACAACAACAACAACAGTTGCAGCTGCAACAGGCAAAGAAAAGAGGCTCAATCTCAGGCGCAACAGCCGGATCAGCAGGAACAACAGGTCAAGACAAAGGAGCAGCCGTTTCTATGGAAGCTGTGACAGAGGCCCTGCTCAAGATAAACCAAACTCTGGAGTCTTTGACAAAACAGACTTCAGAGAACACACAAAAATTAATAGAAATATCAGCAAGATTAAACCAGAATACAGAATCTATAAATAAATTGGTAGAGGAAAACGCCACCACGCGCCAAATTGCCGAAGAGGCCAAAGCCACTGCTGGAGAGACACAGGAGAAATTAGAGCCGCTTGCCAAGAAGGTCTATGAGCATGATGCAACTTTGGCCTTGTGGGAGTTACAGAGGAAAGAGAGAAACTTAAAATTAAGACTGATTCCGGAGAATGAAAGAGACAGCCTTGTGGAATATTTGACACGGGAGTTTGCGGATTGCTGGGACCTTGAGGAAGACGAATTCAAAATTACGACTGCCTTTAGACTGGGGAAAAAGCAAGACAGAAAGACACCGAGAGATTGTCTGATTACACTCAGATCCAAGGAGGAAAGAGACAAAATACTAGGATTACACTTTGAAAAGGCCTTGCAAATTGGAAATTCAGCTGTACAGATCTTTAAAGACATCCCAAAATACATTTTGGATTTAAGAAACTTCTACAAGGACTTGGTTCTCTTGCTAAAGAAGAATTCTATTCGTTTCAGGTGGGAGTTCCCACAAGGACTGTCATTCGACTACAAGGCAAAGAAAGTGAAAATAAAGACAATTCAAGATAAAGACAAATTTTTGGCAAGATACCAGGAGGACTTACAGAAGGGGACTGTGGACGCACTTGCAGAACAGAGGAGAGCACTGGATATCCTGAATCTCTCGTTTGGACAAAAACCACCACCATCAGAAGAAGAGCAACAACTTGGAGCTGTTGGAGGAGCCTTAGGAAAATAACAAGATGGCTCTGCAATTCCTTAGTTGGAATTGTAATGGGCTCAATGGGCCTTTGAAGAGAAGACAAGTATTTCATATATTGAATAGAGAACAATTGGACTTGATATGCTTACAAGAAACTCACATAACCAGAGCCCACAGGAGATTACTTTCAAACAAAAGGCTAGGACAAGAATTTATTTCATCAGACAAAGTTAAGAAGAGAGGAGTTGTAATATATGTGAAGGAGAAATGGGCTCCAAAAATGATATTTAAAGATGAACAAGGGAGATATCTGGCTGTGGAGATACAAGTACAAGGAGAAAAATTCTTAGTTGTTGGAATTTATGCACCAAATGAAGGCAAATCCGACTTCTTTAAGAGACTTCATGAAACTTTGATGGACTATCTGGATTACAATATGATAATTATGGGAGACATGAATGGCGTGGTCTCCACCAATATGGATAAGGCACAAAGACTTACAGTCACCAAAGAAGGGAGACTCCCTAAGACTTTTTTCGAAATGACTGAAAACATGGACTTGATAGATATTTGGAGAACAAGGAATCCTCTGGAGAGAGAGGGAACCTTTTTCTCCCAAGCAATGATGACCTGGACCAGAATCGATCAAATCTGGGTTACTAGTGGAATGGCCCCAAAGATTAAGAAAGTGGAAATCTGCCCAAAAACTTGCTCCGACCATAACGCCGTGATGATGGAGATGAAACTCACAACAACTGGTCAATTTAGATGGAGAATGGTGTTGACCTTTAAAGCCCTAAACGGCCTCGGTCCAGTATACCTGAAGGAGCGTCTCCACCCCCATCGTTCTGCCCGGGCGCTGAGGTCCAGCGCCGAGGGCCTTCTGGCGGTTCCCTCATTGCGAGAAGCAAAGCTACAGGGAACCAGGCAGAGGGCCTTCTCGGTAGTGGCGCCCGCCCTGTGGAACGCCCTCCCATCAGATGTCAAAGAGATAAACAACTACCTGACATTCAGAAGACATCTTAAGGCAGCCCTGTTCAGGGAAGTTTTTAATGTGTGATATTTTACTGTATTTTTGGTTTCTATGGAAGCCGCCCAGAATGGCTGGGGAGGCCCAGCCAGATGGGCGGGGTATAAATAATAATAAATTATTATTATTATTATTATTATTATTATTATTATTATTATTATTATTACCAGGCCCGGCACTGGTAGCAGCAACAAGCACCTCCAGCTCGCCCAGCCCTACCCATTGCTACCCCACCACCGCACTTACCTGACCTGGGTTCTGGATCATGGACTCTACTGGTCAAAACAGGGGCCTCAGCAATCGCCCTCCCCGTCGGAAACAAACCAGGACTGCTAGAAGAAAACACATGTGGCAAAAAGCAGTGTTAGGCCCTGGTGGGCCACCTCCTTACCTGCCCCCTTACCCGCTTGTGATTGGCCAAGCCGATAGCCAGCCAATCAGGGTTGTGTTTTTTTAAAAAAAGATTTATTTTTCTTCACTTCTCACTTTCCTTTGTGGCCCCTTAGTCTCACACTGTGGCCCTCCGTTTACAAGATTTTCATGGATTTGGAATATCCTGGGGGCCCTGTGGCCCCCAGTTGGGAAACACTGGCCTACTGTTCAGCCAGAAGAGCCACACCTTTTGCTCCACCTGCCTGGGCTCTGCATCTGCCAGAAACATTGCCAACAAGGGAACATGACCCTTGGGTCAAAAAGGGGTTTCTCACTCTTCACAGAAGGAATAAAAAAATTCCTTCCAGTAGCACCTTAAAGACCAACTAAGTTAGTTCTTGGTATGAGCTTTCGTGTGCATGCACACTTCTTCAGATACCAAGAAGTGTGCATGCACACGAAAGCTCATACCAAGAACTAACTTAGTTGGTCTTTAAGGTGCTACTGGAAGAAATTTTTTTATTTTGACTATGGCAGACCAACACGGCTACCTATCTGTAACTGTTCACAGAAGGAGATACGCAGCGCTCACTCAAGAAACGCCACGCCACATCCCACCTGTTTCTTCCCTGGGGATGTTTCTGGTTGTGTGCAAGGAGACCTGAGCCAGGAGCACAGAGGCCCGTCCTGGGCAGATGTATCCATTCAAATTTCACTGTGACTGCTAGTAAATCCTGGAACAAAGGCTGGCAGCTCCGCTGCTCAGATATCTCTTTGGGAAAGCTAATCTCCCCCTTGTTGTGCCCTGAGCCCTTCTCTCTGGGTAATTGTAGTGCTTGCATTTTAATCCGCCAGATGTGTGTGGTCCGCATGAAGGAGACTGCAGCCACCTTTAATTGAGGAGAGCAGCTCTAGCGGTTTAGGACTGGGATGCCACGTGGCTCAGATGATTCCGTTCTGGCAATGGCTCACCTTGGGCATCCATCCTTTGCCTCCACCCCCCTAGTCCCTTGGAATGCATTTCCAGCAGCTTATCGCTAATGTACTGCAAGGATGCTTTTAAGCGAATTAACAAGCTGTGTGTGAGGCGTAGCTTTTCAGGGTGGGAAATAATCTATTTTGTAGTGGCCTGCGTCTTTCGGGAGCGAGGTTTTGATGAGCTCAGTCAGTGCCAGTTTAGTTTTATGGGAACTCACTTTCAAAGCTGTCCTTTCGGCTTCTCTAGTAAGGGGTGGTGGTGACTTCCACCCACCCACTGAAGGCTTTGCCACTGAGGAATGACCTCTTGGGCTTTATAATAAGGCTTTGTCCATTGTTGGTCGTGCATGTTTACATTTAATTAGCCCAGGTGGCCTAAACCTTGCTGCAAGCTGTTTGATAGCCAGAAAAAACCAAAGACTTGAGAGCAAACACATCACCAGGTCTGAGGCTGGATGCCAGCAGAGCTTAGAGAATTAGCTCTTTCCCGTGGTGCTTAGGAGGATCCTTATCTTGTGAGTTCACCCAGCTGATAAGATTGCCATGCTGTTACCTTGCATTTGGTAGCTCCCATTATAGTCCCCAAGGTCAGAAACTGCTCCTAGTGTTTATGTGACATTCTTGGGCATGGATCTGCCAGTTCTTTCCACAGTAGCCTGCTTTGGCCAGTGCTTTCTGGTTCTATAAGCACCCAAGCAAGGAGGTGAAGCGTTGCAGGCTCTAGGACTTGGGACCAGGAAGAACTTTATCAACTGAGACCGGAACTCAAACCTTGTACTAGATAACCTGGATCACAGTCTGGACACTGAGGTCCAGCTCCAAGGGCCTTCTGGCGGTCCCCCCACTGTGAGAAGTGAAGTTACAGGAAACCAAGCAGAGGGCCTTCTCGGTAGTGGCGCCCACCCTGTGGAACACCCTCCCATCAGATGTCAAGGAAATAAACAGCTATCTGACTTTTAGAAGACATCTGAAGGCAACCCAGTTTAGAGAAGCTTTTAATGTTTGATGTTTTATAGTGCTTTTAATATTCTGTTGGGAGCCGCCCAGAGTGGCTGGGGAAACCCAGGCAGAGGGGTGGGGTATAAAGTTGTTGTTGTTGTATAGCACTCTCATACCACTTTAACAGTCACGGCTCCGCACTGTGGGAATTGAAGTTTGTTAAGGGTGCTGTGAATCGTAGCTCTTTGAGGAGTCTCCTAACAACACTCAGCACCCTTAAGAAGTGACAGCTCTCAGGATTCGTTGGGAGGAAATCTTGACTATTGTAGGGGTATAAGAGGGTGTTAAATCTATGGTGTGGGTGTAATCCTAGTGGTGGGCTGGTATCTCAGATGTGGGTGTTTATGGCCTCCCTGTGGGACAAGAGAGAGAAAGAAAGCATTCCTTTATTAGTAACTGTCAGGAGATAGCGGTGGAGGCAGCAGGAGTGCCTCAGTTAGCACCACACATGGATGCAAGCTGCTGGTGTCAAGCAAAGGCTGCCAGCCACTTAATGACTGCATGCTTTCACAGGTTCCACTGTTTCACCCACTTCAGGGATGGCATCAGCACCCAGCACTCCTGGACAGCTGCCAGGGCCCACTGGTGCAGGGCTGACCTCCAAACCTTGTCAGATCTCCCTCTCACCTCTTTTCCTGGCCTTAAGTTTACTTGGTAGCAACAGCTGGGTCTGGGAAACTTCTTACCATACACTTTAGGAACGGTAGACTAGCCAGCAAGCCTCCAGATTCAGCCACTAGTGTCAAATAAACTCATGGGCAGGAGGACACCAGTGCCAGGGTTCCCAGAAGCCTGGTGCCAGCCCTATAAACTAAATAGAGACATGCAGTATTAGTGCCTGTGATTGGCAGGGAATATGAGGCCTCTGGATTGGCTCAGCCAGGTATAAATAAATTGCAAGATCCTGGCCGCCTACGTTTTGCCTGGCCAACAAAGTAGAATTTCCTGCCCTCAACATGCAAGAACAAGACCTGTGTGAAATCTTGCGATTGCAGGAAATTCTCTTTGTCTTACCCGCAGCGCAAGCCAGTCGCTCCGATATCTCGTTCCTATGAAATTATCTCATTTCCAGTGTTAGAAAAAGACAGCTGCCTCCGAGAGCCGGAGTTGAAAAGATTCTGCCCCTTTGTCTCTTTCTCTTTCTCCATTGTACCTAGCACAATGCAGCTGATCTCCCAGTGGTATCTACGTGGATGAAATAAAACAGTTCCTCATTCATCCAAAACCTTAATGCAGAAAAATGATTATGGATAAGAACAGTTTGTCACCTGTGGACAAGCGTATCTCCCCACATTGCCACTTTCTCCCTCTCCCTATTTCTCTGACTGCTCAGCCCTTGCCCAGAAAGAAACCTTTCTGAATGCAAAAGACAATAGGTGGAGCAGAGGTCTTGGGTTTGGGGGCAATTGACGCCACCCACAGCCCCTTAAATAGGAACATAGGAAGGTGCCTTTTTCTGGCACAAAATGTCAAAAGGGCCATTTGGAATGGAGAAGCAGTTGCCAGAGTCATGGCTTAATACTTCTCTTTCCCCCACCATCCTCACCCTGCTTCTCTATTAGAAATCAGCACCTCCTACAACTTACACTAGCATTTGCATGTGATGTGTTAGTTATCCTGTTAGTCATAAATCTAAAACCTGTAGTGTGTAAAGCAGCCCTATAGTGTGGGAGGTGTTGTGCCCTAGGATGATTTGAGAGTGCTGGAGAGAGAAAAAATAGGTGGGGGGCATAAGCAGGACTGTGGAAAAGCAGAGCCATAGCTAGGGGAGGGTCTAGCCAGGGTTTCTGCCCTGGGTGGCTCCCAACAGGATATGAATAATAATTTTAAAAAAGCAATAAAGCACGAAACATTAAAAACTTCTCTAAACAGGGCTGCCTGTTTAGATGTCTTCTAAAAGTCAGATAATTGTTTATTTCCTTGACATCTGATGGGAAGGCGTTCCACAGGGTGGGTGCCACTACTGAGAAGGCCCTCTGCCTGGTTCCCTGTAGCCTCACTTCTCGCAGGGAGGGAACTGCCAGAAGGCCCTTGGAGCTGGACCTCAATGTCTGGGCAGCCATTGAGGCTCCCAACCTTCCATCAAATCTGGGCTTCAGCCAGCAGAAAGATGAAAAAGTGAACTGGCAGCCACAAGCTCCATCCTTTCCCTTTCCCCATGAAGCTGAAGAAGGCTCATTTACAATTCGATGCAGAGAGAGGGAGAGTTGGAAAATCTGGAGAGGCTGCTTGGCTCTCCCCAGTGAAGCAGAAGATAGGATCCCCTGTGTGTTTGCTACTGTGTGAGAAAGAAATTCTGGAGGGAGGGAAGCTGAGGAATAGAATCAGTTGGACTAAATGATCCTTAGGGTCCCTTCCACAACTATACAATTCTATGATTCTATGATCCCTGCAGAACTTTGAGTGTATTTAAATAACTAAGGTTGAGTCATTTTACAGACTATTCATGATCCACACACAGGAAAGTAAGGGGTGTGTGAGCATTTTTCCTGCCAGAGGCAGTTCCCTGGCAAGCTCTGGTCAGCCCGGCTGCATTAGGATTGTAATAGAAGGGCACTTTCTACTTTGGACTGGCAAAAAGCATTTCTTCACCTTACATGGAACTGAAAATGACTACAAAATTATCATTTCCTAAAATGAGTAATCAAACAAAAATAAAATTGAAAGGAATATTGTTGAAGCTTACGCAGGAGTAAATTTACACATCAAAACTCCTTGAAAGAGTTTGCACAGAACCAAACAGAGGGGTGGATGGCAAAAAAAAAAAAAAAAAAACACCTCAAAGAGGCTTTGTTAGACATGATACCAGAGCACTGCTACACAGTGATAAGTTATTATATGTTGGATACACCCGGCCTTTCAGCCAAGACTGGGCTGCAAAGTGGCTTAGGCTTAAAATCCATGCGAAGGTGCAATTTAGGGGTGGGTGTGTTTTAGAGGGGAGCAGCCTCTTCTAGCTCCTGGCGGCTGTTGGCACAGTACAGATGCCAGTCTTTTCATCCAGATGGAAGGGGCAGAAGGAGCTGCAGATGGACCCAGGGGCTGCTTGATGGCAAAGCTGATGTACCAGAAGGGGCAAGTGTTGCTTGCCTTGAGAAATATCACACACTGTCAAGTTAGGGCCTCTCCAGATGGTAGCAGAGCCCAGGGCTGATGTAGCGCAAGACCGTAAGTATTACAAGAAAGAGGTACCAGCTTCTAGCTCCAGATTTTTTCTGCAACATTTGCTGTTTGGGACTCTGCCACCCAACCCAGCTGATCATGCTCATTGCTAGTCTGCTCTTTGGACAGACAACAATCAGCACGAGGATCAGGCACAGTCTCCCTGGATGGCTTCCAGGTATTATGAATGGAATGATGGATGAAGAGGACCCGCAAGGTGGGCAGGCAGGCATTTTTCTCCCTCTCTTGCAATTGTAGGAAGAAGAGTCACCCAACACAGTTGATTGGGGATAGGTTACAGGCAGACAGGATGAAGCGCTTCTTTGCACAATAAGCATAATTTAACTTATGAGACGGATTCTCAAAAGTTGTGGTGATGCTGAAAGCAACTTTAGGAAAGGGTTGCATTAAATTTATGGAGGACAGAGTCTTACCGTGGATATGAGAGCTAGGACTGTGATAGGAACATACAAAGTTGCCTTATAGTTATGGTGCAAGGTGATGCCAACCTTTTGGGGGTCTGTGGGCATGTTTGCACACTGGAGGAACTGTTGTGGGCACCACACACACACAGACACACACACATATATACATACACCACACAGCCAAGCATACACCACAGCCTATTATACTGACTGCACCAAAATGCTTCTTTCAAGCCTAATTTCAGCTGTTTGGGGAGACACTGTGGGCCCCAGGGGCAGCCTTTGCAACTGCCTGTGTACCTGTTGGCACCACATTGGTAGGCCCCTGATATTCATTGGTCCATACTGATAATTTTTTTCTGGCGGTGACACCCCAGCATCTCAGATCCAGTGTTCTTTGGCTGTATCTAGAGACGTCAAAGAAACATTTCAGTGTTGTAAATTTAAACAGGGAAAACGGGTAGAGGAAAACTGGACTCCACGTCACCATCTTGTGGCACAATGTTCTATCACACATACAATGCATATAAATCACTTTTTCTCTACCAGTCTAGCTCAGCCCCTATTCATCACTTACCACCTGATCCTTTAAATGGGAGATGTCAGGGTCTGACCATGATATCTTAATCATGGAGACCATATGCTGCATATCACTAAACTAATCTCTATCCAAAAGGGGAATTTCCACATTCTGTGGCAACACCTGGTGAGCAGATGCTGAAAGTGAATCAATTAGGGTCTCTATGGCCACTGTGCCCTGCTTTTGCCCCTGGCATCTGGCAAGCATAGAGTTTCACTGCCTCTGAACACCGAGGTTCCACTTAGCTGACATAGCTAATTGTTACTGATGGTTCCATCCTCTGTGCACATAACTTAACCCATTCTGAAAGTTGTTGGTGCCCAATTTACTGTCCATATATCATCACAACTTCTGCAAACTTCCCAGGGATATCTGGCTATCAGAGGCAGAATACGAGCATCATCTTTGCTTGATCCAGCAAGACTGTCATCATGTTGCTGTTTCAAGTGCACAAAATCAAGCGCTCCTCTGTATGGAAGTTCCCCTATGGACCTGGTGCCCTCCAGATGTTCTTTGACTACAACTCCCACCAGCCCCCGCTGGCTGGGGCTGATGGGACCTGTAGTCCAACGACATCTGGAGGGCACCAGGTTGGCAAAGGCTGCCCTGTGGTGTCTTTTCTTTTTCCTCAGTGTGGGGTGGGAGAGCATGTCACTTGCTCAATACCACAGGGATTTAAACATTTCTACTCAGACTAGACAAAAATCAGACTGGTGCGGGGAGTGGAAGCGGAAGCATCTCTTAATTTTTACTGGCAGAGAGATTCCACGGAGTGGAGTGGATAAATTAGCCATCAACCACTCCCTTATCTACCAGACTAATACAGCATCACAGTAAGGGGTAAAATGGTGAATGCTCAGCAGGTTTTCAGCAATTACAGAGGAATCCAGTTGGCCCTTTTCACAAAATCCCAAGTCTCTCACCCACCTTGGGGTGCAGAACATGGGAAGAAAGGTCTTTAAAATGGTCTGTAGTTTGTGTATCAGTCCATTGGGCATACAGACTGAGTGACAAGTGCATTCTTCATATCCTTGCTTGATCATTAGCACTGCAAATCGATTGGAGATTATGGCAGAACCCAAATTTATGTATGTTTACTCAGAAGTAAGCCCCACTCTGCTCAGTGGGCCCTACTCCCCAGTAACTGCTCATAGGCTTGCAGCTTACAGGGCAATCGCATGCATGTCCATTCAGAAATAAGTTCCACTGAGTTCAGTAAGATTTATTCCCTGTCGGTTGTAGGCTCAAATTAACAGTTTAATTTACTGTTTGCGTAATTTGGGAACCTTTGGAAGAGTATTGAAGGTAACACAATTTTAAAAAGGAAAACCATCCCTCAGTCTTAGCCGCACAAATTCAAATTTGCCTAGCCGTCCCCGCTCCCAAAACCCCAACCGGTCTCAGACCAGGCGAGAGCATCTGGGAACATCTGGGGCTGAACATGGGCAGCTAAGTTAGTTCCTCAGCCCCTTACTTGGCAGCCCCAAGTAAGAACAGGTTATAATAAATACAGTTTTAATTATTATTTTTTAAATCCATCTATTACTATAGATCGTTTAGAGATGCTGTCCTATTTAACTCCCCCCAATAAGCATAGGTATAAATTAAATGGTTCCGAAAATATACCGATGAGGCATTGGGGCTGCGATCCTCTGCACAGTTACCTCGGAGAAACTATCCCATGGAAGACAGCGAGTCTTATGCCTGAGAGTAAACAAGCCTAGGGACTGGGCTGTTCAAATATCTCCCAGTCATCAGATTGGGTTTAGAAATGAAGGGCTCAAATCTGGAACAAAACAAAACAATCTTATTGCTGGAATCAAGCTGGTGATTCTCTCACATTCCGTGCCGCCCTGTCTGAGCTTATGACATATTGTTGACCAGGAAAAAGCCACGGCAGTGAGGGTGGGCGGGCTGCGGAGTGGGGGGGGGGGCTTGGAGAAATGGGAGGGGAGAAGATGGTTAGGGAGGAGATGCCAAGTATCTGGCTTGGGGCAGAGGGAGAGTCGGAGAGAGGCAGCCGGAGCCCCCGTTTGGCGGCACAGTTCCCCCCCTGGGGGGGAGGAGGGGAGACGGGAGGAGAGGACACTCCGCTCGGCGGGGGTCTCCGGCTCGCAAGCGAAGGGAAGCTTTGCTGCAGCTGAAGGCTTGTGCGGAGCAGCGCCGCTCTCGGCCGCGCAAGGGCGCATCTCCAGCTCTGGCTCCGCCTGCGCCGCGGCGCTGCTTCCCGGACGCTGACCCTCCGCCTACTTGAAGCTCTCCCCACCGAAGGCAGGGGCCCCGAGGCGAGGATCGGCCGCGCCCGGGGGAGGGACAAGGATGCCTGCGCTCGGCTCCCTCCAACTCGGCGGCTGAAGCAGCTTCCTCGGCTCAGGTAAGGCTCCCGAGAGCACCTTTCCCCCACCGGGGCGCGTGCCGTCGAGGCGCACGGCGAGGACCTCCCGAGTGCCGCCGCCTTCCTCTCCAAAGTATTGGGCCAAGCGAAAATAGAGAGCAATAGCGGGGGTCACGGAGTGGGAAGCAGCCTATCATATGTGGGTGGGCTGGGGGGGATCTGAGGGCGAATGGGCGACTCTTTGAATGAAGTTTGGGGAATATGTGGCTCCTCCAGGCACGCCCCATGGACAGCGCCCTCGTGTGCGCATCTGCTCAAAAGCGAGTCCCCTTTGAACTTGCTCCCAGGTAAGCGGCTGTCGGGGGAACCCACTGGGAAGGCAGGCTTCTCAGGCGCCCCGATGCCCTGGTGAGGGGCGCAGGGACAATCTCTGCGTGTTGGGCTTGCTAGACCAGTCGAGTGGACGACTCCTGGTCCTCGACAGACAGCCCCAGCTGGGCAGGGTCTCCCTGCCTCCGAAATGTCTTTCCCCGGACGGTTGTGCTGCACTTTC
Organism: Podarcis liolepis; assembly: GCF_965112155.1. Classification (NCBI taxonomy): domain Eukaryota; kingdom Metazoa; phylum Chordata; class Lepidosauria; order Squamata; family Lacertidae; genus Podarcis; species Podarcis liolepis. The sequence goes on from NC_139554.1 coordinate 31,862,619, forward strand.
CGGAGAGAGAGCCACCTGCTGTGGTCGTTTTCTCCTCCGGCTCCGGCGGCTGCCTGAACTTCGCGCTGCCCGGGCGCCACAGGAGCGCGGGGGGAGAGACTCGAAGGAGAGCCAGGCAGTGCAAACATGACCCCCCCCCCCCGGTCTTAAGCATGTTTCCACGCTTGGAAGTTCCGCAGCGCCTAATGGGAGTCGATGCGCTCCGGGTTACACAATGAAACCCCTTTGCCTTCACAATACTTCCTTCTGCGTAAACGGGATTAGGATTGAGCATCCCTCTAAGAGCCAGCCAACGGTCCCCGGTGAGCCGAGAAGGGGGAAGAGGTGGCTGCTCATCTTGGGCACTTTGAATTTCTTGAGGGAAAGCGCCTACCCCACCCCACCCCCGCCAAGGAGAAGGCAGGACTCCCGCGGAGGGAAGAACAACAACGCCTCTCCCTCCTTCTCACTCAGGAAGGCTGGGAAGGGGTCCCTTGAGGTTTAGGAATACAAAGGATTTTGCGAGGGGGGAGCAGGGAGGTGATCCCATTTTATCTGCACAAGCCCCCACCGAGGTAAGTCAGGCAGCGGGACGACTAGCCCAAGATGATCCACTGCATTTTGCTGCCACGCGAGGATCTGAACCTATGTGGTCCAAGGCAAACTCTTGGTGCCATTCATCTCTGAAGACATTTGCTTGTGCTTGGCAGGAGATGACGCCTGACACAGAAGTTAAGTTGGATGCAGAATGCAGCCATCACCCTGGCGTGACTTTCCTCTAATCAGTGTTTACAAGCTACCTAGAAGTGTTTTCTTGGACTGGTACCTCTTCTTTAGACAGCAGCCAAGAGGTAAAGCAGGAAGGGAGAGAAAGCTGGCTGAGAACTGAGAAAGCTTTACTGTCACAAGTCTGGAGCAAAGCCCAGTTTGCTGCAATTCCAGCCTGGGCCTGCTTGGGCACGGCAGGTCCCACAAGGGATGCTCGGATAGAGCCACTCTCATTCTCACCTGCTTTCATCCTTTTTAGGCTCCATCAGAATTTGGGACAGACTCTGTGTGGCAGCGAAGCTTAAAGAGTGTGTGCCATCTGTCGTTCCAGTCTATGGCACTTCTATACCCAAGGTTTTAAATGGCTTTTTGCTGAAATTGGCCTGTAATGTGGAATGTAATATTAACTAATATTCGTTTTTTTAAAATGGCTCTTTTCCGCTTTCTGGCTGGCATGAACTACATCCACTCATGCGCACATGCAGTGCGAGGGAGGCTCAAAGGCACTTTGAGATGTGAATACTCCAGTCCTGTGTTACGGATGTCTCTCTCCTGCACTTTCACTGCCGTTCGGCCCATGGCCAGACCTCTAACATGTTCCCTGCCCCATGAAGCCATGAATCTGAAGCTGTGGCTTACCTGTTCTGAGACTCAGTGTCACTTGGCGGCTGGTGGAGACATCATCTTTTTGTGCCAGTGGTAGTCAATGTGCTGCTTTTCAGGTGTTTTTATAACTAGCTCAGTTGGTAGAGAAGGAGACTCTTAATCTCAGGAGCATGGATTCGACCCCCACACCGGGCTAAAGATTGCAGGGGGTTGGATTAGATGACCCTTGCGGTCCCTTCCAATTCTATAAATCTATGATTCTACAACTCCCATCATCCCTGACCATTTGACATGCCCTCTGAGGCTCATAGGAGTTAAACGTCCAGCAACATCTATCACAGATTATGTTGGTTACTCCTCCTCTAGGCAAATTAGTTAGAGTTACTCCAGGGCAGTTGCTGCCTTGTCCTAAACCTGGGGTCCACAATATAGCATCCCTGCCAATGGCCTCTGCCACTCGTGTGTGTGTGTGTTTAAATGAGGATTTTGGGGGTTGTTGTTGCTTAGTTAGGGGGTGCTGCCTGCTTTTTGAGGGGTGTTGCCTGCTTTTTATCTCTGTTGGTTCATGTGTAAGAATGTAGACCTCCTGTCTATCGCTGTGGGGAGGTCTGAGCATCACCAGTTTTTCTTCTGTGAAATGGATATTTTGTGGAGGGCCATGACAGTTTCTTAGATTTCCAAATGTGCCCCCACTGGTCCAAAAAGATCAGGGACCCCTGCCCTAAACATAAGCTACAGTTGCCCTGAGGGTAGATCCTACTTATCTCTGCTTAACAACCTCTCATAACTGTTTAGGGCTGGACATTAGCTACTCTGAAGTAAATTAGCTCCTTGCCTTTTGGGGTGTAGGAAACTAAGGTCTGCCTGACAGTATTTTGGTGTCATGCTGACATAAGCTCATGAAGGACACATAGAATCACAGGAATTTTAGAACTAGCAAAGACTTTTGAGGTAATCTCACCCAGCCTCTGCTCAGTGCCAGAATTTACAGCATCGCTGACGGAAGCCTGTCCAGCTTCTGCTTAAATACCTCTGCATCTTGCAATATATTCCCCAACAACAACATTGCCTTGTCAGATGAGGGTGGGATCTTTCATTGCAGTCAAAGTATTTCCCAACTGTGTCTCCTTTCATCCCTCAACCCAGTCTTGACTTCTCATGCTGGCTACCTTATTGTCACCTTATTCATTAATTAATTGCAGGACTAAAGCGTGGAGTTTAAATCTTTTTTTGTTAGAACTGCCTTCCTGTGAAAGGTGGTTGTTTAAAGTCAGCCACACAAATCTCTTTTATTCTAGGCAATATGTCTAAAATGGCTTTTCAAACAATGCGTGGTTTTCGTTCATAGAAACCTTTCCACACTCCTTTTCTCCCTCCCTTTTCTTTTGGCATGAAATGTTCTTAAAAATAGCATCTCGATTCAGTGATACTTTAATGGGTTGGTTAGAAGCATGGAAATTAATTGACTTTTAAAACCTGGAATGAATTGGCTGTTCTGGCTTTGCTGAAGAGTCAAAAATGCCATCGGCCTCTCAGTTTTGTAGCACACATAAACAATCACAGCTCGGGAATTCCATCATCCTGCTGGGAATGCAGGGAGAGGGGAGCGTGGACACAGCCACCCAACTTCTGCAGACCCACCTAACTCAGGATAATGGCATGAGGTGTGTTTGGGAAGGTTGCACCAATGGCACAGAAGCGGGCAGGTGGTGATGTAAGCACATCACAAATTTCCAAGAACCAGAAATAACAACTTTGCTGCTGGTTGATGGAGAAATTAACACTTTGCTCATCCTTAACTCTCTGTCTCCCACCCCCTCTTTTGAATTCAAATCACACACACCCCCCAAGGCATCCCCCCTGGCAAAGTTCCAAATGACATTTGCAGAGGACAAAGACATGATTGGTCCCCTGCTGTGGGGTGCAGATAAAGAGGTGAGGGGCTAGAGAAAGTTTTTTTTGAGAAGGATCGTGGGGGTTGTTGCCTGCATTTGCATGCAATCATTAGTTCCCACAGCTGTATCTTCCTTCCTTCCTGCACTAACCTCTTCCCAAAATTACATCACTCTGAAAATCGTCATCTAATTTTCTCTTCCCGTCTGCCTCAGCCTTCTTTGCTCCTTCCTTCTGCAGTGTCTTTTGAGCATTTGGGAAATTATTTCCCCAGAGAGATGTATTACAAGCACTTTTACAAGACAAATCTCTGAGTGTCAGTTTTGCTTTATTCCCCAGCCTTTTTTCTTCTTCTTCTTCTAAGATCAAGGCAGCTGCCTCTGAAGGTTTTAGATGTGAAAGACATAAAAGTTCTGTTGGGTCAGTGCTAAGGGCAGAGCCCTCCATGAGTTCTGGACAACTCCAGTCAAGCCGACCCTCACACGTCAAAGAAAGCCTACATTATGTGCTGTAAAAAAGGTCTACACTTTTATATATATTTATTAAGTATTTTCTCCTCTTAAGACCCACAGTTTCAACCACTCAGGTGCAAAGCACAAGAAGATAAAGGGAAAGAAACACTTTGAGAATGTCCAGAATAAATGTGGGGGAAGTGGAAGGAGCTGTACAGAGCACAAAAACTCTGGCCATTACAAGCTACATTCAGCCATCCTTTGATCCAATAACCTTTGGCATTATGCTTCCAACCTCTTCGATTAGTAATCATAATGACTTATTTAAAAATATGAAAGCTGAGGACACCAAATCCTAAGGAACTGACTGTATTTCTCACTTGGGCATCTAAAATGCAGATGTGGCGAATATACGCCCAAGCCTTTCTGTAGTTCCAGAAGAGTGTAAGCTATTCCCTTCCTCATTTGCACTGCAGCTGAGGAATGTGAACGAGCCACAAAAGCGAATATTTTGTGAGGTTTCTATTCCTGTGGGATTCCATATAGCACCTGTGTTGCATGCAGGAGATCCTTGATTCAATCCCTGATGCCCCCAATTAAAAGAACCAAGCAACAGGTGAGCAGAAAGACCTCTGTCAATCAGAAGGGACAAATGCTGGGCTCAGTCGGTGAAAATTGCGTTCCCAGAGGTTATGCTCCTCTACAAAGACACATTTGCATTTTTCTAACTTGATGACACAAGCATGAAGCTGCAGCTTGCATGGGTGAGACTGAATTAGTCATCACAGGGCCAGCATCATAGCATTGCTCATATATACTTTAGGTTCAATGCTGTTAATTGAGTCAGTTCACACATTCAGCTGTGAATCATTACAGCAAATTAAGAGGTGTACATATAAGTGCGAACCACCCCTGACTTGGTGTAACAGCTTTCTGTTATCTCTACATTGGGAAATCTGCTATTTGGGGAGAGGTCATGTTTTTTGCTGCCACTTCTAGTGAAGTCCCATACTGGCTATCTAGTGTCCCATACACCTTGTCTAGGAAGCACTGGCAGCGCCTACTGCATTCATGGATGCAGCTCAGCACAGCCCGTCTGTGAAAAGCAACTTTGCTTTATCTTCGCCCTCTGTTCTCCTCATCATTCCTCAGGTTCTATCATACCACAAATGCAACATCTGAGCCTGGTTTTCTGTCTCTCTTTGTTTTGCTTTTGATCTGAGGCACAATGAAAAGTTTAATCAATCAGCCCCTCTGGACATGCATAATGTGTGGAGTTTTATTAATGTGCTGTTATTTTAATTATATTTTACTTCATTTTGAAAAGCAGGATGCTGTAATGACATGCAGCATACAATCCATCAATTTGTGCATTGCCCTCAAAACAGGCCTTTTTATAATAATAAAGTATCCCGACATTATCATATTTACCTGTTTACTTACTTACTTCATTTATATTCTGCCTTTCCTCTAAAGTGTTCGAAATAGCATTCATAGTCCTGCCCTCCTCCATCTTATCTTCTCCAGGGCCCCGTGGGGCAGGTCAGGCTAGGAATTAATGACTGGCTCAAGGTCACCCAATAAGATTTGAATCCTGGTCTCCTTGGTCCTAGTCCAAGACTCTAACCACTAGACCATACTGGCTATCTAGTGTCCCTTAAGACATATTATGAGAATAAGCCAAAAATAAATATATTTTCTCATATTTCCTGAATTATTTTTTCTTAAAAACAACTCTTTCTTGAACTGATTAATCACACCACCCCAATGATTTATTCTAGATTAGTCAACATATTGCTGGATTTCCACATAACTGGAATAATCCCTTTCGTAACTAGTTCCTATACCAAAAAGGTGGTTGCTAAGTATAACCATGTATATCCCATTTTACAGAGAGGGGGAAGGGCCAAAGCTCAGTCACGGAACAGCTGCTTTGAGTGCAGAAGGTCCCAGGTTCAAGAGAGACCCCTGTCTGAAACTGGAGAGCCACTGAGCATCACTTTGAAAGTACTGAACTCAATGGACCAACTGTTAGGTGGTGGGTTGACATAGCAGCCGGCACAGCGATTTCTTCAAGTAGCTCTTTATTATGGTAAGCTGGAATACAACTGACTGCGAACAGCTCAGCCGGCCTGTATTTATAGGCAGCCGGCTGTCAACATTGTAACCACAACAGCCCAGAGTTCCCGCCTAAAATAACTGCCGCGGACCTGAGTGAAAACTATCTACAGACCTGAGTGAAAACTATATACAGTATCCCCCTGTTGGCCCAGGGTGAAACTACACTACATAACACCCCTCCCCACCGAGATAAGGCGTTAGGTACAATCGTAATGGTTTCCTTATATACAGCACTACGCGTAATGGTTCCATTAAGCACAAAAGCATATCGGTTACATTTCCCATACTTAGACCAACAGTGATACCTGTCCAACAACATAGTCCTTTAAATAAGTTGGGCACTTGGAAACTCTGCCAGACCGCCGGGGACTGGTAGCCAAGTCCGGAGGGCCACACAGTTCTCGCTGAGGCTGTGGTGCGACCCTAGGTGGCGTTGGAACCAACTCCCCTGGATCCGCTGCTGTGAGTGGAGCCTCCGCAAGTGGAGTGGTCTGAGTCTGTTCTGAAACGGCTTGGTTCGGCTCCACGCTGGCAGTTTGCGAGGGAGGTGTAGGTGGGGCCTCGCCATCTGTACGTGTCTCTTCTGGAGCCGCAAGCGCAGTTGGGGGCACCTCGGTAGTGTCCAAGTCCCCAACCCTGCGCCTAAGCTGGTCTATGTGCCGTCGCCACAAGCGTCCGTCTTCGAGTGCCACCTGGTACGAGCGAGGTCCAGTGACTCCCACTACTGTGGCTGGCACCCAAGGGATGTCCCCCACATAGTTCCGGGCAAAGACCTGGTTTCCTGGGACAAATGACCGTGGTGCATTGGCACAGCCTGGGGGTTCAGCCACGGCAAAGTCTGGGTGTAGCCGGTCGAGCGGTGACCTGAGGCGGCGGCCCATAAGCAGTTCAGCAGGACTCCTCCCTGTGGCCGCATGAGGGGTGATGTGTTGCACGAACAAGTATTCGGCGACCCGCTCATGCCAGTCTCCCCGGTCCAGGCGCGCCAGTGCCTCTTTTGTCGATCGCACCATTCTTTCCGCTTGCCCGTTGCTGGATGGATGAAAGGGTGCCGTTAGGGCATGGCGGATGCCCAGTCCCAAAAGATACCGCTCAAACGTGCCTGACGTGAACTGCGGTCCGTTGTCAGAGACAAGGACATCAGGACACCCATGTGTTGCAAACAGGCCTCGCAGCACCCGGATGACAGCTTCGGTGGTGGTGGAGGGCATCAGGGCGACCTCCAGCCATTTGGAATAGGCGTCCACCACTACCATAAAGGTCCGGCCGTGAAAGGGGCCAGCCAGATCGATGTGCACCCTCGACCAGGGTGTCTTTGGCGTCTCCCAGGTGTGTCCCTTAGCTGCCGGTGGTGCAGGCCTCGACTCCTGGCACGCTTGACAGGCGGACACCCAGGCAGTGATGGCATCGTCCATATTAGGCCACCAGACGTAACACCGAGCCAACGCCTTCATTTTGACAATTCCCGGGTGGCCAACGTGCAGAGCCTCCAGGACGCGCTGACGGAGTCCCTGGGGAATCACGACGCGGTCTCCCCACAGCAGGCAGCCACGATGAGCTGAGAGTTCATGTTGTCTGGTTGCGAAGGGCTGAAACTCTGATGCAAAAGGCCCTTGTGGCCACCCCCTCCACACCCAGTTGAGCACCCGGCTGATGGTGCGATCCTGGGCAGATGCGGAGGCCACAGTGGCAGCCGATACAGGCGCTGCCGGAAGATCCTCAATCAGAAGGAGCGATGAAGCTGGAGCCGGGTCTTCCACAAATGCTGGAAGAGGGCAACGGCTGAGGGCGTCGGCATGGCCCATCGATTTCCCCGGGCGATGGATGAGCCGGTAGTGGTAGGCAGCCAGGAAAACAGTCCATCGCAGCATGCGTGGTGAGAGGACCGGTGGAGTTGGACGATCACCGGCGAGGAGGCCCAGGAGTGGCTTGTGGTCAGTGATGAGGTCAAAAGTCCTGCCATAGAGGTATTCATGGAACCTCTTCACTCCAGCCACAAGTGCCAATGCCTCCTTGTCGAGCTGGCTGTAATTCCGTTCCGTCGGAGATAGTGTCCTGGAAAAGTAGGCGAGCGGTGCTTCTCTTCCATCTGGAAAACGGTGACTAAGGACAGCACCGATGCCAAAAGGTGAGGCGTCGCAGGCAAGGACCAGCGGCCTGGATTCACTGTACTGTACCAGCACACTGTCTGAAGAAAGGAGAGCCTTGACCGCGTTGAAGGCCGCCGTCTCCCGATGACCCCAGGCCCAAGGCGTCTTAGTGCTAAGGAGTCGGTGAAGAGGCTCAGCCACTGTGGCTTTGTGGGGCAGGAACATGTTATAAAAGTTCAGCAGCCCCAGGAATGCCTGCAACTCCGTTTTGTTCTTTGGGGTGGGGGCCTGCTGGATAGCGCAGATCTTGGATGTGGTTGGATGAAGACCGGAGGCATCGATAAGATAGCCCAGGAACTCTACCTGTGGAACGGCGATCTGGCACTTCTCCCTCTTTACCTTGAGCCCGGCCTCCTGGAACCTGGTCAGCACGGCACGGAGGCGCTCGAACAGCTGCTGGTGTGAGTCTGCAGACACCAAGACGTCATCAAAATATGGTAACACGCCCGGAAGCCCTTGCAGGAGACGCTCCATAAGGCTTTGGAAGATGCCAGGAGCCACACTCACCCCGAACTGCAACCGGCGGCAACGGAAAGCCCCCCGGTGGGTGACGATCGTCTGGGCTTCAGCAGTGGCATCATCGACTGGCAGTTGTTGATAGGCTTGGGCAAGGTCCAGCTTAGCGAAGACCTTACCCTCACCCAGGGAATGCAGCAGGTGTTGGACAACAGGAACCGGATAAGCGTGCTGCTGAAGTGCCTTGTTGATCGTGCACTTGTAGTCAGCGCAGATTCTCACCGACCCATCTGGCTTGACAGGCGTGACGATGGGGGTTTCCCACCTTGCGTGGTCAACCGGCTCCAAAACTCCTTGGGCGATCAGTTTGTCCAGTTGTTCGTCCACCTTAGCCTTGAGAGCAAAGGGAACCCGGCGTGGCTTTAGCTTGATGGGGGCGACTTGTGGATCAAGGCTAAAGGAGATGGGCGTACCTGTATATTGGCCCAAGGTGCTGTCAAAAACCTCGGCAAAGTCTTTGACCAGACCCTCAGTCTCTGCGTTAGAGATGCAGTTGATGCCGGTGACTTCCAGGCCGAGGGCATCAAACCAGTCTAGCCCTAGGAGGCTTGGCCGCTGACCTTCGACCACCACCAACCGGAGCAGGCCTGAAAAATCCTTGAAAGCGATTCGGAACCGGCCAACGCCTACCACGGGAATGTCGTTTCCCTGGTAGTCTCTCAGGTGTACGCGGTGAGAGTCGAGTTGCCTTTTGGACACTCTGGGTACCAGTCTTTTGATGGTGCTCCATGACACGATGGACAGGGCAGACCCGATGTCAATCTCCATGTCACATGGAGCTCCTTCAATGAGCACCGTGACGTTCAGCTTGCGTTGCGTAGGCGAGTCGGTTTGGCCAATCGTGGTTCCAGACGGGCAGCGGCAGTTGGTGAGAGCGAAACAACTTTCCTTGGCAGACTGGAGTGAAGACTTGGACTTGCGAGTCGATGAAGGGGGGGTGTCAGACGGAGCCGATCGGCAGACCTTAGCGATGTGGCCCCTTCTGGAACACTTCCTACAGATGGCGTCTCTGAATCGACACTTGGCACGGGAATGGTTGCCTCCGCAGCCAGCACATTCCGGTTGGCCCTTGGACTTCTGTTGGAACTTCCTACGCTCCCGCTTTGTCTGGTGCACGTCATCGTCTTCACTGGAGGATGCCTCATCACTGCTGGCCTCTTCATGATGCACCGGAACTGGCTCCCTAGCAAGACGCGGGCTGCTGGACTTGCGGATCTCCTGGGCGGAGCGTTCAGCAGCTTCTGAGGCCACAGCCTCCTCAATGGCTTTCTGTAGCGTGAGGTCTGGCTTGGCTAGGAGGCGCCGTTGCAGATGGATGTCCCGGACCCCGCAGACGATTCGATCCATCAGGGCATCGTCTAAGTCTCGGAACTCACAGTGCATTGCAGCCTGTCGCAGGGCGGTGGTGTAGTTGTTGATTGACTCCCCCTCTGCCTGGTTCCGGTGGTAGAACGCATGGCGGGCAGCAATCTTGGATGGCTTTGGTGCGTAGTGGTTGCGGAGCTTCTCTTGGATCGTGTCCCATGGTGTTGCCTGGACTGCTTCAGGCGCAACCAACACTCGGGCCGTCTCAAACACCTCAGGCCCACAGAGGCTGAGGAATAGGCCCCGCTTCCGATCCTTTGATACTGCTGTCAGCTCGTTGGCTTGGAGGTAGCAGTCGAACCGAGCGAGGTAGGAGTCCCACGATTCAGAGGCTGGCGCAAACGGCGGTAGAGGCACAAGTGAAGCCATGATTCCGATGCCGGCGTGAAGGGCGATGGATGGAACACAGTGCTCTAGCCAGAACAGTCAGCTCTGAATTGGTTCTGCCCAGTGATTTCGCTCAGTGATTTCGCTCTGTGATTCAGCTCAGTGATTCAGCTCAGTTCAGAGGCTGGCCGCATCTGGCTGTGCTCTGATGTCCATCCATCCCATCCTCGTCGCCAGTGTTAGGTGGTGGGTTGACATAGCAGCCGGCACAGCGATTTCTTCAAGTAGCTCTTTATTATGGTAAGCTGGAATACAACTGACTGCGAACAGCTCAGCCGGCCTGTATTTATAGGCAGCCGGCTGTCAACATTGTAACCACAACAGCCCAGAGTTCCCGCCTAAAATAACTGCCGCGGACCTGAGTGAAAACTATCTACAGACCTGAGTGAAAACTATATACAGTATCCCCCTGTTGGCCCAGGGTGAAACTACACTACATAACACCAACGGTCTGTCTTTGTGTACGAGGCAGCTTCCCATGTTCCTTTGTTGCCTTCACAACACTCAACATAGCCTTGTTGCAAAATGACTAGGGAAATGAATGACCCGGGGCTAGATCTCTCTCTGTTCCATGAGGTTCCCTTCTCTTGTACATCACTGATGTTCTCAAGCATGCTTATTCCCCCACCGCCATTAATCGGTATTCCAGTTGGAATGGAACTCTATATCATTTTAAATGTCATCTACCTTGGCCTTAGTAGGTTCGGGAAAAGATGGATGCATGTAAATTTCTCTATCCTCACTGAGGTTTGCAGCTTCTTCTGATTTAGTATCATCTCTGAATCTCATTATAGTCTCCTGGTCCAATCTCCAGACTTCTAATGAAGAAGCTACATCAGACCACCCTCCATACTTCCCACACCTCCATTCCTTGCTGTTTATCTGAATACCCCTTGCTTATTTACAGTCTCTGTCAGCTTTCCAGTGTTTGTCTCTGTGCCAGGACCATAACTGTGCCTAAATAAATGTGTTTCTCAAGTAAGATTGCATGAGGCGGCACAGTTTCAAATCTCCGAATCTTTTTATTTATTTTTTTATCACTTAATGTTTTTCTAACACCTAAAGACTTGCTGGGCACTTAATAGAAATCAGCAGAAAACTCTCACTGCAAGAGCTTCCATCTTCCATCACAGGAGCAACAAAGCAAAGAAGAAAACAAGCAGGAAAGTAATGGGGTGGGGAGGTGAGCGAAAGGAAGGACAGAGATGCTGGTAATAAGATCACACTGTTCTTCGGTGAGGCCTGCTCACAGCGCGATGGTTCCCTTCAAAAAATCCATATCTGCCATCTCCTGCATCCCCTCCTTGTGCCTGCCTCTGTATGGCAAAACTGCCTTCACCTCCTTGTCACCAGGCCTTCCACAGCACACCTCGCGCACTTGTGAATAGGGGTTGGCACATCTCAGAATTAGAAAGGACATTTGAGGCCTCTCTTGTGCTGGAGCCATTTGCTAGCAGCTGCCTTTTCCTGGAATTAGAGATGAATGGAAAGAGAAAGGGGAGTGCGGGATTTGCGTCTCCTCGCCAGCTACTGCTGTCCCTAACTCAAGGCACAACATTTATTTGTAGGGGTGCTGCTGAATTCTACTGAGGATTTGGTGGTGTGAAAGTGGTTCCAGCTGCAACAGAACTGAACTGGGGCCAGAATGAAGTCTTATTTACTGAAATCTACCAAATTCCACACAGGACACGGCTGGTGCTGTTGTCTAAACCACTGAGCCCAGGGCTTTCTGATCAGAAGGTTGGTGGTTCGAATCCCTGCAATGGGATGAGCTCCCGTTGCTCAGTCCCTGCTTCTGCCAACCTAGCAGTTCGAAAGCACGTCAAAGTGCAAGTAGATAAATAGGTACCGCTCCGGCAGGAAGGTAAACGACGTTTCCGTGTGCTGCTCTGGTTTCACCATGCTGGCCACATGACCCGGAAAAACTGTCTGTGGACAAATGTCGGCTCCCTCGGCCAGTAAAGCGAGATGAGCACCACAACCCCAGAGTCCTTCACAACTGGACTTAACTGTAAGGGGTCTTTTACCTTTACCTTTACCAAAATCTACTACATGTCTATAAGGCATTTCCCTGGTTATAGGTGATGTCACACATGGGCAGAAAGACTTTTCTTGGCCAAGGTGGCTTCCCAATGTCTGCTCAAGTCTTTAGAACTATCTACAATTTTAGGATGCTTGAGAACCATCCTGGCCACAGCAGAACAGAATTGATCATGGCTTCTCCCAATTCCAATCTATCCTATCTTTCTAAAATGCGTAAGATGCACATTCTTCCAGTATTATTAATGTTAAATTTATATCCCAACTTTCCTCTATGGACCTTTCAGGTTGGGCTGAAAGATGGTGACTGGCCCAAGGTCATGCAGTGAACTTCATGATTGAGTGGAGGATTTGAACTCTGGACTCCAAGGTGCTATCCTGACATTCTAACCATTGTGCAGCACTGTCATAGATAAAAGGGGCAGATTTCTAGCACCCCTGTGAGTCATACCAAGAGTTACTATCTGAAGCCCACACCTCCCCATTTCAAATTTCCCATGCACTCTGTGATAGCTCTGTTTTTTAAAAAAATAAGAAAACGTTTCTTCCTCTTGTAAAGGTGTGTTAGAAAAATAACTCTGCCCCATAAGCTATTATCAGTATTATGAAATGATCCTCAACAGAATGTGAACTGCATAGTGTTATCGTCTTTACATGTGTATCCACATGCATATGCATTAGAGACAAGTTGCATCCTCTGCCACTACCCCACTCAGAGATTTAAATTCAAGAGAGCCAGAGGGGAGAGAGGTGAACCATGAAGAATGACAAGTAGGGACATGTTACAAAAACATCCCGCAAAAGTCAAATATAGGGACAGGGATTTACCAGCAGAGAGAACAGAAAACAGGGATGGTTCCTACTAAATAGGGACAGTCAGGTATATATGAGGAGGGGGGATTTTTGCTGAAAGGTTTAGAAAACTGAGTCAGGGAGAAGTTGTAGCTTCCAAGATCATAGGAATGAAGAAAACTGCCTTACGTTGTTAGACCAACAGAATACAAGAACATGAGATGAGTGTGCTGGATCAGGCCCATGGCCCATCTTGTCCAGCTTCCTGTTCTCCCAGTGGCCAACCACATGCCTGTGAGAAACCTGCAAGCAGGATTTGTGCACAAGTTCTGTGCTGGGCCCAGGGGTAACCCAAGAACCGCGGTCCAGGTCCGGTCCCGAATCCAAGGGTTCCACAAGGAGTCAGTCCGAAGGGCCAAGGCAGGACACGAGGCAGGAAACCAGGCAAGGTCAGGCACAGGATCACAGGCAGGTTCTGGCAAACAGCAACGTTGCTCCCGCAACCTGGGACGGGGTCCAGCAGCCTTTTAGCTCTGTCAGGGTAATGGCCGGTCCTGATCCCCCGGTTACTCACCTCCCTGTCTCGCCCGAAGGCAAGCACTCCTGCTGCGAGTTCTCAGGTCTCTCCTTCTCTCAGACCTCAGTCTCTGCAGCTCAGGAGATGTCAGTGGGTTACTAGACCCGGGGGCCGCCTCAGCCTCTCCTGACCCAACTGGTAGTGCAGCAGCTGTAAGTGATTGCCCAGCTGAAGGCAACGAGGTAATCCCCGCATCTGGAGCCAGGGCAGGCTCAGGCCCCTGACTCGGCCCAGCTGGTGCTTGTTGCGGGGGAACCTGTGCAGACTGGGGCTCTCCAGAATCAGGCCCCAGACTAGGTTCAGCTGCTGCCTGAGGCAAAGGATCCAGTGTGGACTGAGACTACTCTGGCTCAGAGTCTGAGCCCGAGCCCCAGGCCATCACAAGATCGCTCTCTGCTCCCGTGGTTTCCAGCAACTGGTATTCAGAAGCAGCAACTGTGGAGGCAGAGTACAGCCATGGTGGTTAGTGACCCTTGGTAGATTTATCCTCCATGAATTTGTCCAATCCTCTTCTGAAGTCGCCCAAGTTGGTGGCCATTGTTGCCTCTTGTGGGAGTGAGTTCCATAGTTTAAGGCTGTGCCTTATGAAATGTTTTCTCTGCTCTGAATCTTCCAACATTCAGCCGCATGAGTGTTATGAAAGGGTTTCAGGGGGGCACTTTTCACTATCCACTGTCTTTTCGCCATGCATAATTTTGTTAAGGATAGATACCCATTTCTCAACAAAAGTCTTATCATTCTTAAATAAAGTAGGTGCCTTTGGGACATGTAGTCCTCTGGGAATCAAATCAGGGGTCAGCAAACTTTTTCCCTCAGGCCTTGTGGGGGCCGGACTATAATTTGAAAAAAAATATATGAATGAATTCCTATGCCCCACAAATAACTCAGAGATGCATTTTAAATAAAATGACACATTCTACTCATGTAAAAACACCAGGCAGGCCCCACAAATAACCCAGAGATGCATTTTAAATAAAACGACACATTCTACTCATGTAAAAACACAGTGATTCCTGGACCGTCCGTGGGCCGGATTTAGAAGGCAATTGGGCCAGATCCAGCCCCTGGGCCTTAGTTTGCCTTCCCATGAATCAAATCATTCTTTACATATTCAGTAAGAGAGGCAGCATGCAGTTCTAGACAGACTTTTTGCTTCTGTAAGTTAAAGAAAGTCACACGCATAATTTTATAAACTTATATCATGTCATCTCTAACAAGCCTTTTCTCAGAACTAGAAAGTCCCAAATGCTGCAACCGTTCTTCATAGGGGAGTCACAGTCCATCCCCTTGACCACTTTGGCTGCTCTTTTGGTCCATCTCACTCTACACTGTCTCCTGTTCTCTAAGGATTTTAGACTCTAGGACCTTTTCCCAGCTCTACCTGGAGAAATCAGGGATTAAACCTGGGATCTTTTCCATGAGCCCCTTCCCAACAGCTTCCTCACTCAATACAATCCCCAGCCCTGCCTATGAGCCAGAGGCTTTTCTGAGTGATATTGTCGTTCTGATATGCTAGGGAGGGCAATATTCCTACCAGGAGAAATTTACCAGATTTTGAATTCATGCCAAATTTCGCAAGAGTTTTAATTAATCAAATAATTGATTTTATTTATTTATTTTAGTCACAGAAGTGTTCCTGCTATTCAGGTCACCATCTAAAATCATAACATGGGAGAGAACCGCATATTTGCCTTATTGGAAAAATGATGTAGCTACCGTGACCTGAATTATGGCACACATTTCTGTTTTTCACAGGTTGAGTTTCGGATAACGTCTCCTCACTTCAGAATTTTAAAGTGTTGTGTGAGGATCATTCCTGTGACACAAAATTGTGAAAAGGAAAGGAACCAATCCAGGGGGGGGCAACTTGAATAAAATATTGGCGGGGGGAAGGTAGGCCCCACCCCACATAATCGATCACATGACAGAAAGCACACACACACCAGTAGAATGGCAAAGCCCATCAACTTGTTTGGGGGGGGGCTCAAATATTTTGTTTGGGACCTTGGCCCCTAAGACTTGGCTCCTATGGAACCCACTATTTGAGCCACCGTTTTCATTTTTGCTATACACCACAAAAGTAAGAATTTCGTAGGACGCAAGCCATTAATCTAAGTTGAGTATTCTACAAAACTTTCAGCAAATGAAAGGCCCCACCCCCGACTTTGAATAGAAGAATTCTTTTTATCCTCCAGCCTTTTGTATCTTTGCGACATATTTCAGAGATTCAAAAAGATAAAATGAAAATGTGCAGCTTTTAAAATACAAAGTATGCTTGTAAAAGTGACAGCAGAGTAATACTAAATATAGACTGTGGTTGGTATGTTCTTTTAATGTACAGTATTATTATCATTACTTGGGAGCAAAGTATTATGGGTCCTGTAAGACAATTATAGCAATAGTCCTTGTCATACTGGGAAAGGAAGACAGAACAATGGGTAGAGCAAAAATAGAGAATGGAATTTAGAGGTGGCAGGAGAAAAAATTGCCATATTATATATTAGGGGAAAGCTATCTGAATGGATGAAATTTATGCATTTTAGAAACACATATATATCAGCAATTTATATTGTTCTGTCCATTTTTGTTAACATATGAAGAAGTTAAGGAGGCATAAGAAGACAGCAAGGATAAGTTACTGCATATTTACTTCCTTTTGTCAAACATAAGGTTCTTTTGCCCCTCAATTTAACAACGTTAACTAACAAGGAAAATCGATTAATAACAATAATTGCTAACAATAAAAGCCTTATGAGTGAAACAGTCATGATAGCAACAGCAGGCAACATATCTATTTAAGGAGTGTATTTTATGATTAGGGGGTAGGACCAGCATTTGTGAGCGTAGCAGTTGATAGAATTTGCCAATTCTGTTAGGATCTGTTTTTACTTGGGGGGGGGGTATTTCCCAATACCCATGTTATCTCCATGTGTTGTCACTTCTGTTTCAACTAGCAGGGAATGGCCCATATGGTGCACAGCATTACATTTTAGAAAACCCTCCAGGATGGCTATGGTAATGCTCCTAAAGTTGCTGGAAACTGCAGTGAGGGAGATTACTCTTGTGCCTGGGCCCTGTTTGCAGGTTTCCCACAGGCATTTGGTTGGCCACTGTGAGAACAGGATGCTGGACTATAGATGGACCATTGGCCTGACCTAGCAGGCTTTTCTTACATTCATGTTGTTGTTGTTTAGTCGTTTAGTCGTGTCCGACTCTTCGTGACCCCATGGACCAGAGCACGCCAGGCACTCCTATCTTCCACTGCCTCCCGCAGTTTGGTCAGACTCATGTTTGTAGCTTCGAGAACACTGTTCAACCATCTCGTCCTCTGTCGTCCCCTTCTCCTTGTGCCCTCAATCTTTCCCAACATCAGGGTCTTTTCCAGGGAGTCTTCTCTTCTCATGAGGTGGCCAAAGTATTGGAGTCTCAGCTTCATGATCTGTCCTTCCAGTGAGCACTCAGGGCTGATTTCCTTAAGAATGGATGCGTTTGATCTTCTTGCAGTCCATGGGACTCTCAAGAGTCTCCTCCAGCACCATAATTCAAAAGCATCAATTCTTCGGCGATCAGCCTTCTTTATGGTCCAGCTCTCACTTCCATACATCACTACTGGGAAAACCATAGCTTTAACTATACAGACCTTTGTTGGCAAGGTGATGTCTCTGCTTTTTAAGATGCTGTCTAGGTTTGTCATAGTTTCCTAAACATGTAAGCAATCGAACCTGAGTACATAACGGTCAGGTTAATTACAATGGAATCTAAGCGTACCTCGCTTTCTCTGCATCTTGCCCAAATTGGGTCCTCCCTTACAGAGGGCACATATTGCGGTGAGACCTGGAAAACCCACACCCTGTGTTGTGGGTGGGTACGATTGGTCAGCCACAACACCCAATTGGTAGGTCCCTTGAAGCTGGGTACAATCTGGCCAATGGGACGGAGTCCAAACGGTTCCAGGGACCTATTTATGCCCATACATGTGACCCAGAGCTTCCTTTTTCAGCACATGCATTCAGAACACCCACCCACCTCTCCCTACTTTTAGGGCTTTGCGTTTGACCTTGCTATGCCGTCGTGTGTCATCTGTCGTTGGGACAGGGGCACGACAGGAATTTTCCCCACTTGGCTGATTGGCTGTTGCCATTTGGGTTTCGCCTGCTGCGTAGCAAATTGTCACAACTTGTAAGGTTGCAGATAGGCTCTGGTTCAGGTGATAGGGATGGGAGAACGCTCTCACCATCCCTATGTGAAGGATATTCCGTTAAAGGAATCCAGGGACTCGATGGTTTGGTCAACCCCTGAGAGGGGGTTGTGCCCGTGCCTGAGTCCAGGCGACATTTGGGTGGCGGTGTTAGTCCGTGCCTGGCTTTCTTCTTATTCAGGTGTTCACCCTTGGCTGACCTATGCTGGAACCCTGGGTCAGCACTACCTACATGGCAGGGAGCTAGTTGAACCAGAGCCTATGCAACCAGTCACTTTCTGTAATCAATAAAGTTGTGGCCTAGATTCTGCCAAAAACCAAACCAAAATTTGAGTCAAGTGTGAATTTATTTAGGGGGGAGGTTTCTGGGTCTGAACACGCAAATACCTTGTCAAGTCACAAGGTTTCACCCTAAACTGTCTCCCACCACCCTACCTCCAGTTTTCAAATGTACCCACAATTAACAATATTTGCATCCAAGCCACTGCTAATCAAGGCTGCAGTCTTAAACACACTAGGGAGTCGACTCCATTATCACAGTGGGACGGAATTCTGATGACAATGGCATTATGCTGTAAGGATATTGAACAGCACTGGCTCCACGAGCATAATATATTTCATTGTGAAATTTGAATTTGTGAAAGGTCTTCAGAGGTCACCGGCAGCCTAGCCTGGAAGCTTTTAGAGCAGCCTTCACCAGCTTGATGTCAGCAGAGTGACTGGAATAAAACAGATGAGGAGTCCAGGGAGGAAAAGAAACTTGTAATACTGAACTGAGCAAAACTGAACAAAAACAGTATATGATATGAGGAGAAATGAAAGGTGTTTCTCTTTTTTAGGTGAGGCATGCTGAGGAGGAAAGCTCCATCAGAACTACTTTCCCCCCTTTCATATGCCAAATTTCAACCATATTCTTTGTTGTTGTTGTTTAGTTGTTTAGTCATGTCCGACTCTTCGTGACCCCATGGACCAGAACACGTCAGGCACTTCTGTCTTCCACTGCCTTCCGCAGTTTGGTCAAACTCATGCTGGCAGCTTCAAGAACACTGTCCAACCATCTCGTCCTCGGTCATCCCCTTCTCCTTGTGCCCTCAATCTTTCCCAATATCAGGGTCTTTTCCAGGGAGTCTTCTCTTCTCATGAGGTGGCCAAAGTATTGGAGCCGCAGCTTCACAATCTGTCCTTCTAGTGACCAATATTCAACCGTATTCTTTACTGACCACCAATTCCGAAATGACTAGAATTTCCAGCCAACCAGAGTCTGCTGTCATCCAGACCAAGAACATAATTAACCCTTAATTATCCCTGCTCTTGTATGACTCACACTTGGTGCTGTCCAGGTGTTTGGGATTATAACACCCAGCAGTGCCAGCCGCCAGCCACATTGGCAAAGGACACTTGGAGGAGGACTCTAGGTCAGCAAAGCCTGCTTTAGAGTGTGAATGTGTGAGAGAGAAAGAAGGAGAGATGCTGTTACATGACTTGGTCTGGACTTTAGATGTTCAAGGAGCTTCTTGAAGGCTTGGCTGTTTTCCCAGTCTTCTTCCCCTTTGACCAGCAGCTAGTCAGTGTGTTCGGGTTAAATCGCTGCCTGACATTCAGCTGCCACTACATTCAGGAACTGCACCTTTGCATCCTGACAAAAACGCCATTGTGCTTAGCGAGGGAACCCAGCCATTCACAGCAAGCACTGTTCTCTCATGTAGACAATGGGCAACCAGCTCTGGCAATATATGCCTGAGCTTGGGGGAATCAGAAGCGCTGGAACAGAGTTCCTGATCCCTGAAATGGGAGCTATTTCAATGTGTCCTGTGTTTTCGTTTTGTTGTTTTGTTTGAATAGTGTGGTAGGAAAAAAATAAATGGAAAGAGGCAGAGCTATGAAGATCCCTGATCTTCTTTTAAATGTGCTTTAATGTGGCTCTTTTTAAAAAAACCACCTTATCTTGTTGTAAATGTACTACAGGCAGTTAAATGTAGTGGAAGCATTCAGTGGGACTAGCTGCAATCAGGACAATGGGCAAAGAGGAAGGTCTTGGCAGCCTGTGTATGCCTAGAGCTCTCCGAGAGGCCAAATGTGTGTCATAGACTGCAGAGATAAGCGGCTGCAGAGATGCTGGTGGAGGTTTGGAAACAATCACCATTAATGCATGCAATCAGCATACAGTTCCCAAACACAAGCTGTTCAGCATTCACTGGGAGCAGCTGGCCTATCTTGTCCCATCCTTAGCAACAAGAACTCCAGGAGGAGGATGGAGATCTTGGCAAAGGAAGATGACTTCGTTTCAATTCAGGTCAAAGTGAGCTGACAGGTTCTTGTGTACCTCTCAGGAAAAAGCCTGAGTGTTTCCTTAGGGGGGTCCACATATCAGAGACCTGATCAACACATGCAGTAAAGAAACAGGAATGCAGTTCTGGATTAATACCATTTTGGTCCTATTGGCTTCATTTTTAGGAAACTTTAGAGGAAGGCGCTGGAAGCTGTTCCATACAGCAGCTGAGGAGAGGGAAGCAGTGCCTGCTTTCTCTCTTCCTTCAGGAGAGCATGTCTCTGTCTGCGCTGTGACCTGACAACCCTAAACACAAGGGCTCAGGATGGTTTCTGAGAGAGATGTGGAAATAATAGGACTGTGAGCCAGGAAGCTGAAAGGTCAAGCTGGCATGGAGGAGAGCTGGATTTCACAGATTGGTTTATTTGGCCAGGAGTCTCTAGTTACTACTTGATGAATGCAGTTATTACTGTCATCTGAGGTTTTCAAGCTTCCGTAAGAAAATTTCATGCGATACGAACCACTGATAACACTGTTTCTCATCTACAGTGGTACCTCGGGTTAAGAACTTAATTCGTTCTGCAGGTCCGTTCTTAACCTGAAACTGTTCTTAACCTGAAACTGTTCTTAACCTGAAGCACCACTTTAGCTAATGGGGCCTCCTGCTGCTGCCGCGCCGCCGGAGCACGATTTCTGTTCTCATCCTGAAGCAAAGTTCTTAACCCAAGGTACTATTTCTGGGTTAGTGGAGTCTGTAACCTGAAGCGTCTGTAACCTGAAGCGTCTGTAACCCGAGGTACCACTGAACTAGCAAGGCAGCCAAGTCAACCCAGTTTCCGCCCCACCCCGCCCCCTGCCCCCCAATCTTCAAGAATAAACACATTTTCTCTCAGCTTCATTTTGGTTTTGGTTTATGTCTCCCAGTAACCCTTACATCCTTGTCATACTGAGGGGGTCACAAGTCAAGCCCGTGGCATGTATCAATTTGCTTGCCTGTCTTTAATGTAAAGCCTGCATATGTTCCATTGTTTGTGCCTATCAGGCTATTGTAGTCTTTTGTTCCAAAAGCCATATTGGAATTGTTTTCATCTTTTCTAATTCGCCCTGGAGGCTTTTTATCAGACCCATCTGGGTTAATGAATGGGGCTAATTATTATACTTCCCAGTTTGCTAAAATTGCTAACCTCAGCCTCCAACTCAGTTATTCCTTACTTCAAAGAAAAACTTTCTTGATAAGACCTGGTTCATGCACACACCATGTTTGTGTCAACTTCTGCCAGGCTTGGGGGACAGCATTGTTCTTTAAGAATGATCTAGGTCATTCTTAATATAGGAACCCAATCATTAGTTTACCATTTAAGTAGCTGGAATAGTAATTAACAAGAGTGTTATTTTGGGTTTCTTTTCATGTGCCTGAAATGGTGTTGTAATTTACTGAATAAATCATTATTTTAATTTAAAAAATAGCCACAGATCTCAGGGTGCCATTCACAACATAAAAATACAATAAAAATTGTCCAGTAGCACCTTAGAGACCAACTAAGTTTGTTATTGGTATGAGCTTTCGTTTGCATGCACAATTCTTCAGATACACTGAAACAGAAGTCACCAGACCCTTATCTATAGTGAGAGAGTGGGGAGGGGTATTACTCAAAAGGGTGGTGGGAATGGGTGGTTGGCTGATAGGTGTGGTAAACCTGTTGGGCTGTTAACGACTGCAATTGGTCTTACAGGAATAAGCAAGGGGTGAGATGGCTAAAAATAGCTTTATCATGTATAGTGAGATAAGAATCCAAAGTCTCTATTCAGACCAGGTCTCTCCATGGTTTTAAATTTGGTAAATGGACCCCTGACCATTAGGTCCAGTCGTGGCCAACTCTGGGGTTGCGGCGCTCATCTCACTTTATTGGCCGAGGGAGCTGGCGTACATCTTCCGGGTCATGTGGCCAGCATGACTAAGCCACTTCTGGCGAACCAGAGCAGTGCACGGAAATGCCGTTTACCTTCCTGCCGGAGTGGTACCTATTTATTTACTTGCACTTTGACGTGCTTTCGAACTGCTAGGTTGGCAGGAGCTGGGACCAAGCAACGGGAGCTCACCCCGTCGCAGGGATTTGAACCGCTGACCATCTAATCGGTAAGTCCTAGGCTCTGTGATTTAACCCACAGCGCCACCCGCATCCCTACTTAAGTTTGGTAATAAGTTGCAATTCAGCAACTTCTCTTTCCAGTCTGTTTCTAAAATTCTTTTGTAATAAGACAGCTACTTTGTATAGAATGCCTGAGAGATTGAAGTGTTCTCCTACCGGTTTCTCTGTCTTATGATTTATGATTCAGTGTATCTGAAGAAGTGTGCATGCACACGAAAGCTCATACCAATAACAAACTTAGTTGGTCTCTAAGGTGCTACTGGAAGGATTTTTTTTATTTTGTTTTGACTACAGCAGACCAACACGGCTACCTACCTGTAACTATTATTTTAATTGATCATTTTTCAATCAATGGGTATACTTCTTTAAAAAAAGAAAGAAAGGAAAAATATGCACAATGGACACAGTAGGTACCGGTATATAAAAGAAAAAATAGGATATATATACACACACATATATGGCTGAGGAAAACAAACAGGGAAAATACTAAAGCTACTTCCAGATGAATTCATACTTTGCGGGGACTATATTGAGATCAGGACAATTATTATAATGCATCATAAAAATTACCAAATACCCACATAATCCTCAGGTTCTGCAGATCCCTGCATCTTACTTTTTTCCCATGTCACTGCCTATCTTGTAGCAGGGGTGCCATCTTGAATAAAATGTTGTGGGGGCCAGGTAAGCCCCACCCTGCATAATCAATCACATGACACACACACTATTTGAATAGGAATGCTCATCAACTTTGCGGGGGCCCTGCCCCCTCAAATATTTTGTTGTGGAGGCCGAAGCCCCCATGGCCCCTGGGAGTTGGCTCCTATGCATTGTAGTAATTCAGAATTATAGACAACTGAGCATTTTGCAAATGGTTAGACCATATGACAGATTAGAACAAGTGATGGAAAACCTTTAGAACAAGTGATGGAAAACTATATATATATATATATATATATATATATATATATATATATCAGTAGTGATGTAAAAAGGCATCATTTTCTGTGCCACCTCATATTTGTTGCTCTCAGCACTGTTTCCGTTCCACTGCAGCTCGTCTTCTTCAAAAATTGATGCTATTCCTCTCAGCGTCTGCTGTTGTGAAATTACATAGCTTAAGCAATTTACATAATTACATAAACTACGTTTTCATTACGTTATCCCACCCCATTCATTTCACTACAATGGAAACACAGTGCAAATTGGGTGGGTGGGCCATAATTATGTATCATTTGCAGGCTGAAAGCAACAACTGATCATGGGGAGAATAAGCGGCCATTGGCAATTTCCACTCCTTGTTCCGTTAGAATTCTATAAGATCCCTATGTGTGGGTCTACATCAGTTACGTGTTGGCTGTATGTAGATGCCCAAGAATTCCTCCTCTTTTGGAAGAAAGGAGACCGGCGGAGTGGTGGTAACTTTGGAGAGTGGATCTCTTGTTTGTGACTCTTAAAAGTCATCCAGTTTTGAGAGCAGTGTGCATGGAGGGTTGCACACAGCAATCTTTGGACTGTAAGACAGTGAGCCTTCCTAAATAAAACATAATTTGACTCCTGCAATTCTACCTTTGAATCCTTTTCCAATCAGCTACGTTTGGAAAGCAGGTGGGAGATGCGTACGAGGCCACAGCACATTCCGGAGCCTCCAGATTATTAGGATTGTCCAACCTGAATCTGTATCTCTTTGTCATGCTCTGAAAGGCTTTGGGACTGCTCGTAATGAAATGCCCTGCCTAATTATAGACTTACTGTGCCATACAACAACGGGACTATTCACTGAGAAACTGCATTGTTAATAAGCAAGGCAGTTACTGAGAGAGCACTTATGGAGAGAGTTTTCCGTAGTCTACAGTCAATATTTGGTTGAGTGGAGGAGATTTGGATTCTAAACCTCCCACACAAAACTGTCCCTATTCAGTGTTACTTAGGGAATCAGTCTAAATATAGACCAACAGAGACATCTAGTGACCAAACAGAACCTGAGTTGATTATCTCTCTTCTGTGGTGCAGTGAATTGTTTGCATTGAGGCCGAATACTTCCCTGAATTAAGTGATTTTTCTATTTTTCTATTTAACCACTTTCTTTATGGTTTGAGGGTCATGAAGTCCTCCTCACTCTGAGCTTCTTGGGCTCTTGGGTCCTTGACATTCATTGTGCAGAGAAACAGGTGGAAATGAAAATAATATCAATATGCCTCAGTTTTTTAAATTGCCAAACGCAAGAGTTGATTGAAGAACTGAGGAACAGGGGAGTGAAAAGAAGATTCTGAGCCATTCTCAGCTTTTGGCTCTTTAACACCAACTCTTGAGTTATGAGGCATGAAGATGGAGAGGTTCTCCTCCAACTTCCCCACACAGTACATGAGCTCTTCAATTGTTTTCAGATCAACATTTACCATTTACCTGACTCAGACCAGACTAAAGGCTCATTTAGTCCAGGAGCCTGGACTAAAAGGCCAACCAGATGCATGTGGCAAACCCAAAAGCGGAGCCTGAGTGCAACTACAACTGCACTCTCCCCATCTGCAATTCCCAGCTACTCCTATTCAGAACCATGCCACCTCTGTGAGTTGGAGGCAGAGCACAGCCATCATGGCCAGTAGCCATATTAACCTCCATGCATTTCAGTAACCAGCCACAACCAAACTTCCCTTAGGGTGGCCAGATGCAAATGATCCTTCACCTTTGGTAGTTGTGACCATGGGCTATGCTGGTTGGGGCTGATGGGACTTGGGAGTCCAACAACATCCAAAAGTCCACAGGTTCCCCATTTCTGCCAGAGAATTTTTCAGGAAGGAGCAACACCCCCCCCCAAAAAAAACCAACAACACAACTTCAGTTAGCTGCTTTCTAACTAGCTCTGAGAAAGAACCCAGCAAGGTTACAGTGCAGAGGATTTTTTAAAAGAAATTATCTGGGAATATTTATGGCGGTGTAAGGAAAGCTTTTGGCTGTTCTCCATCAATATGCCAACGCTTGCCGGCAGCTTTATGATCCGCCCTCACCAAGGGTTCCACACCTAATTTTGGTTTTTCACCATTAGCGGAGATGTCTTGGCAGTCAGCACTTTGCCTCTGCCAAGAAACATTTTTATCAGCGAGAATAAAGATTTGATTTCCATCTGGAAATTGGCCAATTTGACTAGCGAACCTCTAAACATCAGCACATGGCATCCCAATTCTCAAAGCAATTTAGCCTCTGTCAGATACAGAAGCCCATCACTGGGGCAGCTGACTCTATTGCTATTAGGAGAAAAGAACAAATGGCATATTCACTCCTTCCTAGCTCTATTGAACTAGTCGCTTCAGACAGGTGAATTAGCTCCCCTCCATCATAGACTGTCTGAACTCTCCTCTTCAGCATACTTCCTAGATCCCACACTGGAACAAAAGCCGAGCAAATGCTGGTAATAATTCCATCGCCTCTTCCAGGTCTGAAATCCCCACATTAAAGTGGTGCCGCTGTAGTTTCAGAGCCTTTTCCTCACCTGGCAGTAGTGAAATACAGTTGCACCTTGGATCTCAAATGCCTTGGTTCCCGAACAAATCGGCTCCCGAACGATCAAAACCTGGAAGTGAGTGTCCCGCTTTTCAAACAATTTTCGGAAGCCGAACATCTGGTGTGGCTTCTGCGGCTTCCGATTGGCTGCAGGAGCTTCCTGCAGCCAATCAGAAGCTGCGCTTTGGTTTCTGAATGTTTTGGAACTTGAACGGACTTCCAGAACGGATTCCATTAGACTTCCAAGGTATGACTGTAGTGAAAGTTATGAGGTACAGAAGTTCATTGTAACAGCCCCCATAGTCATGTCCCAAGGAGAATCCAATTTCTTAAGATCAGTTGACAGTCATAAAATAGTGAGCTGCCAAAGGGTGGTAATTTGGTTAGCCTATAGGACTTTGGCTGAAGAGACTTGAGTACACATTCCATCAGCTATCAATTTTACTGGTTGATCTTGGTCCAGCCTACTGCTGACCCTAGCATATCTATCAAAGGGATTGTGTGCCAGACCACATCTGCCTTCTAACCCTCAAATTTGCAGCTAGGGCTGGGTAATATCTGGTTTTCAACATCGTGATATATCACCAGCTAAACATCGTGATATACTGATATATCACCAACTTGTCTGTAATAAGGATGGAGCTAGGTAGAGGCATGGGCTGGCTTCACAGTTTTCCCCTCAAATTGTGATTTTTGCATAGCACATACACATCATGATTCATGATATATTGCCAGATCAAAAATTATGAAACCAATATCATGATATGGACTTCAAACTGGTTTTGGACGATATATCGCCCAGCCTTACTTGCAACATTAGCAAGTATCACTCCAGCCAATGATGTCATTGTTCCTGCTGTCAAAAAGTACTGGAGCTGCACTTGCCTCACATACCTGCTCCAATCTGCCCCACTGCTGGCAACATAAAGTCATGAGGAGAACGTTTGCCCAGTGCTGTCTGGTGCACCAAGCTAAGGCCGTTCTCAGCTTAGATAGCCTCAGTAGCCCATGCTCTGGTGACTTCCCAGATTACTGCAATTTGCTCTGTGTGGGAAAGACGCTGAAGACGTTCCAAAAGTCATAGCTGGTGTAGAACGCAGCAGCTCCTCTGTTAGAGAGTGCTGCAAGGAAGACTCATGACCCTCAAGATCTTGAATTGAGAGCCAGTGTGGTTTACCCGTTAGAGTGTCAAACTAGGACCTGGGGGACCATGTTTCTAATCCTCACTTTAGGACCAAGGACTTGTTTAGTAGCTGAAACGAACCCCTCTGATCTTTTTGCTGCTGCATTTGCCCAGAAGGTCATACAGAAAAAGGAGTCCACACCAACATGCTGTTCTAACATCTGGCGTATACGGGGCATAACTGGAGCATAGAAGGAAAAACGGAATGTTTACCTGACAGGGCAATTATCCTGTGATTGATTCTTAGGGAAACTACTTCGTCTGCCATTAGCTTTGACTATTATGTCCAGCTGTGAGGGAGCCAAGTGTCAAACTGGAATCCAAGAGGCTTCGCTGAGACAAGCATTTACAGATTCAACCACTTGTAACTTCATTGCTTCGATATGAGGATCAGCATACCATCCTGCGTTTGGGTGGAGAGAGTGGCACTATGCAAGGGACATTGTTAGTCATGTTGTGACTCCAGGGACAGCTGAAAGTGGATGACTTCAGACTCGCATAGAGATGATGGACACCAGCATCTAGTCCAGTTTATTTATTTCACTTCAAGTGCCATCATTGTTCAGTTCAATCCATCTTTAATGTCACTGTATCCCGTGTGTGTGTGTGTGTGCGCGCGCGCGCACGCGCTTAGCTTTTCCTGTGCTATGAACCATTACTAGCTGCTAGTATTGCACAGTCTAACAGAGTATGGATGAGAATACCAATACCACCCGTCAGCATATGGCAATGGATTTTAAATGAGAACAGATCATGGTTGTTTTTAGCAAATTTTATCTGTTTCAGATTGAATTGAGTTTGATTTCTTATGTCTTGAAAGCCTGACGCTGGGCAATAAGCCCCCAGTTTGAACAAAATACACTTTAACATGAGAAATGTCCAATCCGCTTTGCAGATCTGTGGGTGATGTGCTGGGCTTTAGCTATGTGCGTTACCTTCCCTAGAGAATCCCTCTTCTTTATTATAAATTACATCTCAGTCGTGCCAGAAGCGCTGCAGCTGTTACCCAAACAGGAGGTCATAGTGCCTGTCTCCGTAACTTTGTTCTTTGCACTCACGCACCGACTGTGTTCCCATGTCACAATAAGCCGGGCTTAATGGTTTTCCGTGACTGTGCACATCGATCCGGCTTTGCTCTTCCCCGCTGGGAAAGGAAGCAACACACTATGATCCTTGGCTTAGCTCTACATTCTGCCCAAGGATCATGGCTTATCTCTGCAAATAACCCATGCAGGGCCAGCCCAAGACATTTGGCTGCCTGAAGGGCAAGTGTGCCCCCTACTATTCCACGGACACAGGACCACTGGGTTGGCAGCTGAATCTTAGTTCAGCACTGGGGATGGGACAGCGTCCTACACTGCACCATCCTGCACAGAGCAAGCCCATATAGCTCTGTCTTCTATCACATTGCCTCCCTTCCCTGTCCCCCAGCACCTGCTGCCTGAGGCAGCAGCTTCATTCTGACTGTGCTGGGCCCGGGGGTAACCCAAGTAACGCGGTCCAGGTCCAGTCCCGAATCCCAGGGTTCCATGAGGAGTCAGTCCGACACGGCCAAGGCAGGACATGAGGCAGAAAACCAGGCAAGGATCACAGGCAGATCATAGGAATGAAGAAAACTGCCTTACACTGTTAGACCAACAGAATACAATAACATGAGAAGAGCTTGCTGGATCAAGCCAATGTCCTATCTCGTCCAGCTTCCTGTTCTCCCAGTGGCCAACCAGATGCCTGTCAGAAACCCGCAAGCAGGATTTGTGCACAAGTTCTGTGCTGGGCCCGGGGGTAACCCAAGAACCGCGGTCCAGGTCCAGTCTCGATTCCAAGGGTTCCGCGAGGAGTCAGTCCGACAGGCTCAAGGCAGGACACGAGGCAGGAAACCAGGCAAGGTCAGGCACAGGATCACAGGCAGGTTGTGGCAAACAGCAACGTTGCTCCCGCAACCTGGGACGGGGTCCAGCAGCCTTTTAGCTCTGTCGGGGTAACTTCTGGTCTTGATCCCCCAGTGACTCACCTCCCTGTCTTGCCCAAAGGTGAGCACTCCTCCTGCGAGTACTCAGGTCTCTGCTTCTCTCAGACATCAGTCTCTGCAGCTCGGGAGATGTTGGTGGGCTACTAGATCCAGAGGCCACCTCAGCCTCTCCTGACCCAACTGGTAGTGGAGCAGCTGTAAGTGATTGCCCAGCTGAAGGCAACGAGGTAATCCCCGCATCCGGAGCCAGGGCAGGCTCAGGCCCCTGACTCGGCCCAGCTGGTGCTTGTTGCAGGGGAACCTGTGCAGACTGGGACTCTTCAGGATCAGGCCCCAGACTAGGTTCAGCTGCTGCCTGAGGCAAAGGATCCGGTGTGGACTGAGACTCCTCTGGCTCCAAGTCCAACCCAGAGTCCTAGGCCATCACACCGACTAATGGCAGCACCAGCCCTGAAACTATGATTGGTAAGCCAGGAACAAATATTGGCTTCCAATTATGGTTGGTTTGGAGTGAAAGAAGCCACTACATATGCCAGGACTTGTTGTGTTTCAGTATAGTGCTTTTTGGACCTCTTGAGCTCTGTAGTTTGAATACTGCAGAGCTTCAAAGTGCAGTTTCAATTTCCAGTCTTGTTTTGTAGCAAAAAAGGACAGATGTGTTTAAGAGCCCTGCTTTGTCCTGATATGCTTTCCTGTCCCCACAGCACAACACAAGCCATGGTCTTTAATTTGAATGTAATGCCAAGCCAAGGATCATAGTTTGTTGTTTCTATTTGCTAGCAGGGAGGGGTGAATTGGAAGCAATCATGGTAAACCATTGTGGCATCCTTTGTCAGAGGATCCATAAGGTTTTGCAAATTTAAGAAACAGACTACAAGCTTTCACAGTCCCTATCCTCTTATTTCCTATGCCCATCTCTCTCTGTGTGTGTGCTGCGATGGAGAATTGATTTGTGAGTTTGGAAAACTCGCTGGCATTATTGCATGTAACACCCTTGAGGATTAAGTTAAAATACAGCTGATTAAATTAAAATTAAAATACAGTAACTGATGGGGTATCACAACTAGCTCCTCCTCCAGGTGCAGTTCCAGCTACAAACAAGAAATGAGGCTGTGTTGCTGTAGCTCCACTGCATAGTTTATCCGCATTGTTATGAGGCCTGTTCTGATGTGAACCCACGAGTCATTTCTTACCTTTTGGGGTTCTTGTTATCTTCGGGGTTTGATCTTATGGTGGTGAGGACCAGGAATATCTCCCATGTGCTTTAGAACAAAGCTGAAGATTTAAGGGAAATCTCCCCCCAGAAAACAAGAGGAAACTTGATAGTGACATCTTATGTCTTGAACAGGTTAGATATGATGGATCAATGCCTCTAAACTCTGAAAAATGCCTGTGAAAACAATCACTGAGATGCCACATGTTTGGAAATTGCCCTTATGGGCATCTTTCTTTTTTAATAGTCATTAATAACTCAGCCTGTCTTACCTTTTCTCTTCATGGTACCATTTTAAAGAGAAGTGCCCTTTGGGGTGGTAGCAAGCACGTGAGCATTTATTGAAACGTGGAACCATTTCTATCACAAAGGACCACCCAAGAAAGGAACTACCTAAAAGAGGCATCACTATTTTACACAATCTCAAATGGCTCTCAAAAATGGCTGTGTTTTATACACTCCTAGTAGTCAGTGAAGGAAATGACCTCCAAGACCTCCACCTCACCTCCTGCTAATGTAAAATTGTACTTTTCATGGATTGGTGCTTTGTCCACTCTTAACTTTGTCAGTGGAAAATGGAAGAGGTTTTTGCCATGGTGTCACAAGCCTGTACAGCTCAATATCAAAGAACCTCCCATTCATCCTAGAAGTCTTCACCCTTCCAATCAAATAGAAGGGTCAGACCAATGATTCATCTAAGCATTAGCTCCCAGAGGACTCGAGGAAAGGTCTTTCCAAACCCTCTTTCTGGAGAGCTTTCACTGAAGATCAGCAAAGCATGTGCTCTACCACTGGCTCTGTAAGCTATTCTGTCATCCCTTTTAGCTACCTTAAAGGTAAAGGTAAAGGACCCCTGACAGTTAAGTCCAGTCACAGACAACTCTGGGGTTGCGGCACTCATCTCGCTTTACAGGCCGAGGGAGCCAGCGTTTGTCCGCAGACAGTTTCTCCAGGTCATGTGGCCAGCATGACTAAGCAGCTTCTGGCACAACGGAACACCGAAACCAGAGCAGCGCACGGAAATGCCATTTACCTTCCCACCAGAGCAGTACCTTTTTATCTACTTGCACTATTTGGCATGCTTTCAAACTGCTAGGCTGACAGGTGCTGGGACTGAGCAACGGGAGCTCACCCCATCGTGGGAATTCGAACCTCCAACCTTCTGATCGGCAAGCCCAAGAGGCTCAGTGGTTTAGACCACATCGCCACCCAAGCAAATAAAACTGTGAGCAAAATGCCCCAGCCCCCTTTTTGCCACAAAATGAGAGGAAACTGACAACTTCCTCAAGCTTCTGCTTCCCCTGCAATTTGGAATCAGATTACTCTCCCTGTTCACACAGCCAGTCAGTCCCTGCTCCAGCTCATGTCAGGTGGGTGGGTTTGCTTTGTGTTACTTATTCCTTATTTTACTCCATGATTGGGAAGTTCTAGGATTTCACAAGAGCGCAGCAGTGCAAATATTGTCATTGAAAAGACTATCATTGGGTGTAACACAGGCCAGGCTACTCTCCACTGAAGGCACCACCCCTCCCCATCCCTGGGGTCTTACGTTTCTGGTTGCTGTACTACCCTTGCCCTTCATAGCTGCTTAAATCTGGCTGGGAGGGCATGACTGGGTGGATTCTGGGTGCAGTGAACAGGTCTCTGCATGAGGGAGTGGTGCCAGCCATCTTGATGGAGGCAATAGTGTGGCCATTATTGGAAAAAACTACCCTGGACCTGATGGCATTTTACAACTACCACCCTTTTGGGTGCCCCATGGCTGTGGCAATGCAGCTACATGCGTTCCTGGGAAAAGCTGATTCTTCAGAATACATTCATCCAAAGCCACCACTCTGGAGGGACCCATAGAATCACAGGTTATTAGCCTCATAGCAGGCTAGCAGAATAATCTCTGAGTTGATAGCTTTTGTGCTCTTATTTAAAAGTCTGGCCTAACATGCATGACAATTGTAGGAATCTTTAAAAGGCGTTGGCATTAATCTCTGTCTAGAAATATCACTCTCCAGTTAGGAAGCCTCTCCCCTTGGTCACATAAATCAGGGTGGCCTGTGAGTGGTGAGAGAAAAGGAATCTGCACAAGCTTCACAGCACTGCCATATTTGTTACTTTCAGAAGTAAACATTGGTGAGGCCTTTAGTACCAGATACAGGTACCAGATTAAAAATCAGCTGAGGGCATAGTCAGACTATGCCGAAATGGCGAAAATGACCGGGAAGATTAGAGATCAAGAAGATAATAAATTTAATAAAGAATGGGGGAAATTAATAAGTTACTTAAAAGAACACTGAGAACAATTAAAAACATTGGCAGGATTCTAAAAAGCACTTGCAATGTAGCTAGAACTATGGTGTGAATTAAGTATTAAGAAAATATGGAGAGCATTATAAGATGCAGTCGGAAATGAATAATGATGGAAACCATGGAAGGGTGGAGAGAAGTCCGGGGGTTCAGAGAATCCTATGTGTATGTGATTTAGTTGTGATGATATTTGCTAAAGGTAAGAATGAATAAAAAATATTTCCCCAAAAAAATAATCAATTGAGGGCAGGAGCAAACCTCCAACAGCTAGTTACTTGGAGGAAGGATAATCATTGCTTATGTTGAAGTGAGGTTTGTGGCAGTGCAGAAATGCCTCGGTACAATCTCATGTAGGCTTTTGGCTCCGATGCTTCCTTCCCCCCAATGTTTTACGCTCCCCATTCCTGAGTTTGTTTAATCAAAACCGTCTGGTAATATTTTAATTTTCTTCAGCCACCGGGATAATTCCAGTGCGACTCTGTGTAATATACTTTCATCTGAACCGTGTTCATTAATTTGTGTTTTATCCGTCTTCTTTTTTTAAAAGACCATTAACAAAGTTCTCTAGTAAAAGCAGACAGAATGTTGAAACCTGCTGTGCTTAGCAGAACCCTTTCGCCAGCTCTGCGTGCTGCTCTTTATCAGTCCTTCAGGCAGGCTTCAGTTCACTCACGAATTTCCCCATCCATCTCAATTTAAGATAACGCTGGCAGAAAATTGTCATAAAACTAGCTCTCGAGGACTTTGCGAAAATATAAAAATTTGTTTGAACAAGAGGCATTCCTCACAAATCTCTTATATTCATTGCTGGATTCATATCCCCCAGATAAGTGATTTCACTGAACATTGCTTCACCAAAATATAATTTACATTTACATAAAATTAATTGTCCTCATCTCTTTCCCTTCTTTCTCAAACGTGGTACGATGGCATGGCAGTGTGATATCCCTGCAAATATCACAGCATAATATTAGCCGGTTACTAGACTATTCCAAGTTCATATGTGTATAAATACGCAGAGGCATTATCAGATGCAATCCTGCTCTAGGATAACAGCAGCACGTTCATTGATTTTAATGAAGTAGGATATAAAGCTCTTGTGTATATATTAGGGTTGTACAATATTTTCATTGGGTTTCCCCTAACGTTTATGTATAAAAATTGACAGGAGCTAACAGGTAGAATTGTTAAGATGGATTGGTAGTTTAATATTCTGGAAAATTGTTGATTGCATCAAAGATATTTCATGTCATTTCCCGCCCAAAAAAGCTCTGCTTTCAAACTTTCAATTTTTTTTAAAATAGATTTTTATTGGATTTTCATATACACAGTCAGAAATGTAGACATAAGAAAAAAGAAAGAAAAAGCAGAAAAAATAAAAAAATAAAAAATTCAACTTCTCAGATCATTTTACAAATCCAACTGGACTTCCCCACATCTTCCGAACCCAGCGTTCTTTACAGTAAAAACGTCAGCAATTTGTTACCTTGTTTCATACCTTATTGTATCTTTCAAATATTATGTTTCTAAATTCAAAATACTATTTCTCCATTACTTGTACCTTAAAATAAACATAATAAAATTATTTCAAGTCTCCACCTTTTCTTTCTTATAACTTAATTTCCAATTCACTAAATCAGTTTGCTGAAGCTATAATTTCCAAATCATGCACCTTCTTAACATTCATACAATTTATAATGTTTCTGCAAATAGTCCTTGAATTTTTTCCAGTCCTCTTCCATTGTTTCCTCTCCCAAATCTCGGATTCTGCCAGTCATTTCAGCCAGTTCCATGTAATTGCTTTCAAACTTTCAGCCAATAAAGTAATATGAACTAGAAATTCTATCACATACTTAATGAGTAAGGCACTGGGGGACTTGTATCAGATACAGGGGGGAAATGAAGTAAAACATCAGTCAAGGGAGGAGCATTGGTGAGATATGGGGGGGGGGTAAAAAAATCAGCTGAGGGCAGGAGGAAACCTCCAACAGTTAGTTACATGGAGGAAGGATCATCAACACATTGCTTGTGTTGAAGTGAGGTCAGTGGCCCTGCAGAAATGCCGCTATACAATCTTTGCACTGCTATATCAACTTGCTAGAGGGCAACGCTGCTGACCTGCTCTCTGTGGAACTGTAGCATCGCCAGTATGGATAGCTGCAATATCTCCTAACCATCAGTTCAGCTGGAATCAACTGATATAAGGGACTCGTAGGATTCCATAGCAATAAGGCTGCAAGGAGTGTTGCAGGACCAGCTGCAGGCTGCCTGAGGTGCTTGGGGAGTAGCCCAGCCCATGTGTCTCCTTGATAGCCAGTTTTGCCTCCTGACCACAAACCCTGACGTAGAAACATAGAATTGTAGTGTTGGAAGGGACTCTGAGAGTCATCTAGTCCAACCCCCTCGCAAAGCAGGAATCCTGCCCATAGCTGTTCGCAGAGCCGTCTTTCCCATAGGGCTTAGTGGTGCGTCACGCCAGGGCGCCAGCCTCTCAGGGGCGCCCCAGTGAGTGGGGGAGCTGCGCGGCTTTGCCGGTGGCCTCCCCTTTCCCTGCATGCCTGTCAGCTGTGCCCCGCCAACCATAAGGCTGGCAGGCGTGCAGCTTTCCTCCCAAGCCTCTGCAGGGATTGCTCTCCTCCCGAGGAGGCTTGGAAGGGGCGCAACTTCACTCCCAAGCCTCTGTGAGGATCGCTCTCCCAGAGTGGCATGGGGGAGAGTTGTGCCTCTCCCATGGCTGGCAGTGCACAGCTATGGCCATCCCAACACTATCCGTGGTAATTTGGGGGTGCTGGGTGGATATTTGCACCCTGGCGCAGCATCTGCCCTGGCTGTTCGCACTGACCCACTGCACCCCCTGAGGATTGCTTGATATTACATGATGGTATGTGATACAGTGGTTTCAGTGATGTAGTAGAGCACAGGCCCAAAGTGGGAGTAAATAAGGGGGGCTGTTGGTTTTCTGTAACACATCTGCACTGTTAGTAAGTGATGCTCAATCCCTGGCATCTCTGGATGGAGCCAGGAGAGAGCCCTGTCTGCAGTCCTGGACAGGTGCTGCCAATCAGTGTGGACAATACTGAGCTAGATGGACCCAATGGTCTTACTGAGTATGGCAGCTTCCTGTGTTCCTAGACACTAGATATAAAAATATAACCGCATAGACAAGATCCCATAAAAGTGATAGTACTTCCATAGCAAGCAGCCTTTCAGTTTTCTTTTTTCATTCTCATTATTTCCACTCTCACCTTGCGAGCTTCAGAACTCTTGCTGCAGTTTTGTGTGGTGGTTTTTAGCATGCAAAATATATTACATTTACCAGCATCACTCACAAATGAAAGGGCTGTAATTCACAGCATGTCCCGCTTGTTTATAATGCAAGGAGGGTTTCTGCAGGGGATGCCAACCTCAGGTCTATGCCAGGACCATCTGTTATTCACTGTAGTTCTCCAGGAAGTTATGACCCAGCATGAAGAATACACTGCGCATTTACATCAGATTCTCCTTCCCTTTCTCAAGCTGCCAAGGAGAAAGGGCAGCGCTCAACACATGCTAACCGTCATGATGGCTTTGACCTTCTCATCTTATCACATGGCTCATAGTCTGATCTTACTACCTGCCACAATGATTCTTGACAAGAAGACTCAAATAAAGGCAGTTTCAAGCCATATTTTGGCAGGCTGCGGAGAGATGTACATGAATTCGTGGACAGTAGCACAGCCAAATGCTTTCATTTACCATCAAAAACAGGGCATGTCTATAGCGAGCTCCTGTTTCTCATTGCTGAGCTCTTCTGATTTTCTGATTGCCCAATTATCCAAGTGCTATATAGCACACAGTCCAGATCTTTAGTACTTTGATGGTTGCAGTACAGTACAATGCAGATTTCATTTTCCGCTGCAGCATTTTAACAGCCAACTTTTCAGATTTTCACATAGATATAGGTTGTTAAGACCTTTAGGGCGCCCAGTATTAAGTACTCACAACTGTGTTCTCCCGCCCCTACCCCTCCCAGAATGGATGGACTACAGCCTTAAGTAAGTTTAAATGCTTTACTTACAGTAATCAGAAGTCTCACTCATGCATCATTCAGTGCTACAGCAGAAACAACACAGGTAAGGCATTCTTGGTTACAAAATACAGAAGTTGGCCTCAAACACAGAATTGGAAACTGGAGCCCCAGCCTCAGACATCTTCTCAGTTACATGGTTCAGAGAGGAGAGAGGGGAAGGAAGGAAGGAAGGAAGGAAGGAAGGAAGGAAGGAAGGAAGGAAGGAAGGAGATACAAACCTTACTCCTTCCCTCCCTGAGGGTGAGGGGTTGTGACCTAGCCATACCTTCTCTAGAAATTTACAGCTCTCTGGTCCTTAATTCCTTCATTTCCTAATGAATGGGTTAGATATGCATTGCTAGGCTTGACTACAAAATCTCCCAAAACTTCAGCACACATCTGAAAAAGATCTCCATCAACTTACCCTCAAAGTACTATAGTTTAGGTTCTCTGAGTCAAGGTGCATGCTGGAATTTATCTTATATGAGTTCAATCCCAGTATTTCCATCAACACAGACATGCCCCAGTGCTAGTTAACATAACATAGTTATTGCTCTTGAACCACTTACTCTAGGGATGGGAAGCGTGTTGCCCTCCAGATGTTGTTGGTATACAGCTCCCATTATCCCTGACCACTGGACATGTTGGCTGGGACCAATGGAACTCCAACGACACCTGGAGGACCACAGGCTCCCCATACCTGACTTAATGAGTGCCCTGACTTTTATGTGCCCTCTAATTCTGCCTCCTTTTTCTTTCATTTGTTCTTCAGGGTAGTTTGTTCTCTGTCATCCATCTGTCTTAGAAGCACCTCGCACTGAGCTTTCAGCAAAATGGAAAGTGTGAGTGAACTCCAGAATCCCCTGTTGGCCAAGAATAATGGACACCTTCATGGCAGTTACAGTTACCACCAGGATTATCCTGGCCACCGTTGCCAGGGTAAACTGTACTCCTATATCTTCCAAAATTCTGGCAATGCGAGGACTCACCAACTGCTGGATGCCAGTTCTCTTCAGCTGGCTGTTGAAGCATTGTACGGCCCAAATTTCATCCTGGTGAAGGATGAGACCAGTGTCAAAGTCAAGGACAACAAAGGTGAGAGTTGTGAGACAGCCTTCATGGGAAACAAAGAGCATCCTGCTGAGGCCTCTGATGTGCAAGAAACCCAAGGGAGGTCCCTGATGGAAAATGACATCAAAATCCAGACAGTGTCCTATGAAGTGGAAGAAGAGGAATTGCAAGAATATGAGGTAAATTTTGGAGGCTGTGAACCTATCTTGGGACTTATTTCTGAGTAATCATGCTTAGGACAGAGAAGTAAATATAGAAAATATAATAATTGTGATGTATGTACATGATAGTAGGAAGAACTGAGGTAAATGTTGCATGGGAACTTCTCACACCTGAGAGACAGCTTCCTTTATTTCTGAGGAATTAAGCCTGAGGGTTTAATGCAGGGGTGAGCAACTGTGGTCTTAGGCTTCAGCCTAAGTTTAGGTGGCCCTCAGCCTGATTTCAAAAACCCGCTGCAAGCGATCAGTTCAGACTTCCTGGCAAGAGGAGAAAGGGGGGGAAACCACGCCTTCTTTTGGTTCTGGCCCCACACATCACTGGCTTCAGCTGCACCCAGAGTTGCCATGCAGCCCCTGACAGATTACCCCAAAGAGAATGCCCCTCTCAAAAGAAAAAGGGTTTTCCACCATAATATAATACATTAAGAATAATACGACTAGAAATAATTATAGAGAGGTGTGTAGTTAGAATGAATTATTTTAATAAGCTTGTTTTAGGCTCACATCCAGAATTTCTAATCCATTTTAGCTCACAATTTATCAATTTTAGTCCTAATGCAAGCGAGGGACATTGCTAAAGATGAAAAACGGCCCTGTTTCACTGGCACTCAAGAAAAATAATTTTCCATGGAAATCCCAAATCCCCAGCTAGTGAGCTGAGAATTTAGCTTGAAAGAAAAACGATAATCTATTTCCATGCAGTGATTTCTGTTAGGATTTTGCCCCACGTCCGAGTGGCTGGAGAAGATGTGGTTTATTATATAAACTCTGCAAAGCCTTCCCCCCGCCCTTCTTCTCCTGTGTGAAACTGTTAAGAAGGAGGAGAGAATATGTGAAAGTAGAGCTGAAAAGAAGAAGGTCAAAAGAGAGAGTGGGGAGTGAGGGAAGACTGTAAAATACTTAACGAGAGGAAGAGTAGGAGGGTAAAAAACGCTACTTAAATGCCATGGTGGCGATAGATGTCCTAGAAATATTATATCAAGACGACGTTGGCAGAAGCAGCTTTCGGTCAGGGAAGAGAGAAATCAGTAGGACGCCTATTGCTTCGCATCAAGGGTTGGAGCTGACAGCAGTGAGTGGGGGCTTCTAACACGGTTTCTGTTATTATTATCATCACTTCCAGCATCATCACTGTTATTATTATATTGCAGCTTTCTGGGTTACTATTTCACACTGAGTTATTTAATAACGAAAGTGTCCTTAAGCACACTTAACTTGAAAGCAACTTCCATTAAAATGAATGGAACTTTCTTCCAAGTGAATAAGCTTGGGATTGAGCTATAAAGCAACGGCAGCCGGCAGTATAGTACAAATCAAACAGTTGCAATTCTTTATCATCTGGTCCCAAGGTGGCACTTGGGAACGGCTTTCTTTATCGGAAGAGATGCCTCTTGTTGAGGCATCGCCTCCGACATTATCAGGAAGTAGCTCCAGAAGGGATAGGACACACACAAAAATAGATGTTTATTCCATTTTACTATAAATATATGCCGGTATCTCCATTGATTTAAATTGACAAGTCTTGGTGTTTCAGTTTTTCAGAAATAATCTAAAAGGTATTCAAGACTTGTCTCCCATTCTTAATACTGGGGATCTCCCTGGTAGTATCAATAGTAACTGTATCCTTTCTATGGCAATTTGGTAATATAGCCAACCATCCTTTAATCTCAGAACTTCTCTATGTCAACTTGTCAGTCTAAATCTGGGGCCCTCAACATGGAGCTGGTGGACACAGTAGCACCCTCAGACACACACCCCTTAGCACCCATAAAGGCACCTTGCCACTCTCATTTTTTACTGTTTCTTTTAAATGGGGTGTTGGGATGGTGGTTGGGGGTTTGCCTGTTTTTTTCTAGGGGGTGTAGCTTTCTTTCTTTCTTTGGATGCTGTTCTTCTAACTTGTTTTATCAATGCAAGGATTTCCACTTGTGCAATGGAACTGCACCCCCCGCACACGCGCATGCCTTGTATGGTACCCTTCCCAAATCTGCTCCAGAGGTTTTGGAGGAAACCCAGAACAGATTTAGGGAGTCCACAGGAGAGGAGAAGTGGGGAATTCAGTTGCACTTGTGGAAATCCTTGCTTTGATGGTACGAATGGATACTGTTCCGTGGGGGCGGGGTGAGTTGGGGAGGATAAATGTTTTGGAATGGGATGTTTTGTGGCGTCCACAATAGTTTCTTAAACCTCTAATTTTGCTTCTGGGCCCAAAAAGGTTAAGGACCCCATGCCTACATATTCCATTACTCTTTTGATTCATAGCTGGGTAGTTAAAGTACCAGTAATTTCCATTTGCAGGATTGACACAGCCAGACTTAATTGTCAATCTTAGTAATTCCCATAGTCATTCTGGGAATGTGACAGATTCAAATTCTCAATAGTCTTACCTTGGAAAAGCCCATTAGAATTAATGGTCCCTTCTGAAACAAGTGACTTGGGGACATCTTTGTTGAGTTGGCATAATGCGGATACCAGCTTCCTCTAGGGTTCCTATTTAACCATCCATCTTATTTATCCAGCTCAATTATGTTTGTATGGATTATTTGTTCTGAGTTTCAAGTGCATTCGTCAGTTGCACATTTTTTTGATGTTGTGTTTTAGGATAAGCATGTTGTAAGACAAGATACATATAGACATATAGAAGAATGCCAGCAATGCATAGATTGCTGAAAACCACATGTTTCTTACTCCCAATATTCTCACTGAACTCCTACTGAGGTCTATGAAATACCTGCCAGACCACTCCAGATTAAATGGTTTGTGGACTGAAGCCAAGAAGATTATTCTCAATCAGCATACTAAGCAGTACATCTGCTGCCTAATAGACATCAAGTATTTTCAGTCTGAAGATGGGGAAGTATGGTGATGATTGAGGTGGCGCCCTGTATATCATCTCTGTTGGACATCCAGTTCCCAAAAGATCATTCATATTAGCCGCTGTTCTTTGGCAGATAAACATCCTAGCTCATAGAGGCTGACTCTGTATCGCTTGAATGTGTGATGGACACGTCCCGCCGACGCTCCCATCACAGCGCTTCCTGCCCCATGAAGTTCATCTGCCTGCTGCTGTATATCAGGAGAGAAAGTGTTGTCACAGCAGCAACATCAAACATGTGTAGTGTAAATTGGTTACATGTTCTGCTGCTGCTGAATACTCTGTGGGTCAGACTTACAGTGTGCCATTGCCTTGATTTGCTTTCCAGAGTGACTCCTCCAGTGACAGCGAGAGTGAAGATCATTTTCTGATGCTTCCCCCACGAGACCACCTGGGCTTGGCAATTTTTTCAATGCTCTGTTGTTTCTGGCCTCTGGGAATTGCTGCTTTCTACTTTTCTCAAGGGGTAAGAATTTGCGTGTGCTGATGTTTCCTGCTATGTACTGTGTTCTTCTTGTCTTAGGGAACTATTTTATAAAAGGCCTGTCAGGGCTCGATTCACTACTGTGCCAAGTATATTGCAGTCCCACGCGACTAGGACCCCTGCTAACATGAAATTATCTGGGAAGTTGCTGGGATGTGGAGTGTGTGTGTGTGTACCTAGTGCCAACCCCAAACATGTCGGTGCTTGATGGAATAAATGCAAATGTCACTCCATATTTTACTAAAAATTTCCACCACAGGGAAATTTTTGCCACCATTCATCCCTCACCGCCCCCTTTAATGCTACCCCCAAATCTGTCCTCATTCTATCAAATGATAGGGCTGTTCTTGTATCAGGCTCAAAACAGTGCTTGGATCCTCATCACATGGCAAAGCAGCAGTGTCCATGTTGTCATGAAGCCGACAGGATTTGCTCTCTGCATTGCAACATATTTCAAGTGTGAATTATGGGAGTGCATGGGTGCGCGGCTTTATGTGTGAAAGTCACGTGGGACTCAACCGATAACTCCTAATAGGATCAACTGTTCTTTAAAGCAACACTGAAACCTCACAAGGTACCGTATTTTTCACTCTATAACACGCACCAGACCATAACACGCACGCAGTTTTTAGAGGAGGAAAACAAGAAAAAAAATATTCTAAACGAAATAGTGGATATATGATTTTTGTGGTTCATGCTGTGGCCACAGACATGTGATCTGACAGTGAGTTTGGAGTAGCCCAATGCAAAAATCCTGAGGATCCATGTGGATCCATGCTTTGTAATCACGGAGGAGGGAAGGAAGGGGAACCATGGATCCTCTGCTCACGACTGCAGCAGATCCCCCCCGCCACCCGCAGGCATTCGCTCCATAACACGCACAGACATTTCCCCTTACTTTCTAGGAGGAAAAAAGTGAGTGTTATGGTGCAAAAAATACGGTAACTGTAAGCACTGCTATTCCCAACCTGTAAGAAAAGAAGCTGAACTATCCAAAAGGGAAGATGGATCGGACTGTTGTACAGTGGTACCTTGTGTTACGGACGGGATCCAATCCGGAGGCCTGTCCATAACCTGAAATGCCTGCAACTCAGAGCACTATGTCTGTTCAGGTGCGCGGTGCGATTTGGCACGCATGCGCGAAGTGCGGTTTAGCATTTCTGCGAATGCGCGAGCGGCAAAACCCGGAAGTAACACATTCCAGTACTTCCAGGTTGCCACGAGACGTAACGCGAAAGTACACAACACGAGGTATGACTGTACATTGAATAGCTGTGCAAAAAAGAGTTTTTGGCAAGTACAGCCTTTCCACTTTTATTCACAGGCTAAATTTTCTATGCTCTCAACATTTTTTAAAAAAATAATGGCAGTAAGCAGCATAAAATCAATCATGAAACTACATTTGTAAAACAAGGCCACTGTGAGAACAAGATACTGGACTCGATGAGGCACTGGGCTAATCTAGCAGGCTCTTATGTGCTTAAAAGACATCACAAATCTAGATAACATTAATACATCAATGAAGCTGGATCACCTCTAAAGGAAAGGTGAACAGAAGAGTTTGAAACAAGTGCCTTAATGTCAATACTGTAGGTGCTTACCTGATGCTCCCTGGAAGCACATTCCAGAGGGTAGGTGCCACCACACTAAAGGCCCTGTTTTTAGTGAGCATAAGACAAACTTGAGGAGCATACAGCACTAGTAAAGTGTGTCTCCCCCAAGGATTAAATTGGCCAGGCAAGATATGGTATTCCCAGAAATAACCCATTGCTCAGGGCTTTATATACCCATAGTAAAACCTTAAAGTTGCCCTAGTAATGTAGTGGTAGATAGTGCAAATCTTCCAGCACAGGCGTTACAAAGAACACCTACTTCAGCAGCCTTGCTGCACTATGGCATCATCGCAAACATATATCTGCTGATCATCCCTCTTCCAACTGTTAAAGGTTACAGGAGCCCACTCTCCTTTTGCTTCTGGCTGCTCTCCTTGTAAATGAAACACCTGTTTCTGCATTTTATGTAGTTAAAGGATACATAGCCTGCCGTCTGACAAATTGTCAGAGTAACTTAAATAAAGTGTAATCCAGCAAAGTACAGTCTACTCAGAAGGTAAACCTGAACTTCAATCACGTATCCGAATGGAGAGAAGGATGGAGAACATTACATTCAGGAAGGGAGCAGGGCAGACAGAGAACTCCACACACAGCCAAGCACATTTAACAGCCACCATCTCAGGAGAATTTATTTTCACTGTTCCCGGCACACACACAAAATGCTATTCCTTAAGCATTATTTTTGGCCATATATCAATCCTCTGCTACATCACTCCAGCCACAGAATGACAAAGCTCTGTGACAGATGGCCAAGTGTCTTCAACAGGGTCAGTGAAAACTTGTCAGCAGCAGTGGTGCTCTGGCAGGGGCACAGCTCTGGGCCTTTTTTCACAGCAGGAGCAATGACATCATCTCCCAGAGTGCCAGGGCAATTGATTGACTTTCCTTGCTCTAGGAAGAGAATGAGGTGATGATGAGCCTTTCAAGTTTTACATTTGACAACTTAGCAGTAAAGAAATCAGAGAATAATCATGCAGAGGCTCTAAAATTCTTTTTGATGGGGTTCCTATTTCATACCAATGGTTTAAGTGGTATAATTTCCTTGCAAGATTTTCTAATTAAAAGCTAAATGTTGCACTTCAGCTGTCTCAGTCTGTTTTACAAGTTATTAAAACTCATTGTGTTTTACAAGCTGAATCTCTATGGTCAGAAATAAGCATCAGTGAGTTCATTGGAGCTTATTTCTGAGAAACTATGCATGGAATTGCAGTCATGCTACAGAGAATAGTAAGATGGGTTATCTTGTCTTAAGTCTAGCTAGGAACCTGCAGAAGCACCCAGCCTTGTGAGTATGGGGCAGTGGTGGGGAACCTGTGGCCCTCCAGAAGTTGTTGGACTCCAACTCCC
Source organism: Podarcis liolepis (assembly GCF_965112155.1). Classification (NCBI taxonomy): domain Eukaryota; kingdom Metazoa; phylum Chordata; class Lepidosauria; order Squamata; family Lacertidae; genus Podarcis; species Podarcis liolepis. The sequence goes on from NC_139554.1 coordinate 31,906,708, forward strand.
ATCAGCCCCAGCTAACATGGCCAGTGAACAGGGATGATGGGAACTGAGGTTGAATAACATATGGAGGGCCACAAGCTTCCTATCCCTGCTGTAAGGGCAGTCATAATGAGCTGCTGTTCTTCAAAATTTACCGCTACACCATATTTCAAATACCTCCTCACCAGTGATTTACACCATGATATCAAATTTTCCCTGTATTTAGTCAAGAAAAGGAAAGAAACCTGCCAAACACATCCCCAAAATACCGTAGCTTGTAAATCACATTATGATTATCCAATATTCAAAGTCTTTCTTCCTCTCACCTTTCAAGTCTCAAAGCTGACAATGTAGCCACCCTGGCTATACTCACTACAATAGACGTGCAGGATATACAACTGCTTAAATAAACAAAAATATTGTCCCCAAACTTTGTATTTATGAATTGAATGGCAATTCTATTATTCTTTTTTACCCTACATCATCACCCAATTCTTCCCTGCTCTGACAGCACTTCTGAGCTTGGTCTCATTTTTAAATAATTTTTATTAACAGGCCAATCACATCACATTAATTCCAAATAACAATAATTCCAAATTACACAGCCAATTTTTTAAAAAATTTTGTTGGGGGTACCCATGCTTCAAGCTCAGAAAGGGATCCGATCATCTCTCTTACTACTGCTTTAATTACACAGTTCTGTCAAAATAATATTCACAGTTCTGTTCAATCTTCTCTTTGTTGTTTTCCTCATCTTCTTGTTATCTCCTTTCTTTGTGATCTCTGATAATCTCCACAAGCGGGTTGAAGACAAACGTCGTTGTTCCCTGTGTGGATTTTACACTCATCCAAGAGCCATAAAAGTAGACAGACGCCATTTTAACACCTCCGTTCAAAACATTCCGACAGTCTGTCCTGATCTCCCCAGGCCCGCCGCTCCTCATAAATTTTCGCAGGGGGCCCTGCTAGGCCGAACCCACACTCCAACGAAGTAACAGCCATAGTCCTCCTCCTCTTGGATTCCTGCGGGCGGGCCTGCCATGATAAATCTCTTTTTATAACTGCATCACAAAGGACTTACTTTCGTTTCCTGATGCTCCCATAAGCCACGTCCTTACATAGTAATTAATTTCCACACAGTTCTTATTCCTCCTGCTTGTGATCAGTAATTGCAACAATTCTTTTGGGGGGGGATTATTGGGTACTCACATAAGACAAAAAAAGAAAAGTTTTTCTCCCCCCCCCTCCTTTTCAGTCTCGCTCCGACATACCGATCCTTTGATGAATCTTCTTCTTGATTTATTCCTCTTCTTGATTTATTGTTAAGTCCAGCCCGTCGCTTCTCTTCCCAGAGATCCCTTTAGTTAGCAGTCCTTACTCCCGATCATCGCTTGAAGGATGTGCGTTTGCTTCTGTTCTGATTGTTTATTTTGAGCTCCTGCAACTAGCTGCGCAGATCAGAGACAGCGTCCAGGAGAGTCGACCGACACGAGGGCTTTTGTGCCTAGTGCCCTCACCCGCTTTCGAATCTGGGGGTGAATTATGGGCACAGCAGGCAAGGCAGCGTTCCCCATTCCCTTGGGGTAACGAGAGAGGCTGCATACTCCCATAACAGCCTCTTAATTACTTTGTGTGAGCCGGAGAGATGGTATTGTCGGCCATCTTCCGATGCGCCCCCTAGCGGCCCCCCCGCTTCTGAGCTTGGTCTCATTCACAAATTTCACCAGTAACCTCCTGTTCTTCTCCTCAGGATCCGTAATGAATAGGGAATGTGTCTCCCAATAGTGACTGCAGAGGAAGTTCACTTGTCAGGAAGCTGCCCTATACCAATTCAGACCATTGGTGCATCTAGCTCAGTATCACCTTTACTGAGGGACGCGGGTGGCACCGTGGTCTAAATCACTGAGCCTCTTGGGCTTGCTGATCGGAAGGTTGGCAGTTCAAATCCCTGCAATGGGGTGAGCTCCCGTTGCTCTGTCCCAGCTCCTACCAACCTAGCAGTTCAAAAGCATGGCAGTGCAAGTAGATAAATAGGTACCACTGTGGCAGGAAGGTAAATGGCGTTTCCGTGTCATGGGGTTCTGTTGCGCCAGAAGCAGTTTAGTCATGCTGACCGCATGACCCAGAAAGCTGTCTGTGGACAAACGCCGGCTCCCTCGGCCTGAAAGCGAAATGAATGCTGCAACCCCATAGTCACCTTTGACTGGACTTAACCGTCCAGGGGTCCCTACCTTTACTAACAGTGGCTCACCAGAATTTCCTTTCCCCCAGTCCTTCTTGGAGGTGCCAGGGATTGACTTTCTTCATGCAAAGCAAATGCCATGGGCCTTCCCCACCCCTCCAGATTGAACGCTTGCCCTTCACATTCAGCACAACTCTTTGTCTGATTCCCCTTTCTCACCCATCCTTTCCAGTTTAAGCAGTAAAATTCCTTTGCTTGGCTGAGATCCAAATCAATTATATCAACTACATTTTCCTAGTACTGTAAATCGTCTCTGTAGAGAGCGCTAAGAAACCTGTGGCTCTCGTAAGATGTTGCTAGACTCCCATTATCCCTGAACATTGGCGAAGCTAGCTGGGGTTCTTAGAAGTTGGAGTCCACAAGTATCTGGTTGGCTACAACTATCCCTGTCTCCACTGTAAAGGAAGTACTTTAGAAGACTGTCCATTACATGATTATACCAGTGGTCCTTTACTGACCTCTGTTGCACTACATTGTAATCAAACTCACCCAACAGAAGTCAGATTCAGAATGAGCAAGATGTGAATAAAATATTATTTGTGTGTTTCAATAAAGACTCATTTACAGCTCACTTTTATTTTACTTATAGGATTTCTACCATCATCTTACCACATCTAGCTTCAAGGCAGCTTACAATACAAAATTAAAACTTTTTTATTATTTTTTTAAAAAATCAATAAAAACAATAAAAACGGCAGGAGAAATAACACAGCTAAAAAGCTAGCGGGTAAAATGAATTAAAATAGGGTGCCTATTGTAGTGGCTTCTAGATCTTACTGGACTCCAGCTTACATCAACCCCAGCCAGTATGGCGAAAGATGACAGCAGTAGCGCAACAACTTCTGGAGGTCACTGTGGCAAAGTTATGCCTTGCCCTAACCTGTTCCCTTACGATACTCAAGTTCTCTAGACCTCCATCACATCCCTAGTCCAATGCAGAAGCTGAGGACAGATTGTGGTCTGGTAGGATAGAAAGACCACTGTGGCAGGAACTGACACTATTGCAACCCCATCTCCCAACTTTTAACCTTCTTGGCTACTGTAGTCTCTCTGATTAGCTGTTGGGAGCCATCTGTCAATCACAACCCACCTGGGTCAAGATCCCTTTAAAGTAGGATATTGCTAACATTATTTTGTCCCTTATCCCTCAACCAGCTCCTGAAGCTACCAACTTGAATGGTAACCATAAGAGTAAGGTTTGCTATGTTCGCTTGCTTAGGATAGGATCATCTGGGCCAGTACTGTGCATACTCTCTGTTTCCCCACTTTCCCTCCTTTTTAAATACTCCTCCATAATAAACTGCTTAATTGGATTTCTGAGCTACACTGTATTCTGGAAACACTCAATGCCTATCTTTCCCCCCATGTTACTGAGACTGGACTATGCTACTGATCTAAAGTTCCTGGGAGTGCAGGAGGGATGATGGCCTAAAATTGCCAGGTAGGAGACAGATTTCTGCTGGCAGTCCCCTTACTCCCAAGACAGCCACCAAAAGGTAGTAGGTATTTTGCATCCCTTACCCCAGGTGGCAAATAAGTGGCCAGGAGAGAAAGATGTAGGATGGGTCTCCTGTTGCTAGTGAGCTACCCTACGTGGTTGGGTGTGGCCATCCTTCATAGGATTCACTGATTATTATCCCTGAATCAAAAAATCAAAATCATGAAAACCATGTGCCACAAATCTTAAAAACATAAGAGAAAAGGGATTTTTGTCTGTTCCCTAAAACAGAGAGGTCAAAGAAGACATCAGTTTCATCATGTGTTTAGAGAAGGAATTCCAAAATTTGGTGGAACCAACCCCAAAACAAAAGCCAGTTAAGGAAGCCTGACAACACTAGCAAAGAGAGGAAGAATTCTTAATAGTAACACTGTTAATTATAGGAAAAGAAGAAGAATAACAAATAATTGCTCTCAACTCAAGACAATAAGGAATTTCATAGTAAGCAAGCAAGCAGAAGTATTAGAATTGTTGGGGAGAAATGTTTTGAAGAGGGATGAATCCATGCTTGCCAGCAGCACAAAAGCATTAAGCTTTAGGGAATTACGTGGTCCTTTTGAAAGCTTTTATGCAGCTTGGAAATTAAGCAGTAAGATAACAGGTAGGATTAAACGCAAACAGGACCACAGCAAGGCACACTTTGAAGGAACGACGTTATCTGGTTGTAGGAGCTTGTGAATTAGCCCCTTGTGAGTCAAGGAGGGGCATGATTCTATAGAACTGTGATGTTGGGGTTATGAGCACAACCTCCCCCAGGAGGAAACCATCATGCATACTGGAAGGTGCTGAGGGCTGTGGTGGACTGGAGCTCCAAAGCAAGGAAGGCAATCTATGGCAAATGATGCAACCGCCTGCCCAGTGTTCTGCACCAAGAGCTAAAGAGCTGCTACTCTTGTTGCCATAGCAACTGGAGCAACAGAAAGTAAGATTGACAGGTGGGAGCAGCAAGGCAAGTAGCACCATTGCGACAGACATGTATCATGTGGCCCCCTCCGAACTTGGAAGGCACAAGGGAATGTAGAGAGATATGGGGATTGCCTGAAAGTATTCAAACCTTGGAATCTTTAAAGGCAAATGTGCAAAGGCTAAAGCAGATTCCTCAGTGATGCTTGGGGTACCTAGGAGACTGGAGGGCAAAGAGGAGGAACACAGTGAAGGCAACCCTCTCCCCATTAAAACTGTGGGAAACAGAGGCAGGTCCTCAAACTCAAAGGCTCTTGACACCTGAGCTATGCAAAATAGAAGCTGAAAGGCACATTTACAAAACTTTAAAAAAAACCAACAACACCCTCTTTCACTCTTGGTTCAGCATTTTAGCTCAGGAGAAGATTCCTGGTAAAGTAGCTATAGAGCTGGCATGGGGAAGCCCCCTATTGACATTGTCCCCTGTAGGCACAGTATAGATTTGGTTAACACAAATTTGGTTCTGGAAAATCCTGTGTGGACATGGCCTCAGAGATACTAAATTGTGCAGAAAAGGAAAAACCTATAACAAGCAATGAGCTAACGAAGTGTTCTTTGTTCTCACTGACTAGCTCAGTGAATTTGGGTCAGCTTATCTCCAAGGAAATATCCAAAAGAAGCAACATAATACAGTCACTGAAGGGATGGACAAACATAAACACATTGGATCAGACTAAAATAGAACATTATGCATCTTTTTCCCCCTCAGCGGTGGCTAACCAGATGCCTCTGAAAGTTCACACATATGCATGCATGTATTGACCACCCGGGTTGAGGTTGAATCCTGACAAGACAGAAGTACTGTTTTGGAGGGACAGGGGGCGGGTGGATGTGGGGGACTCCCTGGTCCTGAATGGGGCAACTGTGCCCCTGAAGGAGCAGGCGCGCAGCCTGGGAGTCATTTTGGACTCACAGCTGTTCATGGAGGCGCAGGTCAATTCTTTATCCAGGGCTGTCTACCAGCTCTATCTGGTACTCAGGCTAAGACCCTACCTGCCTGCAAACTGTCTTGCCAGAGTGGTGCATGCTCTAGTTATCTCCCACTTGGACTACTGCAATGCGCTCTACATGGGGCTACCTTTGAAGGTGACTCAGAAACTGCAATTAATCCAGAATGCGGCAGCTAGACTGGTGACTAGTAGTGGCCACTGATACTATGGTATATAACACAGGTCCTGAGAGATCTGCATTGTTTCCCATTACATTTCCGAGCACAATTCAAAGTGTTGGTGCTGACCTTTAAAGCCCTAAACGGCCTCTGCCCAGTATACCTGAAGGAGCGTCTCCACCCCCATCGTTCAGCCCAGACACTGAGGTCCAGCAACAAGGGCTTTCTGGCGGTTCCCGTGAGGAGCGAAGTTACAGGGAACCAGGCAGAGGGCCTTTTTGGTAGTGGCGCCTGGCCTGTGGAATGCCTGTGGAATGCCCTCCCATCAGATGTCAGAGAAATAAACAACTATATGACATTTAGAAGACATCTGAAGGCAGCCCTGTTTAGGGAAGTTTTTAACAACTGATGTTTTAATGTATTTTTAACCTTCCGTTGGAAGCCGTCCAGAGTGGCTGGGAAAACCCAGCCAGATGGGCAGAGTATAAATAATAAATTATTATTATTATTATTATTATTATTATTATTATTATTATTATTATACATTAACACGCAGTTTTGAGGAAGACAAAAGCATTCTCTTTTCACTGAAAAACAGCTGATATTATTAGCCTTTGAGACTATTGTACATTGATACAAATAATGTATTTATTGTTTGTTTCCAGACGAGTAAGGCTATCTCCAAGGGGGACTTTCACCTGGCAAGTTCTGCGTCCAGGCGAGCACTATTCCTTGCTGCGCTCTCTATCACCATCGGCACAGGAGTGTATGTTGGAGTGATTGTAGCACTGATTGCTTACCTATCCAAAGGTGGCCACGTATAGTGAAGAATCTCTGCATCAGATGGATAATTCTCTCGGATTACACACTTTCCTATGAAACATTGGACACTATGCTTACAAGGATTTCTACGGAGCACTCCCTAAACAGAGATCTGTGCTCATACAGACTGTCTGTGTGGTCTCCTTCCTTTTTCTGATAAAACATATACTGTGACCTACTTTGTATCACGGACTGACAAGCTAAAAGCGGGGGGGGGGGGGAGAGATCAGAGTGAAAATCCTGGATTTTGAGACTGTCGGGAACAAAAAAAGGGAATAGGACAGTTTTTCAAATGTTGTCTGCAGGGTGTTTTCAAACCAATGTCCATGTGTGCTAGACCTGGTGTTTGTGAAGTCACCTGTCGGATCTAAGCCCCTGCTTACTCAGGGCACACAGTGAAGAGGAAGGCTGGGGAAGATTCAGTTCATTTAAAGTCTTTCTTTTGGGAGATAGGACTGAAGGCTGCACGGTGACAGCAAACAGCATTGTCAAGATATTTGCATTATTATGCCGATGACAAGACTTGAAACATCAAATGCTAATAATTCACCCTTGGGTAACTAGTAGCAGCTACGTGCCATAAAAGTTCTCTTTCAGAGGCTTTGTTCATATAACTTGCCCCTCTGCCTACAGCTCCTGTATGAGGCTTTCCCTGCCGCCACAATAGAATAAGATGGCCTTGGAGAATCACGCCCAGCCATCACTTTCAACCTGAGATACACACCTGCTTTAAATAAGACAATTATTACAGTAACTATAACCAAGCTCATTAAAGGGGCTTGAGAAAGTCCTCATGGGCCTTCCAGTTTTTAATTATATTTTGACATGTGCATTACACTGTCACTCAGGATAGCTTAACATAACCATTTTGACATGGAAAAGTCACCCCAACATGGTGTGGTTTGATCACTTTTGATCACATCCGGAATGTCCCAGACCTTAGCCTATGGAGCCAAATGGAATTGAATGGATAAGATGTTGTAGTTCTGTGTAAAAATGGTTCTACAGCTACCATTATTCTCTCTACATGCAATGGGAGCTTTCTTGTGCCTGTTTCTGTGCAGACACTTATACATCTGAGGCTGTAATCCTATATTCACTTACTTGGGAATAAGCCTTATTGAACTCAGTGAGACTTACTACTGAGTAGGTACATATAGGGTTGGCTCATAAGTGGGAATGCTTGAATTTTAGTCAATTTAGTTGTGCTGTGCCCAAAGTTATCCACCTATTTATTTATTAAAAGCCAGACAGTGCCCGCAGAGTATCGAACTGCCATTAAGCAATTGGTGATTCTGCAAAGATAGATTCAAAGTAACCGCTAGGCTAAGCTGGCCCTTATCCATCTATTTATGTATTTATTTTAAATTTGTATACCATTCACAACATAAAATTATAATATAAAAAACACAAAATACATCGTAAAAATAAGGGCAGTGTAGACACTGAAGTCATCTGAACTAAAACAACTCAAATCCATGGGACTGCCTTGCAGGGGCTCTGTTCGTACCTGGCAGGAAGAACACAGAAGGTGCTTATAGTTAAATGTTTGTAATCTCTTTCCTGTGGGGTGCTATGGCACTCTGTTCTGGTTCAATGTATGCATGTATTTGTTAAGTGGGGTCATTGGTTTGAAAATAACATCGAGTGTTCTATCTTCTTGTCTCTATGCCAGGCTTAGGTCTCGATTCTGAATCTGTGCTTGGGCCTTAAGTGTGAATTGAATGTGGGGAATGTCATGAATATGTTCCAAAGCTTAGCTGCAGGAGAGCTGACCAGCAGTACTCCAGTATCTGCACTTTCAGCCAATATATTTCTGGGCACAATTTGTGGTGGTGGTATAAAGCCTCTTCCCATCTAAACCTACGAGGCCTTTATGATATCATGGGGATGTTAAGCTGAATGTGCCGTTCTTAACTGCAACAGGCTGACTGACTCTCTCTGAGTTCATCTTCTCTGGTTGTGACATTTCCTCTTAGTAAAAGCCCATCTATGTCTGAACCTTTCACCTTTTGCAAATAGTGTAAGCCATTGCTATTCACACAAACATTTGATAGCTAGGGATGTGCATAGGGACTTCTTTTTAAGTAACTGTAGGTTTTCTCCTTTTTATTATTGATGTTTCAATTATTGACAGTTTTAATGTGCTTGGAAGCTGCCCTGAGCATCCCTTTGAGACGGGTGCCATAAAAACTTCGAGACATACCTAGGTCGAAAAAGCCAAATTCTTCAGCCAAACTTAGTAAGAAACGAAACTGTATTTTACACTGATAAGAGAGAAGCTGCAGAGAGAAACGAGAGGTGCAGACACTTGCTGCTTTTGGGTAAAGTAACTCAGGAAAAATTAAGGTGGTAAAACCTCTGCAATGCCATTCCCCAGCCTGTGTTGTTGCACACGAACAATTTACTGGCACGAAGCAAACGCCCAGTTATGAGCACTTCAACAAAGCACAAGTGTTTTGATTTCACTTCCATGCCTGTTGTGTGACGCAAAACCAAGAAGTCTGCCTTTCCTGAGGCAAGGATTTAATTTAACTCTGTTCATAGCCGGAGGGAGAAAACACTGTTTGTTAATGATCAAAGTGCAGGGGGGAAAGGTACTGAAGGGTTTTTAGTTCTGAAAGGAAATGACAAGCAACAAAACCTCATGCCCACTAGAGGAAGCTCCTTCCAGGGCTGTGCTTGACAGCGCCTGTATACCGCTCTCAATTAATGTGGTATTTGTTTCTCTGTTTTTGTTCGCTAATAGGATGGCCATTAAGAAAACTGTGGATTATCTTGTGAATGAAATGTGAGGAAGGTTAGTCTGCGCTTCCAGTGTGTCTCCAAGGCATCACAAGGAAGTGAGCAGAAGTTAATGAAGAAGCCTTATGCTGGCAGGGCTGCAAGTGCTGCCATAAGATTTAGCAATTCCAAGAAGGAGGGAGAGTGGGCAGAGGAGACTTTTGAGCTGGAAGAACTGAGAGTGGGCTGTGCTATTGACAAGTGAGGAAGAAAAGCAGAAGACTTAGCAGAGGTGAAAGGAAGGAAAAAGAAGTGTAGGCCAATTCTGGGGTAGTTGGAGATGACCCCTTGGTCATCTCCAGGCTCTAGTCCAGACAGAGCTGGAGAACCTTTTCCAGCCTGAGGGCTACATCTCTTCTGCGCAAACCTCTGGGAGCTATATGGCAGTCATGGATAAGGCAAAGTGGGCAGAGCAATGGATGTGAATTTTACCTTTTGTATAGTAGGCTAGTTTCTTCAGACATTGCAGGCTTCCCTCTCTATTCTCCAGGCAAACAAGAGGCATTATCAGAGTTCCAGTACACAATTCAGCCAGGCAAAAAAAAGCCACTCTAGTAGGGCTGGCAAGGGGTGTGGCCAGGAGGGTGTTTACCTACTTAACATGAGCGTAGCCAGGGGGCAGATGCCTCCCTAAATCAATACAATATTCTTAACAAACTGAGAATCTGCCCCCCCCCAACATAAATCTTGGCTACGCCCATGCCACCTACATAGTTTTTCCACAGTTCAAACCATGCTCAAGGTGGCTCACAACATGAAAAAAATATGTAACTACAAAAGTAGTCGTAAACAATAAATAAAACATTAAAAATACAAAACCAAACTGAACATAAATCACAACAGCATATGAAATAAAGATACGCCAAACCAACAGCAACAAACCCCTCAAACAAACAAACAAAAAAATACCTAGCCCAGATTTGTGTTCCTCAGTTTTTGTAGCTGGAGTCAGTCAGGGCCCTGCCCTCCCAGGCCAGGTGAAGAAAACCTGCAAGGAAGGGAGCAGGTCTTACAAGCCTGTTCCCCAAGGCCAGATAGAGGGGCCCCCCAAGATATGGCCCCAAGATTCCCCATCCCTGCTGAGCCAAATGTCCATTGACTCCCTAGTGTCAGAATTAAAATACTACATCAATCAAGCAGCAAGAGAAACATTGACTGGTGGTATGTATTTAACAATTTTCCAGATGCTTTCTAATAGGAATAATTTAACCACCCTTTCCCTGAAAAGCTAGGCTGGATCTAGACACATCAAAGAAGCGTTTTGGTTTTAAGCGTTGTAAATTTAAACTGGGTAAACAGGTAGAGAAATACGGGACTCCTTGCCACCATCTGGTGGCACAATGTTATATCGCGCATACAACGCATATAAATCGCTTTTTCTTTAGCAGTCTAGCTGAGTCCCTAAAGTCTCTGCCTTCACCTCCTTCTCAAGCTTTCTACCGGAGTGCTCAGTACTTCCCGCCCCAGCGTCCCATATCTGTGTCTAGAGGTACAGACTTGGATCTGTCTTGGATTTATCTGTGCACGCTGTAGCTATTCTGTCAGAGGCTCAGCATGTTGTGTATAGTTCAGGTGTACATTTTATTCTAAAGTAGCATGTTAATGTCTGAGATTTCTGCTGTACTTGAGCCATAATGGAGAGAGAAGCACACACGAAAAGACACCTGTTCGGAAGAAGAAACCTCTGAAGGGGCCCATTATGTTTTATATAACGGAATAATATAATAAAAAGGAAATGAAGGACGTGTTTATTGATAGTATCAACTTCTGATGCGGGAAAGAACATGGGAATGGGATGCATTTGGTAACTGGTGCAAGACTCTTGGGAGTAGCAAAACCAGAAGTCCAGGGAGAATGCGTGAAGGGAGATTGCAGAAGCAGATCTTGCCCCTGACCTCCATAGAGTCACCAAAGAGCCTCATGCCTACAGTTGGTAAAAGTGAAGGCTCCCCCTGCATGATTACATCCCCCAACATATTCTCACCCAAATCCAGGGCACCCCACCCCGCACCATGTCGCCCACAACTGGGCCGCCTTATATTCTCTGTCTTTCTCTCCTCCACTGCCACGGTGGCAGCTAGACCTCAGCCTTCTTGCGGCCCCTGCGGCCTCACCGTGGCCACCAGAAGCGGTGCTCCCACTCTGGAAATGTGATGCACCCACTTCTGGTTGTATGGAGGCTGCAGAGGCTGTGGCAGCGGACACCAGGCTACCACAGAAGAGGCAAGATGGCTGAATAGATGTCAAATAGACGCCGGGCTGCTTCTGTAAATCTGGAGAGTCCCACTCCAAGTAGGACTGTTGGTTAGTATGTGATTGCACACCCACCTTTCTGCAGGAATTCTGGTTATACATGCAGAGTCTATATGTGAGTACAAGTTGTCAGTTGATATATAAGATGTTGGACCCTGTCACTGTGACCCTAAATCCTCTCCTTCAATTTGTCCCCTGAGCAGAGCCAGATTGCAAGAGCTCGACGCTTTTCATGTAGTCTAGCGTTTACTTTGCTAACGCAAGCCACAGCTTGGAGCTGACACGGGTGATGATGTTTACAAAGTCGTCAGTCCATTGGAAGGGAAACAGAAACAATACAGAACCCACTTCTGCTACTTATAGATGGGCATTTTTGTGTACAATGTCTGTTTAGGCAACCACAAACAAGTGTGCTCCATCATCTATGTGGAAGCCGTTCAAATATTTGGAGATGGCTATCATATCACCTCTTAACTGTCTCTTCTCAAGTGCAACCATACCCAGCGTATTCCACCTTTCCTCATAGAACTTGGTCACCAAGCCCCTCGCCATTGCCCTTCTCTGGACACCTTCTAGAGTTTCGTACAATAACCTTTTCTGAGTCCTTGTGGGAGAAGGCAGACGGAAAATAAAAGTGTGTCATAAGAAGGACAGCCGCACCCCCACCCCCACCCCCAAAAGAAAACAAACCCAAGAAGCTTGTGGATTCAGCATTTGTTCCTTAATGACTCAAAGTAACAGTAAGTTACGCACTGTAGACGTCTAGTAAAAACTATAAAATGACATTTCCCCCTGCTTGCATTGTTTAATTTTGCTGCAAGGCAAGAAGCTTGCTCTAAAAGAGGCTGACAAAATTTAAAAAACGGTTTCCCACTAATAATGTGAATTTCTGTTCATCCCAGAAGGGCAGAGCTATGTGAGAGCATTCCCATGGGAAACATTGCAAAAATGAGTGTGCCAGCTAGAAACCGTCTGGAGGGGAGAACAGTGGAAATTGAAATCCATAGAATCAGCATGGTGGCTGGCTTAGAATAACTTATTATAGACTCTGAGCGTCTGCTGCATCCCCTGGAGCAAAGAGAAAAGAAGCAAAGGAGAGAGAAACAAGTGTCTGGGTAAGTGGCAGCTTCATGAGTTTGCTCAGACTTTGAAAAACTCTTTGAAAATGGAAATCCAGCCCCAAGGACTCTTGTTTCTTAACCTGCAGCCCAGACACCCGCCATCTCCCACAAGCTGTACTCTTTGAGGCTGGGTAACAAGACGCACAAGAGAATCATAAATATTTGCACACCACTTGGCCATTCGCAGCATCTCTCTGCGAGGCAGGTCAGTGTTATTGTTCCCAAATGGCTGGCTGTGGGCTGAAAGAGAGTGGCTCCTCACAAGGGCATGTATGTGAGATCAATGCTGAGATTAGATTTGAACGGAGGCATAAAGCTCCTAAGTAGATACTTACTTTTGTCCGTGTGAAATGGCTGAAAAACAGGGGAGGGGGAGGGGGGAATCCATACAAACAATTTTTCCCAAATACCTTGAAAACTTGGGACATCTTCCCTAACAAATCCAGCATCTTCATCCTACAAAAAAACCCAAAAAACCCCCACCAACCTCATATTTCTACTCAAAAATGTCTATTTTTGTGACTCACATATGTGCCTGTCAAGTTACTGTTATTGATTATCAGGGATGTGGGTGGCGCTGTGGTCTAAACCACACCAATCGGAAGGTCGGTGGTTCAAATCCCCGCAACAGGGTGAGCTCCCGTTGCTCTGTCCCAGCTCCTGCCAACCTAGCAGTTTGAAAGCATACCAGTGCTAGTAGATAAATAGGTACAGCTGAGGAGGGAAGATGAATGGTGTTTCCGTACGCTCTGGCACTCATCACGGTGTCCTGTTGCACCAGAAGTGGTTTAGTCATGCTGGCCACATGACCCGGAAAGCTGTCTGCGGACAAACGCCAGGTCCCTCGGCCTGAAAGCGAGATGAGCGCCACAACCCCATAGTCGCCTTTGACGGGACTTAACCATCCAGTGGTTCTTTACCTTTACCTTTACCTTACCTTTATTGCTATTGTTTATGTTAAATTTCACATACCACCTATTACCAAAATAGGGTTATAAGAGGTTTCCAAAAATAAAAACAGATTTTTTTTTGTTGTTTAGTCGTTTAGTCGTGTCCGACTCTTCATGACCCCATGGACCAGAGCACGGCAGGCACTCCTGTCTTCCACTGCCTCCCGCAGTTTGGTCAGGCTCATGTTTGTAGCTTCGAGAACACCGTCCAACCATCTCGTCCTCTGTCGTCCCCTTCTCCTTGTGCCCTCAATCTTTCCCAACATCAGGGTCTTTTCCAGGGAGTCTTCTCTTTTCATGAGGTGGCCAAAGTATTGGAGCCTCAGCTTCAGGATCTGTCCTTCCAGTGAGCACTCAGAGCTGATTTCCTGAAGAATGGATACGTTTGATCTTCTTACAGTCCATGGGACTCTCAAGAATCTCCTCCAGACCATAATTCAAAAGCATCAATTCTGATTTATGCACACATTAAAATATAAATTAAATATAAAATAAATTAAAATTAAATAGATACATGCATAATCAAAATACACAGTAAAACAATACAATTAGAACTGTACAGCAATGAAAATCATGAAAAACTAACTGGAAGAATCACAATTCTGTCAACTCTTTCTGAGGAATAGCCTTGGACCACTTCTCCAACTACTTTTGTTCCAATTAACTTACAAATACAGTGGTACCTCGGGTTACATACGCTTCAGGTTACAGATTCCACTAACCCAGAAATAGTACCTCAGGTTAAGAACTTTGCCTCAGGATGAGAACAGAAATCGTGCTTCGGTGGCATGGCAGCAGCGGGATGCTCCATTAGCTAAAGTGGTGCTTCAAGTTAAGAACAGTTTCAGGTTAAGAACAGAGCTCCGGAACGAATTAAGTACTTAACCCGAAGTACCACTGTAAATAGTGATGTATGGAAGTAAGAGCTGGACCATAAAGAAGGCTGATCGCTGAAGAATTGATGCTTTTGAACTGTGGTGCTGGAGGAGACCCTTGAGAGTCCCATGGACTGCAAGAAGATCAAACGTATCCATTCTTAAGGAAATCAGCCCTGAGTGCTCACTAGAAGGACAGATCGTGAAGCTGAGGCTCCAATACTTTGGCCACCTCATGAGAAGAGAGGACTCCCTGGAAAAGACCCTGATGTTGGGAAAGATTGAGGGCACAAGAAGAAGGGGACGACAGAGGACAAGATGGTTAGACAGCGTTCTCGAAGCTATAAACATGAGTCTGACCAAACTGCGGGAGGCAGTGGAAGATAGGAGTGCCTGGCATGCTCTGGTCCATGGGGTCATGAAGAGTCGGACACGACTAAACAACAACACCACTGTAAAGTTGCCCCATCCTGAAGACATCCTCCAGCTGGACAGGTTCATTCTACTACTTTTGCATCAAGATTTCCCATGTGCTTTAGAACCCTGCAAAATCAAGGTTCTAAATTATACAGGGAGCTTCCACAGGAAGAGGAATGCTCATCACAAGAAAAGGCAGAAATAAGATCTCAGCATCTCAGATTTGGGTAAGTTTCCACTTTACCAGTGTTGTACATATCATTGCATATAAAATTCCCCATGGTATCAGAAGCTGGGCTAAAAATACAGGCCACACAATAATGTCCCTGGCTGCTTTAGAACTGGCGAAGTTGCAGATTTAAGTTTTCATTATCTATCTCTCACAGGAAGCCATCTTAACCCCATTTGAGCCAATTCAATTACAATTTTGTATTTTTGCTGAGAAGTGTCTTTCAGAATTACACCTGTATTAGAATATATTTTCATATATGTTGTCCAGGGTTTTTTTAAAATCTACTCCAGCTTTTTAAAATGGGGTGATATATCCTGACACTGACATATAGTTAGTGTCATATAAATGATTAAATGGGTGTCATATAAGAACAGTAATATACAGTAGTAGTTAATCCAGACTTGTGGTACCTTAATATTTAGTCCTACCTGTATTAACTGAATTTACTTCCCTGACAAAGGGACTCAAGGTTATATCAGCTACTAATTGCTGCCACTTCAAAGCAGAAGCCAATTAGTTTTCTTTATGCTAATGACATGTATCTAAATATTTTCCTTCCTGACTATCGCTGTGCTAAATCTTCTGCAGATCAAAGACCTGTGTTTCAGAGTTCATTATTTTATAAATTCACTTCTATCTGATGAAAAGAACATGCCACTTAATACAGGTTTTCCTTAAAGGTAAACCTGAAATGGCCTATAATGCTGTCAGATGGCAGGACCTGTGGAGAGTAAATGTCCTCTCAGGTTTTTGCTTTTCGCATCTTCAACGCTCAGGCAATCTGATATTGCCATCCTACCAGAAGGCAGTTTTGATACTGTTTGCCTTCTGTAGCTATGCAGATATCCTGGAACTGCAGTAATCATGTAAGGTAAATGCTTGGCTTCTTCCTTTATTAATATATTATATAGCACAGTCAGTCCAGGAAGATACCATGTTCCATGGTATCAAAAGCCACAGAGAGAATGAGAAGGAGCAAGGTCACACTTCCCTTGTTTTGTTCTAAGTATAGGTGACCAAGGCTGACTCAGTCCCATGGCCAGACCTAAACCTAGATTAGAATGGGTCTAGTTAATCTGTATCACCCAAGAGTGCTGCAGTTGCCCCCACCACAAGCCTCTCCACCACCTTCTCTAGAAAGCAGGTATCTGGGACTGGTTGGTAGTCTGTCCAAAACAATGGGTCCAGTTCTGGTGTCTTTAGGGGGGAGGGGGCATTTTGGTTTGTTTGGTTTTTTGTTCTTGTTTTTTGCATGTATTTTGTGCTTTATATTGTATTTTTATGTTGTGAATGGCACCCTGAGATCTGCAGATAAAGGACAAATTTAATAAAGGAGGAGGAGGAGAAGGAGGAGGAGAAGAAGAAGAAGAAGAAACAGAAAGACCACTCCCTCACATAGTGAAGCATTAACCATGCTCCAAGACCCAGCCAATCAACCCCTCTCCATAACTGCACATTACATTTTATATGAATCTCAAGGAAAGGAAGAGGAGGTATGTCCTCATTAGCCTCTTCAGTGTTCAGATTCAGAAAGTTGAAATAAGAACTGTTGTGTACCGTCCATGATTATTAATAGCCTCTCTCATAATGGTAGTGGCTCTGTATACCTGAAGGAGCATCTTCACTCCCATCGTTCAGCCCAGACACTGAGGTCCAACTCCAAGGGCCTTCTGGCAGTTCCTTCACTGCAAGAAGTGAAGTTACAGGGAACCAGGCAAAGGGCCTTCTCAGCAGTGGTGTCTGCCCTGTGGAACACCCTCCCATCAGATGTCGAGGAGATAAACAACTACACTACTTTCCAAAGACATCTGAAGGGAGCCCTGGATCAGGAAGTTTTTAATGTTTGATATTTTGTTGGGTTTTTATTATGTTGGAAGTATAAGTAATATTATGATTACTTGGGGTACAAGTAATATTATTATTTGATGTTGTTCTTGTTATGGTTTCTCAAAGGATCCTTGAACACCAGTGTTACCCTGCTCACAAACTGCAATACTCACAGAAATGGCAAGGGCAAAATAAACTCTCTAGCCCACAGAGTATGGAGTAGACAACATTGCCATATGTTACCGTATGTTGTACATAATCACATGACTGACTCAACACAAGCACAGCATTGTGCACACTTACGAACAATATGGATGTCAGCAGTGCTTGGGCTGATCTAAGACCTCAGAACATGTTATAAGAACAGCAACAATGCATGTGTAAATAGCACTACACCAATTGTGCAAAAGTTCCCAGTAAACATAGCATAGATATCCACAATAACTGATTAGTGGTCTCGGAGTCCTTCTTTGTAGAAGGGAATAAGAGAATCAACAGGCAGCGGCAGATACTGATTTATATTGAGCTTTATGGTGGGTTTTGTCCTAGCAATAAAGCTGAAATATCTGACCTCTGAACTAAGCTAGGATATCAGAGACACTTGAGGATACTGAAATAATAAGTGAGGTAAAAATAACAGTTGTTTGTTTTCCTCTCCAACAAGACTGCTGCTGTTACACTCACAAAATGAGAGATGAGAATGGCATCGACAGGTCAAGGCGAAAAACAGGTCAAGACCTTTATTCTTCTGGAACAGCTTTTGAAACCACAATTCATAGGAAGAGTTGAGTAATAGCTGCCGATCAGCTGCTGGGTCACGTTCGACATCTTGTTGTTAATATATAAACTACTGAACAGCTCAGGAACAGGTTACCTGAAAGACCTCCCCTGGCATAGACCTGCAAGATCACTTAGATCATATGGGGAAATACTGCTTGTGGCTCTACACCCTGTTGTTGTTGTTGTTGCTGTTTAATCGTTTAGTCGTGTCCGATTCTTCGTGACCCCATGGACCAGAGCACGCCAGGCACTCCTGTCTTCCACTGCCTCCCGCAGTTTGGTCAGACTCATGTTTGTAGCTTCAAGAACACTGTTCAACCATCTCGTCCTCTGTCATCCCCTTCTCCTTGTGCCCTCCATCTTTCCCAACATCAGGGTCTTTTTCAGGGAGTCTTCTCTTCTCATGAGGTGGCCAAAGTATTGGAGCCTCAGCTTCACGATCTGTCTTTCCAGTGAGCACTCAGGGCTGATTTCCTTCAGAATGGATAGGTTTGATCTTCTTGCAGTCCACAGGACTTTCAAGAGTCTCCTCCAGCACCATAATTCAAAAGCATCATTTCTCTGGCGATCAGCCTTCTTTATGGTCCAGCTCTCACTTCCATACATCACTACTGGGAAAACCATAGCTTTACAGAATATCATATGGCAGTGACCTAAAAGGGATTTTCTGTGGCAACCATCAGATTGTCTTATGCAGCCTCCCCCGCCCTGCCCCGCCCCGCCCCACCCCACCCCAGAAGGCTTTCCTTGATCCATAAGACTGGACCCTGTTTTCTGTCTTTGAATCTTCTGAATTTCTGTTTTCTTCACTTTAATCTGTTTTTATATTGCTGTTTTACTGGTTTGAGGTTCTGTTTTTCTTTTAACATTTTAATGATGCATTGCTTTTTAGCCAGTGCATCACTTAGAGATTTTCAAAATATTAAGAGTTTTGTAAATTAAATAAAGCAGATTTCCTAGATGAAATATTGTCTGTGTTTAAGCCTGAAAGTCTTCAAGGCATTCTGTAGTGCCATCAACTCCTTCTCCCAATGACCTGCGACCAACTCATTATTCCAGCTCTTTCGAGGTAGCTGTGCAGAAAGCTTCCTTCTGTTTTTCATTTGTTTGTCTTTTCCTCTCCCTTCTTCTACTGAAAAGCTCAGCCGGCATCCCTCCTCCTATCTATCCCTTTATCTTGTTTCTGTAATTTCAAGTTGTACTCTAAATTACAGGTTTTTTAATCTAAGAGAGTGCCTCCCTCCTGAGATGGGGACTTGTCGATGAGAGATCTCTTTTATCTGTCCCGAGTTTGCTTTGTGTGCTGCTGCCTATTAGGAGCCGATGAAAACAGAAAGTTATCAAAGGGAAACATGCTGCTTTGTCTGACACAGATCTAAGATACTGACACAGCTGAGCCAGGCTGACACCCAGGGCTTCCTGCCTCCCTTTCTTCATGCTAGTCTTCACCTTGGCAGGCTGCCCCAGATGACTTCATACAGACAGGAAGGGAAGATGCTTACAGATCCCAGTCTTTTTAGAAGCCAGGGCGCCGGGGCCAGTTGCTTGAATCATTCTTCTTCCCTTGATCTGCTTTGGTTTTAGCCTCACTCACCAAAGAACATTAGGTGAAGGCAGTTGGCACGTGCTGTCCATTGCAGCATTTCACCAGTTCTTCTCCGGTGAATGACAGCTCTGGAATCTAAACTACTTTCTCCCCAGAAAAGGGACATCAATCATGTGTGTAAGCTTTCTGGCATTCCATGTTCTTTGTGTATATCACTCAGATTAAAATACGAGGGAGCTGCAGGCTTTTCAACTCAGACACAGATCTTGTTTTATTTTTTAACCCCAGCTATATCACTTCGCCTCTCACTAGCAAAAGCTCTGAATTTTTATTTTTTATTTCTCCTCTGCCAGGAGAAGAAGCCTCAGAGCCAGAGGAGTGGTGGTGGGATGATGACGAGTGGTCAGAGGGAGAAGAGATGCCAGCCACCATTCCTCAGCATCCTGCGAGCCTATGACACCTTGGAGCACGGTTTCTCTGCTCTCAAGCATTACAGTGGTACCTCTGGATGAGAACAGGATCCCTTCCGGAGCCCCATTCGCATCCTGAAGGGAACGCAACCCGCATCTGCGCATGCGTGGGTCGCGATTCGCTGCTTCTGCGCATGCGCGTGACATCATTTTGAGCATCTGCGCATGCACAAGTGGCGAAACCCGGAAGTAATGCGTTCCGTTACTTCCAGGTCGCCGCGGAGCGCAACCCGAAAACGCTCAACCTGAAGCAACTTTAACCCGAGGTATGACTGTACTTGGGGGGGGGGTATAACAATAAACAAAAACAACAAGAACAAGAACAATTTGTTATTTATACCCTGCCCTTCTGGCTGGGTTTCCCCAGTCACACAAGGCAGTTCCCAACAGAATATTAAAAACACAATAAAACATCAAACATTAAAAACCTCTCTAAACAGGGTTGCTTTCAGATGTCTTCTAAAAGTCAGATACAGTCATACCTCAGATTACAGACGTTTCAGGTTGCGTTGAGGGGGGGGGTACGGACGGGCCGAAACCTGGAAGCACCGGAATGGGTTTCAGCAGTCGCACATGTACGGAAGTGCTAAATCGCACTTTGCGCATGCGCAGAAGCACCTAATCACAACCCACACATGCGCAGACGCGGCGCTGCCGGTTGTGAACCCTGCGGGTTTGCAAACGTGCCTCCCGCACAGATCACGTACACAAGCTGAGCGTCCACTGTAGTTATTTCCTTGACATCTGATGGGAGGGCGTTCCACAGGGCAGGCGCCACTACCGAGAAGGCCCTCTGCCTGGTTCCTGTAACCTCACTTCTCGCTGTGAAGGAACCTTGGAGCTGGACCTCAGTGTCCGGGTTGAACAATGGGGGTGGAGATGCTCCTTCAGGTATTCTTGTCATACCACAAGCCTGCAGTTGTGGCTAATGCACTAATAATGCTCAAAGCATATTAGGTGATACTCAATGTTAGTCATATTCAGAGTAGAGCCATGGACTTTTGTGCATTGATTTTTATGAGTCTACTCTGACTGGAACTTAAATATTACCCATTGCTTTTCTTTCGTCACCTGAAAACCTCTGTTGGAATGTGGAAATACCAAGATGGCATTTAGAAAGCATAGAGAATCATCATTCCACAAGCACATACATTCCTTAGCCTGAGAAACTATGAGGAACAATCACAAATGTGAACCAGCAGTTGATCCTCATATATATATACCCCGCAATTCAGTCTTTCTTTGAGTACTTAGGAACCCACTGAGAGAATAGGAGAACACAGACAGCTCTGATCACTAGAGCTTTATTTTAATCTGTAGTATTACCATTAATTAGCTAATCATGCTGATTAATCAATTAATATTTTCAGCTTACTACACCAGATAATTAATTGTCAGCATCATTTGATTTGCAGCGCTCACTCTTCAGCCAGCAGATAAGATGAATGAATACATTTCCCAATCTAGTTAAATCAAGCATATTTCACTGTGCTCCTCTGCATGATCAATCAGCAGAATAGCTGATTTTCTTCTTAACTGCAGTTGTGTGGAAATATCCTTGACTTGTCATACTCATTCCACTAATGAATGAAACCTGTGGCGGTTGGGGGGGGGCAATCCGTTTATTGCTTCGCTTGTCTTGTGTGTCCAAATGCTTTCTTGCATTTTTAAGAGGTGAAGAGGTGGGGAAGTGGAAGGTAAAAACAGAGGTTCTCGTGAGCTGTGAAACATACTGGCCAGATAAACCCTGCCAAAATGAATCAGAGGCATCCCAGCAAAGCCTTTGAGGATGCCTCTTATTCTTGTTCTGCAGGTATAATGGAGTTTGCACATCAAACAATGCCGAGAGGGTCTTGCACTGCGCTCCTCCATCCCTTCCATCACCACAGAACCTCAAACAACATTCTATCTTAATTTCAAAACCCGCTCGAGAGAGAAGAACTACAGAGGAAGAAGTGTGGGCAAGAGGTTGGGGGGGGGAATGCTTTTTCAATCAATATTTTCCTTTCACAGATGCCCAGAATAGAAGTGCCTCATTATCATAGGGATGGATTCTCCACTGCTGTAGCAAAACAGAGTCTTTCCAAGCACAGCCACCTGCTCTCTTCCTTTCTACTTCCCACCCTGCCTCCTTGCTGCTTCCCTTTCCACCACGGCCAGCAGTCAAGAGGAACAGCAGAGACTCAGCCTGTGGCACTGCCATCTCTCTGGAGACCAGAGGCAGAGGATTTACACACAGAGAAGCCAATTACCAGCCGCCATTCAAGCCTCCACTGCTGTAAAACCAGGAAAGTTGTTATTGCCTCTTTCCCAAAGGACCGAGGCCATGACCTTTCTGTGTAAAAACCTCCAGGAGCAGGAGCAGCTGCCGAGTGCCAGTGACTGGCTGGCTGTAAGCAGATTGAAGTTCTGCCATTTATATGGGACTCCAAATGAAGACTCCTCAGTTTCCATAGAATTCCAGTCAAAACCCCTGTACTTCTGTAGACAAAAAGGAGTGGACGTTCAGCCTCCATAGCTACCAAAAAATAGGGAGGGGCATGTGGTCATTCTGC
This sequence comes from Podarcis liolepis, assembly GCF_965112155.1. NCBI lineage: Eukaryota > Metazoa > Chordata > Lepidosauria > Squamata > Lacertidae > Podarcis > Podarcis liolepis. The sequence goes on from NC_139554.1 coordinate 31,929,127, forward strand.
ATATTATTATTTTTCTGTTTGTTAAATGTGTATCCAGCCTGTGCATCAAGTACGACTCAAAGCAGTAGTAAACACTTCTGAAAACCAGCTCCTGGAAACCACAGGAGGGGGGGTGTTCTTGTGCTCAGGTCCTGTTGGGGCAGATTCCCACAGACCTCTGGGTGGCCACTGTGAGAACAGAAGGCTGGATGAGATGAGCAATTGGCTGGATCCAGTAGGCTCTTAGTAAGGCAGCTACCGTAGTTCCTCTCCATAGCTCCTACTCCCTAAACATCTGCCCCAACATACCTATCCACCCACCCCCACAAATATTCATGAAACCCATTCATCCAGCCTGGGCAACTTTGGACCACTCATTATCCCTCCATGTAATCTTATCTCACAGGGTTGCTGTGAAGATAAAAAGGGGGGGGTATGTGGAAAGATCAAGCTCCTTAGAGGAAAAGTGAGATATAGAAATGCAACTACAGTGGAACCTTGGTTCTCGAACAGCTTAACTGACGAACAAATCGGCTTCCGAACACCAAAAACCTGGAAGTAAGTGTTCCGGTTTTTGAACTTTTTTTGGAAGCCAAACGTCCGACACGACTTCCTCCTGAGTGCAGGAAGCTCTTGCAACCAATCAAAAGATGCGCCTTGGTTTTTGAACAGTTTCAGGAGTTGAACGGACTGCCGGAATGGATTGCCATAAGTTTGAGAACCAAGGTTCCACTTTATTTAATAATAGTGTTTAGCCGGTCTGTGATGGAAACAAAACCAGTTATGCAACCAACATTAAAGAAGGACACCACATAAGGAAATCAATGTGCATCTCATTTGTGTTATATTTTCCGCTCAAAGAACTTGAGTTATATGTTTATGTCATTCTGGCCTTTATTAGTTCCGTATTATAGACTCCTCTTATCATGAGTCACAAGGTTCTAGCAAACAACCTCCCAGATTACACACTACACTCTACACTGGAGACTAAGAAAGATGAAGTTCAAGAGCTAAAAGCCTGCACTTAGTGCCAAGGGCCTCTCATACTCTCCCCATCTCTTCTAAAAACCTGTGTGATTAGGGAGTGAAGCACTTCATAAGGAAGGCGAGGAGATGACAGTAATTTCAGCTTCCTTCTTACAAGCTCACCAAGAGCCAATTAATTGCACAGATGAATCTATTTCCACTGGAGAGGCTGTCATCTCAGGGGTTATGTCAGCCATAGATGTGATCTGTGACCAGCAGTTAATATTGGCCGTAATGAGAGGCCAACTTCTTCTTTGAATCTAAGCATCTGTTGTCCTCATAAGAAGAGCCCTGCTGGATCAGACCAAAGGCCCATCTAGTCATAGAACCACAGAATTGTAGATTTGGAAGGGATCCCAAGGGTCATCTAGTCCAACCCCCTACAAGGCAGGAATCTCAATTTAAGTATCCACGACAGACGGCCATCCAACCTCCTTAAAAACCTCCTTGGAAGGAGAGTCCACCACCTCCCGAAGGAAACTGTACCACCATCGAACAGCTCTTATTGTCAGAAAGTCCCCCCCCCCAATGTTTAGTCAGAATCTCCTTTCTTGTAACTTGAAGTCACTGGTTCAAGTCCTACCCTCCAGAGGAGAAAACAAGCTGTCTTCCATTGACAGCCCTTTAGATATCTGACTCCTCCTGCTCTCACAGTGACCAAACAGATGTCTATGGGGTAATCCACATGCAGGTTCTGAGAACTCTCCCCAATCGTGCTTCCCAACAACTGGCCTTCAGAGGTCTACTACCTCTGATCTTGGAGGTGATGCACAGCTATCATGATTAACATCCATTGATTGCCTTATCCTCTATTAATTTGTCTAATATCCTTTTAAAGCCATCCAAATTGGTAGGCATCACATGGAGGCAGGGGCTTGATTTGGTTGTATTTCATGCAGTAGGGCATGAAGTCTGTATTGGACTTTACCATGCATGTCAAAACAATACTAATTCCAGAACTCACACCCCTGCAATATTCAAGAGGGTCTTTTTCCTGGAACTTCCATGTGATATGAATAACTGAGGCTTGTATCTTATAAGAGCATTTTTAGTCCTTGTCTGAGGTGAGAAGTGGAGCCTCTCATTTACTGACTGAGCCTACTGGGTGTAACAAATACTATATTTTATGTTACAGTATTTTAAAAGTTCTTTTGTTAGTTGTGCTGTTTGGGCCTAAACATAGTTGCTCAGAAGTTTCACTGCAGCCTTAATTGGGCCAGCTGCACTGTGATCTAAACCACTGAGCCTCGTGGGCTTGCCGATCAGAAGGTCGGCAGTTCAAATCCCCACAACAGGGTGAGCTCCCGTTGTTCGGTTCCTGCTCCTGCCAACCTAGCAGTTCAAAGGCACGTCAAAGTGCAAGTAGATAAACAGGTACCGCTGTGGCGGGAAGGTAAACGCCGTTTCCATGCACTGCTCTGGTTCGCCAGAAACAACTCAGTCATGCTGGTCACATGACCCAGAAGCTGTCTGCAGACAAACACCGGCTCCCTCAGCCAGTAAAGCGAGATGAGCGCCGCAACCCCAGAGTCGTCTGCGACTGGACTTAACGGTCAGGGGTCACTTTACCTTTACAATGCAACAAAAGTGATGCTTATGGTTTCGATTCTATTCACACCATTAAACTCAGTGGGACTGACAAACATGGTTGTGCTGTTACTTCCAAGATGCAGAATTAGGCTCAAGTCTGAGGCATACTTAGGCACATGGCTGAAACACATGGCAGCACATCATTAAACTATGGAACTCACTGCCACAGGAAGCTGTGAGGGCCACCAACTTGGATGGCTTTAAAAGAATGCTATGCATACTTTCTTAAGGTAATTCCTTTTAAAATCCATAGGACCTGTGTGTAAATACACTTATTAAGGGCTATTAAATTCTATTTTATCGCTTTCAGTAACACTTAGTCAGCAGCTAAGGAAGAGGGAAGGTTGGACAACATGTCCACTGAGATCACTTCCAGCCCTGTGATTCCACATGGTTTTAAACTGAGTGAGATCTAGACTGTGGCTGTTCTTCATGTTTACACTTTCAGGGCCTCACCTGAGCTGGCAAAGAGACCCCTGGGAAAACAGCTGCGAAAAAAATATATTCAGCTCCATCTCCCCATGTCTTTTCCCTGATCTCCCTGCCAGATCCTGGCCCAAGGAAGAGAGCCGAGTGAGCCCTAAACACTAATCTAAGCAGACATCTGTCACATACTGTGGGCTGTAATAGGGGATCAGTGTGTAAAAAGGATGCCCATTGCCCTGTACTCCATGGGACGCTCCTGCCAAAAGGAATCAGGCCAGGAAGATGCTGGAAGCATAATTCATTTTTGTTTATTTGCTGCACGTCAAATATAATAAAAAGAAGAAAAACTGCAGCTGAGAAAAACAAGAGAATCTTAATGCAAAAACTCTCTGAATAGCAGCTTCTCTAAAAGACACAATGACTTCCTGACTGCATTCATCGTCCCTCCATTAACTTTCTAAACAGCCTGGAGCTTTTACCTCTCCTGCATAAATAGCAGAACAGTGACCTAGAATCCTAATGGGAAGAAGTTTGGATAATGTGACACTTTCAGCCTGTTTTAGACTCTCTCAAGGACCATTTCCCATTCACCCCATTATCATACAACCTTCCATGGATCTCAACACACTATTCCTCTCTCTTCCTCCTTTATTTAATGTGTGACCTCTTTCAGACAAAAGGAAGTACTTCTTCACTCAGTGCATAGTTAAACTGTGGAAGGAATTCGCTCCCATAAGGTGTAGTGATGGCCACCAACTTGCCCCCAGAAATCCAATGTCCTCTGTCATGAGAGTGAACAGCAGAGCCAGCGAGATGAAGTTAAAGAGCCCATCACCAAAAAGTTATGTGTTCCAGGTATCCTCTGCGCCCACATCTCTGCAGTTCAAACACTGCCCAAAATCTAGTTCTCACTTTGGCATTTGGGCTGTTTGTTCCCATCACCTTCTGAGAGTCTCACTCTCCTGGCTGCTTGCAGTTAGGTGGTTCGTGGTCTAACTGTGTGTTCCTTTTCCCTCGGGGCTGCTGCTCTTTTCACCTCCCCAGGGCAAAGAGGGGCAGCAGCTATGCCTCAGGGGATAGCAGGTCTTATAACTGGCCAGAGGCAGAGAATGACACCTTGGGTACAGAAGCAGTTCCTTTTCTCTGTCCTTAATCTGCTGCCAATCAGGGTTCCTGGATGACTCCTAGTGCCTAGTTGTAGTGGAGGGATGGAGAGACTGCGGCTGTCCAGATTTGTTTTGTTTTTAGCACAGCAGGGATGAAGAACCCACCCTCCAGTTAATGTTGGACTGCAATTCCCATCATCCCTGACCATCGGAGCCCAACACCATCTGAAGGGCAGTCGGCTGTACAGTACCGAAAACAAAGCAAATTCCATATGCATCTCCCCCTTAAAGTGCTGCATTTGTTTGTGTTTGGGTGGAGAAGGGCCCCTTTATATCCTGAGGGAATGCGGGGACTATGAATTGGATTAGGAGGCTCTTATCTCTCTTTCTCCCACACCTAGCCTGCCTGTTTTAAGTAGCATGACAAATGGGGATGAATGTGAATTAGGTAAGCTTCTGGGCTGCTAAATCAGAAGCAAGCAGGCAAGCTCCTGGGTGTGGGTGGTTTGTATTGTTTTTTAAAAAACAAAACTCTTCCCTCTTCGCTCAACACCTCTTTTCCCCCCCCCCCTCCCCAAACTCCTGCATTTTAATCTCTTTTTACTGTTTTCATTTCCTCCTTTGCTGGGGCTTGTGTTTTTAAGTACCATCCTGTGAGGGATTTCGCAGGTGACACTCGAACTAAATCTTATTCCATCCCTATGAAGGGAGAGATTTATTGGGCCAAGTCTGACAGCAATGTGAGGAGCAGCTGGGGCTGTTTGAAATTCATCTCTTCCCCCGTCAGCTCAATGAGAGTTCAGTGTGATGGGGATAAATTGTATGTTGTGTTTTCCCCCCCAATTAGACTCCACTCAGCCACAAACTACCTCAATAAATAAAAAACACCCACAACTGAACGTTTAACGCCGGGGAACCATCTCTGTCCACGTCCTCCTGGATGGGCTGTGGCAATAAAATACCACCTCATTACAGTGAAACTGGGAGGGCAACAAATGGCAGTGAGGAGAGGCAAGGCTGGCTTGTCAGGAAACATCCATGTGACAAGTCTAATTTAAGGGATTAGATGGGCTATTGGCGCTTAATCCTCATGGAGTGCTTGCCCCATGCTGCTGTCCCACTTGTCCACAAGATGGCTGGTGCCATAACATGTGCGCTCAATTTTGGACCTGAGATCAAATTGTGGAATATCTGCACTAATACTTTAAACCCATGTCACGCTTGGAAAAATAAGAAGGTGCCTTATGCTGAATCAGGCCCATCTAGATCGGTATTGTTTACACCAGCCTTTCTCAACCTTGGTTCCCCAGATGTTGCTGACCACAACTCCCAGCATCCCTGACCACTGGTCCTGCTAGCTAGGGATGATGGGAGTTGTAGTCCAACATCATCTGGGGAACCAAGGTTGACTGACTGACTGCAGCTCTCTGGGATTTCAAACTGGGAGTCTCTCCCAGCATTTCTTGGAGATACCACGGACCTAGCTATCAACACAAGTCAGGTATCTGGAAACATAACAAATTTAAATCAATGAGCCTGCAGAATTAATCCTCCAGTTTTCAAATAATGCCTACAGGAGGGGAGCATGTTGTTAAGTTTGTTCCAAACCTTAAATAAAAGGTGCATTTGCTACCTACAAAACCAGCGCTGGATTTATGTATAAGCTAAACAAGCTATAGCTTAGGGCCCCACTCTCTTGGCCCCCCCCAAAAAAAAAAAATAAAGGGAAAAAACTGGATGTACATTTCCAAAATATAAGATTAAAAAACAAATAAAATAAAACCTACATAGTTTTGTGTTGTGTTGGCTCCTATGATGTAAGTAATGGCCCCCGCCTGCTCCCTAAAATATCACTGGTTTGCTCATTTCTATATACAGGGTGCCTACATTCTGCATGGACTGGTTGCATAGCAACATGTGCAAATAGCTTTAGATACCTATTAAGTCCATAAATTACCATAATGCATATATTCAACACACACAAAACAGCAACAATTTGTTGTTGACAAAGGACCGCTGGACATATAAAGGGCCCCATTACCTTCAGTAGCTTAGGGCCTCATCAAACCTAAATCCTGCCCTGTACAAAGCCAAAAGACTTCTGACTCTTCACTTGATTAGGTCAGCAGGAACCATGCAAATTCTCTGCTAGCAACCAACGGCAATGCAGGAAACACAAGAACTTCCTGCTGAATCAGGCCAGTGGCCTGCCTAGTCCAGCTTCCTGCTCTCACAGTGGTGGCCAACCAGATGCCTTTGGGAAACCTGCAAGCAGGATCTGAGCACAACAGCAAGTAGGAGCCAGTGTGGTGTAGTGGTTAAGAGCGGTAGTCTCGTAATCTGGGGAACTAGGTTCGCGTCTCCGCTCCTCCACATGCAGCTGCTGGGTGACCTTGGGCCAGTCACACTTCTCTGAAGTCTCTCAGCCTCACTCACCTCACAGAGTGTTTGTTGTGGGGGAGGAAGGGAAAGGAGAATGTTAGCCGCTTTGAGACTCCTTAAGGGGAGTGAAAGGCGGGATATCAAATCCAAACTCTTCTTAGTACAGCTCCACAGTCAATTGTAAAAATGGAGACGTGCCATTTGAGCTGATAAATATGGTTTGGAAAACAAGAGGGAATTATTCTGCTCCTTTTTAGTGTTATGTTCAGGGTCTAAAATGCCCAGTAATGGAAAAGGACTAAACTGCAATATGGACAAAAGTATAGACAAAAATACTTTTGACTGGAGCCCCCAAGCACCCTACGAGCACCTGTCAGTCCCGGATCAAATCATTAGAAAATCAGCATCTAAGCTTGGCATCAACATGTCCTGTTACTGTCTAGAGACCTCATGCAGTTGTTTAACCATGAGCTTATGTCATGGTGCTATAGTCTCCCTAGAGGGGGAGGTATAGACAAAGCCTAAGGCAGGGAAAGCATATTTGTTTCCACTAGTGCATCTGTTTGGGCACAGGAGTCTTTCTGTCGCCAGAAACTGTCCAACATCCTTTATGTTAAAGGATGCTAGTTATAGGAAAGGGTCGTTTTAGGGCATCAAATGCCTGTATATTATGGCTGCTGCTTATTTCCACATTTCACATAACATGGTGGATAGATGACTCTTGTTTTAAACAACACAGATCCAAGGTGTCCTGCATTTTATTTTAAATCTGGCAACGTTATCCAACAGGAACAGCATATGTCTGGATTGAATGGCAGGCGATTTCTATGGCCATTCAGCTTCATTCTGACCAGAATGGCTTCCTGCATGAGACAATGGCAGACCCAGATGGTGGCAAACCCAAATTCACAAAAATCAGGAGCCCCAGGTGACCTTCATGGCTGGGAGTGTCTTTTACCAGCTTTGGCTAGAACGACAGCTATGGCCATTTCTCAGCCAGTATAGCTTGACCACTGTCATCCATGTGATGGTAGTCTCCAGCCAGGATTCTGCAATGCGCTCTATGTAGTGTTGCCCTGAAGTGTTCCCACACTTGCCTAATTGTGCAGAGGAGCATTCATATTTGGGTCCCAGGTGACAACCATGCTCCTGGGTTAAATGAGTTTTTAAGCAGAGGTTGGCTGGCCATCTGTCATGGATGATCTACTAATCAGTGAGCTTGACACTGATATCAGGGAAGGTCCTAATACAGATAAGTACGTAGATGGTCAGTCTGTCAGCACTTAGAAAAGGATGCTGTGATCACTAAGACCAATCATGGGTTTCACAAAAGCAAGTCATCCCCCACTATTTAACTCAGATGTACCCTTTCTGTCCTCCATTTTTGTTTCTTAAAAATTATGTTGCCCAAAGGTGGTTGTAAAAAATTGGCACAGATGACTAGTCCACATTATTCAACTAATTTTCCCACCCTGCTATTATCAATTGTAAACAATACGGCCTCAAAAGGTCTTTAAAATCCAAAATTAATAGCCTGGGCTACAATTCTCCTACACACACTTACTTGGGAGTTAAGTCCATTTAACACAGTGGGGCTTACTGCTTGGCAGATTGTGTGTAGGGCTGGGATGCCAGAAATTTCCCAAAGGAAGAGAGCTATCATGTGGGTCCCCGTGCATGGGCTGAAGGCACACGATGAAGCAAACTTTCTGAAGCTAAGCAAGTCTGAGTATCCATGAAAGACAAGCATGTGTTTGACATCTTGATAGAAGAAACGCAGAATAAAATAATGGAATAATTAAATGCCAAAAGAGTAAGAGGAAAGGACTGACAACAGTGATAAGTAATTCTATGTGCGTTTGCCAGAGAGAATATGCAATAAATCTTTCAACAGAAGGCTATGCAGCATCCACCAAGTTGTTTTTTTTAAAGGCGCATGCTAGCTCCCAGCCAAGGTAATCTATAATTATTACCCAGGGGATTTCTTGTAACTTCTTCTGAATACCAGGCCACTTGTAAGAGGAAGATAGGGAACTAGGTGGCCTACGTGACATCCCATCTCTGCATCTCCAGTGTGCAATACTAGTAGCCAAACAAAAAAAGGGGGGGCTCTAAGGACCACAACCCCTTTTGGTATGTCTAGATGCAGGTTATTCTATGTGGCAATGGTGAAAAAATTTATAGCAAAGAGAGAGGTTTGATCATTGCACCATCTGCTTAGGGCCTTGGGGAAACACATTTGGATAAAGTCAATTGCATGAGAAATTAGTCAGTTGCCTGTGCTGGATGAGGTTGCACATGCCCTGAAGGAGCAGGTTTGCAGTCTGGGGCTCAGGTAGCCTCAGTGACTGGGAGCACCTTTCACCAGCTGTGACTGGTACAACAGCTTCAATCATTCCTGGACTATGAAAGCTTGGCAGCAGTAGTTCATGCGCTGGTTACTTCAAGGCTGAATTACTATGCACTTGATTCAAAAGCTGCCACAGTGGTGCAGAATGCTGCAGCCTGATTGCTGATAGGAGACCCTGTTGGCAAATCATGCCTGTGCTCAGAGACCTGCACTGGTTGCTGATTCGCCTCCAGCCCAGGTTCAAGGTGTTACTGTTGGTATATAAAGACCTGAGCAACTTGGGATCGGATTACCTGTGGGATCACTTTATCCCGTATGTGCCCATCTGATTGCTTCAATCTGCAGAAATGACATTGGTACAGGTACCATGTAATATTCATGCCTCATCTGTAAGAATTCAAACCCACACTTTGGAACTTCACTGCACTCTTCTCGCCACCGGCTAAAAACATTCTTGTTTCAAAAAGCCTGTCCAGGTGCTTAGGAAATTGAGATACGGTAATTTTAATCTGGTTTAGTACTTTTTGTATGTTTTAAAGCAAGGTTGTAATTTTTTTCTTGATTTTATCTTATCTTTTTGTAAACTACTTTGAGGGGGGTTGGGGGGGTTACATGATGTATAAATTTTATGAAACATATAAATAAAATATTAATATGTGTGTTATGGATTTGTTCCCAGGGGAAGATGCAAAACTCTGCAAGCCAGTGCAGAGGAGGCACAGTATCCCTGGGAAGACACATTCATATGCTACCCTCCAACATTACATGTGCACACTCCAGTCTTCAGGAAACCAGCCTGGCTGGGAGTGGGACTCAGTAGGATCAAGGGTTGGCGTTCATATTGTGTGGGGCAGCAATGAGGTGTCAGATTACTCAGCCTCTTTCTCTTTCCTGGTCCCAGTGAAATAAAATACAGAAATAGATAACAGCTCACTTGGGAGTCCAGATGTCAATTTTATAGCAGCTGTTCTGCCACTGCAGCAAACAGATGAACTTACAGAGCCTCCGGCGCAGAGTTTACAGACATGGATAATCATTCTAGAGTAATTACCAGTTTGCTCCCCCAGAGGAATTCACCTGTGAGAAGTCGCTGGGAACTAATTACTCCAATTACTCCCTTGATGCAGGCAGCCTCAGTGAGTGAGAAGGTGCTGCTGGTACTAGCTCAAAGCAACCTTCTTTCCAAAGCTGCAAAAGGCTTCTTCATGTTGAATCCTAGATCTCTCTGCCCATCTATAAGAACTATATGGCTTTCCAGTACCTATATTGTAGCACAGCCCTAAGCAATGCAGATTTTGCTGTTATGTAGGCATTTTCCAGCCCCCAAGCTTTCCGCTGCGCATACTCTTCTGTTGCACCAACTGTAACACAAGTTACACTCTTACACGCCTGGGGCATGCCCTCCAACATTTCTCTGATGAAAATGTTGTTGTTGTTTTACTATTTAGACCCCACCCATCTGACTGGGTTGCCCCAGCCAATCCAAGTGGCTTCCAACATACCATATATAAGAAGAAGGAGGAGGAGGAGTTTGGATTTGATATCCAGCTTTATCACTACCCGAAGGAGTCTCGAAGCGGTGAACAATCTCCTTTCCCTTCCTCCCCCACAACAAACACTATGTGAGGTGAGTGAGGCTGAGAGACTCCAGAGAAGTGTGACTAGCCCAAGGTCACCCAGCAGCTGCATGTGGAGAAGCAGAGACGCGAACCCGGTTCACCAGATTACAAGACTACTGCTCTTAACCACTACACCACACTGGCTCTCTTAATCATAAACACATGATTAATCATTTTTAAAAACTTCTCTGTACAAGGCTCCTTCAGAGGTCTTCTAAAGGTTGTAGTTACTTATATCCTTTTTATTTTATTTATTCCAAAGTTACAATACACTTTTGTCCACTGCCATAAGATCACAGAATGATCACTCCAATCCTCAGTTACATATCTCCTTGGCTCAGGGGTTGCATAACTCAATACTCTCCAATATTTCTCTGATGAAAATAGGTGCATCCTAAGGAAAAGCGGGACATTCTGGGATCAAATCAGAAACCGAGCCAGCTTCTGTAAATCTGGGACTGCCCCTGGAAAATAGGGACACTGAGAGGGTCTGGGGGGGGGACCCAGTTAGTTTACAAAATTACAGAAACCACCTGGAATAACTGCAAATGGGCATTGCACTGTTAAGGGTCCAGGCATATGTGCCATTGCCAGAACAAAGCATGTAAAAAGACAATTTCACACTGCTTATGAAATCAATTAAAAGTTGGATTCCCTAAGGCTGCTCTGTGTGGTTTCAGGGGCTGAGTGAAAGGAGTTTGGTAGAAAGCCAAAAACCCCAAGTAAATGTTCTATCTCCTGTTTGCTTCCAAGGATTTGAACTCTTGTTTGGTCTCATCTTGCAGGGTTGCTTTTATGTTATTTGCAAGAGGTGTTTCCCAGCTTGAAACCAGAGACATCTGTAGAAAGATGGCGTTAGTAGGTGCATTTCTTAAAGAGAAAGCAGCACCTCCATGTGTCATTTTTTTAAAAGAATCTATTTCTGCTCTCCCACTCTGGATTTTCACAATACCATTGTTTTCACTTAGGCATGAAATACACCGGATCATTTTTTTAAAAAAAAGTTTTTATGTTTCTGGTCCTCATAGTAGTAGGTATAATCTTGAGAAAAAGAGACTGTATTCTTTTTTAATGTAAGAATTCCCCCTATTTTATTTCCAAACATCATGGCCTTGAAGTATCTCTTAATACTAATGCTTACAGTGCAATCCTATGCACACAGTGGGCCCACCACTTACCTGAGGGTTTGGTGTCAGAGGACTGCAATCAAAGGCAAAAATCACACAAAGCCAGGAATCCTCAGACCTTTAAAGACATAGAATCATAGAAGTGTAGAGTTGGAAGGTATTAAGTAATGGGTGGACATAGCAGACGACACAGAGATTTCTCTAAGTAATTCTTTATAAGGAAGCTGGAACTGAACTGAACTACAAACAGCTCAGCTGGCCTGCTTTTGTAGGCAGCCGGCTGTCAACATTGCAATAACCCTGGGTTTCCCGCCTAAATTAACTTACGTGGACTTCAGTGACAACTATATAGTTACAGATAGGTAGCCGTGTTGGTCTGCCATAGTCAAAATAAAAAAATCCTTCCAGTAGCACCTTAAAGACCAACTAAGTTAGTTCTTGGTATGAGCTTTCGTGTGCATGCACACTTCTTCAGTCCTTCTTCAGGTATCTGAAGAAGTGTGCATGCACACGAAAGCTCATACCAAGAACTAACTTACTTGGTCTTTAAGGTGCTACTGGAAGGATTTTTTTTATTTTAACTACAGTATTTTTTGCTCTATAAGACTCACTTTTTCCCTTCTAAAAAGTAAGGGGAAATGTGTGTGCGTCTTATGGAGCGAATGCAGGCTGCACAGCTATCCCAGAAGCCAGAACAGCAAGAGGGATTGCTGCTTTCACTGTGCAGCGATCCCTCTTGCTGTTCTGGCTTCTGAGATTCAGAATATTTTTTCTTGTTTTCCTCCTCCAAAAACTAGGTGCGTCTTGTGGCCCGGTGCGTCTTATAGAGCGAAAAATACGGTATATACAGTGGTACCTCAGGTTAAGTACTTAATTCGTTCTGGAGGTCCATTAGTGTGTAACCTGAAGCATATGTAACCTGAAGCGTATGTAACCCGAGGTACCACTGTACACAATACCCCTGGTGGCCAGGGTGAGAACTTCAATACATAACAGAAGGGACCCCAAGGGTCATCTAGTCCAACCCCCTGCAATGCAGGAATCTCAGCTACAGTATCCATATACTGAAGAGCCTAAGAAACTCTCAGAAGCCAGATTTTTTGCAGCCGGGAGGGTGAACCATGTAATACAACACAAAAGCATGCAGATTTGTTTAAACTGCATCTTTGTGGAAGGCTGTGTGGGATTAGGCTGCAATTTTATGTACACTCACCTGTGAGCGAAGCTCAACGAACACAACACAGTAAGACTTATTTCTGAGTAAAGGACATCGGGCCCGCATCTTTTTTTTCCTTGGTGCTGAATTTTGGGCAAAGTAAAAAACCACAGCAGAAAGGAATAGGCTGAGCTGAATAGCCCCACATTCACCAGACTTCAATCGAGGACCTTGGGGGCTCACTTTTGGCACCCCTTGCAGAGCTTGCCCTGCAGACTTTGTGTCCATCTGGTTCTCTGTGGCATGAAATACAACAAGACTGTGAGAAGAGCACCGGGGGAAACAGACCAAAGTTCAAGCAAGTCCATACCTAGAGGCCTTTTGCAGTTCTTCTCTTTGGGACACAGGTAGGCAGAAACAGGGCTGGGGCAGCCCAGTTCTCCCTCCTTCACCCCCTCCCTTTAAAAACAACTTTGTTTACAGGGCAGTGAGACTACAGACAACCACCAACTCTAATTTCCTCAGAGGCACTCCCCGTTTATGGAAATTTGGGCTTCAAATCTCTTTTAAGTACCAAACCACGCCCCTGCATACAGGCAACAGCTTCCCATACTTCCGAGATCTGAATTTTATTTATTGATTTCATAAAAATTATACACAGCTCAATTGTAAAAACAACCACCACCACCTCAGAGCAGTTTACAAAAAGATTTTTAAAAATTACAACACAACTAAAAGTGAAAATACTAAAACTGATTAAAATCACCTCAACTTTCTAAGCAGCTGGATAGACTTGTCTAAACAAGAATGTTTTAAGCAGGGGACAAAAAGAGTACAGTGAAGGCACCTGCTTGATTTCAATAAGTGGGGAGTTCCAAAGTGCAGGTGCTGCCACACTAAATGATTCGATGGCACAATCTCGTAGGTAAACTGGTCCAATGCTGTTAAGGACTGCAACCATGTTAATAGCCTGTTAAGAGCCTATGGAAAATGTGCCATTTTCCCAAAAGGACAAATCCACTTACTAAAGGAAGCCAGCCAAGTGTATTGTTAACTACACAATATAGCTCCGCTCCCTATTGGGCACATAAATGTAGGAGGAAGCAGCACAGCATGTTGTTCCTTGGACTGGGCTGAGCTGTACAAATGCTGCGCTGAAAGCAGTATTTCCAGTCCCAATAGCTGTTAACAGGCAGACATACGTAGCTCTCTTTTCTTGTATTTACAGAAAAATTATCCAGGAGCAGGAGAGGAAATGGAAGAGAACTGTGCATTTAAAAAAACAGCAGCAAGCATTTATCAATCCCGCACTACAAGAGTGCCACCTGCTGGGTCCGATCAGATTCTACTTGTGAAAAATATATAACATTTGGTATCAACGACGAAAACAATTACAGTGGTACCTCAGGTTACATACGCTTCAGGTTACAGACTCTGCTAACCCAGAAATAGTGCTTCAGGTTAAGAACTTTGCTTCAGGATGAGAACAGAAATCGGGCTCCAGCGACGCGGCAGCAGCAGGAGGCCCCATTAGCTAAAGTGGTCTTCAGGTTAAGAACAGCTTCAGGTTAAGTACGGACCTCCGGACCGAATTAAGTACTTAACCTGAGGTACCACTGTATAGGAATTTGACAATGAAGAACTATGTAAGCTTTTAGAGCAAGAGTAGCTACCCTGTGGCACTTCAGATACTGTTGGACTCCAAAATCCCATCAACTCCATTCCGCTCAATGATGAAGGGCGAGGGCAGTTGCTGGCGTCCGTCTGCCTCAGGAGACAACAGTGTGTGCCTTCAGGGGCAAAGACAAACTGAAGTGACCTCTCTGGGGCACAAGTCTGGGCATTGCTTATGGAGGCCCTGGGCTGCCCAGATGACGACCCCTCTCTAGGGCTCCAAAGGAAAGTAGAGCAATATGTTTGGCACCAGTCTGGCTGCAGGCATTGCAGGAAGGAGGCATGCAAGATGCCATCCAACTATCTTAGGGACTCCACTCCAGATGTGTGTAGGCTTTACTACTTAGCCTTTTCATCTCCTGAAGAAGTCCCACAAGGCAGAGGAAGCTTAGGGTCAGTTTCCCTTCTCCTAGATAGGCTACCTTCCCAAGCTGACGAGCCTCCTCACTTCCCTCTACAGCACGTGCAGAAACCGCCTTCTTGACCATAGGACCCACTTTTGGTCTCATCCGCTCAATCTGCCGGATCCTGCATTTGCATGCAGGGCAAGTCCTAACTCACCAATGGATTGAGACTCATTGGCTACCCTAACCTGTTTTAGCTGGCCAGTTGAAGCCATTTCTGGGGTGTGGCGGCCGCCACATGCCGACATCTTCTAGTGGAGAGCTGAGTGCAGGGTGGGGACTAAAGATGGACAAACTACCCCAGAAGGAGCGTGATGTTGTCTTGCACCAGAGGTACTACCCCTCTCCTAACACCCCATCCACCCCAGGCTTGTAATCCAACATTAGAGGGCCACACGTTGGCTACCTTGTACAGTCATACCTTGGCTCCCGAACGCCCTGGGAACTTGGATGTTTTGGCTCCTGAACGCCGCAAACCCAAAAGTGATTGTTCCAGTTTGTGAACGTTCTTCAGAACCCGAATATCCAATGGGGCTTCCACAGCTTCTGAAGCCACGATTTGGTTTTAGAAGTAGAACGGACTTCTGCTCAACTTCCAAGGTACGACTGTATAGGAACTCACTGTGAAGGACAACTCAACCCAGCTCACCCTTTTGCAAATGGGCACTAATTAGTCGGAAGTTATATGGAAATATTCTATGCTTCATGAATATCTAAACATTGTTGTCTTTAGGCTTCTCAGTCACGTCCCCTGACCTGCTCGAGCATTTAGCATAGCAGATTATTGATAGTTGTAGGACAGGGATGAAGAAATTCAGGCTGGAGCCAAGTGCA
This sequence comes from Podarcis liolepis, assembly GCF_965112155.1. Classification (NCBI taxonomy): domain Eukaryota; kingdom Metazoa; phylum Chordata; class Lepidosauria; order Squamata; family Lacertidae; genus Podarcis; species Podarcis liolepis. The sequence goes on from NC_139554.1 coordinate 31,944,800, forward strand.
GTCCCCTCCAGGCCTCTTTAGCTGACCTTCAGGCCTCTGCCCAGACCACACTCCCCTGCCAAGGCACACTTCTTCCCAGGCCCCATCTCTCACTGGCTCATCCTTTGCAGCATCATGGAATGTTTGTGCCTGGCTGGAAGGCATCTGTGAACTCCAACTATGCTTTTTGCTTGCTTTGGATGGAGAACAGAAAGGAGTGTGTGTGTGTGTGTGTGTGTGTGTGTGTGTAGAAAACTAAGCTGCGGTAGAAAGGTAAAATCCACGTTTGTTCCTTTGCCCACTTTTGCCTTTGTACTCACCCACTACTGGCATGGAAAGTTACTCAAAAGAAAAAGCAGCAGAAAATGTCATCTACTTCTGTTCTAGAACAATGGGGGGGGGTTGCTGATGCACACAGGGAGCATTTTAAAAGGAGAAATATGTAGCACACTTCCCTCCCAGGAAGAAATAAAGCAGAATATGTATTCAGTTCTCAATGTCATATTGTTCAGAAACCACATGTGCGAATGTTTCCAAACTGACAGGAACTTTGTGGGTGACTCAGGGTACCAGCAAGGGGTGCACATGGCACAGAAGGGTTTAAAAAAGAAGGACCACCCATTTCTGGATTGTGCATTATTATTTCCCAGAGTAACTGAAACAAAAGCACACATTTTTACTGTGGGAAATAGTCAAAGTTTGAGAGCTACAAATTTCACACATCAGTGCCACATCATGGCTGCCCACCTTCTTCTATGTGGGCTGGGATGTGCCAGGAAAGATAAGCATCTGTGCCCTTCCTTCCTCCCAAATTGTGCTTGCCTTGGCTGCTCCTATTGCCTCTGCCAGTTTCAACGTGGCTCAGAAAGCAGGCAAAGAGGAAGATTCCCGTAACCTGGGTCTGGTTAATCTACATCATGCCAGCACGGCCGCCCAGAAGACCTTCCCACATGTCTCCAAATTGGGCCCTGCTCTCTAAATTACCGTATCTCTAAATCGGGTTTGGGGAGTTTAGAATTCCTCTATCATAATACCCTGCAACAGTTTTTATTTCCATTTTTGAGGTTTTAATGCATTTCTTCCACTTGTATCACACATTAGCAGACAGGCGATTTTGCAGCTTTATGCTGCGCAACATAGAACATGCATTATGCCTAGGAGTGGAGTGGCTGAATCCAGCTCACTAACAGAGTGCACACCTTTCAAGACATTAGTCTATCGTTTGTTGATTTGTTTTCACTGCCTTGCTGAAGACTCCTCCTTGTACTTTCAGTTTTCCTGGTATATGTCACTGTCAGCACATGATATGCATTTGTTTTATTTGCCATCTGATGCCTCTACAATATTACTATTCTTGAGCCAGTCACTGCCACCTTTTTTGAGGACTCTGGAGGGTGATGCTAGGTTTTTGTTTCCCTTGTATTCCTTTCCTGAAAGAATTTTTTTTTAAAAAAAAATAAAGAACAAAACAGGGTGCACATCTGGACCTGGGCGTAATTCACTGCCCTTAAGATTGTGGCTCACAATCACATTAAAGAAAGAAGGCACATTTCACAGTCCACCTACAGCAGCATTAGAGATCCCAGAGACTCCCCTTCTCTACCACCACCAAGTTTATCTGTCCTATTCACCAAGAAGAAGAAAAGCATATATTTCATTATGGGCAACTCAGGAGCCCAACAAAAAAAGCAGCACCTCATCCCCATCATCCTCCCTGCCTTTTTCCACTCCTCCAGCGGCTGAGACTTTGCAAAGTTGGTCTCCAACTCTGGAAGCCAAGAAAATAAAAAAGACAAAAGTAACTACTTGAGAGAGGTTGCATTTCCCACTGATGAGATGACAGCAACTTCCAATAGCAGACTGGCAAGGGTCGTGACTAGCCTCAGGCATCCACCAGCGTCAGTCCATCGTGCAAGGCACGTTTCCACATGTAGTAAGTGGAACGTGCCGTCAAGGGGAAATGAGCTCTGAACTCTTTGTACGTTGGGAAGGTCTTTGACTCAAAGCGCTGCTGGAGAAACAGCTTGGCCTGGGCTTTGAACTGAGCCGTGGCAATCACATCCATCACAAACATGCTGTTGTTCTCTGCCATTTGGTAGCCTGGTATCACGGCACTGTAGGGCTTGGGTGGCTGCTTGTCTACGAGGACTAGAGCACTCTCCTTTTGCTGCAGTGGGCGCAGTTCAAGTTCTGCCTTCCCACTAGTCTCAGCGGTTTTCTTTTCAAAGTTTTCGGAAAGCCCGTTTAGGGTAAGGCCGCGTTTCTTGGTTGCTTGGCTGCCGCTTCTCCTCCAAAACCAATAGGCTGTGGAAGAAAGGCTTGGGTAGCGCAGGCGGAACTTGCAGAAGGGAATTTTCCACTGACAGACGCGTTTCTTGGCCAAGTGGCGAAGGTGCTTTTGCCAGATGTGCAGAGATGGGTTATTGCGCATGATAATACGGGACCCTGGATGGTGTCCATTGATCATCTTCTCACTAGGGAGGCTCCCTGGCTTGAATGGCAGGAACGGCTTCTTGTTCATAAGGGGGTTCTGGTTGAGGGAAACAGGCTGAGAAGGCATGAAGCTGGGGTTCTCGTTGATGGCCTTTCTTCTCCAGTTGTAGTAGGTGGACCTGGAGATGCCAGGAAAGCAGCACTTGAAGCTCCTGTAGGGCAGAACAGTATTCATGGAAATGCACCTCTCCAGGTAAGACTTGGCTCCTTGCATGGAAGTCCCATTTTGGTTGGAATTCAAGAGCGGACTTTTGGGCCCTAGGCCTCCTTCAGACTTTGTTACACCGTATTTGCCTGCAGGGAGATTCTCCAGTTTGTGCTCCTGAGGATCCTTTGGCAGCACAACTTCCGCAGGGGAAGAGGCCCTGCCATTTGTCGCGTTTTGCATCTCGTGCTTCCAGGCATAGTAAGTGGAGCGAGAGATTTCTGGGAACATTTGTCGGAAGTGCTGAAGAGGGACCACCTTGCCCTCTCGGAAGCAGGACTGCAGGAACTGTTTGGCCGCAAATCTGGCAGCCGCCTTCTTCCGATGCTCTTGAGACTGGCGCTTCCATCGATAGAAAGTACTTTTGGTGATGCATAGGTTTGATTGAGTCACCTGGGGATCCTTAGGCAGCAGCTCCAAGGTATTCACCGGTTGCACGGGAGGCTCTGGAGCTGGGATTGTGGCTTCCAGCTCCTCGAGGCCGACCACAGGCACAAAGTACTGAGCTCTGAATAGCTGGGACGAGAGCTGCTGCCCTGACCACATGATATGCAGCGTGGAAACTTGCAAGCCGCACCCCCTGGGTCGGATCAGTCGGTTGAAGTACGGCCGGATCTTTAGGTTGCTCATTGGGTATATGGAATAGATGTTGCACTGCAGCACCGACGCCAGGGCATACATGTGCCACATGTTGGCAAAAGTGCCAGGGAAGCAGGTGGCTTTGATGTCCGCATCAAAAATGGCCTCTAGGATGGCCAAGGGCAAGTTAGTCATCTCAGGGGATTCCTCTGTGCAAAGGGAGTAGCGAGCTGCCTGCAACATCACTTTGGAATCGATCATGCCGTGCAGGTAATACTGCTTGTGCAGCAACATCTCCACCGCTGTGCGCACCTGCAGCTCCAGGCTTAGGCTGGTGTTCCCCCACAGCAGCACGCTGGCAGCCTCAAACAGGTGATTCCCTTCGCCTTTGCAAACCAAAGGCAACATATTGCAGGGAGCATCTTCTGGGTAGAGGCTTTTGGCAACCCGGTCAACTTCCAGCTCTTCCTGGAACGGCCTCTCACGGTAGCCAGGTAAGGAGAACGAGGACAAAGTCCTCTCAGCTTCTAGGGTTGCGCTGGTGAGTCCCTCCAGCCCAAAGCATTCGGCCGCCTCTTGCAGTTCCTGAAGCACGGACTGCACCAGCTGGTGTCGCTGGATCATCCTGAAAACCACAGAAGAGTTCAGACAATGACGCTGTCACACATTCAGCATTTCCCCATGCAATTTCTTTGGCATTTGGGCTCAGTTACCGAGACTATTGTATTCTAGTTAAAAATAAATGGGTCAGTGAGCCTGGCTGTTAACCAGGAGGTTGGTTGTTCAAGTCCACCCAGGTATGGCTGTGGCAGGATTCCTGCATAGCAGGGGGTTGGACTAGATGACCCTCAAGGTCCCTTACAACTCCACTATTCTGTACTCTATGCTTCTATGAAATCAGGTTTTGCAGCAGCCCCAAAATCTGGCCCCCAGTGATCTAAAGCCAACGTTTCCCTGAGAGTCCCTCCTTCTAGTTTTGTTCCTGACCTTTAGATTTTCCTTACTGTCGGGCAATCAAGGGGAAACTTTTTAACTGGTCCAGGAATTATGGAAAGCAAATGATTTTTTTAAACTGCTTACTGGCTTGATTTTCCCTGCCTAGAAACCCTGAAAAGGCCTCTTGCTAAGCTGCACACACTGGGAAAATCAGAAATTATGCCTGAGCCAGCCAGCCAGCTTATTGTAGTGTGCTCAGAAGTGTTTCTATTCCTCTAGGGCTGTTTTCATCCTTTATACAAATTTATTAAATAATCATCATCCTTTGCCACCAAGTACTCAATAAAAAGAATAAAAGGTTGCTACCATGCTTGTGAGTATAATGAATGCTTTAAAAGAGTGAAGAATAACTCATGGGATATTTTTTTCAGATCACTTTTAAGTTTTCTCTTTATTTCACCTGAACTGCATAATAAACACACTCTTAATTCATACTGCAGGCAAACAAAAAATGCCTGGCTGGGTAAAGAACACAACTGATACTGGAAAGCAGGGCAAAGAAAAATACAGTGGGTGGAGTCTATATGTAGCCCACAATTACCATATAGGCTGTTTTTTCAGTTTCACTTAAGTGATTATAGGGTGGCTGTGATCATGAAAAATCCACCCACAGGAAGGGGAAGTCTTTAGTTAGTAGGCTATTCAGGAGCCTCTCACCTGGCTTATTCCCTTATTTTTTCAGAGGGCCCTATTCTTTAATTGCTCCTGTGGTGGTGCATTGTGGTTACTAAGGCTTTCATCATGTGTCACGTCACAAATTAAAAACAAAATTTTCCAAAAACAGCCTTTTTGGGGGGCAGGGTGAACAGCTCTGGGGTCCGTGCAGCCATTTGTTCCACCCTGCCTACAGGGCTGCCTTCAAATCTGAGTTCGTGTTTTAGTTACTTAATTACTCACTGCACCTTTTAATTGCTAATCTGTTTAGAACAGCAAGCCTTCTTTCAAGAGACAACCTCAGACTGTACTACTATATTCCTGACTTTTTACAAACTACAGAAGCCTATTTTCAGATGGTGCTATATTTCACACTCCCAGTCTCCTCCGTCTCAGATATTCTTAGGCCCTAGCACCCAGCATAGAAGATCAAAATATTTGCATAGCAGATCCTTTTTCCTTCTGCTGAAAATAATGAAGAGAAACAGGACCTAGTGCTAGCAGTAGCAACCTTTATTTATATTTACCAGGAGAAGCACTAAAATCTGCATTCAGACAGCAACAGAATAGGGTCTCAAAGGTGTCCTGGAAAATATATATTCACAGAGGCTGGTTTGGGGACAAAAGTCTTGTCACATGCAACATACAGCAAGCTTCTAGGACAGTAATGGGGAACCTGTAGCCCCCCAGATGTTCTCAGACAGTATGGCCAATTACAGGTAGGTAGCCGTGTTGGTCTGCCATAGTCAAAATATGAAGAAGTGTGCATGCACACGAAAGCTCATACCAAGAACTAACTTAGTTGGTCTTTAAGGTGCTACTGGAAGGAATTTTTTTATTTTGAGTATGGCCAATGTTAAGGAACAGTAACCTCCGGAGGGCGACAGGTTCGTCATCATAGCTCCAGGACAAAAGGCACAGGGAACCCTAGAACAGGGGTCAGCAAACTTTTTCAGCAGGGGGCCAGTCCACTGTCCCTCAGACATTGTGGGGGGCCGGACTATATTGCGAGGGGGGATGAACAAATTCCTATGCCCCACAAATAACCCAGAGATGCATTTTAAATAAAAGCACACATTCTACTCATGTAAAAACACGCTGATTCCCAGACCGTCCGTGGGCCGGATTGAGAAGGCTATTGGGTCGGATCTGGCCCCTGGGCCTTAGTTTGCCTTAGAACCTACTTACAGCTTCATGTTACAATACTGCCATGGTTTTTAGGGTCACATCAATTCAAACTCATAGTTGTCAGTATTGCTTCCCATATTATCCAAAATAATCCTGGATACCCGTAAATTTTATCCAGTTCTTCCCAGTACAGAGGGACATTATTCTGTTTCCACGCAGGCCCACTTTGGGGGTAATTTAAAGCTTCTCTATTCTTCCTCAATCTCTCGGGGGCATTAATTAAAGCAGGCTTCCTCCACCTCAGCCCTCCAGATGTTTTTGGCCTACAACTCCCATGATCCCTGGCTAGCAGGACCAGTGGTCAGGGATGATGGGAATTGTAGTCTCAAAACATCTGGAGGGCCGAGGTGGATGAAGCCTGAATTGAAGCATAGCCACAGAAGGCTATACAAATCCTAAGGTTCTTTTAAAAGTTCATTATTACATTAGCTTGGTGAATGCAGCAGCCCGAGAAGCAAGATGCAACAATGCTCGATTCCCCTGTCAAGTGTGTAATATACAATCGACCCTTCAGACATTAAACAGCAAGCACGACTGGCAGCACAAGGCACACACACTTCTATAGGTAGCTGCTCACACTGCAACATCCAATTCTGTTTGTGGTGGATGTCTTATTCATTTATCAGGGCCCCCTCCTCCCTAAAAGGCATTTCAAGTGCCAATAGCAGTGAATCAAACATCTCTCTCTCTTAGGAAAAGATGGCACTCAAATATATTGCAGTGTTTTAACCCCAGGGATCCAACCAGGGGTGCTATTTCGGATGGCTGTATATCCTTCTCTACCCTTTTGTATTTCCAACTACCCTTCATTATTTCTCAAAAGCATGCCTATATCAAGTCAGCTGACTAGTTCTTTTATGCACTGAACAATCTAGCCATTTATAACAGCCTCTGCAGTAGGTATATGTGCTGAAAGTATAAATCCCTTTGCCTAAAAAACACCCCAAATTACCATTTCACCCATGCTAATAATATTGCTGTAGTTGTCATGAGGTAGGGCTGGCCTGCCAATCAAACTGGTCAAATATTATCAGCTGAACATCATCATTTGACTGCAGCTCATGATGCCTGGAGGATTGGTCTGCGGCCTACTTTGCAAAAATGCCTTTTAAAAAAACATTTGGTTTTGAATAGTGGCCACTAGCTGGCCTTCAAAAATAGTTTTGTAATTGAAGGCAGACACTGATGTTCTAGGATAAAAGTGAAAGAGAAGAGCTGTTTTGTCAATCATCCCACATGTATAAACACCTCACCTAACATTAAGGTTTTATTTATTTAAATAACTACTTAACAGCAGTTTTCATGCGACTTGACCAGTGAACTAACCAAATATTTTACTTTGTTGTCAGATACTCAACATTTTCTTAAATATAGAAGATATATAAAACACAATGAATACACTTAGTGCTTTTTTTGGTTTAATGTTGAACATATCCAAGAATGAAACCTGAAACTATAGTATTAGTCTCAATTTTACTTTCCTTCCTCCCTTCTATGGAAATGGTACCATTTCCAGCTAATACAGGTGAACTAGACACCTTCCTACTTTTAGTCTACAACATTTCAGGCCTTTAAAATAGTTTCCATTGTCTGGGCCTTGCCTTTTAGTTTTTAAGTGTATGTTTTAATTTATTTTGTTTTTGGAGAGGAGATACCATAATTTTGAGATTTTTTTGGTTTTGGTTTTATGCTTTATCCTGTGTTCACTTTATTTTTTAGTTTTTTATTGTAACCTGCCAAGAAAACTTCATGTTACGGGGTAGCAGCCAAAGCTAAAAATAAGTACATTTTGGAATACTTGAGCACTATTGCTGACATTACTTTTTGACCTGGTCATAGTATTGTAGAATAGCCATGCTAAATCTTTCACAGCAAAAAGGCAATGCCTGCAGCATCTTCGAGGACTATGTTTTATTCATTAGAAGTGTGAACTGAGAAAGTTGATTTAGTTTACCCCTTACTTTTCTTCAACCCACCAGTTTATATAACTCACTTTTGCTAACTCACATAAACGACAAAACAAAACTGTGCCAATGGAACCTATGCCACAACAACCCCTCTTTATATTTTCCCAAAATTACTTTATCCCATACAGCCACATCAGGATGCGCTTGCTCAGGAGTCCCATCCAATTCTGTGGGACTAAGCAATCCTAACCCCATTTACCTGGGAGTAAGGCCTACTTAAGTTAATAAGACTAAGTTTTCAGTAGACATGGTTAAGCTTGCAGCATTAAAAAAAATGGGGGGTGGTATGGCAGCTCATCTGCTGCAGATTTGGCATGAGAGGTGGAGAGACAGTACAAAATAGTATAATGAATTAAATTAAATTAAATGAGAGCAAGAGAACATTTCGAGTCCCAACGTTTCTCTGAGCGCACGCAAGCATTCTAAATTGGAACCCAAGAAAGTATAGCGCAGGTGTTAAAGACTTATTCTTGCTGGATTCCGCCAGATCTTCATCAGCAGCCCAGAAGTCAGATCGCAGCCAGCCAGGGCCTTGGAAAACTCCATGTTTCCTTCCAGTCCAAGGACAATCTTAAATGAGGTCATGAGTGAAGCCCAGCCAAAGAACTAAGCCCTGTGCCCCCTCTGCCGGCCAGTCTCGCTCGTCCTAAAGTACCGCGGAGAAGCCATCTTTCCAAAGATGGTGGACGCACAGGAATAAACTTGGGAATGAGCTTGGTGAGCGGTTGTTACCCAGTTCAAGATACATAAGGGCACCAATAAAAAGGGGGTGGGGGAAGGAAAGGAAAAACATGATCCTTCAAACAAGAACAGGCTTTTCTAAAAAAACAAAAACCTAAAGGAAATTGCCCAGGGGTTAGCCCCAAGACGGATTCCCTGTTCTGCTGAAGAGATAATGGGAGGTTTGTGGGGCGGGACCTAGCAGAGGACAGCCAAAAGTTGCCTCAGGAGATCCTCTGTTAACAAAAGACTATCGTTGGAGAGAGAAGTTGAAAGAGGGAGTGCGCGGGGTGGGGGGGAAGAGATATTTGGATCAGCAAACGTGGAGCAAATGGAGGCGACTCTGAATTAAGCAGCTGCATATAGAAAGGGGAGGTAATAACGCGCAGCGCAACTCTGTGCATGTTTACTCAGCCTTGCCGAGTTAATGGGACCTGCTTCCTAAGGTTGCAGGATATTTCCCTAGGTTTGCAGCCCTCATTATATAACCAGGCTGGTGCTCAAGCCTTCCTTGGGTTTGAGTTTGCACTGGCCTACTTTACTGGAATCCAGTGGAGTCTTTTGGAGGGGTTTAGCGTTCTCTCCAGAAACCGGTTTGCAGACTTCGGAAGTTCCCTCCAACTCACCTTTGCTTGTTGGGCAAAGCCCTGGTGTTGACCCCAACCCGTCCTAAGCAGCTCCTGCTCCTTCCTCCTCTCTCTGCAAAGCTGTTTCCTGGACATTTAAATCCTGGAGCAGGAAGCGTAGCGAGCTCCCCTTTCTCAGCTGTGAGCCTGTGTCCCACATTCAGACTAGAACTGGTTTCAAATCTGGAGTGAACCAATTGGAGTGATTGACTTGTGTGAAAGGATCTCGGCTCCACCCCTCCCCCTCCCCACCAGGAAATAGTCCATCCCCAAGTGTTCTTGTCTATAAGATGAAAGGAGTGCATATGCAAGGGGTCACTTCCAAAGTTAAAGTGATCCTTGCGATTATCGAAGACACTTAAAGAGACCAGCACTTCCACTGTTAAAATATCGCAATTGTTTTCAGAACCTGAGCAAAAAAAAAAAAAACAGTGGTGGCGGGGAGGGAAGCCAAAATGCAAAGGCAGAAAAGGGAGAGATTATGCTCATAGAAACAATGTACAGTACAGGGAAATTGGTTGGACACAATATTGGTACTTGCTCATACTGTATTATTTCTGCAAATATGTAGGAAAGGGAGAAGCAAAGAATCATAACTTTATTGTGTACCTGACTCAAAACACACATGCACAGGATAACAAAACTGATTGCATTCTGGTTGAAGAAGTGAGAACAAATTGGCAACAGCCTTGCATTTCCAGGAAAGGCATAAGGAGTCCACCTAAATTGTATTTTTGCTCTGATTCATCATATTACTTTATAAAATGCAAACCTGGAATCATTTCAAAATAGCTGTAGTTGTTCTAGCTTCAATTAAAGTGGTAATTCAGCAGTACAACTGAACCAATATAGCCAGTGTCTATTCTAACCCTAACTCTGGGTTTTTCTTTTTGCAAGGTCTGTTTTGAAAAGGTCTGACCCAGTTTAAGACTTCCCTGCACCATCCTATCAATAGCTTAAGTCCATCCAGAGTTATCACAGCTATGGAGGGATTTTGAAGTTAGGCCTTTCTGGTTCTAGTTATGAAAATAATAATATGCACCCTTACTGGACTCCTGGCCCTGAACCCTTATACTGCAGCTAGTTCCTTAACTTTTCTTATGAATAACTAGAGATTTGGTTGCTGAGACATAAGAATCTGCCTGTCACAGAGCTGCCTGTAAGCATTTTGAGGGATAGAACGAATGCTAAAATTGGATTACTGGGGGGGGGGTCGTTTCAATCATAGCATATAGTCATTATTCTGAAAATGTTATTGGTATGGAAAGGCTTAAGAGTGCTGGAAGAAATTTGTGAGGAAGAACATCACTTGGTTATCACATAACAGATTGGATGATGAGGGTCTTACCTAAATTATTACTGAGATCCCATGTAGTATAGAAAACAAAATACAGTATTGGCTTGTGTTCAGATCCTTGCACAGACTTGGTCTTACATGGTCACTTTGAACAAATCTGTATAAGATCTAGGAATGTAAAATATTAATGCCCAACTCTGCTGTGCAGGTGGACAAAATAAGGATTGTAAAACACTTTGAAATGGAAAATAAAGCAAATCCATTTGAAATCAGAATTACAGTGCTGTAAAATCAGTAGAGACAGAACCTTGTAGGATTTGAACAGTTTGGTCAGTGAAACATTACTGATAGAGAACACTTTTCATTAAGATAATTATTAATAATAAAAATGTTTATTGCAGCAGTGCCTACACCAGGACTCAGTGTGCTATGCAGTTCACACACAGAGATTACTAAGTGTTCAGAGGCAAGGATAGCGCTGAGTCGGCTAGGTTGGTAATTAACATAGGTGCTGGAAAAGACACAAAAGAGACTCTCTGAGTCATTCTGTTATGCGGATTGCTAGATACATGAGGAACTCAATGAATAAACAAGTAGCATTTTTTGTCACTGGTCTTTCATTCATTAGATTTGAGATAAGCATATTCTGTCTCTTGATTCTGAGGTTTGGGGGTTGCATGGTGACACAACATAGTCTGCTTATCAACCAACTTGATGTTTTGTATGCATTTGTGGTACAGTATGTTTTTCTTGAGAAAGCACATCGCTCTTCAACAAATTTTGGTGCACAATCCCCCAGCTTGACTTGATTTCCTGTTCTGGATCTAGCTCAGACCTTCTCTGAAGAACAGAATATTGCTTTCTACAACATAAACGCATACTTACCAATTCCTTACATGTCACGAACACATACTAAACATACTACAAGATATGTAGTTACACATATTGACTAATTTGGTAGTAGCAAGGATCCTTAGCAGGGCACTGGAGCCTCAACCCTCTGTACAGTGGTACCTCAGGTTAAGTACTTAATTCGTTCCGGAAGTCCGTACTTAGCCTGAAACTGTTCTTAACCTGAAGCACCACTTTAGCTAATGGGGCCTCCTGCTGCTGCTGCTGCCGCGCCACCAGAGCACAATTTCTGTTCTCATCCTGAGGCAAAGTTCTTAACCTGAAGCACTATTTCTGGGTTAGCGGAGTCTGTAACCTGAAGCGTATGTAACCCGAGGTATCACTGTACAGGAAATTCCTCTGACATAAAAGATTTTGCAGAGTGCCTCCAAATCTCCAGGTTTATCTTTACCGTTTTAAGGGCTTAGAACCTTGATTTAAAAGGGATAAGAGCTGAGTTTTTCAGAAATTCTACTGCAATAATAACTTGTCTGCTTTCTCTGCACATGTGCAGAATCCCACTAGGAGTTACACACAACAGATAACAAAAATGAGGACAGAGCCGACCAATACAGGGCATCAACACTTAGACTCCAATGTTGACACTGGAAACTCTGCTTTGACCTCAGGTAGAGCTCTGGGTGGTTTCAAGTCCCCCCCCCCCCGCCCAAGCTACTTTTCCATAACTAGTAAGAGGTGGATGGATGAGTTGGGAAGGAATCAGAAAGATGAGGAAAGTTTTCCCTTCATCTTGTTTCTATCCTTCCTTCCTCCTGTTTCTCTCTCCCTCCCCTCCCTACTGTAGAAGATTAGGGTTGGTGAAATACATGAGATATGAGTTCAAGTTTCACTTCCTCCATGGACTCATTGTGTGGCATTCACCAAGTCACTACAGCACAGCCTTTGTTCTCCATCTGTGAATAGTGCCCTCTCACCGGTAGAGGAAGAATTCTATGGCACCTTGAAACTAATGGCAGCTATTATTATGCAAGACTGGAAATCAATTTACAAACTAGAAATGCAATATATATACAGTGGTCCCTCAGGTTAAGTACTTAATTCGTTCCGGAGGTCCGTACTTAACCTGAAACTGTTCTTAACCTGAAACACCACTTTAGCTAATGGGGCCTCCTGCTGCTAATGGGGCCTCCTGCTGCTGCCGCGCAGCCGGAGCACGATTTCTCTTCTCATCCTGAAGCAAAGTTCTTAACCTGAAGCACTATTTCTGGGTTAGCGGAGTCTGTAACCTGAAGCGTATGTAACCTGAAGCGTATGTAACCCGAGGTACCACTGTATAAACAATTATATAAATATATAGCTAAGTATTTGCCAGCAGCAACCTGGAGAAAAATTGCAAAAGTCATAGACCAGAGCAGGCTTCTTCAACCTTGGCCCTCCAGATGTTTTTGGCCTACAACTCCCTAGCTAGCAGGACCAGTGGTCAGGGATGATGGGAATTGTAGTCTCAAAACATCTGGAGGGCCAAGGTTGAGGAAGCCTGGACTAGAGCATGCGCAATGTTGATGTCAGTCATTGCTCCTGGTTGTTTGTTTGACAGAATAGAATAAATATAATTAATCAGTCCTGATTTAAATCATTTTAAATTCGAACATGCTGAGGATAGTGCAGGAAATTTTGGGAAATAATTAAGGGAATCAGATGGCCAGAGAAATAAAATCTCCATTGCAAACGTTATATTACAAACAAATACTGCAGCAAGTTTGCAACAAATCCATCAGTGGGACACGATATCTGAGGAGGTCAGATAGGACTCCCCCCCCCCCAATTTTTTTTATTCATTTTATAACACAAATAAAAAACACAAAACAGTAAAGACAAACAATATGAAAAATTCTCATCATATCCTTATTTTTCTAAACATTGTTAAGCGGGCTTCCCCAAGTCCCACCTATCTGATTTTCATTTTACTTCATCTTTAGCAGTTTACATATATCATAATTTCTAACCATCTTTTTTTTCAATCACACTTAAAATAACTTCACATTTTATCACTTATAAATAATACTATTTTAAAATACCCTGTCTTCTACTTCTAACCCTACTGCCTATAGCCACTTCCAAAGCTATTCTAAGGTTTAAGTATTAACATATTTTTTCAAATATTCCTTACACTTCTTCCAGTCTTATTCCACTGTCTCTTCTCTCTGGTCTCGGAGTCTCCCGGTCAGTTCGGCAAGTTCCATATAGTCCATCATCTTCATCTGCCATTCTTCGATAGTTGGTAAATCTTGTTTCTTCCAATTCTTCGCTAACAATATTCTCACAGCTGTTGTGGCATGCAGAAAAAAGTAACATCCTTTTTGGGGATTTCACCCCCACTATACCAAGTAAAAAGGCTTCTGGTTTTTTAATAAATGTGTTTTTCAACACTTTTTTCAATTCATTATAAATCCTTTCCCAGAAGTCTTTTACCTTGGGGCACGTCCACCACATGTGGTAAAAGGTTCCTTCTTTTTCTCTACATTTCCAGCATTTATTATCATGAGTATGATACATTTTTGCTAACTTCACTGGTGTTAAATACCATCTGTACATAATTTTCATCAAATTTTCTCTTAATACATTACAAGCTGTAAATTTGATTCCCTTTTTTCACAATTTCTCCTAATCCACCATCATGATATTGTGCCCCACATCCCTGGCCCATTCAATCATTACAGATTTCACTTGTTCGTCTTTCGTATGCCATTCCAGCAATAAATTATACATCTTAGATAGGTTTTGGTTTTTGTATCTGGTAATTCCGTTTCCAGTTTGGATTTCTCTGTTTGAAAACCGATTTTCTTATCCATTTTAAACACCTCGTTTATCTGGATGTACTGGAACCAATAATCTAATTTATCTTTCAACTGATCATAAGGTTTTAATCTAAATTGGTCCCCTACTTTCATCAAAATATCATTATACTTCAACCACGTATCTTTCATATTCAACCTTTTATAGGTCTTAGCTTCCAATGGTGATATCCACTTGGGTGTTTTCCTTTCTAACAAATCCCTGTATCTTATCCAAACATTGTACAAAGATTTTCTAATTATATGATTTTTAAATCGTTTGTGAGCTTTTATCTTGTCATACCATAAATATGCATGCCAATCAAATACATTATCAAACCCTTCCAAATCTAGAACATCTGTATCTTCCAATAAAAACCATTCTTTCAACCAGCAAAAGGCTGCAGCTTCAAAACAGATCCTTAAATCTGGCAGGGAGAAACCCCCTCTCTCTTTCACATCTGTTAATAATTTAAACTTAATTCTGGGTTTTTTCTCCTGCCAGATAAATGTAGATAATACCTTTTGCCATTCCTTAAAACAATTCAGCTTATCAATGATAGGAAGTACTTGGAACAAAAATAACAACTTAGGCAATACATTCATCTTTATCGCAGAAATTCGGCCCAACAAAGATAGTTTCAACCTTGTCCAGATAGCCAAATCTCTCTTGATATCTTTCCATAACTTTTCATAGTTATCTTTGTACAAATTCAAATTTTTTGCAGTCATATTTACACCCAGATATTTCACCTTTTTCACAAACTTCAGCCCTGTGGTTTCCTCTAAATTAAGTTTTTCAGGTATCGTTAATTTTTTTCCTAAAACTTTGGTTTTATTCTTATTCAATTTGACACCTGCAACTTGTCCGAACTCTTGAATTATCTTCAGTGCTTTGATTGCACTGGTCTCAGGGTCCTGTAAAGTCAATACCAAATCATCAGCAAAGGCTTTTAACTTATATTGTTTAGTTCCAACTACTATGCCTTTAACTTCCTCCTCTTTCCTTATCATATTCAACAAATGGGACTTATTTGGTCCAGTGGGCGCGGGGACGCCAGGCAGGGTTGTTGCTTTTTATTATTATTTCCCACAGTTTTTGGCGCTCTGCAGAAATGCAGGAACCGTTAAAGGGCTGGGGCTCTGCCAAGCAGTCTAGGCGAGACGGGTACAGGAGCCTGAGAGAACAAAACGTTGGCAATGCAAGTAGAATGGAACGGAGTCGGCCCATATTCAACTTCTGCATATCCAGTTGGCCCTGCCTGCCTACTGGGCTTTCTCCCTTCTTCCAACCACCTCCCACTAGTAACTGCCTTTTCCCCCCTCAGCCACCCTGTCCATTTGTGACATCACAGGAAGTTTGTAGCCAGTGGCAACTGCTGGGGACGCATCTGCACATCCTCCCATCCTGGTACTGGAAAGGGGAATGTCATGAACGTTACTTAGACGTATTTAGAAATACATTGATTTAGAAGTAGAAGATGGCTTGCTTAAGCTCTGCTGTCCCCTTCATTGCTGCTTTCGGGGAAAGCCTCATCGGCTTCTGACATCCATGAAAGGCAAACACAGATACGGTGAGGGGAATGGCCCTCATTCGACAGTATCATCCAGCCACCTCCACTGGCCAGCCTGCCAACCTCACTGGCTTCCACCCATGAATATCCAGTGGTTCATTCACCCAGAGCCTGGAGGGCAGCCTACACCGCTATCTGAACATGCAATTGCCAGTCATACCGTATCTGGTGGGTGACCTATGTCCACTCTCCATTCACACTTACCCCAGCATCAGTCCACAAATATCCACACAGCTTTTGTCAACAGCCTTTTGAAGGTGAATTTCAACCAGCTTACATACACAAACTTCAGCCTCCTTCAGCCCTGTGGCATCCCGGGCATCCACATGCTAATCACAGCTTCTGCCCACCAACACCTACCAGCTTCTGCCAGGTCCATCGCCAGCTTCCAACCATGGATATCAAGCCACGGTCCTGCTCAGAAGGTACACTTGCCTTCTTGTTGCTCCACAGCATCTCATTAACGGATGATGGCCTCCTTCCATTTGCCACTTTGCCTCCATGTGGAAGGAGGCCACCAAGTACTGAATAACACAGCTGTTGTCCACTGTGTCTTCTTCAAGCTTTTGCCTTGGCTTTCCCCTTGGGCCACTTTTGTATATACACCGAGTTGCCATGTGCTTTTGTGACATCACAGGGCGTCCATAGCCAATCACAGCAGCTGGAGAGGCACCATCATCATCACCTCCTCAGGCCTCACAATGGTGGGTGCAGCTCAGCAGCCATTTCCCCTTTGCTTGTTAGTATGTACAGCTCACTCCTTATCTGTAATGACACCAGAGAAAGGCATGCCATAAATCGTGAGGGGTCATTTTTCATCCTGATAGCTGCATTTCCTCGGGTCAGATTTTCCATGTATGGGAGCCAACTCCTAAGGGCCTAGGTCCCTTCACCTCCCCCCAAAAAATGTTGATTAGTTGCATCAGGTGTGCTTGAGAAAACACCTGTTTTTGTGCTATTGTGAGGGATTCTGTTCAGGGGGTTGAATAGAGTGGATGCTCCGGTTGCGAACGTGATCCATGTGGGAGGCACGTTCGCAACCCACAGCGTTCACAACCCGCAGCACCGCATCTTCGCACACGCAGGTTGAGATTCAGCGCTTCTGCGCATGCGCAAAGCGCGATTTAGCGCTTCTGCACAAGTGCGAGCACCAAAACCCAAAAGTAACCTGTTCCGGTACTTCCAGATTTGGCGTGGTGCACAACCCGAAAACGCGCAACCTGAAGCGTCTGTAACCCAAGGTATAACTGTAATAGACTGGAGACAGGGGCTTATTAAGGGGGCGGGTCGCCCCTAGTACCACCCAGGGGGGGAGGACAAGATGGCCCGCTGCCCCCCCAGCTGTAGAGCGGCCTAGGGGGTGTGCGCAGTCAGCATGGACGCTGCTCAGGCAGTGTCTGTACGGGCTGCCCCCCACGTGTACAGGTGTCCATACGGGCTGCTGCTTGCAAGGCGACCGTACAGCTGCTGCGCGCACACCGCCTGCCAGTTCTCCCCACCCCTCAGTGTCCCACCCCAGATGCCGGAGACGGTTCCTCCGCCACTGACTGGAGAAGCCAGTATAAGTTGCAATTCAGCTGAATTTGGGGGAACCACTTGAAGCATCTTTTGTGTTGAGCTATTTAATAAAATAAAAAGGGACTTGTTTTAAAATAATTAATAATCATTTCTTCCCATTGGAGCCTATCCTGAGTATTAAAAAAGTATAAGCCCAATGACTCTCCAAAACCAATGACATGGTTGCACCTGCATTATGTGAAAACAGTTCTTTTTTAACATGGACACAGTTTACTATGATATAAACTTCAGATAAAGATTTGGTAGTGATAATAGAAACTTACGGTAAGTTATAACCCAATAAAGTTTAACACTGTTATTACCTCAGCTTATTATGGGTAGCTGTAAACATCTCCATTGTTGTAGATTTGGCATTGATAACACATGTCTACTCAGAAGCAAATCCTACAGAATTCAATGAGGCTTAAAGGTAAAGGTAAAGAGACCCCTGACCGTTAGGTCCAGTCGTGGCCGACTCTGGGGCTACGGCGCTCATCTCGCTTTACTGGCCAAGGGAGCCGGCGTACAGCTTCCGGGTCATGTGGCCAGCAGGACTAAGCTGCTTCTGGCGAACCAGAGCAGCGCACGGAAACGCCATTTACCTTCCCGCCAGAGCAATACCTATTTATCTACTTACACTTCGTGCTTTCGAACTGCTAGGTTGGCAGGGTCAATGGGACTTACTCCTCGGTAATTGGGCAATAGCACTGCAGCATAAGGTTGCAATCTATACATGCTTATATGTGGATAAACCTGCAATTCTAAATACAGTTCTTGGGAAGAATAAGCTCTTTTGAGCGAAATGGGACTTTTGTCTGTTTAGGATTGCAGAGTTTCTCAAACAGCATAATGTTGTAGATCAAATTAATGCTTTTGGTTTAATCAGCATACCTTCCCCCGACTAGATAATTGAATCAGTCATTTATTTACTTCAGCATGATTGTTCAGTGCAGCACAGAGATCAAAAACCTGTTTGGAAAGGAAACTCATCGATTGTGTGCTGAAAAATTGCCCTGTCTTTCTAGCAAAGGCGGAAGGTTGCAGCTAGATAAAGTATAGAAAGCCAAAGGGTTCTTGGTGAATCACTGATAGACTGCCGCTTCTCATTACAAAGATTCAAAAAGCCCTCTTTCTCAAACTTTTTATACCTGTTCTGCCTTCCCACCTCCTGCCCATTCAGCACCAACTATTTAGTCCACAAGAGAGCAGACAGAAATTATTGTATACAGTCATGTGTATGTAACTTGCTGTATTAGTGTGAATTGGGGCAATAACTCAATGGAGGCATTAGAACAGGGGTCAGCAAACTTTTTCAGCAAGGGGCCGGTACACTGTACCTCAGACCTTGTGGAGGGCTGGACTATATTTTGAAAAATAATAATAATGAACAAATTCCTATGTCCCACAAATAACCCAGAGATGCATTTTAAATAAAAGGGCACATTCTACTCATGTAAAAACACGCTGATTCCCGGACCGTCCACTGGCTGGATTTAGAAGGCAATTGGGCCAGATCCAGCCCCAGGCCTTAGGTTGCCTACCCATGCATTAGAAAGACCTAGTAGATTCAGTGGGATACAGGATTTTAGAGTGTATGACTGGGATCAGTGAGGCCTGAATTCAAATCCCTACTCAGCCGTGAAACTCACTTGGGCTGGCCACTGTTTTTCACCTTAAATTTGTTGTGAAAGGTAGCACCATACAGGCATGTCCAAAGTCTGTTTTGGGGGCCTAATCCAGCCTTTCGGTCAATTTAATCCAGCCCCTGTGGCAGTATATGTCCTGGGGTAAAATCCTTTAAAAAGCTCAGAAACTTCAACCCAAAAAAGAAGCTGGACAACTTTGGGGTAAAACTGTAAAAAAACAAAAAAAACAAAAAAAACTCAACAACTTTGGTCGGACCCCAGGCATGTTCACTTCATCAAATGTGGCCCTCTTTGTGACAACGTTTGGGCACCCCAGATTGTATGTAGCATTGAGCCATCTTGAGGAAAGGCAAGATTTAAAAAATAGATAAATACCTGACCTATTTAAACCACACTCTAGAAAGCATTACTAGAATACAGCAGTACAGATGGGATGATAAGATAAACTGTACATATTCAGTGCTTAAGCACATTCAACCCATTTCTGTCTTGGCCGGTAAAGATTTTTCTGATGTGGGAAGTGACACAATACAGTATGGAGTGAAAATTAAGTGTTCACAGAATCAGTTATCTGGCGTGAAATAGTAAACTGCATCTGACGTGAGGCAGATTATTTTTCTGTCAGTCCCATAAAGATCCAACTCCCCCCCCACACACACACACACCCAGCCTGCCATGTGGGGCTCATTTATGCTGCAGAGAGCTGTTTGCAAAGCAAATATCCTCAAGATGACTCAAGAGAACATGCTTAGCAATTTTCTGCAGTTAGACCAATGCACTCACCCTTCCCTCAAAGTCACTTGTCATAAAATTGTAGAATTGTAGAGTTGGAAGGGATCCCAAGGGTCATCTAGTCCAATGCCTTGCAATGTAGGAATCTCATCTCGGCTGTATTCACACTATATCTTGAAGGCACATGTGAATCACATGCTTTCCCTCAAATAATTCTGGGAACTGTGGTCTGTTAAGATTTGCTAGGAATTTTAACTCTGTAAAAGATAAACTAGAGTGCCCAGAATTCATTGAGGGAATTCCTTCATTTGATGAGTCAACCCCTGGGCATGAACAAAGTCCCTCCAGTTTTGCAGTCCATGAAATTGTAACAGTGTGATGTCCTTTTCCACCTTGCAGATGTGTGGTCAGTATGTTTTCATTGTTGTTTATGTGTTAAAATGTATCCCAATAAACATTTAGCCATTGCAAATTCAAAATGAGAAAGCAACGTATGTTCTTCAAAATTTCCCAATAATATTTTGATTAGAAGGGCAATAGTAGATCTGATGTACAGAGCAATCCTTTAAGACAACACCATTAACAAAAGTGTTGCCTATTTAGGGCTACTATCCCCCACCCCACATTTTCTTTCTCTCTCCTCTCTCCCCCCCACTTCTCTCTCCCCCCCAACCTCACCACCATGCACAGGACATCAATGCCTCACATCAAATGTTACTGACACATAGAAAGGACTCTATGAACTGAAAACAGAGACGTTATATGTACAGTGGTACCTCGGGTTACATACGCTTCAGGTTACATACACTTCAGGTTACCGACTCCGCTAACCCAGAAATAGTGCTTCAGGTTAAGAACTTTGCTTCAGGATGAGAACAGAAATCGGGCTCTGGCAGCGCGGCGGCAGCAGGAGGCCCAATTAGCTAAAGTGGTGCCTCAGGTTAAGAACAGTTTCAGGTTAAGAACGGACCTCCGGAATGAATTAAATACTTAACCCAAGGTAACACTGTACCTTTGTTATCCATGAAAATCTTTTAATAACAACACTTTTTTTAAAAAAAAGTGTTGTCCGTGAGATTTGATGTTTTTATGCCATCACATTACGAGCTGGTAATGCGCATGTAATAATGTGCAGAACTCTGGAACCAATGAGGCACTAGATTATTACGTTAAAAGAAGGGGGGGGGACCCAACTGTGATTATAGGACAAAAATAATGTGTGTTTCATAAGGAGTCATATAAGCTTTTATATTCAGCTTGATCTAGGCTAAGTACACACCATACATTTAAAGTGCATTTTCCCTCCCAAAGAATCATAGGAAGTATAGTTTAAGAGTGCTGGGAATTGTAGCTCTTTGAGGGGTAAGCAACAGTCCTCAGGAGGGGAGTGCGAATCCTGCATGCTTTAATGTGCTTTAAATGTGCCCCCTAATCCTGTAAGAGGTGGGGCATCCTCAGCATCTTGCAGAACTGAGCATTTAAGTGGAATAAAAAGGATAGTTCACGTCCACAACATACATTTAAAGGTCATGACTTCACCCCAATAATCCTGGGAATGGCCATTTGTTAAAGTTGCTTGGAACTGTAGCTCAGTGAGGGGTAAACAGTTCCTGATAGTCTTTTGAGGGAGCCATGTGCTTTAATTGTATGGTGTGGGTGTTAGAGAGACGGGAGGGGAGGAATTGATTGAACAGTGACTTTTGCAGCATACTAATTTGCACAAAGTCATGACATAAAACTATAATAGGACATTATGACACCAGATTCAAGAAAGGCGAAGGACCCTCTTTGAACAGCTATTTTGTTTACTTCCAGCCCTTTGTTACCTGAGGAGATATTGACAAATCAGAGGGCTCAAAGTCTGGACAAAGCTGCTGAAATGCTGATGTGAGTGATTTACAGCAAAAGATTGAATTAGTTTATTCAGCCTATCTGTGTCTAAATGATGAGTGAAAGGGAAGGAAAAGAGAATTTCTGGAAGCTGTAAATCTTTAAAGCGGCTAGGAGAATTTATTACGAGTGAGCAACATACAGTTCATGGAGTATAACAAAGAAACAAACAACAACAACAACCAGTGACTGAATTTTAGAATAAAGACAGCGTGAGTTGGGAAATCAGATATCCCAAGGAAAACAGCAAGGCAGAACAAAGGAGCAAAAACTCATTTTTACAGTAAAAAAAGGATTGATTTTGCAGCCTTCGAAGCACTTTTTAAGGATCCAATTGCTTATTTTTAAAGTGGGGTAAATTACGGTATTAGTCCTCGCACTGCAGAGAACTGGCTGAAAGTGATATGCTGATTTTCACCTAATATTTTATTTTATGAAAGCCTCTAGTATATTTACATTTGCATCTGATAACATCTTACTGATATTAGCTCTACTTTCCAGGTTTCGCTCCCCACAGCACAGGTACCAAACACTAGTAAACATTTCACAAGTCCTCCTCTCCCCACCCCCACCACTTCCTCCTGCTCCACTTTTAGAATGGGTTCTTATATTTTCTGAAATTGTTTTTTTTTAATCTGATTGTGCACACACCAACATAAACATCAAACAGATTCTAGAGCCTATTCCTTGTTCAATTTGTGCATCACTTTGATAATATTAAACAAAGTCATCTTTTAAAACATTTTTCCTTCCTCCCTTCTGATTTTGCACACTCTTGCACATTTAACAATGTAAAAATAATAAAAAGCACATATTTAGCATTCTTTATGTTTTTAAAAAATAAGGTGCTCTTCCCATGGGGAAAGCAATTTTTTATTGGGAGTGTAACTGCCTTGCCTGGTTTCAGGGTGTGAAAGTTCTGAGCATCAGTTTTTTCTACTGTGAAATGGGTATCTTGTAGTGCCCACAACAACTTTCCAAATGTGCTCCTGGGCTCAAAAAGGTTGGACAGAGAGGAAAGGTGCTTCCAGACCAGTGGCGTAGCGTGGGTTGTCAGCACCCGGGGCAAGGCAAGTAATTTGCGCCCCCTAACCCGTGGATTTGTGCCCCCTAACCCTAACCCCCAGATGTTGCGCCCGGTGCGGCCGGCCCCCCCCCCCGCACCCCCCACGCTACGCCACTGTTCCAGACAACCTGTTTATTGAGCATTCATCCTGATTTGTTTGCAGGGAGATAAGATGACATTAGCTATTTACTGAGCACTCATTTTTCGCAATACGTCTAATCTTTTGGGGAAGCAGGTTTGTTGCACAAGAGCTGCCAATCAGCTATAATTGTGCCCCCTGAAATTGTTGGTATGTGATTGAATCCCACCCCAAAATAGCTATAGTCTGGACACACTGCAGTCTGAGAATGAGAAAGCTAATCAAAGAAAGAAACGTTTTCCCTTTTCTGTGATGAGATTCTTACCACATTTTAAAAGTGGCAACAGTTCATCACAATATTGTATAATTGATCAACACAGCTGCCTTCAGTTTTGGACTGTCATGGCGATTTTCATGATATTGTAGAGTTGGATGGGACTCCAAGGGTCATCTAGTTCAACCCCCTGCAGTGCAGGAACAATGAGCTCCTGCACTTCAAATTTCACTGCTGCACCACTAATGCCAGTGCAGGAATAATGCCCATTACCGGAACTCTTGCATTACATTGTTTGGGGTTCCTGTTTTGCAAGAAAAGTGGAAAATAAATTTAAAAGTAAGTAAAATATTTATTTGTTTTATTTAAAAGATGTTAACCCGCCCTACCATGCAAGGCAAAAGAAAAACTAACAGAATGTAAACAGAAAGCATAAATGAGAGCAGATGAATGACGCAGAATCAGTAACCAAACAAGATGGCAGCAGCAACAATGGTGCAGCAGTGAGATCTTTTCCTTGCTCAAGTGGAATCTTAATTTTTTTATTTGACTAAGCATTTGCAAAATCCTTGTGGCATGGGAGAGGCAAGAACAATTGCTGGGAATTGTCAGAGGTTCAGAGTCAAGATCAAAGTGTTTCCCCTCCGAATTGCTCCAGCTGTTTTGCCCTCCTCTATGCCCATAAAAGCTGAGAGGACTCAGCAGGATCACAGCTCCGCATGGGGTGGGGCACTTCTTTACCCACTTTGCCTTTCCTGTGCTATCAGCAGCTCCATCCAAAAACTGCTGTGGAAACCTGGGAACGCACTCCTTTCACATCTCCCACTGTTCAAAGGGCAGGGCACGAATTTTTCAGATGGGTTCCAAAATGATAACAGGTTGTTCTGTTTGCTGGACTGTTATAAGAATTTTAATGTCAAAGTGGGAAACATCCCCATTGTCTCTTTCCTCACAAATCCTGTCTTAAGGGCACATTCAAGATATGAACAGGGTGTGAGCCTGTGACCTGTGACCTAGCTGCCTTGCTTCTCAATATTCTCTGGTTGGCCTCTGTTATTTTCTCCTACTGATAGAGGACCTAAAAAGACTACTCTGTATAGGCTCTTGGGTACCCCATAAGGGGAAAAGAGCAGTTTTTTTCTTATAGCATGGACCAATAGAATATTTTACTGGACGAAGCTGATGAAACAAGCTTCCCTAGAAGAAGAAGAAAAGACGCCTGCTTCTTGGGAGAAAGGCGATGACAAACCTAAACAGCATCTTAAAAAGCAGAGACATCACCTCGCCAACAAAGGTCCGTATAGTTAAAGCCATGGTTTTCCCAGTAGTGATGTATGGAAGTGAGAGCTGGACCATAAAGAAGGCTGACCGCCGAAGAATTGATGCTTTTGAATTATGGTGCTGGAGGAGACTCTTGAGAGTCCCATGGACTGCAAGAAGATCAAACGTATCCATTCTTAAGGAAATCAGCCCTGAGTGCTCACTGGAAGGACAGATCCTGAAGCTGAGGCTCCAATACTTTGGCCACTTCATAAGAAGAGAAGACTCCCTGGAAAAGACCCTGATGTTGGGAAAGATGGAGGGCACAAGGAGAAGGGGACGACAGAGGATGAGATGGTTGGATAGTGTTCTTGAAGCTACCAGCATGAGTTTGGCCAAACTGCGGGAGGCCATGGAAGACAGGAGTGCCTGGCGTGCTCTGGTCCATGGGGTCACGAAGAGTCGGACACGACTCAACGACAACAACAACAACAACAACAGAGAAACCTATACCGTAGGGATAGTTTAGGTGGTAGAGCATGAGACTCTTAATCTCATGGTCGTGGGTTCAAGCCCCACATCAAGCCCCTTCCTGCATTACAGAAAGTTGGACCCTCGTGATCCCTGTGTATATCACTGCATACAAAACAATCTACTCAGAAGACAGAGAAATCTTGAGAAAACAAGTCCACTAGTTGAAAGTCAGTGATACTTTTGTGTTTTCTAGGGACAAAAGAACCAAAGCATAATGCCTCGGCCCTACCCCACTTCTGAAATCTCTTCATAGAATCATAGAACTGTAGAATTCAAGGGACTCTGAGGGGCATCGAGTCCAACCCCCTGCAATGCAGAAACCCACCAATCTTCTGGTTAACAGCCAGACACACAGACCCCTTGCTCAACCAGATGGGCAGCACTAACTGGTGATCCAGAGTGGGATATTGAGATGGGAATGCTTGATGACGACTGGGAAGACTTAAGTTGAAATCACCACTCAGCCATTAAGCTTGTTGGTGGTTGACTTTGCGCTTGACACTCTCTCAACCTAACCTACCTCCCAGGTTGTTGTGATGATAAAATGAGCATATGCATTGCTTTGAGCTCCTTTGAGAAAAAGGTGGAGTATAAATGAGCAAGGACACTGAATAGGTGAAGAACAATAAATGCATTTTTCAGCATTTAGACAATTTGTTTCAGTGCAATAAACACACAGTTCTTATCCATTTAACTTGCAAGCAATTAAAATGCCTTCTGAAATGTGCTTCCTCTGCAGCGATATTACATTATTTAAGTACTCAAGCTAGTGTTTTGTCGGTGGAAATATGAGGTTTTTCTCCACAGATAGTGTATCCATTGCTGCCGCAATTTCTCTGTACAGCATGACTGCTAGTTTTGTTAGCTATTGTCTAAGAGGCATCCTTTGTGTTATTGTCTACATATAGACAGCCACATAACTCCTACCCACCGTACTCCTACACACATCCATTCTATTTGTCACTCAATTTGAAAATATATATATTTTCAGCAATTTTAGTGCTTGCGTTTTCCTCAGAGTGCTATAATGTACTTTTCTACATGGTGGCAGCGCCACATAGAGAAGAAAAATAGCAACTATGCTGTGTGAAAGAGACATACGATATCATCCAAACCGTGAGCTTATGCAGCCATGTTCTGGTACTGTGTAGTTATGAAAATGTTCCTTTTGTCATATATATATATCTACGAAATATATATTTGCTTTCGTAGATTTTCACGGGTACAGGAATGCAGGTTTTGGTGTCTTCGGGTGTCTTCCCGTGTAAGAGTTGGGGTGTCTAGGCGACGTTTCGACGAGGTCTCACTCGTCATCTTCAGGCTGGTGCTTTCGGCTTCTTGTTACTGGAACAGAGCAGGATCTCAGTGTTTGAGTTCCTATAAATAATGTTGAGGGGTGTGGTGTATAGCCTCCGACGTTCTGGGCAGAGAGGAAGTTCCCAGGTTAGTGTGCCTTTTCTTCTTTTGTTCCTTAATTACTTGAGGGATATCTTGAGTGATTTCTTGAGTGATATTCTGAGTACCACTTAGGAGGGTCATTAAGTGTGGATTAGTTGCTAAAGCTTTCGTGTCTTATATATTGCATATTGCATATTGAACTAGTCTTCTGAATGCTCCAATATGTTTTTGCTGGTCTGACCAGTAGACAAAGCGAAAGAGATAAAGGTTCCAGTGATGCTCTCATTGCGAGAAGAAGATCGGATGCTTTAGCCTTGCCTTATGGTGTGTCCTTTGGTGACGGAGATGGGCAAGCGGGGGAAGGGTGTTGTGTTGTAAAATATGTAAACGTTTCAGTTCTGTGCCCGGCTCCAAGGGTCTAGGACACCAGTTCTTGGGGGGGGAGGAGGAAGCTGAAAGAGAGGCTCAGAAAATGCGCTTGTCCTTTGTTCTTGGATTTGGATGTGTCAGGAGGGGCCATGGAAATTTTTGGAACTTAGACACTAAATGGAGCTCACAGCAGGTGCTTCATCTGGCATGAAGAGGACAAAAGGACGGGTGGGGAAGTGTTTGGAGTGGACAATTGCAGCTCAGCATGTCCTGAGTGTGTCAAATCCCTCAGCTTCCATGGAGCTGGTGCCTCATCCATAGTGGTCCAGTTTTTTCACAACCAGGCTGTGCATATCAAAGGGGCCTGATCTCCCGAAAGGGATGAGGGAGTACAAAAGAGCTGGGTCAGAATGGCAGCTCGGATGGGAGGTGTTACATTTGCAGGAGGTAATAAGGACAAAGCAGGCCGCAACTCAAAATATGCTTTCAAATGGTCACAGAAAATCACGCACTGAGTTATCCCAGAGCCGTTATTGTACAATATACATTTAGTAATACAAGGTAGAGACATGCGTGAAGACATTTCCTCCCAATTTATGCAGACCAGTTAACTCCACCTACTCACAAACTGATTGCCACTTTAACACGTTTGTTATGTGGTTATTGAATCCTCACCGAACCCTGTTGGTTCCTGAAGCGGACCCATATTAGGTTGGTGGTTGAAGACCAATTATATTTTTGTCAGTCTCCCATTTTGGGGTAGTCCTGGGCTCATGTTTCACATAGAATCCATAATTCTGTTCCACCCAATAATTGGAACATAAGGTAAAGGTAAAGGGACCCCTGACCATTAGGTCCAGTTGTAGCTGACTCTGGGGTTGTGGCGCTCATCTTGCTTTATTGGCCAAGGGAGCCTGCATACAGCTTCCAGGTCATGTGGCCAGCATGACTAAGCCGCTTCTGGCGAAGCAGAGCAGCGCACGGAAACACCGTTTACCTTCCCGCCA
Organism: Podarcis liolepis; assembly: GCF_965112155.1. Taxonomy (NCBI): domain Eukaryota; kingdom Metazoa; phylum Chordata; class Lepidosauria; order Squamata; family Lacertidae; genus Podarcis; species Podarcis liolepis. The sequence goes on from NC_139554.1 coordinate 31,972,576, forward strand.
GAGCGGTACCTATTTATCTACTTGCACTTTGACGTGCTTTCGAACTGCTAGGCTGGTAGGAGCAGGAACCGAGCAACGCGGGGATTCAAACCGCCAACCTTCTGATCAGCAAGTCCTAGGCTCTGTGGTTTAACCCACAGCGCCACCCGCGTCCCTAATTGGAACATATTAAATGCTTAAGGATGTGTTATTATCACCTCTTTCAGATGGGGGATTGAGGCTGAGAGAATGTGTCCCTGGTTCACAGCTCAATCTCATAACCATAATACAACCCTATTTATCTGTTATCTAATCTATAATTTATTTATCTGCTTAATCATCGAAAGGGCTATTTGTATATTTTATTTATTTCATAAAATTTATATACCATTTGATCCTTTACAAAAGCGCTTTCAAAGTTCACACAGATGCTCCTTGGGAGATTTTGAACAAGAGTGAATTATAATTGCAATAAAACTCTTTAATAGAGAAATGTGTGAGGAGAAAGAATTGAGAACATTCGAAAACAATGGAGGAGATAGTAATGATAGCAAGATATAAAGTGTGTGTGTGTGTGTGTGTGTGTGTGTGTGTGTGTGTGTGTGTACACACATCTGAGTCTCCAGCAAGAGAAACCTGTGTAAACAAAATCCCACATGAAGAGGCACAGCTATAAACCCCTCCCATATTCTTATTTTAGATATCAGAAGTATTTGCCTCAGCATTTATTTATAAGACTTAAATCTGAGCTATTGGAAAGAGGCCAAGTGACTGTAGGCATTATGTTAATCTGTTTCTTTGTTTTTTGTTTTAATGATGAGACATAGAGCAACAGCATCAGAAACTGAAAGGAGCAAGGTCAGAAAAGAGAATTGTTGCAGAAGTAAAATTGTTTCATGTGTGAGATAAGAAGGCTGGCTTCTGGCACAGGCTGAAAGTGGGGAAAGCAAAGACAAGTTGTAAAGAGGAAACTAGGTCCCTAAATCCAGTTGTGTAGTCTAGTAGCCATTATTCCTGTATCTTATTTGGGCTTGTCTACACCAGAGTAAAATGTGGATACTCATCTCAGTGTTCTCCTGGACTAGATGACCATCATGATCCCTATCAGCTCTACGATTCTGTGATTTTATGGTGGAATCTACACACATATAAAAAACTCTGTGAAAATGTTTTGAAAAAAATATTGAATTTGGCATCGCTCACTGTCGCCATCTAGTGTCACATTTGTATATTGCACTTTACAACACATTTTAAAACGTTTTATTTGAAGTTGTATGTCCTATGTCTATGTCAAAAATGCAGCAAGGTTGTTTTCCTCTGCTGTGTTTAAAGTCACATTTGCACATGGCTGTACACACCAGAGACAGGGTGGGGATGTTTTCACCCGATGCACATTGTCAGTTTAGTTTCCTTGCCTCTCCAAACCACCACTCTCCAACTCATTTTCATGAAGCGGTCATCTGCATTATGGCTGCCTCAAATGTACAAGTCTCAGTTCCAGGCACGGGTTCAAGAGATTTTTCAATGGGTTTTCCCAGGGATAGCAGCGGGACAAATGAAAAACCTCTCAGACCTGTGCCTGGAAATCGTGGGGCAAACGCAAGTGTAGATGAGTCTCAAAAAACCACAATATAGTTCTGCATAATGTGTAACGTTCTGTGTACATGGATTCTAAGGCCATCGGGTGGGAGCGCCCTGGAGCCAGAGTATATGGCAATGTGCACACAGCCATTGATTGGGAAATGAAATCACAACAGAACAAGACTGTGAGGGTGGTCCCACCTTTCTCCTGAAGTTTCCACTAACTTATCTGTGCAAAAAGAAGCGGGGGTGGGGGGGTTATGTAGTTGCAGCAGTGACTCAGCTGGGAAAGAAAGGCAACTCACTGTTTGTTGCTGGGATCTTATTATCAACCAAACCCCCATTGGTTTCGTCCATTGTTTTTTGTACCGTTCTTAAAACTATTTTTAGCTCTTTTATGGCATGTCTGTAAATCAACTTTTGGTGCTTGCCAGCGTAACGAGGGCCTAAAATATTACTGCAAAAGAAAAACACCATTCCCAGGTAATGCGACAAAGCTGCTTTTCATAGTCGCATGCATATGACAAAATTAAAACAAATATATAGTGCTGTTAGATGGGAGCCTGGCTCAGCCTGGATAATTTATTTCTGGATACTAGAAATGTGTGGCGAGAGTAGAACAGTATGCTGAGTTGGGACTTGCTCTGCAGTATTTTTGCTCTCTTTAAATGTTCCACTTGCCACATACTGAGTAAACTGCTGGGGAACAACAGCAAACATTTTTGCTTCAAAGGCAGCATTTTTCTCCTTGTGAAATGTGCCTTATCTAATGGGTTCAAGTGTGAAATACCTTAGGCTGCTGTTATCAAGCACAAATCTCACTCCCGCTTCAAAGTGATAGGAACAAAGTCTCCCCTGTGCAGCTTCTAAAACCCACAACTGGATTTTGCTGTGGGTTTTGGATACTGCAGTACACAGCTAGAAGTGTACTCCATCTAATTAAAGCTTTTACTAAAGTGCCTTCAGGGCTTAATTTCAGCCAAAGCCCCTACGGGGGAAAAACTCCATTACCTCTTTTAGATTTTAGAGGTCAGCTGTAAATAGGCAGAGGTCTCTGCGCATGTTCAAAGTGAATTATCCTCATCACAGATCTAGAATTAGAAAAAAAGGGCTTTCAGGTCAGATGGTACACTTTCCAAGCAGCCTTGAGAAATTGAATATGCATTTGTCAATTGACTAAATGTTTGTCAATTTGGTAGAAATGTCAAAAACAATAAAATAACTAGCATTTCTGAGGAACTGCAAGCAAGGGTGTCCACAGGAATTTTTACAGGGTGGCAGAAGGCAGTAAGCACTCCAAATAAATAAGTAAGGGGGGTGTTAATCAGAGTTAGAAATATCATACTCCTCTCTTTGTTTTCACCTTTTGTTTTTGGGTAGGCACACTAATGTCTAATCACAGCTGAACTAGAATCTGGGATATCTGATTGTTTTCTCTGGGGCAGCAATTATTTCTCTGCTAGGGAAAAGCAAACTGAAATACAAATGAACCAATAAGTTCTTTATCCAGACAATGGGTGTGTCACTCCAACTCCTCTTTGTCTAACTTCTCATCTCCTTTCCTAAATGTCAATCATTGCTATGACTTCATTCATTGGCTAAAAAAACTGAAGTGAAGCAGGCTAGATTTTTTTTAAAAAACAAATGAACAGAATAGTACCTGCATATGTTCGCCTCGTTGTCTGGGTTCTACAAGAGCTAGATATTTGCTTTTTATTCATTTATTTGTAATAAAAGGGAGGTGGAATCCATGGATTAGGGTTCATCAGGGCAGGAGGCCTTCCCCCTTGTGGGTGACAATAACTGGAAGCTGTAATGACAAAATGAAATAAGTATAACGAAGCAGCACTTTTATATGTCCATCAGTGTTTTAGAAAAACAGAGTTCATAGGGATTCACACCAGCAAACTGCTTTGCATCAGAGACTAATGGGATCAAGAAATGTTATGAAAGAGATTGGGGTTGCGAGAAAAAGCTAACTTAGAATATTAAGAACATAGGAACAGCCTGCTAGATCAGTCTAGTGCAGTATCTTGTTCTTACAATGGCCAAATAGATGCCTGTGGGAAACCTGCAAGCAGGACCCAGGAACAAGTGCCCTCTGCCCTCCTGTGGTTTCCAGCAACTGGTATTCAGACACTACTGCCTCTGACTGTTGAGGAACAGTAGCCATTGATAGTGATATAGTGGTACCTCGGGTTACATATGCTTCAGGTTACAGACTCCACTAACCCAGAAAGTTCTCGGGTTAAGAACTTTGCTTCAGAATGAGAACAAAAATTGTGCTCCGGTGGCGCGGCGGCAGCAGGAGGCCCCATTAGCTAAAGTGGTGCTTCAGGTTAAGAACAGTTTCAGGTTAAGAACGGACCTCCGGAACGAATTAAGTACTTAACCCGAGGTACCACTGTATAAGTAAAATATAACAATAGCCTTTTACATGAATTTGTTCATTCCTCTTTTAGGCCATCTTAAGTTTTTGGCCATCACTGCCTTCTGTAGAGTTCCATAGTTTAATTATGCACTATGCAAAGAAGCACTTTATTTCATCTGCCCTGAAACTTAAAACAGAATATGCTGTAACACTAATTAAAAGTAGAACACAGAAAACCAATCTCATACCAAGATACTACCGAGCCGTTTAGTTCAGTATTGTTGACACCGATTGGCACTCTCTTCTGCTGCAGGAGAGTTGCAATAAAATGCTGGTTTATCCCGTAACAATTTAACTACAAGTAAGAACGCTCTCTGTGCCCAAAGGATGCATGCTGATAACAACTCCTTGCGTTTGAAGAAAAGAGAACCCTTCCATTTCTATAAAAAAGGAAAACAACACACATTTTATTCCAGGCTTGTATCCTAGATTTTGAATGTTATGCTGCCCATGTACATTTAGGACGGTGGAAGGCGCTCTACTTTTTCTCTCTCCCAACAGGCAGCCAAGCAAGAAAGCCACACGGGGCTCCCTTTTCCTGTTCCCAGTGTCGTCCATGGAATCTTCCATGTGCGGGGCAAGAGTGGCGAGAGCATATTGCAATCAATGTAAATAAAGTTCATATAAAACAGCACTAGCTCTCCGTGTACATATTTATACGTGCATACTTGGATAAAAACAGTGTTAGAGACTTCTTTCCGTTGCAGTGCTTTGAGATAAACACGCAATTTTTAAAAGTTATTTTAGCAAGTCGGTAAGTGCAGAAAGGGAGAGGATAGACAGATTTAAAGGAAGAATCCAGTGAAAGTTTTTAAGCAGCGAAAGTTCGTTTTGGAAACTCGGCGATCCTGTCTTTTCCTAATCCACATCATAAGGCTGTTCTATGTACTTCCACCACTTCTGCCCCGCACATGGAGAATCCTAAAAGGTGCAACCGGGAACCGGATGTATAACTGAAATTCTGCAGCGAGCCTCCGCTACCTGTTTCGTTTCTAATGGCACCAGCAGCAGAGACCACGATGAACAGGGTTTGCCGTAGAGATAGGGAAAAAAGCACGCGCGCCTACACACACGGACCTGTTTGACTTGTTGCTCTCTCTCCCTCTCTTTGGTTGAGGAGGAGCCATACTTTGAGTTCCTCCCTTGTCTCCAGCCACGCTCCGCCTTCCCGTTTTCCGAGCCGCTCTAGCCGCCCTGGCCCCATCTCTATCTTATCGAGGGTGACCGATGCTCCGTCTTCGTTGGAGCGGCCTTTGTCGCCGCTGTCGGCGGGTCGCGCGCGCGCACTCATGAATAATCAAGAAGGGTAATGAATATTCATCAGCTCCTCGAGCCCCGGCGGGCCAGGGCATAGCGGAGCGCGCGGGTGGGTGGGTGCTCGGACGTGGCTGGCCGGGACTTTGCCCCTGGGGAGACACTCCTGGTCCGGGCGCATCTCGCTCATGGCTTCCAGGGCAGCAGCGCCGGGAAGCGCCCGGTGAGCGCGGCTTCGGGTTGCCAGGGGCGCGGTGGGGGCGCCGGGCGGAGGGTTTGGGGTGCTGGGCGGAGGTGTGAGGGGATCGTAACCCCCGTTTGCAGTACAATATTAGGAATCAGGCTGCAGAAAAGGAGCGGAGGCTGCAGAGGGGCGAAAAACTCCCCCTAAACTGCAGGGTCCTCATGCCCAGGTACTCTGGCTTTGTTTTTGGTTTTTTTTAGAGATTTCTGTACAGTACCACCAAAATATTTTATATATATATATATATATATATATATATATATATATATATATATGCATATATGTGTGTGCACGTGTTTGTATTTTTTTGGCGTGGCAGCAGCTAGACGTCGGAACTCCCTGCCTATTGATATTAGGCAGGTGCTTTCACTGCTGTTTTGGGGGTCTGCTTGAAACATTTTTGCATAGACAGGCCTACCCAATATATGTAGGACGTTGGATGTGTGTTTTATTCTGTCTTTAGTTCATTTTAATTTAGTTTTGAAAGTTTTAAATTGTTGTTTTTAACTGTTTTTACCGACAACTTTCTTGTTTAGTTCTTTATCGTAAACTGCTTTGAGAGTTCTTCTTTTTTTCTTTTGCAGTTGAGCAGTGTATACATTTTTTGACGCAAAGAAATATAGTGCTTAATAAACAAAATCATTAAAATAATCCACGCCAAGTTATGTAAACAGGATAATTAGAAACACCCTAAAGGTGATGCAACCCATTTTTAAGTAAAAGCCCAGCAAAAAAGGTGGGTTTCTATCTGGTGTCTGAAAGAATACAAAGGGCAGTTGCAGGCTGTCCCCTTTTTGGGGTGGGATTGAGTCGCATACCAGTAAATTCAGGTTGCACAATTGTAACTGATTGGGAGGTCTTGCGGACCAAATCCGCTTCCTCAGAAGATCAGACTTTTGTGATAAGGACAGTAAATGAGGAAAATGGACTAGGAAGTTTGAGATAACTTGCTCTAATGCAATGTCATATCAGGCCCCCTGCAAACAGATCAGAGTGAATGCTCATTAAACATTGCTTAATCTCCCTGCAAACAAATCAGGATGAATGCTTAATAAATGCCCATCTGGAAGTACTTGTAGGAACTACCCCTGAGTTTGCCAAATTCCCCCCTTAAATCCATGTGAGTGGGTGGTCATCACCACACTCCCATGGCAGTAAATAGGTAGTACACTTAAGGTGCTCAATGTGCTTCAGGTACGTTCTTTCTTTGTAATGTTTAAAACAGCCCTGTAAGGTAGGTCAGTGCTATTATCTCAGTGTTGCATATGGAGCTGTAGAGGCTGAGAATCTATTGCCTAGCAAATTTGTGACCAATGTCGACTGAGACTTCCTGGTTCATAGCTCAGTCTGTTAGCTGCCTCACTACATTGCACTACACCTGTCAGTATGCATTGAAGAATGTGATACGCTACCAACATGTTTGAGATTACAAAAGTGTGGCTTGAGGGTGTTAAGGGGTGCATTAAGTGTTTTCAAATCTAGGTGAGGAATTATGGGGCACCTCTGGGATGAAGGGCATCCAGGAGGTTCAAATACAGTGGTGCCCCGCAAGACGAATGCCTCGCAAGACGAAAAACTCGCTAGACGAAAGAGTTTTCCGTTTTTTGAGTCGTTCCGCAAGACGAATTTCCCTATGGGCTTGCTTCGCAAGACGAAACGTCTTGCGAGTTTGTTTCCTTTTTCTAAGCCGCTAATAGCCGTGCTTCACAAGACGAAAAAACCGCAAGACGAAGAGACTCGCGGAACGGATTAATTTCGTCTTGCGAGGCACCACTGTAGTATAATGGTCAATGCTAAGAATGCACATGGTACCCGAGATAGCTTAATGTGGTTTATTTGCCCATTAAGCATGCTTTATAACCACTCAGGTGTGCTCATAATTATGTATAAATGTAGTAAGCAGTAGCTTTCACTGGAGTCTTTCTTACAGGTGAAATAGATATTCTGTTTGTGAGCACTTAACTGTGATTGATGGTGGTAATCATCCCAGGTAAAAATATAGGGCCTGATTTAATTAAATAGTCGCACCAGCAGGAGCCAGCACAACAAGGCCCATTAGTACAATCGGACTTCCCCCTTCTCCCTCCCGCCCCGGCCAGATTGGCTCTGCAGGGCCAGAAGAACCCCCAGAATAACAGCAGGCAGGAAAAGGAAACATGGTTCTGCCTGACAAGCTGAAATGTTTTCCCAGACAGAATGATTGCAATAGTGCAATGTTGAATTGTACCCACAGACTCCAAGGATATCATTGGCCTCATTCAAATTCAGTACCTGCTCTTTACCAACAGGTCCCAGTGTGGGTTATAGCAATTTAAAATTCAGAATTAAACAGCTAAAATAGGGTGGGACCTGAAAATACACATCTCAGATGTCAAAGACCAAGGCAAAGAGCATTTGGTGAAAGCTGTATAGTGAAAAAGCAGGAAGAGGAGACAAGAGTTAGGAAGAAAAGATGGAAAGGAAATTAGGAAAGAGATAAGCTTTGGAGTTGAGCGGGAGGTTATGGGAGTTCTGGGGCTATCGTATGACTGCTATGAAACCTAATCATGTTTAGGTATAGAAGACTTGTAGGTGAGATGCCCAATGGAACATCAGGCTAACGCAAAGAGAGAATGAGATCCCTCAGTAAGGCCATAGGGCAACCACTGAAAATAACGAAACAGAAACAAGAACTCGGGACACAATGGTGGTATTCACAGGACAGTCACTCCCATGTGCTTAGGAAAGAGGAGCTGAAAATAATATTTAAAAAGCAAAGGAATCAAGCTTAGGTATTCATCCTTTCATATCTCCCATGAAGAGTTTTGCAGCTGTCAGCAAAACCCTCCCAGTGAACTACAGTGGTACCCTGCAAGACAAACGCCTTGCGAGACGAAAAACTCGCAAAACGAAAGGTTTTTTCGTTTTCGAGTTGCCTCGCAAGACGAATTTCCCTATGGGCTTGCTTCGCAAAACGAAGCTTGCCCCGCAAGCTCCGGGAACAGCGGGTCTTCCCCGCTGTCCCCGGACCTCTTTTGAAGCAAGGGGCGGCGGGGAGAAGCTATCTTCTGCCCGCAGCCCCTTGCTTCAAAAGAGGGAACAGAGCGGCGCTTCCCCTCTGTCGCCAGACGGTCTCCATAGGAACGCATTGATTGATTTTCAATGCATTCCTATGGGAAACCGTGCTTCGCAAGACGAAAAACTCGCAAGAAGAAAAAACTTGCGGAACGAATTAATTTCGTCTTGTGAGGCACCACTGTATCAGAAAGTAACAATGGCATTTTAACTTACAGCTCGAGCACAGTTACAGATAGGTAGCCATGTTGATCTGCCATAGTCAAAATAAAAAAATTCCTTCCAGTAGCACCTTAAAGACCAACTAAGTTAGCTTTCGTGTGCATGCACACTTCTTCAGATACACTGAAGCTCAAGCACAGTTTGGCTTATCTATTTATTTCAGCTACTTGAAAGAAAGCTGAAGTTCTTCTCATTTCAATAGTGTAAGTAGAATAAAACTAGTAAAGGTGGCAAATCTGTTTTGAACATTTCCTTAGATGCTGGTGCTGCTGGTTTCTTGGAGTCGGAAGCAGGAAAAGTGTGTGATGCAGGGAGGGAGTTGCGGCAAAGAAGTTTAATTTAAGCTTCAGCAAATTAGTTGAAAGATCAAGTCACACAACAGGTTCTATTTTCCCAAGGAGAAACAAATAATTCCCCCATTGATCCCTGCATTTGCTTAGGAAGACGGCTGTGTGGGGCTCTCTTTGTTACTGTGAAGAATTAATAGTTTTTTCACATATTTTACTTTTCATGTATTTATTGCATTTCTATCCCACCTTTTTATTCATGGGGCTCCAGGTGGCATACACGGTTTTCCTCCTCATTTGTTCCCCACAACAACACTGTGAGAGGTAGTGACTGGCCCAAGGTCACCCAGTGAGAGCTTCATGGCTGAGTGGGGATTCGAACCCTGCTCTCCCAAAGTCCTAGTCCAACACTCTAACCACTACACCACACTGTCTCTTCCCAACATACTATGCACTAAGCTCCTGAAGGAAGGATAGCATACACATCAGATGGTTAAAATTCCACATGGCTCTTCCTTGTCTGAATCTACTCTTAGATTCCTTCCTGTTATGGACTCAGAACCCACACAATGAGCTTTGGATTTCTTTTCTAGAGCACTTTAGTACATTTCCAACTGAGGATACACCTCTGGCCGTAGGGTAGATTACTATTGGAGTATCGGGGTGAAATCTCTCCCATTCCTGTTTTCAGAGGACGATTCCAGAATTTCATTTGGTTACAGCCAGTCTGAACTGAGCAGACCTTTGTGTGTGGCTTGCGTGCTAGCTCAATAACCTGGCTGTTCTTGAATCTGTTCTTTCCAGGCCTCGGCCCCAGCTGGACCGGCAGTTTCTCCAGCGTTTTCTGAAGATCCAAGAAATTTTATTTCCTGCATGCTGCTCCAAAAATGCACTGATGTTCCTAACCTTGCTCATGGTTGCTCTGTTGGGTAAGTGAGTCGATGGCTAAGAAGGATGATATCAAGCAAATCCTTTTGTGATGTGCCAGGACTCTTGTCGATGTATATGGGAGCACCCTTGGAATTCATCCCTTTTCTCTTCCCCACCCTTTACCTCCCCTAGAGCAGCTGGTCATTTACCAGGTGGGATTGATTCCCAGCCAGTATTACGGAGTTCTGGGGAACAAAGACTTCCATGGATTCCAGCAAGTGACAGCAGTTGCACTGATTCTTATTCTACTGAACTCTATGGTAAGTGAAACCTCTTCTTCCTACAAGGAGATGAGAGCACATGCAATGCAATTTGTCAGGGATGCTTTAGTGGAGATTCCTGCATTGTACAGGATTGGACTAGATGACCCTTGAGGTCCCCCCACCTCTAAAATTCTATGATCCTGTGATACTGCCTTGCTCCTCACATGTGTATCCTGAGGGCCAAACAACACGTTAGCTAACGACTAATCACACTTTTTAAAGGTGTGCTTAACACTGTCACTTTTATTTTGTTTATTTTATTTCAACTGTTAAAGGCCTTCATTTTACAAATCACGTTTTTTTTGGTAATGTTTCCATCGTATGAAAGCTTTGGGCTGCTTTATTACCTCACAAAAGTGGCTATCCCCAGGGATGGTGCAGTTAAGCCAGGACATCAAGTCACCGATTCCAGCCATAGCAATTCAAAAGATTCTAAGGCACATCTTCATCTTGCGAACTGCCCTAAGATCTTGAGATAAAGGGTGACATAAAACAACAATAACAACAAGAGAGTAACTTTCTAACTCTTCCCTCGCAGTTTCTAAGCTGCGATGGAAAAAGCTAATCTGGCTTGGGCCTCTCAGCACTGCTTTCTGGCCACTCTGTTCTGGAAGGTGCTGTTTACTGTAAACCCGCCTGGACTGTTAGCTGTTGTGAAGAGCTTTTTATGTCAGCAGTCGGACAAGGGGGGATTCACCTAATGCTTTAAATCAGTTGCTTTGAGCAGAGGATCCCTTCAGACTAGAAGACTTTATTTGGGTCAATGTGTTCATGCAATCCATGGCTGGGGAGTCTTTGGGCTGCTGGCTAAATTAGCCCCACCAATTTCGTATGCCCATTCCATTTGTTATCCGTGGGGCTTATATCTCACGCTGTTTAAATTTGGTGCAAGCCTGCTGGGATTGGCTCCGCTCAGGAAGGTGGGAACATACCCAGTTGATGTCATATGACATCGTAAGTGCAGTTGTTGGACCACAAGAGTAGTCATAAATGCTTTTCTTGCCTTATTCTCATCTCCTCTCCCCATTGTGAGTCTCACTTCTCTCTCTTCTCAGCTGAAGAGCTTTGACCAGTTCATCCGCAACCTGATGTATGTGAGCTGGAGGAAGACTCTCACAGAATACCTCCATGGCTACTACTTTCAGGGCCAGGTGTATTATACCTTGAATATTCAGCATGAGGAAATCGATAATCCGTAGGTGGCTGGACATGATTCGAGCTCCTCCTGGCACTTTCTGGCATGTTTTGTACACCCCTCAGCCTTGATGAGGGCTGGCTTTGTTGCTCCCCATATATGTTGACCTGCTTTGTTTTTCTCTCCCTAGGGCAGAGCTTTCCAAACTGTGTCGGCTGCAATGTGTAGGTGTGTCACACGAATGCTCCCCATGCTCCTCCCAAGGCTGGAAAGGGGTTAGTTTAACCCAGGCATCCCCAAACTCGGCCCTCCAGATGTTTTTGGGACTACAATTCCCATCATCCCTGACCACTGGTCCTGTTAGCTAGGAGTGATGGGAGTTGTAGTCCCAAAAACATCTGGAGGGCCAAGTTTGGGGATGCCTGGGTTAACCTCCCGTTTGCTAGGAAAATTGAATTACTGAGTCGCAAAATGACGCACGTCTAAAAAGTGTGTCACCAACATGAAAAGTTTGGAAAACTCTGCTCTAGGGAGCCATGAGCTTTTCTTTAGATGCACAGGGAAGTAGTTTGAATATCCAGCCAGATGGGTGGGGCATAAATAATAAAATTATTATAATTATGATGCTGATTATTACATTTTGAGTACATTCTCTGTGCTCCAGCCACTGGGTTTTAGCCAGTGTTAGTCCTGCTCAGAGTAGACCAACTGAAATTCATGGATGCAACTAACATTGGCCCATTAATTTTAAAGGGTCTACTCTGAGTAGGGCATAGTTGGCTGCAACCCACCAGGCAGGACTCAAAGCAATAGTTGTTAGCAGACGTCAGCGCAGTGTGTCCCACTAGTGCTACTGGGCTCCTCCCACTGAATGTCCCAACCATTGGCTTGAGTGGGGGTTCAGGAGAACCCCCCAGAACAGCACATAGGGTGGGAGTGGGGGGTGGAATCAGTCTGGCAAGTGGAAATGCTTGGCCTGACAGATTGACCCCCCCCCCAGCACAATGCTGAATTCCACCCACTGTATTTAAAACTAAAATGCAAACTGCAACAAACGAATGTGGGGTGGGGTTTTTTGTCCATATCTAATTGGAGATGTGTAAAGAGGCTAACAATAGCAAGATGTGAAAGGGCTCCAGTTATTTAAACTATTGAAATTTAAACTGCTTTAGAGGACAGTTTCTCTGTGTTGCTTTAGTTTGCGGTTTTTGAAACGTTAGAATCACATTAGGACTCTAATCCCTCGAGATTCTAGTGCCCTCGAGAAGTTTTGGACTACATCTCCCATCAGGCCAGGCCAACATGGATGATGGGATTTGTGACCTTGCAACGACTGGACAGCACTAGGTTAGGGAAGGCTGTTGTTTTATAAGACAAAATGGACCTGCTTGTGAGAAGAAAATTGAAGAGTACTGATAACTGGATTAAAGTACGTCTGATTAAAGTACAGGCTATCTGACATTGTGGTGTGATCCTTGGGTTGCAGCACAATTAGGATTTGCTTTGTCCATAGTATGGAACAACTATAGGTGCAATTCTGTAGCTGTTTAGATAACTCGCAAGAGATGGTTAAGGTTGGAGTTGCAAAGGGGAAGCTACAAACATAATAATGACTTTATTTGACTTGACGTTGTGCAACAGGAATTCTAAAATGCAGCTTTTGGTTCTTGAAAATAACCAGCAGTTGAATTACTCCAATTCTTGGGTAATGTCAACTCAGCAGTGATTGCAGCAAACTGATACCAAAAACAAGTACTTGTATAGAGCAGTGGAATCAGTGCTCTGCTGGAGGACTCTAATATTTGAGGAAGGAGAAGATGGAGTGTCCCAGCAAGAAGGTTTATAAGATAAGGCTGGAAGGCTCCCCATTGGGGCTGTTGTAACAGCTGATTTCTTGCATGCAGCAGGAGGTTGCATAATAATAATAATAATAATAATAATAATAATAATAATAATAATATATTATTTATACCCCGCCCATCTGGCTGGGCTTCCCCAGTCACTCTGGGCAGCTTCCAAAAAAATATTAAAATACTGTAATACATCAAACATTAAAAGCTTCCCTAAACAGGGCTGCCTTCAGATGTCTTCTAAAAGTCTGGTGGTTGTTGTTCTCTTTGACATCTGGTGGGAGGGCATTCCACAGGGAGGGCGCCACTACCGAGAAGGCCCTCTGCCTGGTTCCCTGTAACTTGGCTTCTCGCAGTGAGGGAAACGCCAGAAGGCCCTCGGTGCTGGACCACAGTGTCCGGGCAGAACAATGGGGGCGGAGACGCTCCTTCTGACTGACTTTGAGATCCCTTCTGACACTGTGATTCTGTTCCAGTAACCAAACTGGTACTTTTTACCAGCTGTTGTTTAGCATTGATTTGCAAGCTACCTAATATTTAAAAAAGAAAATACTCCACCAGCCTTAAAACTGCATAACTACCCAGCTCTGATTCTGTGTGTGAACGAACTGTTCTGTTCCTAACATGTTAAATTTTCTTATGCTTTGCTCTTTCTGTCATAGCAGTCCATGCAAATTTAAATATCCTTTTTATCGTGCAGAGATCAAAGAATCAGCCAGGATGTGGAGAGGTTCTGCAAGCAGCTGAGCTCCATGGCCAGTAAGCTCATCATCTCTCCCTTCACGCTTGCATACTACACCTATCAGTGCTTTTACAGGTAGGGGCAGTCTTCACCTAGAGAGAGGGATGACCACATGCTTAGGGGCAGCTTTTGTCCCAGCTGGAGTGCAGCATAGATGAGCCTCTAATATATTAGAAGGCAGCCTTCCGTTGACAGTTTTGCTAATCTCTCTCCATTTCTCTTGCCTAGCACTGGCTGGATGGGCCCAGTGAGTATTTTTGGATATTTTATCATGGGCACAATTGTTAACAAGATCCTAATGAGCCCCATTGTTTCAAAGCTGGTGCAGCAGGAGAAGCTGGAAGGTGATTTCAGGTGAGTTTATTCAGCAGGTCTCATGATCAGTTTGACCCTGAAAATAGCTATAGTCTGAAATGATGTGTGTGCCACTGTTCTTTTCTCGTTTGCTGGTTGTGATTTGTGTTAAGAGAATCCTTTATAGAAGTCTTCTTAGGATATGAACTTCCAGATAGACTGCTGCTGCTGCTGAAGATGAGGATGCTCATACACATAAACCTGGCTGTTAAGTCCTTTGCTGTCTCTTGCTATAGTAGAGTTCTGTGTCTGCTCTCCAGCCTAAGTGATGTATATGGTTTGGGGAAGGGGTCTTGGCTCAGTGGTAGAGCATCTGATTTATATGCAGAAGGTCCCAGGTTCAATCCCTGGCATCTCCAGGTAGAGCCAGGATAGATCCTGTGTCTGAAACCCCAGAGAGCTGCTACCAATCACTGGTGATAATATTGAGCTCAGTGGACCAGTGGCCTGAGTCATTCTAAGGCAGAAATGAGAATGGGTTTTGCAGAGATGATGATTGCTCAATCCCAAAAAATGACCATTGAAGCAAGTGTTTTCTGGATTTAACAGGTTTAAGCATATGCAGCTACGGGTGAACGCCGAATCTGCTGCTTTTTACAGGTAAGTAAGTGGACATTTCACTTTTTAGTATTTCTTTACTGTGACGCCTTTGGTTCCTGCGAGTGTTGCACAGTTTGTGTTGAAGTGTATCCCACAAACATCTTGGATAATTAGCATTTCTTCCCATCTCCTGTTCCCAGTTGGGCTCCACCTTGGTGGTGTTCAGGTTTGTTTGTTTTTTAAGTGTAAGATTAGTATTCATCACTACATAGTTCACTTTGATAATTTGGCTAGATAGCAGGATGTCTATCCATTCTGTTCTCTATTCTCCACCCTCACACCAGTTCACCCATTGTTGTTGTTTGTCGGTTACTCGGCTCACAGAACACCCCACAGTTATGAAAGCAAGAAGAGGAGGAATAACGCCAGCAGAGCAGGGTGGGGGGAGAAAGGCAAGCAGGAAAAAACAGAAGGAAAACAACACACGCCATGGCTGCTTTTTGCCACATGAGGTCACTGTTGTCGTTGGAAGTCTCACAAGAGTTCAGAAAGTGTGGATTAGGTGTATCCGTTGGTTGTCTCCTCTTCACGCACTTTCCTGGGAGAAGTTGTATTTATGCAGCAACCAATCGCCACCACCCGTTTGTCATCCTCTAAATGCGCACACATGCATCTTACCCCCAGGTCCGTGGGAATGATCACTGTCCAGACTGACTCTGCACTACTGTCCTGCTTTTCAGAGCTGGGGAAGTTGAGCACATGCGAACCAACCGCAGGCTGCAAACCCTCCTGCAGACCCAGAGGGAGCTGATAGGCAAGGAGCTGTGGTTGTACAGTAAGCAGAACTGGTTTCCTTCATCCCCTCCTTCACTCGTTACACAGGGAAGGAAGCTTCTAGATTTCTGACGTGCAGAAAAGACATTTGGGAAGTGGCTGTTCAAATGGGAACAGAGAACAAGTTGATGAACCGATGAGGGAGAAAATGGGTTCTACTGGAATCCAGACCAAAATGGGGTCATTCTGGGCCTTCACAGGAGTGCCTGAAGAGGCCGAACAACAAGGCCTTGAGACTGAACTCTGGGAAAGAATAGTAGCAGCAAGGAAGTAGGCCAAGCAGCACTTTGGGCCTCATGGATTTTGCTATCTCAGGCTCTGTCTGCCAGAGGAGCTGTCTAAACATTTTGTTATTGGGTACTGAGTGCTGAACTGAAATAGATTGTCCTTCTAACTGACAGTTATTATCTTGAGTAGCACTGTTAACTGGCTTTGTTTCCAGAGAATATGTTCCTGATAAACTTTTAAAACATAACACAAAAAACTGTGTAGATGTAATAATGGAATACTGAATGGCTTCGTTTATGTAAAATATGTAGGGATTTATGGTATGCAAAATGAACCATGGAAAGAGAAGGGAAGTCACTGATATTTTAAGGATGTTTAAATGAGTATTCTAAATTGTACAACAACAAAAATAATAAGAATTTTATACATATACATATCAATATCTATATCTACCTATCTATATATAAACTGTGTAGATGGAGGTCCTAGTTTAACTGATCTGCCAGCATTACCACTGTATTGTCTTTTTTCTGCTTAGTTGGAATCAACACTTTCGACTATCTGGGCAGTATCCTGAGTTATGTGGTGATTGCTATTCCCATTTTCAATGGAGTTTACGCTGATCTGGATCCAGCAGGACTGAGCTCTTTGGTTAGCAAGGTAAGCTTTTTGCAGCATCATAGCTCGGCGCAAGAGCACATAATGTTTTGCATGCAGAAGGTCCCAGGTCTAATATTCCTACACACTGACCTGTGATGTCCTGTAGGCTGTAGTGCCAGGAGTAACATTTCCTCCGTGATCTTACTGGTCTACAGGGAAGCAATTGGTCCTTCATTTAACCTGGTCCTGAGTTGTTCAGCGCTTTAAACGTTAGTAACAAGAGTTTAAGTGTAGCCTGATAGCTGATCGGCAGTCAGTGACGTTCCCTCAGTCCAGGTGGAATATGTGGGAGCTCAGGTGTTCTAGCCACCTCTCTGTTGTTGCTGCCCCGTCTAACACTGCAAACTGTTATGCTTTCCTGGCATGGGGCTTTTGACCACATAATAGCCTTAAACGGCTCAGGGCCGCAATACCTCAAGAACCGCCTCTCCTCGTATGAACCAACCCAGACCCTGCAATCATCATCTGAGGCCCTTCTTTGTGTGCCTCCTTTGTGAGAGGTCCGGAGGATGGCAACACAAGAACAGGCCTTTGCAGTGGTGGCTCCCCGCTTGTGGAATGCTCTCCCCCCAGGGAAGCTCACCTGGAGCCTTTATTATTATTATTATTATTTTATTTATTATTATTATTATTATTATTATTATTATTATTATTATTATTATTTAATCTTTATTAATTTAAAATAAATACATTTATGAAAAAAACAGATGAACAAATAAATAAACATACAATCAAACAAACAAATAATAGAAGAATCAAACTAACAACCATGCTATAAGAAACAACAGGATAAATATAACTATCATCATTTATACTCCTGTTACTGGTATAGTACTCCTGGTACTATAAAACTTATAGAGAAGAAAATTAAAAATGACTTCCAATTAATCTCACTGTACTTTATCTATCCATGACCTTACACCGCACAGTTACATATTTCTTATGTAGTTTCTTTTTACCTCCCTACAAACTTATATTTATACAATACAATACAAGGATCAGAGAAGCTCACCTGGAGCCTTTGTTACATATCTTTTGGCGTCAGGCAAAACAATTGTTTTCGCTTGTTGCTATGTTATGTATTTTTGTGTTTTTTATATTGTAACCGGCCCTGTGACCCTCGGATGAATGGCGGCATAGAAATTTAAGAAATAGTAAATACAGTGGTGCCTCGCAAGACGAAATTAATCCGTTCCGCAAGCCTCTTTGTCTAGCGGTTTTTTCGTCTTGCGAAGCAACCCTATTAGCGCCTTAGCGGATTAGCGCTATTAGCGGTTTAGCGGCTATTAAAGGCTTAGCGGCTATTAAAGGCTTAGCGGATTAGCGGCTAAAAGGCTATTAGCGGCTTAGCGGCTTAGAAAAAGGGGGGGAGCGAAAAAAAATCGGAACACTTTCAAGACGTTTTCGTCTTGCAAAGCAAGCCCATAGGGAAAATCGTCTTGCGAAGCAGCTCAAAAACGGAAAACCCTTTTGTCTAGCGGGTTTTCCGTCTTGCGAGGCATTCGTCTTGCGGGGCACCACTGTAATAAGTAGTAATTGGAAGTGATGAAGAGGAAGTCAGTCCAAAGACAGGGCCAGACCACCATAAAGAGAGAACAAATGTGATACCTCAAGCACTACTGGTGGCGGTTTTATTGGTCTTTTGGGGAGATGGCACTGTTTTTAGGGATGCTGTCCCTTGATATCCCAAGTAGAAGCTGGGAAGGAGACCAGCAAGAGCACACAACTCTGCCACAGGGTGTGTGTTGCTCCAGCACCATAAACACTGCACACCACCATACAGAGGTGCATACACAGAAGCACACTCAATCTGTACTCCACATTTTTAAGGAGTTTAGTCCACATGTTGAATTTTAAATTCACCATGCAATGCAGTCATTCACTTAAATGCCTGCACCTGTGTATAGCGTAATGTGTGAATAGCCTTCCTGCTGGGGGTTTGCAGGTACAGGGCAGCAAGCTTATCGTGCAGAGAGTTAAGGCAGCAAATTTATTGCTTCATCTGTCGTGGCATGAGATCCTTCCCTCTGCAAACAAGATGCAGCCTAATTCAGGCCTGGGAGCGAGCCTGCCATTACGTGATCCATTTAGCCCAACCAAACAGTCAGGAACTAATC
This sequence comes from Podarcis liolepis, assembly GCF_965112155.1. NCBI lineage: Eukaryota > Metazoa > Chordata > Lepidosauria > Squamata > Lacertidae > Podarcis > Podarcis liolepis. Next base: position 31,991,281 of record NC_139554.1, read on the forward strand.
GCAGAGGGATAAAAATAGTTGAGCCTGGCATTCCTCACTGTGCAGCAAGAGGCTTCTTTAGAACAGGTCTGGCAGCCTCATGGGAGCAAAGGTGGACCTTGGCAAGATCAGCCTGAAGCTAGATTGGAAAAGCTGTAGGCTGTTGTTTATATGTGTATATATGTGTGTGTGTGTGTGTGTGTGTGTGTAAGTGTATATATGAGGGACGCAGGTGGCGCTGTGGGTTAAACCACAGAGCCTAGGGCTTGCCGATCAGATCGGCGGTTCGAATCCCTGCAACACGGTGAGCTCCCGTTCCTCGGTCCCTGCTCCTGCCAACCTAGCAGTTCGAAAGCACATCAAAGTGCAAGTAGATAAATAGGTACCGCTCCAGTGGGAAGGTAAACGGCGTTTCCGTGCGCTGCTCTGGTTCGCCAGAAGCGGCTTAGTCATCCTGGCCACATGACCCAGAAGCTGTACGCCGGCTCCCTCGGCCAATAAAGCGAGATGAGCGCCGCAACCCCAGAGTCGGTCACAACTGGACCTAATGGTCAGGGGTCCCTTTACCTATGTGTGTATGTATATATATATGTATATGTATGTGTGTGTGTGTACACACACACACACACACACACATATATATATATATATATATATATATATATATATATATATATATTTGCTTTCGTAGATTTTCACGGGTACAGGAATGCAGGTTTTGGTGTCTTCGGGTGTCTTCCCGTGTAAGAGTTGGGGTGTCTAGGCGACGTTTCGACGAGGTCTCACTCGTCATCTTCAGGCTGGTGCTTTCGGCTTCTTGTTACTGGAACAGAGCAGGATCTCAGTGTTTGAGTTCCTATAAATACTGTTGAGGGGGTGTGGTGTATAGCCTCCCACGTTCTGGGCAGAGAGGAAGTTCCCAGGTTAGTGTGCCTTTTCTTCTTTTGTTCCTTAATTACTTGAGGGATATCTTGAGTGATTTCTTGAGTGATATTCTGAGTACCACTTAGGTGGGTCATTAGGTGTGGATTAGTTGCTAAAGCTTTCATGTCTTGACCTCTTGAGCTTGTGAAGAGTTTTTCTGAGAAGATGGCTGTACTGCACTTAGTTGTGCTCTGGCTTGGCTTCGTGTATAGGGGCGAGCTGTGGTTTTGTGCCCTGTGCCAGCCAGATCTGTGTAGGGATTGCAGGGGGGTGCAGCATCCGGAGGTGCCACTATGGTTTGGCTACTGGATGGTGTCTGTAATTTATCTGTGGAGAGGGTCTGGGTTTGGGTCTGGTGTGGTTGATTGGTGATGGCGTTCTGTGTGCCTCTGGTTCTGGTGTCGGTTTTTGTGGGGAGGGCTAATTTCCAGATGTCTGGCAGGCGGGACGTGTCGTCACGCTTGTTCATGTTGTGAGGGTGTTTCTCTATCTCGATGGCTTCCATGATTATTCTCTTGTGGTGATGTTCCATGTTAAAGAGCAATTTGGAATCTGCAAAATTAATTTCGTGTCCAAATTGCTCTTTAACATGGAACATCACCACAAGAGAATAATCATGGAAGCCATCGAGATAGAGAAACACCCTCACAACATGAACAAGCGTGACGACACGTCCCGCCTGCCAGACATCTGGAAATTAGCCCTCCCCACAAAAACCGACACCAGAACCAGAGGCACACAGAACGCCATCACCAATCAACCACACCAGACCCAAACCCAGACCCTCTCCACAGATAAATTACAGACACCATCCAGTAGCCAAACCATAGTGGCACCTCCGGATGCTGCACCCCCCTGCAATCCCTACACAGATCTGGCTGGCACAGGGCACAAAACCACAGCTCGCCCCTATACACGAAGCCAAGCCAGAGCACAACTAAGTGCAGTACAGCCATCTTCTCAGAAAAACTCTTCACAAGCTCAAGAGGTCAAGACACGAAAGCTTTAGCAACTAATCCACACCTAATGACCCACCTAAGTGGTACTCAGAATATCACTCAAGAAATCACTCAAGATATCCCTCAAGTAATTAAGGAACAAAAGAAGAAAAGGCACACTAACCTGGGAACTTCCTCTCTGCCCAGAACGTGGGAGGCTATACACCACACCCCCTCAACAGTATTTATAGGAACTCAAACACTGAGATCCTGCTCTGTTCCAGTAACAAGAAGCCGAAAGCACCAGCCTGAAGATGACGAGTGAGACCTCGTCGAAATGTCGCCTAGACACCCCAACTCTTACACGGGAAGACACCCGAAGACACCAAAACCTGCATATATATATATATATATATATATATATATATATATATATATGTATATATATATACACATATACATTTGCTTCTCCCTTGCTGGCTTACTCAGCGAGAGCCCTTTGTAGCTGAGCTCATGCATGCATACAGTGGTACCTCGCAAGACGAATGCCTCGCAAGACGGAAAACTCGCAAGACGAAACGTTTTTTTGTTTTTTGAGCTGCTTCGCAAGACGATTTTCCCTATGGGCTTGCTTCGCAAGACGGAAACGTCTTGCAAGTTTGTTTCCTTTTTCTTAACACCGTTAATACAGTTGCGACTTGACTTCGAGGAGCAACTCATAGCACGCGGTGTGGTAGCCTTTTTTGAGGTTTTTGAAGACTTTGGTGATTTTTGAAGCTTTTCCAAAACTTTTCCGACACCGTGCTTTGCAAGACGAAAAAAATCGCAAGGCGACAAAACTCGCGGAACGAATTAATTCCGTCTTGCGAGGCACCACTGTACTTGCTGGTGAGTGAGCCAGGTACCAGAATCCCTGCTCCCTGGGGCAGCTGTGTTTCCGTGTTACTCGTTTGCAATAAATCAACAAACCTGAGAATCTCAGTGCTTCTCTTTTTGCCTTTACCCTCCTAACTGTGGTCAGTGTTTGCTGAAAGCTTAGAAGACAACAGGAGGCTTTTGCAGGTGGCTTGAACAGATTCCTGCCATTACCCTCACCACCCACCCACCCCAAGTGTTATTTTTCTTTACCAAAAATGGCAATCAGACTGCTAAGGTTTTGCAAAAGTTTTGACCCACGTAATTGCTTTTGCAAAATGATCAGTCCACCTCAGGGATCAGATAATGGTTAATTCTGCTATCAGCCAGGGAGACAAACCACTCCTCCAGCTGATTTTGAGGCATGAAAATGTGGGAGCTTCTTCTTGTATGTTTTTGCTTCCCAGCCCTTGCTAACGCTTGGCTTGTGTGTGATTTGTCTTGCAGAATGCCTTTGTCTCTCTTTACCTCATTGGCTGCTTCAGCCAGCTCATTGACCTCTCCACCACTGTGTCTGACGTAGCTGGCTATACACACAGGTAAGTCCTCTTGCCTGCTTGAGGGGCACCTGTGTCATAATAGTGAGGGCCTGTGTGTGTAAAAAAAAGAGCACCTGCTTCTTATGGATCCATCAAAGGTAATAAACAATGCAGGAGACTCCTGTGTCCCAGTATGGGTCACTAAGTCGGTCTTTCTTCAGAGGCATCTTCAAAAGAAACAAACAAGGAATCTCCTTTCCCCATTAGGCATAGAATGTCAAATATATTTTGTTGTAATCTTTGTGGCTGCTGCAGTGGAGAGAATCTGAATTTTTCCTCTTAGATCAATTAGCAGGCTGGTTTTTCAGCCCATGTGACAGACTATGTACGTTAGGTGACCATTACTATCCTGCAAACAATAATTCACTGCTTACCAGGTTTTAGTAATATGTTCATAAACCTTTTTCTTTTCCCTTGTGGAGATTAGGCTTCGGGGTCTTGTCATTCAGGCTTGTTTTTTGCTGCTTTGGGGTATCACTGCTACTCCTTGATTAGCAACTTTCTTGTGGTTTTTTTGTAGAATTGGGGAGTTGCAGGAGATGCTGTTGAAACTTTCCAGGAAGCAAAATGACTGTGACTCGCCAGGCAAATGGGAATTCAACAGGTGAGTGAGTATCTCTAGCTAACATCAAGCATGGAACGACAGTTTTCCTGTTTTTGCTATGGTGTTTCTTGTACCACCGAGTGGTGAACCTAAAAGGCAGCCAGACACCTTGGCCACTGAGCTGTGATGTTTCCTTCTACTTACCTTTCCTCCTTTCTTGTGGTGGGGGCACTGATGCCATCAGCGTTTCCAAAGAGGAGGTCGTCTCAAGCGACACAGCTTTCCTCCTGGAGAAAATCTCTCTCTCTGCTCCCTCTGAGAAGCTGCTCATTAAGGATCTAAACCTGAGAGTCACACAAGGGAACAATCTACTGATCACCGGGAACACAGGGACTGGGAAGACATCTTTGCTGCGTGTCCTCGGTGGCCTCTGGGAGAGCAAGCAGGGTGAGTTCATCAGCCTCCCTGAAACATCCCTTTGGTGAAAGGGGGCCCTTGCAGCAGATTGGAGGGTGGAACACTGTTTACCCATAGGTTTGTGGAGCAAATGCTGCATTTGGACTGTTCAGGAACGCAGATGTAGTCTCTTTTGTGCTTGAGTTCTTAGTGATATTGCCCTCCCCAGTGCAGACTTAATGGAGGCCTCGGCCCAGTATACCTGAAGGAGCGTCTCCACCCCCATCGTCCAGCCCAGACACTGAGGTCCAGCACCAAGGGCCTTCTGGTGGTTGCCTCACTGTGGGAAGTCAAGTTACAGGGAACCAGGCAGAGGGCCTTCTCAGTAGTGGCACCCACCCTGTGGAACGCCCTCCCATCAGATGTCAAAGAAATAAACAACTATTTGACGTTTAGAAGACATCTGAAGGCAGCCCTGTTTAGGGAAGTTTTTAATGACTGATGTTTTAATGTATTTTTAATCTTTTGTTGGAAGCCGCCCAGAGTGGCTAGGGAAACCCAGCCAGGTGGGCAGGGTATAATTTATTTATTTATTTATTTATTTATTTATTTATTTATTCGTTCATTTATTTATTCGTTCATTTATTCATTCATTCATTCATGGCCACTGCCATATATGTTGCATGGCACCGCAGAACTAGGCAAACCACTGCCCCTTAACCCCCATCTCTCTTTTCCCCTCTGCCACCCCAATATGGGGAATTATACTAGCCTGCTGTACAAGGTTGTTGTAAGAAGTATTGAGATAGTGGCCTTGGCACTTTCAAATTGTGGCTTATTAAGCCAGGTTGTGCATGAGCTCCATGCACCCGCCCACAGCTCCTTTGCTCCTTCCGTCATGCAACGGGCAATATGAGCCAGACATGGGTTCGTATTACAGGCAGACTGGGAAGCTACAATTAATGGCTTTCAAGCGAACCAAGCTGTGAAGCCAAGGTTTAAAGTTAGCTTACAGATCCTACCTGGTGTGAAAGCTATTAACCATAGTTCCTGGTTTGCATATAATGGGAGGTTCTGGTTTCCTGTGGTTTCTTGGCTTGCTTCACCACTTGCACGAAGGGAGGAGCAAAGCAAGAGCGAAGGGGCTTGCATGCAGGTGCACAGAGCTGGTTTATATTCTGGTTTATTAGGCCAGGGTATGATTGCGCAGACTAGATCAATTCCAAGTGTTAAGTTCAAGTTTGTTACCGAAGTGTTGGATCTTAGACTTATGTCTCTGTGATTCCTTCTGCTGGGTCTCTGCAGGGGACGTCCACATGCTGACTTGCTTTGGCCCCCATGGGGTAGTTATCCTGCCACAGCGGCCATTCTTCACAGATGGGACCCTGCGGGAACAGGTAAGTCACCTCGGTGCCAGATTCCTGGGTGGGGGGGTGGTGGTCCTCTGCTCACCCACAGACTAGTTTGGTGACAGTGACAATTCTAAAAAAACAAACAAAACATACCTGTTACAATTGCTGCAAGCTGAGTTGCCAGGAAATGGCCTGCCTTAATTCAATACATGGGGCCGGAGGCCTATTAATGTTTATTAGAAAGCTCTTAGCAGAGAGAGTATTGTGGCTGCTTCCATCTTTGAACGACTGTGGTGGAGACTCATTTGGAGTATGTGTCTGGTTTATTTGATTTAGGTGATATATCCTCTGAAGGAAATCTATCCAGTTTCGGGTGAGTGGAAATGCACTGGAACTCTTGTGCCCAAATGGGCTCAGATTGCTTCGGCTTTTCCTGTGCTTCTGCTCTTCTCTGCAGTGTGTGTATGTGTGTGTGTGTGTGTGTGTGTGTGTGTGTGTGTCCACGCTGCATGAATCAGCATTGCGCTTGTCTGGGTCGTCTTTCAGTAGCTTTATCTGTTTTCCTGCAAAACTTAGCTGAACCAAGATATTCATTGCAGACGAGTGTTTGGTATATGGAGTGGTGCAAAATGTCGATTCGTGTGCTTACTCGGCATGGAGGCTGTGAAGCGAAAGGAACCTTTCAGTTGGTTATATGCACCCATTAGGTCTTGCCCAAACTTCAGCTTGATCCGAGCAGTTTTCTGCTTGTCCCATGCTTTCTGGGCACAGATCCCAGAGGTTTTCTCTTTGCCCTGCCGTGCTTGCTTTCCCCAAGAAAACCCCCCCTTTACCGCAAAAGGCGGTAAAAATCAGGTTTTCCTAGGGGAAAGCAGGACAAGCCTCTAATGTAGCAGGGATCAAATGAGTACTTTGCATGTGTGAAGCAGTCCTGGCGATGATCAAATGGTGCCCCTGTGGTGGAGAAAGCTAACTTTGTTTGGGCCACCTGAAAGTAAAACTAATCTTTATTAGTGAAAATGAAGTTCTCAGACCAACTGGAGCCCCTAGGGAGACATGTTCTCTAAATAAAGCAATATAAAGAGGCATTTGTTCTCTGCTTCCAGATAGTCTGGAAGATCATCTGAATATAAACCAAATTAATATATGGTAAATAGAAGCCCGCAATTACTTTGTAGGTTGTCAGGCCTTCTGCTTTGCTTCTGTCTCAGTGATTACTAACTCCCCTATTTGGATTAAGTTGTTCCTCCAATAGATGCATGTTCAATTTCTCCAATTGCCTACATCTTCATATTGGGATACCTAAATTAAAGGGTTGGTGTGATATAAATCCAATGCTACCAAATGTTTTAACCATGTTTCAAAGATAGTTTGGTAGATTCCAGCTACCAAATGTTTCAACAATGTTTCAAAGATAGTTTTAGATTCCAAGAGGAATGCTGATTAAACCTGTTTGGTTTATGTTCATTAAAGGGTTTTAAGCAGATACTGAATGGTCACCTGTTAGCGATGTTGTAATAGAAAATTTCCTGCATTGGCAGGGGGTTGGATTAGGTTGGATCTTCCTCCTCTCTGATTCTTTGTTGTTGCCAGTGTTGACACTCAGTATTATGGAGTGCCCTGCTGCTTGCCCCACACACCAACACCCATCTCAGTTTCCCTTTCCAAGATGACAACACCTTCCTGCTCCCAGTCTCAGTTTCCCTTAAGACTGCTATTCATCCCTGCCTCCGTTTCCCTTCCTCGTAATTTCCCTCTTTGTGACCCAACATCTCCACGACCACAGTGTGTTCTTCCTGAGCTTCCAAACCTGCAAAAGAGTCATGGTCTCTTCCCCCCTCCCCCATATCTCCCACCTACAGCTTCCCACCAAAAGAACTACAATATTTCTTCTCCACCTCCTTCCTTCTGTCACCTGACAGAAAAAGCCTTCCTTGGTGTCAGGAAGAAAGAGGAGGATGAAAGTACTATTCCTAAAAGTTCTTCCCATAGGAGATAGACTTCTAGAGTAAGCTCAGAAGATGTCCACCTGAGCTGAAAGTCCATCTGTTAATTGGCTTCCTCCCATTGTTATGTACATTATGTGGTGATACATCCTATTGATAACTTGGCATGGGCTTCCACATGATATGTTTAGGTTTGAGCTATTAGCTTTTCAGATCTTCTAAAGCATGATCAAAGCAGCCAAACCAAGTGCAAAGAGGTCCCTGTCCCCTGATGACCCATCTTCAGAGTGACCCTTCCCCCCACAGTCCTGTTATCATGAATGTAATTCCTTGCACAATAGGGTCTTCGGATGATGAAAGGATTCTGAGATTCCTGGAGCTGACTGGGTTGGTGAGTTACTGAGGGAATAAAGGATGCGCTTTGATTTCTGTCCCGATTTGGGGATAGAAAGTGGCTATAAAAGCTCAGCAAGGTGCACTGTAAATGTCTTTGGGTCATTCCTAAAAAGGAGGATGCTGGGATTGCCAGGAAGCCCCACTGTTTGACCATGGAGGTTTGGATCAGTCCAAAGAGTAATGTGAGCTCCATGAATTCTGAGATGAATGTAGCTCTCAGTATGTGCTATCTTGTATTCCAAAGCCTGGGCAACTATATTAAAAACTGCTTCCAAAGGTGAGCTCTGGCTCAAATTAACCCCTGGTTTATGTACATTGTATGAGCAAAAAGAACAGAAGTTCTGATGACGATGATGGTTATATAGAAGGCATGGGAGCAAAACAAAAATGACAAGATGACACTAATTACAGTGGTGCCTCGCAAGACGAAATTAATTCGTTCCACGAGTTTTTTCGCATAGCGAATTTTTCGTCTTGCGAAGCACGGTGTCGGAAAAGTTTTGGAAAAGCTTCAAAAATCACCAAAAACCTCAAAAAAGGCTACCACACCGCATGCTATGAGTTGCTCCTCGAAGTCAAGTCGCAACTGTATTAACGGTGTTAAGAAAAAGGAAACAAACTTGCAAGACGTTTCCATCTTGCGAAGCAAGCCCATAGGGAAATTCGTCTTGCGAAGCAGCTCAAAAACCGCAAAACCCTTTCGTCTAGCGAGTTTTTCGTCTTGCGAGGCATTCGTCTTGTGGGGCACCACTGTACCAGCTGGCAATGGGTGGGCAGGATTAAGACAGAAAATGTCCTTATGGCTGTGTCCACCTGTTGACCAAGGCTGGAATAATTTGTTTTTCATCTTCTTTTTTATGCAGTCTGATTTGCTAGCAAGGACAGGTGGCTTGGACCAGCCAGTGGACTGGAACTGGTAAGGCTGCTTAGTGTGACAGTGGGGGTCCTGTTGTTTGCTGTGGGTCGGTCTTGAGCTGCAAGGTTGTTCTAATCACAGATTGCTTTGCCTTTGCTGCAGGTATGATATTCTGTCTCCAGGGGAGATGCAGAGGCTCTCCTTTGCCCGACTTTTCTATCTCCAGCCTCAGTATGCAGGTGAGGAAGGTATTTCTTTCTGAGTTCCTTAATTATGGGACTCCCTGCTTTGCTTTTTACCTTGACCACAGACAATCCCTGGATAGCCAGTGTTATGAGATGGAATGTTGTGCAGAAGAAGGTAGCACAAGGGCCATTGGCTACCTGTTGGCTACTGCCTGTGATCTCACTGGTGGCAGGCACCACAACTTCTAATCTAACCATCCCAATCTACCTCTTTTCCTCATCTTTGTAACTGGCTTATATTTTCTTGCTGGTTTAGAGGGTCAGAACTCTCCATTGTACCAGTCCAGTATGTAGAGAGTGTTCAGGTTGCCTTTTGTAATGGAAAACGACTGGTGAACAGCTATCAGTTTGCAAATTTGTCCTGCTTTATTCACGAGGAGGAGACTTGGATGGTGCCATATTGAGGGGATTCCCGTATGGGTGTCATTGTTGTTTTTTGCTTGCAGTGCTAGATGAAGCTACCAGCGCACTCACAGAGGATGCAGAGGATGAGCTGTACAGGATCTGTGCACACCTGGGAATGACTCTGGTCAGCGTGGGACATCGCAAGAGCCTGGAAAAGGTAGGGTGGTGTGGAGCCAATCTGTCTGAGCAGAACTGCTGGGACAGATAAGGTTTTATTTTCACGGGGCCAGTGGTGGGTGGGTGTGGATGGCAAAATCCCTCTTAAAGCCATAGCTCTCAGTTTCTGTACTTACTCTTTCATTTCAGTTTCACAGTTGGCGTCTGAACCTGTACGGAGAAGGTAAATGGGAGCTCAGCAGAATAAAGAAAGACTGAGCCACTCCCTGACTTGTCATGGACAACAGCAAAAAAGAATGCAACTAAGGCCTCGGCTGGGTCACATACCAAAGTGCCTTGAAATAAACACACCTTTTACAGGAAGCATGGATCTGAAATATTTCAGGACTTCAAAGCCAGCAGGTGCATTAAGGCTTCTTTGACCCAAAGGCCTCCAGCTTATACTGTGAAAGGGCAGGGGGATTTAAACTCCCCACCCCACTTTGCCTTTCTGTATAAATGGCTACCAGTCCATTGTTCTGACTGCTGCGTCTCTCGCTCAAGATCTCTCCCAGAAGGAAGGAAGAGGCCTTTGCTGCTTCCATCCTTGCAACTTCTTTAAGTGAATACAACTTTGAATAACATTGAAGCAGTGCTGGCAGTGAATGGAGCAGGATCCTTCTCATCTGAGACTGAGAAGGATGTATTTGTTTCAGTATTAGAGCTTCAGCCTCGTTGCCACAGCCAGGAGCCTCCGTGTGGGAAGATCTCTATCTCAGCTGTGTTCAGGGGGCTGCCTTGCTCTTGGTTGCCCACAAGTGTGAAAATACATGTCTGTTTTGGAAGTTTACCAGAAGCATATATTATACACAGATTTCTCCTTCACCCGATGAACCTATTTTTGTTTAAATAAGCGTTCATTAAGGAGCCTGAAAGTGCTGAGGATCTCAGGCCTTCATACCACAACAGTGTACTTCAGGCTTCCTCAACCTCGGCCCTCCAGATGTTTCTGGCCTACAACTCCCATGATCCCTAGCTAGCAGGACCAGTGGTCAGGGATGATGGGAATTGTAGTCCCAAAACATCTGGAGGCCTGAGGTTGAGGAAGCCTGGTGTACTTCCTCCACATCTTTAGTTTCCATGGAGGGTCAGCATTTGAACCAGCAGAGCAGTTAGAAGGCATGTGATTGACAAGGCTGCAATACATTCAGTAATATTACATGCAGTAATTAATATCTGCAGCTGAGGCTGGTGTCCAGACGGACCTCACTGAAGTGTCTCATTGAGACAGGTGGAAATGCTGTCTAGCAGAGAATCTGTGGGCTAATGCCAACTGCAAGGGCTACTTTCTTTGGACTGATTTGGACTTTTTTATTGGATTAGAATAATAAAAGGGAAGAGTGACATGAAAGACAAAGCTTGAAAATGTGTGTGCTTGTCCTATATTGTTTTGAAGTCCAGAATCTGGAAGAAGTCATGGTAAGGCCCCAGATCTGCACAGCATCCAATTATTCTGTACACTTTTCTCTATTCAAAATCCGTACCGCCGCCTCCTCTCTCCTTTTAACTACCTGCCCAATGAATGCTTCAAGTGGCGAAAACCGTGTGTTTCCCGCCTCCCAGAACCTGGAGTAAAGTAGACAGACTTGCAGATCTGTTCCAGTGTGAATTTTCTTTTTAACTTGAAGTTTATTTGGTTTGGAGATTCTTCACTGCAGACTTTGGCTGCAAAAAAAGTAAAACCCCCAGCTTTCTGCTACAATACATAAGCCTTGGAATCCATACACAGCTGGAAGACCTTCAGAGGGAGGGAGGGAGGGAAGAGACTTTGTGTCCAGCCTTAATAAGCACAATCTTTCCCCGTCTTGGAAAATGATGTTTTTTTGATGGTTGCTTTGGAATTATTTCATTCACAGTGAATAAACCCCCTTCCTCTTCTGAAAGGGATAATGAATGTGGAATCGCTGCTACTTGCAATATACTCTCTTTCTGAGGCTGTTGAGAGAGCATTTGAGCTACCGCCCCTGCTGTTGCTTCTGAATCTGCTTGTGTCCCTCAATTATGTCTTTCAAAGCCTCATGATCATCCAAGGTTGTCAGATCTCCCAGCTCATCTGCTTTGTTTTCTACAATCTTCTTCAAAACTCGCCTCATAATCTTCCCTGAGCGAGTCTTGGGCAGACGTTGAGTGACCTGAACCAGAAAACGAGGGTTAGAGCAAGGCTGAGAAGTGTACTTTGCTGACATTAACCTGAGAAAGTGAAATGTACTTGAAGTCACACACACACACACACACACACACACACACACACACACACGTACGTTTGCGGCTGGAACTCTGCTGCAGCCATGCTCCTCCCACTAGTTCCTCAGGGCAATCCCTCAACCCTCATCTTGCTCATTGCCCTTCGAAAGGAATCCTAGCTTTAGAGCAGCAGCAATTTGGCCAGCTCATAGAAGGCAGTACAGTCGTAACTTGAATCCTGAACACCCTGGAACTCGGACGTTTTGGTTCCTGAACACTGCAAACCTGGAAGTATTGTGGTGGTTTATGAACATTGTTTTGGAACCCGAATGTCTGATGGGGCTTCCATGGCTTCTGACTGGCTGCAGGAGCTTCCTGCAGCCAATCAGAAGCCACAATTCGGTTTTCAAACATTTTGGAAGTCGAACTGACTGATTGCGTTCAACTTCCAAGATACGACTGTATTTGGAACTGAGGCAAATTAGGCTTTTAGGAGCTATCATGCTATGTGTCAGAGTGAGCCCAGGCTAGTGCAGTGCCAGACTTAATAATGGAAAGATCCAAATTCAAATCCCCACTTGGCCATGAACCATCCTTGGCCAGCCACTATCTCCAAGCCTAAGCATAGCACAAGGTTGTTGTGAGAATTAAAAAGGGGGAGAGAGAAGTCAATAAATATCCATGCCACCCTAAGGTCCTAGGAGGAAGGGTGGGATATAAATTCAAGTATATGTAGTAAAACTTGCTCAAGGCAGTCTACACACATGCATTTGCTCTCATAACATGAAATGCATGCAGGGCATGTTGGAAGGGAACGGATGCGTCCTAAAGGCACTCTTGGAACCCACAAGATCCTTAATGTGGTTATTGCTGCTGTACTAGAGGAAACCAACAGTGAGAATGGAAGGATCTGAATACTTTAGCCCATTTTAAAAAAATATTTAGAAATATTACTGCAGTGGTTATACAGCTGGTTTGTATGCTTCTCACCTTAGATCCTGCCCTCAGCTGGATTCAACTAACTCGTCCCACTAGTGGAAGCCTGCACAAAGGCTTCTGTTAGTGCAACCTCCCCACTGCGCATGCACACCCAAATTGGCTCTTGGGTGGTCGGGGCAGCCCCAAAAACTCTGCACAGGGTGCTGAGAAGTGGGGGGGGGGGTTGTTCCTTCTGGGAAGCTGAAATGTGTGTGCTGATAATAATAATTTATTATTTGTATCCCACCCATCTGGCTGGGTTTCCCCAGCCACTCTGGGCGGCTTCCACAGAGACCAAAAATACACTAAAATATCACGCATTAAAAACTTTCCTGATGGAACAATCACCTTAAATCCCTCCCTGAACATACCGCAAAGTGATGGAAATGTGCAGAAGAGGAAAATCGCTCAGATTGTTACCTGAATATATTCCGGTGCTGCATACTTTGCAATTTCTTTTGAGACAAGCCCTCGAAGCTCGGAGACCAGGCTCTCTTGAGAGAGATTAGAGCCCTTCTTCAGCACAATGAATGCATAGGCACCTGTGGAAAGAGGAAGCCAGGAGAAGGATGCGCCATCAGCAAACGTAGAGGTGCCTGCCAAAGCGGACTCTGCTGCTTCTACTCCTGTCATAACCCTCTGCCATCTCTTGGTGTCAGTAAAACGGAAACGAAAAGCCCCTTCGGGTGTTACTTTTTGCAGAACGGCACCTCCTGCCAAGCAGCTGCTGCTCATGTAGCGAAGGTAATGTCATAAGCGCCACACTCCAGTTTCCAGGGGGAGAAGTTTCAATGTGGATTCACGTGGCCGGGAGCTTCAGCAATTACTTCCATGCCAAAGTAAGACGCATGCTGCAAGGAGGCTTCAATATGCAATCCCTTTTATTTGGTTTTGTGACTTTGTTTTAATTGCTGACCCAGTCTCTTTTGTTGATTTGTCCCATGCAATTTAAAATATATGTATGCACGCAACTGTGAGTGATGCATTTGCATTTTGTCTTGTGAACCACGCTGAGATCTTTGGATGAAGGGCGATTTATAAATTTAATACAGGGGAATTCCCACTCACGCAAGGTTTCTCTTCCAGGCCACTTGTGCGCATCACCAAGACGCGCACAAGCAGAGATTCCTGCCCCATTCCACCCCCTTTCAGTGCCGTTTTGGTCATGTGTGTTAGCAGGAGCACGTGGCGCTGATCGTGCGCAAGAGGGCAGTTGCTTGTAAATAATAAAAATAAAAGAATGAATGAATACATAGATAAATAATAAAAAGAAGAGAGGGGTGTAATTATCTTCCTTATATATTTATTTATATTTATTATTTTGTGCTGTTAAAAAACAGTTCAGGCTTGTGTTGCAAGATCTTATGTGCTCTGTATAATAAAATAGGCCTCTGCAGACATGCAGGTAGAAGTCTGGGAGCTTTGGGCTACTGTACATTCTTTTCCTCTGTTCTCGCCATCCTTCCCTGGCCCACAGCACATCTTTTCAACAGCTGGTCTCTGTCAATTCTCCCTGTCAAGGCTTGAATAAACTGGATCAGTGGTTCCCAAACTTTTTTTCCCACGGACCACTTGAAAATTAAGTAGGGCCTTGGAGGACCACTCCCCCCCTTTTTTCCCCTGCCTGTTGCAGCAATTGTAACGTGCGGCGCTAGAAGCTGTGTGATTTTTAATTGCTTTTATTTATTATAAGTTGTGTTGTTTTGCAACTTGAATTCCATATAGAATTCAAGCTGCAGTACAGTAAAATACAGTATAAGAAATAAGAACAGCAATATAAATTGCGACTGAAGAGCTGTATGAATTTTTGATACAATGGTCTGCTGTCACCCATCTTACACCACAAATCCACAGCCATGCCACAGAATGCTTGAATGTTCACAGACCAGTCGGGCCCCTTTCCCCAAAGGCTTGGAACCCCAGGAATAGATTTAAGCAGGCACTCACTCCAGCTACTATTAGACGTTCCTGTGTGAATGCTGTGAGTGAATCCTTCTCTTCGCTCCTGTTTAGGTAAAGGTAAAGGGACCCCTGACCATTAGGTCCAGTCGTGGCCGACTCTGGGGTTACGGTGCTCATCTCGCTTTATTGGCCGAGGGAGCCGGCGTACAGCTTCCGGGTCATGTGGCCAACATGACTAAGCCGCTTCTGGCGAACCAGAGCAGTGCACGGAAACGCCGTTTACCTTCCCGCCAGAGCGGTACCTATTTATCTACTTGCACTTTGATGTGCTTTCGAACTGCTAGGTTGCACCCGTTTACCCTTCCCAATAATGCAGTAAACGTGCAAAAGAAAAATCCCACTGGAGAGCCACTCAAGGGGGTGTAAGCAATAGCAGCTAGACTTGAATTTCTCACCTTCTCCTTTGATCTTGTGAGGAAATCCAATCACAGCTGATTCTGCCACTGCCCCGTGCTTATTCTGAAACACAGGCAGGTCTGTGGTAAGATTCACTTAAAGCAGCAGTTCTCAACCTGTGGGTCCCCAGATGTTGGACTACAACTCCCACCATCCCTGAGCTCTGGCCTTGCTCCTGACAGGGTAAAAGGCTGTGATAGGCCCAGTCCCCTCTTTACTATTTATCACTGTTAATACGGATAAGATACACCAGTTGTAAAAAGGGACCAAGTACCACCTCTGAATGTTTATGCTATAGGACAAAAATATAGGGTAAGTCAGAATATTAAGCTGAAGATGCTCTCAAGCAAAGAATGCTACCAGGGAATGATGTACTGTGTGAGATGACATCTTCAGAAAATCAATGTGGTCCAACTGAGAAGAGAAGCAATCATGGGTATACTTTAGTAACTAACAATGCTGTGACATCTCTTCTGAAGTCTTGTAGTTCAGGACCTTTTCTTCTAAGCCCATTTTAGCAGAACACTAAAGTCTCCCTGAGGTGACTTCAGTAAATTATTAGTTGAGGCATTTGAGATTCCAGTACCTGCTGAATTCTGTGAATAGAAATCACAGATTCTGCAACTGGGATTCACTGTTTAGTTTACCAAATAAATAAAAATGGAGACATTCATTTACATCCTTCTGGTTATCAAATTTGTTTTGCCTTCTCCATTACTGTCATCCCCTCCCTGCCTTGCTCAGAATCAATGCTGGAGGACCATTGGCAAAGTAAAAGGAGTGGCAAGTCATCATACAACTTGCAGGCGTCAGTCCTGCAGCAGCTAGTGGCAGCTGCCAACTTGTAGCGCATGCCCATTTTCGTAGGCTGCTACTAAGACATGGCAGAGACTACTGTGACAACTGCTGCTTCTGTGAGACCTAGTAAACTCTCTATAGACATGACACAATTTCTTACCACAACGTCTTCTATCTCAGCCGTGCCCAGCCTGTGCCCACTGATGTTGATGACATCATCCAGGCGGCCTGTCAACTGGTAGTATCCCTTGCTTGTCCGATACGCTCCATCCCCAGTGAAAAAATATCCTGGGAGGATCAAAACAAGACAGCATTTTCACTTCTAACGTGCTGAAGGCAATAGATTTTAAACCAGCTTGGGGGATCCTGGGTTTCTTCCATGGGGAGAGGGGCTTCACTGAAAGACAGCTTGTTCTTCATAACAGATCTTCTGTTGCAATGTGCAGCTACAGGTACATGTTCAGTATGTTCTCTACTCATCGCTTTCACAAGGGGACAGTGAGAGGCCCTCTACCTCTGCCAGGATCCAGATCAGGCCCCAAGTACCTGCTATTTACTTCTAAAAACTTGTTCAGGCAATTGCTGATTAGGTGAATGGGTGTTGTGTCCTTAGTTTGACTAAGAAGTTGTACCCCAGTTTTCTCTGGTTCCACAAACCTCTTGAATACATATGCCCTAAAGAACCCTTTCTTCAAACCCATGGCAATAACCCTTCACTGCTCTCCTTTCCCCTTTCCCTCTCTACAATTCTGTACCTGGGTAAGGCGTCAGGTAGGTCTCCACAAACCTCTGGTGGTCATTGAAAATGGTCCTGGCCATGCCTGGCCATGCCTGAGAAATGCAAAGTGCTCCAGAGACATCATTTTGTGTTAAGACTTTCCCCTTGAAAACAAGAAATATGGGGTTAAAAAATAAATGAATGAATTACAGTGTAATGTATTCTGCACATCTAGCTCATGCTGTGCAACCAAGGAAGTAGCTTGTAAGTCAGCATTCCGGGGGTTTTGTTTTAAAAGCAAGCTTCTATGTCTGTGGACAAACATCTAGAAACACCTCCACAAAAATATACTTCATATAACAAGATTTGGGTTTTCTTGTTGCAGAGTGTGAATCTTCTTTGGCACTGGAGCATAGTTATCAATTTCTCTTATTCTGTGGTAAGGTAAAGGTAAAGGGGCCCCTAACCATTAGGTCCAGTCGTGACTGACTCTGGGGTTGCGGCGCTCCTCTCGCTTTATTGGCCGAGGGAGCCGGCGTACAGCTTCCGGGTCATGTGGCCAGCATGACTAAGCCGCTTCTGGCGAACCAGAGCAGTGCACGGAAACACCGTTTACCTTCCCGCCAGAGTGGTACCTATTTATCTACTTGCACTTTGACATGCTTTCAAACTGGTAGGTTGGCAGGAGCAGGAGCAGGGATTCAAACTGCCGACCTTCTGATCAGCAAGTCCTAGGCTCTGTGGTTTAACCCACAGCACCACCCACGTCCATGGTAATTGTCTAATATTTTAAAATTCTTGAGCCTTTGCTAGTTCATTGATTCATTGATTCAAATTAGCCACATCTGTTTCCTCTTCAGTTCAACCCTAGCTTCTGTTCAGTGGCCATGATTGTGACAAATAATACAGAAACTGCCTTGGCATAAATGATCAGAAATTCATCCCAAAGGATGCAAGAAATCGGGAGGAGAGATTGTGCAGAACAACTCTCAAAGTAGGAAAATCTGTAGCGAATAAAAACTTGACGGTAGATTCCTGATCTCAAATTCTGCTTGATCCTTCCAAAAATCTTGACCTACAAGCCACATTAGACTGAGATTCTTGCTAATGTGTGTGTTAGTTTTTAATATTGATTGCTGTTTACATGACTGAGAATTTACATAAAAGTGAATGATTAGATAGACAGTCAGACAGATAGATAGATAGATAGATAGATGATAGATAGATAGATAGATAGATAGATGATAGATAGATAGGATTAAAATTTACTTTGTCATCCAAAAGGGAAGGTTTGATGCCAAAGAATGGTCTCATGGCCATGGCTGGAAGGATCTCATCACCTGGGTTTGAAGGTCGGGGAGCAATACAGATGCCTCCAGTTTCTAAACAAAACAAAACAAAACTTCAACACCCTTGAAATCTGGTCAGTAAGAGAATTGCTAACAAGAAAACATTTCTACTTTGTATGATCTCCAGTTCTTTGCATGTAAAAGGCAAATATCCTTCTCCTGTGTTAAGAATGTCAAGAAAGGCCTGAGCCACTGCTCTTCACAAGGAGCAATGGGAGAAGGCGAGTTTCTTTCTTTCTTTCTTTCTTTCTTTCTTTCTTTCTTTCTTTCTTTCTTTCTTTCTTTCTTTCTTTCTTTCATTTTATTCATTCATTCATTCATTCATTCATTTATGAATGAATGAATTTCAGGCTTATACATTTCAATAATTTTACAGTTATTTTAACATTTCAAAACTTGACTTCCTTCCCCCTCTTTCTGCAGTTCCTTAAATTTATTTTTAATATTTTCTGCACCTCCAAATTAACTTAATTTGTTCATTTATTCATCTACTTTAAATATATACTCTGCAGGCTATTACAATAATCCTGCCACTGTTCATATCTGTTTACAATTTGTTTGTAAATATTCAGTAAACCATTTCAATCCTTTTATAAAATGTTTGCTATCTTGATTTCTTATTTTTCCAGTACGTTTTGCCATTTCTGCATATTCCATAAGTTTTTGTATCCATTTTTCTTTTGTGGGACAAGTTTCTTGATTGATTGAATACATCCCTATGTGCAAATAACTGAAACTGCACGGGTTCTCTTCAGATCCTACTTAACAAGTTGTGTAAAATGATAGTCTTCCTACCTGTCTGCCACCAGGTATCAACTACAGGGCACCGTCCATCTCCGACTACTTTGAAGTACCACTCCCATGCTTCTGTGTTGATAGGTTCTCCCACTGCAAGAGGAAGAAAAGAAGCAAACAGCTTGTAAGAAAGAAGCACCTGCAAGCTTTAGACGTCACAAAACCCTGTCCAATGGAATAAATTAAATCTCTTGTCAGCCAGTCCTTTTTGCATTCCCTTATATATTCTCTATGAAGCAGTAGTACAGTGGTACCTCGGGTTAAGAACTTAATTCGTTCCGGAGGTCCGTTCTTAACCTGAAATTGTTCTTAACCTGAGGTACCACTTTAGCTAACGGGCCTCCCGCTGCCACCACGCCGCCACTGCCACACAATTTCTGTTCTCATCCTGAAGCAAAGTTCTTAACCCGAGGTACTATTTCTGGGTTAGCGGAGTCTGTAACCTGAAGTGTCTGTAACCTGAAGCGTCTGTAACCCGAGATACCACTGTAGCATATAAATATATTTGGATCTGTCTGATCATTTCCACATTCCACCCAACAGAGCTGTTGTGTAATTTTAGGCTCTGGACTTGAATAGTCTTGGGTGAGGAGCTCTTTAGATGGCCATGTGGATTACTGCAGGTACTTCAAAGTGTGATAAGCCAGCTCCAATGTGTTTGGGGCCCTCCTACTCAAGTCTGCCTTGGACTTCTGCCCCGAAGTCCTGACCTGATGGCACCACAGATTCCATCAATCCACCTCCTGCGAAATATTGGACCAAATATGTAATCTTGGTTCTTCTTTTATGTGGCTTTGCCACAAATAGGAGTGCAAAGATCCAGTGCAATAGCTACCTGATCCAAGGATTTTGAGGGAAGATCTGTCATATTTCTTTACCCAATCATCCCCGTATCTAAGCAGCAGGCGAATAGCTGTAGGGGCTCCATAGAACTGATTTATCTTTAACCTCTCCACAGTTTCCCAGTAACGTCCTGAAATAAAAAGATGAAACCAGTTACCTCAGGAAGTAGTCATTATCCCCTGTGTTTGAATTAGCCGTGCTTTGTTGTATTTTTCAAGCACGTGAAGCTCAACTTGACATGAAAGAGCATAATTCTAAACAGGCCAATTGGCCTCTCTTTAACTTGACAACCTCTTCTTTATCTAATCCATGATCCTTGGACTGCATCTGGCCCCCACTATCTGGTTCTCCTTATCTAGGTCCCTCACTGTGATACCAAAGGGCTTTTTTGGTCTTCCATGCCCCCCTCCAATAATTAAAATAAATAAATCGTTCATTTTTTGTTTTACTGACCGCTCCAACTGTTCACTGTGACCCACCTAAAAAAAATAAATTCTAAAAAAAATACCACAGAAGCTTTTATTAATTTAATTTAAAAATTGACCACTCCCATGGTTGGGTGGACACATGGGCAGGTGAGCAGACAGGCTACTCAGGTGAGGCAAGGAGGAATCTGGTGAAGAAGAGGGAACAGGAGGACAGAGATGCAGGTGGGTTGCCCAGGCAAGCGGCCCAGGTGAGCCACAGGGGGCTTTTTGGGAGTGTTGTTGTAAAGGGAGCAGATTGTCCAAATGTAAAGGGAGGGGGAAGCGTTGGCAATGGGGTGAGGCTTGGCAGGGCATGGAGGGCAAGCAAGGTTGGTGAGGGAAGGAAGATGGGATGCAACCTCTGGTAGTATATGTATGCAGAGTGACTCATTGCTCCTTTTTCTTACAAATAAAACGGAGCAAAAAAATTGACAGCACCTTGATTAATGTATTTATTGGCAATGGTAGAGCTAAGAAGTGGGGTTTAAGGCAACAGCTGGCCATCCCTTCCATACATTAACAGCCTTGTCCACAACCATTTATTGTGTCTACTGCTTTGTTTTGTTTTTTACCTGGATTCGGGTACACTGGAGTGCTCTCAAAAAGGACTGTGGTTCCTCCGTTGCACAAAGGGCCATATACCACATAGCTGTGCCCTGTGATCCAGCCAATGTCTGCAAAGCAGCCAAAGACATCTCCATCATGGTAGTCAAACACATACTGCAGGAAAGCAAGTGATGTAAGAAATGAGAACAACTTCCTCCCCACCCAACGAGTTTACATAACATCTGTTGGGTAAAAGTTATCTATAGTTGGGGTACTGTTTCTGTGCTGGAAAACTTGCCAACATTCATACTTCCTGTTTTTCTTCCCTTTAATATCTCTGGCCAGACATGTTTAGAGTAAAACAAACTTTTCTAATATGGTGCCAAGAGACAGATACTTCTTTTTAAAAAGCATTGTGTGAACAAGCCCAATGGGAAGCAATGTCATGGAAGAACAAAATGGAAAAACCAAATGTTTGGGTGCAGTGGTGTTCATAGCAATTATCAGTCTCAGTAGTGGCAAAAGTGGCTTAGCCTGCTGGCCATGCTTGTTTTATCCAGAGTTGTAACACCCTCGTTGCTTTAAAATGATCCGACCAAGTCCTTCCATCCTTTACATAGCTTGTAATTACAATTAGAAATTCAAGAAATGCTCTCCAGGCCTGGAGGAGACATTCTTGCTTCCTCTGCTGAACAAACGATGGGTACGCATGGCTTGCCACAGCAAACCAGCTCTATCAACAGCAGGGTTGGACAACACTGTCTTTGAGCCTAATTAGGCCTGGCTCATGCGGCCATTTCCCCCAAACCACACTCATGTGCCCCACGCCTGCCATCATATGTATGGGGCATCCAGAGAGGTGACTGCAACCTTAACATCGTGCTCCTGATTGTTCCTTGCGGTAACCAACAATCATCATTTCAGTGCTTGTTGCAATTTCTGTTGCTCAGTCTCCTGGCTATAAATGTGGCCGGCTTTTTAATACTGCCCTGGAGCAAAATAGAGTTACAGCATATTCAGCAACAACTGGACTGGATGGCTGATGATCCACTTGGCAAAACTTAATTTTATTGGGTCCATTTCTTGTTGTTTCACTTCCTGCCTTCTTTTAAACCAGATCATTATCAAATTCATCCTCTCTAAGTTTTTTGGCTTTTGCTTCTGCAGCTGCTATGTAAAACAATACCCTGTGCCCTCTCCCCCCCCCCCCACTCTCTGAGCTTATTGTTATTGGGGTTGCTGTAGCAATGTCATCCTCCTGGTGACAGATGAGGATTCCAGAGGAGCAGATTTGAGGAGTGTGGGTCAGCATGTTTGCAATGGAAACTTGCCATTCTCTGGGGTGCTTCATTGTGAAGACACCACCAAGAGCGCTGCTTCCAGCAGGGAGAAAAAAAGCAGAAATCCACTGCAATCCGATCTTGTGGTTTTCAAAGGCATTTGGAAGCTCTGTGACCAATATTCCATCTTTTTTTGTTTTTCATTTCCAGGAAAATGTAAGTTTGGGCACCACACATTTGAACACTGGATGAATGTTTAACCCTTTCCCTATGAGCCATTTTTCTGAGCAAAACTATTCCCCTCCGTTTTATGAGAACCTGTCAGGGCAGAAGCAGCAGGGGGGATTTTCTTTGCAATAGTAGCCATTAAAAAAAAAGGGTTGAGTATTCCTTCCCCAGCACAGCTCCTGAAATCAAATTTATAGCCACTAATGTCTGCATTTCCCTTTAAAAATAATACATTAGGAGATGGATGAACCAAATCACAGAGTAGCCTCAAAGTAACATATTGCACAGACGCCTTCTCCTATGTCCTGTGCCAAAGAATTGCAGATAGAAGTGGTAAAACTGTAACTTCTGATGATGAATTCACTTGATTCTCAGTCTGAACTGACTATATTTAATCAGAATTAAATCCCATTATCGGTTATATTAATGTGTAAACCTGGGATCAGGCTTCCAGAGAAAGGCTACACTCCTATGCACACTTACTTGGGAATAGGCCCCGCTGAATACAGTGAGAATGACTTTTGATAGACGTGTCTAGATCTGGTCTATACTTTTGCAATTCTCTACACACTGACCTGGCAGTCAGCTCCACTGAATGCAATAGGATTTAGAGTGCATCTGTAATGAGGACTTAATACTGCAAACAGGCTGTTGGTTAGAGTGTGGTGCTGATAGTGCCAAGGCTGCAGGTTTGATCCTCAAATTGGACAGCTGCATATTCCTGCATAGCAGGGGGTTGGACCAGATGATCTTTAGGTTACCTTCCAACTCTGCAATTCTATGATGCTATGATTCTAATTTCAAACAAGTTATTGGCAACCTTTTAAAAAACTAAATAGATTTTCCCTAGAAAAGGTAACTCTACAGTCTGGATAATTGTTCAGCTGTTTGCTTTAGGTGGGGTTGTACTGCCCCTGAAAGAGCACATTTGTACTCTAAGTAAGGATGCTCCTGGCTCCATCTTTGTCCCTGGAGACCCAGGTGACCTCAGTGGCTAGGAGTGCCTTTTACCAGCTTTGACTGGTAAAACAGATATGGCTGCTTCTGGACCGTGAAATCCTGAGATTGGTAACTTCCAGGCAGGATTACTGCAATGCGCTCCTTGTGGGGCTCTCCCTTGAGGTTGGTCCAGAAGCTGTAGCTGGTGGGAAATGCAAGAGCTTAATTGCTCTTTGGGCAGGATATCACCAACACGTTACCCTGCTGTCGAAATAAATGCATTGGCTGACTGGGCTACTGTCAGTTCAAAGTCTTGGTTTTGGTGTATAAAGTCCTATACAGATACGTGAAATGCTGACTCATTTCTTACATACCTGAGTCAATCACAGTGAGGGCTGCCTATATATACCAACTTATTAGGAGGTCCACGTCACACCATACAAGAACGGAGTCAATAATAATAATAATAATAATAATAATAATAATAATAATAATAATAATTTATTTATACCCTGCCCTTCCCATTTCAAAAACAGGGCTCAGGGCAGCTAACAACAAATTTAAACGACTTAATTATAAAAGCAGCTCAAAATACAGTATAAAAACATGAATAACAATAAAATTCAAAAATCAATTTAGGGGAAATAAGCATTAGATAATCCCCAGGGCTAGCTGGCTGAATTGGTCCTACTTGGGCCAGCGAGGAGACCAGCAAGGAGACCAGGGGAGAATTAGCTGTGGGTAAACTTCATAAAAGGGGAGGGGGAAGGAAGGGAAATAAAAGATCAGGCTGAATTCAAATTAAAGGCCAGGCGGAATAGCTCTGTCTTACAGGCCCGACAGAAGGAGGTTAAATCCTGTAGGGCCCTAGTCTCATGGGACAGAACATTCCACCAGGTGGTGTTCCATTAGTGTTATGGCACCTACCCTTTGAAAATCCATCCCCTAAAACATTAGACAGGTAATGTCTCTGTTGCCTTTTTGGCACCTACTGAAGACTTTCATCATCCAAGAAGCCTTTTCAGCATAGCTCTTTCCCAGTCTGTATCTGTACCGAAATTGATTTGAACTCCGTAAGCCAAATAAACATGTTCCCCGAAGCGTCTACACAGCGTTCATCGTGGTGAGACACCAGTTTTGATTGAGGCTGCTCGCTGTGCCTGGCTTTGGGTCTGCTGTCACCTTAGTTGCTGTTGAGCCTGTGACCAGCCAGATTCTCCCTTAGAGAGGAGTAAATTATAGCCAGCAGCTCCTGCGCGGCTCTCCAGTAGCAGATGCATAGAAGGAAATATGACATGGCAGGTTAGCAGGGTTTAATTGTCCTCTGTGAAGTTACGGGATATCTCTGCT
The DNA here is from genome assembly GCF_965112155.1 of Podarcis liolepis. Taxonomy (NCBI): domain Eukaryota; kingdom Metazoa; phylum Chordata; class Lepidosauria; order Squamata; family Lacertidae; genus Podarcis; species Podarcis liolepis. The sequence goes on from NC_139554.1 coordinate 32,015,705, forward strand.
CTGTACGTTTGTGGGTACTTACCTTGTGGGTGATGGCAGCGTACAGCAAATAACCTGCCTGGGTGTGGACCAGTCCTTTGGGTTTCCCAGTACTTCCTGAAGTGTAGAGGAGGAACAGTAAATCTTCACTCTCCAAGGCAGCAGGCTCACAGGTCACGTCCTCCTTCATCATCTCCTGTCACAGGAAGCAGAGAAGCTCTCTCAGTAGGCTCTCTTCACAGCCCCCAGGCCTCCTTCACTTCCCCCTGCACCAAGGGCCAAATTAATAAGGAAACTTAGTGGGACTGGGCCCACCTTTTCCACACACACATCTCCACTGCCCCAAGCTTTGGGGGTTTTTTAAAGCATATCTCAAATTCTCATGGCTGAAGAAAGAAGCTTGGCAGTATATTAGCTCCACAAGTATAGCCTCCATCGCTCCTACTGATATGGGTAGAAACATAGAAAGCTACCTTATGCAGTCAGACCATTGGGCCATTGTCTACACACTAACTGGCCAGATGCTCTGCCCCTAAGCTATGGCCCATCCCCATAAAAATAATGAAAAGAGACCCCATGTCTTCTATATGGTTTTAAAAGCAGATGTTATTGCAACTTACATATTTAGCATCTTGTCTAGTTTGATACTACCACACCATTTCTACCTTATTATTCTATTTCTGTAGAAACAAATGGAGCTTTTCTTTGGGGGGCGGGGAATTTTAATCAGGTAACTGTGCAAGCAGGATTAAATACCCCTCCCCTACTGCTAGAATCTCACTCCAAAGGGTGAAGCTGCTATCGGCACCTTTTTTTTAAAAAAAAAGTTGATGATCCTAATGCAGATTCCTAAAGATTCCTCTGCATCTTCCTCAATAACATCTCAGTAATGGATATAAGAAGGCTTAAATAATGGGTTCCCCCTCCCCCAATGTTTGGCAGCAGCTTCAGAAATGTATTATATGTAGGAACCATCAGTCATATGTCTGCCAGTAGGATATATGAGCTCATGAGAGGCAGGGCCTTTTGTGTGCTGGTCCCATCCTCACAGAATGCTCTTCCATAGCAGGTTTACCTGGCTCCCTTCCTTATTATTCTTAAATGGACCTTAAACATTTCAGTCTTTCAATTTATGCTGGTTTTCTATTACATATTCTACTGTTCTAGTTTTCACTGTTACTGAAATCCTAATACGTATGTATTTCAAATGTTATTTTAATGTGAATGACACTCCTGCCATGCTGTTATGTGCTGGCGGGAAGGAGGAGAAGTGAGGCATGAGAGGAGCAGGCGGCCCCAGTGCTTATCTATAGCTTATGGCATACATGAACTATGGCTTATGGGACCACCAATGATGTTCAAATATAGCCTATGAGTGGGGTATTGGTTCTCACCTCCTCCAGCAGTAGATCCAGGCCTGACATGGGCACCTTCTTATCAGTCCTCCTTGAAACAAAAACCCGCTTCACCTTTGGACACAATTCGAGAGCCTCGTCCACTGTCTGCTTTAGCTCAACCAACTTGCCCCCTCGCAAGCCTTGGTTCACTGTGATCACTGTTTCAGACTGAGCTGGAGAAGATGAAAGAAAACAGTACAGATGCAACATACTGTACCCTTTCCCCCTGCATGGGACGTGGGTGGCACTGTGGTATAACCATGGAGCCTCTTGGGCTTGCCAATCAGAAGGTCGGTGGTTCGAATCCCTGCAAGGGGTTGAGCTCCTATTGCTCTGTTCCAGGTCCTGCCAATCTAGCAGTTTGAAAGCACGCCAGTGCAAGCAGATAAATAGATACCGCTGCGGCGGAAAGGTAAATGGCATTTCCACGGACTCTAGTTTCCATCATGGTGTTCCATTGCACCGGAAGTGGTTTAGTCATGCTGGTCACATGACCCAGAAAGCTGTCAGTGGACAAACGCTGGCTCCCTCGGCCTCAAAGTAAGATAAGCACCACAACCCCATAGTCGCCTTTGACTGGACTTAACTGTCCAGGGATCCTTTACTTCTTATTTTCTTTACACTTTCTCCCCAGCTCAAGTACTTCATATACAGGGAGTGAATTCCTTCCTCTAGAAAATTCCTTCCTGATGCTGGGAAGTATTCCTTCACAACTGTGCTTTGTTATAAAGTAATTCTACAGCCTGCCATGCGCTCTGCAGTGCTGTTGGGATCAGGCTTGGGTTGGAAGATTACAACGCAGGAGAAGGGAGGGAAAGAGTATCATGATTAAAATGATTATTATTTTTAAGACACCCCTTTCCATACTTTTCTTTCCATGAAGAATGGAGGACGGAGTGCTCTAACACAGAAGGACTTTTGGTAGGAGAACATTTACGGGAGAAATATTTGCATATAAATCACTATTTCTGCACGCTCAGTTGGTCCCTGAGGCTATATATAAAGTTAGTAAAAGAAAAATGAAGAAAAGGACATGTACAGTCCTCAGCGAAGGAGGCTCTTACCGTCATGGATCCTGTCAGCCAATGCAACGGAACTGAATCCAGCAAATACCACTGTGTGTATTGCTCCAATTCGGGCACAGGCTAACATACTTGCCACAGCCATTGGACACGGGGGCATGTAAATGGTGACTCGGTCACCTTTCTTCACTCCATGTCGCTTCAAGGTGTTCCCAAGGCGGCATGTCATCTCTAGCAATTCTCTGTCCAAAGAAAACACCTGGTTGTTTAGATACCCTCTTTAAAAAAAAAAACAACCCCACCAGTCTCTTCTGAATCATGTTAAGGACAATAACTACAGAGCACCACATTTATGAGCTTTAGCAGTGACTCCCTTGCATCTTCCATCAAAAGTAAAAGGAATAAGAAAGATCTGGAAGGCTAATGCCATACTAGGCTAGAGGGAACTTTTTTTTCTTGGTATAAAACAGAAGAAGAAGAAGAGTTTGGATTTGATATCCCAAAGGAGTCTCAAAGCGGCTAACATTCTCCTTTCCCTTCCTCCCCCACAACAAACACTCTGTGAGGTGAGTGAGGCTGAGAGACTTCAGAGAAGTGTGACAAGCCCAAGGTCACCCAGCAGCTGCATGTGGATGAGCGGAGACGCGAACCCGGTTCCCCAGATTACGAGTCTACCGCTCTTAACCACTACACCGCACTGGAGTAGCCCTGCTCTGATGGCAGCTGGAGTCTAGCAACATCTAGAGGGCCACCAAAGCCGTCTTTCCTATTGGGCTTAGTGGCGCGTTGCGCCAGGGCGCCGGCCTCTCAGGGGTGCCCCAGTGAGTGGAGGAGCTGTGCAGCTTTGCCAGCGGCCTCCCCTTTCCCTGCACGCCCCCAACTGTGCCCCGTCAACCATATGGCTGGTGGGCATGCAGCTTGCCTCCCAAGCCTCCGCGGGAGGAGAGTGATCCCCGCAGAGGCTTGGGAAAAGGTCGACCACTCTGGGAAAGGGGGGGGCACAGAAGGGATCTTTGCACCACGACACCGGATATGCTTAAGACGGCCCTGAGGGCCACAGGTTGCCCATCCCTCAAAAGTATCGTTTTATATACTGAAATTTGAGCTCTGATATTAAGACACAGAACAGCATTGCAACTTGCAGGCTGTGCTTAACATTATGGAATGGGGACTATAAACTGACTGCACTGTGGCATTTTCTCCAGATGAATGCTGTCCACACATATTAGAAAACCGCATACCGTATTTTCGCCCCATAGGACGCACTTTTCCCCCTCCAAAAATGAAGGGGAAATCTGGGTGCGTCCTATGGGGCGAATGCAGGCTTTCGCTGAAGCCTGGAGAGCGAGGGGGGTCGGTGCGCACTGACCCCTCTCACTCTCCAGGCTTCAGGAAGCTATCCGCTAGCTGTGGGAGACTCAGCTCCCCCAGGGCTAGCGGAGAGCTTGCCTGCACCCAGAAGCTTGGGGCGCGCTGAGCTCCGCACGCCCCAAGCTTCGGGATTAGCGCAGCGCACCTGGGGGGGAAATAAAAAAAAATCCTTTATTTCCCCCCCAAAAAACTAGGTGCGTCCTATGGGGCGAAAAATACGGTAGTTTTTAAATGCAGCTCCCCCTCCCTTGCCTGGGTGTGCAAAAAGGCAAGCAATTACCTGTATGTAATCCGTTCCTCTTGCCCAGGCTCATCTTTCTCCCAGATCAGGGCAACTTTATTGGGGGCTTTGTGGACATGTCTATCCAAACAGTTGACTAAAAGAGAAGATGCTCATTAATGACAGGCTCAGGTGTCTGCAGTTTATTCCATGTTATGGAGAAAGTGGATAGATAATAATAATAATAATAATAATAATAATAATAATAATAATAGTGTCGTTATTGCCCCAGGCACTCTGAGTGGTTTCCTGCATATACAAAAGCGTAATAAATATTATTAATACATAAAAGTACTGGAATTATCGATATTAAGTAGTCCATAAATGTACAAGAACAGACTGGCCATCATCAGATTGCTGAGTGACAATTTTGCAGCTGATTTGTAACAAATTGTACAGTAGATTGTGCAGGTAGCACTTGCCCTGTGCCAACTACACTGCCTAAGGTCAATTGCACAACCTATTATCAATATGCAGAAGTCAAAGCTGTACATCCCAAGTTAATTATTTGCACAGCCCAAAACACATCAGTTGCACAACCTTTGTAGATTGTACATCCTGTAATAGATTAGCTGTACAGCTTGTATTATTTCGTTTCACAACTCATACTACATCAGTTGCTCATTTTGCCCATCTGAAATTGTAGAGGAAAGTAAGGTTCAATGCCACCAGGCCATTACATTTCAAATACGCTTCTGTTTACTAGACACTCAGATTCATTTCTTAATCCCCAGTCTCTCTACAGCAGTTATTAAGGCAATGAACACAGCTGAATAATCAGCTATTTGGTACAATGTGAGACAATTTGGCGCTCAGCAAGTCATAGCGTTCCACAGTTTATGTCAATTTAGGCATGGGTTACTGCTCACAAAGTCTCAATTTCTGCCACTTTACAATCTCCTTTTTCTTAGTTATTTTAAATATATATATATTCTACCCTTCAACAGAGCCAGTGTGGTATAGTGTTTAGAGTGCTGGACTAGGACCTAGGAGACCATTGTCAGTCAGGATATAGAATCCTGGGTACTTGATACGGCACCAGGATAGATTATTTTGTAAGTCGCGGTATATAAATTTAATGAAATTAAGCGGTATATAAATTTAATGAAATAAATAAATAATAGATAGTGTGGTAACTCAAAAGAATTGGGCAATATTCTTAAACAAAGATGTGGCCGATTGTTGCACCCTAAACCTTAGAACGCTAAAATGGAAAATATTTGGTGTACAATAGGCAACAGAACAGCCACATACTTGAACAAATAAACAATTTTATCCATTAGTGCGCTTTGGGAAGCCAGATATTTCCCACCACACATTTTACACGGTGTGTTCCACATGCTTGCCTGATGCTTCCACTTATTATTTGATTATATTGTGGTTCTCTTCTAGTCAGTCTGAGCCCCCTGGACTCAAATTTGGTGTGACTGGAATGTGAACGTTCGAACCCCAGCATGTTAAACTTGCAGGGTGCAAAAACCAGGCACACTGCAAGAAGATTTGGACAGAACTTTTACCCCAAAGTCAGTAGATTATGGTCTAATCTATAAGAAATAAAATAAATCCCAGATCTGGAACAAAGCAACAAGGCAATGAATCTCACCTTAAGGTTATTGTTTTTCTGTACATTATATTATTATTGTCACATTTATTTTCATCCTATTCTTTCCCCAAAGAGGCCAGGACAGCATGGATAGCTTCCCCCATTCTCTTCTCACAACAACCCTGTGTGGTAAGCCAGTCTGAGAAATGTTAGCTAGTCCATGGCTACCCAGCATGAGCTTCAAGGTTGAGGAGGTATTCGAATGCACATCACAGCTCCATGCAATGCCCCACACCAGCTTCCTTCAAGTATTTTGCCACCTTGAATGGAATGTTTATAGGTAAAGGTAAAGGGACCCCTGACCATTAGGTCCAGTCGTGACCAACTCTGGGGTTGCAGCGCTCATCTTGCTCTATAGGCCGAGGGAGCTGGCGTTTGTCCGCAGACAGCTTCCGGGTCATGTGGCCAGCATGACTAAGCCGCTTCTGGCGAACCAGAGCAGCGCACGGAAACGCCGTTTACCTTCCCGCCGGAGCCGTACCTATTTATCTACTTGCACTTTGACGTGCTTTTGAACTGCTAGGTTGGCAGGAGCTGGGACCGAGCAACGGGAGCTCACCCCATCACGGGGATTCGAACTGCCGACCTTCTGATCGGCAAGTCCTAGGCTCTGTGGTTTAACTCACAGCGCCACCCACATCTATACTGTGTTTATACTGGATAATAAAAAAAGGATCCAGTCTACGGAAGTTAGAATTTCCCCCCTACAGGCAGAAGAAAAAAAAGAACAGCAGGTTTTCTCCTTACCTGCTACATTCAGCTGCCCTCCAAGGAACCACGTCAGGTGGCCCTGCTGCAGGTTACAGTTACTGACAGAATGAAAAGGACTGATCCACAGAAGCCGGCTTCTCCCTAGTGCTCCCCAGAATGCATCTGTTTGTTCCACAGATACCTGGTACAACCCGTGGTGGTCCTTTGGTCCAGGAAAAGAGGTGGCCTCTGGCATGTATGCAGTTAGAGCCCCTTTGCTCCATGCTCTGAATATGTAAGAGGACCATTTGCCTCCAGGGGCAATTTCTGCAAAACAATTTCTAGCAAACAGCCAGGCCATGATCCCGGGGTAGAAGAGAAACCCCCTGTCCCTCAGCCAAGCCAAGCTTCTTCTTCTCTAAGCAGAAATCCTAGGTTTGGAAAACGTGGCGTCTTTTCCCTCCCACGGAGAGATGTAGGCTCATTTGCTCCTCGGTCACCAAACTGTAAATCCACGTTGAGAAAGAGAGCTCAACAGAGCGTTCCACTCTCTTCCTGAAAAAGAAACAACCAACCGCACATCTACTGCTCCTCTTCCAATGAAAATATGCAAAGGAAATTCAATCTCTTTGAAGGGAGGAGTAGGGGGTGGGCTTTAGGAATGTCCAACTGGAATAACCTTCATGCTAAACTGAATCTCCTCCTGTACTGAAGCCAGTTATGGCTGTTAGTTGTATGCATAGCCACAATTTATCCAGACTCGACTGTGTTGGCTCACACTGTGTTGCATTCCTCTTCTAGTAACTACTCTGCAATAGATACGGGGTCACAGGATTACGGGGAAAAAAATAATCTGCTTTTGAAGTACAGCATGCACTGGGGTATGTAACATGTAGATTGCAGTGTGCCAGTTCATGATAAAAGGAAAAAGAGGCCCCTAGTCCAGTTTATTCCTTATATTCCTGCACTCGCTTTTCCAGCACAAACATTAAAGACACCGGCAGATGTAATTCCCCTGTCGCAATAGCTTTGGTGCTGTGTTTTTCCAGGAAACCCAGGGGTTTCTTGGAAATTTATCACAGTTTTCTCAATGACAAGACCAATAACAGCAGGCATGTTTCCCTGAATGATAGTTTGCCTACAACCACCGAACATCCCCTGCAATGTGTTGGATGGTCTTTCTGGGGCAAGTGGCACAACAGTGAACAGGCCCACTGCTCTGATATGAACAATCATGTGACCTAGGACAGTTCCCACAATCCCTTGCGCAGGAGATCCACAGAAGATGGGCAGAGATTCCTTGCCAGATGCAGAAAAGGGTTCCCTGGCCATAGAAAGTACGAAAGTCACAGGTCTTAACTGTTGCCATTCCAGCAGTTATATTTGTACAGTATCTTTGCTACAGGCTTCTTCTTTTTCCTCATGTTCAGGCAACAACCGATTTACACTCAGGTTATGTTCCTGAACCCTGCACCCATTCCACCTCCACCCCATTATGCCCCCTTTCCCTGCCACTTCCAGGTTGCTGTGATGCGCGCATGCATGGTTGCGCTTAAATCAGATGTGAATACTCTTTTTTTCTCATTGCCCATTCTGCCTTCTCCATATCCTGTAGTGAACTGTTGATAATATAATTTTAGGGTTATTCTGCAGGCATATTAGAGTTATTTTTCAGGAGAGCATACAACTTTGTGTGGCACGTTGTTTCGAATGGCACTCGTATAGAACAACAAAGAAAGAGCAATATTTGAAAGAAAGAGCAATATTTGAAAGCCTCTTAAAAACAATTCTATTGATTGTTCTCTATTTTTTTGTTTGTTTTTTGGTTTTTTGTTTTGTTTCTAAAGGCTTTTTATGTTGCCCTACACCTCGGGTGGCACTGTGGGTTAAACCACATAGCCTAGGACTTGCCGATCAGAAGGTCAGTGGTTCAAATCCCCACGATGGGGTGAGCTCCGTTGCTCAGTCCCAGCTCCTGCCAACCTAGCAGTTTAAAAGCACATCAAAGTGCAAGTAGATAAATAGGTACCGCTCCAGCGGGAAGGTAAACAGCGTTTCCGTGCGCTGCTCTGGTTTGCCAGAAGTGGCTTAGTCATGCTGGCCACATAACCCGGAAGCTGTACACCGGCTCCCTTGGCCAATAAAGCGAGATGAGCGCCTCAACCCCAGAGTCGGTTACGACTGGACCTAATGGTCAGGGGTCCCTTTACCTTTACCTTACACCTCCCTGTTAAATAAATAAAAAGTGACACATATGGGCTACCCCAATATGTGGTTTTGCATAGTGTAATCGTCCCACAGAGACCATCTCTTTCTGTTCTTTCAATTATTTCTGTTGCAGTCTTCTCTGCTCCAGGACGAATAAGTCCCACTGAATTCAATTGTGCTTTCTTTTGAATGGTCACATATAGGATTGTGCTGTACACTGATGTATTGCATATTTATTTTTTAAATAATATTTATTAAAAGTTTAAGAATTACAGAAAGAAGTAAAAAAGAAAGAGAAAAAGTAAACAATACAAATCAATACATTACAGTACATATAAAAAGAAACAAAAGACACAATACATCAAAACAAAAACAAGAGCAAAAACAATTAAAAACACATCCAATATTTCCATATCTTTATCTTTCATTAACTTGTTTCATCGACCTCCACACACCTCCCTTTTTGTGTTCTAGTTATTAATTATTTCAGCAAATCCTTTCCATCTTTCACTGTTTTCTGTCATTTAATTATCTTAATTTATTTTAACCTTATCTTACCATTATTGCATTTATTTTTAATCACATTATTTTTATTGAATTTTTTTGCTCCCCAAACCCTCATAACTATGGGCCTGGGCCAAGCTAGATCTGTGGTTAGGCAAAGAATCATGGACATAGAGAGACAACAGGACTGTACAGGGGTCCCCGATTATAAAATCATAGAAAAGGGGAGATACGTAGCCGCTCTAGCAACATATCTCTATTTCCTCACACCCAGAAACACAAGAAGGGCTTTTACTCATGCTAGAAGCTTGGCCTTGCCCTCACCGGTTCTGGAAGGCTCCTATGGAAGAGTCCTGTACACACAGAGACTTTGTGCCTGCCCATTAGGGGAAATAGGAAGCCCCGAACATATATATTTTTAGATGTCCTTTTTATGTTGAGATTCATAGAGTCACCACTGATCCTTTGCTGAAGAGGCTCGCCGATCTTTCAGACAAGTCTAAACTTCTTTCCTCTTAGGCAAAGATCACAAGACGACCTGGCTGGTAGCCAGATTCTGCGCCCAGATTTGTAGGCACAGATCATCCTCTAGAATAAAATAGCTTACTAGGGAAATGCTGAAGTCGCCCTTTGGGGCGCCTCAGGGTCAATTTTTTATGGTAGCCCAAACCTCAGTTGTACGGGTGTATGGATATATCTCAATTTTAACTCATGAGCTATTGCTGCAATCTGCTCCGACTGCATATTTTATCTTTATGAACGCTGTTTTTATTGTGTTATGTTATGTGAGCTGGTCTTTAACCATAATAAATTTTCTTATCTTATTGAATTTTTGTGTTTTTGCTCTGGAAGCCCTGACTCTTCACTTTCTATTCCAATCCCTCTGTGCTTAATTTAATGCTATTTTTAAAAACAAAAACAAGGTAATAAGTTTACATTATGGTTTTCAACATTCTCAGCCTTATAAGGATGTAAACTTAGTAGTTTCAAGCGTAAGACAAGGTGCCTTGCAGTCACATCCCAACTCCAGCATCTGCTGCCAGTTCCCAGATGGCCTTAGGCAGTTTCTTTTTTTCCACAGCTTTAATTTTTTCTGCAAGTGCCAAACCAGCTAAACCAGTTTCTCTCTGCTACTGTACCAGTCACATATGCTCTGCAACGTTTCAGCCCCTTCTTGCACCAGGACAAATCAAGGACAAATGAATAAACACTGGATAACATTTTACATCTAGCAGGTGCATTTTGGCACCTGTTGTGAACCACAAAAGAGCACCCCACCAGGGAAGAAGGAGCGACTGAAGATCGACATCAGGAACAAGGGGGTGGGAATAAAGATTTACTTCAGGATCTGCTGCCCCTATGGATCCTGCCACCTGAGGCAGTTGCCTCACTTTGCCTCATAGGCGGGCCAGTCCTTAGTAGATGTAAAAAGGGCGTTCATACCTTTAATCTCGATGCAAGAAACTGAGGTTTGGAAAGCAGGTTCTTCACAGGACTTGAGGGACAAGAGAAATTACTTCCGTTAAACATTTCTTTGTGGGGCACGAGATTTTGGCATCACACAGGGTGCCACTGTCCTTGGGGTTCAATTTTATCCCGCATGCTGTTTAACATCTACATGAAACCCCTGAATGGGGTCATCCAGAGTTTGGGAGTTCATTGTCAGCAGTTTGCTGATGACACGCAGCTCTGCTTTTCCTTTACATCTGCAGGTGTGGCTGCGGATATGCTGGATCGTTGTCATGCCTTGGTAATGGACTGGAGGAGAGTCAATAAACTGAAGCTCAACCCAGATAAGATTGAGGCACTGTTAGTGGGTGTTTCCCTAGACTGGATGGACAGGTTACCTGTTTTTGATGGGGTTAAATTCCCTCTGAAGGAGTGGGTATTCAGCTGGGGAAAATTTGTGGGTCTTGTGGTGTTTCTTGAGGCTCAGGTGGCCTCAGTGGCATGGAATGCCTTCCATCAGCTTCAGCTGGCGGCCCAGCATGTTATACTTGGAGCTACCTCTGGAAATATTTCAGAAAAACTTCAACTGCTCCAAATCCAGCAGCTGGGTTACTCACCTGCGCAAGACAGTTTAAGTATATAACTCCCATCTTGGCCTGATCGCACTGGCTGCCAATTAGTTACCAGGCCCCATTTAAAGTGCTGGCTTTGACCTATAAAGCCTTAAACAGCTCAGGACCACAATATCTCAATACCTCAAGGGTTGCCTCTCTCCATATGAACCAACCTGCACTCTGCAATTATCACCAGAGGCCCTTCTTCATGTGCCTCGTTCACAAGAGGTCCAGAGGGCAGCAACAAGAGAACAGGCCTTTTCTGTAGTGGCCCCCCGGGATGCTCAACTGGCAAAAACATTCCTCTTCTCCCAGACCTTTGGCTAATTAAACAATTTATTACCTTTTAAACTGGGAGTGTGTGTGTGTGTGTGTGTGATTATGTAAACCTCCCTGTGATCTTTAGATTAAGAGCAATGCAATAACAACAACAACAACAACAACAACAACAACAACAACAACAACAACAACAACAACAAAAATTCTGTTCTGCTAAAAGTTACCTCAAGTGGCTACAACAAAGCAGGCAATTCCAACTTTCCCACATAAACAACCCTTTTTTCATGCCATCCATCGCAGCGTTTGGTTGGAAACCCTTTGCGAACTCATGCAAGAGAAAGTGTTGCCCTCTGGTGGACACATGAAAGGAAGCTTTTTTGGTTTGGGGTTTACATTCCAAGAGGAGAAGCTGGCCTGGTGCTGCCATGAGCCTCTCTGAGGCAGCCTCCTGTCATACTGCCTCTGACAGTGGAGGTAAAACATAGCCTCATGCTGCAGTATATGGTAAAAAATGATATTGTGGCTAGCAGCTTTGATATTTTTATCACTTATTAAATGTGTATACCACCTTATAACCACAGGTCTGAGGGCGTTTACAACATAAAACCACAATATAAAACCACAAAATACATAATAAAAACAAAACCAGCCCAATAAATCCCCCTCCCCAACACATTTTCAAAGGGCGTTGGATGTCAGTCAGCCAGAGGCCTGGTTAAAGAGGAACATTTTTGCCTGGCACTTAAGGTGTATCATGAAGGCGCAAGGCGAACCTGGTCCATTTTGATATATAAATCTTATAAAAAGAAGGTGAATATTCTTCTAAATAAATGCAAGGCAGGAGACGTTAAAAAGAACACTTGATGCCAGGTCAGACATGCAGTTCAGATCAATAGTGAAGAGCAGAAGGTTAATTGGTGCTGTCTTCATTCTTTCTTGTACTTTATTTGGCTCTTACTTACCTGAATTTGCACTTCTAACCAATCTTTGATTTATAATTATAATGTTAATCTGTTTGCATATATGTTTGACTGTTATATGCACATAAGTTAAAATAAGGAGACGAAAGATGGAGGGGTTAGAATGGAGTAGTTCAGGAACCGGAAAGTCTGTTGCTCAGATTTTGTTTCTTCAATTAATCACTCAAAAAGATGCCTTTATTAAGCTACCCTCTTTCCAGCCCTTGGTCCTTTTCCTTTGCAATAGGAAAATAATCATTCAGACCCAGATTAGAGAGATGTTACGAGGATTACTGAGATAATGTATTTGACCACTTCCGAATGTTCAAGGTGCTAAGCATTGGAGTGAGAATACTCCGGTGGGATGTCAAGTGAAGAAGCAATCTGTCCCCTTAGCCTTTGTCTCGGGGTTGCATTTATAATATTTTATTTATTTATTGAATGTATAGCCCCCACTTCCTCCCCTACGGGGTCATGGGCAACATAATGGGCAGTCTACCTGTTGAGTGCAGTCTGAGACCAGAAAAAGCTATCAGTTCAGCAGTTTAAGTGTAAACATAAGTTGCTGTGATTTTTAGTTGCAGTTGTCTGAACAGAAAGAATCCTTGGGTACAGTTGATCCTTGGAGATCGGATGCAGGATTAGTAGTTATGCTGCCTGGTTTAGGGATCTAGTTGTTCCTAATATACCCTGCTTCATATATTTGTAAATAACATGTAAGATCTCATATATTTTCAGTGCTTACCAACTCTTTCATTCCAAGGAAACTGAGTCATGTAATGCTGCTTCTTGATTTATTGTGGTTCTAGTACAGGGCATAACAATATTTTTAGGAGGAGGTATACCCAAGTTAGGCAGGATTCATAGCTCTCCGTAGTCTGAGTACTTGTCCCAATACATCACTAGGCAAAGGATACTTCAAATAATTGTGTTCAGTTGTTTGGTCTTTGTTAATTCTCTGTATCTCCACTGTCACAGCCCACAAGGAATAGAACTAACAATGGTCCGTAGCCTATTATGCTTAGTTTACTACAGAGCTATATGAATATTGTTTATGTCTTCCACATTGTTGATACTAATGAAAGGAGGTCACTCAGTAGCACAAAATATGTACATGAAGTAAATGTGAAGGGTAACTATGAGTTTGACCAAACTGCAGGAGGCAGTGGAAGACAGGAGTGCCTGGCGTGCTCTGGTCCATGAGGTCACGAAGAGTCGGACAGGACTAAACGACTAAACAACAACAACTATGGGGTTCTGGCACAAAATACCTTTGTGTTTTTATATTTATTATATTTCTCTGCTTGTCTTTCCAGTTTTCCCTGCCATGTTTGCAAGCAGCCCCGCATCAGAATATCTAGTCTCTAAACAGTTTGCAATTGTGTATGTTTGCCAATAGAGTTTGGACATCCATTTTACATGCAGACCCCTTAAGGTAAAAGGTTAAGGTAAAGGACCCCTGGATGGTTAAGTCCAGTCAAAGGCAACCCTGGAGTTGCGGCGTTCATCTCCGGTTTCAGGCTGAGGGAGCCAGCGTTTCGGGTCATGTGGCCAGCATGACTAAACCACTTTTGGTGCAACAAGACACTGTGATGAGTGCCACAGCACATGGAAATGCCATTTACTATCCTGCCATAGTGGTACCTATTTATCTACTTGCACCGGCGTGCTTTCAAACTGCTAGGTTGGCAGAAGCTGGGACAGAGCAATGGGAGCTCACTCCATCGTGGGGATTTGAACTGCCAACCTTCCAATCGGCAAGCCCAAGAGGCTCAGTGGTGTAGACCACAGTGCCACCCGCAGACCCCTCAGGACATGTGCACAACAACATTAGTTTTGCTCATCTTTAGTTGTGTTTTATTCTGATTTATATCTTTACAGAAAATGGCACAAAAAAATCACAGGTTTCAAATGACTAGTTGTTACAACTTTGTATCTTAAACACCTCAAATACCAACTTTTCTCACCATATATACATTATTTACATACTGAGTGCTATAATCTAAGACGCCAAAGAACTGGGACATAGGCAGAATGGGGTTATGTAGGGAGGAAAGATCAATCATAACCAAAACAACTTCAGGTAAAAACAGCTCTTGCTGGAAACAAGGACAGGGAAAGGGAACGTGACACTTGCTGTCCAGGGGCCTTCACAGAAAAAAGGATAGGAGAGCAATGTTGTCATGGAATTGAGGCAATTTCTTATGGCATTGTGTACATGACTTCATCTCAGTGTCTGAGTCAATTGCCTATGAAGGTAACGGGATATGTGAATTTTCTTTTTTGGGGACACCAAGATGTCCATTAGTGCTTTATTTCATGCTACTTACATCGGACAAATTGTTCAGCTAATATTTTCGCTGCACATGAGTAGAACTGGGGAAGTGCACCCAAGCAGTCTGCCTCAGATAGGCTATTTCACACATCATTTGATGACTGCAGCATCAAGCAACGATGTGCAAGTATGAATGAACGATCACCAATAAAGTCAGTTCTCACTTTCATCTGAGAGCCAAGCGCTGACCTAAGCACATCTCTCGGACTCTTAGTATTCTAAAACGCAGGTGAAAAACTTACCGGTAATGTCCCTCCCCTATCAATTTGGCTACTGGTAGGATGGCTGTGATTCTCCATTTATTATTGACTTCTATTGGAGAAACATGAACCAACTGTTTAGACTCCAGCCCTGACTTAAACTGAGCCAAGGTTCACAAGGGCAAAGCCCTGGCTGATATTAAATGCTACATGTAACTCCTAGAATATGTTGTGACATGAGTGTATTCAGAGTGCATTTTTCTCACGATCACCTAACCCTATCAGATCTTACATCCCAAATTGGAACGAGGAGGCAAGGCTTCCACCTCAGACAATATAAAATACCCGAGCAACCATAGTATACTTCTCTTTTCAGTAATTAATTGCTCCTTTTCCATTTCAGAACAAATGAGGCCTCCTTTAGGAAAGACTTTTATGGAAGAGTCAAACGACTGTAAGAATCAACTCAATGCCATAGGTAATAGTTTTAACAGAATTTTCCTTGAACAATCTGGGCTAAAACGGAAAACGGCATAGCCACCTGAGGAGAGGAGGTCAGGATTCTGGAATGTAGCAGTCTGGGTGCCATAAACAAGTCACAACAGGGGTGTATATTCTCCACGGAAAATTCACATTGCACTGGAAGGGTGCCTGGGCCTCTTTAATCAACAACCATGTTGATACCGCAGTGAGAAAGAGACTTGATCTGAGGTAGGGTTGCCACCTGGCCAGTTTTAAATTCGGCCTGACTTTTGGAGAAAAGAGTGGCTGGCTTTCTTTTTTTAAAAAACAAAACTTGGCCTCAATGCTAAGCAATGGGCAGTTCAATACATGTATACATTAACATATATAAAGAAAAGGTAATTCTTCTTCTGAAAAAGCTAACAACCTGACTGAGACAAGGAGAAAGAGACTGCCTGTGGTATACGGTGAAATGACAGAAAGGCTTCTTTTTAAGATGAGGATGAGAATGGGACAACAGAGATTGAATAAGGGGGAAAGCGGGAAAAGACCCAACGTTGGTTTAATGGCTGGTGTTGAGGAAAAAAATCCTAGCTTGATTTACCTCTCCGACTAAGACGGTACATGATTCCCACCTCCCTTTTCCTTGAAATGTGGGGACGTAGAGCGAGAGTGCTCCTGAGGACAGGGACTGCTGGGGCAATATGCTCCCGAGGGAAACCAGTCTCTATAGACACACCTGACGGAACGTGGCCTTAGCCGTGGCTTCCTGGAATGTACAGAGACCAAGTGGGGCCTACCTCCATGTGTGTAGGGGCTACAGAAGGGGCCCTGTTAGTCTGAGAGGAGGTTGTAGCTCCTAGAGGAGTCAATCTTAGAAGGGATGGCTGATTCCTATGATCCCCTTCCTTCTAAACCAGCTTATCTTCCTCTTGTGATAAATCTGACTTTTCCATTTGCCGTTCATCCTCTGCTGTGGCTGCCTCTTCCTCTTTCTCTGGCTTCCTGACTGACGTAGGAGGTTCTCCAGGGATGGTCCCCAGGACTTTGGTGCTGTGCTCCTGAGCTTTGGCCCTGAGGGCAGCAATGCTGTTCTCTCTCAGTTCCTCCTGGGAAATGGTGGTTTTGGAGTCAGGGCCCCTTTCTTCCTTGTCACTCTTGTCAAGCTTGGGCAGAGCCTGGCGTTCCACCTCTGGCTTCCTTCCTGCCTCAGCCGCTGCTTCCAGAGATTTTTTGTGCATCCCTAAAAAGAATTGTTGGTATTCGGGTTTAGAAAAGCGCCTGGGCATGGGAAAGCCATCTTGAACTGAAAACAGTAAAGATAAAGAGAGGCCAGAATTAAGGAAAAGCAGAAAGCCTTGCTTCAAACAGCAGTCACACAGAGAGCTCAACGCTCTGGGCCCTGCATGAGGGGGACCTCAGGCCAGTTCTCTGGCAGAGACAGGCCAAAACTAGGGAAGAAACTGGGGCCAGTGCTGCAATGAGGCATGACTACACCTGAGTCGTAACCATAATGCCAAGTCTGTGCATTTTCAATGGGATGGGGCATCCTGTTTGGGACGAGTTGTCCACAAGCAGGGACAGCAGTAGAGTTGGGAAGGGAAGTTGCACTTATTGAGAAATGCACAAAATGCTGTTAATACAGAAGACACATTCTAGGATATCAAAGTGGCAGGAGCTGTCCACTCCAGCCTAGCGGGTGGGCGAGGAAGAACCCAGAGATACAGGGCCACCTAACTCTATTGGACTGGGTAATTCTCCGCTAACAGAGATAAACTGGTGGCAATGTGCTTCTCGCAATAACTCTGTATGTGAAGAAGGCCCTGGTGGGGGGACTCTGGTTATGCTATCGCCTACAGGGCTGAGAAGTACGCTACTGATTTCTTCTCACACATCCTTTGCAGCCCTTTCCACACACCCCCCCTCTCTTTCCACTCTGGGTTTCACATAGTAGCCAGAAGTACGAAGCAGCATATTTGTAAGAAACCATAAGTTAACTTTATTTGTAGCATTAGTTTGAAAAAGCAGAAGAGAAGAGCCAAGCAAGGAACAGGAGTGCAAGAGGAAATTTGCTAAACCCACTGTGAGGGCTACTAGTTTAGATAGTTTCCAAAACATATTAGACAAATATCAAGGACATCTTCAAATGCATTTTATCTCTGAATATCATAAACTAGGCAGCGAGAAGGGCTATTTACTTCAAGGCCTGTTTGCAAACTTCCTAGAAGCAACAACTAGAGGACAGAATTTTTAGACTAGAAGCGTTTTTGGTCTGTTCCAGCAGAGCTCTTAATATCTTCATATATACAACCCCTTTGCTCTATTTATTATTGTATGATCTGCTATAGGCAACTGCCCACTATGCTTCCTCTTTATGCATCTGATAGAACAGACTCTTGCATATGAAGACTCATGCCACAATAAAGTTGTGGGGGCTTTGTTTAAGGAACCACAACCATTATCAAAAGTCTACATCCTCAGCCAGCAGCCAGCATGAACATCTGGGAGAGGCATGAAAACTCCTGATACACCACAGCATGGACAAGGAGAAACCACAAAATAGCTGTTGGAGTGCGGCATAAGCACCAGGCCTAAGAATAAGGGGTTTGAAGTCCATAAAGTATAATAGCGTAATTTCCCCTTGGAAATAATGCACTATTGGTAATCATACCTTAGACCCTGGGGATCAAATCCCTAGATGACCAAATTTTAGCCAAGAGGTTGGGGAACTTGTGGTTTCCAGATGTTGTTCGACTCTTAACTCTCATCAGCTCCAGCCAGCATGGCCCATGGTCAGGAATTATAAGAGCTGCAGTCCAGCAACATCTGGCGGGCAACAAGTCCTCCATCTCTGTATTAGACAAACTTGATACTTGTAACAGTAATCTCTCTGTTTACCTATACACTTCCCTGGTCCAACTGCTTTATTGCCTTCATCACTGACAGGACCCTACCAGAAATGCTAGACAAAATAGGTCCATTCCCAAGGTTAATCTCTTACCCAACAGCCAAGGAGCGCAGGATTCCATTATGCCATCCTTGGCCGATTTGAGGATGGATTCTGGCAGTGGGATGGAGTGACGTACCATTGCACCATACAGCCCATATTCTGCCATTACGCTGCTTCTGCCCCAGCATTTCTCCCTCTTCCGCCATTTGGCCCTTCGGTTCTGAAACCAAACCTGCAAAGAGGAGAATTTTTAGGTTAAAAAAGTTTTATCGTTTTCAGGTCAACAACTTTGGTTGTCCCTTCAGTCGTCCCTCACAGCCCTTCACTTCATCAAATCTGGCCCTCTTTGAAAAAAGTTTGGACACCATTCTTTTAAGTGTGAGGTTGTTGTTTTTTAGAACTACCCATTAAATACCACAAAACCATAATGTTTATTTCGAATCAGGAGTATACAATGGAAAAAATTAATTAGGGAGGAAAACACGTTGCTAAAATGCCAGTGGCCATAAAGCCTTTTTCTTTTGTACATTATCATAATAGTGCTGTTTCATTTACGCAGTACTTTGCAAATATTTTAGTACTGTTTTGAACAATCCACTAGAAAAGTGATGTAGGGGTAATTAAAAGACCAATTAAAATGTTAACTGTTTTATAAAATTGTGTCCACCACAAAGGTATGCTGAGCTATGATAGGGTTTTACCTTCCCACACCAAGCAGGCAATTAACGCTACTCTTCCATCTTAGAAAAAGGAAAAGATGGAAGAGCAACACTAATGGTATCTATATCTTTGGAGAATGCATTGCTCTTCTGCACACAGATTGTCTGCAATAATAAAACAAATGGAAGATGCTCTGGGGGAAATGCAGGAGGTTTACAAATTGTGGACAACATCACAGAGACACATCCAAGTTGTAAAATTTGAGTGAACAAGGTGAGGCAATTTTACCCTTACAAAAAAAACACACCTAGTATGGAAGCAGCCCGAGTACCATATTTTTCTGTGTATAAGACTATGTTTTTCGCAGCTGCTTCTTTTGTCCAAAATAGGGGATTGTCTTATACACGGGGGTCATCTTATACACGGATAAACACAGTATAACTGTGCCACTCAAAAAATCAGAGACCAAGCTAAGAGCAACCTTATACAATGTTAGGAAACCTGAGTTATTACATATAAAAGCCCTGTGTCTTAATTACACATTTAAGCATGACCAAGAGATTGGCAGACTTGCATGAATAACTAGAGGCCTGTCTGCTTCCTCAGACCTGCCCCTCCTGTATTCTCTCCTGACTCTCCACTCACTACTTGCTGTCTTGTATTGCAGATGCCCCCATTGCAACCAATGGAAACAAAGTAAGAGTGAAGGAGTTGCAACAAACATGCCAAAGTTAAGCCAAGACACAAATCAGCTGAGCTGCTGCTGGCATTGCAAGGACAGAGGTGGTGCGTGTGGGTAAAACTCCTTTAACCTGCTGTTGCTCTGGCAGTAACAGGCACCTTTTGCCTGCTAGGCCTGTCACCCCGACCCTCAAGATCAGCTAATCCGGCTAGTATAAAATGTCAGGCCTAAACTGGGCCATGATGAGGACAACTTTCCTATTGGTACAACTAACTAACTATTCTCACATCAGGAACATGTGCCAGGAAGAGGAGTCTTCTTCAGTGGCAGACTTTGGGCTTTAAAGCAGCACCTTGGATTCAGCTATACAGCAGCAGATATGACGTTTTAAGTGCGTTATTATACAAATGTGACACTAATGGCAAATATATATATAATAGAGAGCCTGGTGTGCTCTCGTCCATGGGGTCACGAAGAGTCGGACACGACTAAACAACTAAACAACAACAACAACAAATATATATAATAAAAGCATTTTCACAACTTTTTTTTGTATGTGTGTAGATTTCACCCTTGAGCAATGCCAAAATTTGGCATATACCCCTGCCTCTCACCTTCTGTTGTTTGTCATTGTCGCGGCACCCTCTTGGCTCAGCAGCCAGTGCAGGCGAACTGGTCGCACTCCCCTAAATCCCCCTCTGTCCTCACCATAAGATTAACCCTGCTGGATCAAACCAACAAAGGCCCATGTAGTATCCTGCTTCCTACAGTGGCCAACCTGATGCCTCTTGAGAAGTCTATAAGCAGGACCTGAGGATAGTATTCTCTTCCTACTCACTGTGAAATACATTACTAGTATTCAGAGGCATGGCATCTCTGATCCTAGAGGTAATACAGTGGTACCTCTGGTTATGTACTTAATTCGTTCTGGAGGTCTGTTCTTAACCTGAAACTGTTCTTAACCTGAAGCACCACTTTAGCTAATGGGGCCTCCTGCTGCCGCCACGCCACCGGAGCACGATTTCTGTTCTCATCCTGAAGCAAAGTTCTTAACTTGAAGCACCATTTCTGGGTTAGTGGAGTCTGTAAGCTGAAGCATATGTAACCTGAAGTGTATGTAACCCGAGGTAGCACTGTATATAGACATCTTTACTATTGGCCACTGATAGCCTCATGTGGTTGTACACCATGTAGGTTTGTGCCCATTTGGCTATTAATGGATGTAACCAGCAGAACAAGAAGGGGGCATGTTCCCCTTTCCCCAGCCCAGAGCATGCATGCGCACACACAAAATAGCCCAGTTTGCACACAGGAAGCAAAGTATGAACACATGAATGTGCAATTGCATGGAGTGAAAATTGGGGCCACTTTGTTCCCCGCCACCTGGCCATGCTGCTGCTGCGCACTACCTGAATGCTAAATCATAGTTTGACTTAGCATTACTTATGAACCAGGTCTTGTGGTTGCCTTCCAGAGACAAACCATGAGCAGTAAATTAAGAACAAACCTTAGTTACAGCTTGTTGTTTTTTTTGGAGGGAGCAAAACCACAGACCTGGATTTGGGCATAATGATAAACCAAACAGCAGGACCAGAAGAGGAGTGGTTTTATCTCTGGGCACCAGACCAACGTCTTCCCAGAGCCATTTCACAAACCCAATGTTAAGAGGTAGGGGCAAGGCTCCTTACTTCCACTGTGTCGTTGAACATAATCACATATTTTCTGCGATAGAAGGGAATGGAAGAAAGTAAAAGTGGCACAAGGGGACATCGTTTGAGTGGGGAGGTCAATGTGCCTGCTACAACAAACACTGGACTGCCCAGGCAGATGATCACAACGCACCTCTGTGACCCTGCACACAGGGATATGTGTTCTCCCTAGGAACCCCCGTTTGCTGTACTCCATGGGTCATCCTCAACCTCATACAAAGTCTCAGAACTGCTCCCCAAATTAGAGAGAACGGGCCCAGAGATACTTCTACCCGCTGCTTCCCACGATACCCTTCAGTTCAACTCATAGGCGCCCATGCTGTGACATTGCCTGATGGCACTGTCTTTGCCACTAACTACTGCCTAGTAAGGGACACGGGTGGCACTGTGGGTTAAACCACAGAGCCTAGGACTTGCTGATCAGAAGGTTGGCGGTTCGAATCCCCACGACGGGGTGAGCTCCCGTTGCTTGGTCCCTGCTCCTGCCAACCTAGCAGTTCAAAAGCACGTCAAAGTGCAAGTAGATAAATAGGTACTGCTCCGGCCCGAAGGTAAACAGCGTTTCCGTGCGCTGCTCTGGTTCCTCAGAAGCGGCTTAGTCATGCTGGCCACATGACCTGGAAGCTGTACGCCGGCTCCCTCGGCCAATAAAGCGAGATGAGCGCCGCAACCCCAGAGTCGGCCACGACTGGACCTAATGGTCCCCTTACCTTTACTGCCTCGTAAATTATAGTGATCACTTGACGCTACGGTCCTGGGGTCAGTTAGCATTCATTCCAATGCCCCCCCCCAAACACCCACCCACTCCCAAACATCACCCCAGGCCCAGGCAGAGATTGGGTGAGGCAGCACATCTCAACCCTTTTTCTCCTTCTGGCTGGGCCTGCGCTTTCACTTTTTCTCGGCAGTGGCAGAAACCAGTGCCTGATGGCTCCGGAGCAGGGCTGTAATTGATTCCCCATTATTCTCTTTCTGTGATATTGGCTTTTCACTGTCGTGCCTGGGGTTTTCATTATTTAAGGGGCACCACTGGAGAGAGAGAGAGAGAGAGAGAGAGAGAGAGAGAGAGAGAGGGCCTCCTTTGGCCTTTAGTACGTCTTGTCTAAGCCGGAGCGCGCTATAGAGAGACTAATGGGCGTAGCCCGCCTTGAATTCCCAGTCCGAGGCGCACAAGCAGGCCCGAAATTGGCAGCCGAGAGTGTCTCCTCGCCGCGGCGTGACCCGTGAGGCTGGTGGCAGAAATCTATTAGCGCTTGCTTGCTTGCTCGCCTCTCCCATTTCTCATTCCTCTTCTCTTCCCCTCCTTTCCCGCCACAGAGAGAGAGAGAAGCATCAGCTTCGAGATGAAAAATTGCTCGCGGTCTATTCAGGAGGAGGCAAAGGAAGAGTCAGCCCCAGGGGCAGCCCGGGCCTGATTGAAAAATAAGTTAATTTCAGTTTGAATCGATGGGCCTCAGGCACTGAAATATCACGGGAAATTAAAGCGGCTGCTCCCCGGGGATCGGCGCCATTGACCCGCGCTAATTAATGCCGTGGCGGTGAAGTTCCCGCTCGCTTCTCCACGGCGCAGGCGCCCCCTCCCTGCAGTGACACAGCCCCGCGCGCCCTCACGCCACCAGCTTTTTCTCATTTAACTAATTAGGCTGGAAAATTGGGTGTTAATTTGTTTAGGAATCTCTCTCTCTCTTTTTTTTTTTTTACTCTCCCCCCCCTCCCCAATAGCTCTTCTTTTCTCTCTTTCCCTTGCCTCCCTCCCCTTTCCCTTTCCAGGGAAAGCAGACTCTGCCCCCGGCGGAATGGAAATGAATGGAGGATGGGGGGGGGGCTCGCTGGCAGATGGATGCTCGGGGGTCACTCCGCAATCTTCTCCGACTTGATTGCTTGATTAGGTCGTTAGCACATTAAAAAAAAAATTGCTCGCCGTCTGGCGCTGGCCTGATGAGTGGGACGAGGCGGGAATCGCCTGGGTAATTTATCTTTTTATACGGCAAAGAATTTGATTTCAATCTGCAGATATATGGAGGCGCCTTTTGACACCTGTTTAACATTATAGAGCTGACAGCTTAACCCTCTGATGACTCCGCTGGGCGGACAGCAGAAACCAGCCAGAACAGAGCAGCGGTGGACTCCTCTCCACTACCATTCATATTGGGACCAGTTTTATTTATTATTATTTTTTGTGGGGAGGGGGGGGTTGGCTCCAGAAGATCCCCTGTCAGGAAGGGGATGGTGCCAGAGGAGCTTTATAAGCGGAGAGGTGGGGAGCTGCGTGACGGTTGCTGCCAACAAATACCTCCCCCCTCCTCCATTGGTGGACCCCCTATGATTAGTTGCAGAAAAGACATTTTTCATATACAAATTTTAACTGCATCGTAAACTGGGAATTAATAAGGCTGCAGTCCTAAGCACGTTTTGTACTTGGGAGTTAAAACCCCCATCAAATCCAAAACTCCTCCTCCTCCTCCTCCTCCTCCTCTTCTTCTTCATCCCACACCCAGTATTTTTTTTCCATGTAATGCTTTCTCGCCCGTAGCAATGCCGTTGTGCTCTGGAGTCTGGACCTGCTTTAGGTTAATATAGGACAAGCACGATGCGATCCATAAGTAACTCCCGCTGAATTCAATGGGACTTTCTCCCTAATACTTATGAAACCAGCCTTAGAAACCAGTGGACTTCACAAGTAGTCGAGGAAGCAGTCACTTGGGGTACAGCTATTTAAAGGATGCCGATGGAGAGGTGAACCCCAGGATACTTGGGTGCAACTCTTAGATCATGCGCAGAGGCAGCTTGAACTTGGAGGTGGCCGTGGAGGAAAAACTTTATTAATCAACCGGCAATTTGCTGCCCGTTAATAACATCCAAAAATGTGCCAGCAGAGAGGTGAATGCCTCATTCAGTCTAATGGTGGGGTGCCCTCCTCCTGTGTGAGGTGGGAAACTGACAGGGGTTTGCCGTGGTGGATCTGTTTTATAAAGTGGAGCCTCTCTGGTGTGGAGGAAGGTGTCAGTTATTCAAAGCTTCTCTGATCTATGCCGTTGGACAGAGGGCTGGTGCTTGCTTTTAGGGATTGCTGCTGCAGCAGTTTTATTTTTTTGTTTCGTCTTTGGAAAGGCGGCATATCCATTAAAGTCTAATCGAACTGGTAAGGCTTTCTAGGAAGGTTTAAGCAGCCATCAAAGGAAATGCTGGAGAGGATATAGGATCTCGGGCAACCGTTTTTCAGAGAGTTGAAACTGGTTTGAAACATACTTCTTTTGCTCCGTTCTCACCTCTTGTCAAACAGGTTTTGCAGGTTTGGGGAACAATACAAAACCCTCCAAAATGGGTTTGGCAGAGGCAAAAGTGGACATGCACGTTGTTGTTGTTGTTGTTGTTGTTGTTGTTGTTGTTGTAGCATCTCTCTACATTGCACTTTACAAAGAACTGGTATAACAGATCCCTACATCAAGGGGCTTACAATCTAAAGTAGGCACAGGAAAATAACAGAGGAAGTGGGAAATGGAGGCATGGGTAGAATACTGTGATTACAGTACTTCAATTACACTTACTTTGGCTTAATTATAATAGCAGTCAGAGGAATGCTGCAAAGGAGGCATACACACTTTGAGCAGTGCCCCTCTTTCAAACTGCCATTGGGGAGGGGGGAGAGAAGGGGAGTGATCTGTCTTCAGCCCTACCTAGTCTTGTCTGCCCATTTCATTCTCCTCTTTCACGCTCAGAGAATATTTTCACTCCTAGGTACTAACACAGCAATATTATCGTTTATCAGGAGGTAATGTACCAGTGTCTGCTTATAAATCCATGGTAGTAAATCAGTTGCCTGCCAAGTGGTGAAGATTTTTTTTAGAATCATATATCTGCACTTAGCCAAAAATCTAGAAAATCAGGGAACATCCACTTTACAGGTTGGCAAGATGTTGCTGTGTTAGTTAAGCATCTTATCAAGGGGTTACATGCATAACTAAATTTTCAGTTAGCAAATGTCATTTGCAGCCTTGTACACAGAGTTTAGGGGCATGCACAGTATGAGGGAAGTCTGAGTATGTAAGATGGCTTCCATAAGCACAGCCACAGTACAGATGTTCATCTGGGGGGTGCATTTGCACCCAAATTTTGATGCCTTCCACTGAATTGGCTGGATGTGTCTTTGGGGGTGCAGTTGGGAATGCCTATCCAACACCACAAGTTGCTGCATGTGACTAGAGAGCGATTGTAGTCATGAGGCCTTAAACTCCACCTCTTTTGTTGACCACCAACATTACGCTTTCCATGGGCTTTGAAGACACTCGAACTCAGGATGCAAGGGAGAAACGTGCTAGGAGAAGGCACACTTGGCAAATCCACACTGTGATCAGCTCCCACCCGGCAACCAATGTCCCCACTGTGGAAGGACATGTGGATCCAGAATTGGCCTCCACAGTCACTTACAGACTCATTGTTAAAACCGTGTTTATGGAAGACAATCTTACTCGGCTACGAGTGATCACCAAAGAAGAAGAAGAAACTCCATTAAATCTCTACAGTACAATGGGAATGTGTGTTCAAAGTTAATGTAGAATAGATATGCATTTCTGAAAAACAGGGCAAAGATGCTTTAACGTGTGGAAATGCCTCCTCATCCAGCCCTCCCTTAGCAGTCTTGCTGCTTCTACTCATTTTATCTTGCCTTCCATGTAATTTATTTCCTTGTCCACCAGATGGCTCTTGTGCAATGAGATTTCACACTGTCTATTATACTTCCTTCCCATGTCCTTTGATGTACAAATCCAGACCACTGCAGCTCTCTCTCTTTGCAGACAACAAATGGTACGTTGACAGAATGGGCCAGATATGCCATGATACTTAATTTTGGATAGACAAAGATAAAGACTAGGACTAGCCGCCTGAGAAACAGTTTCTATTCAAATGCGATTTTGGTTTTAAACCCAGTGTAAGGTAGTCTTATGGGAGTATATTACTGTATATTTAATTATGGGGTATCAGGGTTTTCCCCCTCCCACAACGGGGTGAGCTCCTGTTGCTCGGTCCCTGCTCCTGCCAACCTAGCAGTTCGAAAGCCTCAAAGTGCAAGTAGATAAATAGGTACCGCTCCGGCAGGAAGGTAAATGGCGTTTCCGTGCGCTGCTCTGGTTTCACCAGAAGTGGCTTAGTCATGCTGGCCACATGACCTGGAAGCTGTACGCCGGCTCCCTTGGCCAATAAAGCGAGATGAGTGCCGCAACCCCAGAGTCAGTCACAACTGGACCTAATGGTCAGGGGTCCCTTTACCTTTACCTATCAGAGTTTTTAGGGGGCTAACCAGGCTGGGATAGTTGGCTTGTTGGTTTCTGAATGACTGATGTAGATTTTCAGTTTCGTTGTTCTGTATGGAACAATGACAATAAAGATTATCGTATTGTATTGTATCGTAGTGCCTGCTGCCTCTATAGCACATAAGGACTACAGATTTTCAGATTCGCTGTTTTGAGGCCATTTCCTATTTGAAAGTTACCATTTATCTGAGAGGCATGGTGAACATCTGGCCCTCCAGATGTTGCTGACATCCAACTCCCATCAGCCCCAGCAAGCATGTCCAATGATCAGGGAAGATGGGAGTTGTAGTTCAGGAACAGCTGGAGGGCCAAAGGTCGCTCACATCTGGCTTACACTGTGTGAAGGGAAATAAACCTATTTATGTATGATCTTTCTCCCTCCCCCCATCCCTGAGACTCTCAGAGTGTATGAAAATAAACTGGGGATTATAATCTGGTTTCAAATACCACCCACACATAATAGGTCGCTACAGAGCAACATGATCTACAGTTGTGCTGCAATCACAAAGCAAGAAATAACTCACCTCCAGACTTTCAGCACATACCTGAACTTTATATTTTTTGCTGTGAAAGGACTCTGTCACCCTACCACAACAAATACACTTTAAAAAGCAGGAGTTTTGTGCATCTTGGAAAGTCGTGGAGAAACGCACTGAAAAGTGTGGAGCAAACAAATGACTAACAAGAAGACGTTTAAGCATTGTACAAGGATATTGGGGTGGATGCAGGATGGACAGTCTTTACTGTAGAACCTCCCTACAAACAAATCAGAGCAAATGCTCAAAAAGTCTGGATATAATCTAACCTGCATAAGCATTATGCAAGGAAAACAGGGTGGAGTGTTCAATAAATAAGATGCTCAGAGTAGCCCCATTGAAATTAATGACCATGGCTATGTTAGGTCCATTGGTTTCAATAGGTCTGGTCTGAATAAAATCTAGTTCAATACTACCCTGCGCCTCCTTCCCAATCCAAAATGGACTTTATATAGACACATCACTTCCCCTGATCCGTTCCTTGATTGTGACCAACAACACGATCCTTTTCACATCTACTCAGAGGTAATACCAGTGAGTTCCATGGGACTTACTTTAGTGGCTTACAAGTAGCAAGTTTCCGTTAGATTATTCTGTTAGGAATTATCTGCTGAAAAGTTGTAACAAACAAACTTCATTGGACAACTGATGTATGCTTGCCTTTCAGCTGTAAAATGTCCACTAGAGGGCCACATGTGCACATAGTCATACAGGAAAGAGGTTGCTGCTTCATAAACAACAGCTGGAATATGCAACATCAACTCAGTAGGAAGAAGGGGGATAACTTAGAACAATAATCCTTTGGCACACAGCTTCCAAAAGAAGAAGGAAAATAAAACAGAATCAGAACTTCAACTCCCTGTACAATCTATTTTGGACTGAGCTGCTGGCTTACTAGATTCTTTAAAGGCTCTCAGAATCTCTCTCTCTCTCTCTCTCCCCGCAGAACAGGACTTTAGAGAATTCTTTACCTGCCCCAACAAAGGGCAGCCCTTTAAACCAGCTCAGTTATTTTTCCAAAAATGAAGTATTGTGACTTGGTGATTAAAAACATTTATCAAGCCCCTCTTCAGTGCAACTTTAAAGTGCAAAAGCTATAGCAGCTCCAAGATCTGATCTATTTTCAAAATCCAAAAAGTCTATTCTTGGGTTGCAAATTCTGCCTTTTGCAACTGGGAAACTTTGGGTTTTTTTGTTTTTTTACAGCTCCCAGCACCATTCACAATTATGTTAAAAGCTGCTTGGAAAGAAAGAAAAAATTTCTTATCTCATCTCAAGCAACTTAAAAACTATTGCAAGAGTGTAAAAAGGAACTAGTAAAAATCCTGGAGTGCAAATTGTGAAATCTGATTTTGTTTACATGAAGAACACTTGCTGAACAATCAGTTCATTCCATAGAGGGTTAAATGAATAGAAACACACTATAAGACAACTGCAAAACAACAACACTCCACAATTACACCTGCATTATTGCCATCAGTACTACAAGGCAGGTAAAAATGGGCCCTTGATAAATAAACCAAGGTGAAGGCATCTTCATTCAACACATTTTCTCACCAGCAAGAAGAAACCAAAATCTGGGAACTGCAAAATTGTTTGAGGGGCCCTCCAGTCTGAACAGCCCCCAAACACCCCCCCCAAATCACTGTGCAGAAACAAATAAAGACCATTAAGTGCAAACATGAAGGCAAGATTCCCCATTAAGTCCTTCAGATGGGCACCCCCAGCCTGAGTGTGGCACCAGTAGGCATCTTCTAGTGGTAGGTAAACAGGAGAACTTCCTTCTGCAAGAACTGCAGCAGTTCCTGGTGCCCCCACCACTGCTTTAGATAGTGTCTCTATTCTTCTGGTTGTTCATCGGTGGGCGGTAGTGATAAAAGATCTCCATGGACTGTTTCCAATGCCCGTAGGAGCAACAGAAGTGCTTGAAGCAGAGCTGGCCTCTGTAGAAGAAGGGACTTGATTAAGACTTCAGACCTGACACACCCTGGCATCTTCCACGTATGGATTAGCTGGAACTTGTACTGGAAACATGGTTGTTTTGATCTCCACAAACCCAGCACTCATTGCTTTCAGATGGCTGGTTGGTTGTTGAAGGAGACAGACAGATCCAATATGGTACTTGTGCTTGTCGACCTGCATGTACCACACCACTAAACAGGCCACTGAAGACAAGCCTTGGCATTCAACTGTTAGGATTCCTGCTCCATGACTGCAGTCATGGGATTGTTGTCTATCACATGACGGTGTATGTTTTCATTCCACAAAGTGGGAAGTGACGGAGACAGGATGTTTGGGTTACTGTGTTCCGTGAAGTGGGACTATTGTCCTTTATTCTTTCTCTTTGCTGTCTGATGTGAAAGAGGAAGGAGCTAAGTCAGAATGCTCCGAGTGTATTATCTGTAAATAAACGTAGATTAGCCAGGATGCTGAGCTATTGAGTCTGTTACGCGAACCACCAATACTCTGCAGGTTCCTGAGTGTGCTGATGCCTCTTGGTATCAGTCGCTGTGATGTTCAGGCTGAAGAAAACATTTGAAGCTCCCGAACAAACGACCAGGAGGGAAAGAACATGCCAGTTGGGCATGTGTCTCTGCCAGGGTCCTACATGCAAGTTGTTTGTTGTTTAGTCGTTTAGTCGTGTCTGACTCTTCGTGACCCCATGGACCAGAGCACGCCAGGCACTCCTGTCTTCCACTGCCTCCCGCAGTTTGGTCAGACTCATGTTTGTAGCTTCGAGAACACTGTCCAACCATCTCGCCCTTGGTCATCCCCTTCTCCTTGATCTTTCCCAACATCAGGTTCTTTTCCAGGGAGTCTTCTCCTTCTCTTCCCATGAGGTGCCCAAAGTATTGGAGCCTCAGCTTCACGATCTGTCACATGCAAGTAGGACGATCATAACAACAGCTAGTATGAGGACCATTTTGTCACCTGCACTTCTTTGCAGCGCATCCTGTGGCTGGACATCTTGATACAGTGCTCACTCAGCCCACAGGACTCGGCACAACACAGGATACTGGAGAAGAGCATTCACATACATCTCCAAGTCAAACACTGGATAGGCATAGCCTTTCGGCCCACTACCTTTGGGAGAGTAGCAGGGGTGCTTGTTATCCTTAACAGGCCACTCCACTCTCACCGGCCAAGTGCACAGAAGGTGATGATCAGACCCTCCAAAGAGCACTTTACAAGAGTACATTGGATTCTTGTAGGATCAGGGTGGGAGCTGCTCGCTCCTCGTGCAGGATGCCTTCGTTCACCTTTGCTGTCTGCTCATGAAGCCTGGCTTCTCTTTCAGTTCTGAACAGCAGGTCTTCTGTGGAGCCTAGCAGGTTCCAGGAAGGGTAAGTTGATACTCCAGGCCTCTGCTTGGGCATGCTGGTTTTGGTGGCGGTGACTGTAGCAAGAGTAGCTTAATCTTGATCCAGGTTGGATCCTGCTCCGTTGAAGGAATCCCTGGTAATGCCACCAGCAGGCAGGAATAGTAAAGGTGAGAAGACTTTAAATCAAACTTGAGCCAGAGCTGAATCCAGAGTCAGAGGGACTGCTGGAGCGTTAATACATGAGTGAATGTCTTCTGTCCAGGTGGGAACCCCTCAAAGGGGGTTGGAAGCATGTTCAGAATAAGCTAGGCTGCAGCATCTGAAACTTGGGTGCTCCATGATCTGCCCTGGTCTAGCAGGTTGAGAGAGACTGCTTGTATTGAGTCCATAGCTGTCAACGTTTCCTTTTTTAAAAAGGAAAATTCCCTTATTCTGAATAGGATTCCTCAGAAGAAAAGGGAAAAGTTGACAGCTATGATTGAGTCCCAGCATAAGACCCTGCAAAGCCTCTAAATATGTTTCTTTGTGAATCCTGTACTGGCTTTTTATTGTGGAACATAAATGTCAAAAATAGATTTTACACATTACAGGAAACTGTACGTGTTGAAGTTAATTTGAAGCATAAGAGGCTGCAGCAGCCTGTTGCTCAGCCTATCTGGAAGTAAGTTGCTTGAGATGACTCTGAGCACTTCCTCACCCTCAATGCAAGACATGAAGAACTATTTTCTTCTGTCAGTTACGGAAAAAATATGAGCTCAGCTTGGACTTTTGTCTTCAGATAGGTAGGTGGTTCCTAAACCTTCTTATGAGCACAGACCTGAACTGGTTTAGAAATTTCCAGTTCTAAGTTTTGTTGCAGAAAGCTGCTATGCTCTTATAAACCAGGAACTATTTTATGGCAACCTATTCAAATGCAATGTCAAGATTATTGGCACTGTTTATGGCGGCATCACTTTCTATGACTCTATTAAAAGGGATATGAAGTTAAATGAGCACAGTAAAGGTGGCACACACCTTGCATACCTGATCACAAGATGGAAAGCTGGCATTGCCCCTGCTGCCTGCCAGAAACTTGCAGAGGAATGCTACTACAAGGAAAGAGGATTGTTCTGCAATGTATGGGGACTTTTCTTGCCAGTGGCCTCACTAATTGCTAAGCTATATGTTAACTGCTTTCTGAAAATACTTATTGATACCACTGCTGTAGGCTAGATACACCTAAATCTTCCCTGTTCCACTTCTAGCTGACATATAGCACAAACAGAATTGATAATATCAATGTGACACATATGTGAGGTCATCAGAATGTTTAAAAACAACAATATTCCAAGTTTTTCTGTAAAACACAGTACTATGTATTGCTGCCTTCCTTTGCCATCATTTAAAAACCTGGATGGGAAATAATGGTATTCATATTAGCCTTAGACTCAGGGCCAACAAGGGGGGTGCTGGTATGAATTACTGGGCCCCAGCAGTTTGGAAGGGGGCCCCTGAGCCTATCTGCATATGTTTTTTGTAATTCTGAACAATATATATATATGTATATATTTCATGTTCAATGCATCCACAAGTCTGAATAATGGCTTGCGAACTTGTGCCATGAATCAAGCATGTCTGACTCTATACAAACATTCACTTCTGCGCTTTGACAGTATGGCAATGCTGTCTCATCCTATTATGCGCAGTTGCATTTACAAGTTTTCTTAAGGGAACATTGTACAAATGCAACAAAGCTGTTTTGTGATACGCATTGTGTTATGTTACACATGCAAGTTTAATGTTTAAAGTGTATGGTTAGTTCAGCAATGACTGTGTGGGTGCTTATATTATTGACATTAGTCATTACGATCTTAATAGTCTCAACAGGTACAAAAATTATCATATTTATTATTAACATAAAAACAAGATCACACATTTATTTTATATCCTGTGTACAGATTTTTAATCCATCTGCCCTTGCTGTTGTGGGGGGGTGGATATTTTTTACTGCGGCCCAAACTCACTCTCAGCAACCTTGCTCAGATCAATTAAGATTATCCAGAAGAGGGGGGTGGGGAGCCATTTATGGCTATAATGCCAGAAAATGTGTCTTTCTTCCTAACATGAAGGTGGACTTTTAATCCTTAACTGTTGAGCAAAATAGTAATAGTATTCAATGAGTAATAACATACAAACAAATAGATGAAAAGCAACAGATGCATGATGGAAAGGCTGCAAAACAGATAATTCAGAGTCCTCCCTGCACATGTACAGACATTTCCCCCAAAGCTAGTAGTCTCTGCTGTAGTAGTTGAAGGTAATTCTGTTTGCTGAAAAACTGTGGTCAAGAGAACCCAAATCTCTTCATTGGAGACTTAAAACTGGGGAAGTTGTGATAAGCCGGTATGACAAAATCTGCTATCTGTACAATCTGTGCTCAGTTCCTAGAGCAAACAGTTCTGGGAATGAGAGCTTTGAGTATGAAGGAAAAGGTATAATACTTTAGGTATGCAAATGGGAAAACTCTGGGCAACAGTGAGGAGTAGCCTAGTCAGTTAGGCGGACTACAGTGATGTTGCTACCAAACCATCCAGACAGTACTGTGAATTTGAACCACGGGGTAGAGCATGATGGAGACACTCACTAGTATCCTGAGATCTCAAACACCATTAGCGTGGGGAAACAGAAGCTGTTTCCTCAGTCCCTTCTCTCATATCATTGGAGGATAGTGGCAGATAGATTTCTCCACTTTCCGCTCCAAATAATTGAGGCTGCTAGCTTGGCAGCATGAAAAGGAGCCTTGACCAACTGATTACAGTGGTGCCTCGGGTTACATACGCTTCAGGTTACATACGCTTCAGGTTACAGACTCCGCTAACCCAGAAATAGTGCTTCAGGTTAAGAACTTTGTTTCAGGATTAGAACAAAAATCGTGCTCTGGCGGCACGGCAGCAGCAGGAGGCCCCATTAGCTAAAGTGGTGCTTCAGGTTAAGAACAGTTTCAGGTTAAGAACAGACCTCCAGAATGAATTAAGTACTTAACCTGAGGTACCACTGTATTCAGAATTCTGGGAAAGCAAGAAACGGTTCCATGACACAGTGCTGAGCTGGCCATTCTGTGACTTTTGCTAAGATGAGACCTAGCAGGACAAGACTGCATGATCCTATCAGTGATAGCGGTCTGGGAAGCATGGCCATCACTCACAATGCGGGGGTGCCCAGACGCTCATGCCGTTTTCACAGAGCAAAATCATTTTCACTGAGCGGAGTTGAGTCCATCCAAAAACATGTGCAATAATTATCTTTTTTAAAAAAAACAACCACTGCATCTTCTGCACATTCAGTATGCATTATCCAATCATGTGTACCAACTATTAAAATACACAGGATATCAAATACTTAATATCAAGTATGAAACAGTACCTTTATCAAGATGGAATAGAATGTCTGGAGACTCATGTGGCTCAAAAACTACAAGTTTTAGGGGAGCTGCAAAGACTGTTTTATTTTGCCAGGTCTTGTGCCTGTTAGTTTTATTTAATTGCTTCTCACTGTTGTTGTTTTGTATTTTATTGGTTTTTAAATTGCAAACCACTTTGAAGGCTTTTTGGTGGGAAAAACAAATATTAAATATTAATAAAAAGGAAATGCTGAAAGCAAAATGTGGGGTTTATATATTATATATTGAACTGCAAATAGCCATTGGATACCTGACAAAAGGATTCACAAGAACATATTTGCATGGAAATGGAGCGGCCATCAACTGCTTTATTTAATATATGGAGAATGCACACTATGATCACATGGAATAGGTATCATGAGAAGTATCATAAGAAGAGAGACTTTTCTGTGCTGTACAACCATATGCTAGATAACATCTAAGGAACATGGCACTATGTTTGCATTTCCTGGAATCATCCTTCGTTCTGCCACATTGGGCATCTTCCTACTTACGTCCTTTACACCTATTTTATAAACCTTATGTTATCAACCATTTGTTCAGTGCCTTTACAATACAGCCAGTGTAATTCACTGAGAGAATTCAGTTCATTTAAGAACTCGCTGTTAAGAGTTGCATTTCTTTCCTCCCTCTCCTAACTCTCACTTTCATTCTGTTTTTCCTGCTGCAATTCTTTCCCCACTTCTACCTATATTTTTCCCCCTGTTCATATCCTGAGAAGCAATGAAATAATTAACATTCACAAGAAAGTACCATGATCGGATGTTAGACATCCGTGTTACAATAATAGAACAGGGGAGATAACTATAATTTTGCTTGGAAATGTTTTCAAAGTGTCTCCGGCCAACATCACTTTATAGCTCTACATTCAAATTTTTGACCAGGATCATTAAAGAGGATATAGCTAATGAAGACTTAATGTCTTGAGAATCTACTCTCATCCCTTCCTCTGATGTGGTCTAAGGTGAGATCTAGGGAAGCAAAATGCTTCTGACAAATAGGAGATTGCTCTGTTTTCTCCTCATCATCAGTCAGTGATAGAGTATCACAAAGCAATGGGTTGCAAGAGATGGGGAAAGGGTCAGCATTCTCTCTTGCCAATAAAGAGACTCACATTAATTGAACTGAAGGTGAAATGATGGGGAAGATGCTTGCATCTCCTTTGCCAATATCCACCCACCCCGGTCTTCCAGAATCCTTAATTTATTCTTTTCCCCACTAAAAGGAGAATTAATGAGGCTTGATTTACAGTTAATTCCCTGAACTGATTCTCAGTGTAAAACAAACTTATTTGGAAGTGACATAAACTGCAGACATAAACAACTAACCACTCTCAAACTTGCCCTTTTTTTGGTGGGGCGGGTGTGTGTGACAGAATGCATGAAGTTGAAACAGAAAATTAAATCTGAATACAGCATCATATATTTCACAATGCATTCCTTCTCATTGGATAAGCCATTACCGCATTGATTGTGTCTTCTCGGTCTCCTTTTCTTTGGCTCATTCCCTGGACCCTGACCATGCTATAAAAGGCACTGGGTGTATTAGTTTCATGTGTGTGAATCTCAGATAATACATTCCAACCGTAGCTTCTGACTTTTAAAAGTTCCATAGCCACGAAGTATCTCTCCTTCACACTTCTGCAATATTAGGAAACCACATGTTGGCTCTTATTCCATGGTGGGTACCATTGTCTCCTATGCAAGGGTCATGAGGTAAGTACAGTACTCAGGGTTCAGAAAGGGGGCTCCCTGTTGGCCACAACACTAAGTTCTGGCACATGGGCACCAACACAGCTGCATTGCTTGGAGTATTCTGATGACTATCTGTGTGAGAGCATTGTTCTCACAGTGCAGCCGTAAAGGACCACAATGCTGGGCAGGAGCATATGAACAGTCCACCCTGCAGGAGCCTCATGAACTGCTCTGAGCTCTATGGAGCAGAATCAGAGGGAAATGTAACACAATAATGCGTTGTGATTAAAATTATGCCTATTCTCATACTTTTGCTTAAGCTTGCGTGCATTTGTCTGGTCGCCCAGTTAAACTGGAATCTCCTGCCCCCAATATGATACCTGCTGTTATCCTAGAACCTCCCCTTCTTCTCAGATTCCTTGCTAACTCAGTGGAATAGCATCTGCTATAGATGCACACTGAAGTTCAACACCAAGGCATCTCCAGGTAGAAATGGTGAATTCCCCACATGAAATTCTGAAGAGGTGCTCCCAGTCATTGTAGACCAAGGAAAGAGAACTTGTGGTCCCTTGTTGGGCTACCATTCCCATCATCTCTGACCCTTGGCCATGCTGGCTGGGGCTGATGGGAGTTGGAGTCCAACTATGTCAAGAGGGATAGAAAGGATCCATCTCTGGCACTGTGCTCAATGGACCAGTGGTTGGACTCAGTATAAGATGGATGCCTAATTCGGGCTGCCATGCTTTTTTATGCATGAGCACATGTGGTGGTCATGCTTGTATGCAGGCAGCAAAAACGTCTTTGCAAAAGTAATAAAATTCAATTAATACTTTTTTAAAAGCTTACAAAATGGTATGGTCAGTAGTAAGGGACGGGAGTGATGGCCAATACAGGCTACCTGAAATTACATGGAAGCAGTAGTCAGTGGGCCCCTATGATATTTCTATAACCACAGTCTCAGAGGTACCTATATATCTGTCTATATCGCTAGCTTATTTGTTTGTTTGTTCATTTTACTATCTCAACAGACATTCCAGCCATACAACACCCAAAGCAGCTAACATCAACCATAGTACTGCAATATTTAAAAGAAAGTATTATATAAAACTCAGTAAGTCAATTAAAATAGTATTTAGCATTTTCAGCTTCCAAACTGACCCAGTCTCATTAAAAGGATCTTCACCTGTCATCTCAAGCCTCATGAAAGTTGGGCATAGACAGGTTTCCCAATGGAGGAGAGGGTGCCACCACCAAGAAGGCCTGACCCTGTTTCCCGGGCAGCCTGTTGTCTTTTGATCAGCAAGTAGGGGTGCATGTCACCCCATGTGGATGTCAAACCAGTATAGATAAGGAAGGAGTTCTAAAGAACACTGAGGTGCTAGCTGGGGTAAAATGTGCTTTCCCCAGCAACACAATTGTCCCATTTTAAAGCTAGGAGCAAGCAGTTCCTCCCCAGTAACTGTGCTAGGTGAAAGAACAACAAATGAATAACTGCAAGGCACTCTGAGCACTAAGTAAAACATGCAGTAGAAAGTCTCTTGGAAATGTGGCTGTGTGTGCAGAATTTTTCGCGTGGTCTTGTGGGTCACAGTCATAGGTTAGCAATTGGGGGAGGGGACGACAATAAGTTTTAGAAATTTAAGCAATATCCCTGAGTAAAGGAAGTGCACAAGGCACAATGTGATCTCCGATATAAGCCAATATTAGTTGAATGCCGCCAATGACCCTCAAGGACAGGAGTCTCCAGTCCCATTTGAAGCCACGAGAGGAACCAACCTGGCACACTGCAATCATACACACTTTATGTCTTGTTACCACAAAGATTGACAAATTGGAAAGAGTTCAGCAGAGAGCAACCAAATGATTAAGTAGCTGGAGAGAAGGTGATTTATGGTGCATAATTTAAGTAAACAGTTTTATAGCGTCGACGGGGGAGGGGGTGCTATAGGAAGGTGAAAGCCCAAGGGATGTTGGGGGGGGGGAGGGTTAGGAGAAGAGTATGCAAATATCCAAAGCAAGGAAACCCAATGAAGTCGCAATTAATGTGACAAAATATTAAAAGATGGTAGGTAAGGGCTGATGCTGTGCTAGTATCCGGGAAGGGGGGGGGGACGACTCATGAAATAACGAGTGGTTTCCAGCAAGAACTCTCAACAGGATTCTGCCAGCTTTGGCTCAGATTATTAACCCGCACCATGTTTTATGAATGCCATATTAGTTCATAATTTCCTGATGCTGTCACCACTCATTTGCAAGCGAACAAGTGAGAAGCAGCCAAAGTTCAGTAGTGGCACACATGCATTGCACACAGGTCACGGGCTCAGTCTCTTGCATTTCCAGTTAAAAAGCAGATCAGGTAGCAGGTAACAGGAAAAGGCTTCTACCTGAGACAGGCAGACAATACTGGGCTAGATGGACAAACTGCCTGGCCTGCTATAAGGCAGTTTCCTATGTTTCAGTGCTATTGATGCTTGAGAGCTCTGATCTGCGGTAAGACATGAAGTGCTGTATACTGTCATTGGTACAACCGCATCCTGTATAAGGGAAGTAGCACAGATGCGTTCTGTTTTGCTGCCTACATCAGTCGCAACCTCACCGAAAGCCCTTCCACCATTATCTCAAGCGTAGAGCAGTGTACCCATGAAAGGTGACCGAGCAACTGAAATGCTTTTTAGCTTGCAGCAAACATTAGCTGCCCCACTCTTGCCATGTAAGAGTTGTGCGTCACATGACACCTCAGTGCAAGACCACTCTGCCACACACCACACTACTGGCATAAGACCCAGGATCAGCTGAGGCAGTCAGCAGCACAGCACAGGTCATGACTTTGCAATGATTTGCCAGCAGAGGGGCTCATATAGGATTAAGCTTTAAGGCTGCAATTTTTAGAAGGGTAGGTCCACAGTTAAGCACTAGCAGAATGCACAACTTAAAGAAATCAGTACAATCAGGCAATAGATTTGTTAGCAGAAACAAAACAAAACAAAAAAAACCCACGCCAAAACCCATGGTGGGGAGTTCTCACATTGTTACAAATTTTAGCTTCCTTAAGACTAAACTGTTGGCAGTCAGTGATAGTGACTTTTGCTAATAAACCATTTTTTGGTTCTACTTTAGGGAGCAGTCCTCGGCCTTAGGGCACAATCCACACACCATTACAGTGAATAACAAAACACTTCTTGATTTTACTAGGAATGAATTTAACTCATAAAATTATTTTCCAAATAATAAATATGTGGCATGTTTAGTTCAGGTCCAGTTTTCTGTTAGATGGTAAGTTTATGTTGGGCTTTTTTACTTCAGATTGTTTCTTAATATACAAAACAGAGACCTTCTACTTTAAAAAAGAATGTCGGGAAAAGAGTTCTACCCTAGCCTTCTCCACAACAGTGCATTTTAAAAAAATAATCTACGGGAATTTTATTTTATTGTATGGAGAAGCATTCACTCACTTGGGCTTCCACTTACCAGGTTTCCAGCAATCCTTTGCTTGGGACACAATTCTGCTTCGGTTCCCTTTTTTTAACCATTTCCTTCCTCACGGATAGATCCTGAGCCCTTTTTTACTCATGCCACTTCAACAAGGATACTTTTAGCCTTCTTCCCACACTACTCTTCCCTTCTCAGGATTTTTCTAGCTTACGTGTCTCCCTGTATAATGCATCTTACTATAAACTCGGGAGCAAACAATGCAACCTGAGACACAAAAAGACCATACCAATTGAGGGTTATTTTCTCATCCACAGTTGATAATTAGCTCTTGAGGATCTGGGTTGCAAGAAAACTGTTTAGGGTTGATACTCTATTTCTGTCTAAAAGGATACATTGTCCTTTCTGAAGAAACTAAAGAACATGAAAAGGAAAATTAGTATCATGGGGGTCTCACAGCAGTACAATTACCTGTATCCTGTCTTCAGGAAGTTCTGTTTTCATTGCCAGCATCTCCCTCGCATAGACATCAGGATAATGGGCCTCATTGAATGCTTTTTCCAGTTCCTCCAGTTGATAGGATGTGAAAATTGTCCTGAAGGAAACAAAACTAACTGATGAAAAAGTAAAAATGAAACTAAATGTTGGACTATCCTAAACAGGCAAAGGACCAAAGGGAAAGCTTAGAGAGTGGGTAAAATACATTTGATTATTGATTTATTGCATTTACATCCCATCTTGTTCCTCCAACTAGCTCAAGGTGGCAAACATGGTTCTCCCTCTCCCACAACAACTCTGGGAGCTAAGTTAGGTGAGAGGTGGGCTGGCCCAAGGTTACCCAATGAGCTACATGGTCAAGTTGGGACTTAAACCTTGGTTCCCCAGGTTGGGTCCCAACACTCTAACCACTACACCATGTTGCCTCCTATATGTATCTACAGATGGATAGACAAAAGCCATAGGAAGGAAAGGTATGTAAAGGTACGTAGAGAGAGAAAGTTCACCATGGTTATGATAAGCAAAGGTAAGCACTTTGCTGTCGAATCCTACCCACATTTTGTCTGCTGCACCCCTCTTCACTCAGTGGGGTACTCTCAAGTAAGTGTGCATAAAATGGCTAGCTTCAAGTCCAATTTATTGAAATGGAATAATTAACTATGTCTCCAAAGCCCTCCAGCTGAATTGAAAGCGGAGGCCTATCCATAAAGTATATTAACAAATCAAAGTGGGAGACAAAAGCAAATCTCTCAACACATGGAGAATGGGGCTATTATTCAGAAGGACGCAAAGGGTGAGGGTAGTTAAACAGAAATAAGTTTGGCACTTGATTTTTTAAAGCTTTAATAAATGGGTAGTCTTAGATCCCTGCTTCTCTTCATTGTCAAGAAAGACATCACAAAAACAAACCCATTTGTAGCAGAAGTTACTCAAAAAAATTAAATTAGGGGAAAGCACAACCTCATAGAAAGCCACAGGAGGGGGGGACAAGAAGTAGCACCCCCAAACACCTGCTCAGCTTCTACAGCCAAAAAATGTGGAGTCCCTATAATTTTATTTTTCATATCAGTATCCCCACCAATAATTCAGAGTGGCATACATGATTATCATCTATACCATCTCACTGTATATATGCTATGGCTTTTTACTGTAAATAGAATGCTATTGCAGATAGAATCTGTCTTTGCTTCTCTGGCATTGTGAGCCTAACCACTAGGATGTAAGCTCATTTGCAGTCAATAGTGCTTGCTATGAAATAAATGTGTTTTAGACTGGATTCAGCTTCTCACGTATATATCTTAACTATAGAGTGTCCAAATATATGTACATCTCTATTGGTAATTACACATGTTAAGAATTAAACTAC
Source organism: Podarcis liolepis (assembly GCF_965112155.1). Lineage (NCBI taxonomy): Eukaryota > Metazoa > Chordata > Lepidosauria > Squamata > Lacertidae > Podarcis > Podarcis liolepis. The sequence goes on from NC_139554.1 coordinate 32,056,655, forward strand.
TTGTTGTTATGTTCTTCAGGCTATCATTTTGCCTTTCTTTAAAAATAAAATTAAAATAAAAGTAATCTTTTGCTATATGTTCGCAAAATAACAATAAGGATGCTGGCTTGCTGATCTGGTTAGTTGCTATTACAATAACAACTAAACTGATAAGAGTTATGGATCTTTAAAAAAATTACTTCCATATTATTATTAGCAGTACTTCTGTGAAATGTAACACTAAAGCAGAACCCTAACAAAATCTGGCAAATTCACTACATTTGAATCCAGCTGGTGACTCTTAATTCTGTAAGATGTAGTTTTCAGTGTCAGAAGACATGCTTTAAGTTGAAAAGACTTTGTTTTGCTTGTCAGTACCTATAGGGAGTGGCTTCATGTGGAAGGTTGGATTTTATGGCAAAATGCAAGTTTTAAAGAATAAAAACCATTATTTGCTTTTCTTTCTTTCTTTCTTTCTTTCTTTCTTTCTTTCTTTCAATGCAGCATTCATATCAGCATTTTCAGGTGCAAATATTATTTCAACACCAGTGCACAGCATGCTATGTTTGGCATTTAAATTGATGGGTAACAACACCGTCCCCTCTTTTAAAATGTTGAAAGTGCCCAGCCTTTCTCACATCTGCCAGTCTTCCCTTTTTTTTATAAATGACCTGAGCGCCACATAGATTCCCTAACACTTTACAACCTAAGGAAGTACCACCAGTGCCGTCAGCAGTTCAGCTGTGCTGTGAACAGCATAGTAAGTAGGACTTCCACCTCTTCAAAACAACGAATTTCATACCAAGGACACACTTCTCCCACGTTTATCTATTCCAAAGTCCTCCTCGCAGACAGGCACACTCCCAAAACGATAGTCTGGGACTGGAAACAAACGGAAGCACAACTGGAGTTGAAGAAAGATGCCTGCAGAGCAGACAGGTTCCTTTCGTGCTCCTGTTGTGCCGCAAATCTGAATGAGCATTAGGATATCCGCACCAATTTCTGATGCATGGCAGCCCTCTGGTTCTGTGATTAATCTACCTAGGAAGCAGTCTGCATTACAATATTGTAGTTCATCTCTCTCTCTCTCTCTCTCTCTCTCTCTCTCTCTCTCTCTCTCTGTGTGTGTGTGTGTGTGTGTGTTGCAAGCAAGCCCAAATAAATATGAAATAAACACCTGCACCCCTGAAGAAATATAGCATCCAGAGGAGAAAGAAATCCAAGTCACTTAGTAAAAATAAAAGAAAATGTAGTCTGCGAATTTCCAATAAAGCAGCCAATATGCTCTCAAATCACCTCCAAGCATTTTAAATCCAAGGCACTGTATCAGATCAGTAACAGTGTTAACAGAAAGACCTTGTTAATACAAAGGATATATTCTACGATCAAGCGTTTGTATTAGTTCTTTAACTGGTAGAGTTTGGGGTGTCTCTCCCCCCCCCAAACGGAATCACAGCCAATGCGAATACAGCAAACTCGTTTAACCATTCGATATCCTTCTCTCGAGGCAATTTGAAGACTATTTCTTCCGTATCGTCATTTGGGGAAATTGCTGGGGGCGCGGGGGGGGGGGTTAGAGACAACACAACTCTCCCACTTTTCTTGCAGGATAGTTTTCCTGTCAAAAATAAACGGCAGAATGCGTCTTTCTGAAATGCATACTTAAATTTCGTTTTTTAAAAAAATCACCTTAGTCCACTTTGTACCAACAACCCCTCAAAAACTGTTGTTTACAAACCTCAGTAACAGAGACATTTCTAGTGTCTCTCCATTTTGCAACTACTTGTTGGAGAAGTATTTAATTATAGGTGAATTAATTGTTGTTGTTGTTTTTTTAAAAAAACCAAATATACTGGACAATGTAAATACTGTACACCTATTGGAAGAAGAAAAAACCACTCCTGAAATCACTAAGAAATTCAGCACTTGATTCCAGCTCTTTTCTGGATCCAGAAAGGAAACGTGCTTCGATTTTAACCTGGATCTAAACGGCGAAACAACCCACACCGTTGTATCAGTCCAGTTCATCTGGGAAGTTCTTGTCCCCCATCTGCTTTGACCTCATCAGTCAAACGGAAGCATTCGCTTTGCCACGGCAATTGCACTGCTTAACGAAATATTGAACCCTTAATTTGCCCTTTTCCTCATTCTAGCCAACCTTTCACGGGAAAGTTCTCGTAATCCACAGGCACTCCGCCGCTTAGCAAAATTGATCTAATTATTTCCCCAAACCGGGTCCGAACAGATGAATTGCTGTCCAATTGTCCTGAATTTCAGGAATAACAGGATTGCCACTGGCTCGCTTGGGAATATTTTCCTGGCCACCCCTGCAGTCCTACCAGCTACTTTTGGAAAGAGGACCGCGTCCCCCTTTCCTGGAGGCAAAATGACAGGGCCAAGTTGCCCCTCTGAGACTGTGACAGATCTGGAAAGGGAGGTTAGACCTCCACAGAAGACCTCTTCACTTTCCTTTCCTCTCTCCCACATCTCCTGTTTGCAAACTGTCCTGTCACCTTACGGAACATTTCGAATACTTTATTGCTAGACACGGAAATTGCAGCAGCATTCTTTGCCGAGGGGGGAGGAATATAAATTCATCGCACAAACCACCCTTGATCTCCCGTGTTGTTGTTGTTTTCCTGAGCAGATGCCAGCCATATCATTTTATAGGATGCATTTCATAATAACATCTCTCTCACACACACAAACAACCACCCGGAGGTTCCGGCTGGGTCAAAGCACTGCTTTTTAAAGGGTCCCAACACATGCAAAAAATAATAATAAATCCCTAATTTATTTCGCTTTTTAAAAGAGAGAAAGAAACAGCCCAAGAGATCCCTGGAGAATGAGGAATGCAAAGAGAGGTCCCCGAGGACGGCTTCCCCACCCAACCCCAGTGCTGCGTCTTTTATGACAATGGACCACTAGGCAAGGAAGCCGGATTACAACACAGGGGGAAGGAGAAGGGCGGCTCACGGGGAGAAGGGAAAGTGCCACCGTGCAGCCGGTGGGATCAGCCAGGGCGAAGGAGACCCCCCTGGCCTCTCTTGGGTCGGAGGTTTCAAGACAAAACAGCACCCAAAGGCCGAACAAATGCATCGAGAAGCGCGGCCTCCTCCCTGAGCTGCGCCTCGGGTCCATCCGAGGAGATGCTGGTGGAGGAGACAGGGGACTCCGTTGGGATGGAGGACCCAGAGAAGGGCGCAACTCTCCTTGGCGCATCTCTGCAGCTCCCTTCTCCGTCGTCGTCCCCCCAGCCCCACACCCACCCGCGGGCACAAGGTGATGGGGGGCTCGATCCTGACTCCCTGGATCCTGAGGCCCAAAGGTAGAGACTGGGAGGGCAGGCCAGGCAATTGGGGTGGGGGTGGGGAGATCCTCCCTCTCCGCCTCGCGGGGCTCCCGAGCAGCGTCCGCCTTACCTGTGCCGCCTCTTCTTCCGCTTCTTGCTCTGGCTTAACGAGGATTTGGACATCTTTCTGTCGCTGGACGAAACATCCTCGGAATCTGGGGACACAGAAAGGCGGCAGCGATGGGGACCAGAGCTCCTGGAGGGGGGTGTTCGGGTGAGTCTCCCCTCCCGGCTCCCCGAGACGCTCCGGGGTGCGAGGCGAGTCTCGCACTCAGACCTCGCTTCGGATTTCCCCGGATCGGGGGATCGGGGCGCTGGTCTCGTGCGATCGACTCAGGTTTCGTTCCCTGGCCGGGTTCCCCCTGGCAGCGCTTTGCATCCCGAGGACGCTTCGCTCTCTGCGCGCTCTTGGCTCCTCTTTTCTCCCTTCCAAACTCGAAGGCCAGTTTCGTTTCCAAGCCTTACGCGACATTTCTCCCCCTTCGAAATGTCAAATTTTTTTAAAAGAAAAAAAGTATTTATGAATTTAAAAGAAAGTCGATGGCGCATCGCCCCAAAGCTTGCAATTTTGGGGATCCTAGTAAATCTTATCGCCCCTATATTTAAAGGACAGGGCAAGGAAAAAATGGACTTTGAACCAGGGGAGCTGGAACGCAAGGAAGGGTATTTATATATTAGACGCTCTAAAATAACAACTTTTGCCGTTTCTCCTAATTTTTACCCGTTTAAAAATATTCTGAATTATTATTATTCGTTTGGAAACCGGCCATTGCTTTTCATATTATTTCCTTTTATTCCCTTGGCGCTTATGGTAAAAAATCGGGACCTTGAGCCTCGACCGCGCTACCTTGAACAGCGCCGGTCCCCGCGTTTCGATCTCATCCCTTCAAAAGGATGGAAACCAGCAGCCGGTCCTGTGTTCGAAAGTCGCCCCCTCTCCCTGCCTCCGGAGGCCCCCGCCCCCTTCTCCTTGGCCCCCGCCGATTATCTTTCGTTATAGTTTTATAATGACCGCAGTCTGGGCAAGGAGCTGCTGGGCCACTTTCTCAAAAAGCCGCGATCTGGAAGAAGCGGAGATCGCTGGCGACGGGAAGGCAAGAAGAGCCTGTGTTGGCCCTGGGAGTCTCCCTCCTGGGTCGCCTGTGTGGGATTGCCCAGCCTGGAGGGCTGCCTCACGGGGTTGCCTGGCAAGGCAACCGCGGCCTCCCGCTTTCCTGAGGCTGGATCTCTCTCTGTCTCTCTCCCGGCTGCCCCCTTCCTCGCCCGCCCCACGGCTCTGCCTCTACCTGAGCTGGCCGTCTGGCTGGTGTCGAGCTGCGCGGGGCCTCGGCCCAGCGGCTGCAGGTGGACGCCGGGCGGGTCGGCCAGCACCTCCAGGAAGGTGGGCTGCGCGTAGAAGCCGGGCAGGCTGCCGGCGCCGAGCAAGCCCATGCCCATGCCGCCCACCCCGGCGGGGCTGAGCACGGAGCGGGCCGCCAGCAGGTGGCCGGCGGGCAACGAGTCCAGGGCCGCGCGAGGGTGCGAAGGCGGCTCCTTGTTCAAGCCCAGGATCTCCTGGATGCCGAAGCCGGTGCAGCGAGGCGCCGCGGGGCCCGAGACGGGCTTGGCCCCCGCGGCTACGGAGCCCACCGGGGCCCCTGCCGCCCCTGGGGGGCCCGAGGCTGTGGGCGGCGGCGGCGGAGGAGGAGCAGGCGGCGCGCCGTCGGGGGCTTTGAGTTTGGCGGGCAGGCTGTGGGCGAGCGCGTCGCCCGCTTTGCCCGTCATGCTGCGGCTGGTCCCTGGTGCCCGCTCCGGGGAATGCTCGGGAGCCCCCGCCTCAGGCCCCTTTTATACGCCCAGCCTGGAGCCCGAGCGGGGTCAGAGCCCAGCAGCCAATCACAGGGACCAGCCGCGATTAGGAATTCCAAAAAGCCAAATATGGGGGGGGGGCGGGGAGGTGAGGAGACAGAGAGGAGGAGGAGGAGGAAGAGGAGGGGGGAAGACCCGTCGCGGGGGTGGGGGGGCGAGAGGGAGGGCGGCCTGGGGCGCGCGGGCAGCTGCGCGCAGAGATAGTGCCTGAGCGGCAGGTAAGGCGCCCGCATGGCTGCCAGCAACGGAGGGCAGTTTGTTGGGTGTCGCTCTGGAGGGGTCAGAAAGGGGAACCCGCAGCGGCCGCTTGAAGAAGCTCTGGATGTGACAGGTGGGTGGGAGACCCCCCAGCACCCAAGAGGCGACTCTGAGGCAGAGCGGAAAGGGGTTTGGCTGCCCTGTCCAAGAGCAGGGCCCTTGCGCGCGCGCCCAGGGGGAGAGGAGAAAGGGCGGGAAGGAGGGAGCCCCGCGCAGTGCTGACAGGAGGGCGGGCGGGCGGGCGGGCGAGCCTGAAGGGGCATTTTCCTGGAACATGGTCAGCAGGGTCTGAAGGCTGCAGCCCTCGCGTGAGAAGTGGGGTGGAGGCCGCGGGGAGCGGAGCAGAAGGGAAGGCGTAGCGAGAGGAGCCGAAGCGTTTCGTTGCCTTGGTTTGACCGCGCGAACAGAGGCGAGGCGAGCGCGGCGCGTCTTATAGAAGTCACGGCGACGGTTCCCTCGCCCAGTTCACCAATGAAATCATCCCAGTTCCTTAGAGGGTTATTCAAATCCGAATTCACACCTCTTCTTCTTCTTGTTGTTCTCTTTTTTTAAAAAAAGAACGAATCGCCGCATAGGCAGGCAGGTGGGCTGGTTTGCAGTTCGTTGTACAAACTTTGGCAGCAACGGGTGGCTTTTCCCAGTTACCAGTTTCGCAATTTGGATCGTTTGGAGAAAATAACTGGGGAAAGATAATCGAAATGTAGAAAGAATGATTTCCATATCGAAATATGGAAAGAATCTTGTGGTGTGTTTAATTATACGTTGAAGAGTGACAGATAATAATAAAAAAAAAACAGTTTGGAAATTCGTTCACAAGAATCACTGTAGCAAACTGGATTTGTGGTGGCATGGAAAATGTGCATACTTCGCGTTCTGTTTTCAATAGCTGCTACAACTATAATGCAAGATGAAATGTACAGGTGCCATTTTGAATGAATGCGAATGAGAAGCCAATGTGGAACAGGGCGAAAGCAATTCAGTACTAGCGCCCATCTAAAAAATAAGGGCTGCTGCTTGTCTTGCAGTAATTAGCCTTCCATAATGCAAATTTAATGCTATCCTTTTAATACTAACATTGTTGAAGGTGGATTCTTGGAAGCAAAACGAATAACCTACGTTGAAAGAAATCATATGAACCAAACTAAAAGCAAACTATAGTTTACTTTTATCGACTATAGATCAAAGGTCTCCATTCAACTTTTGAAGTAAAAGCTTTGTACATTCAAAATTTATTGCACCCAGAAAATTTTACTAAATCATTGTTTAGCCAAAAAGTAAGGTTTTCAACGGACATGTTAAAGTTTTGCACCCGTTTCCAAGGATGTGATATTTTGTATTGTGAAAATTATAGTTCATCTCCTGTGCTGAATCAAATCTTATTTAGAATTGCATACAGTTTTTAAAATAAATGACATATACTTCTTTTAAAAAATACATTTATATTGATATCCATTCATTTTATATTAGTGGAGGAGGTGGAAATGAGTCACAGTAAAATATCCAATTTTCTAATTGGTTGTGTGTTCAAATATTCAGCCAAGTAAATTAATAATGAGATTTGATTTGGAAACACAAACACATCTTGTTTGCTTTTGCCCTAAAAATAAAGTTTAGTTTAAAGTTATTCATGAGCACAGGAGATATTCAGATCTGAATTGAAATTATATAGTCCTGTTAAACACCTCACCCATTCTTCAGCTATATTAAACCCCTACATAAAGTAAAGGGGACAGGGGGCATTGCAGAATATAAAGGATCTTTTTGTTTTCTAGCTTCACTGACGAAGCTCCTGATTTTCTGCTATATCCAGCTGCTGCCTTTTGTTTTATGCTTAAATTATATAAACTGCTGATGAAATGAGGTTTTTTTGGTTTTTGTTTTGCAACTTCATGCAACACAACATTCCTGTGTTGATAGAATCTTTGTGTAGAATCTTTGGCAATCACTCGTAGCCGAGTAAGATTGTCTTCCATGAACATGGTCTTAACAGTGAGTCTGTAAGTAACTGTGGAGGCCAATTCTGGATCCACATGTCCTTCCACAGTGGGGACATAGGTTTCTAGGCTGGAGCTGAACATGGTGAAGATTTGCCAAATGTGCCTTCCTCTTAGCACGTTTCTCCTTTTCATCCTGAGTTAGAGTGTCTTCAAACTCCGTAACACCTGTGGTAAAGGCTGTTCTCCAGTTGGAGTGCTCGCAGGCCAGTGTTTCCCAATTGTTGGTGTTTATACATTTTTTTTAGATCTTGCCTTGAGTGAGTCTTTAAACCTCTTTTGTTGACAGCTAGCATTATGCTTTCCATTTTTAAGTTTGGACTAGAATAGTTGCTTTGGAAGACGATAACCAGGCATCTGAACAACATGACCAGTCCAACAAAGTTGATTTTGAAGAATCATTGCTTCGACACTGGTGATCTTTGCTTCTTCTTCTTCTAGTACACTAACACAAGTGTGTCATAAGATAGATGGATCAATCAATCCTAGGACTTGATGTGAGAGCATGTGATACAGCCACCTGACTGAAATGAGTGTCTGCTCAGTACCTGGGTGGGAGATTGCCTAGGAATTCCATGATGTGGGAAATAAATGTTCTGAATAAATAAATTTAAGAAACCACGCATGTGAGCCTGAGATGAGACAAAAGAATTCCTACTGGAATTCCTACATAGTTCCTGCTAGTCTAACATTTACCAGGCATCGCTCACATGTTTTCATGTTTGGATCTACAACCATGAGATCTAGATATACATTAAAATAAATAAATGGAAACTAAGATTCCCAGGACTATAAATAGGGAGCCACATTTTGTTAGAACACTAAATAGCTAGATAGCTTCCAGAATCCTCTCAATAGCTTGGCATTTTCCTTGATTCATATGCTTGATCTGTTACAAAAAATCTTATTGTTTTGCTAACAAAAGTGTTTTTGCATATAGTAAGTCACAAAAGTTTGATGTGTGGCTTTCCTCATAAGAGATCTGGGGGGTGGGGGTGGGGAATCTCTGCCTAAGAGCTGAATCTGGAATCCTACTGTCAAACAGCAATCCAGAATAACAATAAAGTGTATCTTGGCAACTGCTTTACACTCTCACATGTGCCAATCCAGGTATGTTCAGCAAGGCCACCTGTTAAAAACAATGTTCTTTATAATAACAGATTTAAGTAACAGTGCCATCTACTGGCAGCTAAATAAATAATCACACCATGCACCCCTAAGCACTTTATTGTTGCCCAGCTAACTTTGAATAAATTCACCAAGACAGCTGGGTGTTGTTGTATTAATGCCATAGCTAGTTTATATATCACTGCTAAGAAGGGCCTTAATGAAAGTACTTTGTAAGAATTATTTTGTGGGGGTAGAATAAATGCAATGACCAGAATCTAACACAATGGGCTTTCCATGAGCTTAAGAACATTTCACTCTGTGTTGGAATGGGCTGTGAACAGTAGAATACAAATTTTTGGTTCTTCTTATCACCCACTATATATCTAATTTAGGAAGAGAACTGTTGTTCTTTGGTGACAAGAAGCTTAGTGTTTCTTTGGAATCTAAAAAGCAAAAAGTATAGTTTCTATCTAGGAAGCCATTGCTTTCCAAGCTTCAAAAGGCATTTAAAAAACAACCATATATGATATCTAGCCATGCCCTGGATGCCTGCATTTCTCAGCAAAGACATATGGACACATTTGCCACTCACTTGCTTTTGGCACTTGATAGCAACATGAATTTGTTAATTCATTCACTCTGATTCAGATGAGAACCTGTGCATTATCCTGAGCCAGTTGACACCTAAAGATAAAAAAAAAGCATTTGTTTCCACTAGGCAGTATAATGGCATTCTGATGGAAGTACTGTGGGGGAAGAGGGAAAGAGAGAAGGCTGTAATATGGCACAATGCAACCAACCTTCTTAACAGTAGTAAACTTTGGGCTTAAACCAGAACTCTGGTTTCTCACTGAAGGAGACAAATATTTCATAATGCTTTAGTAGACAGACTCCAGGTGGGAAAAGTATATGGATCCTTTAATTCCTGAATGGTTATGGAGACTGGCTTACTTGTGGCATTTGTATGCTGCCCCGTGACATAAAGTTATCTGGGCAGCTTATAATAAATAAGTAAGAATACAACTGAATACAATGTAAGACCTAACACCATAAAATCAGAAGCAACATAAATACAGCAAAGACAAAACTCGCCACATCCCCAAACTTAAATAAGAGTTTTGAAAACCAAACTATGCAAGTTATTTATAAGGCCTTGCTAAACAGAAAAGTCTTTATGGGTTTTTATTTTTTATAGGCTGCCATCAAAGTTATCACAAAAATGGTACCAGGTAAAGCTCATTGAGAAGGCTGCTCCATAACCAGGGTGCCACTGTCTAAAAGGCCCTTCCTCTGATAGCCATCTATTTCACTTCATTTGTCAGGGACACTTAGCATGGCCACTGAAGGGAATCTTATGATTCAGTGAGTACACATGGGAGTGGGGGAAAGTAAGTCTTTCAGAAATCCTGGTCCCAAGTCCTTCAGAACCTTAAAGTGGAAACAAGCACTTTAAATTGAACCTGGATACTTCATTACAACCCCCCTGTCATAACAGCATAAGAAGAGCATGCTGGATCAGGCAGATGGCCGGCCCTTCCTGTCCAGCATCCTGCTCTCACAGTGGCCAACCAGATGCCTGTGGGAAACCCACGATCATGGCCCAAGCACAAGAGTACACTTCCCTCCTGTGGTTTCCAGCAACTGGTATTCAGATGCATTGCTGCCTCCCACTGTGGAGGCAGAGCAGAGCCATGATGGCCTGTAGCCTCCGATATCTCTTTCCTCCATGAATTTGTCTAATCCTCTTTTAAAGCCATCTAGGTTGGTGGCCAACACTGCCTCCTGTGGAAGCGAGTTCCACAGTCTTGTGCGAAGAAGAAGTACTTTCTTTTACCTTCCCTGAATTTTCCAGCATACAGCTTCATTGGATGTCCAGGAGTTCTAGTACGGTAAGCTGGCATGTGAAATCAGCCACATTGCAAATCTTATAATAAATTGTGCGAGATACTTGTTGGTACACTGGTGATTGGTCCTTTTGTCACCTGACTTTGTGCATATTTGTTTGTATTTCTATAAACACTCGAATTAGGTTTTTAAAGTAATTTATTTTATTCATTATGGAGAATCATCCCAAAACAAAAAACACACCCTCACACAACTCTCTTGTAGAAGGTCTTCATGTTCACTAGGTGGCACTGTCTCTGTGTGGTGTGGGACCCACCTGAATACTAAGGCAAAATGCTCTATGTACCTGGGGTATCAGAGGACCTCAGCCTGGAAACAGAAACTAGTTTTATAACAGGACACCTTGTGGAACAGATAACTGAAGTCTCTTCTCTGATGGTGAATTTGAGAAGCATATGTACCTGCACACACGTTTTGTTAGAAGAACTGGGCATCACCACCATTTGTGTCCCTTAAATCTGTGAATATTTTAATATAATCTGTTTTCAGCTATCGTTATAACAGATATAAAAATGACTTGACACTGTTACTTAATTAGATTGTGCTGCAACATTGCCAGAGCAACATTCATCTAAGCCAAATATTCTGTCTCAGATGCTTGGGAGGTGAAAGAAGGGGGGGGGGGACCTATTACCTGCCAAGAGGAAATATCTCTTTGGGATCTCATTAGCTGCAACCCAGGCGATGATAAGAAATTAACTGAATATTTTAAAAAGTATTTCATCTCAACCAACAGGAATAGAGTTCCAGCTGCTTTCATGGTATTTGGCCAATATCAAAGTGTCAAGGAAGAACACATTCTAAAATACAGATTATTGAACAATTTATACAATCATCATATCCATGTGTAAAATTATTTTTAAAACAGCCATGCAGTTTTCCTGGATGTAAACACTAAGTACACGATCCAGTGAAAATTAAGCACTCCTTTGATTTCAATGGGAAAGGGAGAAGTACATGAGCAACTCTTCCACTAAACTCTCTGGGAAGCAAAGGTAAAGGGACCCCTGACCGGTAGGTCCAGTTGTGACTGACTCTGGGGTTGCGGCGCTCATCTCGCTTTATTGCCTGAGGGAGTCGGCATACAGCTTCCAGGTCATGTGGCCAGCATGACTAAGCCGCTTCTGGCGAACCAGAGCAGCGCACGGAAACGCCGTTTACCTTCCCGCCGGAGCGGTACTTATTTATCTACTTGCACTTTGATGTGCTTTCAAACTGCTAGGTTGGCAGGAGCAGGGACTGAGCAACGGGAGCTCACCCCATCACGGGGATTCGAACCACTGACCTTCTGATTGGCAAGTCCTAGGCTCTGTGGTTTAACCCACAGCGCGTAACTGGAGGGCTGGAGGCGGGGCATGATTGACCTATTGCCCTAATGCCAATGAACAGAAGCCTGCATATATATATATTCTCCCCAATATAGATGTGTAAAGCAAATTGTTAGGGCATTTTCACTAGTGTCTTTAAACCCACTTCAATTATTACTCACAAATACTTCACAATATCAAAAGCTGATTCGTGTGTCTCCTTCAAGCTGCACATTCCCATGCCTGTCTAGCCATTGTTATTCTCCTGCTCAGGTATAATGAATACAGAAGCATTTATTATAATGGTAGAGGCAAAATGAAAAAATATCCTTATCCCAAAATATGGCTCAATAGCAGTTGATAGAAGACCAGTTGTAGCACTGAATGTCTTCACAGGTGACACAAAATGAACACAAAAGTTGATATGCGAATTCGCAGAACAAAAATTGGACTCTGTGCATTCAGAAATGAATCACTGCAATCCGCACGTGTACTCAAATTGCGCAAGAGAGGCTAAAAATAATTATGAATAACACTTGAACACAAATTGCTCTTTGACTTACCTATAAATAGAAGTAACAGTGCCTCGCCACTGCAAAGATAGCCACAAACACTTCAGAATAAAAAGTGAGATATTGTTGATTAATTGCAACTTTAAAGATCTCTGGTTGTTGTTCTAAGGTTTATATGGATTGTATTCATGGCCAGGATTTCAAAAACTGTAAAACAAGTTCTGTTAGTCCAAAGACGTTTTAGATTTGTTTTTATCAAACAGCACTACCTGACCTCCCAATATGCTGCATGGCAATGCTTTGAAAACAAAGTTTTCATGCATGCTTTTAGAAGTTTGTGATATTACTCAAAAGCAAAAAATCCCATGGGGCCAGTTGAAGTTCCTGGTGTGAGCCTAAACAGCTATTTGGATCTTAGCCAGTAATTTTCCCCACCATAAGAAGAGCAACTTCTTCCCTAATGCTGTAGTGACGCTAGTCCTTTGTTCACAATATAGCATGAACACTGCAGAAATGCAGTTGTAGAGGCACAGTGCAGCTTATATACTTCATTATTATTTAGTACAGTGGTACCTCAGGTTCCAGACGCTTCAGGTTACAGACTCTGCTAACCCAGAAATAGTACCTTGGATTAAGTACTTTGCTTCAGGATGAGAACAGAAATCGTGCGGCCGCAGCAGGAGCCCTATTAGCTAAAGTGGTACCTCAGGTTAAGAACAGTTTCAGGTTAAGAACGGACCTCCAGAATAAATTAGGTTCTTAACCCAAGGTACCACTGTATAAGTATTTTTATACTAGCCTTCAGTCACATTCTAAGGGCAGTTTACAAAAGAAAGAAAACAAGTAAAATGTGAACAAAAAACACCAGAATAAACAAAAAGCCATAATAATAATAATCCTAGAGATGTCATGGCACAAAATAGCTGGATTACAATTGTATCTTAAAAGCTCTGATTTGGCATAAGGCAGTTTCCTGTGCTCTGTGTTCCTTATAATAGTTTTACCACATATCCTTGTGGCATGTTTTTTTTAAAAAAATCAATTTTAAAAGAATTTCAATATTACATGGGCAAGGGTCAGGGAAGGCTACGGGTGGAATTCAGTGTTGCGCTGTCACAAACATTCTGCCTGCAAAAGCATTTCAGCTTGCCAGAAAGAACTGTCTCCCTCCCTTCCCCCATGCACTGTTCTAGGGGTTTTCTCTACCCCCTGAACCAATTTCAGGGGCACAGGAGGCACACAGGGTCCAGAGAGGCAGAAAAGCCCCACTGGGCAAGCAGAAACCCACGCACAGGACTGCCAGTCACCCTATGTCTACTTATTAATGATATCACAGATGCTTTCCAATACGTGTTGGTGCAAAACTGACAAATGTTCATCATAACATATGGTAGGTACTTGTGCTTCTGCTGGGAAATAACGTATATTGCACTTAATAAGACTAAAGACATCGTTGAGTGGACATTAATCATAACTAAAAGTACAGAGCATTCATCCAAAGGAGAATCAACATTAACTTGTTAAAATATTTTGCTGTTTTGTCCCTCTGAAACTAACGCACACCAAAGAAAAGCTTGTCATGTCTTTTTACCAACTCCCTATTCATATCCACCTACAAATTCTTAATAACATCTCCTGTAATTTGTGAGCTCTTTTATGAAAGTTAAAATAATCCTAGAGGCAAACCGTCATGACTTATTGTCCAAGCAACTGACTGTAATAAGTATGTGCAGTACATGTGATATGATGTTGTTATGCAGGACAATAAGCAGATGTTTGCGAATGTTTTAAAATTCTCACCTTCTGTGACCACAAAACTAATTTAGATCCTTAGTTAAATCCTAAACATGTTCCCTGCCACTCCCCCCAAAAACCACCCACTCTCATCAATTGGATTTATTCCCAGGTAAGTGTGTTTCTGATTGCACCCTTAAACTACCACCTATTACCATGCAGCAGTAATATCCAGTGTCACATAAACGTTAATTTGGAAATCTGTTAATTTGATTAGATTATATAATTTCTATACCGCTTAATATTTTAAAAATATGTCTAAGCGGTATACAAAAAAACCCAGAAGCAACAACAGGCAACTTAAACAAAATATTACAAAAATACGCAGCTACATATAAAAATGTTACATTAATACAAAGTTACTAATATATAGAGATCAATTCATTTTCCTTCTGGCACACCCTCTCTCTTAGCCTCCAAGTTTTATGGACCTAAGATCATATTCTATCTATTGGTTTCCTTTGTTTCTCAGCTGCATGTTAAGGCTACATATTATATTTCAGCACCTGAAATTATCTGAATTTGGTTTATAGATCAAAGTATAATTATTTTTGTTTTAAATTGCACATTTGTTTCTGTATGTGTTCTCAGGCTTAATGATGCAGAGCTAGAGGATGTCTACCATGGTCTTTAAATTCCTCAGAAATTGGTAGCTTCAGTGTTTGGGCATGAAGATGGTACCTTTAATCACCCTTTGAACTGGTGCCTGCAATAACAAATCAAACAAGTCAATGTATAACATATGACTTTGTGGAAGACATCCAAGCTTGGTACTCAGATGACACAAAGGGGTTCTGTCTCGTTTTCACAAGATTGTCCCATTTTCTTCTGGATGATATGAAACTAACTATATCATTGGCTCCTATTATTCTTGATGAAGAGATCTGAACCTTTAAAAGGAGAAGCAACCTTTCAAATGGAGCAAGTACCCACAGACTTTGCTATGGTCAATGTGGCTATGTGCATACCCTGTTTCAATTAGCTTGTGTGAGATACTTACTTGTGTAAGTTATTTGCTGATGGCACACAACTTGGCATTGTATCTGAAATTTCACCTCAATGGTGCTTTAAAAAACAATCTTAAGAAATTATTAAGAAAATATTTGGAATTAGCTAATTAACAAACATTATACATAGACAAAAGGAGGAAAACGTATCACTACCCTTAGCAGAAATGTATTAATTGCTATAGTGATAAATGCATTAATTACCAGAAAACGTATTTTAGACAACAGCCACTGAAACATCCTATTTTTTTTATTTAATCATTTGCAGTATATCTATTTCTTTCAACATATTTGATATATATACTTACTCTCTCTTTTTGGAAATAAAAATTATTACAAAAATAAAAATAGTTTCTAGTCCTCATAGTGTATAATGTTTAAGTTGGAAATGAGACTGGGGGCTGTTAAGGGATCTGGGAAGAATTTCAATTGAACAAAGAATCAGGATTCATGCCGTACTCACCTATTCTCTCTCTATATCCACTATATTTCTTCTCACTGAAACTGTTTATATCCAAATTCCATGCTCTTCTTCTTCCTTCACTGGCCACTACCATCCCATTCCTAACTAGAAAACTCTAAAACTCTGGACTCTTATTAGACTCTGACTGAAATGTTCTTCTAGTAAAGGCTTACATGCATGACTCAAAACAAATGCTTTCCCCACCCTTGGAACCACTGCATTTCCCTTTTTAGTACTGTACTTCAGAAGCAAACACTTCCTCCTATATGTTGTTCTGTATAATGCAAGGTTTTTAAGCGCAGAAACTGCTGAAGTGCACAGCACAGTTAATAGTTATTGACTGTGCAAGGAAACAAGAACATTTCCCATCCTGCAGGAACTTGAGCTGTAACAGAGAATACTACTTATTTGTTCATTCTCAGCTCTTATCTTCGTTATGGAATTTTAGGAGCCAATCTAGCTGAATCCTTATGCTCTCCTGATGCTTTATCCAAAGGTCCATCTGAGTCATATTAATTACTATCCTTCTCCTCCCAATATTATACATCTCAAGTAGCTTCTAAAAGGGTTTTTTTAAAGACAGGTTCAAACTATAAAAGATAGGTGCACCTATCTTGAATTCTGATTTCCAAACTACATTCTGATTATATTTTTTGCCCGTTCTCTTTAATAATGGCTAGAAACACAATGGCAATTGAAATCAGAAGCATATCCTTCAACAGTGAGATCAAATAGTATAGCAAAATGTCCAGTGACAACAATGCCTTCTTATTAGGCATCCACAATTCAGCAAAGAAACAGAAGAATTATAATCCAAAATTATACTACTGTTCTCTACAGTGCTGCCAAGGAGCTACAGGTATAAAGGTGATTCTTTAAAATAAATGGTTGCACATCCCAAAGGGCTATTGAGTTAGAAAAGGGTTTACCTAGGAAGTAAGAGTCCAGACTGAAAAGAGCTTAGGATGGCTTGAGTAAGTGTGCTACAACAAACAACAACAATCAAGAGCTAAGCAGTACTATGTCTTCCATAGCAAAGGATGCTAACGGAAGAACCCAAGCTGCAGGTACTCTCAGTTTACTGAAGAATTCGGTTCTCTACATACTTCAGAATGCTGACACTAAAGAGATGGCAAATGGTTCATATTAGTCATTAACATTCCTGTTACTTTATAGGTGAGGAATTGAGATGGAGGGGTAGGGAGCAGAGTGGATGTTTCGCAAGAAAGAGGTCTTAGGTTCAATTCCTGACACTTCCCTCTTGGGAAATGGGAAACACTTCTGCCTGAAATCCAGGACAGCTACTATCACTCAGAGCAACAGGGGCTAGATGGACAAATAAACCTGATAGGCTCCCTCTTTTCCATGGTTACCCAGCTAATTCAGTGCTGAGTGAGGATGGAACCTGAAGACCAGCTGTAGACCTCTAGCCACAGAGGGTCATAAAGACTCAAAAGTACCCATTCCTTTGGATTTTCCTGGCTCTTGGATGACAAGGACTCACAAGGCAAACATGACACAGGTGAGAAAAGTAATTGGAAGGAATATATGTGAAGAGATGTCACGAGAAAAGAATGATCTTTGGGTTTGGGTTTCTCTCTTGGGCATAATATCCAATCAGCACCTTTAGATGTCTCAGTCTTAGTTGGGTTATACCACTTTCACACAAGAAGGGAACAGGAGTCCAGTGAAGTCCCATTTCAACAGTATACTTTCTTCAGGGAGATTTTAATTTGTGTAAATGAGTGTTTTTAATTTGGCATACTACACTTTATCTCTATTATCATCTCATTTGATTTTAAACCCAGTTTCACCCTCCTGACTGAATTCCATTTGATACATTAGGAGTAATTCTCTTCCCAAAGGGTTAGACGTTTTCTCTCAACATAAAAGTCGCTTATTTTGGATAAAGAGACGATTAGATTTATCTTTAATATTTTAATGGCAGTCGGGATTATTGGGTGGGCAGCCCCGGTTTCGTTTGTTGGTGAGGGATTAGACTCTAATAAACTATTCAGATTGAGATTTTCTCCCTGTTTTCCCCCCAGAAAGTACTTGTATTTATGTTTTTTTTAAAAAAAAACACACTTATTTTTAAGTCATAAATTCCATTTGCTGGTTCCTATTAGTATTAAATCAAGTTGATTACATTCGTAGTGACTATCTGCACATATATCTTTTTAATTTTAACATGCACAGCATAAAATCTTTAATGATGCCATTGCAGAGACCTACAACATGCATTCCTGTTAAAACAGATGAAAACTACGATCTACTCTAGAACCACGGGGATAAAGTGTAGATGGAGAAGAGCCAGAAGTGAACAGTTTCCCAAACTGCCTACCCAAGCTTTAGGCTGAATTCTTACAAAACTTTTTTTTTCTGACATAAGAAGTAATATCCATGTGTGTAGCAGGGGCACTGTTATGTTTCTTATTTACATCTGATAGCTATGTCCTGAAGCCACGACTAGCAAAGGTAGTAGAACAACTAGCCTCCAGCTTGCTGGAGACAGACAATAACCTCTAAAAGAGCTAGAGTTGTGTTGCTTGCTCTGAACACACACATTTCTTTTATTTCTTTCTTTTCTTTTTTGAAGTGTCATCTCTGGTCAAAAATTTTTTTCCAGGTTTTTGAAGCACTGAAAGAACCTGTGGTGATTGTGGGGTAAATATACATAACAGAGGTACATACCTCTGAAGAAGAAAAGCATATTCTGCCTGCAGCCTAGAGGAAAAGACTAGTTCTATCAACATATAAAGACTATGCAAAACTTCATGACATGTCCACAAGGTGTGTTCTCAAACCCATGTTTACCAAGGTAACATACATGTGGGGAGGAGGTACAGGGGGATAGAGGAGAACCAACAGGCAGAAGCTAACTCATTTAACACATACACAAACACTCCCAGGAACACGTTTCCTCTTCTGTAGGTTTTATTCCTATAAAGGTTTTTATTCCTATTCCTATTCTGCCCTGATGTCACTACGCTGCATATCAGGGCAAAAATTGTACAAAAGTGGGGGGGGTCGGTGTCTGTTCAGGGGGTCTCTTTGGTGAAGTGCCAACAGGTCTGAGGTGTTCTGACACACCAGAGTGTCTAATATGTTCTAGTTCACATTCCCTTAAAAAACTGCACAATCTGGCAAATCGAAAGGGATCTCTTCTCTAAAACCGGTACGAGATGAAAGCCAGTGCCCTGAGGTCAAAACCCAACATGCCTTCTCTGCCTTTCTCGGATTGGTTTTTTTTGTTAAGGCTAATCGGAAACTTGGTAATAGAATAAAATGTCAGTAAAGTAGAAATCAATAAAGTGCTAATACTCCGGGACTTTCACTGCTAGGCCAACCCTCGTCCCTCCTCCCTCTCCCCTTCCCTTCCTCCCTCTCCCCCCATCCCCTCGCCAGCCACCCGCCTCATCTTGCCCCTTTGATTTCAGTCCCTTCTCTAATCCCCACCTCATCAGCTCTCGGGAAGGGTTGATCTGCAGCAGAAAATCCCTCATTCGGGGCAAAATCAGCTTAATTTGCAGCAATTTGTAGCAGGTCTTTGCTGGGATTTGAGTCTCAAATTATCCTGGCGGGTGGGGGCGGCAGGCCGCGCAATATGGGCCGCGATTTCTCTAGTCCTCCCAGTTTGCAGAGATTTGTCTGGGGAGTAATTACAGCTGCTACGCCGGCCCGGGGTCCCCTCCCTGGGCTCGGAGATCCCCAACCCCAACGGCAGGGCCTGGCACCAGGATAGCAGCCAAACACGGAGCCCTCGGATTAGCAGCTTGGATGGCAAATGCAAAGCAACAATTAATAATAAAAAATGGGCGCCTCCCTCCCGCCTCAGTCTTGGAGGGAAGGGGCAGGCAGGCAAGCAGGCAGGCTGGTCTTGTTCCTGGGCTTATAATGGAGCCGTGAGGAAAGGGAAGGAGAAGAGAAGGGGACCTTGTGGCCTCAGGCCTAGAGATCAGAGAGGGGGACTTTCTTCTAATGCAGCTAATTACAGCCATCGCGTTGCTGCTTTGCCTGGCAACTCGTCATGGGATCCCCCACAGCACCCCTACATTAGGGCACCCCGAATAAGTATAGCCTGTACATACAGTGGTACCTTGGTTCTCAAACGGCTTGGTACTCAAACAACTTGGAACCCAAACACTGCAAACCCGGAAGTAAGTGTTCCGGTTTACGAACATTTTTTGGAAGCTGAATGTGCTCCGTTTTGAGTGCCACACTGCTGTTTTGAGTGTTATGCTGAGGTCTGTCTGTTTTTGCTATTTATTTTGTGTTTTTGTTTCTGCAGCTCTTTTTTGTTTTGTTTTTGTGACTGTGTGGAGCCCAGTTCAGCTACTGACTGATTGTGTGACTGCATTACATTGTTTATTGCTTTCATTTTATGGATCAGTGGTCTTGTTAGATAGTAAAATTCATGTTAAATTGCTGTTTTAGGGGTTGTTTTTAAAAGTCTGGAACGGATTAATCCATTTTGCATTACTTTCTATGGGAAAGTGAGCCTTGGTTTTGGAACGCTTTGGTTTTGGAACAGACTTCTGGAATGGATTAAGTTTGAGAACCAAGGTACCACTGTATAGCCTCAAATTGAAAAGTTCCCACAACTTGGCAACTCGTCATGGGACCCCCCACAGCACCACTACAATAGGGCACCCCAAACAGGTACAGTGGTACCTCGGGTTAAGTACTTAATTCGTTCCAGAGGTTCATTCTTAACCTGAAAGTCTTCTTAACCTGAAGCACCACTTTAGCTAATGGGGCCTCCCGCTGCTGCCGCGCCGCCGAAGCACGATTTCTGTTCTCATCTTATCCCGAGGTACTATTTCTGGGTTAGCAGAGTCTGTAGAATCATAGAATCATAGAGGTAAACGGCGTTTCCGTGCGCTGCTCTGGTTCACCAGAAGCGGCTTAGTCATGCTGGCCACATGACCTGGAAGCTGTACACCGGCTCCCTCGGCCAATAAAGCGAGATGAGCACCGCAAGCCCAGAGGCGGTCACAACTGGACCTAATGGTCAGGGGTCCCTTTACCTTTACATCCCCTGGCCAGTGTTCATCAATTTTTTTTAAAAAAGTGGCCCAGACTCAAGGTGGGTGGTTTGAAATCTTGGGAAGGGAACGTATAAGGATGATGGGTAGGGAATATTTCTCTGTATTCAAACTTACCATTTCACACAAACAAGATGCCCTGTTAGTGGAAAGAACTATGCTTGGTTATCCCAAGCTCACTCAAATTGCTCGCCTGCAACTTTTTAGAGGTTGAAAGCGAAGTGCAGTGAATAGACTCTCCTTGCAAGACTCTTAGAATCATAGAATCATAGAGTTGGAATAGACCACAAGGGCCATCGAGTCCAACCCCCTGCCAAGCAGGAAACACCATCAGAGCACTCCTGACATATGGTTGTCAAGCCTCTGCTTAAAGACCAAGTGAGGTCTGACCAGAGCAGAATACAGTGGCACTATTACTTCCCTTGATCTAGATGCTATACTCCTATTGATGCAGCCCAGAATTGCATTGGTTTTTTAGCTGCCGCGTCACACTGTTGGCTCATGTCAAGTTTGTGGTCAACCAAGACTCCTAGATCCTTTTCACATGTACTGCTCTCAAGCCAGGTGTCACCCATCTTGTATTTGTGCCTCTCATTTTTTTTGCCCTTTGCAATACTTTACATTTCTCCCTGTTAAAGTTCATCTTGTTTGTTTTGGCCCAGTTCTCTAATCTGTCAAGGTTGTTTTGAAGTGTGATCCTGTCCTCTGGGGTGTTAGCCACCCCTCCCAGTTTGGTGTCATCTGCAAATTTGATCAGGATGCCCTTGAGTCCATCATCCAAGTCGTTGATAAAGATGTTGAATAAGACCGGGCCCAAGACAGAACCCTGTGGCACCCCACTAGTCACTCTTCTCCAGGATGAAGAGGAACCATTGATGAGCACCCTTTGGGTTCGGTCAGTCAGCCAGTTACAAATCCACTGAGTGGTAGCATAGTCAAGACCGCATTTTACCAGCTTCTTTACAAGAACCTGAAGCGTATGTAACCTGAAGCGTATGTAACCCAAGGTACCACTGTATAGCCTGCAAGCATAGCCTCAAACAGAAAAGTTTCCACATCTTAAACCCCCACCCCAACAGGCCATGTCACCTCACCTGTAGCAGAACAGTCTCATAGCGCCAAAGGAGCTTTTTAATAGAAAGGGATGTGCACGAACAAGATGGATTGTTTTGAGAGGTTTCCTCCAAGTCACTGATCTAGGGGCTTCCAATCCATGCTCTTTGTGCCATGAGACTTGCTTTGAACAAGTCACTATCTCTGAGTCTAACCTACTTCACAGGGTGGTTATGCAGATAAAAGGGGAAGGAGAGCTGTATATGAAACCTTGAGATCCTAGGGGGGAAAGTGGGGGAATATAAATTAAATAAAGAAACCTCCACAAAACCCCTGCCCACCTACTGAAGTATCCCCAATGTCCCATTTGGAAATGACTGAAGAAGGTGCACCAAGTCAAGTCAGTTCAAACATGCCTGTGCCAATAGCATGAGCTGTTCATTAAAGCTACTTTCCTCAAAGCATCACTTCTCTATTTGCTTTCCTTTAAACGTCCTGGAGGGGCGCAGGTGGCACTGTGGGTTAAACCACAGAGCCTAGGACTTGCCGATCAGAAGGTTGGCGGTTTGAATCCCCGTGACGGGGTGAGCTCCCGTTGCTTGGTCCCAGCTCCTGCCAACCTAGCAGTTCGAAAGCACATCAAAGTGCAAGTAGATAAATAGGTACCGCTCCAGCGGGAAGGTAAACGGCATTTCCGTGCACTGCTCTGGTTCGCTAGAAGTGGTTTAGTCATGCTGGCCACACGATCCAGAAGCTGTACGCTGGCTCCCTCGGCCAATAAAGCGAGATGAGCGCCGCAACCCCAGAGTCGGCCACAACTGGACCTAATGGTCAGGGGTCCCTTTATCTTTACCTAAATGTCCTGGAACTTTGTGGTGCCTGGCAGTAAGTGTGAAGCATACACAGAATATGTCCAAGTACAATACAATAGCTTCACCTTGCCATAAAAGCGTACCCACATATTTATTATAAGGCGGCATGAGGATGATGTTAGACTATGGGGTGTGCTGGCTGGGGCTGAAAGGAATGGAGTCCCATACCACCTGGAGGGCCACAGAACTGCCATCCCTCTTACAAGGGTTTGCCTTCTACTCACTGCTGCCCATGCTTCTTCTCTGTTATTCAGCAGCACAACATAACTGGAGGTGCACCATTCTTTTAACTTCCCTTGTTTCAGCCATCTGAAAAATGAGCCAAGCAGCAAAATCCATTGCATTCCTCCCAGAGATAGAGCCCTGAACGGTTGCTTGTTGTATGTGGCTGGATGGCATAACTAGCTATTATCTGGATGTCCTATCCCCTGTTGCTTATTGACCCATATTTCATGAGAGCAATAACAGCAACTAAGAATTAAAACTGTGTAACAAGATAATGACTGGGTTGCCAGAGATTGTGGAGAAACCGCAAGTCAACACAGGAACATTTGGGCAAACATATTCACCATATTAAAGGAATTGGGTATTTATGATAAATCCTCATCCCAGTCTTTATCTTATGCTTTCATTCATTCTGTATTGCTGGGTGGGGGGACTTAAAAAGTAGAGATTGAGTGTAACCACTCTGTTGGAATTTGAACTCTTAAGTCCCCAGGTTCAAAACCAAGACTGAAAGAACTACATATTCTAGACCAAGAATTGGGAATCTGTGCCTTTTCCATAACTGCCATCATTTGAGACTATTGGTCATGATGACTGGGACTGATGGAAATTGGAGTGGAAAAGCATCTGGAGTGCCATATGTATCATTTTAAGGAATGCTGTTATATGATCCCACTTAGCTGCCCTACTCAGCACCTGGACAGTCACTTTCAGCATGAACAGCAGTTTTCAAGGGAAGCCCCATGTAGAGCTCATTGCAGTAGTCCAGCCATGAGGTCATCAGATTGGATTACTGAGGCCAGCCTACCAAAGTTCAAGAAGAGCCATAACTGGCAAGCCAGCCATAACTGGATATAGGCACTCTTTCTCACTGACAAATCTGCAGTTAGCCAGCCACTCGGTTACCTTGCCCTAAAAGGGGATACTAGCAATTGGGCAGTAGTTGCCCAACACTGCAAGGTTTAGTGAGCCCGCCTCCTAAGGACGGGCCACACCTTCACCTCTTTGAAGGTGACAGGCACTACTCCTTCCTGCACTGCAGCATTAATCAGTCATGGATCTGCCCAGCTAGCTCTTATAAGGCCATGATGGGCAAGAATCCAGAGGACACATGGTTGGCTAATCTCTGTGCTTGTCCTCCTGTCCACATCATCAGGACACAAATGCTAAAACTGCTCCCATAAAATGTGACCAGATGGCATTCTGGACACCTTGACAAGATCTGCAGTAACCGTGGCTTCAAATTCAGAGCAAATACCAGCGATTTTACCTTTGGCTTAATGGGCCTGGACACAACCCTAAAAAACTCTGCTGGACAGTTCACTGAGGATGCAATGGTGGTAGAGGAGTAAGCTTTCTTTACCACCACCATATGGTAAGTTCAGTTACACGCTCTAAGCTGTGTTTGGTCATATTCACTTGTGTCACTTGCACTCTAGCTATCTACCAGTCTGTTTATGTCCCAGAGCTCCTTGGAAAACCAGGGAGCTTTCCAGATTCCACTCCACTGGAGAAAGCCCTTGGGAACAAGCAATACTGTTCACGGCCCTTTCCAGAGCAAAACCAAGGTGTCGGCAGGAGTTCCACACACTCATGCCAACAGAAAGCCCTCCCTCCCAAAAAAGCATTCAGGAATCCCTTAGGAGTCCATAAGCCTCAAGGGACAAACCATCTGAATTGGTCACTCCTGCAAAGATTAGTTGCTGCCAATCCAACCCTTTTATTTTTATAGATAGATGATAGATACGGTACATGATGATAGATAGACAGACAGATGATAGGTAGATAGATGATAGATAGATGATAGAGTGGTACCTCGGGTTAAGAACTTAATTCGTTCCAGAGGTCCGTTCTTAATCTGAAACAGTTCTTAACCTGAGGCACCACGTTAGCTAATGGGGCTGCCACGCCGCCGCAACACAATTTCTGTTCTCATCCTGAAGCAAAGTTCTTAACCCAGGGTACTATATCTGGGTTAGCGAAGTCTGTAACCTGAAGCGTTTGTAACCTGAAGCGTCTGTAACCCGAGGTACCACAGTAGATTATAATTTATTGATAGATAGATAGATAGATAGATAGATAGATAGATAGATAGATAGATAGATCATAGATAGAGATTAGATAGATAGATAGAGAGAGAGAGAGAGAGAGACAGACAGACAGACAGACAGACAGATAGATACAGATGGATGGTAGATGATAGATATAGATATTTCAGCTCCAGTCCCCTCAAATGAGTGGTCTCTATACCCCCTGCATTTGCATTTTATTGTCTAAACTCTGGCACACGCATTTTCAGCATCCTGAGTCCAACTGAGCCCCTCAACCTTACTCCCCAAACACGCATGAACGAGCTTCTGTTTGCCCTCCTATAGCTGCTGCGTTTGCCCTAAACTGATCAGCAACAACAGAGTTTGGGTTTGTCTCCTAACCTTTACTTTTATTTTCAGTCACATCTCACACACCATGTGAGGGCAGGGCATGAAGGTGACATCCTTCCCTGTTTGTACCCCCCCCCCCAGCATAGTGCTTCCGAAGTTCCATTTAGATAGCATGGCTCTTATAGCCACAAATTTGCCTGTCCCTTTTGCCATAGTCCTCTGGAATTCTTGATTCTTTTCGGATCCCACATAGCTCTCTGAGGCCTCCTCCTTCCTTCCTTCCTTCCTTCCTTCCTTCCTTCCTTCCTTCCTTTCTTTTCTTTCTCTCGCTCTCGCTCTCGCTCTCGCTTCCTCCTTACTCTAGCTATTTATTTTCTGTTTTTACTATCGCAGGAATTTTACTAGTCACAGGAAAAGTAGATTTCTGTCCAGTCTCTATCCTTAGTTATCTTGTTGACATTGCCTCCTGCCTGTTCTGCTGATTTTCACACAAAGGCAGAACTTGTAATATCTTCGTCTAAACCTCTAAACCTCTCCCTGAGCTACTGCTATCTCCTTTGCCTCCCAGGCGCGCAACTTTGGGATTGCATTTGACTCCTTCCTTTCTGTCTCCTCCTACGTTTAAGCAGTCACCAAATCCTGCAGCTTCTTCGTTTTCTTCATCTCCAAGATCTGCCCTTCTCTCCCAATGCTATGGATAAAATGCTTATCCATGCTGTTGACATCTCTTGTCTAGACGATTGTCACCTCCTCCTTGTCAGCCTTCCCTTCTGCCGCATCTCCTTCTTCATTCAGTTCACAATGCCTCTGCTAAAATCATCTTTCTTTCTTGTCACTTCTATGATCTCATCACCCTCTTCACACTCTCTGTCACTCTCTGCATCAATTTTAAGATCCTACTAGTTCTTACTTTTAAAGCTCTCCATTTTTCTTCCTACGGTACCTTTCCCCTGCCTTCTCTTTGCCCTTTATCACCATTTATTTCATGAGCACAAACCAGCATATATTATGGTTCTCCCCCTTTACTTTTTCCTCACAACAGCCCTGTGAGGTAGGTTAGTCTGAGAGACAGTGACTAGTCCAAGGTCAACCCAGTGGGCTTTATGGCTGAGCCGGAAATTGAAACTTGGGTCCTAGACCAGTGCTCTAATCACTACACTGCATTACCTCTACTTGGCTAAATTCCTAGTTATTTAGTAGCTACCTGACTCTCCTAGCTCATGTCCCAAGCTCCACTACCCATTTTTCAATCCCAGCACTCACTTCCCCAGCCAGTTTGTTCTGTCCAATATAGTTTGTACGGTCTCTGGGCTGTGATTTGTATCATTTGGCCAGATGGGTGTCCCTAGCACACTCTGGGTGCAATTCCTAGTAAGAGAAGGAAGAGAGAATAATTGTTGAGAAGCGGAAAGAAGGCAGCTGAAAACTCTTATTGGTTGGGTGCTCTTCAGAGATCTGTAATTAACATAGGTGCATCAAAAAGACCATCAAGGGTTTAGGTCACTTAATACAGACTTGACTAATAAGCAAGAGAAAGTGGAGAAATGTACTGTATGTTTATAGGAGAAGAAACTAAAAAGAAAATGGAAAAAAGGAGAAGGGAAGAGCAAACAAGAGAACATCTAAGGGAGAAGGAAAATGGAGCGGGGAGATGGAGGGAGGGAGAGATTGAAGGGGGCAGAGACTGTATTTTCTATAATTATTGTGGATTGGCTCGGATTAAGGGCAACTAGCTATCTCTTGGTTTTTCCTTTTTATATAACAACTAATCTCCTTCTAATCAGTTATTATTAAATTATATTCCATTTTTAATTCATTCACAGATCACTGGTGGCACAATTCGGACATCTGGACAGATAATTGAATAGAGATAATTTATGTAAATGAGGAACAGTTGTGTACAGAGGTGGGGGAGGGGAGAGTCCAGCTTTTACAAGGCCACTGACCTAATCAGAAATCTCTGGGAGCTGTCCCTGTTCTCGGTTAGGACACAGCAGGTTCAAGGTCAAGATGGTCTTTGTACTAAGTTACTGGCAGGAAAAGAAGCACGGGTGTGCTGCTAAAGGTCACTCCATCTTGGTTCCACACAGGCTGAGAAGTTTTGGATGCCACCCTGCTTTAAACGGCAAATCACCCCTAAAAATTTATATATTTTCCCTGTATATTGAGCAAGGGAAAGTATCTGGCAGTTATCACTACAAATAAAAAATACAACACTTACAATGAATAATTAAAAGGGGCTTTTGAAACTCCTTATGGAGGTACTACAAATAAATAGGGCTTTACTATTCTGAACTGAAATATGTGTATTTTTACTTGTTTATATTGCATAAAGCTAAGTTGGTAGAGCATGAGAATCTTAATCTCAGGGTCGTGGGTTCAAGCCCCAAGTAGGGCAAAAGATTCCTGCATTGCAGGGGGCTGAACTAGATGACCCTTGTGGTTCCTTCTAATTCTACAGTTCTTTGAATCTGTATCTTACTTATGTGTCTGGCAAGGGGGTACATATTTTCTGTGTGGAGCATAAAGTTAACTTGAAGTTCTAGCGAGTGCCCCAAGGCATAGACATCCATTATTGCATGTTTACAGGAAGGCACATCTCTCTCTGAGGGCAGGAAATTTAAAAGCTCTAAACCATATTGATCCTGTAACCTGAGGGGAGGGGCAGATGATTGACAAGGGGAGTCTATTTTGGCAGGTGGGGGATACGGGTGGCTCTGTGGTATAAACCACTGGGCCTCTTGGGCTTGCCGATTGGAAGTTTGGAGGTTCGAATCCGCTGGACGGGGTGAGCTCCCGTTGCTTTGTCCCAGCTCCTGCCAATCTAGCAGTTCGAAAGCATGCTAGTGCAAGTAGATAAATAGGTACCACTGCGGCAGGAAGGTAAATGGCGTTTCCGCGCACTCCGGCTTCCGTCATGGTGTCCCATTGCACCAGAAGCAGTTTAGTCATGCTGGCCACATGACCCAGAAAGCTGTCTGTGGACAAACGCTAGCTCCCTCAGCCTGAAAAACAAGATGAGTGCCACACCCCATTGTTGCCTTTGACTGGACTTAACTGTCCAGGGGTCCTTTACCTTTTACCTTTATTTTGGCAGGTAGCCATCCAAGAAGCCCAGCAGATCAAGGGGATCTCAGCATGATAACAGACACTTTGAAGCCAGGGAGGGAGGGTTTAAGGAACAAAAGGCTACTCGTGAGTAGGGCTTCT
Organism: Podarcis liolepis; assembly: GCF_965112155.1. Classification (NCBI taxonomy): domain Eukaryota; kingdom Metazoa; phylum Chordata; class Lepidosauria; order Squamata; family Lacertidae; genus Podarcis; species Podarcis liolepis. The sequence continues at coordinate 32,084,973 of NC_139554.1, forward strand.
ACTGAGAGCCTGTTGAGTTTTAGGGACTGTGTAGACCAGGGATCGAAAACTGTATGTATCCAATTTTGTTGTGGTTTTGCTCAAAAGGGAATATTTTGGGTCTCTCTAATTCTTCTGTGTAATATCTTGTCCTTAAAACCCCTTCATTTTTTTCAGTTTAGTAAACATTTTGTTTCTTAAACCTGTATGGTCTCAACTTGAGGTAAACAGCCTACAGCTGTAACCTTGAGCTACCTAAGGAGGTTTCAGAGAAAACCCCAGGGAATCTTTGGAGGCTATTTGATAAGGGGCAGCTGGTAAGTACCGTATTTTTTGCTCTATAAGACTCACTTTTTCCCTCCTAAAAAGTAAGGGGGAATGTGTGTGCGTCTTATGGAGCGAATGCAGGCTGCGCAGCTATCCCAGAAGCCAGAACAGCAAGAGGGATTGCTGCTTTCACTGCGCAGCGATCCCTCTTGCTGTTCTGACTTCTGAGATTCAGAATATTTTTTTTCATGTTTTCCTCCTCCAAAAACTAGGTGCGTCTTGTGGTCTGGTGCGTCTTATAGAGCGAAAAATACGGTAATCAATCCCTTATCTGGTGGCAGCAAGTACCTCAAATGGGGGAATGGTGGGTATAAGTTGTGGCCAGGTCTCTCTTCCCCAGGCAGCATAGGACCCAAGTGGTTGGTCCATGAGCAATCACAGGCAGCAAGGTAACAATGCATGATTGAAGACAGGTCAGTCTGGGCATACAGGACACCCCACCTGCGTATCTAGAAAATTGAGCATATGGTCCCTTGATCCTACCTGGCTGTGCACAGCAAAGTATTTTCCCTTCAGTCACCTTGTGCTGAGATCAATAGTTAAAACTTTACAGTGCAACCTTATGCATGTTGAGTCAGAAGCAAGTCCCACTATATTTTATAGGGTAAGTGTACAGAGGATTACAGCAGTCTAAAGGTTTCAGGTCCAATGTGCTCAGAAAGTTTGCCAGAAACAAAGTGGATGCTGGGGACTGTCCATTTTGGTTTCTTGGTTTCTCATTTTTCCAACCTTAACTTCAGTTCTCCACATTTCCACGTCAGTTTGTGATTTTTCTTCTTTTTTAAAAAAATTCATCATGACAATTCATCAGTGTTTTGATGTAAATTGCTCCTAATAGACACATTTATGTATGCAATTTTGCCTAACATTTTGCCCAACATCCATAATATATTGAAGCATTTTGTGTGTTAGTTTCATTATTATATGCATTTTTATGCACATTTTACCACGTTATATGTATTTGTGAGGGGCATATATTACTTGCCTGGAGACCTGCATTGCAAAATTTGAGAAAATGTGGATTTCAAAGGATGGCTGCGTTTTGGTTTGCGTAATGTTTCAGAATAAGAAAGGGAGTGTGAATTAGGTAGTTCAACCTTTAAAGGTGAACTTACTCAAGTTTCTGCCCCATCCCTAATGGATGGCTGAACCACAACAAAGACTGGATCCTGGAAAGGCCACATTTTGTTTGGATCTCACTGCTGGTGAATGGGGCAGGGAGAGTAAAAACACTGCCATTGCTTTTGTAGGTCTAGCTAGTTCCATTCACCATCATTCCATCCTGTAACCCTCAGAATTCAAGTTCAAATTGCTTCTGCCTGCAGAACTCAAGCCTTAGGAATTCTGCAGTGGTTTCCCTCTCTGATCATATATTATTTTGATAGCGTAGAATTGCAGTCATTACTTTGAATGGTTAGCCTTTGACCTTGGGGTCATCTAGAGTGTTTCCTGTTAACACAGAGGATACAAGGTTTGTGAAACTGTTCTGCCGCAAACATTGCGAGGCAACAATATTGTTGCATCAAATAGGATGCAAGATGCGATAGGCATTTTTGAATACAGTGGTACCTTGGGTTAAGTACTTAATTCGTTCCGGAGGTCTGTTCTTAACCTGAAACTGTTCTTAACCTGAAGCACCACTTTAGCTAATGGGGCCTCCCGCTGCTGCCGCGCAATTTCTGTTCTTATCCTGAAGCAAAGTTCTTAACCCGAGGTAATATTTCTGGGTTAGCGGAGTCTGTAACCTGAAGCGTATGTAACCTGAAGCGTATGTAACCCGAGGTACCACTGTAGTGGAAAGGGAAAGTTCATTTCATCAGGCAAAATAATTTCATTTGATAACTTTACAGAAGAAAAGAGAAGGGAAGGTTTAGCATGCCTCTGAATGCCAGTAACTGGGAGAGGGTTATTGCTCTCATGCCTTGAATGTGGGCTTCTCATAGATATCTGGTTGGCCACTAAGAGAAACAGGTTGCTGGATTAAATATGCCTTTGGTGCACAGGAACATAGCAACCTGCCTTACACTGAGTAAAACCACTGGTCCATTTAGCCCAGTATAGTTTACACTGGCTGGCAGCAGCTCTCTGGGATATCAGATGGGGACAATTCTCAGCACTCCCTGAGTATGCAGCAGATTGAACCTGTGCCCTTCTGCTTTCAAAGCAGATGCTCTGCGCCGGAGTTAGAAGAAAAGTTTGGATTTGATATCCCGCTTTATAACTACCTGAAGGAGTCTCAAAGCGGCTAACATTCTCCTTTCCCTTCCTCCCCCACAACAAACACTCTGTGAAGTGAGTGAGGCTGAGAGACTTCAGAGAAGTGTGACTAGCCCAAGGTCACCCAGCAGCTGCATGTGGAGGAGCGGAGACGCGAACCCGGTTCACCAGATTACGAGTCCACCGCTCTTAACCACTACACCACACTGGTTATGATGGCAGTATGTGGTCTGACTACATATGAGAGATCACCACCTTGATGAAGCTAAGCAGGACTGAGGCTTGTGGTCTGGTTAGTTCATAGATGGGTGGCTGCTTAGAAACTGCCCATATGATGCCTTGAGCCCCACAATGGAAGAAAGACGGGGTGCAAATGTAAGAAAATAAACCAATAATCCAATAAATCATGACCACAGAAGGACCTGGAACACCTCAACTATTTTCTCAGTTGTAACATAGGTGTTAAGGTTGGAATGTATGTACATCTATGGATTGGAAGAGGGTTACAGAAACATATAATTTCATTCTCAGGGGAGGAGGAAGACCATAAATACTTACACTCATGTCCAGAAGTCGTTAAGTACTCAAGGTTATGGCCTAGGATAAGGCCACAGACTTGCATAGTAGTCAAAATCACTTTCCGTTTTTCAGCCTGACATATTTTGCAAGAGTTTGGACAATAATCACAGCATGCAGGCCAAGTTTCACTTGCCAAATGTAATACAGAAATAGCACTTAAGAGGCTCTCTTTGCTGTCAGGATCATTGCGGATTTGTTACTGTGAATGGAAAGTAACAGGAAGTTAAGAGTCCAATATATTTCTAGTGTATGTTTCACTGAATCTAGTCTGGAGGCTAGAAATTTACTGAAGACGGGCAGAGAGCGAATCTTTGCTGCCAAAATTAAATCAGGCATCACCTGCCCCCCTGTGCAGCATAATCTGAAACCTGCAGAAATATTTGTTGCATTTCACACCAGCACAATCCAGACAGGAAAGAAAATATTCATTGAAAGTCACATTGAGGCATTTCTTTTTGGTTTAAAGTGCCCATCTTTGAGTTTGTGATTTTTCAATTTAAGATAGACGCTTCAGGGGCAACTTATTGTGAACAAACTACCTCAGCCCTCTTCTTGGACTCCAGTGTAGCCCACAAACTTCATTTATATTTCATTTGTTTAATGATTTCATTTTCTTCCTCCCTGTGGGTAGAAGAAAGCCTTGCTTCTATGGTTGTGTACACACCATACCTTTGAAGAACATTTAAAGTACATCCTTACCCCAAAACAGGAATCACAGGAACTGTAGTTTGTTAAGGGCTCTGTGGGGGGTAAACTACAATTCCCATGATTCTTTGGGGGGATATTTAAATGTGTGGTGTGTATGCAGCCTATGGTTTGGATCAATATGCCTATGAGCTATATCACAGTGGTAAAGCAACTTATTTGCATGCAGAAGATCCCAGATTCAATCCCCAACATCTTCAGATAGGGTTGGGAGAAAACCCTGTCTGAGCTGCTGCCAGTCAGTGTAGAGCAGGCTTCCTCAACCTCAGCCCTCCAGATGTTTTGAGACTACAATTCCCATCATCTCTGACCACTGGTCCTGCTAGCTAGGGATCATGGGAGTTGTAGGCCAGAAACATCTGGAGGGCCGAGGTGGAAGAAGCCTGGTGTAGAGAATACTGAGCCAAATGGACCAGCTCTGCCTGATTCAGTATAAGGCAGCTAATTTTTGGGATCAATGGAGTTGGTGTGAATCACAGTTTTGTAACAATTGAGCTTATGTACAAATAATGACTGCTGCACTAAAAAAGGACTAAAACCTCTTGACCTTCCAAAGTACCCAAGACAGTCACACATTCTCTGTACCCCAGACACAACAATGGTGTTCATCAACATGGTGTTTAAGCAATACCTAGAGCCAGTTCATTAAAACTGGTTGAATATTTACCAGGGAGCAATTTTAGCCTTCTACGTTGAGGAAAAATCAGTTTCTCAAAAGCTGGGCAACCAAAGAGTCCAAAACTATGGTCTGAAAACTGGTTGCAATGAAAATAGAATATCTGTATTTCATCCAGGAATGCTTGAAGATGAACAGCGATGATCTGTTTGGTCACCTTGTTCAACAATGATATATTTGAAACTTGTATATCATTTGAAGGATCCAATTGTACAGTTGTTACATTGAAGACCCTTCTATCTGAGACTTACTTGATGCCATATTAATCATTGTACCATTCTCCGAAGTTTCCACTGCATCCACTTGCAGTACCAAAGATCCTATATATATATATATTTAAAAATCTGCACTGAAAACTTTCTTGCCTCTTCATCACGAAGGGGAATTTCCAGGAAACTGTCAACTGTTTTCTTTTATTAATTTCATTACGGTCTCAATAATCACTCTTCAGATTACAAATGAGCGGGGGTGGTTTCTGGAACCATTTTACCACATGCTCTAAAGTACTTCCTCAAACAGGTCAGTGTAATTTCAGTCTTGTCAAGAGTTTAGACTGTGGCACTTCTATGGGTAGTATAATGGGGAAGCTGTACCACGGGGGAAAGGGCAAGGGGAGGAAATGCCCCTGCCCCAATTGCCATGCTAACGCTCTTCGTCCCCAATGTGCTGGCAGAAGACCATAGCACAGTGTGCTTCAAATCATGTCGTTGGTCAGGCTGCAAACTTAAACAAGCTTAAAGGTAAAGGTAAAGGGACCCCTGACCATTAGGTCCAGTCGTGGCCGACTATGGGGTTGCAGCGCTCATCTCGCTTTATTGGCCGGGGGAGCCGGCGTACAGCTTCCGGGTCATGTGGCCAGCATGACTAAGCCGCTTCTGGCGAACCAGAGCAGCGCACGGAAACGGCGTTTACCTTCCCGTCGGAGTGGTACCTATTTATCTACTTGCACTTTAACGTGCTTTCGAACTGCTAGGTTAGCAGGAGCAGGGACTGAGCAACAGGAGCTCACCCCATCGCGGGGATTTGAACCGCCAACCTTCTGATTGGCAAGTCCTAGGCTCTGTGGTTTAACCCACAGCGCCACCCGCGTCCCTAAACAAGCTTACTCAGAGGCAAATAAAACTGAAACCTTTCTGAGCAAATATGCTTAGTACTGGAGCATTAATGTGAAACATAAATGTTTCCATTTAGGATAGTTTAATAGATTTAAGAGAGCATACACCTCAAGATTTACTTCATTCCTTCTTTGCTCACCTCTCTGCCACCTGCTGCCCCTCTAAACCCCGAGCAATTTCAAGAAGCATGGAAGTGTTATGGTGATGCTGGCCGCAGTTGGTTTCTTCTTGCAGCTGAAAATGAAGAATGAGAACAATGACATTTCTGCACATGAAAAGCAAATTTTCAAAGGGTTCCATGAGTTAATGCAAAATATATTGCTAGGTATTTGTTACTGCCGTCAAGGTAGGAACACATTGTCCCTCTGAAGATCTCCCTAGACTAGATCTGGGCTGTACCTGTCCTTCTTCCAAACACAGTTTGAACTGCCAGAAGCTCAGTAAATTTAATCATCAGTTCCTTTAGTACACTAAGGATATGCGACAAATGGGCCTGCTGGTATGTTTACATTGCCCAGTTAGTCCCTTAGCAACTCTTCAACAACTAAGTGTACAAACTTTTATTAAATTAGCATTCAGTTTGTTTTCGGGTCCTTAGGTGTTTTGTTATCACACTCACATGAAAAACAGATCTCCTTATTGCTTCCTCCTTTATTTTCCTTTGCATTGAATGTGAATAGGTGCTATAAACCAAACCCAACTGTAATGCATGGTAAAGTGTATATCATACTTTATGCATGGTAATGTATACATGTACATTTCAGAATTGATTGGCTACATTTTTGTTGTTGTTGTTCAGATATCACACTGTCAGTGATTTCCCCCATGGTAACTACTTCACTTCAGGGTTGTTCACACAACCTAGTTTAGTTACTAGGTGTAGTTCAGTCAGTACAGCATGAAACTCTTAATTTCAGGGTTGAGAGTTCAAGCCCCATGTTGGGCAAATGATTACTGTATTGCAGGGGATGGGACTAGATGACCCTCACAGTCCCTTCCAATTCTACTGCTAAGGTCACGATTCAGGGCTGCCCAGCCCATGCTTTGACCCAGGCCTCTGGGTCGTTGTATGCTATGCTCACCCTGAACTGCCAAGGCAACAGAAGTAGTTCTTGCTCCGTGCTGGGAAGCAAGTGAGAATAAACTGCTACAGATAACATTGTAAAAGTCTCTTTTGGTCGGCATTATTATTGCTCTATTTTTGGTTATTGCAGCCTCTCTGTCCCTTACCATTCAACAGCAGTATTTCTGCACAGCCCACTAAATGATAACAGGCCCCACTCACTGTGCCACAGGATCTTATTTTTGAGATTGCAAATTCTTCCTGTTATTGCACTGCACCAGCAGCATGCTCTATAGGGCTCCTTGCTACCTGCCTGTTCTGTATTCGTCTGTACTTCTTTCGGAAGGAGTCGCTCCCTGGTGTGCTCTGTAGTTTCATTGTTGTGGCTGCTTTAAACTTAATCCGGATAGTTAACTCTCATTTTATTTTGCAGTGTGCTCCCACCCGCCCTCCCTCTAACAAAGCTTGTCACGCTCTGTTTAATTGAATTGCACTTCTTTCTGAAGTGCTGCTCGCTTTATTGGCCCCCTCCGGTAGAGTGACAGAGGCCTCCCCCCTTAAGCTTCTCCCTCTTGGGCCATCAACAAGCCCTCCACTTTTCCTCCTGGTGGCTTTCCACAGACAGACCCCCCCCTTTCCTCCCCACCAATCTCCTTATTACTAACCCCCCCCTTTTTTTTAGGCTCTGACTCACAGACACCATTAGTAGCTCCCCTTTTCCCCTCCCCTCCCATAATCTATCTACATATTAAAATGAGTTTGTCCCTGATTTACATGCGTAAGAAGGGATGTAATAATGAGGACGTAGATTAGAAGATTTAGCACAATCGTTTGTGTAGATTGTGTCCCATCAAAGGGCAGCCTCTGACGAGCCGAGATTAAGGAGCAAACAGCTGCCGCTGGAATTCAGTCCATTTGTTTGTTTGCTGTTTTCTCTCTTGACTCCAGCAAACAGTCTCATTAACATGCAAGTGATTTGCTCCTTAAGCCTCCCCCCACCACCCACCTCCTGTGTATTATTGGGGGAGTTGCTGACAAGAGCTTTGGAGAGACCAGGCATGGCCCACTTCTGAGAGATCGGCATGCAAATCAAGATTAAAATGGGCAGTAATTAAAACATAAAGAGAGGGGGCAGGACACCTTTGGGGAGGGGGAGGTCTTAAGGTTGGGGGTCTCAAGGCAACGGAGGGCGGGGTGAGGACCTAACAAGATCCGCTGCCCCCTTAGATTTATCTCACACGTGCCTAGAGCCTTCTCATCTCTTGCCAGCAAAATGTATAGCTTCCTGTCAACATCATTTACCATATTTGTGGGTTTCAGTGGCCTTCTTGCAGACTTGGTCCATATGGCCTTTGACAGGGAGGGCTTCCGTGTCCAGTTCCCACTTGTTGAAATCTGTGCTTCCTCCGCAGTCCAGGTTGCCCTTTTAAACTGCACTTACATGCAAAGCGTGGGATTAGACCATATTCCTGGATGTTCCTTTGGGAAAGCGGCAGGGCTTAGTTTCTTTGGAAAATGTTTTCAGTGCCAGGGATCGGATGCTAAAGAGAGATTCTGGGCACATGCAAAGTACCTTTAAGGGGATGCAAAGCCCTGGAAAGCCACTGCCAGTCAGTGTAGGAAATTTTGAACTAGATGAACCAATGGTCAGACTCAGTATATGTTCCCAGTGTCACTAGTACTGAGTAGCTGTAACTTGCACACCTGTAATTGGGGTCAAGTCAGAGGGTCTGGCTTCCAAGCATACTTGAGCCCTGGATCTTATTGTTTTACAGATTAAGCACTGAACTTCTGTGGTATGAAACTGCAGCATTACATACTGTACATCCGCATGACAGGGGTGAGAGGAGTAGGGAGAATATCACAGTATTTGTGTCAGATCCCAAGGATATTGAACTCAGCATGCTTTCTGTTACTGAGAAAACTAAAGCTGGCTGATGATAACCCAAGAGTGGCTTGCTAGATGCTCAGAGAGGCTGGAATATTTCTAATGCTCAGGTCCAGAAAAGGAAGACTTGTTTATGATCTGAGATGCCTCTCTTGTTTTCCTCCTTTGCTTGCCAATGGTTAGTTGATATTTTAGGGCTAACACGATCCTTACTCAGTTACCTTTGATAGATAATCTTGCGGTGAACAGTGGGATCTGGTGGGCCACTGAGCTGGGACACACATGATGTGCTTGGCCTGGGGGCTCAATGTGGATGCTATTTGCTTTTGGCAGAACTGATTCTTCTTTACAGACTAGCACTGTTTGACTGGGTACTTGCTGCTCCTTCATGCTCAGTGTGTGTCATTTGCAAATAAATAGTTACTGCAAAATTTCCATCCTCTTCTATGTGAGCTTTTAATTACCTATTAAACAGCTGCATAATTATTTTAACCATCTTTTGCTTTGTCTAGTCATAAGTTTTCACCCCGTCTCCCAGTTTCCTCCCTTCTACTCCCACACTTTCCCCAAGTGCTCTCATACTGACAGTTTTAGTATTGTCTCAAAAGAAGGTCCCTGCAAAAGCAGGATGAGCTCTATTCAGTATATCTGATCCAGTCCCAGTGAGGTTTGTATTTGGCACCAAATTTAAAAGGCACTGCAAGCCCTGCTTGCTAATCAGCAATTGTGAGAGCACTTAAAGGTTCCTAATTCTTACTTTTGCAGCCATGATCTTACCTGTCCCTCACCTGACATCATGTTAGAGGGACATGGCTTGGAGAAAATGGCTTAGCAGGCCAAATTAGTACCCCTGCTGTGGGCCAGAATCCCCCCACTGCCGCCTTAAAAAATTAACAGTGTGACAGTTTTAATTTGCTGTGGAGCTGGTAGTTTAACCTCCAACCAAATTGTTTTATGATCATTTATTGAATTTATATCCCACCCTTCATCCCAAAATGGCTCACTTTGCATGTAATGCTAAACTAAAACACAGCTTACGGTGACCCCACAAGCATGTGGTACCCTAGAGAGGAGATTACGACCACTTTTTTCCTCCTCCAGTCCCACTGCTGCTGGGCTGGTACAAGCCTAGCTATAGTTTGTCACCTGAACCTGGACTTGTGGCTTGTCACCTCAAGGCAAACCATAAGTTGTCAACCAAGAACAAACCTTGGTGAGTGGCTTCACCTGTGCTGCCCCACCTCCAAATAAACTAAAAAAAAAATAGTTTATTTTTTGGTTACTATTTTGTTAATGTTGTTAATATTGTTTTATAGATTACGAATGCTGTACTACATTGTGAATCCTATATGACTTTTGTTGTATTTGTGCTGCTTAGCCTTTTTCTTAGTTGTTTTCTTAATAGTGATTTATAGATTGCATTTGCTTTACTGATGGTGTGAAATAGTTTTACTGATGATTTGCTAATTATTCTATTTGATGTATGCTGTATTTGTGATGTTCTATTATGTTCTTATTTATTGTTTGTAAGCCGCTTTGCAATTCACTTGAATGAAAGGTGGTTTAGGAATATAATAAATCAAACCATTATTCCCTGGACCCACCTGGTCCACCTCCTCCTCCTAACACTTATCAGTCATGTGGGGATCAAAAATTCACCAGCTCTTTTTGAAGTTGACAAAAGGGGCCTGGGTGAGCTTTCTGTCTCTCATTCAAGTCGTCATAGGAGGTTCTAAATGCTGAAACTGTCAAATTGGGTATAAATACTGAAATTTTGTGTCCATAATCACTACCTCATGATGACAAATTCTGTCACCCCTTACAGTTCTTCCTTTGGAAACAGCTCCCTTATGAAGGCTTAAGGGTGGGGCAAGGCAGGTGGAAAAAGCAATTGCTTGATGGACAGAAGGAAGTCTCTCCCCTCTCACGGTCAGGGTTCGAAATTAGCAGGGTGCCAGGCGCATTTTGCGCCTAAATATTCTCCATTTGTGAACATCTCCAAAAGGGTGGGTGCCCTTTTTTGCACCTGGCTGACACTCAAGAATTGCTGAAATATATGTGCTTTGAAACCTTGAAGTATATTTTAAGGATAGACAATATGCTAAGGAGTTTAATGATAAAGGGTAGAGTGTTTTGAAAACTGAAGTAGGGTACCTATATTTTTAATGTAAACACCACATTAAACATGTATTAACAATTTCTGCTAAAAATGTGTCACTAATGTGAATTGAGTATTAATTCATATTTATCAAAATAATTCATAAAATGTTGCCGCCACACCCCCCCAAGTGGCGACTAGACATTCTGTTTTGGTGCCCACAACCCAGGTCCCAGAAGCCATTTGGCTCCTAGCTTTTCTATCCCAGTTTCTAACACTGCTCACAGTTTTTCGTCTGGAAAGAGTTTCCTTATGAAGGCTCCTTGTGACAGTAGGTGGTGCCTGCTGCCTTGAAAGAAGTGGAAGCATGATTTCTCTTGCAGGACCTTCCTAGACCCATATTCTCTTAATCTATCCTTTGTTCTCTTAATGGCCCACAACCCAAACACAGAAAACTAGGTGGGCTTAATTTGCTTCTAACACTTGCTGGGTCCAGGGCATACAGGTACTTGGCACCCACAAACCCATAATGGTACAATGGGAGAATTCTGCTCTGCCCCACAGCAATTAAGCTATGAGTTACCACAAGGTTGTATCTTATATCCCAGGCTGTTTAACAACTATATGAAGCTGCAGGGAGAGGTCATAGGGGTTTTGGAATTCTGTGCCATATGTATGCTGATGACACCAAGCACCAGGCTGAAGCTGAATCCTGATAAGATGAAAACTCTGAGGAATGGCTGGTCAAGTTATTTTGGCCCCAAGACAGAATATAGGAATTGACTGTGTTAAATGAAAAGGTGGTGTCATGCAGTTTTTATTGCAATTATTTGTATGTCTTAAAGAAATTATAGAGATAGGGGGGAGGGAGGGAGAGTTTTAATTCTATTAATGTTTAATTGTTATCGAATGGTTGTTTTTCTATTTTTTGTGATTCTTGTTTTTATTAGTCAGGGGTCCTGTCAAGGGAAAAGGCAGAATATAAATATAGCATTAGTATTAGTAATAATAATAATAATAATAATAATAATAATAATAATAATAATAATATTCCACTGTGCATTTGCTTTCCTTGGCAGTAAAATTACAACAATAATAAATTTAATAATTAACATTTTAATGAACATTCATGACACCCAAAACCAATTGCCCAAGGCAGCCACTTTAATCTGCCTAATGATAGGGTTGGGTGTAGGACATTACTGTACAAGACATTGCGTTCCAACCATTTCTTTCTGAGATCATTCTTGACCTAGGGCTTCTTCAGTAAATGTGATGATTTTTACTACTATTGTTATGATGTCACAAATTGACATCCTGTGTACTCCAGTCTGTTATCTGGGGATTCTGATCTAATCTTGATCATCACTAATGCAGTGCAAATCCAACGCACCGGGTGATAATCTGGCTACACAAAAATGGATTTTGAGACATAATCAAAGCCTTTCATTTTAATGTTTTTTGCAATATATGTGATTTAAAGTGATTCTATTTTCTCTTGAGCTGTTCTTCACTAGCTGCTTAAGAAGTTTACAAGATCATTTATGAAACACCTTATTTGGGTTTGTTCTCCTGGTTTTTCTACTCAGGGCGAAACTTGATGCAAACCAATTATATAATGCGGAATTTGTATGCCTGGCAAGAAACCATTTCCAGTGCCTAGGAATTGTTTTTCTCTTTCTTTGAAATCCTGTATCCTTTTAAAAACAAAAACTGAGGCAACATAATTTTAATTTCCTTTCAAATAATGTCAAATAATGTCTAAGTGAAAAAGAGGGAAAGATAAAAAAAGGAACAAGCTAAAAGGGAGCTTGTTGACTCATTCCAGGTGGCATTTTGATACTGTAAACTGCCCTGTGATCCTCAGATAATAATAATAATAATAATAATAATAATAATAATAATAATAATAATAATAATAATAATTTATTATTTGTACCCCGCCCATCTGGCTGGGCTTCCCCAGCCACTCTGGGCGGCTTCCACAGAAACCAAAAAAAACACTAAAATATCATCCATTAAAAACTTCCCTGAACAGGGCTGCCTTAAGATGTCTTCTGAATGTCAGGTAGTTGTTTATCGTTTTGACATCTGATGGGAGGGCGTTCCACAGGGCGGGCGCCACTACCGAAAAGGCCCTCTGCCTGGTTCCCTGTAGCTTTGCTTCTCGCAATGAGGGAACCGCCAGAAGGCCCTCGGCGCTGGACCTCAGCGCCCGGGCAGAACGATGGGGGTGGAGACGCTCCTTCAGGTATACTGGGCCGAGGCCGTTTAGGGCTTTAAAGGTCAACACCAGCACTTTGAATTGTGCTCGGAAACGTACTGGGAGCCAATGTAGGTCTTTCAAGACCAGTGTTATGTGGTCTCGGCGGCCGCCCCCAGTCACCAGTCTAGCTGCTGCATTCTGGATTAGCTGTAGTTTCCGAGTCACCTTCAAAGGTAGCCCCACGTAGAGCGCATTGCAGTAGTCCAAGTGGGAGATAACTAGAGCATGCACCACTCTGGCGAGACAGTCCGCGGGCAGGTAGGGTCTCAGCCTGCGTACCAGGTGGAGTTGGTAGACAGCTGCCCTGGATACAGAATTGACCTGTGCCTGCATCAACAGCTGTGAGTCCAAAATGACTCCCAGGCTGCGCACCTGGTCCTTCAGGGGCACAGTTACCCCATTCAGGACCAGGGAGTCCTCCACACCAACCCGCCCCCTGTCCCCCAAGAACAGTACTTCTGTCTTGTCAGGATTCAACTTCAATCCATTAGCCGCCAGATGAAGGGCAGTATACAGATTAAATAAATAAGTAAACAAAACTCCCAAGTCTATAGATCGAATGCAAACCATTCATGCTTATGGTTTCCCCCCCAAGGTAGCCAGATCCTGAAGCTGAGGCTCCAGTGCTTTGGCCACCTCATAAGAAGAGAAGACTCCCTGGAAAAGACCCTGATGTTGGGAAAGATGGAGGGCACAAGGAGAAGGGGACGACAGAGGACGAGATGGTTGGTCAGTGTTCTTGAAGCTACAAACATGAGCCTGACCAAACTGCGGGAGGCAGTGGAAGACAGAAGTGCCTGGCGTGCTCTGGTCCTTGGGGTCACGAAGAGTCGGACATGACTAAACAACAACAACAACAACAAAGCATTTACTGCACTCATGAATGAAGGTTCCTCATGTCTGCCTGAACTGCCTAAGTTCAGACTTTGAAAACCCAATGTGGCGGTGTAGGGAAACATTGCTGGATGGGTGATGATAACCACAAACATATGAACATAGGACCCTACCTTATACCAGGTCACACCACTGATCCATTTAGTTCAGTTTTGTCAACACTGACTGGCAATAGTACATCAAGCTTCCAGGCAGGAGTCTTTCTCACCCACCAGGGACTGAGCAAAACCATGCGTTCAACCACACAAGCCAGATGAGACCCTGCACATCCAGTTGCCCAGACTGGGTATACTGGACTACAACTATAGGGCAGATATGCCTTACAGGTTCACCTTTTGGTGGCATCTCAGTGAAGGCACAAGAAGTCCTACCACAGCATCACCTTCAGAGAAGGACGACTCAGCCAATGCATCTTCTCCCAACTGCCTTGGGTTGCATCCAGATACTCTGGGGGGGTTGAAGGAAGGAAGTGTGGGGTGGTGGTGGCCGACCGAAGGGGTCTGTGTGCCTTTAAGAAGTTCCTGGCTGTCCTGGTGTCTGTGGTGCAGTGAGGCAGGGAATGCGCTGCTGATACTAACCAAGTTTGCCAGCCATGCTTTTCTCATGGCTCCCACACAATGGCCCGTTTTTTGCCCACCTGCCGATAATGCTTAATTAGGCGAGGAGTTGATTAATTTGAGGTAATTGACAGCTAATTACGGTCCTGAGGGCTCATTAATTTGACGTCTTGTCTCAGTGAATTGGCTGAAGGGGGTCAGGTGATGTGCGATCTCCCCTCCCCCCCTTCCTTCTCGTGCTTGTGTCTACTTGTTCCTCTCAAGCACGGTGGAACTGCGGGAATTCACCTGCATGCATTGCTGGAGAACAGTTCCGTGGAGGGGGGAGAGGCATAAAGCTTACTAGAGGGGAAAAATAAGTGTTGTGGGGCAGGAGGGACACAAATCGAGGGAAGCAGGAAGCAGTCCCCCAAGAGATTTTAACTTATTGGCCTTAGCTCATTGACTCGGTTCTTGCTTGCTTTGGAGATTACAAGAGAATTACGTGGGGATGCACCTGAGCTTGGAATGAAGGAGGACTAGCTTGGAATGAAGGAGGACAAGTCACAGTCACAGCTGGATCAAAACAGATGCTCTCCAAACTAGGGCAAAGGAACACCGGTGAGGACATAAATCATGTTAATAGGGGAGTACATCTCATATAGGTACAATGAAGAGCAGCCTTGTATTCTCTTCTGCATCAAGATATACAAGTTGCAGAGATGGTGCTCTTCTTGTGAGGCTGGTAGGCATTCTACTACTGCCTTCAAGATGTTTGGGATTACAATTCCCACCATTGACAGCCAGCACAGCCATGCTAGCCTGGATTGATGGGAGTTGCAGGCCAAAATTTATGGAGGGCACCAGATTTGTAAAGTTAGACTATAGACTGTAGCCAATGAAAGCTTATGCCATAAAAAGTGTTCGTCTTTAAGGTGCCTCAAGACCCTTGATGCTTTTTCTAAATATACTGATACAAGAGAAACCATTAAGCCTGCCATTCTGACCTTATTTGGTGGTGGCACAATCTCACAGAAGGGTTTCATATGCTTCTTCTTCTCCAGGTTAGACTGCAACAGCCTTATGCTCAAGGTATACTTTATAACGACCCCCTCCAATCCTATTCTTGAACCCTTAAAGGGACTGATTTTAAAATGCTGCTACGACGTTTGTTTCCGTGGTTCTGATGTTGAAGTGGTTTGCAAGGAAAACATGGGAAGCATTACATCAGAATTGAGAGCTGGACCATAAAGAAGGCTGATTGCCAAAGAATTGATGCTTTTGGATTATGGTGCTGGAGGAGACTCTTGAGAGTCCCATGGACTGCAAGAAGATCAAACCTCTCCATTCTTAAGGAAATCAGCCCCGAGCGCTCACTGGAAGGACAGGTCCTGAAGCTGAGGCTCCAATACTTTGGCCACCTCATGAGAAGAGAAGACTCCCTGGAAAAGACCCTGATGTTGGGAAAGATGGAGGGCACAAGGAAAAGGGGATGACAGAGGATGAGATGGTTGGACAGTGTTCTCAAAGCTACTAACAGCCACGGACAGAAAGTCTCTACAGAGGGTGGTGAATACAGCACATGATATCATGGGCTGTGCCTTGAGTCCCCTAGATGACATCGCAAGGGATTGTTGCCTTAGGAGAGCGAGAAAAATTCTCAGTGATGACTCACACCCCGGCCATCACCTCTTTAATCTGCCCATGGGCAGGAGATATAGAAGTATAATCAGCTGTACCAACAGGCTAAAAAATAGCTTCTATCCGTGGGCTGTTAGGCTGTTGAATGGAAAATAACATAGCAAAATTGACTTGCGAGGTGGTGTGTTGTTTGATAAGCACACAGAGTGCAACAAGACTGAGTGTTTGGGAGGGGAAGGGAGGCTCGTTTATTTTCATTGTACACAGGTTGTACAATGACAATAAATGTATTATTATTATTATTAACATGAGTTTGACCAAACTGTGGGAGGCAGTGGAAGACAGAAGTACCTGGTGTGCTCTGTTCCATGGGGTCATGAAGAGTCAGACACAATTAACAACAACAAATCATTGATCACGGTTTTCATCCAGCTGCCTAGTAAGGTGCAAAGTAAGACCATCAGCTCACCAGCTTCCCATAGAACAATTGTCAGAATCTTGATCAAAGAATGCCACAAGGAGAATTAAGAACTTCAGAAAATTTGAGCAAGTGATCCAAGCCACAAGCTGAAGGAAAAGGAAAGAAGCATATGAAAATAGCCATTAGGTAAAGTACAGTAGTCTGGATGAATTGTTTAAAATACATGATCAAAACTAAATTGAATTATCAAATAATACAATTTTCCATATCTACAAAACCAGTTGTGGAGTGGGTGGGTGTGCGCGCGCATTTTGCGGGGGGTGGAGAGATGCTATCAAATACATTCTGGTTGCTCCAAATGAGATGTCATCAATGTGTTCTATAATTATAGCAAGATGTTCTTATGCTTATAAGAAAAGCTAACAGCAAAAATGATTAACAAACTTCTAAGCAGATTATGTTGTTATTGATATAAATTCCATTTCTGCTGCCCTTGTTCAGCTAAGAGATCCAGGTCATCTTCAGTCTTCCGGAATTCCACTGGCTGTACTCTTCCAGTGTCAAAGCAGCAAGTTTCACCTTTCTAGTTTGTTCCTTGTACCCTTCCTCCCTGCAAATAACACATGTCCTAGGAGCTACATATTTGCTAAACTTTAGATTTAAAGGTAAAGGTAAAGGGACCCCTGACCATTAGGTCCAGTTGTGACCGACTCTGAGGTTGCAGCGGTTATCTCGTTTTATTGGCCGAGGGAGCTTCCAGGTCATGTGGCCAGCATGACTAAGTCGCTTCTGGCGAACCAGAGTAGCGCACAGAAACGTCGTTTACCTTCCCGCCAGAGCGGTACCTATTTATCTACTTGCACTTTGACGTGCTTTCAAACTGCTAGGTTGGCAGGAGCAGGAACCGAGCAACAGGAGCTCACCCCATTGCGGGGATTCGAACCGCTGACCTTCTGATTGGCAAGTCCTAGGCTCTGTGGTTTAACCCACAGCGCCGCCTGCGACCCTAAAACTTTAGATTTACTGGATATAATAAAACAGTAAATCCAAACCATCCTAAACATTTTTGTTGTTGTTGTTTAGTCATGTCCTGACTCTTCATGACCCCATGGACCAGAGAACTCCAGGCACTCCTGTCTTCCACTGCCTCCCACAGTTTGGTCAGACTCATGCTGGTAGCTTTGAGAACACTGTCCAACCATCTCGTCCTCTGTCGTCCCCTTCTCCTTGTGCCCTCCATCTTTCCCAACATCAGGGTCTTTTCTTTTTTTCTTTTTTAAATAATTTTTATTGCTTTTTTCAGGTACAGATATAAAGTCAGATATATAGAAAAGGATAACAGTAAGAAGAAAAAGAAAGAAAAGAATTCCATCTTTACAAAACATTTTTTCATCACCAACCGGACTTCCCCACATCTCCCTCACCTTGCATTCTTTACAATAAAGATAACAACAAATTATTACCTTGTTTCGTGCATTCCTTTGTACTTTCAAATAGTTATGTTTTAAGTTTAAAATACTTTTTGTCAATTTACTTATGCCTTAATGTAATTGTGATAACACTTTAAACTTTAGTCCTCTCATAATTATAACTTAGTTTCCCATAACACCGAATCTTGTAGCTGAAGCTAGATTTTCCAAATCATGCAAATTCTTAACATTCATATAATTTATAATATTTTTGTAAGTAGTCCTTAAATTTTTCCCAGTCCTCTTCCGTTGTTTCTTCTCCCAAATCTCGGATTCTGCCAGTCATTTCAGCCAGTTCCATATAGTCCATCAATTGCGTCTGCCACTCTTCCAGTGTGGGCAAATCTTGTGTCTTCCAGTATTTTGCAATAAGTATTCTTGCTGCTGTCGTTGCGTACATAAAAAAAGTTCTGTCCTTCTTAAAAACCTTCTGGCCGACAATGCCCAGAAGGAAGGCCTCTGGTTTCTTGGGAAAGGTGTACTTAAACACCTTTTTTAACTCATTGTAAATCATCTCCCAAAAGGCCTTCACTTTTGGACAAGTCCACCAGAGGTGAAAGAATGTCCCTTCAGCCTCCTTACATTTCCAACATTTATTATCAGACAAATGGTATATCTTAGCAAGCTTGACTGGGGTCCCAACATCAGGGTCTTTTCCAGGGAGTCTTCTCTTCTCATGAGGTAGACAAAGTATTGGAGCCTCAGCTTCACAATCTGTCCTTCCAGTGAGCACTCAGGGCTGATTTCCTTAAGAATGGAGAAGTTTGATCTTCTTGCAGTCCATGGGACTCTCAAGAGTCTCCTCCAACACCATAATTCAAAAGCATCAATTCTTCGGCGATCAGCCTTCTTTATGGTCCAGCTCTCACTTCCATACATCACTACTGGGAAAACCATAGCTTTAACGATACGGACCAGGGAAGCATGAAGAATTAATAAATCAATGAGTGCCTATTTCCTCCTCCTTGTTCCCAGAGCACCTTTAGGTTTCAAAAAGGACATATTTTCCTATGACATCACACAACCCTGCTACCTTAGCAGCCTCCCAAATCTCCTGTGTTTGTCCACTCCTCAGATTGGGGAGCGGGGGAGGATAGCTTTTTGCAGTCACATGCTTCCCACCCCTGCTTGGTTTTCCTTGGGGATGCAATACTCCATAGCACTGACTGTTGCAATGAAATAATTCGGTCTTAGGCAATGCTTTGTGCCTAGAATTGGAACCTCCTGGGAATAGTATGTATGCTGCTGCCTGTTTCAGAATGGAGGAAAGACAGCATATTGTGGGATATTTAAAATGCAGTCAAAAACCAACAGTTCATGTTTTGCCAGACAGGCGCATGATAGGAGCTGAAGATCATAGAGTTTTCCTGTAAGTTTGCAAGAGAGAACTCTGAGAGACACTCCCACTGTGCCCTGACAGGAGCTATATATACCGGTATTCTCTTACCTGCCTGGGCACGTTCTCTTTTTCGTCTCTTCCTCATCGCTTTCCACCAAGTAAGAAATGTGAGAACATCTGCTGAGTCCGAGCTCCAATGCTCAGACTCCATTTTAAACTAGACTAAAGTATAATTTTGTAACTGAATTACCATTATAAACCTGCCTGAACAAAGCTGATTAATCTGTTACTCTTTAGCAAGTATTCTGAGTAAATGTTATTTTTACCTTTTACAAGACTATCTGTATGATTATTGTTGTAAGGGGAAGAACCAAGAAAATGCAGTCTGCCTTAAGGCATCCTGGATTACTTAAATTAAAAGGCAAAAACTAGCCTATTTAACCTTCCCTTTTAAGCTACAAAGGGATGGCACTCTGTTGAACTCACAAATGTGAGGGAGGAAGGATAATATATAATAAATATATCCTCGCCTAGCATCTATTCACATCCCAATAGATATAAAGGTATGATAAAAATGAAGACACAGATGCTCAAGCTCCTGCCTTTGATGCAACCTGATGCATGTGGCTAAAGGTTTTACTTTAATTTTATTTTTAAAGTAAAGGTGTGAGGGCAGTTCAGGAGGCAAATATGAATGCCTGGGCAATGGAGATGACAAGCTGCTGACAACCTGGAAACTAGACATTCTTGACTCATGGCATTTCCAGATATAATCCAGGAGCTGAGCATTAAGTGTCCAAAAGTAGATCACTTACAAATTGATATTATATGGCAGCTATATTTTTGTGGACGCTGGCATATGTTGATCTTTACCCACAAATATTTTTGGTGTCCGATCTTAAAAAACCTGTGAGTCATGCTACATAATGGTTGATGATTAATGGTTCCTAGAACTAAAAAGAAAAGAAAAGCATGGATGGGCTTTTGTGTCCTTTACATGAGAAGACGCAACATTTTGAACTAATGTAACCCAAAATCTATGTCAGGCTCCATTTTGCAACCTAAACATTTTCTGTTATTTTGTACATCTCATTGGGACATATGCGGGATATGATTAATAAGCAACAATAGTACATATATTGAGAAATAATATTAAATATAATTTGCATAATTTGTTTGACTTCAGCTAGTGTTAAGAAATGCAGAGCAATGCGCTGGCAATCTTAGTTCTTCCCATTTTCCTCCTGTTTTCTGTGACTGAAAACATAAGAAGAGCTATGCTGGAACAGACCAAAAGCCTATTCTATTCAACACAGAGGTCAACCAGATGCCTGCAAGCAGGACCCAAGTATAACAGTGCTCTCCCTATTTGCAATTCCCAGCAACTGGTATTCAGAAGGATAACACCTCCAATATTTGATTGATTGATTGATTGATTGATTGATTGATTGATTACATTTATATATCACCTTTCTTCCAAGGAGCTTGTCAATATTCTTCTTAAACTATGGTGACTGGAAGTGGACACTGTACCCCAGGTGAGGTCTGACCAAAGCAGACTAGAGTGGGCACATTACTTCCCTTGACCTGGACACTTATACTTGTGTTGATTCTCTTGATTTAACATAATCATAATATAAAAACTAATAAACTTTTTGAAAAGTGATGATCAGAATAATACACATTATTCCAAGCATGGTCTCACCATAGGCAGTTTTATTTTTCAATCCCTATCCTAATGGTCCCTAACATGCATTTCACCTTTTTCACAGCAGCATCTCTTTCTATCTGTGTATACTGAATCACATTTGCCATTTTAATACCCATACACTTAAGTGAATTGTATTGGCAACATTCACACATTTTAAACATAATGGATAGAAACTTTATCTGTAAAAATATTTCAGATAAATATAGCCAAGATTATCGGGATGCTAAAACTCTGAGCTGTGTAGCATCATGGACTACTGAGATCCCTTATTCTAACCATGAGAGCAATCCAAAAGGTTATGACACTGTTCAGTAGATCTATTTTCTTCTTTGTCACAGACATCCTAATCCATGTTATCATAAGGTGCTCATGTATCCTACTTCACAAAGGAGGAGTCCTTTATATGAAAGGATGTTTAATGATTACACCGGGCAAAAATTTTTTACTTTTTGAATGTTGTCTAGATTTCTACAACTGATTTAGGGTATTTTTGCACTGCTGAATCAGGAAATGGCATCCGTTTCTCTCCATCAGGCCAGGTTTTTGTGCTATGTTGATTTGAAAAAAATCAGATCTTGTGACAAAATCGATTACATTTTTGTGGCATAATCAGCTGATTTTTGATAACACATATCATCCTAAATATGTTTTTAAGAGAAAAAAATGTTTTTCCAACAATATATATTGATTACCTGATAGAAACATCGATTACTGTAAACTGAATGGTGGGCATTGATAAAGGTAAGTACACATAAATTGCATGTTGCTTCACCATTTTTCAAACTTCAGGGCTTGAACTTCCGTTTCTTGGAACTCCTGGAATGCTCAGCAGCAGGGAGGTCTCTCTTCAGAGTCCAACAGTAGTCAGCCATCATGACAGCGTCCCAGCGACCCTAATACCTGGTCTCCATCTCTTTCATGTCCTGATGGAATCTCTCCCCCTGCTCGTCACTCATTGAACCCAGGTTCTCAGGAAACCAGTCCATATGTGAAAATAGGTAGTGCATCTTGATGCTCATGTTGCAGCCCAGGTTTCTGAAAGCAGTCAGCATATTGTTGACAAGTTCTGCGTAGTTTCTGGCCTTATTGTTGCCAAGAAAGTTCTTCACTACCTGAACAAATGAGTTCCACGCTTCCAGTTCCACTTCGTTCATTGAGTTTTCGAACTCTGGATCCCTGATGAGCTGACGGATCTGAGATCCGTCAAAGATGCCAGCTTTCAACTTCTCCATGGTCAATCCTGGAAAAGCCTGGCACAAGTAAGTGAAGCAGTCACCATCCTTGTCCAGAGCCTTGGTGAACTGCTTGATTAAGCCGAGCTTGATGTGCAGCGGTGGGAAGAGTATTCTGTCTCTGTCCACCAGAGGGTCGTTGATGACGTTCCTTTTTCTGCAAGGCACCAATTCCTCCCGCACAGGCCAGTCCTTCTTCGTGTAATGTTGAGCATGGTCCCTACTATCCCACATGCACAGAAAACATGGGTACTTGGTGAAGCCAGACTGTTGTCCCAACAAAAAGTTTACCATCTTCAGGTCAACACAAATAAACCACTTATGCTGATCATAACCAATTTTCTCCAGCACATACTTCACCCCTTCATAGTTCTCCTTCAGTGTACTCGAGTGAGCCAGGGGTTTTGATCCCCCAACTTTATGCTTTGCCACACCAATTTATGGAAGATTTCGAGGTTTTATGACTTCAAACTGATCCCTTTTCGACATAATCACCCAGAACTATCGGACCTGAATACTTCTTGTCATTAAAATAATCATTTCCAATCAAAACAATTATTCGACATGGCATTTTACCCCCACCAACTTCTTCTAAAATGCTCCACACAAGCGTACATGTGAACAAAAATGTAAAAAAATGACATGTGGCCATAGCTCAAAAACTTGACGTGATTGAGCAAAACCAATGTGATTTTGGGATTCAGCACATCAGATTTGTCCTAAATCAGCTGAAAAAACGCAGACAACAAATTTGTTGTTGACCAGTATTATCTTTCTAGCAGATAAATGGTTCCTAGAACTAAAAAGAAAGTAAGACGGGAGAATGGAAGGTCTTGAAGTTTGTCAATCAACTGTTAACACCTGGATAGCAGATAAAACAGTTCAATTGGTCACTTTGGTGAGATGTACTGTACTTCTATTAAAATAACAGCAATTATTCCTGAATCTGTACTTATTCACAGAAATTAGCATATGCAGTGTTTATACAAACCTGTTTCCCTTTTTTTGGTCCTCCTCTGTGATGATGCATTTCCTCTTTCTCGGCAAACTGTAAGTGACCATGTTACATAATAAAAAACAATTAAAGCGGCTCATGTGCTGGAGGCTAAAATCTCTTGCTACCTGCAAGGCATTATGTCACCCTCATGCCCATTTCACATCTTGGAAATATGTGTTAAGTATAAGTAGACTGATTGTATTCATCACGAAGAAACCGGAACTGAATCAAGTAGTTCTGCTGTGCTCAGACTTTGAGGCTGAATACTTTGGAGTCTAACACAACCCACCCAAGGCTCACTTGGACAAACCTCATTTCTGTTCTCTTGTTGGGACTGAGAGCGGGATCAAGACTAAGGAAGTTGACATTTTTCCTCCACTGAAATCAATGGGAATTCAGGTACACCACCACTAACTTATCTCATTGATTTCAATGGGGCCAGGGAGGTTCAAATATACACCTTTAGGCACCAGGTGACAAGGTGCCTTTTTAACCAGGCCTTTGGCTGATTGACATCTGATCCCCTTTTAGAATATGTTGCAGAAAGGGGGATTATTGGGTTGTCTTTGTTTTTATGTATTTTGTGTTGTGTTTTTTTATATTGGAATTTTATGTTGTGAACCACCCTGAAATCTATGGGTATAGGGCGGTATACAAATTTAATAAATAATAATAACAACAACTAGTAACTAATAACATCTGGATCCAACCCTATTAAGAACAGGAACGTGGCCGAGCACCTGGTGTTCAGCTCGGTCGAGGCGCTTCCTCTCACCTTAGCCAGTTGGTTGAGGTGGTGGAGTCTCCGGGTGTAATGGCCGCGAATGCTGGTCGACGAAGGCCTTGCTTGAGCCCGTTAATTAGCACAGTAACGGTGCCTGGGCTCCATTAGCCCGTCCATGTGGTAGGATCCCCTCCCTCCCCACCCAGCCGCCCGCCTTTTCCCCTAATGAGAGCTGGGAGAGGGACACTCACAAAACAGTGCCTCAGAATAATATTCTGCTTTGTCCCCGCCGGTAACAAGAGCTGACAGGATCACTACGTCCATTTCTCTTCTAATTAGCACACTTCCAGCTCGGCCTGAGCCAGCAGCCGGAGAAAAGCGATCGGACAACCGTACCGAATCACAAACACAAAGAGGCCCATTCCCCGTAATTAGGTGAGACAATCCCTCAGTCTTTTCTCGGCTGGAGCTTGCCCATAAGACTCTCGCTGTTTTGGTAAGTCCCAGCAACACAAGTTACACGTCTCCCCGGGACACTAATAAGCCCCTAATTGTCTTCCGCTTCACACGGCTCTTACCATAGGCCTGACTTTGGCGGGGGGGGGGCAGCAAATTCTCCTAACAAGCAACAGCCAGTGCGGCCTGCACGACAAATGCAACAAGAGCTGCCACAGACTGGAGGGGGGGGGGGAGCAAGGGAAGTGGACAGGCAATGCGAAAACAGCCTCCGATTACTACCTCATAGGGACCCAAAGGGAAGGACGCCAGGAGGTCTCACGTCAGCTAGTAATTGCCAGGGGCAAAGTCTGTCCTTGACCCGTCCTATTCTTCCTCTACTGTCCACATTCCTCTTCCCCTCACGCTTCTATCGCAGCCTTTCTCCTCTCTTTCCTTCCTGCCAATCAGTTTACCGTCGGTGATTCCACGCTCACCTGGGTCACTGGACTTCAGACCAGTTTTGGGGAAAGGCAAAGTGATCAGCTGAAACAGTAATGCTGATTCAGGAAGCACATGCTGTCAGTGGGGCAAATTTCCATGTGAATTCGCTCGCATTACACTGTTGCCGCCGCTTGCCATTCCCAGCTATTCTAGGTCTGGGACTCATGGAAAAGGAAATAGGAGAATAAAAAGCCTAGAGAGATATATGGACTGGGAACTAAGGAATGGCTGATAGTTACATTGGAAGCTTCACACAAACAGCAGGGTTCCTAAACTTGAATGCAAATATATAACGTCCCAGCATGCTTTCAGGTGTCTCTCTGTAGCCATTAGAACTATTTGCTTGCCTGGGTTCCTTATCTCTACTTACTCTGTATTCTGCATTCCATAGTGAAATCACAACTGTGCAGTTTTCCAGAAAGAATATAATTGCTTTTAATGGATTCACAACAGAGAGTGATGTTCAATTGACCTTGGCATAGGTGATGGGAAAGGAAATAGAAGGTAATATACTTAACAGGATAGGCTCAGAAATGGACTTACCTTCCAATCTTTTTCATTCACAGCATTTTAAATGATGGTCCAGCAAACAGAGGCACTAGCTTAATCTCCCCAGGAAGGCAAGCATATATAACCTAGTAAATATTTGAAAAATGAAAAATTGTGTGCCATAAGGACTACTAATTTGATATTCTTTAACCTAATGTTTCCTCCCTTTCATCTATGCCCCTTGTGCACGTGTGTGCATTTTGAAAAACCAATGACAATAGTAATGAAGTACGGTAATTAGAAAACTGAAAAAATCATCCTGTTTAGTAAAGGTGATAGGAACAGCTTTTTAAAACTGGCCTTTTGGGGGCACTATTTCAGAGCAGTGTTGATAACACTGTCCACAAAGTATGACATCTAATTCACATACCTGAATTTGTTTGATTCAATACTAGGTACCTGTTTGGAACACCAACTGGAAGTAAGAACTATGCTACAAGAAACAGATGAACACTAGCAGCAAACATGCTGAATTTTTATATGTTCACATTCCCTGGATCTGAATGGCACAAAAAACATCTAAGATGCTCAAATACTCAGAAGTTTAGGAATAAATAGCACTGCTAGTGGGATTCATGGCACTCTGCATAGCTCTGGTGTGTGTCTAGACAAGAATATATTCTAGATCATTTATAGTGTAATGATAATGAATAATGTCAAGAAGGGACTGTTGATAAGAGTGGATTTGTATTAGGTATGAGAAGAGCATGAGACTCTTAGTCTCAGAGTCATGGGTTCAAACTCCATGTTGGGCAAAAAAATTCCTGCATTACAGGAGGTTGGACTAGATGACCCTCGTGATCCCTTCCAACTCTACAATTCTATGATTCTATTATCAAATGCATTGGATGTAAACACATCAAAAGTTTCATCTGGTCACTGACTGCCTTGCATACAGTAAGGGCCAGCAACCTGTTTAGGCCCATGGGGACATCTGACTAGAAGGCTTTTTTCAAGCCTTTTTTGTGGGAGGTGGGACCATATGAGTGCCAGGGAAGGTCTCTGCAGGTACCTGTGTGCTTGTGGGCACTGTGTTGGTAATCCAATGTACAAACCGTCTCAAAGTATGACATCTAAAGTTTTCTATTTTGTCTGAGGCAGCCTTTGCCAATAATTCTGGATAGTCTGTGATATTTTGGTGCTGCAAAAAATAGGACATTGTTTTGTTTTGAATTTTTTTAAAAAGCAGCAATGCATTGAGAAAACTGCACTACAGAGCTGAAAAATATGTTATTCCTGAGCCACCCACCTTGGCTCTCATAAAAGGACAAGATTAACAGTACAACTTGCTGTTACAAAAAAGGAGAAAAAGTTCTGTGGCTATTGTTGCCCTCAAAATTTTCTTTTCCACTTCCTCTGACAACAAACAGCTTTTTGGGGGACTGGTGAAATAAGAACGATTTATTCAACAGTAAATGGTTAGGTGTAGCAAAATCACCTTTTCTGTTTTGCTTTCTCTCAGCCAGTGTCTGTAACAGAGACAGCAGGAAGCTCCAGTGTCTTGTTCGCCAGGGAGCAGTGCTGGAAAAGTCAGCATGGAGGTCAGGGGTCAGCAACACAAACCGATCAACAACAACAAAAGCCTCATTCTGCATGGAAGTCAGTTGACTGGAGTCAACTGCTCTGATCACAGCACTGGGCCAAAGAACAATGCAAAATGGGTTATTGTTTTTAATCTGTTTATTGCATTAGCTGCTCTGATCACTTTGTTGTGACGCTGGGTTACCAATGATAAAGTGAAAGGAAGTATGGAATGCAATGCCTTGGGGTCCCCAGCAAGGTCAAAATACTTTCAGCTGTGAAACATGGGAATTAATTGCACATTTTACATGACTTTTCACTTTCTCTGCCACTACACTATCCAGCTTGGCTCTGGTGCCCAAGCTGGATAATGACCAATTTTCAGATGACGTATTTTCTGAACTTCACTTAGAACAAAACCACTGAAGTGCTAAAATGGTGATGCATAGAAATGTCTGGAGTCACATCCTGGAAACAGTTTGATGAGATTTCTCTCTCTCTCTCTCTCTCACACACACACACACACACACAGAGAGAGAGAGTTTAAACTGTGGGTAGAATAGAAGACTTTGTAGAGTTGAAAGAAGCCACAAGTGCCACCTAGTCTAAGCCTCTGCAATGCAGGAATCTTGCCCACTGTAGGGCTCAAATCCATAACCCTGAGATTAAGAGTCTCATGCTCTACTAAATGATCTTCTATTTTAATGGAGTCTAGATGTTCACCCTGCTGCTATCTTCAGGGTGCCACTAAAATTATGCAGAGCAGGGATTGGTAGCAGCTAAATGCAGATCTATTAGTAGATTGCTGGATAATTTTAAAGTAGGTCAGTTGTTTGTGAAAACAAAAAGGGCTCCCTCCACCCTAAATTAAGGTGTTAGATAGCTGATGTATAAATCTACATCTTAATTATCTGTACTGTTGTTGTTTAGTCGTTTAGTCACTTCCATACATCACTGCTGGGGAAACCATAGCTTTAACTATACGGACCTTGGTCGGCAAGGTGATGTCTCTGCTTTACTACCTATGTCCTAAGACCTAGCAGGCGTGGCCTCCCACTGTGGGGTAGATCTGTGATATTAGCTGCCTGGCAGTTGTGTCACTGCTGCTTACTAGGAGTGGGAAGGGGGAGAGAAGGGCAGTGCAGATGCATGGAAGGAAACACCGGATTGACTTTGCTGACCTCTCCAACCCTCTCTCTCTGTGAGTAGCAATGTCAAACCTGCTAGGAAACTAGTGTTGCAGCTCCACTGCCACTGGACAAGCCATTTCATCCTTCATTCTTACCAATCTGCCATGCTTGCTGGGGCTGATGGGAGATGAGCAATATCTCAAGGGCCAAAGATTTTCCATACCTGGCCTATTTAGTATAACATTCTGCTTCACACCCTGACTCATCATATTCCTATGGGAAACCCACCAGCCAGGACATGAAGGAAATAGCTCTCTTCCACTGTTGTTCCACAGCAACTGGCAGGAGAAGACCCCCTAGAAAGCTGTCACACAAAAGTCTGCCACGTTCTGCACTTGCAATATCAGAACCTAGTGCTTCCGGATATTAAGGGCTGCTAAAAGATTTAATAGGATCAACAGGGTACACTTGAATGTAACATTTTTCTCTTTGAATGTCTCCTATTCTCCAAGCTTATTAAGGTATGGAAATGCACAGCTAAGGCTTTCAATTAACTCTATCCTTTAGTAGCACCATGCAGCTATGATTACTGAATAATATTTAAAACCAGATTAAATTGAATTGCTAATTAGATAACCTCCCCGTTATTACAAAGCTACACTTTCCATTGTGGACCATAGGAGATTCAAGTCAACCCGAAGGAAGACTCCTTCCTTAATTATCTCAAAACACTCCAACATTTGCCAGACTTAATTAATACAAAATGACTTCGCTCTAAATGTATGAAAGCAAGTGAATTGGGCATCCTGAAAGACCAGAATCCATCTTGCTCTATTTATTATTTGGATGTTAAAATACAAAAGAAACCTGAGACTACTCAAAATTTCATACGGTTGTTATAGAGGATATTTAGGGATGTAGACTGAGAGAGCGCAAGTCTTACTCTTTATAAAGTAACTAAATTATGATTTTCTAGTCTCATACTCAGGTGAACTTTAACTGTGACATTTTAATTATACTCTCTTCCTATGGTTTTTTTTAACATAACCAATTCCAAATATGAAACTTTTGTCACTAGAGGCCCAAGTGACCTCAATGGCTAGAAGTGTCTATTGGCAGCTTCATTTAGTAAGATAGTTAGGACTGCTTCCAGACCAGGATATCCTGACCAGTGTTAATCATGTATGGTACCTCCAGATGACTTACCACACTGAGCTTTATGTAGGGCTGCCCAGAATCTGTAGCTAGTGCAACATACTGGGGCAGAGTATCACTTTCATACCATGCTGCTGCTGAAAGAATTGCCCCAGCTGCCAATTCACTACTGGCCTAAGTTTAATGTGCTGGTTTTGGTATTTAAAGCCCTATTTAGCTTGGGATCAGGATACCTGAAAAATTATCTCACCCCTTATACAATCAGTTGATCACTGCTGTGCAGGTGAGGGCCTTCTGCAGATACATTGCATAGAACAGACCTCCTGATACGATGGTAGGAACCTGTCCTTTAGAACTCTCTCCCTATGCCATACGGGCAGCGTTAGAAACTCAGATATACAAGCTAGACGCCAAAAAGCTCCTTAAACCAGGGCCAAACAGTTGCCAAAATGGAATGCCTAGTTGCCGTTCTTTCGGCCAGACGGCTCAAAAGTCGTATTTTTCAATACGACTTTTAGGTTCCTGAAATTAATTCTGTTTGTGCAGATAAAATATAGCAGATAGAATTCTACAGAAAGTGTTGCTAGTGTGTGAAAACAGTCAAGATCCAAGGCTCCCCAGGCATGCACCTCCAGATGGTGGAGACGTCAGGCGCCATTCTGGCGATGGGACATCTTCACTTGGATGCAAGTGCCTGATAGCCAGGTGCAAAATGTGCCTGGCACATGGTGAATTTCCAATGTTGCATATGGGCACCGTTTCTATTTTCTTTTTAGCATCTGTTGAAGACCTTTCTTCTCCCAACAAGCATTTGAGGTTGATATTTCTATCCCAGACTGTAATTATAATTAGACTTCAAATTGTTTGTAAGATACATTTTTATTGTTAAATTGGCTCAGGCTACTCTATGGGAAGCAATTCATTCATGAAATATATAAGTAATTCCCAGCCGGGGCATACACAGAATCAAACTGGTATTTGGCTAAAAATCACTGGTGAAACAAAATTCCTTATTTCACATGCTTTTGAAAATGAATTGTTTAATCTTTATTTATTTTAAGAACATGGAGCTATAACATACAGGTTACTTGTTCAGGACAACCCGATCAAGTATTACTACTATTTATAAAAATACATTCCCATCATATCCAAGACTGAAAAATATAAATATATAAATATCCCAACACTAGGGTATATACAGACTACTGCCCTATCTATGAAGGATAAAAGTTTCCAGAATAAAAAAGAAATGCTTTTTAACAACTAATTTTAAAAATTGTGATTCATGACTAGGCTGGTAATGTGAAGTTACCCTAGGTGTTGCCTAAACTTTTCAGTTTCACAGCCTCAAAAATGTGTTTCAATAACCTTCACAATAAAAACAAATATACAGAGCATGAGGAAACTGGAGCTAAACACTTTCACATCCCATTGCTTTCAATGGGAGAGTTCAGAACTCTCTGTCCCAACGTAACTTCAACGTGTACACAAAAACCCATTTTGTGATGTTTACTATATACATATGAAAAACCACAAATATATAAAATAGATGCAAGAATTTCAATATTCCTAAACAAATATAAACTTTAGGTCAACATGAAAAACATTTCATCAACATTTCTCTTGCTGTCTCCACCACAGTTTCTCTTGCTTCCAATCTCAGTGTTCACCATTATATGCAGTTTTGCTCCCACAGCAACGCAACCTCATATTTGAGCCCCAATCGTGCATACTGTGACCTTATGTGACCATTACTTAAACAAGTGAAGACTTTGCTAAACTTCTTATGCTTTGAAAAGTCCCTCTTGTTATTGGATAGGCAGATACCCAAAGATTTACAGCTGAAACTGGCAGGTGCGCTGCAACAGAGACCTCTCACTTGTGTACTGTACAAAGTGCCTTAACGCAGAATTGCTTGCAGGATCATGTGAAGTTGCATATATATAGTTAGTTGATTATAGTTTATTCGTACAGCTCCAAGCTTACCCTATATCACCTGCAAATTGAAAAAGACACTCTAAGGTCTCTGTGCTGAAATATTTCAATGTATATCCAGTGCCCACAATGTAAATGCGTTGTTCTGCCCTGGGGAAAAGTGAAATCTATATAGTGTTTTCAGTAGAATATTCAGGCCACACCCAAAGTTAAGCTCTCTTGAATCCCACTTATTTCAGAATGAGAGAGGTTCAATTTCCCCGCTGAGATGCATGGGACATAAAACTGCTTGCTTCTGGCTGGATTATCCTCGAATGTTTAACTAGCAACTTCATAATACAATATCCTAACCATGCATCTTGTGGACAAGCAATTTATTGCTTGTGGGTGGGTGGGGGAGATGTGATTCAAGTGATACAATAATGACATCTCTCCAATATGTTTCTTTGTAGGAGAAACCAATTTTGAAGAACCATCTTCTGGGTATTAATGATTGGAGGATATTTTCTTTCATTATTTAGAAAGGCCCCTTCCACGTTTCCCACCCTAAAAGACAAATATATATTCAAACAAACATACATCCATTAATTCATATTACATGTTGGCATGTGGCTCCCAATCCCACTCAGCACCTGAGGCTATGTGAGCTTTGGAAAGAGAAACCGCATCATCTTATCTGCGATGTTTGTGGCCAATACATACAGCTAACTTGGAAGGAAATCAAGCATGTTTTGCAGTCTTGAGATTAGCAAAAATGTAAAAAATAAATAAATAAAAATTAGTTTTCATTCAGGACCACACTTGTGGTGGCTTCTTCCGTGTGGCATTATTCATGTTGAGTTCTTGTCCCAAAAGGAAAAGAGGGACTACATGCACGTGCATGCAGACATATACTTGTATATGCCAAGTGATGTACAGGCCTGTGCCACAGAACCAGATAATAAAAAGCAACTCTGCTTTTATTTTAAAAAATATGCTGCTGCCAATTACGGATGAATGAATGAATGTATCCATTTTGACACAACTGGCATAAAATTATTGTAGCAAAACGTGTAGGGGTAGTAAAGAGGCAGGCAGGTCAAATTGTTCTGCTGGGGAACTGTTGTCTGTCCTTGCCAAAATGACCTGGATGTGTCTCTTCAGAAAAGAGGTGAGGCAAGAGAGCATTTCTGTAAGCATCAGGCATTTGGGGAAATTCTGGTCGTCTTCCAGCAGCCAGGTGTATTTCTTTCCAAACTCCATATTCAGCTACTTTTTGGGTTTTTCCAGGATGTTCAGAAATTTCCCTCGAGTCATTTCTCTTGCTGAAATCACAAGAAAGAAAGGGGGGAAAAGGCTTAACATAAAACAAGTAGAGCTGGATAATTTACAATATTTAACCCCACTTGTGAAATTCATTTAAAATGGCTTTCTGGTGCCAAGAGGTAGCAAAAAAGATATAAAGTGAAGAAATAAATCTGTGCTGCGGTTCCGAGTTCCTAGCAGTCTGGAATTGCAGGCCAGGCACTGAAAACGTCAAAGCTCAGCTGTAATACTCACAAGCTGTCTCATTTCTTACTACACCCACTTCCTTTCTTTCCTCTGCGGCTAGCTTCAGGTTCCCCCTTTCAGTTTTCCTGCCATATCCATCTATGAATAGTATAATCTAGAGCGCTATTGCTCCTCCTCAGGGCATCTCTTCCTGGATGCTATAACCCTTCAGAGATTATGGACCTCTGTCTCCCTCCATTTCAAGATTACTTGTCCCTGGCTGCTTTTGATCTTAAACATAAATGAGACAGCACTTCCACTCTCCCTTGGCAGTGATAGTCCCTGGATGCTATAACATAAATGGAGTTTATATTCCCTCAAAGTAGTTCATCTATGGATGGTGTGTTAAAGTAGAGTTTACAGAGCTGTGCTCTACCCTCTCACGCTGTATTGTCATTCCCTGAGTGCTTAATACAGCAAGGCAAAGTATATATATGCTTCCCTGTGTGTCATCAATCTCTGTGAAAAGCACCACAGAGCTTTTACACAGCTACTTTCCTCCAGAAACATTTCTGACTTGGAGTTCCAAGGTTTTAGCTGCAGGTGTCCCAAAGACCAAAATTTCAAAGAGAAAATACACAAACACTTTCCCTTGCATGCTGTCTCCCCTTTCTTAAGTAATAAGTAAAATGCCCATTCATTGTGGTGGATAGGTTATATGCAGACAGAGGGCTAATATATTGCAAAGACTCCAAGGCATCAAAAACCCCTGTCGGATCCTTTACTATGAAGGCCAGACCACCCAATCTTGAGAGCGGAGGGAAGATTTTGGCTGCAAGAGCAGAACAGGCAACTCCCCCCTTATGTGGGGGTTACATTCTGGGCCCCTGCACACATAAGTGAAATGTGTTTAAGTGGGGAGCACCCTGGGGCTCATGGCTTGCAAGGAGACCCTCCCCAGAGCACAAAAAGGATGTCTTCTTCAGGCTCTGAGCGTCTTCTCACGATCCACCTGCCTCTTCTGGGTTCCTGGCGCTGGGGTTGTGCGCAAGTAGATCGCACACAAGTGGGGAGTTTCCGGTATTATTGCATCAATTCAATGTGGCATCTTGGGGTTGTGGTGGACAGCTTAGTGAAAACACTGGTTCAATCTATGGCAGCTGTGAAAACTCCATGTTTTAAGATTGAAAATAAAACTGCTAATACTGTAGTGTCATTATATAAATCTAAGCTGTAACCACACTTTGATATTGTGTACAATTTTGTACAAACAGAAGGAAGCACTCCTTCAAACACTTGATGGTTAAACGAAGCTACTCGCTAACTTAGGTGGCTTTAAAAGGGGCTCAACTGACCAATGGGGCTTGTAAATTCCCTTTCACTTAGAAGCATCTTTACCTACAACTGACATCAGGTGTAGGGCAGATGAAACTTCTGTGGGCCAGAGGTTCTCCACTACTGATCTAGAACATGTATATAATAAAACCCTTAAGTCAGGTCCAATTCACAGGACTGTAATTAAGGAAGGTGCAGGTTGAGTGAATATTGATTAAAAAATGGCCATGTGATTGTTTTCCCACACCAGAAACCCAACTTTACTGCACCATCCAAATACTTATTAAATGTGCCGAAGTGATGTTGGTGGTGTTGAGGGGCCCTGAAGCAGTCACATAACCACAATGCACACAGAAATAGAAAACATGAAACCATATTCACTCAACCGACATTTAGTTGCAGAAAAACAGTCAACTATATCGAACCTTGCTGTGTAACCTGAAGACGATTATTTCCTATTTCAAATTTTGCCACGATTACACCATATATGTGAAGTTCAGAGACTTAAAAAGTGCAGTGAGACACTCCGGGAGGGGGGCCTTTTCTTTTCTAATTTGTATAAAGGGGATAAACCCTAATAACTTAAAAACATAATCACAGGAAGTTTGAGGTTCAAGAAAGTTGGCTTTGAATTAAATCTCATGCCCTGCTCTTGCTCGAGTAATGTCAAACTGCAGCATTATCAACTGATGGAGTGGAAGTTTTCCACAGCCCCAGTCCCATATAGGAGATATACGAATGTGTGACAACTAGGCGCCCCTGAAGAGGGCTGCACCCTATAAATCAGGCTGCGAGCACTGACTAGTTCTGCGCTCCAAGTGAAATTACTGTGAGTTGGGGGCTGCTCCTGAGCACGTGCCCTCCTGTTCGCTTGTCATCGGAGATGTTAACATTTCTGATTAATTCACAGACCTCTCATTTTATTCTTCATTCCTTTATCCTTGCTATCCTGCTCTGCCGCAGCTTAAAGATTCTTACCGACCTGCTACAATAATCACCACCCGGCTCGCCCTCCCCCCCCCCCACCTGGTGAAATTGTTTAGTGATGCCAACCGCGCTTTTAATTTGCAAGACATCAGACACAGAGGTAATTTATACCAACATCTGTTCATTTCTGACTTCTGAAACAAACTCGCACATGCTGCTACGAAATCCCATTAGGAACAGGAGACAGCCTTCTGCTATTCTGTATTCCTCTTCTCAATACACACTTAGGAGTCAACTAGGCTTTAAATTTTAAAAGCTATAATACAAAACTAAGGTAAGGTCCTTATAGCCATCAAATAAGCAAGGGCCATCCAAATTGTGCAGAGAAGTTTCTGCATTTTGCTACTTTCTTTGGGTGTGCTGATTGTCTAGCAGCTGATCTACCTAGACACGCACTCCTTCCCTCGCAGTATATTGCTGGTAATAGGCAAATTCAGACAGGATAGTGCTCTTTCCCAATATTTTGGGCACTCTTCCCTCTGGGTTGCCCCCCTCCCTGTAGTTTACCCCACTTTGGGAAGGAAACCCAAAAATGTTTCTTATGCTAAATGGTTCTTTTTGTTTAGCATTGGTCCAGTTCAACATTTCTCCCCACCTCATTAAAAATCTAATTCCAGATATGTTTATTTTGGTTGAGAAACAAGGAAGAGAAGAAAGTCAACATCCTAAATGCAATTGTTGTCAGGGAAACTTACAATATTAGTTGTCGCTACTGACTACCCATGGGAACGAGGGAAGCCAGTTACGTAGTAGAGGTACGTTTTCAAATAAAACAGATAAACAAAATTATACTAGACTACATTGGAATATTTTAAAAAATATACTTAATCCAAGGGACTTGCCTACTGGAGGTGGGGCATCATACAATTTTTTATCATTCCAGCAAAAAACCAAAGCATGAAAGAGAAGCATGAATTGCCCTATCCAGGCAAAATTTACTCTCTCTATCACTACAATAGAAAACCAACAATGGATACAACTGCAATAGCTCGATTACAAATTAATCTCCTCAGTTAGATGGGGAAGTGGGGGCACTAAAGACCACAGAAAACAACAATTTAGGATGTAATCGGCCTAGGTTACAATAAAGCTGAGTATTTCAACAAATCCGCCCTTTCCTGGGACTACCTAGGAAACAGCCATTGGGTTGCTATAAATAACAGAAGCTCTTGAACCAGGAATTAAATTTTCTGCCTTAGAATAGATGGATCTCAAACCAGGTAGTGGACAGAAGAGGCCGAATCCAAAAACGGAAGCTTAATTTCCCAGTTGCTAAGGAGGGTGGAGCACAGTTTAATATAATCTCCTCTTTGGAACTTCAATCCCTCAATCCTGTATTTAGCCTTGTTGCCTTGGTCTCCCTTCGCACTACAACTGTCCCCAAACTGCCTCCCGCAGTAAATTTTGTGGCTGTTGGTTGAAGCGATTCAGTAGTACAGATTGATTTCTTGCAAGTGAGGAGATGAGGGATTACCAAAAGCAGCCCTGGTTAACAAGATTGGGTGCAGAATCTCCTGCGAAAGCAGCCCACTCTGCCAGCGCTTTGCATCCTTTCACTATGACATATGGGTTTCATTACACAAAGATTTTCCCGATTTTAACTTTGAGGAGATTACATTAGAAACTCAGGGCTATCTTTACATCTGTAGCAATTTAAAGGTTAAGTAACATTTTTAATCAAATGACAAAGACTCATAATGTTTGGCCTTCGGTCCAAAGTGGAAACTGCAGCTAGGATGTTCCTTCCAATGGCAATTTAATTAGAAAAGAACCCTCTGCTGGAGATTGGGGCTCATTGGTCCCCAACATCTCATAAAGGGCATTCTCATGCATATAGTATCTCTGTGCCGCACTGTGTCATAAGCTCTGGATAGTCAGGAAATAATGGAGGATTTACTATGATAAAACCAATGAAACCAGTGACTTACATTTATGTAAGCAGCTATCACTCTGAAGGATCCTTAACGGGAAAGGGGAGATGGCTTGTTTTTGCATAAAGATGCCCAACGTGTTCAGATAGAACAATTTGCATTTCATTTAAGGGAAGGACCATAGCTCAGTGGCAGCATAGCTGTTTTGCAGAAGGAAGGTTCTGGGTTCAATCCCTGGTATCCTGAAACCCCAGGAGAGCTGCTGCCAGTTAAGAGTAGACAGCACCGAGCAAGACAGACCAATGGACTAACTTGGTATAAGGTAGCCTCCTTGATGCAATTAGCAACAATCAACACCGCCAATGCCATTTTATGCACTCTTATACCTAGCTCACAGCTGTAACTAAGGGCAGTTCTGTAAAATACTTCTAACTTCTCAACTGCTTTTCACTGATATGCTATGTTCACCATGTTATAAGAAACACGGCTTTGCAAGCAGACTTATATGTAAAATCACAGACCATTAGCACAGAAATTGCATGTTAAGGGACCTTAAGTGAAGGGTTCTGTGTTCATAAGAGCCTTGCCCTGTAAGTTTAGGGACAGAACGAATAGTAGTTGAAACATGCAACTTATGCCAAAGAAACTGAATGCAGACATGGAGATTAAAATATAATTGTGTGCGCTGTTTTGCGGTTCTATACAACCTTCCATTCATGGATGGAATGTTGTTTACATATACTGGCTTCACTTCATCATTGCAGATCTATAATTTTACTTTCTAGTTCCAGAATACAGTGTTCACGTATCAAATATATTGTTTGGTTGTTGCCAGTGCTATTTTTCTAGAAAAAGAGGTTCTGGAACTCACCCTTGTTCTCTCACAATGGCAATGGCACCCTCATAAGAGGTGCCAGAACTGAGTTCCAGAGAGTTCTGGCTGAAACAAAAAAGGCCTGGTTGTTTCTGTTCTAACTATTTATTCGTGCTTTTATCTTGTGAACTGCCCTGAGATCTTTCAATGAAGAGGGGTATATAAATCAAATAAATAAATAAATGTAAGATGAATTATGAGTCATATCTGGAACATGTTATTTATAGCACTGGACTTCTAAGTGATGAAGAGAAGCTGATTGTGCTGGTAATATTTGCTCTACGTATTTCAAATCTTGATCGTGAAATACTGTGACTTAACAATGGGCTGTATCCAAAACTGTCCATGTGCAAGTGGACATTCTACTTGCATAATGTGATTTTGCCTTCTCTTCCCCTGCTGCATGGATGGATTTGGACTACCTGAAAAGATGTTCAGAATTTCAAAGGAATTTCTCTGTTGTAATAGGTTCTCCTTCAGGGATTTTCTTTTTCTGGCCCCTTTACAAGAAGGGAATAAAAACTCTTACGGTACTCAAAGCAGATTGGACCACCATGGGCTTCAGTAGACTGTGTAGGAATAGGCTGTGCTGTTGCACCTAATAAACACAATCAAGGTAAAAGCCAAGAACATAAAACTACCAGTATCAAATTCACTAAGTGCTATTTTGTTTCAACCAACCTAAATATGAAGATGAATGTATTGGGAGCACCTCCCACTTCCAAGAAACTGACAGCAGCCAGCTTGACCTCCTTGACCCATGATCTCCATGACACTAAGTGTAGGGAAAGAGTTACATCTCCTCGCCTTGAAGCCAATAAAACCGCTCTTGATTATAATTTAGATAAGAGCCACTGGATTGAATAATAATGACTGAAACTCCCTTGGCTGTTTCACCTTGAGACGTCCATCACTGGGTTAAACATGATGCTAATTGCATTTGGATTGATTAATTTCTCTCACTCCTGTCTATTCGAATAATGCTTAACAAAATAATCACAGTACCCAGAGCCAAATCTTCTCCGTCAAAGGAATGAAGCCATCAGAACCAGCAGAGATGAAAGAAATGAAGATGACCCGTAATTACTGCTACGGTGATATCATTACCATATTATAGAAAATGAGTGTGGCGAAGGGGGAGAGCGGGGGCTGTGATTATTATTTATTTTTTAATGGAACCTTACATCCCAAGAATGCAGATCTGACATAGTAGAGCATGTAGATATACAGGGTGCGAGGGGAGGGGGTTTCTTATCTATTAAATTGCAAAATGGAGTGATCACCAAACCTTCAGATACATTACATGCTATGAGGTGGCTACTCCAGTCTTTCATTGCAATAGTTCTGTGTATTTGAATAGCACAGAGATGGGATGCCTGTCTCCCTAGTGAAGTCTTAGACACCCACTGCAGAAACAGTACTTAACTGTGATGCTAAAACCATCTTTTTATTTTAAACTTGCTTGTTACTGGTGGCCTTGTTCTGAAGCTCCAAGTGCCAAATCCAGCTGTGATCAAAGGAAAGCTTCTTTTGAAGGGCACAGTTATTCCCAATACACTAATCTAAATCAATAAATGAACTGCTAACTGAATCAGGTTATATATTCATTTCTCAGCAACACTGTAGGATAGCTTTAAATGGTTTATTGCTGGGACTTCAAATGGCATCAATAGAATACATTGCCTGGAAGAATTTGAATGAGAAAGCAACATTTTCAGCCCGCTTTTTCCTTAAATACCCTCTCATTTGAGAAAACAAAATAGCTTGGCAATTGTATAGAAGCTTCAACCACCTGTGCTCGGCAATTCTAATTGTAGTTTATACAGTTCAGTTCTCCCACTGCTGGTTATGTCTGCCCCGCGGTTTCAGGAAAAGGAGAAAAAGTAGGAACCAAGCAGCTTAAAATATTTATTCTGGCATAAGGCCAACTGTGTGTGTGAGCACACATAT
Source organism: Podarcis liolepis (assembly GCF_965112155.1). NCBI lineage: Eukaryota > Metazoa > Chordata > Lepidosauria > Squamata > Lacertidae > Podarcis > Podarcis liolepis. Next base: position 32,124,566 of record NC_139554.1, read on the forward strand.
GATGGGAAGTTTTGCATCACATGCAAAACCAGCCAATATCCAAAGACAAGTAGTTAAATTATGAGGCTAATAAACTATAAAATGTTACTTAAAGCTACAAAAAGAGAGCCTCCAGGTATAGCAAAAGACTGAGCAGTCATCACATAAATATATCACATGGTGTCTCATATTACCAATATCCATTCTTTCCATATAATGTTAATCATAAACTTATTTACTAATCCTACACTCAACACATTTACTAATACAAAAACCCCTTCTTGGGTCCAGTTTTCTTGACTCTGCAGGATTACCTGAGTCCAGTGATAGACATTTTCCTTGGTGGCATCCTTAACCCTGCAGGAATCCCTCCAAATGCTAACCACAGTTATCCACCCCTTATCAAACTGTTAAAGAGGACAAAGTAGATAATCATAGTCTCCACCTCTCACCATGACTGGTTAGAGAAAGAGAAAAAGGTAAGAGAGCTCCCACTGCTGGTTGAAGTATGCTGGGATAGTAGGGGACAACTTTAACCTTCCGCAAGTGTTACAAATCTGGCATAAACACCTGATAGGGGGGCAGTGGGGATGAGTGTGCTGCCTCTGCTTCCTGTCAAATCCCAATGTGTGGAAGAAGACTTTGTGATACAGGGAGCCATTTTCTTACACGTGGCATGTGAAGGTAAGCAGGATGGTGAGTGGTCTGGAAGTCAAAGACTATGATTAATGGTTGAAGGAGATGGATATGTTTAGTTTGGAGAAGTGAAGATTAAGCAGAGGGGACTGCATGGTTGCAGCTCTCATATCTGAAGGGGTGTCATGCAGAAGGTGGAACAGACTTCCGCGTTACTTCCACTGGAACCAATGGGTAGTAATTGCAAGGAAGCGGATTTCAACTGAACATTAGGAGAAACTCCCTAATGGTAAGAGGTGTTCAGCAGTGGCACAGGCTGCTTCAAAGGGTGGACTCTCCTTCATTGGAGGTATTTAAGCAGCAGCTGACAGGTATGTCGTAGATGTGCATTCTGTATTGCAGATGCTGCAATGACCAGGCAGAATAGATGACCGCCAAGGGCTCCTTCCAACTCTATGATTCTATGTGTTGTTGTTTCTAAAAATCATCATCCATGAATTTCAACACTGGCATTCCTATTGTGAAATTCTTTGTATTGAATACAGCAACAGAGGAACAATCAGAGAATGGTTGGTAGGTGCGGCTGTGGACCAAACATTGAAGCTCAAATGCACTACCAGTTTGGAGTGGTAAAGAGCTGTCACTAGGTACCCAGTCAGGCTCTTTTCCTGCTGCTGGCATGATCACTCTCACATCCCTGCCAGGAAAGGAAGGGAGAAAGAGAGAAATGAGTGTGTAGCATCCCGAAGCTCCACAAAGTTTCCCAACTGACTGCTCCGGGTGCATTCACTCACTCAGACAGAGAAACCCCAGAGACTGGCAGTCATCAGAGCACATTGTGTTTGCTTGGGTGGAGAAACATTACTGAGTGCAATGCTGAGTTCCATCTGTAGCACATTCTAAGACCCCCTTTACACACATAATTCCTCGGGTGGTTGTCGCTGCCTCTGCAGTTGCATACACACAGTCCCAGATATCTAATTACTTCAGCAAATGTGATTTGGCCTCCTGGAGGAGTGTTTACAAGCCACATAAATGACAGACCTTGCCAAGGGGAGGAAAGTTGTTTGTGCAGTTTGTAAACAGACCCGGAAGCCAATCCACACGGGGGGAAGTGATATGCACAGTCGTCACTTTCCTTTTTTCCTTCTCAGTGTGCCTAGTGTGGTGGCAGCTGCCAGACCTGGGCAGAGGGGGATACAAAAAGGAAGGAGGTTGCAGGAAGTGTAGGAAGGCAAGTTTACTTGATACCCAGATGCCATCACAAGGATACGCTCTACCAGCATTACCCTCAGCAAGGCAAGAGGCAAACTTTTATTTTATTTGCACAGAAAATGTGGCAGCAAGAGGAAAGATATTGGTCAAAATTACTGGAGATCATGAGGGAAAAACAGGTAATCAGGTAGGACACAAATTGCATCCTCATCAATACAGCCTTTCATAGACGTTGCCTACAGGTTGTAAAATAGAACTTAGGAATCGTGAGAAATTAGCTTCTATGTAAAAGTGAAAATGGAAATTCTCATGAACCCTAATTCTATGTCTGGTATCACTGGACCACTCACGCTATAACTGAGTAAAGCAGGCAGTGTCCCACTAGCTCCGTTGAGACCTACATTTAAAAAAAATAAAAAATTCACACTCCTCTAAACAGCTATTAGAAAAATAAAAAAGAAGGCTCGGCTTATTCTGTTAAATCCAAAAAGATAAGCTTCAAATTCTGTGGGACAATGAACAGACTATCTATTAAAAAGCCAAATGACAGCTTGGCCTGCTACCCAGAAACATCCGTCACCCAGGCACTTTCAGCTGGGATTTGTGCTGAATGACGTTTACTGTAGGTTAATAATTAGTTTTTAGCATAAGAGTCCAGTGTGGTCGTTCTCTCCCCAGGAGAGGAAAACAGGCTGAGCGATTTTTAGATTATATGTTCTGATAAGACACAGGCTCCTGACTCCCCATATGCAGTACAGGCCACCTGCTCTATGAAGCTGCCACGAGGGACCTCCTTGAAAAGGTTTAATAATAGTGCTCAAAGCCTGAGCTGAATTTACATCCTATATTGCAAAGTAAAATCATGTAGACAAAATCCCATCAAAAGATACACTAAAGCCAATCTCTATAAACAAATTTACACACACACACACACACACACACACAATAACGGGAGTGTTATAGTGGCTAACTGCACTGCAAAAATTATCAGCAAAAATGGATGCATAAAGCACATACATATATGTATTTAGGGGTCACCAACGTGCACCAGTACCTCCTGCAGTGCCAGCAAAAGGTCTCAGTAAATATCCCCTCAAAAATTCACAATATGTACAAGATCGATAGGAGCTGAGCAGGACAAGCAATTTGTATGGGCTTAGCCTACACTGAACATACCTCAGCAAGCATGCCCACATTTCAATGGATGCCAGGATTGTATACCCATTCTGCCAACCATTAAGAATAGAGGAGAGTTGCAAAGGGCTTCTCTCTGTGAGTGTGGTGAAAGCTGTGGATTCCCTGCAAAGAAGTTCTATCATAAGGCAGATAGAAGGTTCTAAAAAGAGCTGGTTGAAAGCCCTATGTTCAACCAAGTCAAAGTTCAATTAAATCTGGGATGGGATTCATTTAATGAACTCCACCAGTGGAAGTCCTGTGCAAGGACTTATTGTTTGCACAACAGGGCGTTCCCTCCTTGCCCCAGCAACAACTTCTCATAAGAAAAATGCAGCCTACTAAATATTTTTCTCAAATCTAACTGATGCTTAGGCCCACAAGCACAAGTGAATATAGCATGTTTCCTTGTTTATTCATATTCCATGACCCAAGACTAGTTTTTGTTTTTTCAAACATGTTTTTTTAAAGGTTTCAACAGATACTTCTTCTGTTTTAATCTGCTCAACAGAACAGAATGCATTTCCTTACTTCATACTAAATCTACCACAGGCATGCAATATTTTCGCCCAAAGCTTTATTAGCATACACACTGTATTCCATGTGACAACCATCCAGTTTGTTTTAATGCTAGCACTTTTCATCATGGATCTTATGGCTGTAGCTCTTTTCAAATTAGGTTCACACCCAAATTTCTTTGGATAACACACATGGCATTAGAATTAGTTTCAGATATGGACACATTCAGAAAAGAATCTAGAATCTTTGGCAATCTGGAATCAATTAAATTGTTTACTAATCTAGCCTAGCTAAGCAAATGCTCCCTCTGGTTTTAAATTACTAATAGCCTGGAGTTTGGTGCAAAACTCTGGAACTCATGCAGTGTTGTTTATACATTCAGTATTCATATATACTTTTTTGTTACAGTTCTAAGTTACCATTCCAGAACTCTTAGAAACGCAACCAGGGTAGAATTACATAATGTGCTTGTACAACCAATTTTCACAGAAGGGAACATTTTGTGTATTCATTCCTTTTTACATTCACAATACTTGAATATTTAATTATATTTCTATAGCACCCACATTGTACCAAAAAAAGGCCAATATCATTTTCATCTATTTAGAATTTGAAAAGAGGGAAGGTAAAGCAACATAACAAAGGGCAGCAAATTAACCATCCTGAGATCTTCAGATGAAGGGTAGTATGCAAATTTAAAAATAATAAATAAGATGGAAAAACTCAGGCAAAATGTAGACATGTATACACAGAATAACAACCATATGGGAAGGGGGGAAAGCACAGTACAGGTTCGTATTTTAATGGTTACAGTGTTTGGAATTTTATTTCTGTACTGTACTGTAATCTTTGTGAGTGTTTTCCTGGGGGTTTTCCATCATTTTGGGGTCAAACTTCTTTGGTCAGGAATGCATTAAAAATTTCCCCATAGGAATCAATTGCAATTGTGGACTCGTTATGTGAACGCTCACTGAACAAACGATTTCCTGGGAATGCATTGTGTACAGATAGCATGCATTCCATAGAAGAGGGCTACAAGTGAGAAAAGATGGAGAGTAGCAGAAGTGGAAATCTTTAACATACAAAGTAGGAACATAAAACTGAAGCCAAGAAACTGAGTTGGAGTGCAAAGAGGGGGGAAACAGGAGCAGGAGCATGAATACTTGTAATCAAAACTTCACATGGAATGTTCTGGGGCCTGTGGAGAGAAGCCAGAAGACAATGAGACTTTGCCAAAACAAAATGCAGAGTAAACCAGGTGAGCAGAGCAGCAGAACGCAAAACAAGACTGGAAAATGGGAAGATTGGGGAATAGCATACTGCAGTAAATCAAGGTGAAAGAATGAAAGGGCATAATTCAACGGAGTTAAGCACTCTTAAAGAGCATTGGCTTTTCAGTGTGCTTCACCCATGTTCACCTGAAGCCAAAGGCTTTAGAAGTAGAAGGACAGAGAAAAAAAGTGAAGATTAGAACTGTCTAGAGAAGAAGATACAGCTTGGATAAAAGACAAATAATAAAAATTAAAGATGGAGCTCCAAGTAGAAGATGTTGCAGTAACCTAATCTGGGAGGTTATCAGAGTATGAATAACCACATGCAGCCTCTGCCCAGAAGGGGCCACAGGTGGTGAATGTTGCTATGTGCTACTGACATCGCTTAGATCTCCAGTGGCACAGCCCAATCCAAGAAAATGAAAAGCAAAAAGGATGACCAGCCATAGCTACAGTTCAGTTGAGAGAGCACAAATCTGCTTTCAATCCGTGCACAGTAGGAAAGGCATTTGCTTTGGCCACGTAAACAGTTGCAGGAAAAATATTTCACATTCTTACTTAAGTGCTCCGGAATACCTTCTTTAGGGGAACATTTATTGACATATATTTATATTCTGCGCTTCAATCTCAAAGGGTTCATAAAAGCGGCTAACGATTAAAACAAAAACACATCTAACCATTGCATTTCAAACAGCAGAACAGAAACAAACACATAAAACCAGAGCCAGCAAGATCCTGTCTCAGATCAGAAGTTGGTGGGACTGGGGTGGGAGTGGGGAGTTGGTGGGACCTGAACATCTCCATGACGGCCTGAACTGTTTGGGGCATTAAAGATCAAGACTAACACCAAGTTATTTCAAAATGTTATGAGTCCTTAACTCATAACCGAGCTTCCTTATCATCCAAACACATGTAGAGTACAAGTAGTTGATTCTGCAAATATGTTATGCCCAAATGAGCAATTACCACAGTGAAGGGATGGTGAATTAGATGGGCAAGTTTTCTTTTAGCCCAACATGGCTATCTTCTACTTTTTCTTAGGAAAAGTTATGCTCTATAACTAGGAAGTATACCAGTGTCAAAATCCTTGAGATGAGATCTTAGAGAGAGCGTTTGCGTGCGCTATTTTCTACCATTCTTACCAAATAGCTTCAATATCTGTTTTCATACATGATTTGCAACCAATAAAGAGGAGAGGTGGACTTGGACTACAAATATGAAGAGATATGGTTGGCTTTAAGCAGAAAGGTGCAAACATAATTTTGAAGCAACATCTGATAAAGTATACATTTCGCTACACTTTGAGAAACCATCTCACTTTGCTACACAACATATACCGGCATAAATGCCAAAGATTAGATGATTACTTCTGTTAATCAACCATCCCTGAGAACTGCAATAACTGTAAAAGCCAAATCCCTATGTAATTATTAAAAAAAAAAAACAGCACACGTTCGCTGAATTAAATGCTACTAACACAGCTACTCTAACAGCTAGATTATAGCTCTCATAAACAGTATGGGCAGAATAGCCTTTTCCCTTGGAGCACTAGCTATTCAGTGGGATCAACCTACTGATTAATGGGAGTAATTCAGGTTGATTAAGCAGGCATTTCATTGAAATAAGAAGCAAACATCTCCAACTATTGAAAGGCTCTTCTGAGAAGTCTCAGAATCACAGAACTGTAGAGCTGGAAGGGCTTCCAAGGGCTATCTAGTCCACCCCCTGCAATGCAATGCAGGTCTGCAGGAATGCGACAGAAAGAGAGAATTGTTTCTGAACAGTCTGCATTGAAGCACAGATTTGCGGGAAAAGGATATCACAAGGCAAACTTTCAAGTAAAACTAAAGCTGTGGAGACCATAGTACAGTGGTACCTCTGGTTATGAACATATCAGGTTACAAGCTCCGCTAACCTGGAAGCAGCTGCTCCTGGCTGCGAACTTTGCCTCAGGGTGCGAATGGAAATCACGCGCCAGAGACGCGCATATAGCGGGAGGCCCCATTAGCAAAAGCGCGCCTCAGGATAAGGACAGTTTCAGCTTAAGAACGGACCTCCAGAATGAATTAAGTTCGTAACCAGAGGTACCACTGTACTGCTTAGAAAAGAGTACAAAATTCTGATAAATAGCATATAAAATGGCAGAAATTCTAAACAGAAGAAACTCTTCAACCAATCCATCAGAGAGCATCTGTCTTCCCCCCAAATTAAAAAATGAATCACACTTAGTCAACATTTACATTCTTGAAACAGAAGGACAGCAATTGGATAGCACTGGAGAAGACTCTTTAACCCTCTTTACCATCATGATCATATGTAGGAAACAACTTTATGTAAATTAATTCTACTTAAATGCTTGAGGGGAGGATTTGTGTGAGCACTGAAATCCAAGCACAGATGAAATACTTAAATCCTTAGCATCCTTGGCAGAATCTTTTTATTGTCTCAGTGAAGCCATTAGCATGTGTTCCAGAAAACTCTGCACATCTCAATACCAGTATGAATTTATATTGTACTTGAGTGTCCACAGGGCGCTTCACATAATATCCAACAGCCCTAACAGCTATGTCAATATTATTATCCCGTTATTTGCTAAGGGTGAGAGGCAGTAACTTGCAAAAGGCTGTCTAATGCATTTTGGGCAAGGCCAAATTTGGAATGGCAATTTCCTGGTATAGGGGTCAGTTTCGTAGCAACTACTGTGCTATACAACCTCTTCTATATATCTTAGTAAATGAAAGTCTCCTATTACGCTGCTTTGGTTAAGTAATACTCTCTCTATCCCCTGGTGCTTAGAATCCAGCATGTTGCTCCCCAAAGTGGCACAAGTCAGCTTCTGCTTTTCCAACTCTGGAAAAAGGAAGTTTGCCTTGAATCTTTACTGAGTCTGAGCTTTATTCTGTAGGAAACCACAGCAGCGCTTGCTCAAAACAATTCACTTCAGCTCTTCATGATGCAATCAAAAAATGAAAATTTTAAAGAGCTACAATGGAATAAAGGAAAAGTACAATAAGTTGCATTGTGAAAAATGACGCCAGTTCTAGAATCTGTTGTAGGCTCAAGTGCCGAACGACTTTCTTGGCATGCTGACTTGTATGGAGATAAAAATCCCAGTAATGTAAAAGGGCTTTAGGTCAAATCCCATCCTCTCTATGGAAAAGAGGGGATCTCTATAGAAGTAGTTGGTTCACTACCATTCCTCTCTCTTTTCCCAGGGGACACCTACAGCCTTCATATATATGTTGGATTGCTGTTTATATTCATGCATTCAGGGTGCTGCTTTCCATCTACCTAGCACAAGTGTAAAGTTATTTTATAAGTTCAAACAAACCAAGACTTATGCAATGTATGGAGTGTTAAACTCAGACCACTTTGCTGTAATCCTTCGGCGAAGAGATCCTAAAATTAAAGAAGCTTCCTTTAACTTAATACTATCCTATCTAAAAGGTGCTAGAATATGGTGACTTCCTACAGTTCTGGCAACAAGTCAACGGCAAGTATAATGAAGAGTAGAGAGCTTTTTAACAGAGGGAAAGTTTTGTCTGCTTCTTGAGGCACAGAGTTCTGATTTAACTGTTGTGAAAACCTCTTCACTAGTAAGTTCATTATTTTTGACCTACAGAGCAATCTAGAAAGCAGGAACAACTGGTATCAGTGCCACCCTCTTAATAGTCAGATTCAATCTAAGACAAACTTAGAAAAGAAAAAAAACTTGGATTCAAGGTCCTTATGGAGCTTGTGTAGACATAAAAGTACAGTATTTCTCTTGGGTGTTTCATCTATCCTTGTGTCTGCATGTTGTTGCCTTAACTGCATCTTCTTGGTAGTCTTTCTATTTCAGGGAATGTAAGACATCTCTTGTCTAATATTACATTTTAGATCTCATTCTAGGAGACAGCAGATCATAGTCTGAAGAAGCTACAGTTTTACCACTTTAAGGAACAAAAAAAAAAAAAATCTAGTACAGAAACAAGGAGAGCACTATAGACTAACAAAAGCAAATCTAAAGGTGAGCGAACCCCCAAGACAGGCAACCATTATTAGCGTGTCGATAGCACACTTGTTAAAAATGTATATTTTAATTTTCTGTATTGCTAAAGGTCCCAATTTGCCCAGGGATCTAGCTAAGCTACCATTTTCTACCACGACAGAGTCTAATCTTTATTTAATGGATTTAGCATCTATCTTCACTAGAGTGGTCTCCAAGGGAAAGGGGAGGGAAGAATGAAGGGGCCTAGAAGAGATGATCAGAGCCCCCTCCCCTTCTCTTCATCCATCCGGCGCTCATGTTTGTGTTCAAAATTCAATTACCTCCTTATTGATACTTCACAGAGATATTTAAGCTGCAAACATGAAGCCCTGATTTCCCAGGGGGCCATGCCCCTCTCTATTTCACTGCTCTGCTTCCCCCTGGGTGAATTCCTGAGGCGTCCATATTAATAGGTAATCAGTCACAATTCATTTATTAAACAGCTAGCAAGGTTTATCAGCCTGTCCTGATTAGCCGGAAGAAGCCACTGAATTCCTAATTTATTTATGGAAATCTAAGTGTCTTTTTGAATTCCATTCAGGAGACAGGGTGCTAAGGGTATGGCAGGCTGAATTCTAACAGGGAAGCAGCAGGCAGCATGCAGCTCATCCTGAGAAATGCACTGCAACAGTGACCCTCAGCATGGTCAATGGATTAGGGTTAAGGAACCTGCTTGCATAAGATTCATTAGGTTACTCATCACTAACCAGGCATTATTACACTTATTAGATGCTTAAGCCCAAATATCTAATAAACAAATTAGCTGGCAATTGCTCCTTACGTTGAGTTAAGAAACTCACTGCATCCTAAAGATTATCTTTTTAAAGAAGTATTTTTAAAAGTTTGCACACTTGCAGATTAAGAATGTGAAGCTAGTACAAGTGTTTTAAAAATGTTGTACAGGACTCCTCTAGAACAGGGCTTCCCAAACTTGGGTCTCTAGCTGCTTTTGGACTACAGTTCTCATCATCCCTGACCACTGGTCCTGCTAGCTAGGGATGATGGGAGTTATAGTCCAAGTTGGAGACCCAAATTTGGGAAAACCTAGTTTTAAAAATACACCAATCATATTGTGTGTCATGTGGAACATAGGAAACTGTCACATACCAAGACCACTGGGTCTATCCTGCTTAGTACTGTCTATAATTCACTGGCAACAGCTCTTCAGGGTTTCAGGTTTGATCTTGCTGGGCATGGGGTGAGGGACTACTACTAAGGTATGTAGAAGAAGTATTAAACCCCCCAGGGAAAAGCAGAGCACAGCAACTGAATTCCAGCAGTGAATGCAGCTTTCTATAGAAAGGTTACTGGCTCAAGAAATATCTTCTATGGAGTTAAACTCCTATCACCACCTCCTCTTATAATTATATCATGATCAGACACTTGTTTATCCATGCTTCCATAGGTCAAAAATCATAGAACTTTAAATAACTTTTCAGAACTGTCTGCATTGGTGTTGCCAGATGTGCCATACTTTGTGCAACTTTCCTTATTTTAGGAAAGGTTGTTGCTGAATTCAAAACAGCTTGGTCTAATAGAAGTCAACCAGTGCCCAGATATCTAGATGCTACACAGAAAACGATGAATGTGTAACCATCAGTGCTAACTGGCAGTTATCTTGGGAACTTTAAGTGGAACCAATCTGAAGTATTTGATCTTGCAGAACCAACATATAAATAAGACCTATTCTGCCAGCAGATGCACTTTTAGTGAACACAGCAGCGAAAGTTATTCAGAACAGGCACGATGCTTAAAACAACCAAGTCTGAGGCTACCACATTAAAGGTCTTATTTGTACAAACAGAAATTGATTTTAAAATTGATTTACTTAAACCAGAGCAAAATACTGAGAAAGCATGCTTATATAAACCTAATTATATGGGTTGCATTTGACCTGAATATATATTGACAATACATGAACTATGATGATGCCCATCTAAATTAGCTTTAAGAACACCCACAAATATAATTTCATAAGGTTTTGACTTAACAAAAACTGTAGAAAGTGTAGCGCTCTGTGTGTGTGTGTGTGGGGAGGATAGATAATTTGCACGTGAATATTAATGAGGAACAGCACAAGCCCAGATGAGACCTGGGCTTTAGAGACCTTGCTAAGGAAACTTGGCAACCATAGGAAAGTAGCTGTTAACAGTGTACAGGTCATATAAGGAAAGAAGGAGGGGTTTATTCTGGTTGACATGCTGGAGCAATAGAATGCACTCCCTTCATTATCGCTGCCACCCCACAAGTAAACCTTGACAAATGTGGTCAAGATTGCTGATGCAGGTATCAGGTACACTAGGCAGAACAAAATGCCATGAGCCTCCTGAAGAATGCATGTAACTAATTGCTATTTGAGTGTGCTCATTAATTTTATATTACAATTAACAAATCCAAGCATATCTATAATGCATATACAATGAAAGATTATTACTAGGAGCAGCATGAGAAAATTAGCAGAAAAGATTGAAAATTTCTTCTCCATAGTGTCTCTTAGTAATTAATTTGGAACTTGATTGCTGTGACGTCAAAAATGAGACATTCCTACTTCTTTTTTTAGAGCTCATGCTGTCAGTACTTCAGCTAAGAATTCACACTTTGTAGCTATAATGTTCGCCATTCGCCTTTGCACAGAAGTTCCAAGGAACCAAGAGCTCTCTCTCATTAAATAGATACGGCACAAATCTGCTGAACAAGCCTGTTTCAGAGAAATATGTAAGTGCAAAACATTTGTATCTTTAAAGCTGACTATATTCAATATTCTTTGTAATGATGTATCAACATAGGAACATTCTTCCTACAGGCAGAAATATCCGTAGGAAGCTACATATGAAGTGGACCAAGATCTGTAAGCAAGCTTTGCCACAGCCACAAACATTCATTAAATTCTAGTCCAACCCTGTGCAATGCAATGCAGGGCTGCAGGAATGGGACAGGAGGAAAGAACTGTTTCTGAACTGTCTGCATTGAAGCAGAGGTTTTCTAGAAAAGGATATCACAAGCCAAACTTTCAAGTAAAACTGATCCTGTGGAGACTGCACTACTGCTTAGAAAAGAATACAAAATTCTGAAAAATAGTATAAAATGGCAGAAATTTTAAACAGACTTCAACATACCACAGGACTGGGCTGATGACACTCAAGGCTCTATTTTGTATTGATGTCAAAGACCTTGCCAACTCAGGAGAGAACCATTGAGGACCCTACAGATGATCTCCGTGACTGAGCAGAGATATAAGGGTTTAGGCGGTTCTTAAAGAACCCTGCACCTAAGCTGTTCAGGGCTTTGTAAATTAATACAAGAACCTGGGACCTGGCTGAGTAGTAGACGGGTAGCCAGATATTAGCGTCACATGCTGTCAGCCAGAGGCCTCCAGCAGCAGCCCGACAGCCACATTGTGCACTAGCTTTAGTTTCTGAACCAGGACCAAGGGTAGCCCCACAATGAGCACGGTGCAGTAATCCAGCCTTCAACTTACCAACACATGGACTACAGTGGTCAGGCTACCTCTGTCCAGCAATGGCTATAGCTAGTGAACCAGATAAAGGCAGTAAATGGCAGCAAGGCCATTTTGGCTAAGCCACATGCACCTTCCTCATATCTAATGTTATATATTATGTCAGTTGTGGGGCAGATAAGATGTGGCTGGGTGAAGGAAAGGTTGCAAGCTGCAACCATCAGCTGATCATCACATGGGCAAAAACATGTCACCTGACATCTTTGACACCAGCTGCCGGTCAAACTTTGCCTATTGTGGGTGGTAAGGATCCGGCCTACCCCCATATGCTGATGCCAATGAACAAACTAACTGCATCCCTGCGCGTGACCCTTCTTTCCTCTGGAGTTCAGCTGAACTTAGAAAAGAGAAGGATCCATGTGTTACTGTATGCTCCACACACTGCAACTTGACAGACAGATGAGGACAAGCAACAGGGGTGCCGAGGACTACTGCAATTATCACTAACTGAAAACATTTTTTTGGAAGGGGGGATTATTGAGTTGTCTATGTTTTTATTATGTATATTTCAGTTTTTCATATTGTGATTTTAAGTTGTGAACTGCCCTGAGATCTACAGGTATAGGGCGGCATACAAATTTTAATCAATTAATAATAAATAAATAAATACATACATACATAAATACCGTATTTTTCGCACCATAGGACGCACCGGACAATAGGACGCACTTTGTTTTAGAGGGGGAAGAACAAGAAAAAAAAATTTATCCCCCTCTCTGCCCAGCGCCCCTTCAGTGAAGCAGCAGGAGGCGCTGCACAGAGAGGGGGAGAACTTTCCTCCTCTTGTTTTCCCGCTCTAAAACAAGGTGCCATTTAAGGTGCGTTCAGGCGACTACCTTGGAAGCCTGGAGAGCGAGAGGGGTCAGTGTGCACTGACCCCTCTCGCTCTCCAGGCTTCAGGTTCCTTTCGACCTGCTCTTTGGGGCTGGCGGGGGGAAGCCCACCACCAGCCCCAAAGAGCAGGTCAGGGAGCAGTGGAAAAGCACAGCGGAGAGGCTCGCGCGTCACCTCTCCAGCCGGGAGAGGGTCGCGGGGCTATGGCGTCTTTGCTCCATAGGACGCACACACATTTCCCCTTCATTTTTGAAGGGGAAAAAGTGCGTCCTATAGAGCGAAAAATACGGTAAATAATAGGACTACAAGGACAGTAGAGTCCTGCAAACCTTTCACAGTACCACTCACTCTAAAAAATATAGATCCATCAGATTACCATGAAAATGAGAAACATTTTAAGTCCACTTTTAAGTGTAGTTACGGGAGCAGAGCAATTAAAAATCACTTTTGAGCCATTCGCAGGCCTGCACCAGCCACAAGTGCTTGCTAGCATCAAACATGGTGCAGAGTCCCCAGAGAGCTATCACACTTCAATTACTATCACTAACATTAGTCATTACCGAGGCTGGCTCAAGCCCCCAGGGAAGGCAGCTTGTGATGACAATACCCAGCTTCTCCCTGTAAAGCAATTCATTAGGCAAAGGAGAACAGCTGGGGCAGGCACGTGCAGGTCTGAAGAGGGCCCGCCCCACTGGGACCTCTGGCTCAAGACTCTCCGGTTGGTAAGAGAAGGGACCCACCCCAAGCCGCGACAGCTGTAGAGTCCTCAGGGGACACTCCACGTTTAATCATTGCTCCTTAAGCTCAAGGAAGGCATTTGATTGAGAATTTAAACTAATGGCTCTCCAGCTTGCTAGAGGTTATATCAGGCATCTGATAGGGGCTTGATGACATTTTTATCTTGTTCTAGCGTACAGGAGTTAATGAGGCACTTAGATCTTGTCACAGAGCTCTGGCCCAGCTATATTACATTCGATATATACAGGCCCTGCAAGGCTGCGGTGACCAGGAATGCAAAAAAGGAATGCAATTGAACTCTGTAAAGGCCTCGTATTCAGAAGAGGAGGAACTGTTTCTGGGAAGCTGAGAAAACAACAACAGGTTCTTCTCTAAACAAACCATAGAAATCTCAGCTAGTAAGATTGCTGTATTTGCTAAGAGAAAATGCGGGTCGGACCTACTTCTGAGTAAACAAGGACAGGGTTGTGCTGTAGGATTAATTTGCAAAACATATATCCATGTGCATCCCAGTTACCGTATTTTTCGCTCTATAACACGCACCCGACCATAACACGCACGTAGTTTTTAGAGGAGGAAAATCTGTAGGCATGCCACCCGTAGGCATTCCCTCCATAACACGCACAGACATTTCCCCTTACTTTCTAGGATGAAAAAAGTGAGTGTTATGGTGCAAAAAATACGGTAATCATCTGCTAAGTGCTATATGCCACAACTGAACATCACATGGGAAGCCATTAGGATTCAAGCATTTCCACCTACTTTGCATAGCTTACTTAATCAAATGAAGTTGTCCTAAGTTTTTCCCAGGAAACTAGGAAGGGGCAGAAGGGAAGATATATTAAAACAGAGCTACATGCAGTGCTATTTTTTCTAGAAAGTAGGTGCCAGAGCTCACCATGAACTTCTTTCTTGCTCTCTTAGAATGGCAATGGCGCCCATCTGAAAGGTGCTGGAACTGAGCTCCTATAAGTTCCAGCTGAAAAAACCCCCTTGCTACATGATTGTTTAAATAACTACAGTTGTCACTGCAATGCATCAGGGTCCAACAAGTTCTGTGTTCAGAATGATTATTTTGAAATTCTGGACACATTCAAATCTTCTAAGAAAATTAGCATTATGCTAAAGAATACTACATTGGCATTTGGAGCTGAACTGGTTGTCTGTCTTGGTTGGCACCCAATGCTTCAAGATTATTTGCTTTTTGTCATAAAAAACTAAAGTAGGAAATAAAAATGTAGGCAGGGATTTGAAAAAGGCAAGTTACATATTATATTGCTACTTATTTGCAAATTTCCTGTTTGTCTTGTCAAGTATTACACATGTTCTACAGATGGGAAACACAACTTACAAGGCATATTGCAAGTCCATGATAGAGACAGGTGTTAAACCCAGACCCAAGTCCAATGGGCAAGGAATTAGACAACACCAGCTGTCTCACCTTATAATTACAAGCTGTCTTATCTAAGTTTATAATCACAACTTAGTAAAATGTAAGTCTTCTACTTTTGAAAATTATAATGTAAAAAATTTAGTTGCAAGTTTATTTATGTATATATATATACCCTGCAGTATGATATAAAGAAGCAAGTGTGACAAAGCGTGATAGCTGATTCCTAGTTCAAGATAGAAGATTTTCCAGTGTGGAAAAGTTGTAGAGTGGAACCTTGGTTTTCAAACGTAATCTGTTCCGGAAGTTCGTTCAACTTCCGAAACGTTCGAAAACCGAGGTTTGACTGTAGTCCTATCATGGTCAAAAGAAGCCAGGCCTGAATTAAACATATTCTTGATGGTGAAGTATGTAAACTTTTGAAAACTAAAAAACAATTTTATTTTATTTTTTAAAAAAGGCCAAGCTTTCAGACACAGACTCCATATTCTCAATTTCTAACTCTTTAGAAACAGTCTGGTGTATGTGTACCAATAACTTCATTAAATAAAACAGTACAAAATATTTGAGCGTGTTCGCATGTTGCATTCAATGAGTGTACAATCTGTGTACACAAATAGGTTTTTTTAATAATGCAGCAGAGCACAGTCTGTGTACACAATAGTTTAGCTGTATAGAACATGTGTAGAGATAATTGGTACCCTTGTTCAGTGAAATGTGTGAACAAGCCTAGAGAGACATGCACACAACAGCCAACTGTTACAATTTGCCAGGTGTTTGTTTTCTATCCTGCCCATAGTGGCAAACCAAGTAGTTTGGACCATGGACAATGATGATGATGATTATATTTATATGCCACCCTTCCTCTGTAGATCTCAAGGTGGTTGACAACATAAAAATACAAGATAAACAGCATTTCAATGTGTGCAAATCTAGACAGAGTGACACTCAAGAACTAGAAACTTCCCATGAATTTGTATAAAGTTGGGTTTGCAAGACTCAAATGAAGTGTGCTTATCTATATATTTAAGGTCAAGTGCATGCACGTATCAGATTTTGGTAGCTATTTAAATATAATTACACTCACTATAAATGGGGAACCATGCCCTTGTAATTCCAGAAGATGCCATGCAAGTGCCATAGGCTTTAAAGTTAGCATCCACTGACATGAACAAAAGGAAGTGAGCTATCGAACAGTCCTTTGTACCCAAACACTTCCCGAAAAGGCTTTATTTTAAGTTTTCATTCTCCACAGTCTGAATCTGTTTGGCAGGCATATATATCAGAAGTGCTGGAACCGGCTCACATTCTGGGTATTTGACAAGTGAACAAGACATTCCACAAAGACATCATGAATAATCTTCCAGTGTCTGAAATGCATTTTGCTATACCAAACACCTAATAGTCCATATACTAAAAGACAAGCCACACAAAAATGCCCTTGTCAAAAAAATCTACAGCTTATCAAACTACTTTACTTGAAGTAAAGAGAGTAAACAAGAAATACCTGGCACATTTATTGACATTTAAAAGAATACTCTCTCTTTGCCCCCACACCTCTTCCTGTGGGCAACAAAAAGTCATCAATAGCTGGAGATTATTAGGTTGTAATTAACTGCCTCAAAAGAAATAGTTAATCTAGAAACGCTGGTGAGGCAGGTAAAGACAGTGTTTATTATGGTACATGCAACTAATCTGTACATATGCACAGCACTATCATTTATAATATTGTTAGTCGACTGTACCACATTTTAGCATGAAGCAGCTATCTGTCCATTTCCCTTTCCTTCCAAACAAATACTGGATAATTCACTCACTTATTCATTAGCTAAGAGCAAGAAGAAAAAGAGAGAGAGAGAGAGAGGGTGAGTGACCAATATCTAAGCTCAATTTCCATCCCAATTATTACAACCTAATCTCTTGGTGAGTTAATGCAAAGCGAAGGATGAACACTACACTGCCACTAGTAGCAAAGTGTGTTCCTTCCCCAAGAGAGGCCTGTAAAACAGGACAGTCACTGACAGCAGTACAATTACTGACACAGATACAGACTTTATGGACATGTTTATATCCGCTGTAAATCCACACTCTCTCTCCACTCCGATTCACAAGTCATAAAGAAATTGCAGATAATGAAAAAGTTGGTGAAATTTACAGCATGTCGGAAACCTCAGACAGCCAGAAGAAATTAAAGAGCTGACTGGGGATAAATCACACAGGTACAATTAAAACTTCCCATAGCTCCTTCACTTCTAAAACTGGCATACAATCCAATAGCGATGATAAAAAGTTGAGGTCATGATCTGTGGACTGCAGACAGTTAAGAATATTACATGTCAAAATTAGCCCATTCAAGGGTCTTGTATGCATCCTAATTTTAAATTGGTATTTGGGTAGCTCTTTTTAGAAACTGAAATACTCACACATAAAGAACAAAAAACAAAACAGTGAGCAAACAAGCCAAGCTGTGTGATGACCAGCAAAAACAAAGGTGAATGTCTTGTTCCTCTGCATGTGAACAGCACACTGGTGTGTGTCAAAAGAGACCTAGAATGATCAAAAAGAATGAAGTATTGGGGGGGGGGAATATATATCCCAGGCTGAGCACTGGGGTGAGTGCCTGTGAGGTCTAACATACCTCCAGGAGTGCTAGAAACCTAAGTACTCTCCATAGCTGACTAGTTTCTCAGAAGCCTACAGCAGGGTGCCCAAACTTTTTTCAAAGAGGGCCAGATTTGATGAAGTGAACACGTGTGAGGGCCAACCAAAGTTGTTGAGCTTTTTTTAGGATTTTACCCTAGGACATATACTACCATAGGGGACGAATTAATTAAATCGACCGGCAGTCTAGATTGGGCCCCTGAAATGGACTTTGGGCCCCCAAAACAGACTCTGGACATGCCTGGCCTGCAGTGCAGTCTATTTCCTTGCAAAAGCTGTTCCCAGCTAGCAACTATAGGCCGGGAAAGTGCTGCTGTACTCAGGTCCTGCTTTTGTAGGCTTCCTACCAGCAACAACTTGATCCAGTAGCTTCTTCTTATTTCTTATTACTACTAAATTATTTCTAGATTCCCATAACTATGTGTGGAAAGTAGGACTACAATCTTCTAGCATCTCTCTGTGCTCTGATATACGTACATGGAAATTTCTCTTGAAATGTGTAGGCAAGAGACCGATGCATATGTTTCTATGCCCCCAAGCCAATGAAGCCGCGGCCTGCTACCAGAGACTTTAAAGGAGAAAACCTGAAGTTTATATATTTGCCACATTACATACACATTTTGGAGTCAAGATATCTTATCTGAGTACCAGATAAAACACAAGAAGCAAACCATAGAACATCCATGTTCATTCCAAAAGAAGCCAGCATCTTGGCAATAACACAACACAAAATAAGTACTGTACAGGGGTTGGATCCACACTAAATTAGTTTAAATAAATGGAATGCAAGTCAAATCGTGACTAATTTGTTTCACGGATTTCAATGGGCCCCATGTTCAACTAACTTAGTCAGGATGCAACCCCATGTGGGCTTCTAGAATTCTCTTTCATGGCATACTAGCAAGCCACACCTTCCATACACAAAAGCCTACATAAACACGGTTATCAAGTTACAGGAGATCTTCCAAGCCCTCTGTTCATCATAAAGCACTCCCACTTTCAAACTAATGTCTAAATGCCAGCTTGTTATTTTCCTTGGAGACTAGGTATCAAACAGCAAGTTCTACAGTTTACGCAGTTACATGACCATGGTAGCAAAACATTGTAGCAAAACAAAAACAAAAACCAACAACTCTGAATTTTGATGTGGTTTATGATACTTTGTGCATATCAGGGAATACAAAATTAATATCAGATGAATTCATTAAGTGTAGGACAATCATAAAATATTTTAAAGTAAAATTTTACATGGTTGATAATCATTGCTGCAAATTATTTTAGCTAAAGTAATTCTGACTACGTTTAAGAACAGATGGTAGCTTTGTATTTAATAAAGCCAATTCTCCGAGGTGAAACCAGCTCTTTCTGAACCACTGCTCTGCATATCACAACTGTTCTATTATTTAAACTTGAGGTTTGGTTGCATTTTATGCTGTACTACACAAATAGCAATACAGTGGTACTTCGGGTTACAGGCGCTTCAGGTTACAGACTCTGCTAACCCAGAAAGACCTCCAGAACGACTTAAGTTCTTAACCCGAGATACCACTGTACAAAAAATGCAGATCACCAGTCAAGTTCTAAATAGCTACACAATGTTGTATAAACTACTAATCCAGATCAGTGGTTGCTAACCTGGGGGCTGCAGAGTTAGCCCAACATTTTTAAAAAGCATCATAAAACAAGAGATCAATACAAAATATAAACCAACTGTATTATACAGAAACAGCAGCCTGGATGCATTAAAATCATGCAGGACAGATTCCTCCATGGATCTCAGGATCTGCAGGAATCTTCCAGTCAGCCGGAGCCTCTGCAGCCATGGCTTATGGAAAGGCTGGCCTTTCCTTCCAGACAGAAGTGATTTTGAGCCCCATGTGCCTGGCTTCTCTTCCATCCATTGGTATTTGCACAGCATGGAAATGTTTTTGCTCCTCCTCTGAGGTGGGATGGTGAAAATCAGAGGGGCTCTAGCAGGGCTGCCCCGTGATCTGGTGGGCAGCTTTTGAGTGCTGGAAAATGAAATATGCCAAGCACAATAGCAAGCTGTGGCAAGCAGAAGAAGCAACCCAGGGTCAATCCCCAGCATCTTCAAGTAGGACTGGGAGAAACCTATGGAGAGTTGCTCTCAGTCAATATAGGCTAGAAAATTCTGTCTTTGATGGACGAATGAGCTGTCTCAGTATAAGGCACCTTGCTATGTTCCCTACTGCTGCTGAGCTCATCCTTGGACCACATGTTGGAATGGTGGTGCCTCTGAGATTGTACAGAGTGCTTGCACCCCAAATCAGAGGCTTTTATACCTATTGTTGCAGAGGGGAAGGGCTAAGCCTCCATGGTAAGTCCCAGATTCAGTCCTTGACATCTCCACATTGGGAGAATGTCTCCTGCATGAAACCCTGGAGAGTCCCCAATGCTACATTATGGCATGTTCAGCAAGATGAACATGGAGGGCAACACTAGAAAGTTTCAGAACCTATGACCATGCTACATTTATCCATACATCTGATGGGAGGGTATAAGAAAGTTCTACATATGATCCTAGCAGGTTGTTTTTTAATGCAATGTAGACACAAGGTTCTTCTAGTCACACTCTGCTGCTTTCTGGAACAACTGATTTTAGCCAGTCACTACCCGCCCTGCTCTAAATATGAGCATGGAAGAGTCTCAGCTTTGTCTTCACCCTCAGATTATTTTCTCAACACAATGAGCCTAGCAGGGACTAGATAACTGGCTGCATTCCCGATGCTGCCTGTAGATTGCAACTGGCTATCCGTGATCTAAAAAAAAGTATCTGATCTGTTATTATGGCTCACCTAAAACTGTATGGCTGTATGGAAGCTATCAGTTGGTTGACAGCCATCTCAATCAAGCATTACATACCTCTCAATAAGACCCACCAATGGAATTTACTCCATCTCATGTACTGGAGTAGTCTAGGACCTAAACCAGGAATGCACTCACTCTGTTCCAGATAGCTGGGGGATAGAACCATACCTTACTACACAAAGTGTCCACCTTATGACAGGTGAAACCCCACAATAGCATGACCAGAGTGGAAAGTGGGGAATGAGGAAAGAGAAGTGAGGAAGAATATTGATCACAGTCTGCTGATGGACTAGAGACTAATATTCGGTGGCCTGGTCCCAAACCATCAGAAAAGCCACCAACAAAATTGCCAGTGCTGAGCTTGTTGCAACATTGGTGCTATCAATGTAGAACAGTTTTAGCCAGCCAGATGCCCTCAGAGTTTTGGCACCATCTTAGTATAGGTATGCCCCAGGCCTTACAAGGCCAACACTGCATTTGAACCATGCTTATATAGAGGTAGCACTAACATTGCATGTTTTTTATGAGCAATTTTTCAGTGCATAGACTAGGGGTCAGCAACCTTTTTCAGCCATGGGCCAGTCTACCATCCCTCAGACCATGTGGTGGGCCGGACTATATTTTGAAGAAAAAAATGAACGAATTCCTATGCCCCACAAATAACCCAGAGATGCATTTTAAATAAAAGGACACATTCTACTCATGTAAAAACACGCTGATTCCAGGACCGTCCACGGGCCAGATTTAGAAGGCAATTGGGCCGCATCTGGCCCCCGGGCCTTAGGTTGCCTATCCCTGGCATAGACTGTTACCGACAGATATCTGCCTTTGCAGAACAGAGCTTCTCTAAATTTTTACTTTTTAGCATACCTCAAGTATAATCTGATAGAACTACGAGAGACCCAGCAAAACTGCTTGGGGGGCTGGATTTTGCCTGTGGACAGCTAGCTGGCCAGCATCCTTGATGCGTGTCAGGTTGACATACCCAAGGGGCCTTTTTGTGATGGCTTCAGTACTACAGAATGTCCTCTCTCATGTGGCTTGTTTATCCCCTTCTCTTGCTACCAAGTTGTAGGAGATGAATTGTCTTCTCTCTGATATTGCTATTTGTTTTAGGATTTTTAGTGTTTTTATTTTGTAAGCCAGCGGGAGAACTTTATTGAAAGGTGGTATATAAATGCTATGTAAAGAGTTATGATCCTCTAAACAAGTTATTTAATGGTAACATTTGAATAATCAAATCTCATCTCATCTTATTAAACTATTCATGAGCTTCAGGCACCTGAATGCAATCACTCTACCTAATCCTTTGCACGAATGAACAAACCAGGAAGATGCATTTAGCTGTGATTTCATATTACATATAAACCAGGAAACTATGGTTAATGGCTGCTGAACAAGCCAGGATATGGAAGCCATAACTTAAAAGTTCTGTCCTGTCCTGTGTTTCTACAGCTCCCTGAATCAGATGTTAACAAGAAATCATGGTTTAATCTGCTCTCTGGCTTGGGCAAAGGGAGAAACAAAGCAGTTGGAGGTAGGTGTCTGAAGCTTGTGCATATCTCTGCTTATTAAACTAAGATTTGATTGTGCCATTACCTAACTGTACAGAGGTTCCTAATGAACAGGATAGTATCATAGTAAGTTACAAACTGAATTAGTAAGGTATTTTTCTTATGGCTTGCTTTCGGTGGTCATATACAATACGCAGGAACATTCTAAATGTCAGAGAGCAGCAAAGAAAGGCAACAGTTTTATAATGAGAAATATTAGTATGGAACTATAAATTTATAGCTTAAAAACCACTTGAACTCTAGAATTACCTAAATAAATTGTCCCCTCAGCAAAATATCAAATCTAATTTCAAGAGAGAACAAAGACTGACCATGAGAATTATAACGCCTAAACCTGCAAACTGCTAACGAAGAAAAAAAGATGTCAATAGAAATTTTACCAAACTTTCCACAAAAATAAGGGACCATCAACATTACTACATGGAGACAATCTTTCTGATATCATTTTTTAGTACAATATAATAATTCAGTGATTAACACTCCCACCCCCCAAAAGAACTCAATCCAAATTTAAAAAGCTACAAAAACATCACGGAGAACCAATTATCTCTAGGTAGCATTTTGCTGCCACCTAGAGGATACTGAAAGATAGCTTTTGTTGTGACTCTCATAAACTGATTCAAATAATTATTTATTCATCTTGCATATCATAAAACAGTATTTAATCCTAATAGAGTAATTTCATCTTCAAGTAAGAAGTGTTCCAAAGTACTCTGAATTCATACTTCAGTTATCTTATGGGGTTACTATTACAAAACATCAGAGAGGTTCACAGCAGAAACAGGAGAAACATCCCACCTAAATCGTTGAGACACACAATCGTTGTAGGAACCCAGCAACTGCTTGTAGAGATATTCTACTACTGATGCAGCCACGCCAAACTGTTAATTTTTTAGGAGACTAACAGTGCAATATCATACATGCCTGGCTATCGTATTATTTCTCACAAGTGAAATATTGAATATGTTCTTACTGAATATGTAAAGTTTTCCTATGGCTCTATAAGAAAATTAAGCAACAGACCTACAGTTTTTAAACAGAATACACTTTAGCAACTATCTACTTACATTCGTCTAGTCCCAGTTGGTATGCTAGATTCTGCAGACCTCTCACTTTCTCCATTAGATTAGCTGTGGTGAGACTCCCCAACTCTTAAAAAAGAAGAAGTGTGGCTTAAGATGTGCCATGAAATAAATTCCTAGCAAAGACTCTTCATGCTGTTTCTTTAGTATCGTCACTATTCTATTATACAAAATGTGTTTGGCACACCATTGTCCAAATATGTCTAAGGTTACAGCTCTTCTCTTTCTTTTTTACATAGTGTTGCTCAAGTCCATTTAAATGGCTATAAACTGCTCTCACCACATCCTTAAGCTTAGCTTCCATGACTGGAGCTGGTTTAAAGACTATGTAGACAAAAAATTGTTATAGACATACAAATCCAACATCCAGTTCTACATCTAGCCTGATCGGAAGCATCTATGTAAGAAGCTTATTGAAGAAAAATGCCCTGCAACCTGCTGGTGAAGTATGTGTAGCAAATGTAATAATACTGTAGTAATAATTAACCATGAAATTTAAAATGGTTATACAGAAAAACTGAAACATATACTTCAAAGAAGGGTTTTATCACTCCCAGAATGTTGTATCATCAACAACAACTACTACTACTATTCTGGAAACCAGTATTACATACAGAAATTCACTAGTGGTTTAATACTCCTGTGTATTTCAAGGACTTGGAGAATATCTTGCATGATGTTCTCCAAGTCTTGAAATACACATCTTGCATGATGTTCTCCAAGTCTGAGGTTCAATGAATGGATCCAGAATCACAGATACATGATGAACATTAGCTGCTCACACCCTTGGCCAAAGTCTTTAATCTTCCCTTCAAGCTTTCCCTCCCAGCATGGAAAGGTCTGGTGTGAATGAGGTGTGTGCAGGGACACTGGGGTGGGCTTACGTGTGCACCCCTGTCCCCCCATCACAATCTTATGCCCACATACATTCAGATGAATGCTTGAGTAGAGCTTAAAAAGATAAAAAAACAAATATTTAACTATTTGTGTAGTTTTAAAGACAAACTATACTGGGCTTGTTAATTCCAGTCATTTGAAGTGCTCAAACATTGACAGGAACTCACCTTTTAACATGTCAATATCATCATTTTCTAATTCAGCCATCCATTTGGGAGGAGAACTGGTGATGGGCTATTAAAAAAAAAATACACACACATATATAGAAAAATTGTGATTACCTGTATCTTTGATAAACAGAAACTGGGAAATATTTCTAATATCTGGAACCAGCTGGTAGAAAATAGGCTCAGCTGCCAAATTGCATAAAATTCCGCTCTACTTTGATACAGAGCATGTGTTTTCTATGGAGCTTACTCTCAGGTAAGTGGAATTAAGGTTGCAGTATTAGTTGTAGAGTTTTTGAATAACCACACACATTTTTTATTTTACCATTTACCATAGCTGAGGCTGTCAGAATGAAGGAAGGAGCCAGAAACCCTTTTATCATGCCGGAATACAAAACCAGATCAAAACCTACTCCCCGATAGCATTTTGCATTACATAGCAATTGTTAATTACATTGGAGTTTAGCTGCTGGAAGCAGAACTAGAAGCAGAACGAAGCTAATTTTTCTTTGAAAAAC
Organism: Podarcis liolepis; assembly: GCF_965112155.1. Taxonomy (NCBI): domain Eukaryota; kingdom Metazoa; phylum Chordata; class Lepidosauria; order Squamata; family Lacertidae; genus Podarcis; species Podarcis liolepis. The sequence goes on from NC_139554.1 coordinate 32,149,596, forward strand.
AGGATCAAAATGTAAATAAGAAATATTAGCAAATATTGTTTTTGCAAAATATTCCCATTGTAAGCATAGAAGTACAATTCAAATAAGATTATATCAGCACTGGCACATGCAGACTACACAGAATCCTGTTTGTGATACAAGTACAGATCACCAGTCAAGTTCTAAATAGCTACACAATGTTGTATAAACTACAAAAAATACTACAATTTTAATGTAGTAGACAGAACAAAACTCAGCATGCAGTGTCCATACACCAATAGATTCTTAACTCAGAAGTATGAAAATTATTACGTTATACATTTCCATGACACTTACATAGAATATAACTATCACCATCCACTTTATGACCCACTGGTCAGATTCCTATTTTACGACACCCTTAAAATCCAGCCTTTTTTTAAAGTTCTCATGGTTGCAAATATTAAAAAATATATAATGCATAACTTGCTTTTCTAAAAATACAAAAGCAGGCTGAAAAAAAGACATAAAGTGTTATGAGTTCAAGAGATCAATTTTTATATTTTTTTAAAGGAGTTTCAAAAAAGGCCATTTCAGTTGTCCTTGAATATGGCAGGTTGCTAAGCTTCCAATGAAGAAACACACAACCAGAATTTGCAAGTTGCAGAGATAGATGGCCCAAGACACTTTAGTGCCTCAGGCAGAGAAGGCCAACAACTCCACAAAACAGTGTAAAAACTATAATAAGTGAAAAACATACCAATTTCCTCTACTTTAATGGAGACCTAAAATCTGCTGGTTTACCCCGGCTAATGGATGGGTCAGCTCTGTCAAGTTAGCTACAACATCCAAGTCTAGAATTAGTTCTCAGTTTTTTGCATGAAATGGGATGTCTTTGCCTTCTTGGGCAATATATCAGATTTCTGAACAACACAGTGGCAATAACACTGGGTGATAAACTGGTGGGCCTAGGTGAACAATGGTTAGACTAAGTCCTACTGAATTTATTGGGGCTTACTTCTGAGCAGATATGTTTAGTATTGAATTGTCAATCCAAGTGAGAAATTACTTACACTTTTAAAAGAAGCTGCAAATTCAGCAACACCTGGTACTGGAGACAAAACAGAAACATTTACTGGAGTACAACTTTCTCTACAACTTCAAGGGCAATTTATGATTTCTGTTGCTAACTCCACCAGTTAAATTGCTAGAGATATTCAGCATAAAATGATTATTCATTTGTACCATGTATTACTTCACATTCATGTTGAATACTGTGACTGTGCAAATGCAAAACTAATTATTTGCTTCTGTAACATTTGCAGCTCAGTAGTAATTTGCATGATTTCTCTTTGGTCCATCAACGAAACACACACCTGGAGCCCTTGAGTGCAATCCTATACACATATCCTGTACTTCTCTCTACTGAGAAGTAAAGTTCACAGTAAGTAAGGCTTACTCCCAGCTAATTCTGCATAGGACTGCAGCCTTAAACTGGATTGGCTATAATAAAGTGCTTACTCACAATTAGCCAATATGTATTTTTAAAACCACTTTGAAAACACAAATACTGAAAGGATAGAAAACACAATAGTTAAAACGTGTTAGTTACATTTGTTATGTTTGCTAAACAAAAGTGTATGAGCATGCCTATGTAAATGAATGTGCATGTGCACAGAAGCGACTGGCACAGTACCAGGCAATTGCTCTCCCAACAGCCGTGCTGTTGCTGCTAACTGGGGCAGTGTGAGCGTGAGACACAGTAGTGATAGGGGCTACACAAACACAGCAGTGGGAGTTCTGGACTGGATCTGCCAACATGCCCACACAGCCCCAACTTGCTGCCACCATGTCCATGTAACCAGGAATGATGCTACTATTGGGAGGCTATTGAGTACCACTCTATGGTGCATTTTTGAAGACTGTCCTGAGACAGGTTTACGTTCAACATGCAGACACTGTCAGTAACATCCTAACAGCAGGTTGTAAGTCAGAGCAATATCATAGTCGCCAAAGATCCTCCATGCCTTTTCGCATTTCCCACTTGAGTGCAACTTACATTGTTCAGGCCAGAGGTCTGGTGAAGCCCGGTCCAACTTTTCAAAGCTCAGCAGGGAGGCTTCCAAGTCTGTGCCTAGAAGAACAACCAAAATACTTCCAATCATTGTGGGACTCAAAACCATGACTGAGATTAAGAGTTTCATGATCTACTAACTGTGCTTGACGTTACTGGGACCGTGTGCATTCAAGACACGAGGCGCACGGCCACTGTTCTATGCCACTTTAGAGCCGGACTGGATGAACAGAGAATCAAATGTGACTATAAACATTAACAGCTATTTCCAGATCTGAGGAAAAATCTGAGGAATTTGCTTAAGCAGCATTTCAGCTCTAACTGGAGCAGGTTTACTGAGGAATAAAGTTACCCGCTGTATTCAGTGAGGATTGTTCCCGTGCGACAGCTTCGGTCCACCCTATGCACACGTACTCATAATAATTTAATAATAATAATTAGTTATTTATACCCCGCCCACCCAGTGAGAGACAAGCAAGTGGACACAAATTATAGTATTAATATGCCAGTGGAAAAGATACTCGCAAAACTGGAAAAACCTTCACCTTCTCCTCAGCACCACCTCTTACCTTCCGTTGAGACCGCCATTTTGGCCCCTCACGTGACACCCGGCCGCCTGCACGCGGGAACCTAAACATATGACGCTTCCTTTTCGAACGAGCCAACCTTGCTCCGCCCCCTCCCTCCTGCACTCCTCCCACTAGGTCGTGATTTAGGGGAGAGAGAGAGAGAGAGAGAGAGAGAGAGAGAGAGAGAGAGAGAGCAGGGATGGGGGGGGAGACCCATCCAGTCATATTTCTCCTAGAGGGGGCGTTGACGGCAACGTAGCCAATTGAAACCCGGAGCTGAAGGGGTGGGTCCGAACCAGGTTCTAGCACTATCCCATTGGCTTGCTAAGGGAGAAAGGGGAGGAGAAAACGTCGGGGCTCGTGATTCCATTGGCCAAGCTCAAAGATCGGGCGGGGTTCGATGGTTGAGCTGGAGGTGGGCGGGGCGCCTTTTGGCAGGTGGTCGCTGGCAGAATGGCGGCGGTGACTGCGGCTCGGGGGTCTCAGGGAGGGCGGCGCCTCTGGCTCGGGGTGAGACTGCATGCTGGAGTGGGAGCGGCCCCGAAAGAGACTGGAGTGGGGGGAATGGGGAGGGCTCCTTTTGGGGGTTTCGGGTCCGCGGGAGGCGGGAGATCTTGCCCCTTCCTCCATTTCAACTGCCCTCCTGAATACTCCCAAGCACACATACGGGCGAGCGGGCAGGGGGATAATTTACACACACACCCCTGGAGCGGGATCGACTCTCGTCCCACCGCACTCGCTCCGCCCCCCTTGCAAAAGGCGATGAAATCTGGCTTGCGAAGGGGATCGCTTCGCAGGAGCCAGCGAACTTCAGCCTTGAGTGGGTGGACCCGCTTGCTTTCTCACGTGCGAAGCGGGGATACACTCGGGATTTCTGAAAGGCGAAGGTGCAATCGCTCCCCTTTGCTTTCAGTTATCCCTGAGTGTACATAAGCCGCCTCAGGACATCGCAAAGCGTGTTGTAGGATCAGACCGGGATCCATGCAGACAGGAGCCCATTGCAAGAAGAATCCCACGGAAAACTGGCTGGTGGGCTTATCTTCTGCCCACCCTTGCTTTAGATTGTACTTCTCCAAAAAGCACTGTTGAATGTATGCAGTGCACGCTGGTCTATGCCTATTTACCTGGAGGCTAGTTCTGCTAAATTCCTCCATGGTAAGTGTGTATAGCCGCCTTGAACACACACCGCTCTGTGATTATGGGGCCAAGTACATACAGGGATCCGTTCATACATGGCAGTTCAACTCTCTAATTGCCTTGCAGAGTATTTGCTTGTTTATTTGTCAATTGCAACCCTGGGGCAACCCCAAAGCGACTTACAACCAGAGTAAACTTGTCTCAGTACAGAATTAACATATGTGTTGTAGATCTTAATTAACCACGAGTTGTGTTTGAAATGACTACTGAATTGGTTACTGCCCTCTACAACTGTGTGACATGCTGTAGTTCCAAATGAAATGCACACTGGGAAATCTTGCAGGTTCCTTACTACAGTTTCATCTATGGAGCTTTGAAAGAGACAGTGAAGAAGTTTGGAGAAGGGGAAAAAGACATAAACCTTTTTGGCTTTCTATGACAAATGGATACAGGGCCCTCGCTGGGAGTCCAGGCAGGGGGGTACAGCTGTATCAGGCCCAGACTTTGAGTTCCTTTAAACATAAAATAATCTCTTGCCCTTGTAGAACAAAAGCAAAATGTGCAAGGAACGTTTGAAGGAATTGCTTTGTGAGATAGGAGCCCGCTCACTCATTGGCTAAAAGCTCTGAAAGGTAGGAAGTCAGAGCTGTGATTAATGAGTGCTATGGAGAAACTTAGTCGTGCAAACCCAAGGGAATATTTGCAAATGGCTTAAACGTACATAGGAAGTTCCTTCTCCTGACAATTTTGAAGGAGCTTCCTGCAGCCAATCCGAATCTGTGCCTTGGTTTCCGAACATTTGGGAAGTTGAATGGACTTCCAGAATGGATTCCGTTTGACTTCCGAGGTACCACTGTATATCCATATCTCAGGTGAGCAAGAATCGTGGTTGAGAAGCTATGGATTATGTTGCAATCATATTTATTTTGGACTTTTTAATTTTTAATTGAACATATTTCAGATGAACAAAATAAAGTGAAAAAAAGGAAAAGAAAAGGTGCATAAAAATACAAAAACCCATATAATTCTATACATATATAACACAAAGGTCTATAAATGAAATTAATATTCCAATACATATACATTTATTTATAACCTACTATATTTTTTATAAATGTTTTCCAAGTAACAATATTTGTCCATATGCAGTCTATGTCTATAAGCTCTCCATTTGTATTTTGCAACAGTTGACATCTCTTCTATCAATATCAGTATCTTAGCAGTAGTGAGGGTGTGGAGAATCTATTTACGTTGACCAGTTGTCAAATTCCATGTAGTAGATAGATAATTTAAAATAATAATATCTTCTGACAATGCTAGCTTTCCCCCCAAAGGTAATATTTATACAGTCTAGTAGGTACTTTCTCCCCAAACCTCATAAGCATAAATGTATGTTTCAAATAAGAATTATTCTTATTACGTGTCATATTTATCATGGGTGTCTAAAAACTGAAGGCTTGCATGGATTGAAACAAGCTTCTCTACCCTTTCCTTTTGGGTGGGATTCAGCTAATGAGTTTCATCAGCAGAAGCTCTGGGCAAGGACTTTCCTTCCCGTACACCACTCGATGCCACCTGAAATTGGCTTGTGGAGGGGGGAGGGGTTCAAGAGAACTCCTGCAACAGTGCACAGGGGAGCAGAGGGGGGATAATTTTGTCTGGCAAGCCAAAATGCTTGCACTGACAACAATCACCATAGCATGATGTTGAATTCCTTCCACAGAAATGCATCTTACGACTGTATTTTGGGTTGTTCTCTGTCTACAACTCAGGATTTGCCTGTCCTTTGTGTACAGGAATTGTAATGATCTGATCCTGTACATAGTCTTACAAAAAAGTGTTCCTGTTACATCATTTCTAGATATCATTTTGGAGGACTAAATATAGGAACATATTTTCTTAAACATTTCATTCATCGTTCTAAAAGAAATGACTTCATAATCCATTCCCCGCAACCTAGATTTTTTTCTATTTATTTGGGGAGAAAGCCATAAGAAAAAAACAGACTTTGGGAAAAACAGAAAAACATTCTCCCCTGCCCCTCAATTTTCCCAGTCTTTTTTCAGGGCCTTCATTTCTCCATGTTTATCAGGCATATTAATACTTACGTGTGGCCCCAGTTCAGTCTTTGGCGCTCTACTCCACCTGCAAAAGAGAACACAAATTTGCATATGACACAAAGCAATAGTAAATTATGGCAGTTTGAAAATGAGTGAATACGTTGACTGTTCCTGGCACAGCCTTGGGTGAATTTAGGGTAGCTGAATGTCTTCACAGAAAATTGTAGCTGTGCTGCTCAGTAAGTTCTGTGTTCCTGTTTTTTCCATCTTGTAGATCCAGAGGAAGGCAAATTGGCATTTTTCATCCTCCTATTCATCTTCAGTGGTGAGTCGGTTTCTTCCAAAATAAAGTTTCAGTTGCAAGCATATTGGCTTTAAACAATCTTGTGGATTGCAAATTCTCAACCCACTTTTCTGGCAGTATTCATTAACTTTGGTTGCAGATAAATGTGGATAAATGACTGCAGCTCCGTGAAGAGAATTAGAGGGAGAGAAAGGAAAAAAGAATTGATACTTAATCCTTATGTTAAGTATGTGGAAGAGTTTAGCTTGATTGGTATTTCAGCATTCAGATAAACTCTGGCACTGACCAACCCTTTGTACTCTGCAGCCAACAACCAAGCTGTTCATCGATGGCAAATTTGTTGATTCCAAAAGTAATGAATGGATTGATATTCACAACCCAGTAAGTAAACTTCCTTTTTCTTTTGTGCTTTTCTTCTTTGAGGCAGGAAAGGGTTGGATTGTGCAGTTGACCAGTGTAAGAAGGAACAGGCACTCAGGAGCAACGCTTTAAAATGGAATTTCTTCAGTAGTCTGAATTCCAAAGCTGTCTTTAGCTTGAAATTTAAAACGTCTTTCTGCATAAGCTGTCATGTGGTCCAATTTATCACCGGCAGAGGAATAAAGTTGTTTGGCTGGAACTTAAAGCAGTGAGCTTAGAGGACATGTGGTCCTCTGGATGTCGCTGGACTACAACTCCCATCATCCCTGACTATTGACCATTCTGACTGGGGCTGATGAGAGTTGACAGTAACATCCAGAAGGCTATGAGTTCCCCATCCCTGGCTTAAGATTTCAGACACTAAGTGCAGGTACATAATCACTGACATTATTTTGTTTAATGTACTCCTGAGTCCTCCTAGTGGGGCAAACTACAACAGATTTTATGTGGAGGCTAGTCTGGCAACTTTAAAGCCGTGTGTCTCTGTGGTGATATCGCCCCTTTTAAGACTGGTTTGTGGGAATGGGTTAGAACCTCAAAAATAATGAGCTTGCATACAGATGTCTCCTGTTAAGGCTTCAAGGACAGTGTCACAAGGTACAGTAACTGGGGTGGAAGAGGTAAACACCCATTGTCTAAGTTCCCATAAAACCTGGATTGGTGGGATCTCTCCACAGCCAGCCAGCGGTCAGCATTTATTTGGGCTTTTGACAGCATCTTGCTCAGACTATTGAGATTTAAATGTAAGCGTATGTGTTAATTAGCTTAAGTTTGTGCTTAATGTTTTCTTACTTTCTGAGCTATTTTAATCTGTGTAATTATTGGGAGTTTTTCTCTCTTGTAGAGTTTTGTTTTAGTAAAGTCGACCAAGGCAGATTGGGCCCAGTTAGCAGACCCCCAACCGTCTGTATATGATTTAATGAGATTTGGTCTGGTCTGATTTCCCAAACCCTTTAATTTTCACCACGTTTTTCAGAGCAAGGGTCATCTACCACAGTCCCTAAAATAAATCCCTGATTGTCAGGCATGAGTTCATGTGCTGTTAGCAAAGCATGCTGCATTCCCTTTTCCTCCCCTGCTGATCTATTCAGAGACGTGGCAACTTTGCAGCTGAGACTCAAACGTTTGCTATTCATCCCCATCTTGGATTCTCAAGAAATCCCATTTCTATATATTAGAGATGACACCCTTCCTTGATTAGTGCCTTCAAAGAAGAAAGTTCATAATCAGCTAAGCCTTTTCTGTTTGCACAGGACATGGAAGTCTGTTGCAGCAGATTTGGAGCCATTTCACTTATTGTTTCCGGGTTCTGGTTGTCCCAACCCTTGTAATGGGTATTGGGTGGGTATTGTGCAAAGAAATAATAAACTTCCATCCCAGCTGTCATGGACTGCAGGAATGGCCACAGCATTCTACCACTCCCTGCACGTCAGGGGTTAGGATTGCTCAGTTTATCATGAATTTAAGGCTGTAAACTTAAATATCCTTACTTGGGAGAGTGACCCACTGAAATTGAGGTTGGGCTGGACTGGACTTTGCAACTAGCTCCTAGAAGATAATAGTTGGCCCTGAAATTTAGCCACAATCTGTGTATTCCTATGTTAAGGCAATCCTGAGGCGGTGGCACACTTATAATGACCATTTTTTGGTGTTACTATTCTAACAGGCCACCAATGAAGTGGTTGGTCGTGTCCCCAAAGCTACACAAAGTGAGATGGAAGCAGCAGTGGCTTCGTGCAAGAAATCTCTACCAAACTGGGCTGAGACATCCATTCTGAGTCGGCAGCAAGTCTTCTTGCGATACCAACAGCTCATCAAAGACAATCTGGTGAGGAACTGGACTGACCAGACTGTGTGTGTTTTGAACAGTTATTTTTAAACTGTGGGTCCTGATAATGTTATTGATTTATTCTTGTAAAATGCTTTGTGGTGGGGTTTTTTCTTCAATCAGGCGTTATACTAATTTTATTATTTGTTTAATAAAATTAGTATAACGCCTGATTGAAAAAACAATCATTTTATAGCCCTTGGCCCTTGGCTATAAAATGGGAATTAAGATAGCCTTCCCTACAAAATCGTTACAGAAATGAGCAAAATAAAGTGTACAAGCCTCTTCTCACATTAAATAATTTTACCCTGTTCAGGAGGTATGTTATCTTGCTCTACATAGAGTTCATAGCCTGCCTAGAAACAGGATGAAGTGAACTGTAGTCCTTGAAAACCTATGCCAGAATAACATTATTAGTCTTTAAGACTTCTTCTTCTTTTGCAAAATTGCATTTTATTCTCATTCTGAGTGATCCAAATGACCCATCCACCAGCTGCGTACAGCCAGGAATAAGATGGGAGCAGGGTGGTGATTACTCATGTGCAGAGTGGCTTTTCCCTACTATTGCACTTGGCCTCCTGCAGCACAGTAAATCTTGCTTCTTGCCTTCTGGTTCAGTAGATGAGCTTTATTTCCACCTTTATTGAGTTTCCCTTTTCTCGGTTTCAGGAATTCTCATTACCTTTTCTTTTCTTTTTTTTAATCACCAGAAAGAAATTTCAAAACTGATCACCTTAGAGCAAGGGAAGACCCTGGCTGATGCTGAGGGAGATGTGTTTCGAGGCCTCCGTAAGCTGCCGGCACCTCTTGCTGTACATAGAAAATGGCTTTTCACGGGCTGAGGGAAGAGCAGAATACTTCTGAGTACTAGACGTTCTAGGGCCTTGGGAGGATAGCCCCTTCTGTAACCTTCCAAGAAGGAATTCTAAGTATTCTGTGAATTTTAAACAACACTTCTGCTTTTTTCGCTTTGTATATTTCGAGTATATTCTGAAATGCTAAGAGCTTTGTTTTCCTTTCTGATATCTTTCTGATAATACTGACAGTATTCCTTTATGCTAGAATCCCGTTACCATACTTCCTGTCTCCATTTGGACATGAATCCACCTCACCCGTTAATTATCTGAATCGAAGTAATTCTCAAGCAGCTGCCTGTCCCTGTTGGAATAAGGAGTATTTCTGGGTGGTGGTGATTGTATTGTATGAGTTATAGTGAAGGAGCTGGAAAAGCTAACCAGGTTGTGAGGACATTGAAAAGACTGCAGGGGTCAGCAAACCTTTGCAGCAAGGGGCCAGTCCACTGTCCCTCAGACCTTGTGGGGGGCCAGACTATATTTTTTTGGGGGGGGAATGAACCAATTCCTATGCCCCACAAATAACCCAGAGATGCATTTTAAATAAAAGCACACATTCTGCTCCTGTAAAAAGACCAGGCAGGCCCCTGTCCCTCAGACCTTGTGGGGGGCCAGACTATATTTTTTTGGGGGGGGAATGAACCAATTCCTATGCCCCACAAATAACCCAGAGATGCATTTTAAATAAAAGCACACATTCTACTCATGCAAAAACACGCTGATTCCCAGACCGCCCAAGGGCCAGATTTAGAAGGCGATTGGCCGGATCCAGCCCCCGGGCCTTAGTTTACCCACCTATGGAAAAGAGCATTTCCAGGGGCATTTGGAAACTGAGAAGTCCCTGTTCTTTGTTGCAGAGGTCGTTGAACATGCTTGTAGTGTGACATCCCTTATGCTGGGCGAGACCCTTCCCTCCATCACTAAAGATATGGACACTTACACCTACCGCTTGCCTCTGGGAGTGTGCGCAGGCATAGCACCTTTCAATTTCCCAGCCATGATTCCTCTCTGGATGTTTCCCATGGCCATGGTGTGCGGGAACACTTTCTTGATGAAGCCTTCAGAGCGGGTGCCGGGATCCCTCATGTTTCTTGCAAAGCTGCTGCAGGATGCTGGAGCCCCCGATGGGACACTGAACATCATCCACGGACAACACGCAGGTAATTCCAGGGGAGGCTCGCCTGGCGCCATTCATTACAGAATGTTTAAGGCAAAAACATTCCTCTTATTCCAGGCCTTTGGCTAATTAAACAACCCATAAACTGGGGAGGGGGAATTGCTTTTGCTTGTTACGGTGTTCTGCATTCTTGTGTTTTTGTATTGTAAACGGCCCTGCGATCCTCAGATGAAAGGCAGTATAGAAATTTAATAAAAAGATAATAATAACAATAACAAATGCAGGGCAGGCCTCCAAGGCTGTAGTGTAGGGGCAGAGTGGGGTTGATATCATGTCGATATCATGCAGGCAGGGGTGTGCTATATAGCCAAGATTGGGTGCTTGTGTTCTCTTTTAGCTGTTTAAAAATAAGTGCCTTCTCCATCTTTCCCACTTTGATCCTGGTAATCACAGGTGCAAATTCCCCACTCCTTCAAGAGGTATGCCTTGAAAGGCTAGAAAAAAATCTCCCCCTTTTACCACTCTTGGTCTTCCCTATTTGCAAGTGTGACCAGGTTATTTGCTTGTCCAGATCATGTGTTTGTGTAGTGATCTGGGAACAAAGAAGGTGTGAGGATTGGTGAGCCAAGTAGATAGCCCAAATGGGAGAGTGTTTTTGTTTTAAGGATGTTCTGTGAGAACATTGGAGTGTGAGAGAGGAAGAAATCTGGCTAATTTTTTTTTAAAATGTATTTTTATTAAAGTTTTTCTTGATTTACAAAAGTATGTGCAATGTCTCTCTCTCTCTCTCGTGCCCCCCCCCCCATGTAACATTTTTACAAATCAGTTTCATTTGTTGAGACATTAGGGAGAAAAGGGGGAAAGAGGTGGGGGGGAGGGGTGACGATGTTTCTATTTTACTTAATATATGTAGGGAGAAATTTGGTGTATTTGTTTAGGTTATTGTTGCCACAGCACAAAGATGGAGAGCTCTTCGGTGATGAGATATAATGAACAGTGTTTTGTTTTGTTTTTCTTTTCTTTTTTCAGCCGTGAATTTTATTTGTGATCACCCTGATATCAAAGCAATCAGCTTTGTAGGATCTAATCAGGCTGGAGAATATATCTATGAAAGGGGTTCCAAGAACGGCAAGAGAGTGCAGGCCAATATGGTAAAACTCCACATAATGCACCACTTGACATCTCTGTTTATAGGATAGTTGTTGATGATCCTGGAAAAAATCTATAATTTTAATGTCCTGAATTGTATTTCTGAAGTTCTGATGTTACAGTCAAAAAGGACAAACTTCAAAGTCATTTTAAGTATGGTTAACACGAAACCTTTAAATACTCCATATATTCAGGAGCACTTAATTATCTAGCAGAAAATCTCAAAAAACTTTTTGTGACACCTTGCACCTTTTTTCGTTCTGATTTTACATTGGTGTAACAGCCACATTTTCCTTGAAGGTCTGGGACCATTTAAGCTGATGTTTGAAGATTATTGTTGCTTAATATATATGTATTCAGCTTTTTATTTTAATAAAAAAAAGTACATTTCATTCTAGGGAGCCAAGAACCATGGAGTAGTGATGCCAGATGCCAATAAGGAGAACACCCTGAATCAGTTGGTTGGAGCAGCTTTTGGAGCAGCTGGGCAACGTTGCATGGCATTATCCACAGCAGTCTTGGTGGGAGAGGCTCGGAACTGGCTGCCCGAACTGGTGGAGAGAGCCAAGAAGCTGCGAGTTAACGCAGGTGCCGGTGCATTTGTTTTAATCCAATCCAATTTCTGCAGATCTAGAAAAAGAGTGGGCAACCTGTCACCTCCCAGATGTTGTTGGGCTCCACACATGTGGGCAACACATGGAGAGCCACAGGTTGTCTAATCTAGAGCATTAGAATGTGTGTTGTAATGTGCTTGTTAAAGGCTCATTTTTGGAGCCGTGAAGATGATCAGTGCAACTTCTGTCCATTAAATTGTTCCTCTCAAGTGTCTAATAAATTTGCTTTCTTTGTGGGGTCAGTCGCTGCTTTTTCATAATGTAATAAGATCTCGGAACGCTCATTGCATTTAACCTTATAATAAAAACCATGTTCACTTTATGGAACTTCACTGCCTTGTCACCAAAATTAAGAGTTGCATAGCTGGCTAGCTAATTACTTAGCTACGTTGAAAAGGATCAGAATATATGGCACTATTAAAATAAACCTGTGACTGAAGCTAAAGAGCACAGTTAGCCTTGGATGGGCTAAACATGTAGCAGTGTTACAAGGCTGCATCATGAGGACCATGTTTAATTTCCTATGTTGACATTGCTTGCTTTATTGCTTGATTTTTGTTAGGTGTTTAAAAAGAAGAGTTTAGGATTTGAGCAGGTTTTGTGTCTTGTCATAGGAGACCAGCCTGGAGCAGATCTGGGGCCGCTGATCAGTCCCCAGGCCAAAGAGCGTGTCTGTCAACTGATTGACAGTGGAGCAAAGGAGGGAGCTAGCATCCTTCTTGATGGACGAAATATCAGAGTGAAAGGTTTTGAAAATGGCAATTTTGTTGGACCGACAATCCTTGCGAAGGTCAAGGTGAGCTGATGTACTGATCAGCAGGTGCAAATTAAAACACCTTAAAACTAAGGAAGACATGAACATTGATCCAGCATGTTCCAAGAGGTAGCCTTCCCTTTGGTCTTCAAAAGACTGGTGTTGGCCCACAGCTATATTTTGTGCCATAGTGAAATGTTGCAAATGTCCCGATACCTGGCTATTGAAGTGAGCTGTGGCTAGAATGTGGAATAGTAGTCAAAAAGTGGTGAAGTTCAAGAATGATGTTTGGTGAATATATGGGAATGGATGGATAAGGAATAATAAAGGCTGGAATGCGCTGGAGAGCCTTTCCCTGAATAAAAAAATGATAAATTGGCATATTTTTGAATGCCTTAGATGTGACTGGCATTTGAACAATTGTGCAACGTGGCATTTATTGGTTGTATCTGATGTTTCAATGTGCCTTTCAAATGTTTATGTTTGCGAAGCATCTTGCGAGGCAATATGCTCTAAGATGGGATAAAATCTGTTTAATAAATGAATACTTTTCACTGGGGTCATTGTAGGGATCACAAGACTACAATACATTTTGCAACCTCACTTCATTCCGTCCTGCCAGTCCACTGTGAAGTTGTTGAGAGAAGAATCCCATTTCCCCCCTCTTTCCATTGTTCATCTACATTTCTTGCCTACTGAGTATATTCAGACCTCTTGCTTTTCGTTGGTTTCCTCCCCAACCCCCTGCATTAGGTGGTGGTTCTCTTTTTTATGTACTTCTGCAAACCTTGGGGTTCTCCCCTCCCAAGCTTGGTGATAGCCTCCTTCTTGTTTCTTAGTCTCCCCGTCTGGTTACAATCCTGGCAACAGTCACCATCCGAGTTCAATATTGGAGGGAGGGATGATAGCCTAGAGTGGTAGCCATTTCATCAAAAGGAACAGAAGGGTCCTTTGAGGTGATGACCTGTGAAGGAAAAGGATGTTTCTGTGTTAAGTGTCAGAAACAAGATTTCTGCAGAATCTAAGGTGCGGTACAATTAAAAGTTGCTTCTTTCTTGACAGCCCAATATGACCTGCTATAAGGAGGAAATCTTTGGACCAGTTCTAGTGGTTCTGGAAGCAGACAGTCTGAATGAAGCAATTGAAATAATCAATAAAAATCCTTATGGGAATGGAACAGCCATCTTTACCACCAATGGTGCCACTGCTCGGAAGTACTCTCACTTAGTAGATGTTGGGCAGGTATGTAAAGGTTGAGGTTCGTGCTGAACAGCTCAGGATACTGTTTTAGCTCCATCATAGCTCCATGACAGAGCAGATGCTCTACATCCAGACTGTCCCACATTCCATCTTTAGCATCTCTTAGTGAAAAGATTGTTGGATAGCAGGGTTGGGAAATTCCCTCTCCAACACTAAAGGTGCAAGAACCTTGTCCTCTTTCCTGTGTGGCCTTTCATACTGAGAGATCGCCATCTGAATGTAATACACTTGCCCCATTTTCCCTTTGTGGAGCCATTTGCCATGCTACCAACGAGATACTGAGGGCTATTTTATTAACGAACCGAGGACCAAACTGATGCTGAATGCATTACTGCATTCAACGTGCAAGTTTTTTAAAATGCAAAAGCTTTCTCTTTCTCTTCTTTTTTGGCCCTGAGGTTACAAAGTAAGAAACTGCTCAGTGCTTACCCAGTGAGACTATAGAGCATTGATTTGAATCCAGGTTACCTTGAGCCTAGCCTGACTCTTTTTAGATTTATTTGTGCATTTTCTTTGATTTATAATAAAATTATCAATTTTGGCTTTGCTTTAGATTGGTGTGAATGTTCCAATTCCAGTGCCTTTGCCAATGTTCTCCTTCACTGGTTCTCGCGGGTCTTTCAGGGGGGACACCAATTTCTACGGCAAACAGGTAATCCATTAAGGTTTTACATATATATATATATATATATATATATATGCAGGTTTTGGTGTCTTCGGGTGTCTTCCCGTGTAAGAGTTGGGGTGTCTAGGCGACGTTTCGACGAGGTCTCACTCGTCATCTTCAGGCTGGTGCTTTCGGCTTCTTGTTACTGGAACAGAGCAGGATCTCAGTGTTTGAGTTCCTATAAATACTGTTGAGGGGGTGTGGTGTATAGCCTCCAACGTTCTGGGCAGAGAGGAAGTTCCCAGGTTAGTGTGCCTTTTCTTCTTTTGTTCTTTAATTACTTGAGGGATATCTTGAGTGATTTCTTGAGTGATATTCTGAGTACCACTTAGGTGGGTCATTAGGTGTGGATTAGTTGCTAAAGCTTTCGTGTCTTGACCTCTTGAGCTTGTGAAGAGTTTTTCTGAGAAGATGGCTGTACTGCACTTAGTTGTGCTCTGGCTTGGCTTCGTGTATAGGGGCGAGCTGTGGTTTTGTGCCCTGTGCCAGCCAGATCTGTGTAGGGATTGCAGGGGGGTGCAGCATCTATATATATATATATATATATATATATATATATATATATATATATATATATATATATATATATGTAATGATACATGCTGCTGCAGCAAGCCAGGAGGAGCCAAGGAAGGAAAGAAAACTTGTAGGAGATAGACAAAGGAAGGGCTTATCAGGATGCTGTATTTCTGACAAGAAGAGAAAATGTGCAGGAACTTTCCAGGGAAAATATATTTTGCCTCGTGGCAGGTGTGAAGAACCTATAGCACTCCAGAAGTTGCTAGACGACAACTCTAATTATTCCTGGCCATGGGCCATGCTGCCTGGGGCTAATAAATTTGGGAGTCCAATGAAATCAAAAGGACTGCAGGTTCCCCTGCAGCCTTATGGTTAAAACTAAAACCAGCGACTCTGCAGCACAAACTGATATGAACATCTGACTCTTTGTCTCTTTCAGGGGGTACATTTCTACACACAGCTGAAGACAATCACTTCTCAGTGGAAGGAAGAAGATGCTACTGATGCCAAGCCTGCCGTCGTTATGCCAACCATGGGGAACTAAAGCACCTTGTTAAATTTGCTCAAGATGCTGCTGAAAGTATTCTTCACCCACTGATGCAAGCTGCTCTTGGATATTCCCTGTTGCCATTGTTGCCCTAGAAATAACAAAGATTGCTTCATTTCAGGCTCTGCATTTAAAATCAAATTGGCCAGGGCCCTTTAACACAAAATTTATATTTTTTCATCTACATACTGGCTAACCCAAGGTATTTTCTTTAATTCTAGAGAAAATAATCTGTTGTGTATAAACAGACAAAATCAGCTTCTTTTGTCCCACTCATGCAACCCAGTGCTGAGAACCCAGACTCTATTTTTCATGGGATGTTAGTGTTTAAGAATCAATTGCTGCAGTTACTGCTGTTTCTCTGTTCACAGCTGGTATGTCCTGCTGTCAGAATCTAATTCAGCTTTCCCCCACAATAAACTTTGGATACTTCAGAGAAACAGATTTACTCATTACAGGATTGAGCAGTAAATGTGCAGGTACTCGACTTTAATAAGTAGTCTCCAAGAATCTCACACATAGGAAATAGCTGCTGCAAAGAGACAGTGAAAACTTACCAGTGGGAACTTTAGTTCCCATGATGCATGGAAACAGCATGCAAGCTGCTTTAAAGCGGACAGATTTTCTACCTTAACACAGCAATGTGCCTATACCTTATTTATGCACTAAATATTTTTGGAACCAAAACATGTGTGATCTTTGCTTCTGGGGCTGCTAGACCATCATGGTGTCAAAAATAATAAGCCTTCATAAAGGTGCAATTGGTTCTATCAGTCTAGCTTTCACTGGGATATTACTTCCCATTACACTAGTGCAAAGGAGAATTGTCGATTCTAGGGCTATTTAAAGGCAGTCCTGCATAGTGGGAGTACATGCAACTTGAGATGACACCTTGAATTGCACAGCAGTGTGTTCTGCATAGGTTAGCTGTGCGTGATGCAGTCATGGGATAGGGAGGGATAAACTATCTGGCTTCATAGGGATGTTAGTGGCATAAAAAAAATGCTCAAAGTCCTTTCTTCCACTTTGAAACCATGCAGTGATTTTTTAAGTTGTCTAATGAAACAAATTGGACTCATTTGATATTCTGCCTTTTGTAACCAGCAAGCGCTTAAACTGAAAATGGTAATGAATAATTGAATTGATTAATACTCTGTATGTTGTGTCTTACATTGGTGTTAATCATGAATAAATGGCTATTAAATTCAGAATCCTTCTGATTTTCTTCAGGAAAACAATCTAATAGCACAAATCCCCTTGAACCCATTGACTTCAGCAAGCTAAAACTTTGTATTGAATTAAGGCAAAAATCAGAAAGTTTCACCTTATCAAAAAGGGCTTTGAACGAAATGCCCTCATTTTTTATTTCAGAATACAGTTATACAATACAAAGACTTTAAAATGAAACAAATGTTACCAAGATATAGGATTCCATCTTGCAAGAAAGCATTAGTGAATTTTTTAAAAAGTATGTCAAGTTGCCTTGAAATAATAACTGAAGTAGTAAATTGAAATGTATAGAAAACATTTGAATTTCATCACTGCAGCATTATTTGCCTGATAGACCTGGAGCCCATGAAGAAAGGTGGCTTTCATTATATATTTTTCTTGATTAGCAGCCATCTTAGTTGGATTGTGGTGGTATAACCTGAATATCTGGAAGGGATGATCCTTTACGAGGTGACTCCGATAGTGGTGCCTGCTGAGTGATGAAAGCATAGACAGGAATTGTATCATCAGTGCTGTAATGGAAAGACAGTAAGAAAAGATCAGCATTAGCACATACATTCATCCAGATAAGCCTAACAATTGCCCTGAGTGTATTACACTTTCCATCTCAATTGTACTCAAGATTTCAGCAGCAAATTTAACCCCTTTTCACATTTAGGCTATAGGCCCAAACACAACCACACTTTTAGGGACGTTTCCCCTAATAGAACTGTCTCTCCTGCACAGAAAACTGTTCTGCTGTGCTTAGATCTTTGTGGGGGTGATCCTAGATCAGGGGTCAGCAAATTTTTTCAGCAGGGGGCTGGTCCACTGTCCCTCAGACCTTGTGGGGGGCCGGACTATATTTTGAAAAAAATAATAATGAACGAATTCCTATGCCCCAGAAATAACCCAGAGATGCATTTTAAATAAAAGCACGCATTCTACTCATGTAAAAACACCAGGCAGGCCCCAGAAATCACCCAGAGATGCATTTTAAATTAAAGGACACATCCTACTCATGTAAAAACATGCTGATTCCCGAACCATCCGCGGGCTGGATTTAGAAGGTGATTGGGCTCGATCCAGCCCCCAGGCCATAGTTTGCCTACCCATGTCCTAGATAGTTGACAACAAAGGTCCTGGCCCATACTAAGGATGTCCTCCTGTGGGTAATGCACATTGGAGCGCCATGCACATTGGAGGCACTGTGCCCTTGTCTCCATTTTCAACCTATTTTGCAGCTGTCTACCTTAGGCCAGCTGTTAGCTGGAACTCCAAAGAGTTCCCATTCCTTTCTCTGAAGGGATGAGAATTTCAAGACCAAGTTGTGGCACTTGCCCTGATCTAGTAATGGTAGCCTAATAGCTGCCCAAACGTCACGGAGAAGGAAAATCAGTTGCTGGACTTCCCCAAACCCCATGCAAGTCAACAAAGAGGTGATAAGTAGGCCAGATTGAAAACAGATAATAAACCCAGTTCCCCTGCAAGGAAAAAAAGCATTTCTCAGTGTGTAAGAGAAAGAAAGAGTATATACAGTGCCTTTAAAATGCCATGTTCTGGAACAAAGCATAGCTGTGGGGGATAAAGTAGCCCTGAGCTGTTTTTCTTTCTTTCTAAATAAAGAGCTGCATGACTCAATAAATAATAATAATAATAATAATAATAATAATAATAATAATAATAATAATTTATTATTTATACCCTGCCCAACAAAATATTTAAATACTATAGTCCGTCAAACATTAAAAGCTTCCCTAAACAGGGCTGCCTTCAGATGTCTTCTAAAAGTCTGGTAGTTGTTTTTGACATCTGGTGGGAGGGCGCTCCACAAGGCGGGTTGCCACTACCGAGAAGGCCCTCTGCCTGCTTCCCTGTAACTTGGCTTCTCACAGCAAGGGAATCGCCAGAAGGCCCTCTGCATCCTATTTCCTCTGCATCTCCATCTGTTACCCTCCCTCCTCCACAGGTCTCTCTGCATCCTATTGGACTTCTTTGTCTCTTTTTTCTCTAATTAGAGTCTACATCTCCATCTCTCAGCACCCCTGCTTTTTTCTTCCTTTGTGGCCACCTTCCATATCTACCTTTCTTTCACTGTGTAAATTGCTGGGAGAGTGTTGATCAAACTCAATGAAGAAGTCAGACATGCAGAACAACTAGCTACAACATGCTGGAAAAGGTAATGCTAATTCCACCACATATATCCAGAAGGATAGAAAGTGAAGATGTAGTAATACAAGCATTCTTACCTTATTTTCTGTGGCTTTTAGTTGGACCTAGTCTGTCTTACATGACACTGCCAGCATAGATCTTCCCATGCTGGCAGGGTAACATGGGAATTGCTCATGCTAGTACTAACTACCATTGCCCTTTCTGGAAAGTGGGACAGTGCTACAAAAAGAACTACTAAGTCACTAGATAAATGCAAATTCTCTTACCCAGCGTTCTTTGGTTCTGCTAAATTTATTGTGTCTGGAGTTATGGGAACCAAAGCTTGACCGTATTTCCTATAAAACAGAAATGACAGCAAAAATCATTCAGTTCCCATTTCTGTAATTTTCCTTGTGATGAGAGTTGGATGAAAAGAAAGCAGACACTGCTGATCTGTTATCAAGCATTTTGTCTCTCCTCTGCCCAGAACTCCCAGAGTCAATGCTATTCTGTGACCCTGCAAAACTTTGGGGAAATCATTGACTCTGCAATGAATCTACACACCTGAACTTCTGTTCCATTTTCTCCTCCTGAATAGTAAGTTAGTTTGCACTTTATTTCAATACTATGTGTCAGAATGCACTAGTAACTAAGGCTGTGAGCCTAACCATGTCTACTCAGAAGTCAGTCCCACTGAATTCAATGGAGCTCACTGCTACTTATTGCCAGATAAGTGGGATTCGAATCACTGCTTAAATTTTCAAAACTAGAGAAAATACTTCATAATTCTGTCATTTTAAATTTTAGTACTTCTTAATAAAGTCTGGA
Organism: Podarcis liolepis; assembly: GCF_965112155.1. Lineage (NCBI taxonomy): Eukaryota > Metazoa > Chordata > Lepidosauria > Squamata > Lacertidae > Podarcis > Podarcis liolepis. The sequence continues at coordinate 32,169,615 of NC_139554.1, forward strand.
TACCCATTTCCCCCATTAGCTAGTTAGGACCTGTACAAGAAAAAGGAACACAGAAATATTTTTCCAAGCTACTCTTTCCTATTTGCATTCTTGCTCTAATACAGAGGACGACATCCAGTAGCATTCATCCTTTTCAGCAGTGGAGGCAGGACTTGCAGAAGCTTCCATCTTCCGCTTGCAGGAGTTAACGTCTCTTTTTTGTTCTGACTATGCTAGGAAAGGACGCGGGTGGTGCTGTGGGTTAAACCACAGAGCCTAGGACTTGCCGATCAGAAGGTCAGCGGTTCAAATCCCTGCGACGGGGTGAGCTCCTGCCAACCTAGCAGTTCCCAGCTCCTGCCAACCTAGCAGTTCGAAAGCACGTCAAACTGCAAGTAAATAAATAGGTACCACTCTAGTGGGAAGGTAAACGGCATTTCCGTGCGCTGCTCTGGTTCGCCAGAAGCGGCTTAGTCATGCTGGCCACATGACCTGGAAGCTGTACGCCGGCTCCCTCGGCCAATAAAGCAAGATGAGCGCCGCAACCCCAGAGTAGGCCACAACTCGACCTAATGGTCAGGGGTCCCTTCACCTTTATGTTAGGAAAGCAGGGCAGCTAGAATTTCTCAGTCTCAGGCCTAGTGGTTCTAATTCAATCAAAAGCAAAATATGGTATTTACTTTCTGCAAACCCCTCCTTCCAAAAAAATCTGGTTTAGCTAGTGAAAGTTCCAGTTTCAACATTTCCTCCCCCAACACCACCAGAGGAAGCCCTGCAAGTTGCTGCAGGAAAGGAACTATGAGCGATCACGTGAGAGGGGTGTTTCTAGGATCAAGCAGAAACTATCAAGCTCTCTTGTTATTTTTTGCTATTGCAAATTCTTTGTTAATGCCATCTTATTATATTAGTACTGAAATGTTGTGATTTTTATTTGTTATATTTTGCTATTATGTTGTTTTATTATGTTGTTATGAAATTGTTCCTATGATGTTGACTTTTGTTGTAAGTCACTTTGAGCATGATTCTTTTTGTGGACCATTTCTCAAGGGTTTCTGTTTGGCGAACAAGTGCTGAACTGAAAAATAGGCAGCTACCCTAAGGATTCTATAGCCCTTGCTCGCTGTAACAGACAGGATTTTACCGTTGTTTAAGCCCATTCATTTTTGCAAAGAGTAGCCTCAGCACACTCTCCTTCTGTTCCCAGGTCAAATCAGAAATGTCCAGTTTTCCTTTCTGAATATTTGTCCTACAGAAAAAAAGATAAAATCAATAAATCAGTACCTTACGACCATAAACCTACAAATATATACCCTAAATGACTGTGTCCTAGATCAGCTGGTCACTGAACTGATGGAGGAGGAAGTGACCCTTAAGGGGCATCCAAGAACTGGTGTGATTGGGAACAGTCATTGTGCCACTAATGAATCCAATATATGTGCAAAATGAACAATTGCCAAAGTTCAACGCATCACATTTGACTTCAAAAAGAAGCTTCTAAAAAATTAGGGGACTGTTAAAAAGGAATTTGAAAGGGAAAGTCAGGAAAGTCAAATCTTCCCAGAATGTTTTAGGATCATCCAAAACCTCAATAATAGCAGCTTAGATCAGGAAAGACACCACCAAGGTTCTCCTGGAGGTGCAACATAAAACTGCTAGCACGTTTGCAAAATGAAGGAAGGTCCGGTATGGTTTCAAATTAGATGGGGGACCATGTGTTGAGATTTCAGCATTGCAGGGGGCTGGGACTAGATGACCCCCGGGATGCCTTCCAACTCCACAATTCTATGATTCTTAGGCCAAGATGATGCCACTGCAATCAAGGAGCAACTTCAAGGAAGCTATTAGATTCAAGAAGGAATGTTTCAGGGGGGAAATGGGCCAAATGAGGGGGGGAAAGGAAAACAAACTTCAGCCAAAAAAATAAAAAGCAAGCAGATGGCAAGGAATGTCCCCAAATAAATAAATTTAAAAATGCATTTACAGCTAGCAATAAAAAGTATGTAAATTAAAAGTAGAAGCTAGCTAGGGAACAGCTGGACCTTTAGACTACAAGGGTGTCAAAGTGTGCAGATGGAAGAAAGGGAAATCAAAGAAAAGCTTTTGCTTCCAAAGATGTAAGGCAAGCACTTGTAACTGAACTAACTTTCTCAGGAAAGGACTCTGAGGGACTAAGGCAAATAGTGGTGACAAGACACAAAGGTATTATGGACAAAATAAAAATGATCACCTGATCCAGATGGCACCCGACTAAGAGTTCTTAAAGACCTCAAATTGCTGATCTTGTAACAAAAATGTGTAGTTTGTCCTTAAGACTGGTACTGTATCTGTGTTTGAGGACTGGAAAGTGGTCAATGTAACACCAATGTTTAAGAAGGGATCCAGGAAATTACAGGCAGGTTAGTTGAACATCTGTTCCAGGAAAACTGGTGGAAAATGTATTAAAAATAACATTATAGTATACAGAAGAACAAGCCTTGCTCAAGAAGATTCAGAGCTCTTTGAGAGCATCTGGAAGCATGTGAATAGGGGTGATCCAGTACACACAATGTGCTTGGACTTCAAAAAGCTCTTGATAAAGTACCTCGTCAAAGACTCTTGGGTAAGCTTAACAGAGATAAGAGAACAGGTCCTCTTACAGATCAGTAACTGCTGGAAATAAAACAGGAAGCAGAGAAGAGGAATAAATGGACAGTTCTTCAAATGGAGAGATGGAAGAAGCAGAGTCCTTCAGGAATCTGCATTGGAAGCAGTGCTTTTTAAACTTATTCATCATGATTTGGATTTGGGGTGACATCCAGTTGTTCAGGTTGGCAAAAACAAACAGGACAAAGGGATTGTGAGGAACTCTAATAGGTTCTTCCTAAACTGGGTGAACAGACATTAAAATGGCATGTGCAATTTAAGCACCACGTAAAGTGATACACACTGGAGAAAGAAGTCCTAACTTCACATATCTGCTTATATGGTCTGAACCGGTGGTGCCTAACCACAAGAGAGATTTAGGATCATGACATCAAGAGCTGTTTTGACAATGGAATTGACTACCTGAGAAGGTGATGGACTCTCCTTCATTGGAGACTTTTAAACAGGGATAGGATGACTACCTGCCAGGGATTCCTTAGTTGTGTTTCCAGCATTACACAGGGTTAGATTACAGTGTTTCCCAACCTTTTTTGGGCAAAGGCACACTTGTTTCATGAAAAAAATCTCGAGGCACACCACCATTACAGCCCCGTGACGTCAGTGCGCAGCGTCACGCCGGGAGGGACATGAATTGCTAGCAAATTACATAATCACCTCCTTGAGGGCTGGCTCATCTTCTCCGAAGGCAGAACCCCATTAATTAACAGGACAGACTCACACCATAGCCAAGACGAGGGGGGAAAACCTCTGTCATGCACATGTGGGGGCTAAATAAGGACGAAGACCGGGCAGAGAGCAGGGTTCAAATCACCCCACCTGGCCGGGACAATCCCTGGGTGCTCCCTTGGGCCACTCGCCTGACCCACCTCGCAGGGCTGTTGTTGCGAGGATAACACGGGGAGAACCATGCGCGCCCCCGGGAGCTCCTTGGAGGAGAAAGCGGGCGATGAATGCAATGCACGAAATATATGAGAGGCGACCAGGTTTTGCAGGTGAGGGGCCCCCGCCAGCCTCCGCTTCCAACACCCGGTGCAACGACGCCGAAGTTTCCCCCCGGGCTCGGCTCGGGGAGCAGCGCTGCTCCCCCCGGCTCCCCTTCGCCCTCCCGGCTCTCTCTGCCGCCTACTGGGGACCCCCTCACCTGCCAAGTCCGGAGCGCCGGTGGAAGTTGCATGCATGCATGCAGGGCGCCGCGTTGCCATTGCATTGCACTGCACTCCATGCAACGCCTGCACGCATGCATTGCCTTGCACGCCCGCCAAGGGGTCTCCCCGCGGTCCGATGCGTCCCCTCTGGCGCGGATGCAGCATTGCAAAAATAACACCCCCCCCGACGCAGCCCTACCTGGGGGGCAGCCTCCGCCGCTCCGCCTCCGCGGGGATCCCCGGGCTCCATCCTGCCGCCCGATCTCCGCGGGGGCGCAGGCAGGCTGCGCGGGGTCTGCGCGGATGAGCCCCTGCCCGCCCAGCCGCCGCCGCTGCGCTCATTCCATGGCCGGGAGAAGAGCGCTTCAAACAAAATGCCCGGCCCGCCAGGCCACGCTGGGAAACGTAGTTCGCGCACCCCGCGCGGGCGCGGAGCCCAAGGGCGAGGGGACTACGGATCCCGGCAGCCCCCGCGCCGGGGACGGAGGGGGAGAGGCCGGGTGCAGGGATGGAGGGACGGGTGGGCGAGCGAGTGAGTGAGTGGCAGCCGCCAAGCCTTGGCCGAGAGCCAGGAAGGGCCTCCCCGGAGGAGGAGGAGGAGGGAGGCGCAGAGCGGGAGGGAGGGAGGGAACCCCAGGGGTCATCTAGTGACGGCGCCCCAATCGAAAATTTGACTTTTTTTTAAAAAAAAATCTTTCGAATTTTTTAATTTTTCCTGCGGCACACCAGGCAACATCTCGCGGCACACTAGTGTGCCGCGGAACAGTGGTTGGGAAACACTGGATTACATGACCCTTTAGATCCCTTTCAACTCTACAATTATATGGCTCTATCTCCTTACTCTTGTGCTGCAGTACGCTCCTCTATCTGGCTTCCAGGTTTCTCTCCAGGCAATGCCTCTCCTTGGATATTTTGGCCAGGATGGAATGTGCCCTTAAATTCTGACAGTGCATTTTGCTTGCCAGAATACAGGATAGAGAGGGTGTGTGAAGAAACTAGCTTATTGTACAAAAGTAAAATTTTCATTTGTCACTCCACCCACTTTACCTTTGGCTCCACTCACTACTGGCATGTGGTCCCAGAAGGTTGCCAAGAAAGAAATGTGTTTCAGGCTAAAAAAGGATCCCTACCCCAGCCCTATCCTAAGACAGTCTAAATTGAGGTGTACTATTTCACAGGGATTTTTACACACTTTCTGTTCCTGGCAGCCAGGGCCACCAGAAAGAAAACTTCTACAATTCTACCACATGTACCATTTCTCTGCTTCCAGAAGGTCCATTTGTACACTATTTGTGCTGTGCTCATTGTTGTTAAAGGTTCTGATTTTAGGGTATTCATCTTTCCCTGCATATGCTGCCATCATTTTTCTTTGATATGCATCCTGAGCCACCTGCTTGTAGCACTTTCTGCTGGTTATGATCTCCTGTTTCACCTGCTCCAGAGCATCTAAGAAGAACTTCTCCACCTCAGTCCTTTGGTCCAGGATATTTCTGGCCAGTTTCTTCACTCTGCTCATCTCTCGTTCCTTCATTTCCAGCAGCTGCTGCAGCTTTGCAATTTCTGTCTGGCCTGCCTGGTTCTGCATTAAAGCCTTCTGTTGGGTACTTTCAACTTCAGTTTTAAATTCTCGGGTCATATGATAAACAGCTTCTTCCAGTTTTTTCACCTTGTTTTGCAGGTCCTGGATCAGGGCTTTCTGCTGAGTAATTTGCCGTATCTTTTCCTGAACTAACAATTCATTGGTTTCCTTTAAAAATAAATAAATAAAATTACTTGCAAGGTAATACTGTTTGAAAGCTGTCTTTTGATCATCAAAGCTTTCAAACAATTAAAATTCTTCAAACTGTTTTAAACAAAATTGAAAACTTCAATGGATTACAGGCTAGATTAAAATTTGTCCTGCTTGCAACATTCACCAGTCTCAGATAGGCAGCTTCCACACACCTTGTCTCCCTTCAACTCATGCTCAATCTGATAAAAACAAACTTAACATAAGCTTTCTCTTCCAGTTAATATGCAAAACTAGTGCATTTTGGAGGGAAACTACTATAGGTTTTAGGTTAGCCACAGGTAGTTGAAACGGACAGTGTTCAATTGGAATGACTAATTTATGTTTAAATCTAGAACTTTCACAATAGTGATGGGATTTGGACTAAGGTTAAAACTATTCTGGCTCTGATATATGACTATAATAATAAACAATGGGTGGAATTCAATGCTGTGCTTCTTCTATTGTTCAGTCTGCACAAGCAGCAGCCTGCCAGATGGAACGATCCTGCCTCCCCCATGCACTGTTCTGGGGTTCTCCTGTCCGCCAGCTCAGAGCCAATTTGGGATGGTTGGGAAGAGGGAGCCCAATCGCAAGTGGGTTGAGCTGCTTAGGTAAATCCCACCCACTGAATGTATCCCAAAATCTCAAAATACCGAAGGAGAAAATATAGAACATGGTCTTCAGTGGACACCTATTCATGCATTACTGGTGTGCAAGGCATTTGCATGCTCAAGGCCCACAACATGACCCCACCCCTGAAATTACATCCCCAGGCTGCATAACCAATGGCCACATGTTGAATGGTATCTGAAAATGATTCCATACGCACAAGCTGCTGTTCAAATACAAGGATCCACGTGATCAGGACACTTACACAACCAGATGTACTATTGACATCTAGGTGCCACATGTAGGTGTAACAGCAGCTGCTCCCATGTTTGCATTCCTTTGAATGCAGATAAAGGCTAGATAAAGACTAGCCTGGGAACAAGTCATCAGCCCTGCCCCTGTTTCAACACGAGTGCCCTACATGCAAGTAACATGTGAATTGGTGTTAGAAGCCTTTTCATTACAGAACAGAACAGGAGCTTTAGCTTCCCAATATACCACCAAATGTTAAGTGATTTTGACACAGATATGGGGAGGTGCTAGCTCTCATGAACCTGCACAAATAGAATTTCAAGGGATCTTACGTATAGGAGAATGAAAAAGGTAAGAAGTCATAAACTTAACCTTCTCCTGCAAGAGAAAGGCATTTTTCTCCTCCAATTTTTGCTTGGCTTTTTGTAACTCTTCTGTTTCCTTCATGTGGTATCCAAGAGCCTCATGAAGACGAACATTCTCTGAAAAAACAGCTTTTCCAGCAGCATCCAACTGCCTGAATAAATGTAAAGACTATTCAGCAGTTGGAATCACAAATTTCCTGTATTAATCACAATACGTCACAGTGCACAAGCTGTAGATACAAAACAAACAGATGGAGACAGCATTCATGGGTGTGTTAAGGCTGCTTTGGGTCCAGCATCATATTTACTTATCAGAAACAAAGCACCCATGTGGATATCCTACGAATTACCATACTTTAGCACCTTCACAATGGTTAAAGAACAGAGAAATCAAGTAAGTCTTACATAATGGCTTCATGGTGAGCCCTTTCTGCTAGCATATAAATCTTCTTCTCTGCTTCTCTTTCAAGTCGTTGCTGAAAGAAGCATAAACAGATATTTTGCAATGAAAACCAGGCATAAAGCGGCATTCACATTTCAAAAGTATGCGAAGGAAGTGTTTGCCCCTTCTGTGTTATAGAAAATAATAAAAGGTTGCACTGTGAAAGTTGAGGTTTAATACAAACAGAGGCGGAATGGCAGAGATCCATATCTTTTCCTTAAAATCTGTAGCTATTTCCTTATTTATTATTTCAGGCTGGGGGAAGATAACAGAACAGGCAAAATTATGCAAATCTGGAATCTGGATCAGTACAGTACTTCATATTTCTTCATGCCATACATATCTAGGTGGTTCAAAAAGTTGTCCATGCATAGACTGCAAGCCCCATATTGCTGCCTCGGAGCTGTTTGAACTGGTGGATTGAAGCAGACATCCTGTGCATTATTGCAAGGACTGTGCATGCTGAAACAACATATGCACCGTACTACTGCCCAAACACTATACCTTTTCTTCAAGGAACTTTTTCTCCAACATGCAGATTGTTTCCTGATGTTCTTTTTCTGTGATTTCCATAATTTCATTGAGCTAGGATTTTAAGAAATATTTAATTATTATTTTAACCATCTAAATGACAATTTAAACAAAACTCTCTAGAGCGGTATCTCACAATATGCCACACGTTTTTCTTATATGTCCATATTGCATGCCTTGAAACTCACAGTGCTTTCACTATCTGTTACCTGAAAATTTACCAGCTCGCTTTTTCACATTTTTGCAAGTTTGCATATCAGGTAACCAATGCTTTTTTTCTAGAAAAATAGTTGCCAGTACTCACCGTGAAGTTGTTACAATAAGTACCACACTTTTTAACAACAACAAAAGAGGTGCCAGTACCGCTTCCCCTTCAAAGTACACCGTGAAAAAAGCACTGCAGGTAACACTTACTTTGTGAGCAATGCTGATAGCACAGGCCTTGCATACCTTCTCACATTTTGACATAGCTTTTAATCTTTATCAGAGTATATAATCCAAAATCTGCTACACACAAATCTTGAAAATATCTCAGTTGAAGTGCACATCACATTATATATGATAAGCTTAATAAATTGCTAAAAGGTCATCAAACTGCAAATGTAAACACTTGATTTTCTTACAAAAATCCAAGGAAAAAGCTTTCTGTCTCATTCTAGTAACTTCTGAGCCTGTCTCTCAAAACTTCATTTCATTTTTCCAAATTACACTTTGGCAGTCCAGCACAGCTGCACTTTAGCATGGCAGTCTAGAGATCACCCAATGCACTTCTAATGCTTAGCAGAATAGATGCTAATAAACTTACATCTTCAAGTTGTTTTTCCAAAAGAGCTTTCTTTTTGCGAAAATCCATTATCATTTTCAGCTCAACTTGAATTAGGCCAATTTCTTTGGCCTTCTTGTTGAATTTTTCCTCCATCTCCTCCAACTGTTTGGTGTAATACTGTACCTGCAAATCAGAAACTTTTAGCAAGATTAAAAAAAAACCCTAATGGTGCAATCCTACCCTAGGTATCTGCTGGCCGAATGGCCTTTGGAAGTGGAAGAACTCCTTTTCCACTGGTGGAACTGAACCTACAGAGGCAGAACAAGCTATCCACTGCCAAAACCCTGTTGTTACACTGATGGAAGACCCTATCAGCTGAAAAATTACACCAGCAAAATCCCAGAGGTAGCGTTGCAGAGAAAAGGGTAGTGCATGGAGGAGAAGCATACTATCAGTGTTTGTAATTGCACACTCATATCCATGAACATGGAGGAAATCTATGTGAGGACACAAACTGGCTTAAGTTCAGATTGTCCCACTGATTACCATGGGAGGAAACAGAGAAAAATGACCATTGCTCAGCCCACCTGCAACATGCTTTCCCTGAGTTCTCCCCCTCCCCTCCCTAGTTGGAGATAGTTAGATGTTGCTCCAATTCTGCAAATTCCTGGACAAAGGCTTTTTGGTAAGAGACACAGGTATGGCAAAAAACATTTTTTTAAAAATTCTGAAAAATGAGCATATTGCATTAGGATCAGCTTGATGTGTAGCATGTTTAAAAACAATTCACATTAAAGAGCATCACTAGGGAAGAGCGACCACTAAAGAACTAAAATAACTTAACAAAATTAAGCTTTAAATGATGACTTTTTAGAACCAATAACAGTATAACAATTCCAAGTCAGTTCTACCTCCAGTTGCATAAGCCAAATGTTGATGAGAACTATATCTCTGACTCTAGGCATGCTTATTTAGTCATTGAGTTGAATGGAACTTAATCCCAGGTAGGGGTGTATTGCCATGAGGTTGAGTATTAACATACTTTGGACTTAGTTTTCCAATTTTTTTCTGGCAAATCCTGCCCCCCAAAAACAGTTAAGGTAGGATTGCCATACTCCCAAAAGTGAAAATCCGGACAACGTTGTTGAGTTTTTTTCTTCTGGGGGGAGGGGAGGAGAGGGGGGACAAAATTGTTAGGAACACACACACACCCCAATTATGTTTTTAGACTTTTAAAATGATTTTTAAAGCATTTCTTTTTAAAAAAGAAACCTCTACTTGCCATACGTCCAGGTTTTCCCAGACATTTTGACGCTTCGGCAAAAATCCACCCAGATGCCATTTTCAGAGCCCGAACGTATGGCAGCCCTAGTTAAAGACTTAGTCATGACTTAAAGAGTAGAACCACTAGAGATTAGAAGATTAAATATATTTACTGTAAAACATTCTTGTGCAACTTATCTATTGTCAGGTACAACCCAAAATGTGTTTAGTCTGGTTTTCAGTGTCCCATTGTACCAACAGAATCAAAAGACATGTCCATTCACCAGTTCATCATTCTCTTCTTTGGCTTTTTGCTTCACCTCAATCAACTGCAGCTTTAGCTTCTCAATCTACATATTAAAAAAAGAAAATGAGGGGAAAAAATCAATCATTTTATGGATTGGAAAAATCCAGTTCAGGGCTCACATGGTGGAATGGAAGAACAAAGAGCTTTCCCAAGGTGAGGGTGTGTGACCTAGCTAAGCCTGACAGGACAGCTTTATAGTTTTGGTCCCTCCACACATTAATTAGATTTAAGCATGTTAGTTATATGAGGGTGATTATTTCATACTTTGTTCTCTATATCTTTCTTTGCAAAAGTGCTACAGTAGATAGGGTATTTGCTGTGAAAGTCTTACAGTCAGTGGGCTGAATAAGTAGGCTGCTAAATTGTAAAGGAAAGCCAAACTATACATACTGAATGACACTCCATATTAGTACTTTTGTACTATTGATTTTGAAGACCAATGGAAAATGAAAGGATAATAGTTTTGGCAAACACTATCTGTTGCAAAGAAAGAAAATCTAAACAGTGTTGAGGAGAAACACTTTCCTCCTCATCTAGTCAAAATAAAAAAATTCCTTCCAGTAACACCTTAAAGACCAACTAAGTTAGTTCTTGGTATGAGCTTTCGTGTGCATGCACACTTCTTCAGATAACAAGTATCTGGTATCTGAAGAAGTGTGCATGCACACGAAAGCTCATACCAAGAACTAACTTAGTTGGTCTTTAAGGTGTTACTGGAAGGAATTTTTTTATTTTGACTATGGCAGACCAACACGGCTACCTATCTGTAACTCCTCATCTAGGTTGTTTTTCCACTTAAAAAGTGTAGCAGTGGCGATTGCTCTGAAATTCTATGTCACGTCTCCATTCTGAAAGTACATGCCATATGACAGGTGTGGGGAACCTTTGGCACTCCAGATGTTCCTGAAGAGGTGGGTCCCAGCCTTTGGCCACTCTTGCTAGAGCTAAAAAGGCAACATCTGGAGGGTTAAAAGTTTCCCACACCAGTTTTAAGATTGCCTAATGAATACAACAGCAATCAGTTCCTTCATTTTTATTTTTATTTTGGTTGTGGGGTTTTTTGTGTATACACACACACGTACACAGTGCTTTTTTCTGGGAGGACGCAGGGGGACGCATACCCCTAAACATTTTGTGCATCTAAGTTTGGCCTCATTGAGGGGCAGTATTTCAATATGAGTAGGAAAGTGAGAGCACCCCTAAACATGTTTTTAGAAAAAGAGAGCACTGCATCTGTGCATAAAAACCGTGGAACTAGGCAGATTATTCTGAATTAGCTCGACAGGCTGGAAAGATCGTAGCCTTCAGCGTTAAGGGGTAGCAACTCTGCAAAAGGAGGAGGAAGTTCGCCTGCTGTTCCGCACCTACCAGATCTTCCTTCTCTATGTCCTGCCTCTTGAGGTAGCTCATCACGTCCACCGTGTCCCTCTCCAGCCGCCGCTGCTGTCGCTCCAGCTCCTCGTTGTTCAGCGCGAGGCGGCGGGCGGCGGCGCGGTACTCCTTGCGGGAGAGCTCGGTCACCTCCAGCCTGGCCTCCCATAGCGACGCCGCAGCTTTAGCCCTGTCGGCCTCCGACTCCTCCTTCAGGGCCTTCACGTCAACCTTCTTGCCGCTGCCGCCGGGGCCGCCCTTCTTCCCCCTGAGGGAAGCGAGCGACACCGCGCCATAGAAGGGTCAAGGGGGCCCGGGCGACTCTCGCCCCCACCCGCCAGATTTGCCCGGAGAGGTGTGTCCCAGCGCCATCCCGCCCGCCAGTCCCCGTCTCCCTAGCTACCTACTTCCCTCCTTTCGCCGCTTTCGCCTTCCCTTTCCCCTTCATGTTTCCCCCTAGAAGCCACGCCGATGTTTTCCCTCGCGGCGGCCCGTTGCTACGGCAACCGGGCGTCGCGGGAAGATGAGGACGATGGCGGGCGCGCGCGCACGAGCGGGAGAGACGTCACGCGCGGTGTGTTGACGTGACACGCGGCACCGGCGAGATGTGGAAGGTTGAGGGCTCTGACAAGGCGGTGAGTGGAGAGGTCTGGACGGGGCAGCGCGTGGAAGTTCTTTCCCCGCCGGCTCAGGGGCGCGCGCGGGCCCAGCCCTGGAGAGCTCCCCCTGCCCCGGCCTTCCCGGCTCTGGTCTCTCCTGCTTCGGCAGCATTTGCCCTGTCAATACTCCGGCGGCGTATCACTCCGATACACTCAGATGCGTGCACACCCGACACGCGTCTTTCGGTAGGAATCCGGAGCTTCTCGACTCGGAGAGACCATGCCTCCCGTTTCAATCTGTTGCGTGCAAACAAAGAAAAGCCACTTTGCCCGTTTAGAAGCATCACGAGGAAATACGTAGTTGTTTCCAAGCATCAGCTGAACGTGTCATTTCACTACTTACAAAATTGGTTTGCTCAATGGGTTAAGGCTTGGAAAGAGTGTTGCTTTTATTCTCCAATTTTAGTTATGCCAATGGCTCCTGAAATCGCGGTGTGGTATTCTAGGGGTGCTGTGATAAAGCGCATTTCAAGCAGTCGCATCATCTATTGCTGCATTGTGGCAGTGCCCGCTCCGATCAGCACAGTGTGACATAAGAAGATGAGTCAAAAATAGCTCTTTGTTTTCCCCTGTTCATGAATTGACTTTGTGCCTCCTCCCCACCCCCCACCCCATCCTTCTTTTGCAATGAACATTCATCTTGGTAAATTATTTTCTAATTCAGCAATGATTTTTATTGGAGCTTTTGCCCTACTGAAATATGCCCCTTGAACTTTCCTGGGGCAGGAAAAAAACCCCAACCAAGGCATATTTTCTTGTTTGCCTTAGATAAATGATAAACCTAGGTTCACAGAAGGTGGTTGGCTTGAACTTTAACATGTAACTCCTGCTTGCTTAATAGCTGAGCATTTTTAGTTGCACTTGCAAATAAAGCTGAGGAATAGGTGAGTGAAGATATAGTATTGTATTGGAGTTGCTTGGCTAGTTAAATTGCTTTGTGGGGAGGGGGACTTTGGGATTGAAAGAAACTGCCTAAATTTCAGGTCTTGGATTGAATATATAGTTGTCATGATTGCCATCAAATAAAAACTAAGAGATGCAATATTATGTTTCTTTGTATATACTGTAATGTAATTAACGTGCACGGCGCTTTACATATACAAGATAACCGGTCCTATCCATCCCTGAGGGGGCTTACATTCTAATCAATTGACCACAGATAAAATGGAGGGAAATACAGGCAGGAGTAAGCAGGGGAAGACTCTGTATTTATTTCAGTTACACATTCTTTGGGTTTGTAGTAATTGGAGATTGTGCTAAAGGCTTTATGGAAAAGATGGGTTTTGTGGAGGGATTTGAAAGAAGTAAGAAAGGTGGTATAACAAAGGTACACTGTATAAGTGCAGCTGGATTCATTGTTCACAGATTTCTAAGGACTCCAACTCAACCTAATTGCTTTCTAACCATTGTTGCTCAGCCCTGAACCATTCATACAGATTATACTAAGATTTCAGCATCACATGTTCTAAATCTATTATGAAATCCACTGCAGCTTGACAGCTAAGAACACAAAGTACATGAAGCTTATATGTGATTTGCTCATCAATTGGACTATTGTTTATCTGTGAAGGTGTACTAGCCTAGTATGATGGCAAGTAATGAATGAGCTACAATTTCCAAATACCATTCAATATTGCTTCATATATTACATATTTTTCTGTGTATAAGACTGCCCCATGTATAATACGCCCCCTACTTTTGGTGACCCCAAATTTAGAAAATGGGCTTATTCACTATCCATGTATAAGATGCCCCCAGATTTTTAATCTTATTTTAAACTAAAAAAAACTAGTCTTATACACAGAAAAGTATGGTAATTATCCTGCCTTCCTTTGAAGTGCACAGAGTGGCACTTCACAGGGTAGTTGCAAGAATAAATTAGGTGTTTGGTGGAACCATAATTATGTCACAGTGGCTTGTGAAATCAGTTCAGCACAAAGAGTGTTGAGCCCAAGTTCAACTATTGATCATTATAATGGCTATGCAGATATTTTAATCTAGATCTTCCTAGTCTTAGTTCAGCATTCTGTTGACTACACCACACTTGCTCTGTGGTATCATATAGTACAGGAGCTTCTCCTTTAGATTTTTGCAGTGAGAGATTTTTACAAAATAAAAAAATTCCTTCCAGTAGCACCTTAAAGACCAACTAAGTTAGTTCTTGGTATGAGCTTTCGTGTGCATGCACACTTCTTCAGATACAGAGATTTTTACAGACATTCTTCTTCTCTGGCGATCACTCGTAGCCAAACCATCCTAAATATCTTTGTAGAAGCTTACGAGAAGCTTGGCCTATCACTCAACATCCCAAAAACCAAAGTGCTGCACCAACAAGTACAAAATAAACCCTCTGCAGCGCCACAAATCCAACTCAATGGTGTAACGTTTTACAGACAGTCCTGTACATGTCTACTGAGAAGTAAGCTGCATTGAGTTCAATGTGACTTACTCCCAGGTAAGTGAATATAGGATTGCAGGCTTAGATATTCACTGGAGGGAAGTAAACATCTCAGTAAATGTGCATAGGATTCCTCTGTATGCCAGATTCCATGCTTATTAGCAGGCTGAGTGGTTGGTAAGAAAACTTGAACTGTGAGTTCTAAATCCAGTCTTGGTTACAACATGAATGAGACCTAAGCTTCTATCAAGACTTGCTGAACATTAAGCTGTATTATGCATCTGACTACTTTAGTTATTATGCCTTTAACAAGGAGGAAAATGCAAAGTAGAGCAGGTGGGTATTTATTAGAAAATACCCAAGTTTTTAATAAATACTGGCTAGCACGATTTTGCATTTTTATTTCCTTTTTGGAAATAAAAAAAGTTTATTCACTATTATGCCTCCAGTTCTATGATAACAATCTATGTTTTTATTTCAACATCCCATGTGACAACATCCCAAGCTTTATATTTGAATAGGGAAACTACTGGTGGTGCAAAATAACAATTCACTCAACAGGGATGTTAATGGATATTCTCTCAAAATGGTGTTGGTTATTGGTGAAGTTGAATAAAGGATTTCACTTGTTTGCTACTGCATTTAAAACTTTGTTGTAATTTGATTTAGACAATCAATTTGCTCCTAAGTTGCTGAAGCTGTCTTTTTAATATAAATTCTGAGTTCATTTGGCTTGGGATGTTCATTGTAAAATTAAAGTTTAGGTTTCAGATTGTTAGACCAATTTTTTGCCATTTTGTTATGGCAAAGTATAGCCTAGAATGATATTCGAATGCTGCATATGGAGAAGAGTTTTCAGCAAACTTGTCCTTATCCCTAATTTTATGTTAAGAGGGGACTTTATTATGGGATTTCTCTCCAAGAATACTTTCTACTGCTCTTGGAACAAAACATACTGATTTGAATCTAGATGGAAAACAACATAGCTGCTGAGGGAGAGAAGTTTAAAGATTCATTTTAGGTTTTGTAACTAGTCATAAAGTTGAGGGATCAAACTATGAGAGTGGAGCTATGGAATGATAAGGAAATAAAAAAAAGGCAGAGGGCAAATGAGGTTTCTGAGCGGGAGGGGCAGCAAATTGAAATAGGCATAAGGGTAGAAGCAGGAGAAGATAACAAGTCCAGTGGATTCAGATGCCAAGTTCTAACCACATGTCGGTGGACAGATATAATTAGTAGATTGGGTGTGCAAATAGTGAGGTGATGTACTATGCTGAAAAGCTGATGCATAAAGTAGTTTGAGGCTTTTTAGAAATAAGAGCATGTCACAGCTAAGTATGGACAAAATCAACCAAGAGTCTTGTGGCACCTTAACAAATAACACATTTATTTTGACATAATTTTCTGTGGGCCAGAGTCCACGTCATCAGATGCTCTGTAAGGACTTGCATTTCCCCATAACTTCTTTTTGACAAGTTCTGCATAGGCTCTAAAACTCAGCACTCTACTCAAATAGGTAAAATGCAATTGGCTACATTAGATTGACTTTTTAGAATTTTTAATTTGAAAGTCTCTGTGTGATGCATTACATTCCTCTTTTTCTTCTTCCTTCCCCCTTTCCCAAATAAACTTTATTTCTGTTCTTTGACATTTTGTTTCATGAGCTGAAAATAGTATTCCTCTGGAATTTCTCCTTAAAGACTTCCATATGTTAGACTGCACGGTTATTAAGCTAGCTCTTGTATTTCAAAATTACCTCATAGAGTTCTATGGTGTCCTCTAAGCTTTGGAAAAGTAAAACTAAAGCTCATTTTTCCTAGAATATGGCTGGATCACTCTCTGTAGGATTTACCCCTTCATCTCCCCACCCCTTCATTGCTGGATAATCTGGGAGATTTAGTATGACTGGTAGCAACCTATCAGAATTCGTCTTTGGTGAAAGCCTTATATGTTCTCTACTTTCTGGGTTCTTGTGAGGTTCTTTTGTGCTATAATCAGACACAGCATTGGTTGGGAACAATTTGCATCTGATTTGAAAGTAAAAGTTAATACACAAACCAAAAAATATATACTGAAAGATAAATTTGAGTACAAGGAAAGAAAACTGCATCTAATTCTAATACCCCTCCCATTCTGCCTCTCTAATAACTGTACATAACCATAGTGAAATGGTGTGTTTTACCCTCCCTGATTTTTAAGCCGCTGCCATCAGGAGAAGATGAGATTCCCATTGTCTGTCGTTTTGAATGACATTTGTGTTCTTTGTCTGCCCAAGCCTGCTAGTGTTTTAGTGAGGGCACAGAAGTCTTGGCCTGAACACAGCTTAGCCTGAATTGAATAGATTCATGTCAATGGCTTAATTTGGCATTTGGCACAGTTTCAACATTATGTTGAAGCTGTTCAACCAGATGCTCTGTGAGGGAGGAGGAGCATAGCTTGCATTTTTATGAAATTGTCTGGAACATTAGAATGCATCTTGAACTGTTTCGTAGACTCAAAAGATGCAGCCCCTATTGGTGAGAATCAGATTCTTGAAGTGTGTTTGTAGCATGAGCTGTGGTTGGGGTGGCTTTTTAGGATGTTGAAAGTCTCCTGTGTGTAAGAGGTTTGGTGTAACTAATTATGCTATTGGTTAATAACTCTGCTGCAGGAACTTCTCCAACTCTGCAAATCCTGATTTGTACAGCGGCTGTCCAAGGCTCCCAAGCACAATGGTACTTTCCTGGGCTGCAGTCATTGCTATGTTTGCGCTTTCCTCCATTTACTGCCTAGTTTCTCACCACGGCCCAGAGCTGTGGTTTCAAGACCTCTTCCCTTCCAAAGTGTGCCCTGCAAACACCAGCATGGATACGCTATATGGCATTATGTTTGATGCAGGAAGCACAGGGACACGGATTCACATTTACACCTTTGTACAGAGAAGCCCAGGTAAGATCACATGAGAAGGTTCTAAGCCTATGCTGTGGGGACCTTAGATTGTGAATATATTGTATGCTTTTGCTAATTCTGATACCAATGATCTTACTCATCCTCTAAAAGTTGGAGAACTAGATGGAGTACTACTGTGACCAGCCATTGAAACTTTATTCTGAGCTCTAGAGTTTCTTAATGCTTCATAAGCCTTTATTCTCAGAGCTTCTGTCTTGTTTTCTTTAACCTTTGATCAGTTTGTACATGTTTGCTTCTCTTCCTAGATAAAGTTCATTGTGGTTCAGTTGTACTGCTTAGTCATGCTTCTTTTGAGAGGGTGTTCAATTTAAAGTGGCTTTATCACGGAAAACAGCAGGGGATTTTGGTCTGAAATGTCTGTAACAGAGTGAAAATAAAAAAATTCCTTCCAGTAGCACCTTAAAGACCAACTAAGTTAGTTCTTGGTATGAGCTTTCGTGTGCTCATACCAAGAACTAACTTAGTTGGTCTTTAAGGTGCTACTGGAAGGAATTTTTTTATTTTGACTATGGCAGACCAACACGGCTACCTATCTACTTCTGTAACAGAGTGAGTGTCGGAAAGGTGGGAACTTGATAGTGGTATGAGACGTATATTCACTTCTACAGTGAATTGTTAGGAGATTATCAGATAACTGTCAAACAAAACAAATAAGTTTTATAAAAGTTACTCTAGGCAGAGGGGAAGATGTTTTGTAACTTAGAAGGTGGCCTTGTTTCAATAAATGGATGAGTGGGGGGAGGGAATTGGGAAGGATCACCTTAGGACCTGGGTAGGCAAACTAAAGCCCGGGGGCCGGATCCAGCACAATCGCCTTCTAAATCCAGCCCGCCGATGGTCCGGGAATCAGCATGTTTTTACATGAGTAGAATGTGTCCTTTTATTTAAAATGCATCTCTGGGTTATTTGTGGGCCATAGGAATTTGTTCTTTATTCTCTCTTTTCTTCAAAATATAGTCGGGCACCCCACAAGGTCTGAGGGACAGTGGACCAGCCCCCTGCTGAAAAAGTTTGCTGACCCCTGCCTTAGGACATGCTTGATAAATTTTTCAGTTCCTTATTTTGATTGCTTGGCCTTATCCAGATCAGCTTGCTTTGTCACGTTTCAATTAATTTTGTGCTCACTGGTTGCCCCAGTAATTCTTTTTACATCTGGATTTGCAGGGCTCAGAATTTCCTTTCCCAAAAGTATACTGAATTTGTCAGTTTGGCTGCATTTTGAAAACAAAGCCACAGTGGCCCATACTAGAACATTTTCTGTGTGAAAGAAATAATGATGTGTTAGATTGATGTCCTGTGAAACCAGTAAGTTCCTTTTGATAGATATGCACGCATTTGGGAAGATCAACTATTATAAAAGTTGTTTGGCTTGATTTTTGCAGAAAAACCTGCAGAGTTAGAAGGCGAAATCTTTGAATCAGTCAAGCCAGGACTCTCCGCCTATGCTGATCAGCCTGGAAAGGTAAGACATTCTGATGGCTTTTTGTGACTATTTGGCTCTCTTCCTCCCCACTCATTCTAAATTCAGTTTATATAACATGAAGAAGAAAAAGAAAGCATAATGGGAAGGCGAGGAGGACAAAGAGGCGGGTGAGAAGTAGATGTTTTGCTGTACAGCACCATCAGTAGACATGGCGCTTGACACAGTTTAAGAATGGGGAGGGGGAGCTGGACAGGAGCTTACAATCTAGGATAACAGAAGAGGTAAGAGAGGGTGGGGCAAGAGGAACTTGGGGGGGTGGAAGGGACAAATGTGAGTAAATGCAGTTGCATGTACCTGCAACTTAGTTATAGGCGAGAACGAACTTACCAACATTTGTGTCTTGGATTTCTCTCCAACTTTAGGGAGCAGAAACAGTCAGACAATTGTTGGACATGGCTAAAGAAGCTGTACCGCCCAGTCACTGGAATAAGACCCCAGTAGTCCTGAAAGCCACGGCTGGTCTGAGGTTGTTAGCAGAGCATAAAGCCCAAGCTTTACTCTCTGAGGTAACCTTAGGTTGTATTGCAAGGGGGTTGGCTTATTGTGTAAAAGTTGGGGGCATATGTAACAAGCTCTTTTCAGTGCTTGCCTATGTGCGGTTTTGCCTTGATTTTTTAAAAAATACTATACCAGTCTTGTGAGAGGCACTTGTAGATCCTACATCTGCTGTCACTATGTTTCAATAAATTCCTGTTTTATACCTGAATGCTGGGTGAAAGCGTTTGACTTGTGCTCACCTTGATTTACCTCCCACTGTTTTTTGTACGGGAGGAAAATTATGACATCCACTCATCCATGCATAACCTAGTTTTTTCATTTCCACAGGTCAGGGCAGTCTTTGAGGAGTCACCATTTCTAGTTCCTGATAACAGTGTTAGCATCATGGATGGATCTTATGAAGGTGGGTCCTGGGAGGCAGAAAATGGGAAGGAATGGAGGTGAGTTCGGGGAGAAAGAAAAGGGAGGGGATCAAGTGAGGGAGAATAACCACAGGAGCAAGAGGGAAGGAGTAGCATCTCCCCAGTGCCAAATGAAAGGTAAAATATTGCTGGTATCACAGTGGCCAAACCACAATATCTTTCTTAGTCCCAAAGAGACGCTTTAAGTTTCCAGGGGAGAATTAGGTTCCATACACAGGAAAGCAACGAGTCTCCTTGGTTTTAATGGCAACATTTCATAATGCAAGTACTGTTAGATGAAAAGCAGTCACATAGTTTGCAATTAGAAGAAACTCAAGCAAAGGAAAAATTCAAGTAGCCAAACTGGCATAGTGAGTAAATAGTTTTAAGTGTATCTAGCCCAGGGGGGTTGGGAGCCCCTGTATGCCAGAGATGTGCGGGGTTGGAGACAAAGGTATGCTGCCCGACAGGTGAGACTTTTACCTTTGTACAGTCAGCTACATTGTCAGAGGTCTTTATGCGCACCCCTGCCCCAGTCTCAACAACTGGCATTGTCAAAGGTCAGGGAAGGAAAAGCAGTGGAAGAGGACGTGGAACAGGGCTGGAGAGAGGTGTGGCCTATGGATGGGGCATGACCTGGTAGGGTTCTGTGGACCAGATGGAAAGGCCTGGAGGGCTGCACTGGCCCCTGAGCCTGAGATTTCCTACCCCTAATCTAACAATGACAGCTGGAGTAGAGGTTTTCTGTTTCCTCACAAGCATGGTTTATCAGTCAGCCTACATTTACCAAATGATCTTCAACTCACTTTCCATACCTTTGTGATGAACAGTGAATTATTGTTTGTTACTTATTGGGAAGTACAGGCAAAAGAGCACAGTCCCTGCCTGCACATTTGCAAGCCAAAATATTTTCTGAGATGGGAAACAGTGAGCAGTGCAAAGCTATCCCACCATACTTACTGCGTGCTAAACTCAGCCTGGATCCCCCTCACATGTTCAACATGCCAAAATGGTCAAGTGAATTGTCCCTAAGCTGACAAGCCTGTTAAGCATGTCCACTAAGAGTAAAGATAATACATTTTTTGTGGGTTAGAAATGAAGTCAAATATATTTCAAGAGCGGAATTGTGGAAGGTCTCAAATGGAAAACAGTGAAGGCTGATGGGGGTGGAGACTAGAACATATTCAAAACCTAGGGAAGGATTGGAAGAGATTATGCTTGAACAGTGATAGAGGTGGAAATCTAGCAGCAGTGGATATCTTTCTGGATTGCATTTGGGTCTCAAGATAGATTTCAGTTACGTTTCCTTCCTTTTTGCAGGTATACTAGCCTGGATCACTGTGAACTTTTTGACAGGTAATTACTGCTATGTGATTTCTGTTTTGAGGCTTGGATAGAGTCTGTTCCATAAAAACTGAGTAGGCAGTTGGATATTTATAGTGCACGTTTTCAGAATACTCTGCTTCTGAAATCCATTCAGGGCTGCAAGTAATAGATAACATGGAAACTCTCTGGGCATGTGGGTAGCCTTTGAACTTCTTCAATGTTCCCTGCAGGGCAGTTGTATGGCCGGAATCAGCAGACAGTGGGAACCCTGGATCTGGGAGGAGCCTCAACCCAGATCACGTTCCTGCCACAGCGGGAGGTGAGGAATCTCGAGGTTGCCAAAATGTTGGATAATTTGGTGCAGGTGTCCCATTTATTTCATGTTTTATTTCATCTAGATCTAGGCTGCTTTAATCTGGCAGGGTCAGATAGGCAGGGTACAAATAATAAATTATTGTTATGATTAAATTATTATAATAATATTCATTAGGCTTCTTTGTAAAAGTGTTTTAAATACCAGAAATAATGTGAAATGGTATGCATTTGATAATGTTGCTTTTCAAGCTGTGACTTCCAAAATGTTGCAGCTTGTTCTTTAAAGTAGTGCCTGTATCTTATTATCATACGTATATTCTGACCAGGGAACATGGGTGGCGCTGTGGTCTGAACCACTGAGCCTCTTGGGCTTGCCAATCAGAAAATTGGCAGTTCGAATCCTCACGACGGAGTGAGCTCCCGTTGCTCTGTCCCAGCTTCTAACCTAGCAGTTCGAAAGCACACCAGTGCGAGTAGATAAATAGATACCGCTGCAGCAGAAAGGTAAGCAGTGTTTCCATGCGCTCTGGCACTCATCACAGTGTCCCAATGCACTAGTAACAGTTTAGTCATGCTGGCCACATGACCCGGAAAGCTGTCTGTGGACAAACGCCAACTCCCTTGGCCTGAAAGTGAGATGAGCACCACAACCCCATAGTTGCCTTTGACTGGACTTAACCATCCAGGGGTCCTTTACCTTTTTTCCTTATTGTGAGCTTTCCAGCATCATCAGTTTATGACTGTGACTACATTTATTATCAACCTTCATACAAGATTTTCTTCCTTACTACAATAGAGCAGACATTTTCTGAACATTAATAGTTTAAGATTATCAAAAGTCTCTTGTCTCTTCAAGACTCATGTGAATGTTATATGCTGTACTAATGTTACACAAATGTATCTTGAAATTTAAAAGTCACTGAAGAATCCTTTTTCATTATCCTAATTTTAGGAAACCCTAGAGCAAACACCAATAGATTTCCTTACCTCATTCGAAATGTTCAACAGCACTTACAAGCTCTACACGCACAGGTGAGTCAGGCAGTTCTATGCAAATGACTATTTTTAAGGACACTGTTAGGTATTTGTCAGATGTAATATTGCCTTAACAATTTGTATTGCTTATTCTGAAGTCAGCATTTCTTGCTAGTTATCACAACCCCACATGTGTGTCTTTATTCTCATTATAATAAACAGGTAGTTTGTGGATTACTGTAAAGAAGCACATGCTAACATTTCATACATAGGCTTAGCAAGGAGGAGGCTGTTTTAGCAGAGTATTGATCTTATATCCTTGTTCATAAAATTGCCTAGTCTTATAAGTGGGATAGGGTGAACTCCGACTTTAACCAAGTGCTGTTTGGCCTTCTTCATTTTACAGCTATTTGGGGTTTGGTCTGAAGGCTGCACGGCTTGCTACATTGGGAGCCCTGGAAATGGAAGGTACAGTCAGACAGAATAGCTTTGTGTTTGTGTGTGTGGATGGACTGGGGGGGGGCGTCATCCAGCTGAGTGGATTCATCCAGTTCCTCGAATTTGTCCTGTTCAGAATTATAATGGGAAATGGTCCTAGACCAGCTTCTGACAGGCTGACTGTCTCTTTATCCCCTTCCTGGTGTGCATTTTCCTTTTAATGAGATTCTGTTGTCACTGAGACAGGTAACATGACACTCTGTAGGGTTATACAAGCCAGCTGAAAGATAAACTCAGAGAGGAGCCAAATTGTGAAAAGCAATTGTAGCTGCCCTTTGTGGTAGGTAACTGCTTATTAAAACCAAGCCTCTAGGTGGAGGCGAGTTTGGGTTGTGATTACAAATAAATAAATAAAAATGCACCATGATTATGATCTACATTCTAAACAGTAGATATACTACTTCAGCTCTTTTAAACGGTTCAGCAACTCAGCTTCCTGTTTTGCTCAAATGTGAAGAAATTCGGGTTCAGGGGGTGCTCTTCGTACTTGAGAACCTTCTAAGTATCGTCTCCTCCTTTTGATTAGCCTTAAACTCGGCCCTCCAGATGTTTTGAGACTACAGTTCCCATCATCTCTGACCACTGGTCCTGCTAGCTAAAGATCATGGGAGTTGTAGGCCAAAAACATCTGGAGGGCTGAGTTGGAGGAAGCCTGGCCTAGGAGTCCACTAACATATTAATATCAAGACCCTTTGAGTAGCACATACAGTTATTATCATTTTCACATCCCATTATCATGCCAACTCACCCAGAATACACTTAGGTTTCATGGCCTCCATCCTGGTGTTGTACATTGCTGCCCCATCTATACATTTTTAGTCCAGTTTGGCTGGGAGCAGAAGCATTCCTCAACCTGTATCTGTCTCTTCCATTTTTCACCTACCTGTCTATACAGGACCCACCTGCCTACATAGAGTTTAGTGCAGGGGTGGGGAATATGTGGCCCTCCAGCTGTTCTTGAATTCCAGCACCCATCTGCTCCAACAACCCAGCATGACCAGTGGTCAGGATTGATGGGAACTATAGTACACCAACATCTGGAAGACCAAAGATTAGCTACTCCTGGTCTAGTGGACTGAGCTTCCTATTTGGGGAAACAAGAAAAAACTTGATTTTCTTCTATAAATGGACTTTGGCATTTGAACTTTCCCCAACTTCCTTTTCCTGCAAATACCAAGGGTACTGAAAAACATAAGCATTATTAATTTCACCCAATCTATATTCTCTTTAGCGTCAGATGGACGGACGTTCCGAAGTTCATGTTTGCCAAAACAGCTGGAGGCAGAATGGCACTTTGGAGGAGTGAAATACCAGTATGGTGGCAACCAAGAAGGTAAGTTAGAGAGATAAAGTTTCCCAAGACTGCTGCTGCTCTGGCTTTTATCTATCTATCTATCTATCTATCTATCTATCTATCTATCTATCTACCATCATCTATCTTCTGGTCCCAGGGAGCTTATTGCTGGGGTAATGGCTTGAAATGGTTTAGACCCAGCCAGAAATAATAATGATCAGGAAGCAGATCCACCTGAAAAGCCATTGATTGTGCTTATTGGAGTATATTGTCTCACTGAAGTAACATGGCCAGTCTCTGGTATTCTTATTTCGTCTGGGAATCCTTGATCTGAATCTCAGTGAAGCTATCCCTTGCCATAATTTATTTGCTTGATGTGATTTTTATTTTGTGTGCTCCCCACTTCTAAACGTTTTGCTACTTACACTTGGAGGGTTTTCTTTTTTAAGTAACTATTTTAAATAAAATTCATAGGGCACAGGTGGGGAACCTGTAGCCTGGAGGCCAGCGGTCCCAATTTAACCTATGAGGCATTTTACCCCAGGCCATACTCACCCCACATGTGACTTCCTAGGACATCAGGTGTAGTACAACTGTAGCTACAAAGGAGTGTTAAAGTGCACTAATTTGCCTGCAAGTGGGGCTTGCATTCAATATCTTTAAACTTGGTGCTGAATACCAGATCTTCTGGGATTAGCTCCACTCAAGAGACTCCGGAACAGAAGTTCTGAATGAAGCCATCCCTGCCACAAGCAGGGCTTGTGGCAGAGAAAGCACTGCATAATACTTCTTTGCAGGCGCAGCTTGCAGCCGCATGGAAACATTTTCCCTTTTTGCTCGCTTGGAGTGTGATAAACTTTCAAAACTGACCTGTAGAAGATAGGCCAGTTCTGGATTTGATTTATTGAAAACAGGAAGTTCTTAAATCGTGGATTAAAGATTTATTTTTATTAAAACCTAGTATTTAAGGACAGAGAAGAGAGAAAGCTGGGAGATGAGTCAGAGATTCATGAAGACACAGAGGCTTTAGTCAGGAAGAGGTGTCAAGATAAGACCTGAGCTATTTTGCACAGGCAATAGCAGCGGACTTTCTTTTTTGCTAATATTTATTGAGTTTCCATTTCAGATTGCAGCAGGGACAGAACATAAATTTTAGGTCCAGGAAGACAGCATTTCCTTTCTCCTCTGGCTACTGTGGCCCTGTTTGCATACCATGCTAAGCCAAATGGAAGCTTAGCACAAAGACCCGAGTGAGTGGGCTCCCAGAGATCACAGCCATTTCACTCCTTCCCAGTCATTTTGCTTCCATGCTTGAGTTAAACCAGTTTGGCTTAGGGTGTCATCTCAACCCAGGCTTGGGTTGTCCAGACTAAGCACAAATTCTAATAAGGTTTTGTCCAGGAGAGCAGAATCACAATCCGTTTTGGCCATGGTAAGCCACGGGTTAGCTCGGTGTGGAACAGATGCAAAACAATCAGGGAACGAACAAAGCAGCCACCATCTCCTCTCCAAGCCAACACGTTTGTGCTAAGCCATGGTTTGTCTCAGTGTGGTGTGCAAACCAGGCAAATGAGTCACTTCTGCTCCATTAAAATCTCCATTATTTGGATCACAAGGCTCACAATAAGGTTACCTTGCATAATTCCCTGACATCTATGGCATTTGATATTGGGTGTATGTTCACAGTTGTAAGAGAGTCATTTTTGTGTAGAGGGCCCCTTTCCCCATCACCTAGGGTTTGCTTGTTTGTTTTTAAAAAACCGTGTATAATCATAAAGCGTAAGGATAGAGATGGGAATGTGCCCAGGCTGTGCCAATACTGCAAAGCTGTCAGGAAAGACCATTTACAACTGTTGCACTTTCCTTAATTTCATTGTTAGCAATTCTTCACTTATCTGCAGTGGGATTCATGACATGTTGAACTTACCTTTGTGTGTTTACCCTGCCAGGAGTAACGGGATTTGAACCTTGCTATTCTGAAGTGTTGAAGGTGGTAAAGGGAAAATTGCATCAACCAGATGAGATTCGGCACAGCTCCTTCTATGCCTTTTCCTATTATTACGATCGGGCTGTGGACACCGCCCTGATAGGTGAATAGCAAACATTTGAAATCTTGAGCTCTATGACCCTTGGGGAATGAATGCCCCTCTTTCAGTCAGTCACCTACACGATGGGACTTGATGAGCCGTTCCAGATGCTCCTCTATTCATGCAATGAATGCACACGGGTCGTTCATTTGTTGCAGGAATATCTTATTATCCTGACATGGTAAGCACTGGAGGTATATATTGTACCTGAAGAAATATGATTCCCCCAGCCCAGATAGTGTATCCATTGTGAATGCTGGGGAGAATGTGGTTGCACCAGATGTCACTGGCACCTATTGAATATCACGAGCATGAGCAATGCAGCCAGCACCACTTTATGAACCTTTTAAAACGTGCCTTCCCCTTTTCAGTTGTTTGAGGATGGATTAAAGTGTGGCTGCAGATGGTTGAGGATAGTGCAAACCCTGAGCCCGGCTTCTGCTGGGGAGGGCGGGATATAAATAAAATTTATTATTATTATTAGAACAGAATCCCTTTAACCTCTGGAAGAGCCTTAACAATAAAGGAGTGTTTTTGCATGCTTCCTTCTGAATAAATGATTGGTGTTATTTTATTCATTCCTATGGAGAATGAATGCATCAGCACAGCTGGTTGGGCAGGTGCCACTGCCAGGCTATCATGGCTCAGGGGGTCACCAGCCTTTTTGGGTTGATGGG
The DNA here is from genome assembly GCF_965112155.1 of Podarcis liolepis. Classification (NCBI taxonomy): domain Eukaryota; kingdom Metazoa; phylum Chordata; class Lepidosauria; order Squamata; family Lacertidae; genus Podarcis; species Podarcis liolepis. Next base: position 32,196,619 of record NC_139554.1, read on the forward strand.
CACGTTTTGAGCTCTGTGTGTGTGTGTGTGTAGCTATCACCCCCCCTAGTTGCATCTCTCCCAACAAAATGTGTGTGTGTACAAGCTTGTTGTTTTTCAGGCCTTGGTAGGGATGAAGGAGGAACTACTGTTCCTCGCTTCATGACAAAGGGGGCAGTAAGCCGGGGGGCAGTCTTTGTGGGCACCAGAAGTCCATAGGTTTGCTGCTTTGCCCATAACTTCTATACTGGTGCCCATGATCTGAGTTGAAGCTAGTGCTTAAATCTTTAACTTGTTTTAAATTAAACAAACATTAGATGTTTAAATGACAACTTAAAGGTTTGTCATTAATGTTTGCTGTATCTTGCTTTCCTAGTCGGTCCACCTGCCAAGGGTGTGTTCCATAGGCCAGTGACAGGACTCTGGGTAAACAGACTATTTGCATTAGCTGTTTTATGTATTGGGGTTCCGTGGCAGACACACACAGCTTCCTTCATAGACCAATTGGCATGGAAAGGAAATCTATGAGAAATGTGAAAACCATGGCTTTAAGGACCATATCTGAATCTGCCAAACACCACATTGTAACTCATTTAAATGTTTGGGGTTTTTTATTATCAGCATCCCATGCCATCCTAAACTGATCAGGAAATCCCTCTATAACTTGTGTTGGGTAGACTACTACACTTGCCACAGAGATAAGTGTTTTATCAGTTTTTCACAGTATCTCGTAGCCAGAGGATGACCCTTATCTTTTGACATTTCAGATTATGAGAAAGGCGGTGTTCTCAAAGTGGAAGACTTTAGAAGAAAAGCCAAAGAAGGTAAAATGTACTCTTGAGAGTTGAATTAGGGTACTTCCAGTTAATGAAGCAGTAGTCATGTCACTTTGAAATAGTGCCATGTGAGGGTGTATTTTAGTCACTCACTGACATTTGAAATATCAGACCATTGTTGTTTAGGGACAAGGCAAGGCTAATGGTTTGATCAGAATAAAGCAGGTTTTCGAGTAACTGCTTAAGAAATTAGGAATTCACTCTGCACTTTTGAATTCAGAGAACAACTATGGAATAGCCATGAAACAACCATGGCTATTAACCAGAAGGTTGGTGGTTTGAGCCCACCAAAGGATGGCTGTGGGCAGGATTCCTCCATTGCATGACCCCAGGGATCCCTTCTCGCTCTATAATTCTATGAGTCTATGATTTTATAAGGGCAAGTCAGCCAGTCTACAAGCATTTCAACTACTTGCATAGACTATGTATTCCAATAAAGTGTATTGACATGTATATATATTTAGGAACCATTTAAAGTGCAGAGTCTTAATATGGCCAGCAAGTTCCTCTCTCTTCCAGGTAGAAAATATTCCACTTTGGAGTAGCTAAAAACATATACTAAACAATTAAGGGATTGGGAACAAGTAGAAGAGTGATGGCTCCCAACTCGGTTTATTATTGCACTTGCACCATTTTCCATGGTTCTTGTTCTCAAATGCTCCTCAAGCAGCATTTGAAACTAATTCATGCACAAGTGTAGCACAGGTGGGGATGAACAAATGTGGAATGGCCTATGGGATCATACATCTCTTGAGTTGTGGTTTGCATTCAGCTAGAATTACATTTAATAGTTTTTGTGATAATATTGCTTATTTTGGAGTCACTTGCTCCAATACTGCTGAATATTCTTCTCAATTTTTTTCTTTGAAGTGTGTGACAATCTGGACAGCTACAGCTCTGCCAGTCCTTTCCTTTGTATGGATCTCAGTTACATTACAGCTTTATTAAAAGAAGGATTTGGATTTCGAGACAGTACAGTTTTACAGGCAAGTAAAAATGATTGAAATAAGCCTTGGTTGAAGATTTTATTTTATTGACTAGTTGTTGGTACTGGTACTTTGTTCCATATGCTTTGGTGAAATGGGGTGTGTGAATCTACTTATTTTAGCATGGTAAAGAATAAAGGTAAAAGGTAAAGGGACCCCTGACCTTTAGGTCCAGTTGTGACCGACTCTGGGGTTGCGGCACTCATCTCGCTTTATTGGCCGAGGGAGCCAGCGTGACTAAGCCGCTTCTGGCGAACCAGAGCAGCGCACGGAAACACCGTTTACCTTCCCGCTGGAGCAGTACCTATTTATCTACTTGCACGTTGACGTGCTTTCGAACTGCTAGGTTGGCAGGAGCTGGGACTGAGCAACGGGAGCTCACCCTGTCGTGGGGATTCGAACCGCCGACCTTCTGATCGGCAAGTCCTAGGCTCTGTAGTTTAACCCACAGCGCCTGCTAAGTGTCTTTGCAGCTCCTGTTTTTTTCTTCTAGTCAATTGCAGCTCAAACTTAACAGTATGGAATTTTAACGAATACTTTTCTTATTTAAACTCATAACAGTAGGAAGTCACTGTTCATTAATAAGTAGTTGCAGTAGTTAACTCCCAGTTTAAATTGACTTTAATGCTGCTTAGCGTCCAGTAGTCAGATATCCTTGTTTGAGATCTAACTTGCAGTTATTTTTACTGCAACTGTACTTTCTATCATATCCATCTGGAGTTATACTGGAAAATATACTCAGCGTATACACTAAAAATGTACTCTGCCTAAAATGTCTGTATTGGAACAAGGGTAATTGATCTTTTACTTTTCTTCTTTTACAGCTGGCAAAGAAAGTGAACAACATAGAGACAAGCTGGGCTCTAGGTGCTACCTTTCACCTCCTGCAATCTCTTGGACTCTCCCATTGAGAAAACATCATCTATAGAATATTATATTTTCTTGAAAGAAGAAAAGGCAATTCTGATGAGCATACAGCCAAACACAGACCAAAGTAGAACTGGTTACCTTTAAGACTGAGTGGTTCCAAGCTGTAATAAGATGGGTCCTTCTAGGGTAGTAAGATATGCTTCGTTGTACAATTGCTTAACTGATGCCAAAGGGCCTGAATTCTGGGTTTATAGCTTTGGAGCTGATCTTGTGCAGAGGTGAAGCACATCTTTAGCCAAGGCATTTGTACACATTTGGTACCAATGCATCCCAATATTGATCTTCCTCCATAATAATATTTTGCAGGCCTTCTTGTGCATGAAACTTAAGATTCAAATCTCAAATAGATGCTTACGTAATGAGTTGTTTTTAAACAAAGCCGGACTGTGCCATTTACCAAACCTTTGGCATTTAACAAGTTGAGATTTTTAAGATTAGTCGACTCCTGAAGAGGGCTGCTGAAACTGGTGAAGCTTTAGTTGTGACAGTCAGTGGAAAAACTTGTTTGTCAACCCTCACATATACGTAGCTGGCTAAACATAGCAGTAAAGACTTTAGGAACATCCCAAAAACTTCTCTCCTTTTTACATCTCTAAAGCTGAGAGCAAGCAAATGCTTGTATATAAGCATTTTCTGGCTACTTTAGAGGTCCATGAGGAGTGCTGGGGATGAGCTGACATAAATAATTTGCTTCTCAGTCTAGCCTTAAAGAAACTTTTAATACAAGGCATCCTGGTGCCTCCTTCCAGTTGCAAATGAAGGCCTCCCAAATAAACCTCCTTGGAAAATAGTATGGTTAACTGGACCCCAGCATGGGACTACCACTGAAGCTGATGCACTACATGCTGTCACACCTTAAACACTGTGTTTGAGCAGGACATTTCAGACTGCATAAATATGAGACTTAACATGGTAGCCACTGCACAAAGTGTTTCATCTCTGCGTTGTCCAGATATACCAGTACAGTGTAAACGCTTGCTAAAGAAACCTTGACCAAATTAGGTTAAGACATACCAACCCAATATCTCATTTGACAACACTTTTGGCCTACTGCCCTCTTACTGGATGTGAAAAGGTATTCTGGCATTATCTGCAGAATACAAAGTTGGGACACTTACAGTGCATCTTACGCATGTTTGATCTGAAGTAATTCCTATTAGCTCATTGGGACTTACAAGTAAGTGCATAGGATTAGCCTTTTGACTGTGTATCCTATTGCCCCAAATAAGCCTTTATTTCTACCTATTTCGGTATACATTAGAAAATTATAATGGAAGCCTTAGTTTGGCAGAAACTATTCTGCACTATCCTCTCTTTAAGTGTCTGAACTCATGAATTCTTCTCAACTTATCCCTATAACCCCAAATCAAAGCCCAGCTTCTCTGCACCTTGCTTTCTTGTCCCATGAGGCAAGTGGTAAAGAAGATGGCAAACTGGAAGCAAAATGTTTGGTACTGGACCAGAGCAACATAGTTTGTTAAAACTCATAATAAACTTTTCCTCTGAAACCTCATTTGTAAACTCAGGCACAAGATTCTTTTTTCTTGGCATTGCTCTTCCTCTACCAAAGTTAACCTATGTTTGAAAAATTCAGGGTCTTTATTTCTTCAGGTACTACGTGTTTTGATTGATGAGTAACTTCTGCTGCTAATTAAGAGACCAACCAAAACTGGGCACCAGTTGAGTTTGTCAGGTAGGGCACAAGAGAGACAAGTAGTTTCTTCCTCTTATGATCCCAGTGGTGGTGGTACAGAATTCTATCTTGCTTCCACAAATGCCCATACCTTTCCTAGTGCAATGAGATTATTCACAGTATAATGATCTGTACAGTGGCCATGTTGAAAAGCACCTATGTAATTGGCGGAGGAGGAAAGAAGCACATATTTAACAGTGTACTAAATTAAGAGTTTTTAAGAAGTCAGAAGTGAAAGCAGATTAAGTTTTACATAATCTTGTAGGTTGAAAGGACACTTATTTTGGTTTAGCTTAAACCTATTTTAAAAAGTTAAGCTAAACTGTTAAGCAGACTGAGCCCCTCTTAAATAAATTTCCACAGATGTAGCATTGCAAGTACAGGTTGAGTGCTGATAAGCCTTAGAATATCTTTTCAGACAAGTTCTGAAAGTAGTTAATTGTCAGACGATAGCGTAAATATCCTTGCTTATTAGTTGTGTTCACATTACTTGGTGCTGTAATGCCATTAAACTGATAATGTCTGGCCTGGTTGTTTGGCACATGACTATGACAGGGCTGTTTGAATGTCTATTTTAGTAATTAAACAATATTTTTAACAAAATGTTCTCAGACTCCATCCTGTAACTTGAGTCTCAATCTTGCAGTCCTTGGAGGTAAAAGAGAATCATTGCAGTCTTGAAGAGGGAGCAACATTCTGTTCCTCTATTTCGCAGCCACCAAGGCTGAAAGAGATGCTGACTAAGCTTGCAGCTCAGAATCTTTTGTCCGAAGCAGTAAAAAAACAACAACCCTGCATATGATCTTCAAACTGGATACAAGTAAATCCATTCCAACAATACTGTTTTCAAGGCCCATATTCAGAGCTCCAGATCCAGTACTCTGTCAGATTAGAGATAGACCTTGACATTCTAGAAGAAAACAATCTGCTGGTACTCTTGGAGGAAAGAAGAACTTCAGCCACAATCGGCAAACGTAAGGAAATACTGTGCTCCCCGTTTTGTTTTAATACCATTTCAAACACAGTCTTTGTAATTGGTGAGTATACAGCAACCACTCAGGAACTATCATCCTAGAGTCACAAGGATGTCACTTGCTAGCAAAAGCCATGATCTGCTCCTAAAGAAAGAAGAAAGAACATTATTTCTATTTCTGATGAAGCTCTGTCACCCTTTGCTGCTGGACAGGGCACAGAGGGGATCTAAAGCAAGATTACTAAGATATAAGACAGCTCTACTCCAATGTCATCAGCTATGACATGCACAAGCTAGCTTTTGTTTGCTTTACACTTCTTAAGTACATAATAAACTAACAGTGCAATCCTATAAAAATCTACTCAGCTCTGTAGCTCTCCCAGCTGAAAATGAGAGGCTACACCAGAAGCCTTTAGGGTAATCTCTCATAAGCACCAAATGGCAACGCTTCTTACTTAACCAGTTCACACCTCCCTTCAGGATATGAAAGACTGCCATAGATGCTGTATTGTGGGTCTGCGTGGATAGTGCCAGCTTGTGGAGTTTGTGTTGCTCCAGACACGCTAGTACTGTTCACCAAGCACACTTAATGGGGGAACTAGCATGGTTGGACCAAAGACAGCAGTTATGATACCTTTTCTAAGCTGTTAGATTATCCTAGTAGGAAATAAGATGACCCCATTTCCTGCATTTGCGTGTTACCTTGTCACCTGGCATAGGAAAGAAAAAATTGGGCCAAACCAAATTACCGAAGTGCAAACTACAGGCTATTGGTTTGGTTTTAGTTCAAATATCACTGTACCGTAAATGTTTCCCATAGGTCAGTGCCATTTTAGACACATCCCATTGCACTTGGAAATTACAGCGTGTTCATACATTTGTCTCTACAAACACCTGGTGAGGCTCAAGGTGAGAGCTGGGAAATTGGATAGTTCCTATAAAGAAGGAACCATTCCTCCCTCTTGAACCATAAGAGCAAATTGTTTAATTCCAGAAATTCATCTGAATTGGTACCCACCTTGGGTCTACCAAATGGAGAAAGGCGAGATATAAATAATAATCAACTATATAGGCCCTAGATGTAGTGCCCTAGTCTAAATGCTGGTGACTGAGTAACCTTTCTATAGGAAGGAGACACATACTTAGGGAAGCTACACCCTGGTTGCAACACTCTTATTTGGGATTAAGCAAATTTCTTAATTTAATAAGCAACTTCAAAAAGAAATCTTACTTTAATTGGAGGAACAGCATTAGTTGCTTGCAATCCCCATGTCCTTAGCAGTACAAAAGGAGCTATATTTGTAGAGTACAGCCTCTTTAATAAGTCTGTTGTAGCCAAGAGAGATAGGTTGTGCTTTTGCCGCTCTCTTTCATACTGTAGTAGATGCTTTAAAGAGCCTAGAACAGAAAGATTATTCCAGAGTAAATTAACTGGTGATTCAGCTGCACCACAGGTACCTATGGGCTAGATTCCATCTACAAAGTTATTCAATCAGGGCTGACTCATAGTATGTTAAGAAGTTCATCCTGGGCAAGGTTTTTTTTTTTTTGTCATATTCTGTCATATGTTGGATGGGCAGCAGCACAACAGTGGTACTATTGCATCCCAGATGGTGAATTATGTTGCCTCTATAGTCAGGCATTCTGGAATTCCGTGTAAATCACAGCAGGAAAACAGTAATATATTCATGACCCAAATAATACATAAGAGTGTGTTAACACCCTGGATTCCTACTAGCACATCTTGAATTAGCATTTTCTAAAACAACTTTTTGTAAATGAGAATAGGTGGCATGTTGCAGCTTTGTCCTTTCCTTATTAACTCCAATCTGGTGGCATCAATTTCTTATTTTCAGAGAAATGCTCCTAGTCTATAGGAGAACAAAATGGGGGGCACAAAATTTTCCTGCCACAATACGAAAAATGGGTAGTGTCATTCCTAAAGCTAATAGCCAGCACTTTAAACAGATCATACATCAAGAAGTTGAATTGCAGAGACCCTAGAAGTGACATTTCGTATTACAGGTAACTCGCAACTTAGGCACATTTAACCTGTGTGCCTTCAGCTTTACATGCATGGTAAAAAATTAAAAGGGGGAGCGGGCATCCAGGAAAATAAACTGGCAATCCCACCCACCACTGCACCCAGTGTGTTCTGACTATCACTTGGAACGTAACCCCCTCTTAAGCTGACAGTCGCCTGTGCTATCAGTTCCCTCAGAGTTTTTAATTCTTACCTAGGTCTTTCCCATTAAACGCTGCAGCGCTGAGAAGTTGCCTCAAGCAGGCTATGTCACCAAAGCCCATATTTACACCCTGACCTGCAAGAGGATGTACTCTGTGAGCTGCATCCCTAAAAGGAAAGGATAATGTCAGCTTATGCCATTTACAAAGTCTGGTACTCCACAAGAACCCTGCCAAGTACTATTGCCTGAGTTTCACTATATGGGACTCAAAAGCTCTTTTTTGTCCCTCACTAGAACCTTAAACGAACACCCCACTTGATACCTGCTGACTTCTCCCACAATTTGTATTCATCCCTGTTAACATTCTAGTTTCTAGGGACATGGGTTAAACTAGGTAGACATGTGTTTTCTCCAGACACAATCCACCAATCCCTCCAAAATTAATGTTATACCCTCAAGAATCTCAACCTCCGGAACTAAAAACAGCATACTCCCATCAGTTAAGAACTCCTCTTCCCAGACCAAATCTACCCTTATCGCAGCATTAAAGTTCCTCAATGTGCAATTACCCAATAAGGGCCACACGGTGTTGGACATATTCTGTTGCATGCCCCAGTCCAAGAGGGAACACAGCTCGGCTCTTTGGATCCACTTTTGCAACGCTTGGGGGCAGCTGACGGGCTGCAGTCCCCGATGGCATCAAGAGAGAGACAGCAGATCGGAACATGGATCCAGCAGTATCAATGAAGTCAGAGTGATTTGCGTTGCTCCACTGAATAACGATAGATTTATTTATACAACACCCTAATATTACCAATAGATTACAAGAGTATGAGAGTCAGAACTGAAACTCTACTAAGTTTTAAGAAATCCTTATCTGTTCCATCTCCAACTGATGCTAGAAATATATTCCCTCTGCACAGGAATTACCACAAACACACAACTTATTAGAAATAAAGGGTGACATTCAAATACTCAGAACACACCCACTGAAATTAATGAACATAACTAAATTAAGTCCATTTCCACTGGTCTACTCTAAGCAAAACTTAATTGAATACCACCCTAACTTATTGATTCTCGTGCCTCTTGCTAGGAGAACATAAATAAAAAGAGGAAGGTACTCACAAAAGCAGAGTTGATAGAATCCACAAAACTTTCCTCATCCATTCTCTGAAGTTGGGATGCATGCTCATGTGATGTGGACCAAACCAAAGAGCTGACAGTGTCAGAGAGCTGACCCAGCACCAGGAATTAAAAACACAAAATATCCAACCATTACGTCTCTAAAAAATAACTTCCCCCACCCTAAACAAGTGCAAGGAGTTCATAACTTTAAGAGGAGGATTAATGAACATAAAACAACATACAGTAACTGATTTTTTTTAATATCAAACTAGCACTTAAACAAAGAAAGGCAAAAGGAAGACAAATATAAAAAATGGGCAAATCAAGTGTTACTAAGTTATTTACCGGGAGGAGAGCAATTGGTCCTGATGGGAGGAATCTCTGCCATGCTACGTTGTTATCTGTTGCCTGCAGCACATGAAAACCAGAAGACAAATTCATATTATCAAGTTTCCATCACCTGTTTTGACTGTTCAGAAGATACAACCCAAATGACCATTTTTCTAGGATCTGACCTCAGATAAGTGAAGGGTAGCAACTACAGCTGACTGTCCATATTGATACTGAATATTTTGAATACCAGCTGCCTTCCGGACTATGGAGTTCTGCCCATCTGCACCAATCTGTGGACAAGAGAGATTAAAAGAACCCATTAACAGTTTTAACAAAAATGAATTCCTTCAAGTCTCATTATGAATAATCAGCCACTAACTAGTTATAGAAACCCAAATATTTCCTCTGCACTTCAATATATAGCTTCTTTATGTATAAAAATGGTTTTTCCTATATCCAGAATGTCATCATATTTAATTGCTTCCTAGTAAGCATGTTTAGAACCACAATGTTAATCCAAGTATAACCACACTGAACATGTTTTACTACTAACCATTATAACCCTTCATGCTGATTGAGTAGCACCACATGAGATTACAACCAAATCCAACGGAAGAACCTAGGAAGAGATAGTGCCTGACCAAACAGAAGATGAAGGCTTACTTACCAACAGTTTGGTCTGTAGCCTGCGTCCATTTGCTAAATCAATTTGGATCCAAGGGCTTGAGTCAGAGGTTTCATAAGGAAGGGGCAAGGAGTAGCCAACTGCTCGGCTCCTGTAAAGAACTTCAACGCGGTCTGATGGGGGCACAATATATTGATGTCACCAAATGAGGGAAGCAAAGAAACCTAAACTACTCAGGCAGAACAGCTCACTAATTTGCCGAATTCCTATCTTTAAGTACTTTTTTGGCTGTTGGTTAGGTATCTCCGAGTTTCTAAGCTACTGGCAGAGACACTGTACCATATTGAAAAGGACCCAATTTCAAGAAAGCATAATCATTATTTATTTAATTTCTATACTTCTAAAGTTGATTGCTATAACCCCAAGTTATATGATGGACATAAATGTATCCAATTATCACATGCCTCCACTCAACCCAAATGACAGAGAGTTTCATGTAAACCAATATTGGAGAAAGTAGCTCATACCTGAAACTGCATCCAGCTGTTTGGTTAGAGCAGACATGATAACATCATTCTCCACTATATAACCCATGTCTTCCAAGTTATCTTTATCAAAGATTATCATGGCCTCAGAACAAGCATCCCACACCTGTAGAGAAGAGGAACAGTATTAGCAACAGCAAAGAGGATACAAGACCCAAGAACAGACATTTTCTCCTTTATCGTGATGTACAAAATGCAAGGTAACCTCTGATAAATGGAGAATCAAGACAATGACATTAGTGTGAAAAAGAAAGGAAATACAAAAATGATAAACTTCTTCTCCAAGTGGTCCACTACTTATTATTTATATGCCATTCTTAAGAACTCAAAGCACTTCACTTATATTTTTATTTAACAGTATTTTTATACCGCTTGTGAAATCTCTTAGAAGCTTATGAAAAACATTAAAATTATCAACAAATACAGTTAAAAACCAGAACATTCAAAAATAATAAAAATTAACAGGAAAAGAGATTAAAAGATGTCAACATCTACATGTCTGGATAGGCTCACATAAACAAAAATGTTTTAAGCAGGCACCAAAAACAGTAAAGGCACCTGCCTGATATCAATAAGCAGAGAGTTCCAAAAGTAGATGCCCCAAAACATGAGTTCAGTTGTATGTACACCTCCCACCTAATGGTTTCTGAGGACACTGAGCAAGTGGCAAGGCTATGGTACACTTCCTGGAGGCTAAGTTCAGGTAATTAACACATAACTAGTTAACCTTAATCAACTTAACATGCACATGGAAGCAGCAACAGAGGGTGCATGACTGAGTTATCCTCTTTTCACACTTTTGAGGCCTGTGCAAAGGGGGAACCCACCAGTAAATACGAATGTTCCTGTTGAGAGTTTAGTTTACGCATCTCCCTGCAAAGAATATATATGAACCCTTTGCACAAGACCCCAGAAACAAAATAGAATGTCCTTGCTTGCATGGACTTAATAATTACATTACCACCCACAGACACAGTATATATGTTGCAGTACCAGGCACCTGCATCCGCCGAAATGGCTTGATTCTCATACTGCAAATATGATCCCAAGCACCAAAACCTAGAAAAGAAAGAGAACGTTAAAGGAATTGTTCTGACACTCTGCAAACTTTTAATGGGGAACCCTCAGTACCAATTCAAATTCCCTCACTATTTCCATCTGGTTTCTTTCTACTCTCCCTTATTTGCTTGTGGTTTGACTGTGGCCCAACTGTCAAGTTGGGATGTGGATGGTTGTAAGAAACAAAAGCAGTGAAGTCCCCAAGGATGGTGAAAGCAAGGACACTGTTATGGAAGCTTCAGGGCAAACCTTGGAGTAGCCATGAGTAACCTGCATTCCTCCAAATGCTTAGTTGTCTGTATAAACTATTTTAGGGAGATAAATAAGAAAAAGCACCTGTCGTTTCACAGATGAGCAGATTTGCAGTTATGAAGAGGAAAGTTCTAAGATGTTTGTCAGAAGCTGACTAAAGGAATGGTGCACCATTTAATTATACCCGACAATTTCTAAGAAAATACCCCCAATGCACAGAGCCAAGCAATTCTGAACAGAAACAGTGACGTAATCTGGACATGTCCCAATAAGCAACTAACTAGGAAATCATAACACAAAGAAAATCCTGCTGAATCAGACCAAATGCTCATTTTGTCCAGAATTTTGTTCACAAAGTGGCCACAAGGACATGTGCATAATAGTACCCTCTTGTTTATGTTTTTTCAGCAACTGGTATTCAGACTTGTATAGCCTGATATTGATGGGAATACATGACTAAGATAAAGGTAAAGGATCCCTGGACAGTTAGGTCCAGTCAAACAGATCTTGATAGCCTTAACTTCCATGAATTTGTCTAATTCCCTTTTAGAGTTGCCCAGCTTTTAAGCTGCCCTTTTAAAGCAGCTATCACTACATATTGTAGTAAGAAACTCCAGAATTTCACATCAACAGTCAATTTTATTAGATGCTAGGTACAACACTAGAGGATTACTGAGGCCAGAAATATGACAGGCTGGTAACCATTTTTGACCTCCAAACAAAGAGCTCATGTGTGAACCTGAAAATTAATTTCAACAAGTGACCGTTACAAGTGCATTCTACTCTAGGTGACTCAAGCCAGTTCTACAATGTATGGGGTTTAATCTCCCCATCTATCCCAAGCCAGTATCCTATGCGGCACACAAGGTTTTATAGACTCACATCTGTAATTTCATATTCCAACATCAAAACACCATGCACGCATAGTTGGCAACCAAATAACGGGCGAATGCTATACTTACTACTGAGAAGTGTGGCTGAACCAGGGGTGATAGCACTGACTCTATTACTGTAACTCTTGGGCAACTGGTTAGACACTTTCTTTGGACGGGCTTCAAGTAGCAGAATTTTCTTATCAGAAAGATGAACATCATGCCCTTATTAAAAGAAAAAGCCAGATGTTTAATAACATTTTAACCAAGATTAATCAATAATTTAACATTCTGCAACAGGAGTTTACAAGAGATCTATTTTACATCTTTCCCTGAACATGCAGAATTGTTTAGCACTCTTTAACTCCGAAAAGTGAAAGCTAACAGTTCTAGCTTTTCTCTTTTAGAGCCTAAATAAACTGTTGATTTAAAAAATAGCGACTAAAAGCTTTTGAGATGACTTGAATCTTGTGGCACTTTAAAAACAAAAATTAAATTATAGTGTAGATTTTTGTAGAATACAGTCCACTTCATCCAATACATGATGTGTTTTCCTGAGTTTCTGATATCTAAACACATGGTTGCAGCGGAGGGGGGAGGGGGTTGTAAGCAGTGAAGTCAAAGTAAAATTAAATGCAGAAATATGTCAGTGTACATATGAGTAAATATTCACAAAAACAACTCAGGGCAGCACTTGAAACGGACTCTGATGAAATGGACACTAGTTCTTTCAAGCTTATGCCACAAAGTGTTAGTTTTCAGGGTGCCACAAAACTCCTTGTTGTTTTGACTGAATAAGCTAACACTGTTAACAACAAACTCCACCTGATCAGAAGAATACAAGTTAATGCATTCTTCAATATTTGGACGCAGCCAGAGTATTCCACGCACCAATAACCTTGGAATATTGTTACAGTTAAAGCACTTTAGAGAGCTGTTCCTCCAGTCTATTCAGGTGCTGCCACTGGCATGCACTGAATGTTGGCGAAATAAATGATTGGTATGAAACTCCCCAACACGACCGACACGAGATTTCAGTCCATATCGCGAAGATTCACCGCTAAAATGGTGTATTTGAAGAAAACAGTAACAATGTATATACATAAGCACAGCTGTAAACACTGTAGCCCACAACGCATTTATTGCCTAAATTACGTCGGGAGGGCCAATGGTTCCCTATATACCACCAACGAGCCCGAGGACAGGAGCTTGCAGGGATTAAAATTACGAATATGAACTGTGCAAGGAGGGTCTCTAGCCTGGTGATCTGCCTCCTACCCAGTGCAGCAGCCATGGCGGTCCCGACCATGCCGCCACCCGATACCACCACGTCATACACCGCCGTCGAGCTACTGGGTCTCACCGAGCCCCGCCGCACGAGGGAACGGGCAAAGCCGCTCCGGAGACAGAGGCCTTTCCCGAAAAGGGGCCCAACGCCCCGGCACGGTGACAGACCCACCACGGCCGCCATTTTGAGGGGGGAAGTGACGCTCACGTCACTCTCGCGCACCTCGCATTCACCTCAGCAGCACCTTGGCAACCGAGAGCTGCTAACAGAACCGGACCAATGAGAGCCGAGAATTCTACCGGGTTGGGCGGGAGCTACGAAAAACAGACCGCGGTCGTTGGCCAATGTGCGAGGAGCGACACAAAAAAGGAGGGTGCCTATTGGCTAGAGACAAAGCGGGCACGGCGAGCTGGTAGCGGCGGAGCGCTGCGGGCGGCGCAGCAGGTGCGAGGGGGCGATGACAGTGTCGGAACCTCAGGGGGCCGCGGGCGGGGCCGAAGCGGTGCTCCCGAAGGAAGAGATTCGACGGGTATGCGGGGCGGTTGTAAGCGGTCTGTTACCATGGCAACAGGCGGCGGTTGTACGTTGCCATGGCTGCTCCTCAGCGGCTTCACCTGAGCGGGAAATGGGGGTCGGGTATGATGGGGATGGAAGTGCGAGGGCATCCCTGGATGAAACCGATGGGCGGCAGAGGGGAGCGGGCCAGACCTGTAACAGCAACAGTCACCACAAATAGCAAATAACAATTTAATTTAAACAAAAAAATTTTTTTTTACAAGGAATAACCTCTCTCGTGCATCGGTGGGATCCCATTGCATGTGAACCCAAAGTTCAAGGGGTCTTTCTTTACTCCCAAGTTAACTGGGCACAGGCTTGTTGGGGGGGGAAATGCTGGTTTAATAATAATAATTTATTATCTGTACCCCACCCATCTGGCTGGGTTTCCCCAGCCACTCTGGGCGGCTTCCAACAAGACCAAAAATACACTAAAATGTCACACATTTAAAACTTCCCTGAAGCCTTCAGATGTCTTCTGAATGTCAGGTAATTGTTTATCTCTTTGACATTTGATGGGAGGGCGTTCCACAGGGCGGGCGCCACTACCAAGAAGGCCCTCTGCCTGGTTCCCTGTAGCTTTGCTTCTCGCAATGAGGGATCCACCAGAAGGCCCTCAGTGCTGGACCTCAGCATCCGGGCAGAACGATGGGGGTGGAGACGCTCCTTCAGGTATACAAAGTGCAAAGTGGTATACAGTATTTCAAATGGAAATGCATTTTCAAAATAGTTTTTTCTTCTGTGTTTGAAACCTTTGTTTTGCTGTTCTGATTTGCCTAGGTGTTTCCAATTAAAGCACAGTCTCCAGACTTGCAACTGGGTAGTAATGTTTCTCTGCCCGATGGCGGTGAGCTGCTAAATTTCCTCCAGTCAGAGGAACAAATAGTAGGTGCCTCGAATTCAGCAGAGGATTTTTACGACTCGCTTCAGGCCCTCAAAAGGAAAAACAGACAATGTTTGTTAGAACTAGGTCTGATGTACCAGGTACAGTTGGAAAACCACCAGGAACGACCAGAGGAGAACAAGGAGCTGGAAGATTTTTTCCAGGAAAATGGAAGGTTGACATTGCCATCAAAGTTCCATGAAGCTTTGAGGTGAGATGCAAAAGAGTCTAATGAAATCCATACCATTATTCTCCTACACAGGCATAAAGTTTTTACAGTGGTCTTGAATGCTCCTGTTGGACAACAGATTTCATAAAATAATGAAATAGATCTTAGTGTATCATTACTCCTAAACTATCTCCTTTCATTTATTCAAAGTTCTCAAATATAACCTTTCTTTTGATTTATTTGGCAATGATAACATTATTTTTTACCATATCCTCAGATCTGGCAACCTAAGAAGGTTCAGTTCATTGACTAACATCACTGCTGATAACCCAAAAGATGAGCAAAATCATCATTCGTTTCTTCAGTCCTTTTCGAGATCAAAGAGTGCTTCAGCTACATGGATCTCCCCTATCACTGTCCCTCAACCCTTCAATATGACACTTCGAGAAGCTCGCAGAAAGTTGAAGTCCCATGCATTGTTTGAAATTGAATCAGCTGAGTACAAAAGACAAAGCCTAGAAGAAGCTGAATGCCAGAAACAGTTCAGAGCACAACCTGTGCCTGCTCACATCTATCTGCCACTCTACCAAGAAATAATGGAAAAGAATGAAATTCGTAGACAAGTGGAAACACAAAAGAGAAGAGAACTACTCCTTTCAATGCAAAAACCTTTCAGTTTTCAGGAAAAAGAAGAAAAACGAAAGGAGGTCATCAGACAGAAGATGCTAGAAGTATTGACTCCAGTTGAGAAATCAGTGCCAAAAGTCAGGAAGAAGATCCCCAAATCCACCTATGAACCAATGTTTGGGGATAAACTCAAAGGTAAAACAGCTTTTAATGCACTGTCAACAATATCTAATGGTGGTATGAAGGTATCTTCTTCATCTGCTATAGGAGACATTCCAGTTAGTAGATTCATTGTCTGTCATACCAGTACAAAAGAAATAAAAGAAAATAGGCCTTTTATCCTGCCATATCACAAAACACATTTCTTATCTCAGAGTGAGTAGGACCAATCAGTGGAATTAGTAAAAACAGGACTCAGGGAAGGTGATCAACAATCACATAAAAATTAGGAAACTTCTCTGATGCTACAGATTTGCAGTGGTTGATGAATTGGGCATCCTCCGGGCCTTGGCCTCTGCCCCACCTCATAAACCTCTGGAGCTGATTAGCCTGAAAAACAGTGATGGCTAGGAACTGTATCCTTCTCTTTAAGGATGCCAACCCGTACCATCCCTTTGGGGAATTCTTCTTAATAGTAAAATGTATCCAGAAATGAATTGCTCCTCTTGGCTTGTTCCTGAAGCAGGGCTATGCAAATTTCATTTTTTTATTATTTTTTATTAAATTTCTATACACTCCTTGATCTGAGGATCACCAGGCAGTTTACAATATAAAAACACAAAACACAGTAACATACAAAAACTATGCCTCCCCCCACTGTTTAAAAGGCAATGGATTGTTTAATTAGCCAAAGGTCTGGGAGACTTCATGTTGATCATTTTCCTTTCTAGAATACACAGGTTTTTGAAAAAGAACTTGAAAAAGAAATAGAAAATAGAAATTTAAAAAGAATGAGCATTATTAAGTTGTGCTGCATGATATATCCTGTAACTAGTTTTTTATTTGGAAAATATACGTGTTAGGCAGTTTCAAATGTTCTGGATTTTCAGTTATTGCTTTTGCTTTAACGCTTGGCTCAACCATTAGCCTCTTTTGTTATTAGTGTCATTAACACTTTTCTTCTGTTGCATTAGCCAGATTTACATACCTTCTCCCAGCCCGTTCATTACTGTTCATCACTGTTGCTTTTACTCCCCAGAAGCTGAACTCTTACGAAAAATCCGTATTCAGATGAGAGCCAAGGATTTATTGGAAAGTTCCTGGGCTCCTATTGAGCTTGGCAAGAGAAAAAAAGGATCCCAAATTACCTCTATAAACAGGGAGAAAAAACTGAGCTTTCTGCAAGATAACTTCAGTTTTAAACCAAGAATCAATACATCTGTGCCTGACTTTGAAGGACTTTATTGGGCATTCCAGAGAGAAGCTTTAAGCAAACGAGAAATCAAAGAAACAACTCATAATAAACCATTCAGACTTAGAACATCTAATCTCTGTTGCAAACATCAAGTGCCTAATCCGGGGATGATGGTAAAAGGGATTGCTTTTATCTTTGTACCACTTTGTATTCCTTTACATACAAATCACTCATGAGTGCAAAACACCAAATATACTTTACCATCCATTTAACTCAGTGTTGAGATAGTTTTAGATCAAGGTCGGCTTTCTTTGGAACAAATGTTACGGAATAAAACAAGAACAAATGTTGGAACAAATGTTACGGAATAAAACAAGAAGAGTCTCAATGGCACTTCTATTGAAGTGTATTTCAAATAGTAGATAACAGCTTTATTACTATTAATATTAAATAGCAAATCACAGTGTCTGAACTAAATTTTGAAGGAAGGTAATCTGAAAAACAGAGAGAAAGATGAAGTTTTAGGCCCAGTAGACAAAATCAAAAATGACAAATCACCAAGCCCAGACAACATCCACCCAAGAGTTCTTAAAGCACATAAATGTAAAATTGCTGAACAAAAATATGTAAATTGTCTCTCAAATCAGCCTCCATACCCGAGGACTGGAAAGTGGCCAGTGTAACCCTAATTGTTTTTAAAGGAATCCTGGAAATTAAATGCTGTTTAGTTTAACATCTGATCTCTCCCAGGAAAACTGGTGGAAAGTATTGTTAAAGATTAGATCAGCAAAGCTTGTTCTTCTGTATTCTTGCTTAAGCAGATCTACCATTACTTTCTGCAAAGGCAAGTCCTGTCTCACCAACCAATTAGAATTCTTTGAGAGTGTCAGCAACCATATAGATAGAGGTTGAAACAGTGTGTTCAGACTTTTAAAAAAAGCTTTCAGCAAAGTACCTCACCCAAGACACTTGTGTAATCTTAGCCGTCGTGGAGTAAAAAGAGAGATTTTATTGTAAATCAGGAAATGGTTATGTATGTAGCAGGATAACATCCTGTTGTGTACAGGATGTGTCACTTTCCACATTGGCAGCTCTTCGCCCCACTTACCTGTCAGCATAATGTTTTAAAAAAGTAAAAATGTGAACCTCATAAGAGACAAGCATTTGCAGGTTGATAATAACAAATAGCAAACACTATATATATATGTGCATGCATGCATGCATGCATACATACATTTGAAGAGAGCACAGCTTCAACTAAGCATTGTACATTAAATATTCTTACTTTCAGGATTTTCAACAACCTTCCAGGGCACCAATACAAAGGAGTCGGTCTTTGAATTACCTTTCTTCCCTCTCCTCCAACACACTTCCAATATATATCACAGATGCAGTGAGAAAGAGACAGTCTGCTATTAAGTGAGTAACTTACTCATTTAATTAAAGTATGAATAAGTGCAAAGGTGGAACATCCTGATCCAGACAATGCCTTCAAAACCGTGTAATATAACCCTGCCTGTCCCACATGGCAGGTGGAGGCCACCTATGCTTTTGGATACCCCCCCTGAACAAAATTCCCAAAAGCCTGCTAAAATTCAGAGTTAAGAGAGTACCACATATACTTTGAACAATATTGTTTTAACTTGGATATATGAACTGGCTTTGTATATGTTTTGTTTTGGAAAGCTTAGTGATTTTATTTTGCAATAAGATTATATCCCATTATCTGCATGTATATTTATAGACGCCTTCAAGAGGATAAGAAATACAAGGAAAATGAAGGAGCTCGTTGGGCAGAGTTGCAGAGAAAGAGAGGTCAAGCTATGCATAAGTCTCTGAATTGCCGAGCAAAAGCTTTGGATCCCCATAAAAGCTTGGAGGAAACACACAGAGAAAAGCTGAAGCAAAACTGGTCAGTATGCTAATTGGCTTTGGTAGCGTACTATTGAAGCAAAATCATTTCAGTTGGAATTACTGATAGCTCGGTATGAGAAATGGGTTTGAGCTTCAAGTGTTCATAGCTAACAGACAGCAGTCATATTATTCATTTACACTTCATGCTTATCTCACCACTATCCTTAGATATAATTGGTAACACAGCCCCAGAATTTGAAAAATAATATATTGTAATAGAAAAGGGATTCAGATTTGGATCTAAAAGGCTTTCCTAAAAAAGCAACATCTCATTACTGTGCCCCTCTTCTCTGCCTGACTGGGTTTTAAAAAATATTATTATTATTATTATTATTATTATTATTATTATTATTATTATTATTATTATTATTTTCCCTGGGTGCTATCATGGACTGGATGAGCACTAATAAATTGTAACTGAATACTGACAAGACAGAGATCCTATGGGTGGGAGTTTTTCAGTTTTGGGAAATTGAATTTGTACCTGTTCTGGAGGTAGAGCATTATTTCAGGGTGCTGCTAGATCAATCACTGATGCTAGAGGCCCAGTTGGCTCTGAGCACCCATTACCAACTTTGGTTGGTGCACCAACCTACCTTGTCCTACCTTGTTTTTAAGAAATGTTATTGCTTTTTTATTTTTATGTAAATTGCTTATAAATGTTTTGTTGAACAGTATAAATATGTTATAAATGAATTGCCAGGGAGCATAGGTGCCCAGATGTTCTTCCGCACCCACGTAGCAGATCTATATGCAGACCATTTCTGTGGAGAGATTCCTATATCTAAATGTGCCCTCCTACCTGTAATTAAAAGTGCAGCACAGAATAACTGAAGATGATGCATAGTACGGAAACCTTTTGTTTCAGGCAAAATGACCGAAAAAGAACACAAGAGTATAAAAAGGAACTAGAAGAGATGAAGTTGCGAGTGAAAAACAGACCATATATGTTTGAACAGGTCACAAAGGTAACTATTTTGGTATGGGGAAACTGTCAAGGTTTAGAGGATCAAACAGTAAATACCAGCAGGTTGTAGCAGGGAGTCAATATTCAAGTAACCTCTTTGCCATTCTGGAAGGGTAAAAAAAACTTCATGGGAAAAAGAGTTTGGTAGGGAACAAAATTTAGTTGTTGACCAGCTGTAATGATAGGGAAAATACTGTACACTAAATAGGAAAATATTGTTTTCAAAATAAACTGAGGTATATGTTTGAATATAATGGTCTTCAAAGTATTCGCAAACATTTTAAAATATAATTGCTCCTTCCATATTGAGAGAAATATCCAATTACTTTTCTAGTTTAGAGCGATCACTTAGAATAACTGTAAGTATTCATGAAGGGAAGAGGGCCTACTAAACCGCCTGTCTTCTGAATTCCACAGCAAGGTGCCCGTCAGGGGGCAGAGAAGCTTTTTCGAGACACCTTGCAGCAGTTTGGGTTGAATGAAGAATTTGTGAAAAGCAAAGGAGGAGACACCACTGACCTAGTAGGGAAGGAGCAGTCTGAATCACAAAGGTATTTAAAGAACAGAAAATCACCTGTAGCTTCGTAAAAAAATAGTCTTCTACATTCACCTATTAGATATAGGGGCATTTATGCTGAGAAGGAAAGAAACTTGCACTTAACAAGCCATGAAGTTGTCGGTGAGTTACCAGACCCAATTCAAGATGAACTGGCTTGGGACCAAATTACATGAAAGAGAATCTTCCCAAATAGGAAACTACCTGTTTGGCAGGTGATGCCTTGTTGGTGATGGTGCTGCTGGGGGCTCCCCAGCTCGCAGTTCCATGTGACAGGGCCTCTTCAGCAGGAGTTCCCCATTCATAGGTCCTTCCTGGTTTGGCAGCAGCGCTGACTTGGGCGCCACAATGTCATAAAGTCATGGTGGCGAGGGGCCCACTGCATCCCCGAAGCACGTCCATGGCTGCAATGTGCCCCAACAGAGGCCTCACGGCAGAGGCGCAGGCCCCGGCCCAGTCGCCGCCAGAGGTAAGGCACCAGCTGGCAGAGGCCAGGCCCCAGGGCCCTGGAGTTGGTGCCCCTGTTGTGTGGTGTGTCTCCCCTCATAATTGACTTTCAGGATTTTTAAAACATTCCTGTTTACTCAGACATTTCATGGCTGGAAAAAAAAAATCTGTTCCTGGAAACCCTGAGATCACTTGTTGAAAGAATGTTTTTAGAATTTTAAAACTGATTCATTATTGATGTGTTTAGCCACCCTGGACTCAGAAATAAACTGACATAATAATAAAAGTCCCTGCTCACAGACTGGATTTAGGCTCGTCACACTGTCTAAAGTATCTCTCAGTTCTTGTGAGGATGAAATATGGAAAACAGTATATAGGATGTTCGGAACTCCTTAGGAGTAGGATTCAGATGTGAACTTTGCAACTATGACCACCACTTCCAGTGATTTTATAGCGTGAAATTTTGAAATCACAATTTTTAATCAACAGGACTCATAAGTCGCAGAGGAATACCAAAGCTGGCATTATACAAGAACTAGCTGAAGAGGGGCAAAGGATACTACAAACAAAGTAGGTACCCAGTGGAAGTCTTCAGGTGCCTAAAGCTCATTTCTCCCCTTTAATCAAATGTCATTAGATCAGGGTTAGGCAACTTCTTCAGCACGAAGAACTGAAGCTAACAAGCTTTTATATAAAAATTTGTAATCACGATATATACTAGATTATAGATAACAAATGTATTGCACTTCTTTAGGCAGCCTCAAAAGATTTGGCACCATCCCTCTCAGGTTACATATGCTTCAGGTTACAGACTCCGCTAACCCAGAAATAGTACCTCGGGTTAAGAACTTTACTTCAGGATGAGAATAGAAATCGAGCGGCGGCGGCGTGGCAGCAGCGGGAGGCCCCATTAGCTAAAGTGGTGTTAAGAACGGACCTCCGGAATGAATTAAGTACGTAACCAGAGGTACCACTGTACTTGGGTGGGTGGAAGTGGGGAGGTATGTGCATATGCAGCCTGCTGTGCTGACACAGATCCTGGAAGCATCATCCTGTTTGGACGTTTCATGCTAATGGTACCCATACAGATTCTGTACTAACTTAAATTGAAAAGTACCATACAGATTCTGTACTAACTTAAATTGAAAAGTACCATACTAATGTTTTAAACGTTTATGCCTCTCAGGTTCAGAAAGCTGTACAATGGAATTGCTACAGTAGATGTTGTTAGCCAGTTTTGTTTCTACAGACAGGTTGGCAACAAGTAGTTTTTAGATTTCCCTTCAGTAACTCATTTGCACTATTTTTTAAAACAAAAGATGGCCAGAGGATATATGCTAAATCCTCTTCTCCATCCCTTGGCCATGCAAGGGTAATAAAATCTAGCAACCTAGATTTCTTATTGTTACAAGTTCACTGAGATTTACAGTCCAATATGCCATTATGATTCTATGCTGGCTTACTTGGAAGTAAGTCCGATTGAGGATAAATGGGCTTGCTTACAGATAAATGTGCTTAGGGAGTAAACTGAAGTGCCTATGCTCCAAAAGCAGTGGTATATTAGTCTAGTAGCAACTACTGAAAAGCATGATGAGTTGTTATTCCATCTGAACGTTTAGTAAAAATTAACTCTATTTTCAAAAACATGAATAAAAATCATTAAACCCAAGATTCATAGAATTTAAAGTAACATTTAAAGTTTCTTTATTCATTGAGGACAGGTTGGGGGGGGGGACCTTTCTGACTCCATGGGCCAGATTCTTACCAAGATCTGCCTTGCAGGCCAAAATTGACGTGAGTGGGGCCACCCACTTCTCAAAAACCCTTGCTCACTGATCTCAGAGGCACAAAAAAGAAGTGGCAGGAGATTTGCAAAGCCTTTTCCAATTCCCAGAGGGTTGGGGATGTAAAATGGGTGGGGAGACTTGCAAAACGATTTAAAACAGCCTCTGCACTCCCTTTTGAGCAAATGAGAGCACAGGAGCTGCATTTAAACCCTTTGCAAAAGCTACTTTGAAACAGCTTGCAAGTACACGTGAGCTGCTTCAAAAAGTGCTTTTGCACAGACCTTTTAATCCCTGCTCAGTTAATATTTTTTGTGCTGTGCTGTATTCTTGTTCTAATGGTCTATAATTGTTTTTAAATATTTAAGCTGCTCAGAAAACTTTGTGAGTGGCACAAATACTGTATTTATTATGCTCTGTCTGGTCCATATCAAACCATGTTAATTCTGAGCTCAGAGGCTGATTAAAAGATTTATGCATTTTCCTATTTTACAAGTAGAACTGTCTGAAGTAAATGAAAGCTTATGCTATAATAAATGTGCTTGACCTTAAAGGCATTACAAGATTAATTGTTTTCACCTTTTTATATGTTCACAAAAATATATGGTCTTTAAAATATAATGTAGAAACGTGATCTCCCCACCCCCCCGCCAAAAAAATAATAATAATAAAAAAAGTGGAAGCTATAGGGGAAGCTTCAGCAACAGTACTTTGGGTGCAGAGTGGCCAATGAGAACATTCCTGCTCATTTTTGTTCTATTTTTTCTGTTTAATTGTTTTACGTATATAGTAATAGGATTTTGTATTACATGTAATTGCTTGGTACTTGGCTTTAAGGTACCCATGAGCATCTTTGAATAGGCAAAGAAAAACACAAAATACACAAATATCAGGAGTTGGAAGTAGATAGTTTATTTACAACTGAAGTATACTGAATAGATTCTACCTCTGATTTTTTTTTAAATTAAGCCCTAATAATTAGAAATTAAAATCACAGCAAGAAGCAAGGGTGTCTGAGGCAATCCTCTGAACAACATCATGTCTTCGGTTTGGAGCAGAAACCATAGTAGAGAGTATATCCGCACCAAGCAAGGAGATGTGGAAGATCTAGCTCAAAGAGAAACCACAAACCACCTGATAATTCAGAAGCAAGAACAGAACTGCAGTGCCTTGTTGCAGAATTCACTACCATCTAAAGATACTCCTCCAAGAAGAACGAGTCAGTATAATGCTGAGCTTATGATCAGCTTCAGGAGAGAAAAAAGTGGCTAGGAACTAGTTCCAAGAGCATTACCTCCTCACCTTTGGGGTGCCAGGTTCAACAGGAACAGTACCCTGTTCAGACATTAGTAAAAGCTCCTGAAGCCCTTCTTCGGAGGTTCCAGTGATTGAAGCAAACCATATTCCAGGCCTCTGTTCTGACAGGTCACAATAAGTACACTAGAGGCACAGCATAAACTCTGGGGATTCAAGTACCACATGGTTTCTTGAGCCCATCATCACACAAGCTTCTTCTTTAGCTTCGTATCTTGTGTTGAATACTTCATTCATTTGCTCTTCCTTTTGTAACTGCAAATCAACACATTTTATTTCTATCAATACTAGTTCAGACTTGTTTATAAGAAAGGAACGAATAATAGAATGACTCAAGCAACACACTGCTATTATATTTCACAGCATCTTTTTTTTTTTCTTTCAAGCCCTCTCTATATGACAAATTACCAACACAGATGTATGGGAGAAGTACCTTTACTTGTAACACCTTCTAACGTATTTGTTTTAAATGAAGGGCCTGGCTGATCAGTGCTAAGGCAGTGGGAGGAACTGGCTCACTCCGATCAGGGTAGAAGTTGGGCAGGGTGGGCAGGGGCAAGACCTTGCTCGCACAAAGCTGAACAGAACATCTTTAGACTGCTTCACTTTTCCCACTCTAATACAAGTGTATTCTGGAGCAGAAGGCATCTTAGGATTCAACTTGTACTAAAGATTCTGGGCCAGCAAAACATCACAGGAGTACACACTTTGCCTGTGTCATATTATGAAAGATGGCATTGTGGGTTGGGAACAGCATGACAACAGAGGACAGTGTTATTTTGCAAGAATTGTCGTGCAACTTTGTGGTACCACACCCAATCAATGTTCAGTGAACAAATGGATATAGTAAGGTTGTAACAAAGAGCCTTGCCTACAGTCATCAGTTAGGAGACTGTAGTAAGCTTTAATTGAAACCAACAGGCACCAGCAGAGATTGTGATTTTTGTGTCAGACCAAGCTGTATGCCACTATAGTTATATAGCTTCCAGATCAAGTAAATTATTATTATTATTAATTATTATTACCTTCAATTTAAGATTGAATGGGAATTTTCTTTTAAACCTATTATTACTATAATCTTCCATCAAAATTTCAAACAAATATTTATAAGATTAAATAATAACCAAAAGCCTCACTGCTATCAAATTCTCAGATAGTAGAAAAGGTGATGTTTTCCTGCACTTTCAAAAGACTAGAATTATGTTGTTCAAAAAGAAATAGCAGTCTTCTAGGCTGACCTGTAGATTTACTGTAGTAAAGATGACACCCCATAGGAGTGTCTTGATGTTGACATGGGCATCAGATGATGAGATGGCAAAACCACATCAGATGCAGCATGGAGAGAGTTTGTTGTTGCTTCAGCAAGAACCTCTGCAAATCAAACAGGAGACTAAGTTGTGCTTTATAAAATGTACATTGGGGATTATTTTCTCAAGCAACCTGATCTTCAGACAAAAAATGAAGTGTGCATTGTGTGAATGTATTAGACTAGGGCAAATATTAGAAACAGTGGATAAATCAGCACTCAGGAAAACAAATACAGTATCAGAAACCAATATAAAAGTATTATTATTGCATTCCACCCTTCCTACTGAAACTATGTGTTGGAACTCCAATAAATTATCCCATTTAAGACTATCCTGATAGAAAGAGATCCCCTCCCAACTCAGCTCCTGTAAACATTTAATTGCTAATAGAAATATTTTTCTCACCTTCCTTTACACCAATAATTGATTCTGTGTCTGGCAACTGCAAGGATTCTACACCAAGGCTGGGAGGTGAGCTCATGGACACCAGATTCTTACTGTGCTCTTCAGATTCTTCCAACAAACTACTGCCCATCAACGATTCTGTTGCAAAAACAAAACACCAAGGTGAGGAACAACAGCATCAGTGTCCACTATCACACAGAGAGGGATTTCTGCTTCACAAATCTGAAGAATGTGGAGAATTGTTTTCTCACTCTTCCTTATCCAAGATTATTTCTTCATGACCTGTATTTTCAGGAAGAGAGTTTGACTTTGTAGAGTATATTTCGAGATGTGGGCACACACAGCTGAAAAGCACAACTTTACTCACACAGATCAATTTTATAACTGTTTTTCAAAGCTGGGAAATAGTTAAGGCTTTGTGGTCAAACACTCTTAGCCTCTCTGTTCCTACAGTCTCTTCATGTGATATATTTCACATCCTCAGAAACAGCCGCATTTCTGTCACCATCTCATGCTAACACTTCTATGGCAGAACAGGTTCTTTTTCTCAACTCGACCCTTCTCATCACTGTTTGAAAGATCCAGTCATACATTCCCATTCTACTCGGTTCCTACCTGTTTGTTCATGCTGTCTGTTGCTATCTGTTCCAACTCTGGAATGATGTTTCTTCATGTGTACATTCCTACTACCACTCTGAGAAAATGTCTTCCCACAGATCTGACACTGGTGGGGCTTTACTCCTGTAAACAATATACAATAATTGCTAGAGCAGAGAATGAAATATCCATTTTCTATGCTTAAGTAGTTTTCATTTCTCTTGAATTCAGACACCAAAGGCTTAGCTTTAGAAAGGGGCTATCAAGTTCACAGTCAAATTTTGTCAGGAAATTTGAGCGATTTAGAGTCTCAGGCCTGTATGTACAAGAAGCCTTTGACCTAGAGATTGTAAGATCTCACTTTGTCATGCCCATAATTGTATATACTAGGCAAGATGCAGTTTTTAGCCTACACCTTTGAAGTTATGAGGCTCAAGAAGAGAAAAGGGAAAGACAGCATAAAAAGCAAAGGGGGAAGGACATTAGTAATTGTTCAGCAAGACCTGGGTATCTCAAGGAATGAAGTCCCCTTACCTGAATGGACAACTAGGTGTTTCCGAAGGCTGGAGTATTCAGCAAAGGAGCGACCACAGCCCTGAGCCTCACACAAGAAGGGCTTTTCCCCTGCATTGAAGCATTTGCTTCAGTTAATTCAAAAAGTCACTTGAATTGCATATGCCCTCATATGCAAGGATCCACTTCTTTCTATTAAGTTGCAGTTTCTCAAATTCAGTCACACACCTTTCATTGTTTACATGAGTTCTTCATTGGCTATCAAATATTAGCGTGGAAGCTTTCTACTTGGAGAGTGAAAACACAATTCTCCAAGACTGGAAGTCTCAGAAATTTAATATAATAACCACCAACATGGTTTCCTATTATATAACCTTTTGATCACCTAAAGGAGGTGCGGGAAAACTTTGGCCTGGTTCACATGACCCACTAAGCCAAACCTTGACTTACTGACACCATACACAGAGGAGCTCATATCCACGTTGCTCCTCCCTGGTCCTCTTTGCTACTGTGTCAAGCCAGGTTTGGCTTAGCACGTCATCTGAATCAGCTTTCTCCTCCCTATCTCCTCCCTAGCTGTAACACAGCCGGCATTTGGCCCTCGTAAACAGCGTCCGGGTGGAAATCGCTGAAGTGTTCAGGAAAATCTGGACATACGGCAACCCATGTCGGAAGTGTAGATTTTGCCTAATTTCATTAAAAATACCTCAAAGCTCAACAACTTTGGCAACCCTAAATAAATACTTCGTAACAGGCATAAAGGCAGAGAGGCAGCAGCTGCCTAGTCAGTGCCATGCTCATAATCTGACTGATAGAAATGCAGAGAAACTTCTTTAACACTTGAATACTGGAACAAAAGAAGAATTTGAAAAAAGGGGAATGGTACACACCAGTATGAATCCGCAGGTGATTCTTCAGGTTCCCAGCTGTCGTGAACTGCTTCCCACAACCTAGCTCGGTGCAGATGAATGGTTTCTCACCGTTGTGCGTTCTCATGTGTACCTTCAGCCTCTGCAGGACATAGAAGCTTTTCCCGCAATCTTTTGCTGGACAAATGAAGGAACGGTCATTCCTGGAAAACAACATCACTTTCATGGCACTATTATACATGCTGCTGTAATCAAGTAGTCCTCTGCTGGTGCTCTGGCTTTCCTTAATGTGGTGCTGTATGCATTTTTGTTTTTGTTTCAGTTCAAAATGAAGAGGCTGAAAAGTGACATGGCCAGTTACTGGCTCCACTTGAAGTAACAGTTAAAGTAAAATGAAGAGGCTGCATTTTCCTTGCCTTACACTGTATAAATAATTTTAATAAACCAGATATTCTCATTTAAAAGTTTAGGTTACATATAACATACACACACAGAGCAGTTTTGTTTGGGCCAGTTGCAAATCACAAGCCACTCCCAGGCAGTTAAAACACACAAACAGTGTTTTAAAAACCACATTGAGTGTATTTGCAAAATAGAGGTGAGCTTTTTCTGTTTCAGATTTCTGTACTTTGGTTGACTCTATGAATTTGATCGTTCCATAGCAGGACCACTCATATAGCTGCATACAGTTTGCAGTGCTCAGCAAAGTCATAGCTATAGCAACTCTATGCACCTGTGAGTCTTTAAGTGGTATTTGAAGTGGGCCGGCCACACAAATGTCCTGTCACAGCCCTCAACTGTACATTTCAACTTTTTCTCCACCCGAGGCAAGTGAGGGATAGGGCTGGATTCTTTCGGTTGAGGGTCTCCTGAGCAAACATGAACATTTTCACCTGGAAGGGGTAAAAAAGAAAAAAAGAATACAATGGTAAAATGACAGTGATACATAGGAGGGGGGGAACCCACCTAAATACATTTAAAAAGAGAAACATTTCTGCTCATTTTGTTTAGTCAGCCCCCTGAAGTAGATGCTCTTGTTCATACTTCAATTCTGTACTCTCTCAAATTTTCAGGAGGTTCTGCAAAATTTACCATTTCTAAAGGCAGGAGCAGTGGGGGTAGTGAAACACTAACATAGAAAGCTGCTTTATAACCAGTCACCACTGGTCCATCTGGCTTAGCACTGACCACTCTGACTAGCAAGTTTCCCAGGGTTTCAGACTGGAAGCGTTCCCAGTCCTACCTGGAGAGATTGAGCCTTCTTCATCCAAAGCAAGTGCTCTGCCAACTGAGCTATAATCCTTTCCCAAAGGTAGGCGGAGGGTAGAGAAGGCACGTTAAAATAATAAAGTACTACCTTCCACATTTTTGCATACCTGTTCACATTCACTCTTTCCCTGACTTGCTGTTGCTGCTTGGTCGCCTTCTTAAAAACAAAACACAAAACTTGAAAGGGCTTATTCACTACCTGATCCCAGCCAACTCACAAATCTCATAGTAAAACTGGCACCACATGGCCAGCTGTAGTTGTGTGACAACAGCGAGGGCAAACAATGCCGTTCAATGTTCTCACACTTATGGGGGGAAAGAGACAACTGAGAGGACGCATACCATGTTATGCTGGCAGTTTCACTATCTTACTATTATTATGCAGCATATTTTTCTCCTGACCGAGCTCCCATTGCACATAGTTAGGCATGCCTAATGGACAGAACAGGCATGGAGATGTGCATCCCATTATAAGCAGTGCCGTACAAACAGATGAAGTTGTGACGGAATGCAAATCATTTCTATTTGAATGTGTTACTTCCAATGGAATGTGCGTCCCAATCTCATCGGCAAGAAATTGATGACACACAATTGCATTGAGGAAGGGAACATCAAGTTGGTTACCTAAGCAATGGAGCTGCGTTTGCCAAGCATCAGCAACTCCCAGGTATACCTGGCATTCAGCAGATTGAATGGCCCAGCAGTTATGCAGCAACAACTGGTGAAAACAGCTCAGAGCCAGGAGCTACTAAACCCCAGAACTCCATTTACCCTCACAGCCATGCACAGGCATGGCCAGGTGCTGTTGTGACTGCACAACAGCACCCTTATCAACTAGTTCATAACTTATGGAGACCATTGCCTCTGCTGGTGGGAGATCAGAGCAGCCTCTGGTCCTGCTCCAAAGACAAATGGAAATTATATGATAGGAAATAGGAAGTATGGCACACCATTGGTCAATCTACAACACTATTGTCTATGCTGAGCAGCAGCTCCTCTCCAGAATTTCAGAGGTGGTCTCTCCCAGCCCACCCTGGAAATGCTGGGGGATGAATCTGAGTTAATTTTAATATAATTATAAGCATCACATTTCTATTTTTGTTGTTGTTCAATATTTTCCCGATTATTCATTATTCACTATGACTCCTCACTGTATTTTTGATTGTCCTGGCCCTGAATACCACCGTTTGGTATCCAAGCCCCAAACCAAAGTCCTGTTTGAATGCATTTTGGCTGATGAAACTGCTGATGAAAGTAATGATTTCATCAGTGTGTGGTGCTTTAGACCCATAACTAAGTAGCAGTTGCCAGGACATTACCATGTTTGCTTTTACGTAGCTGCGTCTTATTTCAGATATCGTGACATAGTGGTATATTGCGATGTTTAGCTGGTGATATACCATGATATTGAAAACCAGATATTGCCCAGTCCTATTAGGGACATTGAAAGTTTTTTACCTTAAAAGGCAAGAAGTAAATGACTTGAAGTTTTCAACAACATATGAGAGCTTTATAAGATTTCCTAAACTCATTTTATGGGTGAAAGTAACATTATACCTTGAAAATGGAAAATACCCCCAACAGAAATAAAAGCCTTCTTACCATTATTGCTTGCTTTGGCATTCTTTGCGAGCTGTGCTCGAGTGGCAGCAATCAAACTGTCATGAGCCAGTTCCTGCACTCGCAAAAACCATGGGGTACTGCTGTCGGTGCTATCATTCGAGAAGAAATCATTCCCAGAATCTTCTGCTTCATCTTGGACAAACACCAAGTGCTCTGAGGGAGAACCTAGGCCTAGAAGGGAGGCAATTTCCATGAGACGATAAGAAGGGGAGTAAACTCTCTTGCTTCCCACAATATCACAATGAACCTCTACAGCAGGGATGGCTAACCTGTAGCCCTCAATATGTCATTGCACAGCAAGTCCCTTCTGCCCCAGTCAACATGGCCAATGGCCAGGGCAGATGAGAGTTTTAGTTCAACATCATCAGGAGGTGCCACAGGTTAGCTTCCCTGCTCTCCAGCCACTTTACTGGAAGGAGGTGATGACTCCTGTTAAATGCAGCATTGCCCAAATCTCTTTCTGTGCTTTGACGTGCTCAAAGGAGTTACCTGTTCGTGTTAAATTGAGAAGGATAAAAGAAGTGCTATCAGTGGGTTGGAGGTCTTGCAATAAGCTAGAAGTATCAGGGCTTGGCAGAAGCTCAGGTGGTTTCTGTACTGTTTGTGCCCTTGTCTCCTCACCATCAGGGCCAACGTTCACCTGGAGGCTTCGCAAAACAGCAGAAGAGGAGACATCCTTTGAGGAGCTAGTATGACCTGGAGAGTCATCTAATGAAGAAATTTTAGAAAGCATTTGTGAGATTATGAATTTCATTCAAGACAAGCACGCTTTCAGCACAAACATGATAGAAAACCATTATAAAACCAGTAACCTTAGCAGTACATTTAATGTTATGTTTTTTTAAAGTTTTTATTTATACTTTTCAAGTTTATACATTTCATTAGTTGTACAATCAATTTAACATTTCAAAGTTTGACTTGCTTCCCCCTCTTTCTGCAGTTCCTTAAATGTATTTTCTAATATCTTCTGCATATCCAAATTCATTTAATTTGCTCATTTAATTATCTACTTTAAATATATACTCTTATGAAACTGCAGGTTATTACAATAACCCTATTAATGTTTTTATCTGTTTGCAAATTATCTGTAAATATTCAATAAACCATTTCCATTCTTTTATAAAAAGTTTGTTATCTTGATTTCTTATTCTTCCGGTAAATTTCGCCATTTCTGCATATTCCATAAGTAAGAGAGTGGATTCTGACAAAGCTGCTAGCAATGCTCTAATTAACATTAAACAACTTATTGAACGTTTAATATTAATTAGAGCATTGTTAGCAGCTTTGCCAGAATCCACTCTATTACAATTTTATCTCACCATTCCTTGAAAAAGAATTGAATTTTAATTACTGTACATTACAGGAGTATCCCACATCTAAACACAGCATGCACTTCTATGCACACTTACCTGGAAGCAAGCCAAACTGAACTCAGTGGGACTGACTTCCAGGTAGACATGCATAGAACTGTGTTGTTAATATCTCAAAAATGGAAACAGCATTTTTAGCATAATCAGGCTTCAGGTTTTACCTGGCAACATCAGTCTGTTGCATTCTTGGGGTTCAGTAACAGGAAGGAGAGACAAACAGGTTATATCTTTAGGTTCTGATTCCACAAGCTCCTGTCCTAGTGGAATAGACGTGTTCTGAACAAATTGAACCAGCAGCTGGGGGGAAAGCAAAGATATTAAAGCAGCAGCAAATGCTTAGAACTGAAGCTGAATGCTTTCTGTCAATTCTCCCCGGTTCCCATTCTACAACTACAGCTGCAAAAGGCAGTAACACAGAGAGATGGTTCATAAACTACACTGTAGTGAATATACTAAAAGTAAATAGTCTGTCATTCGGAGCTCAACCAAGAAACAATAATAAATCACCAATGTGAAATAATTACTCACTACTTACTCTGAACTCTTATTTCCCTGTGCAAATGTTAATTCTTATGGTAACAAGCATAAACGTTACATGACCTGTTCTTTGACTAAATTCACAACTACCGCTGCTTTTGCACAGTAGTTAGTTCATTGGTTTGTATATTCCACAATAATGGCAGCACAGCTCTTCAGAGTTTTAGACTGGGGCCTCTCCCAACCCTACCTGGACATGCTGGGGCTAAGCCTGGCACTTTCTGCATGCAAAGCAGAAAATCTACCACTGAGCTATGGCCCTTCCCCAGTTTGATTTTGAGCTGAAAAGAAGGAACAGGCAACATACTGGTAATCTACATGAACCACCCCAAAACACTTTTGCACTAGTCACAGAGTGCAGGCTATATTACACGTGCTGTTAAATATACAACTTAACGTCACATGTATTTTTTATACACAATATGTAGTATATTTTGTCACATGTATTTTTTATACACTATATGTAGTATATTTTGTGGAGAATCAAAACCATAATAAGCAGCCTTCTTTTCTCTTGCAAATCTGATTCCAATGGAAACAACTCTCCGAAGCTGATAATGGCAGCTTTCTTCTATACTAAATTTCATGAATGGCAGCTTCTTTCCCATGCCAAATAGCAGTTGGGGAAGGGGGGTCAGGACAGTGGAGAAGCAGTAAAGGATTAGTACACCCCTTCCTTTCATTCTAACTAGCCCCCCTGGCAGCTTTTTACCATGAAGGCCATAAGTATAACTGCTCTGAGCTGGAAGTCTTTATGTCAAGCAATTGGGTCTTATTGGTACCTCAGAGTTTTTGCATTAAGAGCCATGTGGACTGTTAACCATTTTTTAACTGTGAGCTCTGTGCATTGCAATGCTACATGGGCTTACTCAGAAGTAAGTCACATTGTGAGGCTCACTCCCATGTAAGTTAGCACAGAATTCCTGCTTAAGTGTCACTTGTGATTATAGGTTTTCAAGTGAGACCTTGTGGGTGCAAATCAGATGAGTGATTTTTGGAGCCGTTAATCAAGGAAAAAAAGATTGCACTGCTTCTATGCATGATAACCATATACCAACTACACAAATCACTAGGAAACTTATCATTTGCCATAATAATTCCAGAATACAGCCATTGAGCCACAAAACAAATCTAGCAGTTGCTGACCTCTGGTTTAGACTCTAACTCATCCGATAACATTGATTCAAGTTTCCGATTCCCAAAGTCGATCTGGATAAGGCACAAAGCTTAAGAGTTCAAAGTGAACAACGTTCTGTGTTTATAAATATATTCCAGCCTCACAGCTTTGTGAGGATCTTCTTAGGAGAAGCCGTAGTAGAGAGCTATTCAGTTTAACCTGAAAAAGAACCAAATATTAAAAATATGACCAACATATTGCCAGTCATGCTGCCGTATTTTAAAACATAATTCTTTCTCACACACAAAACAGCAGTAACATAACGTTGATTCTCTTTGCTTTCTACCTCCACTCCATGCCTGTTAAACTGCAACTGTTAAATTCCACTGCCAGGGGCCCAGACTTTGCCAGAGATCAGCCTCAAGAAACATTTACAGTTCTATGGTTCATTACAGGGATATAGTAACAACAATGAAAAGCTTTTATTTGACCATTACAGAATATCATTAATTCCCTCCTACATAACTGCAGCAAGCTTATTTGGAGGTCAGGACCAAAAAAAATTAATACATAAATACCAGCTCTTAAGCAGCTGTCCATTCTCTCCTGCTTTCACATATGCCTAGAACTTGCTTCTTTCTCTCTTCCTTCAAACCCATTCCAGATACTTTCAAGGCCAGCTCCAAGCTTCAGCAAGTCCTCACCACAGCAGCATAGTGAAACCAAAAGGCTCCCCTGGCCTTCATGACAGGGCCATTGGTGTTACAACCACCATATACTGGTACCTCCCATTTTACCTGGCTGTACTACAATGATTATAACCCCCCATGAGCTTACTCAGAGGAAGTGCAATTCCTATAGGGAGTGGCCATAATCCTTCATGCTACAGAGCACCCAACAGGGTATCACTACATTATACGCTGCACAGCATTTACACACACAGCAGTATGTTAAAAAATGGGAGCTACTACATCCATTAGAAAGAGCAACAGGGATGCCTGGGTAAGGCCACAAGTTAGAAGCTGAATAGCAACATGGGGGTGGGAATCCAACTAGTGGTAACACTACTAGAGAAGGGCTATTGAACAATGTCCAGTGTAGGAGGGAAAACACACTCAAAGACAGTAGGAGTTTTGCCAGTCCGCCCCATTGACTGCATGGGCCCTGGCAGCCGCCTGTTTCTGGCAGGTGCTGATGTCAGGGCTGGATGTGTTCAAGACCTCTTAATCCTTATTCCCAAGCAGTATGTCTTTAAAGGTAAAGGGACCCCTGACCATTAGGTCCAGTCATGGCGGACTCTGTGGCTGCGGTGCTCATCTCGCTTTATTGGCTGAGGAAGCTGGCGTACAGCTTCCGGGTCATGTGGCCAGCATGACTAAGCCGCTTCTGGCGAACCAGAGCAGCACACGGAAACGCCGTTTACCTTCCCGCCGGAGCGGTACTTATTTATCTACTTGCACTTTGACGTGCTTTCGAACTGCTAGGTTGACAGGGACCGAGCAACGGACCGTTGCGGGGATTCAAACCGCAACCTTCTGATCAGCAAGTCCTAGGCTCTGTGTCTGTCTTAAAACCAATTTGCTCACACTTCTCCTTGGTTTTCACTGCCTCTTCCATCTCTCCCTCGTCATCCTCCTCTGCTGCCTATCCTCGATTACCGCCCAGGGCTGCTTATTGGAGGGGCATAAATTCGACAAACAACGAAAATAATAAAGATCCCGGCTATATTATCATGCAAAGCTCTTCAGGGCAGGAGCCTGACTTTTTGTTGTTGACATAACCCTATGAAACCCCACGTGCGCTGATGGAAAGCGGGGAGTGGGAACCATCGCTATACCAATAATCCTAAACTTTTCCTTACTTTGAACATTAAGGACCGCGGAGCCTTCCAACCACCCAAGGAGGCGGCGGTTCGTCAAGACCCGGGAGGGTCGGGGGACGGTAAGGAGGTTCATCCAACAACACGACCCCTCGTGAAACACCGAAGAACTTTCCGGGGCCTAAGCAACAAGCAGGTCACCTTCTGGACGGAGTCACCCGGAGTCTCCCGCCAGCCCCTGGGTCCGGGCGGGCGCTGAGAGGGGAAGAAGCAAAGACCCGTGCCATATCGGCGACAAGGCCGAGGCGGACCCAGGCCGCTCCCCCGGCACCGAGGGCGGAGAGGGAAGGGCTTCTCTCACAGACCGGGATGGACCCAAGAACTGAGGGAAAGGGGAGCAGGTAGGCGGCGGGAGCCACACAGTGGCGAGTCCCACCGGAGTGAGGGAAGGGAGCGCGCGGGCGGAGGGCGCGTAAACGACGTATTCTCGCGCCCCCTCCTCTCCCCCCTCCAGCTCCTTCCTTCCCCGAGACGAGCGTTTCTTACCGGCATCTCAGAATCGTCCGGATATGACGCGCACAGCCATCGAAAATGCCTTGCTCCCATCTAGAACAGACCATAGAGAGAGGAAGAGAGAGAGAGACGAGCCCGTCGCACCTTTGCTGCTCGGCCGGCCCTTAACAAAAAAAACACAACAACCCACGACTGCGTAGAGGTAGAAGATTCGCCTCGGAATGCGTTCCTCACTTCCGGTTTCCGTTGGAATACCGCCATATACGGAGCTGGTGCGGAATAGAGAACTGGAGTCCGTCCATTGCACCTTAAAAAGCAGGGCGGGGTTTTTGTGTGTGTGTGTCATGTGTGAGTTTTTGTTGTTGTTGTTGTTGCAGCGGACTAACGCAACTCCCCGGCCCCCATTTCACAGTGCAAAATGGGAGAGTGGGTTGGACAGTGCCCTATTCTATTTCGTTGCATTGATTACCCGCCCCCATGCTCGATTTAGAACCGGAAGTGTAAAATCCCACTGAGCCTGTGACTCTATGCTGCATGAAGAAAGACGCCGGCCAGGACGCCACAATCAACGGGTAGCTTCCGGCTCGCATAGCAAGCGCCGCCCCCTCTCCTGACGTCATGTTCTAGTAGTGTGGGGTGCTTGCTGCGTGTACTTACGGATGTTCTGTGCAATCTATTTGCTATGCAGCGGTTTGATCGAGTCCCAGTATATTTGACGGATATTTTTGGGTGCCTAGCCTGAAACCACCTGCTCGCTCTCTAAACCAGAATGTCACTGATCTAGATAATTAATGGCCACAAATCTAATACAAATAGTAATGCTTAGAATCCGTGGGTTGAGTCCAGGTGTATTTCGGCCTCTCTGGATATTGAACATCCGACTTTGCCACACTTCAGCAACAAAAGGGACGTTGTTAAGATGGGATTGATATGCAAGTTTCACACTTAACAAGACATGAGCTAAATGCGAAATGGGAATTTATTTAAAGTAGAAAAGAATTTCACCTCCTTATGTGCTTATGCGTGGTATTTAGCTTGCTTTGCAGATCTGTTATCGGTTGGGAGTCTGATCTTTTACCCTTTGCTTGTTTGCATTTGTGTTCCACTTACTAATGGAACACACACATCTGTTTGTTTTTCGGCTTTTTGACCTCGCATTCCTCACCCACCCTTATTTTGTCACCACTACACATGTGTATGCCATGTACATATCTGCAAGCTGAAAATACCATTTTATGCATCTAATGATACATCTGGCTGAGCCTACTTTATGCTAAAGTGTGTTGTTTTTCGCTGCAGAAAAGTAATATGGCTGCCTTTCTAGAACACGGCAGTAGCCAGCAAAATGACGAGAAAGCAAATGATGTCACTTGAAACTAGTGAGACCTAGCTACATTGGATATGGCTCTTACAGAGCAGAGCTGCAAAAGAGTCAGACATACAAACTGAATCAATGAGAGACTAGGCATTCTGTTAGATTTACAATTCATGCAGAGTAATCCTTTACTCTTAACCTTCTAATACAGTGGTTTTCAACCAGTGTGCCATGGCACCCTGGAGTGCCTTGAATGATGGTCAGGGGTACTGCTGGCAACACTGGCCTCTGCCATTCTTTCCTTCCCTCCCTTCTCTGGTGCCCTCTCGCGTTTCTGCCTCCCAAAGGCTTGCATAGCTGTTTGTTGCAGTAGCCCTGGCTACAAGCTTCCTGGGTGAATGGTGCCTCTAGGACTGGCCAGAGGGTGCTTCCCAGGCCCCTGTATGGCAGTGGGAGGAGACACCTCTCTTTGGGGCGGGGGCAGGGACAGCTCAGAGACCAGGGGCGGCAGCTCTGGCTACCCAGATAACTCCCAATGAAAGGGGAGAGGAGAAGAGACTGAGGGAACACTCCACAAGGGAGGGTGTTTGAAAAAAGGGTGAGAGGCTGCCAGGTATACTGGCAAGGGGTGACAGAACTGGGCTCATGAGCCCCACAGGGGTGCCACAGAAAGAATGTAGTTGGTCAAGGGACCCAAAAAGATTGGAAACCTCTGCCCTAAGAAGTGGGTTACCAGTGCTGGTTAATGCTTCACAGTCTTGTTCTATGCACAGGCAGGCATGTTTAACAGGTTTAAAAGACTGGGCTGTACTTCCACTGAATTCAGCTGAACTAAGTTTCAGATAAACATAAATAGTATTAATAATACCACACTCAAAATGGGTCTTAAAGGGGAGAGTGCTACAAAAGACAGTTGAACAATCACAGATTAAACTGTGGAGAGATGTGTGTTAATCTAAACATTTTCTGTGGTTTATTACTGTAGACCCTGGCATGAATAAAAAGGTGGGCATATGGTAATATGACAGGAGACCATCCATTATGAACTTTCTTGACTCTGGTACCAGTCTGATCTCAAAACATGTCAAAACATGTTTGTGAATCTAAGTT
The DNA here is from genome assembly GCF_965112155.1 of Podarcis liolepis. Taxonomy (NCBI): domain Eukaryota; kingdom Metazoa; phylum Chordata; class Lepidosauria; order Squamata; family Lacertidae; genus Podarcis; species Podarcis liolepis. Next base: position 32,235,238 of record NC_139554.1, read on the forward strand.
TGGCCTCATTGACGGGCAGTATTACAATATGAGTAGGAAAATGAGAGTACCCCTGAACATTTTTTTTAAGAAAAAAACCACTGTGCTGCTTGCATAAATTTTGCTTTCTTAATTGGCATTAATATATTCTCCCACTTTCATTTCATATAATACACCAAGCTTTATTCCGTTTGTGTAAGAACTTCTTGTGGGCATAAGGTTAAGAGTAAACACATATTGACAGACGCATGTTGTAACTCTAGCAAAAGATCCTAAACTTCTTGGTAGTGTATGACTACACAAGTGCAGGGCACATGTGTGGTTTCAGACACATAATTTGTAACAGCACAAAAGCCTGTATTAAAGCATTGTATCTATAAGCTGTGTTGCCAGAGACCTTAGAAAAGTGCCTGTGCTCTTGCATATGGTGGAGATATTGCATCATGACATCAACTCAGCATATTTTGACTGTGTGTACTTGTGGATTATGAACTCACAGTTCAGTTGTGCCTGAGCAGTGACATCAGCACTGAGGAAATAACACCCTATATTTGGAAACAATGCTATATCTAAAGTGGCCATGCATAAGCCTGATCCTGTACATGCTAGCTTAGAAGTAGGTCCTTATTAGTGAAATGGGGTTTACTCCTAAGCAGGTACATTTAGGACTGCAGCCATGAAAGGTATATGGATGTTATGTGAACGCTTGTTTATGAAAATGTGTTTAGGTAGCATGCCTTCATAATTGCAAGAGGAAATAAAAAAGCACCACCATCATCGATACTGTAATCACTACTACCATCACAAAATTGCCCATCATTATGGCATGTGCTGCAAAGGTAGGCTTCCATATCCAAGAAACATACTATAAACTCCTGCAAAACCCATGTCACTAAAAGCCACTCACCACATGTCACTTGTGGATGGCTGGTTTTACCTTCAGTGCATTCCTATATTCAACAGTTCCTTTTTCTACACAGTAAATGAATGGCAACTATTCATTTATATGGGAGAAAGTTAAGGAGTCACTTGGAAATACCACTGAAATCCCTTCTTCTCTTTAGTGCTCCTGGTGACCCCCTGCATTGCCCTGTTCTTTCAATTGCATGTTGGGAGCCTTGTTTATTTCTTGGTCAAAAAAGAAAGTGACAGGATTTTGGGAACTGGCAGCTGACAAATGATACTGTTAGTGGTGTGCTAGGGTTTTCTGCCCAAGATCATGGTGTCATGTAAGAGTAGGAGTGGAAGAACCCGAGACACAGAAGTTTCTGGGTTGCAACTCTCATCATGCCTGACCATTTGTCATGCTGACTGGGGATGATGGGAGTTGAAAGTCCAATAACATTGGAGAGTCACAGATTGTATGAGAGGATGCGTGATTTATATTCTGTGGGAAGATGGCCAGGAAATGGTCCTGCTCTTCAGCTAAGGGCTGCCAAAGTGGCCTTGGTTCCTTCCATCTCTAAGAGCACTCTGTTCACCTTTCCAGCCGCAAAACGGTAGAATTATATGCCGCCCATCTGACTGGGTTGCCCCAGCCACTGTGGGCAGACCCAAAAACACAACAAAACATCAACATTAAAAACTTCCCTAAACAGGGCTGCCTTCAGATGTCCTCTAAAAGTCAAATAGCTCTTTATTTCCTTGACATCTGATGGGAGGGCACCACTACCGAAAACGCCCCCTGCCTGATTCCCTGTAACTTCTCACAGTGAGGGAACCATCAGGCTGCCCTGGGAACTGGACCTCAGTGTCCAGATAAGAGACACTCCTTTGTGTATACAAGGTGAGGCCATTTAGGGCTTTGAAGGTCAGCACCAGCACTGTGAACAAAATTGTTATTTTGCACACTAGTCATGCTCATGCCTCTGATACAAATGAAACAGGACAGGGAGAATATTTTCCCTCTGCTCTTATCTGTCAAGGAAAAAAATAAAAAATAAACTCCACTTAGGTGGTAATAATGGCAGGTTCGTTCATCAGGCCCCGGTGCTTGCCTATTCCAGCACTTAAAATTATCCTGGAATAAACTGCTTCATTTTAACAGTACAGCGATGTTCGAATTTTGGAAAGATGCAGAAACACCGGGCGTCTTCCTCGCCGCGCGGAGGACTTTGTGCAGGCGCGCCTAGGTGGCAGCGCCTCCCGTTGTTCTTCTAAGCGTCCCCGCGGCCTTGCAAAGGAAAAATCCAGGTCGGCTATCGCGCCGCCCTCCCCATCCTCTGCGAAACTTTCGTTAGGTGGCATCCATCAGCCACGCCAGCCCTTCTCCGCGCGCTGAGTCATGAGAGCAACAGTTCCCCGCCACCCCCGCCGGCTGAGCGCACTTTGGTACGCTCCGCCTCCGCTTCTCCCTCCCTCTCGGCGCGTTGGTGCGTTCCATCCCGCCCCGACAACCCAACCCGGGAGCCCAATGGTACATCTCGCCCTCCCCCTGCGGCTGCGAGCAGTGGTTGGCTCCGGCGGCGGCGGCGGCGGCAGCAGAAGCAGCAGCAGAGTCTCGTCCGGTCCCGCCCCGCCTCCCTCCGCCTTGTCATTGATGTTGTTGTTTCTGTCGCAGGAGCCGGAGGGGAGGCCGAGGCCGGGCTCGGGGCTGCGGCCGCCGGCGGCTGGGCCGGCCATGTCGTCGGTGTGTGGGGGGCCGGTGGGCGCCGGCTCCCTGCCCAGCGAGCTGGTGGTCCACATCTTCTCGTTCCTGGCCGCCCCGGACCGGCTCCGGGCCTCGGCCGCCTGCTCGCACTGGCGAGAGTGCCTCTTCTACCCGGCCCTGTGGCCCCGGCTGCGCCTCAGCCTGCGCGTCTGCCCGGCCGAGCGCCCGCGCCTCGACTTCCTCATGCGCAAGTGCGGCTGGTTCGTGCGCGAGCTCCGCGTCCAGTTCGCCGCCGACAACTACCCCAGCGGAGGAGCCGGAGGCGGCGGAGCAGGAGCCGGAGGGGGAGGCGGCGCCAGCGGGGTGTGCGAGGAAGCGGCAGCCGCAGCGGCCGCGGCGGAGGGAGAAGCGCAGCTCTGCCCTCGCTGGCTGGAGCTGCTGAGGACCTACCTGGAGCTCGTACTCTGCGTGCTGAGCAGCGTCCGCAACAACAGGTAGGACGGCGTGGTGGGAGGCCAGCCAGCGTTAACTAACATTCACAAACACACACACGTACTAACACCTATGCAAAAACACGCCGAGCGGGAGGGAGAGTTGTAAAGCCTCCTGCTTCCCAGGTGGGAAGCAGCAGCTAGCTCGCTCGCTCTCTCCCTCCCTCTCTCTCTCTCTCTCAGTTTCAAAGGTTCATGTGCTTTCTAACATCTGCCTGAAGTTCAGCCGATTGAGTTATTACTGGTTGGGGGAAGCTGCACCTGTTGAATTCCCGGTTGTCACGCATCTACTTAAAGATGCCTTACTCCTGCTGTGCGCGCCGGGAGGGGGGGGGGAGGGATGTGTGAGCGGCGAGGAAGGAGCCATTCCGGAGCAACTGTAAGGGAACATCACATGAAGGAACACACGTCTGCACGTCGCCACCCAAAAGTGCTGCGGTTGGGGGGGGGATCCTTGTGGAGAGGAGTGTTTCTGGATAGGTAGCATCACTACCTTCCGCACGTCAAGTACCTTCCCTGGGATGTCACCAAAAACGGAGCTGTTGAGAAAGTCGTTATTTGCCCTGTGCCCCCTGTTTTGATGGGCTCATAATACTTTTTGTCATAAGCTGCTAGGAAAACCTGACAGTTGCTTTTGGTTTCTTGACTGATAGAAACACTAACCATTCGTCAGCTAACATGTCACTTCTTTAGTGCCTAAATCCTTCAAAATGGGAGACAGTGGCTTTGTGGTGTGCGTTCTAGAACACCTACTGTTAGTGTACTATTCTGAAGCCAGCAGCAGGGCACATTAATAATTTGCTCTGCTATAGGCTGTTACATAATTGGGAAACCAGTTAAAGAACACTTTCTTCTTTTTTAAAGGGAGCAATACAGCAATACCAGCTGATCCAAAGTGATATCTTTTCCTTTCCAGTGACTCTAGTGTTTGTTGTCATACAACAAAGGTGTCACAGTTAGTTACATATTTTGCATTTTTAATTGGGTTTTATAAACAAGAATGTTTTACAAATAAGTATACCAAATTTTTCATTTCATTTGTATATCACAAAAATAGCATAAACATATTTTGCATTTGTAAGCCTTTAGTACTGCATTCTCCCTCAAGATTTCCAAAATTCCCATTCTGTCAAGGTCATATAATGAAAAAAATCTAAGTTGATCAGTAATGTTCCAGAGCTGTTTGTTTCCTTTTGTTTCCTTTTGTGTTACTCTTGTTTCTCTCTGCTCCACTACAGAATGAAATGTCCTTTTCAAGAAAAGATTGTGCAGTTGTCCATGCTGTGCTCATCTCTCTTTCCTACAGCCAGTTCTGCACAATAGAATGGACGATAGTTTGCACATCTTAAGTGATTTGCAGTAAGAAAATCCTGTTCAGATCACACATCTCAGAAAATTAAACTGCTGCAACTGGTACAGCAACCATACGTCAATGAAAAGATGTGATAAGATCTGAAGCAGCCAGGATCAGATTTGTGGCCATTTTTTTCAGAGATTTCCAAATTCCGTCTCACTCTGTTGGGTGCTACAGTGACCAGCTTTTGTCATGTGGATACTGAAACACTCAAGTATGTGTGCTGTGAGCCAGGAAATTGCAGTTCACTTTCATGGCAGCCAGGAAATTGCAGTTCATATTTCACCTCATCTGTGAACTCACTAGGTGACCCGCTGTGGGGCCTTTCTGTCACTTTTTATTTTTGCATATTTATTACATTTATTTAAATCCCACCTTGCTCCCAAGGAGCTCAGTGTAACACACATGGTTCTTCCTCTCCCTATTATATCCTCACTGCTAGCACCCATGTGATGTAGGTTAGACTTGGAGATCATGATTGGCACTCTTACACTCACCTGTGGAAAAGGCAGCTGCTTGCTTCAGGGAAGGAGGTAATCTGCATGAAAAGTAACAAGCCAAGAACCAGAAAGAGAGAGCAGCAAAGTCCTTTCTTTGAGCTGATACCCTGTCCGTCATCTAGAAGAGAGGCTTACAATACAGCACACACTGCAGGATATATGGTTATATAAAAAAACAAAACAAAACAAAATCATGCACCTATTATAAAAACAGCAACACTAAGGCCCAACTCTAACCAGCATCACTATCAGCAGGCCTGGACAAATTAATAGGAAACCATTAGACTGATGAAGTGCTAGGTCTGCAACAAGGGTGTGGCAGGCTCGATGAGCCCCTCTCAAGCTAGCAGCCTATTAAAGCTGTGGGGAATTTGGGCCTCAGCGGTTTCTTATAGGACTTACCCTCCCTTTCACTCTGTTAGCTAATCATGGTACATAGATGACTTCACGGGCTTTCTTACTCAATCCTGCAGAATCTGAAGAGTGTAAAGATGATGGTATTGCAAGGGCTATTTGTATCTTGTGGTTGATCCTGCATACTGTCTGCTGGTTTTCCTTTGAATATCCCTGTTGCTTACCAGTTGAGGCCATGCTTGCATAAAACATTTCTCCAGTTCTATTTATATAGCCTTATTTCTTTACCAGCTAGGCAAAATAATAATTCTGTAGAAGTTGACCCCAGTAATTCTAACTGCAGCTGGTTGAGATTGCAGAGGCAATCCTGTTTCCTTAAAGTGTTTATGTAAACAACCCCATTGAAAGGACCAGCAAACATTCAAAGCGTCTATGTCAGCCTTGTATCCTAACAACTTGCCTTGTGACCATAGGCAACAAGGAATTCCATGCGGCTAATTAGTTGTCTGGCTAAGGAGGGATGGATTGCTCTGTCCAGGCGCCACCAACCCACTTCATTTCTGTTCTCACCACTGGGGAAGAGGCTTTTATTCCTCTGAGCAGCAGAACAACACAGCCTACTAGCTTTTTAGCAGGCTAGTGGTTTTACTTTACAGGCTATTAACTCCAGTGGACTTAGTTACAAGGCTGTCTTAGTATGTCAATGATCAGGTAGCTTAAAGAGTAGACTATGTGTTGCATATAAATGCTCTAGAAGCATATTTACCATCACAAATTTATTCCTGGAACCCCACAGAGAGGGAAAGCAGCTCAATTGGTGAGTTGGAAAGAAGAAAAAAAATAGTTGATAATGAAAGAGTAAACCCACCCTGTTGGATCTCTGCACAAGACTTTCTCCATCTGAAGTTGCTTTTCCTTACAAAAAAAGAGCATCAGGGTTCATTATGTGCATTTTCATATTACTTCGTTCCTATGGTAATGAGCCAGAGCATGATCCTTTAGAAAGGATTGCTAGACTAGGGTGTGAGCAAAAAGTAGTGTCTGAACTGTATGTTTTGGTCATGTGCTGTTGAACGCACACGACTCAAATATTGCCAGAATTCTGACATGCACGCTTATTTGAGAAGTAGAAGGAAATGTGTTTCATTTGGCAGAACCATTCTGAGAGTGCATTAACTAAATCCAGCAAATACGTTTGACTCTTTCCTTCTCCTAGTGAAGCAGAACTCTCCCTACCCCCGCGGTTAACTTTCAGAATTTATTGAGGAAAATACTTAATTGTTGCAGCAGCTTTGTTCTGCAACAACACCTTCTGAATAAACCTTTAAAGCTGCAAGTCTAACCACATGTTCCCCTGAATAAGCCCTGTGGATAAACCGTAGAATTCACTTTGGAATTAATACGGAGGATTGTGCTGTAAGTAATGTGTCGCACCCAAGAAGTTGTCTTTATTTCGCTTATGCTCTACTCCTCAAAGAGCAAATTGCATGTGGTTCCTGGGCAGCCTCCCAGTTTACTGCTTAGTTTCAGCTGCATCATGAGTTTTAAGACTATTCTCTGTTTAGTGTTGAGTAACGATCATGTTGAGTAATGATCATGTACTGTTGTCTCAGGTAATGGATGGGGATGTGCTGCCTTGATTTCATCCCTGGATGAATGGAAAATCTCAGGATCTTTCCCACTCTACAGTGCTGATAGAGCTTGCATGTGTTTGGTGCTTATCCACATTCCATCTGTGCTGCATATGAGTTGGGCGCTGTGTACACAATTCACATTCCATAATGCATAGCCTTCATTAATGGATGTGGGCATTCAGCAAGAATATCTGAACATCCAGTTCCTTGTTGCATGCACAATCCTCATCCAACAAAGAAATCTGTTCTGGAAAGCCTGCTTCTATGTGTGGATCTCATTAGTAGATTGCAATTTTAAATAGTCTTACTGAAGTAAATTCTGTTATAACAGTGGGGTCAGTTCACATATAACAAACAAACCATTGTTTGGTGTTGGAGATGGAGCCTCAAGCTCATACGTTGTTATTATTTATTGAATTTGTTAGTCACTTTATCTTGCCCAAGGCAACTCAAACCGATTTATAGCCCAACTTTCCCAATAGATACATAAAAAGCAAGCGGATGATTAAAATTTTAAATATTCCACCCACTTCTAAAAGGCCACAGTTAATTAGAGACCCCATGGAATCTTCTTTTTTAGTTACTTCCTGTTAGGAGTGTGCACCAACCATAATATTTGGTTTGAATCCCAAAGCTTGGCACTTTATAAAACAACTCAGTTTGGCTCAGGAGAGTGAATCAGTTCCATTTGCCCCCCACCCTTCCAAGATTGGGAATTCAAATGGCTCTAATTTGTCCCCCTTTTGATAGAAGTAGGTGAACTTTGCAGTCATAGCAACTCATCCATAGTAGACTAGCACATCCAGGGGCTTTTGTACTGGACACCTCCTCCCAGACATCCCACTTGGCTTCACCATTTTTCTGAAACTGATGCACACCCCTATATCCTGTGAAACCTTTGCCACAAACTATGAAATAACTAAGTGATTGTGTGTGTGATTTGGAGAGTGGGCAATCAGACCTTGCTCTTGTATGTCTTAACTTCTTCCATGTAAACATACTTAAGACTGGGTGGGGGGTAGGAAATCAAAGGATGAAACAGCCTTATCTTTTGAGGCCCTGAAATAATAATATCCTTTGAGGCCTTCTCCTCCTTCTCCTTGGTTGCAGGTGCAGTGGTATTAAACTGATTTTTTTTATTTGTTCTCCATAATTAGTTTCTTCATAGCATCTTGAAAAGGTGCTGTTTTGAATTGTTTCAAATATTTTCAAGGTCTGAAATAGAGATACTAAACTAGTTCTTCCTGTTGCTTTACTTTCTCTTCCTCCATCTGCAATGCCTGCTGGTTGGTTATCTGCTTTTGTCACATTTGGTTTCTGGGGAAATACGCCTGCTCTTGACCTGTACAAGATAAATTATATAGTAATGTTAACTTGTTAGAGCATCTGTGTAATAAAAATGAATAGGCTTGAAAAGGAGGTGAATAAGCTAGGAAAGAAAGAGGCATATTAGCATGTTCAGCATTATGCAGCAAATAGGCTTCTGAAAGATAAGGCGTTTATTTCTGTCATTGAACTCTTGAAAGAAAAAGGGCACACTCCGCGGAGGCACATTTACTGATCATTGCATGTTCTGGAGAGATTTTCAGTATTTTACAGAATAGTGGGAAATTTCCATGTCATCGCTGTATGAGATCAGAGAGTTGGTGGCTTTGTTTTTCACACAGCATGATTTAAAATGGCATATTTTATTGCACCAGCTAGTTATTCAAAATGGTTTGCAAGCAAAATATTCTTCATCAAGCAGTTGGAGAGAAAAAAATAGAAATGAAGGAGATATGCTTAGGTTGATGATCCAGTGGCCGAGGCTGATGTTGCTTCTGACTGCCTCATTTATTCTTCAGTTACATAACAGGCAGTGATAAAATTTACAATCTCTTCAAAACCTACAGTATGTCTTTGTCAAACACAAATGGCCTGAAGTGCAGAGCCTAAAAAGTCAACTTTAAGTGACTATTGTAACTAATCAAGAACATAACGGCCTGGAAACTAAGGAAATATAGTCCCATGCTTCGAAACGTTTGTGTTCTGATTAGAATTTTGGAGTGGCATGGGGAGGAAGCTAAATTCTTCTGTTCAAGTGAAGAACCTATATTCTCCGTAGGAGAGAACAATGTAGTGGTTCTCAGGTTTGGGAATACAAACTCATGATTCTGACTTCTGATAATGTTTTTATAACTATCTTGTTCAAAGCCCTTCAGAGAACATCCCTGTTTGCAGTTCACACCATGATAACTTTCTTGGCTGCAATGCCACCCACATAATGCAGTGGCATCATGACATACAGCGTGAGCAAGGCTCACTGCTAAAAATGGACAGAGCTACATCAAAAAGCACAGTATACTTAGCTGGAAATTCATATGATACAGTGCAATTCTCCATGGCATAGTGTGGGCAGATAAAGTGGAGCTGTCCTGTTTGCTACGTCTGAGTAACTATTCCCCCTACCATAAATGACTTAATGCATTTGAGAGGTAGGTGCTTTTTTTTTTTTTTAATGAAAGCTTAAATTCAGAAAAAAGAGCAAAATGCACCCTGTCATTGATGTTTGCTTGACAGCTTGAATAACGATAAAGCAAAAGAGGCCAATCTTTTAATTTCGCCTTTATTAAACTGCAGCAAGATCCCCAGGGATTCTCAGAAATTGCAGTTATAAAATATGCTTTTGACGTGAGTGTACAGCCTCCAGAGTACAGGCCTATTTTGAAACTGGTCAATACTTAGGAGCCTGGACATCGCCCTCTCTGAGCAGCCACTGTGTCAGGACTGTGATGTGAAAATGCAGCACCCGGCTGGAGGAAGCAGCCTGTCTTAGTTTCCTCCTTGTCTTCTGCGTGTTCAGTGGAAGACAGTTCATAATTGAGGAGGTGGAAAATGCAGCAATTATGGCAGATAGAGTGGTGAACGATACGCCCCAATGTTCCTATCTAAGGCATTACCTAAGCCATTAAATAATTTGTAGTAGATCCCTAAACTTTTAAAAAACTTTATTCCCAAGAAAACACTGGTTAAAAAAGAGTAATCATTCTACTGTTATAATTTTTTAAGTACAGTATGTGGGAAATTATTGAGAAACCTCTTCACTGTCTGATATAATACTAGTGAAATTTGACAGATTTCCACCTACGAACATGAGGGAACTGTGATGTGGTTGCTAATATTTTTAGGCAACATTGGTAGATATTTTGGATGTCAGTAAAATGTTAGTTTCGCTAATAAAGGTTTGGGGCATCTTTCCAATCCCGCCTTTGTGGAAAGTCTTGCCATAGCAGTATCTGTTGTGGCAAGACTTGTTTACTTTTTATATTCTTCTATGTACTTGCTTTCTGATAGCTAGTAGGTATTAGTTTTCTCTCTGCTTCATAGCTTGGTATTGTATTCCGAAACTGTATTTCACAGAAACCGCAGTGCACATGAATGTGTAGCTGAAATGGTTGCATTGACTACTTTTAGTCTCTGCCAATGCACTAACACTACACAGGCAAGTTGTTGCATCTGGCTCTTCCAACCACAAAAGTAAAATAAATCACAATGCAGAATGTCAGAGTTTGAACATATTAGATCACTCTATAACATTATATGTGTTTCTGTTGTGGACTAGGTGGCAATGAGATAAATCTAGCAAATTATATTCTGTTTGACTAAGAAGTATAGCATGGACTATACTTTAAAAGTTAAACGTGTGGCTAGACAAATGGTGGCCTAGTGAATAAATCTAGTTTCTAAAGGTTTTCTGCCTGGCTCCTTGCACAGCCCCTGATCACCAGGATGTCTCAGACAGGACCATGTGCTCTTATGGTGTAGTCAGCCATTTTCTTCCTGGGTGAGGCACATGTCTTCTACACTACAAACAGAATAAACTTGGGCAGACCTCTTTATCTCATTGTGCACCTAAACTGTTTACTCCTGCGTACAAGCCAAAGCACAAAGAAATAGCAGTGAGCAGTGAAGGTGCATACAAGGTGCATAGAGTGCCAAAGTTTCTGACGCAGATTGTGCTGGAGAAGAGGATGCTGAAGAGCGCATTCACTTTAATTTTGGTCATGTAGGTCCAAGCAGAGCCCACACTGCAGGCCTTTCAGCCATTGCTCAACTGAAAATATGGCTTCTGAAAATTAGTTGCTGAACAGAGAATTAATGGCTTTGCTTGAGTGCAGCATATAAAATAAGGCTGGGAAGAATTAATAGTTTCTGAAGGATCTAGGACATAATATGGAACACAAGGTTCTCCAAGCAATTCCATAAATTGCTCTAAAGCTCAAACACAGTCTTAATGCAGGTTGGAAACAATTGTGCATAAACCCTAGAGCTAATGTCATACATTAGAAAAATGCTGTGTTTTACACAGTGGTTTAATGGGTATTACTAAATTGCTCATGTATTTTTAGGACATTACAGTTCATGATAACACATGACTGAAGGAGATCCAGAGTTCATCAAGTTAGCCTGGCGCCAGGAGCTGTCACTGCTGCTGCTGCTGCTGTGGGATCGACTGGGCTCTGGCTTCTGATGGGCTGGTGGAAGCCTTGTGCATGAAATGAATGGAAATGTAATAGCATGTCTGCAGAGTGTGGTTTGGATCCCTCTGTGCATAGTTTTCTGGGAGTAAGTCCCCCTAAAAGTGAGACTTGCTTCCAAGTAAATGTATATAGGATTGAAGTGTGTGCTGTGATACCTAATCGCTCTGTCTCCCTCTTTCTCACATACACGGGCAGATGCGTTCACACACACTTCAAGTCATGATGTGCAAGCAGTGCCCACCGTGCTAAAGGTGTGTGTCGAATAGATAGTGCCAGATTGTTAAAGTAAGTGAATGTTTGAAGTCAGAAGAGAAGGCCTTCAGGGTCACTGGATAGTTTGAGCAACTGACCCCAGATATTTTGATTAGTTATTCACGTGAATTGGTATGTGAGGGCTTACTATCTTTGTCCCTGCAGCAACCACCACTCCTCCTTATAGCATCCAACACAATACATGGCATCCTATTGCGTTGCTCATCTTCTGGTCTTTGCCTCACAGCATTGGCAGATGGGTTAGCATAGTGATATTTTGTGTGATGCATTTTATGTGTTGGATGATGCTACGAGAGAGAGTGACAGCAGTGGCAGCTGTAGCCCTCTTATAAGGTCTAGCCTGGCTTTCAGCTGTGCAGCATGTACAGCTTACGCAACTACACACAACTTTCAAATGACAATGCTGTTCTTTTAGAATTTACGGTACCTGAGGCAAGAAGTCTTTGGCTGCACAGCTAAAAATAGCAATACTGCTTGATGTTCTTGGGTGCTCACTGCTGCTGCTAATTAAAATGTTCACATTATTGTGGCCTGATTCTGTAAGCGGAGCATAGAGATCAGGTATGAAAGCTGACCCTTTAGAAAATCCTTTGGAAAGCAATCTCTGTGTTTTGCATATTGGCAATAAATGATGCACTCAAAATATTGACGTATTTGGGGCATGAACTTTGCTGTATGTGACTAGTCTTCGGATCTCTACGCAATACATTATGACAACTCTGAGTAGCTACCAATTGAGTGGCACCCTGCCAAACTTAGGTTTGAACTGACATATAGTTAATTTTCTACAGAGAGTGCTTATGTTTCAGGTTGAATTTATGATCAAAAGTCAATATTTAAATTCAGGGCTGTAGCTAACCACTCATCTAGTAGTCACTTAATGGGAATATGAGTTGCTACAACCAGACAAGCAAGCTTTTGTTAATTGGAAGAAACCTGGCTCTCCTTTACTGCTTTTTAGACCACTATTGAGTGGGTAGCAGGGGCTACTTGCAGTAGATGGTTTTTAATAGACCAGCCTTCACCCACCTGATGTCCTCCAAACGTCATAGTGCAAAACATCTGGAGGGAGCCAGGTTAGTGTATGCTTCTTCAGACTTGTTTATACAACAGTTTTCTTTTTAATACTGTACATCTATGGGAGCAAAAGTGAGCAAATTGTTTTACTTGGCTGCCTACAGAACACCAAAACAGAGGAGGCTGGAGCAGAATTGAGAATTTAGAATAATATGGGAGGCAAAAGTGTACACGCTGAAATATTTAAACATGATTTTCAGTGAAGCATTAGTATAGGTAATAAATTAAAGGCTGTATGTATTGAACTATAAACTCGTCTCCAAATAAGCTGTGTATGTACCTTTAAGTATGATGGCCTTGGAAACAGCTGTTATTAGTCATCTTCACTGAAAATAATCTAGGGAATGGCTGCTGTTTGCTGCCTTTTACTTTGTCCTCTGTGAAGATCTGGCAAGTTATCTAATCTGTACCTGGGAGAATCCAAGAGCTTCTAAGTAAATATTAGGCAGGGCATCGTGTTTATGCCTGAGCCATGCAATATAGAATTTACCAAAAATGTCGCAACTCTGCTAAAAACATAACCACATAACCTGGAGAGTGATGCAGTCTGTGAAGGCGGGCTAGAAGGAAATCTGGTTAGATGGCTTTTCCATTCCATCCTTTATATTCAAGCATTTTATTCTTAGGTGGAAAAAAGCCAAGAAAATAAGGAGGTTCATGCAAAGAAAGCTCATCTACATCATAGCTTCTATACAGTCTCTGTCACTAGCATGGCAAGTCCCAAATAGCTGCACCCAGTGACCCTAGGTACAGGAGATTTCATTCTGGTATATATTTTGCAAGCCCCTCTACAATGTTACGTCCACTTGTATTAATACCAGACATATAACCATTTCCTTACCACTGTCTATATTCATGAGGATTATTTCTAGTATACTGTGATTCAGAAAAAAGATTCACTATATTGCGACGGAATTATGTTGGGTTCTTTTCTAGTTTTGAACAAATTTAAATGTATTGTAAAGCTATTTAGCTTGGTCATTCAAATGTACCTTGGTTAGAAGGGCCAACTAGTTTCTAGATTTCATGTGCTGGAAGGCTGTAGTGTTACCGTGTGGATTGCGGCTCATATAACACAAAAGCTTGAGCTATTTTCAAATGCTCCTCTAATGCAAAGCCTCTGACTTGACACTTTCTCCTTCCAAATAGGAATCTTCAGAAATTGAGTCTCTTTGGTGATATAAGCATTCTCCAACAACATGGAAGTATATCAAATACGCACCTCAGCAAAGTGGATCCAGATGGAAAAAAGATTAAGCAGTAAGTTGTCCAAAATATATTGTTATAGTATTGCAGTTTAATGAAATGGGAGGTGTGTGTTGTAAATGTGCTGTTTTAGAATATAATCCATTGTCTTCTCTGATGATTTAGTACTGAAAATAATGTCTCATGGTTTCACCGTGTCTATCGTTCTTTGTTGTTGCAATTTCCTTTGCAAATTGGACATCTTTTCTCAGAATATGATTACTCTAAAAACAAGCCATTTGCAGTAGTTGGCAGATTTTCTCCTACAAAATTCACATTCTAGGATAAATCATTTTAAGCAAAGCAGGAAGGGGTGCCAGGGACTGCTATAGCAGTATCTTCATCCAGCAATTCTCAGTATAAACTTTATGCTATCCATGTCACATTGCTAAAAGCAGGTGCATTCTGCAAAAAACTGAGCAACTTTCATACTGCTTCAGACACAATTAACCTGACTATTCTCACAATTAACTTCAGGAGTAAAATATGAGACGTGTGGGGACTGTGTACACTGGCCTCAGCTCCTTGGTGGAAGGGTGGGATTAGAATGCTCATCATTATCAGAGTTGTGCTTGCTAATTAGAAGAAAGGTTTCTGGTGGTACAGTTAACTCACATCTTACATGAGGGATCCACACATTTATGCAAAAATGCATAAAGCCAGCAACACTTCGGAACACCCCCCCCCCGGCAAGATGGAGGGCTGTCTGCCCAGCTTGGGGAAGACAGTGGCAAGGCTCTGGGATGCTGCCAGAGCTGCTGTTCCAAAACCAGCAATCACAGCTTTGCACAGGTGGGTGGGGGGAAATAAATGAATGGAGAATGGGTTTCCTCCGCTCTCCAGTTAGATATTTATTTTCCCCGCCAACCAAAGCTGCAATTGCATAAGTAAAATAAGCGTAATATGCAAGTTACTTCCTACCCCCCATTATTTTAATCAGCCAGCATAAATAGGTTACATACAGATGTCCATCACTCTGAATCTGGTACCAAGTCATGACTCGCATGTGAGAAATGGTTATCGTGGAACAAGCATCACGGATAGAGCTTTCATATAATCAAATATCACTTCCACCATTTGGCTTCAAATCAAGTGTCAATGATGTACAAGCATATACAGTATTAGCCAGTCCTGATTTTCCCTTTGGAGTATCATTTGAATGAGATACACAAAGTGCTGATACAGTGAGTAGATACAAGCACTATTGAACCCACCACACTGTGCTCTCTTGGACTTCTAGCCATTGGTAGCTACCCTACACATATGCTAGTTACAAAATGTGGGGAAGAGAATCAAAACAAGTTAGCATGCACAGTTCCAAAAGGGCAAAATGAATTTTCTTTTATATTTGTTTAAAACAAAAAGGAAGACAACAGAACTTTAAAAAGCAAGTGCAATTCTGCTGCTGGAACTTTAGACTTATTTTTAAATGGTGTGTTCTTTCTTTCCTTCACTACCACCCCACCCACCCCTGCTACTGCCAGTGTGTTTCTAATGCAACACCGTTTGCATTAAAGGTGTAAAGCGTTGTTGCTTCCTTGTCTATTGAACTTGGCTCAGAATTAAAAAAATAAACTATAAAAGATTAAGACAGTTACTTCTGTTTCTTCTTGCAGAATACAGCAGCTGTTTGAAGAAATATTGGGTAACAGCAGGCAACTGAAATGGCTGTCATGCGGGTTTATGCTACAAATCGTAACACCCACATCATTGTCATCTCTCTCAAATCCTATTGCCAACACTATGGAACACCTGAGTTTACTGGACAACCACATCCCTGGTAATACCACTCTTATCACTGCGGTTGAATTGGAGCGTTTTGTCAGTCTTCGCTCACTCGCCTTGGATTTCTGTGATTTTACAGCAGAAATGGCAAGAGTCCTGGCTGATAGTAACCATGTGCCTTTGCATCGACTGTCTCTTCTGGTCCACAATATTTCCGTAATGCACAAGTCCCTGGAAAATATGCCAGAAGACGAAGACTGGAAGGCACTGACACGCAACAGCACTAATCTTCGGGTCTATATAATGGCTTTTGATATCAAGAGCGATGACATGCTAAGGATTCTTAAACCCAGTATCCCACTGGAGAGGATTCACTTCGACAGCTACATCACTTGCGTTTCAGGAGCTGTTGTTGATCTCATATCTAGGCAGTATGATAAGTTCCTCACTCATTTCATACTAATGAATGATGTGATAGATATGTCTGGCTTCCCAGATCTCAGCGACAACCGAACCGAAGACCCATTGGTTTTACTGGCCTGGAGGTGCACAAGGCTCTCTCTTCTGGCAGTGCATGGTAGGCAATTACATAGGGGCAAAACACTGCTCGTTTAGAAACCTACACATTCATATGGGTATGGGTATGCCCTTGAGATTTCCCACCCAAGTATTTTTCTCCAAGTTTTGGGAGAATTCCCAAAGTGTTGGGTGTTGGGGCAGGGAATAAATTGTGCTTTGGCTTCAGGCTAGGATACGCTGTGCATATCAACATGATTATATGGTGGGAAACTGTTACTACCTTCAGAACACAAGACTCACAGTTGCCAAAAAACAACAACCCAACAACCCTTAATTGGTAGGGAAATAAGTTCCTGCACTGTTGGATTGTCCTTACTTTAGTCAGGCATTACTGGCTTCCCCGTCAAAGTTGTATTACACCCGACATATTTTACGATTATTGGCTCCTTTAACACAAGCCTTTATGCTACATACATATCATGCTGCAAAACTACCAAGAAATACCATGAGACATTTCCTTACTCATCTTCCCGGAATTATTGGGCAAGGAAAAACAGGCAGCTCCGCAAAAATTAAATACAAAAAGAAGCAGCAGCAATATTCACTTTTTTAATTAACTTAGTAAGTAAACTGACCAATTACTGGGTTGATTTCTTGAAAAGAACCTCATTAGGAAAATTGCTAAATAGGGAGACGTTAGCTGTGAGGCTGTAAAATATTAAATTACCTTTGGGGTAGGGTGGGGAGGGAGAGGGAAGAAAGACAAAGTCCTAAAAATTAGTAATTGCTTTTTTGTGTTTCAGGTTATACTGTTTGGGCTCACAACCTGATTGCCATTGCTCGTCTTCGTGGCTCTGATTTGAAAGTGCTTGAAGTCACAGAAGAAAGCATTGATTTTGACCAAGGTGAATTGGCCGATCAAGATGTGGATCCGGTGCACAATCTCATTGAGCAGGTATCCCTTGGATTGGGCCGACCTTGGCACGCAGTCATGGACATAGAATTACTCAGTGTCTTTACTGAGCCAACTCGTCATTTTTACAGAGAAATGCAAAGCTTCAGTGAAGGCATTTAGTTCCCTTTATTTACAGTTCCTGTGGTTACATATGCAAGTAGGGTCCTATTATGTTTTTCAGTAGTGTGAATTAACCCCTCTTGTGCTGTGTTTAATCAGTATTAGCTATATAGAATTATATATGTATATTCTACTTCTTGATCAAAGAACGTAGTCGGGTATTGGTTTAGAAGCTGAAAGTGGCAACGTTTAGGGCTTTCACGGTTAATGGACTTGTCTACAAAAAAAAAAAAAAGCAAAACTCAGATGTGGCTGAAGGTTGTCTGAGGTTGCCGGCTAACTTTCTTTTTGTACTGAGTAACTCTGCAACTTCACTGATTTTACTATTGTCGGAGTTTTTGTGCTCAGGAGCCAAAAATCTTTTTACTATCCATAGCCCAGTGGTTTTGAATGCAATCATTGTCATGTAAACTAGTAGCATGCTACTTAAAGCTTTTTTTTTTTTTAAAGAGAGAAAAATCAGGACTATCCAATACCATTTACTGTAAACCTTTGCTTTGATTTCATGTACAATATCTGGAGCATGAAATATTGCCACTCTGCAATCTCCTCCTTAAATATGAAGCAGTTGTCTCTTGCACAGTATAGCTTCTTCAGATGCTTACCTGACTCTGAAAGCTATCAATCGTAGTTTCATTGTAAATTAATTGTAGCTTCTTTTTCTTGTGGTCTGTCAGCTTCTCCGTACAAGTTAGCTTTGGGCCCAGATTTAAAAAGAAACGTCAAGTCTCTACACTCCGATGGGGTAAAACCATAATGATTTAAAGATATAAATTTAAGTCTACTTTGCTTGCAAACAAACATTAGTCGTGAAATCCCTAGCAACTAAGTCACTGGATTTTCTCTGTCAGCGCCTGTGTCAGCTGCCAAAGAATAGATTTAAAACGAAGAAGTGCCCACATGCTGGCAGGGGCAGGCCAATTTTTGGCCAGCCAGATACTGCTAGATTGTAATATATAAGGTCGAATTTCGACCTGTGGTACACAGCTGTGCTGTGGCTCAGTCAGCAACCTCAGAACTCTTAAACATGCACCTGTTTCACTGTGAATAGTGAATGTAAAGGAAAGAAAGGAAAACAGATAATACAAACCTTGTTCTATCACAGGTATGAGCTGCTATGATGCATGAAGAACATTCCATGAAGTATGTTTTAAAATCTTGTTATATCTGAGAGGCTTTAAAAGCCGATTTAAACTGTTTCAGGGCAACCGCGGTACAGACGTGGTCTCTGTGAGACTTCCACCTGACCCAAGTTTTAAGTGGTACGAATGTTGTGCATTTAATGTTAAAGGACAGTCTGCAATAATAAAGTTAAGTGGCCAACGTGGGTGCCCAGCAGTGCTGAGACCTGGCTGCCATATTGTAAGCTTTGGAAAACACAATTTATGCAACAGATGTCCAGATATGATTCTATTTATGGAAAAGTTTATATGTGTTTTACAAATGGTTTTACCATCTTATATTAAAATGACCTTTTGACAGGTGTGCGCTGTTTTGTCTCCAGTGAGCACATACCATGCGGATTTTATATGTACATCAGTAGAGTGAATCCACTGGCACAGTGTGTGTGAATGCCAGATGTGGTGAGATTTTATCTTATAAATGTGATCAGACTAAAGTAACTCCTGACAGAAATTGTAAGGAAACCAGCTGAGTGTTTGACTTGATGACTGATGTTGTATGGTTTATGTTAAATGTATATTCTTTTAATCAATGAATAAAGCATTAAAATTGATCATGGAAAAATATTTTATTATATCAGCATGGTAGTTTTAGCACTGAACAAATCACACTTTTCGTTGAAAACTATCTTGCTTGTTTCCACTGTTTAAATCCAGAAAGCCTTGAGTTCTGAAGTAAGTCAGACATTTATTTGGCTAATGCTTTATGAACAATTTTTTTTAGGAAACCAAGCTAAGTAGAAGACCAGACCAGCTATCATAATTTGATATTGTTTGCTTAAACTGGCAGAATAAATCTTTAAAAGTGTAGAATATGGAAAGCCCAAATCCCTCCCGTAGCAAATGCTTATATCAAAATTGAATGTGTTCTAAAACAGCAACAACTGTGTAGTACTTATATCCATGTCCCACTATTAAATAGACTGTGAACACTTACCATGCCTTTGGCTTTACATGTTATCTATTTATTCTTATTGCTCTACTTTCTGGGTGACTATACGGTAGATGGACAAACAGCAGCTTGTTCTGTGTGATAAAATTACAGTTCCCCCCTTGAAATTTGTTGTTACTAGTTCCTTCATGTTATACAGTTCAACACAACACACACACGGGGTGACTAATGTGGTATCTTCCCATAACAACTGCCATCAACCCTAAACATGGGGCAGGCATCCTGGGTGGGACTGATGGGAGCTGTAGGTCAGTAACTGATGAGCCACAGGTTTGCAACCCCTGCACCTAGGATTACAATCCAGCAAAAGCTAAGTGTTTGTACATACCCTTGATATCAGTACAAGAGTCAACCACACACTTAACTGCTCTTGTGAGATCAATTTACCGTATTTTTTGCTCTATAAGACTCACTTTTCCCCTCCTTAAAAGTAAGGGGAAATGTGTGTGCGTCTTATGGAGCGAATGCAGGCTGCGCAGCTATCCCAGAAGCCAGAACAGCAAGAGGGATTGCTGCTTTCGCTGCGCAGCGATCCCTCTTGCTGTTCTGGCTTCGGAGATTCAGAATATTTTCCTTCTTGTTTTCCGCCTCCAAAAACTAGGTGCGTCTTGTGGTCTGGTGCGTCTTATGGAGCGAAAAATACGGTAACTAAGGGGCTAACAGTTACAAGCAAACACATGGAAGAAAAACCTACTTGGAGAGTGACTAGGAATGGGCAATCAGCCACTTCCAGCTGCTTCTGCACACTAAAATTCCCCTGCCTTCCAAAGCAGCTTTTCTTTGCTTTGTGACCTCAGCTATGCATGTGTAATGTGTAGCTAACCCTTCAAAATGTTTGACTTGTGGGCCACATGGCATAGGTAGATCATGATGTTACAAGTAAATTAGCACTTACCTCTATTGGCAACTGGCAGAACCAGCTTCCCTTGAAGTTTTTCATTCTTAATGGTTAATGAATGGTCCCTAAGCCTATGTAACTTGCAGAAAAGTATGGAAATGCACAAGTTGAAACAAAGATGTTCTAATAGCCTGCTTTTGGTGCAACAGAGGAAAAAACCCACTCAAGCTGTTAACAAGCTGTGGTGTCTGAGGCAGGTGCACTTGTAACACATGGATGAGGGGAGGGAAGTCAAATTGTGAGATCATATTGAATGCAAGGCACCTTGCAAAGAGTTGTATTCAATTAAATCCTACTTGAGTAAGTTAAGCATGTCCATTAACTTCAGTGGGAGTAGAACTAGTGTTGAGTACTATCTAATCTTTCAAATAGTGGACGAGAAACGAAAAACAGCAATTAACACTTCAGCATACACCATCCTTTCAACAAAACACAATGTCTTCAGTGTCCATTTAAAAGCCAAGACAGACAGAGCCACTTGCACCTCATAATGAAGAGAACTCTAAAAGTGTGAAACGACCCAAAGGTTCCAGGATAGATTCAGTATTGAAATTGGTTAAAACAATTTATAATCTGAATAATAGGATGGATCATAGCATACATATCTTTGGTGTCAAAAGACCAGCATACCCAGGTGCATCGTC
Organism: Podarcis liolepis; assembly: GCF_965112155.1. Classification (NCBI taxonomy): domain Eukaryota; kingdom Metazoa; phylum Chordata; class Lepidosauria; order Squamata; family Lacertidae; genus Podarcis; species Podarcis liolepis. The sequence continues at coordinate 32,256,249 of NC_139554.1, forward strand.
AGCATATAGGAAATGAAGGTACTACATGCACCTCTCTGGGGAGGGAATTCCACAGGAAACGGGCTGCCACCTGCCAAACAATGCTACCAGGAGGATCCCCCTCATGCAAGAGGTCTGTAGGGCAGTCTTTCAGGTATTTGGAACCCAAATAGTTTAAGACTAATCAACACTAATGATATTGGCATCCAGCCGTCTCTCAACAATGAGTGCAGTTCCAAGGGGTGAAGTCAAACCACAGCATTAGCAGCACTGAAATGACCTCCCCAGGGCGCAAGCCTAGGCAGTGTGTATGAAGGTCCTTCTTGGGCTACCCAAGCTACAAGACCCTCCCTTTGGCTTTGCTGATGTGGTCCAAAAAAACAGAAATAGGTCTGGCACTAACGTGGCTGCACAAGTTGATGGAAGGAAGCAGACAAGAGGCCATCCAACCATCTGGATTTGTGTAGGGTTTACTCCTTAGCCTTTTCTTCACCCAAAGATGTCGCACAAGGCAGTAGAAGTTTAGGGTCAATGTTTTCTCCATGGGTTTACCCTCGCAGGTTGATGAGCCCTATCTGCCCCTCACTTCCCTCTACACTAATGTGGGCACCTTGAATCGGGCCTAGAAGCTAGCAACCAGGGCAGCTTTTGCAGAACGTAGCATCACGTTGCAATAACCTGATCTGGAAGAGACCAGAGGATGGAGTAGTGGCCAAGTAATCTCTGTCAAAGGGTCTTAACTGGCAAACCAGCTGAAGCTGGAAAAAGGCACTCCTACTAACTACCAAAGCCATCTGAGTCTTCAGTGACAGTGCTGGATCCAGGAACACTGCCACCCCTGCTCAAAGGACAGACCTGCTTTTCCCAGGTGAGTGCAACCCCAACTATAACAGGCCACCTCCCTACCTAATACCTGTGAATTCAGACCAATAGCAGTGGCTATGTAGGAGGTGTAACTTCTAAAGCAGGGTCTCCCAAACTTTGGTCTCCAGCTGTTTTTGGACTACAACTCCCATCATCCCTAGCTAGCAGGACTAGTAGTCCAGGATGATGGGAACTGTAGTCCAAAAACAGCTGGAGACCCAAGTTTGGGAAACCCTGTTCTAAACCCATGTGCTCTACCCTTAGAAAACAAAAAAGCAGAGATACTTGTTTCATTGAAGAGTCAAAATACCAACAATTATTAAATCCATTTAATTTTTTTCACATTGCCTTTTGTTACAAGTATTCTCTTCACATGCAATTATTTTCTATGAGACCAAAACAACGGGAGAGTTCTTACATGGTACAAATTTTTACATCTCCTAGATATGCAAATTAAAAATAATTTAGTTACTGCTGTACAATGAAAATCCATTTATTCACAGTTAGATGATTATTTACAGGGCACTCTCCTGAGAATTATCCTATTAAGCTTCAATTTGAGCAATAATACAGTCAGTTAAGTAACAATAGCTACTTAACAGCAAATTACTGAGTTGAGAGGAAAAGGATAGAGCTAGTTCAAAATAGAGTCAAGTTTCTTGTTGTGATTCTTGAGGAGTTGCAGAAGATGCAGTTGACGGATGTGTTAACTCAGCAGGCATTTCATTTCTGCTCTCAGGTGGCAGTGGTGGAAAAAACCCAGCCCTTGGAGGCGGGTATTGAGAATAAGGCCTCACGGGAAATGGACCTCTCACTGTTCAAAGAGAATGATCAAAGCCCGTTTGGGTTAGTATTCAGAATGCAGCTACTTTCTTACAGATTTGACACTCAATACTCACAAACACGCACACATTAAAATCAACAGTAGCCGTAACCCATAAGCAAAAATAAAGGAAGGCATTAGAAAGCTTCTCAACAATACAAGTTCAAGATGCCTAGTTGAAGCTGTCCCAGAAACTCCAGCGGGTGCAGAATGCTGCAGCGAGGCTCCTCACGGGGTCCCTGCCATGGGAGCATATTCACCTAGTGTTTTTCAAGCTGCACTGGCTCCCGGTGGAGTACAGGGTAAGATTTAAGGTGATGCTTTTGACCTTTAAAGCCCTTCACGGCCTAGGACCCTACGGGACCGCCTCTCCCAGTATGCCCCATGGAGAGCCTCAAGGTCCATAAATAGCAACACCCTAGTGGTCCTGGGCCCTAAGGAAGTTAGATTAGCTTCAACCAGAGCCAGGGCCTTTTCAACTCTGGCTCCGGCCTGGTGGAACGCTCTGCCTCATGAGACCAGGGCCCTGCAGGATCTGATTTCTTTCTGCAGGGCCTGTAAGACAGAGTTGTTCCGCCTGGCCAATTTGATTCCCTCCCTCCCTCTCTTTTCTTTTCCTTCTCCTCCTGCGATGAGGCTACATTTTAATATTTTAATGTTGCATTTTAATTTTGTTTTTAAGTTGTAATCATGCGACTTGTTTTTATTATTGCTTGTAAGCCGCTCTGAGCCCGGCCTTGGCTGGGGAGGGTGGGGTATAAATAAAAATTATTATTATTATTATTAAACCATGGAAGATGTTTGCCTTCCATAGTGAAGGCAAATGTTAATAGTTAATACTTCAATAATGCCCACTGAGGTATCCAGGAGCGTCCATGTGCAAGTGGGGCAGAATTTTCCTTGTACAACAGGATTCTCCTCACCTCTGCAGACCCCACATGTGCCCAACACTTGCTTTGGAGCATAGAGGGAACTCAGGGAAGGGAGATGCAGGAGGAGAAAAAGAGGGGGAAGTCCTGTTGTGTAAGGGAAATGCTGCTCATGTGATGTGCGGTTCAACGACTATCTGTTGCCATGGCCAACTTCATAAGAGAAGCTATGGCATCTAGACTGCCTAACTCACGGGCCCCTTTGCCGTGGAAGATTCTGCTAGCACTGGTCTCTTCATCTGACAAGAGAAGTAGAGTAGCACTTGGTGCAGAGAATTTCCAAATTTATTTATTCTACAAAATGTATATCCTGCCCTTCTTAACACATCTGCATCATTCAGAGTGGTTTACAATTAACCGGGAATGAAAACCAGCTCGGATGCTAGGAGCATTCTAAAATGAAAGTCTACCTTATAGAAATAATTTGTCCAGCAGCAACCATATAATAAAACTGGTTGTTGTTTCAACCCAATGTTTTAATCAATCATCACAAAGCAGTTAAGAGGGCCCAAACGGGCCTCACCAGGTAGGGTATTTTAAAACCTGGGTGCAGCCGCTGAGAAAGGCTTGTTAGGTTTTCTAACAATAGCTTACGAGGTAAAGTTTAATCATATCTTCCACTAAAAGTAGTTATTAATTCCCTTAACGCAGCTTTGAACTTGGGAAAATGTCCATTAAAAGTTATTGAGCGCCATCAGCGAGTTAGCAAGACCCGTTCAGGCATTCACCTCCAACATAAAGAAGAGCTTTCCCCAACCTGATGCCTTCCTTCCCAGTATATAGAGAGGACCAGAGTTGCACATGCTAGCCTCTTCTCCCACCTCTCTACTAGCTGCAGAACTTTACACACTGAGTGGGAAGGTCTGGAGGGGGAATCTTTATGTACTCAGCTGATTGCAGGAGATTCCCATCCATATGGAGGAGAGGAGTCTATGTGAAGAGTCTTCCTTCCTACCTTCCCACTCCATGAAGCTGATGGAAACAGAGACACTGGGAGCAGGTTTGCTCTCTCGACTAACTTAAGCCCATTCATTTCAGTGGAACTTGGGTGCAATTCACTTTTCCTGGGTTGTGCCTCAGGTTACTGTGGTTTCCAAACGTTTCCCCGTGAAATGCATTTCATTATTTATTTTAGGGGGGAAATAATGTAAGAGCAGCAAGAACATACTTGGCAGAAGAGGACGTGGCAGGCCAGCAAAATCCCTTGGGAAATATTCTCGAGGTCCATATCCGCTAGGAGGCACTGGTGGAAAGGGAGGGCCTCTTCTCATGAAAGGCCCTCTTGGGTCCATTGGCATTAGAGGAGCTCGCAGTAAGGGCAGTGGTGGCGGCACAATTCCAGGCCCAAAGCCTCCATTGTCAGGTGCATGAGACTGATCCGAGGCATTGAGCGTATTCTGTGAGGAAAGGGAAATGGGCAAGTTAATATTTAGAAAGAAGCTCGTGCCACTTTTTCAAGCCACTGAGAAACTTGTCAAAGCACGTAAGCCCGAAAAGAAGCTATGATTTACAAGCTCCAAAGAGGGCAGATCAAAGCAGAAGCCCAATCCAAATCAGGAATGTGGGCTAACAGGACTGAGATGGAGCCAAACTCAAAGGCTACAAGTAGGAAGTTTATTAAAGCAAGACACAACATCACCCCTGCGCTGAAAAGCTAGTCCACTGATTTCCAACTACCTTTCTTTTTGGTCCTTTCATCTTTCTTGCTCTTGCAGGTTGTAAATAAATTCAGTCGTGAAACTATTATTTTAGCTAACGTGTCTTCAGTAATTGAAAATGCCCACAAGGTAATAAACAATTCTGTAGCAAAATACATACTGTGTAAAATCAATTTAAAGAACTGTCAAATTCAGCAGAAACTTGGCAAACCTTTTTCGCACCAGATGAAACTGATCTTCTCAGTCTTTTGTCTGTTACTTACACTGTCATTGGGATGATCTCTTATTCCATTTCCACTTAAGTCTGTTCCTGAGTTATTCTCAGATGCTTGTCCATCTGGAAGTGGGGGGAAATAGCCAACAAGCACTTTAGCATTAAGTAGTCCCAAAACAGCTTTCCTCCAAAGAACAGATGGGTGTGGAAATGTATGTTTTTGCACATTTACTAAACAGAGGTGTTGACTGTATTGATACTTTTGTGCCCTTCAAAAAACAAAACAAATAGTGCCATTCCCGCTCACAACCAGTTTGAACTATTGTTTTTCCTACTGAAGTTAAATAAATGACAAGGCTGCTGTATAGATTTACTAGACGATCATTTCAGGGAAGAAAATTTATCTTTTCAAAACAACCAGTGTGTAAACACCAAAGGCATTGTTTAAACGCTGTGCTGGTTGTAGAGAACAAGGTCTGTTTCAAAGTCTAAATCAATGTTTTACTGATCTTGGGTCAAATGTCTTAGATGAAAGGCTTTTTGCTTTCAGCATGAATTCAGGTTATTCCTTCCTACATGTGACCACAGATGCTGAATGGAGATAAAGGAATGATGTGACTTATGGTAAGCAAAGCATAGCAGTCCAGTTAACACAGAGAAAGTGCAGAAGTTTCTTAAACTTTATTGCTGCCTCTTTTTTTTTTTTTTTTTTGTATCACAAACATGGATTACTGCTTGGTATTACAAACAGCAAAGAACATTAATTTCAAAATACCAAAGTCATTACTGGCATTCTTTGATATGCTACGAACAAGAGAACAGAAAGTGCTCTGAGTGTTTGGATTTCAAGCTATTTGGGCTTTAGTTCTGAGCAGAAAAGGATTATTTACTGCTGCAGCCAAATTTGGTAATGAACTCCTTTATTTGGGCACTAAAAGAAAGCAGTTCCTACCTGCTTTATCAAATGAAGGCATGCTATAACTTCTTAGTTCTGCTGGTCCTGAAAGTCTTCCTGAGTTTGGATGACTGGGATAAAATCTTTCTGGTCTTCGAGGAAGAGATTGCTCATTATACAGCTGACCTACCATTCAATAAAAAAGTGCAATTTATTCAGTAGATTTTATTAGAATTACTCAATGATGGCTTATCAACAACTTATATCTTATATTCCTTGTGTTATGGAATATGCAAACTAAAGGACATGGGGCGATAGCTAGCTAAACCTAGTAGCTGATGGAAATCTCACATCTATCCCATTTATCAAGGTCGATCAACTATACAATATGGTCTTGGAATCTTTAAGCAGTTATCAGACTCATATATATCATACGTATGCTGCTATCCCTTAGGTACAACATCAAACACTTGAACCTAAAAAGCCCTGGCAATGATCCCTCCAGAGGTCACAACACGGTTCAAAACAAAAGGGAGCTAAGAGTATTTCATTTTGTAATTGCCATTAAAATAGAAAATGTCCAAGAATGATGGGCCGTGTTTAGTTACCTGGAGGCGGGGGCATTATCCTGTGATCTCTATCCCATGGAGGTGACAAAGATCCAGTGTCAGAAGGTGGTCTGTGGGGATCAGATAACCTGTCAGAATGCAACTCTCCTCTTTCATTACTAACTTCATACATGCCAGCATTCCCCGGTCCTCTTGATCCTAATTGAACAAGTTACAATGGATTCAGTCACTTGAGACATCCGTCATTGCAGTTTTCACCGAGTACCAAACCACGAGATCCCAACACATTGAAAGGTGGTAGAATAACACACATGGCTCCCTTGGTGAATTTCAGTCATGTGCTCTTTTTCCAGGAGGGGTGCAACTGTTCAGTCAGTCAAAAGTACAGTAAATACTAAGAGACAGCTGCTTTGAAAGAGAGCGGAAGGAACCCTGAAACAAAGTCTACATTATATTCTGATTCCTCTCACTGGGCAAAGGGAGGAAAAAGAACGTTAGAAGTCTTTTCATCAACCTCATCAGTGTTGGCAACATCTTGGCAGAGATTCCTCCTCCCTCAGAGCCCAATTCTGCTTCCTCTTCCCCAAGCAATTTGATCAAACCCATCAAATGCAACATTCTCCCCTCTCTTAAATCTCTAATATTTAAAGTAAGAAGACAGCTGGAAAAGATTAGAGAATTTCCCCCCCATTTAGAAGAATAAATGAGAAAACACGCTTTAAGCCAGTAGGGCAATATTTTGAACTACTGTACATTAAAGCGTTTTCATTTCTAATTATTCAAGCTGTTGAGAAGCTTTTAAGGTCTGACTCACTCTGTGGCTCATAAGTACTGATTTATGTTGGTCTATCACCTATTTTGTTATACTTGTACTGGCTCTGAATTTATCTGAGTATAGTTGCACTTTCAAGTCAGCAAATTGACATATTTCCTCCATCCTCTCCAACAAAAGCCAGAACAAAAAGAAACAGCTCCTGAGATTATTCACCACATGCTGTCAATACGTATCAGTTAAAAACAAAACTCTTTTGTTTTTTTCTGTTGAGATCAACAGCCAAATACAAATAGACTCAAATATTCTTGCTACAATGATATAAAAGGCGTACTCTTCCTTTCAAACTCCCTTTCTTAAATCTGAGAGATGGCACTGGCTTCACTTTTAGTAGCTAGATGGATGAGCAGTGTTGGTTTAAAAAATTAAGAGTAAAGTAGGTTATTTTAAAAAGCTTTTATTCTGTTTTTGTTTTGCGTTGGGCACCCATCTACTGTAATGAGCTGCAGAAACTAGGGGAAATAGACTGTTCCACAAATGGATGGACAGCACTAGTCGAAGCATAGTTTCATGATTTTCACAAAAAGCACAAGTAGGTGCTGTTAAGAATCCTTCCATGAGCAGAATATATCTTTCACATGTAAAAGAGCATTTTTAGATCCAACACACTGGTTTTTGGAACATAGAGTCATAATGGTACTGTATACTTCTGCTTCCTGACCTATATGCTAGAGTGCATTTATATGGATAATTTAAGCTTACTCTTATCCGGGTTCTTTTTAGTATACTTTTACAGATAGATCCATTACCAAGAAAGGAGGGATAGACTAAGAGGAGAGAGAATCCATGAAAGTTAAGTTTTCAAATTTAAGAATTGTACCTCTTCCTCCTCCACCACCTGGAAGCACAGGTGAAAATCTTAAGGGGCCCTCCAATAAGGTTGGAGGGGAAAGAAAAGCTCTTGTTTCAGATGAAGGTCTGCCCATTGGTGAGGGTCCATATGGGGAGTGCTCTGGAACAGTTAAAACAAAATACTAAAATTCACAGGTTAGAGTTAATGGGCTGACATAATAGTTCATTTCTCACCTAGGTTTAAAACTAATTTGGGACAAAAGAAAAGTCAACCTCTTGACTTCATTATCAGTCATGGAATTAAAAAAAAGTCATTTTAAATAATTTTCAAATGCTCTACAGATTGTTAATAGGAACAAATTACAATGGGAATCAAAATACTATATGCTGTTGCTGCTACAGGTCAATGAAATAAAAATGATCCCTGCATGAATAAAGACCAGCTATGCTTTCATACATAAATGGAGTCATGATCTCTTTACACTTCAACAAGATGCACATTTTAAAAAGTACTGTACCTCTGCCAAATGCCCTAACTGGCATATCAAGAGCATAAGGATCCTTTTCCAAACGATCAAATTTAAATTCTGCTTCTGTTAATCTAAAGGAAAGAAGAACATGTTAATAAACTAACTTCTTCCCTATTTTTTAATAGAACTCAACTTTTCAACTGATGAAAAAGGTAAAAATCAGTTAATGAAATAGATTACAGGCATTAATTGTTAAATCAGAAAGTTAAATCCGGAGTTTGGGAGTGCATTGTCAGTACAGTCATACCTCGGGTTACAGACCCTTCAGGTTGCGCACCGCACCAAACCTGGAAGTACCGGAACGGGTTACTTCTGGGTTGCAGCACTCGCGTGTGCGCAGAAGCACTAAATCACGCATTGCGCATAAGTGCCAAATCACAACCCGCGCATGCACAGACATGGTGCTGCGGGTTGCGAAAGTGCCTCCCACACGAATCACGTTCGCAACCCGAGCATCCACTGTAATATGCTGATGACACATATGTGCATATGTATCAATTTTTATTTTTACAGAAAACCCACATAACTGATCACTGGTGTCACATAGTAACTGAACAACTGCACATAGTAACTGAACAATGGCACATTGTTCAGTGACAACAGTACGTCAACAAAATCAAGTTCTTCAGTATGTACATTTTAATGCTTACTTTTGTCTACTGTATGCATTTTCTTCTCTTATATCACTGAGGTGCCTTTCAGCTGCCCGCGCTGCCAGCTTTAAAAATAAAAAGTTCTTGTTAAATACTGCTATTCCTTAAAGCACAAGAAATATTTCCAGTTGAAAGTTCGAACACTGTTATCTATTATCGTAGAACAGCAGTCTATTAGAAAGCCTATGAAACAGCTTAAATGATACTAAAAGTGAAGTACCCCTCTCCTGTTGTGAGCAAAGACCATAATGCAAGACTGCTGGTTTCAATGCAGTTTGCAGCTGCTGGACCACTGTGACTCTATCAAGGGTCTGGGTGTAAACCTGCTTTTAAATATCCTGATCTTTCTTATTCACTAGCAATTTGACCCAATGAGTACTAACAGACAAAGAAGCTATGGAATACTGATGGCCATAAAAGTTGGAGATTAATTAGCATGCTCCTTAGATGGAGTAGCTACTAAAATGTCACCCTCTCTGACACCCACAACTTACACAGTGACGGTGCTGTTGAGCTGGTGCAAACAAACTATGAGTAGCCAACATGTTGCCCTCCATGTGGAAGTCTACAATATCCATCAGCCCATCAGAATGGCCAACAGGGCTGGGATGATGGGCAGCGTAGAAGAAGAGTTTGGATTTGATATCCCGCTTTATCACTACCCGAAGGAGTCTCAAAGCGGCTAACATTCTCCTTTCCCTTCCTCCCCCACAACAAACACTCTGTGAGGTGAGTGGGGCTGAGAGACTTCAGAGAAGTGTGACTGGCCCAAGGTCACCCAGCAGCTGCATGTGGAGGAGCGGGGAAGCGAACCCGGTTCACCAGATTACGAGTCTCCCGCTCTTAACCACTACACCACACTGGCTCTCTGTGTAGTCTAACAACAACTAGAAGTAAAATAAGAAAATTCCTTCCAGTAGCACCTTAGAGACCAACTCAGTTTGTTATTGGTATGAGCTTTCATGTGCATGCGCACTTCTTCAGATACCAACAGCTGTGCATGCACACGAAAGCTCATACTAATAACAAGCTTAGTTGGTCTCTAAGGTGCTACTGGAAGGAATTTTTTTATTTTGTTTCGACTATGGCAAACCAACATGGCTACCTATCTGTAATTAGAACATCTAGAAGTGTACCAAGTCTAGCAGGATTGGTACAGATCAAACTAATGGGAGGAATTCAAGGTTGCGCTCTTCTGATCGTTCCATCAGGGCAAGCAGTTTGGCTTGCCAGATGGAACGATCCCCAGGAACCATTCCAGTTCTCCCACCTGCCACCCAAGCCAGTTTGAAGGGGTGCAGAGTCTCTGTGCAACGGCTTCACTAATTGAATCCCACCGAACGGTTGTTGAGCAAGCCCTCAATACTAGCTGGGACATTTTCCCTTCCCATCTGTTTTAGCGGTCCATGCCAATTCAAGCTCTGGAGGAAGCTTTCATATGGACAAGCCTTGGATTCTGTTTGTGTGAATCTCTTGATAAAACTGGAGTGCCTTATAACGGGAAAGAGAGGGGTGGGGTTTATTTTTTGTTGTGTGTGAAAGACGGGTTTTGCAATCTCATTTTGTGCTCCATTACTGCAATGTTATCAGAGGACAGACTGTTTTATTCTTAGATAAGAGCCGCAAGAACAGTCAAAATATTTATTAAAATGGCATTGAAACAAGGCCAGAAGAGTGTTGCAAAATCAAACATTTTAAAATTGGCATTGGGTTTGGAAGGATTTATTTTTACAAGAAGGGATTTACTGTTACTATAAAAAAAAGATTCCATAAGACATTGAGGAAACTGGGCGCAGCATCCATGTGCTCACATTGATACAGTCTTTTCCTGCCATAAGCTTGTACTTTTTGAGGTAAATTAGATTTATCCAGTGCTTTTTTTCTGGGAGGATGCAGGGGTACGCATACCCCTAAACATTTTGTGAATCTTTGTAATTTTGTCCATTTGCTGTATTTATTTTCCCCAATTTGAACTATAAAATGGAGATTTCCTTGAGTCAAAATGAGAGTACCCCTAAACATTTTTTTAAAGGAACAAAGCACTGGATTTACCCCACCTATTTTTTACTGGTACTAATGAAAAGGAGTATTTTTATGGTCCTACAATTCTGAATGAAGGGGCATGGGAAGCCTCCCCCCCCCCTTCTCCATTCTTCCTCTGCCCTGAAAGAGTTCCTTCTGAAATGCATTGCAGAGTGGCTTTTCTCGAAACACAACTTGAACTGCCACAAAGTCTGCCACTGAACAGCACGCAGAGCCCTGCAGCTGATCCTACAACTGAGCAATAGCACCAGACTTTATCAGAGGAGACAGAAAATACTTATTTAAAGAGAGCAAGTTTAAAAGGCCCTATAAAATATAATTTAAAAATCCTATTGGGGAGCTGGTGGTCAGTAAATGAATAGCAGCATCCAGGTGCACATCTGGATTTATAGCAGCTCACAGAAAACCTTCAAAACAACTTTTGTCAATTTACCCAGCATAAGGAGTTCAAAGGAGCAGTCTAACAGTTGTTTTGGGACAGCTGCAGAGCAAGGGGCAAATGAGTGTATTAGAAAGATCCAGGTGAATCTCTCAAAAGCAGAATACAAATAGTTTAAAATAAAATAATAAAAACGCCTTTGCCCCTTTTGAAAGCATCACACATTTCAGAAAGGCTGGCAAGTTTTTAGCATTTGCAACTTACCCAGTTATCGTGAGCTTTCTGCTCATGGGACTTAACCTGTTAAAAGAGAATTCCACATTAGTTCAGAGGTGCAGAACTCAAATCAGTCTGAAAGGCAAGATGCATTTTTTCAATTCCAAAGAGCCACGCTAGCACATGACCTGTGGGAAAGTACAGTCATACCTCGGGTTGAAGTAACTTCGGGTTGAATATTTTCAGGTTCTGCTCTGCGGTGACCTGGAAGTAACGGCGCGCGTTACTTCCAGGTTTCGCCGCTTGCGCATGTGCAGATGCTCAAAATGACATCACATGCATGTGCGGAAGCGGCAAACCGCAACCCGTGCAGATGCAGGTTGCGTTCGCTTCAGGATGTGAACGGGGCTCCAGAACGGATCCTGTTCGCATCCAGAGGTACCACTGTCTATGGCAATTCACTTTCTCTCCACACCCACCTTCTATTAATCTCTCTCCTTTCCCCACTCCATAATGTTTATCTCTGTTGTGCCTCCATTCCACAGGTCCCTCTGCCTTCCTCAATACTGTTTTTCTCTCACATTGCCCTGCAGTGCTCTTGCTTGCTCACTCCTCCTCTCATTTCCCACCACATTTTTTCCTGCTGTTTCTTCTCTTATCTCTACTTCTTTCTTGCCAAGTTCATCCACAACAGCAAACAAGATCGTTGTTTTTTACGTTCCCAGGATTTTACCCCAATGAAAGTGTCTCGGGCACAAGAGAGGAATGCCATCTGGACAGATACTAGCATGCCTCTGTTTCTCAGCTGCGTGCCTCAGAAACCAAAGAGGAGGAAGAGGCAAGTGCATGCATTGACACAAGAATTCCCCCATCCCACTCCTATTCATGCTGAGCTTAGGTGGGCCTTAGATGTCTCCACAAGGGGCTGAGAGAGGGCTGGCAAATGATCTGGCATGCTTTTGATCAAATATAAACTAACATCTTGAGTACTTAAATACATAGCACTGGTTGGGTTCACACATGGTTTGAAGTTGGCTTATTTAGAAACTAAAACAGCTTGTTTTAAACCAGGGAATGTGGTTCGTATGTAACGCTAAGCTACGACTAAACTCAGCAGAGTTACTCCTCCTGTAGAAAGAAAATGATGCCAAATGCAAAAAGGAGCAAATCACAAACAGAAATTTTCCTTTGCTGCCGTGACTCAAAGATGAGCCATGTCTGCAAAGGTGGAATGTTCCTTCACAGCCACTGCTTCAGTTGAAAAGCCGTACCTGCGAAGGAAGGAATGGGAGTTCACTTGATGTGCTTTTGTGTTGCATCACCTGTCATGGGCCATCATGGACTGACATATGGGCAACCCCATCCACCTATCAAAATGGCCCACAGAGATGGGGAAGTTTTGGATCTAGCCCACTGGATACATTCCTCACCTGTGGTCAAAGTCAATAAACCTTTAAAGGTGAGAGATGCTGCATTTAAGATATATGTTATTAATAAAAATAATAACAACAAAGGACTCAATCTGCTATACCCTTGTCTGGGAGCAAATTTAATTGAACTGAATTTTACTTCTGAGCAGTGCTTTTTTCTGGGTGGACGCAGGGGTATGCATACCCCTAAACATTTTGTGAATCTTTGTACTTTTGTCCATTTACTGTATTAATTTTCCCCAATTTGAATTACAAAACAGTGATTTTCCTGAGTCAAAATGAGAGTACCCCTAAACATTTTTAAAGAAAAAAAGGACTGCTTCTGAGTAAACATGCTTAGGATCATGCTATAATGCTGAAATCCTAAGCAAGCATACTTTGAAGTAAACCCAACTGAAATCAGTCATGGTAAACATAGCACATGTACTAATTTAGAAAACAAAATATATATAAATACCAGATTCTCATAAGAGTGAACTGTTTTTTTCAGTTCTTCTTCTAGTTCTTCTGCTCGTTGTCTGTAATGGAATTATACAAGGATAATTTTGCACACCAGATATTATCACAACACCTTAAGTAACATTGAAAAGTATGTCATTAAAAAAAAAGCAACAACCCCAAAGCTAATCTAACTGGGAGCCCTACTGAAGCAGAAGGCAGAGCACCAGTTAGGCAAGAACAGATAGCCTTTGAAGCAGATTGGAACCTGCCTGCAGAACTATTCCCTTTTGTCAAGCTGCCTGCAAAATTCTGTTGTTGTGAAAGAGACAAAACTGGAATTGAATGGGGTCTCTTCCAATTGAAGCTTAGCAGGCTACATTGATTTACAAGGCCCTGTAAGGTTGGGGGAGGGTATTAACCTGGCTGTGTCGAATCAAAGGCAAATTGTTCCAGAAGCTCTGCAAATGTCATCTTGGTAGTCAAGATAACCCCACAATTAACTGACAGCTGTAGCAATGAGCTCAAATATGTTTAGATTCACTTGTTTTGCTATAAGCTAATTTGCTTGCTGTGATGGGTTCCGGGCCCAGAAAGGGCAACTATCTGTAAGACTTGGGCATTTGCCACCTATGCCCTCATCTGGTCAGGTGGAGTGATGGGAAGTCCTGGCCGAGAAACGTATGCTGCTTTGTCTATAAAGCATGTATGAATGTTTGTGTGGGTGCAGACAGCCATCTCCTTACTTCAATGTCAACCCCATAAAGGCTGGGAGACCTACCAGGCTGATTTGCTGTTAAGTCTGCACCTTTCTTTTAATAAAGCACTAGAACTGACCATTCTGACGGTTTTGACATCCTTCTTTGGCATCTCTGCACCCAACCACTCCCACAAGCCCTTGTTTAGAACACTGATGCAGAAGGGACACTAGAATATCTAGCACCTTAAAAAGGGGATAATCTATCCAGTCAATCTGATGACTGTCAAGACCCACAAGCTCTGCAAAGCTACCTTAAAGCTGCCTGCCCCTTAGGGGAAGTTCTGGGTGGGTTTGGGAAAAGCATGAGCAGAACTCCAGTTTCGTAACAGGGCTTTCCTGGCTCCTTAGGATGAAGGGATCATCTAGAATTGAGGTGGGATGGGACACAGTGGGCTCCAGCAGGATGGAGGAAAGCAGCAAAATCTGGTGAATTGCCTTTCTACTCAAGGAAGATACATTCAGATCCAAGCCTCTGATAACCACTCTCTCCACTCAATACACTATGAGAAGGGGCTTGAGTCAGTTGTGATTACTGCAATGGGGCTTCACTGACTTGATTAGAGGTACTACTCCATACGACTCCTCTGATTTTTCAAAAGTTTCAAGATGCTAGGTCTAATTCTCCACTGAATTTTGTTCATTCAACAGAGGAAAATACCAAATGAAATCCATAGTTACCGATAACGGTTCACTTCTTCAGCAGCATGACTGATTGTCTCATCAACTTTGGAAAGCTTTTCTTCTTTCTGTAAACGATCTTTTTCTTCTACAGTTAATTTCCTTTGAAAAATAAAAGAAACAAAGCCTTTCATTAGCCACAACTCAACTGTTTTCCAGTCATCTTAAGAAAACATCCACAAAGGGCTGAAGCTCATTTCAAAAAACAAACAAACACTGACACGTACAGTAACTTCCATTTGCCCTAGTAGCCTGATCCTTAATTATAAGCAGCGTAAGCAACAATAAAAATGGTGTTAAAATCCTCAATACATTAAAGGTTGTGCCACCCTGTGCATACTTAGAGGGCTTCTCAAGGTGTGAATCAGCTAAGAATCCCTGTCAGTAGAAGCCCTGTGCAAATGGGGCTTCTGCCCACCCCCCATGCAAATTGGCTAGGGATGGAGACAACATTGCTTGTGGGTAGGAGAGGAGAGATCATTCCATCTGGCAAGCTGCAACACATGAGCAGACAGAATGTTCAACACAGCACCACCCTCACTGAGGGTTCAGAGCAAACATGCATAGGACTGGGCTATAGCAGAACTTGCCAAATTTATTCCTTGAAGGTTGAAGCAGTAGCTCTGAAAAATGATTTGTGAAGAACTTGCTGGTAAATCTCTGCTAACAATAGTAACTGGTCCCCAAGAGAAATTTAGCACTGATGAAGTGCTAGCACCCCCATGATCAAAATGCTCAGGGGATCCTAAGATAAAAGAATGAAATCAAGGAAGAATCCAAAAGAGGAAATGCTGCAGTTATGGATGACTTCAACTAGCATCATACAGACTGGCTACATATGTGTTCCAGCCATGACAAAGCAGTAAATTACCTAGATATCCTAAATGACTGTGTCATGGAACCAACCAGAGGGACGGCAAGCCTGGACTTTTATCTTGAGTGGTGCACAGAACTTGGTACAAGGTGTAAGTGTTGCAAGCCAGTTAAGTGAAGTAGCCATAGTGCTATTCATGAACATACATGAAAATGGCCAATTGCCAAGAAAATCAAGCACAGTCACATTTGGCTATGAAAGAGGAAACACCCCCAAAATGAGGGGATTGGTAAAAAGGAAGTTGAAAGAAAAGGTCAAGAGGGTCACATCAATCCAAAATGCTTGGGAGTTGTTTAAAAACACGGTATTAGAAACCATATGAAGTAGTAAGCAAATAGACCAAGAAGTGGCAGCAAGGTCCCAGTGCCAAGACAAGGGTATAATTGTTGAAGACAATGGCAGGCTCAAGTTACATATAACATCATTTTTCTGTTATCTAAACAAAGATTCGTCTATCAAGCAACAAATCGACCACTACCAATACCTGTGAAGGTTCATTTCATTTTCTTGATATAGCTCAGTCATGACTTTAAGCTTTTGCTGAAGCTTCTGAACTTCGCTTTCAAAGTGTGTATTTTCAGAATGCAACGTGACATGTTCCTTTTGTAGATTTTCAATGCGTTCTGTCACAAGAGTTAATTACAATTAACTGATATGTTAAAACCATACGATAAAGGAAACAAATACTGAAGACTGAATACAGTATTCTAATGCTGAAAAGAAAAATGATTTCTGAAGGAGTTTGGAAGAGATGTAAAACCTCATTATGTCCCTGTACAATAACTCCAGTCACTTTGAAAAATGCTTTGAAATCTCACTAAAAGGATACATTTCCCACCTCCCCTTTCACATGTATTTGTGGACCAAATTTTGTTTTGATTTCCTTCACAGGACAAATATGTTTGGACCAAATGGGCTGAGGCACAGACAGGAGGGAAATAAGGCACAGGACAGCTTCACCATAGGTAAATAAAATCCTTTTTAATACTAATACCACACGTCAGCATCAACAGTTTCCCAGCTAACAAGCCCCACATCTCAATCTACTAAGATAATGGCCATGTAATACATAGAAATCCAGGTTTTGGGTTTTGGTTTTGGTGTCTTCTACTTCCTAATCAGGATCCGGTTTGGCCCAAGTTTGCTGCCTGAGACAGAACAGCTGTGTTGTCCCCCAACCCAACCCACTACCCAGTCAAAGTGTATAGTGTGCACAGCTGGGCAAGTTATTCTGGAAAACCCCCGGAAACACCTCCCCCAGCTCCCTGACATTAAAAATGCAATACAGTGGTACCTCAGGTTAAGAACTTAATTTGTTCCAGAGGTCCGTTCTTAACCTGAAACTGTTTTTAACCTGAAGACCACTTTAGCTAATGGGGCCTCCTCCTCCTGCTGCGCCGCCAGAGCACGAGTTCTGTTCTCATCCTGAATCAAAGTTCTTAACCCGAGGTAATATTTTTGGGTTAGCGGAGTCTGTAACCTGAAGCATATGTAACCTGAAGCGTATGTAACCCGAGGTTCCACTGTAATGATACGTGAAATAACTAACAGCCTGTTGCCATTTCATGACACCCAAAATTAATTGTCTGAGGTAGTTGCCTCAAATTTCCGTGGGTTGTCCCTGCTTAGTGTTTCCTCAGCCACACATTTCCTCAGTCACCACCGGTCACTCACCTCACACCTCAATCCCCAGTATCTTCAAGACAGGGTTGGGAGAGCCCCCTGTCTGAAATCCTGGAGAGCTGCTGCCAGTCAATGTAGACAATGCTCAGCTAGATGGACCAATGGCCTGACTCAGTATGACCAATGATCTGAATCAGTACAGTGGTACCTCGGGTTAAGTACTTAATTTGTTCCGGAGGTCCGTTCTTAACCTGAAACTGTTCTTAACCTGAAGCACCACTTTAGCTAATGGGACCTCCTCCTGCTGCTGCGCCGCCGGAGCACGAGTTCTGTTCTCATCCTGAAGTAAAGTTCTTAACCTGAAGCACTATTTCTGGGTTAGCGGAGTCTGTAACCTGAAGCGTATGTAACCCGAGGTACCACTGTATAAGACAGCTTCCTATGGCTTTCCCCACCAGGCCACCTGGCATGTTTAAGTCATGGGAAGCAGCAGTGCTTTTTTAATGGAAGGCAAGTTAGTATTTGGCTCCCATCTGCAGTAGCCACCAGCCAAGTTAAATTACCCAAAATGCAATGTCTGACACAATGTTGGGTTGAGCATTCCATTTTGGGTAATCGAACATGGAAGATGGCAACTGCAATTAAGAGCTAAGTTTGGTTCCCATGCTACAGCAGCACCAGGAACACTACTAACACACCTCTGGTGTCCGCGTGTGAGTGTGTGTTTGTGTGTGTGTAATAAGTGAGAGGCAGCAGCAAAGTCTGACCCTGGGCCTGCACCATACTCTGTCTAATGGTAAGGCTGCCCCTGTCACAAACTCCCCTCAACAAGATTCAACCCATTTCATTGTCTCTGGAATGGTTTCTCCTTTCTGAAGTGGAACGCGGGGGGGGGGGTGGAGTGGGAAAAAATAGAACAGACAGCAAATTTAAATGGCTGTTTTTGTTTCTATACAGTATGCAACCTTCTTCAATATTTACAAATCTCTCATCTCTACAGTGTGGCAGTCTCTGAAAGTGGAAATATTCCTACAACCATGATTTACCCATTCAGAGATCACACCAAGCCATAAAAAACACCTACCTGAGGCGCTCCATGAAGGATATGGCATCATAAATTCAACAAGGTATCGTGTAAAAATTGAATTCTTCGTTTTAATGGTTTTTTCCAAGATACCTTATACTTCAGTGAACCTTGATTATTTAAGAGATTTCTAATTATCTTTACAGCTTCGTTCAGTTAAAAGTAAAGATTTTCCCAAAACTGTAACAGAAAACAGCTTTCTTCTTCCTTTTAAAATAATAATAATTAAAAATCAAGAATTCATCATTACCTGCAAGTTCCTCTTTTGCTTTGTTTTCATCTGTCAGCTTTGAACAGATTTGATTTACTTCTGATTCCATAGATTTTAGACAAGCATTTAGCTATATCAAAGAAAAAAGATAAATTATTTCAAATCATAATTGCAAAAGAAGCTACATTTGCACTTCTAAATCAAATCTTTATCTAGTTCTGGATCACTTTCTGGCTGCAATGCTTATTTATGTATTTGATTTTTCCCCCCACCCCACCATTCCTCCAAACCACAACAGAAGCTGGTTTCACATAGTATATCATTAAAACAGACATTTAAAATAAAGAGAACAATAACATCACTACACTATACCAAGAATATATCACAGCAAAAGCAGTAGGTACCTAAAGGGAGGTTGCGCACCCATTGTAAATCAAAATCATGTGCCAAGGCAAAGCCAGGAAGCATTCTATACTTGTCCTGCACCCACCTAGCCAAAGAGGGCAATTGGTTGATGCTCACTTCTTTAATGAGTTAAAGCAACAGTGGGACCACACACCCCCTCCCAGAATTATGTGCCCTCATCTGATGGGAGTGCACACACACAACCAGAGGCTTCTCCTGCACAAATGTTGTTGCTGCTCTTCCCTCTTCAAGCATCTCCTGGTTCTAAAAAACAGCAGAGCAGGCGATGGCAGGGATCGGACTGGCCTGCCCCTCGCCTGAACAGCCTCTTTCTACGCTTCCAACGTGTCCTGCACCCCCACTTCTGTCTCTGACTCCTCCAACCCTTCCTCTCCTCTTCCCCCTGCCCTGGCTCCTGCCTCACAGGTGGCACCAAACACCATAAATCACTGGGGGGGGGGCTGCTGTCTCAGTCTCTAACCCCCTTGCCTCCATCACACACTCATCAGAGCCCTGCCAATCCCTGGCAATAGTTAAGCAATAGCAGCACCCCATTGCATCACATATACTAAAGAGGCACACCATTAAAATAATTCTTTGGCTTGAATCCAGAGTTCTTATGAGCAGGACTCCGCTCATAGGCTGCTTCTGCTGGCGGAGGCAACTTTCAGCAATTCCTCCTTCTCCCAGCAGCCCCTCTGGGACAGTACGTGAGGTGGTGCAGCAGATAGCAGAAATTGAAAAATTTCAGTAGTTAAAGTGGTCTCTCTTCCTTTGTCCAGTTAGTTGGAACTCAGCCCACTTCATGCATGGAAGAAACTCTTTCATTCACAAAAGGGCAACTCTGGATCCTATCATTCCCAAAAAAGCTTGCAGATATTTTCTACTGAACTTTTTTTTTTTAATTGCTTTAATTCCCCCCCCCAAAGTTTTTATAAACCAGTAAAGAAAATAACCACAGTATTAGTGTATTACCTTCGCAGCATAAATCAACTTCTTTACAGTTCGTTTTTCCTGATCATCTGGTTTAAGGGAAATGAAGAGAAGGTGAAAAAAAGGACAAATCACAGAAAACTTTTTCTTTTGTTATTTATTTATAAAACACAGTATTGCTTTTTAAGTGGGAAAGATTTCTTTTGCCCAAGTTTTAAAAACAGTTGTATTGTTTGTAAGCAGCAGTGAGTTCAAGAGGGAGGGGATAGGGACATTATTCATCTAACAATGCTTTACAGAAGCGGTTTTTCTGAAATGCGTTTGAAATGTGTAATCAATCCAATGCGAGAATTACACTCCTCAGGCTTAATTAAGTTCCTTGACCTTTTCATGTGGGCTAATTATCCTCAGGCTAAGGACAAGAAGGAGCAGTGGTTGTCAGACCAGTTTGTGCTTTGCCAAGTTAACCTGGGGTTAGAGTCTCAACAACTTGGATTGTCTTTTTCTAAGTTTTTTGTTTTTTAACTTCAGGGGTTACATTGAGCAGTCGGCTGCA
Organism: Podarcis liolepis; assembly: GCF_965112155.1. Lineage (NCBI taxonomy): Eukaryota > Metazoa > Chordata > Lepidosauria > Squamata > Lacertidae > Podarcis > Podarcis liolepis. The sequence continues at coordinate 32,276,617 of NC_139554.1, forward strand.
GCACAGAGAAATCTAGCATATGTCAACATAAAGCTTTGGTGAAAATCCACTTTATGCACTGAATGCAACAGGCTATTGCCTATTAATACCTATGCCATAGATTTTGATTAATTTCTTGTATGTAGTTGATTCACACATATTAAGGAGGAGAACAGGTGACAATTCTAGAGTTTGAAAATGAAATAATTTCTCTTTTCCTTCCCTTTCCATAGGAAATGAATAATGATTTACCCAAGTGCTCCCCATTTTCTGTTTCAGTCTTTATATCATTATCCCAATGGTTGTCTTCAGCAGCAGCATGTTCATCTAATGTACAGCTCCAGTCTTTCATCTTCAACAAGCACTCTGTCAGTGACTATACCATATTTATAAAACAAGATGCAGAAATGAGTCCTTGGCTCTTCACAAAGCAAATTCATGATTTTATTCATTTCATATACATTCAATAAACCTATTGAATGTTTAACAGCATTTTCATATCGAGTGTTTTACAGGAATAGTTCCTGTTCCATGTGGACTACTTCTAAGAGAAAAACTTTTACAACAGCATGCATTACTGTGGTAGCTAGACCTCTTGCAAACTCAATACAAGTAGAATTCCAGAACCCCAAGTAAAGTTGCAGGCAGGTTTTTCTCTCTATCCAGCACTGCAAATCTGTATCTGACCACTAGCTTCCTTGGTCTCTGAAAAGGCCACCTGAACCTCCACTAAAGCTATTTGGAAATTGCCCTTTGAGGAATTTGGAGGGATGTGGATAGATGCCTAAAGAAATCAGTGAACTATGATGGCTCTAGTTTTCTGCCTAGGCCTTTTCTCCCATTCACTTACACAAATGGAATGCTTGATATGAGAGGAGGGAAGACTCCAAGAAGTTTAAGCAGATAACCCTACATCTCAGCCTTAGCAAAAGGGCTTAGCAACTTGCCAAACATACCAGTCTACCATGCTCCCTCCTAGAGCTTTGCACCAGTGACTCCCATAGGAATCAATGAAGCTACAAGGCAACCACAGTTCCAAGCAGTGTTATCAATGCCTGAGGGACGCATGTGTATCTCTCCAAATATTCCCAAAGGGAGGAGTGCAAGCTGTTGTTGAGTGGCAGTAGGATGGAGGGAGGGAATTATATACATAATAAAATTGGTTCTCTTGCAACTCTTGGAATTTCCCCCTTCTTTCTCTCTCTCTCCCCCCTTGAATTCAAGAGCCCTTCCTACCGTTTTAAAATGTGATGCAGTTTTCCCATGATAGAGCCCCAAAATAAATAACAAATTTCCTCCTGTGTGCCAGGTGACATTAGGCATGCACAGAATTCACACATCTATATGAATAAAGTAAAGCAAGAGCTGCAGCCAGCGTGTAGTGGTTAAAGTGTTAGACTAAGACCTGGGAAACCAGGTTTCAAACCCCCATTTGGTCATGAAAGTCACTGAGTGACCTTGGGCCGGTCCCTGCCTTTCAGCCTAATCTACTTCACAGGGTTGTTGTAGGAGAACCATCCTTTGAGAAAAAAGTTGGGATATAAATATAATAAATAAATCTTTAATTTTACCTTGACTTGACTTTCTTTGTTTTTAAGAGTCTCCTCCATACCTGCTTTTGAGGTTTCTAACATTTTTGCTTGTTCATTTAACTCACTTAATTGTTCACTCTGTCCTTCAGCTTCTTTTAAGAGCTGGAAACAAAAGTTAGAAAGTTCAGTACTTAATTTATACCAACCAGTTATTAGAATTTCAGAATATTTAATTCTAAAGGGTCTGGCCTAAATTCTTAACATTACATACAGCAAAATTCATTGAGCTGAATATTTTGTATTTTAACTGACATTTCATATGTTCTAATTTTTGACAGCTGTTCTTTTGCTATACATGAAATTTAAAATCATTTTTATTGAACTTTTTCTGTTTTAAAAAAACATGGGAATATATAAGGTTGCATCCAATTGTGTCTTGCACACTAATAAAAGACTTTTTGATCCGACAGGACCTTCCATCAGTGGAACATGAAGGGAGCAATTTTTCAAACCTGCCCTGCGAAATCTGCTTCAGAATGGTTGGGCGGCGGGAAGCCCTTAGAATAGTGTAAGAGGGCAGAAGGGGTCTGCAGGGAGGAAGGGAAATCAACAAAATTGCCTTCCTTCCCATTCCGCTGATGGAAGGTTCTACTGGAGCAAAGAACTTCCCATCAGCTTGAGAGACACAACACGATATAACCCAGAATGTTCTAGCAAATATAGAACTAGAGATTTAAAGCATAAAACCTGACTAAGTGGAACAAGTCCAGCTTTCATGTTACCAGAACGCAACCCAAGCCTATGATTAATCATCCCCAAGCTGGAAATATGAGGTGGATCCAATCTGCGGTGAGACAAGTTATTAAAAGCTGACTGAGACAGTAGCTCAGAAATACTGTCCTGACATTGTCCCAGGCACATCAATCTAGAAAAGCCTCTACAGTGGTGCCCCGCAAGACGAATGCCTCGCAAGACGGAAAACCCGCTAGACGAAAGGGTTTTGTGGTTTTTGAGCTGCTTCGCAAGTCGAATTTCCCTATGGGCTTGCTTCGCAAGACGAAAACGTATTGCGTTTTTTGCAAGTTTGTTTCCTTTTTCTTAACACCGTTAATACAGTTGCGACTTGACTTCGAGGAGCAACTCATAGAACGTGGTGTGGTAGCCTTTTTTGAGGTTTTTGGTGATTTTTGAAGCTTTTCCAAAACTTTTCCGACACCGTGCTTCGCAAGACGAAAAATTTGCTAGACGAAAAAACTCGCGGAACGAATTAATTTCGTCTTGCGAGGCACCACTGTATAGGGAAGACAAAGAGAAAGAATCATAGAATCATAGAGTTGGAATAGACCACAAGGGCCATCGAGTCCAACCCCCTGCCAAGCAGGAAACACCATCAGAGCACTCCTGACATATGGTTGTCAAGCCTCTGCTTAAAGACCTCCAAAGAAGGAGACTCCACCACACTCCTTGGCAGCAAATTCCACTGTCGAACAGCTCTTACTGTCAGGAAGTTCTTCCTAATGTTTAGGTGAAGAGAGTTCTGAAGGAAACACACCCTCCAAGACCAAAGAGCATCCAACCACTCTGATGGCAAGGAAGCAATTGAACCACACACACACACACACACACACACACACGCATCCCGCCAAAAGGCCTGTGCACTGAAAATGCCAAGCAGCTCGGAACATCAAACCATTCATAGAAGTTGCAACTGATTTACTCCATGGAAGGCAAAGTCACATAAATTATAGCAGTCTGTGGACTATCACACTTTCCCTCCAACTTTCATTAAACTACATAATAATTTAAACCAGAGCCTTAACAATATTTAAAGTCATAAATTATTCTAAAGTGAGGATACAGTGTTCCTAAAAGGCCCTCTATAAAACTGCACAGTGTAAATAATATACCTGTTTTTCACTTTCATGAAGTTGGTTGTTTTCAGCTATTGCATCTTGGACAGAAGTTTTCAATCTCTCTCTGTTGATCTCATATACTTTTAATGTGGACTTGGCCTAAGTGAAATAAAGCACAGTGAGGCTGCTAATATAAGTATATACAAAAATACATAGAATCGCATGTACATTTTTTGTTATATCTATCAATTCCTTGAGGCATTAGACTTGTTACAATCAATCCTAATACCATATCATAAAATTATGTTCCATTGAGTGATACTCACTAAGATATACTGTGGATGAGGGCACAGAGAACTATGTTCACAGAACCCACCTTTCACCTGCCAAACACACGATGCTCTCCAAAATAAACAACAGGTTCGAATCTTTCTGCTCATCTTGCAATCCTGTGAATCTGGGGCATAGATGCATGCAATCCCAGCATCCCACCTTCAGCAGCAGTAAATTATATATATCATAGGCATGTGATCTGTGCACCCAAAACCTCTCAATGGTCTGGGGTTCTAAAGCTGTGAGTCATTCATTTACCTCTGCATGCTGATTTTTGAAAGATAAAATAAGCAAGCAGGGCTTTCTCCACTGACTAATATGACAATACACAGTTCCACCTGTCAAACAGCACTAGTGACGCTGTGTGTACACCCTGTGTTCTAAGTGACAACAATGGAATCTGGTTGCCAATGGCACAGCAGCAGCTTGTGGAGGTCGTCCCCCCCCCCCACTGCTATCACTGCTGCATAGCTGCTCTGGAGAACGTACAAGGCAAAAGATGACTTTGGCTTAAATTATTTGCAATGTTGAAATAAATCAAAAGTCCTGAATTCTCCTACTAGAATGCCAAATTACTGCAGAAATAGGCAAACCTAATGGCAAACCAGAAGACAGGAGTGCCTGGCGTGATCTGGTCCATGGGGTCACGAAGAGTCGGACATGACTAAACGACTAAACAACAACAACAACAATGGCAAACCAAGAGGAATTCAATTTGTTTACAAGAAAGAAATGTCTAAACAGAGCAGACATAAAGAACTTGTGTTCAAGACTAATGAAAAATGTTGACAGTGAGGTCCAAGATTTTGCTGTGGTGCATGATGAAACATTTACATTAATATCTAAAGATTGGCTTACTTCAGCTACTTGCATTTGAATAGACTTTGCTTCATTTTCTAAGGATTCCATTCTTCTCCGTATTTCAATCAACTACAAAGACAGTAAAATAAATTTAGATAAAACACTCTGGTTGATACTGCCTTGCCAAAACAACTGTGAACAAACACTGTATTGAATTAGATTTAAATGCTGTATTTCTCAAGGGGTCACTTGTGACCATTTTATTTTCAGCTCTCATTGATAGGATACTATATAGGTTGCAAAAAAAGAGAAGTGACATTCTTTGACTTAATCCAGCCAGGCTGCAAAGAAAGAGTTGGGAGTGCATTCTAAGTGTTGTCACAATTCTTTCCTTGAAATTGACAAGTGCACAGCCCCTCCCATTTGTCAAAGTGCCCATGTGGCTATTGGGGCATTTCCCCACCCCTGGTTCCCCAACCCTGGTATAAAAGATGCTTTAGAAAGTTGATCAAATAACTTCCAAAAGTCAACTGGCTCTATCTACTGTGCCCCAAAGGCAAATGTCTCATTCTCTATGAAGGTATTCTATGCACATTTGTCAAGAAAACATTCAATTCTATTAGATTTGTGATAATGTTTTTATATTGAAAGATCTACTCTTATACATTCATCTAAACAAACAACACTGGCACATGGAAACAGGAAGTCCAATTAACTGTAGTCCACGTATGATTCTCACAGAATGCTGAATACATGGGAGAAAAGTCCCACTGAATTCAACTGGACTTTTTCTGATGTTCAGGAATTAGGTAAAGGTAAAGGGACCCCTAACCGTTGGGTCCAGTCGTGACCGACTCTGGGGTTGCGGTGCTCATCTCGCTTTATTGGCCGAGGGAGCCGGCATACAGCTTCCGGGTCATGTGGCCAGCATGACTAAGCCGCTTCTGGCGAACCAGAGCAGCGCATGGAAACGCCGTTTACCTTCCCACCGGAGCAGTACCTATTTATCTACTTGCACTTTGACGTGCTTTCGAACTGCTAGGTTAGCAGGAGCAGGGACTGAGCAACAGGAGCTCACCCCGTCGCGGGGATTCAAACCGCCGACCTTCTGATCAGCAAGTCCTAGGCTCTGTGGTTTAACCCACAGCGTCACCCGCGTCCCTGTTCAGGAATTATCTACATTTAATTAAAATGGCAATAAATCATCCTTGGATGAGCAAAACACACACAGAGAGTAAGATGCAGACATAGAGATAGCTGCATTTCAAGAACCAACATTGGGTTCAGGGGTTGCAAATATGATGGTACATGTGCCCTCTACGGTCTTCCTTGGACCCACAGGGCTCCCACCCTGCTGCTGAAATTAGGATTGAAAAGAAGCATTCTACTGCAGCCAAAAGAATAGGCTGCAGTGTGCACTTGTTTGCAATGGGATGCCCACTGCAGTTTCTCCGGTTTACAAATGTGTCCTTGGAACCAAAAATGTTGGCAACCCTTGCTGTACATAATTAAATTCAAACAGTGCTGCCTCCAGGACACACTGAAAAAATGTGGATCAGTCTGATAAAGAAACAATACATTTAACATATTTGGAATATGAAGTACACAGTGTTTTTGATCAAAAGCCACAGGAGCAATTGACCTTCAATGACTTAATGTTATTCTTAAAAAGAAAAAAAGCAAATAGAGAGGAGGAGATGAGGACAGGATATTCTAATTTTAATGCAGATAAATTACACTATCTGATTTCTCTTTGAAGGCCAAACTTTCTGCCAGAGAAAGACTGCTTTGAACAAAAGACATACCAAGTCATCCTGCTCTGATCGTTTGGACTTCTCTTCTTTAAGTTCTTTTTCTAAACATTCTATGTCACTCTTGAGTGCAGAGTTTGAGCTGCTCAGTTCTTCATATGCTGCCTAAAATAATGAAGTTTTGAAAGATAACATGAAGACATTTATAGTAAGATTAATCGAGAATGAAGTAGTAGCTACTGAGCACTTTTAACTTTAATTATGTATTGTAGAAACAATAAGAGCAGCTCCACATACCAAGCTACATTGGATGTATTCATTATACTTAAGTTTAATGCACTAAAATTAAATGCCTGGGTCAAGGATGTACAAAATCAAATTATTCAACCTGCATAAATCATGCAAATTAAAGTTAGCACAATCTACTTCATTTTACATATTTGATTCTCCTTCTGCCAGCCTTGCATGGATAAAAGAGTCCATGCAGAGTATGACATCCCACATTTTTTACATTTTGTTGAGCTTTTCTGCACAGATAGGGTTAAAAGCCTTTAAAAATGAAATGTGAGATTACCAAAATTCCAGATTCTGCACTTGTACAGTAAATTCCTAACTTAATGCCTTGTGACTGGACACAATAGCCAACAAAAAGCAGTGAGTTAGTATACATACACGTCATAAACAACAACAAAAACCTACCTAGTGCTGCAGTTCAATGCTTACTTATTTGAAAGTGAGCCCCACTTACTTACACAGTTGGAATTCTGAACAAACATGCACAGAATCAGGTGGTAAAGAATATTCTAGTTTATAAAATATATTTTACAGATGTTCATTCATTTATGTTCCTTAAAATGTGGAATTATGATGAAGATGATTCGCAAGATTAGAAACTGTATTATTTTTGAATGTGTAATCTTTATTCTTTTTCTTACATTGATTCATTTTTGTTGTTTTTAAGCCAAATAGAGGTTTATATTAAAATATGAAGTGGTATATAAATAAAATGAATATTATACAAGTAATTTTCCCAGTTCAACTTTTACCTTCATGCTTGATGTACTGGCTAACCCTTGCAGAAGACTGGCATCTTTTAGGGAGTTTTCTAACTCTTCATACTAAAATGAAAATCCCATGTTAGAAATAGAATAAAGGAAATCAGACAACCTATGGCTGTGCTCCTCAAACTCCTCTGCTAGCAAAAGCTCCACACATTTCAGCTTTATAATTATCAGACTTGTCAAGAACTAGGCTAAACAAGGTGTTCCAAATAGTAGTATGGGAGCCCAGAGAGGGACAATTCCTAGCAGAATTCTCAGGAAAACAAGGTTCCGTAAGCCAGGGGTTCCCAAACAGCAGGGCATGGACCCTCAGTGGTCCATGAGCTTCACTCAGGTCTTCTGTGACATGTCTATAAAAAATCAATTTAAAATCCTACAGCACCTAGCACAGTGCAATACCATTGCTACCACAGACAGAAAAATGATTACGGTAAGTAGCCTGCCAAGACCCTCTGCAATTTTTAAGTGGTCCATGGCAGGGGGAAGTTTGGGAAGTACTGCTCTATGACTTGGTACCAATGAACTCTTTTCTCCTAGCATAGTTATCACCCTTTTGCTGTGGGTGATCTAGGCATCTTTGCACATTATAGCATTTCTGTTGCAGGCATATTGCTTGGTTAATGGTTTCAGAACAAGCCTGGATATTAAGTCAGTTTCCACTACGGCTCACTATCTTGGCTTGTTCCATAACCGTTAGCCATATTTTCCTGGTTCAGACTAAACAGGAAACTTGGTTAGAAGAAAGCTTTCTGGTTGGTTGCTTGGTTTTCTCACTCTTACAAAGGAAGGAGCAAGGCAGGTGTATCTGTAGCCAAAATACTTGTGCATCATCTGAATGCAGCTCCTATGCAATGAGGTTGTGCAAGTGCATTGGAATAAGAAATGGTAATTGAAGGGAAATGAAGGGGGGAAGATACACACACATTCATTAAGCCAAATCGATATAAAATAAAATAAAATAAAATAAAATAAAATAAAATAAATAAAATAAAATAAAATATGGAAGCCTATATTCTAGTATTTAAAAAATTTGGGCAGAAGCAGAAGCAATAATTCTAAGCATTTAAGCTTTGAAGGGAAACAGTAACCATTACCTCTTTTTTGCAGAGACTGAGTTTTTCCAGTACTTTACATTTGTCTTCAACTAGTTCAGCAACTTTACTGGCAAGCTGTTTCTCTCTTCCTAAAAAGAGGAAGAGCTATATGTGGTAACCTTTAACGGAGAGAAAACTGTTTCAACTGCAGCTAAACTCAACTCACAGACAAAAATTTGAACTTACCTACATAAAGTCTACTTCTAATCTGCAAAAGAAGAGCAAATATTGCAGTTTGTTTACAGCATAGATGGGATTGAGGCTCAGTTTTCAATATTAAGGGAAATTTAGAGTAGCATAGTCAACAAAGTAGATTCCCAGTGCCAAAGCAAATGTAACATCAGGGCTCTCTTAAAATCAATTAAAAGATCAAAAATAGGCAAGCAACTTGCAGAATCACACACTTCCTCCCCACACTTCCCCTTTAATCACAGTTAAATGATACATCACGATATTAACAACGGTTAAAGCTAACTTCATTTGCCACATAAACAGGATTCTCAGAATATGGAGCTAGTTCATAATTCTGCATGGGGAACTTCATTAGCCTTAACAGACTGCTAATGTTACTGCAGTCGTATATCTTAACTGGGGATAAACAAGACTGCTCTCAGGAAGGAGCATGCAATCACATAGGCTATTTGTATCTCAGTGTATACACAGCTGGCCCTTTTCTCAACATGAAGGTTAGCTCACCTGCCAACTCTCACAAGCGATAGCATTAAAAATGCCAAAAGCCAAAACTACAAATCAAAAAATAACAAAATTGCAGAAGTAAAGGACCTACTAGACTAGAGTGTTTATGTGGCACTTAAGCAGTTTAGCACTCTACAGATGCAACATTCTCCACCTTTCACTACCACAGAAAGAATGTAGTGGTCAAGGGAGCCGTGGACTCAAAAAGGTTGAAAACCTCTGCCATAATCCATTCTCCATCATTATGTCTGCCAGTGACTCAAAGTAACAGCTTGTGAATGGAGTGGACCCTTTGCACAACTTTGACATTCAAGTGCTTCCTACTACATTCTTTCTGCACTTCATGCAAAAAAAGTAGCACAGTGGTACCTCGGGTTACAAACGCTTCAGGTTACAAACACTTTGGGTTACAAACTACGCTAACCCGGAAGTAGAACCACAGGTTGAGAACTTTGCCCCAGAATGAGAACGAAAATCGTGTGCCAGTGGTGCACCAGCAGTGGGAGGCCCCATTAGCAAAAGCATGCCTCAGGTTAAGAACAGTTTCGGGTTAAGAACAGACCTCCGGAACGAATTAAGTTTGTAACCCAAGGTACCACTGTACTGTGGTAATCAGTCACTGTCTGTGAAATAGTACAGGAAGACTATTGTCTTAGATCTAAAAGCTTTTCAAAAATCAATCTAGATTGAATGGATGTGGAACTTCAGAACACAATAATGTAGTCACAAAATAAAGGTATTCCTAATTTAATAGATTCAAATGTTGTTTCATCATCTTGCTGATGAAAAATACACACAAAATCTCATGCAAATTAAAGTTTCCATAGTTTCTTCAAGCTACAAGGAAACATCAGAGCAATATACTAACATCTTTAAAAAGATGTGGTGGGTGTCAGGGAGAGGCCGAGTGGACAAAAATAAAGAATACTAGTTCAAGGAGAAAATTAAATAGTTACATCATCAGGGACAGCAGTTTGCACTACTGAGTATAATTTAGTAATTCTTCAAAATTTATTCTGAAACTGTAACCTATATAGTCTTGAATATTTCAAAGAAAGCCAGTTTATTAAAACTGAAATAAATATAAACTGACTATTAAAATAAATGCAACTGAACATGGAGATGGATTTTGTTTAATTTGCTTTTCCGACACCAAGTTGAAATATGAAGTTGCCAAAATACAGACAAGTATTTAATTCAGCTAAAATCCAAAGCCACATCACAGGAGATGTTGAAGAATGTTACATAGGATTCTCAAAATACAAATGAATATTTTAAAAGCAATCCAACAAGTTTGATAAAACTCTGTATAACTCATACTGAATACTTACTGACTGATAACTCCTACACATCAGAAGTAAGATAGTAAAAATGGCAACAACTGCACCACAAATCACCATTTCCCATGGAAAGCCATAAAGATCTGGACCAGGTTTCATATTTTCAGGCAATGCTGCAAGAACCTTAAAACAAAAATGAACAAAACAAGCTTTTCCCCCAACAATTAAGAGCAAGGTGTTAACATAAACTGTGTATATTTGATCAGGCTAATTCAGCGTTATTTCAAAACACAATTGATAAAACATTTTTGCAAGACAGAAATCAATACAATAGAAAAGTTGAAAGGGGGAAAGAGAAGAATGTCTCATCATAAGCAAACTCCACAGTTTAGTGCTTCAGTCTTTTATGTTTACTTTTTTAGAACTGATATAGACACTTATCAGAAGCCCTGTATTTAATCTGGAGATTTCATTTATTTAACACTATTGTTCAACAGAAGACAAGAGTGATGTTCTTGATAGTATTGTATGCACACTTCTAAATAAGACAGATAGTGTGCTATCCAATGTTTGCTTACTTTGGGTTGCTTTTCTTAGGAAACCCCAAAAGTTGATGCTCATAAAGGAAGGAAAAATTATTAATAGAACTATGAACACTTGTTAGCAAGAGAACTAGCTTACAGTGCCTCTCTCCATATAGGACAAAACTGCTAAACAGCAAATGACAGAAAACAGACTTATAATATAAGGCAGTGTCAAACATTTGGTTGACTAGATGAAATCAATATATGAAACAAAGACCTTGCTTCCGCACACTGCTTCATGGTTCCATCTCACTGTCCTTCTAGAATTGCCAAATCACAATGTTGCAGTGACAGCAGGAGCTACAACTTGCAGAGCTCCCTTTACATAAAATTCTTAAAAGGAATAATAGCCCTGTCAGACTCTATAGACTAGGAATAGAGAACCTGTGGCCCTCCAGTTTTCATGGACTCCCAACTTTATCATCCTTGACCACTGACCATGCTAGCCTGATCAACATCCGGAGGGCCCCAGGTTCCTCATCCCTGATCTAGATTCTAAGGTATTTATATAGCCAGTGACTTTTTGGAACACAGTACCTATCCCTTCAAATCTCCATCATTTTTCTAATCCCTTCCTATTTTCCATCCCATGTGAATTTTTCTTTGACTCCATTTCTTCATGTCTCAATAATCAGGTTTCATCAGATTCCTGCTTTTCAGGCTACTGCCTAGTGTCACACTTTCCCTTTAGATACCCCACCTTTTGGCCAATCCTCTTAGTACTCAACTTACAGGCCATTCTGACATTATGCATTGTGATTTCTTCACAGCCTCCTTCTGCTTTTTTGTTATTTAGCTCACCCGCCACGTATACACTTTTTTCTCAGTCTATTAACTGCACTCTACCCTTAAATTTCCAGAAGAATTAGACTGTTATAGCAAAAACAACAAAGTATGGCATAAACTTTCACATCTCATGAAGTGCACTATGGCCCATGAAAGGTTATGCCCAGTAAAGGAAAAGGGCAGAAGTGTCACAAGACTCTTTATCGTAACTCTATCACTCAGCCACCTTATTTCTGGGATCCTTGAATCTTAGCTTTACTATCACCACATCTACAGCTGCCCTGCAAAACTGTGCACCTGCATTTTAAACCCAACCTAACAGGCAAGTTCCCCCACTCTCGTTTTGATCCCTCAAACATTGGACTGTTCATGAACATTTTATGGCCTCAAACCAGCTTGACTAATCTGTATCAGAAACTTCACCACCACATACAAAATGCAGAGCAGATCTTTCCATGCTATTCTTCCATCTTCAAGATGAGGTTTTTAAAACCAAACTGGGCTCTTGAGCAATCCTTGGTTCAGAAGTGGCTGTTCTTGTATTGACATGGTAGCCTATTCATTTCTCCCACATGAGAAGCAATTTAGCAGTTTCCCTTCTCAACTTTTTATTTCACAGCCTAAACCAGTAAAAGCATAAGATGTTCAAAACTATGACTTGCCATATTAACACTCTGAAAAAACGTAGCTATGATTTACACAACCATTTTTCATATGAATATATTCCTCCTCCTCCACCCTGCCCCATGATTTTGGTGTGGCATCCAGTCTTGTGAATGTTCCCTAAAGTTCCTTGAACTCATCATGTCCTGGAAAACTTTTGAAAAACAGACTGAGTTAAGACGCAATGAGTTTATTTATCTTCATCTGCCTTTCTTCCATCATGTAGCTCCCAGGCAGTCGTGCATCCAGTTGGCATCAAGGCTTTTGAAGAAACACGCACAAGACTGAACAACACATCAAAATATAAAAAGATAAAATACATACAGAGAGAGAAAACAACTCGTGGTGAATTTATAAAGTGAAAAACCATGGTTGTCTGAATGACTGTTACGTACACAACATACAAACCCAGTTTTACCAATATATCAAATCAGTTTGTTATTACTGCAAGTAATACTAAGCATTCTTTTGTGCGCAAGTGCGTTACAATCCTTATCTCAGGTATGGCAAAGATGTGGCCTTCCAGATGTTGCTGGACTACAACTTGGGTAATCACTGAACACAACAGCTGGGCTGATAGCTGGATTCCAAAAGCATCTGGAGGGCCAGTTTCCACATCCCTGCCTCAATTATTTCATTCTGACGACAAACTTACTGTATAAGATAGGTTAGTGCACTGTCTAACATCACTGTGTTCTATGGTCGTGGAACCCAGCTCTTGAACTTGGGCCTCATCATCTCAGACACAACACTACGAATTGATCCACACATGCAAGTCTCATCACACAATAGCTGGCATGAATTGCATCTACCAAAAAACATAGTATTTGAGACTGGTTCGATCCAAGGTACCTGATTTATAATGGTTGCTAAAGGTAAAGGGTAAAGGGGAACCCTGACCATTAGGTCCAGTCGTGGCCAACTCTGGGGTTGCGGCGTTCACCTCGCTTTATTGGCCGAGGGAGCCGGCGTACAGTTTCCGGGTCATGTGGCCAGCATGACTAAGCCGCTTCTAGTGACCCAGAGCAGCGCACGGAAACGCCGTTTACCTTTCCGCCGGAGCAGTACCTATTTATCTACTTGCACTGGCATGTTTTCGAACTGCTAGGTTGGCAGGAGCAGGGACCGAGCAACAGGAGCTCACCCCGTTGCGGGGATTCGAACCGCCGACCTTCCGATCGGCAAGCCCTAGGCTCTGTGGTTTAACCCACAGCGCCATCCGCGTCCCATATAATGGTTGCTACACAGAGGCAACTGACAAATATGCACATGTGAATTCAGCCTATAGTATTCTTACAGAAGCAAATAGGATACAAGATAGAGGCACAGACTACATTAGAGAGCCACTTTTGAGTTTTACAGCAGACACCTCTTTCCTTCTTTCAGACAGAGACCTGCCTATCTCTTTAACAGGTGACAGACAAAATACAGCTTTGGAACTAAACTGAAGCAATGAAAAAGCTCCACCTGAATGTCAGCCTCTCACAGCTCTTAACAGCACAGGAACCCTATCAGAAAAAAGGTGGCAACCTACTTGGCTTAAGTCAATGGTTGCATTCCTACCACCATCTACCCACGGTACACAGCCACCTGTGAAACGTTATGCCAGCCTGGAGGCATTTTGTCATTAAAGGGTATCATCTGAACCTGGACTTTGTCGTAGAAAGGGCTTTTAATAACCAGGAACGCTTGAAGCAACACGGCCGTGCCTCTGAGCATGTGCAGGGCGCAGTGCCGCCGCCTCTTGAGTACCGCAGCCTAGACGGGCGTGCCAGTGAGATGGGCGCAACGTGGGGGGGGGGGAGTACGCTTTGGGCCCCTCTCTCGTCACAAGGCAAGCAAAGGCGGCATCCCAGCCGGGGGCAACGCAGAGCCCCGGCAAAGGCCGACGACTCCACGCCCCCCCGCCCCGGCGCCCTGCCCTTCCCCGCACTCACGCTCTCCAAGGCCAGCCCGCAGTAGCGCCGAGCGGTGTCCCGCCAATGCAGCCCGAGGCCTCCGGTCACGGCCTCCACGGCGTCCTCCGGGCTGCCCCCCGCAACGGCGGCGTCGCTGGCAGCAGCCATCTTTACTGCAGCAACTGCGGCTCGGCTCAGGGGGGCCCAGCGGCAACCGGCAGCGCCGCCCACACCGCCTCTTCCTGTCCTGGGCGCCCGCCCGGCCAACGGGACGCACCACCGGCAGCCTCGGAGGGGGGAGCCGGGAGAAACCATGGCCGGAGGGGAGGGAGAGTCGGGCGCCGCGAAAGAAGGACACCGCAGTCGCGAAAGGGTTTTCTTTTAAAAGGGGGGGGGGGAAGAGGGTCGAAGGAGGAGAGACGGCAGCGCTGCCGGGGAAGGAGAGGCTGTTTCGGTGTTTGGGCAGGAGGCCGCATAGGCATTTCAGTCGCCCCCACTGCACGGCAGCAGGAAGCACCCACTCCCCTGTATTTTGCTGCATGTTCGCAAGGGGCAAAATAAATGATCCAGCCCCGAGGAGGCTACAAACCAACTCCAAGCAGCGACCTGAATGACACAGAGCTAGCAATCCCTATGCAGTCATCTTCCGTGTCTGCTCATGTTGCTCTTGTAAAGGGCGGTGGTGCAAGTTAGTTAATTTGGTAAGACAGAAAAAAGCCAAAGAAGACAGTTGCAATTTTCTCTCCGGCCAAAGTCAAATCAGTCTCTTGGCTTTTAAACCGGTGCAAGTTATTGCAGAGTATACTGCAACATATGCAAAGGGCACTGGAGAGCTTTCAACAATGTGCGATAGTTGAGGGGGTTAGGGCTTGCAACAGGGTCCTTGGACGAGATGAGGCATGCTACCAGCATATCCCTAATTTAATCTGTGGAAGACTGAAGGATATGGACTGTTAGTATAAACTAATCTGCAGCCCTAAACAGGTAAGGAGTAAGAACACAAGAAGAGCTTGCTGGGTCAGATCATTGGCCACCTAGGTCCGGCTTCCTGTTCTCACAAGGGCCAGCTAAATGCCTGTGGGAAATCAGGAGCAGATTTCTGCCTCCATCTGCGAATGAAGAACACAACCTTTGGCTAATTAAACAATCTATGGCCTTTTAAACTGGGGGGGGGAGTATTGTTTTTGTTAGTTATGGTGTTCTGTATGTTTATGTTTTTATATTGTAAACAGCCCTATTGATAGCCCTCTCCTCCATGAATTTGCCTAATCCTTTTTTAAAGCCGTCAAGTTGGTGGCCATCACTGCCTCCTTGGGGAGCAAGTTCCATAGTCTGACTATGCTCTGCATAGTTTTACCTGTCTTAAATCTTCCAACAAACTCAGTGCTTCTAAGCATATACAGAATTGTGCTACATGTCTTAGGTCTCATGGGGTAAAAATCTTCACAAGCAGGGACCAAACATGTGCTGCTTCCTATGGGATAAGATATGGGGTGGAATAATAAGCTCCCCAATAGAACATTCTGGCCCTGGAGTAAAGAACACTGATATTTTTAAGTAGAGCATGTAGGGAACTAGTTTATGCTGAAACATATCTTCTTTCAATGGTACACTTTTATTTTTACAAAGTCAATATAACTAGTTTCAGACTTGTATCTCTGCTTCTCAGACTACTGACAAATTATAAATCACTGCCTTATTTAAATGCAGATTGAGCAATCATGAATTAGCAGCAGCCAAGCAGAACCACGTTATGATACAGGTTTATGACAGTGCATGCAACCAGTGTAACAAGTCCCTGCTTTAAATCTTGTGTCCCAGTAGGAAATTATATTCGAGATCTTTTTACTTCACCAACTGCTCCATTCTAAACACATTGAGGCCACAGTCCAACATCACACTGAATTCAGTGGCATAATGACATATGTCTTGAGTAAATTGTTATACTGGGCAGTAAGAATTTGACACTATGCTCATGTGTTGAGCAGATGAAGCGCAAAGCATAGGATCCAGCATTGAGCAAGTTGACCCTTGTTCTTTTTCTCCATTACTGAGGCAGCCTTCGGCTCTGCTGCTGTGTGGTGCTAAAGAAAAAACTATTTGCTACACAGGAGTATTGTACAAAGAGGGTGTGCCCCACCCCCACCCCGGAAAAGCTAGAAAGTGGGGGACAGCTGCTATCAGGCAAGCTCTTTCTTTGTGGTTTCATGTTTCAAAAACACAGAATTCTATCAGCTGAGAGTGTGGCAAACAAACAGATTCCCTTGTCCATTTAGCAAAAATGGTATTGCCACTGTATTTGTATTGCACAAGCCTTTGCACCACAACAGCTATGGGTGTGGGGAGGAGAACAGGATTGAGCTGCCTTTGGGTTTATTATAATTAAGGAATCCATCTCCAAGTATTGTGTTTAAAATAGGGTTTAGTCTTTGGGGCCTTCTTTCATAAGAATATAAGTGTCTATGATGCTCAATCTTACATAAATGAAAATAAATTTTGGTTGACTACTACTTTTGAGAAAAATATTTTCTTGTTTTCCTAGTAAGATGATAAGGACCTATATTCAGAGGAGCTTCTAACACTGTAATGCAGAAGGAAAACAACGCCCAAGAAACTTGTGCTGCTTGTTCTCTGCATGCGTTTCTTTGTGTCCATAGCCCAGTTTTCACATCTTCCCGTCTTATGTGCAGTGTCTAAAGGAGGGAAGGGGAACCTGCAGCCCTCCAGATGAGGCTGACTCCAGCTCTCATGGGCCCCAGGTAGCATGGCCAATAGTCAGGAATTATGGAAGTTATGGGAGCAACATCTGGAGAGCCATAGGTTCCTCCTCCTTGATCTTGAAGCCATTCTGAAAGTAGGTCACCCCACAAGGGCTGAAGCTACAGACCCTTAATACAGATTACCCTTTTTTGTAAACTTGAGGGGAAATTATATTTATGGGAACTTTAAACAGCATTAGCATAAAGATGACAATTAACTCCAATAACAATTATAGCATTGTGTTTCAATCTGGGAGCATTTTAAGTAACACTGTGTTCAAGCATGTGCTTTTTATCTTCAAACAGATAAGAATGCACAATTTGTTGTTAAGAATCCTAGAATACTTGGGATAATATTCCTTGTTTTGTAGTACTTGCAGTTCTTAGCAGAAACACCGAAGCGGGAGAAAACTGCAAAGATTGCAGGGGAAATAAGCTAATAGCGTGTGGGTGGGGGCCAAGGAAGAAAAGGAAAATATCCTACTCTGGAAAATTATATTTATGTCTAGGAGTATGAAACAGGAGACATTTTGATTAACTCTAATAACAATTTCTTCCGTAGATTCTTACATTAAATTGGTATAGGCTATTTGCACCTCAGCGTATAAACAGCTGGCCCTTTACTTCAACGTGAAAATTAGCTTGATACCTGGGTGTCATAACCTGGGACAACCGTGAATGTCATGACCTAGGAACTATTCCGAAAACATTAGGAATAAGTTAAGAAGCTCAGCTGCCAACTCTCACAAGTCATAGTATTCAAAATGTCAAAAGACAAAACTACAAAGCAAAAAAGAAATAAAAAGGCAGCAGTAAAGGATCTACTAGACTGGAGTGTCTATGTGGCACTAAAAAGTCTGGCACTCTAAAGATACAACATTCCCCACCTTTCACTATCGTTAAAAGTTTAACTACCTTTAAAAACTTACCTCTTCCTCTGCTCTTTCCATTTACGAACCAAGTATAGTAATCACATAAAAGTTACGTTTAAAAAATCTGTAAGAATAATTAAATTATCTCTAGTTTCCTAGTTGTTTATCCAGATAACAAGAGCTCCCGGTAGCTTATGTTTCCAAATGGGAAAGAGATCCTGCTTTGACATGTATGCGTTTAAGGAAGGGGTGCAAAAGGGAGGTTAATGACAAGCAACTTTCTTCCAGTATAGTATTACAGTAGTCAGGTCCTTGTGAAATATCAGATTAGTCGCAGCAAGTATTTAAAAGGTATTGCTAAACAGATGCTTAGGTAACACTTTTTCTTTTCTTTTTTTACAAGTACGGTATATGACTCAGCTGAAAATATTACCTTATCAGACTCACAAACGACAAGGCCTGAAAGCTGGACTTGAAAGGAAATACAATACATATATGCTACCTGTATGGCAGCGCTGGTTTCTTAGTAATTTCTATTTTTTCATGTAATTGTATACTTGTATTTAATACTAAGGCAACTTCACTTAACTAAATATGGATAAATTTGCAAGATGCAGCATACATAAAACACAAGTTGAATTGAACTTTGTGGGTCTTATGTCCAAGTAAGCATGTTTCAGTTCAGGCTGTCAAGTCATTCTTCAGAACATACACTTTTAATCTCTTACGGTTAAATTTTAAGGAACCCCGGATAAGAGTTATTTATTTCATTAGGTAAAGGTAAAGGACCCCTGGACGGTTAAGTCCAGTCAAAGGCGACTATGGGGTTGCAGCGCTCATCTCGCTTTCAGGCCGAGGGAGCCGGCATTTGTCCACAGGCAGTTTTCCGGGTCATGTGGCCAGCATGACTAAACTGATTCTGGCAACGGAGGACCATGATAAGTGCCAGAGCGCACAGAAATGCTGTTTAACTTCCCGCCACAGCGGTGCCTATTTATCTACTTGCACTGGTGTGCTTTCAAACTGCTAGGTTGGCAGGAGCTGGGATAGAGCAACGGAAGCTCACCCCAGTGTGGGGATTCAGACCACCGATCTTCCAATTAGCAAGCCCAAGAGGCTCCATGGTTTAGACCACAGCGCCACCTGTGCCCCTATTTATTCCATTAATGTATGATGAAGCTGCTGCAGCTAGAAAGATTCTGAAATTTTAGAGTCCTCTTATTTCTGTCAGGCAGTTAAAGCTTGTACATTTTCACCAACTCCATCTGAATTACCACATTTTTATTTCTATTTGCATAAATTTCTATCATATCAAAATGACTCAGGATAGCTACAATGTATTCTTCTTTCATTTGACCTATACACTAATAGCTCTGTGATACAGGTGAGGCTGAGGGATACCAACTTGTGCAAGCAGAGCCATCTTTCCCATAGGGCTTAGTGGCTCGTTGTGCCAGGGCGCAGCCTCTCAGGGGCGACCCAGTGAGTGGGGGAGCTGCACGGCTTTGCCAGTGGCCTCCCCTTTCCCTGCACGCTGCCAGCTGCGCCACGCCATCCATCTTTCCTTCCTACCCACATCGGCCCGCCCCCCTCTGTGGGCGGGCGCATTGGCGCTGCTGCTGCTTGTGCTGCTCCCACAAGCGCGCGGCGGCGGTGCGGGCGGTGGTGGATGAGGAGCCACTCCTCGACTCTGAGGCAGTGGCCGAGGACAGGCCGCTGCCTCCTCTGCCTCCTCTCCCTCGGCCACAGGAATCCCCTCAGCCACCACCCACTGAGCAGCTGTCATTGTCGTCGTCTGAGGGAGCGGTGGTGGTGGGAGTGGCTCCCAAGGGGCCTCCTCCGTGTCACCGGTGCCCACCGCTCCACCACCACTCCCCGGGTCACAGGCAGCGGTGTGGCAACCGCCTCCTGTTCCTTGGGCCACTGGGCAGCAGCTAGAGTGCCAGCAGCGGGCTGTCGTCAGGCAGCGGATTAGGAGGAGATGCCCTGGAGCCTCAGAAGCGAGCGCGGGCGTCTGGCGGTCTGGCCAGCCACACCGCGTCCACCACATCAGCAGTGTTTTCTGAGGGTGGTGGCTCCCAGAGCTATGAGGTGGTCCGCGAGTTGGGCCCCAAGTTCTAAATTCTGGAAAAGGGAGGGGCACTAGAGGGATTTTTGCACCATGGTGCCGGATATGCTTAAGACAGCCCTGTGTGCAAGGTCACACTGATTAGCTTCAGAGTTGAGCACAGATTTCAGCCGGACCTCTCCCATCAAAACTCATCACTCTTGCCTTTTACAAAAGAGTGATAACTCTGTGGGCTCTCAGGAAGCTTTTAGGTATTTTCTACCTAGAAAATAAAGTGATGAGCCAAGGATGACTTGTCATCTACTGCTTCCTCATGTCATCTACTGCAAGGGGTTCCTAGTGTTTTAGCCAGGAGACCTACACAAAGAATCTGCTCGTGTTACAAGGCTCAGAACAAATTTAAAATGTGATGCAAAAAGCACATACTCCTACATATGTATGCAAAAATGAAATGCCTCCCTAGGAGGCACTGTGCACTCTTGTATGCATTGATATGAGAATTCAGGAGGCTCCATACAACACTACTGCTGACCTTAAAAGCGCATTTTCCACTCAAAGAATTAAGGGCACTCTAGTTCTTTACAATTAGATCTTTATCCCTTCTACCCACTGCAGGCCAAATTTAACAGGGAGATAAGGAACGGTTCTTAGTGAAATCACAGGAGTCAGTAGAGATGGAAGGACCTGTCCATTTCATTTCTCTCAGTTTCTAATTTTTTCAGTATTAAATTTAGTCCTACACATTTCTGCAGTGATTTGCAATTCTTTAAAAACAAACCTCATAAAAACACATCAGCATTTCAGTGCAAATCTCTCCTAATACACATATTATTGTATGTAGCTTTGACTAATAATATTCATTTCTGCAAGCATTTTCTCCTAATATAATGTATTTTGTTTATAATGCATTCAGTTTTAAGGACACCTTTACCCCAATATATGCATTTTTGCACACATTACTTGCCCAGACAACTGCATCGCAAAATCCAGATAAGTGCAAATTTGAAAGGATGGCTGCATTTCAGTTCTCATATTGTTTCAGAAAGTGTGAATTTGATAGATCCTCCTTTAAATGCAAGCTGAATCAAATTTCTCCCCCATCTGAACTTGCAAACATTCATAACTTCCGTCCATTCCTACTTTAGATCAGGTTCAGTGCTATTTGAAAACTACAGGGAAGTGATGGGAGTGAACTAGCAAATGCAAACTTAGGAGGAATTTTGTGCTTAAATATCAAATAAAATGTTTCCAAAGCTGTAACTAGTGCATTTTTATGATTATTGTAGAAATACAAAGTAAATAAACGTACCTTTTTACTGGTAGATGCCATCACTGAAAATACAGATGTTATAATGGCACAGAAGTCATTCAAATGCAGGATTATCTGAAATAGCCATTCTCTTTCTGTTTCATGAAAAAGTAGAGGAAGAGAGAATGAGTATTACAATATATCTTCTTTACAGAATACTACATGTAATTACAGTTTTTAGATTAATCATATTCCTTACCATTACTGATAGTATAGTTATGAGTCACTAGATTGTTCTCTGATAATTTTCTTTTTGAATTTGGCTGATGTTGACTATTTTTGGCTGAAGTATGTATTTTCTTCTGTGTATTTATTGGAGGCACATTATTTGCTTCTGTATGTTGGCCACTGTTAGGTTCTTTATCCAAATTCAAGTGATGTTTTTCTTTAGGATGATCGTCAGGTAATTTCCCATTATTGGTCATACCTAGAAGTAATTGTAAAAGTGGTATCATGTTTATTTCCACCTGATTATCCATTTTTTTCCTGCATGTCAATTCCCAGGATCCCTATTCATATCTCATTGTCAATTCAATCATTAAAGTTCTCTTGTACTACAGTCCCCCAACTTACAATTAGAAATATTAAAATCAGGGAATACACCACCACATCAAAGCATGGCTAATGAAATGAGTCAAGGAAGCTCTTGGAGGCTAGAAAGGTTCCTTCATAAACCTTAAGTATTGTATGAATAAGGAGGGG
This sequence comes from Podarcis liolepis, assembly GCF_965112155.1. Classification (NCBI taxonomy): domain Eukaryota; kingdom Metazoa; phylum Chordata; class Lepidosauria; order Squamata; family Lacertidae; genus Podarcis; species Podarcis liolepis. The sequence continues at coordinate 32,298,638 of NC_139554.1, forward strand.
GGAAGGAAACACAAATATTGGCAAAAGAAATGCAAGCAGAAAATAAGGAAGAAAAAAAGCATTGGATCACATCCCTGAAATTATTAAGACTCACAATTTAAAATTACTGCATTTAAATGTGTTAGAAGCAGGAAACTGGCTAGGGTGGAGATGCAGACAAGCATGACTGATGGAATTTGAACCTGATCACTTCTGGAAGCCTTTTTATATCAATTTATTAATGTGACAAGGAATATGTTATATTTTCCATTCTTATACTGAAGATGAAAATTTAAATATGGCTTTTCCTTATATAATAATCTTATTTAGTAAACTGTAATGGACTAAAATCCAGATATGTAAGCAACAACCAAAAAGCCTTTTGTTACTAGCCCTACCAAACATGTATCTTCTGAGATACTATTGTTGCTGTGGGGCTGTTGCATCCTTCCAGCACCCAGCCATTTATTCTACTGATAGAAAATGAATGATTCTCTTTTTGTATTTTCGGTTCTATATTTTATTTCCTGACAAAGCACAATACAACTTGGTATTATCCTGCTGTTGTGTAAGCTTATAATGGGCATCAGCTCTATAGTTCATTTTATACTGGGGGGAAAATCACATCATCCCATCGGTCAGACATTTTGCTTAAAAAAAAAAAAAAGCAAAGTGTGATATTGTTCTTGCTTTGTTAACTTTTATTATCAAAACAGTGGTCTGGTACCTGATTCTGCCTTTTGGATTTCACATTTGTTTCTGATGTCCAGCACAAGACTGTGCAGTTCTGGAGGTAAATTCACTTTATCCTTCAAACACTTTTCATGTCCACTGTTTAATTTATTTTCATGTTCCACCAAAGTAGTCACTTCTTTCATTTCCCTGCGAATATCTTCACATGGAAAAGTGGTGATATCACGGCGAAGTTTTTCAAACTCTTGCTCTAGTAGCTGCAGTCCATGCCTTTCACACATATTTGCTTCAAGTATCCTTTTAGACTCCTCAACAAACTTGAAATAAAGTTCCTGTAATCCACTGAAGGAAGTGGCTTCTTTCAGGTCCAACTCTGTATCAGGTGTTAATTGACCATTTTGAACTATTGTCTCCTGATTTGCAGATCTGTCATACTTTTGGTTGTAATTTTTTGAGTCTGCAGCGACAGATTTTTCCTGGATGTTGCTGTCTCTTTCCCCTGGACCCTGAGATCCCTCTTCCTTAATTTTAAAATTATCTGAATACCTGATAGCTTTTGTGCTCTGAACTTCACCTTTGTCTTGTTCAAAGTCACTTCTCACTATATCAGCCTCCTGCCTCTTTGCCTTAATCTCTGTTCCAATAATATTTCTACCATCTTCATATTTTTTAGCGTCTTCATCGTCCTTTTTTTTAAATGGCTCTCCAAGAAGCCGTGATAGTTTACCAAAAATGTTACTCCCGACACCTCCTTTCTCTGTCTTGTCACTTGTGCAATCTATATTCTTGCATCTTAGTTTTTTCTCACTATCTTTACCTGTTTTGCCTTTTTCTTGACTATCTCTTGCATGCCCAGAATAAGCTACTTTCTCTGCATGGTTTAGATTTTTAGGAAAAGGAGAATTTAAGTCATGTGCAAATGTTTCATCGTGATGATCTTTAGCTAAATGGTGTGTGTCCATGCCATCTTTAGCATGTGGAGGGATAGGGTCCATATAATCATCCACAGGCTGAAGATGATGTGATAAATGTTTGCTAGGATTAATATTATTATCTAGATTAGATGTATCACGTCGCACTTCTAAGTGCTGGACCGGATTTTCACAGGCAGGACTTGTTCCAACTACAGTATATTGTTTCTGAGGTAAACTATTAAAGTCAGTTGTTGCTAAACCGTCTTTAGGTTTTATGTCAGTTATCTCTGAAGTTGTGTATGCTATTTGTTTCTGATACTCAGGCTTAGTTTCTTCAGTATTTGGAATGCTATCTATTTTTTTATGCTGAGCTGAGATTCTAAGCTTCTTCACTTCTAAACCCGCAGTTAAATGTTGTTTTCTATCATGTCCCTTCTGACTTATACACTTTTTGTCAGGTACTAAGCTCATAATATTGGTACTCTGACAGTCAAGGTAGGAAGATGATACTTGTTCACCTTTTAACTCTTCTTTATCTTCCTTCTGATGTGTCAGACTTGCACACATTTGAGGTGAGTGAACACTTTTCTTGGAAAAAGTGCCTGAGGAGCTAGGATAAGGAAATACACTTTGCTCTTGCTGATCTATTAATGAAGCATCACTAACTTGAGCACTATCTAAATATTCTTCTATTGCTTTTGAGTTTTGTTCCTCTTCAACACCTTTTTTACCTATCTGCACTTGTGGGCCCTGAAAGCCTTTCTTCTGCACACCGTAGGCGACAGAATCATAATTCGGTATGCAGCTGCTGTCCCCGGAAATCTCCTTTTCACTTTGAAAAACTTCCTCAGACAGTGGAGATGGTCCTTGATTACTTGATGTATTTTGCTCATTGTGTCCTTGTTTGCCTTCACTAAGTTCTGAGATATGCTGTGAAAAATGAATTTGTTCTTTTGCACTTTCTTGAGAAAACAAATTCTTGCCTACCTTAGTAACTACACTTTGGTTCATCTCATCTTCAGCACTGGGGTTGATATGAAAATAATCTTGGATGGCACGAGAGGGGACACTTTCTATATTTTTAACATCAGGAAGTTTCTTTTCATCATGAGAATCTATAACATTATCTGCCCTTATATTGTTGCTTATACGTTTTTTTGAATGTAAATGTGGCACTGGATCTGAAACTTGTATTCCTTTCATAACATCTGTATAACCTATGACAGGAGTATGACTACTCCCATTCAAAACTTTTGAGACTAAACAATTATTTTTATTAACATTGCATTTGCTAGATTTGGAATCTTTGTTAATAGCCTTATACTGTTGTTGTGGTAGTCTTCTTACACTGTATGTTAATTCTGGTGCTTCATGTTGTTCTGTTAAAAATGGATTCTGATCTTTTGTATTAAATTCTCTGCTCCCTTGGATAACTCTCCTATCTTCATCAAGAGGTATCTTATCTTCGCCTGGAATGTTCTTTGATTTGGAAAAACTATCTGAATGTTCATTCAGCTCCTCAGAAAATAGTGCTTGTTCAACATTATCTGGTCTGATTGCTTTCCCATCATGTGGCTCATCTTCTCCTAGGATAGATTTTTCATAGGAATATGTTTCACTAATATAATCGTTTCGCTCTGCCAAATCAGCTAGCTTTTGTAGCTCTAAAGAAGACTGTTTGGCCTCTAAGTTACGGACATTGTTTTTATCTTCTGTATTGGAATGGCCTTGTGTGTCCAAAGGTCTTCCATACAATTTTTTTCCTGTACATTGACCATTGACCTGGTGTTCTAACTCTATAGATTTTACTGACAGAGGATGTGGTGTATTATCTTTCGCCTGTTCTTCACCCTGTCTTTTTCCTCTACTTTCTTCACTACATTTTACTGCTAAAGAAGACAGCAAAACGTTTCCCTGTGTAGTATCAGCATCTCTCTTTTCTGGCACCTTTTCAGTAATATTCTGATTTTCTAGTAATTCTTCTTTGCCTATTTGTAATACTTCCTCACTCTTTTTAAATTGGGTGCTTTCCTCACTAGACTTTAGATTATTGTGTGCATGCTGAGCATTATTGGTTCCTTCAGATATAAAACTCTGAAAATTCAGTACACTTGTAAAATAACTAACAGAAAATAAAGATTTCTGGTTTTTAGGACCCTCATGATTTTCTTCCTTTGCAGTACCTTGACCTACACTATATGATAACTGATCTACAGCTGATTCCTGTGGACTCCCAACAGTTACATACTCATGCCCTGGTTGATTATCTGATGTAACCCTATTATAATCAATCAAACTGTTATACATACTTTCATACCAACCTGACTGGTCTTTTGTTCTTTCTGACTTCTTTGTTACAGCTTTAATTTTACTGTTTTCCATAACTTGGTTGTCTGGTATTGAATCCTGTTCTGCATAGGGAGACTTAAGTCGTTTATCACCAAGCAAAGGTGATGGACTTGCTGCATCCTCTACGTCTGCATGTTCATCTGCTAACTGCATATCAGAATCTGTTTTTCTAACATGTATGCCTGGGGCTTCTTGGACATATTTTTCTTTCACTTGTTCTTCGTAAAGAGTAGGTTCAGCCGCTTGCTTTGGGGTTTCTTTAACAATTTTTTCTTCGTCTCGTTCTTCATAGGGCATCAGTCTGCCTGTTTGCTTTCTCAAGCCATCGTTCATTAAGCTTGATTTTTCACTTGGACGCTGTTCTTCATCTTGATCTGCTTCTCCTCCACCTGCAAGCTTTTCTTTGTCTGCATTTTTTTCAGCGTAACGAAAAGGCAAAATATCACTGAATTCCAAATCAAACCAGCTTGATTCAGATTGTTCGGAATTGCTATGTTCTTTTATTCCTTCTGATGCGGTAGAACTGCCATGGTGGCCGGCATTGCCAGCAATGGTGGAGCTGTCGTGGATTTCTGGATCATTTTCTTTGTACAGCAGATCAAGTTCTGATTTGTCACTTCCAAGATGCATCAAATCTGTGAAAGTACTTTTAAACCAGCTGCTGGAGCCTTGTGGTGCTGTTTCACCCTCTTCATTTAATTTTTTTAAGCCACTATCATCAGTGATTGCTATTTTCCTGCGCCTGAATGTAACTTCTTCTGTTTTCTGTGATATTTTTCTGACCGCCTCCTCATTTTCATTACTTCCCAAGCCAAGCCAGCCAACAAAACCAGACACAGTCCAGGCCGACTGAGTTGGGACAGCTTGCGGAGTCTGACTAATTTGGTCTTCTTCCGGAGTAGTCTCATCTTGTCTAGTCTCCCTGTCGCTGAGTTCTGTATCACCGTGGCTTGTAGTTTCCAGCGTATGCAGGTCTTTGTATTTACTGTCAGATTCATGACTGTCAGTAAATTGTTCTTTATATTCATTTGGGTAAGAAATACCTCCAAGTTTCAAGACTTCGTCTTCAGGCATTTCAAATTTGGTGTCTTTTTCTTCTGAGTACGGAGGTATATATTCATTTTCTTTGTCATAATGATTAAGTACGCTGTCTTCATTTTCAAAAACATATTCCCCTCCATCAATACAAAGGAAATCAGTTTCCTAAAAATAAGCAAGTGTCTTAAGTTAATACGCTACTACCCATTTAATACATCTCTACTATTTCTTAACATTATATCATTATGAATATTTTTTTAAAGCATGCAAATGCTCCAAGTGGGAAGTTATTAAATAATTAAGTTGTTAAATAATTTTGAAATGTACATTCTCTTTAAAATTTAACACAAGGAATATTTAAAACAGAGCAACTTTATTAATCATTTTTATGAGACCAAGATGAGTAGTTCATGCATTTGAAAGAGGTCTTTAGAACATGTTTTACACACATGCAAATGTATATTCTTATGCATATTTGTTGGAAGCGGCAGTGATAGATGTTAAGTTGTGAGTGAACAAATCAGACGACACAGCGATTCTTCAAACAGCTCTTGTTTGTTCACAGGCCCAGAACAGAACTGGACTGAAGAGTTCAGCCAACCTGCTTATATAGAGCTCAACTACAAAGCAACAGTAACAACTTTCTATCCAATCACTGAACGTCACTTTCAATTCCTTATTTGCATATGTGGACCTGAGTGAAAACTATCTACAGTACCCCCCTGCTGGCCCAGGGTGAGTAAATAACAATAGATACTTAAAAGACTCTGGGGCACAGGCCTTTCCGTAGAGATGGGCAAGTCTCTCAATTTTGGTTTCTCCCAAGTTTCTGTTCTTGGAGTTTTTAAAGCAGAGGTTAGATGGGCATCTGTCATGGAAGCTTTAGTTGAGATGCACTGTAGGAGGTTGGGCTAGATGTCCCTCAGGGTCTCTTCCAACTCTAAGATTCTATGATTCTCTAACAAGTTTAATACATACATTCATATATACATTTCCACAACCAAATGTGTCCATTTTGATATTACTTTAGTTTACCTTAGTTGGTAGTTCTACTTCTTTTGTAATAAAAGTTTCTTCAATCCGGACTGCATCCACTGGGAAATATCCAAATTCTGCACCTTTCTATAAAATTAAACATGTAGCTTTTTATTATAAAAGAAATGGGGTTTTGTACTTAAAATTGATATACAACAAATACAATTGTGAGAAGAATCTCTGCACTTATTTCAATTAAGTCTGGATAAAAAAACCAAACTCTTATTAACCCTCAGAAAATTTTCTCTCCCGCTTCATAAAAATACACAAAGTGTAAGTACTTTTAATGTTATTATTTTGCATATTATTAAAAGTACTCTTGTACATTACAATAACCAGCCATTAATTGCTGTTTGGGTCCTCCTGGGTACAATAATGGCCTTATATTGTTCCACAATGTCTCTAGCAAATATTCCCAGTTAACTTATTTGGAAACAGGGATATGACCTAGTGGCTTGGCTAATAAAAAAGCACAGAAATGTTCTTGTTTACATAGACCGAAGTAATGTAATAGTGAGTGCTACACTTAATGTGAAATTACACCTCTAGAACGGAATGTTCAAAGAAACTATTATGGTTTATGCCAAGAGGATTTAAAAGGATGACACTGCATGCCACAATACAGTGGTACCTCGGGTTAAGTACAGTGGTACCTCAGGTTAAGTACTTAATTCGTTCCGGAGGTCCGTACTTAACCTGAAACTGTTCTTAACCTGAAGCACCACTTTAGCTAATGGGGCCTCCTGCTGTCACCACGCCGCCACAGCACAATTTCTGTTCTCATCTTGAAGCAAAGTTCTTAACCTGAAGCACTATTTCTGGGTTAGCGGAGACTGGGTTAGCAGCAGGAGACTTTTTCAGGTGGTTCACAATTTAGCGGAACCACCTGCAACATCGGGGCCCAGTACGGGCCACATGTTCTCCTGCAATGATTTTGCAAAGTTTTTTGCAGATAAAATCGCTCAGATTCGGGAAGAAGTAGACTCCACCGTGGCAGCAGGACCGGGGCGGGAGAGTGCTAGAGTTCTGTCTAGTCAAGTTGAGTGGGATCAATTCCAATCTGTTACCTCCGAGGATGTGGACAGGCTGCTTGGACGAGTGAAACCAACCACCTGTCTCCTGGATCCTTGCCCATCCTGGCTTATAAAAGCTAGCCGGGAAGGACTGGGCAATGGGCTTCGTGGGGTGGTGAATGCTTCCCTCCGTGAGGGAGCCTTCCCAGACCCGCTGAAAGAGGCGGTTATTAAACCGCTTCTTAAAAAACCATCTTTAGATGCGGCCACGATGGCCAATTATCGCCCAGTCTCAAATCTTCCATTCCTGGGCAAGGTGATTGAGCGAGCGGTTGCCGAACAACTCCAGGCACGCCTGGAAGAAGCGGACCATTTGGATCCCTTCCAGTCGGGATTCAGGCCTCATCATGGGACTTAAACTGCCTTGGTCGCACTGGTTGATGATCTCCGGCGGGCTAGGGACAAAGGTGAGAGCTGTTTCCTAGTTCTGCTGGATCTCTCAGCGGCGTTTGATACCATCGACCATAGCATCCTTCTGGACCGTCTTGAGGGGCTGGGAGCTGGGGGCACTGTCATACAGTGGTTCCGCTCCTTCCTCCTGGGCCGTGTTCAGAAAGTGGTGGTGGGGGATGAGTGTTCAGACCCCTGGGCTCTCACTTGTGGGGTGCCTCAGGGTTCTGTCCTCTCCCCCATACTTTTCAACATTTACATGCAGCCGCTGGGAGAGATCATCAGGAGGTTTGGGCTGGGTGTTCATCAGTATGCCGATGATACCCAGCTCTACCTCTCTTTTAAATCAGAACCAGTGAAGGCGGTGAAGGTCCTGCGTGAGTGTCTGGAGGCAGTTGGAGGATGGATGGCGGCTAACAGATTGAGGTTGAATCCTGACAAGACAGAAGTACTGTTTTTGGGGGACAGGGGGCGGGTGGTGTGGAGGACTCCCTGGTCCTGAATGGGGTAACTGTGCCCCTGAAGGATCAGGTGCGCAGCCTGGGAGTCATTTTGGACTCACAGCTGTCCATGGAGGCACAGGTCAAATCTGTGTCCAGGGCAGCCTATCTGCCTGCGGACTGTCTCGCCAGAGTGGTGCATGCTCTGGTTATCTCCCGCTTGGACTACTGCAATGCACTCTACGTGGGGCTACCTTTGAAGGTGACTCGGAAGGTGACTCGGAAACTACAACTAATCCAGAATGCGGCAGCTAGACTGGTGACTGGGGGCAGCCGCCGAGACCATATAACACCGGTCTTGAAAGACCTACATTGGCTCCCAGCACGTTTCCGAGCACAATTCAAAGTGTTGGTGCTGACCTTTAAAGCCCTAAACGGCCTCGGTCCAGTATACCTGAAGGAGCGTCTCCACCCCCATCATTCTGCCCGGACGCTGAGGTCCAGCGCCGAGGGCCTTCTGGCGGTTCCCTCATTGTGAGAAGCAAAGCTACAGGGAACCAGGCAGAGGGCCTTCTTGGTAGTGGCGCCCGCCCTGTGGAACGCCCTTCCAGCAGATGTCAAAGCGATAAACAACTACCTGACATTCAGAAGACATCTTAAGGCAGCCCTGTTCAGGGAAGTTTTTAACGTGTGATTTTACTGTATTTTTGGTTTTATGGAAGCCGCCCAGAGTGGCTGGGGAGGCCCAGCCAGATGGGCGGGGTATAAATAATAAATTATTATTATTAAATTATTATTGTAACCTGAAGCGCATGTAACCTGAAGCATATGTAACCCAAGGTACCACTGTATTAACATCACTTTGAAATCTTACCTACGGCACAATTTATTAACAGTAGGAACCAAAATAAGTACCATATTGCCCCCCCCCGCCCCACCAAGGGAGAGTTATAAACCACACACACAGCCATATATTGCATTATATTAATGCCAAAGGTTTATGAATACCTGTAACATTTGTTAATGGCACTATGTGATGAACCACTCACTACAGTGGCAAAGTGGACCACAGAATTGAGCGACTTGTATTCCTCACATGCTGTTCCTGCTAGTTCATGAGAACTACCACTCATTTGTAAAGACAACATGGCCTGATTCAGAGTGCTGACCACCCGTAAACTGTGAGGTGTGGAAACACCCTAATGTAGTCCTGGCACTCTTACCAGCATCACTTTGTTAGTATTAATTTCATAAAACATATATACCATGAAATTAGCAGGCGATGCTGTATGGCATATTCCACATACAGTGGTACCTCGGGTTAAGTACTTAATTCGTTCCAGAGGTCCGTTCTTAACCTGAAACTGTTCTTAACCTGAAGCACCACTTTAGCTAATGGGGCTTCCTGCTGCTGCCATGCCGCCAGAGCCCGATTTCTGTTCTTATCCCGAAGCAAAGTTCTTAACCTGAAGCACTATTTCTGGGTTAGCGGAGTGTGTAACCTGAAGCGTATGTAACCTGAAGCGTATGTAACCTGAGGTACCACTGTACAGTTTTTATTCATGGAAACAAATATTTTGTCTAAATTCTAGGAACCTTCCTTACCCAGAAACTTCCTTTGCTGCAAAAGGGGGGTGGGGCTTATGGCTCGCATAGATCTTGATAAGTTTGCTCTCAGGGTTACAGCAGCCAAATCTACACAGCAATATTTTTCATGCACTGCAGGGCAGCAGGGGGTGTTCCCTTTGGATCGACACCATTTCAGAATAAAATTATTGAAGAAAAGTATAATTTTCCCTGCAGCTAAATGCATGCTGAATTTTCTACCTGTGAAAGTGGTATCATAACTTACCTCTGAAACGTTTGTGAAACTTATCTGGCTAGCATTTTTAAATGTCTCAACATATTCATGGAAAAGTGTCTAGCCCACTGAAAGACCACTTATGAATAACCACTGCTTATTTTCTATAAAAAGGTGCCGGTACTCACCATGAAGTCGTTACAGGGAGTGCCACACTTTTAACCAGTGCTTTTCTTCTGGACAAAAATGGTGCTGTTATTGTGTACTCTTGAGTACCCCCCCCCCCAAAAAAAAAACCACTCTGAATAACCAATCTGTTGATATAAGTGAATTCTGATTGCTCATAAGAGAAATAGTTGCCTTTTGAAATACTTACACTTCCTGCCCACAAGTCCTCCCTTTTCCTGGAGAGTTTGGAGTATACGATTATCTCTTCCCCAGTTTTGAAGTTCAAATAGCGGCAGTCAGGTCCTATGTAGTCTTTAATGGCTAGCACTCTGCTCATGAAAGCTGCATGTATGTAAAAAACAGAGGAAACTTAAGCAAAGTTAATCAAATGAAGTCTGGATTTGATCTTATACATGTTGCTTTAGACAGTCATAGAATCATAGAATTGTAGAGTTGGGACCACGAGGATCATGTACTGTACAGTGATACCTTGGTTTACAACCATAATCCGTTCCAGTGGTCCGGTTGTAAACCAAAACAGGTGCGCTTTTGCCAATGGGGCCTCCCCCCAAAATATGGGTTGTAATAAAAAAAAATGGGTTGTAATCCAAAAAAAAAGGGACACACACTTCAGGGTTTGACGTGGTTGCAATCCAAAATGGTTGCAAACCAAGGTATCACTGTAGTTAAATCCCTTCAATGCAGGAATCTTTCACCCAAAGTGGGCCTTGAACACACATGACCTTGAAATTAAGAGCCTCATGATCTACCGGCTGACCTATCTCAGCTGTCCTAAAGTTTAAAATCTACTCTCCTCCACGAAGAAATAAACAAAATATTAAGAATATCATATAGTAAAAGGCCAGAGGCATTACTTTTAGGAATTTTAAATGACGATATTCCAAAAGACAATTTTTTATTATACGCAATGTGTGCAGCAAGAATCCTGGTGGCTAAGTACTGGAAAGGGAATCAGTTACCCACTATGGGAGAGTGGTTATGTAAACTTTCAGAATACTTAGAATTAGCCAACTTGACAGACATAATAAGACGAAAACCAAAAAGTGAAGTAAAAAAAGAATGGGAGTGCCTAAATGAATATCTCAAAAGTCAAGGTTCGAGGACAGAAATCTGGCAGAGTCTGGAATAACCTTGTGAAGTGAAAGAATAAGAAAAAGGGATTTATATCTAGATGTTAGGATACAGATGATCAGGAAAACAGGAAAACAGAAAGACACAATGAGAGATAAAGGAGGTGCTGTTGGATTGGTGGAAATCAATGTCTTGTTGTTGTATTAGTGTTTGTAGTATTAACTTGTAATATATGGATTTGTTGGGGGTTTTTTGTTTTGTTTTGTTGTTGTTGCTTTCCTTAGTTTTCGTATGTTGGTTTTTGTGTGTTTTGTATTGTTATTTTTCGATATTTTTCGTGTTGTTTTGTGGAAAATACTAATAAATTGTATTTTTTTAAAAAAAACTACTCTCCTCCCGAATAATATGTTGCCACATGCAAAAATCACAGTACATGTCCGAGACACTGGCATTGTGTTTACATTATTTGTGTACATTAGATATCCTCTTGTCCTAGAAGATGGGGGGAATTTCACCTCACTTTAAATGAAATGTTTTACCACTTACTACAGAAACAACAAAAACCTGGACACATTTTTTAAGAAGTGGTTTCACTATGCAATTCTTAAAATAAATGAACAAACTTAAATTAATTGTTTGCGCTGTGTAGTGTTTGGTTAGAATTTCCTCTAATGGTATCCTAAATAAGTTTAATGTTTGTATATGAATACACATTCTTCTTGTATTTTTCTCTACTACATATGCGTTTCAGAATGCGGTTTTAGTTTTCCATTTCCACAAAAACGCACCTAGAGCACACACTATGAATTCTGCGAGCTGCATTTTTTCTTCATTTTATGAAGAATGCTAAGTGAGAAACACATTTTGGAGTAATTAGAAATACATTCCAAAATAGATTTTAACAAGAGTGCTAAACTGAATTTGGGGGCGCTGGGCAGATTTTTGCAACCCGGCAGAGCATATGCTAAAGACAGTGCCCAGGAACACCGTAATAGACAAGTCCTACACATCTGCACAAACACTCCACCCCACAGTCCTACTGACGAGCATTTCACTAGTATATAACATTAACAGGCAGCACAGTCCTATGCATGATCTCTCAGAAACAAGGCCATTGTATTCAATGAGTCTTGCTTCTAGTATCTACAACTGCAGCCTTAGCTACAATCCGAAGCATTCTTAACTTGGGTTTGGAGTAAGACTCATTGAACTCACCCAGTGGCACTTCCTTCTGAGGAAATATACAGGCGATAGTGCTACAAACAGTGCCGTTTTAAGGCAAGGTACAAAAGCAATAAGATTTCATAAGGTGCTAAGAAAAATAGAAAGACAACCGAATCGACCCAAATATATGGTATAGATTTGCTAGACAAAACTCTAGTAATTTGTATACATAACTAAAATAGAAATACTGTAAATATTAATCAGGCCCTTTTGGAAAGTAAGAGATTTTGAATAAGCACAGGGACCATTCTGACGAAAACTAGGCCCCTGTTTTGATAACAAGCTTTTCTACTGAACTTTGCCCTTTTACATATGCTACAAGACCGTTCCACCAAATGGCTTCCCAGAAAGCATTTGTCTATTGTTGAAAATATACAGGTTAATCATGCATAAAGCTAATATTTTGCAAACGTTTCTTGAAGTATATATTGCATTTTCAAAACTTTTTCTTGCTTTGTTTTGTTTTACAGATTTTGACGACACTTAAATTAGTTTCAAAGAAGCTTACTTAAAGCAAAAGCCCTTATACTTACTTTCGCATTCTGGATCGCCACACTTTTTGTGGCCTGACAACAACTTTGTGCTCTTGGTGATAGTTAGGAATGAAAAGATCAAAAACAAAATTCTGATTTCCCAAATCGGCAGCATCCTAAATGGTTAAAAAAAGCTGATCCCTGACAGAATAAAAAAGAAAAAATGGATTGTGTCTTGGCAATAGAAGTCTGAAACATCATTCACCCCCCTCCATTTAGTTAATATATATGTATTTTAAATCTTTTTGGTTCCATTTTCCTTCTACCTCCAAAGTCCACTTGCATAAATGCCCTTTCAACAAGCTGCTCAGTGAACTGTCCTGATTAAGCGGCTTAATGATTAACTGTGTGTGACAATATGGACTTGGAATTTGAAATGAAAAAGGCGCTTTCAGTCAAACTACAGACTATAGATGTACCAATAGCCTCATTTGCATCAGCAAGTTATTGGAGTGCTTTGTGGAACTTCAGATGCGATGTAGAGAAAGATGTAATATGAATTAACAGGAAATACTACAGAATATTCCAAAACCCTGATGTACTGTTACTGCTGCTTTAAATTTTGCTCAGAGTATATTTTTTAGTGATTTTAATAACACGATTTTGTGTTTTTATTATTCTTGCTGATTGTAATTTATATGTGGCCACAGCATTTGGTATTGTACATTACCCTGGGATCACTCTGATGAAGATCAGCCAATACATTTAACAAACAAACAAACAATTGCAGGTCTACATTTTATTTCACCTTATAAATCAGAGATGGAGCACCTATGGCCCTCCTTACCTCCCAGCATCGCTGGTCATTGGCAGCTTGGCCTATAAACATCAGGAGGGCCACAGGTTCCTTATACTAATACATTACAGTGGTACCTCAGGTTACATATGCTTCAGGTTACATACGCTTCATTACAGTGGTACCTCAGGTTACATACGCTTCAGGTTACAGACTCCGCTAACCCAGAAATAGTGCTTCAGGTTAAGAACTTTGCTTCAGGATGAGAACAGAAATTGTGCTCCAGTGGCGCAGCGGCAGCAGGAGGCCCCATTAGCGAAAGTGGTGTTTCAGGTTAAGAATAGTTTCAGGTTAAGTATGGACCTCTGGAACGAATTAAGTACTTAACCCGAGGTACCACTGTATATATTCTACAAGGGTTGCAGCAGGCTTGTGGGATACTGGACATGGAAAAGTGCCTTATATGATACAAAATTCTTTCATTTGTGTCACACTTTTGTTTCAATGAGCTCATGATGGTGTGCACAGTTATCTAATTTTATCATCACCATAATCCAGTGAGGTTAATTAGGTAACTTGGCTATAGTTACCCAGTGAGCTCAACAACTGAATAGTGATTTGAAACCAAATATCCTTGACCCAAGTCCATCAGCTTATCCAACTGATATTTTCTTTTGTGTCTTACAGCCTTCATTTGGAAGGTAGCCTATGTTCAATCAGAACATAGGCAATCAGTAAGGATTGCCACTTTAATGTGGTGTATATCAGCTCACTTTCCCATTTCCCAGCCAGCTCTGCTTCTTAATCTTCGCTCTCATCTGTTGCCTGTCTTGTCTTCTCGCTTCAACTGCCATTTTCCAACTCCTTTTCATCCAAGGTTCTTTTTCCCTCCCATTTATATCTTCCCTCTCATTGGTCAACCCAAATGTTCTATTACAGACTGCCCATCCAGCATACAGGCATTACACTAGTAGATCCAGAAAAAGTAGTGTTGCTTGCTGTGAGCACCACATTGTAATTTCAGGTTCCCTTTATTATCCCATATAATGTAATAATGATATTGTTGGTGCCAAGGGGAAAAAATACTATAGTACAGTGGTACCTCGGATTACATACGCTTCAGGTTACAGACTCCGTTAACCCAGAAATAGTACCTCGGATTAAGAACTTTGCTTCAGGATGAGAACAGAAATCGTGCTCCGGCGGCACGGCGGCAGCAGGAGGCCCCATTAGCTAAGGTGGTGCTTCAGGTTAAGAACAGTTTCAGGTTAAGAACGGACCTCCGGCACAAATTAAGTACTTAACCCGAGGTACCACTGTATAGAAAAGAGAATTCCTGGATTCCAAAATCCAAGTTTAGAGCAATTACTTTTTGGTGAGAGAACCCCAGCAGATTTAAATTCACAAAATATGCAGCATGGAAATAAAGACTTTAAAATATGTCCTCTTAAAAAGTTTTCCGAGCATAGGAAAAAGGCCTCGTATTGGGTAAGTTAAAAAATGGTTTACTTACAAACTCTTCAAAGGTCAGATTCATGTGCTTCAGAAAAGTTGCAGAGGCAGTAAAACTTGGCTTCCTTACAAAGTGATGAAAGTTTCTAGATGATTTGCATAGGAGGTCAAGAATGGCTGATGAGAGCTATGCGGTTGAGCTGGAACAACCAGTTCAAACCACTTCACACAGAGAGCTTCTTAGGGAGACTGCGGGAGAACAAAAACTTTATTACCTAGTTCCTCCCAAGGTGAGGGGAAGTGGACATAGCTAAGCCTGGCAGGTCAGCTTACTCTATGGTCTTAACCCCTTCATGCATTAATTTGACTTAAATATATTGACTATATGAGGCTGCTTATCTCTCAAAAGTGCTGATGCTGTCTACTCAGTTACTGTTGAATCACCTCAGCAAATAACATAGGAAGCTGCTGTACATTTAACCAGCCCATGGACCCATTTAGCTCAGCATTGTCTACATCATTTGGCATCAAATACCCGAGGTTTCAGACAAGGGATCTCTCCCAGTCCCACCTAAAGTTGCTGGGGCCTTCTGCATACAGAGATGTTCTGCCACTGAACTGCATCCCTTCTTTTTGATGAAACATGTTGGGCAATTTAGGTTGCCACACTCAGCTTGGAGCAAGTTCCAATGGGACTTTCGAGTAGGTATGCATAAAACCAAACTGATAATCTTCTTTAAAAAAAAAAATTAACCTGGAGGTTCATATCTCCTCTTTCTTTATTTTTGGGCATTTTTGTTGCTGCTATTCTTCCCTTTTTCTTCTGCACTTAACCTCCCCCCCCAAAAAAAAACCTAGTTTGCCCTCTTATAAAATGGCCATTTAATTGTCAATGGAAAGTTTCACATTGGCCCTTGTTGATTTGCATCTTGTTCCTATTTGTTTACCTTGATTATTTAAAACCTAAAATTTGTAAAGGCACTGTGGTACACATGGTACATAGTGGAACATAGAGAGATGCTTCTTAGGGGCATCTTCAGAGCTCTTTCCTTCTGCTGGAGACTAATTATAATCCTAGCATCTTCCAAAAGAAAGGGAAATTTTAGTAGGTTTAGATACTTTCAACAAAAAGAGCACCCAGTCCGTGGGACATTAAAAAGATTTTTAACTTTAAAAAAGAGCAGAGCATTGCACCACCCAAACAACTGCCTTTCCAAACCTATCAACTGATAATGTCTCCTTAGACATAAAGATATCTGAACCAGGACTAAACTTTAATGTGATTTTCCCCACCTTCTCACTATATAGAAGGATCTGGCAACTTCTGTTTCAGTGTATCTGAAGAAGTGTGCATGCACACGAAAGCTCATACCAAGAACTAACTTAGTTGGTCTTTAAGGTGCTACTGGAAGGAATTTTTTATTTTGACTATGGCAGACCAACACGGCTACCTATCTGTTACTGGGAGGGTGTTATGTTAAATTGCTTTATCCTCTTGGGAATATTGTAGCCTTATTAATCCATGGGTCGGAATAATTGTTGCACCCGAGCAGAGACAAAAGGAGCCAAACGACACCAAGGGGTTAATCCAGAGAAAGAGCGTTTTATTCTGCCATCCGGGGGGGGCAGAAGGCACCTGTGTGATTCAGTTCACAAAAGACAGGCCGCACCGAAAACATTTTACAAGCAGGTTTTATCCTTTTTCCAAACCCCTTTTTTCTCTCCCCCTTCACAGATTCTTACATAGAAATGTTGCTTTTCGTTCTCTGGCTCTGTTCCCGGAAGTATGTTGCAAATCAATGTACCAGGACAAGGTTAGCTTGGATCTGGGAAGCGAAAGCTTTACTGTTCTCAGCTCTGAGCTGTTACAGCGTTTTTGTTACAGAGAGGACTGCTTAGCTCATGCTTTTTGTCTTAGAGGAAAATGCAGTTTTTAAAATGCGTACTCCGAGGCCTGGCTGGGGGGGGGAGATTCACAAACAGTTTTTAGGGCTTTCTGGGGTAACCCTAACTGTACCCCTTCATTCCATACCTCTCAATTTTGGACAGCCCTTTTCTTAAAAGGGCTCGTCCCAGGAAGGCACAGGCTGATATTCTCGGGTCAGAGCTATAATCTGGGGGCGAAGCATGCGAGAAATCATATTGCGTGTCATTGTATGCAAGCATTGCAGGAAGCAAGGTACAGAAAAGCAAAAATTAGCAAAATGAAAAGTGGGCCAAGCAGCAGCAAAAACAGGCCTTTTGCCCATCCTAGGTTTGGCAACCAGTCAAGCCATGACATGTCCCATCCCTCCCAGGTTTGGGTAGGAATATGGGCCACTGTTTCAAGTCCTGCTGCCAAATTACGAATGGCCTCACCATGATCAGAGATGTTAAAGCAACAGGCCCCACCTGTGAGATTTAACGCTGCACAAAAGCCGCCATGTTGCGCCAGGAGAAAGTCCAACGCTAATCGGACTGAGAGAAACGCATTGCGTGTCTCATCCAATTGCGTGGCAATTAGCCTAAGGGCTGTGGCTGTCGTGTTAGCAACAATCTCTACCACTGCCTGGAGTCTGATTATGCGATTCAAGTTATAGATCGGCCCCCTTGCCCCAGAGATTT
Organism: Podarcis liolepis; assembly: GCF_965112155.1. Lineage (NCBI taxonomy): Eukaryota > Metazoa > Chordata > Lepidosauria > Squamata > Lacertidae > Podarcis > Podarcis liolepis. The sequence goes on from NC_139554.1 coordinate 32,316,159, forward strand.
TCTCTCCCCGATTCCATGAGGCTGGAGCATAATGGGCCAGTATCCTTTCCGGAGGCCACTGATTTTTGCCCCAATCCTGGGAGCTGCCACCTGCAAGTGTTGCCAGGTCAGCCGAACGCCTCCTTCTAGGGGGTGCAGAGGGTATCTGGTCAGGAATCCACATGGGGGGTATTAAGTAGGCTGGAAAACAGACCCCATACCATCCTCTTGGGAGGGCATGATAGGCCTTCCTGCCACACACCCAGTAAACGTCCTGACCATGGGCAGATATGGTGCCTGTCACCAAGCGGGCCAGGCAGGCAGTCAAATTGGAACCAGGAAAAGTTCCTGTCTCGGACTCAGGCATGTTAGTTGGGGCTGGGAAGGTACGATCACAGTGGGAAGTGCCCACATAGGTCTGAGAGTCACTTGCGTCATTTGATTTGTTGACACAAAGGCAGCCAGTGATCCTGTGAACCTGGAAAGGGACGGAATGATTCCATAAAGAAGGATGGTTGCCCAGAGGCTGGAAGGCAACAAGTGGAGTTGTAACCAAGGATTCATTCCAAGGCACAGGGAGTAGTGGCATTCCTCCCAGAGCATCTACAGGGGCCAGAGTGCAGATGGCACAGTTGGTCCGATTTGCAGAAAATGCAACCATCTCAGCAACCTGAATCCACTTATTATATGTGTGGTGGGCCCCCCACGATTGCAGCAGTTGTCTGGTCACTGTGAGTGGTATTGGCATTTCAAAGGTCAAATGCAGCAGAAATACCAGCACGGGGACCCACAGTTGTATTTGAGCCATTGTATGCACGGGGAGGGGCTTAGGTAAGTGCTAGAGAGTGGGCTGGGGTGTAATTACGCTGAAAGAAAAGATCCACTAGACACCCTCCTTTGCAGGGGTAGCGTAAAGCAAACCAGGCCCAGGTACCTTCAATAAAGTTCAGTTATACAAAAGGAAAGAAAAGAAAATGTGAAAATGTCCTTTTTCAATCCATGCTGGATTCTTGAGCCGTGCAAAACGCCAGCGTCCAGGAGTGACGTTTAGCAGGGCTGTAGTCTGGTGGGCGTCAGGTCGTCTGGTGGGCGTTGGGCATCTTGGGTCCCTTCCAACAAGGCTGGAGCGATGTCTGGGCGTCTGGGTCCTCTTCACCTGGTTCATAGGGATGCAGAGGTATCCTGGCAAAAGTCCACCTGTTAAGAGAAGAGATAACAAAGACGGCAGCGATTGCACAGAACAAATGGATAGATAACATTTGCACATAAGGTATATTAACTCAAAGGGGATGCTTGGCAGGAAACTTCGCAAGGGGTTAACAGTTCTGTTCCTTGGGTTAAGTTTGCCAGCCGAGATTTTTAAAAGTCTCATTCATGTGCTCTAAGTTTCAGAGCTCTCGTGGCCTGTAAGCCATGTTGCAAATTTCAGTTCATTTGCCAGTGTCTGTAGAAAGAACAATGCACTCCTTGCTTCTGGCAAAGTTTCAAATTCCTCAAAGTATCAATTCCTATGCCGCAGCTCCTTTCAGAGTAAAATTGCACATTAAAAAGAAAAACTTGACAAAGTTCACAGAAAGCATTCACTTGCTTTTTTAAGAAAGTCACTTTTCCAGGTTAGTTCTTGGGGCAGGGGGGTGGGTAACCCTTGGCCTTCTGGTTTATGTGGCGAAACTGTAAATCCAGAAAGTGTGAGGTTCAGGGTAGCTGGCTGAATGCAGCAGTGTCCTTCTGAGATAGCTGCCAAGAGATAAGCTACTCCAAGCACCTGGCACAAGAGGGGGAAAAAAAAAGCTGATGTCCTGTTACTTTCATGAATGAATGTTAGAAACAGTTAGTTCACTCGCTTCTAGCTGCAACAGTCTTTCAGCAAGAACAGAGATGAGAAGAAATCATTTTTGAGAAATCTTATTGTTCCTAGCCTGTGGGGGTGGGGTGTGTCGGGCGTGGGGCCTGTGAGCATTCCATTTTCCAGTGACCCTCTTGCCTGCAGATGGCGCACAGGTTTCTTCCCTAGGCGTCTTCTGCCCCTCCCGTGGACACCCTCCGGGATTGCATTTTTGGCTGCTGGCTGTTTGAAGACAAACCCCTAATTATTTTGGCCAGGTCCTCTTCGAAAGAAGGATTCTGATTAAGGGTGCTTGGAGGTCTGTGGTCCTGGGCGTCGGATGACTCCAGGGGGCCGTACACTCGGTGGGGCGGGGCCATCAAAGTGGAGTTTTTAGCTGCCTCAATTGCAACATCAGTATTGTCCGCTGCCCTGAGGGCATTTTTCTTGCGGATTTCCTCAATGGTCAATATTGTAATCCTAGGGTTTTTTAATCCCTTGGGTTTAATTGTCTATTTTTTTTTTTTAAACAGTTCTGTCCCATGCGGCTCTCAAAGCCTTCTGCTCTGTTTCTTTCTGTCTGCCAATTCACATCCTTGCATTGTGCTGCTTCTAGAACCAAGAAGCCACATGGTTCTACATACTGAAACACTCTTTTGGACTGTTTGTCCGCTTCACCTTCTGAATTCTTCATTCTCCATACCACCTTGTTCCTCACTTTCCTCTTCTCTTTCTTTTCTCCCTCAGTCTCTTTTATTGGGAGTTGGGTAGGGGGAACTTCATTTAGCCCTGGTGCAGTTGCTGCATAGGGTGGAGGGGGGCTAATTATTCCTCCTTCCTCTTCTGGGTCTGGCAAGACTGCTGGTTTTCCCCCCAACTTGTAATTGCTGCCATACTGGGCACAGTTTGGCACGGCACGGGTAATCACAGTTCTACTTTTCCTAAGCCATGGGGGACGGTCAGGAACTTCACATAAGTGTTAGAGTCTATTTTTCTTCAGGGTTTTAAAATCCCCAATCTTCTCCCTTTGTGGCATCTTTCCAATTTCCCCCCAGGAAACTTTGCAGGGGGGGGGGTTTCATGTGAGTTGTTTTACTGCTTTTTCTCCATGACCCTGGGACCCTGGAACACTGGGACACCCCGTCCTCCTAACGTCATTTTTTTTTCACTCAGTCACAGGCCAGACGTTGCTGTCAACGTCTCACACACTCAAAACATTCACTGGAGTGTCCCCACACACACATTCAGAAAAAAAAACAAACCCATGCACCTCCCCCAATCCCTTTTTCCCCAAAAAACCACAACCGGCAGCGCTTAGACTTCGACCGGGGCCCAAGAGCACCTTTTACTGCTTCTTCTGGGCACAAAAACCAACCACAACCGGCAGCGCTTAGACTTCGACCGGGGCCCAGCAGTACCCTTTACTGCTTTTTCTGGGCACAAAACCAACAACCAACCATAACCGGCAGCGCTTAGACTTCGACCGGGGCCCTAGCAGCACCCTTTGCTGCTTTTTTTCTGGGCGACACCAAAACCAGTGGCACTTCTTCTACCCTGCTGGCGGAGCTGATCAGGCTCTCTTTTTGCTCGCACCTATCCTTGTGGAGCTTGCTCCCACCTATACCCTGTGGAGCTTACCTTTTTTCTCGAGGTACCTTCTTTCTGCACGGCCGTTGCTCTTTTTCTCCGTCACTTTGTCGCGTGTCCACTCAGGAACGGGTGGCCAGTCCCTCCCACGAAGTTGGCAGGATGTGCACTGGAACTGCTGACCCGGTATCCCGAGCTGCTCGCCTTGCAGTGACGCCCTGGACCTCTTTGTCCCTCGATCTCGGGGAACGTGCTTTTTCCCGGCCAACGCACCAGAAATATGTAGCCTTATTAATCCATGGGTCGGAATAATTGTTGCACCCGAGCAGAGACAAAAGGAGCCAAACGACACCAAGGGGTTAATCCAGAGAAAGAGCGTTTTATTCTGCCATCCGGGGGGGGGCAGAAGGCACCTGTGTGATTCAGTTCACAAAAGACAGGCCGCACCGAAAACATTTTACAAGCAGGTTTTATCCTTTTTCCAAACCCCTTTTTTCTCTCCCCCTTCACAGATTCTTACATAGAAATGTTGCTTTTCGTTCTCTGGCTCTGTTCCCGGAAGTATGTTGCAAATCAATGTACCAGGACAAGGTTAGCTTGGATCTGGGAAGCGAAAGCTTTACTGTTCTCAGCTCTGAGCTGTTACAGCGTTTTTGTTACAGAGAGGACTGCTTAGCTCATGCTTTTTGTCTTAGAGGAAAATGCAGTTTTTAAAATGCGTACTCCGAGGCCTGGCTGGGGGGGGGGGGAGATTCACAAACAGTTTTTAGGGCTTTCTGGGGTAACCCTAACTGTACCCCTTCAATATGAAGTGTAATACCAATGTTTAAAGCAGAAACAAGACTACCTTTTGTGAAATGTTCTTCTTAGCCTTCTAATGCTTGTTTGTTGCATTTTACTCCCATTCTCTTTGAATCATATTTGAATTTGTCACCAGTCCCATGCTGCAGAACACTCTTCCAGCGAAGATTCCACAAGCATCCTTTGACTTTTAGGTATCTCTTGAAGATCTTTTGATTCTAACAGATATTTGCAGCTGTTCAATTTTTATCTTCATTAACCAGTCAAATTAATGATTATCCCTATTTTTATTTATATTCTTTAAAATAACATCTTTTAACACTGTAAACCATATTGATATTTTATATGGCAGTATAGAATTTTATAAATAAATCATATCTCCTTTAGTAGGAACTCCTTTTAGTTCCTTCTCAAATTGTTGCTCCTCTCAGTACCTTCAACTCCCACTGGAACCTGGCTGCCTCATCTTAATGCTTTCATGGCTGTCACCCTGAACATCAAGATTACTATTATTACAATATTAGCATAGTCGGCGTATGACATACCGTATTGGCCTGAATATAAACCGCACCTGAATATAAGTTGCACCTTTAAAATTGGAGGGGGGAGAAGAAAAAATACCCAAATATAAGCCGCTCCCCTCCTAGCTGCTCCTGGCTGCATTGCCCACACACATGGCATTGCCAGTGGCCTTTCCCCTTCCTCACTCTCTCCCTTCCTGGCCTTGGGAGAGAGGACACACCTGGCGCTGTTTGCCCCGAACGCCTGGCTGCATACTGTAAGGTCGTGAATATAAGCTGCACTTTTACTGGTTGGAATTTGAGGGGAAAGTGCGGCTTATATTCAAGCCAATACGGTATCTTCTCAGATATCTTCCCTGGCTACCAATTTGTTACTAGGCCAACTTCAATGTGTTACCATTAGTACATAAACACTCAACAGCAGGGGTCCCCAAACTGAGGCCCGCAGGCCGGATAAGGCCCAAGGGACTCGTTTATCTGGCCCGTGGCGACCCCTGCCGCCCACTGCCCACTTTTACCGGTGCTGCGCTGCACGGCTGTACACTTCCGGGTCAGAGGAGCACCGGAAATAGCTTGTGCGCATGCGCGTTATTTCCGGTGCACATCCGGGTTGGAGGCCCGTGCACATGCGTGCAAGCTATTTCCGGTGCTCCTCCGACCCCAAAGTGCACCGGAAATAGTGTGTGCGCACGCGTATGGGCACACGCTCCCCTGCCCTGCAATAGGCGCTGCAGACACCGGCCCAAGGCATGGTAAGTTTGCTGCCCCCTGCTCAACAGCTTAGGACCAGTTTAGTTGAAGGATCACCTTACTCCATATATGGCCATGCATCCCCCTTGATCTGTGGGACTGCTTTTACAAGTGCCACATAATGTCTTTTCCCTACTTGTAAGGAATCCATCTTCCAGCACTGCAGCACTAACACTCTGGAACTTTCTGCCTATTGACATCAGGCAGGTGCCTTCACTCTTTATCATTTTTGACACTTGCTAAAAGCTTTGTGTGGGCAAACCCTATCCAGGTATGCAAACCTGACATGAATTTTAATATGTAATTTTATAATGTGTAATTTAACTGCTAACTTTATTATTTAACTTTTCTTTATACCAGGCTAACCTACCATAGTGGCCTGTTTTAAGAACACTAAGCAGTTTGCCAACTTAATACTGGTAGGTAAAGGACCCCTGGATGGTTAAGTCCAGTCAAAGGTGACTATGAAGTTGCGGCACTCATCGTGCTTTCAGGCCAAGGGAGCCGGTGTTTGTCCACAGACAGCTTTCCAGGTCATGTGGCCAGCATGACTAAACCGCTTCTGGCGCAACCAAACACAGTGACAAAAACCAGAGCGCACGGAAATGCAGTTTACCTTCCCACCGGAGAGGTACCTTTTTATCTACTTGCACTGGCATACTTTCAAACTGCTAGGTGGCAGGAGCTGCGACAGAGCAACGGGAGCTCACCCCGTCGCAGGGATTTGAACCGCCAACCTTCTGATCGGCAAGCCCAAGAAGCTTGATGGTTTAGACCACAGTTGGGTGAATACCTATTGAGGCCAATAGTGTATTTTCCTATCTACCCTTTCCCCACTGCAAATTAAGACGTAGAACAAAATGACTCAGGCGCTCTTGGATTCCACCAGCCCATCCACAGAGACATCTGCAGCCAGGACTTTTAAAAAGGAATTTTTGCTGGGTGGCTGGTGAAAACAAACTCAAAAGGGCACTTCACACAAATCCTTTGCCAGCCCAGTTCATGATTACATTCCATACACAAATCTACATTGTTAGGTATAAGAGACTACTTTAAATGTTTTTAAGGGGTACCTAAGTACAAGTTGAGATTTCTGGTCTTTCCAATGTATGTTTATGGCTGGGAATGGGGATTCTAATTTGTGTCAGACCATTTGGTTTTGGTAGGTGAACGACAAGTATAAAAAAAACTTTTCATTAAACAAACAGTAAATGCAGAATACAGAAAATAGTATATAAAGCTACCTTTATTTAGACTTTTACAGAACAAGCCAATGAATACACTTGTAGGAAGTTTAAAAACAGTATGTCACCTTTTTACACCAACTATATTGCCATCGACTTGCTTTAGATGTTACAGAAATTCCAAGTTTTGAATCCACTTTCCTCAATCAACAGGTATTCATAAATACAACATCTTAACCCCGATTAATTTAATGGTATACTGCATTTTTATTGGCATTTGAAAGTTTGGCCTGTGGCCAACAATAATCTAGTTTTGAAGTTACCCATAGGCCTCCTGCAACATACTGCAAAGCACAGAAATAAATGAGATGCAAGTTTTTTTTTTTAAAAAAATCATCTAAGCATTACTCTAAAACTAGGGGAGAGGCAAGGCTTGTTGAAATAACTACATGAAGTCTCTAAACAGATTTTAGATGGCCAAGTAATTAGAATTGGCTTGATACACTCACTTGGCTTCTGTATATGGGCAGTTAGTTCACCAAGGAACATTAGTAGAAGCTGGCGTCAATTTGTACAATGAAAGCACAGAAAAGAAAATCTGGATTATGCACAGGTGTGTGCTCCTTCACAGAACTTGAGAATTCACTTTTAAGCAATTGGAGGGGAAGTGTTAATAGGCAGACTAGTCAAACACTCTGTATGAAGTATGGCAAAGGGAGAAAGATATCTATGCGAGATGAAGCGGCAACAGGCTCTCACACCTCTGTAAAATACACATTTATTTCTACAAAAAAAAGATCTGATACAGAAATGATTCACACAAATGTAACTATGTACCTATTAAAATATACAGAAACTCTTTTAAGTAGAGGAGATTTAAAAAGATGAAGGGGTTGTCAATCCTTTTATTTGTACACTTTTGCATCGTCACATAATTTGATAAGTCACCTTTTACAAAATCATGTAAAAAGCACGAGAATTGCCTGGTAAAGTCTGCATTTCTCCAAAAGATTTTATACAGCATGCAATTAAGGCAGCCTTTTCTTCCCCACATGGAATCCTTTCACTCATCAAGTAATCTTCCGCTGCAAAGATTAGGCTAGGGAGCCTGGTCTCTTCTGTCAACGCCTTTTGTCTTTCCTGTCTGATTTACGGTCTCTTTCACTCCGCGAAGTTCTTTTGCCTGACCGACTACTTTCTGACATAGACCTCTTTCTGTCCGACCTTGAACTTTTATCCTTTGATCCTTTCGCATCTCTGCTGCTACCTTTCGAAGACTTGTGACTCCTGTCTACTCCTGCATTATCCCTTCGCTTTCGATCCAGGCTCCTCCTACGCTTCCTATCCCTATTGTGCCCACGCCCTCTGCTTCGACTTCTGCTCTCGCTGCTGCTGGAACTACTGCTACTCTCTCGACTGCTACTTCCGCTACTGCTGCTGCTGCTGGAGGAACTACTCCGACTACTGCTGGTGCCGCTGCTAGAACTGCTGCCGCTACTACTGCTTGTAGAACTAGTGCTACTGGTGCTGCTGCTAGTACTGCGACTTCGACTCTTGCTGCCTTTGTTCCTCGCTCTACCTCTGCTCCTGCTCCTAACCTTGTTCTTGACTTCTACGCTTACTGCCTGGATTTGGTCTGCCTGAGTTTCAGGCAGATTCTCAGGCGCTACCGTTTCTTCTTTGTCTACCTGAGGCTCTTGATCTTGTGTGGATTCCAACTGTGGTGAAGGCTGTGGCTGAAGCACAGCCTCTGCTCGAGGCTGGGCCTCAGCCTCGGACACTGCAATGGATTCCGGCTCCTTCTCTTCTGCCTCCTCTGGTTCAGCTTCCACTTCTGGCTTGTTGCCTTCCTCTTTCTCCAAGGGAGCAACAGGCCCCTCCTGCTCTGGTTGAGCATTACTCTCCATTTCTGGTTCCACTTCTTTGCTATTCTCATTTTCTAGCGGCTCTGCATGATCTGCCTCACTGGTTTCCATCACATCCTGCTCGCCATCTACTGGCAGCGTATTTTCACCTTCCTCTTTCCCTAACACAACATCCTCCTCCTGATTATCCTGCTGCCTATCATTCTCCTTAATCTCTGATCCCTCATCTACCTTAACCTCCATTTCCTCTTTCTGCTCCTCCTCCTCCTGTTCTATCTCTCCATCACTGTGACTAGCACCTACCTCCTTTTCTTCCCCTACCTCTTCCATTTCTACATCATTGCTCCGATTACCTGTCTCCATCTCTTCCACCTGCTGAACCGCCTTACCCTCTTCTTGCTCCTTGTTCTGGTCTTCCTTCTTTTCTTCCTTCTGCACCTCCTGGTGTTCTTTTTCCTTCAGAGATTGTCGCCTGGGCCTGGCTTCCATTTTGTTAATTTGCTCAGCAAACTCAATGCGCCTATTTTCAAACAGTGCTGCAGAACGAAAGAAGACACACCAAGCTTATTGTGGGTACTTAGCGTGGTTCCAGCTTACTGATAGATCACTTGAACCACTTCACACAAGGAAAATTTCATACAGACAAGCGATCATCCATGTTAAGAGCTCAGAATGTGCACTTGTGAATTGGGGCATTTGTCACATATTTTTGAATTACAGGCTACTGGCATTTATGAGCAGTAAAGTTTCACATTAAGAAATAATTTATAACTGGATCCAACAGGTGGGCAAAATCCTTATCTCCCCAACCCCCTAGACAAACTTTATGGGGTAGTTGGATCTGTCAATCACTTGGGCTGGAATTCCAATATCACACCATTACAAATGTTCTGTTTGTGCAAGCACATCATCTTACAAGATGGAAAAACCCCTCTCAACTATGTGCTGTTCTGAGGATTTTCCTAAACCCCAGAACCAGGACTCTAGGACCCTGCCAGGGCCTTTGCACCAACTTCCCAAAGCTGGGTAGGCAATCCTCCACCTTGTGGGTAGGCCAGTTCTGGCTTTATGTGTTTTTGTGTAAACGTGCAGACTCCCAGAACTGACCCTCTGACCAAGATGCAAGTTCGCTTTACTGCCTTATCAATATCAGTTTAAATTTTTCTACTGAAATGCCAGAAGAGCTTATATCAAAGAAAATGTATCTACCTTACCACCAGTAACATACCATTTAATTTTTTTTGGGAATCATCAAACAGCTTCTGGGTAGCAGGACACATTCTGCCAGGTATGTAGAACAGATGAGGCTTTGTCTTTGTTCTTATATATTTAATTATTTTGGCATTATGATCATTCCATTCTTCTTGCTGGTAAAAGAAAGATTTTTATTTTTTTAGTATCGTCCACAACACAAACACCACATAGCAGCTGCTTGAATTTTGACTCACCAGCTGAGCAAGTTCAACTTTCTGTTCCAATAGCCGCAGCTCTGTTTGTTTAGCACGTCTTTCCTCAAAGAGCTCCCGCCTCTCATTTTCAACCTGCTTTCTCTCTTCTTCTGCCTGCACTTCAAGTTTCTGTTCAATTTCTTGCCGTCTTTTTTGCTGAAGTGGAGAAACAGTTTCAGATTTGCTTAAGGTGAGCTCAGAAATTTTATTATTAGTTTATATACCACTTAATAGCTGGTCGACCCCTGTTCTGGAATCCGATCAATACTGAAGTCTTTATCTAATTATTACAAGATGGCCCACAGCTTTTGGCTGGACTTAGTAGTCAAGTCACTGCTTGTAGTGGTTTATTTTTTCATTTCTGCTCCCCTAAGGTATGGAGCACTCCTTGTGTATCAAGCAATCCACATTTACAGTGAAGCAGTGCCAGGCAATGCAATTACATCTCTCCAACTTATGACCTGAAGCCTGGCAACCAATAGGAGCTCTGCCCCCCCCCCCTTCCTAATCTGTTTTCAAATTGTTATGGAACCAGAGACAAGTAAATAATAAAAAAAATTCAACTATATAGCCAAGTAAAGGCAGGGCATATGAAACCTAAGCATGGACCTCTCTAGGCTGCTGGCAGTTACTAGTGAATTTCCCAGCTGGTTGCCAGAACCCAGTTTAGGGTGGCCATACAGAACTGTATTTGTAGTAGGATCCATGTTCTATTGAACTTAATAGGCTTAAGTAAAGTTTTAGGAATGCTCGCTGTTTCCCTTTACACTTGAAAAATGACTTTAAAGTCCTCATGTTTTCCACAATGAAAAATCTGAGCTACTGGGCTACTAGCAGTAAGTTTCTTCACGCAAGATAGTATACAATTCCGTCATTCAATAGAAATAGTACACTCTCTCCCCAATGAACATTACAAGGTACTGAGTTAATACCCTCTCAGTAGCGACTGTTGATTCTTGTTTGAACTTCTGAAGAGTACCCATCAACAGGCCAAATATGCGCCGATTCCTAGAACAGAAAAGGAGTTAAAAGGTATTATACGATCGACTTTCATACGTGTTCGTTATTTCATACGTGTTCATTATGCATACCTATTGAAACAGTTTTCCAAATCTTCCAAGGTTGTTAGTTAATGGCACATGAATTATAAAAAGGCTACAATAATACAGGGTGCAAAAGCTATCTAGAAAGTAACATAACCACTGGATGTTGCAAATTTCAACAATCAACATGATAAGATAACAAGATAATTCCAGTGGGTAGCTTTATCAACAACAGCATATAATTTCCAAACATATTAAATTAAATGAAGTTCTTAATTTATGACCCAAAGACATCCAAAAGTTTTTTCTAAGATTGAAGACAACAATAAAATACATTAAACAGACTGATTATTAATAAAAGGAACACCATTGTTATGACTTTTCATAAGGAACCTCAAGAAATGATTTGCCATTTTGTAAGCAACATTGCACTGAAAATATAGCCATCTTCTTTTGACTTACTTTTTTGTTGAGGGCTAGCTGTATGACCAAGAAATTTGGCCCTTACGGAGAATCATAGAATTGTTACCTTGGGAGGGACTCCTCCCCAAGGGTCATCTAGTCCAGTCCCTTGCAATGCAGGAAATTCAACTAAAACAACCCTGACAGATTGCCAGAACTTCCAAGGATGGAGAGTCTACAACCTTTGAGGGAGTCCACTCCACTGTAGAACTTCTCTTACTGTCAGAACCCAGAGCACAATGGTCACAGCCTGAAAATAAATTCCAGCCCCACCCCAACTAATACATATGAGATGGTGCTTGAATTAAGAAATAATTTCCCCAAAAAATTATTTGGATACTTTCCCACAAACTACATATCTGAAGTTGATATATAAGCAGCTCAACACAATGCACTGTCTAAAAGTGAGACCTTTAGATAGCTAAGATTAGGATTTGAAGCTTTCCTCATAAAAGAAGCCAGCACAGAATGTCGTTGGGCAGGGGCAACAGAGCTTCCACAGCTCAAATCTGAACTTATTCATGTTTTTAGATATTTTGTCAGCTGCTTTATATGATTTCTTCCCTGAAAAGTGGGATACAAATCTATACAATAAAAATATTTTTATTTCTCTAGCAGACTGTGAAATCTGGTTTCATCACCCAAACTTCATATACTAATTTTAATGAAATACGCCAGTTTCCCAAGATTTTGCACAGAAATGCATGAAAAAGTACAATAGCTGCTAATTTGCAGTATTCTTTAAAGACTAAGGCTGAAATCCCACCAACATCAATGGGACTTACTTCTGAATTAGACTGGTTCATATCAAACTAAAAAACAAAAACATAAACAAGGAAAGGGAACATTTTAGAAAAAATTATCTGGCAGGATGCCTATCTTCGAAAAACACAACATGCTAAATCTCTACCCAGAGCTTTTACATTCCTGGAATAATCAAAACAACAGTCTGAGATAAGTACATCAGCAACTTATTTTGACTTACAAATCAACAGGCAAAGCAAACTGTGCAAGGCAACTTAAATAAACATGGAAGCTAGGTTGAGTTATCTGGTGCAATCAGTACCTGTACACACACTTCTTAAGAAGCAGGCTAAGACAGCATAAAATATTGGACAAAGTTTTCTGTGCAAGAAATAACATTTCTTTCATAATTTGTATTATGCACTTGGAGTTTGAAAACATTGTGGTTACAGTAAACAATATTGTAAGATACCTTTGTTTTCCCTTTTCATCCATGTTTTGATCTTGAATAAGGTCTCGGCGTGTTCGTTCTTTGGAGGTAGCAACAACAGAAGACTGCAACGCTGGCTGCAAGGATAGGTCAAATCCAGGTTAATGGAAGCTTTTCTACATTTCTTTCCCCTCTCTACCCTCTCATTTCTTTCCCTCTCTCTATACCTACTTCTAGGTATCCCTTACTTTTTTAACATCATCATCCTCTGCGTCGCTTTCATGGCGTGATTCTCTCCTTGTCCGACGTTCCCCAGCTAGCCTAAGTTTAAGAGAGTATCAAAGGCATCCATTTTATACTAGAACCAAGGAAAATGTTTCAATAGGCTTAGAAAATGATGTTAATAAAAGCAAAATAACTACACTAAAATCAAGATACTGTGCTTCAGACTGCTTTGATCCAACCTCTCTGTCCATGTTGTTGCTGGAATCCAATGAGCTCTCTGGTGAATGCAGATTAGCTGCTTGCTAAATCTGTTGCTTTATTACAGCATCTTTTTAAAGATGGAGACCTCACTTTTAAAGTCCGCTTACTTTTCTTTCTACAGAACATATTGTAGGATAGCAACTCCTACACAATTTACAGGTACTCAAGACAAAAAAGGTGTTCTACTGAAATCCTATTTAAAATATCACACAGAATCAAGATACACCAGTATAAATTATTTGCTAGTGTAGAATTCCAAGAGGAATTATATGCAACTTAATTAAAGAAGAACTGATACATGAATGGTTTTTCCTTTCTTCCCTCCCAGTTCCTTTTGTATGTCTGAAATTGCAAGCAATCATTTTAAATTATACACAGTCTTGAGTGCTATATAAAAACCATGCAGAAATGCACTACAGAAATATACTGAGTCAGCTAAAAAGGCATGCTGTTCTTGTCTCTAACGTCATTCAATCCTGTTCTTGAATTCAGCCCAGTTTCAATCTCTGCTCACCTATTGGTCGCCCCTTCTAGATCCCTCTGTTTGGCTGGGGGTCCTCCTCCGCTATCCGAGAATCCACGCCTGAAACAAAAGAGCACATCAGTGTATCAGATCAGTATGCTCCAAGCAAGTTTCTAATGCCAAGACCCCATAAAACTAAAGTTCAATGTCTTGCTTTGTGTGCAGCACCTTTTACAGAAGTCACACCATGCTCTCTATCATTTATATGAAGCCACTAGGTGACATCAAAGGGTGGAAGTAAGATGTCATCAGCATAACAAAATCAGCTCTATTTCTTTTCTTTTTATCTGAGTTAGGTGAGGCTGTTCAAGTGTTGAACCAGTGCTTGGGCTCAGTAATGGGCTAACAGATTGAAAGCTGACAACAAAGAGTTGTGAGAAAGTGGTTCTTATGTTGATAAATTAGGTACTTGGCTTGTTTCAGATGGGGGTGCACCTTCCATGAAGAAGAAGGTTGGCAGCTTGGGGACACACTTGTATCCAGTTGTCACTAGAGGCCAAGGTAGCCCCAGTGTCACAAACTGCCCTTCCCAGGTTTGACCTTATCACCAGGTAGGAACATTCCTGAACAGTCTTGCCACCATGATGCACATTCTGCTCATCTCTCAAATGGAATACCGTAATGTGTTGTACAAGGAGCTGCCCTTGAAAACTTTCATTAGTGCAGAATACAGTTCAGCAGAGGAGCATTGTTGGGTACTGAAAAGACTCAGGGCAGAGGCCCACAAGAAATATTTGCATATGCTTATTTTTATGTATAGGTGCCAATTTCAGCTGTCATTTGAAGGGGAGAAACAAACTGGCTGTCAGGGAGAACTCAGAGCTATGGGGTGGCAACAGCGATTTCCTGGGCCAGTATACTATATGTGGATTGGGCTCTCCACCCCATCTACCGTCTAGAGCTGCTGTTTATGTACATATTTAAAAACAGACAAGTGCTCGTTGGCAAATTTGAATGGGAGGTGTCTAGGGTCTCACCAGTGCTGTACTTTGAAGCGTTACCAGTTGCCCTGTAAAAAAAGTTAAGTTTAAAGAGGAAAGGTGTCCAGTATCCTGCATCAAAGACTCAAGGACACACAGGCCCCCTGGCTACCCACTAACAAGGCTGTTGCTTTATCCCGATGGAATCATGTCACATCAATTCTGAAAGAACTATCATGGCAGCCTATTTGCTGCCAAGCCCAATTCCAAATGCTAGTACTCCTTTATTAAGCCGCTAAATGGTTTGGGGCCCAAATAATTGAAGCAGAACATCTCCCTAAACCAGCTTGCTTATGCCTCAAGATTGCTAGAGAGTGCTTTTATCTGTTTCCATTGTCAGGGGACGTTCACTACAGTCGTACCTTGGATCTCAAACACCTTGGCTCCCGAACAAGTCAGCTCCCGAACGATCAAAACCCGGAAATGAGTGTTTCAGTTTTCGAATGATTATCGGAACCCGAACATCCAGTGCAGCTTCTGATTGGTGCAGGAGCCTCCTGCAGCCAATCAGAAGCCGCGCTTTGGTTTCCAAAAGTTTTGGAAGTCAAACGGACTTCCAGAATGGATTCTGTTTGACTTCCAAGGTATGACTGTATTTGGGTGAGATGCAAGAGAAAGCCTCTCAGCACACACATGTAGCTCTCTCACACACCCATATACTGTACTTCACATATACACTGCTGCAAGTACACCTCTCCCTCTCAAACACATACCTACCCTCTATTCCCCCACCTCACATAAATATCTCCCTCTCTCTCTGCCCATGTATATATATCCAACTCTCATACACAGAACAAACTAAGTATCCCTTCCAATTCAGAAAAGCCCCTCCAAGGGTGGAGGATGTGACTGTTTTAAAAAATAAACCACCCACAAAAGTAACTAATCCCTGACTTACCCAATGCTACAAATTCAAAAGCTTATTCCTTTCTTTTAAGAGCATTTTAAAGAAACTCTAAAAATGTGAATATATCTAGCAATTTTAAACTTTCCAGTACCAAAACTAAATACCAAGTAGGCCAAATATCTGTAGGACTGCAAAGACTGCTGTGCAAGCAGAGACTAAAACACCATCCAATAAAAACCAAGCAGAGCTCTGTTGCAATAGCCTTCAAGTACAGTGGTACCTCAGGTTACAGACGCTTCAGTTTACAGACTCCGCTAACCCAGAAATAGTTAAGAACTTTGCTTCAGGATGAGAACAGAAACTGCGCAGCAGCAGCAGGAGGCCCCATTAGCTAAAGTGGTACCTCAGGTTAAGAACAGTCTCAGGTTAAGAACAGACCTCCAAAATGAATTAAGTTCTTAACCCGAGGTACCACTGTACCATACCATGCCAGTGTTAGGCTACAACAGCAGAGGATCTGTAACCCTTAGAATAGCATGGTTGGCTGCCCACCCTTCGGTAATAACAATGGTATATGAGCCAAGTGGCAAGTTATACATGCCTTCTACTGAAATCTTTGAAGACAGCAATCTTGCGGGCTCCTCAGCACTGCCATAAACTAGCATTACAGCAACTGTATAAGTCCAACTTGAAATTACTTAATTTTTTTTTAAGGTTAGAAGAGAAGTTGCATGCAACCTTAGGGCAGCAGTGACAGCACAAGCAATGGTCAAGTACCCAAACAACTATTTGCTTGTTTGCCTGTGAATATGCTTTGGACCACGAGCAGAACCCCTCTCTTCCCCCTCACTGCACAATTATGGCAGTTGAGTTCAGACTCTAGCTACCTTAAATCTACATATGAAAACAACATTTAACCTTCTTTTCATTTCTAGCCTTCAGATACAAGCGTAACATTCTGTGCAGCATAGAAGCTGCCCCCAGAAAGGTACAGAATTGGTTTCCATTAATCATCCACAGATACTCACCTAAGTAATATACTTCCACGCCCCCTACCTCCACCAGGGCCTGTGATGGTCAATAATCTCCCTTGAGCGGGCCTGGGGGAGAAAGCCAAGGGAATAATCATCAGGAAGGAGCAAAAAGGTACAGAAAACATCCCTCAAAGGAGCACCACTGGAGACCTGCTGCAAATGTATCCCCCACACCCACTTTATTAGTCAGCTTTAGTGATTGGGGACGGGAAGAGACTGCTTCTACCGTGTGCAGGATCCTCATGGCCTATTTTATTAAAATACCTTGACTTCCCACGTGGAAGGAAGTAGCAGAAAATGCAGAGGGACGGCAGTGGGTTTTGCCTACCTTTTGTGCCACGGAAACTTTTACAGGTTTAGGCTGGGACATGAGCGCACCCTTAACCCGGGTTAACTTAGGCCGGTGCAGGCTGCGTCCCTAAGCGCCCTTACTGGGAACTAGCGAGCCCCATTGAAGCCAAGCGGGGAAGCCGCGTTCGCAGGGCGCAGCCGCGCCTGGCAACTCACGTGGACGCCACTAACGGCTTCTGCTCGTAGGCCTCCCTCTGCGCTCCCGCTCCGTCCCTTCCCAGAACCGTTTAGAAGAGAGACGGGGCTGACGGCTGCAGCTCTCGGGCCCCTGAAGTCCCAGGGCGCGTCCCCGGAGAGGGAAGGGAAAGGGCGCGGGCACGTAAGGGGCAACCGCTGAGAAGCCTCTCAGGGGGCGAGCGCGGCGGTCCCCTCTGAGCCGAAACCCCCCCCCGCCGGCCGCCCCGCTCTTCCTCCCGCCTCACCGCACATCGTTGGGGTCCCGCCCCGTGAGCTTGCGGATGTTCTCGTCGACGTGCTTGAGGCTCTCCTTGGCCTTCTCGAGCTGCTCCTGCAGAGCCCGCACCGCCACCGCCATCCCAGCCACTCACAGGCGCGGCCTAGCCAGTCAGGGGCCGGCCGAGAGCGCGGCTCGGCGGGAAAGGGGCGGGGCGCCACGGCCCAGCCCCCCACGTAGCGCGGCTCCTCAGAGCAAACCCGCCAATCGGCGCGCGAGGGTTGGATCGACAACGTTCCTCGCCAACAGCCGCGCCTCGTCCCTAGCGAATCGCGGCCCTGACAGGTTGAGTGGCATTTGGGTGCTCCAGTCATCAGCTTCCTTCTTAGCCAATCGGGAATCCATAGTGCTTAGAGCGACGTTGGGAGAACCACTCGACGACCGCGTTGCTCTGTTTCTCCTGCCAATCGCGGAATGCCAGAGCAGGGTGGCATCGAGTAACCAATCAGTGATGGGAGGCGGGTCGGCTTATGCTTCCCTATCCGCCGTAAGACCAGCCCTACTAATTTTCGCGCGCTCCTCGGGTCATGAGGTGCCTTGAAGTGCAGGGGGCGGGACTAAACTCAATTTCCACGGACGCGTGGCTTCTCTGATTCTGAAATTTGCTTATAAATCCTGTTCACTATTACGTACTTGGAAGCAAGCCCCATTGAAGTTAATGGAACTAACTTTTGAGTAAAAAAACCACAGACTCAGATGCGCAAGTGACAAGTTGAAGTAACAGTATAACTAAAATATGTGAGATTAGCAAACGCTCCCACTATCATTGCTATAATTGCCTTCCCTGCACTTTAAGGCAAGCCATCTTATTTATTTATTGGGGCACAGAGGGCTAAATGGTCACCAAGGTGAGGTAGTAGTAGCATTAATGTTTGCTGCTATCACAGCCAAATATTAGACCTTCAATGGGTCTAGGGTGTTTGGTCAAATTAATTTTGAATTTCTGCCTTCCCTGCTTTTTCATCACACAAAGCTTTCCATTAAATGACAGGAAGGCCCAGCTCAACAAGGGCAGAAGGATTCTAGGGAGTGAAACTGCCAAGGGCCCTGAATTGGCTGATCTCGTAATCAACAAGGCTACTGGCAAAACTAGCCAAACTCCTAGAGTCCACAAAGATGCCCAGATCTCCAGGGACCACTTTGAAGAGTTCCTCACGCTCACAGACTGAGGTTATGGGCCTCCAAGACCTATGACCAGACAAGATCTGAGTAAATAAAGAAACTGCACAGAGTCCATTATTCCTATGCAGCTCTTTGACCAAACATTACATTATTCATTGGTCTATGGGTAAACTTCCAAGCAACTGTACCTGGATATACTGTAATTAGCTATATAAGCTCTTATGTCCTGTGATTCAGTGCTCATCCATACTGTCGTTTAATATGGATAGAAGATTCCTGTACCTTCCTTAATTTGCCATTGTGCATATGACAGTATCTAAATTGGTGCCTTCCCACACTTTCCACTCCCACAGTTCAGACTTTCTCATACCCTTTCCTTTTTGGAGCATCCCTGAGACTGAGGGGAAAATGTGGGAAGGAGGATAATGTCATGCACAACAGAATTAAGGGAGGTACAGGATGCTTACTATCCATGTTAAACAACAGTATGGATAAGCCCTCTTAAAGGGAGGTCTCTTACTGTGAAAATCTGTTTAAATTCTGAACATCACAGACTCATAGTGTATCATATCACAACAATTCCAGATCATATCACAGAATAGTGTTCTTCATCTTTGTTTTTATAGTTATGACCAGGGGTCAGCAAATTTTTTCAGCAGGGGGCTAGTCCACTGTCCCTCAGACCTTGTGGGGGGCCGGACTATATCTTTGGGGAAACAAATTCCTATGCCCCACAAATAACACAGAGATCCATTTTAAATAAAAGCACACATTCCATTCATGCAAAAACACCAGGCAGGCCAGGCCCCACAAATAACCCAGATATGCATTTTAAATAAAAGGACACATTCTACTCATGTAAAAACACAATGATTCCTGGACGGTCTGCGGGCTAGATTTAGAAGGCGATTGGGCCGGATCCGGCCCCCGGCCCTTAGTTTGCCTACCCATGGTTATGACTGGCATCAAGACAAACTGACCTGCAGTCATGTCACTACAGTTCAAGGCTGCACCACTGTGGAAAGCCTAACATCCTTATGTTACAGCAATAAAGCAAGACACACACAATATGGGGGGGGGGGGGAGAGACCAATAATTCAGGAACAGTAACATCTATTTCCACGAAGTCCGTAACATATTATTGCTGACATCTTTCTAGTTTGAGAGACAATGAAGTGTGCCTCTGGGGTGAAGTCAAATCGCTGTGTTAGCAGCACCTAAGTAACCTCTCTGGGGCGCATGCCTGGGATGTATTGTGCAGATTTCCACCAACCGTGGCATCATGCACGAACAATAGCCTCAACATTTTTTTACTCCACTTTCCCAACCACTTACAGCATTGCATCATTTTAAAATAAAGCAAATTAAACTATCATAAGAAAAGCAATTACAGTTTTGGAAAAAAAGACTTTTTTATAAAAACAACAACCTGGGAACAGAATGATAAAAGAAGCTACTATTTACGATTACGCTTAGAATTTGATCTTGCAAGCAATTCTATGTTGTCATTATTTTCTATTGATGTTGTTTTCAGTGCAAGCAACCTTCTAGGGTAATGGTGAGATTGAGAAATTAAAAGTAGCTCAATCTTATGGGATGAGCTGCTTTGAGGAAAAGGTAAGATATAAATCAAACAAACAGGATATATATACAATTTATTTACTTCACATTTATCCAAGACCCTTGGAACACCCTATTGCAAGCCAATAGCAATTTATTTATAATTCTCACAACAACTCGCTGAAGTAGGTTGAAGGTGAAAAGGCTGAATTTGAGCTAAGTTAATGTACAGCTGGGAATCCTGCAACGTGTTGTAAGTTTTTACTCTGCTAACTGTACGTTGGAATCTGGATCAATACTGAGTAGAACTCCATGACATCTTCAACGTAGCCGTGAGCCCGCCGCACCTTCGCTTCCAAACGGACAAGGGAAAGCAGCATCCCAGTGCCCGAGATCGCTCCCACAGGCGCCCGCAAACCACCGAGCGCCGAGGCGGGGACTCCCCGGAGCTCCGCCCCAGAAGCAGCTGCCGGCTGTTGCCTGGGCAGCTCCGCCTCTGGATTGAAGGAGGGACTCGGGTCGGCTCGGCCCCGGCGAAGAGCGGGTGGGCCTGGTCCTCGTTCCCTTCTGCCCGGGATCTTCCCGGCATGAACAAGTCGGAGATGGCGGACGAGGCGCTCTTCCTGCTGCTGCACAACGAGATGGTGTCCGGGCTGTACCGCGCCGCCGAGCAGGGCGATGGGGTGAGCGGGGGTTGCTCTGGCGGCTCCGGGGAGGGATCCCGGCGCTTCCCCTCGGAGGGAAGGGAGAGAGGCGGAGCTCGGGGGACGGCGCAGCCCGAGGAGGGTCCCTTTTTTATATTCCTTTTTTTTAAACGAAGCTTCCCTAAATCCGGAATGCCTTCTCCTACCCAGAGCCTCATAATGGAGTCTCTGGTTTCGAAATCTCTTCCCCTTAAAGCGCTGTGGTGGTTTGAGGGCCTGGCCAAGGGTTTCTGGCGTCTGAACAGATTAATCCGTGTTCAGTATCCAGGTTTGGGGCTGGTTATGGGCGAGTCCAGTGATGAACATGAACAGACTGCCCGAGAGAAATGTGATAAGCATCACCTACAGTATGTACCAAGTAAACTAGGGATGATCTAAATTAAAAATGTTTATTACATTCCCTCTGACCCACTAATACAGGGGTCAGCAAACTTTTTCAGCAGGGGGCCGGTCCACTGTCCCTCAGACCTTGTGGGGGACTGGACTATATTTTGAAAAATAATAATAATGAACAAATTCCTATGCCCCACAAATAACCCAGAGATGCATTTTAAATAAAAACGCATTCTATTCATGTAAAAACACGCTGATTCCCGGATCATCCGCAGGCTGGATTTAGAAGGCGATTGGGCTGGATCCGGCCCCTGGGCCTTAGACCCATGCACTAATACAATGGGTTTCCCCCCCTGCAACAGCATGCTTTGTGTTTGCATATAACTTTTTAAAATGCTTCAGAAATTCCTGTCATCTTTAGTGTAACGTGTCCTTAACTTTAGAAACAGCATAGGCGTTTTAAAATGGGCAGGATTAGGACAACACAACATTATCCATAATTCAGTTAGGACAGACTGTTTGCAATTAAATTAGTGTGTTTATTAAGCACATCTGGAGTCTGAATTCAGCAGTACTTGTAGTGGGATGAAACCCTAACTACTGCTTTTTTTATTCCACTTCAAGTGCTTCAGATTATAAAATTGAGTGTCTCAAAGTGTATGTTTGTAGGACCTAGCTTATTTTTATGGTTGTAAGTTGTTTTAAATTGTTTTTCATATTGTGTTTTAATGCTGTAACCTGCCCCGAGACCTTAGAGTGAAGGGTGGGAAATAGATGAATGACTGACTAGGGGTTTCTGTAAGAATTCCTGCTCTATGATTGCAGTCATGGTGTTGTTGTCTTTCACATGACGGTATATGTTTTGACTCAGAATGGGAAGTGAAGGAAACAGGATGTTTGTGTTACTGTGTTCTTTGAAGTTGGACTATTGTCCTTTGTTCTTTTTCTTTTTGCTGTCTGATGCTAGAGAGAGAGGGAGCCATGTTGCAGTGCTCCATGTGTGTTTATATGTAAATAAAGTAGATTAGCCAAAATGCTGAGTTGCTGTGGTCTGTCGCGCAAGGTGCACGAACTCTGCAGATCCCTAAGTGTGCTGGTGTCGGTTGGCATCGGTCGCTGTGATGTTTGGGCTGAAAAAAGCTTATGAAGCTCCCGAACGATGGACCAGGAGGGAGGGAAGATGCCAGTCGGGCATGTGTCTCTGCCAGAGTCCTACTCGAGTGTAGGCTGAGCTCCTGACAGCCTCTGTTGCTTCAGACATCGGTCAGAAATTGGTCCTACTGCAATGCAAGGAACTTACTACTTTTCTGTTGGGGGCTGCACGGCTACTCATAGCCAGTTTGAAATTAGCCAGGCACATTTTGCACCTGGCTATCAAGTACTTGTGACCAAGTGAAGATCCACCATCTGGAGGTGCATGCCTGGGGATCCTTGGATCTTGCCTGTTTTCACATAACTATAACAACACATCCTGTAGAATTCTATCGGTTATATTTTATCTTCACAATTGGAATGAATTTCAGGAACCAAAATGCTTTTACTGTGCCGCCTGAGCAGGGAATAATGTTATAGTTTGTCATAGCTTGTCTTCACCCCTCTGCCCAGCTCACAGTAGTGAGCAATATCCCTACATTACGAATGGTCTGTGTCACCATTAAGAAAAAGAGGTTGGAATAGGCCAATATATATCTGGAAGGTCCCTGGATCAAGCAACTTTTCTTATTTAAGTTCTCAAAGTTCTTAATCTAGCTCAAGCTAGCGATCTGAACTAGCCAGATAATCAATCACAGTCAGTCCATTATTGGGGGGGAAAAGACATTAGAGCCATCTTACCCCAAAATGGCAACTAAACATTAACTAATCAATTTTTGTGCTTAGCTTGTATACCTGAGTTCATAGCAAAGAATTGGAAAGAATGTATGGAGAATTGCTTTCTGTTACCCTTTTATAAGAGTTTCTAATGTATTCCAGTGACTGGCATCTGAGTTCACGAACAAGGGTATTATCATCTGTTCCAGAAGGGAAAGGAGAGGGAAACAGGGAAGCTTTTGTGTTACATTTTTTGCTGAAAATATATTTTATACATATACATATATACAAATACACACACACATGCGCATATATATATATATATATATATATATATATATACTGTGTATAAAACGATATCTAAAAAACCCAGGAACCACGCCTACTGGTTTCACTGTGGCCTTCTGATTGCAGCCTAACTAAACAAATTAGCTTTTGGTTTTGTTCAATTAGGATCCTCCGTTTGCATTTGGTGTACATTCTTACAGTCACATAGCCTTGTGTATTTGTTTTACCAAACAATTCATTGTTTTCTAAGTTTTCATGCTATAATAAATATATTGACTCTCTTCCCTTCTAGTGGCAGACTACCAATAATAATCAAAATTTGGGGGTTGGGTTTTTGAACACAGGCACACACACACCCACCCGCATTTACGCAGGGGTTATGTTCTGAGCGTGCATCAGTGAAATTGTGTATATTTGAAACGCCATAAAGCCTGCAAACACCCTACCCCTTTATGTGACTTTTTGTGATGTTTTCGGGTCACTTCTAGGTTCAGCATGATGCGCATGTGCGTGGTTGCACACATATTGAATGCGCATAAATACAGGGTTGCCTGTAATTCCATTTCTGTCCCCAGGGGTTGACGTTAATGTGACTCTTTAATATATGATCTTTGGTATTCCAGTGCTTTGGAAAGACCTTTCTTCTATGATGTTAAAACAGGAGTGGGCAGATCTCAGGACTGCCAAACTGTTTATCAGGAGTTGAAAAGAGAAAAACAAATGTGTTTCTGCCTGTTTCTGCAAATTCACTATTCTAGGTATGTTGAGTGTCACAACCAACTGCCTTTTGATTACAGGCATGTGAAAAGTGTGGAAGAAGAAAGCTTAAAGTATAACTGAAATAGATTTGCATAAGTTATTGCAGTTTGTGGGGTGTTCTTTGTACACACACAAGATTGCCTTTATTATACCTTACAGGAAAATGGACGATGCATCTCAAAACTGGAAAATATGGGTTTTCGAGTAGGACAGGGATTAATAGAAAGGTGAGTGGCATGTTTAGCTTCTCTCTTTACCCATTATTTTCCTTCAGAGTTGCAAATATTCCAGCAGGTTTCCTGGTGTCCTTATATCATGTGTAAATTCAGTATATATCATAAGACGCAGAAATTCCCTAAGGGATGTTGCTTTTAAAGATGCCCCACACAAACTTTAGTGGCTGCAACGTGATGGGAAAATCAAGGGAATTCAGTGGCGCTGCCTTGTACTAAGTGGAAGTGTTTTTTCTGCTTGTGCAAGACCTTTCTTGCACAATGTTAGCCGCTTTGAGACTCCTAAAGGGGAGTGAAAGGCGGGATATCAAATCCAAACTCCTCCTCCTCCTCCTCCTCCTCTTCTTCTTCTTCTTCTTCTTCTTCTTCTTCTTCTTCTTCTTCTTTCTTGTGCCAAGATTTGTAATAATTATTTGTAGTTGTAGTTTCAAGTCATAGTGGGGTGGAGGAATTTGTTTTATGGATTGACCACCTTTTTGTCTATATTGTTTCTGTTTTTAACTTATATTGGGTTTTCAGTTTTTAATTTTTGGAAGTCACTTTGAAATTTTTGTGGGAAGCTAGCTCATAAATTGAATAAATCATTGGCAAAATTAGAAACTAGAAATCTGCCTTATGTCAGGTCAGATAACTTGTCCTTCTAGTCCAGTGTTGCGTACTCAGACTGGCAGTGACTTTTTGGGGCCTCAGGCTCATTCTCATCATTTTTTACTTAATCTGTTCTTTAAACTGCAGATGCCAGGGACTGAAACTGGCACCTTTTATTCTGCTGATGACTTATGCCCCCTCACCGCATCACGTGCATGCAGCTAATTAAATGCCACTACTTTTAATTGTTTTCTCTTAGGTTTACAAAAGATACTGCCAGATTCAAAGATGAACTGGATATAATGAAGTTTATCTGCAAAGATTTTTGGACTACTGTATTCAAAAAGCAAATTGATAACCTCAGGACCAACCATCAGGTATTGTAAGAAACTGAACTTGTAGAGTTGTCAGTCATGTTGCATATCAGTGCCAAGTGGGCGGGGAAGAAATTATACATAATTGTACATTATTGACATTCAAATACGTTAATATAAATTTGGATTCTGTCTGGAATTAAAACAATTGGGATCTGGTATACCTCAGCTCTGTCAGCACAATTGCACAACGAAGCATTTGCTTGGATTGTACTACAGATGGGGCTGTATGATTATAAATAAGGTCTTCGTATGTAGAAAGCAGTAAAAAGGTGAACAACCCTTATTGACACTCTAGTTTTCTTTCTGCAGGGTATTTTCATATGTGAGAATATTCAAATGGCATTTTTCCACTTGCAGTTTAAAATAAGCAAGGGATGCATCACATTTTGTTCTGATTCTAATTAGGTTCTTATTTCAGAATAATTTTGTTAGGATCATATGCCAGCCACCTTGTGCTGTAAAGAGAATTCCATAAGGGTAACGTGTGTAGCTAAACAATACAGATTTATTCTATGGTGTTCCTTCAATTTTGTTTTTGCTGTTTTTCTTGTTGTTAATATTGGACACTGTCTTGGGAAGATTTTATCTTGAAAGGCAGGATTTGAAAGGATGAATGAATAATTAGCATGCATACGTAATAAAACAATCCAGCTAGTAACCATATTTGCACAGAAGTTAACTTCCTGGGGAGAAAGATGTCTGCCATTAATCTAGCCTTTCTTTCAAAGTGACCGGTTGGGATGACTGCAGTTTAATTGACCAGACTGCATTTGGTAGGAAAATAAAGTATACTGCATGCAATTGCACGTACTCTGTAACTAGCTTTTTCGATGTATATTACCTAGATGGGTTACAACATTAATAAATGATTCTTGCATGAATAGCCAAGGAAAAGGCAGGATATAACTATAACTGTTATTCATGTTTTGCAGGGCATCTATGTACTACAGGATAACAAGTTCCGTCTCCTGACTCAGATGTCTGCTGGAAAACAGTATTTGGAGCACGCTCCTAAGGCTTGTATAATTAACTATATCTTACGTAGTTCATAAGAGCACCTTCAAAACCAAATTTCTTCATGGAGTTGCAATACAGTGGTACCTTGGGATGGGAACGGGATCTGTTCTGGAGCCCTGTTCGCATCCTGAATAGAATGTAAGACGCACATGCGTGGGTCATGTTTCGCTCCTTCCGCGCATGCACGTGATGTCATTTTGACTGTCTGCGCATGCGCGAGCAGCGAAACCTGGAATTAATGTGCTCTGTTACTTCCGGGTCGCCGCAGAGCGCAACCCGAAAATACTTATCCTGAAGCATATTTATCCCAAGGTATATTCCTTATGTGTATGTGGCAGGGGAGAGCAGCATGAGTGGGCTTGCAATGGTGTTATCTTCTCCATGCACTTGATGTTCACAGTTGTACTTTATATTGTCATATATTTATTCTGTGTTAATATGAATTTTTGCAAGTTTGACAGATAAATGTTGGAGGGGAAGCAAACTCTTTTATAGCAGTATTCTATCAGTTGATTGCATTCTAGCTGTCAGATCCACATGTGCACATGCTAGTATTAAAGAAGTATTCTCAAGAGGTTTTTTTTTTAAAAAACTGTGGGCCGTCTTTCCCCATTTCCTGCATGGAAGTGTCTTCAAGCTACATTATTACATGAGCACTGCTCCACAGCATTTGATATTTTCATTCACGTATTTTCATTCACGTATTTTCATTCGAAATAAGATGGGTTTATGAAACAATTCTATATTCTCCCACCATGCTGACAAAGATCTATGAAACAGCAGTCAATATCCAGAATCTCTCAGTGTTGGACATTATATCTGCTGAATACACAAAGCTCCACAGCTTATCTTTCATCGTACAAAGTTTGGTACTCACTTCAAAAAGATTTTCAGAGACTTTGAGATTAAGATTTTGAACTTGTTTGAACTTGTTTTTGTTTGAAGGAATTCTATAAAGTTTGTCTGTTACGTATGTATATGGTCATCGTGTTGCCTAAACATTGTTGACGTTCTCTTTTGCAACACGGGGGTTTGTTTGGATACTTCAAGCTGCTCTCGACAGGGTTAACACACTCCTTAAATAATGAAATTCATACCTTGGAGGGTTGATCTTGGCTTTTTTCAATGAAGGGAGAGCCAAGTGGCATTAATTAATTAATTAATTAATTAATTAATTAATTTTGTTATTTATACCCCAGCCATCTGGCTAGGTTTCCCCAGCCACTCTGGGCGGCTTACAGCACACAAAAAGATTGTAAAACATTAGAAATTTCCTGATACAGGGTTGCCTTTGTCAGTGTTTGTAAAAAGCAAAAAAAAGAAGGAAAGGGTTCTGACCTCCCTTTATCTTCTCAGTCTCCTTGTCGGCACAAAAAGAGTCCACGGGAATATCCTTGCAGAGTTTTATTAAAAGTCTTTGTGCAAAACACGACTAAATAACTATACACACCAGCACCAACCAACCCAAACACCAGCCAACACGACACCAGCCACACCCCAAACTAACATTTCTCACTATATATACACAACCTGCTGCAAGCCGCTGAGTCATGCTGACCCAGCTTTATTCACATTAAAGAAACAGCGGCCATTTTAGCCGTGACACCCCTTCTGTTTCTTAAATGCGAAAAACCCCAACAGAAACCATACATTACAACAATACAACAATACATTATATACATAAACCCAGTTTTGTCATCAATTCATTATGGCATGTTGCTGGCAAAGGCTTGGTAAACAAATCAGCAATATTATCTTGTGATTGACAATACTCCAGTTTGATTACCCCATTCTGTACACAATCTCTCACATTCGCATGACGGATAGCAATATGTTTTGATGCGGATTTCATTATTTCCGAGCCCGCTAATGCAATGCACGATTGGCTATCTTCATACACTTGGATAGGCAAATCTACTTTACAATCTAGGTCTTTTAGTATCTGTATAAACCACATGATTTCATTGCATGCTAGCGACAGGCTCCCATATTCTGCCTCACAGGATGAGGTCGTAACAAATTCTTGTTTCTTTGACCTCCATCCAATTATGGAATTGGCAAACATCATAACCATTCCACTTGTAGATTTTCTAGTAGCTACACAGCTTCCCCAGTCCGCATCAACAAACACTTCTAGTTTTTCATCTTGTGTACTAGATATCTTTAAACATACATTTAATGTCCCCTTTAGATATCTGATAAGCCTTTTCAAAGCACACCAATCGGCAGTACTGGGTTTAGATACACGTTGGCTCAGAACATTTGTAGCACATGCAATGTCTGGCCTTGACCACTGGCTTAAATACAACAGTGATCCTATTTTTGAGTGATACAACTCAGGCTGATCAAATTCATCATCACACACTGTCTTTGGGAAATCTGGTGTCATGGGAGTCTGAACTGGCTTGCAGTTTTCCATGCCAAACTGCTCTATTAAATGAAGAATTTTCTCTTTCTGGCTCAATAGGAAGCTTCCATCTGCTTCCTGCCTTACTTCTACTCCCAAGTAATTGCTTACAGGCCCCAAGGCTTTAAGCTTAAACCTCTTTTCCAGTTGACTTGTGAGCTTCTGGATCTCATCTGTGGAACTCCCTGCCACAAGCAAATCATCAACAAAGACTAAGAGCATTAGATATTTGTTGCCTGTCCCCTTGGTGTACAGGCATGGATCAGCCACACTCCTTTTAAAACCAAGTTTTACAAGGGCTTCATTTAAACACTGGTTCCAACACCTTCCACTTTGTTTGAGACCGTAAACAGCCTTTCTCAAACGCCAGACTGCACCATTCTCCTCTTCAAACCCAGGGGGTTGTCTCATTAACACTTCATGGTCTAAATTTGCATGCAGATATGCAGCATCAACATCAAAATGGTGCACTGCTAGTTGTCTTACAGCAGCAATGGAAAGCATTAAACGAAAAGTTTCACTCTTTACCGTGGGAGAAAACACTTCATCATAACTCTCCCCTTTAATCTGAGTGAACCCTCTGGCTACTAATCTGGCTCGAAAACGTGGTTCCCCAGATGCAAGGGTTTTCCTTTTGTAAACCCACTTGCATGACACCACTCTGCCACCAGGTGGCGGCATTATGACCTCAAACACTTTGTTACGTTTAAAAGAGTCCATTTCTTCTTTCATGGCTTGTTCCCACAAAGCACGTTCCCCAGGGGGTAAGTCTAAGACTTCATTATAACTTTGTGGTTCCACACAACTCACATTGCATACTCTCACTCCTCCTAGGGTCAAACGCTGAGGAGGTACACCCTTGTTTGAACGCTGGGAGCGCCTAGGCACAACTACTTCTTCTCCCCCCCTTATCTCTGGCTCTTCTTCCTCTTCCTCTAGAGAAGTATTATCTATTGCCACATCTTTTGGGGAAATCTGTGCCTCCTCCTCATCCTGCTCCTGTGTTGCCAATGGCTGAGAAGAAGCCTCTTCTCTTACTTGCAGGGGCAGTAGGCAATCAGGGTTGGCATGGATCGCAGTCCATCTGTCCTGGTCAGCGAAGTCTGCACTTCGTGACAGAACCACGCGTCCTGGGCGTAAATTGAAACGCCACCCTTTGCCATAGGACTGATATCCCACAAACCGCAGTTTCTGCGCTCTAGCGCCCCCTTTCTGACGCTGAGCTTTGGGAATGTTTACATGTGCCCAAGAACCCCAATTATGGAGCATTGTCCACTCTGGTTCTTTCCCAAACAACACACGATATGGAATATCTTTTATAGAGCTAGACCAGGGTTCGCTGTCAGAAAAGCCTCGCCCCACAGCCTATGGTTGTGGCCCAATCCTGCATCTACTAGCAGGCAGTCCTTTACTGACTGTATCACAGCCCCACGTCTTTCACACAGACCATTTTCAGCAGGGCTATAAGGGTTAGTCAAACGGTGAGTGATCCCCTTATGTCGCAACCATGCCCCAAATTGTTTGTTCAGAAATTCTCCGCCCCTATCTGTTTGCAACTGCACAACAGGGCGAGCGAAGAGCTTTTCAGCTTGGGCAACCCATTCTCTGAATGTGGGGAAACACTCAGATTTCTGCTTTAACAAAAACAGCCAACTAAAACGTGATTTGTCATCTATTACCAGAAAAGCATATCTGGCGCCCCCTTCAGTCTTCTGTGGAAAAGGGCCTATCACGTCACAATGGACAAGTTCTAAAACTTCTTTAGATACTCTGTCACTTTTAGAAGCCACAGGCTTCCTCTTAGATTTGGCCATTTTACATACATTGCAATCTAGAAAACAGTTACAGCTATTTACTTTTAGGTTCTTGCACACCTTTTGCATTTCTGAAAGCACACGGAAATTGGCATGACCCAGTTTTCTGTGCAGTTGATGTACACACCCCTTATGAACTGGCAAATTATCCTGAACCACCTGGGCTGCTTTAACAGGCTTGTCCTGCATTACATATAACCCATTTTCCAACTTTGCATGGCCACATACCTGAGTTCCATTCTTTATCAGACAGCCATCCTGCGTGAACTTAACACTATACCCTGCATTAATCAAACAGCTTACAGACAGTAAACAATAGTCCAAACTGCTGACAAACAGAGTCTCTGGTAGAGTAGTGTTCAAGCACTGCAGGAAACATGTTCCCTGGCCATCAATCTTGCTTCTACGACCATCAGCAAGATAAATTGAGTCTTTTCCATCGGCTGGCTTCTCCAGGGTCTTAAAGTCCTCCCAACTATTGCAGATAATCCTGCTGCTGCCAGAGTCCAGCAACCATGTTCCTCGAGGTACCTTCCTCTCCTCCCGAGAAACTGCAGACACAAACTGAGCAGAACGCATGTTCTTCTTCCCTGAAGAGAACCCCTTCTGCTTACGTTTCTGTGTCGATTGCTGTCTCTGCTCCACGTCATCTCCTGGAAGTCTTGCCCTGCAGTGACGTTGGAGATGCCCGGGTTGGTTGCATCTATAGCACCTCCTCACCGCCATTGCCAAGTCCAAACCTTGGCGTTGCTCCATTTGCAGATTCTGCTGCTGGCCCCCTTTGCTGTAACTCCTCCGCTCTTGGAGTTCAGCCTGTCTATCTGACCTTCTTTCTGCTTCTTCGGTCAATCTGCCAACCACATACTCAAGGGTCAGATCTCGGGGACGCATACTCTCCATGCTGTTAATTACGGGCAACCAGCTTTCAGGCAAACTTGAAAGGATAATGTATGTTTGGTCAGTCTCATCATAATGCTTACCTCTCTGCTGTAGTTGAAGAAACAGAGATTTCAGTGTTTGAAGATGAGTTGCCAAACTCTCACCTTCTTTCATAACAGTCCTGAACAGCCTTCTGGTCAGAGAAATGATAGTTCCAGCAGTTTCTCTGACATGCATTGCCCTTAATAAATTCCAGCACTCAAACGCTGTGCTGGCATTTGCTACATGCAATAACTGAGAGTTGCTCAAACACAGCATAGTTTGGGCACGGGCCCTTTCATCTAGCCGTTTTTTCTCAGCAGAGTCCTGTCTCAAAACCTCAGTTTCAACACAGTCCCATAGTCCATCTCTCCTTAACAACTGCTGCATTTTAATTGACCAACTCAGCCAGTTGCTCTCTGAGAGAAGTTCAAAAGGGATGCCTCCCCCAATATTTACAACTTGGGAAGACTGGAAATCTGCCATCTCTGCTGGTGCTTGCTGAGCCCCTTCTGTGGGGTCTCCAGCAATCTCTCCTGACTCTCTCTTTAGAGTCCAACTAGATGGTCCTGGCTGGCACTCACCGGCTTCTAGCTGCTGCCTCTGTTGACCCTCAGGTCCCGCCTGGCTCTGCAACTGGTGTAGCCGCTCTGTGAGTCGCCTACTGTGGTCCTCTAGCAGTTCAAACTGTTCCAGTAGCCGACGCTGAGTGCTTTCCTGATCCTCAGATCCTAGCTGCTCCAGCGTCGCTGCAGACAGTTATAGCTTGCCACCAACTGCTCCAACGCACAGCCACTGGCCCCGTACACCACCAGGACTCACCAGCTCCTTGCTGAAATGCTGTTAGTTGTTTTGCACTCTGCACATGCTCAGAAACACTGGGCCCATAACCTGTCAGTGTTTGTAAAAAGCAAAAAAAAGAAGGAAAGGGTTCTGACCTCCCTTTATCTTCTCAGTCTCCTTGTCGGCACAAAAAGAGTCCACGGGAATATCCTTGCAGAGTTTTATTAAAAGTCTTTGTGCAAAACACGACTAAATAACTATACACACCAGCACCAACCAACCCAAACTAACATTTCTCACTATATATACACAACCTGCTGCAAGCCGCTGAGTCATGCTGACCCAGCTTTATTCACATTAAAGAAACAGCGGCCATTTTAGCCGTGACAGCCTTCAGATGCCTCCATGACATTTTGCCCTTTCCACCAGCTACAACTGGCGCACCAGTTGCACCCCTCCCTGGACGAAGAGCCTGACCACAGTTATCCATGTTCTGGGGAAACCCAGGCAGATGGGCGGGGTATAAATAATAATAAATAATAAATAATTATTAAGTTATTATAACCTCCAGAATAGATGATTGTATTGCATAAAGAGGCCTCCTCTTTGAAAACAGCGTTGAACATTAAATTCCTCGGCACAAGTTTAAAGAATTTTCAACAGTGTAATGTGAGAATTATATAAATTATCAGAATGTCGTTTTGTTTGACTGAATATATGGGTCTTTCCCACCACAGTACTTGGCATTTACCTGTGGATTAATTAGAGGCGCTTTATCAAACTTGGGAATAAAGAGCATCGTGACCGCTGAGGTTTCAACAATGCCTGCATGTAAGTACTCTTCTTCTTGGTGAAGTATGTGTGCCAGTTGTCTCTGCCGCTTAATATAAAGTTGGTGAGACAAATGACCGACTTTAGCAAAATAGAGATGGTTGCTCTTAAAATAGCTTGTTGTAGCCAAGCTATTTTGCAGTCTGTGGTGGAGGACACGATGGGATTTCCCATCGCTCCCAATTCATTCCAGGAACGCAGCTGGTACTGTTTCCCCCCCTGCTGCATCTGTGAGCAGCAGCCTAGTATCGAATAGGGAGGGTAGGACACAGGGCAAACACAAACCCTGCCTTCTACACCTCACTGTTGCCCCCTGCCCACCAGCATCTGATAAAGCCAGCCTTGGGTATAGGTTGCAAAAACGTATAGGCGACTTACTGTATATACTTGAGTATAAGACGACCCGAATATAAGCCGAGGCACCTAATTTTAGAACAAAAAACGGGGAAAACTTATTGACTCGAGTATAAGCTGGTTCACCACACCACAAACCTGGTGGTGGTGGCAGCGGCGGCGGAAGAACGAGCAGCCCAAAAGGGCTGCTTTTGGGCTGCTCGTTCCTCCTCCTCCAGTGGCAAAGGCAGTGGAGGACGAAGGAGCAGCCTGACCATTTAGGGCTGCTGGTTCCTCCACCGCTGACAGTGGCAAAAGTGGAGGAGGAGGAACGAGATGCTCAAAAGGGCTCCTTTCGGGCCACTCGTCCCGCTGCCGCCTCACTTGAGTATAAGCCAGGGCGGCTTTTCCAGCATAAAATATGTGTTGAAAAAATCGGCTTATACTTGAGTATATACGGTAAGTAGGGGGAAATGTGTTGGGTGGTGGATTAGCTGTCTTACGAATTTCTAGTTAGAGACCTGCATGCCTAACTGGATACAGACTTTGCTCTAGATACATGGGGCTTTTCAAGCCCTAACACACAGATGCCACACTAAATTGCTTGATTTTTCCCTCTCTGTGTCAAGCCAAGCCAAGTGTGGCTGCAGTGGCTGAAGAGAGGCAGAAAAGGCCTTGAATCCATCGGATCCCAAGCCATCTCATTCTTCCAACAAGGGAGCAATATTATATAAATTACATGGATCTATGGTGGAGTTATTTTACCTCACGTTGGTTTATTTATTTATTTATTTTTGAAGAAGCAAAATGGAGGAAAGGCAAAAAGCCACCCTGGTCAGCATGAGCCCAGCAAGACTTTAGGAAGTGGCAGTACTGTAGGATTCCTCTGTAAGACTGTAATTCTAAATCCACTTACAGGGGAGCGAACCCCATTGAACACAGTGGGATTTACTTCTGAGGAAACATGCATAGGATTTTGGCGTTGTATCTTCAAACATGTCTGAAATAAATGGTGGTGGTAACTTTTAGCTAGCTACTCAAACGGAGACCCAGGGTGAAACATGGATTTCAGTTCTGTACCTACTTAAGTGGGAGTAAGGCTTACAGAACTGAATAGGACATCTGAGTAGAAACCTGATTGCTCTGGTAAATGGTAATTGGTTTTTTAAAATATGTCAAAACTACCTCCTAATACAGAAAGTTAGAGAGATTTTTGTTAAATCTAGCTAACAATCAGGGTAGGGAACTGGATCCAGCCAGTGGGCTGAATCTCGATTTTCGCCACAAACCTACAGTTAACTTCCGACAGGCTGGCAGATGGTTACCCCACCTGTCAGTCACCTGATGTCACCATGGCATCAGATGGAGCATTTTGCTTTGCCTGCATGGTTTGAAGAAGAAGAAGAAGAAGAAGAGTTTGGATTTGATATCCCGCCTTTCACTCCCCTTCAGGAGTCTCAAAGCGGCTAACAATCTCCTTTCCCTTCCTCCCCCACAACAAACACTCTGTGAGGTGAGTGGGGCTGAGAGACTTCAAAGAAGTGTGACTGGCCCAAGGTCACCCAGCAGCTGCATGTGGAGGAGCGGAGACGCGAACCCGGTTACCCAGATTACGTGACTACCGCTCTTAACCACTACACCACACTGGCTCTCTGAAGTCAAACCATACAGGTGAAGGAAGTATTTCCTTTACAGTACTGCTCAGCTGTTCTGCACTTACAGCTAGCTCTGTTTTGGGATTGGCTGCATTGGTGCTGACAGGAAGCCTCCTTGTCAAAGAACAATTGGGAGCACACAATTGGGACCCCCCCCCCAATGCTTAATTTGTCTTGTGGACCAGAGGTTCCACACCATTGACTTACTGTTATTGGAGGCTATAATAAAGTACATGTACCCATACCGCTTTTAACTACATGAAGAGTTGTTTCTCCTTGGTAAGATGGATGTTATAATAACTTTCTTTCTTTACAGGCAAATTTCAGGTGATGATACAGAAGATATAGCACATGTACAGAACCAGCTTCCTGCCTTGTAAAATGACAAATAAAATGTATATTTTATTTATATCCGTAGTTTATTGAAGCTGTCCTATATTGTATAAAATGCCATATAGTTTAAAACACAAATTTTCAAGTATGACCAATAGCCAGAGTCTGCTGTATATCTTGCTTTTTTTCTTTTTTGGTAGTTGCTAAGTTACTGTGTGTTTCAAGGAAGATGAAGCTTACAAGTCTGTAAAGATGGAATGGAAACCTTGATTAAATTTCAAGCTCTAATATCTGGTTAGTTTTGCCGTACTTGGATATAACAATGCAAAATTTGTTCCAAGCGTTGATCTAGAGATGGTTTTGACAAGATCTGTGCATATATAATGGGGCACTCAGCTATTCTCTGAACTGGGGCTATAATGTCTAATTGATTAATTAGAATGATTAATTAGATGACACTTTTAAATTTGTTTTTAATGCAAATACTTCTAAAAACTGCAGATGATGAGGCCAGTCTTTGAAAGGCGTTCTTTTATATTTTTATAGGAGGGACTGCCTTTACGATAAAGGCACGTGTTAAAACAGGCCTAAACTAAAAGCAAAAATTGCAACCAGACAAAATTAGTCATGGTTTAGTCCGATCAGATTCATTGGGACAAGTTAGCCATGCCTAACAAGTCCCATCAAGACTAAGCACGACTACCTGAAGTCTGAAACTCTGAATCCAACCCTTTGCATGATCAAAACATTTTTCCCCCATCTGCAATTTTAAATTAATAGCTTAATGGGTGAACTCATGATTAAATGACTGAAATACCTTAGTCAGGTTGTATCCCTCATTTAACCGGCTTCCCCCTTCACAGCTTTTGAGATATTAAAGAAATATTGTTTTATGGAACGGGGTTGAACCAGAAGATGGTCTTCAGGCTCCCTACCAGCTCTAGAATTCTATGGTTCTGACTTCATTGTGTGCCTGCAAACACATACATATATTATTAGTAGTAGATAGGTAGCCGTGTTGGTCTGCCATAGTCAAAATAAAAAAATTCCTTCCAGTAGCACCTTAAAGACCAACTAAGTTAGTTCTTGGTATGAGCTTTCGTGTGCATGCACACTTCTTCAGATACACTGAAACAGAAGTTGCCAGATCCTTCTATATAGTGAGAAGGTGGGGAGGGGTATTACTCAGAAGGGTGGTGGGAATGGGAGATAGGCAGATAGCTGGGAGAGCCTGTTGACGACTCTTAACGACTGTAATAGGTCTTCTCACTATATAGAAGGATCTGGCAACTTCTGTTTCAGTGTATCTGAAGAAGTGTGCATGCACACGAAAGCTCATACCAAGAACTAACTTAGTTGGTCTTTAAGGTGCTACTGGAAGGAATTTTTTTATTTTATACATATATTATATATGCTATACTTGTTGGTTGGAATAAATTTAAGGTATTGAAAGTTCTAGATCCTACCTTTCCAAGTTGGCTCACCAAACAAACAAATAACATGATCAAAATACGTAAGTGAACAGGCCAAAACCAAGAATAATTAGCTAAGCGAATTTAAATGCCTACCTAAACAAAAAGGGTTTAAGTCCAGATCCTGGCCTCTCTCATGTTGCCCCAAGTGTATCTTGGATTAAAGGTGCGTTGAAACATGCAAGGGGAGCCGCCCCCCATGACCTCATGTGACCCACAAAAGTTGTCCAGGTGGGAATGGATTATATTGAAAGGGTTCCGTACTCCTCTTATGGCTTTAAAGGTGGTGATCAGCACTTGGAATTCAGCCTGGAAATGTATGTTCTCAAGGCCCAGCCCTGCTCAGCACTCTCCCTGCAACATTTTGCACAAGCTGAATTTCCAGATGCTTTCAAAGGCATGCCCAGGTAGAGCACATTACTGTACTTCAGTCTTGTGCTAAGTGAAATATGTGGCACCATGTTGGTTACTGCTGATCTGTGTGTTAGCTGTATGAGGAAAGGTCTTGAAGCACTTCTGAATGAGTTGCAGTAATTGCTTTCAAGGATAGAAAGGCATGAACAACAACAGCTAGGTATGAAGAGGAAGGCAAATGTCTAATGAACTTTCCACCAAATAAAATCTTGCTCAGCCTCTGGCTTCATAGGCAGTGACTGGCACACATCAAGTTTGGAAAAAGAAAAGTAGAATATATCTAAGCTAAATAATGTGGGGGGTTTTATACTATTCCTAGTATAGAAGGGGGATTCTGCTTGTGGGAAGCAGTGTTGGGGAATGATCAATGTCAGTTAACTTGCATCTACTAAAGCTGCTACATCCATTTTATGAACTAAATTTGACTATTTTAAGATGATGAAGAAGAGGAGGAGTTTGGATTTGATATCCTGCTTTATCACTACCCTAAGGAGTCTAAAAGCGGCTAACATTCTCCTTTCCCTTCCTCCCCCACAACAAACACTCTGTGAGGTGAGTGGGGCTGAGAGACTTCAGAGAAGTGTGACTAGCCCAAGGTCACCCAGCAGCTGCATGTGGAGGAGCGGGGAATCGAACCCAGTTCACCAGATTACGAGTCCACCGCTCTTAACCACTACACCACACTGGCTCCTAAAGCACTGCAAAGAGCCAATACCAATACACTCACAAATTAAAACTCTTTTGAATAACTCTTCTTCAGTGTGTATCTGAAGAAGTGTGCATGCACACGAAAGCTTATACCAAGAACTAACTTAGTTGGTCTTTAAGGTGCTACTGGAAGGAATTTTTTTATTTTTATTTATAAAAACATAGTATTATAAAAACTTTACAGTAGCCAGATTCAGTCCTGCAGGGTTTTCAATGACAGAATCAGTCTTGTTCCGTTGTGTAGCTTGAATGAGGAGGAGTTTGGTATATGAACTGCAATCACACACTAGCTGCAGGCAAATGGGTCCTTCAGAAAGTGTTTAGGCACTGTGTTGGTGACCTTTTCCAAGCTGAGTTTTCCAGCCACGCTTGCTAAAAAGACATTCCAACTATTCATTTTCTACAGAATTCCCCCCTACTCAGGGAGATCACACTGGAAGATGGGATATCTCTGCTGTTCGTCACACTTGTCACAGAGGAGCTAGCTAATAACACTGGCTTGCATAGTGCCTTAGAAACAATGGCATCCCATGCTTTTATGCTTTCCAGACTTGTCAGGATGCTTCATCAGCCAGATCATGCTGGTCAAAATACCTATTGGGGGAAAAGAATCCATAAAAGTTATACAAGTCGCTAAGGAAAGCCTAGACAAAAACTTAAAATGTCAAAGAAACACAACACATACACTTGGGTATCTCAGACTCCTTCAACTGAACACAGATGTACTAAATGAATGCAAAAACTATACCAATTTCAGTTGTTTCTTCAAGAACAGGCCGGGGTGGAAGGTGGCTCAGCTTTTCTTAAGGTTAATAATCCTGTGCATTTGTAGCCCCTGCTGGCATGCAGCCCCACAAAAGATTACCTCCAAGGGAATGTGGGTCTCAACAAGGTTCCTTAGCTCTAATTCATAACAACAAGGAGGTTCCAAACAGGTTTTGCCTTGGTAGTGAATAAACTGCTTCAAGCTAAAACAACTTGAAAGAATCCTATAAAAGGTGAGAGTTATTTATTTCTGTTGTGATATTCATTCCCTCTGCCCCTACTTTGCAATACACTTTTGATAAGGAATCAGAACCTATTGATCCCGGATGAATAAGGAGGCACCCTCAAGCAATTCTGAGGAGAAGTGACGAGGGGGAGGGGGAAACGAGGAGCTGACAAATTATAGCCTTTATGAAAAACAGTATGTGGTTCTTGTGGTCAGGGCATATTATAAGCCACCCAGAAGCCTCATCACGCTGGATTATAGGGCTAGTGATGGCTGAACTTTGCCCCCTAAATCTGCATAAAGAAACTGAAACAGCCTAGAAGGCCACAAAACGACAGGACTTAAAAATCCAAAGCTTCTGTCAGACCATTGAGTGACTCAAGCTTACAATCCTTAAATAGCCTTATACAGAATAACAATTCAGCTCTTTCTCCTTTAGGGCTGCAAATCTGGCCCAGTGGCTTGCAGCTTTGAACCTGCTCTTAATAGTTATGCAACTATGCCATACCTGCCAACTAAACAAATTAACAAGTTCAGAGCAGACACTTTTTCATCATTCTTGTTTTCCTGCAACAGAAGAAAAATGAAGTTAATGTAGTATGTTACAGCAAA
Source organism: Podarcis liolepis (assembly GCF_965112155.1). Classification (NCBI taxonomy): domain Eukaryota; kingdom Metazoa; phylum Chordata; class Lepidosauria; order Squamata; family Lacertidae; genus Podarcis; species Podarcis liolepis. Next base: position 32,355,534 of record NC_139554.1, read on the forward strand.
TGTCAACAATCCCAATCAGATTTGTGACTCAAAACACACTGCACTGAATGTGACCGTAATTTCTTATGTTATCAGCATTTGCTGTTATGCTTCTGAAAACAGGTGATTCACTAAATTCAGGCATTCACTAAATTAATTCAGAACTGTCAGCATTTTGAACATTCACTGTACCACCTAGTACCCCAAATTCTCTTTTCTGCCATACTTTGAATTGTCATTTTCAGAATATATAAAGAAACAAAATGTAAAAAACACACATTTCATACAACCCAGATGATTACAGTAAAAGGAAACTATGAGCAATCAGCATAGATTATAAATTCCACTATTACTTTTCTGCCACAATAATTTGTTGATTCAGCTTACTTCTATGACTCTCACTTCAGAGCATCGTCTGGCCAACTGCCGAATGAGGGAGTGAGCCTCTGGCAACAAGGGTTTTTCAAGACAGGCCAATAGCGCATAAAGCCATCTGCCCTAGAGAAATTCAACAAAAGTTGCAACAAGAATTTAACACTTAAGTAAAATAGTTATTGCCTTGTTTTATCAAAATACACCTTGATCTAAGGATTACCACTGTGAAACATCCATAGCAACCCAGTCACCATAAAATAGATACATGAGGTTTTCTCAAGCCAAATTTAGCTTTCAGGAGCTTCCTGAGCCAATCAGAAGCCACGTTTTGGTTTCCGAACGTTTTGGAAGTTGGACGGACTTCTGGAACGGATTCCATTAGACTTCCAAGGTACGACTGTACTATTTTTCTTTAGCCTAACTTCCCAGATTGGCTTCTTTGACTTCCAAAAAAAAAAAAAGGAAAAAAAAGCGCAAGTTACCAGTTCTGGAGTAAATTCCTTCTCTGCAAGCCAGTTTGTCAGGTACTCCAAGACACTGGTTACTGTTGCCTTTTAAGAACAAGAGAAGCAGTTATGAAGAAGGGTTTTCTGCAGCTAGTGTTTCCATATAGCCCTTGCGTTATTAGAAAAGATGTAACAGCTATATTAGATATTTTATACCACGTGCAGGGAATCTGTGGCCCTCCCAAGTTGTGGGTGGATTCCAGCTCCCATAAGCGCCAACCAGCATGGAGAGCCGCAGGTTCCTAACTGACTTACACAAATGCTAAGGATAATCAAGGAAGCAAATGGCTAAATGGACCACAATAAACCTGTTTTGAATACACGTGCAAAGCCACCCTGCAGTGACAACACATGTTCGTAACGTCTGCTGCTATAAAATAACCTCTAGCCCAGGTTTTCCCAAACTTGGGTCTCCAGCTGTTTTTGGACTACAACTCCCATCATCCCTAGCTAGCAGGACCAGTGGTCAAGGATGATGGAAACTGTAGTCCAAAAAAGAGCTGGAAACCAAAGTTTGGAAAACCCTGTGTCTAGCCCACAGGCCTCATTAGGCCCACCAGCCTTCAGAGGTTGGCATTCTTCTTCTGCAGCCAAAATAGGTGCTTCTTGAATTTGAAATAAGGTGCTTTCTCCCACCACCCTGCAGAGGCACTGAAAAAGGTGCCAAATTAAAAAAGGGCAGAACTCAAGTTTGGTCTGCAAAGGAAGTGTCTTCGTTTGCAGCCACGGCTTAAACTTTCAACCACCTGATACCATATGACATCAAGTGACTTGACAGGTGAGTGAGTGGCCCCATCATCTATCCAAGTGTCCTGCAGAAGGCTAGCCACTTCTGGATCTAGCCCTCTAGTGTAGATCCAATTCCCCATCCCTGCTGAACAGTCTTATCATAAACATTTATATTTCACTGGCATATCCAATTTGAAAATCAGGTTACTGTCTGTGACAAATATTCCTACAAACTTTCCTACAAATTTTTGTTAAATCATAACTAGCAAACTGTAGTTCAGAGCTGGATGCAACTTTCCACAAGCAGTATGTATGATGGTAGGATGTCTATGACTAAGTGGACAGTACAAATCTAAAGAATTCACTGGTTTCAGCCATATTTGTAGAGTGAAAGAAATAGAATTACCTGATTCATTCTGCTAACAATACTCAGCAATGGAGGAAAGCCAATCTAGAAGAGAAAAAAAACTCCATTAGAATATATAGGATTTTTGTAGGATACAGATGTATTTGATGGAAATCAGAATTAGTTTAGTACACAAACAGCAGCACTTTGCTGCCAATGGGCAGGACACCCCCTTCATTTGTGCCTCCTCTCCAAATCTGTTCCAGAGGGTCCCCAAAACCCCAGAGCAGATTTTGTAGGTGCAGGACAAGGCTGTACAAAGGAGGAGAGGAAGGAGAAGTCACATTGTATCAGTGGAAGGTATCTCTGTGGTGGACAGTCAAAGTGGGTTATCACCCAATTTAAAAAAACAAAACATCTTTATTTAATGGGAGTGCCATATGCACATAAAAACATGCCTAGGAACTCTGAACAAGGATGTACGATAAATATTCAGCACTTTTGTCCAAAGTTAATACGCACTTGTACATAATCAATTCCTTGATCTTCATCTCTGGATACTTCAACACCTGTGTCTAAATAGGACTTTTCGCCTAGACAAAACCTTTTCCAGCCTTCTTCATCCTCCACTCTGGGCTAAAGAATGCAAAAAGGCAAATTACTTTTCTTATTTAAATGTTGTGGGGCGTTTTCCCCCCATTAGGTTAGAGAAAATTCTACCCTCAAAAAAGTCAATCCTGTATTTTCACTTTGTAACACAGTTACCACAACAACAACACTTGGAACCATAATGTGACCCAAGAACAAAATTTTTTAAAAGGCATTCATAAGGGGCTGAATTGGAGTATTATGGAACAAACAGTTTGACAACACAGTTAATATGTTATATTCAACTTACGATTGCTACATTACTGTCCAAATGTTGTGACTTCCAATGATTCCTGTGTTTGTTCACACTCTGAAAGAGTTATAATTAAAATCTAATGACTTCAGCATTCATCAGTTAAAAAGACCTCAACAGAATTAAATCTTACTTCAAAAGGAAAAAGAGTGAGATGAGTGGCAGGCTGAATTTTGTTGTTTTTGATAAGGCAGTGGCGTAGCGTGGGGGGTGCAAGGGGGGCCGGCCGCACCGGGCGCAACATCGGGGGGCGCGTGCTCGCTGCCTCCGGAGTCGCCGAAGAGCCTCGGGTGCAGGCTGTAGCAGAGCCCCATGTCTCGCGGAACCGACGAGCTGTGCACGCGTCCGGGCTGAAGGCGTCCGGCAGGCAGCAGCTCTCAGCGCTCGCCGCGGTCCCCTCGCGTCAGGACCGCGGAGGACGCGCCAGGCAGCCCCTCCTCACAGCCCCGCCTCCGCCGCTGCTGCTGCAGCTGCTGGACCATGTTGCATTTTCCTCGCCTCTCTGCCTCCCCCCTCCTCTGGGCAAGCGGCGTCGTTTGGGCGGCAGCGCCAGCGGCAACTCGCCTCAGATCGGCAGGTTACGGGTTAGGGGGGCGCAAATTACTTGCCTTGCCCCGGGTGCTGACAACTCACGCTACGCCGCTGTGATAAGGATTATAACATTATACAAATCAACACAATGTGATCCTTTCTATTTAAAAAAAACTCTTGAAAGTTAGTTGATCTGAGAGCATGTTTAATATTGGGAGGCCAATTCTTCAGAATGCAAATCTTTGGGAGTTCTCTCAGGCTGACAAGAAGATTCAGGCAGTGTGTTAGAATATACCAGGAAAAACAACATATTGGATCACTGGCTTGGTGTGTGTAATCATTACTTACCTGGCGAATGGCTGAAAAGTGTGCCACTTGCTGCTGTTGCCATTTCAGAGTTGGAGAATACCCTTCAGGGGCAGGTTGGCATCCTGAAAGCTAACAAAGGAAAGAATGAATATGGCTTTGTTAAGAATTTAGCATAATTACATTTTAAGGTAGGACCATGCAATTTCAAGTCCTGTTCTGCAAGAACACCAGCCACATGGCTGGTGCAAGGTGTTCAATTTTGTGACTGGAAAACCCTCGAAAGCCTTGGCAGTTTACGTGGATGGTGTCTACTTTTGCAAAACAAACCTTGAAACTGCAATGGCACATTCTTAAAACAAGAGAACAATCAGACTCAAGTGCTTCCAACTTTATTATTTTATCTCAAGAAGTTTATGGATACAGTTCTTCAAAACTTACTGAAATATTCGCAGTCTGCTTCTTTTTCAATTTCTTGGGGTCTATCTGGGCCACAACAACATCAGGGCATTTTGCAGCTTCAATCCTACAAAACAAAAATGGTGTCTAATATTTGGAGTGCCTTCTGATTTCCCTGTAAATTTACCATGTAAAACGAGGTTTTCTATATGCCACACACTGAAATACTTAAGGAAATTGTCACAATCTAACCCACCCTTTGCCCTCAACTGGGCTTCATTGAGAATATTGATTGCCTTCTTCTCTTTTATATAATTTTGCCTCTTTGAGCTGTTTTATTTATTTTTAATGAGAATGTTTTATTTTTAGGCTTTTTTGATCAGTCAAAAGAACAGGCTGTGATATAAAACTATTAATCCAGAACATAACATAGAAGGGCAGCAGAAATGTTATCCATGTGCTTCACAAACTACGGCTGAAAACTGCATTTCTATTGAAAAAAAAAGTGTTGTGTTTTTGTCTGATGTTACAATATTTGGCTATGTATTCTTTCAATTTCTTCTTGTTGGCTGACCATTTTTTGGTTAACGCTCAATGTGTTTTACAAGTTAAATCTTTGCAGTCAGAAGTAAGGCCCAATGCTTTCAACAGAGCTTACTCCCAGGTAACAACACTGCAGTCATGTCACACAGCTGATCAGGAAAGTGAGCAATGATCTCCCCAAATTCCAACATGTGAACATCGCCTGTTGTCATCTCCATAGTCTGCCCCTGTCAGCTGATCCTAACCAACTGGGTATAGCAGTATGTACTGATACTCTTTGGTGTGTGTGTGTATCAAAAATCTGCCTGAATTTTTGGGCTCTGTTTGTGCACGTGGCTATGGCGGCTGTCACGATGTGTTCCTGTACTTCAAAATTTAAGACGACAAAACTGTTTTGTTTCATAAGATGGGATGGGGAAGAAAGAAAAGGAAAAAGAAATGTGCTAAAAAATAAAAATAGTGGCTTACAGCCTGCCTCTGGGAAGTAAATGACCCGATCCCGACAGAACTGCACACACATCTGGCCATCAAAAGAAGCACTTGCCCCGATCAGCTCTATGCAAACTGCAAGCACGCTGGAAGCAGCAGCAGCAGCCGTGCCCAGGTGTGCATGAGGGTCCACTTGAGAAACATTATTGGCCTCTCTGTTCCCCCGAAGGGGCTGGCAGGCGATCCCAGCCCGCTCCCTCTGCCCCCCGGAGCAGCCCCGCTCCCCACCCCGACCTACCAAGGGGGCGCCCACAGACACCCGGCCAGGCCGCCGCCCACTTACTGGACCCGCTTTAAATATCCCTGGGGTGTTCTGGGGGGCACGGTGGGGTCGAAGTCCTCCGAGAGGTCGCAGTCCTGCACAGGCAGGAGCCGCGGCATCAACTCCTCCGCCGCCGACTCCATCTCTCAGCCTCCGGGAGCCGTCTTTCGCCAGAGCCCGCAAAGCGCAGGCGCGGCAAACAGCGACGCTCGCGACGACCGAGAAGCGGGCCTAGCGCGCACGCGCAAACCGCTGCTTCGAGAGTTCAGCGGGCAGGGGCAGAGGCGCATGCGCAGGGATTGAGTGGCCGCGTTCCACAAAGAGCAAACGTTCAAAAACATTACCAGTAAATTAAAAGAAACAAATTAGCAAACAGAATAAATTCAACATTGAAACAAAATAGCCCTAGGTTTAAGTATTTAAATACAAAGGAAAACAAGAGTTAACTAACAATAAAGTTTCTGGTTCTGGTCTTCCTGCACTCCAAGGAGCCTGGCTTAAATACAGTTCAGAGGGAAGCCAGATGACATACAGCCTGGCTCCCATAGCCTTACTCCAGAGGAGGCTGGTAGCAAGAGAAGAGACATGTTGGGGAGCAATGATGGTCACTCTATTCCCCAGCCTCATGGAAGTACTAACTTGCTGGTGCAGGTCTTATGGCCTGTCCTGAGCCCCCCCTCCAAAATAAACGACGGAGCTTTCCCTTTATTCAAGCATAGGATGCACTTGATAGAAACAAGAGCACACAAATTTTGCTTAAAATTCTCTACAGAAACCTTGCATTCAAGGCAACAGATGTCAAGCAGAAGACAGCCGTGATAGCTTGCAGTCACTATTTTTCATGTCAACATGTGGGATTTAAACGCTATGGAGCATTGACCATGGACCTGAGATTTTATTTGTTTAATTGGGAGATAAAAAGGTAAAGGGACCCCTGACCATTAGGGGTCCAGTCGTGACCGACTCTGGGGTTGCGGCGCTCATCTCACTTTCTTGGCTGAGGGAGCCAGCGTACAGGTTCCGGGTCATGTAGCCAGCATGACTAAGCCGCTTCTGGCGAACCAGAGCAGCACACGGAAATGCCGTTTACCTTTCTGCCAGAGCCGTACCTTTTAACTACTTGCACTTTGACGTGCTTTTGAACTGCTAGGTTGGCAGGAGCAGGGACCAAGCAACGGGAGCTCACCCCGTTGCGGGGATTCGAACCGCTGTTCTGATAGACAAGTCCTAGGTTCTGTGGTTTAACCCACAGCGCCACCTGCGTCCCAATTGGGAGATAAATACTGCTAATAAAACTAGCAAGATAAGCCCACAATAAAAAAAAACCAATACAAGATTATTATATGTATTACCCACCCTTCCCACTAAGGACTCAGCTGAGGTTATAACAGCGATTCCACAAATAGACTTTGAATTAATGGAAGAAGCCCTCATTTTCTTGGAGAGGCAAAGAAAGGAACTGGGGGTAGAATTACAGAGGATGGCTATGTGGCTTCTAACCTGCTCATTTGTCCACATGGGCAACAAAATGTTGCCCATATGTTGTCTTGGGAGGCTAAGGAACCAGGGAAATTGTGCATTCTAAATTCACAATTCCTGGGTATTCTAGAAGTGCATTACCCATCTAGAGTTGTTTTGTAGTCCTTAATTCTAACTTTCTCTGCTGTTTAAAAGCAGCATTATTTCTCTCTACAGTGTAGTCCAATGTACTCTTCTAGTAACCATGATCATAAGAATGAATCATAGAATCATAGAGTTGGAAGAGACCACAAGGGCCATCGAGTCCAACCCCCTGCCAAGCAGGAAACACCATCAGAGCACTCCTGACATATGGTTGTCAAGCCTCTGCTTAAAGACCTCCAAAGTAGGAGACTCCACCACACTCCTTGGCAGCAAATTCCACTGTCGAACAGCTCTTACTGTCAGGAAGTTCTTCCTAATGTTTAGGTGGAATCTTCTTTCTTGTAGTTTGGATCCATTGCTCTGTGTCCGCTTCTCTGGAGCAGCAGAAAACAACCTTTCTCCCTCCTCTAAAATGAACCTTCTTACATCTCTTAAAATGGACGTCATGAGTGTAAGGGTAGTTCTACACCACCCAGAAAATGGCTTGTTACATATGCTACAATTAAAAGAAAAGCTTGGGAGATTTGTATCTCTCTCCTTCAAAATGTGTAATATTTTGTATCCTGAAATATTTCAGCTGTTGGAGATTGTTAAAATCTCAGCGGTGGCTGCTCCACACAGGCCATAAAATTCCACTTCATTCAATTCAGTCTGGGCACTTACCTCCACAATGTAATCAGAAGCTCACCTCTTCAAGCTTCTCTCTTTTTAATACTCTCCAATGAATTTCTGTGTTTTACAGGGGCCCTACTGCCTCAAAAGCTATATGCAGTACACACCATTTGCCTTAAGTTAGGTAAATCACCTCACATGGATGTGTTTATGTAAGACATAAGTTTTGTAAAGATTTCTTTTTATTCAGGTCTACTTTAGAAACTTGTGTACCATTGCTACACATTTTATTATTAAAAAAGTTTATAAAAATACAGATATATATACACACACATTAGTGTTCTTCATGCCTGTTCATTTGTGGAAAGGCTCTACCTTCCAGTAGACTCCCATCTTTAGAAAAAAGGGATGTTAAGCTATGCACAGCAAGATATTCTCACCTAGAGTTCACATTAAAAACACAAAATCAAGTATCATCTCTACTGTAAGTTCTAGAACATGATCAATATTTTCTTAAAAAGATATAATATTGTGGCTTTTCTACTCATCGCTATAGATGCTAAACAGTATAGAGCACTTCATTAATATAGCAAGAGCCTATTTTGTGTTGCATAAATTCCTAGCTAGAGATGGAAATTCTTTAAACTTTTCATCTTATATTGGTATCTGTAACCTGGAGTGTAATTGGGGGAAGCAAAACCCAGTTTCATTCATTTGTACAATTCTTATTTTGTGTATATGTTTCATAGATTTACATTTTCAGAATTTAACCACAGAATTCATTCTTATCCACAGTACAGCATTATAAGCTAGTTCTCGTCTTACTCCCCCCACCCCACCCCCACCCCCCGGCCAAAAAAAGGAAAGGAAAAAGGAAACCTGGTTCACAAATCAGCAGGTCTTCGACATTTTAGGCAACATTTGATACATAATTGATATATTAGAGCCATTACCATGAATGGGACACAAAATACAAGTTAATTACAAAATGCAAACCATGATCTCTTACACGACCTAAAAGAATTGTACTCTCAAATCTGGTCTTGCATAAAGTTTTTTTTAAAAAAAACCAATATATCTATATATAGCAGTGTTCCTGGCATCCTAGAAAAGTGAAGAAATACTGATAGATGGTAGGATGGTAGAATAAGTTCAAGTTGATAAATATTACTACTTCCAGTGACGATTATCTGAGTGGATCTGGATGGGAAAGGTAGAAAAATAAAAAAAAAGGCAGGGGATCAGAGGATGACAATGAATGGTGTTTCGCAGACACACAAGATCTAATACTTGAAGAGAGTATTGTCTGAGCATGTGCGAAGAGGGAGCCTGATCTACATTTCCTTTTTATCAAAGATACATACAACATGCATTGCAGAGAATAAATCCTGAGGAGAACGTGTGACACGGATACCACAGCAAATTATTAGTTTAAAAGAAGGATCAATAATATCTGCATTTTTAAAAGTTCCTAGGAGGGTCCAAAGGCTCTCAACCTCCTCTACTTACAAGGGAATAGAAAATTGTCAGTGCTTTGTATTACTGATAAAAAGTTTTTTAAAAAACAGTCCAGTTTCTTGTAGCCTGGAAATAACAGCTACGTTGAATCCTCTTCTCTTCTTCTTGAGTGCTACACACTGAAGTCCATGTCTCCCTTCCTCCCCGCTCACCCCCCAAAAGCCTTCAATGGAAGCATCATCAGGGACTTTGCCAAGCCATCACTGCTTTCTTCAAGGAGCGGTTTCTCTGCAGGTGAAACAGATGCTCTTTATTGCCATCCACTCTGGGGAAGACTTGCCTGTAAGGAAAAGGGGGCTCCAGGTGTTCCTGGCGCAGGGGGATATGTAGTAAAACCATCTGGTTGGGATGCGTAGTTCTCCAGAGCAGACGCAGTGTGTGCCTTTAAAGAAAAACAAAACAAAACAAGATGTTTAAAAGAAGACCACAAGCAGGGGCCTTGCTCCTCTTAGTTTGTTTATATTTGCATACTTGGTTCTTAACCTATTTAGTTTATGCAAAATTTAGAATTTCTAAATAAGGATGATTATAGAAGATTGTTTTAAACTAATTTATTGGCAAACGAAACGATCTACATCTTTGAATAAACTTATTTTGCATTTTCAGACTCTCCCAACCCTGAAAACATAGATTTCATTGCCTCTTATATAGAATTTTAATTGAGCTGGGTTGATAGTTTTACTATTAGCTGTCCTGCGCATGGGATGAAGCAGGATATAAACGCTATGAAAGTAAATGAATGTTTCGTGTGGTGGATAAAACATATTGAGGCATAAATGACTGCAAGCATTACAGGGCTTGTAATGATCAGAGTTGTTACAAAATCGGGGTATGTGTCTAGAATGCCACTTTCATTTTAATAGCATGCTTTATCCTCATGGTTATGGAAGAAACCTGTTAAAAGTGGCTAGTTAACCACAAAAGGCTCAAAAGACATCTGGATGGCACATCTGAGGCTGGGGACTAAGATTCTTGCAAGAGCCCTTCTGACCCCACTCTGCTAATATAAAATGAGCCCAGATTTTCCTTCCCTAGTTCCTATAATCTAGTACCAAGCATGCATATACGTTTGCAGACATCTCCTTAACTGATTATCATTGTAGGAATTGGAACCTTTAGCATGGCGTTCTTGCAGTTTTCTTGTCCTTTGTTACCAATGCATACAGTGCCTACATCTTCCTTTTATGTTCTGTATTTACCTGCAGTAATGCAGACTGTGCAGCTGCACTGTGCTGAAGTTCCTGCAGGGAAGACTGTGTAGCACTCTGGGCAAGTCCAGGGATGCCAGGAAGAGAGAGGAGTCCAGGGAAAACTGTATTTCCAGGGGCCTGAAGCCCGGAAGTCAGGCTAAAAGAATCAAAGGTGGAACATGTTCAACTTCAGACACTGCGACAACAGTTTAATATACAAAGTGTATTATAGTGATTAGATTCTATGCTATGATCATAAGGTCGTATACAACTAAATAGTTGCATTAGTGCAAGGATTGGCACTAGCACAACAGGATGTTCCCTCCTCTTTCCCTGCACATCCCATGCTTTCCCCAAATCTGCTCGGGGGGGGGGGGTTGGGCAAACCCTCAGGACCAATTTAGGGGGAGAAGAGGTAGGGAAGAAAATCTGATTGTGCAAGGAGAAAGCCTTGCTCGAACTGAATGTTCACCTTAGCACTATGTGGCATATAACTCTTACAATTTAAATACTGTATGCACAAATTTGTGTGCCCAAGCACTGAATAGACCAGTTATCATTTTGCCAAGAGGGATTTTCCATGTGGAGATTGTTTTGCCAATGTCTGATATTTGGAATTTGATTACCTCAGGCAACAGATATGTGTAAAATACAGCCCAGTGCCACATTTGTTGGTTCTTACTTTAGGACTTCTCTCAAAGAACCTAGTACAAATTTAAGAGCCATATATCCTCTAGCAGGAAGACATCCAGTACTTATCAAGTTAGTAGGGTAAGTTTAAAGGAAATTACAAACTTATAGACAGGTCTCTGCCCGAGTTCAAAAATTTAGCCTGCAACACAGAGAGCTAAGAAACAGGGTATTCAAAGCAAGTTATCAATACTTCATTATCCTTATGTTTAGAACTTCACAACCACCATTAAAGATAATCAACAATTTGCCAAAGAGACCCCCTGACCTCTTGGAGCAACAACGTACCCGGCCTGTGCAACCAGTGCAGAGTTGAAGTTTGAGCTAAAGGCCGAGGCAAACCCTGGCAGCACTGGAGCCGGAGATGGGGCTGTGGCAGCTGCCGGCAGTGGTGCAACTGCTGCTACTGTAGAAGATGCCTGGAGCCCAGGGAAAGAAGGGAGAGCAGGAGTGACAGAGGGAGTGTTAGAGACAGGGAAAGGAGGGAAGGATGAGCTGCATGAGCCTAGAGGTACTTGAGGAACAGAAAACAGCGAAGGGACGGCGCTGCACAAGTTAAGGGGGAATGGGGGAGCTGGAGCAGCCGCTGAAGCAATGAGCGTCGGGAGGGCACTGGTCGCAGAGCTCACATGGGGAGCAGGAATGCCTGATGTAGTCGTAGGTGGAATGGGCAAGAGAGACCCCGTTGGGGTAAGTGCTGGGTTGCCGGCAAAAGCAAAACTGCTGGCCAGTGAAGTGAATGGAGGAAGTGCGTTATATACTGGGGCTATAGGAGCGGATGAGCCATGCGGGGCGATGGAAGGAGAGCTGTTGAGAGAAGAGCTCAAGGAGGAGAGGCTAGAGAGTGCTGGATTCAGGGAACTGCCTGGCAAGGAACTAGTGGAGGTATATACATGGCCAAGTGCTGACAAGCCTGAAGTGCTATGAGAAGGTCCGGAACAATGGGAAGGGCCTTTGAAACCTGAAATTGTAGGGCTGGTGGGCTCCGTTTTGACCAGCGCAGGAATTGCTGTGGCAGCTGGTGCGGATGAGGCCTGCTGTTCGGGATTAGCAGGACTTGGGCAATGGGCGTGAGCAGCTGAGGAAGCACAACTGATGGGCATAATGGAGGACGGCCCTGCGGTTAAAGGGGACTGCGTTGGGGGCGTTGCGCTATTGTTAACCCCAGGCTGAGATGGAAGCCCTGGGAAAATGGACAGCCCTGAAGTGGAAGGGTGCTGGAGGGCAGAGGTAGCAGCTGGAGTGTAACATTTGTTACTGGACGAAGAGGGGGCTTCAGAATTCTGGCTGGCAAGACCAGATAGAGAGGCAAGCTCAGCCGTCACAGCTGAAGGCAGCCCAGCCGAATTCATTATTGAGCTATCGTTTACGGACAGGAATCCCTTCAAGACCGACAGGAGTGGGTTGGGCAAGTTAAGTGGGCACGGCAGGCTAGTGGCAGGAGAACCAGCAATGGCGGACGGAAGGGGACTAGCTATCCCTTGAGGAGTGGGGGTCAAGGACAAAGGAAGGCCAGCAAAAGCAGATGACAATGAATTAGGGTTATTAGCTGAGGCAGTGACAGATGCGGCGGAAAAGGGCAGGCTGGCAAATGGTGTAGAAGCAGATGCAAAAGCTTCGCTCGGTACAGAAGTGACACATGGCGTGGAGAGCCCCTGTGGAGCTGCTGTGGCAGGCAGCACAGAAGCCAGCCCAGAAAAAGTTGAAGGGAGGGGAGCAGAGGTAGCACAATGAGCAGATGTGGCAGGAACACCAGGCAGCGAATGGGATTTGATGACAGTAGGGGTGGGAGTCGATGGCTGTGATGGGTGGACCGAAGAGATAACCTGCCCAGAGAAGGCAGGAAGGACAGGGGTGGACATGCTTATCCCTGGGATGGTTGGCGATGTAAGTGCCGACGAGTGGCTTATTGCCTTAACAGATGATGGGGTTGGGGCTGGAGTAGCAGCAGGGTTAGAACCATGAGGTGTAAAGAGATGATTCGTTTGTGTAGCAAAAGCTGGAAAGAAACAAAACCGGTAAGAATTCTTGGAAACTAGCAGAAATGCTTGTATTCAACATGAATGCATTGTAACACAGTTTACACAACAGCAAAATAAAAGATGCTACCACCATAACTTGCAAGAAGTAAAATGGTATGCAAAATGAGACACAAAACACTAGCTCATTTATTGCTCTTTGCATTGTTAAAGAATAACTGTAGGACAAGCAAATATAAATATCAGTTTCACTTTCATATTCCATGATTGCTGCTGTCAGTTTAACTACATGGTTGTTTTAAAAATTAAGGCCCACCATTCATTTTTACCAAATATGATGTCCATTTTTCTCCTATGCATACAATAAATATTGAATAGATTACCAGATGTGTTGCCAGACAACTAGCAATCAGGACTAGTACTGAGAAATAAGCCCTGCCCTTTTGTACTAGCTTCATTAGAAGAGCAAAATTATTCACAACACATTTTATTCTTGGTATCAGAAATAGCTGGATTTCAGCCTCTCTTAGTTTTAAAATTATGTTTAGCCATCTTTTTTCTAAAAAATATTTTCAGAAATACAGGCAGAGTCTGCAAGGAGTTCTTATGTTTAGGAAGTCATCATGCCATAATATATATTGGCCCATCTTTCTCCTGCTATCCCAAGTACTGTCACCCAGCAATATATTGTCAGTGGTCCCTCATTTGTCTGTATCTCCTGTTGCTGTACTTTCCAGGGTCTAGCTAGCCTTACATATCAGGACTAAAAGGAGGAATGCAAAGGAGTACATTCATATACAACCTTTGGCCCTCCAGTTGTTGTACATCAGCCCCAGGCAGCATGGCCAATGGTTAGGGATGATGCGAGTTGTAGTCTAGTAGCATCTGGAGGGTCAAAGGTTCACAAAACCTGCCTTAGGCATACAATATGCATTCTCTTACTTCAAAATCCTAGTTTTTCAAGACAAGGCTGGGGCAGACATAATACTACTCATTAACTACTGTTAAGAAATTAGGAGGCAGCCTTAGGGCATAGCTGTCAACTTTCCCCTTTTCTTGTGAGGAATCCTATTCGGAATAAGGGAATTTCCCTTTAAAAAAGGGAAACTTTGACAGCTATGCCTTAGGGACACTTGTGCTTCATTGAATCTCCTCCTCTCCCTGGAAACAGGTGTCCTCTCCACTTTCTGTGGTTAAGCAGAATTTGTCAGGATAGCAATTTTTGGGAATGAATGGCAGCAAATTTAATCTGAACACACTTTTTCAAGCAAGTTTTGTGTTTCAATGAGAACAAAATGTGTGCTGCGAAGTGCTCTGGGATAATTTAGATGACGGGCAGATTATAAATATTTTAAATAGATGCGCAAACCTAATTTCAGTTACTAAATTCTATATAATACTATTGAAAGTAGAATTGCTTGCAGAAGGCACTCAAAAGTCCTAAGTGGTCATGCTGCACTCGCAACACCTGAGAAATGTGGGAGTTTTAACAGGAAAGGAAAAACAGTATTACATGAAAAAAGCATAGTGGGGGTGAAGATAGGGAGCTGGCCATTAGTTCTGGGTAAAAGTGCTGCAGTAGTTGATAAGCAACTAGGTGATGAAACATACCTTTGACTAGTTCTGCTAAACAGGGAGATAAAGCAAGCAACTTCTCTTTCTTTATAGCAATCTTACTAAGCAATTGCAGCCATTGCTGTCACCAATGCTTTCCAATTTTCCTGCAAGGCTATGTCAAAAACGTTTTACATTAGTTGAAGTTTGCTTTGGTAGCATCAAAACTGCTGACACTCACTCTCTACTCCAGGCATGGAGACTCAATGTGCTCACTTGTTTGGGGGGCGGGGGCTGTAAAAATGGAGACTTCAGTAGATCTGGCCTTATTTTGATTGTGTACCTTGTTATTTCTCTGCCAAAGATGACAATAGCAGTCATTTGCTTCTTTGGCAGTAAGTGAAATGCTATAGTACAGGCTGCTGTTCAGGCCATAGGGAGCAGGTTCTGCCCTCACTAACCTGATGTTCCAGAGTCTTTTTTTGCACTACACTGTATGTTGAACGGTTACCACTGACTTCTAAGATAGCATGCAAAGCAGCACTGTGCCCCAAGCTCATGAAAGACACGAGCTTCTACCACAATAAAGGGTTTTGGGAATAACAAATGAAAGAGGAAGTGGCTTATATTACTGTCAGGAAGGTACATGTTTTATGGATGTTTTCCCCACCACCACCCCAATGTTTATTTCCTGTTAAACTAAAAGTGATTCAGTTGAAATGAGGCTATTAGCATTTTCTGGGAAGGGAAGAAACTTGAAGCTCCTACCTAAATTAAATACAATAAATTCAACTGGGTACTAGTTTTTTTGTCCCCTTGTGATAAACAAATACTTTTAACTTATGGGTTGAACTATAAAAACCACCTCCTCCTCCCCCACCCTCAAGTATTGCAAAATGTTAACACAATACCACTTTAGGGTCCACGTTTATTGTCTATTCCATTATGTATTTAGAATTCACTATTATCAATGAAGCTAAGTTCACTCACAGGGACCACCAAATTATACATAGAAACATAGGTTCTGAAGTGCTTCCGTTGTAATTATTCAACAGTGCTCAAAACCAGATGATAGTAGGTTTTAATTAAATATTATTGCATCAAAATTGAGCAAGTATAGACAGTAGCAGTGAATTTTTTCACATGCCAAAGTTTTATGTATCTAACAATTTGGGCTAAGAAAGGTACTTCTGTACCTCATCATGACATATACTTATGAATTTAGTGCTGGTTTAGATATAGCATCAGAAAAAGAAATTCTAAGCAACTGGTTAAAAAACCCCAACACTCAGGAACATAGTAAGTACCTTACCTTAACATTTGCTGCTATTCAAATACAAATGGATTTATTATTTTTTTAAAAAAAGCAGCATTCAGCAGAATTAATAATGTTTATCATCCTCACAACCACATGCATTTAGGTTTCTACAGCTACAGCTTGTCTCTGCAAGTGGACAGCTTACCTTGGCTTTGGGAAGATTTTGTCTGATTGGAAAGCTCTTCATTTTCTACATAAAGAACATAATTAATGAGGTGAAAAGAGAATTCTGTTGAGACTACCACGCTGTTAAAAAAAACCTCCCTTTCATTGTTTTCATTTTAACAATCGTCATGCCTTGAGAGATGGGAGGCCTTCCCCTCCACCCCAGGCCACTCCTCTCATTCCTGCCTACCTGTGACAAAGAAGACTACAAATCCCATCAGCCCCAGCCAGCGTGACCAATGGTCATGGATGATGGGAGCTGTGGTCCAACAACACTTGGAGAGTCTTATGGTGGCTACCCCTGCTCAAGCCCATTCTGAAGCGAATCTCTTCACACTTCCCACCCTGTAGAAACTATTACTGGGAGGGAGGGAGCCTGACAGTGACTTGCTAGTTGTCAAGAGCAGGCTTGCGGCCCAAGACATTGGCACAGACTCTCCCACCGATTGGTGACGCTGGTGTGTAACCAGGACACACAGGACTTTTGTAGGGTTCTTGCTTTACCTGTTCCTACATGACTAGAAGCATATGGTGGTGGAGCTGGCAAGCCTGGAGCTATGACATTGGCCAGTGGAACAAGACCAGCATTGTTGTAAGCACCTAAGGAAAAGAAAATGGAAGGCAAACAAAGATGGTGTAATGAAGTTTCACAGGTCAACTCCAAACAGCATATCAGTTACTCAATACTTTACAGGCTGCCTTCTTCCATAAGTTCATTCCTACCCTTGCTCCAGATATCACTGCCAATGAGATATGGTGGGCAGCCACCTGGAGCAGGCAGAAGCACATACTTCAGGAAGCATCCTCTCAATAGAGGTTCATCAGATCCCAACACTTTGTTGTTGTAAATGCCTGGCAGAGACACGGCTGTTCTGAAAGGCTTGTTCATTGCTTTCTTAACCCCGTTATGTTATTTTAGTAATGTTTACCTCCATGGCTGATATATCGGATAATATTTTGATACTCTTTTTTTTTTTTTTACTTCCGGTATGATGTGCTCTTACGTAAACCTTGAATTGGCTTTGTGAAAGAAGGCAGTTGTTTTAAATGAAGAAATAAATATAGCAAGTTGTTTGAACGGCTGAAACTGCATGCGGAATATCACCTTACACTGAATTCTCAAGCAGTCACAGAATCCTGAGCTTTCAATGCTAAACTAGTTAATTTAAAAGGTTACATCAACTCCCCACCCCCTGCAAAAATATCCTGAGCTTTCAGTATTCCTTTAACAGATTAAAGTGTCATTAAGTATTCAGCTGAAATACTTAATTTAAGATGAGAAACTATGAAAAGGCAGGTATAAGGTGTCAAACACTAGCAGCAAAGTGGATTTCTGCTGTTCCACCCAAATGTCCAAACCCTGCAAGCAACTGCGCCCCAATATTTCAGAAATCTCATTTTTCTTTCACTGCTCCTGATTTTTCAAAAAACAAAGCAGGAACTATTCTTTCAGTTTAATTACTCATTAAGAGTCAATAAAGTATGCATAAGGGATTGTTTTAGGCTGGGTAGGAAGCAGAAACGAGTAGGAGAATCAGCTCCAAGACTCAGCAGGTATAGAATTATCTATGGAGAATTGTTTTGAGCTGCAAACATCACAACTGAAGGACATTAACAAGTTGGACAAAATTTAGAGGAGAGCTATGAAAGTCATTGAATTTTACTCCATCATGCAAATAGTGTAAACAGCAAGAGATCTGAAGCACATATTTAAGAAAATAACTGAGGGTATTGCCTTTCGAGAATGTGAACATTCTTCCACAGTGTAAAGGGGAAATGATCACAGAAAACAAACAGGAATGATGGGCTTACTTGGTGCAATGGTTGCATGTGGTCGACAAGGAGGGATAGGATAAGGAACAGGCTTGTGTGGATTATATGTTGCTGGGGCCTAAACAAGAGGGACAAGAGTTTGTCAAAACTGAACATTTACACATTAATCTATTGCAAAGGCAATGGTAAATCCCCCCCTCATTTTGGACCAGAAATTATATATTGTTTTTTTCACTACTGAAATATTTTGAAGGGAAGTGCATTTTGCTCAGTTCTCAAAATTCCAGCTGACCATTTTCACAGGCGTTCTTACCTGGTTTCGACTTCTGCATTGGAAGCCTACTGCCTACAGTGCAGTTTGCCTTTAACATGCCCCAATAACCAGTAATTGATATGACTTATCTGCCTTTAAACTCTACGGTGGAAAACCTTCTCTCAGATATATTTGAGACTTCTTGAGTCACTACCCTTCTGCTATGAACAAATCAACTGAACTCATGAATTTCTAATCTCGCCAACTGTAGGGAAGAGCTGCACCTTAGCAACAGATCACATGCTTTGGAGGCAAAAGGTCTAGGATTCAACTCTTTTTGCAATCTTCAGGTTGGACTGGGAAAGATTCCTGTCTGAAACTCTTGAGGGCCAGTACCAATCACTGCAGACAGAACTGAACTAGCTGGGCCAGTAATCCAAGAAGTCTCTGCTCGTTTTTTTCTGGAATGTCCACTTCTTCCACCACACAATTCAGGATGGTCCCCTAACCTCCAATGGAGCATTTTCAGGAGGCGACCAGGGAAGAAATAGTCAGCTTATGCCAACTCTGTGACATTCGTTCAGCTGTGAATACAATGCACTATCACTGATTCTTCTCCTTCATTGCATTCAAACAGTATTTGGAAACTTATCTTTACCACCTCCTTTTCTCCTTCCTCCTTCCTTAAAAAAAACCACCAAACTTTACATTGTAAGCATGCAGAATTCATTCTTTTAAACTATTTTTATTACAGTCCCTTTTTGTTCTTGCACCATTTTCACCCTGCTGTTACTTCTCTCCCAAGTAACTCTCTTCTGTTTTCAACAACAGGAGCAACCCTAATAATGAAGCTTATAAAAATGTAATTTTATAGACCTACTGGTTTGGATGGTCCAAGGATACGAGCTGCTATTCCCTTGCCTTCATTAGTGTAGTCTTCATTCTCCTTTTTGACAGGTGACCCCTGGAAAAAAGGAGTACCCACTATTAAAGGCCAAGCTCTCTACTGTGTGGAAAGCAAATGTGGGTTACAGAAAGCACAGGGGCATTTGTAAGAGACAGATATAGATGGATAGATAGATAGGATATACTTAGAGTAGCTCTAACTGTCTGCCTATCACCCATTATCAGGAAAACACCCCCACGGAACCATGAAAGACAGCTTCACCAGAATAAATTAAGATTTTCTGTGACATTTAAGCAACTAAGGCTAGAATTCTATACATTCACTTAGAAGTAAACCCACTGAATACAGTAGAATAGTTTCTGAGTAAACATGCTCTCAGAGTGAAGTTTCAGGCCACACGTTCGAAGGCAGTGGTTTCAACCAGGGTCCTGTGGAACCCTTAGGTTCCACAAACACCCCTCAGGGGTTCCACAAAACTTTACAATAAAAGTGTTGATGCAACCTGGAGTACTCTGATCATGCAGGGTTCCAGGTTGCAAGGATGCCTTGATGCACACAGCTAAAAGTGCAACATCCCCATTCCCATAGCCACTTGCCCTTTAAGAAAGCAGACACAAGTGGGATGTGCTACTGGTCATGCCCAACGCGGAGGGCATGGCACAGCTCCCCCTTTGCATGGTGGGAGAATACATGTGCAATTCTTCTCAAGAGAACTACTATTGGAATGATTTTTGGGTTTTCTGCTTTTAACAGGAACTGGTTATTTTCTTCTTCAAAACCAATTATTCCAAGTAGATTTTAGTTATTCCAAGTAGTATATGCTTCTCTATAATGAGGCCTGTTTGTTGTTGTTGTTTTTTAACTAAAGAGAAACAAATTAGGAATTACGTTATCTTTTTAACAAAACGTTCTTTTTTATTATTTGCCCAATACTGATGAAGACAGGCTTGCTGTTATTCTTTCATTTTTGTAGGCAATTTATTGTAGCAATGCTACTTTTATATTCCACCACCAATCCCCCAAATGAGAATGACAAGTATATTCAGTAAGATCCTACTGGGAAAATTCCATTTATGCGGCTGGGCTTTCCTTTTGGGTAAGGGTTTCCTGGAATCATGCCACAGGAAGATATCATAGCGTGAGGTGCTTTGCACCCTGCTTTGGAAGCCTGCAATATAAACAAAACAAAGGGCAGCATTAGATTCCAACACAACTATACTGAATGGTGGCAAAATAGCCTGCTTTATGAATATACAAGAATGGGTGTAAAGCTACCAGATTCCAAGGGTGTCATGAACATTTCAGTACAGCCAAGACGGCTTGTTCTCGCAAGCCACTGCCTCTCCATTCCCCTTCTCTAAGGCCTGATAATTCCCTTAGAGCAGAGCTGGGTGATGGTGGCCCAGTGGACATATCCCAGTGGAACATCTTTTTGAACCGGATTAGCATAATCCTTAGGTGGAAATCCTGCACTAAGCATGGGTCTTCGCCCTGGGGGAAAGGTCATGTGGTGCAGCAGTTTCATATTAGGGATTTTGAAGAGATGTTCTGCCACACTCTGGAGACGCCTTAAGCTATTTGCAGCTGTTTGCTTTGAATTATCTCAAACATGAGAATTTATTATTTGACTTTCCTATTTTTACAGCAATGTATTGCATTCCAAATTATAATAGGCTGTGTGGTGTAGTGGTTAAGAGTGGTTGTCTCGTAATCTGGGGAACCGGGTTCGATTCCCCACTCCTCCACATGCAGCTGCTGGGTGACCTTGGGCTAGTCACACTTCTCTGAAGTCTCTCAGCCCCACTCACCTCACAGAGTGTTTGTTGTGGGGGAGGAAGGGAAAGGAGAATGTTAGCCGCTTTGAGACTCCTTCAGGTAGTGATAAAGCGGGATATCAAATCCAAACTCTCTTTTTTTTTTTTACTGGGTAAGTCATAAACTTGGTCCAAAGGTTCAATTCCTACTCATCATGGGACCAGTCAATGAAATGCCTCATAGAGCTACCTCATACTTGTTTGTGCAACTGAAGTAGTGCATCTTTTAAAATCCACAGGTCTAAAACAAAGAACCACAGCCCCATAGTGGCAGCAGAGCAAACTGACAATACAAGGGCAAATTATACATTCAAGGGAGAATGCAAAACTTGTAGAGAAATTCTCAATTTCTCCATAGACTCAATCTCTTTGTATTGAGGAGATACATACAATATCATGCAATGTCCTGAAAACCTCCAAAACCATGCATTTTGTCCCTATGCGCTTCAAAGTTTTCATGAATGCAGCCGTGAGGTAATACCTGTTCAAGAATTCTCCTGCATCTCTTCTTCTCAGACATGCTAGTTCTGAAGAGATCTTCAATAAGGCGGTAATTCTGAGCATCAATAATATTGCTATAAAACGAAGCACTATGTTTAGAAACTGTTAGCAGCTCTTATGCATAAGTCAATAGTATTTATCAGTTGTGCTACTTAATATTCCTCAGCAGCATAATCATAACAACAAAGCTAATTTGAACAGAAAGGAGATGGACCAGTACTATACAAATGTACACACACAAATAAGCTATCAGTGCAAGAAAATACCCTCCCCCCCCCCCAGTCACAGCCCATGAGGTCAAGGATCTTAACCATTCAAGCCTCCATCAAACCAAAACACCAAGAGGACATATGCTAGTACTAACGGTAACAGTCTGCATGGAATGCTAATCAACAGCCAATACTTACGAAGCCAACAGTTCTAGTGCAATAAGCTTGTCTTTGCTAAAAGTGAAGCAGTTCAGGATGTTAACCACTTTTGCTGCAGAAACAGCAACCATTTTCTAGAAAGAAAAGAAAAGAAAGTTTCAGCAATCCCTATTCACGTACATTAGCTACAGACTCACATTTCCGCATTAAGGGTTGTTGTTGTTTTTTACAATCAAGTGGTATAAAAATTGCATGAAGAAGAAAAAAGGTCATTGAGTTTTTGGCAACCAACGATTGGATCAGAGTGCACAGACTAATCAAAGGTAACTGATGTGGTGCCCATCCTGCTGTTGCCCTGCGACTCCCATCAATCCCAGCCTGCATAAGCAATGATCAGGGATGACTGAAACTGCAGCCTCCAGATGATGGGACTAAATGCTGGCTACCTGGGTACAGACCAACACTTCAACAGCTTGCTGAACAAGGCTTTTGTTCATAATGACAGCATGAAAAGGCAGTAGAGAACCTGAAAGTCACCTACTGTAGGTCTAACCACTACACTGCAGCAGAACAGACATTTTACAAGTATAATGTTATTTCCAACTATAGGCCCACAGCACACACAAGCTACCACCAGACTGTACATGAGATCACAACAAAGGTTGCATCGCTTTGGCAACTGAGCTTTCCCTTCCTCCCCACTGCGTATCCCATTCTCTGCCAAATTTTTCCACTTGCCCGCAACTCCCTCACTCCTCTCAAATCCAGAGAAGAAGTTGGCAGACACAGGGGAGATGTGTGGAAGGGAAAACCCTCTGGATACAAGCCACAGTATTTGAAACATTCAATACTGACTCAGCTAGCCTTTACAAAGAAGGGAGAATAGGATGGAATACGCAGCATTAGCTGAACAGGGAGGCTAAACGGCCCCCCCAAAAGTGAGCATGTCAGAATCATGCACAATCAGGATTTGAAGTCATCTTTAAGGACTGCGGTGATAATACGAATGAGTAGTCCAATCCAAACCTGCTGCTGGAAACCAAGTAAATACTACTACGGCTATAAGACCAGAGAAATGCAATTCAACAAAATCTACTGCTTCAATGAAAAAACTTACATGTTGCAATGCCTTCATTGCTTTTAACTGTGGTTCAGCCCAAGAAAAGTACCTCAGTAATTCAACAATCTGCAACGAAAGAAATCCGACAGTTCATCACTCATGCAAAAACTGTCACTGAACAAATGCACACATTTGTACATCACTTGCAGCTAGAAGTAAAAAGGTTTTCTCAGAAACTTTTGTAGAATGGTTTTCGTTGATTCTTTAATAGCTGTGAACCAGTTTGGCGAAATTTAAATCTAAAATAGTACCACACAATTGAACATTTTTAGAAACGGAATTTCAAAGTTATCCAAATCTTGAACCTCAGTTTAATAAGCTATTTTTTTGTATTTGAAATCTGAATGCAGATGCAGCTACATTCATGGCAGCATCTACCTCGTTGTAAGGCAGTACTTCTCAAACAGTGGACCTTAGATGCTACAGCCTGCCCAATGCCTCTTCACTTGTCTGCCTATCCTGTCCCCTAGCTATTCCACAGCCCTTTGGTTGGACCAGTGCCAGCATCACTGACTCCTTGACACTGCAAGGTGGCTGGGAGACAAATATTTTGGGCAGTTGGGGGGGGGCAGGAGGAGGAGGAAAGGAAGGTCTCCTTCCTCTGAGGGAAAAGGGTTAGAGGAGTTGTGGAAGGAAATCAGAAAGTGAGATATTTATTAATAATAAACTGAAAATAGAAAGAAAGTGGAGAAGAGAAGAAAGCTGTAATAGCAGGAAGCAGTGAATCTAACAGGAACATTTAGGAATTAGGAAAGAAATTGTCAGTTGGGAGGGAATAAGGTACAAACATAAAAGGAGAAGAAATTACAGAAAATGAGTAAAGATATTTTAAGAGGCATTGTGGGGGGTGAAATATGAAAGAAAAAGACTTCTCCGTTTAGAGCCTCTGAATCGGCAGATTCTACCTAAAACTTCACAGTACTATGACTTGAAGAAAGCTGATCATCTGTGCTCCTTGATGAAAAGAAAACTGTGGTAAAGAATTTAGCAATTTCCATAGGTGGATTAGATAACTGTAGAAACCACCAATGTCAGTATCTAACAGCTGCTCAGAAACTGACTCCATCTTGTGACTGGCTCTGCCCTGCACCACCATTTTGTGACCGGTGGACTTCAGTAATTTCCAGCTGTCTAAAGTGGGCATTGTGGGCACAGAGTCTGAGAACCCCTGCTGTAAGGATCTGGTCCCACTACTGGAGCATGAAATTCACCCATACCCAGCAGAGCACAGAATCAGGCTTCATAAATATACAATTTTCTTGCTTCACAGGGTAGGGCCCTAAATTAGAGGGGGAAACTTGACATTTACACTCATCTCACTCTCCCAAGCTGAGAGGAAAAACAAGGCACCTTTAGCAGAATTATTCATGCTGCAGCACAGAGATCAGGAAGCTGTGGCTCTCCAATTGTTGTTCAACTCCCAACTCCCAAGAGTTCCAAGCCAGCATGGCCAACTACCAAAGATGAAGGGAGTTGCAATCTAACAACACTTGAAGAGCCCCTGCTGTAGTGACAGTTGCCTTGCAATACTTTCCAGAGCTTTGCACAACTTGTTTGTTCTTCAGCATTACCTGTTCGCTAGAAAAGTATCCATGTACATATTCAATAGCTTTCAATTTGTATTCCATCAACACAGCCTATGAAACACAAAAAACCATAGGTTAGTTTGCAAAACTATAGTAATGAAGGCGTAAAACTATCTGAAATCAGAGCATATAGCACTTTAGGCCCAGGCCTTCTCTGTACCTTCCTTGGATACTTCTGCCTGGCTGGAATGTACTTGAACTTTGATAATGCCTTTGGCTTCCCTAGATTACATTGTATGTGTGTAAACCTTTTATGTTTGCATGGCTTTAATGTAACCCAGGGCACAAAGTAAGAATCAGTCAGTTACTCTGTGCACTTTTGCCCCCCACTTCCACCCAGTTTTGTCTCTGGCCCTGCCCACCAGAAGTACGTGGTGCCTGGAGGTTTGCCCATAAGAAAATGGAAAAGGTATTCATTCCTCCTATAAATTCTGCACTGCTACCATACTTAGTATGAAATAAATCCTATCAAAGTATCTTTAGAAACAACACTGGCCCTGCTCAAAGTAGGCCTACTGAAGTTAATGGACATGACTATCTTAGGTTCATTAATTTCAAGTGTTCTACTCAGAGTAGGGCTTTGTTGAGTAACAAAATGTAAGGGTAACCAAAGCAGTGGTGGGATGTGTGAAGCCCCACAATGACCAATGGGTTCTTGTTAACATCCTGGGTTTTATTACTGGTTTTATAAGAAGGCGCATTATATGCCATTTAAATGTTATGTTATATGTTAAAGACACAGAACTCCTGTAACAGAATATAGAAGACATATTTGCACAATATAAAGTTTCTTTCCTAGACTAATGTTTTTACATTTTTTACAGTTGAGCTGTTCTGTTATATTGGTTTAATCACTAATTACCTTTCTAATTTCATCAAGCACCATCTCAAATGCTTTTTTATCCATCTTGCGTTCTTCAAGTTGTAACCCTTTGTCAGTTCCAGACACTCTTTATTGCAGAATTGCCTTCTGTTGAAAAAACAAATAAAATAAAATGTGAATTCCTGCTCACACTGTGCACCTCACTGACCATGAAGTTCATCACTAAGTTTAGAATGGGGAATTGTTAACACTGAGAGAGCCTCAACTTCTGAAATATTTGCATCAAAGGTAATTCCAAAACTCTTTATTCATTCTCTCATTGAAGCCGTATTTCCTAGCCCCAGCATGGAAAAATGGCATGTTACTGTCCTCAAGCTCAAGGTAATACACAATGTCCTCAAACAGTTACAAAATGAGCAGCCTTCCGTCATAAAAGAACTTACCCAAGCCTTCTCAAATGTAACAGCAGTTCCTTTGAACTCATTCAGATGCACAACACAGAATCTGCATGATGCTGATTGGCAGCAAGAAGGCCAGCAGATATATTTTATTTATTTTAACATTACTGCACTGCCAATGTCGCTCCATGGAGCCCTCAAGGACATCCATTTCTAGGTAGAATCCAAAAGACAGAAAAAACAGAACTCAGTAGAAGCTAACACCTCCTAAAGGAAGTTTATTTAATATGCTGAGCATTCTTGTGACATTTCCTATTGTCAAATGCTGTGACATACTATCCAACTTTCCATAAAACAGATCTACATTGAAGCCTCTCTCCTAGTAAATTCTGAACCTTTGAAGGCAAGCAATTAGGACATGTGAATAAAACATTTTCTAGTATTTTAAAAGAACTCCTGAATTCTTCAAAGAGTACTATAACTTGGATCCAAAAGGGCCTTACATGTGCAGAATGACACTTCTCTTGATACAAGGGAAGTTGCCACCAAATTCTGTGAGTATCCTGAGCCCCACCCACTTCTTGCCATTTCATAAGGTCCTTTAACCCTTAGGAGCTTTTTGCTGTTGCAGGGAGCAATAGCTATGAAAGCTCCATTGTGCAAGTGAGGGTCTCCTCACACTTCTTTGGATCTAACCTGAAACATTTTTTTCCAAAATCCTCCATTTGTCTCTTTTTTAAAAAAGGAAAGCATAGATCTAAGGTGCTCATAATTATAGAATTTTGTATCCAACCAGTGGTAAAGATAAGGCATTTGACATTATATTATAATGTAGCTAGGGCACATAGCTAAACCATTTCTTCTGTTAAAAGTTCTACCTACAGCCCAATCCAAAAATGGCTCCGATCGAACCCCATGGATTTTATTCCTGAGTAAAGTGATCACAGAACTCCAGTCTCATAACACAATTCTGTCTACACAAAAGTAAGTCCCAATTCAATGAGGCTTACTTCCAGGCAAACAGAGCTTTGGTATATCTTGTAATCGCTGGTAAAGGCTGAAAACCTTATCACCTTCAATCCCTCCCAGCTCATCAAGGCTTGATGCCCTTTCACAATGCCCCATTTATCTCTGTAACTGGGCTGAGTAACTGAAGAGGGATCATGTGCAGCTCTCCACACACCCTGCAATGTCTCGTTAGAGATCTGGGTGATCATCCTCAACACTGGTGGGGGGAGGGGTTCCCCTGACACTCCAGAGATGTTTTGTGGCAGGCTGAACAGGGCTGAGGACATTCTTGCAGAAGTCCATGCTTGTGCAGCAGTGTTTATATAAAATAGCATGCAATTTTCTTTGCTTCTGTGTACTGAATGCACAAATTGTTTTTATCATATTTGAATGGAATTCTACAAAGCCAATGATGATATTCAAAACTCCTGAGGCTAATGTAGAGTGTGGGTTATCAATATTCAGAAATTCAGGGAGTAAGTAAAATCTGCCCATTCTGCTACTTCAATCTCCTCCCTCACTACTTCACACTTTCTTCTATCATCATAAACACAACATCCAATCTGTTCCAGCATGATACTCATCGCAGCCTAGTTTGATTCAACCATTCTCACTAAAACCATTTCAGAATTCCACCTTCGAAATAACTGAAGTTGAACCAAACCCAAACACAACCAGGAGTGAACACACACTAGTATAACCTGAGCCACTCTGTGGGCAAATCACCAAGCTTCTTGGGCACACCTGCTTCAAGGGATCGTCTCTGTGATGAACAACTGATACTGCCCAGCAGAATCCTCTAATGCTTCTTTTCATAGGGCAAGGATGGGAAACCAGTTATCCTCCAGCTTCTTGTTCCATCAGCAGCAGCCAGCAAAGGCAGCAACCAGGAACAAGACCAGTTGTACTCCTACTACAGTGGTACCTCGGGTTACGTACTTAATTTGTTCTGGAGGTCCGTTCTTAACCTGAAACTGTTCTTAACCTGAAGCACCACTTTAGCTAATGGGGCCTCCTGCTTCTGCCGCGCCGCCGGAGCACGATTTCTGTTCTCATCCTGAAGCAAAGTTCTTAACCCGAGGTAATATTTCTGGGTTAGCAGAGTCTGTAACCTGAAGCGTACGTAACCCGAGGTACCACTGTACTTCCAGGGGTCCAGAAGTTCCCCATATTCGATATAGAAGTCCCTCTGATGACCTAAATGAAAAATTGCCCTCGTCACCACCCCAGCACCAACAGCTTCTGCATCTGTTTCAGTGTATCTGAAGAAGTGTGCATGCACACGAAAGCTTATACCAAGAACTAACTTAGTTGGTCTTTAAGGTGCTACTGGAAGGAATTTTTTTATTTTGACTATGGCAGACCAACACGGCTACCTATCTGTAACCAGCTTCTGCATTTTGGGCTTTAAACAGACGGTTATGCTAAAGGTTGCCATTCAGGGCACAGGACCTCCCCTCAGTCCAGGAGGACTTGCTTTCGAATAAACCTGAACAAAACCTCATGCTCACACACGTCTCGCGTTTGCTGTGACTCGAATGCCACTGAGTTCAACGGGGTTTAACTCCATCCCCAGGGGGCTCGCACGACGAATTCCGGATTAACCGAGAACTCGAAGGGCGACCCTTGTCACGCTTACTCGGCACTTAGTCCCACTGGACTTTAGCGGCGTTTACCCCCGGGAAACACGTGCCTCAGGGCTGCCGCTCTGACCAAGGGAAGCGGCTCCGGGAGTCCGCGCCCCGCGTCGCTTCAAGGCTGCAGCACCCGAAGCAGGCGGCGGAGGCAGGCCCGAAGCCCATTATGGACGGCTCGGGGCCGCTTCGAGCCCCGCCTTCCCCGCACCCCTCCAGCCGGTGCTCGGCTTACCATCCGCGGCGGCCCGGCAGGCAGGCGAGGAGCGGCCCCTGGCCGGCGTCAAGGCAACCCGCGCGCAACCCCCAGCCGCCCCCACCGCGCGGAGCCAAACTTCGCGACTCGTCGCCTCCTGATGTCATCACCAGCCAGGCACCGCCATAAGAGGCCTTCCTCCCGCCCCTCCGTTCGGAGTGGATGCCGGGAAGGAGGAGACGCACCTGCTCCTGGAGTCAGCCACGCCCACCCCTCTCCCTCAGGAGGCTATTAAGAGGCTGGCCGCGTCTTGTTGAGGACGCAGAGCTCTGTGTTCAGCGAGGCTTATGGGCTCCCTGGGAAGAAACTGAGATAGGAAAACTAGGAGCTCAGTGGCACCTTAAACCTAAGTTATGGGCGCCACAATGGAATGGCTAGGCGCGCTTTTTTATGACAAGAATACAAAGCTGAAAATGAATGTACTGCAGCTAAAATATGATATTCATTTTTCACATGGTCCATGGGTAGGCAAACTAAGGCCCCGGGGGCCGGATCCAGACCAGTCGCCTTTTAAATCCGGCCCGCGGATGGTCCGGGAATCAGCGTGTTTTTACATGAGTAGAATGTGTGCTTTCATTTAAAATGCATCTCTGGGTTATTTGTAGGGCATAGGAATTCGTTCATTCCCCTCCCCCCCCAAAATATAGTCCAGCCCCCCACAAGGTCTGAGGGACAGTGGACTGGCCCCCTGCTGAAAAAGTTTGCTGACCCCTGGTCTAGTCCTTCCCCTGCCCAAGCCCCTCATAAGAGGGTCTCTTCTCCAGTCTTCAGAGAGTAGCTGAAGTGGGGAGGCAGAAAAAGGTACTCCTTTCCTTCCACTTTGCAATTTTGAATCTGAAATCTTAGGCGCAGTACTGCACCCAGGGCTCAAACTGTTCACACTAATGAAATTCCCTGTTGCGAAATGCACCTAGAACAATGGGAGTTTTGAACACTGCCTGGGGGTGTTAAAAAGGTGGTGAAAGGCAGCCTCACCTGGGAGGATTCCTTTATTGCATTTACAGTCTATCCCACCTTTTTCTCTAAGGAGCTCAAGGTGGTATACATGGTTCTGCCCCCTCCTCATTTACAGTGGTGCCTCGCAAGACGAAATTAATTCGTTCCGCAAGTCTCTTCGTCTTGCGAGTTTTTCGTCTTGCGATGCACGGTTTCCCATAGGAATGCATTGAAAATCAATTAATGCGTTCCTAGGGAAACCGCCTTCTGAAGGCTGGGGGGGGGGAACAAGGGCTTTTCTTCCCACCCCCAGCATTTTAAAAAACCCTGGGACAGCGGAGGACTTCTCCGCTGTCCGGGCGATCTTAAAATGCTGGCGGGCGGCATTTTAAAATTGCCCCGGGACAGCGGAGGACTTCTCCGCTGTCCGGGGCGATTTAAAAGCCCCTGGGAAGGCAGGCAGGGGGGACAAAGACTTTCGCCCCCCGTCTGCCTTCAGAAGGTGTTCCCGCCCCCCCGCCCCGCTTCGGAGCAGCGTTCCGAAGCGGGGTGGCTGGGGCAGGTGTTCCGGCCCCCCCGCCCCGCTTCGGAGCAGCGTTCCGAAGCTGGGCGGTGGGGGCAGGTGTTCCCTCCCCCCCGCCCGGCTTCGGAGCACCGGTAGAAGCGATCTCCCCGCAGCCCCTTGCTTCAAAAGAGGTCCGGGGGCAGCGGGAAGCGCTTCCCGCTGTCCCCGGATCTGGGGCTGCGGGGAGAAGATCGCTTCTCCCCGCCGCCCCTTGCTTCAAAAGAGAAGACCCGCTGTCCCCGGGGCAAGCTTCGTTTTGCGAAGCAAGCCCATAGGGAAATTCGTCTTGCGAGGCAACTCGAAAACGAAAAAGCTTTCGTTTTGCGAGTTTTTCATCTCGCGAGGCGTTCGTCTTGCGGGGTACCACTGTAATCACCACAACGACCCTGTGAGGTAGGTTAGCCTGAGAACCAATGGCTGGCCCAATGTCATACAATCCAAGTGGAGATTTGAACCCTGGTGTCCCAGTCCCAGTTCCACACTAGGCCAGAGGTTTTCAACCTTTTGGGGTCCACAGCTCCCTTGACCAACTACATTCTTTCTGCGGCACCCTGTGGGGCTCAGGAGCTGTCACCCCTTGCCTGCAGGGCAGCCTCTCACCTTTTTTTGAGCATCCTTCCTTGTGGAGTGTTCCCTCAGCCTCCTCTCCATGGGAGTCCTCTGGGCAGCCGTTGCCACCGCCCTTGGTCTCTTGGCTGCCCCTGCTGCCCCAAAGAGAGGTACCTCCTCACGTTGCCCCACTGGGTCCTGGGACTTGTCTGTCCATTCCCAACAGCAAGGGCTGGTGGACTAGCTGGCTGGGCTCTCTGACCCACTTGCTTGCTTACTTTGAGGCCGCCTCAGCTCTGGCAACCAGCACCCCCTGACCAGCCCCAGACGCACTATTCACCTGCGGAGCTTGTAGCCAGGGCTGCTGCAACTAACAGCTGTGCAAGCCTTTGGGAGGCAGAGATGTGAGATGGCATCAGAGGAGGGAAGGAGGAGGGAGGGAAGGAAAGAGAGACATAGGCCAATGTTGCCTGTGGTACCCCTGGCCATCATGCAAGGCACCCCAGGGTGCCATGGCACACTGGCTGAAAACCATTGCACTAGTGACTCACATAGGGCTGCCACCTTTGTTCTGGCAAAATATGGGGCAGGGGGGTGGGGGGCAATTTTTTTTTATCTGGTGCTGAAGTGAGTTCAAAGCAATCCATTACAATCTACCGCAGCCTAACAGGATGTCCCTTCTGGAAATTTTCACACACAAACACACACACATACACATGAAATTGTAAATCTGTCTGTTCTTTGCTACTCAGAGCTTAAATACCTGACCTTTCACTACCCTTTCAAACACATGCATTTGGAGAGGTTCCCTAATTTGGCAGAGAGAGAGAGAAGACCTGAAATACAGGACAAACTGTATCAATAGCAGGACGTAGCATTTTACATTGAAATATGGGTCGATCCTGTGTATACAGGACAGATGGCAACCCTACTTATGCATTATAGTGGTGTATAAGCTGCTGTTTGAAAATCACATTTTCAGTTTCTAAAGGATTCCACTAGTCTCATTTTCTTCAGCACCTTTGATGAAACCAAAATATATGAAGATATACAAACAGTAAAAAACAAACAAACACCCTTTGTTTGGACCTAATTTATTCAGCCTCCTGGGTGTATATTCTCAAGGTACCTCCATCGCAGCCTCTACTGTGTTTACACAACCTCAGCCAAATTGTACTTTTGCAAAGTTTAGAAAATAGATGAAAAATGAAGCAAGGTGTACAAAAACATGCCATGAATCATTAAAAGAACACTGTGTACTATTCCAGTACTGTATACACATGAGATGTTTGGGAATTGGGTGGGGAAAGTGCTGTCGTGCTCATGTCTCTCTTGTGGGCTTCCCGGAAGAGGTGTCTGGTTGGCTCCCAAGATAACAGAGTGTTGGACCAGATGGCCCTTTAGCCTGATGCAGCAAGCCTTTTCTTATGTTCTAACGACAAACTGTTTTCTACAAGGTTCTGTGTAGATAGAAGATCGTTTTGTCCTGCTTTATATGCGCTTTTTCGGAGACAATAGCTTTACCGTAGCGCCATCTTATGGTGTATTTTGGAAAGTTCAAGAAATATCACTTGAGTATTGTTCATATAATAGCTTCTGTATTTTGGTTGCTGGTTTTTTGTTTTGCATTTTGCATTAATTCAGATTATTGATTCTTATGGGGTTCTCACTATTTTCGGCTAGAGGTAACTTTTTAATACTAAGGTAATCGGTTAGGTTCTGACGGATCGTTTTTGCTTCCGCTATTCTGTTCTTTAGGGTCTCCTTGTGAAAATAGTACTAAATGCCCTCCCTGTTGTACTCTGTTAACTTTGTGTTAAATATGTTCGTCGTCCTGAGCGGAACCTAGTAGCTTGGCTGGGGGGCGAGGGCAGGTGGAAGAGGTAGAGATAAATAGGCAGGAAAAAATTAGACTGAAATGTGACTGGATGTGACTAATAAAGATTTCCCTTAAGATATTAAAAACAAATCCATATCTGCCTCTTGGGCTATGGAGCCAATGAGCGTCTGGTCATCACCTCTGTTTGCTTATCCACGTTCAGATCAAGCAAAGGCTCGAGAGACCGGCATCGTAGGCAGGGTGATGTGGGGAAGCAGAACACCGTCGGACTCGGCAGCCAAAACAAAGACGGCCGCTCGAACCCAGAGATACAGGCAGAGTTCCACGCCCCCTCGCTCTCTTCACTGAGACCGCGGCTTGGCAGGGAAAGAGCGAGGAGGCGGAGCCAGAGCGACTCCCGCATGCAGATGAGGCGCCGCCGCGGAGCATTATGGGGAAGCACGAAACGGGCTTCGCGGGCCTTCGGAGAGGTCGCGGCTCCGTCAGCCTGCGCCGGTAGATGATGCCCGACTGCGAGCGAGCGAAGGAAAGCGAGGACGGGGCGGGGCCCTCGTGCGGGGCTTGGTGTGCTCGCTGTGCCTTGAAGGGGTGCGGGAGGACGGCGGCCCGGGTTCGGGCGAGAAGCAAAGCATACTTACCTGGCAGGGGAGACACCTTGATCATGAAGGAGGTTTTCCCAGGGTGAGGCTCATCCATTGCACTGCGGGTGTGCTGACCCCTGCGATTTCCCCAAATGCGGGAAACTCGACTGCATAATTTGTGGTAGTGGGGGACTGCGTTCGCGCTTTCCCCTGATCTTTCATGTACAAAGAACAATTTATGTGCTTTGCTCATATATTCTACGTTGTATTTCACGTTCAAATTCATCGCGATTCTGATTGAAAAAAATGAACGTTTGAGGAAACTGGTCGCACTTTGGTCAGTAAAGTTGCGCGCCGATGAGTGCTACTTGCTAGGAATCACGAGTGCCGAAGGGATCCTGTGCTATCGTCTCCTTGTGGGATTCGCAAGAGACACGGCTGCCTGGTTGGTCCCCGGGAGAAGAGCGTTGCACCAAGTTGCGTGTTGGGTCTCCTCCCCGTTTTCTTACGTTCAATCAAGATACTGCATTTCCACAAGATACACTGCGAAGTTGCCCTGGCTTTATAAACTTTCCTGCAGACAATGGTTTTGCAGTAGCGCCATCCTACGGCATTCGTGGAAATCTTGTATATATATTGAGCATTGTTCAGGTAATAGCTGAAGAAGGTTTCTTTTCCATCTCGCTTTAATTTCCACACTAGTTCTTCTCATGGCGTTCTCATTGCCCACCGCACCCCACGTTTCTTTATAATGCTTCTGCCTCCGTTTTGCTCAGTAGCTTTTCCTTGGGAAAGTGGCTCCGATCGCCCTCTCTGTAGTACAGTGGTACCTCGGGTTACATACACTTCAGGTTACACACTCCACTAAGCCAGAAATAGTGCTTCAGGTTAAGAACTTTGCTTCAGGATGAGAACAGAAATCGTGCTTCGGCGGCAGCGGGAGGCCCCATTAGCTAAAGTGGTGCTTCAGGTTAAGAACAGTTTCAGGTTAAGTACGGACCTCCGGAACGAATTAAGTTCTTAACCGGAGGTACCGCTGTACAGTATTTCTGTTAACTACAAGTTAGGTTAACAAGTTTCTCCCGAGCTGGACTCCGTAGCTGAGGGGTGGGGAATGAGAGGAGCCCAGCAATAGGGGCGGACCATTTGGGGGGACAAATGTGAGTAATAACGCCTTAGGAATCACTGAAGCCTGTTTCTTCAATGTCTGGGGTGGATAACCAGCCCCGGCCTGTTTCTAGGACTGTGGAGCCAAAGCGTGTCTGGTCCTTGTCCTTAGAGTAATTGCAGGCAAGGCGCCGAGGGCTGGACAGTACAAGGACTACAACCGAGGCGGCCGCTGGAACAGAGGCCTTTGGCCGGAGCAGGGCTTGGCTGGGAAGAGCGGGAGGAGGCGGAGCCAGTCCCGCATGCAGATGAGGCGGCGCCGTGGAGCATTATGGGAGAGCACGAAACGGGCTTCGCGGGCCTTCGGAGACGTCGCGGCTCCATCAGTCTGGGCCGGTAGATGATGCCCAACTGCAAGCGAGGGAAGGAAAGCGAGGACAGGGACCTCGGCCGGGTCTTGGTATGTTCGCTGTGCTTTGAAGGGGTGCGGGAGGACGGCGGCCCGGGTCCGGGCGAGAAGCAAAGCATACTTACCTGGCAGGGGAGACACCTTGATCATGAAGGAGGTTTTCCCAGGGTGAGGCTCATCCATTGCACTGCGGGTGTGCTGACCCCTGCGATTTCCCCAAATGCGGGAAACTCGACTGCATAATTTGTGGTAGTGGGGGACTGCGTTCGCGCTTTCCCCTGACAATTCTTGTGCAAAAAATAGAAATGAAAGTTCTACAACTAATGTTACTTTCCTTTTTGTGGCATGTGAGTGGTGCCTGTTTCTTTGCAGGACTCGTGGTTTTTTTGTGTACGTTTTCTATTGCTCTTTGGTTTGTTTTTCAGCCTGAGAGAGTCCTATCTCGTCGAAAAGTTTCTAGTGTAGTATATGGAAGGTGTATTTAAAATTGTTACTGTACAATCCAATATAGAATATACAAAACATAACAAGAAGTTAGAACTTGACTGCATAATTTGTGATATCAGGGATTGTGTTCATGCTTTCCACTTTGTTGTTCTTTAGTCGTGTCCGACTCTTTGTGACCCCATGGACCAGAGCACGCCAGGCACTCCTATCTTCCACTGCCTTCTGCAGTTTGGTCAAACTCATGCTGCTAACCTCGAAAACACTATCCAGCCATCTCGTCCTCTGTCGCCCCCTTCTCCTTGTGCCCTCCATCTTTCCCAACATCAGGGTCTTTTCCACGGAATCTTCTCTTCTCATGAGGTGGCCAAAGTACTGGAGCCTCAGCTTCATGATCTGTCCTTCCAGTGAGCACTCAGGGCTGATTTCCTTAAGAATGGATACGTTTCATCTTCTTGCAGTCCATGGGACTCTCAAGAGTCTCCTCCAGCACCATAATTCAAAAGCATCAATTCTTCGGCGATCAGCCTTCTTTATGGTCCAGCTCTCACTTCCATACATCACTACTGGGAAAACCATAGCTTCAACTATACGAACCTTTGTTGGCAAGGTGATGTCTCTACTTCAGTGTTTCCCAACCTTTTTTGGGCAAAGGCACACTTGTTTGATGAAAAAAATCTCGAGGCACACCACCATTACAGCCCCGTGACATCAGCGCGCAGCGTCACGCCGGGAGGGACGCACGAAAGTGTAAGTTTCAAATTTTTTCCCTCCCCCTTGCCGGGGAACCTCCAAGCAGTGGCGTAGCGTGGGTTGTCAGCACCCGGGGCAAGGCAAGTAATTTGCGCCCCCTAACCCGTGGATTTTAGCACTCGAGTGCGAGCGTGCGCCCCCCAGATGTTGCGCCCGGGTCCCCCTGCACCCCCACGCTACGCCACTGGGGCTGGGGGCGAGCGAAGGACCCAAGGACCCCCCCCAAAGGCTCAGCATGAATTTATTAAATTTATTATTTGCGGAGCCCCCGCGGGCCGAAGCAGCCGAAGCCCCCTCCCCTCGGGCGCCTCCCCGCCCCCTCCTCTCCTTGGGCTGTAGGTGGAGCTCCAGATCCGGGCTTGGCGAGCGCCTCTCCTCCTCCCGGCCGGTCCGGGGGCTTCCAGCTGTGCTCCGTCCTCCCCCCACCCCTGTGGCTGAGACTTGCGCTGAGAGCCGGAGCCGGAGACCCTCGCCCGCCCGCCGGCTTCCTCTCGGAGGGTTTTGGGGAGCGCAGGGCGCGGCGAGGCCCCTCGGAGCTCTCCTCCCTCCCAGTCGGCAGAAGCAGCCGCCGCCTGTGGCTGGGCCGAGGGGATGGCGTCGGCGTCGGGGTGCGGAGGCTGCCTGTGCCAAGCCAGGCGTCGGTGGCGCTACGCCACTGGATGTATGGAAAGAAATCGGTGTCTACATGTATTCACAATCTCCATGTGTTGTTGTTTTTTAATCACTATATGGTGTTTCTCCCTTGCTCCCCTCTAGTTAGTTATTTATCCTCCCAAGCACTTCAAGTTGGCATGCATGGTTCTCCCACGCACACAGCCTGCCCTTGAAGTAGGTTAGGTTTAGCGACTGAGGCTCTGTGTACCATACATGTAAAGCAACATGGCTTCCTCCCCCAAAGCATCCTGGGGACACAGAGCGACCCCCTCACACGTCTGGCGTCAGGCATGCAACTATCTTTTAACATATTTTTTTTAAGCACTCGCACTCGCACCCATGCACTTGCTGTCTCTCACACACAAAATTCCTCTCTCCCTCTTTTCACATCCTCTTTGCCAGTTTCAACACACATGCTCTATGTGTGTCTGTGTGAGAAAGAGAGCGAGAGCATGCATGTGCATTCTTTCATTTCACAACATAGAGACACACATATTTGTAGTGTCCCATCTCATTTCTCTCTCTCTCTCTCTCTCTCTCTCTCTCTCTCTCTCTCTCACACACACACACACACACACACACATGCTCACACCTGCCCTGCTTCAAGCACACAGCCTGTTTGTCTTGCACTATCAATTTTCCCTAGTGGCTCCCACGCACACACTTGCACTGCCCCAGGCGCTGTTAAAGGTTCACTATTTCCGACACTTCCTCTCTCACACTCACACACTTGTGCTGCCCCCCCCCCGTGGCTCCTTTTCCGCATGCCTCTTTCTCACCCCCCAACCCCATCCCTGCTCCAAGCCCCCAACTTTGCTGACTCAGCCTATGTCAGCCTTGCGCTGCTGCTGCCTCTCCTGCGCGCTCCCTCGCCACCCTGTTTCCACAAGGCACCCCTTGGCATGTAAACAACATGCTTTGCAACGGCGGCGCCTCACTCACACACACTTCCCGCTGCCTCGCCCGCTGCCCAGCCTCTCGCTCTCCTTTTTCCGCCTGCGCTGCTTTGCAAAAGCAGGAGAAGCCACTCCAGCAGCACAAACCATCCCTGCTTCTGCTTACACACACAGCGTCGGCGCTGCTGCAGCGGCTGCTCCTCCTGTGAGCAGTGAGTGGAGCGCAGCCGCAGCGGCGAGGGAGGGCCAGCTGAGGCGGCGGCGATAGCGGGCGGAGGAGGGGGCGGCGGCGGGGCCGAGGTGGCCGGCGGCGGCGGGGGAGGCGGCGGCGGGTGGAGCAAGAGGGCGGCCGAGGCCGGTGAGGGAGTAGGGTTGCCCGGGGCTTGAGGAGCCGTCGCCGGGAGTTGCTGCTGCTGTTGCTGCTGCTGCTGCCCGGACATGCCGGCCTCCTCCTCGTCCGCTGTCTCGCGCTCCTCCCTTTTGGGCGCGCTGCCCCGCCGCCGCCCCATTGGCTGGGTCCTGTCAGCTGATCCTGTGTTATTTCCTGTGTGTGTGTGTGTGAGGGGAGAATGGAGAGAGAAACCTCGGCACCACCACCGCGGAGCCGCCCCCGGCTCGACGCGGATCCTCGCCGCCGCCGCCCGCCTCTCGCCGCCCGACTCGCCCGCCTCCCTCCCACGGCACACCAGGCAACCTCTCACGGCACACTAGTGTGCCGCGGAACACCGGTTGGGAAACACTGCTCTACTTCTCAAGATGCTGTCTAGGCCTGTCATTGCCCTTCTCCCAAGAAGCAGGCGTCTTTTAATTTCGTGGCTGCTGTCACCATCTGCAGTGATCATGGAGCCCAAGAAAGTAAAATCTCTCACTGCCTCCATTTCTTCCCCTTCTATTTGCCAGGAGGTGATGGGACCAGTGGCCATGATCTTCGTTTTTTTGATGTTGAGCTTCAGACCATATTTTGCGCTCTCCTCTTTCACCCTCATTAAAAGGTTCTTTAATTCCTCCTCATTTTCTGCCATCAAGGTTGTGTCGTCTGCATATCTGAGGTTGTTGATATTTCTTCCGGCGATCTTAATTCCGGCTTGGGATTCATCCAGCCCAGCCTTTCGCATGATGAATTCTGCATATAAGTTAAATAAGCAGGGGGACAATATACCGTACTCCTTTCCCAATTTTGAACCAATCAGTTGTTCCATATCCAGTTCTAACTGTAGCTTCTTGTCCCACATAGAGATTTCTCAGGAGACAGATGAGGTGATCAGGCACTCCCATTTCTTTAAGAACTTGCCATAGTTTGCCGTGGTCGACACAGTCAAAGGCTTTTGCATAGTCAATGAAGCAGAAGTAGATGTCTTTCTGGAACTCTCTAGCTTTCTCCATAATCCAGCGCATGTTTGCCATTTGGTCTCTGGTTCCTCTGCCTCTTCTAAATCCAGCTTGTACTTCTGGGAGTTCTCGGTTCACATACTGCTTGAGCCTTCCTTGTAGAATTTTAAGCATAACCTTGCTAGCATGTGAAATGAGTGCAATTGTGCAGTAGTTGGAACATTCTTTGGCACTGCCCTTCTTTGGGATTGGGATGTAGACTGATCTTCTCCAATCTTCTGGCCACTGCTGAGTTTTCCAAACTTGCTGGCATATTGAGTGTAGCACCTTAACAGCATCATCTTTTAAAATTTTAAATTGTTCAGCTGGAATACCATCACTTCCACTGGCCTTGTTATTTGCAGTGCTTTCTAAGGCCCATTTGACTTCACTCTCCAGGATGTCTGGCTCAAGGTCAGCAACCACACTACCTGGGGTATACGAGACATCTATATCTTTTGGGTATAATTCCTCTGTGTATTCTTCTTGATGTCTTCTGCTTCTGTTAGGTCCTTTCCACTTTTGTCCTTTATTATGGTAATCTTTGTACAAAATGTTCCTTTCATATCTCCAATTTTCTTGAACAGATCTCTGGTTCTTCCCATTCTATTGCTTTCCTCTATTTCTTTGCATTGCTCGTTTAAGAAGGTCTTCTTGTCTCTCCTTGCTATTCTTTGGAAATCTGCATTCAATTTCCTGTATCTTTCACTATCTCCCTCGCATTTTGCTTGCCTTCTCTCCCCCACTATTTGTAAGGCCTCATTGGACAGCCACTTTGCTTTCTTGCATTTCCTTTTCATTGGGATGGGTTTTCGTTGCTGCCTCCTGTATAATGTTGCAAGCCTCCATCCATAGTTCTTCAGGCACTCTGTCCACCAAATCTAAATCCTTAAACCTGTTCCTCACTTCCACTGTGTATTCATAAGGGATTTGATTTAGATTGTATCTTACCGGCCCAGTGGTTTTTCCTACTTTCTTCAGTTTAAGCTTCAATTGTGCTATTAGAAGCTGATGATCTGAGCCACAGTCAGTTCCAGGTCTTGTTTTTGCTGACTGTATAGAGATTCTCCATCTTTGGCTGCAGAGAATATAATCAATCTGATTTCGATGCTGCCCATCTGGTGATGTCCACGTGTAGAGTCGTCTCTTGTGTTGTTGGAAAAGCGTGTTTGTGATGACCAGCTTGTTCTCTTGACAGAACTCTATTAGCCTTTGCCCTGCTTTGTTTTGATCTCCAAGGCCAAACTTGCCAGTTGTTCCTTTTATCTCTTGACTCCCTACTTTAGCATTCCAATCCCCTATAATGAGAAGAACATCCTTCTTTGGTGTCACTTCTATAAGGTGTTGTAAGTCTTCATAGAACTGGTCAATTTCAGTTTCTTCAGCACCAGTAGTTGGTGCATAAACTTGGATTACTGTGATGTTAAAAGGTCTGCCTTGGATTCGTATCGAGATCATTCTATCATTTTTGAGATTGCATCCCAGTACAGCTTTCGCCACTCTTTTGTTGACAATGAGGGCCACTCCATTTCTTTTACGGGTTTCTTGCCCACAGTAGTAGATATGATGGTCATCCGAACTGAATTCACCCATTCCCGTCCATTTTAGTTCACTGATGCCCAGGATGTCAATATTTATTCTTGCCATCTCATTTTTGACCACCTCCAACTTACCCAGGTTCATGGTTCTTACATTCCAGGTTCCTATGCAATATTTTTCTTTACAGCATTGGACTTTCCTTTCGCTTCCAAGCATATCCGCAACTGAGCGTCCTTTCGGCTTTGGCCCAGCCGCTTCATCAGCTCTAGATCTACTTGTACTTGCCCTCCGCTCTTCCCCAGTAGCATGTTGGACGCCTTCCGACCTGAGGGGTTTCCACTAACTGGTGTTTAAAAAAAAACAGAAGGATGCACTGCCTGGAGCTGAGGAGCTTCTGCCTGATTTCTCCACTCCTTGGGAGCCTGCTGTGGAAAATGGGGTGAAGGAGGAATCAGTGTCGGGGGGGCGGGGATGCCAGAAAAATTGGTGCAACAGGAGGAATTGCAGAAAAAACTCAGGGTGTGTGTGCACACTGCAGAAGAGCAGCAGGTTCCTGCTGATTTTCTTACTCCACTGCAAAGTGCTGCAGACAAGAGCACAATGGTGGTCACACAGCAATACCTAGCATGTTAAAGAGTGGAGCCAGAAAAACAGTGGTGCCAGAAAAACAGGTGCAGCAGGAGGAATGACTAGTGTGCAAAAAACAGAATTAATATGCCTTATTCATACTCTTTTTCTACATTGTATTCCACTTTCAAATTTGTCGCAATTCTGATTAAAATCAAACTTCTCAGGAAATTGGCCGCATTTTGGTCTGTAAAGTTGCCTGACGTTGAGTGCTACTTGCTAGGAATCAGGAGTGCCGAAGGGATCCTGTGCTCACGGCCTCCTTGTGGGATTCGCAAGAGACATGTCTGTCTGGTTGGTCCCTGGGAGAAGAACATTCCACCAAGTACAGTAGGTGTTGAGTCTCATCCCCATTTTCTTACGTTCTAACATGAACAGATTGGACATCCATAAGAAACACTACAAAGTTGCTCTGGCTTTATAAGCGTTTCCACAGACAGTGGCTTTGCAGTAGTAGTAGTAGTAGTAGTAATAATAATAATAATAATAATAATAATAATAATAATAATATTTTATT
Source organism: Podarcis liolepis (assembly GCF_965112155.1). Taxonomy (NCBI): domain Eukaryota; kingdom Metazoa; phylum Chordata; class Lepidosauria; order Squamata; family Lacertidae; genus Podarcis; species Podarcis liolepis. The sequence continues at coordinate 32,396,775 of NC_139554.1, forward strand.
ATTTATACCCTGCCCATCTGGCTGGGTTTCCCCAGCCGCTCTGGGCGGCTTCCAACAAAACACTAAAATACAATAACCTATTAAACATTAAAAGTTTCCCTAAACAGGGCTGCCTTCAGATGCCTTCTAAAGGTTTGGTCGTTATTTTTCTCTTTGACATCTGGTGGGAGGGTGTTCCGCAGGGCGGGTGCCACTACCAAGAAGGCCCTCTGCTTGGTTCCCTGTAACTTGGCTTCTCGTAGCGAGTGAACCCGCCAGAAGGCCCCCGGCGCTGGACCTCAGTGTCTGGGCAGAATGATGGCGGTGGAGACGCTCCTTCAGGTATACAGGACCGAGGCTGTTTAGGGCTTTTAAGGTCAGAACCAAGACTGAATTGTGCTCGGAAACGTACTGGGAGCCAGTGTAGATCTTTCAAGACTGGTGTTATATGGTCTCGGCGGCCACTCCCAGTCACCAGTCTAGCTACCGCATTCTGGATTAGTTGTAGTTTCCGGGTCACCTTCAAAGGTAGCCCCACATAGAGTGCATTGCAGTAGTCCAAGCGAGAAATAACCAGAGCATGCACTACTCTGGTGAAACAGTCTGTGGGCAGGTAGGGTCTCAGCCTGCGTACCAGATGGAGCTGGTAAACAGCTGCCCTGGACACAGAATTGACCTGTGCCTCGATGGACAGCTGTGAGTCCAGAATGACTCCCAGGCTGCACACCTGGTCCTTCAGGGGCACAGTTACCCCATTCAGGACCAGGGAGTCCTCCACACCCACCCGCCTCCTGTCCCCCAAAAACAGTACTTCTGTCTTGTCAGGATTCAACCTCAATCTGTTAGCCGCCATTCATTCTCCAACCGTCCAGACACACAGGACCTTCACCGCCTTCACAGGTTCCGATTTGAAAGAGAGGTAGAGCTGGGTATCATCCACATACCGATGAACACCCAGCCCAAACCCCCTGATGATCTCTCCCAGCGGCTGCATGTAGATGTTGAAAAGCATGGGGGAGAGGACATAACCCTGAGGCACCCCACAAGTGAGAGCCCAGGGGTCTGAACACTCATCCCCCCCACTTTCTGAACACGGCCCAGGAGGAAGGAGCGGAACCACTGTATAACAGTGCTCCCAGCTCCTCTAGACGGTCCAGAAGGATATTATGGTCAATGGTGTCAAAAGCCACTGAGAGATCCAGCAGAACTAGGAAACAGCTCTCACCTTTGTCCCTAGCCCGCCGGAGATCATCGACCAGTGCGACCAAGGCAGTTCCAGTCCCATGATGAGGCCTGAATCCCGACTGGAAGGGATCCAAATGGTCCGCTTCTTCCAGGCGTGCCTGGAGTTGTTCAGCAACCACTCGCTCAATCACCTTGCCCAAGAATGGAAGATTTGAGACTGGGCAATAGTTGGCCATATTGGCAACATCTAAAGATGGTTTTTTAAGAAGCGGTTTAATAACTGCCTCTTTCAGCAGGTCTGGGAAGGCTCACTCACAGAGAAAAGCATTCACCACCCCACGAAACCCATCGCCCAGCCCGTCCCGGCTTGCTTTTATAAGCCAGGATGGGCAAGGATCCAGGAGACAGGTGGTTGGTTTCACTTGTCCAAGCAGCCTGTGCACATCCTCGGAGGTAACAGATTGGAATTGATCCCACACAACTTGACTAGACAGGACTCTAGCACTCTCCCGCCCTGGCCCTGCTCCCATGGTGGAGTCTACCTCTTCTCGAATTTGAGCGACCTTATCTGCAAAAAACTTTGCAAAATCATTGCAGGAGATCATGTGGCCCGTAGCACCACCCTATGGCGTTTGTGGAAATCTTGTATATATATTGAGTATTCTTCAGGTAATAGCTGAAGGGGTGTTTTTTTTCATCTTTCTTTAATTTCCACACTAGTTCTTCTCATGGCGTTCTCAATGCCCACCGCACCCCACGTTTCTTTTTAATGCTAAGGCATTCGGTCAGGTTCCTGCGGATCCTTTTTGCGGCAACTCTTCTACCCCCGTTTTGCTCAGTAGCTTTTCCTTGGGAAAGTGCCTCCGATCGCCTTCTCTGTGGTATTTCTGTTAACTACAAGTTAGGTTAACAAGTTTGTCCCGAGCTGGACTCCGTAGCTGAGGGGTGGGGAATGAGAGGAGCCCAGCAATAGGGGCGGACCATTTGGGCGGACAAATGTGAGTAATAACGCCTTAGGAATCACTGAAGTCTATTTCTTCAACGTCTGGGGTGGATTACTAGTCCTGGGCCTGACCCTTGGGCTGTGGAGCCAAAGCGTGTCTGGTCCTTGCCCTTATAAGAATTGCAGGAAAGGCGCCGAGGGCTGGACAGTACAAGGACTACAACCGAGGCGGCCGCTGGAACAGAGGCCTTTGGTTGGAGCGGGGCTTGGCTGGGAAGAGCGGGAGGAGGAGGAGGCGGGGCCAGTCCCGCATGCAGATGAAACGGCGCCGTGGAGCATTATGGGGGAGCACGAAACGGGCTTCGCGGGCCTTCGGAGACGTCGCGGCTCCATCAGTCTGGGCCGGTAGATGATGCCCGACTGCGAGCGAGGGAAGGAAAGCGAGGACAGGGCCCTGGGCCGGGTCTTGGTATGTTCGCTGTGTTTTGAAAGGGGTGCGGGAGGACGGCGGCCCGGGTCCGGGCGAGAAGCAAAGCATACTTACCTGGCAGGGGAGACACCTTGATCATGAAGGAGGTTTTCCCAGGGTGAGGCTCATCCATTGCACTGCGGGTGTGCTGACCCCTGCGATTTCCCCAAATGCGGGAAACTCGACTGCATAATTTGTGGTAGTGGGGGACTGCGTTCGCGCTTTCCCCTGACAATTCTTGTGCAAAAAATAGAAATGAAAGTTCTACAACTAATGTTACTTTCCTTTTTGTGGCATGTGAGTGGTGCCTGTTTCTTTGCAGGACTCGTGGTTTTTTGTGTACGTTTTCTTTTGTTCTTTGGTTTGTTTTTCAGACTGAGAGAGAGAGTCCTATCTCATCCAAAAGTTTCTAGTGTAGTATATGGGAGGTGTATCTAAAATCGTTACTGTGCAATCCAATATAGAATAGATTGTGTTCATGCTTTCCACTAACTGGTGTTAAAAAACCCAGAAGGATGCACTGCCTGGAGCTGAGGAGCTTCTGTCTGATTTCTCCACTCCTTGGGAGCCTGCTGTGGAAAAGGGGATGAAGGAGGAATCAGTGTCTGGGGGGGGGGGGCAGTGCCAGAAAAACGGGTGCAGCAGGAGGAATTGCAGGCATGTAATAACACACAGGAAAAACTCGGGGTGTGTGTGCACACTGCAGAAGAGCAGCAGGTTCCTGCTGATTTTCTTACTCCACTGCAAAGTGCTGCAGACAAGAGCACAATGGTGGTCACACAGCAATATCTACCAGGTTAAAGAGTGGAGCAAGCCCTAGAAAATGCTCCGTCTCTCTAAATCAGGAACCTTTCTGGCTCCACACACCCGATCCTTTTCGGGATCGGCCTTCTGGCACCCAATTTGACATGTGAGCAGCACAGCCTACCTCAGTTAGCCTGGCAGTTAGTTCCTTGCACCTCCAAACCAGACTGCTTGGATCCTAACAATGCCTCATGGCAAACTACTTTTGAAAGTATCATTTTCAAACTGGGGGGTACTAGGCTAGCAACAGCCCTTTGCCCTGGAATATGTAGTGGCTTTGATCCCTGTCTAGATCTGAAGTACTGTTCTCCTCTGTTCCCTAAGGAAATGTTGAGAGGTTTGTTTTGTTTTTTCAACCCAAGATTTCAGCAATCAGTATTCTCCATGGATGCTCTTTTCTAACCATTTCCTTCCTCACAGATCCTGAGCCCTATGTATTCCTGTCACTCCAACACTTATACTTTGAGACTTCTTCTTCCACTAAACTGCCTCTCTGTTTTCTTCTAGCTTACATTCCTCCTTGTGCGAAACATACTATAGATCTAGAAGTCTCTTCCAAGCCACATTCTGCAGAAAGAGTTACATAGGAACAACGGGAAAGAGTGGCAGGAGACCTGTCAGGGAATTTGTCTTACCCTCCTTGCCTACAAAGAATAATTTCAAATCTTTCGAAGACTGTGTGGCACTAGCAATGTGGAAAGGGAACTTAACAGCATGCTGCGACCCTACTAACCAACAGATGGACACGTCAAAGAGGCTGAGCAGTGATGGCAGTTCGGTAAACACAGGCCCCAAAGGGGTGATCAACGACTGGAGGAGATTCAAGCAGCTGGAGACAGAGCAGCGGGAGGAACAGTGCCGGGAGATGAAGCGCCTCATCCAGAAGCTCTCGATGACATGCAGGTCCCACCTGGACGATGAGGAGGACAAGCGGAAGCAGCAGGAGCTCCAGAAAAAGCTGGATGGCAAGCTAACCCTGCAGGAGTACAGTGTGCTGCTTGAGGGCCCAGATGACGAGGAGTTCCTGCAGCAGTACCGCAAGCGGCGCATGGAGGAGATGCGGCTGCAGCTGCGCGGCGGGCAGCACTTCCAGCAGGTTGTCGAGATCCACAGTGGGGAGGCCTTCCTGGACACCGTTGACAAAGCGCCCAAGAATTCCCTGGTGATGGTCCACGTCTACGAGGATGATGTCCCAGGGGCCGACTCCCTCCACGGATGCATGGTCTGCCTGGCCGCTGAGTACCCCGTGGTCAAGTTCTGCCGGGTGCGGAGCTCCCTGATCGGCGCCAGCTCCCGCTTCACCACCAGCGCCCTGCCGGCACTCCTGGTCTACAAGGGTGGGGAGCTGGTGGGCAACTTTGTCCGTGTCACTGACCAACTGGGTGAGGACTTCTTCGCCGGGGACCTGGAGGGCTTCCTGCAGGAGTGCGGCCTGCTCCCTGAGAAGGACCTGGTGCTCCTCACCTCTGTCCTCGATGCCTCCTCCTCCTCCTGCCTCAGTGAGGACAGTGACCTGGAGATCAACTGAGGGCATCCTAGGGGGAGCAGAGAGGCACCTGTGAAGGGGCGAGTAGAAAAGCCCACCCTTCACCTATGGAAGCCCAGAAGGCCCAGAAAAAGTTAAATATGGAGAATAAATAGTTGAGATATTCAGATTTATTGTTGGAAGATAATGAAGGATTTAAATTAAGACCATTTGAGCAAATTAAAGATAAATTGGATTGGCTACATTATTACCAGATCAATGAACTGTTTAAGCTTGATAAGAAAAATGGTTTTGCATCGGGAAAAACCAAATTGGAAATGGAGTTGTTAGATACTAATGTCTCAGTCTCAGTCTCAGTCAGTTTTATTGCACATAGCCAAAGGCTGCCGCAATGTACACAGAATTATTTGACAATTAAAAGAAAATATACTGAATTGGTAAGAAAAGACTTAAAACATTTATATTATTAAAACATTACGTACTCTAAACAAAGCTATAAAAATACTCCAATGTACAAATAAAAACATTAAACAATAAAATTCATAAGCTAAAATCATCACATGGTCACTAATGTTAAAAACAATATCAATTAATACAGTGTGCAATTTATACTCAGAGTTTGGTGACAAAGATAGAGCATAGCCTGAGGTAGATAGATAGGATCAAATAAATTCATCTCCTTTACAGTTATTGGCTATCTTGGCTATATAATTTGCTCTAATTTTCCTAGCAGCAGTTGCAAAAAGTGCTACCCGCCAGGTCACATACTTATCTGTGTCTGCAAGGAGATATAACATCATATCAAGGGGGTTCTGGCCAGGGGACCCTGTCATTATAGGTAACAAAAATCTTTTTCTTGCATCATTATATAACGGACAGTGCAAGATATAATGCATAAGGTCCTCTACTTCAGAACATCCCCTAATGCAAACACGTTCGTTTTTTGGTATGTCTCTATGTCTCCCATCTCTATAAGCAGAGCTTATTGTATTTAGTCGTAGCTCTGTAAAAGCTTTTCGAAGCTGTGCAAAAGTCAATTCATTGAAATAAGATATGTGTTCATTGACCTCTCTAAGTTTAAAATACAGTGGGGCGCATGTAGATGTGCACATAGAGTTTAGATCGTTTTTAGTTGCCACTGCCCTTATGGTTCGTTTAAAAATATTTTTCTGTGAATATAAGGGGAGTTCTTTAATCTCAGTCACTGAGAGATCATATTTGCCCATCAGTTGGGCAGCATGATGTACCCAGTTTTTAAGGGGTAATCCATTTGAGAGCTCAATCAGGCATTTTTTTGATAGCCTAGTGTTGTCCATCTGTTGAACTCTAAACCAGTAACAGAGAATTCTTTTATCTATTTGGCTCTCTATGCTCAACATGCGAGTTTCCAACCTGACCATGACAGCTTGCATGTCTTTGGGTAAACCTAAAAGAACTCTTAAAAAATAATTCTGTGGGGGTTCCAGACCGGAGACCTTTGAGGTACCCCAAACCTCTGCACCATATAAAATCTGGGCCATTGTTTTTGCTTTATACACAGATAGAGCTGGGTTGACCAGATTTCCACGTTTACATGCAGCGAATTTCAGAATGGCTTTTGCTGATTTAAAGGCTTGCAATTTAATATTGGATAGCTGTGTATTCCAAGAGGCCGTTTCTGAATCAATCAATCAATAAATCAGTCCCAGATATTTAAACGTATTTACTTGGTTTATGATGTGTTCATCCAGGTGCCAAACATGCTTTTTAGAACACTTCCCAAATACAATGACCTGCGTCTTATCATAGTTTATAGATAAAGCATTCCTCATGCAATATGAACTTAATTTTGCAAGCAGCCGTCTCAGGCCCACCTGGGTTCTAGATACAAGTACTAGGTCATCAGCATTAAAACTGAGAGTTTTTGGTCGAGAACTGTGACAGGGGCAAACTGTAGGCCCTCCAGTTCTTTAACCATGTCATTAATATAAAAATTGAACAGGAAAGGTGCCAAAATGCATCCCTGTTTGACTCCAGTAGTGGTCTTAATTCTAGTGGTGAGATGGCCAGCCAGATCCACCTTTACTTGTATTGATGTGTCAGTATATAATGTTTTGATGAGAAATAATAGACGGAGGTCTATATTTGTCTTTTCCAATTTTTGCCACAATGTGTGTCTTGGGACCGTATCAAAAGCTGACTTTAGATCGATAGAAGCAACATATAATTTTTGCTTCAAATTATGGATGTATTTACATAGCAGAAAGTTCAGCACAAAGCACTGGTCCAATGTGGATTTCCCTCTTTGGAAACCTGCCTGGACTTCAGATATCACCTTATTTGTATCTGCCCATTCTTCTAGTCTCCCAAGAAGGAGCCTGGCATATAGTTTGGAGGCTACATCTAACAAACTAATGGGTCTATGATTGGCAGGGTTTTTCTTATCGCCCTTTTTATATATTGGGGCAATTATACTCAACTTCCACCCTTCAGGTATATGACCTGAGCTGTTAATGTATGAAAACAATTTTGCAAATATGGGTGACCAGAAATCAGGTCTTATCTTATAGATCTCCATTGGGATCATGTCTTCTCCTGGAGCTTTATTAGCTAGTTGGCTTGCGATTAGCCTCTTATTGGGTGTGACGTCTGGCCATTCTGGCAGTTCTGATAACTGAGTATAGTAAACTTGTGGGGGTAGGTCAGGACAGGGGCCATATATTTCTGTAAAATATGTCACCTAATCCTTTCCTTGGACAGATGCTTCTAACGAGTAGCCCAGCCCGTTAGGGGTCTGCTCTTGTTGCCAATTTCCTTTGGTACTATGGTGTTCTGTTGATGCCTGCTTGTTATTAACTGATAAACTGTGGACCTCTTTGGATAACTGGGTTATTTGAGAGGCAATACCTCTAATTTTCTGGAAGATATGCTCAAGCATTCTTGCAATTAGAGTTAATTGGGTGCTCTCCCTACTTGTTATTCCTTCCTCTCTGAGGAGCACAGGATCAGCTTGCCCCATTGCTGGATCCAGTTCCACGCTCTCACCTTGAATACTCTCCCCACACTCACAATCATCTTCAAGAGGAGAAAACTGTTTTTTTGTTGGAACTGTAAAAGCAGATTTGTTAAAAAAGTCCTCTATTTTAGATTGTTTGGGAACCGGTGAGAGAGCTACATCCTCTGGGTCCCTATGGCGTTTACTAGCAGGCATAGCGTCACCGTGGGGAGTAAACAAGGAGAGGTTTCCCCAACCAAAAAAGAGAGAAAAGACTAGAAAGTGCTCAGTTTGTTCAATTTAAGAGCTTCTCTGTGTGGAGACTGCCAGGAGTTTCAGGGACAAAGTATAGAAGGGAGTTGGCGGTTAATAGCTAGCAGCTGGCGGCCTGCCCAGGATGCTTCACAGAACTTGCCCAGGATGTTTCTCATAGCATAGACAAGAAGGTGCTGTTAGACTCTCAGTAAGTTAAAAAGTAGAGAAGTAAAAAAGGAAAAATTACTTCCCTGGGTGGCAGTCAATGCTAATTACAGTCCTGTTATCTGCGGAGCTCCGAAGCCTGCTTGCTAAGCCGTCGCCCGATACTAATGTCAAAAACTTATCAAAAATGTGTCATTTACTGTTGGAGTGGCATACAAAGGATGAACAAGTCAAATCTGTGATGATAGATTGGGCAAGAGATGTTGGGCACAATATAATGTTGGAAGATCGGGAAAGGTTGTTGAAGAAAGGGGTTAAGTTTACTGCATGTACTGTACTAAAAGAAAATATAATGAAAATGATGTATAGATGGTACTTAACCTCAGTTTACTAACAAAGATTTATCATTTGAGTGATAATTTATGTTGGAAATGTAAAGAAAAGGAAGGCACCTTTTATCATATGTGGTGGATGTGTCCCAAGGTGAAAGACTTCTGGGGAAAAATTTATAATGAGTTGAAAAAGATGTTGAAATATACATTTATTAAAAAAACAGAGGCCTTTCTACTTGGAATAATAGGTTTGGAACTGCCCATGAAAGACATTAGATTGTTTTTGTAGGCCACAACTGCAGCAAGAATTCTGTTAGCCAAAAACTGGAAATTACAAGAAATACCAACAGTGGAGGAATGGCAGATAAAGATGATGGACGTTTTGGAGCTGGCTGACCTGACCGGAAGAATCCTCGAACAGAAAGAGGAGGAGTATCAAGAAGAATGGAAGAAATTTAAGGATTATTTAGCCAAATATTCTAAGATTATATAAGTAGAATTGTTTGTGAGTACCATATTGGCTTAGGAGTTAAATATGTTAAATAGCATATTATGGATAGAAGTTAATATGATAAGTTAATCGACCAAGTTAATCTTATTTGAAAATAGTATTGGAAAACTGCTACAATGATTTACATGGAAACTCAGCTAGGGGGATTCGAGGAAGTCACTCAATAATGGTACAAAAGTGGGATTATAATAGTTAGGATAATTGTTTGTATATTTGTTTGTTTTTTATATTGTAACGCTTTTCTTTTATGTTTGCTGCAAATTTGGAAAACCAATAAAAATAATTTGGAAAAAAAGAAAAGGCCACCCTTTACTAGCACCTAGAAGGCAGTTACCCAGTTGCTATCCCCCCACCCCCCTTCCCAAATGGAGGAGCCACCTCAAGCCTCCTGCTGAAACCTGTCCAGCAGCCTGCCACCCCTTTGCTCTATGAAGAAATGAATGAAAAACAATCAGCGAAGCAAGTATTTAACAGACATCATAAAAAACGAATGTCAAACTTGCTGTATTTCAATAAATAATTATCAAATCAAGTACTATCTGCAGTCTAAATTGTTTTTTATTTTAAACACCAGTTAGTGGAAAGCATGAACACAATCCCCAGTATCACAAATTATGCAGTTGAGTTCTACCTTCTTGTATATCTCCTGTTTTGTATACTGTGGTGTAAACCACTGAGCCTTGGGCTTGCTGATTGGAAGGTCGGTGGTTCGAATCCCCGCAACTGGGTGAGCTCCCATTGTTCAGTCCCAGCTCCTGCCAACCTAGCAGTTCGAAAGCACGTCAAAGTGCACTGTTAATTGTTTTTACAGTGGTACCTCGGGTTACAGACACTTCAGGTTACAGACGCTTCAGGTTACAGACTACACTAACCCAGAAATAGTACCTCGGGTTAAGAACTTTGCTTCAGAATGAGAACAGAAATCGCGTGGCGATGGTTAGCTAAAGTGGTACCTCAGGTTAAGAACAGTTTCAGGTTAAGAACGGACCTCCAGAACAAATTAAGTTCTTAACCTGAGGTATCACTGTATTCTGATTTCATATGGCTAAATTTTGTAAGCTGCCTAAGGGGTCTTCTGTGGAAAGGCAGGATAGAATTCTTATAAACAAACCAATAAGGTTGCAATAAGGCTCCATATATTTGAGTCCCTATGTGCCATTTTAAGTTTAATTCCTTCAATGTAGATTTGATTAGAGCAGTGTTTCCCAACCTTTTTTGGGCAAAGGCACACTTGTTTCATGAAAAAAATCTCGAGGCACACCACCATTACAGCCCCGTGACGTCAGCGCGCAGCGTCACGCCGGGAGGGACATGAATTGCTAGCAAATTACATAATCACCTCCTTGAGGGCTGGCTCATCTTCTCCGAAGGCAGAACCCCATTAATTAACAGCACAGACTCACACCATAGCCAAGACGAGGGGGGAAAACCTCAGTCATGCACAGTCATGCACATGTGGGGGCTAAATGAGGACGAAGACCGGGCAGAGAGCAGGGTTCAAATCACCCCACCTGGCCAGGACAATCCCTGGGTGCTCCCTTGGGCCACTCGCCTGACCCACCACACAGGGCTGTTGTTGCGAGGATAACACGGGGAGAACCACGCGCGCCCCCGGGAGCTCCTTGGAGGAGAAAGCGGGCGATGAATGCAATGCATGAAATATATGAGAGGCGACCAGGTTTTGCAGGTGAGGGGCCCCCGCCAGCCTCCGCTTCCAACACCCGGCGCAACGACGCCGAAGTTCCCCCCCGGGCTCGGCTCGGGGAGCAGCACTGCTCCCCCCCGGCTCCCCTTCGCCCTCCCGGCTCTCTCTGCCGCCCACTGGGGACCCCCCTCACCTGCCAAGTCTGGAGCGCCGGTGGAAGTTGCATGCATGCATGCAGGGCGCCGCGTTGCCATTGCATTGCACTGCACTCCATGCAACGCCTGCACGCATGCATTGCCTTGCACGCCCGCCAAGGGGTCTCCCCGCGGTCCGATGCATCCCCTCCGGCGCGGATGCAGCATTGCAAAAATAAAAACCCCCCGACGCAGCCCTACCTGGGGGGCAGCCTCCGCCGCTCCGCCTCCGCGGGGATCCCCGGGCTCCATCCTGCCGCCCGATCTCCGCGGGGGCGCAGGCAGGCTGCGTGGGGTCTGCGCGGAAGATCCCCTGCCCGCCCGGCCGCCGCCGCTGCGCTCATTCCATGGCCAGGAGAAGAGCGCTTCAAACAAAACGCCCGGCCCGCCAGGCCACGCTGGGAAACGTAGTTTGCGCACCCTGCACGGGCGCGGAGCCCAAGGGCGAGGGGACTACGGATCCCGGCAGCCCCCGCGCCGGGGACGGAGGGGGAGAGGCCGGGTGCAGGGATGGAGGGACGGGTGGGCGAGCGAGTGAGTGAGTGGCAGCCGCCAAGCCTTGGCCGAGAGCCAGGAAGGGCCTCCCCAGAGGAGGAGGAGGAGGAGGGAGGCGCAGAGCGGGAGGGAGGGAGGGAACCCCAGGGGTCATCTAGTGACGGCGCCCCAATCGAAAATTTGACTTTAAAAAAAAAAAATCTTTCGAATTTTTAAATTTTTCCCGCGGCACACCAGGCAACATCTCGCGGCACACTAGTGTGCCGCGGAACAGTGGTTGGGAAACACTGGATTAGAGTCTCTATAGGTCACTCTAATATGATGTATGAGTCAACATGCACAGCTTAAATAGCAGCTTTTGTGTTACCACCTGCAGGAATGATGAAAACCCGCAGCAATTCTGAATGAAAAATAAAACGTGATCTTAAAACGAAACAGGAAAAAAAAGTGCAAGTAGATAAATAAGTACCACCCTGGTGGGTGCTGCTCTGGTTTTGCCAGGAGTGGCTTAGTCATGCTGGCCACATGACCCGGAAAAACTGTCTGTGGACAAACACCGCAACAGTTAAGTCCACGACTGGACTTAACTGTCAGGGCTCCTTAATCTTTACCTTTACATTGGATTGCACAGTAACGATTTTAAATACACCTCCCATATATTACACTGGAAATGAGAGCTGGACCATAAAGAAGGTCGAAGAATTGATGCTTTTGAATTATGGTGTTGGAGGAGACTCTTGAGAGTCCCATGGACTGCAAGAAGATGAAACGTATCCATTCTTAAGGAAATCAGCCCTGAGTGCTCACTGGAAGGACAGATCGTGAAGCTGAGGCTCCAATACTTTGGCCACCTCATGAGAAGAGAAGACTCCCTGGAAAAGACCCTGATGTTGGGAAAGATGGAGGGCACAAGGAGAAGGGGACGACGGAGGACGAGATGGTTGGACAGTGTTCTTCCAGCATGAGTTTGACGAAACTGCGGAAGGCAGTGGAAGACTGGAGTGCCTGGCGTGCTCTGGTCCATGGGGTCACGAAGAGTCGACTAAATTACAACAATATTACACTAGAAACTTTTGGGTGATATATGACATCAGTCAAATGCTGTAAATAGTAAATAAGCTACATCATTTCTGTTTTTTGCACATGAATTGTCAGGGGAAAGCGCGAACGCAGTCCCCCACTACCACAAATTATGCAGTCGAGTTTCCCGCATTTGGGGAAATCGCAGGGGTCAGCACACCCGCAGTGCAATGGATGAGCCTCGCCCTGGGAAAACCTCCTTCATGATCAAGGTGTCTCCCCTGCCAGGTAAGTATGCTCTTTGCTCAGACCGGACCCGGGCCACCGTCCTCCCGTACCCCTTCAAGGCACAGCGACCATACCAAGCCCTGCCCGAGGGCCCCGTCCCCGCTTTCCTTCGCTCGCTCGCAGTCGAGCATGATCTACCGGCGCAGCCTGACGGATTTGCGACGTCTTCGAAGGCCCGCGAAGCCCGCTTCGTGCTCCCCCACAGTGCTCTGCGGCGGCGCCTCATCTGCATGCGGGAGTGGCTCCGCCTCCTCCTCCTCCTCCCACTCTTCCCAGCCAAGCCCCCCTCTGGCCAAAGGCTTCTGTTCCTTTGTACAGTACTTTGTACTGTCGAGCCCTCGGCGCCCTGCCTGCAATTATTATAAGCTGGAAAAATGCAACCTGTGCTGCTGATAGAAGTAGTGTCACGGCTAATAACCAAAAGTCACAGACTCATGCAACACGTTGGCCATTAATATACACAGAACAATAATTATACATACTTTATCAACCTTCTGAGAAAAATATAAAACATTAAATAAAGCCACATAGACCTGCGAACTGACAAGCCTAAGACGAACTTATAATGTCTGGTTTCAATAGCAAATCAGTTTTTTAAGCTTAAGCCAAGAAAGAGTATTCTCTTTAAGATTGAATATCAATATATGTACAGTGGTACCTTGGGTTACATACGCTTCAGGTTACAGACTCCGCTAACCCAGAAATAGTACCTCAGGTTAAGAACTTTGCTTCAGGATGAGAACAGAAATTGTGCAGTGGCGGCAGCAGGAGGCCCCATTAGCTAAAGTGGTGCTTCAGGTTAAGAGCAGTTTCTGGTTAAGTCCGGACCTCCGAAACGAATTAAGTACTTAACCCGAGGTACCACTGTATCAAGACTTTGAGATTAGACCACTGAAGAAGGCCAGAAAACTATCTACCTGCAAGCCCCAGTAAAAGGGCCCCCCCATTGGGGGTGAACAGCGGCCTCTTGATTACTTGGACTGCCAGGGTGAAACACGTGCAAAACGCCGGCACCCTGTCTCTACAACTCCACTAGCATCTCTCGGTATTGTGAAGAACACCAAACTTACCTTTTGTTGGTAGCTTCATGAACTTCTCTAAAAGACTGAGTTAAACATTTGAAAAATCTATTGAAACCAGACATAATAAGTGCATCTTAGGCTTGTCAGTTCACAAGTCTCTGTGGCTTTATTTAATGTTTTGTATTTTTCTCAGAAGGTTGATAAAGTATGTAATTATTGTTCTGTGTATATTAATTGTCAACATGTTGCATGAGCTGCACTACTACAATTATTATAAGGGCAAGGACCAGACATGCTTTGGCTCCACAGCCTAAGAGACAGGCCAGGGCTGGTTATCCACCCCCAGATGTTGAAGAAATAGATTTCAGTGATTCCTAAGGCGTTATTGGGATGTAGGTGGTGCTGTGGGTTGAACCACAGAGCCTAGGGCTTGCCAATCAGAAGGTTGGCGGTTCGAATCCCCGCGACGGGGTGAGCTCCCATTGCTTGGTCCCTGCTGCTGCCAACCTAGCAGTTTGGAAGCAGGTCAAAGTGCAAGTAGATAAATAGGTACCGCTCCGGCGGGAAGGTAATAAACAGCGTTTCTGTGGCCACATGACCTGGAAGCTGTACGCCAGCTCCCTCAGCCAATAAAGTGAGATGAGCGCCGCAACCCCAGAGTCGTCCGCAACTGGACCTAATGGTCAGGGGTCCCTTTACCTTTCAGGCGTTATTACTCACATTTGTCTGCCCAATTGTGCTCCTCTCATTCCCCACCCCTCAGCTACGGAGTCCAGCTCGGGACAAACTTTGTTAACCTAACTTGTAGTTAAGGGAAATACCACAGAGAAGGCGATCGGAGGCACTTTCCCAAGGAAAAGCTACTGAGCAAAACGGAGGCAGAAGAGTTGCCGTGAAAAGGAACCTGACCTTAGCATTAAAAAGAAACGTGGGGTGCAGTGGGCAATGAGAAGAACTAGTGTGGAAATTAAAGCCAGATGGAAAAGAAACGCCCTTCAGCTATTACCTGAAGAATACTCAATATATTTACAAGATTTCCAGGAATGCAGTAGGATGGCGCTACCGCAAAGCCATCGTCTTCGGAAAAGCTAATAAAGCCAGGGCAACTTCACAGTGTTTCTTGTGGACATGCAATATGTTCATGTTAGAACGTAAGAAAATGGGGATGAAACCCAGCAGGTACTTGGTGCAACACTTTTCTCCCGGGGACCAACCAGGCGTGTGATTCCTAGCAAGTAGCACTCCTCATCAGGCAACTTTAGGGACCAAAGTGCGGCCAACTTCCTGAGACTTTTTTTTATTCAAAGTTGAAATGAATTTGATCGTTGAATACAACGTAAATAAAAATATGAATAAAACACATAAATTCTGTTTTTTACACATGAATTGTCAGGGGAAAGCGCGAACGCAGTCCCCCACTACCACAAATTATGCAGTCGAGTTTCCCGCATTTGGGGAAATCGCAGGGGTCAGCACACCCGCAGTGCAATGGATGAGCCTCACCCTGGGAAAACCTCCTTCATGATCAAGGTGTCTCCCCTGCCAGGTAAGTATGCTTTCTTATCAGACCGGACCCGGGCCGCCGTCCTCCCGCGCTCTTACAGGGCACAGCGAGCATACAAAGCCCCACACAAGGGTCCCATCCTCGCTTTCCTTCGCTCACCCGCAGCCGGGCATCATCTACCCGTTCAGCCTGTCGGAGCCCCGACCTCTCCGAAGGCCCGCGAAGCCCGTTTCGTGCTCTCCCATAATGCTCTGCGCCGGCGCCTCATCTGCATGTGAGAGTGGCTCCGCCTCCTCCCGCTCTTCCCAGCCAAGCCGCGTCCAGCCAGGGGCTGCTGCCTCTCAGTTCCAACGACCGCCTTGGTTTAGTGCACCGCCGGAGAAGTTGTTTTAGACGGTTATTAGTTCCCTTCGTCGTCCCTGCGCTGCTGAGCACTCGGCCCCTTGCTTGCCAGGGCGATGACCAGACACGCTTGGCTCCATAACCCAAGTGGAGTTTTCCTCGTTTATATTCTAACCCCGGCCGAATCTATACATTATCTCAGTGTGCTTTCAAAACATATGTGCAATCCAACCCGAAAAAGTCTGTCCTTAAAAGACATTTTTTTACACCTAAACAACAGAAATTTTGAATTCAGAAACACATTTTAAATAGTCACTAATGGTGGATCATTTTTAGTGTTGTGGTAAATTTAGAGTTTTAAATGTACTGAGAATGTTTGCCTCTTGCCTCTGGGCACTGGAATACAGTACTTCTAATGGATTAGAGTTAAGTATACTGGTTATATGAGACTGGATTTACACCCCCCCCACACACATTTGATTATAGTAACAACCCCACTTGCAGTACACAGCCACTGAATATCTTTGAGCACCCCATGGTATGGAGATGTAGTGATGGAAAAAGTTACACCAGTTACATTGCAGTCTCTCGGTTCAATGTGCTGCAGTGAGATGCGCTATTTTGCCAGAGGCTGCAATAACAGTGGGCTCCACTTGCCATGGATTCAGCATGCTCCCCTTTAAAAACTCAGTGCCTCTGCATGGAACAATCAATTATAGTGACCAGGATTATAAACTGTTTATTATGACTAGCGTAGTGCTTTGCCGTTTATGTGATACTGTGTTTGACAGGAGCTAAAAAGAAATACGCTGCCCATAATGTTTCAGCAAAACGCCTTCCTCAGGGACAAACATTACCAAAGTCTTCTGTTTCAAAAGGTGCTTCTTCCTCAGAGGTTTATTTAGGCTGCCTCTGACAAGCTACTGTTTTCAACAAATTATTTATTTGACTCCAATAAAAATGGTTCTGTATATGAAGTTACCTGGCAGGGGAGATACCATGATAACCAGGAAGGTGGTTTTTCATAGGGTGAGGCTCATCCATTGCACTGAAAAGGCAGGAAACTCAAATTACCCCACCATGCAATTTGTGTTTTCCATGGGAAAGTGGCTACATTCATAAAATGTTGCAGTCTCCTTTTCTGACAGAGGCCCAGGTCACCTAAAATGGGATATGTTCTGGAAGAGAAATCAGATCCAGGCGCTGCTTTCCCAGTCATGGCAGTTTCATGACAAGAAATGCTGCACCTGTTGAACATATCAGTACCATATACGGAACAGCTGTCAGGAAAGGAGGAGGCAGCGCTATGTTCAAGACCCCGGTACAAGTCAGGCACAGGGCTGACTTTTTCTTCTTCTTTTTCTGAGGACCAGTAACAGGCCTGTCCAGTTCTTTCCTGCATTGGGAAAAGAAGGAACCTTTCTAATACAGTAAAATCTGCTTATTGTGAAACACTCTCTCTACACGTGCTCCTTTATCCTAGCAGCAGCAGGAAGGTTTTAAGCGCCGGTCATCTTGGCCGTATTCACTTTTTATTTACAGAACACTTTGTATGCCACTGTTTCATCGACAGAAAAATCAATGCAGTTCACTATATGTATATATACACACACACACACACACACACACACACACAGTGGTACCTTGGGTTAAGTACTTAATTCGTTACGGAGGTCCGTTCTTAACCTGAAACTGTTCTTAACCTGAAGCACCACTTTAGCTAATGGGGCCTCCTGCTGCCACCGCGCCGCCGGAGCTCAATTTCTGTTCTCATCCTGAAGCAAAGTTCTTAACCCGAAGCACTATTTCTGGGTTAGCGGAGTCTGTAACCTGAAGCTTATGTAACCCGAGGTACCACTGTATACACACTATATATATATATACACACATACTATATATATTAACTACTGTATATATATAAACTCTCTCTCTCTCTCTCTCTCTCTCTCTCTCTCTATATATATATATACACACACACACACACACACACACACACACCCCACACACATTTTCAGATCGCCAGCAAACTACTGGGGGGCGAGGAGGAAGGTTTTTATTCATCGTCTGTGTGAGCCTGGCGGCGCAGAAAAGTTTCCAGCAAACGTTGAAATACAGAAGACGCTTGGTGAGGAATCGGGTCGATGACAAGGCTCGGACCAAAGCCCCTCGCCAAAGCCCCCTTCCACAGCCACCGCCTCCTGAGCCGTAGGCGGGGCTCCATCTTTCTCCGCCCCTCTCTCATTCGCCGCCCTGCGGTAGAGGCGGGAACAAAAAAAGCTTCCTGAGACTCCGCCTCTCTCCGGGCTGCGCCTCGCACTGCGCGCTCCTTGCCCCTTTTGACGTGGCACCGGCTTCCCCCCTCAGCCATGTTGGTTGCGTCGGCACCGCTCAGGCTGCTGGGTTCCCGTGTGAGGAGAGGCTGAAGCGAGCGGCGGAGGCGGCTGCTCCACTGGCTGAGCGACGCAGGTGGGTTGAGGCGAAGGGCTGGGCGAAGGGAAGGGCTGCGCCACTTTTCGAGGAGGAGGAGGGGAGGCCGAAGTGGCACAAGAGTCAAGTCCCGCCGGAGAGCCGCTCGCCGACTCGGCGCTGGGAGCGCGCGCAGCGGGAGAGACACTCCTTCTGACCCCCGGGCGCTTTGGTGCCTGTCGGGGGACACCCCCCAAAAGACCCCCCCCAAGCCGCTCCCGTTTACTTGTAGGCTGAGGTAAGTCGTAGCGAGGGGTCAGCGACAGGGTTCTTGTTTTCTCCCGTACCTCCCCTCCCCAAAGCTAGAATTGTGATTATAATGTGATTATAAATTTTATAAAGTGATTATAAAATACATATTTTTATATATAACTGCCCCCCTTTCCCTTTTCCGTTCGCCCCCAGCCCAGGACGAGCGTCCCTCATACTCCCTCGCCCTCTTCTATAGGTGAGGGGCTGTACTGTGGACAAAGTGTGTGTGTGAGGGAGAGACTGGGAGTGGGTAGGCGGTTGTGGCACACACGGTGGCTGGAGCATTTGGGATCCAAAACCTTATTCTGCCCCTTCAACGACCCCGCCTCCCTCCCCGGTTTGGGCAGCGTTGGGTATAAAGGATATTGGGATTTCACAACTGTACTTTACTGAGGAGAGGAGTCAGCGGCCTGAACTAGTACCTGATGCCCAAGAAACGCTGTAAGTAGCCCCTTTCCTGTGGGGTTAGGAGACTGAGAGATAGCGCTGCTCTGCATCATCTGGAAAAGCTGGAAATAAAAGAGGGGATGCGTAAGAAATGTACACAAAGATGTAAAGATGAAGGGGAAAGTAGGGATCATAAAGAGGGAGCAGGAATTGTGCTACATGACAGTGTATTTCGGTCCCTAAATCCAACTGTTTTAAAGACAAAAATAACCCCCACATCAAACTGATGAAATAGGTAAACATTTGCTAATACATTGTTGCTTTGGTTCTCCGCTCAATGGTTTTTCTTCTTTTAGAATGTCAGGAATGAATGGAGTTCCTCTTCATGCAGCTGACAAATTGCCTCTGGCCCAGAAATGTTAATGCCACAAAACATTTGTTAATGCTTAAGGTGCCATAGGATTCTGTTGTCTGAGCAATGTGTACACTGTGTTCCCACACTGCAAAACTGGCAGTATTCGGCACAAATAATGCAAATCAACTATTAGTAGTAGAGTGAACAGATCTTAGGAAAAAAGTCACACAGTTTCTTTCTATAATACAAGAAGCCTCCATTGATAATCCCCCAGGGTTTTCAGAAAAACAAGCTCTCTCTCCCAAGAGCTTTATTTGTAATCATATGTTTTCCTGGATTTAATATATATGTTGCAATAGCATTGGAGATTATCTTCCAAGGGAGGGCTGAATATATGTAGTGCTGTACACTCACTTTTGAAAGTGATTCACTTCACAGGTAACGATATCATCTGCCATAAACAGACATGCAGCATGATACTAAACATACATTCAGTGCAGCCCATTTCAGCTTTCTGACAGCTTCTATTTGTTTGTTTAGAAACTTTAATTTAAAAGTTTTATAAATGTGGGGTATTTATTCTATATTCCACCTTTCTCCCAGTGAAGATCCCAAGGCAGCTTACAACACAAATTAGAAACACAAATTAAAAATAAATATTAAAGTCAGCCAAGCAAGTAGCCCTATATAAGCAGCACTGAAAATGCTTAAAACCATTTAAAAGCCCAAAGAATTACCGCATCCACTCTCGGGAGACCCTTTCAGAACAGCTAGTTGATGGCCAAAGGCCTGCTGGAACAAAAAAGTGCTTTCCTGCCGGTGAAAGAAAAGCAAGAGGAAGGTCAGTGTAGCCTTCCACAAGGTGGGAGCAGCCACTGACAAGACCCTCTCTCATGTCCTCAACCAAGGTACTTATGAAGGTGGTGGAGCCAAGATAAAGGCCTCCTCAGAAGATGTCAAGGCCCATAAAGGGAGATGCAATTATTCAGCTGGCCTGGATCCAAACCATATAGGGCTGTCAGTCATAACCAGCAAACTGTCTCTGTACACACCAAAACGTTTTCCTGAATGTTAGGTATGAAGATTTTGAAGTTCAGGACGTTAATTTTACAAGTTATATTTTAGGGAGCTAATAATCTCAGTTGAACAAAGAGTATTTAAAATCATGCTGGTGCATAAGCATACTTAGGGCTACAATATTAAGCACATTTACTAAGGAGTGGGTCCCAATGATCTCACTGGGATCTACTTCTGTTTACACTTGTTTAGGGGTCTTATGCTGGATTATAACTTGTTTTTAGATATGCTGTATTTACTAGATGTTTGTATAGGTTTGTAGTACTTTTATGATGAGCATCACAATTCTGGGCAAACTTACTTGGAAGTAAATTCCACTTAAATTGGTACAACTTACAAGAAAATAGGTTGTGTTGTGCCTAGTATTTTAGGCTGTAATTCGTGTTTGGAAGGCAAAAATAAAGGAAGAAGATGGGATAAATTTCTTTGCCCAGATCAGGTTTTATGAGCCAAACTGTATGCATGAGCTTCGTAACGTCAGCTATGATGTGGTATTGAGAGGTAAGCATATTTTCGTCCATTGGTCTTTAAGTGGTGGATTAGAACCCACAAATGTGTAAAAGGGGTTGTACTGGTGACATTGCTATCATTCCCTCCCCCCATATTTTAAGAAAATAAAATAAAGTAAAATGGAGAAGGGAGAGGGGAAGATACTTAACACCAGTATAATAAGCACATTAAGTTTGTGTCTTTTAGACAGGGGTTAAAGGTGAGTTTCAGATCTGAAAAGTCTGAAGATGTCTGTTCTAATCAACACGTTGTGTGTACCTTGGTCTTTGTAGAATGTGTAAGCATGTAATAAAACAATGTACAGTGGCTTTAAAAAAAGTGGAAGCATTTCATCCTAAGGTCTTTATCTCACGGATAGTTAATGGATGGTATTCAGTTTAATAATTGTGTGAGGGGAATGACTTCAGCTTACGCAATGGGACTCCCCCTCCCCTCTCCTCCCTCGCACACCTCCTAAATCTGTCCCGAGAGTCCCCCTAAATCTGTTATTGGGGGCAGCATGGAGCAGAGAAGGGAAGAGTTATTCTGCTCACACAGTTCTTTAGTTTGCTTGTGCCTGACACAAGCTTGTTTACATGGAGCTCAGTGAAGCACCCAACCAAATGCTTATAATTCTGAGTTGCCATTGAGAATATTCTTATAGCTGGCTATATGCATGTCTTTGGAAGTGCAGAGTTCAACTGTAAATTTGTATGTAGGACAGGTATTGCTTTAGTTCCTTCATCATGATATTGATTGCAAATTTTGGTGGCAAAGAGCCAAGTACACATTGTATGCAAATACTCAAAATCACTCTTCTGACACTCTTTTTCATTAAATAAATTTTTGTTTGGAGGAAAGTGTGAAGAGTATACAAGTGGTGAGGAGGGGCACAGAGAATGCCAAACTGTTTTCCTTCTCACTGTTTATCATATTAAAATTCCCCTCCCCTCGAAGAGGTGTTCCCCCTTGGGATTTTTCTTTCTGTAATGGGAAAAGCTACTTTGGGTCTGCTGTGGGTATGAGGCAGACAAGAGAAGACCTAAGCACCACCTCTTCCCACCTCTTGCTTGATTTATTGCTCTCTGATTTTTCCACGTTTTGCTAAGTTATTCAACTTCTTCCCTCCATGGACCTTTTGATAACACAGTGTTGTGCTTTTTTGCATGGGCTTCGGCTGGGGTAATTCTGTCAATGACAGCAATAAAATAAGAGCTATTCCTTAAAAGCAGAGTTTCAGGGAGCTGGCTGCTTATAACTGCACGTCAGAGGGCTGCATTGGTGAGCTTTGCAACTTCAGCAGAGATTCTGCTCTCTCCTTGCTCCCCCCCAACTTGCAGCATCACTTTGTGCTGCTTGGCAAGCTGCTGTTGAAACCTGCAAGTTTCAAAAGTTTATTGATGCAGACTTGTTCAGTACAGCTGGATAATACAGCTATTAGAAACACCTAAATTGAAGCTTGAGATTTCCCCCCAGTGTACTACAGCTGCTGCAATAAGTGGAAGGTATTTTGTGGGTAATATCATTTTATGATTGTGGAATTCATTCTGGAGTAGGATCCTGAGAACAATCATTATTGACCATGGTTCAAACTTCTTTCAGAAAACCAGAGTTAATACTAATTATGGTTTGCCCAGGTCAAGACATAATGAGCTACTGTGGTTAGTTGAAAGTGGAGACTAAGGTTTCCACTCTTGCGGCTGCACTGGAAGAGGAGAAGGGAGCCCATGGTGCACTGTTGTATGCCAGTGCAGCCAGTATGATACAAATGCATTGCGCAATATAGATGTGCCCAGGGTAGGTTTTTGTGGTATTATCTTCCCATCTATGTCACTCCCTCAATAGTCCACTTGCAACATTGATACTTGCCTATAGTGCTTTTATTTATTTATTGCTTGATCTGTAGAACCTGCACAGCAGCTTACAATAAAATTACACACCTACAATAAAACCATACATGTACAATAGAAAGTATTTTGGCATTCAGCTTTGGAATTCTAACAAATAAAACTTTTGGCTTTACATATACAAAGCCACATCGAACTGTTGACAGGAGTTTGGTATTAAAATAACAAATATAAATCAGGCTGTTTATAAAATTTCTTACTCACTTTTCACTATAAGGTCTCAGGGCAGGTTACAACGATATAATATTTCCCCCCTCAAAAAGTAAAACAGTTAAAAGTGGAATAGAAAAATATAAATTCAACAAAAGAGGCGAGTCTCGCAAAACAAAATACCATACCTTAACTGTCAAAGGCCAGGGTAAGGAGTTGTATCTCCAGCATACAGTGCAAGCTGCACAATGAAGATGCTACCTGGGCACACCTCTCTGGGGAGGGGTTTTCACAATTTAGGGGCTGCTGCAGACCCAGGATACATGAAGAGTGTTTGGCATGGAGAGTACAGATAAATTGAATAATTCCTAGATTATGAGCGGAAAGGTTGGAGGAATTATACTGAAGACATGGCTGTTGCTGAGCTTGGTAGCTCTTGAATATGTTCACTATTTTGTCTCCCCCCCCCCCCCCCCGTTCTGTATTGCTCTTCTAGTGTGTAAGTCTGGTTGGTCATATTTAAAACGACCAAAGGTTTGTTGGTGTGATAATACAGAACTGTTGTATTATACTGGATACTTTCATTGCAGTTCAATTTGTCCAATGTGAGTGGTGTGCCATGGTGACTGTACTGCTGAGCTGCTGCCATATCTGATGTGTTTACCAAGCTTTGAATAATACAGCAATCTGTAGCAACCACATATGGTGGTGTGTATTGCATAGTACCAGTCTGAACTTGCTAGTTAAAGAACTTAAGAGGTGAATGAACCCTTCCCTCATGCACACTGTTTTGAAATGAATGGGAGTGTGGTAATCCTTGTGATATTCTTTTGGATAACACTTCTCAAATCAAAGTTACTTTGCAGGTCAGTGTACTTTCGAGCTGACACTTTATACTGCTGCAATGTTACAGCCGCTTGAGAGATGTATGCATGATATCTCTTTTTTAATATGTGCACTGGCAATACTGTAGAATGTTCACTATCCAAATGCAACGGAGGCTCCTAGTTGTTTTTTGTTTTCCCGCATGTAGCTCTATGAAAAATGTCTGTGTTTTGAGATGGCTAGTAATGCAGGTAACTTGGAGGTGCTCCATAATGCCCATTCAGATGAAACAAGGCTTGGTTTCTAATTCATTCTCCAAAGCTTGCATGTATCCATTAATGTGTGCTTCTGTTTCAGAAATAAGAACACAGTGATGGCAACCTTCCTCGAGTTCATTCAGCAGAATGAAGACAGGGATGGCGTTCGATTCAGCTGGAATGTATGGCCTTCCAGTCGTCTTGAGGCTACAAGGATGGTGGTTCCTGTGGCCTCTCTGTTTACACCATTGAAAGAGCGGCCTGACTTGCCTCCCATTCAGTATGAGCCGGTCCTGTGCAGCAGAACTACCTGCCGAGCTGTTCTAAATCCATTATGGTAATTTCAGATAAAGAGTTTTAAACTTTGCATGGATATTAGTACTTTATTATTGTTAAAAAAGGTATTTTATATGTTATTTATGTTCGGGAGTTTGAAAGACAAATTTATTTTCTGACCTTCACTATAAAAAAATGTGACAAATAGTATCTTGGACATTTTTAAAAAAACACCCTCACAAATCAATACAAAATTATGCACAGCACATAAAAGATATTATCTGAAGTGCAGCTCATTATGGGTGATATCCAGCTTCAGTCATGCTTGGAGTAGACCGTCTGAAATCAATTGAGTTAAGTAACTTAATTGATTTCAATGAGTTTGTTTGGAGTATGATTTGGATACTTTCCAAAGTGCATTTCTGAAGTTGACAGTATCTGTGAGCATGCCTTATCTACAGAATTTTTCTTGCTCCATAAACATGACAGCAGTTAGGAAAAAATGGCCAAAAAGTGTAAATAGTAAAAACAGTTCTTATTTTGTAGTATTTTTTTCAAGGGTCTTAATACCTTATTCCCACAAGATCTTTTTTAAAGCAAGCCCTGTTGATTGTAACAGGACTTTAAAAACATACTTATAATGTATGGTTCTTTACTGAAGCTGTTTTCTTGTGGATAAATTAACTGAAATCATACTGCCTCATGTGCACACAGAGCTTCTATGTGATGCTTCATGCGTGCACTTGCCATGTACAAATTGCAATATTTTTTAAAATGTGCTGTGCTGCATACCATTAACAGAAAAGGTATCCCTGAAATTTCCACATTTGGTGACATGCCAAAAACAATAAATACCAAAATAAAGGTAACACTGGTGCCACTTTGCTTCTGCAATATTATCAGCCACTCACTGCTTAACTAACTTGCAGTCACACGACTAACCAGATTATTTAATATAATTGTTCTGCCTTTTGTTATGGTGCATGGCAAGACACAACTCTAATTTTATTTATTTCCCTGAATATTTATACTTTCCCCAGCGAGTGTAAAGTAATTTGCAATAATTGTAAGGAAACACACTAAAATGATAAATTTAACAGTAATCGAATAAAAAGCAGTACCAAACACAACTTATGGTATCAGGAAGGAGTTAAGATAAAGCACAAATATTTTAATGGGTTAGAGAAGAAAAGTTTTCATAACTAGCTTTGATCAGAATAAATGATGAGACTAAAGTTTGTGGGTTGACCATTGACCAACGGTCTCAGTGACCTGACAATAAAGCTTCTGTTGGAAGAATGGGGAAAGATGCAGTTTTAAGCTATCCTTCCCCTGCCTCTCCAGCCCCCACTACATCAGGAACAGATTTAAGGTGTGTGTTGGGGGAGGGGAATGGCCAAAAATTGCTTCCCTTCACATTCTTGCTGAGTGACAGTGTTAGATACTATGCTGTATTACCTGTGTCCATGTTTAAGCATGAAACTGCAAAGTATCTGACTTGCATTCATAATTTGTCTATTAAAACACTTTAAAATTTATTTTTGTAGCCAAGTGGATTACCGAGCAAAACTATGGGCTTGCAATTTTTGTTACCAGAGAAATCAGGTAAGAGAACTTTCAGGTGAATGCCTTTTAAGATTGAGATATGAGTGGTAGTAATATTAACATGTAAAGGGTGGGGATGGGGTGGAATAGACTAGTATAGGTAAACCCTTTCCAGTTTGTTGCTCTGGACTTCAACTCTGAACAACCCCACATATTGTGGTCATATGTCAGGGATGTTGAGAGTTATATTCTAAAGCAATTGGAGGGCGCCAGGTTAGGAAAGGCTGACTGGTATAGAAATTTATTCTTCAAAGTGTTTTTTGTTTGAATTTTTCATTTGATTGGATCCCTTTTCTTCTGCAGTTTCCTCCTACGTATGCAGGCATATCTGAGATGAACCAGCCTGCAGAACTCTTACCTCAGTTTTCTAGCATTGAATATGTAGTACAGGTAAATACCTTGATTAAAATCTTTGGGATTCTTGGGTCAGAAAAGTTGCCACTGTGATGGTCTCCAATATGTGGAGTTTGGACAAGGACTCTGCTATATAGTGGCAAATAAAACGTTTTAGATGTGTTGTAAAGTGCAATATACAAATGTGACACTAGATGGCATAGTGAGTTCGATGTATTTTTAAAAACATTTTTTAAAAAAGCGTTTTCACTGCATTTTTAATACGTGTGTAGATTCCACCTCAGAGTCAGCTGTAGTCATACTTTCCTGAACAATTAGTGTAGCCTAAAACCTATGTAACTCAGAAGTAGGAGGAGCATGGGTAGTTAAGGGATGACATCCTAAATATGTTTCAGCCACCATGGAGCCGGTAGCACAAGTGCTCTTCAGCTTATACATTTGTTTCAACTGAACTGAGTGCTAAGCAATACAGTCGTACCTTGGTTCTGGAACGCCTTGCGACTCAAACGTTTTGGCTCCTGAATGCCGCAAACCCGGAAGTGAGTGTTCCAGTTTGTGAAGCTGAACATCCAACGCGGCTTCTGCAGGTAGCTCCTATAGCCAATCTGAAACCGTTCCTTGGTTTTCAACCATTTTTGGAAGTCGAACGGACTTCTGGAACGGATTCCATTCGAGAACCAAGGTATGACTGTATAGCAAAACAGATTTAAATAACACTGGAATCTAATACACGTATGTCTGCCCAAGTCAGTGCATGCCACTTTGCATAGTGTTAGAGAGATTCATGTGTTTTTATTTAGGACTGTAAAACGGATACAACCATGTTGAAGCCGGTTTTGCATGAGTGTTCCCAAGAAAGCATTTGATCAGGTATAGTTTGGGGATAGTTACAACAAGGCTGTTCCTGACTTTTTGAAGTAATGTTAATGCTGCAATCTTGTTCACTTTTTCTTAAAGCGCGGACCTCAGATGCCTTTGATATTTCTTTATGTTGTTGACACGTGTATGGAAGATGACGACTTGCAAGCTTTGAAGGAATCCATGCAAATGTCGTTAAGTCTCCTACCTCCAACTGCTTTGGTTGGACTTATTACTTTTGGGAGAATGGTGCAAGTTCATGAGCTTGGCTGTGAGGGGATTTACAAAAGTTATGTTTTCAGAGGCACAAAGGATCTGACTGCAAAACAGCTTCAGGTAAATATAAAATTAATATTAAAAATGGTATTTCCAGTTTTGGAGCTGCTCTGTCTTTGAAGATGGAAGTAAAAAAATCTGTACCTTACTGAACAGTTAAGGAATTAAGCAAACATTTTCAATGTGTAAAATGAAAAAAATCAACATTATAAAGATGTTTCTAAACTTTTTTTAAAATTAAGAGATTTTTTAATTAAAAAGACTCGGTGTAAACGTATAAGAAATATTCCTTAATTTTCTTTAAAATGTTGTTGCTGTTTATATGCTGAATATGTAACTATATTCAACTTTATTATGTTAAATATATTCACAGGAAATGTTAGGACTTACAAAAATGAATGTTGCACAAGTGGGTCGTGGCCCTCAAGCTCAGCAGCCACCACCATCAAACAGGTATTTGTTTTTATTAAGAAGAAAAATGTACCAAATTGTTTTTACAGTAAGCCCTGCTTTGTAATTTTGGAGAAAAGATGGGTTATAAGCATAATAATAAATAGATGAATAAAAAATGTTAAAATGCCAGATATTGAAGTCAATCCCTGTTCCCGACTCTCTTTCTTCCAAGCAAGTGTACTCAAGATGCAAACCTTAGCTTGTGCCAAATCCTATTCATTCATTTATTTACTCATTTATATGCATGCCACCCAGTAACAGGCTTTCTGGGTGACTCACAATGAAAGTAAATCAGTTGCCAACTTAAGTCATACTTGGGGTAGAAGCACTGAAATCAATGGGCTTAAGTTTGTTAATAATAATAATAATAATAATAATAATAATAATAATAATAATAGGTAGCTTCCAACATAATATAAAAACACAGGGAGACATCAAGCATGAACTAACTTGTCTATTGATTTTGGTAGGTCTATTCCAAGTATTACTTAGTTGGATACCACCCATGTAACATTAAATTTATAACAAAATTTAATTTGTATTTTAAACACTATAATTGTAGGTCAATACTTTGCAAATATATAAATGGTCTAGAATCGTTTGAAAGCTTGTGCAATCAAGGGAAACTTCTTTTTAACTTAATGTTTTTCTTGTCTCCAGGTTCTTACAGCCGGTCCAGAAAATTGACATGAATCTCACTGATCTTTTGGATGAACTGCAACGTGATCCTTGGCCTGTTCCCCAAGGGAAAAGACCTTTGCGGTCTTCTGGAGTGGCACTTTCCATAGCTGTAGGACTGCTAGAGGTAACAAGTTCTCATTTATGCGCACCTGAAAGTTCACTGCCCTTATCTGGGTTACCTGAATGAGTTAAAGCAATGTGAATTTGATTTGAAATTGGGAAAATGTTGAAGGTTGTTCCCTCCAATTGCAAACAGACTTTCCTGAAGTTTTTCCGGTTCAGCTGCTCTTTTTGCAGTTACAGAAAAGTGAGGTACTATAGTGCAAATACTAAATATACTTAGTTAAATAGGTCTCAGCATTAACCTTGTGTCATATTCACAGTTCAACCTATTTTAGAACTCAATCAGCAGTTCCGAATATCATCACAACATGTCTTTGAAACACATCTTTTTGCTTTCTGTCTTAAAAACTTTTATTATCCCACAGTGTACTTTTCCTAACACTGGTGCCCGTATAATGATGTTTATTGGCGGACCGGCTACACAGGGACCTGGGATGGTTGTAGGAGATGAACTTAAGGTGCCTATAAGGTCTTGGCATGACATTGAAAAAGACAATGCCAAATATGTAAAAAAGGGTACTAAGGTAAGAACACAAAAGTTTTAAATTCTGTAATTATTTGGAATATATGTAAAGTAATGTGAGATCCATACATAATTTATTCAGTGACTGCATATTTTTCTAAAATTAAAACCCCTCCAAAACAAACTGGTATATTTCCATTAACCTTGGAGGTATATTTTGTGTGCTTGCCTTGGCAAAGGGTGACATAAGCATAATGGAACATATAGGACTGTGGAAGAAATAGCATGTAATTGTAGTGGTTAAGAGCGGTGGACTCATAATCTGGTGAACCGGGTTTGATTCCCCGCTCCTCCACATGAAGCTGCTGGGTGACCTTGGGCTAGTCACACTTCTTTGGAGTCTCTCAGCCCCACTCACCTCACAGAGTGTTTGTTGTGGGGGAGGAGAGGAAAGGAGAATGTTATCCTGCTTTATCACTACCCGAAGGAGTCTCAAAGCGGCTATCAAATCCAAACTCTTCTTCTTCTTCTTCTCCACCCGTCCAATACTTGATGTAGCATCCCTTGAAACTGCTGTGTGATTATATGTCTTCCTTCCCTTCAAAACCACAGTGTAGTGACAGCCATCATGCCAATGGAATAAAGTTTAATCCAGATAAGATTGGTGATGGATGGGAAGCTGAACTAGGAAAAAGTGTTACATTCTAGATGAGGTCACAACACCCCCCCTAAAATATCAGATATAGGGTTTGGGGCTGCTCCTTGATGCAGTTTGGCTTCATCTTGTTCAAACTGCATCTGTTGTCCGGAATGGCCCCCCCCCCCAGCCCTAAAATAAAGGTAGCTATATTGGCTTATATAAAATCAGAATAATTATGAATTAAAACATATTTCTGTTTTAAATACTGATCTAGTCTTGTATAGCATCTGAGAAGAATATAATTTGGCAAGTACACTTCAACTTCAGAAGAATATTTGAAGCTTTAATGTAAAATGTGGAAAGTTTGACCTGCATTGTTTAGTAAAAGTTATGTTTACATTTGTGTCTCTAGCATTTTGAAGCTTTGGCAAATCACGCTGCTACAACCGGTCACGTTATTGACATTTACGCATGTGCACTAGATCAGACTGGTCTTCTGGAGATGAAGTGCTGCCCTAACTACACTGGGTATGTGTTACATTTTACAGTAATGTAAAAGAGGCTATGTGCAGAAACAGTGTTTTTGTTTAATTAAGAGAAAAGCTATATATTGGAAGTCAAGTGGACTTGCATATGTTTGCATGATTGTGTCTGTGTGAGCAAAGTTGTCACTACAATTAATCTTTTTCAATCATGAAAATATAGATTAAAATGAGTTTTCACGTTAGAAAGCAATACCCTTTGACTAGTACTCTTAATTGCAATATATTCCTTTCTCCTGTTTAAATATTTTGTATCACACAGCTATTAATATTGAGCATAATACTATTCTGGGGAGTAATCTTAAAGGAAGATTTTTCTCTCTACTGAGAAAGTTAAATGCTGCTGCACAGAAGCACCATTGTAGGATGATAGTGCTGGAAAGTATCATCAAATCAAAT
Organism: Podarcis liolepis; assembly: GCF_965112155.1. Taxonomy (NCBI): domain Eukaryota; kingdom Metazoa; phylum Chordata; class Lepidosauria; order Squamata; family Lacertidae; genus Podarcis; species Podarcis liolepis. Next base: position 32,427,223 of record NC_139554.1, read on the forward strand.
CTAACCTCCTGTCCTTTGTCAAGCACCAATGTTTTCTTTCTTCTCTTTCCCTAACATCCATAATCTACACCATGGTGTGCTGCAAGCATGAAAGGCACACCCTGCAAAATCAATGGGTGATATCCAATTAAGTCTTACTTGAAGCAGACCTATTCAAATTCTGCCAACTCTTCTCGGGAGCTACATCGATATGTTTAAAATGGTCTGTTTGTGAAATAAATTGTTTAGGGATAGCCACTGGGCCCTCAGTGCTGCTTTCCATGTTTTATTACTACATTATGCCTCTTCAGGGATGAGCTGTGGGTGGGGTGGGGAAGCTGATGCATATAAACTAATACTGCAGTGCTTCCATGAGTGCCTTGTGGTGGTCACTTTTATACATGGCATATAGATCTGCAATATCACAATGAAATATGGGATGGCAGGAGTGGAGCAGAAATCTTCACAGGTGAACTTGTGGTAGCAGCCTAGCGTGTGATGACTTAGATCAGTTCCAGATTCCATTATAACTGCTCTTTCGCATTTTTCATATATTGTTTGACTTAATTATTCATTTTTCCCCCATGTAGGGGTTACATGGTAATGGGAGACTCTTTCAATACATCCCTGTTCAAACAAACCTTTCAGCGTGTGTTTACCAAAGATGCACAGGGGCAATTCAAGATGGGATTTGGAGGTACCTTAGAAATCAAAGTAAGATTTGGAATTTTACTATAATTATTTTTAAAGGTCTTGTGTTGTTATTCCATCGCATTTGTTTACAACTAATTAAACTATTGCACTAAGGTATTATTATTGCTAGTAACAATTATTCAGTCAGCGTTTTACTTTAAACCTTTAGCGTTGGGGTCGTAGTATTTTATTTTACTGTGAAAATAAACACTGGAATTTAGTGTGGCTGTGATCCAGCATTCATTGATTGGCAAAACTGTTATGAATTCCTACCCTTGACTTACAAGATATGCAACTGGGTATCTTTCCTGTGCCTTTGCAGACACAGCTCACTCTAACATCTTGTAATCTGTTGACATGATATTTAGATTCCACTCATAATGCATACTGAATCGTCAACAGAAATATTTCTCTGTTGCATAAAGGTGCAATTCCTATAACATTTCTTCTTGCCAGTATGGAACGTGGGCAGCAGGGCATGAGATCCAGGGGATGGTATGGTGATTTGTCCATATCCTGCTGGTCATATGAATATGCTGCTGATGAAAAAATATATATCTGGGAAGGGGCTGTTGCTTAGTGGTAGTGCACATGGTGTGCACATGGAAGGTCCTTGACCCAGTATCTGCTATCTTCACAAAGGATGTTGCCGTGAAAAGTCAGACTAGACAATACTGAGCTGGATGGCGTTTTTATAAATGAACTCCATATGTTCACCTGTATGGAACTATGGGACTCTAAGGAACTTTGAGGGTACTCTGGGTCAGGTGCCTGTTCTGAGATATGATTCGTCATCTCTGCCACCAGTGCTTGTTCTAGATTGGACCTGTAAAGGAGATGTAAAGTTAAAGTGTATAGGCTTCTACAAACTAGAGGAATGAAGTCTCATAAGTCTTTTTAGTGCAAGGAGTACTTTTAGTTGATCCAGGCTGCAGTTCTCTACATACTTACCCACATAGAAACCATTTTTACTAAAAGAAAAGCTGTCTAGTTTCTGCTCCATTCTGAATCAAATGACTCTTCAGACCTCTGTTAGCACTGCTGTTTACCAGTAAAGGAGATTTATAAGCTCAGACTGCCAAGAGGAAAGATTATCCTACATTCTGCAGGAACAATCATTTGTTCTTATTTTATTTTGCTCTTTAATCTGTGTAGACTTCAAGAGAAATAAAGATATCTGGAGCTATTGGACCTTGTGTATCTCTCAATTCTAAAGGGCCCTGCGTATCAGAAAATGTAAGTTGATTAACCTATAAATCACTTATACAATCTGTGCCTTTTTCACTTTTCACACATAAAACGCTATGGACATTATGTAGTAAAATCTTGTGTAAAATCCTATTAGCATGTTGTCATTTTCAAAGGCATGATTTTACAAAAGTTTTGACTTTTTGTTCTTCAGGCTGGGTGAGCAGTGAGTTGTTTGACTGTCAGATGGTTTAAAATAGTTGATAGCGTTTTAATCCAACCCTTACACCTGTTACATAAAAATGCAGTAGATCCAGCTTTTTCTGATGTGACTAAGCATTAGTGGGAATCATATTGCAATTACACTATACCGCTCTGTATGTGAGTAATTCAATGTCACACTAAGGTGATTGTTCTGACAGGGAAAGCATTTTGGCTTGCCTGTAGGAACAGTCCCCCTCCTCACCCCCTACATGCCATTCTAGGGGTTCTTCCAATTCCCCTAGAGACAATTTCGTGTTTACGCAGGGTGATGTGAAGGAAAAGCCCTATTGTACAAGGAGAAGTCCTTGTGCAGGGCTTCCACTGACAGGACTCATTAGCAGAATCCTTCCGTGTGTGTGTGTGTGTGTGTGTGTGTGTGTTTATTTCACTAGCCACTCAGTTTCCAAAGTAGTGAATATATTGTTGAGGAGTAGAAAGCTCTAGGTAGCGATAAGCACCTTACATATAGGCTTATTTATTCATGTATTGTACCTCTTGTGGTGCCTCCTGGGTTCAACAGTGCTCACTATGTATGTGTGTATATATATATATACACACACAAATAAACTTCACTATTTATCCTACTAATCCTGTTGTTCTTTGGATGTGTACCATTAATGTCTTGCTTAGTGCCAGTATAGTGGCTCATTGTTTCGTTTGGCTTTCTCCACTAGCATAAGGTGGCATTATTTCCTTCACGCAGCCAAAGTATACTCGAGTCTGTGGAAATTCATGTTACAGTAAAATGTTAACAACATGTTAAGTGTTATCTTAGTAGAGGGGAGAAGTGAAGCATTTATAACAAAGATATAATTTTGCTGTATCTAAGTAACTGGGATAGGAACCATTGAAAACAGCAGTACGTTTTCCCAAATCCTACAATTTGCTGTGTATAGCAAATGTAACTTTTGCTGAAAATTATTTGTAATATTTTTTGCAGGAGATAGGAACAGGAGGTACATGTCAGTGGAAGATTTGTGGACTTAATCCTACCACAACCCTAGGATTGTATTTTGAGGTGGTTAATCAGGTAAGATAATTTTTTTAGAGTACATGTGCATATTTAAATATTTTTACTGATTGTGTAGGAGGTAGGTGGTTGAAAAAGCACAATTCCCACTTCCTCCTCCCCATTTTAATTGGAGCTTTGGGGAAGTAGCTGATGTGGTCTACAAAAGTAGTTTCTTTCAAGAATTATGTGATGGGGCCTCCTTGTGTGTTTCATCACTTGGGGAGGGGGAAAAGCAAATTATAGTTTCCCCCATTTTAATTAGGAACATTTTTTGAGACTTGCTGTAGCTTGTAATACCATAAGGCGCTAAGCAACAAACCAGGAAGTCCCTGGTTTAGTTCTCACCTGTGTAATGAACTTGGTGGGCAGCCTTAGTAGTTTGCCTGCCTTCAGCTCACATCTACAATACGAGAGTAGTAATACTTGTCTACCTTATAGGGCTGTTTGTAAGAAATGCTGAGGTTGTGAAGCACTTGGTTGCTCCAAGTAGCTATATATATATTACATTGTATTATCTTGTCTCATCTACCGTGCTTCTGTCTTGCCTTCCGATTTGTACATCTCCTATAGTATTTTCTCTGCTTAAAGTACTCTGTTTTGGAAGCTGCTCCAGTGTTGAATTAAATTGTAGCTAAATATAGGCAGTAAGCTTACTGACTTAATTTTTTCATATTTGTACAGCATATTGTACTTATTAAAGTAGCTTCTGTCAAATCACCTCTAATTATAGAATTGACAGTGGCAGTGATGGGATTCTTAATGTGATCATGCTGCACAACTTTCCTGTGATTCTGTTCAATTTAATCTCTTCACCATTTACCTTTCGAAACAGCACAATGCTCCAATTCCTCAGGGTGGGCGAGGTGCAATCCAGTTTGTGACTCAGTACCAGCATTCGAGTGGACAGAGACGAATCAGAGTGACCACTGTTGCCAGAAAGTAAGCCTTAAGTTCTGATGTGCTATTCTAGAAATTTGTGTGGTATACACACTGTTTAACAAACAGTATTTTGCTTAAAAGGTAGACCTTATGTATGTAAGGTTTGACATTGTATGTAATGCTGACTTTACACCAGTGGAAAGCATAGCAGAGCACCTGATTTTTGTTAATCTGCCAATATTTATTTATTCAGAAGAATCCCAGGGCAGCAGACACATAAACAAGAATCAATGAAAACATCTTAAATCCAGTACAGATGAGGTCTGGGAAATAACTCTCCACTTAAAAGCCTTTTTGGAAAGGGAAGCTTTTCAGTAGGTGCTGAAAAGGCAAACGAGACTGTGCTTGTCTATTATTTAATAGGAGGGAATTCCAAAGAGTAGGTGCCACAACACTAAAGGCCCCATTTCTATATGGAGAAGTACCTTCTGATGAGATAGTATCTGCAGGAAGCCCTCACTGCAGAATGCGCAGTGATTGATTGAGTATATGAAGGATGAGATATTATTTTAGGTAGCTGGATCCCAAGTTATATAGGGGTTTATATGGCAGAACCAGCACCTTGAACTTAGCCTGATTGCAGATTGGCAGCCAGTGCCAATTGAACTGGACACCTAATCATTGCAGTTTCCTACACCTCCACAAATGCATGGTCACATTAGCAACCATGGAGGTGGGTTGAGTGTGATTATGATTCAGAGCATGGTGTGCAGAGAGCTATATGATGCCTTTCCTTCAGGGGATCATGAATTGCTGATGATTCTGCAAGGCCTGCTTCTGGCATAATGTCTAAATTGGCTCTAAAGGAATTGTTGTATTTGCTACATAGTGAGCTTCCTGCATATTTTATGTTTCTCTTAATTGCATAAGGGAGCTTTGTTTTGATTTGGAGGAGCAACATGGATTGGAGCTGTTCGTTATTAAACTGATACGTTTTTGCTTCTCTCTGATGACCTGTGTGGTAAACAAATGCTATTCTTTTGCAGTTGGGCTGATGCTCAGACACAGATTCAAAACATCGCTGCTTCTTTTGACCAGGAGGCGGCTGCCATTCTTATGGCCAGGCTGGCAGTGTACAGGGCTGAGACAGAGGAAGGACCCGATGTTCTTAGGTGGTTGGACAGACAGCTCATTAGACTGGTAAGGCATTACAAATGTTTGAAAATATTGATTCCTCCTCCCATCTGAGATTGTATTTAGAGAGAGAATAGGACCAGGCCTGGGTCTTGTATCTGCCTTCTCTGCCCCCAGTGCAAATAGCAGATGTAGAGGTCCTGATCCAGAATGGGCTACTGCTCCTATTATTTACTTTAAAAAACCAACAAACATTTGTGCAACTGATGATTGTGTGAATGATGCCGCATCTAGTTTGTTCCTAAGACGGCAATCTGATACATAGTTACATTTTGAGAAATGTATATTTTGAATAGCTTTATGTGCTTCTGGTGCTAGATGTAAATTTGGCTGGCTTATATACAGTGTATAAAGTTGCAAAGGAACTTGTTGAAAGATGTTAGAAGAATGATAAAGAAGGCTTTTCATAGTGGATCTACTTTGTACTATAAAGTGCTAACATAAATAAGCCAAAGGTTTTGCTTGTCTTGCATTTCAAAGCTTCATTCCACAATTTTTAAAGTCATGTTTTTTCTGAATAGGTATACTGTTCAAGTAAAACTTAATTGTCTGGAAGCCTCAGTTGTATTCCTCCCTCTTTTGAGAGCTGAAAAATAATATACAAACATTGAGCTTGTTGCTAACTGTTAAAGTTGATGTGAATGTTTCCACAAAATCTGTGGGTCTTAAACATTTGGTATTGAATGAAGCATTTTGGTTAGATTTCATTCTGGGATCTATGTATGGTAACTATGTACTTGACACTCTTGAACAGAATTTTAGAAGCCTCCCCATGCTACTTCGGTGAAGTTAGGTTGTTTTGTAATGTAGTGAAAGTAGAAGTATATATTTCTGAAAATGTCATGATAGTATTTGAAGTGTCAAACTGAAAGCTTAAAAGACTTTTTAAAATTTATCCAGTGTCAGAAATTTGGAGAATATCACAAGGATGATCCAAGTTCCTTCAGATTTTCAGAAACCTTTTCCCTTTACCCACAGGTGAGTATGAATGAATTGAAATAGAGAACAATCTATATCCAGTATGATGCTTATATTCACTTTATTGTAAGATGTCCAAGTGTCCTTGATTAGATTGCAGTTTTTAAAAAAGTTATGCTTCATGCTAGCATTTTGGGATTTGTGAAGCAGTACAACATAAAACTGAATAGTATTTCTCATTCTAAGCCTTTTGACTTTGACTGTTCTGAATTTCTTAGACTTTTAAATCCCTACTTTTAAAAAAATACTGTATCATTCTATTTTTGGGATCAAATGTGCCACAAGCCTGCCATAAATCTAAACACTTGAGAGCATTTATATAAATATAAACCATGCTATAAATATAAACATCTAAGCGTGATATTAAGTATAACATGATTTTTCATGTTTAAAAATTATGCCTTCATTGAGAATTTTCCTTTTTCAGTAAAACGACATAACTGCAAAAAGATCACCAAGGGCAATTTTGGTCCACAATGAAAAAGTATACAACACCTACAAGAACAGTGTGTGCAGTTTTTAAACATAAAACAGCATATTATACCACTAGCATACATACAAGTATAACAGTGCAGTAATCATAAGTTGTAAATTACATGCAATGTCAACAATTTTCACAGAACTTGCAGCCCTAAACACCTCATTTCACAACTGTATTAGACTACTGTCCAATGAGCAGACAAATTGAAGTATATTTTTTTCTGTGATTTTCTATCATTTTGTTGGCCACATAGGTAACACCCGGTCTTTTCCTTGCTATCAGCATTGTTACCCTACCAATTTGGAGGTTGTCTTTCTTTATGTCCCAGAAAAGCTAGATGATGTCACTAAACTCAGCGACATAAACCAGTATCAAATCTTTTTGGAAAGAAACATTGCTACTGTTGATGCAGCTGGGTTTGTGGACAAGAAACATTGGGGGAATTTCTGGTTTGTTTTATTTTGCAGTTTATGTTCCATTTAAGAAGATCTCCTTTTTTGCAAGTCTTCAATAACAGTCCTGATGAAAGTTCCTACTATCGCCATCATTTCATGCGGCAAGATCTGACTCAGTCCCTTATAATGGTTCAGCCAATTCTATATGCCTATTCTTTCAATGGACCCCCAGAGGTATGTTGGCATGTATGACCTAGTGTGTATGAATAGCTGAAAAAAGAAAACTTGAAAATGAAGAAGACTCATTAGTGCATTGTTGGGAAAATAATTTCAAACTAAATTAACGCTTTAAATTAAATGTAAAGCAGTTTTGCACAGGAAAATTTTGGGAGCAATTGCTTCCTCATGTTATGTGGCTTGCTAAATGTAACAGAGAAAGCTGAATTTTAAGAAATGGATTTCTCTGATTTGTATATGTAGTTAAGACACTTTTCTCCTTTTATATTAGCCTGTTCTTTTAGATAGCAGCAGTATTCTGCCTGATCGCATTCTTCTCATGGACACCTTTTTCCAGATCCTTATTTATCATGGAGAGGTAAGATCAAGTCACTTTGACTTCCATATCCTACTATTTGGGCATACTTATTAAAACTAGTGGCTGTCACCCACACATGGCAATAGCTCTGTACTGGAGGGCATTTCTTATGCTTTGTCCAGTTTTAGGAGCTGCTTGTCATGTGGAGTTGCTTCTGGGAAGAGGAGGACACAGAAACCTTTTTTTTAAAAAATAAAGTATTTATTAAGAATTTAAACAATAAAACACCATTCACATACACAACCCGAAAAAGAAAAAACACCATCACCGTCAATCAAATAGACCAAAAGAAAAAAATGAAAAAAGACATACAAAAAAAGACAAAGGACAAAAAATCATAAAAAAGACATGAAAAATAGTTGTTTCATGAATAAAATTTCCATAACCCTCTTTTCTGACTCCCTCACATCTCCCTTTTCTGTGTTCCCATTTACAAAATCTTATTCAGCAATACTTCACCTTCTCTCAAGACTTATTTTAAATTGTACGTTTCAGCTATTATGTCTCCAATTTTTCCCTTTGTTATCAAATATTTAAGCTTGACAAAATATTATTCAAGTTTCACCTTTGTTCTTATAGATCAATTGTTTTCATACTCCTTTCGGCTATGTCACTAATGCCATATTATCTTTATATCCTGCATCATTCTAACATTCATAGGAGGACACAGAAACCTTACTGTTACATTGCAGAGGCCATCACAGAGCCTTTTGGGTAGAGCTCTGTCACGTGTCCATATTGGTAGCTTCTCAAGGCCATCATGGTACTTGAATTTTCTATGAAAGTGCTTATGTGCAAAAATCCTTATAAGTTGAGGCCTTGAAAGCTAATACGTTCGCTACCTGCTGTATTTACGGAAGTTGCTATTGTCAGTAAACATACATTCTCACATTTCAGTTAACAAATAACACTAAGTAGGCAATTCTATGACTACTTACTACGGCATACTTCCACTGAGGATGATGGCACTAGGTGTCATGTATGATTGCTGTGACAGAGCTGCTGCTTGAAAAATGAGAAACTATTGAGCATTTGTTATTCAGAACATAATGGAATATCACAGTTATTATTTGCTCTTGGTAAAAATATAATTACAATAGTGTAATTCTGGTAAAACATTAATTAACTGACCTGTTCCCCAAGATTTCTTACTGCTTCCTGCTCAAACTAGATTATATAAAACTTGTTTGGATGAATAAAACAATGTGTGTTTAATGCTCTATAGACCATAGCTCAGTGGCGCAAGTCAGGCTACCAGGACATGCCAGAGTACGAAAATTTCCGCCATTTGCTCCAGGCTCCATCAGATGATGCACAGGAAATTCTTCATTCCAGATTTCCAATGCCACGATACATAGATACAGAGCATGGAGGCAGTCAGGTAAAGCTCTGTTGCTTCAGTTTATGGCAGAGGTTTTCAATCTTTTGGGGTCCACAGCTCCCTTGCCCAACTACATTCTTTCTGCAGCACCCCTGTGGGGCTCAGGAGCCCAGTTATGTCACCTCTTGCCTGTAGAGCTGGCAGCCTCTCACCCTTTTTCAAACCCTTGTGGAGTGTTCCCCCAGCCTCCTCTCCTCTCGCCTCTCCTTTGGAAAACTGCAGCTGCTGCCCCTGGTCTCTGAGCTGCCTCCCCACCCCAAAGAGAGATGCTTCCTCCCACTGTCCCACAGGGGCCTGGGAAGCACCCCCTGGCCAGCCCCAGAAGCAACATTTGCCTAGGGAGTTTTTAGTCACAGATGCTGCAACAAACAGCTGTGGAAGCCTTTGGGAGACAGAAACATGAGAGGGCACAAGAAGAAGAAGAAGAGTTTGGATTTGATATCCCGCCTTTCACTCCCTTTAAGGAGTCTCAAAGCGGCTAACATTCTCCTTTCCCTTCCTCCCCCACAACAAACACTCTGTGAGGTGAGTGGGGCTGAAAGACTTCAGAGAAGTGTGACTGGCCCAAGGTCACCCAGCAGCTGCAGGTGGAGGAGCGGAGACGCGAACCCGGTTCCCCAGATTAGGAGACTACCGCTCTTAACCACTACACCACACTGGCTCTCAAGAGGAAGAGAGGGAAGGGAAGAGGGACAGAGGCCAGTGTTGCCTGCGGCACCCCTGACCATCATTCGGGGCACCAGGGTGCCATGGCACACTGGTTGAAAACCACTGGTTTACAGAATCATTTTGCTAAATGCAAGACAGGCCAAATCAATATTGGACTTGCATTAATAAACTTTCGAGTTTCATGTAGTTGAAAGAGGTATGAATTATGACTCAACTTCTAGCATACTGACCATGAGATGGCTCATGTGCTGGGCTGAAGATTTAAGCTGCTCTTAGATGCTCATGACTCATACCCACCCCCCATTTTCTGGTGGGATTTAGACAAGACAAGCAGCAACCCCCTTACTATCGTTTGCATAGGCTCCCAGAACATAACTCACCTTCATTCAGTCTTCTCAGGCCAAACTATATGTGGTAGGGCTGTGTACATTTATTCCTTGTTGCTGCTCCCTTAGCACTTTTTAATATTTCATACTTAACGAAAGCTAAATGCTTTAAAAAAGAGAGATATGATTCTCTGAATGCAGACTATATAACAGGCAACTCAGGGCAGCCTGCAAATGGCAGGTCACATGATGGTCATTCTTGTTGGAGTGTAAATAAAGTCCATTCTTGTTGGAGTGTAAATAAAGTCCATTCTTGTTGGACTGTAAACTTTATTTAGAATAACTTTATTCTCCTTTTTTTTTTTTAAAGGCTCGTTTTCTGCTTTCTAAAGTGAATCCCTCTCAGACCCACAATAATATGTATGCCTGGGGTCAGGTAAGTTTCAGGTGGATTAACTAAAAGGCTAAGATAAAAGAAATAATGTTTCCTGCTTTAACTCTCATAAAACAATTTGATAGTTAATCAGATAGGGAGTGATTACCAATATTAAAACTTGAATGTCAAAAACAATACAGTATTTTTAGAAGTTGCCATTCCGATTAAGGAAATGCTATGTTGCTTTTTTGTTGCCCTTAAAAATAAGCGTTTCTTGCAGCCTAGAAACAATGTGTTTCTCTCGTTCTGGGAGTTTTGATAGGATACAAACTATTCAAAGGCCTTAAAAAAATTAGGTAGAGGTGAAGATTGTTCTCAGTAGAAAATGTACTAAAGCCAGTTTTGTTGATGAAACCGAATAGCGGAGACAGCCTAAAAGCTTATACAGTGGTACCTCGCAAGACGAATGCCTCGCAAGACAAAAAACTCGCTAGACGAAAGGTTTTTCCGTTTTCGATTTGCCTCGCAAGACGAATTTCCCCTATGGGCTTGCTTCGCAAGACGAAAACGTCTCGCGACTTTTTTTTCTTCGACTAAAAACAAAGACATGTTTTGTTTATAAAGTTAATTTATTTTCCCTTAAATTTTTGAACTGCTCTTTACAGTATGTGTGACTTTAAAGAGCAGTTAATAAACTGTTGTTGTACCAAATTTGGCTTTGTTTGGACTTTTTTTGACCATAGGAACGCATTAATTGATTTTCAATGCATTCCTATGGGATTTCGTGATTCGCAAGACGAAAAATTCGCTAGACAACAAAAATTGCGGAACGAATTAATTTCGTCTTGCGGGGCACCACTGTATTGTATGAAATTCATTACCATTGGATCTTAAAGAAAGGTTAGCAGATTCATGGAGGGTCTAGGACTATGGCTGTAGTTCACATGCTTAATATGCAAAAGGTCGCAGGAAAAGACTTCTGAAACCCTGGAGAATCACTATTACTCATCATAGACAATGTAGACTATACAGTGCAGACAATATTGAGGAAGGTGGGCCAATTACAGTCGTACCTTGGTTTTTGAACAAAATGCATTCTGGGAGTCCATTTGACTCCCCAAACCATTCGAAAACCAAGGCATGGCTTCTGATTGGCTGCAGGAGCGTCCTGCAGCCTATCAGAAGCCGTGGAAGCCGCACTGGACGTTCAGCTTCTGAAAATCGTTCGAAAAATGGAGCACTCACTTCCGGTTTTCAGTTGTTGGGAGCCGAAACATAGGAGTTCCAGGGCATTCAGCAACCAATGTACAACTGTATCTGAGTTGCTATGTGGCAGATTCCTACGTTCCAGCTAAACTAATAACACCAGGTTCAGAAGTTGTTTTTCAGTGGGATAAGGAAGGGTTAACTGGGTTGGGTAATGATCACAAGAAAGGTAGGAGAGCAAATTGGAGTGAATCCCCTCAGTTTTTTCTCTCCTGCCTTGGTGAAACAGCTCGTTCCTCCGACTCTCTCTGTTCCTGTCAGTTAACTGTTTTTTCCCCTTTCAGTATTTTCCATTTCTTTCCTGCGGTTCCTCTGTGTGCATGTTTACTGCGCTTTGCTTCTCTTGTCAACTTTTCCCTACTTTGTAAAAAATAAATAAAATCCTCTCTTTCTCTTCTTGCTTTTTCTGCTCCTCTTGTGCCTTGAAGCTTCTCTGCGTCCTTTCTTATTTCTTTGTTCCTTTCTGCTGCCTGTCTTCTCTATATTTGCTGAGGGGACAGTTGCCAGTTAGGAGAAGCCATTGATCGCCCATTTTTCCTCCTTGCGACTGCCGTTGCCCCTATTGGAACAGCTGTTGATTGTCTAGTAAAGGGAAATGTGGAGGTATATTGGTTACTTAATTACAGTGATTAGACTTACTGATTTTCATAGTACATGTTCTCATGGAATATTTTGGCTTTGCTTAATGAATTTGACGTATTTTCTAACGCTTTCCCTTTTCTTATAGGAATCTGGAGCACCCATTCTCACAGACGATGTCAGTTTGCAGGTTTTCATGGATCATTTGAAGAAACTTGCTGTATCAAGTGCTGCCTAAGTGTGGAGTGCAACAGATGTTGATTAGCTGAATCAACATTTCAGCTTTATTTTCCATTTGATGTACTTGTAAAACAAATGCTCTGATGGGTTGCAAGCTGCCTAACTACATCTTAAAGTAGTGTAGTTTTCAGAAAAAGAGCATATCAAAGGCCTAAGTACAAACTACAGTTTGGAAAAGTAAACCAAACTGGGATATAATTTGGGGGGGGGGAGCTTTTTTGGTTTCCATGATACTGTAATTTGTCTTAGCCCATTGATTATAACTTTGTACTATCTTTTTATATTTGAACAGTCGAAATTATTATTCTGGCTTGCACTGCAGAAACACTAAATGTTGTAAAAAAAAATAAAGTCTATTGTCAGCAATGGGCTTTCATGATTTGCCTTCTGGCATATTCATGTTTATTCTTCTTGGCTAGAAAAAGACAAAGAAACGGACTATAAAATGCTATAAATCCAATTTCTTGAAATCGAAAAATATTTATTTTCTGCAATCAGCTGTATGTTGATGGTTTAGTAAGTGTTCATTTTTGTTTGGTTTTTTGTTAGGAAATCTTTTCTATATTTTCTAAGTGAAGTTTAACAAGCAAAAATTGAAACAAATTTGTCAATTGTTATCCAAAGTTTACAATTTGACAATCATTTGGACAATCTCTGGCAAAGCCTGTAATTACTACACTTAATTAAAACACTATCAAATCTGGGTGTTTTCAAAACAGAGGAGAAAAATTGATGTCCTACACCTGTCTACAGTGTCTACACAGGGAAAAACGCATAGTATAGTAACATAAACAAAAACATATTGCTGCCTATTTCCATAAGTAAAGTGTGCTTATTTTATTATAGCCATATAATGTTATGACATTGTGTGGTGCTTGTTTTTTTGTTCTGCTTCTGTTTTGTTATAAATTATGCAGTTTATGATTCTTGTTGAAGCAGTATTACACAGTACACACCATAATTGTAATAAATCTGGTAATACTCGGTTTTAGCTTTGTTTCCTTGAGAACAAATATATTTGCTTTTTAATAATAAAGTTTTTATGTATAGAACAGATGGTTGCATTTGTAAGCCTATGTCTATATGCAATAGCTGAATTTGATCATAATCATTTCATAAATAAAAAATGTATTCTTATATGTAAACAATCTTATACCGTTTCCCCCTAGCAGAACTCACAACCACATTTGGCAGGTTGTTGCTGACTAGTGTACATTTGAGCAAAAGGACCTGAAATGAGCTCAAACTACATACTCCCAAATGTTTTCATCTAGCCCTTGAGATGGGTCTCAGCACTAAAGTGCAAGAAAAAACAAGTTACCTAGCATCATTGACTCTGAGAACAGTATGTCTATTCTTGTCACCAACACACTGGCCTTTTTCTCAGAGGATTTGCCTAACTTGAACTGCCTTTGAGCCACAGATTCCCTTCCTATATCTAAACGTCCATTTTAACTCTCTCGCCCTCATGTGATCTTAGCTCTATCACTGTTATGGATGTAACACTTAAAGATATTCTAGGTAGCTGTGATACTAGCCAGGAGGGAATGTGAACTTTGCTTCCCCTTGGCTGATCAATACCTATATGTATTCTATCCACCCAGATTGGTCTTACTGCCTGACATCAGTGTTCTATCCTAAAGTGAAATACCTAATATATGGGAAATAATTTTACTATCTCTTTTGGTCCAGTGTGACTGGAAGGCATAGTGACACAGGTTTAGGGCTGGATAAGTTCTAATCTCATTTGAAGGGAGGTTGCAGGAGAAAGAGAGAGATGGGAAGCAGAGACACTGCATTGACTTACCTGAAAGTCCAGCAGCTCCATCAGGTTCCTTTGTCCCTCACCCATCATCTGGCAGCTGCTTTTCTCTTCACTGGGGAAGATAAAACCAACTGGGGAAAATTTGTTGGCATCCGTCTGTCTCAAGAGACAATGGAGTGCACCTCTGGGGTGGTGGGTGGGGGTGTGAAGTCAAACTGCTGCAATAGCAGCACCCAAGTGACCTTCCCAGGGCTCAAGCCTGGGCATTGTTTATGGAGGTCTTTGGCTAACCAGACAACAATACTCCCCTCTCGGCCTCACTGGTGCGGTCCAAAGGAAAGCAGAGCATTACTTTTGACGCTTGCTTGGCTGCAGGAGTTGCCAGGAGGAGACGTACAACATGCCATCCAACCATCTTAGGGACTCCACTCCAGATTTGTGTAGGGTTTACTCCTTAGCTTTTTCTTCTTCTGAAGAAATCCCGCAAGGAAGTGGAGGTTTAGGACCAGAGTTTTCCTTCTCCTAGATGGGCTACCTTCCCAGGCTGACAAGCCCCCATCTGCCCCTCACCTCTCTGCAGCACATGCAGAAACCGCCTTCTTGGCCAATGGACCCACTATTGACTCATCTGCTCAACCCACTGGGACCTGTCTTAGCATCCAGGGGAAGTCCCTAAGTCAATGAGAGTTTGAGACCTATCGGCTACCCTTATCTGGCTTAGCCGGCTAGCCAAGCCGTTCTTGGGATGTGTACACAGTCACATGCTGACAGCTTCTAGGAGCCACAAGGGGGAGCTGCTTGTAGGGGGGACAAAAGGTGGGCAAACTACCCCTGAAGGAGCATGACATGTCCCCTACTAGAGGTGCTTACCTCTCTCCTAACACCCCATACAACCCTGGGGAAAAAGATACAGGCACCAATCTCTTTCTAGTGGAAGCAAAAACAGTATGACAGGCTTGGGGGAACAGATTAGGAACTCTCTCTTCCTGTGTTGCACTTCTCCTTCAGATGGCAGTATCGGTGACGGTATCCTATCAAAACAACACGAAACAGTCTCTGAAAGGAATCGTGGAACTGCATTTAGCATGCGACTCTCTTTCTGAGCAGGTTTTTGGAAACCTCAAGAGGGCAGTAGCAGCTTATGCTACAATTTCACTTCAGATCCAAATGGTATCCATGACCGGTGCAATTCTCTTGGAGCTGGTAAAGTCAGCTCTGATTATACTGAAATCTATTATTTCTAGGCTCTGTATCTGGCATCTTAATGTTAAAATGTAATTGTCCTTTCCTGCTTTTTGTACTTGGCAAGTCAAAATGACACTTCGAGCGGCTGCATATGAAAGGGCGTTGGTTTTTTTTTTTTTTAAGTAAGTTGTCATCTTTGAGTAGACTTCCCAGAAATAATTCTACAATCCACTGGTATTGAAGGGAATCATAAAGCATCATTTTTAAAAAGATTGCATTGCACGAAAGATAATCAATGCATGTGTTCTGAGTGTCAAATGCTGTAATGAATCAGCAAACATAGATATGGATTTTCTGCTTTATTTCTGCCTTTCATACAGGTGCTTTGCTTGTCTAAGATGCCCTTTAGATTAAAGGCTTTCTGGATCTGCCTAGCCTCTGGTCCTGGATACAAACTGCTTTCGTCTCCCTGATGGGGGATTCTTGCCTGGGAAACTGAAATGGTTCCTAAACTCTTTTACCCACGTGAAAATTGTTCAGGGTCTTGGCAGACTGCTTTAAAAAAAATCTTTCTCTTGTAGCAGCTGTAATGTGCTGTGCTAGGCGCTGTAGGATTTTTAATTGTATTTTTACAAACATGCTACAGATCACATGAAGAAAACCTGCAAATCACTGGTGCTCCGTGACCCAAAGTTGGGAACCCCTATACTAGGGGATGGGCAGTGGAATCTACTAATAGATCTTTGGGTGATTTGTGTGATTGGCTTCTCATTCCCAATTGTTTAACAGAATCGAAAACAAAATGGGGCTTTTTTTTCCTGTGCTTAAAGAACAGTTACCAGGCAGCCAATCCCATAATCTTAGACACACCAACACTCTTTCCTCCCCGCAGGATGCCAGTTGGGACTAGGGAATGAAAGACCTATGGATCACATGCATATTTGTGGATTATTCACACACATTCTTCAGGGGCATGACATTTCATTAAGGAGAAATGGCTAACATTCTTGCACTCAAGGGAGTATAAGAAAGAAACCCAGAACCAGCCCTAAGTATTTATTTGATATAACCCCCCCCCTTTTTAAATAAAGCCTAGAAATAGGGAGTGGGAAAGTTCAACCAATGTTTTCCTCATATGTTCCCCTTATACTATCTATTGCGATTGGGTCAGGAGGGCAGAAAGCGATCAAAAACAAACAAATACATGTGTACGGTGCAGCTCCTATCATAATTAAAGTCATGGTCAATGTTTTCGGGGGACCCTCGTTCAACCTCTTGCTGTTTAGAAAACTGTCTATATTTAGTATCTTAATAAATCAAATTTTAATAAATACCAAATAAACCCATATCCATCTGAACATCTGTGGATTTATTTGGTGTCGCATAGCATATGAATTGCATTCAAAATTCTTTAATACCAGGAGGTGACTTTCTAGAATGGGAAGCTGATATATTATAACCTTTATTTGACTTGACACAGTATTTCTAGAAACGTTAATCAAATCAAGAGCAGTGGTATCAGAAAATTTATTAGGAAATTTAAAAAAGTTTACAACATTAATAATGTCCTGAACTTTACTTGAGGAATTTGTTCAGGTAGATTTGGCTTGGGTTTGGGGGCTTGGACGAACCCACAGAGCAATGCACAAGAGGGAGGAGAGAGGGGACTATTTCATTTAGCAAGCTGAAACAACATATATCGTAGTGCAACACTAGGGTTGCCATATTTCAAAGAGTAAAAACCAGGACACCCTAAAAGTTGCTGAGCTCCAGTTGTTGAGCTTAACAAAGTTGTTAAGATCCAGGAATCCAAGACGATGCACCACCTTTTGGAAATTCTCTCCTGGACATCAATTCTACCTTTGAAATCCCTGTAATGTCTGGACAAATCCGGACGTATGACAGCCTTATAAACGCTGAATTCCACCCTATCTTTTCTGCAGTCTACGTTAGTTCTCTTCTTGTTTCCTAGGTAAACAACATTTCCAGAGCCTAGGGTGCCACACTATTTTAAGGTTACATGGAACTAGGTGTTAGGCACAACACCCAGGATGTAGATTGCCTTGCCTGCGTGTAGCAACAATGCCATGCTCATGAAAGCTGTGAAGGAGTTGTACTTTGCTGTCCTGAACTGAGTGTATGGTCCTTATTTGCCTAGACTCTTGCAGGGGAGGCATTTTTTCCCTTTCTCTTCATTTGTGGGATTATAAGGTTAACTTGCCAACAAAGGTCCGTATAGTTAAAGCTATGGTTTTCCCAGTAGTGATGAATGGAAGTGAGAGCTGGACCATAAAGAAGGCTGATTGCCGAAGAATTGATGCTTTTGAATTATGGTGCTGGAGGAGACTCTTGAGAGTCCTATGGACTGCAAGAAGATCAAACCTATCCATTCTGAAGGAAATCAGCCCTGAGTGCTCACTGGAAGGACAGATCCTGAAGCTGAGACTCCAATACTTTGGCCACCTCATGAGAACAGAAGACTCCCTGGAAAAGACCCTGATGTTGGGAAAGATGGAGGGCACAAGGAGAAGGGGACGACAGAGGACGAGATGGCTGGATAGTGTTTTCAAAGCTACCAGCATGAGTTTGACCAAACTGCAGAAGGCAGTGGAAGATAGGAGTGCCTGACATGCTCTGGTCCAGGGGGTCACGAAGAGTCGGACACGACTAAACGACTAAACAACAACAACAAGGTTAACTTGGAAACCTTGAGGCTCAACTATGAAGGCAGTGAAAACTTCATTGCAGATAAGGAGTTTGGCATGTTTCTGGCTTTATTGCAGAGATTAATGCACATCAATTGTATGGAAAAACATTTTAGAAGCCGGAGTGTTTTTTTTTTTAATGTGTGGGTCTCCATAGTGGTTATTTGGGAGGGATACAAATATTATTTGATATGCTGTGCTTATTATTTGGCCAACAAGTATGCGCTTGAGATGGTGGAAGAAGTTATGAACATTTTGCTAGTTCTGTATCGCACTAAAATTGGAACAAGCTATTATAGTACTTTACGAAGAGCAGCAAACTGAAATAAAACAATGGCATGGAACAAATCAAACCTATGGCAATGGAGGAAAAAAAAGTTAAATCTGATCAAGGCAAAACCAGCCTTAATTATATTAAGCCTTAATTTGCATCTCATTTCCCAGGAAGATCATTCGCAGTGGCACCAGAGCAGTTGGGGTTTCATAATCTAGTAATCATATGTACAGATAACAGGGCTACAAATTAGAATAAGAAATCACAGGCTGGAGAAGATGGGAACATTGAAACAATAACACCGAGAAAGTATTGCAGCAGGAGCCTGCCTCAAGGCAAGATAATTAGGAACAGATTTGAAGCTTATTTACATTGGTGAAAAGTTGAACTGAGAGTGATCATTCTGAAACCCACAGAGCCATACTGCATGCAGAACACATGACACCAGTGAAGTTATTCATGATGTTTCTTCGGAGTTCCACTTGTCACCCTCTTTCAATTCTCAAGTGATTGAAGAAATACGAAGCAAACTAGTGCGACCAAGGTCATGGGAAGGAATGCTGGGATTATTGTTCAGATCCAAAGGTTCATCAGAGCAAACTGTATTTTATGGGGATTTGTTTAATTTAAAAAGTAGGACACATCTACTTAATACACCTCCAGCCATTTTAGTGGAAGAAGATATACCATCATGAGGTAGTTGTAAGTTGGCAACCACCTAATAGGAAACATGCACTGAGGCAGAGCCACAAATGAACTCTGGGGTGGAAAATGGAATTTCTGAATGAAGTTTATTTGCATATATTATGCCCCACAGAGGACCTTAAGGTCCATAAATAACAACACCCTAGAGGTCCCAGGCCCTAAGGAAGTTAGATTAGCCTCAA
Source organism: Podarcis liolepis (assembly GCF_965112155.1). Taxonomy (NCBI): domain Eukaryota; kingdom Metazoa; phylum Chordata; class Lepidosauria; order Squamata; family Lacertidae; genus Podarcis; species Podarcis liolepis. The sequence goes on from NC_139554.1 coordinate 32,446,534, forward strand.
CCAGAGCCAGGGCGTTTTCAACACTGACTCCGGCCCGGTGGAACGCTCTGCCTCATGAGACCAGGGCCCTGCAGGATCTGATTTCTTTCCACAGGGCCTGTAAGACAGAGTTGTTCCGCCCCGCCTTTGGCTTAGAATCAATTTGATTCCCTCCCCACTTTTCTTTTTTTCCTTTCTCCTCCTGTGATGAGGCTGCATTTTAATGTTTTAATTGTTTTAATGTTGTATTTTAATCTTGTTTTTTAAGTTGTATTTCAATCAACTTGTTTTTATTATTGGTTGTTAGCCGCCCTGAGCCCAGTCTTGGCTGGGGAGGGCGGGGTATAAATAAATTATTATTATTATTATTATTATTATTATTATTATTGAGAGGGGACAGCAAAACTTCATCTTTTGCAAGTGCTGCACAACCTCCTCTGTTGAAATGAAATTGCAGGTGGGCAGCGTGTGAGCATCAGAGCTCTTGGAAATCATTGTCAAGGTGCATATAGGTTTCTTAAAATTTTCAGTACGTAGCACATCTGATATAAAGAATCAGAGCAAAAAATTGTGTGCTTGCATACTGAAGCTTTACAGAGCAACTCTAACTACAGGACGCTGGTGTAACTGAAGCTGGCGCAAGTTATCCCTATTCCAAATACTTTTCAGGAGCCACTGTGAGGGTCTACTGCCAACTGAAATGGCAGGTGAGAATGGGCCCAGGTTTTGAGGATTGGGCCCTAGGTCCCATGACCAAGCAGACCATGGCTGGGAATAGGCAATTAACTCTGGCATATCTCCAGGTCAGCTGGGGTGAGGGATTTTTTTATGCTGGTGTTGCTCTAGGTGAATGCCCAAGACCTGCTGAATCCAAATCTTGATCCTAGTGGATCTTGAAGTTGGATTGCACTAGAGCTGACCTAATCAATGCAGTGGAAATGAAGGTGGTTTTTTCCACCTCCAGTTTTAAAAAAACAAGAGCGGGTATATTGTTTAAGCATAAGTGAAATGGTTGGAGGAGACGGGTTTGGTGTGCAGAAGATTACAGCCAAAGGTGTTGAGGCTCAGGGTGGCAATTATTTATAGAGTTGCAATACAATCAAGGGGTCACAAAATACTTGACTTCTGTGTTTAGTAATGCTGTAAAACCATCTCCAGCGCAATAATATGACACATAAGTGACACATAAGTTAAGTGACTGAATGTATTTTTGCAACATCATAAAATCCTTTGATCTTTTCAGCCTGTTAATTTTACCATATTGGAGAAAGTCCCATTACTTTCTCTGAGAAGTGGTTCCTTAGTCACACTATCGTAGCATCCTGTTCCTTCAATAATATCTTCATGTATTTTTTTCTCATTGCTTAATTAAAAAATAATAATCAATTTTTAATGTGCTGTGTTTGTTACGATTATGAGTACAACGCAGCTGCAAACTGCCAGCTTGTCTACATCACATGATGTGGCTAGTCCTGGGAAAGAATCTTCCAGGCAGTTCACGGAATACACAAGGCTTTGTTCTGTGTGTAATTTGAGACCTTCCTGTTGCGTATGTGAAGGAAGTCTGAGTCACTTGCTTGGAGAAGACTGAACTGTTCGGACATGTTTTCTGTAGAGCTGTAAAGTCAGAAATAAACAAGATGTAAAAAGCCTTTTGGACTATCTTCTTTCCCCTGCTGGTATGCAAGGGAGAAGGGGGTGTGCATCTTCCACGCTGGGAGATGTCGCCTATCAAGATCTTCCTGGACTGCCGGGGCGTGGACAGCCAGAGAGGATCACCGGTAAACAAGCTCCTGGAGCTGGGAGAGGAGCCAGCCTCTCCCGGGGGGGGGGGGGGTAGTTTTCCAACAGTGTTAACATGTGCAAAATGTTCATAGATCAATATTTATGGTTTTTGTTTTTTTAAAAGTAAAAGCTAAAACCAATAGTCTGCTTATACCCTCTCAGCCTGGTAAGTACAGTTAAGTCCACTGAAATCAATGAACTCAGGTGTACCTAACTGCACAGGAAGAGACTGTATACAATATTTTTTCTATATTTCTGTGTTTCTGAGCATTTCTTTAGAGTTTGGGAGCTGGATCCAGGTTAATATAGTTAAACCCAGTGGCGTAGCGTGGGGGGTGCAGGGGGGGCCGGCCGCACCGGGCGCAACATCTGGGGGTTAGGGTTAGGGAGCGCAAATTACTTGCCTTGCCCCGGGTGCTGACAACCCACGCTACGCCACTGGTTAAACCCCATTGATTTCAATGAGAAATAAGCACAACCAAGTTATCTTGATTCAAGTTAAGTCTGCAGTATTGTATTTTTCCATCATGTCTGTGAAGAAGTCAGTGTAAAAATAAATAAATGGGACAGTTTATATGCTGAAGCTGTCTTTATGAGAAACTATGTTAAGTTTCTTTTGTCAGTAGGAGCAACTTTACCTTGCAAAAAGCACGGAGGTTATATCTCACCTGGGGATACAATGTAAATCCAACGGAACTGCACTGTAATATGCACCTCTTTGACACAAGTTCCTCTATTCATTTCAATTTTGGCCCTTAAGCAGTTGTAGAAATTCAGCGTATTCAAAGACTGGATATTTTTGGAATGCTTCCACTAAGGAAGTGGCTGTGGATTGAATTGGGTCCGGTGCTAAAACTACTGTAAGTGTTGGTTGGGAATTTATTCCATGCTACAGCTTCAGCGCTAAGCTGATAAGGCATGAGGGCAGAGAAGCTTTCCTGAACAAGGCCCAATTATCATTTTGTGGGACCTGGGCCAAACATGGAACTTTGCCCCTTCTCCCACACACTCCCACGGGTGGCCCAAGACATTTGCAGCACATGGCAAACCCACTCCCATCTTGCTACAACATCATAGTAACATACCCTCCAACATTTCTCGATGAAAATAGGGACGCCCCATTCCATAATAATACTTTTACTATTTATACTCCACACATCTTACTGGGTTGCCTCAGCCACTCTGGGCAGCTTCCAACATATATAAAAGCATAATAAAACATTAAACATTGAACAAAACTTCTCTATACAGGATTGCCTTCAGACGGCTCAGGGGTCGGATAGGTCCATACTCTTCAACATTTCTCCAGTGAAAATAGGGACACCCTAAGGAAAAGTGAGGGATGCGGGTGGTGCTGTGGGTTAAACCACAGAGCCTAGGACTTGCTGATCAGAAGGTTGGCGGTTCGAATCCCCACAACGGGGTGAGCTCCCGTTGCTCAGTCCCTGCTCCTGCCAACCTAGCAGTTCTAAAGCATGTCAGAGTACAAGTAGATAAATAGGTACCACTCCGGCAGGAAGGTAAATGGCATTTCCGTGCGCTGCTCTGGTTTGCCAGAAGTGGCTTAGTCATGCTGGCCACATGACCCGGAAGCTGTACGCGCAGCTCCCTTGGCCAATAAAGCGAGATGAGCGCCGCAACCCCAGAGTCGGTCACGACTGGACCTAATGGTCAGGGGTCCCTTCACCTTTACCTTTAAAGAAAAGTGGGACATTCTAGGATCAAATCAGAAACTGGGATGGCTTCTTTAAATCAGGGACATCCCTGGAAAACAGGGATACTTGGAGGGTCTGCAGTAACCCAAGTTTGGTTACTAGGGATGGATGGATGGATGGATGGATGGATGGATGGATGGATCGATCAATCAATCAATCAATCAATCAATCAATCAATCAATCTTTTTCAGTCCCATATCAGTTTTGTTACCCTCCAAGTGATCTGTGTTTTGCCCTGCAGAGTTTTTAAAGTGAAAGAAAAAAAAAACACCTTAAAAAACCACCCACTTTTACAAAAAGAGTACAGTATAGTACTTACAAGGTGGTCTGAGGGCTGCCTCTTTCTTTAAGCACCCTAAGCTGCTTAGAAGAGCTTCATGGCTATGCAGTTTTTACAAAGCCCTTTTGAAATGCATTCAGAAAGTGGCCGCGCATCATAATGTGAAGCCTCTCCCAGGGAAATTGTATGGGGAAAAGATGGCTGCTGTGTTGTCTTCAGCTGCTCATGTCTTCCGCCTTTCAGCTTGGACATTTCTTTCCCCCAAACAGTTAGACTATGTGAAGATACTCCCTAAATTACTTTGGGTTATTTCAAAGCACATGTTGCATCCCCACCACACGAATGCCAGTGATTTATAGATGTGTTTCTTTTTAAATGTAAAAGCTGGGATTCCAATCATTGTTGCTTAGGTGACCCAATTCTTCAAGAGACTGTAAGATATTTAATGATGCATTGGATGATCACAGTCACCAAGACGTTTATAAATCCACTAATGCAAGGCTTTCTCTCCATAAGGCCAAAATGTTGATTAGGCACTAGTAACGTGAGCAGGTTTGTTTTTGTAAATCAAATGCCTTTCTATTCTAGACTTTGTCCATGAAGGCAGTTGCCTCTTTCGTCATGGAACGGAGAGACAGAGTCCTTTTGCCACTGGGATTACATTGTTGGTTCCTCCTTTTTGGAGTAAACTGCAGAATATTTACAAAACGCCTCCAGCTTCCTGAGGTATGAATAAATACCAAGTAATTTATTCTTGCTTAATAACAGAATTGAACTAGCTACAAATCTACAGGGTTGGAGCTGCCTGCCTTTATGTCAGCTTATCAGCGTTGGGCAGCTTGCTTTTTACACAAATGCCATCTTGCTGGCCCATTAGAGGAAATTGCTGCCCAAACTCCGCCTGCTTTTTCTTCTTCTTTTTTTACTAGTTAGTAAATGAAGAGCTGGGCTTTTGTCTTTCCTCTCTCTTTTCTTTAGGAGTGTTAATCATGGCATATTGGCAGTGCTGTCTTTAGCATATGCGCCACCGGGGTGCAAAGATCTGCCCAGCGCCCCCAAATTTAGTTTAGCCCCCAAATTAACTTTTATTATGCTTATGTCAGACACAACGCTTACGCCTTATCTCTTGTTTACGAAAGAAGGGAGGAAAAAGAAAAAAACTTTTTTATTTGCTCATTTATTTATAACACACTTACCTCATGAGAAGAGAAGACTCCCTGGAAAAGACCCTGATGTTGGGAAAGATGGAGGGCACAAGGAGAAGGGGACAACAGAGGATGAGATGGTTGGACAGTGTTCTCGAAGATACAAACATGAGTTTGACCAAACTGCAGGAGGCAGTGGAAGACAGGAGGGCCTGGTGTGCTCTGCTCCATGGGGTCACGAAGAGTCGGACACGACTAAATGACTAAACGACAACAACAATACTTAAGTATACAACACCACCACATTTAAACTTATAAGTATTGTTTAGGCACCTACTTAGGAGAAACATCAGTCGTGTCAAGGGTGCTGCTGACCCTGCTGCCGCATAGCAGCGCAACTCAATACAATACGTAACATAATATTTAGATGTAAGAGTTAATTTTGCGTGCATGATGCCGTTGAGAATGACAAGCACCATCATTGAGTCAAGCACCGCCATTGTGAATGACAATCGCTGCCGCTGGGACAGTACATCTTTGGTAAATGAGCACACAAAGTCGACAGTCCTTTAGTGAAACAGTAGGTATACATTTTGGTAATACCTAGGTATATATGTATTTTGTTTTTCTAGCTTGATCAAAATTATTTATTATTTCATAACAGGTAGATAGTTAAGAGCTTAGGCGGCTTCAGTGCTGGGTGCTGGACGCCCTCCAGAATTCGGCGCCTGGGTGCCCCACACCCCTTGCACCCCTGGGTAAAGACGGCCCTGCATACTGGTATCCAGGCTATGGTTACCTGCCTTTCCTGCTACTTCTCTTGGTTCATTCTACAACAAATGGGAAAACAGCTATTAAGAAGAAGAAGAAGAGTTTGGATTTGATATCCCGCCTTTCACTCCCTTTAAGGAGTCTCAAAGCGGCTAACATTCTCCTTTCCCTTCCTCCCCCACAACAAACACTCTGTGAGGTGAGTGGGGCTGAGAGACTTCAGAGAAGTGTGACTGGCCCAAGGTCACCCAGCAGCTGCATGTGGAGGAGCGGAGACGCGAACCCGGTTCACCAGATTACGAGACTACCGCTCTTAACCACTACACCACAATAGCACCGTGTTCAAGGTTTGTGCAATCAGTTTTGTGAAGCTCTGACATCCTTCTCTCACTCTAGTTTTCCAGTGGAGATCTTTGGCTCCTGATGAAGCACAGGACCTTGAAACGAACTGGGGGAAAAGGGCTTCAGATTTGTCTTTGGTTCCCAGGCTCTGTGGTGGTGGTGGTGGGGAGTCATAAGGGAAAAACAACCTTTCATACATAAGTTTTCTTTTTCATTTGATAAATTAAAATTGTTCGTAGTGGCAGGTTTTGGCGGATATTGTCTTCAGAATATGCTCTTCCTTTTCAGCGTATTAGTTGCTTGTTATTTAAAAGGTCTTCAGGAGGCTTATATTCACAAACATAAAAATAAATACATTATACCATTAAAATTCATACAAAACACCCATCTGCCCATCTAACTATCTGCTACACTGGGATAGCTCTGTTGGTAGAGCTCTTAATCTCAGGATAGTGGGTTGGGCAAAATATTCCTGCATTGTAGGGGGCTGGACTAGATGGCCCTTGTGGTCTCTTCCATCTCTACGATTCTATGTCTATGATTTATCTATCCATACAACGCCTCTCCCCAGTAACAGCCACAGGAAGCTTTGGAAGCACACTAATAGCAGAACAAAAGCAGCTCAGTCCATCAAAAGCCTACAGAGAAAAAGGTAAGTCTTTACCTGGTGCTGAAATACTGACAGCAAAGGTGCCAGGCAGACCTTGCTGGGGAGATTCCACTTATGGGGATCCACAAGGCTCTCTCCCTTGTCATCACCCTCTGAGCCTCCCTCAGATAAGGGACCTGGGGAAGGGCCTCAAATGAAGATCTAAGGACCCAAGAAGAGAGTTCCAGAAGATACTGGGGTCCTGAACCATCAAGAACTCCCAGGCTTATTCAGCGTCCCCTCTGTGCCAGATCTTATAAGTCCTGAGGGGCAAGGATCTAAAACACAAGTGGTTGCACAAACCTGGCCAAATATTTTGTCCATACCCATAAGGATACAATAACTGAAACTCATCTGTTGACTTTGGACAAGAAAGCACTCTGGACATCTCCCCAGGATCACCACCACCAATGATGGGAGTCCAACCCTGCCATTTTTAATTTGAACCAGACATTGAACCTTCCAAGGGGAAAAGAGACCAAGGGCATCCTTCTAAGTGCTCATTGACTCCCATGTTTCAAAGCTCAGCAAATGTGGATTTGAGAATGTGTCTGTCACAATAATGTCCACTCTCAGACTCTTAGCCATCAAACTAATGGATGGGGAGCCTACAGCCTTTCTGCTATTGTTGGGACTCCACTTCCCACCAGGCCCACCCTGCATGGCTAATGGTCAGGCTTGATGGGTGTTGGAGTCCATCTGAAAGGTAATATGTTAGTGAGAGATGGGTTAAGTAACTCCATTCTGAAGCCAGTTTGCACTGCAATGGGAGTCAGGAAAGCTTTTCACTAGCTCCACCCGGTGAGAATTCTGCAGTTCCACCTTCTGGGTTTGTCAGGTGCTATTTTTCCAGTTTTCTCAGAATCTCAGGAAGGCATTGCCTGTGTGAGAATATGAGCAGTACCCTAGAACACTGAGCTTACCCTGTGAGAATTTATGTCTGAATGTCTGGCAAGGATTTTCATGGCATTTTATACTATCCCTGTGCTCTGGTTTTGATTCTGATCTTCTCTGCACCCAGTTGTGCTCCTACTTCCTTCACTTTAGTCCTGTCTCCACAATAATCGGTTGCACATGAAGATAACAAGAGGTTGATGAGAACAGTCTAAATAGGAGCTTATCAATTTTGCTTCCCGAGAGTGTTTTTGTCTTCTTTTGTCTGGGTATCTACATCTTTCTCACTCCCAGAGGAGAAACTTTCGGAGAAGTCTAGAGGGGAAAAGGTTAACAAGCTTTTCGCCCTCCCTCACCAGCAACAAAATGTCTGGAGCCAGTCCTGTGTCACAGTCAAAACATGGTGTTATTTATCTGCAGTATTTTCTTTTCACGGTGGCTCAGTCAAAGACTTTCAAAGTTATCAAAACAATACAGAAGCACATTTTCTTATTATTCAAGACAGGAGATTAATGTTGGGAACTGGGTGGGTGGGGCACAATTCTACCCTTACAATTGTAATGCCAAGAAAAATGTTGCATGGATTTATTTACCGTATTTTTTGCACCATAACACTCACTTTTTTGTATGTATGTATGTATGTATGTATGTATGTGTGTGTTATGGAGGAAATGCCTACGGGTGGCATGCCTACGGATTTTCCTCCTCTAAAAACTACGTGCATGTTATGGTCGGGTGCGTGCTATAGAGCGAAAAATACGGTACATTAGCAACTTGGGGGGCTGGAGGGAGAATCTGCTATGCATGCCAATTATCTGCTGAGATGTAAGTACAGTGGTACCTTTGGTTAAGTACTTAATTCGTTCCGGAAGTCCGTTCTTAACCTGAAACTGTTCTTAACCTGAAGCACCACTTTAGCTAATGGAGCCTCCTGCTGCCGCCGCACCGCTGGAGCACCATTTCTGTTCTCATCCTGAAGCAAAGTTCTTAACCCGAGGTACTATTTCTGGGTTAGCGGAGTCTGTAACCTGAAGCATCTGTAACCCGAAGTACCACTGTAGCTTAGATGTGACTGTGTAGCATTGCCTTCGCAAGCTGACAGGCTAAGAACCATCCAACAATGCAAATGGAAAGCAAATCCCCTTATTTTTCAACTTTGAATCAATTTTCTGAATGCATGTCTTTGATCTCAAATTAATCACTGAGCATCTATCCAGTTGCCCCTTGTTCTTCAATTGCTGCTCTGGAAAATACCTTAAGGAGGAGCATACAGGCATGTGATTAAAAAATAAAACTGAGGGCCGAACTTGAAGGCTGTGATAGTATGGGAGCTCAATAATGGTTTTGCAGGGTTAGCTCCTTGCCTTCTCATACAGATTGGCAGGGAATGATACATGGGCACCTGCACTGTGGTATGGCAGAAGAGGGGCCGTGCTGGAGGTTTTAGTCCAGCTATACCTGCTGCTGGGATGCATTCAAGGAAACAGGGGCAATTTGCAAGCCCCCAGCTGGCTCCAGCCCACCGGCCGGTAAGCCAGGTGATCTCCAGTCCTTGGATCAGCGTCAGCAACCCCAGCTTCAGAAGCTGGAGCACGCTCTAATCAGCAGAGTGAACACTATGCAACAGAAGTGGTAGGAGACGGCTGTGTGAGCATTTTTAGAAGCAGTTTATTCAGCATGCAGCAGGACAAAGGAAAAACATGTCTTCTCCCTTTCGTGTCCAAAAGCAAGCAGCATAAGCAATAGCTATACACAAAACGGAAGTTCCCAGCAAGCTGTGCTGGAGTGTAAACAGACACGTGACATACAACAATCCACACATCTGTTCTTAAGATGGAACGGAATATTCTAACACCTGCTCCCCTGGCCAATGGATGCCAAGCAATCTGTTAACCCTCTATAGCAGAGTGTGTTAATCAGAATCCTTATCTTGCCCTACATCCCCCTACTTTCAGTCAAGATAGTGTTGGAAGTTCAACAGCAGGCATCATTGTTTGTAACTCAAGGGTTAATTCTGTTAATGTCAACTAGCCAACTGGTAGAAATGCTGCTTAGCAACTGAGCAGTATACCTGTTTGCTGAGATATCACATGCCCTGATTGGCTGTGTAGTTCTGAGGAAGTTTTTTTCCTCTGTATGTTTGGTTGTATGTCTCCCTGCTATGTATAAGGCCTGACATAAGAAAGGTAAAACCCCTCTGTTCCTTTCTCCTCAAATTATACATGGTGCTTTATCAATACTTTTCTCTCTCTCTGGACTCCATCTGCGTTATCGGTGACTTTGCTAGCAGACAAAATAGAATTGAGGCAGTTGACTCTAAGTTGTAACAATGCAGCCAGTCACTAATGACTGAAGTATGCATCATGCAGATTGAGGTGGTAGCTGCTTGAAGTTGGGGCAATAATAACATACCCTTCAACATTTCTCTGATGAAAATAGGAACATCCTAAGGAAAAGTGGGACATTCTGGGATCAAATCAGAAACTGGGAAACTTCTGTAAATCCAGGACTGTCACTTGGACTTTCTCTTCATGCTAAGAAGTAATGTATACAACCACTGAGAACTTGGTGAGAAAATGGCCGTACATAATTTATGCAACTGTTCCGTGTGTGTGTGTGTATGTGCATGTGTTTACATACTGTGATGTTTTTAAAGGCCTTTCAAAATTTACACTAAAACTATAAGAAATACAAAGAGCTAAAATATAAACCAAAACTCAGATCCAGAGGGGGAAATTTTCTGCTCATTTAAGCCAGCAATTATTAATAGCATCACCTCTAATGTTGCTGTACAACTAAGGGATTTCTCAGTCAGAGCCAATCTGATTTGGGAAAGATTCTTACAATGTATTCAAGGCCAGATTTAATTCTCTTGTTATCTGCAGGAGTTTTGCCATACATCTTGAACAGGTCGATGATTCTGTGGTGGCTTATTTTGTTAACAGCAGATATCAGCCAGCCAATCAAGAATTCTACACTCGGCTATGGCCTTTTTTAAAAAAAGGACCCTACACTACAAATCCTTTGCATTTGTGATTGCCAGTGTAAATTAAGATGGGAAAGCAGTTCTGTATTGAACAAACTGTACCAAAGAAGTTGAAAACATCATGAAACCATCAATAAACTGCAACATGGCACAAAAATATTGGGCACTATCCAGCCAAAACTAACCATATTTAAATACCAGTTGATTAAGGCTGGGTAAACACTTACGTGATTGCAGCACAGTGAAGTAGTGCTTCTCAATTCAGAACCATTCCCGCTTGACCTGAACATGATGCTTTCTATCTAGATTTATTTTAGATCCCACACCCACAAGGGTGGCTGTGGACACTTGATACACATTGAAAACCTTCCCTTTGCTTAGTTTAATAGTCCATGCTGACTATTGGTGATCACAGCATTCCTTTCTAGGTGCTCACAGACTGTGTGCTTAATGATCTGCTCCAGAATCTTCCCTAGTATTGATGTCAGACTGACTGGGCGATAATTATTTGGGTCCTCTCTTTCCCCCTTTTTGAAAATAGGGACAAGATTTGCCCTCGTCCAGTCTGCCGGGACTTCGCCTGTTCTCCAGGAATTCTCAAAGATGACTGCCAGTGGTTCTGAGATCACCTCTGCCAGTTCTTTTAATACTCTTGGATGCAGTTCATCTGGCCCTGGAGACTTGAATACATCTAAACTAGCCAAGTATTCTTGTACTATCTCCTTAGTTATTCTGGGCTGTGTTTCCTTTGCTGAATCATTTGCTCCAAATTCTTCAGGTTGGGCATTGTTTTCTTTATCGGAGAAGACTGAGGCAAAGAAGGCATTGAGGAGTTCAGCCCTTTCTGTGTCCCCTTAGTATATATATATAGCTTAGTATCGCCAAATGCTCAGCAACTGTGTCTGGATTTTTACTTCTTGAAATATGGCAGCCCTAATCCAATTTAGATATGCTCTGCAGTTGTGGATTGCTGAAATGCAATGCTTCGAAAAGATAACAACAAACATTTCCAGGATTCCTTAAAGATGAGTTAAGAAAAACAGCCAAGACAGGAAAAATCTAAAAAACAATGTGGGTAAAGACTAGCAGCATAAAGCCAATAACTAGGGTTTGAAAATTCACATTTAAAAGACTTGGGGGAAAGGATAGAAATGATATAAGAGTAGGTACCCAGGGAGTCTCTTGTGGGAGAGCATTCCACAGAAAATGGGGCACCTTCACCAAGAAGGTCATCTACTTGACCAGCTGCTACATCTCAAAAGGCAGTAATTCCTGGAGGACGGCATCTGAAGATGATCTCAGAACATTGGTGGACTTATGTGGAGATACACAATTCTTTGCGTAATCTAGTCCCAAGCTGTGAAGGGCTTTAAAGGTAACCACCAGCACCTTAAATCAGAGATGGGGAACATGTGTCCCTCCAGATGTTTTTGGACTCCCAACAACTCCCATCAACCCCAGCCAGTATAGCTAGTGATGATGGGAACGGTTGTTACTTGGAATTATTTACCACCATGCGTTCCCTGCACATCACCTGAAAAGACTCCACGTTAAAAGTTCTAAGTCATTGGAAGGAAATATGATTTCTGCACCTCTTCCCATTAATCTTACATCTTAATATAGAATGTTATCACCATCTTGGTCCTAGAAAATGAGAGATACAGTTGACGTAACATCTTTAATTAACCTTTCCTGCATTATGCCTCATTAATCTTGTATCAAGGCACACACTCTTAAAGGGCACTGTCAGAAAAGTACCTAATTATAAAGCTTGAAGATATGCTCCTTCAAATGGTATTTCTCTAAACTTAAAAATGATACAGAAACAACACTTCCTCCACCCAAATAAACCTGTCATGTGAGCAGAGTTCATGTAGCGAGTATATAATGAAGAGCAGTCTGTGTGTTCTGACAGCATAGCACCTCACATGTCTTCTGTCAGCTGATATTCGAAAGGTGGTTAAAATGTAGACTTAGAATCATAGAATCATAGAATCATAGAATCATAGAATCATAGAGTTGGAAGAGACCACAAGGGCCATCGAGTCCAACCCCCTGCCAAGCAGGAAACACCATCAGAGCACTCCTGACATATGGTTGTCAAGCCTCTGCTTAAAGACCTCCAAAGTAGGAGACTCCACCACACTCCTTGGCAGCAAATTCCACTGTCGAACAGCTCTTACTGTCAGGAAGTTCTTCCTAATGTTTAGGTGGAATCTTCTTTCTTGTAGTTTGGATCCATTGCTCCGTGTCCGCTTCTCTGGAGCAGCAGAGAAGCGGACACGGAGCAATGACTTATTTTGTCAAGAGAGATTTTGAGCCAATTAATAACTGACATACTTTTTCTTGGACGAGAATGAATTGGCTGAGAAAAGCTATGGGAACAGCAAAGATCTCAGAGAGCAATGGTGGAAGCTGGAACACCTGGTGGATTGGGGAGAGGGCTCTGAAGGACACCTTCCCTCAGTCTGCTGCTCCTTTGCCATTGCTATCTTCCAGAGTAGCAGAGCCAGGAGCCACATAGCACTGTGGTTTGGTACAATCAAGAGTGTCTGGTCCTCTAGGCCGGTTATTGTGAAAGCAATATCATTTACCCATAAATCCGAATTTATTATTATGACCTGCTGTGAGATCCATAATTGCATCGAATATCAGTGTACAAATATTGTAAAGTACTTCTTGAAAGTATTACTGGTGGGTTGCAAAAGTAACCTGAATATATGGGAAATTATCTAGCAAATGAAAGACTTGCCATCTACTGTTTTTTTATATTCACAAAGGAATTTTTATTTTAACATTGTGGGCTGTTTCAGATGAGCTACTGTGAGCCTTAGGCTTGCTCCTTCCCCCTTTCTTCCTCCTTTGTGCATGAAAGAAGGCAAGTGAAAGTGTTGACGATGGGATGTCAATTTAGATTTATGTCAGTTTTTCAGTCTTCAGTTTTCCACATTCCCACATCACTTTGTGATTCATCAGCATTTCAGAGCGATTTTCTCCAAATATACACATTTTCCTGTGCCATTTTGCCTAATATATACATTTCTGCAAAATAATTTCTACTAATATAATCAATGAGCAGGATGTACCTGGCACTGCCTGGGAATTCGAAGAAACAACAACAGCAGCAATGACAACAAACAGTGATTTTTAAATAGATAGTGTAATTTGAGAAGTCTAATGTGAGAAGTGTAATTTGGATAGTGTCTCGAAGCTACCAGCATGAATTTGACCAAACTGCGGGAGGCAGTGGAAGACAGGAATGCCTGGCGTGCTCTGGTCCATGGGGTCACGAAGAGTCGGACACGACTAAACGACTAAACAACAACAAATTTGAGATAGTGTAATTTGAGAAGCCCCGGGGAGCACCAGGCCCAACCCCAAATCAGTTTCTCTCTCTCTCTCTCTCTCTCTCTCTCTCTCTCTCTCTCTCTCTGTGTGTGTGTGTGTGTAAAGGTAAAAGGTAAAGGGACCCCTGAACATTAGGTCCAGTTGTGGCCAATTCTGGGGTTGCGGTGCTCATCTCGCTTTATTGGCCGAGGGAGCCGGCGTACAGCTTCTGGGTCATGTGGCCAGCATGACTAAGCCGCTTCTGGCGAACCAGAGCAGCGCACGGAAATGTGTGTGTGTGTGTAACTAATGCTTAATTAGACTTAACTTGGCCCATCACCCTGATTTAAAATGGTGCCGGGTATCCAAACATAGACAAAAACCGCTGCCTCCACTTTAGGAAGCCCTGTGCCAAGTCTGGTGATATCTTCAGAGGCATCTATATAGGTTTAGGATGGAAACATCCTGCCAAATTTGGCAAAGACCAGCATGGGCAGACCTTGGTAATATGCTATCCTGTGCAAGGCCAATATTTGACGCCTTTCCCCTTAGCCCTTGTGGTGCCAGCTTAAACCAGGCTTCAGGAAGGAGGTGCAAGGATCTGGCAGGGTCCCAGACCCCTCCCACCTCCTTCCAAAAGCCCGGTAGGCATTTGCCCAGCTTTGGAAAGGAGGAAGAAGGAGTCTAGTACTCTGCCAGAGCCCTTCCTGAAGATGGGCAAACGCTTACCAGGCTTTGAGTAGGTGTCCTTCTTGGCTGCACTGCACACCCAGTGCAACTGTATCACTCGCACTGTCTTAAATCTACCTCTGAGACTAGCCTGATCATGGCAGCTTTCCATGTTCCTATATTCCTAAAAACAGGACGTTACTGTTCACACAAAACAGCTTTCATTGGTCTCCACTTGTGGGTGGAAGAGAGGGGAGAGGAAGTGTGTGAGTCTGAGGCACATTCTCATAACCCGTGCACAATAATTGACACCATTGCTCTGAGCATTCTGACTCCCTCATACATTTTCTTAGTGATTCCCAATGAGCTAAATGTTTGATAGACAGCAGATAGGGAAGCTGCATTCTATGTGCTTTCTGTACGTCAAGTTATCACTTTCATATTTAACTAGAATCCTCAGACTGTGAATCTAACTCTGTTGTATTATTTATCACCACTTTCTTTGACAAAAGCAAAGCATGCCCTATATATTCTGCTGTTTGGAACATTTTGTTTTCCAGGCAGCTTTTTGAAGACCAGAAGCCTAGTCCTAATGCTTCCTGTGCCAACACATACTTAAAAAACAACACAATTGGTGGCTGTATTTGGGGGCCAAAAAAGAATTTGCCTACAAACAAACTGGGCCTGTCTGAGATTTTTGCCTTTCTCACAGCAGTTGTCACAACTTTCAGCTGAAAAGGCATTGGGTTGAATCCTTAGTCTATTACTATGTGAGATGGTGCATCTCCCCACTTGAGCAGCTGTGATATCTCAGGCTACCCCCGTAAGAGGACTGGGTGGAAGATTCTGTCCTGAGGCCCAAATGTGGAGGCAGATGGGCCATAGAACTTCCATTGACAGCCTGGAGGGCCAGCTTCATTGACCTGCATCTTGAGATGACCCTTAATTCCAGAGGTTTACACTTTTTGAAATATGGCAAACCTAACTTGGATTAACTGGGATGTGGGTGGCGCTGTGGGTTAAACCACAGAGCCTAGGACTTGCCGATCAGAAGGTCAGTGGTTCGAATCCCCATGACGGGGTGAGATCCCGTTGCTCAATCCCTGCTCCTGCCAACCTAGCAGTTCGAAAGCACGTCAAAGTGCAAGTAGATAAATAGGTACCGCTCCGGCGGGAAGGTAAACGGCGTTTTCGTGTGCTGCTCTGCTTCACCAGAAGCAGCTTAGTCATGCTGGCCACATGACCCGGAAGCTGTACGCTGGCTCCCTCGGCCAATAAAGTGAGATGAGCACTGCAACCCCAGAGTCAGCCATGACTGGACCTAATGGTCAGGGGTCCCTTTACCTTTACCTAACTTGGAGAAGATCCCTAACTTGGCAGAGAGAGAGAGAGAAAGAGAGAGAAGAGACCTGAAATACAAGACAAACTGTCACAATACAGGATGTAGCATTTTACATTGAAATACAGTGCAATCCTGTATTATACAGGACAGATGGCAACCCTAGCATGGGCCTGCAAGGAGGGCAGCTGCCATGGACTGCCTGGGTGCCAAGGAATGGTGGGAGGCACCAGCTGGGGACCCCCAGGGGAAGAATGCTCAGAGCCAGAGGGTCAGGGGAAGAATGCTCAGAGGAAGAGGAGGTGTCAGGAGCTGAAGAAGTAACAGGGTTTAGTGAGCAGGAAGAGGCTGTGGTAGATGGGAGTCCAAGCTCAGCAACAGAAGCAAAAGGTGTGTGTGTCAAGAGGCAGAGATGAAGCAGGCTGCTGAAGAAGCCAGTGAGTCTTCCCCGCTTGCTGTGACCAGGTCCCCTCCTCCCTGGTCTCCCAGAACACAGAGATGAATGAAGAGGGTAGAGCAAAGAGAGACAAGACAAAAGAGTCTCAGATTACTGGGAAAGGAACCAGGGGAGAAGCCTTAGAGAGCAGTGGGAAGACGGGGACCGTCAGTCCTTGCAACTGCCCCATTGAGGCAACACCTCATGGGAAGAGTTGCTGTGATCACTAGGCCTGCGCTGTTTTGGCTTCTTTGAATGAAGAGTTCAAGAAGTTCACTCTTTATTCAAAGAAACCAAACCATGGTGTTTTATTGCTGACCTTCCCCCATCTCCTGCTCCTGACATCAGCTTAGGAAAAATGTGCTTTTTCTGGCATATGCTTTTTTCTTGCCTAGATTCTAGAGCCTATCAATTTTAACCCACGCACTTGAGCTCAGCTGGGTCACGCATCTTTGAGGGAACAAGCTGAAGAGTCATCTACCTATATGTGTTTTACTTCTTCCCTGCCTATTCTCTCTCAAAAACAGGCTTTTATCTGTGAATTGAATGGTCTATTCTGGACCCTGAGTATGATGATTCATTTGTCAAATATTCAGCTGGGTTATGGCAACCTGTATTTCTCTCTCAACATTGAGTTTATTCCCCCTAAAAAGAAAATGAGAGCTTTGTGTAATACAAATTAAACCGAACACATGGAGAAAGCAGCTTAACTGGCAGGGACAGCAGAAGGTTTTGAGGGCCAGCTGTACCCCCTGCTCCACTCAGATGTGGGCCTTGATAGGTGCTTCTTTATGCTGACACCTGATGCCAATCCAGACTCCGATTGAAAGAAGAACCAGCAAAGCAGCTTGGGGATATTTGCAGCAAAACTGTGTTGGAACAGAGATTCTGGCCTAGAAGTGCAGGCTCAGCAAAGCAGGTGCAAATGGGAATTAATTACACTGGACTAAAAATGTGCAAAAGTAAATAAAAAGTGACCCAGTGTATAAACTTCCATTGCAATTACATTTTTCAGTCACAGATTCAATGACAGCGAGAATGAACCTCTTTTTCACCACATTGTGAGGGCCTAAACAAATGTCTCAGAGTTTACACAGAGATTAAATCTCCAAATAAAAAAAATGAATGTGTGAACCCTGAGACAAATGTACCTCCAAAAATTAATGCCACCAATTTGTTACCAGCCCACTAACCATTCGTTTGTGTAGCCAAGGCTGTTTATAAAGGAAAGTAAGGTTTTTAATTAAGCCATCAGGTTACAATGCTCTTTGGACTATTCGACCCAGTAGGCATCTTATAATAATGAATGTCTTAATTTATTAATAACACCTTTGCATTTGACTGTAGTAATTGCAGTAACCTTTCCTTTTAACTCCAGTCTTATTGTAATATAATAGGTTTCTCTGGGTGAAAGATATAATAAGTGCCATTAACTTCCCGTGAAGTGGAAAGTTGATGTGTCACTCAGCAGCCTGTTTAAAGGAAAGCAAATAGACAGGAGCATTCGATTTAAAATGTTATGTCCATATCACTCTTCTGAGATCAATAATTTCTTTGAAGATCTGTGTGATTCTCCCATTCATCAGGAATCTCATTTTTTAGATGACTAGAATGTACATTGCTCTTAAGTGAAAGCAAATATTAACATTACTTTGGCATTTCTTTGAAAACAGCCCGTTTTAGAGAATAATGAATCTTATCTTATTTTTTTTGCTTTGTGACCTTTTCCATACTTTGCTAATAGGACTCAGCCCCTTTCATTGAGTAATTGGTGTGAAGACAGCCCCCACCACTGAATATATTGGCACAAAGGCATAATGAGGTGTGGGTGTATACCATCAGGGATGGGGCACGTGTGGCCTGCCAGAGGTTGCTGGACTACAATGCCATCATCCCTGACCATTGGCCATGCAGTCTGTCCATCTGTGGCTGATGGGAGCTGGGATCTAACAACACAGGGGCACAGGTTCTCCACCCGTGACATAAAGGGATTATATATATGAGAATGTGAAAAATAATAAATGGAAGGCCACCTTCTGCTCTCCCAAATCTGGAGCTCTAACATGTGTAGGAGTTACAGGTCTTCAACCACATCACCTGCCAAATAATCACAACAAAATGTAGCCCCCCCCCCGTCTTTAGTTGCAGATTGCCTTCTTTAGCTATAGTCTCACCCCTTCCTGGGCAACTCAAATCCTGGTCTTTGGATGATTTTTATTCAGTGGGTTATATTCAATTAAGAAGGTGGAGGATGGCAAATCCTCCTCTTCCTCCTCATCACTCAACTCTAAATTTTGCACCATGTGAGACGTGCACTTCCTGAGTAATTCTAAATATATTGTTATACTCCACCCCAAACCTCTGCTTTCTAGGGGGTCCCAGGGTTGTTTCTGTAAGAAAATCAAAGCCCAGTGGTCTGCAGTGTCATAGAAGTATGGCTTATTCACACATACAGTGGTACCTCGGGTTATATACGCTTCAGGTTACACACGCTTCAGGTCACAGGCTCTGCTAACCCCCCAGAATTAGTACCTCAGGTTAAGAACTTTGAGATAAATAAGAAAGAGAAGAAGTTGTTTTTATATGCAGTGACAGCAGCAAGAATATTGATGGCTCAGAAATGGAAGCAAGAGGAGCTGCCTACGATAGAAGAATGGAGAACTAAAATGATGGACTATGCGGAATTGGACAGAATGACAGGAAGGATCCGGAATCGACGAGATCAAAGATTTACAGACGATTGGGAGAAGTTTATTCAATATTTGCAAAAACTAAGTGATAACCAGATTACGTTTGTAAGTTTTAAAGAAGCTCTGTGATGTGAAAATGTAACAATAAGTAAAAATAATGAATTGAATTTAATAGTTTTAATAACAAGGGGTAGGAATGTGTTAAAAGTGATAAAATGAAGGAAGCTCAGACAAATTGAGGGAAGTCAAAAATGGAATTAAGATGTAATTAAGAAGCTGAAATGTACAATTTTGTTTTTTGTATTTGTAAACCAATAAAAATATATATATATTTTTTTAAAAGGTTAAGAACTTTGCTTCAGGATGAGAACAGAAATCGTGCTCTGGCAGCACGGCATCAGCAGGAGGCCCCATTAGCTAAAGTGGTGCTTCAGGTTAAGAACAGTTTCAGGTTAAGAACGGACCTCTGGAACGAATTAAGTACTTAACCTGAGGTACCACTGTATTTACACCTGGAAGCCTTCAGTGGAGTGTGTGCAGAACATTACACCCCAAGAGGTTCTCTCGTTGTTCCCCTCATGGCTTCAGCAAGCTCAGGTCCAAAGCAGCAGCTGGTCATGAGCTCTGGTCTCTCAGTGCAGCCTCCTCCAACCAGGGCTGGATGGAGTTCTCCCTACATCCTCCTCCTCCTTCCCAGCAGTCTTTGAAGAAAACAACTCTCCTGCTGCTTCTAGCATCCTCCCCCTCTCATCACCCTGGCAACCTTTGTTTCAAAAGCCTTCTGCAAATGGCACCTTTTCGGTGACATCCTAGCAGGGATGGACACAGCCAAAGGGAGAGTCTGTGTTTTTTTAATGAAGACTGCTTGAAAAAATGGGGTGGGGAGGGTGGGAATTGCCAGCCATAGGCAATCCAGGTACTATGGGTTCAAAGAGTGTAATCTGCAGAAGAGAGGCCCTCCTATCTCACCTGACTTAAGAAGCAGTCACGTAAAATACTCTGATTGTTGCCTGATCTCTACAGCAGTTGTTTACCCGAGAGTCTAAGCAGGCCTTAAAATGGTGATTGCATTGTTATGCTAAGCAGTTTAATTAGAGTTGTTGTGGCGGATATGTGCAGAGTATATCTGTATGTGTATCGCAAATCTCTTTAAGTGGGATGTGAACTCATAAAAGGACAATTTAATTTTAGATGGCAAATGTGGTGTTCTTAATGGGGGGGGGGGGCAGCCAGGCTGCCATGAATATTCATTGTTACACCGTTATGATTTGCCAAGCACAAAGTTCACCATGAAGTAGCAAAATCTTTCCTCCCCACACCCTGCAGAAAAGGTTGAAGACTGCCTGGAGCCAAGTCTGCTCAGTATTATGATTATGAATTATTTAAGGTCAATTCTGCATGTTTAATCACTCACATCAATGAAAGAACAGAACTTTTTTTGGCAGACTTGTCCCTCCTCCCTGGCCTTTATAACAATGCATTTAAATGATCAACATTTGAAAATTTCTCTACCATAAATGCGCCCTGCTCTTCTGCTTTATGTCTGAGCTGTAAGCCAGGAGAGTCTTTTAAAAAAATTGTTTTTGCTTGCCTAGAAATCAACAGCAGCTTTGCCACTAGATTCC
Organism: Podarcis liolepis; assembly: GCF_965112155.1. NCBI lineage: Eukaryota > Metazoa > Chordata > Lepidosauria > Squamata > Lacertidae > Podarcis > Podarcis liolepis. The sequence goes on from NC_139554.1 coordinate 32,467,166, forward strand.
TTGATGCTGCCTATGCACAGGCAAAGATTGGCATAAAGGAACCCAGGCTGCCAAGTGTTGAAATTCAAGCTGTGAGGTAGAAACCGCTGTAGATTGCTGCATATAGCAGAGGGCTGGGCATCACTGCTTATTGTAGGGTAACCAGCCTCATATAACCAGCAGGCTTGAGACTAATTGGTGTATGAAAGAGTTAAAACCATAGAGTAAGCTGTCCTTCCAGGCCTAACCTATGTGATGTCCCCTCACCTTGAGAGGAAATGGGTCCCTAAACCTTTGTTATTCCTCTCTACATGCGGAATTCAGTATGTAAGGATCTCTGAGCTGGTTGCTCAAGTGCATAGCTTTAACCAGCCTCTTGTTTCTGACCAGAATGGAGTTTAAAACTAGTGTTTTTCTATAACAATAATTTATAAACTTTTACCTTTTGTAAAAGCAACATTTTGACTACCTGAGTGTTTCCCCCCCTGATTGCTGTATGGAAAAGCACATGAATTTGACTTTGGAAGAGTTTTGTAAGTAAACCACTTTATGGCTTAGCAAATGTGTGGTCTATCTGTGCTAGCATTGTGGGAAAGCTTTGGAAAAAACTTTTAAAAGAGGACATTTTGGGACTCACTGGAAGGGCACTTTTAAGGGTTTTCCAGCCGATATTTCCATGTGTTTCTTTGCTGCAAGTTTTGTAATGTTAAATCTCTGCTGGGGTTCTCTCACCAAAGAGTACATGTCCCAAACTTGGGTCTTGGCTTCCAGGATTCCAACATTTATTGTGTGTAGTAAAAATGTCACCACACAGAAGACATCGCTAGAAAAAAAAAGATAAAGTGGCCTTCATGTGGCAATCATTAACATGTGCACATTCTTGAAGCTGCTCAACAAATTTATTTGTTTAGAATATATAAAGGCAACCAATAGCAAGAGTTGTGTTAAGTTGTAGGTGAACATATCAGACGACACAGCGATTCTTCAAACAGCTCTTGTTTATTCAGAGGCCAGAACAGAACTGAACTGAAGGGTTCAGTCAGCCTGCTTATATAGAGCTCCAGTGCAACATGATTGTAACAACTTTCTAAAACTATCCAATCACTGAACGTCACTTTCGATCCCTTATTTGCATAACTATCTACACTATCCCCTGCTAGCCCAGGGTGAGAACTTCAGTACATAACAAGTTGACTGTGTGACCTATATCAAGAAATAAAATGCAGTTCCAGTCCCTGTCCTTGTCCCTGGAAATGATTATTTATCTTCTGCTTTTCTTGTATGTATGAATATATATCTAAAAATATGCAAGAAGTCTTTATTGATCTTTAATTTTGATTTGTTGGGGAGAAATTATACAACAATGAATATTCGTCCTGAACTCATCCTAATTTGCTTATGTAGTCAAAATAAAAAATTCCTTCCAGTAGCACCTTAAAGACCAACTAAGTTAGTTCTTGGTATGAGCTTTCGTGTGCATGCACACTTCTTCAGATACACTGAAATAGAAGTTGCCAGATCCTTCTATATAGTGAGAAGGTGGGGAGGGGTGTTACTCAGAAGGATGGTGGGAATGGGAGATAGGCAGATAGCTGGGAGAGCCTGTTGAGCCTGAAGAGAAGCTGCTGAATTACAACTCATTACCAAACTTAAAACCATGAAAAGACCTGGGCTTAACAAAGACATTGGATTCTTATCTCACTATACATAACTAAACCATTTCTCACCTTCCCACCCCTTGCCTTTTCCTGTAAGACCTATTACAGTCGTTAAGAGTCGTCAACAGGCTCTCCCAGCTATCTGCCTATCTCCCATTCCCACCATCCTTCTGAGTAACACCCCTCCCCACCTTCTCACTATATAGAAGGATCTGGCAACTTCTATTTCAGTGTATCTGAAGAAGTGTGCATGCACACGAAAGCTCATACCAAGAACTAACTTAGTTGGTCTTTAAGGTGCTACTGGAAGGAATTTTTTATTTTGACTATGGCAGACCAACACGGCTACCTATCTGCTTATGTAGTGGTTGCTTGTCATCCCATGATAATTTGTTCATTCCACACTTTTCTGTGCATTTCCTTGTCACTTTCCTAACTCCAGGAAGTTGTTGTTGTTGTTTTTAAGTGAATTTGTTTCACCTGGTTGACACTGCACTTTAATTTACGTTAACTCTGCAAGTCTAAATTTCCAGTATATTCAAAATACTGACAGTCTGGAGGTGATACACAAATCCTCCAAGTCTAGTTCCAGCAGTGGCTGACTATGCCTTCCAATTTTAAAAAATTGAGTACTGTTTAGCAATTATTTTAATCTCTCTCTCTCTCTCTCTCTCTCTCTCTCTCTCTCTCTCTCTCTCAAAATAGCTTTCCAAGTGCTAGTTGATTTTTTCAACAATAAACATTTTGACTGTTGCCTGTGCTGATTTCTTTGTAATAAACACAAAAGTTAATGGTGCTCTGCCAAGGCAGGTTTTTGGTGTCCTCTGTAGTTTAATATTTTGTGTGCATTCTTGGCTAAAAAATTAAAAAAAGACAGCCAACCATAAATTGAACGTCATATTTCATGGATATGGATTGAACTATGTGCTACATTATTAAAAATTTACAAGCTGTTTTACATCTTACATAAAACACACTTTCTACAAAGATGGCTGGAGGCAAAAAGCAAAGCTCATAGAAGCTTGTAAACGTATGATGAGTCTTTGGTTTCAGCATTGCATGAAAGGAATTGTTCGCCCACTGAAATAATAAAATCATGCTCCACATAGCACAAGAAAATAAGTATTATTAGATATAATTTTTCACTTTGGCTAATTTAATTGTTCTTTCCTCTAATGATGACAACTTCCAGTTCTGAGAGGGGGCAACTTTGAAAGTAGCAATTTTTACTAAGAATTTAAAATTTGGGACCAGTTATTGATCCCATGGAATCATCCAGAGGGCATCCCAAGGACCATAGGATCTATAGGTCAATGGGACCGTCCTCTCTATGACTGAACTACAACTCCCATCAGCCCCAGCAAGCCTGGCCAATGGCAAGAGATGATGGGAGGTGTAGTCAAAGAACAACAAGAAAGCTGTGATGGCCTGGGATTCAGACTCAGATGCTGAACCTGAGGGATCCCAGCCTGCACAGGATTCCCCGCCTCCAGAACCAGCTGAGCTGGGGCTGGGTTTTGAGCCTGAAGGATCCTCACCTGTGCTGGATCCTCAGGTGCAGGCACCAATTGAGTCTGCTCTCAATGGAGGACCCATTGCCTGCAGGTGCTCCACTCTCAGCCCTGTCAGAGGAAGCTGAGGTTGCCTCTGGGTCTGGTAACCCTCCAGCCTCTCCTGAACTGCAGAGGCTCAGGGCAGAGAGGTGGAGGGAACTAAGTTCCCGCAGGAGGAGCGCTCACCTCCAGGCCAGAAGAGGTTAGTCACCAGAGGATCGTGGCCACCCCATGCCTCGGGGCAGATAAAAGCCGACCAGCCCCAATTCCAGATTGCGGGAGCAACATTGTTGGTTGCTAGTTCCTGCCTGAACCCTGTCCTGCTTTCCTGCCTGAGCTCCTGACCTGCCCTGGCTCCCTGCTTGCAAGCCTGTTTCTGACTTCACCTGGCTTCCTGCCCTGCACCCAGCTTCAGCTTCCATGTTGCACCTTTGACCATGGACCGGACTTGGACCTCGCTTCTCAGGTAACCCATGGGACCAGCACAAAAGCCAAAGGTTCCCCTCACCTGCCATATGCAGAGAAGGAGATTTGCAGGCAGAACAGGTGGTCTGCCCATGGAGACCTCCTGGTTGCATCCATGGAAGTTATCCCTTCTCCACACTTAGAGGAGGGGAGAAGACATATGTTGGGGGCAGGTCATGTGAGGTTTGGGTTCCTTAGCCGTATCGCCTGAATACTAGGTGTGCTTTTTTGCTTGAAATCTTTTAAATAGATAAAAATACAAGTTTCCTCACATCCCTCTGGGGCTGAGAGAGAGGGAAATATGCCAACCCTGAAGCTTCTTTCCCAATCAAGACAGCCAACAACCCCCTGCATTTCTTACTTCTGTTATGGTTGACACAAGTATAGCAGAGCTCACGGTTTGGCAGTTGTGCTACGTCATATTCTACCTTCCCCATCCTTACTTAATTGCTCTTCCTGTTAATTAATTTTTGCATGCCACTTGAGAGCAGGTACCTAACGAGCCTGAAACCACAGGGTTTTATTTGCACAGCTCTTGCATTTTTACAATTGTATGGGTGAAATGGATCCGTGTTTGATTAAGCTATTTTGAAGTTATTGTAATTTTATGTTTGGTTTTGGTAGGAAATTGGGCCTTTTAAATATGTTTTACCAGAAATCCTTTTTTTCCCCTTTTTCTGTGTGTTCATCATGATTTGTGCTCATGATAGTATCAGGACAGTTATACAGAAATCTCTCTTCCAATACAGTTTGGGCCTGCAGAAGTTTTGAGATGGACATACTGTTTATTTCCAGTTAGAGCTTGTCCTGCAACCTCCATCTTTCTAAATCACGAATGTTCCACTTCTTTTTTTGTCCTGCTTTTGTTGCACTAGAGTGCAGGTGTTCTCTTTCAGATAGCATAATGCAAGAACACTGGGGAAGCACTGCAGAGGAACTAATAAAATGGAATGTTCTGTGGACAGTCCAGTATAAATCCACTAATCCACTGTTATTGTTTCAATGATACGTTGCAGAATACAGTGCACATGACACCTCCTCCCTCTGAAACTGGAGGGACCATGTATGAGACAGAGGAAGGTTAATAAGGAGGCTTTCACTGGTCCACGCTAAATCAAACTTATTCTTAAAATACGCAGATCAACTAAAAACTTGTTTTTTAAAATGAAGGATTCCAAGTCGGTATTTCACCAGAGGGCACTATCTTTCCAGTTTCCATTACAAATCACAAGTACTAGAACAGATATTTTAACTTCACGGGAGCTTTTAAAGTCATCTATATATAGTCACAGGATTTTGAAATATTTTTAAGCTCTGAACTGACTAAACTCCCACTAATGCTGTATTGCTGTCTGTATAGGGAAATATTTTATACAGAATGTTTCATTTTAAAATGACATGACTCAAGTAAATATTGAGTATGATTGACATCAGCTACCTAATTCTAGATATTGATCTCCCCCAACCTCCAATTCTTTTCTCTGCAGTTTGCACCCCAGTCATATTTTTACACAAGTATTAGGATAAGGTTCAGGTGGTGTAGTGGTTATCCTGGAAGGGAGGCTGGAGTGGAGGGGTGTGTGTGGATCTAGGATTTGTGGGGTGGTGCAGAAGGAAAGGAGAGCAGTGCTCCAGATTGCATCACACCTTGTAGAAGAAGAGGAGTTTGGATTTGATATCCCGCCTTTCACTCCCTTTAAGGAGTCTCAAAGTGGCTAACATTCTCCTTTCTCTCCCCCCCCCCACAACAAACACTCTGTGACGTGATTGAGGCTGAGAGACTTCAGAGAAGTGTGACTGGCCCAAGGTCACCCAGCAGCTGCATGTGGAGGAGCGGAGACGCGAACCCGGTTCCCCAGATTACGAGTCTACCGCTCTTAACCACTACACCACACTGGCTCTCAAGTGTGCACATGCACCTATCAGATCTTTCACTGACTGGCTACATTGGAGAATGCAGGGGTGGGAAATATGTGTTGTGCCCGAATAGCCATCTGCTACCTGGTATTTGGCCAATAAAAGTGGGTGCACGCGAGGCTAAAACACTTGCCTCTTGAGACAACGCAAGCTTATTGTTACGTCCGAATCAAGCTTACTTCTGTCTGCCCTAATTTTGTCCCTTCTGAATCCTAATTTGAAATTTCTTCTAGAGATTCAAAATCCACAACACTTTCAACAAGACCCAATTTATGAATCGCATTTGCACTAACCCATATTATGTAATAAGGATAGTTCAATTTTTCTTCTGCGTTTTCTGTATATTTTAAACTTTTTTAACCTCTTGTGAACAGAATGTGCCTGCTTGAGTACCAAATCACCCGCATTCTTGTGGCATTTTAACTCTTTAACACAAAAAGCCCATCTTCATTGTGCACATGGTCAAACAGCACGTGGGCTAGAACTGCTTATGCAGCCTTAAGATCATAAGGACTACGGCCCAATTCACCTGTGAACAGGTGTATAAACACCCCAGCGCTTCTGGCTGCCTTCAGCAATTCGTAATATTGAATGAACTGCCATGCAAATCCATAATGGATTTTCTGTGGAAATTTGCTACTTGAGGCACGGAAGCTGACATGAAAACGGAATTCTGTCTGAGACTTCTGCGCTGCCCATGCCTCAGTGGAACATCTGAAATGTTCAATGTTCAGGATTAATGAACTGCTTACCAGCTGTCATTTTCCTTTCGTGAGACTCTGGAGGACAGTTATCACACCCACAGCGGGAAGCTATTTATTGGAATAGTTATACTTGCCGCAGACACTTCTGCTCCAATAATCTACTCTGCTTTACAGGGCGCCTGAATGCTGTAGGATAAGAACTGATTACAGAATGAAGGGAGCAAGAATGTGGTGAAAAAAGTCTCTGTAATTGAAATGTCACAGTATGTTAAGCAAGGGCAAAGCGAGGCAACTGTTTTATTCTTAGTGCTCATTTCTGAAGAAAAGGGAAAGTGCTAGAATAATTTTTGTCCCGGTTGAAAACTAATTAAGTGTTTGATGCTGAGCTGGTTTTTAGGTGAATAATGGCAAGACATGACACCTGAATTGCTTGGATGTGTCTTCCAAATGCCACAGTATATGAACAGGGAAGGGTGTGGCTATTAAGTCAACAATTATAAGATGGCAACAGATTTGGGGAGGGGGAGAGATGGTGTTTATTCTGAGCCCCCTTCTTTTCTGTGGTGGCACCCCAAATTTAGAATGCCTTTCCTGGGGAGCCCCATCTCTCATGTCTATATTACATGCATTTCTGAAGCATTTCTTTGCCCACTCAATTTAGAGTGTAGAGTTATTATTTTGAGGGTGTGTGTGGAATTGTGTTTTATATTGTTTCTAGCTTTTTGACTAGCTGTGTTTTGCTTTGTTTATATGTTGGTTTAAGACTGCATTGCTCTGCTCTGCTAATTTTATCCACACCTCTGCACACCACCTTGGAATAAAGGATGGTTTAAATGTATTATAAATAAGCAAATAAGCTACCTGCTGGCAGACAGCAGCCATCACCAGTAACTGCCCATTTATTCAAGTGGCATTCTCTGAGTAAGGATGAGTGATTCAGGAGGGGAGTGTGGGGAGGAGGGTTACACAATGGCTCACCCCAGTACCATTGTTCTGATTGAATTCATGCAACAAACTGCCTTTATTTCGTTTTTAGCCAGGAGAACCCATTGTGGAATGCCTGTATCATGTGAAATCTGGACCTAAGAAACAATTAATTAATGGGAATGCTAAAACGTTTGGCACTGTGACTGTTGCACAGTTTTACTCTTTCATTGCAGATTTTGGAAAGTCAAGGGAAACTTTAAGAATAGAGTTACATGATTACCTGGCCCTGCAAAAACATTCTTACTCAATTCTGATTCCTGCTCTTTATTGCATATTTGTCCTTTTACATGGCTGCAGCATTCTCAGTGAAATTCTCACAGTCCATAGTGACCTAAACCTGCCAAATAAGCACTGCCTGGGGTGATGAAAAGCCCAAACTGAAATTTACGGTGCTTTCTGACTGATAAAGAACTGCGAGGAAGGTCAATATTGCTATTTCAAACAGACAGCTCAGAAGAATTATAGGCCTCTGATCCAGCAAAAATTTACTTGTGACAAAAGCAACTTTTGCTGAGAATGAACCATCACCACGCTTTTTAAACATATATGATTTTAGTTTCTAAAGGCTGCAGTGCAGTTTTTGGCACAAAGCTGTATCAGAATGCATTTTTAAAACTGTACAACTCAAGATAAAATTTGTTTCGAAATGCAGACCTTAAGAGAAGATATGTTGTGAAAGACATCATGGTTCAAGTGGCTTTCACTAGTCTTTTTTTTAGTGCTCCTTGTTAAGCATTCAAACCTGATTAGATGACATTTAATGAACATTCATTTCTATTTATTAGCAGGTTGGTGAGATGGCCTTGTGTCAAAGTGAGTGTTATCTCACATTTTCCAGTGCGTTTCTCCATCATTCTCCTTATAGCAAGAAGTCCCATCTTTTGGGGAAGTGGGTTTGTTGCTTAAGACTTCCCAAGCAGGTTTAATTGAGAAACCTGGATTTGCCAGGATGTGATTGAATATCACCACAAAAAAGCTATAGCCTGTAAGCATCCCATAGGCTAGGGGCTGAGGGCGTACCTCCCCCCATGCATTTTTTGAGGGTGTTGGGACCCTTCACTTTTCAGAGGGCTCCACCTCCGGGCTCCTTGCAGTATCATGTGGCGTTGTGTGATGTTGCGTCAAGCTCCCTCAATCCTCTGGAGAAGCTGGTGCCTCTGAAGTGTCCTCAGTCTGACATTAGCTCTCAGGAATTCAATTGATCATGCAAGGGGTAAATGTGGATGGAGGGCTAGGAATGCATACCCCTCCCCCATTTCCCCTGCATGCTAGGTAAGTCCCACATCCCCTCACCGTCCACATGCAAGCACTAAAGTCTGAAGAGTGATCATCTAATGTTTATTGGATGGATTTCCCCCCTAAAATGATTTTAGAATTCTGAATTTATTGTTATTCAAGTTTTATTCTGTATTTTATGCTGTTTTTTGTTGCATAAATTAAGTGTTTTAAATTTGTTGTTAGCCGCCCTGAGCCCAGTTTTCTGAACCGGGAAGGGCGGGGTATAAATAAAAAATTATTATTTATGATGATGATGATGATTATGTGCAGTTAGATGCTTCCTCGTGGTTGGCAACTCTGCAATGTCAGCTGAACATGATTAGAAGTTCCCTTCAGACATTTGTGGTAGGTGGCATATCTGGTGTGTAGGGGACAGGGTGCGGATGCGTCCAGTTCTTTACACACATTTAAGCTCCATGTGATCAGGCTGCACAAATGAATAGGGTTGTTGTGCATTTTAAGGGCGACAGTGTTTTTATGAATATTTTTGAATCGTAGAATGTGCACCTTTCCTTTCACCTATTCAGGTTGTTTATATTTTTCTTAGAAGTCAATGGTACTCTCAAGAATGGATTAATAACACCAGACAGACAATGCAGTTTTATTCCCCCTGAGCTTAAGGTGTCAGAGATTAGACATTCTATCAAGTGCGACAGATTCTGATTGATTGGCTCTCTACTTTCCCCCGCTTCTTTTGCTGCTCAAGGGCAGCTGAATGAACAAGCCCAAGCAAGGATGAGTGACTTTTAGATGTGCGAAAAGGGCATTTCCTCCTTGTCTCATGGCTACCGGGAGGAGTCCGAGAACCAGATACAGTACAGCTAACGAAAAGCACTGGAAGGCAGGGACCGCCTTTAATAACGCTCACTTTCTTGTCATGATATGTAGCACTACTGGGAAATAATTGACACTTCCTTGTAATTATACCCTACTCCTGTGGGGCATGAAACATCCCGTTTTTGTTTCTTTCAATATCTTTCAATAAAAGGCTTAAATAGTTAGCTTGGATCTGAATAGGCTTGTTATTCCTTTGAAAGACTGAGGTTAATATTCATTCTATTGTACTCATTTCGGATTTGGGTATTCTGCACCGACTAGAGAATTCATTCTTAATTTGAAGCTATTTCAGCGCTATGAAATATTTCTCGGCCTGCTACAAAGGCACGGAAATGAAAGAGATTGGTTCTGTGGCTTCTGTGTCTATTTTAATCAGACAGAGCAAATGCATTTGGAATAATGGCTAACTTTGACTCCAGCTAGGAAAAGACGACAGTATAAATATTTTTAAACTATTTCAATTATTTCCCAGTGATGTTACTAAGATTTTTCAGGCTGAAATCTTAAAGAGACATATTGAACAAAGTGGGACTTGCTACGAGTAAGCAGTGTTTAAGATTCACTGTTAGAAAAAAAATTTCCGATAAATATTATTTGGACTGTTCTTTTGTATAAAATTCCGATAAATATTATTTGGACTGTTCTTTTGTATGAAACTTAAGAGAAATAACTGATAATCTGTTATAGAGTTTGTCTTCTTCTTATAGCTGTCAACGTTTCCCTTTTTTAAAGGGAAATTGCCTTATTCCGAATAGGGTTCCTCGCAAGAAAAGGGAAAAGTTGACAGCTATGCTTCTTCTTCTTCTAAACCCAGTTATACAAATTCGAGACCATTTGTTTCCTTTTTAAAAAACCTCTGTATGTTGAACCTATGAGAAGGTTTTTCTTAGTTCTTAACAGATATACCATAATTCCTCCATTAATTTAACCCAGTTATCTGCTGCTCTATAAGTGGTCATTGAGAACAATAAATGCAAAGAAGGCAGCAGGGTGCAAGAGGAGGTGGCGGTGAACGGTGGCAGAGAAGGCCAGATCAGCTGAGGTGACCAGATCATCTCGCCTCATGGGCAGGCCAGCTAGAGTTTCTGGTCCTGACTCACCTCAGACCACCACTCATGACCCAGCCCTGATTTTTTTCTGACTTTTATCCTATCTGTGCTTCAGCTGCTTTCCCCCTCAATTGTTTCTTTATCTTTCCTAAATTTTGGCTCTGATTCCAAAGCGCAGAATCATCGAGCGTTAGCTTTGCCTTATATCCTACATCTAGGGTGCTACCTTTTCCAGCCTGGGGGCCACATTGCCTTCCGAGAAACTTTCTAGGGGCCACATGCCAGAAGTGGGTGGGAGCAAAAGTAGGTGGAGCAACACATATTTGTTTTACTTTCTTACAGTAGGCTACTTTTCTACACATGCCTCTCTCTATCCTCCCATTGAGGCAAGCAAAAAAACATAGAAAGATATATTCCAACCAGGCAAAAAAAATCTCAGGTGCAAAGCAGGGCTGGTGAAGGCTGCAGCCCTGGGAGAAGAGGGGTGGCCTATAGGCCTGAGGCCCAGACAGAAAGTCGGGGGGGGGGTGCATTTGGCCCAGAGGCCTGAGGGGTGCCCATTCTTATTCCATAATTTTCGCAGGCTGAAAATGATAGTACTTGCCTACAGCAGGTGATTTATGTTTTTGATTTTAGCTCCCTGTGTGATTTTAAATAAAACATTTCCTATCACTGGTGAAAAAGAAAACAGCTTTCTAATTGATGGGAGTTGCTGCTGCATGCTGTGTACTGACATAATATGGCATTTTACTCTTCAAACAGCTTCAGAAATGCTGAGATTTTTATTTTATTTTTAATTCTAACTTTCTTTGGTAATTATTTATGCAGTCTACAGGCCTAAATGAAACGTCCGGCTTGTACTCATTGGGTTATCAAAACCTAAAAGCACATAGCGTGGGTTTCCCCAGGTAATCCACAAGCAATCTCTGGTTGGAACTATCACACATACTGCTTCTCTAGTCAGAGAAAAATTGAGATATTTTTCTTCTAGACAGTGAAGTATTATTTCTCTTTGATCTTGCTGCCCTTGTAAAAGTATACATTTAAAACTCAAATACCTGTTGGAGTCAAATATACATCAGTTTTCCCATTCTTATGTAATGTATGCAAGGGACAGCTGGAGCAGAGTGTTCCACACTACCTGGTATGAACTGGGTCAGGGTCAGGAGTAGCCATTGCAGGGCACCTGTTGAAAGCCACACATCTGCAGGGGGCCCATTGCCCATCTCTGAGGTCTCCTGATCTCGGAGCTCCTCCTCTTGCTGCCTGTTCACTCTGAGCATCCAGGAATGATAAGAGGGAGTAGAAATGGAGACCCCTCCCCTGCTTCCTTCTGGAGAGTTCTGTGGCCTGGGCCCAGAGGGAGAGGTTGAACACATGGGCAGTGGTGACTCAGAGAAGGGACCCTACGGAAACCTCCTCGCTCAAGGATCTCAAGACCTGCAGCCAGCAGCTGATATGAAGGCAAGACACCCAAAGGCACTGGCAAACCAGAAAAGCCGGCACATCATCACAGCCATCCCCTTCCTCCACTCCATGGTCAGCTATTGTCTCAGCGAGATGCAATATTGAGAGAGCAGTAAAGAAGAATGGAGACGTGCATAATAACAATAATAATAATTTATTATTTATACCCTGCCCATGTGGTTGAGTTTCCCCAGCCACTCTGGGTAGCTCCCAATCAAGTGTTAAGAACAATACAGCATTAAATATTAAAAACTTCTCTAAACAGGGCTGCCTTCAGATGTCTTTTAAAATTAGGATGGCTGCTTATTTCCTTGACATCTGATGGGAGGGCGTTCCATAGGGCGGGTGCCATTACCGAGAAGGCCCTCTGGTTCCCTGTAACCTCACTTCTTGCAATGAGGGAACCGCCAGAAGGCCCTTGGCGCTGGACCTCAGTGTCTGGGCTGAATGATGGGGGTGGAGATGCTCCTTCAGGTATACAGGTCTGAGGTCATTTTGGGCTTTAAAGGTCAGCACCAACACTTTGAATTGTGCTCGGAAACGTGCTGGGAGCCACTCAGGACCGGTGTTATATGGTCCCGGGAGCCACTCCCAGTCACCAGTCTAGCTGCCGCATTCTGGATTAATTGCAGTTTCCGGGTCACCTTCAAAAGTAGCCCCACATAGAGCGCATTGCAGTAGTTGAAGCGGGAGATAACTAGAGCATGCACCACTCTGGCAAGACAGACAGGTAGGGTCTCAGCCTGTGTACCAGATGGAGCTGGTAGACAGCTGCCCTGGTCACAGAACTAACTTGCGCCTCCATGGACAGCTGTGAGTCCAAAATGACTCCCAGGCTGAGCACCTGGTCCTTCAGGGGCACAGTTACCCCATTCAGGACCAGGGAGTCCCCCACACCACCTGCCCCCTGTCCCCCAAAATCAGTACTTCTGTCTTGTCAGGATTCAACCTCAATCTGTTAGCCGCCAACCATCCTCCAACCGCCTCCACACACCCACACAGACCTTACTATCTGATAATGTGCAGGAATGGCCCACTCTGTGAAGTGCAGCTGCAACTGCACGCTGCCTACAGGGAAACATTGAGTTGTCTGCAAATATAATAATGTCATTGGATTGTGCTAGTAGTTGCTGCTAGAGGCTACTGGCGAGACATCCCTATGCACATCTGAAGTGTAAAAAGCACAGATTCCAGAAGGCTCCTGTCTAATAACCCAGATTTACCTATACAGAAGCAATCTCTCTCACTTAGGGTCTTGACAGCATACAGTGACGAGAGCAAAAATGTCCCAGTGCTTTCTCATTCATGCCGATGGAGAAAGTGGCGTTCTCTCTGCCTTCTTGGATGACGATCACTTTGCAAAAGCATTAGAGCAAAACATTCCCTCTGTGCCTTGCATCCAGTTGTTCAGAGTGATTCTATGACAAGCAGTTTTCACTGCAGAAAGATACCTCTCCAAACCCCCTGCCGCTTGCAATCTCCACAAGTGCTTGGCTTGTTTGTATGTTTAAATAGCTTGACTCCCAAGCACAAATTAAGGACTCACTTCAATGAGATGAATGAAAAAAAGCTGGCTATGTTCCCAAAGGATGATGAAGCCCATCCTCAGAATCAAATGATAAAACTGTTCTGGACTACAGCTGTACCTCCGCTTACGTATCCCTCCACTTACATAAACTTCGGGATATTGTAAGCGGCAAACCCAGAAGTATATTTCTGGGTTTTTGCAGCACGTGCATGCACAGAAGCGGTCCCTCCAGTTGCGGAAACCTCAGGATCCGACTGGAGCTCCGGAACAGATCCCGTCCGCAACCGGAGGTACCACTGCATACCACTTTATGCTGCTGGTGGAATTTGAATGTTCATCCCTGGGGGTGGGAAGACATCCTCTGACCATAGAAAAATAGCATGCTGGGAAGAATACGTTGCTCTATGGTCCTTTCTTCCTGAACTGCTAGATTTCTATATGAAGGAAACATTTTTCATGCAACAGCATTCAAACGCTCCACCTGCAGCTTGAAGTGGTAGTCCATGAAAAGATTTACTAGTTGGTTCCATTGCATATATAACCTTGCCCTAAGGCTGGAGGGTGGCAGTGGATTGAATCCAATTCTGATTCTTCCTGTGGTTACCCACACCAACTTCCATATTGTAACAAAAGCCTAGTGCCTGCCCCTCTCTCTGCCAAGCAGTGGCTGTTCGCTTTGGAGAACAGAAGACATGGCGGAGACTGCCGTGCTTTATGAAATAGGGCTTATGTGCCTATTTACACCTTCAGTTTGCACGGAGGGAGTCCAGATCTTACAGCATGGTCTACAGCAGTGCGGGAGACCTTTTCTGCCTTACTTCCTCCTTCTTCTCTCTCCCCCCCCCCAGGAATCCATACTTTGAAACTCCCTTTTCCTGCCCCCTTAAACACACAGCAGACAACCTTTGTGACATCTTACTCCCCCGGTCAAAGGATCCTTCTATGGCCCACCAACACATTTTTATAATGCTAACAGGTTTGCTCTTCCCCCAACCAGCCAGGCTGGTTTACATAATCCACCCCAGGAATTTCCTTAATTCCCTGTCTGGCAGAGTTCTGTACTTTAATCCATATCCCGATTCATCAAAATCCTAGTATTAATTCGTTCTCAGTATTTAGGGGACCCCCCCCCCCAATTCTGACGCGGGTGGTGCTGTGGTCTGAACCACTGAGCCTCTTGGGATTGCCGATCAGAAGGTTGGTGGTTCGAATCCCCGCGACGGAGTGAGCTCCCGTTGCTCAGTCCCAGCTCCTGCCAATCTAGCAGTTCGAAAGCATTCCAGTGCAAGTAGATAAATAGGTACCACTCTGGCGGGAAGATAAACGGCGTTTCTGTGCGCTGCTCTGGTTTCAGTGTTCCGTTGCACTAGAAGCAGCTTAGTCATGCTGGCCACATGACCATATGTCAGGAGTGCTCTGATGGTGTTTCCTGCTTGGCAGGGGGTTGGACTCGATGGCCCTTGTGGTCTCTTCCAACTCTATGATTCTATGATTCTATGACCTGGAAAAACTTTCTGTGGACAAGCGCTGGCTCCCTCAGCCTGTAAAGTGAGATGAGTGCCGCAACCCCAGAGTCATCTGCGACTGGACTTAACTGTCGTGGGTCCTTTACCTTTACCTTTTTACCCCCCCCCCAATTCTATAACAAAATTGTTCTGGAGTCCCCTGCCCAACCACCTGGAGCAGATTTTCATGGGTTGAAGGTTGAAGGGGGAACTAGTAGACATTTCTTCATCTCCCCCTTCTGTTAGGGGTCACGTCTGCTGGGTCAAAAGTCCCTATGAGAGTGGAAGGTCGCAATTTGATGCAAGTAGTTTGAGAAACGGTTCACTTTCTGTAGTGTACTTTTTTCCCCTCCCACTATCGATTCTGATCAGAGAGATTTTGCACATTGTGTTGTGCAAAATGTGTTTACCAGAGTATATATGGTATACCACAGGCAGCTACTGCTGTTTCAAATTTTCTTCAGCTGTTTCAGAATATTGTCTGTTTCTACCTTTATTGCACGTAGCTGGTGGTTTCCAGCATATTCCTCTGTGGGTACCATGAGTACTGAGTTCTGCATCAGATATTTCGTATGCATCTCCCTTCTTGGATCAGTGTGACATTGAGGTGTTGCAGATAGTGTTTTGAATACTCAGAAGTGCTATACAAATGCGAAGTATTTTTTGGGATTTATTTGCACACAGCAATCTATTTCAGGGTGATGAACTGGATCTGGCTGGCGGGCAAAATCCTAGTTTCCCCCACCTTCAGTGGGTCATTTTGAGAGGTGGGTGGGTCTTGCCCACCTGTCAATCACCTAACACCACTATGACTCCAGGCGACCCATTTTCCCCCTTTGTAATCCAGCCAAGTGACTTTAAGTTAATGCCAATCAGCAACCCTGACTTCAAGCTCCTCTTTCTGCAGCAGCAGCTGTGTGGAGCTCCTCATGACAAACTCAGTAGTTTGTTGATCCCAGGGAGTTTGAAATCAGCACCGATCAGCTGCTAGGCACTGACTTCAAACTCTGTTCTGCTCAGCTTTCAGCTCAGCTCAGCTGTGCTATGGAGCTTCCAAAAGCGATGGAAATGAGAGTGAGAAGGAGGAATACATCTCTTCAGCTACTCCCAAGACTGAAAAGGAATGAAATTGGGTGTGGAGCCAGAAGTCATATGTAAAAGGGAATAGCTGTACTGTCTTACTCAAAGAAACATGTTAATACCAGAAATATAAATAAAACATGATGTTGCTGCAGTTAGGCTGTATGCCTGAGTCCCTTCTATTTCCTTGATTCAGCAAGGATCCAATTGTTGGAATAGCCAGCCAGCTTCTTGGTAATGTCCTATGTATGGGTTGTTAAGGTAACAAAGGGAGGTGGCTTTGTGCCAGAGATCAATTGGTTGGGCCTCCCTCCCTCAATCAGCTGGTAGTTAGAAGGGCAAAAGCCAGAGTGGAGGTGTTTGTGAAGTTAGAAGTTAGAAGCAGGCTGCAGGCTGAAGCCTGTGAGGGAAAGACGTGCTTGATTTCTGTGCCTGTAACCCCTGGAATCTTGCATTGCTTGAAAACCGGGGTGGTATGAAAAAAATAGTAAGCAAAAAATGGAGAGAGGTATTGAGTGTGTAACAGTCCAAGCGCTATGCTTCTCCAATGATTCAAATACATGCAGAATAGCAGGATTTGATCATTTCTTTCTTAATTTTTTTTGTCCAACCAGTCTCAAATACATTGGCTGGGTAACATTGCAAAAGCCATGACCATAAAACAATGAATAAAACGAGGAATGTGCATTTTTTAATGAATTCCTGTGCCTAAAACATAGCCAGATATACAGGAAAAGCCAGCTGAATCTGAATAGAGACATGTTAACAATTGTTAGCTCCATTCCATTAATTCATACGCCTGCCATTGCAGACTGGTCCAAATCTGCAGGGTTTTGAACACATCTGAAAGATGCTGATGCCTGGCCTTTGGAAGGTCTCCAAGGGTAGGGGAGCCATCAGAGAGCTCTCGAGGACACCACTTTACATATTCTTGACATCCTATCTCAGCACAGGCAAATGTATTATTAAAAGGCAGCTCTGGGTCAACCTAAGATAATGCAATGTGTCAAAAGGAATGAAGGGGTCCCTTAGGGGTGCTGCTTCCAAGCCTTTGTAGGTCAAAAGTAGCACATGGAAATGCACCCAGAGGGAAAACAGGAAGCCAATGCAGACTCCAAAGGACTGGCGTAATGTCATCTTGTGATTCTGCTGTCAAGAGAGAGGCTGCCACTTTCTGCATCTCCTGAAGCTGCAAAATAGCACTGGTTGAATAACTGGATGTCACTGAACAAGTGAGGAAACTAATAAACATTTGTGAAAACACCCGAGAGGGAGCGAGCTCATTGTTGAAACAAGAAGCTCTTTTTTTTTTAACAAAACAAAACTGGATTTCTGCAGTTCATCCTTCTGAGGGTTCGGCTTTTCACAACACCCACCGAGGAAAAGGACCATGAAGGCACACAACCACGTAGAAATCATTTGCTGTCCTGTGGGACAAATTGCACAAACCTTTGTTGCTTTTGAACAACTGTGTCAGACATGCTTGGATACCATAGCAACCACCAGCATGTTTGAAGTACGCCAGTAAATTCCATCAGTCTTTTGGTGCCAAAATAGCAGCTGCTACTGTCTTACTGCGAAGACACATCACACGCATTCAGTTTTGTTTTTATCTTACAGAAACTAAATCTGCTGATTAGAAAAAATGCACTACTGAAGAAAAATATTTGTTTCAGCTACATATTCTTTATGTATTCATTTCTATTCCTTGGTCGAGAGGGATTCGCACTTTTATAGTAGTCATCCAACTGAAAAGTTGTAGGAATTCATTATGTGGCCTTCATTATGAACCAGAACACTGTCATGTTAGCACATTGAACAACTGACTATTAAAAAGAGATGAAGAAATCCATTGAACAGGCCTTCACTGGGTGCTAACCAAATAAGTCATAATCAGAGAGTAGACCCATTAACTTGAGGGACTTATGTACCTTGATTTCAGCGGATCTATTCTAAGTGTGACTGGGATTGAATATCATTGCATTTCCAAAACACGGAATAATAAAGACTTTCTAGAAGGATTCTTAGCTTACTTACCTGTGAATTTAGGAGGCTTACAGACTCATGATCTGACTTCCTCTAAAGGTTATTCTTGGGGTTAGGAATTGGACAGGTAGACAAGACTAATTAACATTATTTTGTGCCTCAAAACAATACAATATGGTTGACTGGGTAAGGAAGCAGGGGTAAGAAGTGGTCTGATAAATTATCTCTTAAAAGTCACAATATCTGTTATATGCAAGCACAATGGGCATTGTGCATTTCTGCCTTATTAGTACATGCTTTAACATTTATTCAATTGTTTCTGGAGAGTGCAGATTGCAGGTGCCTGCTATATCTCAACAGGATAGCTGCTCCACAAAACAGGGGCAGCTACACAAAAAGCCCTGCTCTGAGTTATTGTGGTGTGGACTTCTGAGATCTTTGGAACTTGCTGGAGAAACTCTCCTGCAGACTGCAGCAATCTACAGGGTGTATAAGGGGTTTGGTGGTCTCTCAAGTAACCTGTTTAGGGTATTATAAGTTAGTACCAACATCTTGAACTTGGCCTGGTAGCAGGTTGCAGCCAGCGCAGATCCTGAAAACAGTGTTATACGCTGGAGGTAGTTTCTGCACACAAACAACACAACCGCCATGTGCTGCAACAGCTGCAGCCTCCAGACCAACCCCAAGGGTCGTCCCATATGCAGCACATTGTAGTATTCCAAGTGTGAGGTTACAACTGTGGTCAAATCATTCTGAACTAGGAACGGTTATAGCTATCTTAGCAACCAAAGTTGGTGAAAGGCACTCCTAGACCCTCCAAGTGTCCCTATTTTCCAGGGATGTCCCTGATTTAGAGCAGCTGTTCTAGTTTCTGATTTGATCTTGGAATGTCCCACTTTTCCTTAGGATATCCCTATTTTCATTGGAGAAATGTTGGAGGGTGTGCACTCCTAGCCACAGAAGGCATCTTCACCTCCACTGACAGAGCTGGAAACAGGGGCACCCCAAACCACGCGCCTGCTCCTTCCTCATTCCTCTGGAGCATCGGTTCTCAACCTGTGGGTCCCCAGATGCTGTTGGACTACAACTGCCATCATCCCAGAGTTCTGGCCTTGCTAGCTAGGGGTGATGGGAGTTGTAGTTCAACAACATCTGGGGACCCCCACAGGTTGAGAAAGGCTGCTCTGGAGTCTCACGGAAGTCTTTTAGGCCACAAAACTCCTGTGGTTTTATTTTGTGCTTTCTTTGTGCTGTTTTGTTAAATGCTAACAATGTGGCCAGAACTTTCTTGAGAGAAGCATTAACATAATAGTAGGCATAAGCACTTGCAGTACATAGCTCAGAATTAGCATATCTTGAGTTGGAAGCATTTGTCATTTTTATCTCTTTCTGCCATGCTATGCTTACCTACTGAAAACAGATTGTCCCGTGCAACCCTGATGAATGAAGCAGCACACTTGTAAACGGATATATTTATATTGCTTGACGACGACGACGAAAATCTATCTTTGCCACACTAATGGAGCTGGATAAGATTAAATCTGAGGTGATACACTTAATATCAGTTCTGCAGAGCTGGTGGTATAAGGTTTGGGTTTTCATTTATCTGGTGGAGAAAACCAACACACGACAACTTGTCAATCTATATACTGAGATCCGAAATGCGAGCGCAACTGTTTAGCTATGTTGGCATGATGACACATAAGAAGACAGGAAGAGCCAGTGGCCAATCTAGTCTTGCATCCTGCTCTCACAGTGGCCAATCAGAGGCCTGTGGGAAACCTGCAAGCAGGACTCAAGCAGAAGAACACTCTCCCCTTTCTGTGGCTTCAAGCAACTGGTATTCAGACACATTACGACCTCCAACTGCGGAGGCATAGCTAGTAGCTCTTGATAGCCTTAACCTCCATGAATTGGTCCAATTATCTTTTAAAGCAGGGGTAGGCAACCTAAGGCCCGGGGGCCAGATGCAGTCCAATTCTCAATCTGGCTCACGGACGATCCGGGAATCAGCGTCTTTTTACATGAGTAGAATGTGTCCTTTTATTTAAAATGCACCTCTGGGTTATTTGTGGGGCCTGCCTGGTGTTTTTACACGAGTAGAATGTGTGCTTTTATTTAAAATGCATCTCTGGGTTATTTGTGGGGCATAGGAATTCGTTCATTTTCCCCCCTTCAAAATATAGTCTGGCCCACCACATGATCTGAGGGACGGTGGACCGGCCCATGGCTGGAAAAGGTTGCTGACCCCTGTTTTAAAGCCATCCAAGTTGGGGGCCATCACTCCCTCCTGTGAGAATGAGTTCTGTAGTTTAACGATGTACTGTATGAAGAAGTACTTTCTTTTATCTGCCCTGAATTTTCCAGCATTTAGCTTTGTTGGATGACACTGTAATGCAGTATCTGTTCCACTAGTGCAGTTCCACTGGAGGAGCAGCCAAGTCAGGATGGAGATGTGAGTGGGATGCGGGTGGGACAGGAAATGAGCAGGCATAGGTCAAATCTTATACTCTGAGTGGACTGGCTCTTCCTGTGTCTGGTTGGCATAGAGGTGCCACCACGACATCTTTGTGACATCTTCTCTACAACATCATAACATTTTCCCCAAATCACTACTCCACCCTGTGGTTGGTGGGCACCCATGGTGTTGCCACTAATGGGGGGGGGGGAGGGTTGACTGCCACCTTAGCTCCTCTGTGTGCTTTTCAGAGCAGTGCATCCCTGCCCCCACCATTCTGGGATGGGTGAATGTAGGTCACGGTGGAAACTGAGCTAGCATAGCGTCAGCTTATCTATTACTGGCGTAATTGGTAGGTATAGGGTTGCTCTGTTAAAATCCACATCTAGCTTTCGAATCATGTGGGTGTAGAACACAGTTCCTGAGAAGCAGTTACTTCCTGCTGTGCTACACTGATATACATCTAACCTCTGGAGCTATTCTATCTACCATGATGGAAAGCTTTGTCAAGTGCAAGGGTGTTAAAAGAAGTGCTTACAAAGGATAGAGCTTCCAAATTAACAAATAAATGCTCTCAGACAAAACTGCTGGACATTTGCAACTCCTATTGATTTGAAGTGCTCTGTTACCAAAGAAAGAAAGAAAGAAAGAAAGAAAGAAAGAAAGAAAGAAAGAAAGAGCAAGCAAGCAAGCAAGCAAGCAAGCAAGCAAGCAAGCCATTGGTGGAGTAATATTACCCAGAATTCAAATGAATTAAGCCCAAATGTGAATGGATTTATAAAAGAAGGGCATAATCAATCCAATGTTGAACACTTTAAAACCCTATTGTTTTCAGAATAAGGACATTAAGCATTACTTTATTTAAATAAATGGGCTTTAAATATACTTAGCTTTGGTAGGATTGTGGCCACAATTTAGAGTGAAAAACTAATATTGGTCTTGAAACCATTCAGTGTTCTGAAGCTTGCCTAGAGAAGATGTTATCTATTTTTGCATGCCACCCCAAACTCTGAGCGGTGTGAGATTCCAGGGGTTGCAAGCGCTTTAGCCAGGGGGTCTGTATTTCCTTTTGGGAATGAGGCACAGCAGAGACTGTGACCGTGTGCATGTTCAAAGAAAATGCTCACAAAGCCTTGAAGATGCTCTGGAAGCGCCTGCTCTGCCACCAGTGCCCCACCCTCTAGACCAGGGGTCAGCAAACTATTTCAGCAGGGGGCTGGTCCACTGTCCTTCAGACCTTGTGGGGGGCCGGACTATATTTTTTGGGGGGAAATGAATGAATTCCTATGCCCCACAAATAACCCAGAGATGCATTTTAAATAAAAGGACACATTCTAGTTATGTAAAAACAAGCTGATTCCCGGACCATCTGCCGGTTCAATTTAGAAGGTGATTGGGCCGGATCCGGTCCCTGGGTCTTAGTTTACCTACCCATGCTCAGTCTAGACCCCATGGAAAGTCAGGTGCTGAAGGTGCAACAAGCCTTCAGCCAACTTTGAGCAGGATTGCCTTGTGGCCCAACCCTGCTTGTGAGCATTCTGGGAGGGACTTTTTCCTATGCAGGATCCTTCCCTCAAGTGTTTGCAACATGCTATTCCACCACCTCATCATTCTACCATCTTACTGTGCAAATGTAAACCTGGCCTGTGACATGAGCAGTTGTGCTGTTCCTAAGGGAATGGGGGGGGGGGGAATCCCATAATAAATATAGGCAGTCATGGGAGTCTCCTTGGGCAAGTGCTCTGTGGGAAAACTACAGAAGAAGAGGAAGTGAACATTTGCTGATTTGCATGTACAAGAGATTGAAACAGATGCTGCTTTCTAATAGAGGCATTACAGAACATTCAGACTGAATATTTGTAAGCACATTACTTTTGTAGTGTGGGCCTGGGGGAGCCGATTCACTGCTACCAGAATTGTTTGTAGCGACTTTTAATGGGATGCAAGGAGATGGGTTTCTTCCAGCAAAAGAACCAGTTGGATCTTGGCTCTGAAAAAAGGACTTCATTTGTCTAATCTGTTGGGGGAAAAGCAGTTGCTGATGTTCCAGAGCTGTTCCAAAAGTGCAGGTGCAAAGGAGGTTTTGCTTTGTTTACAGAGGAGAAACAGCAGCAATATAGGAAAAGTAATTTGCATTGCCTTTGGGATGACTGTACCTCAGAAAGTCTTATTTTTTTGGGGGGGGTGAAGATTGCATTTGCTGCAAGCTGAACTTTTAAATTGACAAATAAGCCATCTGAATAACTAGCAAACCTCAAAACTATTTTAATTACTACTTCTGTTTTGTTTGTGTCAGAGTCTTCGTTGAACAAAATATTAACTTATAAGAACCCTTATTTGCTAGGGCTTCAGCAAATTGTGATAGCTTCAAAGGAGCCAGTTAGGCATAATTGTTCAGCTCAACATCATAAACTGGAACCAAAATCTCTGTGATCACACTGAACCATGAGATAGAAATGTGCACAAAAAAACCCACTATAAAGAGTTGTTATGTTGTGGTGTAGATACTATGGTTTCCTTTTCCTTTGCAAAGCAGAGGGGGCTGGTCTTTCCTGCTTATGTTAAGTGCAGTCTCATCGTGACCATTTGCTATGATGCATGAAAAAAGCTGTCACATGTGGAAGTCGCAGTGGGACTGTGCGACGGGTCCTGCTTGACTGTTGTGCCCACCTCTCACACAGTTCATGGACTGAGCATGGAGCCACTGCAAAGAGGTACTCATGTGCAAGTAGCTGAAGTGTGGAGCAATTATGCGCATTCAGCTACTCAAGTGTAGAATCATAGAATTGTAGAACTGGAAGGGATCCCACGGATAACCTAGTCCAGGGGTCTGCAACCTTTAAGACAAAAAGAGCCACTTTGACCCATTTCCGAAGGAAAAAAAACTGGGAGCTGCAAAACTCGTCATTATAAAAATAACTTTTTTGTCACTTTTTTTTATTTCTTTGTTTGACCCCTCAGAATTACTCCTCCTCATAGAAATAAACGTTAAATTAACAAGTTACATTTTTTATGTGTGTGTTCTTCACTCCCCTTCAAAACAGTGACCAGCGTACATGCGCCTTACAATGTAGCGGGCGGGCGGGAAGGTGATGTCGGGATGGTGCGTGACTAACACACGCACCGCCCCCATGCGACGTTGACAGCCAGTACAGCGCCCGCCACAGTGGGGAGTGTCGGGGCACACAATGCGCCTCCTCCCCTCGCTAGTATCTGCCCTGGAGCCGCAGCAAAGGTGTAAAAGAGCCACATGCGGCTCCGGACCCCTGACCTAGTCCAACCTTTCAGTGGTTGCATCAGTGGGGGATAGCTGGATCTGTAATGCAAGGGAGTTCCACAGAAGGGGTGCCACCATTGAGAAGGTCCTGCTGTGTGTAATGGCTATCAGTGACAGTACTGCAAGCAAGTAGGGCCACTTCCACAGATCTGAAAATCTGGGTTGGTTGATACTCAGGAAGATACTCCCTCAAATCCTTGGGGCCTAAACCACTCGGGGCTTTGTCTGCTATATAGAGATAGTTCTGTTAAGAAGGTTTGATATGTGAGACAGAAGGTGCCCTTCTGTGGCTACTTTGCCCTTTTCCCATTCCTACTTTCCCGGGGGCTGGTGCTGCATGAAGCATAAGGGCAACAGAGTGACTCCAAAAGTAATCATTTGGAAAAGCTCTAGAGCTGTATGTTAGCACAAGACCATTCTGAAGTGATTTGTGTGCACCAGAATCCAAGGTCAAGGCCACAGTGGTATTCAGCCCTGTTTGCTCACCTTTCACGAAAACAGGGGAACTATTTCTAGCCTCTGATTAATGAGAACAGCTTGCATTGACTTCCGTATCCTGATAGCATTAATGACCTGCAATCTTTCAGAGTAGTGCTCTTTAAGCTATGTTGAATTGCCAACCAATATTCTTTGTTTGCTTATTCTCTGCAAGGCCATGGGACACAGCGATGGAAACCTGGCAACGCCTACGAGCCATCTGACATCACTCCCCCTCTCTGCTCACTGCACATATGCAGTTCAGCTGTGCCAAAGTTCAGACGCAGTTTGGCTTTAATTTGGGAGGGATCGCTGTTTGGCCTCTACGGAAACTGAGCGTCTGAAAAGAAACATCCCCCTTGAAAGAGCCGGAAGGGGAAGAAACTCTTGGAAAGAAAAATAAAGCTGAAAAGATGTAGAACCTAGCGAATTTCCTAAAAATATATCATGGTTCTATAAGATGTCAGGATAACGCTGCTTCTTAGTGGTGGGTAGTTGTCATTCACGAGGAGTTCAAAACACAGTTATAAACACCCACTTCACTATTTTCAAGTTGTATTCAAGTCTGTCGCTTCAAAGCCCTCGGCAGGCTTTGAACACAAGATATGCTGCAGCACTTTTCGGAGATTTCCATGTTCAGCTAGTCCTCTCCATGTCCTTGTCCCCTGACTGCATTGTTATTAGAACAGCTAGCACTAAGTGTAGGCTGGCTGTGGAAGAATGCTGTACTGATACAGCAAACTCGACTTTCTTCCAAGAAAGGAGAAGTAATGTTACTCTTATGGGTATTATGGACTAGGCCACTGGGCTCAATTCCTAAGTCCCCCACACTCCAGAGGCCAACTTTGACAGGTGGATGGGATCACTCCCTTGTTGGGGGTCCATGGCAACTATTAATAGTCTAACTCTTTCATAACATTCTAAACTAAAGACAGAAAAGGTCCTTACTGCTACAAGAAATAACAGGTTTAGCTACAGCCCATAGCTACAGCCCATCCATATTTAATTTTCAGTTAGTTACATTTTTCTGTGCTGGATTGGCCTCTACAGGCATGGGTTGTTGGCTTACTCCACTGCAGCGGGATAAGCAGGGGAAGAAAAAGAGGCCTTCTTGATTTGTGCTTCACCTCTCACAATCATTTTAATCTCACATTTTCTTCAACTGTTTGACTCAGTTGTACATTCTTTTTCTCCTCCTCCTGAGTTTTACTGCAGGGAAAAGCACAATGATAAATAATGCACATGTTAGCATGAATTATGAAGCGCTACGTATTTCATTGAAATTAAGCTCTGTTGAGATTTCACTGTTTATGTCCCTCAGCAAGTTAAAGCAACTTGTGGCCTTGCTTCATCTTAAAAACAGCCTTGGATAATCTGCCTTTCTGGAGTCTCAGCAGGTCCAGCTGCTCTACACACCAGACATTTTCTGTCAGAAGGGAAGCTATAAATTTCCATTTGATCAGTCCCAACGGTTGTTTTTTTTACCTAGAAATTCGGTTGCAAACTTTTATTTGCACATTTCTTAGTTGAGGGGACGCGGGTGGCGCTGTGGGTAAAACCTCAGCGCCTAGGACTTGCCAATTGCATGGTCGGCGGTTCAAATCCCCGCGGCAGGGTGAGCTCCCGTCATTCGTGTTGGGATACTGCCAGGGAGACAAAGGCCATCTCCATGCCCCACGCTGTCTCCGGACGATCCATCGATCTCTGGTAAAAACGCAGTATCAGGCAATTAGCGACACGAAGCCTCGGAAATAGCTTTCCACATTCCAGAGCTCGTGCACGCTCTATCAGCAGAGTTCACACAGTGAAAGATGCACTCAGGAGAGCATATTTACAACTTTTATTCAGCGTTGATCAGAACAAAGAAAAAACATGACTGCCTGCTTCGTTGTCTCAGGCGCAGAGAGAGAACGAAAGCAATAGACAAAAAATAAACTTCCTGTGAACAGGAAATACGCAGACTCTGTGACTCACAAAGCCTGCTCCCTTTTAAGGTGAATGGAAATATCCTAACAGTTCGGTCCCAGCTCCTGCCCACCTAGCAGTTCGAAAGCACCCTTAAGTGCAAGTAGATAAATAGGTACTGCTTTATAGCGGGAAGGTAAACGGCGTTCCGTGTGCTGCGCTGGCTCGCCAGATGCAGCTTGTCACGCTGGCCACGTGACCCGGAAGTGTCTGCGGACAGCGCTGGCTCCCGGCCTCTAGAGTGAGATGAGCGCACAACCCTAGAGTCTGTCAAGACTGGCCCGTACGGGCAGGGGTACCTTTACCTTTAGTTGCATACATTTCACACCGAAAAGAACATAAAGCTATATGACATTGTGGCATATTTATTGATTTTAGTGCATAATATTAGTTTGATGACATTAACGTGAAATGAAACCTCTGTTGCTTTTGGTAAAAGGTGCCCAGACATATTTGCTTCATATATTCTGAAGAGCCTTATTTATTACCGTATGCTAAGAGCGGACAACCTTTCTTTGGGCTGAGGGTGACGTATGGTGCTGTGTGACTGTAGAAGAAGAAGAAGAAGAAGAAGAAGAGGAGGAGGAGGAGGAGGAGGAGGAGGAAGAGGAAGAAGAAGAGTTTGGATTTGATATCCCGCTTTATCACTACCCGAAGGAGTCTCAAAGCGGCTAACATTCTCCTTTCCCTTCCTCCCCCACAACAAACACTCTGTGAGGTGAGTGGGGCTGAGAGACTTCAAAGAAGTGTGACTGGCCCAAGGTCACCCAGCAGCTGCAGAGGGCTGGTGCACTGCCAGTTGACCCAGGATATTGCACTAGTGTTGAAGTTCCTTTTCACTAGAGGCAACACAGAAGCTGTTTGTAAAGGCTAATCCACAGAAGTTCTTGCATGAGCCTAAAACAATGTGCAGGATTGTGACCAGTGACATTAAGTGGTTGGAGAGAGAATTTGGAAAGAAGTGCTTATGGGTCTTGATAATCTTCATGCTTTAGACTATTGTGACTATTAGACTATTCACAATATTTAGAATATTGTGAAATACAGTGTGATCCTATATTCTGTATATTTTAGCAACTGGCTCTATGGGTTTTCAGCTTCTCAAGATTGACTTAATCCATTCGCCTTTCATGGGACACAATCAGATGGATACATAGAATCAAGAAGGAATCTATAATAATACTAATACTTTGGAGAGCCAGAAGTGCAAGCCTTTTTTCTCCTCACTGTCCTTTAATAAAAATGTTTGGGAGTTTCTTATTGTCTTGATGAAAGTCTAAGCATATATGTTAAAATCTAAAACACAATGTCACTGCCAAGGAAGGAACAGAAATATTTTAACTAGCAATCTGTCACCTGCCTCCAAGATTAAAATTGCTTCCACAATTCTTCTTTCTTCTTCTTCTTTGGTGATCACTCGTAGCTGAGTAAGATTGTCTTCCATAAATATGGCTTTAACACTGTGTTGCCTGTACTTCCTAAAATGAAAGGAATTATGTCACAATGGTGACTTGTTCTGCTGCAAAAATACTGACACAAAGTTATGCTTTTTGTCTTTCAAACTGTTTCAGAAGGCAGGCAGAGCAGTTAGGTGACCTATCTCCCAGACTGTAGGACCACTCACCTCAAAGGATCTCTGTTTTGACAGGATCCATTTCAGTTAATACCCCCCAATATTATATTCAAATTGGCACCCCTGATCTAGACACTGGTTCCAGACTTGCATAGCCAATGCCTGATTCATATATCAGGAAAAAAAATAGAGTTTGGTGTTATCATAGTTGAAAAAATTAAAAACCCACCACTGTTAAAGAAGCAATGCTTGGTAAATAATGCAATCAAAATAATCAACAAATTAACAAAATATGTCAGATTCCAAAACAGAAGGAGCAAGAGTTTTATGCAAGAGTACTTCTTTCCTGACTGTTGACAGATTTGACAAGATATCAATATTAAGTGGTTTGTCATAATCTGAATCAGATGCTAGACTAATGTCTTGTGGGAATCATAGAATCATAGAGTTGGAAGAGACCACAAGGGCCATCGAGTCCAAACCCCTGCCAAGCAGGAAACACCATCAGAGCACTCCTGACATATGGTTGTCAAGCCTCTGCTTAAAGACCTCCAAAGGAGGAGACTCCACCACACTCCTTGGCAGCAAATTCCACTGTCGAACAGCTCTTACTGTCAGGAAGTTCTTCCTAATGTTTAGGTGGAATCTTCTTTCTTGTAGTTTGGATCCATTGCTCCGTGTCCGCTTCTCTGGAGCAGCAGAAAACAACCTTTCTCCCTCCTCTATGTGACATCCTTTTATATATTTGAACATGGCTATCATATCACCCCTTAACCTCCTCTTCTCCAGGAATGCTTGATACAATGGTATAACCGAGAGGTTATAAAGCATGCATTTCTCTCTGATATGCATGCTATTTTCATATACAGCATTCATGACATGCGGATAATTACAGACGCTATTTATTGTTACTCTTAGTGCAAATTTATATA
Organism: Podarcis liolepis; assembly: GCF_965112155.1. Classification (NCBI taxonomy): domain Eukaryota; kingdom Metazoa; phylum Chordata; class Lepidosauria; order Squamata; family Lacertidae; genus Podarcis; species Podarcis liolepis. Next base: position 32,495,841 of record NC_139554.1, read on the forward strand.
TCTATAATTTTAAATTCTTTCTATCTCTGCTTTTTAAATTCTTTCTATCTCTGCTTTTTAAATTCTTTCTATCTCTGCTATTTAAAGGTTTGCACAGTGCCAACACAGATACGTAATGCTCTAATTTCTCTCTCTCTCTCTCCTTGGCAGCTAGCTTTCAGGTTGACATTTAACTTTTTCCAGAGTGGAGGAAGGTAGGGTGACTGTTTAGCAACTGCATCATGCTCTCTCCCAGATAGCCTGAGTAAAGAAGCAGTTAATAACTGGCCATAGAAGCACAAAGCTTTGCCTTATTTCTAGAATAAGTTAGGCCTCTGTGTGCCCATGTCCCCAATTTCCATCTTTGAATTCTCCCAGCACTGCTTCACTTGCCTCATGCTTTCTAAGTACAGTGGTACCTCGGGTTACATACGCTTCAGGTTACAGACTCTGCTAACCCAGAAATATTACCTCAGGTTAAGAACTTTGCTTCAGGATGAGAACAGAAATCGGGCTCCGGCGGTGCAGCGGGAGGCCCCATTAGCTAAAGTGGTACCTCAGGTTAAGAACAGTTTCAGGTTAAGTACGGACCTCCGGAACGAATTAAGTACTTAACCTGAGGTACCACTGTAGTAATTTATAAGTTGCTTATAAGATGTGAGTGGTTAGGATTATTATCTTTCACCCCCCCTTTGTTAATTGACTGGCAGATGAAGGAAATCAGATAATCATTTCCCCCCCTGTGTCCTTCAGTCTTGTCATGAAAACTACCAGATGGGGCTGATTAAATGATATATGAGATTCCCCCCCACACACCCCGCTTCTCTGAAGTTGTTTGGCTCCACAGCATTGCTTTTTATTGTGCTTGGCAGCCCAAGGGACTAACTGACAAATCAAATTATATTAAGAATTTTGAGTTTGATTCCCATCATTTATTCCCTTCTCCATCTCCTATTTTGTTAAAGCCAGCATTTGACAGAAGTATCTCGATACTGAAAAGCCACATTGGTTATTGTCGCCACCACAAGTACAATTCACATTCAATTTGAAAGTCACCTAAATTTTTTAATGAGCTTTAGATGTTACAAATATCAGCTGCCAGTCTCCTTGGCAGTCTCTTCTGCAGTTGGCCTTAAAAACAACAACCTGTTTGTAATATTTGAAGGGTACTTGCATCTGACAAATAGCCATCTCCTAGAATCATATATTCATGGAATCATAGAATTGTAGAGTTTGAAGGGACTCCAAGGGTCATCGAGTCCAAGCCCCAGCAATGCAGGAATCTCAGCTAAAGCATCCATGACAGATGGCCATCCAACCTCTGCTTAAAACCCTCCAATGAAGTAGAGTCATACATGCAAATGTGGCCTACACAAGTTTCCTACATGACTTCTCTTTTGACGTTACAATTCCCAATTTCCTGACTTACTGCAGAGCCTGGTTTGTGGCCTTGGGGGGTGGAAGAGTCAGCATCTTGATCCCCTTATGTGGCCGGGAGGCATTTTGTGCACTTTGGCAGCTGTGCATGAGGATGGGGCGGGGCATTATCTTGCTGAGCCAATCAGCATCAGTGCTGGGGATCCCCAGGGTGGGGCCTTCCAGAGGACTAGATGGAGGGCTCTGTTCCCACTGGTTTCCTGGGGTTGAAAAGGCAGGCCGCTGTCAAATTGGCTAGAATAATTACAGAATTGAATAAATGATGGTGGACAAGATTTGAAGAGACTGGTAATAAGATCTCAAGATCAGAGAGACATTATGTAGCAGCATCTGGGGCAAATAATGGTCATTCAATATACAGTGGTACCTCCGGTTACGTACTTAATTCGTTCCGGAGGTCCATTCTTAACCTGAAACTGTTCTTAACCTGAAGCACCACTTTAGCTAATGCGGCCTCCTGCTGCTGCTGTGCCGCCAGAACACGATTTCTGTTCTCATCCTGAAGCAAAGTTCTTAACCCGAGGTAATATTTCTGGGTTAGCGGAGTCTGTAACCTGAAGCGTATGTAACCCGAGGTACCACTGTACCAAGATGGGACTATATGCCAGGTGTGTGTGCAGGAGCCAGGCCTGGTGACCAATAGGACTTTGCAGGACTGGGGCCTTCCTAAGTTTGTTCTGAAGAGGCAAGGCGTGGCCTCACAGGTGAGGCCGATTGGTAACTCACAGCACCTGGTGGCAAGAGCTGGGAAAGGATTTAAGGTCAGCATTTCCCTTTGGCTCTTTACCACAGCAACACGCTTCCTGCCTTGCTGTGTTTGGCTTCTTGCTTCCTGATCCTTGAACCTCTTCTTCTTTGTCATCTTCTTCGTCTTCTTCTTCTTCATCTTCTTCTTCATCGTCGTCTTCTTCTTTATCTTCGTGGCTCCTTGCTTTCTGACCCTCGGATTCTTGGCTTCCTGACTTCCGGACTCTCGTTCTTGCTCACACCCCACCATCTTGCCCCCGGTCCTGACGTCCCCTGCCGGGACTTCGATTGCCCCTGAACTGAACCGCGACACCATATAACTGGAAGAAAATGAATGAACAATGGTGGGAAAACAAGGGGCAGAATTGGCTGAATCAAGAACATTGATCTCTCTGCTTTTCATTCTCCCTCTTTCAGTGTAGAAGGAAATAAGAGGCTTCCCCCTCAAATTTCTTCTCCAGCATTGCTGCCTTCAAGGTAAAATTATAGAAACAATAAAAGTACTCTTTAGTATATGAAGGACAGAATTGATATTTTTAAAAGGGAACTTTTTATTATTTCTCTGCAAGTGCTGAATGTAGTAGAAGAATTAACAACTGAAATTCTAGCAAGTGAACTAACATTGTACAGGGTAATCTGCCTAACATAAAATAAGACTTTGGAATTATGCATTACGTTCTGATCATCGCAGCTTCCATTCATGGCCTAAAAAAGGAAGGGCGAACAAGGTTGAGCAGAATAAAAAATAAGACTTACTATACCTGTTTGGTGGCATGTATAGATGTTCAGTCTTTATTAAGAATAAATACAGGGGACTCCAGGGTGTAAGTAACCTTGAAGAAAGAAGAGTGAAAATTACCTTTTGCAGCCATTTTTCTCAGGGGCAGATTGTGTTTTCCTATAAATGGTATTCTAAGAAGCATCCTTGGGTGTGAAACACATTCTAAGCCAATGATTGCAGCAACAGTAACTGAACTTGCTTCAATCAGGGGACAGCCAATTCATACTTTGCTTTGAACTCAGACATAAAGAGAAGAAGAATTTAAGTGGCAAAATATACAAGCACTGCTGTGAAATGCGCATGCTTAAGTGGCTAGATTAATGGACCTGCCTATTTGTGATTTCAGTCAATAGGAATTACAGAACAGGCATAGGAGCTCAACTGCAAAATTTAGGAAATCTGTTTCAAGCATTTTGAACAAGGGACACCTCTTCTTCACAATACAGCAAAAAGACCAGTTTGCGTTAGACTTTGTCTGCATTGCATCACGGAATAAAATGGTTCTTTTAGCCTCTTTTTCTGATCGGATCTGTGTCCCTTGTGTTCAGAGTGACCTTGTACTCAACTCTTACTTTTGTGGAGGAGTCACAAGTGTCTGAAGCTCCAATTCGTTCATGAACATCCTGCAACACTTAACCGTTAAGCACATGCTACAGTCTTACCTAGATGCAAATTGGCTCCTTCCCAGTGATGGATCTTGGGCTTTCTTACAATCATAGTTTACTATTAGTCTCCATCACATAAAGACATGCTTGAAGTCTTTCCTTCATTTAGGGGATTATTTACAATGCACTGCTTCAGAAGCACTGGTACAGGTTTTCCTGAAATGACACTGAAGGCATATCATTAACAAAGCGTGTTCTCATTAAAGAGAGCACGTGTTGCGGATGGGGCCAGACAAAACATCCTCAGTTGCTAGCCAGGCTGTTGCAAGGGATTTGAATTGATTGGTGACTGTTGTTACTGGGGTAAATTTGATGTTGCCAATTAAGGGGTGGAGTCAGAGGTTATTTATACTGGGTCCACAGCTTGTTCCTTTCTCTTTCGCTGTGGACACCGGATCAATTGCACCGTGTGGATTTCAGCGAGAGTTTGGTTGTATATTCGCCTCTCGGCCCCCTTTTCTCCTCCTTCCCTTTCCCTTCTTCTGCCTTTTTTGCTTCTCTTTTATACTTTCCCACTGGTTGTTTTATACCCCTTTTACTGATTGTGAACGGTTCAGTTACCCCTGGGGGGGTGGAGCAAGCTCCGGGCCCCAGGGGCTTACGGGCCGGTTCTCGGCCGAGCCAATAGACTGGGCCTGGGGTTTTGAACCCCTTGGCACCCCTGCCCTCTACGAGGGAACCCAGCTCGACTGGGTCCGGCTGGGCCGCGTTTTCCCCACCTTCCTTTCCTTTTCATTTTCCTTCTGGCCTGCAGAGGCATCAGGTGGAGGTCCCGATTCTCGGGGCCTCAGCGCGTGCGAGCAGCCGCGACCGGCGGGCTGCTCCGCGCCGGGGGGTTCTGCGGGGCGCCGCATCGGCACCGCGGCCTAGCCGGCTGGCCGGAGCCGCATCTTACCCCCCCCACTCTCCCGGTGGAGCCTTAGAGGCCTGCCGGTGGCCTCGATCTTCGCGCGCGGTGCGCGTCCGGAGCGGCTGCGCCGGGTGGGCCGCGCCGTGAACAGCGTTGGCCTACGTCCGCTGCGGCTGTGCCACGGCCTACTCGGCCCGGCCGGGGCTGTATTCCCCCCCCCATTTTCCGGCGGGCCGGAGGAGGCCCTGCGGGAGGCCCCGATCTGCGCGCGCGAGGCGCTTCCGAGGCCGCGGCGGCTGGTGAGCAGCGCCGGAACTGCTGCCCGACGGGCGCGGGCCTACGGGCGCTGCAGTTGCGCTGCGGCCTACTTCTCTCGGCCGGGGCTGTATTCCTCCCCCCCATTGTTCAGCAGGCCTTCGGAGGCCCAGGGGGGGGTCCCGATCAGCGCCACGGTGCGCGCGCTGGGCCCTGCAATCGTTGGGCCGCGCCGCGCCGGCTGGTGGGCCGGATCCGCCCTATTTTTCCGCGTGCTTTCCCGGGCCTTCGGTGGCGCCGGGGGAGTCTTTTTGGGCCTCGTGGTGACTTACCTCGCCCAGGGCGGGTTACTCAGCAGCCCCTATAAAAAGAATTTTATTCCAGGCCGGGGGGGCGGCGGCCATTTTAGGAGCGATTTTGGCGGGAGCGCCATTTTGCTCCTCATACTGCCGGTTGGGGGCATCTAGTGGCAGGCCTTAGAACTGCAGGGCCTGCCTAAAAAGCCCCTTTTCCCCAGGGGACACAACACAACTGGGATTGTTGCTACTGCTGGGCGTCTTAAATATCGTTTATTGTCGCTAATTGTAATTGGTAATAATTCCATTACTTTCATTTAATTCCTGATCTTAACTTTAATTTATTTTAATTTAATTTTAATTTTAATTTTAATTTTAATTTTAATTTTAATTTTAATTTTAATTTTAATTTTAATTTTAATTTGATTTTAATTTCTTTGCACCAGCAGTAGGAATGGCTCCAAAGAAGGCGACAAGGAAGTCGGGCCCTGTCCGCTCGTCTAAGCGGCCTATAAGAGGCCCGTCTCAGGCCTTTCGTTCTCCTGAACCTAGCCAGCCGGTGCAACGCCTCCAATCCATGGTCGCCAGTTTGGCCGGTGACCCGGCGGCTCTGGCTAGGGTGGAGGCAGAGTTGGATGTTTTGATGCATCGCTGCTCAACCCCGTCGACCTCTTCTGGAAGGCCGGCTCCTCCTGTTGGCGTATCGTCCCCACCGTCGTCTTCTAGTGGAGAGGAGGGAGAACCATCGTCAGCTGGCGTTTCCCTGCTTGGCCCACCCCTGGCTCGGTTCCCAGATTTACCTGGGTCCCAGGTTGCCATCCCTAGGGGTCGGGGGCGTACCAGAGTGGGGGCAAGGAAGAGGGCTTCAACGCGTGGCTGCGCGTTACGGGGTTCACCTGTGCAACCGTCGGTTGCGGGGAGTGTGCTTCCGGGTCAGTCACAGGTTGTTTCTTTTCAGTCAGTTTCAGGTCCTGTGCAGCGAGGCGATGCTTCGGACTCATCAGTTGAAGACAGCCTTCCTCTTCCTCCAAGGGCCTCTTCTGGTGGTCACCGTCGCCGTAAAAAGAGCTCCAAGAGGCGCTCCAAGCGTAGACGGAAGGACACTTCGTCTTCTTCGTCAGGTACTTCTTCCCAGAGTTCCAGCAGTGATGAGGAAGCTTCGTTGAAGCTTCATTGGGGCTTTGGTGAGACCTCTGGGCTCCCTAAGTGGGTTTGGGAGCGGAGGGCGAACACGCACCGAGCAAAGTATGGGGCGGTGCAAGACTGTCAGGAAGGGGTCTTGGTGCCGGACGTTAAAGTCTCCACCAATTCAGCTAGGGACCTTATCCCTGGGGCCCATTTGCCTTCCAAATTGCGGTCCAGGATCCTGAATGGACGTTACGTTGATATTTTTAGCCTAGCCCCTCCGCTTGATGGCCAGGAGCCTTCGGTGAAGGGCTATGCTGCCTCAAAGACACGGGCGGTCACAGCCAAAGCGGACAGGACTTTTGAACGTTGGTTGGACAGTTTTCAAGTGTTTGCTGGCGTGGTTTCCGCTGCCTATCCGAGGAGGTCTTTGCACTTATGGGTTTATCTGTCCATAGTCCGCTCGGCCTTCACGATGGCCGGAGAGACCGCTGCGTTGGCTTATGATCAGAATTTCAGGCGTAGAGCAGCCAAGATTCCTACGGCCCGCTGGGATCGTAAGGACTTGGATGTCTGGACGACTTACGTTGCTCCGCGCATCGATAAGAAGGTCCCTGATCAACAGAAGTCCAAGGCCCCCCCGCAAAGGGCGGGTCGCCGTTTGTATTGTTGGGATTTCAACAAGGGTGTTTGCCAGCGGCAACCCTGTAGGTACTCACACCTTTGTGAGAAATGTTCAGGGAGCCACTCGGCGTCTGTGTGTACAGGGGTAAGGCGTCCCTTTCGCAAGGGTGGGGGCTCTCAGCAGCCCCCAAAAGTTGCTCCCCAGGTGCCAGTCACAGGAGCCGGGAAATAGCACCCTGTCCACCTTAGCTTATACCCCGGTGAGGCTGCAGCCTTTGTTGTCCTTGTTGGATTCATATCCTGATAAGGTAGCGGCCTCCTATTTGCGTGAAGGTTTTTCTTTTGGGTTCAGGATTCCGGTGGCATCGACCCCGGTAGCCGGAAAATTGGTTAACCAGAAATCTGTAAAAGACATGCCGGAGGTGGCGCGGAAGAAGATCGGAAAGGAATTGACTTTGAATCGTATGGCCGGCCCTTTTTTGGCCCCCCCTTTTCCAAACTTGCATGTGTCACCCTTGGGTATAGTTCCCAAGAAGGCTCCGGGGGAATTTCGCCTCATTCATAATCTTTCTCACCCTAGAGGCACATCAGTAAATGACGTGATTCCCCCGGAGCTCTCTTCGGTACGTTATGCTTCCCTTGATCATGCGATCAAGATGATAAGGAAGTTTGGGCCTGGTGCCCTTCTAGCAAAATGCGATATTGAATCGGCATTTCGGCTACTTCCAATCCATCCGGATGACTTCTGGTTACTAGGTTTTCAGTTTGAGGGGGGATTTTATTTTGATAAGGCCATGCCTATGGGCTGCTCTGTGGCCTGTGCAGCCTTTGAATGTTTCAGTTCCTTTCTGGAATGGGCCTTGCGTGAAAAAACTGGCCTGGTGGGGGTCACTCATTATCTTGATGATTTTTTGGTGGCTTCAGCGAGTGATACAGGGGACTGCGTTGTTTTGTTGCAGGCATTTGCTTCCTTAATGGAAGAGCTGGGGGTCCCGCTGGGTATCTTGTTGGATACCGTGGCCCAGACCTCCAGTTTGCCGGTGGATAAGATAGTTGCCTTGAGACAGGTCATTGAGGAGTTGATTCCTTTAAAGAAGGTCACCCTCCGTCAGCTGCAGTCATTGTTAGGTCATTTGAATTTCGCTTGCAGGGTGGTCGCCCCTGGGCGACCGTTCTGCTCCCGCTTGGCCAGACTCACATCAGGTTTACAGGCCCCACAGCATAGGATGCGACTGTCTGGCCATGTACGGGCTGACCTCAGTCTTTGGCTGGAATTCCTGCAGGAATTCAATGGTGTGTCTTTGTGGCAGGACGTTCTGAACCTCCACAATGACTTCCAGGTGCACTCGGATGCAGCGGGGTCCCTGGGTTTTGGGCTCTTCTGGGATGGCAGATGGTGCGCTGAGCGGTGGCCTCCTGCTTGGCGTGGGGAAGCTATAATTCGGGATTTAACTTTTCTTGAGTTTTTTCCCATTGTAGTGGCCGTGCACTTGTGGGTTGAACAATTCAAGGACCATCGAATTTGTTTCTGGTCCGATAACCAAGCGGTGGTGAAGATACTAGCCAAGCAGTCTTCACGTTCTCCTAGGGTATCGGCCCTGCTACGGGTTTTTGTTTTACATTGTTTGCGTTTTAATATTGTATTTTCTGCCCGTTTTGTTCCGGGCATATCTAACGAGATTGCCGATGCTCTGTCCCGTTTTCAGATGGAGCGATTCAGATCCCTGGCGCCAGTGGCTCGAGAACGTCCGGAAATTTTCCCGGATCATCTCTGGAACCTTGGCAGCATTTAGTTTTACAGGGAGTAGCTGCATCTGTTGCCCCCTCTACTTTGAGGTCTTATAAAAAGGCCTGGGCAGATTTTTTATTATTTAATGGGCAGACGGTGGGTGAGGTCACTGCCCCTCATTCCTCCTCTCAAGTGCTCAAGTATTTGGCACATCTATTCCAGATGCGCCGGGCAGCCAGGACGCTGCGGCTTCATTCAGCAGCGATTTCATTTTTTAGCAGGGCATATTTTAACAGGGACCCGTGTGGGAAGTTTGTGGTACGTAAAGCCTTGGAGGGTTGGGGGCGTCTCACTCCTGCTAGGCCCGTCCCTAGGCGGCCTATCACTTTTGAGTTGCTAGCACAGATGCGCAAGAAACTACGCAACATCTGTTGGTCCTCTTTCGAGGCTCGCTTATTTTCTGCGGCCTTTTCACTAGCCTTTTTTGGGGCCCTGAGAGTGGGAGAGGTGGTCCTCGAGCCTAAGCGGAATGGGAGTTCCAGGGGCTTGTTGTTGCAGGATGTGAGCATGTCTCCATCGGATCTGCACGTTAATATCAGGAATTCGAAAACGGATCAGTTGGGTAGGGGAGCCATGCTTAGGCTCCCGGCGACAGGGGATGGTGGACCTTGCCCGGTAAGGGATCTTAGAAAGTACCTTGCCCTGCGTCCCGCGGGTGAGGGGCCCCTGTTTATTCATGAAGATGGGCGCCCGTTAGGGCGGCATCAATTCACTAAGGTGTTGCGAAAAGCAGTCGCAGCATGTGGCCTTGAGGCATCAGAGTTTGCCCCTCACTCCTTCCGGATTGGTGCGGCAACGACGGCTGCCCATTGGGGTTTGTCTGTGGAAAGGATAAAAGACATGGGGCGGTGGAGGTCGGATGCGTTTAAGACTTATGTGCACAGATAATGTGTTTGGTGTACTTATATTTCTGTTTTAACCCTAGGTCTGGTCACTATCCGTATCTGGATAGTAGGGCACAGTATTGTGCATTGGGCTGCTGACAGAGCTCGTCAGTCGGGATTGGGAGCCGGCCTGGGCCTTCCGCAGCGAGTGCAAGTGTCCTGGATTTCCAGACGGAGGATGCGTTGGAGGGAATTCTTACCGCTCATGCATAGGCGTGTCCTACGGTTTGGCCCTCCTTCGGCGATTGTGATACAGCTGGGGGAAAATGATCTGGTTTCCACTCCCTGCTTCGTTTTACGTTTGGCTATGTTACAGGACCTTAGGGAACTGGCGGATATGGTGCCTAATACTAAATTGATTTGGTCACAGCTGCTTCAACGCCGTATTTGGAGGGGCAGCCCCAGCCCGGCAACCGCCGAACGAGCTAGGAAGCGGATTAATTCCGCGGTGGGCAGTCTGGTGGTGGGCTTGGGAGGATTCCTCACCCTCGTATTTCCTTCACAGACGCAGCACTGTACAGGGATGATGGTGTTCATCTTTCCACATTGGGGAATGAGGTCTGGTTGGAGGCAGTGGTGTTCAGGTTGAGGGTGTGGTTTGGTCTGTGAGTGGTTGGCGGCGAGCGTAAGGGCTCGGGTGGCGGTTAGGCATTGGTTAAATTGGTTGGTGGAGGGGTATGGAATTGGCTGTGCCTACCCCTCCAATGCTGCTGCGGAATGGGAATTCCGTTAAAGGAATTCTGGGGCTTACCATCCCCTTGTCCAAACCCCTGGAATCGGGTGCGGGCCGCGTAAGACCCCAAGGCGCAGGCAGGGAGGAACTGAAGGGTCTGTAACGCAGCCCCAGTTGCCCTGCTTGTTCCTCCACACTGACTTACGCTGGAATCCGGGAGTCAGTGCTATCCCCCAAGGCGGGGGGGGGGGATAGCTAGTCATAACCAATGCCTACGCAACCACTCACAATTTTGTATGATAATAAAAGTTGTGGCCAAAATTATGCCAAAAACCTTAAACAAAAATTATGTGTGATGTGTGAGTTATTGGGGTAGGGATGGTTTGGGGGACCTCAGCACGCAAATTAATTTACTCAGGTGTGATTTGTAGTCATGTGGATACCAGAGAAAAGGAGTATATCATGATATAAGTGCTTTCCCCAAGATACTGGTTGGTGCATGATTATGACTCAGATTGTCATCTGACATCAAACCTGGGGGTAGTGGACACAAATCATGAATAAAGGCAAAAACAAACAAACAAACAAACAAACAAACAAACAAACAAACAGAAATGGGGGGTGGTAAAATAGCTGTCAGTTTCTGAGCCACAGGCAGCCTGGGCCCTCTGGGAGTATGTGATGCTCAGCCATATTTGTTTGTCCTTGACTTTTTGTTTTGTTTTACAAATGTCTTTCTCTAAAATCTAACCAAGTTTTAATGTCCTCGGAGTAATCACCATTGTGCTTAACTCTGCTGCGAGAGAGTAATAATCTCTCTTCCAAATCTATCTCCATCAACTTTCATATGTCTGTTTCCGTGTCTCAAGAATTTTCTTAAATACTATACATATTGAATACAGGTGACTCCCCACTTATGCGGGGGTTACGTTCCTGGCCCCTGCATGCACAAGTGAAATCACGTAAAGTGAGTAGCGCCCTCTGAACACCCTTTTAAGTGCCCTCTCTGCTACCCTCTCTTCAATCCATACCAAAAATGCTGTATCAAAAAATATCCTCAATCAGAATGGAAGCTCTGAGGCCAGCAGGACATGTGGGAAAGCGGCTGTAGCTGTTGCACCACCCCAAAAAACAGCTGTTAGTCGGGGAGGCTGAGCAGCATAAACAAAGCCTCGCTGAGCCTCTGGTCTCTTCAGGGATTCCTCCATCCTCACCAACATCCTCTTCAGGCTCTGGGGAAGGTCTCCTCATGAGCCATGAGGACTTTCCTGCTCTCTCCTGCCATTTCCCAGTATGAATTGGATTATTTAAGTATTTTCTGGTGCTGCGTCATACACAGTCATCTGTGAGTAAGGGGGGGGGGGGAAATGCCTGTATGATAGCTATATTACATTGTTTGTTCATCCATGTGATAAACCAATGTATACCTTCCAGAAATCTTTTGGCAACAAAACAGTTGAATTGCATGCACTGTATTCTAAATATTTATTTTACTGGATTCAGTGCCACAACACTCCCTTTTAACTGAATTAGTATATTGTTCTATTTCCCACTTATATTCTTGATTTATAGCTGCAAATATGCCGTGGCCTAGGGTACCAAAATTTTCAGTATTTGGACACAAATCTGTTAACTCTATTTCAGTGTGACATATGTGTGCATAAATAACAATCTGTTAGCTTCAGGCTATAAATGGACAATAAATCAGACTCAGGAGGAAAGAAATGAAAAATGGTAGACGAACACAGATAAGCACATATAATCTTGCCTCCTGCTGCAAAATAGGACTCTTGTCTTAATTGCTCGATGTCAGGGGCTGGCCAGAGGAGGAGGAGTGGCGGAGATCGCCTCCCTATCCTGACCCTTCCAGGGAAGAGGAAGACAGTATAGATTTACAACACGGGTTTGCAGGAGGTCCCAGCTCAAAGGCAGATGAGGGGAAAAGTTGGGAAATAATGGGAGAGGAGGAGTAGGCAGAGTTGGAGCAGCAGCTGGCTAACATGTTGTCAGTAGAAAGCATTCCAGACTCACCATCTCCCAGAACCCATGAGCCTTAAAAGTAGGAGAGCAAAGAGCTCAAAGACAGAGAGGACATAGCAGCACCCATAGAGGAGGTGATGATGACAACGAATGAGGAAGTGGGAGAGAAGGGAGGTGGAGATTCACTCGGGACAACGCCATTATCCAAGAGCCTCTCTATAGCCTCTCTCTGTATAGTTTGAAATAAGAAAGGTCTGTAAGAAACATTTCCTTGTCTTTATGCTTTCCTGGGCAACCAGCCAGGGGCTGTTGACAGCACCCTAATTTAGTTTCCACCATTGAAATGTTTCTGTCAGCTTTCAGGAGACATTAAATAGAGGTGTCCACTTTTTTCCTCTTTACACAGATGAGACCTGCAGTCCTATAGTCCTTGAGAGGGCATCCAAGAAGCCATAGAAAGCACTGACCCTTCCTCTCTGTGGGCAAAGAGAGAGCTCCAAGCAGGGCTGGACCTTGGTAATATGCTAAGAATTTCCCAGAAGTAGCCAGTATTCTGCCCTTGCAAACAGTGTCCAGGTGGAAATGTCCGGGAAGATCTGGACGTATGGCAACCGATGTCGGAAGTGTAGTTTTTGGTGAATTTCCCTGCTATAGAAGCCACTGCATCCCTTGTCCTACTGATGCTGGTGTGTCAACATTGGTAGGGCTAACAAGGGTGTGTGCTGGGGGAACCCTCACTTCCATCTGGCCAGTGAGAGCCTGATAGGGTGTTAGATGTGATGGTTCACTGGCCTTTGGTTCCCTCCCCCTCCCCTGGCTCACCTTTATGGTGGCAACCTCCAAGGTAAGTGTGCATATAGGATTGCAGAGATGTAACATTTCTGGAAAAGCTGAGGCCAGAGCAGTCCACCCCTGCCCCTTGCCACCCCCCCCAAAAAAAACCAAATGGAAATTTGGTAAAAAGTTGAAATATATGCAGTATTTATGTTCTTGTTGGTCTAAACTTATTATTTCAAGTACATAAAACAAGATTGAGCAATAAGAGTTGCTGTGCAGATTTCAGGTTGCACTTAAGATTGTTGGGTCAAATAAAGAAAGAATGGCTGAGCCTCCATTATTGAAAACGTAAAATCCAGCAGCAGTACCCAAATTCATCCTCCGCCCTAAGAAAAACACACAGGTTCCTTACAAATGCTCTGTTTTCCTTTGCAGTTGATCATTCTGTGAATAAAAAAGAGGTGATTTTTTTCTGACTCCAGGTCTCTTTCAAATCCCTTTTGGCCTTTTTTTGTGAATTTGTAGTATTTGCTTAGCTGAGTTCCTTGTGGCCACTGTTTAACTGTATGCAGTCCTGCTGATTTTAGTGCTGGCTACAATAACAGTAGGTTATTATCAAGGTATCATTAACATGCTAATGAATCCTGTCCATCAGGGCTTATTAATAGCTAATATATTCTTAAAATCTGATTAGCCAGAGCCTTAGGGTGCAAAGTTCCATTAACATGCTAATATTCCTTGTCATTGCCTGGTGTTGAGGTAGCAAATGTATCCTATTAGTCAATGAAAAGCAATTCTTCCACTGTGCTAAAGCCATTAGCATCCAGGAAAGCACTGATATCCTGGTTGCCACTCAACATTTCTTATCACCCATCAGCTTAGCATAACAAGTTTTCAAAAGTAGTTCATAGAAATAGGAAGGAGGGGAATTGCCATGATGCTCGATAAATTGCTTTGACAAGCCTTGTTAATGTTTGTTTAGCAAGTCAGTCCCTGAATGTGTTACCAGCTGTAGGATTTAATCATTTTGGGGTGGTTTTTTTTTTGTTTTTTAAAAAGGGAATAAACTGAATTCCAGCACAGATATCTTTGATTGTGGCTTTGTGGCTTTATGGCTTAAATGTGTCATCAAGGACATGTGCACAAATAGCACTGGTGACAATGATACCAGTAAAGCGAGATGAGCGCTGCAACCTCAGAGACGTCTGCGACTGGACTTAACTGTGAGGGGCCTTTTACCTTTTTTAACCTTATGGTTAAGTCCAGCTGCAGACGTCTCTGGGGTTGCGGCGCAGATAGTCTGCAGATAGTTTTTCCGGGTGATGTGGCCAGCATGACTAAGCTGCTTCTGGTGAAACCAGAGCAGTGCACAGAATTGCCGTTTACCTTCCCACCACAGCCGTACCTATTTATCTACATGCACTTTGACGTGCTTTCGAACTGCTAGGTTGGCAGGAGCAGGGACCAAGCAACGGGAGCTCACCCTGTCATGGGGATTCGAACCGCCGACCTTCTGACTGGCAAGCCCAAGAGGCTCAGTGGTTTAGACCACAGCGCCACCCGCATCCCACATACCATAAGGTTGGAGGAGGCTTATAGGTTATCTAGTCCAAAACTCTGCTGGATGCAGGAAATCCAGAGCTTGGAGCATCCTAACAGTATCCCTGTTGGTCTAAATTTGGTCACTCTGTACGTTCTTATTGTATAGGTTGAATCAAAGAGCATCATTTCTTTCGCAGAAGGGCTTTGAATCCAGCAGACACCTCCACTAACAAACAGGAGGACGAGACACTGTCTCCCACTTCCCTCTTGAGCCCCTTGCTGCACTCTCACTCTAATCTGTTCTATATGAAGATAAGAACTTATCAAATCATCTATGGCCTTATAAATTGTGTTTGTCTCTCATCTATGGCCTTATAAATTGTGTTTGTTTTGGTTGTTACTATGTTATGTGTTTTTGTGTTTTTACATTGTAAACCACCCTGTGATCCTTGGATGAAGGACAGGATAGAAATTCAATAATTAAAAATAAATATCTGAAGAAGTATCTGAAGTATCTGAAGAAGTGTGTATGCACACGAAAGCTTATAGCCAGAACAAACTTAGTTGGTCTCTAAGGTGCTACTGGACATTTTAATTTTTTTAATTTTTTTATTAAAAATAAATAAAAATTCCCTTCCATGAATTTATCCAATCCTCTTTTTAACACCATCCAAGTGGGTGGCCATTACCACCCCTCGTGGGAGCAAATCCCATGGTTGATTTATATGTTAGGTGGACTTCTTTGGATTTGTGCCATGTGAAGACGTACTTCCTTTGTTTTGGAGAACAGCATGGAGGGTGGCCTGGGGTGGGGCTACAGGAGGAAGGGAGAACCTGTAAAAAAGAATGCTTACCTTTCATTAGCAGATGCCTCCACAAGATCAAAGACTCTTCTGAAAACATAAAGACTCAGTTTGTTTGTGGAAGGGCACATCTGGATCTGGCTGGGCACATCCTTGATGTTCACTCCCCCCGCCCCAGGAATGTATTATTTCAGTTTTGATATAAAAATGCTGGTACAGTATAAAACAGTACATAGCACATAACAAAGAAACAAAAAACAAGAGTATTGATGTATTGTAGTATCAAAAGAAGACTTTTTAAAGTTCATTGTCCTTGTTTAGTAATTGTTCTTTTTCCTTTAGGACTATCCTATATAGTCTTCCAATGAAGTCAATGTGTGGAGGGTGTTTGGTTGCCAATTATGTTCCTTGTGCCACAACCCCTTGGCCTTAATTGCTGTTTTTATTGTACTTTTAATTATTGTTAGCAGCTGTAAAATAAATCTTCTAAATAAAGAAGCAAGCCCTTTCTCGCCATTCAGCGTACAATGATCTGCCTCAATATTTTCCGACAAGAAGCATGTCAAGTCTTGCCCCTGAGAATATATGCATACTTTTTTTCTTTTAAGACATATAATTTGTCCAGGCAGATTACTCCCATTTGTACATTCATAATGAACCAACCCCAATCAAACTTCCAACAGTAGTAATAGCTCGTCAATCCCCCTGGGGAAAATAATTTATGTGGTCAGTTTCAGTTGTTTGGGCTTATTGGTCTTTTGCAAAGCAGATCCGGGTTATTTAAGAATGCTTATGCTCTCTTATTAAAATTTTCACCAAAGCATGGTTCATCCTGTGTACTCTCGTTTTGACGTTACTATGTATTGCTCGAGTACTTTGGTCCTAGGGAAGCAAAAGCTGTTGGGTGCCTACTAAGCCACACCCACTGGCAACTTGGCCTCAGGGCTCAGGTTAACCCTTTCATGCACATGGCAGTTTGTTGTGTTACCAGCGTCTTCCCAATGTTGCCCTCATTGAAATGTCAAGTTCTGTTTTCCTCTCCATTGAATCCCAATTTCCCATTTCAGCATTTATTTGCGTTTTTTCTTCCTTATCTGATTTTCTGCAGAAATGGTAGATCTGGATTAAATAAGAAAATAATGTGGGATGGTATTTGGTGAGGACAACATGGATGCTGCAAATAAGAAAGGAAGAGAAAAGCTTGCACGCACAAGCAGCACCAAGTCCATAATAAACTGTTGTGTGGAAACACTACAAAAAATGCTGTTAAGTATCCAGTAACTTTCATTGCAAGAGAACTGGGTGGCACTGTGGTCTAAACCACTGAGCCTCTTGGGCTTGCC
The DNA here is from genome assembly GCF_965112155.1 of Podarcis liolepis. Classification (NCBI taxonomy): domain Eukaryota; kingdom Metazoa; phylum Chordata; class Lepidosauria; order Squamata; family Lacertidae; genus Podarcis; species Podarcis liolepis. The sequence goes on from NC_139554.1 coordinate 32,512,391, forward strand.
AATCGGAAGTTCGGTGGTTTGAATCCGTGCGACAGGGTGAGCTCCCATTGCTCTGTCTCAGCTTCTGCCAACCTAGCAGTTCAGAAGAAGAAGAAGAAGAAGAAGAAGAAGAAGAGGAGGAGGAGGAGGAGGAGTTTGGATTTGATATCCCACTTTATCACTACCCTAAGGAGTCTCAAAGCAGCTAACATTCTCCTTTCCCTTCCTCCCCCACAACAAACACTGTGTGGTGAGTTGGGCTGTGAGACTTCAGAGAAGTGTGAGTAGCCCAAGGTCAGCCAGCAGCTGCATGTGGAGGAGCGGAGACACGAACCCGGTTCCGCAGATTACGAGTCCACCGCTCTTAACCACTACACCACACTGGCTCTCACTGGAGGAGTGCACCTTTAGGGGTAAAGTCTAACCATTGGAGAGTTACAGCACCAGTACAAGTAGATTAATAGGTATCGTTGCGGCGGGAAGTAAATGGCGTTTCCGTGCGCTCTGGCACTCGTCATGGTTCTCTATTCACTAGTAGCGGTTTAGTAATGCTGGCCACATGACCCAGAAAGCTGTCTGTGAACAAACACCAGCTTCCTCGGCCTGAAGCAAGATGAGCGCCACACCCCATAGTCGCCTTTGACTGGACTTAACCATCCAGGGGTCCTTTACATTTACCTTTTACCCAAACGTGTACAGGAATCCTTAATAACTCTCATCTGTAACAGCAGACATATTCTCATTGGCTTTTTTTGGCGGTTATCTGTCATTAGTTCATTACCTATGTCCTCCAAACTGCAGTAAACATTTGAAAAGTGCATAAAATGAATTTGTGCTGACCACTGCCTGCAAACCAATTTGAGGATGCAATCAATATATTAAAGGAGTGCGAATTTGCAATATTCATAATAATCCCTCCCTCCCTCCCTGCCCGCCTCTGCCCCTGCAAAGATACTCTGAGCGCCTTTTCTATGCAAAGGGCAAACCCACAACGAAGGTAATCATCAAATTGTGCAATAAATGTTAATAATATTCTAACCATGAACTTGCTCTCATTTAATATTTCTACCCAACTTTAAATCATTTTAATAATTCCATTAATAGTAAACAGACGCTTAATTTGAAAATGCTTGCATAGCAAAGTGTACACATTTGTTCCGTACTCCTCTTGAACAAATGTATGGTTGCTATCTTTTTCTTGAAAGGAGCTCATCTGAATCTACTCCATGAAATTAGGTGCCTTTAATCTTTTACAAAATCCATGAAGCGTGTTCTGTGGCAAGTATGGAAAATCTGCTGTCATTCACACTGTTTCTAGCAGATGTCGCAACATGGCTGGAGGAGTAAGAGAAGGCCCAAATTCATATCATAGCCTCTTCCTTTTTGATGCAAGCTTGGATCGTTTGTAAAGGCTTAAGACTGCACCACTTCTGCTGCCTTAAATCCTGAGAATTTATTGGGGTAAATCACAAAGCTGTTGAATATCATTTGAACACAGTCAACATCAATGACATGTCAGCATCATAGAAACATGCCTTATATGTACTGAGACAGACCATTGATCCATCTAGCTCACTATTGTCTATACTGTCCTGATTTCTACATCATTGTAAGCTCACTACAGGGGTAGCCAATGTGGTGCCCTCCAGATTTTGAGGACTATGGCACCCATCAGTCCTAGCTGGCATAGCCAATAGCCAGGAATGATGTGATTTGTAATCCAAAACATGATGTGATTTGTAATCCCCTGGTTTATGATGACCACATCGACATTCTGGTTCCTAGAGAGCACCTGCTCTGCTTCTCCCCAGACCTGTTGGGTCAGCACAGGACCATGGCTAAGCCAAGCTTTGCCTTAGCATGTCATCTGAACTTGGGATCATGGGCTGGATCTACAGTGACCTGTTTAACATTATTTCACCCTATTAGAATGATAGTAGATATGTCATTCTAAAACATCACAGGGCATACTTGTTATTAAAACATTTTTACCTTGTTTTTTTCCATGAAATGTAAGTAATACGCAGCCACACCATTATCTAAAATGCTGTTTCTTTCCCTGCTGGTCGCTGGTCGCTCTGTTCCACACTTTGGTGTAGCATTTTAATTCTTCCTCCCTCCCTCGCTCTGTGTCCTTTGTTATGTGAACTGAACACTGCCCCTTGAATACCGCTGGAGTGTGGCGGAGTTTGAATGCAGAAAAAAAAGGTAAAGTGCTACATGAGTAGTGTTTCACTGATACAGCAGCATAAAACAATTAGAAATTAAGCTATAAAAAAAGACAAGGTAATAATGCATTAGGAATGTAAAAAGTGGGATATAATGAGTCCATCTACATGATCAAAACAGTTCCTTAACCCTTTCTTAAAAATGATGAGTGTTGATCCGCCCATGGTTAAGGTCTCTCCTTCTGACCATGCCCTGTAACCATAGGGCAAAGTATGGTGTTGTTAAGGAGGAGAGAACTTAATCAGACCCATGAATTGACATGCCAAGTCAAATCTTGGCTTAGCTGCTGGCAAATGCTGACCTAAAAAGCCTGGGAAGGAACAAAGTGGCTGTGATGTCCACCTCAGGAGCCACCACATTAGCAGCTTCAAGCTAAGCTATGGTTTTGCTTAGTGTGGTGTGCAGATGTAGCCACTGACTGTCTGTGGCTCTCTAGGGCAGTGTTTCCCAACCTTTTTTGGGCAAAGGCACACTTGTTTCATGAAAAAAATCTCGAGGCACACCACCATTACAGCCCCGTGACGTCAGCGCGCAGCGTCACGCCGGGAGGTACGCACGAAAGTGTAAGTTTCAATTTTTCCCCCTCCCCCTTGCCTTCCTTCTGTGCCAACCGCCAAAAAGCCAAGAAAAAAGCCAAGACTTTAGGGCAGCAGGTCGACACGGAAGAAGCTCCTACCTAAGGACAGGTGTGACGGCCGTGTCCTCTTCTGCCACACTTGGCAGCCCTGCCTCACGGTTGTGACTCCCACCCTGATTTCTCCCCGCAGGTCGAGCGGCACAGGCAGCCCAATGTGTCCAGCCCAGACACAAGCCCCGCTTCCCCACTCTAGATCCTGAATGCGACCAAGTGCTCTGGACTCCCGAGCAGGGTGGGAAAGAGGACTCGCATCTGGTAGCCTCCGGGCTCCTCGCCTGCTCGAGGGATGGCATTGCAGGCAAGCTGCCGGCCGTCGCCATCGCCGCCCCCTCATGCGAGTGGACCTGCCCGGAGTGGTGGGCCGGGGGAGGCTCGCTCTCTGTGGGGATGTGGCCCGCACGCGCGGCCCCGCTTCCTCCTGCCCAGGGCTGAGCTCCTTACCCGCGATCTCGGTCTCGCGCACGCGGATCCCACTTATTCCGAAGCTCGCGCCACTAGCCGGGGCTCTCACACCGTGCCAGGGCGAGGCGGCATGGCCCACTGACGTCATCGCGGCTCGCCGCCGCCCTCGACTTCCCTGTTCCCTCCCCTCCCTCGGGTCGCCGTGGTTACCGAGGACTGCAAGCTGCTCGGGCGAGCGTGGGGCATTAAGTGGGAGAAGGAAAATTAAAATTAAAACTCGCCTGAAGGTCGCCTCTCCGGATATCTTTCGAATTTTTTAATTTTTCCCGCGGCACACCAGGCAACGTCTCACGGCACACTAGTGTGCCGCGGAACACCGGTTGGGAAACACTGCTCTAGGGTTTCAGACAGGGGACATTTCTGTGAGAGTTGGAACTTAACTGGTTAAGTTGTTCCCATGATGCCTCACCATTCTGACGTCACTTTTGGAAGCTCGGGAGGAGCTTGAGGCAAAAGATTGCCAGTCCCACTATGTGAGCTGTGGGGAAAAGGACGTAGTTCTGTGATGGCTGCAACTAGTCCTGGAAATTCCTGAGAAATATTGGAATAAATGCTGTAAATAGACAAACCGGTGCTGTGTGTGTTTGTCTGGAACGTGACAGTTTTACAACGCTGTGCGAAGCTCTGCTGAGTCGTGACGGAGTGGCGCAGCTGAGGGAAGCGCGCCGGACCCGGGAAGTCATAAATCGCTAATCGAGGTTCGTAAATCAATTAGCGAGGGTCACGGCTAATCACCAAAGGTCACAGGTTATGGGTCCATAAATCATCGCTTGTAAAACTGTCACGGAAGATACTGCCGGAATGCGTTTGATCTGCGGTGTCGAGCAGGGGGCCGGCAGGAGGCGGAAGGACTTTTTGCCTGGTGTTAAGAGGCAAGGAGAGCTGCGGAGCTAAAAAAAACGGCTGGCTGAAAAAAGCAGAGGACTGCTGTGGAGCCAAGGAGCTGAGAGCAGCAGGGAATCGTTTCTCCACGAAGCTGAGGAGCCGGAGGAGCTGGTGCGATCGTAAGTACAGCTTGGGGCCCCTTGGGAGAACGGAAGAGGATGGCAGGCTGCCAGGTCTTGGAGGACTGTGGGAGGCTCACTTTAAGAAGTTGGGCAACCTGGCTGCTGATCTGAAGTCTACTGTTCTGGGTGCCAGGAAGCCAGAGGCCGTTCAGCGCTCCAGGGTGTTTGTGAGGCTGGAGGTGGAAAGCAAGGGCCGGGAGATGGCTGCTTCAGAACAGAAAGACAAGATGGCGCTGATCACCTACGTGAGAGCCGGTGCACAGCTGGGAAAGGCTGTGGACCCCTAAGGGGGGTCAAGGGACTATCACTACTGCTGTGTTTGCTGTGAAGCTTCAGCAGGAGGCCAGAGCCCTGGAGAAGGAATACAAAAGCCTAAAGATAGCTGGAGCCCCTGTCCCTGATGCTTTAGCCACAAGGAGTGCTGCTGAGCAGGTCGGGGGGGCGGAAGGTTTCCAAAGGCACGTTTAAAGTTTTCCACTGTACGTGCTGGATTGAAGTGGAGGTTCAAAGGGGGCGGAGCTGGCAAGGAGTGCTTTTCCGGAAGAAGGAGAAGGAGGCCAGCTGGGAGGAGCCCCGGAGCAGTATTTTTCCACTGGAGTTCGTCATTGCCAGGCTTCAAGGCCAGCCATCTGCTGCAGCGGGAGATACGTGCTGCAGAGTTGTCTGGGAACTCTGAGATAAGTCCAGTCTTCAGAGCAACGCAGGATGTTGCGGTTTTCGGACGCTGACAAGGACGGAGGCAGCGGGACGTTTGTTGCTTCTATGGCAACTGTGAAAAACAACTCCAGTCAGGACGCGATGACACGCTGGGAGTTTTGGTTTCTGCTATCAGGCAGCACCTGATAGGCAAGCTGCGGAACTGCAGGGCTGTTTTCAACAGGAACAATTGTTTTATTGGCTAACATGTTTTCTCTCTCCTTCACAGGAGGAGCTAGAGATCTGCGTTGTGCCGGGACTGAATAGTTGTCGGTTATCTGTATCTGCTCTTACGAAGCAGGGGTTCAAAAATGTGCTTTGAAAATGACACCTGTTCCATTTTCAGAGGGGGGCGACAACGGGTCAACATGGCGAAGAGCAAGAACAATGTCTTTGTTCTGGAGTCACCTATGGAGGGTGGTGGGAATGCTGGAAAAGCACAGGTGCAGTGTGCTAAGGTTCCCAAAGATGTGCAAAAGTTGCACAGGTGCACAAAAGGGTACAAGCTCCGGAAATGTGGGAGGAGGTCCCAAGGGTGCAGGGCATGCAAAGGTGCAAAGGTGCTTGGTTTTCCCGGGTTTGGGAGGGTAGCCAAGGAAGCTTTGAGCTTGTTCACACAGATCTGTCAGGACCCAAGAGGTCTGAGAGTCTGGGTGGGGCCAGGTATGTGCTGTCGCTGACAGGTGACCACAGCCAGGTTGGCTGGAGTTTCTCTCTCAAATCACAGGGGGAGGTGACGCAACTGTTCCAAGATTGGGTTGCGGAGGTGGAACGAAGGTTCTCCACCAGGGTGCAAGGGTTCAAGAGCGACCGAGGGTCACAGTTTACTGGGTCTGCTCTGGAGGAATTTTTCAAGGAAAAGGAAATACGTCACCAGGTGACGGGTGCAAAGTCTTCTCAAGGGAGAAGGGAGGCTGTGGCTGAACCCAGTGATGGGGATAAGGTCCAGAATCAGGGTTCAGAGCAGGTTTGGGCATCTCCAAAGGTTGTGAAATGAGTGTCCAGGTGTGAGGCTTCATCTCCGGTAATGGAGAAAGCTCACGGAAGGGTTGTCAAGTCAGAGGGGGAAGAGTCTGACGGAGAAGACACAACTGCTGGCCCTAATGGGTCAGTAGGGTATCAGGTCACAGGTGCGTGGAAAAGTGTCGCACAGTGTGATTCTGGGAGTGTTGAAGGGGTTCAACAGGTGCCTGGGAAAGATGCTGGGAAGGAGCACAAGGCAAAAGGGAAGGTGTTGAACTCAAAAAAGGTCTTGTCAGAAGGTGATGCAAGAGGGGGTGTGAGAGTTGGAACTTAACTGGTTAAGTTGTTCCCATGATGCCTCACCATTCTGACGTCACTTTTGGAAGCTCGGGAGGAGCTTGAGGCAAAAGATTGCCAGTCCCACTATGTGAGCTGTGGGGAAAAGGACGTAGTTCTGTGATGGCTGCAACTAGTCCTGGAAATTCCTGAGAAATATTGGAATAAATGCTGTAAATAGACAAACCGGTGCTGTGTGTGTTTGTCTGGAACGTGACAGTTTTACAACGCTGTGCGAAGCTCTGCTGAGTCGTGACGGAGTGGCGCAGCTGAGGGAAGCGCGCCGGACCCGGGAAGTCATAAATCGCTAATCGAGGTTCGTAAATCAATTAGCGAGGGTCACGGCTAATCACCAAAGGTCACAATTTCCAGTCCTACCTGGATATGCTGGGGATTTCCCCTGTGGCTTTCTGCATATGCAAAGCTGGTATTGCTGAGATGTGGCTCTTCCCCATCCCTGGTTCAGTGTAACATGGAAATTGTTTGGGGGTAGCAGGAAGCAACGCAAGGATTATTTGGACTACAGCACACTTTTAAATGAAGGGAAGAGGAAAGAGGGGAATGCTGAAGACCTTTGAAGGATGCTTTACTTTGGAATGATGGAACGTAGTAGCATAGGAAGTTGACTTCTCCTGAGTCAAATCATTGGTCCATCTAGCTCAACCGTGTCTGCATTCACTGGCAGAGGAAGAGGAGTGCAGGGGGAGCACACAGCCCCCGGCAGTGCGATCCCAATGGGGTGCCATCGTGGCTGCCTCCCCACCCGCACTGGGCACCATGCCCCTATGGTCAGCTCACCACACCCCCAGGACACATGCCAGCCCTGCCCCGCCTGCTCTCCGCCCCCCAGTGCCAGAGCATGAAGCTCCGCCACTGTCTACATTGACTTGCAACAGCTGCAAAAGACAGTTATTTGGAAGCCAACAACTTGTTTTTTCATTATGAAATAAACAAATGGGAATAACTTTTGGTGTCCTTAATTCCTTCAGACATATAAAACCAAAAAATAGATAAGAGAGAGACAGTTTGCAATGTAAATGAGATTGCTGCTCACCTGAAAACATAGGCCGTTTTGGGGTGGAAAAGCAATGTGTTTAAAATTCAAACCATAGAATCAAAGAATCATAATGCCAGGCTTCTATTCTTTGTGCTACTTTCCCACATAAAATGTCATTATCTCTTATTTGAGGCATTTAAGTTTCTCCTGACTAGAATAAGGCATGTATTCTAACTTAAGAATAAGAAGAATGGGTTTGGATGTGAGATCGCTTCTTTCAGCATCTGGAGATTGACATGAGAGCCAGCAATAGTACCCAACGCGTTCAGGGGCCAAGCTCTTCATTTTCCAGCCCATCAAACATACTGAGCACTTGGTTCCCCTTCCTGCCAATCACAACATGTAGCAAACAGTAGAGTGGAGTTTAGTTTAGCCCCTCCAGATTCTCTAGATTTTTATATCTGGTAGCTGTGCAAGGTCAAACATCTGGGGGGGGGGTTTATAGACTTCTGTATTCTGGGTGGGAAAAAGAAGAGTTTCTCTTCATGCATTTTATCTATGTAGCCTACCTATTTAAGTTACCAGTGTCTTGCCATGTGACCAAATGATGTCAGTGAGTCAAGAAAAAAAAAAGGCTTAGTCAGTTATGCAGGGCATTAAACCTAGGATCTTCAGCATGTAAAAGCACTACCACTTATAGCTGGAACAATTGTCTTCCCATTCCTTGGGAGTTCTGGTTTTTTTTTACTGAATTGTCCTTCACTCCCCAAGCTTTCAGATGCACATAACAGTGCCTAGCCGATAGCGTAGGTAGTTGTCATGCAGAAAAACCCACACACGTACTGAGACACAGGGTCTGCCATTCAGGTATGATAGCATCCATTCATAATTTACAATGCCCATGTGAACATTATTTAGGCAAGGTACAAGGCCATTCATAGCACTGATTCTGCCTTCAGAATTATTCTGAAAGAGATGCACCTACGAGGCCACCTTTCCCAGCATGATAGTTTATAAGAAAAGAGGAAATCACTCACAGTACTATAAAAAAAATAAAAATGGACACCTTTACACTGAAAGAGACCCCGCAAGCGAACAAAAAGCTTTCAAAAGATAACAAAATACTGAACCCAATTCAGAAGACAAAAGCTCTGGTTTCACCTACAAATGTCAAATCTAGAGGACCATGTTTGCTGGCCACCCTACATAACAAAATCCATTACGCCTGCATGATGGTTAGACAATGGCTATGGAATGAATCAGACTGTCTCAAAGAATCAATAAAAGCAGCATGTGAGTAATTATGAAGGACAATAGAAAAAAAAAAGCTCAGTCCATTTCATCCAATCACCCAAGCACATAATGGCAGCTTGAAAAGCTTGTGCATGGTTGCTCCTAGTCAATAGCACACAGACACACAGGCACACACACACACACACACACACACACACACACACACACACACACACCTTGCCTTCACTTTTACCCACCACCACTTTTACTCACCACCCCCAGTATTTGTGAAAGAGGAAAAGTGACAGAAGATAATAATAAATTATTGATACTTCAACAAAAAATAAATTCATGGGCTGACACCTGACACTCTCCTCTCCTTGAAGCCTCATTCCCCAAAACTGCTCTGGGGCGTCACCCAACCCTCTGGGGCAGATTTCAGAGTTGTTCAAAGGGCTGCATGGGGAATCTGTTCCAGCAACAGTGTCCATTTCACTGGCACAATGTCCTCATTGCATTTTGCTTTTTAGAAGAAGAAGAGAAGAGAAGATTGTGGATTTGACATCCCGCTTTATCACTACCCTAAGGAGTCTCAAAGCGGCTAACAATCTCCTTTTCCCTTCCTCCCCCACAACAAACACTCTGTGAGGTGAGTGGGGCTGAGAGACTTCAGAGAAGTGTGACTAGCCCAAGGTCACCCAGCAGCTGCATGTGGAGGAGCGGAGACGCGAACCCAGTTCCCCAGATTATGAGTCTACAGCTCTTAACCGCTACACCATACTGGCTCTTTTAGTGCAAACCTATTAATGTTGCTGCTTCACAACTTTCATTCACTGGGTCCCAAATGGCTGAAGCGAGAGAAAAACTGCAGCCATTTTGCTGCCACCAAACCTGTTGGGTTTCTATCTGTGAAACTTTATTCGTGTCTTGATGTCACTTTGGAGATTTGTTTCCTCCAACCTTTCAAGTAGCAGTCAATTATTTGGGTTTAAATGCACTTATATTCCACTCAGCTTCCTTTCACGCATGGCAGCATGTATTTCATATAACGTAGCGGCTGATGATAATGCCCAAATAAACCAGCACACCTTTCTGTTATTCCCCTTCCATCACAAGTAGATATGTCCATAGCCTTGAAAATGTCAGATGGTATTCAGGGATCTTTACCATTAGTCGGAGAAGGGTATGCAAATCAAAAGGAGAGCTTCATCATCTGCATTTCATTGCAATCAGCATTTTGCCTGAGACCCTGTGGCATTTTTCTCTATCTGGTCAGCAAACTGAGCAGCTTCTCTACTGGAATCCTGTGTGAAAGGACAGCACATACTGTTCTGCTTAAGATGTATTTCAATGTTTTCTCATTATGTGGAATTTTGGCTACAGTCCAGTGCACAGTTCAAAGGGGGGGGGAGAGAAAGAAATACTTGGAGATAATAAATTTCATTTTGGGGGGATCAATTTAATTTACTGTTCTGCACCAGATGGGATGAAAAGATGATAGACCTCTCATGCAATATCAGCCAAGGTTAAAAATGCAATTTCCAGTTTATTAAACTGCAGAAGGTTGTACTTCAGTAATTGCATACCTACTATCAAAGGTTCTCTGGAGACCACGGTATATACCAATGCAAAGATTCCATCATTTTCTAGAAAATGAGTGACCCCCCCAATTTCCTGGAATATGATTCTATTTCTGACTTTGCCTTCAGTTGGCAAAATTTGTCTACCTTATTCTTCTCATTTGAATACATTTCCTGATGTTTTGATTCCTGTCTCAAAATCTATTATGCTGTACTTTTAAGGGCTTATTCTCACAGTACCTTCCCATTTTCTACGTATGTACTAACAGCTTTACATTTTAGGAAGCCTTTATATCTGTCTATATATCCATGGCAAGCGAGCACTTCAGTTTTGATGGATTTTAGCTTTCATAATGTTACTGAACATTGCAATAAGATGAAGTTCAATAGGGAAGAAATTAGTTAGTGAAATTAGGAGGCTTGGGGAGCTGTTAATGCATATGACTCACTTTTTGGAATGAGCCATTAAAGCAACTTTTATTGTTTTAGTAGTGAGATTTCTGGATCCATTCTATCCATAATAGTATAGATGGTTACAGTGACTCAAGATTCCCAAAGAAAATAACTGTTTATAATCAACTATCGTGACCACAATGTTGTTTCTTTAATTGCCCATATGCACCACTGTGCTTTCAAACTTTTAAGCTCGTAACTAAATTATCTACACTTCAGATGGATGGTGCAATGTTTTTCTTTCATGAAGGAAATCTGTGTGCACGGCACACCATACAAATGTTTTCCTCATGGACGCTTACTTCCGATGTATATGGTAGTCACTGAAAGAGACGGCGGTTCTGAACTGGGACCACCCCAGAGGCCAACAGGCTAAATCCCCTTATATACTCTTTGTGTGAATGGTATCACATCTAGTTTGGCCCTACAACTCTTTAAATCCCTGACTTCTATCAGGCATAATTTTAGACCTTCTTCTTCTTCTTTGGTGATCACTCGTCGCCGAGTAAGATTGTCTTCCATAAACACAGTTTTAAAAGTGAGTCTGTGACTGTGGAGACCAATTCTGGATCCACATGTCCTTCCACAATGGGGGCATAGGTTTCTAGGCTGGAGCTGAATACGGTGAGGGTTTGCCAAACATGCCTTCCTCTTAGCTCATTTCTCCCTTTCATCCTGAGTTCGAGTGTCTTTAAAGTCCATGACACCTTTGGTAAAGGCTGTTCTCCAACTGGAGAGCTCACAGGCCAGTGTTTCCCAGTTGTTGGTGTTTATACTACATTTTTTTTAGATTTGCCTTGAGACAGTCTTTAGTAAAAGGCGAAAGATTTATACGATCTGAGGAAAAGCCAGAGTCTTTAAACCTCTTTTGTTGACCACCAGCAATACACTTTCCATATTTAAATTCAGAATAGAGTAGTTGCTTTGGAAGACGCTAATCAGGCATCCACACAACATGACCAGTCCAACGAAGTTGATGTTGAAGAATCATTGCTTCAGCACTGGTGATCTTTGCTTCTTCCAGTACACTGGTATTAGTTCACCCGTGTAATTTTTTTCGGAGACTCCGTTGATGGAATCCTTCGAGGAGTTGGAGATGGCATTTATAAGTGGTCAATTTTAGACCAAACTGGTAGTGATAGACACATTCAAAGTAGGCAGTACAAGGAAAATTCTTAACTTTTACTTTTTAACACTTGGGATCCATGAGAAGTACTGTGTTTCTTCTTATGCACAAACTTGCAACCAGTGCATATTCTAACAATAGCAGCAGAACTTTCCTGTGTTCAGCTGCATTTTTTCTATTATCTTCCAGTTATATTTTTATTACATTAAATTGTCTAAAACCAGAACATTTGACCATGTTGCAAAGACTTGGAGGGCATTGTGTACTTTTTTAGAGGACCTATTGAATTAGCTAAATCAGATAATCTCTCCTCCCGAGACATTTTCTCGCATATTACTTGCTGAATGCTGAATTTTTAGTTCAGTTTGGTTTGACTTTTCATTATGTGCTATGTTTGGAAGTCACTGTTAGACATATGTGGGTTTCTAGGAATGAAATGTTTAGCTGCAGCAAGAATAAACATTTGTCAACAAAATAAATCACATATTTGGTGTCTAGGGAAAAGTGATAATGTAACATGTTAGCACTGAAGTGTATGTGGGGATTTTTTTTGTTTCAAAATAGATTACCTTCAAAAGAAGAGCAACTTAGCATTATGTTTCTCAGGTTCCTTCCTCACAAGCCTTAAAAAACCACAGATTGGGGAATCTTTTATACTGAAACAAAGGCTTCACACTCAATCTCTGCTGAGCAGGTAGCAATATTCCAAGGGGGTCCCAGGCACTCACTCAGCATTGCGTTTCTTTTGGGAAATGAAGAAGTGACTTCAGTATGGTTTACTCTACCCATATTTGCACCTGGCTCTACTTGGGAGAGAGTTCAGAGCATTACATCTCAAGAGGGGCCTGTTCCTCAATGGTAGAACCTCTGGCCTAGTTGATGGTTTCCATTGATAGGTTAATGCTTTGGTTCCAGCACCTTTTGTCATTCTTAATGACTTCTATGTCAGGTGAGGTCCTGGCATCTTCCCTTCATTACTTCACATATTATCTTCTAAATAGTATCATTTATTAATTTCTAACATTCACTAACTCTAGCAGTTACAGGTGGCCTTGCACCCCCAAAACCTATTACCCCAGATCTGTATCCACACCTTACTCCAGTTGTGTGGCAGCTGTTTTTCTGTGGTTGGTTATTGCAAATTTTGGGTACCGTTTCAGTTGATGTTTCCCATGGAACCTGTACCTTTGCTACTAGCAAGGTAATATCCTGCTTTGTGGCTGTTTGAGGCTTGCTGGGGAAGCAGGAAGTGTCAGGTAAAGTCAAGGTATGACAGGCAATTGTTGATTTGAACATTACCCCAGCCACACAAGACATGTTCATGGAAAAGCTATTCCATGCAACTGGGATAATGTGTAAAGGATCCCAGACCTGCCCCACTTCGTGAACTCTCATTTACTACATAAAACAAAAGATAATAAAACATCTTAATCTTTACCTGAAGATATCTATCTATCTATCTATCTATCTATCTATCTATCTATCTATCTATCTATCTATCTATCATCTCTATCATCTATCTATCCTATTTTAATATAAGCATTGTAAAAAAATTAGATAAAATGTAGCTGTATTGTGCTGAGGCCTTGGTAATTCACAAACATTGGTGTTATATGGCAACAATATTTGCAGCTAATAAGAGTTCTTTGATCATGGAGGGGGGGAACAAACTATGAAGAGAAATAATTGCATCATAATCTGCCTCCGCATTAAACAGCATGTGTTCTGCAAAACAATGCTGTATTTTAATGCACTGCATGTACATAACAATCTCCACTAAGAAACAATGTTTTCTCTAGCATCCTATATAATTCCCAATTAAGGGATACTGTCAGCCTAAAGCAGGGGTTGCCAGCATGACACCCAGAGGCGTCAGTGTGCCCACCACTACCTCATAGGGAGCCCCCCAAAGATCTCAGTATATATCCCCTCAAAAATCCACAGCGTATGAGAGACTCTTTACTTTTCCTGCTCAGTTTTGGTTTGCACTGACTCAGCCTTTCCCACATTGGAATTGCTCCCTCAGACACGCCACATTTCAATAGATGCCAGGATTGGACATTTACCCACCTTTCCTTTTATTCTGAACAGAGGAGAGGTACAAAGGGTGTCTCTCTGTGAGTGAGTGTGATAGTGGATGGGACCCTTTTCTGGAGACCTATCTCTTTTTTCTGCTCTTTTAGTTGTGGCAGCCAAGATGTGGCAGCCACTTTGTATTATGGCACACCCCCACAGCAGCTGTCTTCTGTCACGTTCCCAGAGCAGACATTTTGTGCCATTTTGTGGCACCCATGGCACTTTCTGAAAATTCAAAGTGTGCCCACTGGCCCCCAAAGGTGGGTGAGCCCTGCTTTAAAGACTTGTGGAAGCAGAGAGAGGGGTATATAGGGGTAGACACTTTCTATACCCAGCAAGGGTCCTGGAAAAACCAGGACATCCCATTTTTTGATGTGAGAGCAGTGGCCATTTTGGTTGCCATCATCTTGGGCGATTTCATGCTGCAGTTCCACCCCCCAAAAAAAACCCCCACCCCACTTTTTTGGGCACAATAAGAAATGGGAAGATTGTGTCTGGGAGGAAGGCATCCTGGATTTTGGCTTCAAAGTGTTGGAGGGTATGGCATTAATAAATGTTGTCCAATGAGGAAGGGCTGTGCTATGATGCCTTTCTGGTAGTGCAGAGATATGTTATTCTACTCAGTGTGCTGTCAAAATATTTGCTGTCTGTTACCAAGAAGGTGGTTCTGCAAACTGCAATGTTTGTAGATGAATTCTGTCCTCAGAAGGCAAATCTTTTATTTTAAAAGTTTTGTCTCCGAAAATGTCATTATTTCATTATTTGATAGATTAGATGCCAGAGAAAACAGGGTTTGAGGTAAAGTTTGAATCTATTCAATCTATAGTGAATGAATTCAGCCATAGATAGAAGAGTGCGATTGTGGTGGCAGGTTCTGCCCCCAATTTACATTTAAGGGTTTGAATATAGCCTGCTGGCATACAGCTCTCTATGAGATCAGGAACTCAAAAAAATAAAAATAAAAGGTTTTACTTGATAAGAGCTCTACAGTTGTAAACCGGCTCTGTTCACACATAGCAGAGCCAGTGTGGTTTAGGGTTGGACCTGGGTTCAAATTTCCACTCAGTCATGAAATTTGCTTTGTAACCTCGGCCAATCACTCTCTCTCTTGGCATAGCCCATTGTGAGGATAAAGAATTTCAGGTGAAGGAATGGAGGAACACTTATGCCTCAAGGAAGCAGGGTGATGTGTGCTTGTGTGTGTGAAAATGGTATAAATAAAATGTTTCCCCTCAATTTGTAACCTTCAAATAGGTGTTCATATACCAGAGACTTACACCTTCCCACACATGCATTCACCCCCTTCACACATTATTTAGAGTTAAGAATGTTGGTTATATGAGGTTATATGAGGCTGGATTTATCCCACAAGAAGGCAGTGTTATATGGATTTGGGGGTCCACAGACTCTTAACACCAGCAAGTATAACTAGACCTATGCAATATGTAAACATCTTTGTCCCCCTAAAGCTTTAATACACAAGTTGAAAACTAATGCCTGGCAGCTTGCTTTAATTTAATCATCCTCTTGTAAATCATGGTACCAAGGCTAGTTGTTATAAATATAAATTCTAAATGGATTATTTATTACCTTAATCTGTTTGCAGCCTGTAACAGGTTCAGACAGTGAATAACTCTTTGGATATATGTGAAATCCTGGAACCCCTAT
The DNA here is from genome assembly GCF_965112155.1 of Podarcis liolepis. Classification (NCBI taxonomy): domain Eukaryota; kingdom Metazoa; phylum Chordata; class Lepidosauria; order Squamata; family Lacertidae; genus Podarcis; species Podarcis liolepis. The sequence goes on from NC_139554.1 coordinate 32,527,833, forward strand.
TTTAAAGTGTCATCCTACTTTATTCCTCCTAAAGTGATGGTTTTCTATTTTTGTATGCATGAATCATTAGTTTTCATGGCAACACTTTTGAAATATAATGTTCACGCTGAAATATCAAGCCATATGTCTCTCCAAAAGGTTTTCTTTAAGATACTTGGCTCTCAGCCACGAGACGATTCTACAACACTGTCACACATCTTTAATGCATTACAGTGTTAATGGACTTAATGATAATATTAAAAGCCACATAGAGCTTACAAATGTTTTAACTATGTTCTGAACACACTACAGTGATTTTGGTGGGTAACGTTGGGAACCTTAGAAGTGAAGTTTTGGAAAGGTGTTCAGAAGACGTTTCGGGTGAAAGTATTAAACAGGTGACATGTTCAGATTGAGGAACATGTGTTTCTTCCTAGCCTCAGGAACTGAATGGGATTGATTGATTGATTGATTGATTGATTGATTGTGTTTTCTATCATGGAATCCAAGCATGCACATCATACATGGCCCCAAAGAGGTCACCTAACTAGGCACTGTCCAGACCCAGATACACAGAGAACTTTAGTCTATATTACAGATAAATTTAATAGATATCTAAAAATTCAGAGAAACATCACCTAGATTTAGGTGACTGAATACTGACAGTCACCTAGATCTAATTGTGTGCATTCACTTTTATGTGCCCTAAATGTACAGAAATATATATCCATTTATTAGACATTTACAACATTCATCTGGGATTATCAGCATCAACGTGAGAATGTTGAGATTCATCAGTTCTTGGACATTCTGTGTAGCACAAAGGATTTGTAAGTGCTTCAGCACTTGTCACTGCTCCTTAGCACCTTTTAAGGAACTGCACACTTCTAAGAATGTTTACAACAGGAGGAATCAAGAGCCTACAATATCATTTTACATGAAATATAAATTTGGTGTTAATCCCAGAAGTGAATGTTGATTTGTATCTCCTAACAATCTGAAAGCGGATTGTTAACTGTTATTAAAGGTTAAATTATAAGGAATATAACAATATTGGGCACCCTGTTGTGGATAAATGGCTCTGGTCCAACAGGGGTCAAAACACAATTTGGTGGCTGGATTGAGCAGCACAGGTGAAGAGAGGAGGGCCAGGCCAATGCCTACGCTCCTGTTCTTGCTGTGGAAGAGGCAACAGAAAAGCCAAGAATCATGAGATGAACAGAAGCGAGTCAGTGGGTAGATATCACATTGTTGGCCCTTTATCCCTTGCTGAGTTGAAACTATACACCCCCACCCACTGTTTATAGTTGCCAACCAGGGACCAACTATAGGCAAACTCTGCTTGCAGACTGTGAAAGATTCCTATGAAACATACATTTGGCTCCTGTTGATGCTTCATGTGCAGAACGGCTGATAGTTAGCAACATGAGTTTTGTTATTTCCTTCTGTTCTCTGTGAGGCCATCTAGCTTCTTGACACCACATGTGGGAGAGTCTGTTCCAAATCAGAACAGCTTGTAAAGTTTTTTCTGTGCCTCAAACTAGTTAGCAGCACTATTCAGACTCCAAGTTAGCACTGTTCTAACTCCAGGTCTCTGTGAGAAATTCACAAGCAGGTGCCATCTTGTCATGGTGTGGTGAAAAGTCACTTGAAGCCCAGGGGAGCCACTTCACTTAAAATGATTCCTGCCCCCCCCCCCCGCTCCATGGTGCTGCCTGTATGAGTTTCAAGGAGCTATAATGCCACAGGGTTTCATGAATGGGCTCTTAGCGATTTTGAAAAAATGGAATAAAGTCTATTGATCAGTATAAGAAAAGCTTATGAAATAATGTAAGTGAACTACTTCACAGGTGGGTATTTCTTTTTTGCACCTGTATGTACCTTCTCAAGAATGACATCTGTCTTAGGATGTCTTTTAAAGTGTTGATATAATCTTTACTTTTTCCTGCGGACTTCAGCTCAGACTTTTTAATGCATGGAGTAAATGTGTATGTATGTTTAGGGCAGGGGTCTGCAACCTTTAAGACAAAAAGAGCGACTTGGACCCTACTCCGAAGAAAAAAAAACTGGGAGCCGCAAAACTCGTCATTATAAAAATAACTTTTTGGTCACTTTTTTATTATTTCTTTGTTTCACCCCTCAGAATTACTCCTCCTCATAGAAATAAACGTTAAATTAACAAGTTACCTTTTTGTGTGTGTGTGTTCTTCACTCCCCTTCAAAACAGTGACCAGCGTACATGCCCCCTTTCAATGCAGTGACCAGCGTACATGCCCCTTACAATGTAGCGGGCGGGCGGGCGGGAAGGTGACGTTGGGACGGTGCGTGACTAACGAACGCACTGCCCCCATGCGATGTCACAGCCAGTACAGTGCCCGCCACAGTGGGGAGTGTCGGGGCGCACAATGTGCCTCCTCCCCTCACTAGTATCCGCCCCGGAGCCGTGGCAAAGGTGTAAAAGAGCCACATGCGGCTCTGGAGCCACGGGTTGCCGACCCCTGGTTTAGGGTGTATGTGGACAATGTTACAGTGGTACCTCAGTTTTTGAGCATCTCGGAGGCTGAACATTTTGGTTTTTGAACGCCTCCATTTTTGAACGCGCCTTGGAAGTCAAACGGCTTCTGCCGCATCTTTTTCAATTTTCCCAATTAAACTTGCAGCCAGCCCTTTGTGCCTCAGTTGAATGGTCTTCCAGAACAGATTATGTTCAAGAACCGAGGTACCACTGTATTAGCCTCACCCACATTGTAGTTTATGCTGTTTAATTGGTACATTCAGTCCAATGTCTACAATAGTGTGTCTACTTGTGTACAGTTGTACCTCTGGTCAAGAACTTACTTCGTTCCGGAGGTCTGTTCTTAACCTGAAACTGTTCTTAACCTGAGGTACCACTTTAGCTAATGGGGCCTCCTGCTGCCGCTGCGCCGTGGTGGCGTGATTTCTGTTCTCCTCCTGGTACTACTTCCGGGTTAGCGGAGTCTGTAACCTGAAGTGTTTGTAACCCGAAGCGTTTGTAACCCGAGGCACCACTGTACAATTAACTCTGAATACAGGATGAATGTTCCTTGTCATATAACAGCCCCATCAAGAAAAAAGCATCGCTATGATTTGGGTACTATATATTGCTTATGTTCTGTTCGCGTTTGTGTCACTTCATAAAGCCCGATATAATTTATTTGACAGAGTACTCTATCAATGACATTTCCATGGAGTTTATCTGGGCTGTAATGGACAGTTTCATTTTGTAATCTCTCTGTTGAAAAACCTTTGCTATCCATTTCTGCATTAGAGTTTTGTGCTGTCTAATGTAATTGTGGGCTGCCAACATTATTGAATTGTTTCCTTTAAATTGAGTTTATAAATTTATTTTGCCTGTTTTATTTATCTTTTGCATTTTACCTTCTCAGTGCTCAGTTTGCCCTAATGAAGAATGAAAAAATATTGTTATTATTTTTTACATTGCTTTTAGTGTTCAGCATCCAATGTATTGTCCATTCATGGATACTATCTGGATATACAGGTATAATCTAAGTTTTCAGATTCTTTGCAGCAGCAATTGTTTGGGGAACATTTTGGTAGAGATAAAAGCATAATTTGACCAGCAGTATGCTACTCCACATGCAAGACAACTTAGTAGGCTTTCAGACATGGAGACAGGCAATGAATATTAATAATCATTTATTCTGTTTCAGCACTGCTAATTTGAATAAGTTACTGAGCTATGACTAAACCTATATGACAGCTATTTTGTTTTGTTCCCTGAATACAAACCTGTATATCAATAAAACATTTCATTTTTATCTTCCATTTTACGGTCAGGCATATGCTTTCAATATTAATGTTTTAAATATTCAAACACAAATATTTTATTTCTGCAGGGTCTGGCAGGTTATATCACAGTGCCTGGAATGAATAAGTTTGGTTTCACAAAGTTCACTGAGGCAGTTGGCAAAATCTCTGAACTACGCTTGAAAATAGTTCCCATAATTGCCAGGTGAACCTATGAATGATGCAAGTTCCTTTGGGGGTAGAACTTTGAGTTATTTCAGGTTCATCTTCAGATTTGTTCTGTTACATGTACTTGGCAGCCAACTTGGATGTCTTAGGGAAATTCATGGAGGATATGGCAATCGGTGGCTACTATTGGTCACAAAGGCTCTCCCCTGCCTCCATGGTTGAAGGCAGAATGCATCTGAATGCCAGTTGCTGGAAACTGGAGAAGAGAAGAATGCTCTAGCTCTCACAGGTCCTGCTTGGGGGCATCTGATTGGCCACTGTGAAAACAGGATGCTCGACTAGATGGGACATTGGCCTGATCCAACAGGCTTTTCTGTTCTTAAGCATTTTTTTGCTCTTCAGACACTTTGGGGATATATTTCTTAAAGATAATAATGGATGGGGAAAATAAATTACACAATTCATGTTCCACTGTGTTGATATTTCCTTAGGCTTCTTAAGTTTATTTTATACTTCAAGCACAGCAACTTGTCACTTTCTGAATTCTGAATTCTGTTATGATTAGGTTTCTGGTTTTGCAGAGGATCACTTGAATGAATTTGAATTGTGCTGTAAACTGAATGTGAGGAAAAACTAGTTGATTTTGTAAAGGGGCAAATGTGAATTGGAATTCATTCCTTTTTCAGACGCTTTGAACCTTCCATGTTCTGGGTTACCATGATTGAATCTCCAGCTTCCAATCTGAAAGGATAGATTCAGGGTCAATATTTTAGCTAGAATATTTTGGTTGTTCCTAATTTTCTCTCCAGGTTTCTGTGCTGCTTTAATGCATTGGCAATCCATTCATTCATGAGGAAAAGAATAATGATGAGAGAAGATAAATGATGAGATCCAAATGGCAGGCTGGAGTACTTGAAATTACAAATAGTTTTACTAGCAGAAAGACACTCCAGCCTGCCATCTTGAAGAGCAAGCTGGGATGTCCATTTGCACAAGTAGGGTAATGTTTGGCCATCAAGTTGATTGGGCTAACCTTATCATTATTTGTCTCTCATGATTGCTTTATTGTAGTTGGTATATGATTACATCTATCAAAAGCTATCTTTTGTATTTTATAGCAAAGTGGGATATCTTGGTAATTAATTAGTAAATATATAATAACGGTACCAGTCTATTTAAAAGATCACATATCAAATACAAAATATTTTGCTACAACACTGAATTGCTTGTGCTGATTCATTCTAGCGATGACACGAAGGACAAATCTGAGTCATCCTAGCACTTCCCAAATACAAGAGCACCTGTTGCTGGGACATATGTCTAGTCTATTCAGAATCTTTTTAAGTTATGTAAAGATTTTAGACCTGGAAATGAAATTAGATTGATGGAATGATAAAGCAAAATCATTGACACAGGGTCACTTCATTGCTCGTTTAAGGAAATTAGCTTTGACAGTCTTCTGGCACTCTCTTTTCTTTTACACTCTAAGGTTCCTTCCTAAAATGAACTTTCCAAGCTTGATCAGACATGTTTACTCCTCACTAGTCTAAGGCCTAAGAGATCCATCATGGATTGGGAATCCTGGGTTGTATCCAACTAACTTGTTTTTTCTGCTTGAGCAATGGAACTTTCCATCCTCTCTGCACACCATTCACTGGAAAGTTGAGGGGAAACCAAGAGCAAATTTAAGAGGCACATAGGAGGAGGAGAGGAGGGGAGCAGGGGAAAATGAAAGCTAATCGACACCCGGAGCGGGGCAAACCGCCGGCTGCACATGCGTTGCGAGCCGTCGCTACATAGGGCGCATGTGCACCATCGCTACATACAGTGCATGCGTTGTACATAGCCGTTTGCTGCCAGCGCTGCCCAAGCACCGTACAGATGGTGGTGGGTGTCAGGATTCACAGAATGCTGTGTGAGATAGTAAGTCTGCAGGCTTGAGTTTGCTAGCTGATGCAACTGGCTGATGCAATACAGAATGACTCAGCAGTAATGTGCTGACAGTTGATTGTGGCTGTAGCAGCGACAGAGGGATCCCACCGCTGTCTGTATGGCACACAGGCGGCAGCAAATTGCTATGTACAGCGCATGTGTGTGACACCGCGCATGCGTTGTATGTAGCGGTTTTCTGCCAGCGCCACTCAAACGCTGTACGAACAGTGGCGGGATCCTCTGCTCACGGCTGCAGCTGTGACATGCGACTGCGGCGGTGCGATGGCTGCTCGTGCCGCTGTGCCCGGGGCAGCAGGGTGAGCACCCCACGGGGTGCCTTCTTGTCACCCCCCAAACATGGCACCCGCAGCACACCACCCCCGCCCCCCTGCAATGCCACTGGAGGGGAGTTCCATTGCACCAGTGGAAATCATTGCACTGATGGAACAAGTTAACTAAGTACTACCTCAGGAGTATAGATTTGTATGCTGGCTGCAATGTCCTGTACTAGGAACTAATTACACAGCAGTTTTGTGTACTTTAGCATCATGATTCAGTTTTCCTAAATGTAACAATCTAATATAAGGGTTATTCTTCACAAAGATTTAAAAGTCAGCGATACCGCAAATTATTTTTCATTTGGCATTTACTGATTGAATGTAATTCTCCATTATGGCATGGAAGACAAAGTGATTTATGTCTCAATAAAGAGCATGCCTTCTAATTCACTAGGTTAAAGCGAATGGGTTAAAGTCCTTTAAATTAATCCCCACTACTCTGTATTGATTAAACTTCTGGATTTGATCAATAGGGCAGAAAATTGCCATGAAGCCCTTGAAGGGATTCCAAACTTCTTTGTTTCTCAACCATTATATAGCTGCAGGGGGAAAAAATGGTCCATATATTATTGTGGGGATGTTAGTATCAACTACAGCTAGGTAGTGTCGTTAAATATCTGAATTATTTCTCACTCATTGCACAAATATGTTGAACATTTCCCCCAAACATTTTAAAATTATATTTAGTAATACTATAGTTAAATTTCACCTGAATTGCTATCATTCATCAGACCCTCCTACAGCTGAATGCAAACCTAAATTATCTGGCTGTGCTTCATTCCAGATCTACTCTGTGGTCCTCATGAAACTTGTCCATTGCTTCCTAATTCCCTCCCATCCTGCCATCAATCCCTTTGAATTGTTCCAAGTTTTCCTGTTGTTGTGTGTCTGTACTCCAGGTTCTTGATACTTATTCCACCTTTCAAATGAGCACAGAAGTTTGACCAATTGAAGGATGGTATGGGGAGGATATGGTTACTGAAGGTTCCCCCCTTCACTTGATATCAGTGAGGACCTGTGGCTCTCCTGATGTTGGTCTACAACTCCTACCATTGGCCAACAACATCTGGAAGGATTCAGGTTCTCCATCCTTGCTCACAATTATATTTGGTTTCATGACCATGGCTTTCATCCTGACAAGCAAGAACAGATTTTAGAGCTTGATTCAATTGGTGGCCTCCTCAGTTATGGTTCAGCAATCAGCATGTTGGCACAGGACCTGGGAAACCCAGGCTCAAAGCCCCATTCAGCCATGAAGTTCACTGTGTGACCGTGAGCCAGACTACCATCTGCCCATCTAAACCACCTCATAGAGTTGTTTTGGGAATACAATGGGGAGGGAGATACCGGTAAATGTGTGTACCACCTTGAGCTCCACTGGAAAGATGGGATACAAATTTAATAGAATAATAATAACAGCAGCAGCAACAACAATAATACTTTGCTCTAGAGGTTTGCACCGAAAGGAAGTGATGTTATAAATTTTTTATTTGTTCAGGAGGTATATGTATTCTTGTAGACTAGCTATCAGAAAGTATCATTTTGTGAGTCAGGAAGCTGCAGCAAAGTGCTAACAAAACAGCAAGCAGCCTTTATTCTGTTGGGAAATAACTGGTGAATAGCAACTAATATTGAAGTCCTATGTGTGTGTGAAACTACAAAATAAAAACAGCTGACTGCCCGAATTCAAAAGCATGGGGCTTGACTCACTTTCTAGCCCCAAAGCCCTTAACAGAGTTTAAAACTGAAATTCATGCAGCGTTTGCAAAATGTGGGAGATAAAGGTTGTTAGACCTTTAAATAGCCCAGTATTGAGCACTCACAATGTGCTCCCATGCTGCTACCCCTCTCACAATGAATAGATCACAAACCTAAGTAAGTTTAAATGCTTTACTTACAGTAATCAGAGGTCTCACTTGTGCATCATTCAGTGCTACAGAAAAAAAGACAGGTAAAAACTTCTTGAGTACAAAAATACAAAAGTTAGTTTTCAAACATGGAGTCTAGAGCTCGGGAACTCCACCCTCATGTGTCTGGTCAGTTACATGGATCGAAAAGAAGAAAGAAAGAAAGAAAGAAAGAAAGAAAGAAAGAAAGAGGAAACAAGCCTTACTTCCTCCCTCCCAGAAGGTGAGTTGGTGTGACCTAGCTGTGCCTTCTCTAGAAATTTGCAGCTCTGTGGTCCTTAACTCCTTCATTTATTAACTAGCATAGACATGCCTTGTTAGGTTTGACTGCAAAATCTCCCACATATTCCAGCTGCAACACAGCCCTTGAAATATTTCTGATGGGGAGAGTTGAACAGTCAGTGACAGACACAAACCAATAAATTCAGTGGGGACAGGTGTGCAGCACCATTGAGTACTGGCCCGCTGTGGTGAACGATTGCAGGAATTTTTTTTACCCATAAGTAAGTAGAACCATTCTCCTGAACATTGTTCACATTTGGGGAAATTGCAGTTGGCTGTGGTTTCCAGGCACATGCACCCTGCCTTTAAATGCAACGAAAAACCTACAATTAGGATTATCACATAGTGCTGCACATGCGCTATGCAGTTTTCTACTGGGAAGCAATTTCTGTGTAAGATTATGTGTAAAGTAGCCTTAATCTGGCTAGTTCTGTTCCCCACTATAACATTATTTATTTGATTAATTCTGGAGGGGCTTTACAAGATAAAAAGTCAAGGTGTAACTATTTATAATCAGATTGACATTGCATAGTCCTCCACTTCTTCAGATTTTGTTCTGAAGAGCAGACAACTAACTGAGATAAATGTCATGGTAGCAATGTAACAATGGTTCTTCTTAAAGACTGAAACTTGGAACATACCTCTGTATAGCCTGAAAACTTGCTTCTAGCATATTACAGACAGGTTGATCCAGTAAGAAATATGATTGTCTTACATTGGATATGACTGGAGAAGTTGGTTTCTGTATGATCCTGTAGGGTGCACTGACAGATAATGATGACCTGACAGCATAATACAACAAGTTAGGCCAGCCCAAGAGTCCTTTTATCCAATCCTATATGCTTGTTTTTCAGGGTAGTGGCTATTAGAATTGGGCCATTAATGTTGTTTGGGCAAATTGAATACAATGAGGCAATTGACATTATAGTCACTGCAATAGTTATGGGTGTGTTGATTTTTCCAGAGGACTTATTGATTCATTTCTTTGTTGGGCTCCTTGCAGATGAGGAGAATGAATCAATAAAAAGTATAAGGAAGGAGAAAATGATGAATTGTGACCCCGGTGGCACCGACGAAAATAAATGAATCTATATTTAGTTTGACTGTAATGCGCTTGTTTTGTATAAATGGCTATAATCTAAGAAGAAATCACTTTAAAACATTGTTAGTCACTTTTTCAGCTAGAGTAACATTATTGGAAATGATGCAAGACCTGATTTTCCCTGTGATGATCTGTGGAAATTATTGCCCTGGCAGAATAGCTAAAATGTTATCTTGTATAGCCACATAAAAAAAGAAACCCAACTAATATGTACTTTATATTGGAGGAAAATTGGGTATGATTCCCATGTCCTCTCTGACTCTGGGGGCAAGCTGAGATGAGCACTTCCTACACCTCCATGTCTGTTGGGTGAGTGGGGCCAGCCAGTGTCAGCCACATTGCTTGGTCCCACACCAGATGTCCTCGCATTGGAGAAGATGTCTGCACTGATAAAGCCCGCCCAGGCATAGACTTCTTTGGTGCAGATACCTATGCAGATACCCATGTAGGGCAGCGTTCCCCAAACTTGGGTCTGCTGCTGTTTTTGGACTACAATTCCCATCATTCCTGACCACTGGTCTTGCCAGCTAGGGATGATGGGAGTTGTAGTCCAAAAACAGCAGGAGACAAACAGTGTTTGGAAAACACTGGTGTAGGGTGTGTAGCAGGCATTTTAAGCCAGCTTTTCTAATGCTTTGGTGAATTTGAACTCCTCTTATCTTTTTGTGTTTCTTTTACAACATCACTGTACACGGCTTAGAAACCATGGTTTTAAGTGGCACATAAACTGTTAAAATGTCCAAAAAATATGTGCTGAAACTCACAGTCTAAAAAAAATTATCAGAGCTGTGAAAAGCCCCATGTATTAATATTAAAATGCCCTTAAGAGACCTCAGGAAGTCACCACCTCTTGGTCTCTGTAGAACAATCAGTTTAGGTCTACCCAATGGGGTATGGTGCATATTTATATGCTATATAAATGTAAATGCCTTAGATCTAATATATAGCACTTTATAGGGACCCTGAGGATCTTTGAATCATGCCAATCATTCAGTTATACTGCTCGTATCCACTACGCAGGGTCCTATCAGCATCAACAGTATTTTAGTATTCTTTGGGAACAATTACTCAAAGACTTAGAGCTCAATAACCAAACTAGATGCATGTAGCAGTCTCACTGTTCCCTCCACCCCACCTGCCAATGAAAAGCAGCCATGGGGCACTGCAAGTTTGATTAAAGAAACAGCAGGGGGAAAGGTCTCATTAACCCTTTCCCCTTGCAGAAGGAAAGCCTCCATAACCCTTTGTGAAATGATAGTTCAGTGTTAGAGTGTCTGCCTTGGAGAAAGTCTCAGGTTCAGTTCCTGGTATCGCTAATGTAGCCAATACAGAGTTAGCTACAACAATAGTCGGATTCAGTTTCTTATGTTGCTCTGGCTATTCCTTTTGTTTCTGCTCAAAATCATGTGCATCCCCCAAGCTGCCTTTCCACCTACAGGGGGAAAGACTTGAATATCATGCTCATCATTCCGTCAATAAAACTTGCAGATTTCCAATTTTCTTTGAAAGAAGAAAAGTAGAAAGTTGGGAGACTGTTGCATGCACTTGCTGTGTAATATTTAATATGAAACATTGGTTTGGCACCAGCACAAATTAATTAAAGTTACTACAGAACACAGTAAATGTCCCTTGGGTCATTTGTTTTATTCTGCCATGAACCACTGAAGTCACTCTAAGTAGATTCAGCCTTGCCTCCAGTCTGCAGCCATAAGTCATGCAAAAGCCTATAGAAAACAAACATTTGGTGAAGGCATATCTTGGACTGTGGTTAGGCACTGGGTAGATGATCCAGCCTTTGAGCATGGGGATATTTGCAATTATTTGACTACGAAATCGTCTTTGCAATTTATTGGTGTTGCTGTGGGAAATGGGACTTGTGAGAGCCAGTTCAAAACTGAGAGCCAGTTCAGAAGTGTAGAAAACGCTAGGTATTCTCCAAATGAGTTGAGTAAACACAGCAGGGTGGAGAGTACTAGTCACTGTCCATGGGTTGGAGGGAGACTGAAGCGAAGGCTCCCTGCAGAGGGTTCTGTAATGTGTGGGGAGCCTCCATCAATAAATGAAACTCTCCACTTTACACAGTCACCTTCCTATTGGGATATTGCCAGGGAGACGGAGGCATCAGGCAGGCCCCCAGTTGTCTCTGGACGATCAACGGTCTCCCGTGGAACAGCATCAATTAGCGACACGAGCCTCAGAGACGTTCCAAGACCCATGCACACCCTTTCAGCAGAGTGTGTGAGTCTCCACAACGAAAGATGCAGACAGAGAGAGAGCATATTTACAGCTTTATTCAACGTAGTTCAGAACAAAGGAAAAACATGACTGCTTGCCTTCGTGTCCAGGAAAACAGCCAAAATACAAAAGCTATATACAAATGGAAGTTCCCAGCGAGAGCTGGAAGTAAACAGGCATGTGATACACCAGTCATGCCTGCTCCTTTTAAGGTGGAATGGAACTATATCCTAACACTTCCAGCTCATGGAAGGTGATTAAAACAATAGGGATGAGGATGGATCAAGAATGCTCCTCACCACTCTCCCCTTTGTGTGTTTACTGAACTTACTAAGAAAATGCTTAAGGAGAATTTAAGTTTAGAAAAAACTAAGAATGCAAATGAGAGAAACTGCATGTTTGAAAACTCACACTGAATTTAAAGTATCTCGGGATGTTCAAAGCTCATCAGGGATAGTTCTAAACATGCATGGCACTCTCAAGAACAGGAGCTTTCAAGCCTGCAATTCATCATCTGCATTCCTCTGAGTGGTAGAGTCCCATAAGATCTGCACCAAATCTTTTCTAATAGATGTTTGAATCTTCTCTGAGAGCCACCTTCTGTTAAAATGTTGACAATGTGAATTACCGTGTACCAATCTAGAGTATAAGTGTTGGTATATGCCTTGTGGATACAGGTTCTGTCCAACACTAGTCATACTCAGAGAGCTGACCGACAAAGTTAGTCATGTTTATTCATTTCAAAAGATTTACTATGCGTATGACTAATGCTGTCATTGTTGTTATTGCCAGAGTTTCTATGTTGACTTTCAGGCAAGGTAATTCACAAAGGTTCACACACCAGTATAAAATTTATGTTTAAAAGAAAGCAACTTAGCAAAAGTTAAGACAAAAGCTAATGCCAACATTTCTAAAAAAAAAATTAAAAGCCAAATACATCCTTGTTCTTGCCAAAAAGGCAAAGGACAGACCCACAGATTTGTCAGAGACAGCAAGAGTAAATCCTTAGAGCGCAGTTCCTCCTCAAAAGGGTCCCCGGCAGTGGGGTGGGCAAGGCAGTGGGAAACCTTGCCCCTTGGTGGTCCAGCACAGGTTCTCCTTCTGCTATGTTGGATGCAGTCCATTCATCCTATCAATGCGTAAGCCATTTCCCCTCTTCCCATTTTAGTCATCCTATCCCTGTCACCCCCAGTAGCGTAGGGTTACCAGATGTCCCCATTTCCCAGGGACAGTCCCCAAATTTGTGAATAAGTCCCCGGATAAATTCCATCCCTGGAATGTCCCCGGATTCATCTAATGTCCCTGTGAAACGCAACGGCGGCAGTCTCAGCAGCCTGGAGCAGTTGGCTCTGGCTGGCTTCAGGAGCTGCTCGGAAGTCCCCATATGATGGTGGTGCAGGGGCTCTAAGATGCAGCTTCCGGGTTGCCTCCACCTTCCCTGACCCCAGCAACTAAGCTGGGAAGGGAAGCTTCATGCTGCCTATCGGAGGGGGCAGGTATCTATCAGTTAGGCAATGGGAAGCCTCCCTTCCCAGCTGAGGGATCCCCGCCCCCTCCTGCTTGCACACAAGTCACGCAAGTAGGAATGGGATTGGGGCTGCTCTGATGGGAAGGGAGGCAGTGTGCTGCCCGAGGCTCGCTGCCGCCACTCTCGGCCCTCCTCCGCCTTCCATGCCTGACCCACTGCGCATCACCCCCCCCACCGAAGAACCAACAACTCAGGGGCTGCCCAGGCTCATGGAGAAAGGAGATAGAAGCCTCAAAGGGGAAATGTGGTGCTTGAGGTCAAGGCGGAGGCCACCCCTCTGCCACCGCCATCACTGCAGCATCAACGTCCCAAATGTGTAGTAATTAATTAATTAAAGTCTCCCTGGATTCATTGAAAATAATCTGGTAACCTTACAGTAGCGGCTTGTGAGAAATTGCAGGTGCTCCACCAACAAAGTGGGCAGCTGATGCTTTCTGTGAGGGTAGAAGCAAGGAGTGGGGAGCTCAGCGCATTGTGCCACAGCAGGACCCTCGGATTGGGTCTGCTTCCATGTGCACTGCCAAGCTTGTTGCTTCTGACCCATCCCTTCTTCCTCTCAGTTAGTGCAAGGGACTACTGGCCACCCCACCCCCAAACCAGAGCTCTTTAGGGAGTTCATTCTCATCATACTTTGCAGGTAACTTGCAGAAATTTATGGAATAACATTCTTTAGAGGCTGTTACGGCTCGGCCATGCAGGATTGTTCTTGTTGTTTTCATTGATTTGCAGTGGTATAGAACTTTGATTTACTACTTTGGTAAACACCAAGAAAGGTGACTTCTGTTTGTCACCCAGGAACTGCTTTTTGAAGGTAATAACAATTTTCCATTCTGGCAGTAGGTGAGAGTGCACAATGCAGGCAGCAAGCTGTAATAATTATGAATGCTATCTGTGTGACACCATTTCTGCGGTAGTTATAGTAACAGAGCAAACATTTCAGCAGCATCTGATACTAAGAGCCTGTTATGGGAGAGACGTATTTTTCATAGATTTCATGCATTTAAGAGTAGTTGGTAATTTCAGTTCCTTTCCCCCAGTGTGCTTCTTCAACTCCATTCTCAGCTCAGTTCACCCAGTTTGGACTACAGTACAAATTATTTCAGCGCACATGTGTGTACTAGACTTTGCAAACTGTTTGCTAGTCTTTGCAAACTGCCATTGTGCCAATGAGAAAATTATAGTAACTGCTAAAGATGTGTTTATTTTAACACAAATGTTAAAACGTTGTTGGTTATTAATAGACCAGCTGAAATAAAATGCCCTCTAGGGTGTCTGACTCTTTCACCTCCAGTATGGAAGAAACACTAATCGAACCTGGTCCCCCAGATTACGAGACTACCGCTCTTAACCACTACACCACACGGGCTCTGGCTTTGGTGGGCCAAAATGTGACTTTGGTGTAACTTTGCCCATTTTTGAAATAGGTTCAGTTGCCTCTTGAGATTCTGTTGCCAAACTTTGCATAGGGGTTTACGAGGTTAGGGCAGCTGTCTTTGTCAGTGTTTAGATACTAAGCACCATTATGGATCGAGATGGTAGACTGCAACATGACTTTGGAATGACATCACCCAATTTTTGGTACTATCAATTTTAAAATCACAATTTGTGGGGGGATGGCTCTAAAAATACCTAAGCAGCACCAGGCACTCCCTGCTAATACACAATAACGAAAACCCTATGATAGCTGCACTTCATTCTCATTGAAAGCAATGTGAAAAGTCAGCAATAATTCAACGTAAGACTCATCCAGCTAAGTGTAATCAATATAGCCTGGAATCCAATCCATTGATTTAACATGTGAACATTGCCACCCAACCAGTACACTGTTCATACATGGCAGCAGGACTCTGCGAGTGCAGCCTTGTAAAATAAACTGTAATAGGGGGATCAGTTTTTTGAAACAGAAAAGAATGAAATCAGACCACTTGTCTTCCCTCCTGAATAGCTGGTGTGAATGAAACATATTTTATACAGGGACAAGCTTGCATACTCCCAGGCGCTACATCAGAAAGGTACATTATTAATGCATTACCTGTTCATGCCTGCAGTTCCTCATCCAGTAAGGAATACACATGCAGGAACCTGTGTGTCTGTATGTCTGTGTATCTCTTACCTGAATTGGAGGGATTCCAAGAGACGGAGGTGAGTTTTATCAAATAAGAACTGTAGTTAGACTCCAGACCCCATCAGCCCCAGTCAGGGATGATGGGAATTGTAGTCCAACAACATCTGGCAGGCCACAGGTTTCTAATCTAGTCTAAAGTTTTTCCTCTGAGATAGATACATTTCTTGCTCCTTTGCAGGTTAATTGTTAATGGATCCTAAACACAGGAGTGCTGCAAGATATGAAAATGTTGCCCCGTCATCCATGTGGTGTCTTCTTAAAACCTGTGACACTTGTGAGGCTTTGCAGATTGTCTTTTGTCTGTGATTGATATATCCATCAAATGTAATAAGGTATTGTGTTCCAGCTTTATTAATCATTTCACGCCACGTTCCTGTTCCAGTGCTAAAAAGTGCTCCTTGGCAATTCTGGATAATTTACTGCTTCAACATCTCTATAATTAGCAAATTCATTATTTTCAGCAGCTACACTTCATTTCAGTTAACTTCATCACAGCTGGCTTATCATCATAAAACAGCAAATGACTTTCAGTGGTAAATCTTACTTGCATTTGATACCTGCGAGGGAGCTTCTGACAGTCCAGTTATCCATAATGGTAGGCACCGCAGCTGCTTAATAACACCAACAATACACATAAATGTAGGGAGAGAGATATATGGAGACTAGTACACTGCAGGCTTCCCCAGCCTGGTGCCCTCTGTGCTGGGCGAGTCTGTTGGGAGCTGTAGCCTAAAACATCTGGAGGGCATCAGGTTGGAGATGGTTGATGCACAATATGCTTACTCTAGTTTCCATCAGAAGACAATTAGGAAGGCCCCCACATTGGCTTGTGGCAGATGTGTTCCAAAAAGAAAGTAACAGACAGAGAATTCTGTTTGCCTTTGGAAATGAAATATATGTAGACCAAAATGGAATAGGGATATTATTTGGAGAGGAGTCATACCTAGTCCTCAGTTTTACTATATCTTGTTCTTTGATGTGCCACACAGAATTAGGATGATACATTCGTTTCTGCAGCCTACAAGATTTGCCATGCTTGCCTAAGATTATGCAATTATGTGTGGTTATTTTTATGCATCATAAGGGGGGAAAAATGAACTGCTGTTGCTCCACTGCACCCTCCATAAGAGCATGTTCTCCATACGCTTTTCTGTGCTTGGCATTTAACCTTGGCATTTCAGCAGTAATCAGTGCTCAAAAGATTACATTGAAATGCTATTCATGTTGTTATAGTGAAAGTGACAGCAGCAATAACCATGTGTAGTTCAGCACATCCGGTAAATTTATGACATGGTGCTAAAACTCTGCTGCATTTTCCAGCTTGCTGCAAACCTTTGGAGAGAAACAAACTTCAAAGCAAAACACCTTTGAAAAAATAAAGCACCTTTGCCGGCTGATTGTACCTGGCAGACCAATCCCACGTCATCCACTTTGGTTGCCCAATGGGATTTAATGGCTGACAAACAGAGCAGATATGTACCCTCTAGGATGTTGAAGAAGGGGACCTCAGGAGCTCTGCCTTCACCCACTGCCTGCCTACCTGCCCTTTTTATTACACATTCATGATGGTTTGTGTTCATGATGCTATCAAGGCAGTTCTACGTGATTCCACTTTCAGTATTATTTATGCCTGCAAAAGTTTTAGGGTGGACATACTGCTCCATTTCCAGTCAGTAATTCAACAGTATCTCCAGGAAAAATAACACTATAGCACACCATGGACAACAACTCTCACCTTCTCTGACCACTGGCCATGTTGCCTGGAGCTAATGGGAGCTGGCATCCAATGATGTGTGTTGGTGTTAAGTATAATTGGTTTAACTGACACTGAAATGGTGAATGACTAAATGTGTATTAATGAAGGCGTTAACGTGGTTCCCCCCCCCCCATAGGGCTATACTGAAGTCAAGAAGTGGTCTCTGAGCTTTAAATGGGTTGATAATTAACTACTGTTGTTTTTTGCTTGCTAACACTTGAATGTTTAACCTTAGATCACATGGGAGGCCTTGAAGTGCAAATCTGCCATCTTGAAGGGAGTTGCCTTTGAGTCTTTGTTCTCAAACTCTTTGCGACTGAGGGTGTAAATGGCTCTCCAGGAAAACTGCTACAGGCACAATGAATGCTGTAAGGGGAGAGACCTTTGCTTATAGGTTTGTTAGGATTATTTTGTATTTTGTAAGATGCTGAGCCTATGCCTTGGACTGGTATATGTCTTATGGAACTGTTTGGATGTATCATTTGACGTTTCTGTTTTGTTTTGAAGAAAATTTGAATAATATTTTAATGCTTTATTTCAAAAGGGGTTAGTTTTCATGCACCCTGTCATTTCAAACTGTGCAATATTAATATCTGCAATAGTTGGTTGTTCCAAACCTAGAAAATGACATATTGTCCCAGCCTAGTGTGAATGGGTAAATGTGGGCTCCCAAGGAGGAGATCACAGCCACTTTGCTTTTCGTCCAACAAGGTTGCTCTTGTCTGAAGGAGACACCAATGAACCTGGATTCATACGTCATGCTAGGCTTAGCTCACAGGACCAGTGCAGCAGCAGACAGACCCAAGAGCCCACACACTTATGCTATCTCATGGTTTGGCTTAGTATCACATGTGAAGTGAGCCATTGCTGCCCTGTGTTCAGTAGCAATGCCTTCCATGTGCCTGGTCCAGTTACACTGAAGCAAATTACTGTGGGAACAATAATGCTGAAAGTCAAAGAGGCTGCTGGAGCAAAGACAGTTTCTTCAAATATCAGCCTTTATTTATCTTTAGGTGGAATTTCTAAACAGAAATAGCTCTGGTAAACGGAAGAGGGCTGATAAATGCCATATAGAGAATTCCTTGGCATAGTATATTTATCTTCCTGGTCTCCAATGCAGTAAACAAAATCTGCCCTTATTCCCTTATGGGGACACAAGAGCCCTTATAGAGTCCTTTGTAGGTTCTCCATCTGTAGGAGAAAATAACAGAGGCCAACCAGAGAATATTGAGAAGCAAAGCAGCTAGTAAGCCTGATCTTTATTGAACTGTTGCAACAGGGTGCTCCCCTCACACACAGGAAAAGAGGAGGACCCAGAACAAAGGTGTGCCTGCCCTTATATAGACATTTTAAATTGCCTTCCCTGGAGCTCAAGACCACCCCTCCATACATCATACGTATATCACAGAAGGGGTGTAACCCAAGACCACCCCCCACAAACATCATACCTACATCACAGAAAAGGTGGTCTACAACAGAAATTTGAATGTTGTTGTTTTTCCTGTCTGCCAGGTTATCTGATAATGCCTTATCTGATTGCCTTTCCTGGTAGTCTGGCCATTCCTTTGAGATGGTGATTTCCCAATTCCTGAGACAATGGGAAGGTTCCCTCACCCCCTCCCTCCTTGCAGAGAAAACATTTGGTCAATTTGGGAGTCAAAATGGTTTCAGGGAGGTCTTCCTGTGCTGCTCCAGACATGTGGTCCACATGTCTATGTACGTGCTAGATTGGTACATTTATGAACATTTATTATATATAAGACCTTAAATTTTTTATTTCACCAAGAATTCCTAGTGGTGCCACTGTTTTCAGAAGACGTGAAGCTACATATATCATTTCTAGTTTCTGTGTTTCTTCCAGTTATACTCAGGAAAGGACCTATGGAGGGAAGGAAGGAAGGAAGGTGGTTGCATGACTCTGGGTGCCCTTCCCTGATATAGGCCTATATTGCTATAACTACTGAGCTGACTTAAAAAAAATGTAACTGTTAGAATAGCTGTCCTGAGTTTAAGAAATCCGGTGAGTCAACTGATCAGTCAATAACTATAAATCAATAACTATAAATAACTATCCTTATTACCAGAATGTGTTTCTAATTATACAGAACAGAGCAATGAATTAACCGGTGTCAATGCACTGCAACACCCCTTCCTCTACCCACCTCTTTCAGCACATTAATATATTACTTTTGTGTTTCAATACTGTTAACACTGTTAAGTAAAGTAAATGCCTACAGCAGCAGCAGCTGGATTTATTATCCATCCTGATATGCTCCCCTAATGTAGGCACAGATCACTGCAAGGAAGTGTGCTCATAACCAGAGAGTTGAAGGCAAGGCCATCAATCACATTTTTCTTTTCCTCAGCTCAATTAACAAACACATTTTTCTTTCTGCTTAGTTTGTTTTCTCCTTTCTCTCCCGTGCCGTCTCTGTTTGTTCTCTCTTATCTCAACTTCCTGCGCTGATGAACAGGTGGGGGGGGGGCGGGGGCTGAACACGGACGAGGCATTTGCTCATCAATTTAAGGGCAAACATTATACTTATTCAAATAGTTTGAGAATAACTTTGCCCTTGTCACATAGCACTTGTCACAATGGCATTATCAGCGTTGTACTAATGCAGCTGTGTGTATAACCAATATAGCTCAGTCTTTGTTGTTCTAGCTATGGTCTCGCCACAAATGGAAGAATTGGTCTTGTCTGCCCGCCATTCAGCTGATGCCTAACGGCCCTTACCCATGTGGACAGAGCAGGGGCGCCAACTTGTCCCCCACAAGTTGTGATGTCATATGCACATCATGCACACTCTGGGTTGCACAAACCAGGAGCACCACCCCCAATCCCCATTGTGCTCTGGCGGTGGCTGGGGATGGGGAGCGCAGAGGGTGATCTTCACTCTCTGTACGTCCCAGCCGCTGGCCCTTCAGTGGCGGGAATGGGAATAATAATAATACAGTGTACCTTGGGTTAAGAACTTAATTCGTTCTGGAGGTCCGTTCTTAACCTGAAACTGTTCTTAACCTGAGGTACCACTTTAGGTAATGGGGCCTCCTGCTGTCGCTGCACTGCCGCTGTGCAATTTCTGTTCTCATCCTGAAACAAAGTTCTTAACCCGAGGTACTATTTCTGGGTTAGCAGAGTCTGTAACCTGAAGCGTCTGTAACCCGAGATACCGCTGTAATAATAATAATAATAATAATAATAATAATAATAATAATAATAATTTATACCCCGCCCATTTGGCTAGGTTTCCCCAGCCACTCTGGGAGGCTCCCAACAGAATATATAAAAAAGCAACAAAACATCAAACAATAAAAACTTCTCTAAACAGGGCTGCCTTCAGATGTCTTCTAAATGTCATACAGCAGTACCTCTGGATGCACACGGGATCTGTTCTGGAGCCCTGTTCACATTCAGAGCAGAACACAACCCGAATCTGCGTGTCTGCACGGGTCACAATTTGCTGCTTCTGCGCATGACGTCATTTTGAGTGTCTGCGCTTGCGCCGAAACCTAGAAGTAACGCCTTCCATTACTTCTGGGTCACTGCGGAGCGAAACCTGAAAACGCTCAACCTGAAGCAACTTCAACCTGAGGTATGACTGTATAGTTGTTTATATCCTGCACATCTAATGGGAGGGTGTTCCACAAAGCAGACGCCACCACAGAGGAGGCCCTCTGCCTGGTTCCCCGTAACTTTGCTTCTCACAGTGAGGGAACCACCAGAAGGCTCTTGGAGCTGGACCTCAGTGTCTGGGCTGAACAATGTGGTTGGAGACTCTCCTTCAGGAGGGCGCGTTTGCAGGTGAGAGGCCTATCTGTTTGGCGCCCCCTCAATACTGGGGGGGGGGCTTGGTCCACAAATGTTGAGGAAGGTAAAGCCCCTGCCACCTCCTATAGTTTGCCCCTCTGACACCGAGTTAATATCATGTTTATAAAGTGCTTACTCAGTAGTGTGCTTCTCTATCACACTAACACAGTGTTCACCTCTTGCGCGAAGGAGGTGAAGCACTTCCCTGTCTTTGGCATCAGCCAGGGCACCATATGCCACTGGGAGGCTACCTCTCTTGCGTCTCAGGAGGAACATTACACCAACCAGATCTTACCTGCTGGCCAAAGAAGAAGTAGTTACAGGCAGCTTGCTTCTTCTTTCTCTGCCACCGACACTTGCTTTAGGATTTTGTACTTCTGCATTTTGTCCTCCTTTACAATAGCCGTCAAACATGTCAACGTGTGAAATTAATGTTGAAGCTGGTTCCCTGATAGTAGGTGTATGAGAAAAGGTGCCGTTCTTGGAAGTATTTGATGTTTTTATAGTGCTGCATGCATCCATCAAGTTCAACGGGGCTTGGGTAAACACAAGGCCTGTAGACTTCCCTTGATATATTGGAGCAATTGTGTGCGGATGCTTTCTCAGGGCTCTGTCCAGGTTCTTTCAGGGTCTCATTTGAGTCACGCTCTAGAGATTTGCTAGAAATTATTTTCTCAGCTTCTGAGCACAGCTAGACTTACATAGTGAAAGAAAGAAAGAAAGAAAGAAAGAAAGAAAGAAAGAAAGAAAGAAAGAAAGAAAGAAAGAAAGAAAGAAAGAAACTCAAACCTTCAAGAATGAGGAGACATGCCTTGTTCATGTGACCTGTTGATTAGGAAAGCTGAGGCCAGCTGAGGCAAATGCCTTGGGGGGCAGGATCCACAGGGGCAGCAGATCCAGCCTCCACTGTTGTAGTGGCAGCAACAGCTGCTGTGGAGGCCAACTTTGCCACCTCTCCAGCGGCCTCTTGGCGAATAGGGGGTGCTGCTGGTCTCCATTCACTCTTGTTCCTGATGTAGATCTTTATTTCCCCCTTGTTCCTGATGGATGTAGATCTTCACTCACCCCTTCTTCCCTGGTGGGGGTGATGCCATTTTGTTGTTCACCCCTCAGGTGCCAATACTATGGCCAGGTGTCTTGGACTGGCCGTAGTATTGAGTAACAAATGGGTAGGAATTGGTATATCATTTGTTACCTCATTCAAATCCACTTGTTTGGGTGCAGGTGAGCTCACCTGTCTTTATCATTAGCACTCATCCTCTACTGAGCATCTGGTGCAGGGAATGATAGACAAAGGGCCACCTGATGTCAGTATTTTCATCCCTCCCATTGCAAAGATCACCAGATCGTGTTTGTTTCACTTTCTGCCTCTGAGAAAGGAGGGGGTGGAAATTACTCTTCCAGACTTCTGTCCCTAGTACTGTGTGGTTTTTTACTTTGATCTGTCTAGAGACAAGATGGCATTATGAGAGAGCTGACTCTCTTGTGCATGTTTGTTATGTTCTTTTATTTGTTTAATTGGAAGAAATAAATTAGATATGCAACAAAACCTCCACAGCTTTCCTTCTATTACTCTGCTGCTTTTGAGGTGCTCACATCAGCAAATGTGAGTCTACTGCGCCAGGACCTATTCCTTGGGAATGCTGTGCTGCTGTTCCTGCATTCCTGTGATCGGAAGGTCAGAGAAGGTGCTCCGGACACCCAGCCCATGCAGGCGCTGAAGACGTGGGCTGTACATGGGTGTACGGAAACCTGACACCAAGTCCCTTTAAGAAGAGATGGAGGGAATCAGGCAAAGGGAAGACCAGGGCTTGTACCATTCAAGCCGTCCTTTCCTGCATCATGCAGGGCAAATTTATAGCATCTGCCCTGTACGAAGGCACACCTGTTGTTAACTCCTACTCCAGTGGGGCTGGTTCTTTCGTTTTTTGGTTTTTGGTGTTTTATAAGTGTTGTTAGCGTGCTTTGAGGACTCCAATTGAAAAGCGGGATTCAAATATCCTAAATAAATAGACAACTTGGAGATTAACTCAGACTCAAGTAAACTAAAACATAAATGAACTTAAAATGCCAATTTCCTCTGGCAGATACTATGGTATGTCCCTTTTTTTAAAAAAGAGATTGCTCCTTTAAAAAAACCCAAGTATTAAAATGCTATATTAAATGAAGTAAAATGGGATGAGATAAAATGAATTTATGCAAATCTGAATAAAATTATGTAAAACCTAAATGAATAAAAGCATAAAATAAACTTAAAATCCACAACCTCCCTGACAAAACACAGCATTCTCTTTCAGGAATTTTTTCCTCTTACCAGTTGCTGCAGACAGAAAATGTACAGTTCTATGGTTATATATTTATCCTGTCTCCTGGAAGATTTTCCCAAGAATTGTTCTTTCAACGCATTATATAATGGAGAATATATAACCATATGTATGTGTTCAGAATATGACACGTGCCTGAACCTTCCTTCTGAAACAGCTGAAGGCATGAAAGTTAGCAGGACTTTAGTCAGTGCTATTTTTAAAGAAAAAGAGGTGCCAGAACTCACCATGAACACCTCCCTCGTTCTGTTAGAATGGTAATGGCACCCACCTGAGAGGTGCCAGAACAGAGTTCTAGTGAGTTCCAGCTGGAAAAAAGCCTCAACTTCAGTAAATACCATCCTATCTCTCTGTTTCTGGGAATGCTTATGAGGTAGTACGAAAGGAATGCAAGTGATATTCTTATACAATGGCACCATTTTAGAAACTGAGGCAAATGCTCTGTCCATCAGAAGGCATACCTCAGACCAGGATGGCACCCTCTGTCAGGAGCTCGTCCTGCTCTCGAGTAGGACCCTGGCAGAGCCAGTGTGGTGTAGTGGTTAAGAGCGGTAGTCACGTAATCTGGGAAACCGGGTTCGTGTCTCCGCTCCTCCACATGCAGCTGCTGGGTGACCTTGGGCCAGTCACACTTCTGTGAAGTCTCTCAGCCCCACTCACCTCACAGAGTGTTTGTTGTGGGGGAGGAAGGGAAAGGAGAATGTTAGCCGCTTTGAGACTCCTGAAGGGGAGTGAAAGGCGGGATATCAAATCCAAACTCCAAATCCAAACATGCCCGACTGGCATAACTCGGATGGACTGGGCTTTAATGGGCCCATCTAACTGAACTAAATCGTTCTGCCCGGACGCTGAGGTCCAGCTCCAAGGGCCTTCTGGCTTTTCCCTCATTGCGAGAAGCAAAGCTACAGGGAACCAGGCAGAGGGCCTTCTTGGTAGTGGCACCTGCCCTTTGGAACGCCCTCCCATCAGATGTCAAAGAGAAGAACAACTACCAGACTTTGAAAAGACACCTGAAGGCAGGGAAGTTTTAAATGTGTGACATTTTAATGTATTTTTAATCTTTGTTGGAAGCCGTCCAGAGTGGCTGGGGAAACCCAGCCACATGGGCGGGGTACAAATAATAAATTATTATTATTATTTACTTCTCATGAGATTAGCCCAGGATTGCGCTTGTAGACTGCCAGATGAAGTTTGATGGTTTTCAAATAGGTTTTTTTTTTTACCTTGCATAAAATTCTATAGAGTTCATGAAAGCTGCTTCTGTCTTTTGCATTTTTAAGACAAATGTTTAATCCTATCTGAATTAATTGCTTCTACTTTTTGAGGAAAAGAAAGGAGGTGCAAGATTTGGCATTGTCCACCAGCCTTGTGCAAATCTCTTAATGGTGGGACCCGGGTGCACAAATTTGTAAGAATGCCTTTGGGTTTCAGCTGGAGCCAAGACCTGGCTCTTAGGCATCATGAATTCAATTTTATGTTTCTCTAACATCCCCTCAATGTGTAACGGGAATCTCTAGGTTCAACCAGGAGAAGGTTTTGCACAAAGAGGAAAGAGCAGAAGGATTTGTCTGCAACAGTAGGCAGTTATCCAAACTGTTTGACTTACGCTGCCTTGCAAGCAATTTTCCCCCTCCAAAAGCTAAAAGACCAATTTCTGTGTTAATAGGCAAGCCTTTCTGTTGTAGCACTCTTGATCCCTCTACTGAGCACACCATATGTTTAGGAGGGACTGAAAGGACGCTCAGTTAATGAAAAATCTCCACCACATCAGTGAAATACAATGGGACAGATTGTGCCCCAAGATATGCTCACACAACTTCAATTGACTTTCCTGCTGCTTTTTCTTTTTTCGTGTACATTTCTTTAAAGCAACTGAAAGCGGAAAAAAGAGTCTTCAGCTTCTGGCACTAAAACTAAAAGAAAAATAAAACAGCAAAGCTCAAATCTACACTCTGAGAAACAAAACACACAGAGAGATTTTTTTCCTATTAGCTACTGAATAGCTGCCTTCAGCTTATTGCCTAGAGTTGGCCAGGATACAACCAAATGCCTCTAGTTTTTCTTTCTTCAGACAATGGAGAATTCCATCAATGCCAGTGTCTTCTAGATTATAATCTTGGGTGTTGTTGTTTTTTTAAACCACTTGATTTATTATAATTTGTGCATGTGCAATAAATTGTGAATTTTATGTGTGCAGCAAAACACAACTAAAGCAGCACTCTGTTTAGTGCAGATAGGCAAAGTGCTGTTGATGATATTCAGGACTTCTGCACATTTAGTTAAAAGTTTCCTGTTTACAGTCCCTGCCCATTTTATTCCTGTTGACCAGGAATTAGTGATAAATGGCCCCCAAATACTCTCCTGAATAGCCTCTATTAATTGCCCTAAGCTGCAAGTCTTAACAATGTCTAAACAGAATTCAGTGGGGCTTACTCACAGGTGGGGGGGGGGGGAGATAGAATTGGAGCTTGGATGTTAGTTTCTTTTCCCATTGAGGATGAGGGGAAGTTTAACAATAAAGTTCCTCATTATTTTTTCCTTTTTTGTATAGTGAAAGAGTGCTAGTTCATTATTAAAAATTAACAGATCAAATGGTGACATGTCGCTGTGGGACAGTACTTTTTAATAAAGCGAATGGGTGGGTCACTACCCTAAAATTATTTGTAAGTTACAAACACCTTTATTTGTTTTCCAGCCTTAATTGGGAGGGAAATTAGAAAGCGTTACTTATCTTATCCCCACGATGACCTCAAATTCCCACTGATTCCACTAGTTTCAGTTCAGTAACTCCTGCCATTAATAAAAGGGGGGTGGGGAATACAACCTGGAGATAAGCAATACACTGGGTTGTATCCAATGAAGTCATCCCATTAGCGGAAGGACTTCCACTTGTACAGTGGAACTTCCTCTCCCTTTTCCAGTGTGCCCCCTGGCCTCCAAATCTCCTCTGGAGCATAGGGGAATGTGGTAAGGTCAGCAAGGTACAAACGTACCGGCAGAGCCAATCCAGCACTCCTGATGACAGGTTTGCAGCTGACCTCATTGCCACCACAACACCCCTCCTCCTTCTCCAACCCAGTATGCTGCAGCCAGTCTGCCAGAGGTCTAGTGAGCTGAGTGCCACAGCCCTACCATGCTGTCTATTGCTGCCTCCAAGGTCTCTTCCAGCACTATGATTTTATAAATCAAGGACATGGGCCTTCTCCTTCAATGTCACCCATGTTTAGAAGGATGCAATTATTACTGTAGTTTTCCACTCTGAAGTAGTTTTATATTCTGTAGATGACATGAGTGAAAACTTTGTTGTTGTTGTTTAGTTGTTTAGTCGTGTCCGACTCTTCGTGACCCCATGGACCAGAGCACGCCAGGCACTCCTGTCTTCCACTGCTTCCCACAGTTTGGTCAGACTTATGTTTGTAGCTTCGAGAACACTGTCCAACCATCTCGCCTTCTGTCGTCCCCTTCTCCTTGTGCCCTCCATCTTTCCCAACATCAGGGTCTTTCCCAGGGAGTCTTATCTTCTCATGAGGTAGCCAAAGTATTGGAGTCTCAGCTTCAGGATCTGTCCTTCCAGTGAGCACTCAGGGCTGATTTCCTTCAGAATAAATAGGTTTGATCTTCTTGCAGTCCATGGGACTCTCAAGAGTCTCCTCCAGCACCATAATTCCAGCATCAATTCTTTGGCGATCAGCCTTCTTTATGGTCCAGCTCTCACTTCCATACATTACTACAGGGAAAACCATAGCTTTTACTATACGGACCTTTGTTGGCAAGGTGATGTCACTGCTTTTTAAGATGCTTTTTAAGATGCTGAGTGAAAACTTACTTCTCACCAAAATGTTATGTACACATCTGCCACAGTAAAGTGCATACAGTTCAAGGTAATTTCACTCACCACTTGCTAGGGTAACCAATGAATATTAGCAAGAACTAACAATTATAAAGATACAAGTATATAGTATCCACAACATTTTATGATCCAAGTCAACTCATATGAGTGCAATCTTTAGATATCATCCAGCCATCAAAGACATTCTCTGTATGGGAACTTGCATAATTCTTGCGGATAAAACATCAAGCAATTAATGAGTTGACATTTTCAATTAGCAATACTGACAAATAAGATATTTCCCTCTGGCCTCAGCAGATGTTGCCGGAACATGAATTTCTTTTACAAAAGAAACCTTTTATATCACCTTGTCAAGCAAAATAAAGTAACACAAGGACAAATCACTTTAAGAGTCTGATACTCAGGGTAGATATGGGGGAAAAGAAAATAATAAAGCCTCACATCAAATGTCAGGTGCCCCTGGCCAAATAGCTATCTCTAGTCACAGCAGGGTTTTAGGCTGCGTAGGGACGGAAGAAAGGATCTGTACAGCAGAAAAGGGATTTCACTCTGGGAAACTGTTTCAAACCTTCACAAGGTCAGATGGCACAGAAAGAGGCTATTACTTGAAAGAATTATGACATATCAATGTACAGCAATTTCAGAGAAGAACTGAGATTCAGAATTTGCTTATATGTAGGGAACAAGGAGAGAAAAGGGAGAAAAGAATGCTTTGAGTTTTATAACAACATTAAAGGTCAGTTTCAAGTGCAAGAAACTGAATGAACATCCAACCACAACTGTCCAATCAATATTTCATTGGATAGCAATGTAACAAGTAACCTTGGGTCACAAATGGACGCTCAAACAAAAGAAAGTCTCTGAACTTGCTATTTTTGTAATGTGACTGTTTCTGTTACCTTTCAAACAATGACTCACAGAGTGGTTCACAATGAAATAATACAATACAATTAAAGCATTCCAAATACACGATATAAACTATCAGGTTAAAAGCAGTCAAAATAAATTTAAAAAATTAAAAAATTGTCCAGTAGCACCTTAGAGACCAACTAAGTTTGTTCTGGGTATAAGCTTTTGTGTGCATGCACACTTCTTCAGATACTCTGAAATAGAAGTCAGCAGACCCTTATACAGTGGTACCTCGGGTTTAGAACTTAATTCGTTCTGGAGGTCTGTTCTGAACCTGAAACTGTTCTTAACCTGAGGTACCACTTTAGTAGTAGATGAGAAAGAGCCAGAACTCAAAAGGAACAAACCCTGGGAGAATAAAAGGGTTCCTTGCTCCTAAAAGATAGCAAAATGGGCTCCAGCTAAATTTCTCTAGGAGATCCACCTGGGGGAACCACCATATAAAAGGTCCTGTTTTTAGGTACGCCTTGACTGTCTTCAGATGGAGGGCACCCAGAAGGAGACTCGTGTGATGACAATAATGATTTATTAAACTTCTATACCATCCTTCATCTGAGGATCACAGGGCTTTACAATATAAAAACACAAAAACGCATAAAAACAATAACAAACAAAAACAATACACCCTCCGCAATAGTTGTAGATTGTTTATTTAGTCCAGAACCTGGTAGAAGAGGAATGTTTTTGCCTGGCGCCTAAAGATATATGTAAGGAAGGTGACAATGAAGCCTCCCTGGGGAGAGCATTCCACAAATGGGGAGCCACCACAGAAAAATCCTCTTCTTGTGTTGCCACCCTCTGCATCTCTCATGGAGGAGGCATAAGAAAAAGTGCCTCAGATGATAACTGCAGGGTCTGGGTTGGTTAAAATGAGGAGAGGCAGTCCTTCGGGTACTGCAGTCCTGAGCTGTTT
Source organism: Podarcis liolepis (assembly GCF_965112155.1). Classification (NCBI taxonomy): domain Eukaryota; kingdom Metazoa; phylum Chordata; class Lepidosauria; order Squamata; family Lacertidae; genus Podarcis; species Podarcis liolepis. Next base: position 32,556,781 of record NC_139554.1, read on the forward strand.
AAGGCTTTATAGGTCAAACCCAGCTCAGAAGCTAATTGGCAGCCAGTTCAGGATTGGGGCAGCCAATCCAGGTCAGGATTGGGGTTATATGCTCAAACCATCTTGCCCTGGTGAGCAACCTGGCTGCTGAATTCTGCACCAGCTGAGGTTTCTAAACCATCTTCAGAGGCAGTTCCATTGTAGTGCAGAATGCCGCGGCGAGACTCCTTATGGGGTCTTCGCTGCGAGATCATATCCATCTGGTACTATACCAGCTGCACTGGCTCCCGGTGGAGTACAGGATCAGGTTTAAGGTGCTGGTTTTAACCTTTAAAGCCCTATACGGCCTAGGACCCTCGTACCTACGGGACCGCCTCTCCTGGTATGCCCCACAGAGAAATTTATGGTCTGCAAATAAAAACACCCTAAAGATCCCAGGCCACAGAGAGGTTAGGTTGGCCTCAACTAGAGCCAGGGCTTTCTCGGCCGCGGCTCCAATCTGGTGGAATGCTCTGTCACAAGAGACTAGGGCCCTGCAGGACCTGACATCCTTCCGCAGGGCCTGCAAGACAGAGCTGTTCCACCAGACCTTTTGTCAGGGCACAGCCTGACCCCCTCCTCTGGCAATCTGCACAAAATTTTCCTTGATGGTTGCCATTAATTTGATTTTAATTTGATTTAATTAATTTTATAATGAATGTTTTAGAATGTTGGACTATTTTGATTGTTGTTAGCCGCCCTGAGCCCAGCTTCGGCTGGGGAGGGCGGGATATAAATAAAATTTATTATTATTATTATTATTATTATTATTATTATTATTATTATTATTATTAGTAATCTAACCTAGAGGTTACCAGAGCATAAAGGTAAAGAGACCCCTGACCATTAGGTCCAGTCGCATTCGACTCTGGGGTTGCGGAGCTCATATCGCTTTATCGGCCGAGGGAGCTGGTGTACAGCTTCTGGGTCATGTGTCCAGCATGATTAAGCCACTTCTGGTGAACCAGAGCAGCGCACGGAAACGCCATTTACCTTCCTGCCAGAGCGGTACCTATTTATCTACTTGCACTTCGTGCTTTCAAACTGCTAGGTTGGCAGGAGCAGGGACCGAGCAACGGGAGCTCACCCCGTCGTGGGGATTCGAACCACCGACCTTCTGATCAACAAGCCCTAGGCTCTGTGGTTTAACCCACAGTGCCACCCGCGTCCCACTACCAGAGCATAGATGACAGAAGTTAGGCTATTCCTGTCCATACAGGGCAGGAGTTGGGTTACTAGCCAAAGCTAAGGGAAAGCATTCTGTGCCATTGAGGCCACCTGAGCCTCAAGGGACAGCGGTGGATCCAGAAGCTATGTACCTGCCCCATCAAGAACAGGTAACTTCCCATCTACCTGGTCCAGGGAAACACCCACCAACAATGCTTCAGTCTTATCTGGCTTGAGTTTCAGTGTATTGGCTCTCATCCAGTCCATTATCAAGGCAAGATAAAGCTCCAAATAACATCAGCTGCCCCGTCTGCAGATATAAAGGTGTGTCATCAGCATATTGCAATGACAAACCTATACAGCATCTTAAATAGCAGAGACATCACCTTGCCAACAATGGTCCGTATAGTTAAAGCTATGGTTTTCCCAGTAGTGATGTATGGAAGTGAGAGCTGGACCATAAAGAAGGCCGATAGCCAAAGAATTAATACTTTTGAATTATGGTCTGGAGGAGACTCTTGAGAGTCCCATGGACTGCAAGAAGATCAAACCTATCCATTCTTAAGGAAATCAGCCCGTAGTGCTCACTGGAAGGACAGATCCTGAAGCTGAGACTCCAATACTTTGGCCAGCTTATGAGAAGAGAAGACTCCCTGGAAAAGAACCTGATGTTGGGAAAGATGGAGGGCACAAGGAGAAGGGGACGACAGAGGATGAGATGGTTCGACAGTGTTCTCAAAGCTACCAGCATGAGTTTGACTAAACTGCGGGAGGCAGTGGAAGACAGAAGTGCCTTGCATGCTCTGGTCCATGGGGTCACGAAGAGTCGGTCACGACTAATTGACTAAACAACAACAACATCAGCATATTGCTGACAATGTACTCCCAAACTCTGGGTGGTTTCATGTAGATGTTAAACAGCATGGGGGATAAAACCAAACCCAGTGGAAGCCCACTCTGAAGGCTCCGTGGGGCTGAAGATCTCAACCCAGGAAGACATTGCCAAGAGTTGCCAAGAGCAAACTCTGTTAAGACTTTGATAGCTAAACATTATCAAAGGGGTCTTTTCCCCCCTCCAAAGAGAAAAACTATTTGCTGACTTGTAACTTCTTATCAGGTATTCAATTATTAATTTAATTTCCCAATGCTACTGCCATCTTTGCTGGAATCCCTTTCTCACATATGGAGAGAATCTGTTATCTAGACAATAAAAATGCAAATTACACCTTTCCCTTATCTTGTGTGATTTGTTTAGTGGGGTTGCCACAGCAAACATGAAAACAATGCAACTCTACATTGTATATTGATTCTCATGGATATAATTTGAGCATCCAGCTGAATAATGTAGGTAATTTAATTAATGTAATATACTCTGTGATATAATTATCAGACCCTGCTGAGATGTATACTGTATGTACAACTGAAATAGATGAGCCTAATGAACAAAGAGATTTGCATTCCACAGCGATATGGTGTCAGCAGTTTTTATAGAATTAATTTGAGGTTAGTTTATTTGCAGATGAAAATACCAATTACTCTCCTTTTGTTTGAGAAAGCATACTTAATTTTCCCCTCCCTGTCTGTTGCATGAAAGCAGCATGCGTATCATAAACTTACAATTGAAATTTTGAATTCCTGAATTTTAGAATCTTTCAGGGAACAATAAAGGTGAAGCCAAACACCCACTCCCCATCTTTCCTCCTGATGGAGCCCTACTGCTCCATCAAGTCCTAGGGAACATGATGAAAAATGTGGAGAGAGAGATGAAGTCTCCAATCAGCCATTATGTTAATGAAAAGATTTCTCGGAAGATTAATTCATTCTGTTGTAGAACGTGTACATGCATTGTCAACTAATGTAGAGTTATCATAAGTTCCCACTTGGTAATTGGCAATTGCAATTCCATAAGTGGGATCAATTAAACTTTTCAGTTGAATTTCTCAGCTATAAAAAGCAGCATAGACTATCCACAATCATGCTTCTGTTTGCAGTTTTACAGTTTGAAAGATGTAAGAGAAATGGCTTTAAAAGGCAAAGGAGAGTGTCAACAACTAGATTAAGGCTCTTAAAGCAAAATACTTAATCACTGGATGAGCTTGAGTTCCGGAGAGGACAGGGATGAAATATGTTCGAACAATGAGCTTTGAAGGTGGAGAATTTCATTTGGTCTGCATTCTGAAGCAAACTAACCTAATGGGTGCTTTCCAGACTAATACAGGGATTGGAATGCAGTTATGCTTTGAATTATACACTTACTTTTTATTTTATTTTACATTTTGTGATGCAGTTCTCAGCTTTTTAAAAACAAACATATCAAAAACGTGCATTTTAGGGGGGAAATGTATTCCATTTAAATGCAAATTTTCATGCTGTTTAAAGTAATTCACAGAAAACAGACTTATGAGTAAACACATGTGAAACTGATATGGCTTGGAAACCGACTAAACTGCATCCATCCTACCTGCATGAGGGTCTTCCTGTTCAGGAACAGTCAGGGCCCATAGCTCAGGAGTAAAACATGTTTTGCAATGAGAAATTCCCAGAATCAGTCCTTGGTATCTTCAGTTAAAAGGATCAAACTAATATGAAAGACCTCTGCTGGAGACCCTTGGGTGCTATTGCCAATCAGAGTAGACAATACTTAGCCAAATGGATAAATAGGTAAAGGTAAAGAGACCCCTCACCATTAGGTCCAGTCGTGACTGACTCTGGGGTTGCGGTGCTCATCTTGCTTTATTGGCCAAGGGAGCCAGCGTACAGCTTCCAGGTCATGTGGCCAGCATGACTAAGCCGCTTCTGGCGAACCAGAGCAGCACACAGAAACACTGTTTACCTTCCCGCCAGAGCAGTACCTATTTATCTACTTGCACTTTGACATGCTTTCGAACTGCTAGGTTGGCAGGAGCAGGGACCGAGCAACGGGAGCTCACCCCGTCGCGGGGATTTGAACCACCGACCTTCTGATTGGCAAGTCCTAGGCTCTGTGGTTTAACCCACAGCACCAAGGCAGGTTTCTGCATTTCTGGCATGATACATACACTTCCACATCAAACATATGTATATACTGTATGCCATCGAAAGATAGATAATTCCTTTGTGCAAAGTTACTGAAAATTCTGTAGACAAGGTCTGTTTTGATCAGAGGCATCATATTATCTGTATCTTTGTTTCTCTAAGGAATGCTACATGTGGGATAAAGGCTGAGCATCACTTTTTCTGCTGGAAATTGCACGGGATGAACATACACACATTGAGTTGTGCTTATAACCATGTATACAGTGCAGGGATTCTTGCTGTGTCTACGTATAGCGGAACATGATTAAGAAATGGTGAAAATTATACGATAAAGATAATTGTTATAGATATGGAGAGATGGTATTTCAGCTCTGAAGTGTGTCAAGTGTTCAGCATATAATATGCAAACTTAAAACGGTGTGTGCGTGTGTTGATGTAAGAGATAAGTGACTCTGTATTGGCCTTTGAACAGTACTTAGGGATGAGTGATTATTAACTTCAAAAACAAGAACATGTAAAATATGCATTTTAATTAAATTGCCACTTTGGTAATATAAAACAATTCTTTCCATAAAGGAGAAAATTGCTATTGATGGGGAATTATTGTTTCACAGTAGAAAGTCCTACAATTCACAGCAATTAAGACATAAAGCATTTTCTTCACACATTACACGAAAGCACACACTCAAAACTTCCACCCCTGCTGTGAACGCGATGTTTGTTCTGCAGACCAGAATATATTTGGATGTTATATCTGACCATCTTTTGCAGGATTTAAATATATTCCATTTAGAGCACATGTGTAGCTCACAAATTTGTTTGAATGGTTCAACCTCCAAGCCGAGTTGGAAGTATCCTCCATCAGAAACCCTGGATAGCTGCTACTAGTCAGTGTGTAGATAGGACTCCCAAATCTCGTGGACATGAGAACCTCCCACCCACATCTTCCCAGTGTTCAAGCTCAGTTTATTGGCCTTCGTCCAGTCAATCACTGGTTTAATATTTGAATGGTTTATTTAAAAAGTGCATCAGGGTGACCAAAGCTGATTCAACGGCAAAATGGTGCCTAAACACAGATAATCCACATCATCCAGGAATTCCTGAACAATTCTCTCCACCACCAGGTCATGTAAAAATTTAGCTCTGCCCTCAGAAGCACACAGCTCCTCATATTGCCCAGACATGCAGCAACCATTTTAGGTGTGTCTGGCATGTGTGTAACCGCACATACATGCATCCTGAAAATTTCACAAAAGACGGAAGCGGGTGGTGTGGGAGGAATGGGTGTTTGCAGACGTTTTCAATGATGCGTCAAATATATACGATTTCACTGTGCTTCTTCGGAACATAACCCCCGCGCAAATGGGGAGTTGCCTGTACTTTCGCCACATGGAGCATAACTCACTCTACCTGTGAAGGCTCTCTGTAGGTACAATGTTGAACCCTGAGCCACCCGGGTTCCAAATCATGTAGGGAGCCTCCAAACATAGAGAAGACTCCCTGCACCAGGTGATTTTGATTACAGCGGCCGGAGGAACAGAACAAGCTTCACAGTCCTCCAACCCCTTTCACCACACTTGGCCTCCACAGGTGAGTAATGTGTGAAGAGGGACCGCTCTGAAAATGATACATGCATCTGCCTGACAAAATTAGAAGCATTTACTACGACTCTTCTCTGATGCACGGTGGGAAAGGTCATGAAAGAACTAATGCCATTATTCTCTTATTCCATTTTTGTCTAGAATTCCATTAGCATAGCAAGCTAATATAGCTGAGATAAATGTGGCCTTCTTTTCTTAGCCTCTGATGTGACATGAATGAGCTTGTACTGAAATTATTCCAAAAAGAAAGAAATAGATTGAATAAAATTGAACATACTATAGACATACTCAGAGCCATCCACATTTCAGTATATTCTTTTTGTTTTCCCCCCGAAAGGACACCATACATGAACAAAGTAGAGCCAATATGCTCTGTTACAATCCTAGGGCATGCCTGCTGTAGTTCTGCAAATTTTCTTTCATTTTTGGCTTCTCCCTGGTATTCTCCTGTGGTTCCTGTGAAATGTGCTTTCCACACATTTTTTTGTACTTATGCACTCCATGTTCTTTGGGCTTGGTAATTAATGCAGCGCTGAATATGCACACCCATATATAGACATAAACACCTGTGCAGGGCTACCCACTCACCAGTAGGGATAGCAGAGAAATTGGATCCAAATGTTCACTTTCCAAAACAATATGTGAACCAAAATGTCACCAAAATCCACACTTCTCCACATTTTGCAGTGCCGTTCTCCAGCCCAAGTAACGAGTACAAAAATGCATATGTTGGAATGTGCATGAATTGCATATATTGGGAAAAACAACATGCCAAAAAATGTGTTATGTTAGGGGAAATTGCTTTACAAAAATTGTGTATATTATGCAAAATTGCATACAAAAATGTGTGTATTAGGAGAAATTAACCTAAAATGCTGATGGCTTTTCACAAGAACGTTTCGTCTTTGTTTGTTTTTTTAATTGCAGACTGATGTGGAAATGTGGAGAACTGAATTTAAGATGAGCATAATGAGAAACCGGGAGTGTGGCATAACTGTTAGAGTGTTGGACTGGGGAGACCGGGGTTCTAATCTCTACTCAGCCACAAAGCTCACTGGGCGACCTTGGGCCAGCCACCATCTCCTAGTCTAGCCTACCTCACAGGATTATTGTGCTCCCTCCAAACACCCTCTTTGCAATCCATACCAAAAATGCTGTATCCCAAAATTTCCACCACTAGAATGGAAGCTCTGGGGCCACCTGGAGGCTAGAGGACACGTGAGAAATGGCTGCTGCTGCGCTACCCCATACACCAGCTGTTAGGTGGGGAGGCTGGGCAGCTTAAATGAAACCCCACTGTGCCTGAGGTCTCTTCAGGGCTTCCTCCATCCTCTCTGACTTCCTCTTCAAGCTCCAAGGAGGGTCTCCTCATGAGTCACGAGGACTCTCCAGTTTCTCCGGCCATTTCTGGGTTTGAAATGAATTATTTAGTTATTTCTCAGTGCCGCAGGCATATGTGGTCACGTGCTAGTTGATACAAGCCCGTATAGCTATCAGTGCTCCTAATAAACTATCACAAATATTATATTGGCCGCAGAGGAAGGAAAGAGCAGCAAGACTGATTACTGCTGAACCAAGGCTTCGTCTGGGCTCAGCTTTTTGCACTGAGGAAAAGACAGCATCATTACATTCATATGGTCTTCTGTGCTGCTGTCTCAGTACCACGTGGTCTGTTTGTTTCCTACTCTGGATCTCTGTGTTAGGCACACCATGTGGATGATATTAGAAACTGCAATTTTAAAATTTGACAATGGTCAGAATCCTCTTCTTCCCTTCCTCCTCTTGTGGTTGTTTAACTCTTTTAAGAAGCATAGTCTGTTTATCTATGTGTACGCTTTTAATTAATGAATGCATTGTTGTGGACTCCTTCAGTGCTAGGCTAATGCAAGAGTTTTCAGTGTGTTTTACAAGAGAGAAAAAGGGTTTATGACCTTGAATATTACTCTATCATCAGTTTCCTAAAACCAATTGCATGCAATAAATCTGAGGGCCATGAAAGCATAAAATTTAAGTGTTCCCCGCAGCTCCATCTAGATAAATGCAGAGACGTGCACGTATGTGCTAGAAACTGTTTTGAGCAGCAATCTATATTGAACTGGATGTCTGAACATGCATTTCTTCTTCTTATTTTTTAAAAGAGTAGTGCATTACTTAACTGCTTCTGTGGCACAAAGGTATGTTTGAAATTATGGTGGCATTCTAGTTGCCATCAAAGGGAATTTTGCCATTACGTTTAAAGGCATAACAATTCCACCCTTCTCTTACAATTCGTTCTTGATCTTTGCAATGCTCTGTAGATAACATTGGGGAGAGACAGGCATGCTACAGAGTTTTCTAGACCACCTTGCTTCTTGCGCATTGTTGCCACGCTGGGCAATGGTTATCACTGTAGAAGTACTGCCTCCTGAATCAGTTGTTGTTGTTGTTGTTTAGTCGTTTAGTTGTGTCCGACTCTTTGTGACCCCATGGACCAGAGCACGCCAGGCACTCCTGTCTTCCACTGCCTCCTGCAGTTTGGTCAAACTCACGTTCATAGCTTCGAGAATACTCTCCAACCATCTCGTCCTCTATTGTCCCCTTCTCCTTGTGCCCTCCATCTTTCCCAACACCAGGGTCTTTTCCAGGGAGTCTTCTCTTCTCATGAGGTGGCCAAAGTATTGGAGCCTCAGCTTCACGATCTGTCCTTCCAGTGAGCACTCAGGGCTGATTTCCTTCAGAATGGATAGGTTTGATCTTCTTGCAGTCTATGGGACTCTCAAGAGTTTCCTCCAGCACCTGAATCAGTGGCCGCCTCTTAAGTTTCTCCTCTCCCTCAAAAAGTGTAGCAATGAATTGCAGGGCAAGATATCACCATGAAATGTTTTCAAGCCAATGTCAACTACTGATGCAGGGTGAAGGAACAACACTATGTGGTATTAGTAAATAATAATAATAATAATAATAATAATAATAATAATAATAATAATATATAATTTATTTATACCCACCCATCTGGCTGTGTTTCCCCAGCCACTCTGGGTGGCTCCCAACAAAATATTTAAAACACAATAAAACATCAAACATTAAAAACTTCCCTAAACAGGGTTGCCTTCAGATGTCTTCTAAAAATCAGATACAGTGGTGCCTCGCAAGACGAAACTAATCCGTTCCGCGAGTCTCTTCGTCTTGCGGTTTTTTCGTCTTGCGAAGCACGGCTATTAGCGGCTTAGCGGCTATTACCGGCTAAGCGGCTATTAACGGCTTAGTGGCTTAGCTGCTATTAACGGCTTAGCGGCTTTAAGAAAAAGGAAACAAACTTGCAAGAACTCACAAGACGTATCGTCTTGCGAAGCAAGCCCATAGGGAAATTCGTCTTGCGGAACGACTCAAAAAACGGAAAACTCTTTCGTCTAGCGAGTTTTTCGTCTTGCGAGGCATTTGTCTTGCGGGGCACCACTGTAGTTGTTTATTTCCTTGACATCTGATGGGAGGGTGTTCCACAGGGCAGGTGCCACTACTGAGAAGGCCCTCTGCCTGGTTCCCTGTAACCTCACTTCTTGTCATGAGGGAATGCCAGAAGGCCCTCAGAGCTGGACCTCAGTGTCTAGGCTGAACGATGGGGGTGGAGACGCTTCTTCAGGCATATTGGGCCAAACACAAGTTCAACCTCATACGCTCACTGAATACATGAGAGCTGGATCAGGCTCAAGCCAGCTGGCTCCATGCTAACACCAATGCACCTGTTGGCCATGCCCTTCTGGAGGCAACATGTTCAGCATTCATGTGATGGGATCCTCTGGGACCTACAGATGTAGGTGTGTAGCCATCATCCTTGTGACCAATCAAAGTGATTGATTGATTGATTGATTGATATGCTCTGCCTCCACAGCCGGAGGCAGTAATGCTTCAGAGTAACAGTTGCTGGAAATCACAGGAGGGCAGGGTGGTCTTGTGCTCAGGTCTTGCTTGTGGGTTTTCCACAGGCATCTGGTTGGCCGCTGTGAGAGCAGGATGAGCCATTGACTTGATCTACCAGGTTCTTCTAACATTTTAATTGCAAAGGAGAGCCCAACATGCATACAGATTTCTGTGGGTGAGGCACTTTTGCATACTACTGAACAAACAGCCACTAGTGAGAGAGACCATTGTGAACATCAACATTCGGGGAGATGTTATCAGCAGAAGCAATCCCCTTTCTACCTCTTGCTTTCAACAAATGTGGGATGTGTATGCACATGTGGGGAGCTGGTGTGCACTGGCCTAATGCCACACCACATGCTTCATTGCTATACACTGTTGGGAAGAGGAAGCTTGGAGCAGTAATTTTGGCAGCAAGCCCCATGTTTTCGGTAACATCTAGTTGTCAGATACAGTGGTACCTCTGGTTACGTACTTAATTCGTTCTTAACCTGAAACCGTTCTTAACCTGAGGTACCACTTTAGCTAATGGGGCCTCCCGCTGCTACTGGCGCATGATTTCTGTTCTCATCCTGAGGTAAAGTTCTTAACCTGAGGTACTACTTCTGGGTGGGCAGAATCTGTAACCCGAAGTGTTCGTAACCCGAGGTAGAACTGTAATAATAATATTTCTTATACACCACCCATCTGACTGGCTTGCCCCATCTACTCTGGGTGACTTCCAATAAAAATATAAGGTGGTGGGGAAACCAACAAAAAACAACAGCAGCATCAACAATTATGCCAAACATTAAAAGCTTCCCAAAACAGGGCTGCCTTCAGATGCCTACCAAAAAATTATAATCTGATGGGGTGGTGTTCCACAGGGCAGGCGCCACTACCTAGAAAGCCTTCTGCCTGGTTCCCTGAAACATATCTTCTCGCATTGAGGGAACTGCCTGAAAGCTCTTGGCGCTGGACCTCTGTGTCTGGGCTGAACAATTTGGGGGGAGATGCTGCTTCAGGTATACAGGTATTATATAATACATTTTAATTTTTGTTTCTATTATTTGTGTTACGTTAAGGTTTCTCTGATGAACAGTTGTCGTACTTGAAACATATTGGGCACAATTCCAAAGATGTCAGACGCTCACTCTGCAGCAACTTGGAGCAGGTCTTTTAGTGTGACAGCCTCTTCTGTGGAATAGTATTCCAGTCAAGATATGAGAGGCGTCTACTCTCTGCACTTTCCAGAAGCAAATGAAGACATTTTTGTTTTGACAGGCTCTTCTGGCTGGAAAAATGGACCTTTACCACAATTGTCCACTTAATAGAATCATAGAATTGTAGAGTTGGGACTCTGAGGATCATCTAGTCCAATACAAGAATATGCATCTGTCCCATATAAGGTTTGAACCTTGCCGTTATCAGCACCATGCTTTAACCAACTGAGCTATCCACTTGTTTGCATTTTAGTCTAGTTTTAAATGTCCCTGTGGTTCCCCGCCCCCCAAATGCTTTTAACTGTTTTTAACTATCTTGAGACAGTGGCTTAGAAGGCAGTTAATAAATGAAAGATAATAACAATAACAACAACAATAATAATAGTAATAATAATAATTTTTAAATGTTGCATGTTTATAAATACAGTGGTACCTCGGGTTAAGAACTTAATTCGTTCTAGAGGTCCATTCTTAACATGAAAATGTTCTTAACCTGAGGTACCACTTCAGCTAATGGGGCCTCCCGCTGCCGCCGCGCGATTTCTGTTCTCATCCTGAAGCAAAGTTCTCAACCCGAGGTACTATTTCTGGGTTAGTAGATTCTGTAACCTGAAGCGTCTGTAACCCGAGGTACTAGTGTAAATGACCATTTTCTTCAGCACAGTCTGCTATTTGCCTCCTTTTGTGTGTGTCTGCCTTTAATACAGCCTTCCCAGTGCCAACTATTTAGCAATTGTTTTTTCTTGTTTACATTGTGCCTCTGCTTGACATAGCCAGTCTTAAAACAAGATGCCAAGCAGAAAGTGCAGGGACCGTTTCCCAAGGCTTCGAGCTTGTGTGTTGGCAAAGAATTATCTAAACCATAGTTACTTCCCCCACCCCTTTTTTTTGTAATGAAAAGGATATATTTGGGCAAGTCTCTAGAGGTTGCCATGCATCATACTGACACAGGAAGTTATACGACTTCTCATAACCTTAACTCAAGATGCTCCTGCTTCTATGGATTTATGACATGCCCCTCTAGAGGAACCATGTATATAGGACAATGTCTCTGCCTTTTCCTCCTTGTCTGTAACTACAATCTGTATTTCATTTTCCAGGAAGCCAGCCATGTTAGTTTGTTTAGCAAAAACAATAGAATCTGATGGCGCCTTCAAGGGGAGCAAATTTATCATGGCATAAACTCTCAGGGCATGCAACCTTTTTTTTGTCAAATGCATCTTATGCCACAATAAGGCACACAAGGTTCTGTTTTCCTTTCATTTGCAGCTCTAAAATGTCTACATTAAGAAATGCAGCGGGGTGGTGACATCATCATGGGTACAATCCACATTAGGCTTGGTGGTATTGTTGCCTCTCTCTTGCTGGTGATGCACCTGTTTTATTATGTTTTTATATATGTTGGAAAGTGGGATGCGGGTGGCACTGTGGGTTAAACCACAGAGCCTAGGACTTGCCGATCAGAAGGTTGGCGGTTCGAATCCCCACGACGGGGTGAGCTCCCGTTGCTCGGTCCCTGCTCCTGCCAACCTAGCAGTTCGAAAGCACGTCAAAGTGCAAGTAGATAAATAGGTACCGCTCCAGCGGGAAGGTAAACGGCGTTTCTGTGCGCTGCTCTGGTTCACCAGAAGCGGCTTAGTCATCCTGGCCACATGACCTGGAAGCTGTACACTGGCTCCCTTGGCCAGTAAAGCGAGATGAGCGCCACAACCCCAGAGTCGGTCACAACTGGACCTAATGGTCAGGGGTCCCTTTACCTTTATATATGTTGGAAGCTGCCCAGAGTGGCTGGGGTAACCCAATAAGATGCGTGAGTAACATTTTTATTATGGCACAGGACATCCCTATTTTCTTTGAAGAAATGTTGGAGGGTATGTGATTGGAAAAATTGGAAACAGAGAACTGTAGGTCTGCCTTCAAATGTGAACTGAATTGAATTTCTCCTCCATACCCAGGTGGAAGTGGCTATGAAACTGCTGCTGGCACCTTTTCCCCACCTTCCTCACCCCATCTTTAACCTTTAGCTTCAGGCAGGTGAAAGTTAGAAATATCTTCCACTTTACTCTCAATGGCTGGCTGGTCACCATAAATGTTTTGGAGGACATACCGTACTTTGATAATGTACGTTTTTCCTCTGCTTTTCCATTTCCCCCAAACTGCTGTGCAGCAGTTCTCCAGGGTCATAAATGGGAAACACTGCTGGTTCTACAAGTGATAAATGTTCATTGCAATTCAGTGCATGCTTATTTGGATGTTCAATGAGCCTTTGTGGGCCAGTAATGGACCAATCAATTGCCACAAGTTTTTCCTCCTCCCATTGCATATCAACCCCATGGAAGTAGAAAACTATGTACATGCATTAGGCTATTTTAAAACACCTTTTGCTAGCTGTAAGAATCTGGCCTTTGAGCACAATCTCATAAACAATTCCATGACTAGATGGAGAAGCTGGAAATACAATTCCACTATTTTTGGGTCCATGTTGAAATGTTGATAACTAGAAATGACTACAGTAATAAGCTTATGCAAGAATTACTTGTGCATGTACAAGTATGCAGGCGCATACCTTGAAGAAAATAAAGAGGGGAAGCCTCAGACCTGTACTAGGTCTCCTCTTCACCTGAAAATGAGCTGTTAAATGCTGCTCATTTCCCATGTAATTACAGCTAATTCCATTAATGTTTGGTGCAGGCTTGATAAAGAAAATGGATATATTACACATGACTTAAGAACCGCTCTATTTTAATTGACTGTCTTGTAACATACAATGGCAAGTAGGGCAGAAGCAGACTATAAAGAAAGAAAATGCAGTGTAGGCAATACAGCAAGTTGCATCCAGTGTTGGTCCTACTCAGAGTAGACTCATTGAAGTTAATTGATATTAACTTATGCCCATTAATTTCAATGGCCCTGCACTGAGTAGGACCAACACTGTCCCCAACCCAGAGTGTTTTCTTCATGGCAATTATGTTTGGCAAAAGTACTGGCACAGGGATACCTTACGATCAGAAGAGGCTTCACTGTAGATCACATCATGTACTGAACTATTTTGAGGGTTATGAACAGATTACTCAGAAGCAACCCTGGTGGATCACACAAATACCACGAAGAAAGAACTAAGTGTTGGTTTCAGTCTTATGAGATTGTATCCTGACCCAATGCCAACCTAACCCTGCTTACCTCACTCTAGTAGTCAATAAAGCTGCGGCCTGGCTTTATTTGACCAGTCCCCATCTCCTTACTGTTATTTAGCCTTTACCTGGCCTGGTGGGGGTGGCCACTATGTGCCTGCCACACAGTGTTCAATGAAAACCAGGTGAAGGGCACTCAGTGCAAGACCAGCCATGCTTGCAGAGTTTTTCCGGCATCATTCGCCCTGTGCTGAGTTGTAGGCCACTGCCCTTCCTTGTACAGCTCTAAGAAATCAAAGGCCAGTCCCAGACTTCAGAGACTGCGCACAGCAGCACATTTCTCGTGTATTTTTGATGAGTCTTCGACTTGCTTGACTAATAAAACTCATTCAGTTTTATTTCTATGTCAAGGTTTAAGGTTAAAACAAATAACGCATTCCAAGCCTTCTCATTGATCTGGCTGGTTGGTGTTGCACTCTGAATAATAAATTGTGCCAGTGACAGTGGTAATCTGAAGATATATAGCACTAATATATTTCCCTCAGTCCTGAACTCTGTTTTTAACCAGAAGAAAAGGAAAACATCCACTTTTTTCGCGGAGGGAAATGATTATCTTTGCAACAATATTGCCTAATAAGGAAAATGTCTAAATTGTCATTACCAGAGAATTGCTGTAATTTATGTGACAGGAAACCCCTCCTGATTCCTGCAGATTAAAGCAAAATCATCTAGGGAAGGGAGGTGGTGGATTCCAAAGAAACATATTATCTCTCTTGTGGCAGGCCTAGGATTGCTTTACATGTAATGGCTGTTATGTGGAGACAAGGAAGTGACCCAATTAGAGTAGCCAATTGAGATTTTACACACAAACCCCATTCCACACATGTATATTATAGACCTTTATTGAGGAACTCCAGGTATTCTTCTCCTCACGCAATGGAGGAGAGTGGGGATGAATGGCATACACCTCAACTGTCCCAATTAAATTTGGACACCCCATTTTTGCAGGCCATACTCTCAAAGGCACAGTGCCCCAAAACGTGCATGTCTTTTGCAATCTCGCACTGGTGATGTGACTGGCACGGAAGCACATCCCAGATGTGCATCCTGGTTTTCCATGGTGACATGCTGGAGGGTATGGAATGGGCTAGCTGCTGCCAAACCCAATGTGCTGTGTGCATGTCTGGCAAATATCTGCAGCAGAAAGCCTGCTGTGTTCAAAATGGCACCCTCCGCATGAGGTTTTGCCTCAACGTTCCCAGCTGAGATATCTGCCTACCATTGTAAACAACTAAAAACTTTGGCAGGATTTGAGTAACGCTTGTAATGTACAAAAAACTAAGGGGGAAATGGATTATTTTAAGAAAAATAGAGAAAATATATGATGCAGTTGGAAAAGAAACCATGGAAGGGTAGAGGGAAGTCTAAAGATTCAGGGAATCCTAAATGTTGATGATTATGTCTAATGTTTGAATTTAAATGTGTAGTGTAAAACTGAATAAAAAAGATTATTATATAAAAAAAGAGATATCTGCCTACCACAGGCCGGTCATTTACGTACCCCCAAAATATAAGCATATGTTTGCGTGTGCGTGCACACACAGAGAAGTAACTACCGTATTTTTTGCACCATAACACTCACTTTTTTCCTCCTAGAAAGTAAGGGGAAATGTCTGTGCGTGTTATGGAGCGAATGCCTACAGATGGTGGGGGGATCTGCTGCAGTCGTGAGCAGAGAATCCATGGTTCCCCTTCCTTTCCTCCTCCGTGGCTCGCTTTGAAACAGCAAAGCGGGAGAAGAGCCGCTGACTGGGGAGGAGAGAGGGACAGAGAGCCTGCTTGCTTTAAAGGAGCAAAGCGGGAGAGGAGAGGAGCCTTCTCCTCTTATACCCCTCTTCTGCATTATTAGCAGCATCCTTCTCCACCCACCCCATGCGTGTTCCTTGTCCCTTGAGTGCTTTTCCTTCCCTCCCCACTTAAAATGTGGTTACAAGGCATGGATCCACATGGATCCTCAGGATTTTTGCATTGGGCTACCCCAAACTCACCGTCAGATCACATGTCTGTGGCCACAGCATGAACCACAAAAATCATACATCCACATTTAGAATATTTTTTTCTTGTTTTCCTCCTCTAAAAACTATGTGCGTGTTATGGTCGGGTGCGTGTTATAGAGCGAAAAATACGGTACTTATAATTTAAAAGGAAATATATCTCATCATAGTGGAGAAGATTGAAATCAGGTTACCTGCAAGCCTGGACATGTGCGAGGTGTTGGGCAATTTTCATGCTCCTGCTTTATCTTCAAATAAGCATTAGACAAAGGACTCTCTTCAGTAAACTAGGACAACTTATATTTCCCAGAGATTCCTGGGATCAAACTTGGGTCCTTTTGTATATAAAGGATGTGCTCTATGGGTAAGCTATGGACCATTGCCATGTGTAAATGGTGAGCAGCAAGAGAAATGTTGGGCTCTTCAGCTCTGGGAATGGTGGATGAAAGTAACCCCCCCGCCCCCATTCCTAATGTACTTGTAAGAAACTTTCAGGGAAGGGAAGAAGAACATTTATTTCCATCTCTGTTTGTTGCTGTAGATCAGGCATCCCCAACCTATGGCCCGCCAGATGTTTTGGTCTACAACTCCCATGATCCCTAGCTAACAGGACCAGTGGTCAGGGATGATGGGAATTATAGTCCAAAATATCTGGAGGGCCAAAGGTTGGGGATGTCTGCTATAGATATATAATAAATTCCCCAAGGGAAATGACTAAGGCCCTCACACATTTATTATGGTGAATTGGACATAGTAGGTTATACTTCTAGGTAATAATGCATAGGAATGCACTGTAAGTGGCATAAGTATTGATTTCCCTTTATTCATTTGTAAATGTATGGAGTTAATATAAAGGATGTCACACACTGGCCTGCAGACAGTTTACTTCAATTTAAAGATCAATTACTTGAAGTGCCAAAGGAATCCTCCGCAAAACCTTTAACCTGCTCTGTAGGAATGAATCCAAGCAGCTGCAGAGCCATTTTTCACATTGAGCTCTGCGATTTTATCTCCAGGAAATAACACAAAAGACCATTCTTCTGCTATTTCCCCTTCTCTCTTAAGGTTTGCATTAAGGAACACAAAAGGGAGGAGAAATAGAACTTGTCAGTTGTGAAGCTGGACAAAAAGGAGATATTGCCCAGAAGAATGGAAACAAGAATGTTATGTCATCTTGCGTAGGCTGAGATGATTATCTATAAAAGTGCCACCCAGTCCAAGGAGACATTTCTTAAAAGAAAATGTGACCTGACTGATTATTGGAAGGTTTAAAGCATTTTCCACTCAGGAGATTTAAATCTCCATGAGGCGAAGAACAACTAGAAAGAAAAGGGAGAAAGCGGTGAGAAGTGATTAAAAGAAGTCTAGCCATCAAAATCCATGTGAAGAAAGAGACACTGAATCGGTGATTTAAAAAAATACTATATAGAAAACGCTCAGGCATATAAGATAAAATGTTACTTCTCCCACACGACCGTGACCATGGCTGGGGGGGATGCTCAGCGTGGATGGTTTCAGGAGGGATGGAAGGATCTGCCAATTTCAGTTCTCTCGGTTTCTCGTCCCCCCCCCCCAATGTTAGATTTAGCCCTCCACATTTCTGCAGCAATTTACAATTTCTTTTAAACAAATCCTCATGAAAATTCAGCTGTATTTCGGTGCGAATTTCTCATAATAAACACCTATTTGTATACACATTTGCAGAGCAATTTACCCTAATCTAATGTATTTTTGTATGTTATTCTTATTTATTAAATTTGTATACCGCCCTATACCTGTAGATCTCAGGCACTTATGTGTTATTTTGAATTTATGTTTTAAACCATCTAGCTATATTCAACAAATTTAACATAATATTAGTCAGGCAGCATTTACTCAGAAGTCACCTGCTGATTTCAATAGGACTTATATTGGGCCTCAGTCCTATACAGTACCCACTTTCCTGGAAGGAATGCACGGGCTTACAGTATATTCTTAAGTCCAAATAAAGTGAACTAAGGTAAATGGCCTTAAATAAAATGCAACACTTTTTTCATTATCATTATATTTTCTTCATGCCTGATATGGCTTCTTTGTGGAACTATCTCCATTCATTATTTTTTAAAATCTGATTTATTTACTCTGAAAGTATCATGTTTCTTGTTATGTAGTATGATTAAACACTACGGTAGAATCTCAGTTATCTTAATATGTATTATCTCAAACTCTTGATGGCCCACGTTCTCTCTTTATCTTCTATGTTGGCCCAAATCAATACTGTATAACCTTATGCAAAAAGCACTTCAAGTTATTGTTATGGATGTTCCTGTCCTTTCCCAGCCTATTGAAACAAATTACCGTAGGTTGTAATGTATTTGGCTTCTTAATCTGAGAACTGGCTATGTTCCCATCTGAACGGTAGCAGAGATAGAAGCTAATCTTGAGTTCTGAAAAACGATATCTTCAAGGGGAGTAAATATTTTTGCTTATAAATTAAATGCTGCCACTATGTTATGTTGGCACTTTCTTTTTATAGCTTGGTGCCTGTAGAGAGCTATAAATGCCATCTGTAAGTTTCCGTATCTGGACTTTTTCTGTTAACCTGCATGGAATTTCAATTTCTTTTTATGAACAGCTGCAACTCTTGTTAACTATTTCCCAAGCAAAATAGCTGGAGGAGCCTATCTCTGAAAATTTAATCCAGCTGTTTACACAGCTAAGAACTACTCCACCCTGGTACTTAGACCTGCCAGTCAGCAATCCATAGTACTTTCAATGTGGAAACTCACTTTCACATAGAATTTAGGGTGCAAAGTTTCCAAATACCAACCATCAATTTTGAGCATCTGCTAAATGCCATTCCATGCATATTAACATTCGATCTTAAACGCAGCTGAGTTTGCAAAGGTCGGTGGCCTTAAGAGTGCTAAGAAACAAGAACGCAGTTTTATCTAAGTGGCATATTTCAGAGGAATGCTTGACCATTCCAAACACAGCATCCAAATGTTAATGCCTGGAGTGCCACTTTTAATTGAAAGGTCAAAGAGAAAAATATTTCTAAAATTTCAGAATGCTATTCATAGGGAAGATCTTCTGCACTAATCACTGGGAGACGTGCAAAAACACTCTAATAAGGCTTGTCCAGAAGAACTTTCTGGAAGATTGTGCCCTATCTCTTTGAGGCTGCACGCAATTTACAGTGGTACCTCGGGTTACATATGCTTCAGGTTACATACGCTTCAGGTTACAGACTCCGCTAACACAGAAATAGTACCTCAGGTTGAGAACTTTGCTTCAGGATGAGAACAGAAATCGTGCAGCGGCAGCTGGAGGCCCCATTAGCTAAAGTGGTGCTTCAGGTTAAGAACAGTTTCAGGTTAAGAACAGACCTCCAGAACAAATTAAGTTCTTAACCTGAGGTACCACTGTATATGATTGTTGCAGCAACAGATAATTAAGCTTTGTTACAGGAGAGTATACCAATTAGCAAGAGGGCTGGAGAGAGGCCCAAGGACCAGGTATAACACCAAGCAAGCTGAGGACAACCCAACCTGTCTGGTGGCCCACCAATGGTTTGGTACACTTCCTGTTCTGCTGTCTGCCAAACACTACAAAAAAATGGTGGTTGGGTTGTCACAAGTTGTGCAGGCCTAATCCATCTCACAGGGCAGGAGGAAAGGTAGCGACTGGATAAATTTCCAGTCACACTATATGGAGACAGAAAAGGGGAAGATCTGAAAAAGGGGAAATGGATGAGTTATGGAACAGAAGTGAAATCTGTTGTGGAAATAAGAGGATGTAGTGAGGGCATGGAGGAGGGAGAGAAGAGAGAATAGCAGAAGTTTTCCCTGGAGGAAAGTCCCATGGTCTCTTGACCAAACAGTAGGTTGTTGATATTTTTGTATTTTTTGTATTGATATTACTGTATTTTTGGTTTCTATGGAAGCTGCCCAGAGTGGCTGGGGAGGCCCAGCCAGATGGGCGGGGTATAAATAATAAATTATTATTATTATTATTATTATTATTATTATTATTATTATTGATAGGATAAGGAAGGGTTGTGTAGTTCATTATCAGTTTCCTCTTAGAAAACAGGGTTTGTTGAGTTCTTGTGATTCTCAGGCCTCTGGTATTATTGTAGGAGTCTTTAAACACTTTTGGTTTAACAATCTGACAGCACTCAGCTTTGGAGTTGTACAATTAAATTAAATTTCTGAGTAAAATCTAAGCTGGATGCATTATTATTGTTATCTCCTTACTCACACTGTTCCCTAAAAGTATAGTATACCACCTGCTAGTGAAGGCCACAAAGAAGGTGTCCTCTTCAGTCTCCATTGCATCCCATCCACCCCAGCACATCTTTTTGAGGTCATACAGAACTCATATTGGTATCTGATATAGCATATGGGGCTCTACAGGCCTTGGATGCCTGCTGGGACAAATCTGCAAGGTATTTTGAGGATAAAAGCCATTGATCTGGATGATAATAATAATAATAATAATAATAATAATAATAATAATAATAATAATAATAATAATTTATTTATACCCCACCCATCTGGATGGGCTTCCCCAGCCACTCTGGGCGGCTTCCAACAAAATATTAAAATACAGTAATGCATCAAACATTAAAAGCTTCCCTAAACAGGGCTGCCTTCAGATGTCTTCTAAAAGTCTGGTAGCTGTTGTTCTCTTTGACATCTGGTGGGAGGGTTTTCCACAGGGCGGGTGCCACTACCGAGAAGGCCCTCTGCCTGGTTCCCTGTAACTTGGCTTCTCGCAGTGAGGGAACCTCCAGAAGGCCCTTGACACTGGACCTCAGTGTCCGGGCAGAACAATGGGGGTGGAGACGCTCCTTCAGGTATGCTGGACTGAGGCCGTTTAGGGCTTTAAAGGTCAGCACCAACACTTTGAATTGTGCTCGGAAATGTACTGGGAAACAATGTAGGTCTTTCAGGACTGGTGTTATGTGGTCTCGGCAGCCACTCCCAGTCACCAGTCTAGCTGCCACATTCTGGATTAGTTGTAGTTTCCGGGTCACCTTCAAAGGTAGCCCCGCATAGAGCGCATTGCTACTGTTGTGACAAGTCCTGAAATGGTGCCCAGTGAGTCAGTGGCAGTGGGTGCCCATCTAATCTGGTGTGGAGGCAGGACCTGTCACACACACAAAAATCTCTCTCTCACACTCATAGCCACACGCAGGCACACTCTTTCGCATCTGACAGTGGCACTTACTCCTCTTGACACAAACATAGCATAAAATGTAAAAACTGGATAAATGTTTATTATACGCATGTTGCCCACTCTGTTAACAAAATGTTTTTTTAAATACCTCCAAGTTGCTCAAACTAACAAACACTCCCTTCTGCCTGCCTGCAATGAACATGCATTGTCCTGTTTATAGAGCTGTGCAAGGGGTCTGAGGTGGAAGAATGAATGACCATGCGTCTGTGAAATCTTCCTAATGTTGATTTATCATTCAGTTGAGCTGTACAGTCACATACATTTCCTTAATAAGCAATGTCAACATGACTGTGGATAAACAATTAGGCTAATTGTATTATCTTATAATTTTAGGACTCCGTTCCATGTTCTTTGAATTAGACATGAATTAGTACAATATCTCAATACTGACAGTGAATAAAATTTGTTAATAATTAAATAACTTCCCAAGCTCGACCCCTTTCATAATCTTTGAGAAGGGTACTGTAAAATTATTATTTGCAAAACAGCACACAATCAGTTGCTGTGTTTTTATCAAATTATAGGGATTTGAGTGGCGGGCGGGGAGAGTTAATTAGACAAATTACAGGTCTGATGAACAAGCTGGTTTGGATAATCTTGCTAATACGGAATAGCAAATATTGGCTCTAATCCCAGAAAAAGATTCAACTTGTTAGTTTTCTGCTTTAGAGAGGTATTAAGATCATTTAATAGACACGTCATGGTTGAAAATTAAAAGAAATTGTGCTGGCCTCCACTCAGTGGTGCTGTCAGGGTAGGACTTTGGAACAGAAGTCCAGGACTGAGCTCAGCAGAATGAGAAGCAGGAACATCAAATGCAGTAAGGCTGGCATGCCACATTTTACATTATCATCTAAAGCAGTGGTTGTGGTTCGAGGACCCGACCCCCGCGAAGTGAAATGAAGACACAAGGACACGTGATATAAGGTTGATGGGCTAGAAAAAGGCCACAACTTTATTGATTACAGCAATGAAAAGGTATTGGCTTAGGCATTGGATCGAAACAAGTGGGTTTATTCACCAGTAGGTGGAGCCTGTTGATGCTAATCCAACTATAGGCTCACCCCTGCTGTCACCGAGGGTCGTGCCATGGCCTCCTGCCAAGCAGGCATTGGACGGAATACACGACCCCCAGATTCCTTTAACGGAATACCCCTAAAAATTGAAGGCATAGGCGATGGCCACACCTAGCACTTCGACACACCACAACACATTATTCCAATGCCTAACCTACCCACCAATACCACAAGAGTTGTGACGATTGCTACGAGGTAGGCGAAAAAACCAAAAAGCCTAATGCCAAATGGAAAAACTCCTACCAGGCCCCCCGGGCAACCAGGGCGACCAACCTAAGGTCCATAGCAAGGCCAATGACCTAAGCCCTAACTAAAAGGGAGTGGAGGGTGGGTGATTCGCGACGGGGCGATGACGAGGAATGAGGCCAGGGAGAGGCTGGCGCTGCAGCAAAAGGCTGCTGAACACGCCCCCTCCACGGCACCTGGTTGGGTGGCCACTGGGGGGGCGTGAGCGCCAGCCAGGTGAGCTGGATGCAGGGGGCCATGCCCCCTGCTGGGCGGTGCTTGGGCTCCCGACCACAACCACTCCCCTCTCTTTCAGGGAGGAGAGTCTTTCTCAACCTGTGGGTCCCCAGATGTTGTTGGACTACAACTCCCATCATCCCTGACCACTGGTCATGCTGGCTAGGAATGATGGGAGTTGTAGTCCAACAATGTCTTAGGACCCACAGGTTGAGAACCACTGATCTAAAGAGAGTTAACAGTCCAAAATCACCAACTGCACAACTAGCTCGATCAACCCAATCTTAAGAATATTTTTTACACGGGTTTCTTCATATCACTTAAGAAGATCCCTGCTGGAAGAAGTCAAAGGCCCACTTAGTCCAGCATCCTGTTCTCACCGTGTCCTACAAGATGCACTGGCGAAGCCTAAAAGCACAACAGCACTCTCCCCAGTTGCAATTCCAAGCAATTGATATAAATATCAAGCACTACTGTTTCTGACCATGGAGGTGGGAAGTAGCCACTGGATAGTAGCCACTGGTAGCCTTGCCCTCCAGAAATCTGTCTAATCTGCTTTTAGAAACAGCTAAGTTGTTGGCCATCACTACATCTTGCGGGAGCAAAATCTAGTTTTACTCTGAACTGCACGGAGAAATTGTCTGCCCTGAATCCTCCAAATTTCAGTTTCCTTGGATGGACTCAAGTATCATGAGAGAGAGAGAAAGATTTTAACAGCTGCGTGGTGGTTAGAAAAAGCATAAAGTGGCAATATAATGATTGGGTGGAGGGATTAACCTACTAGTCTGTCTTTTACGCAGCTGTAAAACACACAGGTGATCTGCGGGGGGGGGGGGGGCAGGGACTGGCAATCCTACTTCTGGGCCAACTGAATGAGTCTTCTGATATCCTGAACTTGCAGTGCTAGGAATCTGATTATTTTTTAAAGGAAATAAGCCAACTGCAGCAACGTTCTGCTTCAAGCAGAAACCAAACACTTATATTTATACAGTGGCGTAGTGTGGGGGGTGCAGAGGGGGCCGGCCGCACCGGGCGCAACATCTGGGGGTTAGGGTTAGGGGGCACAAATCCATGGGTTAGGGGGCGCAAATTACTTGCCTTGCCCCGGGTGCTGACAACCCACGCTACGCCACTGTATTTATACCCAGAAAGATCCATTCTATTGATTGTAGTGGTATCAGTAAGCAACTATAGATATAAGTATTTTTAGGACTGGGAGCTCATTGCTTTACAACAGGGGTGGCCAACTCCCAAGAGACTGCGATCTACTCACGGAGTTAAAAACTGGCAGTGATCTACCCCCTTTTTTGGGGTTCAGGTCAAAGTTGTTGAATTTTTTTCAGGAAGGGAGGCCCTGTTTTGGGGGGTTCAGGTCAAACCTGAGCTTTTTTAGGGGTGCAGGGCTAAAATGTTCAGCTTTTTTGGGGGGGAACCAAAGTTGTTGAGCTTCTTTGGGGGGAGCCTACCAGTGATCTACCACAGACGTCCAGTGATCTACTGGCAGATCACGATCTACCTGTTGGACCTGCCTGCTTTAGAATTTGTTATTACTGGCATCCATCTTTCTCGGGAGGAATGGAGGAGTGCATCTTCAGGGGTAGAGTCTAACTGTTGGAGAGTTACAGCACCTGCTGTGGCTGTAGAGACTGAGGCAGGAATATGGGTGAGACATGTTTTATTGCAGGTGGGGCAGATGAAGGCATCCGGTTTTGCTGTTACAGGTGCCCCATGCTTTTTCTTCTCTCTGTACTCCTCCTCCTCTCTAGAATAGAACTTTTCTATTTTAACATACCACATAAAATAGCATGGAGACTTGACCCACTCTTTAAAATCCAACTGATTTGTTGAATTTATTTAAACAGCAAAACCAATTATCATGGGAGACTCAGAAGAATTGAAGTAGCCCACTTAATTCATGCGACGATGAAAAAAAATCCAATTTGAATTACATTACAACTTTCAATCATCATAGGAGAATTGGAAATGGCTATAAAGGCAATCATCTCTCACAAAATTATTCAAAAGAATCAAGAGTGGGCCGAGCTCAGTTCCTAGGCTAGCTTTCCTTGCCATAGTGTTATCTGCAAGGTCTCATGAGCTAATAGCGAATAAACAAAATTAGTAACCATTTAGGCATCAATCCTATAAACACATACATGGATTTACATCCACTGAATTATGGAGAAATGTAACATGCACACAGTATGAGCCAGATCAGAAAACACAAACTACATTCTAATTGGTTCCGAGGATGAATTTTGAAAATCTTGTGAATAAAGCCTTTGCTATACTTATTTAACAGATAAAAGAGCTGCCTATATACCCGCTGAATGTATACCTTGGCCAGTCATCTAAGTCACAGTCCAATCCAATAATCTACTGTGTAAACAAAGCAGGGCTTGCATTGAAATGTGGACATTAAGTTTGGATCCTAATGTAACTCTTAAACTTGAAGTATTTCAAGTTTCCAAGACCCGCAGTCTGATCCAGCAGAGACTACGTCATGATACAATAGTGCTACATATACACCTATACTGGGGATTGCTTGGATTTTCATCCTGTTTGATAATTACCATTATAATGTGTTGTTTTTATCTTCTTTTTTACTGTCATGTCAGAGCATCTATTTCTGTGTGAGTGGAACAGACTTTCCTTTGCACAATGAGACTTCCCCTTTCTCATCTCAAAATCTGCTATGGAAGGTTGGAAGACTTTTTGGAGCAGGTTTACAGGTGTGTGAGGGTAGGTGGAAGGACTGAAATCTGGCAGTATACGAATAGATTTATTTTTTTAAAACCCATCAAAACAGCATCTTCCATTTCCGATGGAGCACTTTCAAAGAGTGGGCTTGATAGATCCCAAATGGAAAGTTCTTCCAGAGCTATGACACAGTCGCATAAAAGGCCCCATCTCTTGCGCTCACCTGACAGACACCTTGCGATGGCACTGAGAGCAGGACCTCTGAGGTTCCTGTGCAGGATTAAATGGAAGGAGGCAGGTCAGAATGTAACCTGGTCCTAGACGAGGGGAACTAAGCATTTTCAGCGCAGAGGGAGTATTGATCCATAATTACCCTTCTTTGGGCCAAAGTAAAAAAGTGGGCAAGGATAATTATTTTTAAAAACTATGAACAAGTATTTAGGAATCTTGCAGGGGGATATCCTTTTGGTACCACCAAAGATAAATACATTAAGGGGGGGTGGGCTTGTCATACGGTATCAAAGTGCAGTACCTGTGGAAGTCATTAAAAGAATTTAAATTATTTTAAATGGGGGGGATTGGGAGGCGGGGGGCACACAAATATTTTGGTGGGAGCCCATAGGAGCAGTTAAAACATTTTAGCACACACACAAATATAAATATAAGACAGGGAGGTTTGGGGTGGCCACAAAAATACTCTTTGGGGCCAGATGTGTCCCGTGTAGATTAGCTGCCCTTTTCCTAAGACCATTTAGATACCAGACTTCCATTTATCAAACTGACAACAAACCAACTGACTTTGGAGAACATATCTATCACTACACGGCCTTAGCCGTAAGCTATAACAATGACACTTAAACTACTGATCTAACACATAGATATCATATACATCATTCCACCACATACCTGTGTAACAATCAACTACTTCAGCTTTTGTAAAATTAGCTCTTAGTTTAAGGGGCCATTACAGCAAATAGAGCTACTACATGGGCAATTTCCTTATCCCTCCCATTAAGAAGGAACTCGATTTTCTGAATGACTGGCCAATAGGAAATTGTTTCTATGCTGTGGGGCAATAACTCACCTGTGATGATCTTGCACAGAGGACAAGCCAGAAGGTAGTTTGAGTCAAGCCTCCTCCTCTCCTAAATACAGGAACATTTCACCACAAATCTAATTTTTATTGTTCTTTAAACAGCAGCTGTGCAGGAGGTGGAGTGAGGATCAGAACAATGGGGTGAAGGGAGAGGGAAGGATTAAACCCTTCCTTTCTAATAATTATGCACTACTCAAAGTGACTCATGAAAGCTAAGTGCAGCGACCACAAAAACCTAACGCAAAACGGTGTGGCAGATAAAACACAGCCCAAGTAGATCTCTTTCCTTTTGAAAGTCTGCTGAAATAAAAAGCCAGAGGAGGAGAAGGCCACCCGAAACTTACGACATACCATACAATCATGACATAGAATCATAGAATCATAGAGTTGGAAGAGACCACAAGGGCCATCGAGTCCAACCCCCTGCCAAGCAGGAAACACCATCAGAGCACTCCTGACATATGGTTGTCAAGCCTCTGCTTAAAGACCTCCAAAGTAGGAGACTCCACCACACTCCTTGGCAGCAAATTCCACTGTCGAACAGCTCTTACTGTCAGGAAGTTCTTCCTAATGTTTAGGTGGAATCTTCTTTCTTGTAGTTTGGATCCATTGCTCCGTGTCCGCTTCTCTGGAGTAGCAGAAAACAACCTTTCTCCCTCCTCTATGTGACATCCTTTTATATATTTGAACATGGCTATCATATCACCCCTTAACCTCCTCTTCTCCAGGCTAAACATGCCCAGCTCCCTTAGCCGTTCCTCATAAGGCATCGCTTCCAGGCCTTTGACCATTTTGGTTGCCCTCCTCTGGACACGTTCCAGTTTGTCAGTGTCCTTCTTGAACTGTGGTGCCCAGAACTGGACACAGTACTCCAGGTGAGGTCTGACCAGAGCAGAATACAGTGGCACTATTACTTCCCTTGATCTAGATGCTATACTCCTATTGATGCAGCCCAGAATTGCATTGGCTTTTTTAGCTGCCGCGTCATACTGTTGGCTCATGTCAAGGTTGTGGTCAACCAAGACTCCTAGATCCTTTTCACATGTACTGCTCTCAAGCCAGGTGTCCCCCATCTTGTATTTGTGCCTCTCATTTTTTTTGCCCAAGTGCAATACTTTACATTTCTCCCTGTTAAAGTTCATCTTGTTTGTTTTGGCCCAGTTCTCTAATCTGTCAAGTTTGTTTTGAAGTGTGATTCTGTCCTCTGGGGTGTTAGCCACCCCTCCCAGTTTGGTGTCATCTGCAAATTTGATCAGGATGCCCTTGAGTCCATCATCCAAGTCGTTGATAAAGATGTTGAATAAGACCGGGCCCAAGACAGAACCCTGTGGCACCCCACTAGTCACTCTTCTCCAGGATGAAGAGGAACCATTGATGAGCACCCTTTGGGTTCGGTCAGTCAGCCAGAAGAAGAGCCTTGCTGTATCATACCAATGGCCCATCTAGTACAGCTAGTGTTCTCAGTGACCAATCATATTCCTGTGGGAAACCTGCAAGCTATTCCACAATAGTGGTGCAGTCACTAAAAAGGCCCTGTCCCTTGATCTAGCCGACTAGGTTTCTGCTCTGCTTAGGGAACAGAGAAAGGCTTCCCCACTTGATTGAGATAAGTGAACAGGCTGATATGGAAGGAGAAGGAAGAAGCCCTTTATGACAATAAATCACATGACTGGTGACTGGGAGTGGCCGCCGAGACCACATAACACCGGTTCTGAGAGATCTGCATTGGCTCCCAGTACGTTTCTGAGCACGATTCAAAGTGTTGGTGCTGACCTTTAAAGCCCTAAACGGCCTCGGTCCTGTATACCTGAAGGAGCGTCTCCACCCCCATCGTTCAGCCCGGACACTGAGATCCAGCGCCGAGGGCCTTCTGGCGGTTCCCTCATTGCGAGAAGTGAGGCTACAGGGAACCAGACAGAGGGCCTTCTCGGTAGTGGCGCCCGCCCTGTGGAACGCCCTCCCATCAGATGTCAAAGAGATAAATAATTACCTGACATTCAGAAGACATCTTAAGGCAGCCCTGTTCAGGGAAGTTTTTAATATGTAACGCTGTACTGTTTTTAACACTGATTGGGAGCCGCCCAGAGTGGCTGGGGAAACTCAGCCAGATGGGCGGGGTATAAATAATAAATTATTATTAAATTATTATTATTATATGATCTTGAAAGCCAGGAAGCAGCCTTATTGTCGGAGCCCAGTGCTATCAGATGCAAGCAGCACTGCCCAGGGCAGGGTTAGATCAAAGTCCACAAGACCTAAAGGGTCTTGTTCTAGTGGGCAAGCAGACAAAGAGCAGACAACCACACTGTCATGTCTCCCTTTACTTGCCTTTTTTTCTAAAATTAAAAAGCACCAAAGGGGTCTTGGTGGATCACAAGCTTAACATGAGTCAACAGTGTGATGCAGCAGCAAAAAAAGCTAATGCTATGTTAGGCTGCATCCAAAGACGTACAGTATAGCATCCAGATCAAGGGAAGTAATAGTATCACTCCATTCTGCCTTGGTCAGACCACACCTGGAATACTGTGTCCAGTTCTGGTCACCACAATTTAAAAAGGACGCTGACAAGCTGGAATGTGTGCAGAGGAGGGCAACCAAGATGATCAAGGGTCTGGAAACTAAGCCTTATGAGGAATGGTTGAAGGAGCTGGGTATGTTTAGCCTGGGAAAGGGGAGACTTAGAGGAGATATGATAGCCATCTTCAAATATCTGAAGGGCTGTCACATGGAGGAGGGAGCAAGCTTGTTGTCTCTTGCTCTGGAAGGTAGGACTTGATCCAATGGCTTCAAGTTGCAGGAAAGGAGATTCTGACTAGACAAAAAATTCTGACTGTAAGAGCTGTGGAACAGTCTCTCCCGGGAGGTTATGGACTCTCCTTCCTTGGAGGTTTTTAAGCAGCAGTTGGCTGGCCATCTGTCATGGATGCTTTAGCTGAGATTCCTGCATTGCGGGACTAGATGACTCTTGGGTCACTTCCTACTCGAAGATGTTATGATTCTATGATTCTATGGTTGTAACCTTTTGTCATGGGGGAGTTACTGCAGTGCCCCTTGGTCATTTTGGCTGCTCTCTTCTGAACCTTTCTCAGCTCCACAGTGTTCACTTTGAAGTGTGACAAACCAGAACTATACACAGCATTCCAAGTGTGTTTGCAGAACAGATTTATATAATGGCATTGGGATACCAGCAAAGGCCCATGGAACCTATTTTTGTTGTCCATCAGACCACTTTCAGAGTACATTAACATCTGCAAATATTTTCACATATCAAAGATATCTCCAAACCAGAATTATACATTAATTTCGATGGAACTAATGTAGGTAACTACTCCCATTATCTTAATTTGTCCTTATGTTACATTCAGAACATTTACTTCTACTACTTATTTTACCCTTCATTGGCTGAAAATAACAGAACACCTTGCAGGGTTCTGAAATGACTGTTCATGTATCCACAACAGCAGGCACATTTAAACCAATCTGTATTCATACTGGTGATTCAGAAACATTTCCTTACCAAAACATTTTTGTTTGAACTAGCAGGTATTTCAGCAATTTGTACGTCAAGGGAATTATTTGCTGTTCATGCTTCATCACTCTCTGTACTCTGTTTTGCAATAATTCTAGTGTCTGTTCCCTGAACAGCCGAAACAAAATAAAAATCACATGATAATAGCATTTAGCATTTATGCAGTGCAGGGGTGGCTAACCTTTGGCTCTTTAGATGTTGCTGGGCCACAGCTCTCCTCATCCCTGCCTATTATCCATACTTCCTGGGGCTGGTGGGAGTTGGACTCCAATACATATGCAGGGCCATTCCTAACCTGGTGAGGTGCAGCATCATTCGAAGCACCTTGCACACATTATCTGAATAAAATGTTAATCTATACAGGCAACCATTGCTTTAGGTGTGGCCAATGTGTGTGTGATCGCGCACAAGTGCACAGCACTGAACCCGAAAGTGACCTGGAAACCTCATAAAAGATGCCACTAAAAGGGCGAAACAGGGTCACTGGGTGTGGAATGGGGTGCTTCAATTGCATGTGATTTCAGGTGAATGCGCAATGACGTGGAATGCAACCCCAACACAAATCAGAGATTGCCTGTACAGTGGTACCTCGGGTTAAGAACTTAATTCGTCCTGGAGGTCCGTTCTTAACCTGAAACTTTTCTTAACCTGAGGTACCACTTTAGCTAATGGGGCCTCCCGCTGCCGCCGCGCCATTGCCACGAGATTTCAGTTCTCATCCTGAAGCAAAGTATCCTGAGGTACTATTTCTGGGTTAGCGGAGTCTGTAACCTGAAGCGTCTGTAACCTGAGGTACCACTGTATTGCTCAACCAAAGGGGTAGTTAGAATTTCTCCGTGGGCCACCTAGTAAGTTGTTAGCCAAGATGAGATCTGAAGAAGGAACTTCCCTGCCAACCTGCTTAGCCACTACATTGCACCAGCATTAAGCCATGAGGCAGATGATCAATCATAAACCATAAACTATTACTAAGCAGTCATGAACACAGTGAGAGCCTCCTGGATCAGGCCAGAGGCTCATCTGGTCCAGCATCATGTTCTTACAGCGGCTGTGGGAAACATGCAAACAGGAGCTGAGTGCAGCATTACTCTCTCTTCCTGCAATTTCCAGCAGCTCCTGTTCAGAAGCCTACTGCCTCTTGACAGTGGAGGTGAAACATAGCCGTAAGGGTTCGTAATAGCCGTATCCTCCATGAATTTGGCTGTTTCATTTGATTTGGATTTGGTTTCAAAGCCGTCCAAGTTGGTGGCCTCGGCTGAAAGGGGCTGAAAGCTGTTAAATCAATCTGCTTGCCTAAATCTATTTCATAGGAAACATTTTTCTGTATATAATGTTTTAAGGATTTGCAAATTTCATTGCTGCATTTTATGGAATTGTAAACTGCTATGCATCCAGATAGATTAAGAGTGGAGCGGTAATAAAACAAGGAAATAAATGAAACATATTCAGTTGTTCTCTTTGTACTAGGAAAATATATGCCCACCGTCATGCATGAAACATATTTTTGGTGTGAGATTCTGCCCCCCTCTGACAAGCCAGAAATCCCTCCAGGGCACCTTGCCTCACCTCAGGATTTGTGATTTTTGTGTGATGTCTATTTAAGCCCTGTAATCCTGGCAAAAGTAAGACATCTGTGCCTCATGTCATGTGCGAGTGCTTGTGTGCTGTACACAAACTTTTCCCTAAATGCAGAAAAAGTGTTCTATATGCAATCTTCACTTCACATTGGATCTTCACTTATGGGCGTATGCGTACCACAGTACTCAAAATCTAGGTTGATTTGCAAACCTGTCACAGGCAGGGCTTTTTTCCAGCTGGAACTCACCAGAACTCAGTTCCAGCACCTCTCAGGTAGGTGCCATTGCCATTATAAGAGAACAAGGGAGGCATTCATGGTGAGTTCCGGCACCTCTTTTTCTAGAAAAATAGCACTGGTCATAGGGAACTGAAATAATAAGCGAATGGAATCACAATGAATAATTCAACAATGCTGCGAAAGCACTGTCAAATGTATGCAGCAGCGCCAATTTTAATCCTCCTTTG
Organism: Podarcis liolepis; assembly: GCF_965112155.1. Classification (NCBI taxonomy): domain Eukaryota; kingdom Metazoa; phylum Chordata; class Lepidosauria; order Squamata; family Lacertidae; genus Podarcis; species Podarcis liolepis. Next base: position 32,588,995 of record NC_139554.1, read on the forward strand.
TTAATTGCATGTGTAGTGACTAAATATACTGCACTGAGGCCAAAGTGGTCTAGGTGTAATTTACTTCAGAGGCTGCGGTATGATTAGGTTGGAGAGATGTTTTTGTCAACTGACTTTGAAAAGAACAAGGGCAGAACCCTAAACACACATAAGCACAAACACATACTCCAGGTTATGCTTCTGAGCATAAATATTAGGGGAACTATAAAATGTGGCAGTTGCTTACTAGTTAAACTGTTAAAAATGACCAGGCAACAGTCCTCAATTATAATGAAAACTACATCTATGGGCCTTGCCAGCAGTGTTCATTCTACCAGGAAATAGCTTAGTACAACTCTGAAATCTTGGAAGGTAAGGGGACTTCAACCATTATAATAAAAAAAGAAACAATATCCATGCTACAGGAGTCTGCTTACTTTATGTCATCTCCTAGCTGATGTGCTATACGACTTGGATGAAGATACTGAGGGGATGCTCAATCAAGTTGCCGATGACACCAAACTAGGAGGGGTAAGCAATGCTGAAGAAGACAGAATCAGATTCAAGATGACCTTAACAGTTTGGAGAACTGGGCCCAAACTAATAAAATGAATTTCAATAGGGACAATTGTAAGATTCTACACTTTGGCAGGAGGAACCAGCTGAACAAATATAAGATGTAGGACACCTGGCTTACAAGTAGTACATGTGAAAAGGATCCAGGGGTCTTGGTGGACCACAAGCTTATCATGATTCAAGAGTGTGATGCAGCAGCCAAAAAAGCTAATGCTATTCTAGGCTGCATCAACAGAAGTATAGTGTCTAGATCAAGGGAATCATGCCCCCACTCTGTTCAGCCTTGGTCAGACCCCACCTTTTAAATATTCTAATTATAACCCTACAGTTTGGGGACTAGCTCCAAGCTGTTAGAACCAAGAACTGGTGGTTCTAACCGGAGTACTGCTGGAAAATAACAGGAGAAGAAACTTTATTATTACAAAGCACATACATGGAATCCCACAAAAGCTGTGGCCATTAAAATCACGAGTGATATCTTTATGGAATGCTCTTTCAAAGTAGTGACAACAAAATAATATAATCCAATTTCCAGAGTGACCAGCTATAGAAAATATCATTATTAATATATCTGCTATAAACCTCAAGTCAAAGGAGTCAATGAGAGGCATTGCAATTTGTAACATTTTCTCATCAGATTCATTTTTATTGATCACATTTATCTAGAAAGCAATAACACAGGCAGAATTTATATATATATGCAATTCCCCTTACCCAAATATATATATGCAATTCCCCTTACCCAAAGAATAGACATTTGATTAGGTCATAAAATTTTATAATGTGCTGAAATATAGCTGGGGTTTTTTTTAATGATCAGAACATTCACCAGGCTTTGGGAAGCTCCAAAGCTTGCCCAATATAAAGAGCCAACTTAGGGAGAAATGAATGAAAGCATTTCTGATCATCAAAAATTATTATAAGACTGAGAAAATTTCATGAAACTCTGCTCCTTTCCTTGGTATATTTGTTAACCTTTCAAGGCACATGAATAACCTGAAATGAGTCTCGCTTGTGTGGAGCAATATCAATTGTGCAGAGAAATACACTGCGTGCAGAGGTATCAATCAATAAAGAGAATCTATTGCCGTTTTATTTTAAAACTTATCTGTATGGAAATTGTTCCAGCAGGGATTTCTGTCGAAAGATAAAAATCCACCCAGAGGAGTGCCGATAGAGTTATTTTTCACTGAAGCCCTATGTGAAGATTTTGCCAGTAATACTAGAAGGGGCCCCACATGGTATCACACCTTCAAACTTGTGCCTGATTATAAGAATCCACTATGGCAATCAATCTGCTGCCATGCACAAGGGCAGAATGATGAAAGCCCCGCTTTCCTTTGCTCATGTTGCCTGTGAATAAACAAGAGCATTTTTGATTTGAGGCATAATTTGCTGTGTGGCTGCAGGCAACAACACGTTCTTGCTGATGCACATTTATAGTCCATTTCTGGATAAAATTCAAAGGGCTGGTGTCAATCATTTACAATCCTTCACAGTTTGGAACTGTGGCATCTGAAGGCTCCTTTCCCTAAATCCCTTCTCCATGTGCCCCGCGAGGTGGCATTCACAACCACTAGTATGTAGACTTATCCATATTGCCACCTGGGAAGTGTTCAAAGCAGTGTAAGAGTCTCCACTGACTTGGCATGGCACACTGTCCTCCATAACAGCAACTTATAATTAGAAAGAAGGTGGAAGGAACTGGCTTGGCTGGAACCTGCATGATTATTTTCTTCTGCTTAAGTAATTTATCGACTAGATGTAGAAAGCTTTAAGCCCAGCAGTTTAACCTAATTAAATGCAGAATGGCATTTTCTTAATCGTCTCACTGTAGGAGTATTTTTAATGCTCTTGAAGCAATAGGCAGAGTCTGGGTGGTGGTGGGGAGTTGTGTGCGTATGATATTCAAATTGCTATTGTTTGACTTTTTACTGTTCCCCAATTAGCTCCACTGATGTAGGCTAAACAGAAGAAGCAGAGGAGAGTTCACTCATCAGAGCCTGTTCTACTTGGCTGCAAAGCCATTTAAATCCCATTAGCAATGATGAGTTGTCCGCTTCTGGTGAAGAGATTCAAGGCGAAATTAAAAGCGGAAAAGAATAAAATGGAAATAGCCAATGCCCTTTGTGAACTGTGAGGGATAAAGGATCAGAGAGGAATAGAAACAGGTGAGTTCTCTGCCAACTCTTTCTAGTTAGAGTGCTACAATCAGGATTGTTAGAATCTGATTTGGTGATTTGTTTTGACCCTATTATATTGCTGGACTACTGTAATGTATCCTGTGAGGGGCTGCCTCTAATCATATTCTGTACGTTCAAGAGCAGCAGAATGAAGCGGCTCACCTCCTAACTGAGAGTTTGAGGCGACCAGAACTGTACACAATATTCCAAATTCTGTCACATCATAGTTTTGTATAAGTTTATCCTGATATCAGCAGTTTTAATGCTTTCCTAATAATCTTTAGTAGGAAATTGGTCTTTTTGACAGCTGCCACACACTGTGTTGACGTCTTGTTCACGCTATGCACTATGATTCCAACATGATAGTGTCTTATTCCTAGTTAGCCACAAAAACTTCAGACTACTTGAGTACATTTACTGATTTATTTATTTTTTGGCCATTTTATCACTCATTCAGTCATCCTCAGTTTGGAGAAACGCTTCTAGAGCTCAATCTCTTTTTGTTTTAACCATCCTGAACAATTTAGCACCATCGTCAAGTCTAGTCACCTTACTGCTCACTCCAAAGTCTAGATCGTCTATGAACAAGTTAAAAACCACAGGTCCCAATACTGATCAATGGGTGGCTCCACTTTCTACATCATGCAGAGAACTGGTCATTTATCCCTACTCTCTGCTTTCTGCTACTTAACCAATTCCTGAGCTACAGAAGGACCTCTCTCCTCTTAGCCCATGACTGCTAAGCTTACTCTGGAGTCTTTGGTGAGGTGCTTTGAAAGCTTTTCAATCCGATCACCTCTCTCTATATGCTTGTTGACAATCTCAAATAGGTTTGTGAGACAGGACTTGCCTTTGCAGAAGCCATGCTGGTTTTGCTCCAGTAGGGCTTGTTCTTCTATAAGCTTGGTTAGCTTATCTTTAACAATACTTACCACCAGTTTCCCTGGGACACACCTTGCCCTGAAAGGGGATATTAGTGACTGGGTGATAGTTGTCAAGCACTTCTGTGTTGAGATGAGCAAGTCTCTTTAGCCAAGGCCAAACCATCTTCTCCTTGAGACCTGACACTGCCTCCCTCCCTGCAACGAGGCATACATTCACCACCAATTAGCTTTTGTAAACCAAGATGGGCAAGAGTTGAGAACACACGTGAGTAGGACATGCCCCTTTAAGCAGCTTATCCAAATTAAAACTGGTCCAATATAACATGGCTAAACAGCACTCTAGAAGCCTCCATTGGACTTGACAGTGGTTTCTAATTCTGTACGGCTCTGATCAATATTATCTTAAAAGTACCTAGCATACTTGCCACAGGAATGATTCAACTCCCTGCCTCTTCTGGCCAATTTTCTATAGAAAATAGGTAAAAATAATTTTTAAAAATACATTTTATTATAACATGGCTAGCTTGCAGTGGTTTTTATTTTGTGGAGGCAATTTCAAATACTAATACGCAACTGGCGCAAGAGAGTCACACAAGTACTCCCCCTCATGATTTCATTCTCATGGTGCCAAACCGGATGTAAGGATTGTGACGTAGTTTCTTAATGGGAAGTCGTGGTGTTTTTCATTAAAAAAAACAACACAGCTAGCAAAAGGCTCTCCAAATCAAATTGGGAAAGTGATGTGGGGGGAGGGGGAGCCTGCTGTGGTCCCAGCCAAAATTTCCCCCCACCACACCTGCTATTTGTAATGGCTGGTATATAACGAACATTTTCAAGCACTTTGCAATAAACAAGTGTGTAGGGAACAAAAATCATTCATACAGAATTATCTAGCTTGGAAATAAATGTGTTCATTGTGCTTTTGTATATTAAAACAATTAATCTTCACAGTTTGCTCTTGTTAAATAGTGCAGTCCTAATCCATTTGTTCAAAATGAGAATGAGTTCTTATCCCTGCCAGTACAATGGGATCAATAACAACAAGGCTCCTCATTACCTATACACAGCGAGTAATGATTCTCCCCCGCCCAATAATATGTTGCGTTCTCTACATATTATAGTTCACAAAGTGTAAGGAATACGTTCTCCCATACTGGAAGTCACAAACAACTATGTGAATCTTTTTCCTGGCCCCAAAATGGAAAGCAACCTTTGCAGGCTGCGAGTATGAGTAAATGAAAGATATTTTTTGCTTTTGGTTTGACAAAGTCAGGGGGTAAAGATGCACTGCTGCATGTTATGTCTCACCTCAAAAACGATATTGCAGTTGGGAAAAAAATTCAGAAAAGAAGATGGAGAAACTGCTGGACCTTAATGTGGGTGGGCTCATGCCTTTCAGAAATAAATATTTCCTTGGCAGAAACTAGAATGTCAACATAGCGAATCAAGGCTGGGCACACACACACACACACACACACACACACACACACACACACAAACTGCTAGGATAGACTTCTTCCTGCAAGCATGCTGTTGGCATAAGCTTTCAAATGAAGTTGTAAAGATGTTTCGCTGCACCACTGACAACAGGAAGTGAGCGAGGAAAACTATGTTAGCAAGGAGACACTAAAAGGCAAAGAAAGAAAAATGAACAAGAAGATGGAGAGTAGCTCACAAGAGACATTGCTTATGCTGAGATCAGTCAAATGACTGTGACATCCTCCTGGCTAGATGATGGCAGAATTTGATTTAGTTCAGGTACAGGAAGCTCATGGGACTGCAGAGGTGGAATTACATTGGAAAGGGTGGGGGAAAGTGGGGAAAGAAATGAGAAAATTTACGCAGTTTAATGCAGTTGACCACTCCTATCAAAGTAGCTAAATACTGATGGCTATGAGGAGGATTTTCATGGGGTAAGAGCAAGTTTCTAGATGCGGCAGTGATAATAAGGCTGACATCTGTGACTTTCCATCACTGAAAGAGGGATGCAGTCTCCTTCGGTTGTGCACCTGATATTATTTATCTATTTATTGTAGTCCCCTCCCTCCCTCTTCAGATAATTACCATCTTCCAAAGAAGCTCACATCAAAGAGAGAGCGAGAGAGGCTCTGCCATTAGGCTTACACACTACAAAAACCAGATACACAAGAATATGTGAATGGAGGGTGAAGGCAGAAGAGGGACATCAGTTCTTCAGGGCCAGAAGAAGTGGTAAGTGGCACTTTGGGGCCAGATTGATCTTCCCTTGTTGGTTTTCTTGCTTGTACAGCAGTTGCTGGCATGGGGCCAGAGTGTCATAAGAACATAAGAAGAGCCTGTTGGATCAGGCAGTGACTGTCAGGGACTGGGTAGAGGAGGAATGGTGGAGACCACCTCCCCAGCTTTACCCTTCCTGGGAGGAGGAAGAGGAAGACCGTTTAGATTTACAACAGGGGTTTGAGGGAGGTCACAGCTCAGAGGCAAATGAGGGGGAAAGTTGGGAAATAATGGGAGTGGAGGAGGAGGAGGAGGAAGCACGGGGTGTGTGTGTGTGTGACAGCTGATGGACACAGTCTCTTTAGAAAGCATTCCAGAACCAGTGTGGTGTAGTGGTTAAGAGCAGTGGACTCGTAATCTGGTGAACCGGGTTTGATTCCCCGCTCCTTCACATGCAGCTGCTGGGTGACCTTGGGCTAGTCACACTTCTCTGAAGTCTCTCAGCCCCACTCACCTCACAGAGTGTTTGTTGTGGGGGAGGAAGGGAAAGGAGAATGTTAGCCGCTTTGAGACTCCTTCGGGTAATGATAAAGCGGGATCTCAAATCCAAACTCCTCCTCCTCCTCCTCTTCTTCTTCTTCCCTCTCCCAGAACCCGGCGAGCCTTGAAAGTAGGAGAGCAAAAAGCTCAAAGACAGAGGGTACAGAGCAGCACCCATAGGCGAGACTATGAGAATGACGAATGAGGAAGTGGGAGAGACGGGGTGGTGGAGGAGATTCACCCATGACAACACCATTATCCAAGAGGCTGTGTTCTATAGCCTCCTACTGTAAATACTGAATAAAAAGTGGACTGTAAGAAACATTCCCTTGTCTTTGTACGTTTCTGGGCAACCAGTTGCTGGCAGCAGCCTGACAGTGGCCCATTATGTCCAACATCCTATTCTCACAATGGCCAAGCAGACTCCTGTGAGAGGCCTGCAAGCTGGTCAACCGCCCTCTCACCTTCTGTGGTTTCTAGCAACTGGTACTCAGAAGCATACTACCTCTGGAGCAAACCCATCAGGGTTAGTAGCCACTGATATCCTCCATGAGTCTGTCTAATCCTCTATTCAAACTTTCTAAGTTAGTGGCAATTACTGTCACTTGTGGGAGAAAATTCACACTATAAGGCTTGTAAAGGACTACCTTTTGTCTGGCCTGATTCTTCCAACATTCAGTTTCACTGGACATCAATGAGTTCTGATAAGAACTTTTTCCTATCTATGTGATGTCCCTTGCTTGGTCAGTCCTGGGGCAACCGTTTGCAAAGTGGCATGCAGCTGAAGTTCCAATGAGGGAAGAGGAATCGGTCTCTGTGCTTAGGAACTGTGGAAGGTAATGGTGGGATGTGGGTGATGAAAGTGACCTGGCAGGCCACAGGTTCTCAGTGATATGGCAAAGGAACATGGGAGTAAATTACCAGTGGCAACTACCTTTGCGGATTGCTTCTCTGCTAGGTTGCACCCAGTGAAGATTGTGAAAATGAACAGAACTCATTTTCCATATAAAAAGTTTGACTTCATTAGAATGCAGATGCACCAGGTCAATCTTTTTCTAAATTACATCTTAACAGCATAATGTGTTGTTGAGTTTTTTTAGATGCAGGTCACTTTCCCATGGAGATGAGCAATAAAATATTCTCTGTGTGTTTATGTGATCACAGTTGCTGCATCATCCCTGTGGGTAATAACATTATCGTTACCATTAAAACTGTCATGAAACTCATTTATAAGTAAATGCATACATTTAGGGGCTGCTAAAACAGCAAGGAAGACTGTGGGAGGGGGTGTGATCAGACATTACTCAAGAGAGCTCAAAGAGGGTCATCTACAAGTAAATTTACCTTGCAAATTATTTCAGTCGATTAACACTTAATGTAAACCAATGCAATGGATTTGAGGGAGAGGCGAGTTTGGGGAAGGTTGGTGTAGAGGGTCAATCATGCTGGCCCAGCCCATGATGTCACTTCCTTCAGTTCCTAACACCCATGCAGTGTCTGAAAGGGAGAATTTAGCCTTAGATGCAAGGCTTCAGATGTGACTGGGAGTGCTGTATGAGGTGGGGTCTGCATAAACAGTCCTGATTCCCCCTTCATGTGATTACTGAACACATGGGAAGGGGAGCAACTGTGAAGAGACTTTGTGTTACTTTCTCCAAGTACTACCTGGTTATTCTGTGCAACAATTCACTAGTCTGGGAATGTTCTGAGAAAAGAATGGAAGGAAGAAGTATTAAACAAGAAGATACAGAAAGTGAAAGGAACTGCAAGGAATACAGTGGTAAAAGATAAATCTTTATTGGGAAAGTGTAACTCAAGACAGTTGCATGCACTACATTCTTCCCTAGAGAAAGATAATCTCAGCATAGGGGAAAATGCAGACACTATCTCACATGAGGTATAGCGTGGGAGCTTGTTTCCTAGTGAGTACACAGATCAGTTGCCAAGGATGAAAGACTCCAGCAACAACCAGCTTCCTCAAGCAAGGCATGGGGACCTTCCCAGCAGGGATGGCAAATCTGTCAATTTTGGTTTCTCATTTTCCCAGTCTTCAATCCAGTTATCCACATTTCCACATGCTTATGACTATTTTTAAACAGGGCCTCAAGAAAATTCATAGGCATTTATTGCAACTTTATCTTAATATACACATTTCTGTATGCATTCTTGCCTGAGACATATATTTTTGCAAAGCAATTCTCCATAATATAATTTGTTTTTTAATGTTCTTTTCACATACTTTGCACTCGTATGTGCATTTCTGTACATGTTATTTGGCTTGCTTGGCATTGCAAAACTTACATATTTCAACAGATGACCGTGTTTCAGTTCACATTCTCTTTTGGAAAGTGTGACTAAAGCAGGCTTGCCTTTATATGCAAACAAAATCAGAGTTCTCCACCAAACCAGTCTCCATCTAAGACACAGTTAAAAGAGTGAATCTAATCCAATCTGTGCTCAGGTCTCCTGGTGTTTACATTTTTCTTTGCCCTTTCTACCTTTCAGAATCGTCATGCAGCAATAGTCATCCTGGACAGTTCTGAAGAACATGCAGCCTTGTGCTTCTGCAAAGATTTCAGTAAATGTAAAAGTTGGCAGAACCCTCAGCGCACAGCTCCATTTGTGTACCACTCTGTCCACAAAGTTCCTGCACAGGACCTTCCCTATACACTTAAACAGATGGGGCACTTTCCTGACTGCACCCCTTTGTGTGCATGGGTTTTCACTCTTCCATCATTGGAGTGAATGAGGGAGAGCTCCCACTGCATGATAAAGGCTTTGCTGTATCAAGAGAAAAGTCTATGCAGTTTCATGAAAGGCTCAGAGCCTTGAGTATCTTGGGTGCATGCAGTCTCCCTTACACAAAACAAAAACCTATCCAACATTGTTTCATCACCATTTACCTTCCTAAACAGAATGGTTGTGTGGGTTGGTGATGACAATGCAATATTCGTCTGAATGGGACCAGAACAACCTCACACGTAGCACAAATGCCCTTTCAAATGCATCTATGCTGCACTTTCAGACAGAAGATAATGGGCTGGCTGCAGAGTTCCTGTGAGCAGGACTACATTGACATTGACATTGACATTGACAACAACAACATGCCGCCTATCTGACTGGGTTGCCCCGGCCACTCTCGGCGGCTTCCAGCAATATATAAAAACACAATGAAAACCAAACATTACAAACTTCCCTATACAGGGCTGGCTTCAGACGTCTTCTAAGAAAAGCCATATAGTTGTTTATCAGTTTGACATCTGATGGGAGGGTGCTCCACAGGGGGGAGCGCCACTGCCGAGCAGGCACCACTCACAGGATGTTCTTGCTGGGCATAGCAGCCAAATGCTAGGGGTGGAGGTTCCTTCAGCCCCAATAAAATATTTGAGGGGACCGGAACCCCCAAATTGGATGGGCATTGCCATTCAAATGGTGTGTGCACACCATGTCGTGCAATCAATTATGTGGGGCAGGGCTTACCTGGCAATATTTTACTCAAGTTGGCACCCCTGATGCCAGAGGACGCATAGTAGGCTGTTGGGGGTGATTTTTGCCAATTCTTCCCACCACAGTCTCCTTAAAAGCTGATCAAGAGGTCTGTGGAACTCTCTAGAATGGTGCTGGTACTGTGGAGGGCAGTGGGAAGGGGCAATCAGTGAAAAGTGCCTCTCCTGCTGTTTCTCCAATGTTAAACTTCACTTGATTTTGGTTCCTTCCAGAAGGAACCCTTCTATTTGCAGAAGGGACTGTTTCCAATCCAATATACTTAAGATTTAACAAGCATGAATTCTACCACAGTAGTTTGCATTATTAATTTACTCTTTCTTAATTAAAGGCTTCCAAGCTCTCCCCCCCCCCAGCACTTTGCAGTGCCAAGTAACTTGAGCCAATGCAGTCAATCAGGATAGTTTATGCTCATGCTGGAAAGCAATGTGGGAAATAGCAGAATAAGTTACAAGAGCATAATGATGTGTAAATTGCTTGCACAATTATTCCAAGTCGAACAGTCAAAATTTGAATCATGGAATGAAAGCTCATTTAAGGAAGACCGTCACTATTTAAATCCTTTATAGCCAGCCAGCCATTAGTCATTTTTTATCAAGTCAAGATGTAGGAGTGCATTTCTGAAAGGGTGGTGGATTAATTGAAGCTTAGTCATGACGTGAAATCAATATTTCATGGAGATCTAAGTAAGAATTTTCACAGCACTCAGAGAAGACAGAGTGACCTGTAGCGTTTCCTACCTTTGTCACAGTTAAACCTGAAATGAACTGAGCAGGGGAAGAAAAGTCTCACCTTCTCTGAATGCAAATTTTATTGAAAATAAATACATTTCTTTTAGTGTTTGTTTTGTTTGGTTTGTTTTTTGCATTCCACTTGTGGGTTCTATTGGATTTACAGCTCTCTCTGTGCATAACAATATTGAATTGGATTCTAAGTTGCCCTTCCATGAATGGGGAAATGAACAAGGGAAAAGAAGAGAAGCCATTTTAGCTGATACCCCCCTCCCTATCATAGTCACCTTTAAAGCCAGGGCCAGAAGTCATTTTGCTTGCTGAAGTGGAAAATGGAACCCAGCCTCACCCTGAAGTCAAGGTGTCTAGTAGCAAAAGCTGATGAAGTTATTTTGGCACTTCAGATAGAAAACCCCACAAGAGCCTCTCCCTTCCTGGTGGCAAAAATACAACAATAATAAATGCAATAACTAACATTTCGTTGCCCTTTCACAATACAGTGGTACCTCAGGTTAAGAACTTAATTCGTTCTGGAGGTCCGTTCTTAACCTGAAACTGTTCTTAACCTGTGGTACCACTTTAGCTAATGGGACCTCCTGCTGCTGCCGGAGCACGATTTCTGTTCTCATCCTGAAGCAAAGTTCTTAACCCGAGGTACTATTTCTGGGTTAGTGGAGTCTGTAACCTGAAGCGTCTGTAACCCGAGGTACCACTGTACCTGAAATCAGCTGCTAGTGGCTGCTGCTTCTCTTTGCCTAGTGTTAGGGATCGTTTGTATCCAGGATATTTAAAAGGAGCCACCTGCTCAACTGGTATTCTGCTCATGGGTTAAGATCTGGGGATGTTCTGTCCCATGTCTCACCACCATGTGAAGTGAGGGAGAAAACACTTCTTAATGATGCCACCTGATTTTTGAAACTTGTTCCTTTGGGAAACCTGTTTACACCCCTCCCTTCAATTTTGGGAGGTTTTTCAGAACATTATTTTGGAACATTCTGATCCCGAGAGTACTTGATGATGACGCTTTAGTGTGTGCATGTACAGTGTAGTACAAGCATTTCTTAGGACAAAAAGGGTAATTCCTGAAGCAGACCTTAAAAGAAATAGGGATTTCTTTATCCTCAGTCTCTTTTTCAGGGTTGTTTCTATGATACATGAAGATCAGCGCTCTTGTGAAGCACTGATGCCCTTCTTAGGAGCCAGGAAGTGCTTGGCACATGACAAGATTAAGCCTTATGTGAGGCCTGCTTGACTCATTAATTTCACCCATGAATGCAAGACAGCTGAATCAGTTGACAGTCACTAGGCAGATGATAAAAACAAATATCTACTTAGTCAATCACTAATTAAAAATATTTTGATGTGTTATAAAAACTAATAGCCCTTGTAAAGAGTCAAGCAATTATCAGAATAAACAGAGACTTAAAAAAAATATGGTATAATAACTGAAAATGTGTTGGATGAACCTGTGCTGTTAAGGAGAAGAAATAGTGCAAAATATTTTTCAATTGTGAAGTCTTCAGCATAATGGGAACACCAAATCCTAGTCTTGCTGTCCCCCCTCCCCGCGCCAAGTTCAAGAACAGCACAATGTTTTTGCATCCTCTCTCCGGCCTGCTCTGACAGATACATAAATGTTAACAAGCTTTTTGAATATAATTCTTTCATCAGTGCTTTCAATGAGCTGTGTTTTATTAATCATCATAAAAGAAAATGGGAATCATGAACTCTGCCTGAAACTGCTTACCTAGAGTAATAAGAAATGTACAGTTTGAAATTATATTTCTAGTTACCGTGTCTGACTTGTTTCTTCTTACGCTACTTTGGTAGTGCAATAATTTAGGAAAAATGTGCTAGAGCAATCTACATATGTCTCAAAGGAAGCCTGGAAGATATTTACGATTGGCAGATATTTATTTGAATGATGTTGGTTGCAAAACTGCCTTTCCTACATGGGTAACATTGCCATGGATTGCATTATGTGGGTACTTACAAAGGTCTTAAAGTTGCGATCATATGCACTCTTGTTTGGAGGTGTGCCCCATTAAACTCAGTTAAAATCTATTGTCATATATATATATATATATATATATGGATTAGATCAGACTGCATACAAACTACAACCAAGTATGTAGCACCTTTTAAGACTTCAGACAAAATTCAACAGACTTAAATGTACTGCTGCCCATAGATTTTAATGGCCTACCATGCCCTTCACGCTGTGTTAGTAGTGTGGCCTGACAAGCTACAAATAGAATTAAGATTATATCTTCCTTATTTTTTCGCTTCCTGCACATTTATCCAACTTTTGATACAAACTTGAGGATAACTGAGCAGATACTGATTTTGTAACATGTTACGTTCCAGAAGAGCAGGCATGTAGTTCTCTAGCAAGATAAAGGCAAAACAAACTAATTAACAAAGAACCTACGATACTGAGCAGGGCCAGCCCAAGACATTTTGCCACCTGAGGCAGACGCCAAAATGGCACCTCCCCTCCCTGCTAGGGAAGAAGCGGCAAGATCTACATCAGGAACAAGGGGATAAGAAAGATTGACATTGGGATCTGCTGCCCTGGTGGATCCTGCCACCTTAAGCAAGCACCTCACTTTGCCTCATGGGTTGCGTGGCCCTGATACCAATTACAGTGGTACCTCTGGTTACGTACTCAATTTGTTCTGGATGTCTGTTTTTAACCTGAAACTGTTCTTAACCTGAAGCACCACTTTAACTAATGGGGCCTCCTGCTGCCGCCGCGCGATTTCCGTCCTCATCCTGAAGCAAAGTTCTTAACCTGAGGTACTATTTCTGGGTTAGCGGAGTCTGTAACCTGAAGCATATGTAACCTGAAGTGTATGTAACCCGAGGTACCACTATATTGCAATGACCCTAAAAATTATGCATTTCAAAATCAATCAGGAATCTCACCCCTACCTCCGTGCTTTAAAAGTTATCATCTCCAGTTAATGCAGAAAATACACCCCTCTCCTTGCCTACTGGGATGCAGCCCATATTGTTCAGTAACTAGATTTGGACACAAGACTGACAGCGTGTCCCCCCCTTTTTTTTTACATTACATGCTTGGCCACTGCACTGCCACATTTTAAACTCCACGCTAGCCTTTGACTATAGGAAAGGTTTGTCATTTTTATCAGCAAAGGCTCTGCCCTGCAGTGAAATGGATAGTGTCAAGGGAAAATGTAATCAATTTCAACTGCATGGTTTCCTTTGAAAAGCTACACACATGCAGGAGGTGGCAGAGCGCATAGTATTACTTTAATTAAAAAGACTAAATGAATGAGGCACTGGTGATATTGCCAAGGCTTTCCCCTGACCTTGTCAGTCTTAGCAGAGATTTGGGGCTAATGATAAAGTAAATGTCTGCCCTTCTGGAACAGGCAGAGGAACTAAGCAAAGGAGCTGTGTGTACCTGCAAATGGGGATCAGAGACACTTCCATGGAATTGTGGCATGAGGTTTGGGTTAAGAAGTTAACACAGAAGAGACTGTGGTGCAAAACCATTTCATTCTGATTTTGCCAGGCTTACACCAAGGAGACTTACACCAAGGACTTCAGAGCGATTCCTTGTCTTTGAATTCAACAATAATTTTGCTGAAGTCTAAGGAGACTCTTGGAGACTCACTGCAGATGGTGACAGCAGCCACGAAATTAAAAGATGACTGCTTCTTGGGAGAAAAGCAATGACAAACCTAGACAGCATCTTAAAAAGTAGAGACATCACCTTGCCAACAAAGGTCCGTATAGTAAAAGCTATGGTTTTCCCAGTAGTGATGTATGGAAGTGAGAGCTGGACCATAAAGAAGGCTGATCACCGAAGAATTGATGCTTTTGAATTCTGGTGCTGGAGGAGACTCTTGAGAGTCCCATGGATTGCAAGAAGAACAAACCTATCCATTCTTAAGGAAATCAGCCCTGAGTGCTCACTGGAAGGACAGATCGTGAAGCTGAGGCTCCAATACTTTGGCCACCTCATGAGAAGAGAAGACTCCCTGGAAAAGACCCTGATGTTGGGAAAGATGGAGGGCACAAGGAGAAGGAGACAACAGAGGACGAGATGGTTGGAGAGTATTCTCGAAGCTATGAACGTGAGTTTGACCAAACTGCGGGAGGCAGTGGAAAACAGAAGTGCCTGGCGTGCTCTGGTCCATGGGGTCACGAAGAGTCCGATACGACTAAACGCCTAAACAACAACAAGGAGACTCTTGAGAGTCCCATGGACTGCAAGAAGATCAAACCTATCCATTCTTAAGGAAATCAGCCCTGAGTGCTCACTGGAAGGACAGATCGTGAAGCTGAGGCTCCAATACTTTGGCCATCTCATGAGAAGAGAAGACTCCCTGGAAAAGACCCTGATGTTGGGAAAGATGGAGGGCACAAGGAGAAGGGGACGACAGAGGACGAGATGGTTGGACAGTGTTCTCGAAGCTACCAGCATGAGTTTGACCAAACTGCAGGAGGCAGTGGAAGACAGGAGTGCCTGGCGTGCTCTGGTCCATGGGGTCACGAAGAGTCAGACACGACTAAAGACTAAACAACAACAGCAACAACAATTTTCTCTTCCTCTTGTTTTCAGTAGCTCTTTTGCAAACCCCTCTTGCCTTCCCCACTAAGATGCTCAGTTATTGAGCCATTATTTCAAATTTATAACCCACCCTTCCTCCCCAATGGGTTCCCAGGGTAGCTCAAGATAAGAATGAAATTACATAATTCAAAACAACACTGCAGTTAAAACCAGCAGCGTATAAACTTCATAGACGTTGAAGGGTCAGCCTAGGCACAATGCCAGGGATTGAAGTCTGCTATTTATGGCAAGGCTTAAGGCTTCCTGCTATTCTAGCAGGTTTCCCTTGGAAACTCTGCCTCGTTGCAAATGACTTGAATTCTCCAGAGTTTTTATTTACTCTCATATGGGCTGCCATTTGAAGGCACAAATACTTCACTCTGCTACCATTCCCCAAAGGAGTATAGTTGTCTCATGGATACTGCACAGTATATGAAATGTAGCTTGCACAGATGCTATGAAAACCTAGGCTTTCTCTGCAATGCTATAGTCTCAACCAATGAAGCAACGGTAGCATAACACACTGTCCACAAATAACAGATGGCAAAGTTTAGACTTACTACGGGGTCACTGTATGTGTGTGTTGTGCGGATGAATAGTCTACTGGACTTCTGAACACAGCAGCTGCTGAAAGGGAGCACCGATCATTGCATTGTTTTTTAAGGCTCTCTGAAATACCCAGGCATTCTGCTGATTGCTATGTTTCTGTTTCTTTTTACAGGATTTTATGAATGCTCCTGCATTTTAGTATAGCAGGAAAAGATTCAGCCTCTCAGAAAGGAATAAGAAAAATAACGAAAATAAGGGCTTGCCCACACCAGAGTATAATGTGAATCAGAAATTGCTGTTCTCATTAACTTAGCATCACCCACATGACATCTGCAGCAAATAACTGTGAACTCACACATTCCCCCTCTGAAGTTGGGTTTCCCAATCAGAGAAGTAATTTTAAAAACTGACCTCAGCCTGGTGCACTTGGGGTAGTGGAAGTTTTGCTTTGGGTTTCTTTTTAACTTGGAGTGGCTCAACCCTCCCCTTTAGCTACTCCCCTTTCCAGACCCCTCCTAAAAAAAAAAAAGGTTCCTTTCCAGCAGTGTTTGTGCTTACTATATGCAGTCTCTCTCCATTTGCGAGTGCTGTATCGAATGATTGTTTCAGTCACTTGCTCAGATTTTCACCAAAAAAGGAGCATTAAAAATAAAAACTGCCCTTGCAGGTACAGGAAGCAGAAAAGACAAACAGGAGGAAAGAAAGGGCTGACATTTGTGGGGAGCAACTCCAAATCCTTGCCTGGCTTAGAGCAACTCACTTTTTAAAAAGTTCTCTTGTGCAAATCTGGAATATGGAATGGGAAACACCAGGACAGGTTTGGTAAGCGTGAGATTGAAAGCACAACTGTTTGCCTCAAGTAGCAGATTATTAGAATAGGATGTGCACCAGGCACATATTTCAGTCTAAACTACCTTGCAGGTTTGTTGTGATGATAGAATGGAGAGGAAGAGAAGCATGTATGCCACCTTGAGCTCCCTGGAGGAAAGGCAGAATACAGATATAAAAAATAAATACATAAATAAACTTAACAATACCCTCTTGCACTGATCTTATTGCACACCACTGGTGCGTATAACAAAGCCAAAATTTGGAAGATGTTAGTCACTGTTCTCAGACCCTTACTTTGGCTTGGCTCTTTCTTCTTTATTTCTTTATTTTTCCAGGGGAGGGGGAAGAGAGATTTCAGCCACTTTATGAAATCCTGGCTCTGTACTAAGATCAATGGAAAATTTGCCACGAATTTCAAAGAAGTCATGATGAATTTTCCCAACTAATTTCAAAGAAGTCATGATGATGAATTATGGTGACATTAACTTACTCAGAGCCTGTGTTGATACTGCTTTATTTTTGGCGTGAGCTGAGCAATGAGAGATGCATAAATCCTGGCTAAGCAGCATAGCTGTAGGAGTTAAGGGGGTGAAGAACTGTAAGAGACAAATACAACCCCTGCAAACAGGTCCCCCCCCCGCCCCCGTTCAGGACAAATGCCAAACAGGGGAAATAGGTTCATAAATCATTGGGAATTAACTCCCTAGTCGTCGTTTACTTTTAATTAATCATTAAAATAAACGATTGCATTGTCCAGAGTCCATAGTTGATGAGATACTTTTTACTATCACCTTTATTATGGAGCATTTCTGGATTTTCGTTTAAAAACGGAAATGTCAGGATATGATTAAGTTGGAGTGGTCAACATGACATCCCCTCTCCACTGTTCACTTGGTAACAAAGGAAGGGGTGAGGGCGGTTACCTTTTTCTCACCTGGAAAGTACACAGAAGGAGGAAATTGGAAGAGAGGTGCTGCTTCCCACTCTCTCCTTCCATCTGCTCGCTGCAGATTGGTTTTGCTTTCCCTCACCGGCAAAGTGTGTCCATTTGAAAACAGATGTAGGTGGTCTTGGCAATGGGGTGTAGCCACACCTGTCCAATGGCGTTGTGGGTTGGTGTATACCAAGATCACAAACATGACTTCCGTCTTCATTCACCTGGAGCATGTTCAGGGAGGAAAAGGCATTGATAACCTAATCCATACAAATGTTTTCAAATACATATCAAGTAACTAACGCCAGCCCTTGTGGATGGCAGGATCTGGACGCAATCTAGATTGACAGCAGCATGCTAAGGATGAGCATGAATGATACAGGGTTGAGAAAAAACTGTATTTTCGTGCAATGAAGGGGTTGGTGTGTACATAGCCATTGTTTTCATCAAGCTCTCCACCACAATCTCTTTCCTGATCAGGTACCCACCACCTCAGACCTCATCTCTGTATATGTGAATTTATGATTCCACCACCACCACCACTTTACATTTGCTTATACTGAACCAAATTGGAATTTTAATACTTATTCCTCTGGAGTTACTAACAATCCCATTTCCGCAAACCACCTTGAATAGCTGGATTTCATCAAAAGCTTGGCCACCACACTGTTTAGCCCTGTTTTTTAAAACATTTTTAAAAAAAACATCAGTCCCAGTACAGATCCTCGGGGAACCCCCACTTCTTCTACCCCTCCATTGTGAGAATTGTCCATTTATTTCTACTCTCTTCATCTGGTTCTTTAACTACTTACCAGTCCTTTTTACCAGTTTACCCACATGGTCTCGGATTTCCTGCATAAGAACGTAAGAAGAGTTTCAGGAAAATGGCTCATCTACTCCAGCATCTTGTTCTCAGAGAGGCCAGCCAGATGTCTGTGGGAAACCCACAAGCAGGACCTGCGCACAAGAGCTCTCTCTGTTCCTGTGGCTTCCAGCAACTGGTATTCAGAAATATTACTGCCTCCACTATAGGGACTAGCCATCTCATAAGCGTCTATCATTTCACTTCTTACTCACCATTTTTCTAAACTAAGTCCTTTTCTTCATAGAAGAGTCACTTCATCTGCCTTGTTCCTTTTTGGTTGCCCTTTTCTTAACCTTTCCCAACTCTGCAATATCCTTTTTGATGTGAGAACTCTACACAGCGCAGTATTCCAAATGCAATCACACCGTAGAGTTGTATAATGGAATTATGAAATTGAGTTTTATTTTCAGTTCCTTTCCCAATGATTCCTAGCATGGAATGTGCCTTTTTCACTGCAGCTGCACACTGGTAGGTTGGGAGGGTGTGTATGTGCTTGCATGGGAGGGGGTTAACTAGGGCCTTAATGCCCTTGCCCTCCACTGCATTTCATCAAGCAATTATTTTTCTGATAGTTTTAAGATCCGCTGCAATCGGTGCAAAGCTTTCAAGTCAATAAAAGGCACAGAGTTCAAATAATTTATTAAACATCCGGCCTGTGTTTACTAACACGGAGGTGAACAATTCAGCCCAAAGAACTCGTCTGCCTTCTTGCGCCTAGTTTATGCGGGCGTTTCTCCCTATAAAGTGCAAGCAAAGAAAAGTTTCGCTGCCGTCTGGGTTTTATTTATCAGATGTTTCCAATTCTGGAAGGGAACTTTTGGCGCGGGGACTTCAACAAATCAAGGATGTTAAGGTCAAGCCTAACCCCTGACACATTTCCTTTCAGCCACTGAAAGGGAAGGTCTGCGGGAGCGAAGATATTGTTGTGATGTGAGCTGTGAAGAAAAGGAGTCGCCTCGACGCCACATCCCCGCCATCCAGACTTGGCTGGTGCTCGCGAATGCCACTGCGGGGAGGCGAGGCAAGATGAGGGGCCTGGTGCTTGCCTCTCTCGTCCTGATGCAACCTCTCCCCGTGCCAGGGGGCCCCACTGCCGCCGTGCGCCCCCAGAGCGACCACGCCTGGTGCCACCCTTCGGGGTCCTGCTACAGCGTCCACGTGGGCAGCCTGAGCTTCCCCCGCGCCCAGGAGGCCTGCGCGGCGCACGGCGGACGCCTGAGCACGGCGAGCGGCCGGGTGGAAGTGCAGGCCATCGTGTCTCTGCTCAGAGGGGTCGCCCGCGGCGGGTCGGGCGCCTCCTTGTTCTGGCTGGGCCTGGTGAGGAAGGCTCAGCAGTGCACCATGGAGGAGCTGCCGCTGCGGGGTTTCTCCTGGGCCTCTGCCGGAGGGCTTGTTGCGGAGGCGAGGAACGAGAGCGCGGCGGAGGGGAGCCTCTCGTGGGTGAAGGAGCCCAGCAAGTCGTGCACCACGCAGAAGTGCGCCGGCCTGCAGGTGACTTGGGGCGAGCCTCGAGCCGCCGAGTCGTGGGGCCTCGCCGAGCACGCCTGCGCCAAGGCCAACGCGGGGTACGTGTGCAAGTACAGCTACGCGGGCGCGTGTCGCGCGCCTGGCGCGGGAAGCCACCTGCACTACGCGCTCCCTTTCCGCCTCCAAAGCGCCGCCGTGGAGTTCGGCCCGCCTGGCACGGTGCTCACCCTGAGGTGCCCCGGGCGGGAGGCGCGCTTCACCTGCCGCCTCTCGCCCGACGGCTACCGCTGGGAAGGCACCGAGCGCGACCTCTGCTCCTGCCCCAGCGGCTACTGGAGCCCGAGCGAGGGAGCGTGCGTCGAGCTGGCCGACTGCTTCGGCGCCCGGGGCGCCTTCCTGTGCCTGTGCGCCTGGGGCGCTCGCTTGGCGGCGGACGAAAAAGCCTGCGTGCCGCCGGCGAGAACTGAAACGCCGCCGTCGCCTGCACTGTCTGCCTCCCCGAACGGCTCTTCGGACGGCCTGCCTGGCCGGAACGACTCCCTGGCGGCGACCTTGCCCTCCGAGGTGGGCAACAGCAGCAGCGCCCCCGGAGCCGTGTCTTCCAACTACCTCTTCATCCTGATCACGGTGGCTGTGGTGACGCTGGTGATCCTGGTCATGGCCGCGCTGCAGATCTTCCAGGCCTGCTTCAGGCTTTGCTGCTCCAAGGGCTCTCAGACCAAGAAGGACGGAGCTCCGGCTACGACGGCCACGACCGCAGATGGCGACCCCGAGGATTCGGATCATTCCCTGGGGCCCAGCAAGGCAGACTCCGCCGAGGTTTCTCAGGATGAACCCAAGCCTGTGGCGGGGCAGGTGGAGGAGGAACAGCCGCGAGGGGACTGAGGCTGTATTTGAAGGAGGCAATGGACTTTCATTCAGAGAAGGCGCTTTTATTAGGACAGGAATGGGGAGCCTGTGGCCCTCCAAAGGTTGTTGGACTACAACTCCTATCATCCTTATCTGCTGGCCATTCTTTCTCAGTTAAAGTGCTAAGTAGCTCCACAGAGTGCTGCAAGAGACAAGTCTCATTAAGACCCCCCCCCCAAGCTGCTTGTAGAACAGTGTAATCCTATACACACTTACTTGGGAGTAAGTTACATCAACTTCAGTAGAATTTTCTCCCTGTGGGACTCCCAATTGCTGCTCCCCAGCTCCCATCACCCCTAGTCAATGGGCAAAGGGATATTGGGTTACAGTCCAGCAACACCTAGATAGCCACAGTTTCCTCATCCCTGTAAAAGAAGATTTTTATGATTTAAATAGCTTTCCAACATTATTTTGAATCTGGTGTTGTCCTCCGTCCTTACTAGTCTTCTAGGGTGCCAGTACAGTTGTGCATGTGTGTGATCTATTTGTGAGACTTAGAAAACAGCCTGAAATCTTAGTACTGTGTCTCGACTGACTCATGGATTGGATGTATGAGAACTCATAAGAGAAGTGTTGGCCAGTGCATGCTAAATTTTGTCGCACAAAAGCATTATCTGTTCCAGTTTCCTTAAGTGGGAATTCCAAAAACCTGCAAGATATGTCTAGCTTATACTGGCTCGTTGCTCTGAATAACATTGTGGGGTAGAAATCTGTTAAGATTTCACTGAGGGTCCAGCTCATTTTCCCACCTTCCATTTCATTGAGGTCACTTTTGGAAGTCATTGGCCAACTGAGGTGTGGTAGGTTTTGACTGGGGAGAGAGTCTTCTTGGTGGTGGTGTCCAGGTGGTACAGACTGTTTTGGGGGAAGGGGTTACCTGGCACTCATGCTGTAGCCTTTTCAGAACCATGCAAAGACCTTTTAATTTCCCCAAATATTTGGTTCCAAAATTGACTGATCTGAGGCTGCCTTTATTTGAAACTTTTAATTTTGTTATATGTTTCTGTTTTTTTATATGGCTGATTGTTTTCTCTACAGATTTGGTGTAAGCCACCTTGGAATATTCTGTTTTACAGGCAGCGTTAGAAAATGTATTAATGCATAAAATGAAGATTTAAAAAATGAAAATTAATTGGTACACACAAATGCATGCCAGTAGCCCGAGGAAAGCCCTGAAATATACATTCTGGATTCTGAGTCAGTCCTACTGCCATTATTTGATTAAAATTGGGTGTGATCCAGGCCCAATCACTATGCCAGCTCCAGGCTAGTTTAGTCTGCAACAGGCTTTTTCTGGCTCCTCCACCTTCCACCCTAGCTGGCATCAGCAATGGGGCTACAGATGTGGCAGTGGCTCCAGCACTCTTATCATGCCTTGCCAGGGTTTGGTTTGCTCTGCCATTTTCTCACTGCAGAGCACTGTGGATGGGACAGTTTGGAAGGAGAAGCAAATGGGGTGGGAATGTGGGGAAATGGGACTCAGTGAAAACTTTAAGCAACATTTCTCTCTTCAATAAAGGAAAGGGGTAGAGGATTTCTTTTTAAAGTTTTCTCTGTTGTCTCCGACTCCACAGCTGCATTCCTTGCATTTCTCTCTTTTAGCATTACTTGAATAGGGACAGTCCTGCCTGTATGTGTGCATTTCAGCTAAGGAATATTTTAAGTCAGTATTCAAAAAACGTAAATATTGGTACACACCCACACACCAGCCCCAGATCATTTGAAGAGGCCATTAATTTCCAACACAAACCATATTTTCAACAAATATGTATGTAATGTTTGTAGTATATGTTATAGCATTGAGTGCTTCTAAGGCTCCTAATGTTCATCGGTTAAAAGCACAGAAAACCCATTAACATTGCAAAGGCAGGGATTGCCCATTCCATCTAGTACAGTAGGACAGTGTATCCTCTTGTCACTCTTTAAATCTTATTTCTAGACCATTAATTCCTTCTAAGACACTTCAAAATGATTATATGCATCTTGAAGCAGAGGGGGAATGTAAGCTATGATTATGAATATATGATGAATATTTGATGATTGATCTTCATCACATAATCGGGAGTAAAATTCAAATCCTCAAAAAGAGACGTTTAATAATATTTTAAACTACAGAGGGCTTGATTAAATGTGCCATGGGATTACAGTGAAATTGAAAGGTGGCCAGGGGCAAAATTAAAAGACTTCAAAGGACCATTTTTAAACACCCACCCGCAAAGTACTACAGTCTAATGAAGATTTTAAAAACTGATTAATTGGGCATTTCCCTATCATTTGGTGAAAATTCTTTTCATCTAAAAACAGCTTCATCTCCTAAAACCACTATCCAGGATATATTCACATCCACCCAGCAAATGAGATCTGCATGTGCTGCTTATGATGTGACTGTATACTGCAGTGTTCATCTGCCCTCTGCTGAACTTGATAGATGCAAGCAATGTAGATGGGGGTGTGTGTGGTCATGCTGGTCTTGGACCACAAACCACATGTAGTCATGTTCTATTAGGGCTGCATTCAGTCTGTTGGCTCTGCTACAAATACCTTGATGTGCATAGCTCTCTATGCTCAATGGGGTACCAAGTTATCCATATTGCTTTGGAGGGAACAGGGAAATGACCATGAAAGCCCTGTGTGTATACATCTCAGAACTACCAATAATGCATGAACTCATTAGATTTGGGTGATCCATTGCAATACAATGTAATACCTGTAATTCAATGAGATGTGATAGTACAGCCTTCTGTTATGTTGTGAAGAGTGTGTGAAAAGTGCACCAATGCAGTCCATGCTATAGAAGCATAGGCACTCTGGTTCCTTGGATCATACATTTGTGGAATAGGGTAGCTGTTTTTAGCATGAAGCCATCAACTGTAACTATTACATGGAACAAAAAATAAGTCCTACTGATTTTGATGGAACTTTAGGTTGGGAGTTTCAGGCTAAAATTCTAAGCATGACACTCAGAATTATGGGCAAACACGGTAGTTCCACGTCAAGCACTTTCCTTCTTTTCCATGATAGCTAGGTGCAACATGCCTGGAGGTCCTGACCTCATTACACAGTGCATGCCCCTGCCAGGAGCAGACAATATTGTTGAATAGTAACAGGGAAATGCATTGTACTAGGGTTAGGGCATGAGAAAAGTTGTACAAATGACTCAGGTGAGTCACTGCTACTTACCAGAAGGGGGAGCAGAAAGGTTGATGAAGTGCAAACACGGCAGCTGAGCCAGTCTGGTGCTCCTGCTGCTGTGTTTGCACTGTGCCACCCTCCTCCTGGTAAGCAGCAGTGACTCACCTGCCAGGAGATGAGCTAAGTATCTCTGCTCAACCATCCTGTCTGCTACTGGTTCTGTCCCATAAATTGATTTTGTTGTTGTTTGTAAGTCTCAACAGCATGATCTTATACATACCTACCCAGAAATAAGGCCCTTGGGAACTTCCAGGTAAGTGGGTGTTAGTGGGCTCCATCTTAGGGGTTAAATCAATGGTGCTAATCATGAAACATGGAATAAAATGTATCCCTGAGCAGGTTCCAAGCACCACTGAAGTAGCAGGCTGTTTTTAACAGGATTGCAGGCAGCATTTCTTCGCTTCTCAGAAAAGCTCAAAAGAACTGTTGACAAAGTGCCAATTAAGCAGCTGTAGCTTGTGTATCAAGAGACAAGTATTTTTTCTCTATAGCACAAAATCAGTATAGATGACTTATGTGTTTACTACAGACAATGCCAGCATGGGTTTATTGTTTGCTGTCTGGGGGCCTTTCAAGATGACCAAATAAAATAAAACGGAAGTACAGTGCAATCCGATATATTTCTACACAGAAGCCAGTCCTTTTGGAGTTTTTCACTCTGGTATAAAACTTAAATAATTTTAAAAGATCACAAAGGAGTTAGAAGATTGGGTTGTTGTTCCAAGTGTTGTTTTAGAACACAGGCATTATCTAATAAACACTTCTTATAATGACCACCTTCTGCTGGGCAGTACTTGTTATTGCAACAGATGTGTTTCTGGTGATGGATAGATTTGGCTGTAATGTTTTCCAGTGACAAAATACTGTAGTTTGATTGCTGGAAAAAATGTAAGCCAGTAATCACACATCTACTGCAAATGTTTGTTCTTTCCCTGATAAAAGACAGACGTGTCAAAATTAAAATATTAAATTGTACCGGCAAATCAAATGAGCACAAATCTGATGAAACCTCTCTCATCTACCTAAAGGTAAAGGACCCCTGACAGTTAAGTCTCCCTTTGCTCAGTCCCAGCTCCTGCTAACCACTCATCTACCTACCTACCTATTTATCATTTCTTTTTGATTTA
Organism: Podarcis liolepis; assembly: GCF_965112155.1. Classification (NCBI taxonomy): domain Eukaryota; kingdom Metazoa; phylum Chordata; class Lepidosauria; order Squamata; family Lacertidae; genus Podarcis; species Podarcis liolepis. The sequence goes on from NC_139554.1 coordinate 32,614,044, forward strand.
TACTGTGGCGTGGCATCATATATGCTGTAGACAAGGTCTTAGGTGATCTATATGCGAGTTTATATCTGGAATTGTGAAAATAAAATCGCAATAATTCCTCTTTATATGTTAATTTAAGAGATAACTACGCTCATGACAAGTTGGGATATAGTTTTTTGTTGTGAAAAGGATGCCTTTTTGGTGGATCTGCCTTGTTGCGAGGAAGTTTTAGAAAAAGATCAAGGTAGCAATTAAAAAGGACAACAGAAATGGAGCATGTAAAAGAATGATAGAGCATTCTTTGAACCATGTAATTCTTTTTCTCTGGATACAAAAGAGATCTTCAAACTGTTATGAACTCATTTTATGTATGATTGAAGTTATGCAAAACATTGCAGAATCCCTATCCACCCCTTTAAGAGTGGAATGAGAAAATGAATGCTTTGAATATATGCCTTCATGTCACAGCTTACAAATTATATGGCAGTGAAGAAAGGGAAACAGCTGGAAATTTTGCTTATATAATTGGAAAACTTTTATTAAATATTGACAGAACAATTGAAGTGCAATATACCCATGTTCAATGCACATGAAGTGCAGTCTTATAGGATATACAATGCATGCCTATTCATAAGTCCCATTGAGTTCAATGAGTTAATTAAATTTATATACTGCCCTTCTTCCAAGAATCACAAGGCAGTTTACAGTATAAAAACAGAGAAATGCATAACACAAACATGGAATCTAGTTCATTCCCCTGCAATTCAGGAATACGCAGCTGTTTCATACTGAGATCGAACCTGCAACCTTAGCATTATCAGCACCACACACTAACCAACTGAGCTATCCAGGCCATAATAGCAAACAAAACAATAACTCCATCTATAGTTTAAATAGCCATAGATTGTTTGATTAGCCAAAGGCCTGGGAGAAGAGGAATGTTTTCACCTGGCACCTAAAGATATGTAATTAAGGTGCGAGGTGAACCTCCCATTCCTGTGCTTGTGAATGTTCTGTTTTTAATGTAACCATAGGAACATGTCAAAAAACTGGCCATCCACATGTTGGACTACAACTGCCCTCATCTCTGACCGTTGGCATGATATAAAGGATTGCACCTAGAAGACCATAGACTCCCCATCCCTGTTTTATTCAAAAGCTCAGTATTGTTTAATTTGAACCAATAAAATACTATAGATAGCCATCTTTTTTTGTTTACTACACATATATATGAGTAGATTTGATTGGGATCACAGGTAGTCTTCCAGGCAGAAAGCAATAATTATTTGGGAGGAGGATTAGAATTCTGCCAGTTCTAAATTAGTATTATTGCACCATGGAATCTTCATACGGAGATAAATATATTGCTGCAATGACTTTGATGCTTATTTAATGCTTGCAATGTAGCAATAGTGCTGGCGATACATCAGACAAAGAAGTCAGGCAGTCATTGTCCAGAGAGCTTGGTCTACTCTGATGTAGTCTAGTCCAGCCATTCATCTAGTCAGCCTAGATAAGATACCTTATTAATTAGATAAATGTGAGTTTCATCATGAGTGCATCGGTAGCACTGGGAGTCTGCTCTTTTTCTTTCTGAAGCGGTTTTGGTTCCCATTAGAGGTGAGGCATGGATGTCCTTGAGATGAAACTCAAATAATCCTCTTCAAGCCAAGTGAAGTACAGTCAGAATCTTTGTTACTACTAATTATTAGAAGAAGGATGGCAGGCGAGTGATGTATAAACCAGGCCTGAGATCAGGACTAGGCCTCAAATGCACCCTTCCTGGCCTCTCTGGCTCCATCTACACTATACATTCAAAACAGTATCATAGCACTTCAGGTTCCCATAGCTAAGAGCTGCAATTCCCAGAGTGGGACTCTTCCAGGGGAACTCTGTAAAGTGCAGCTTTGTGAAGGGAATAGCGCCATTAACAATGTGGGAATGTTCAGGGAGGCAGGAGAGGATATATTGTTTAATAATATCCTTCGTAACTTGCGCTAGCAAGTTCTATAACTTAGCAGAGTTTTAACTTTTTAAACGCACAGCGGTTAGCTTGTTGCAAGCTCGTTTAAGCTTCTAAAAATAGGATTCCTGGTAAGTCCCCTTATCTCCTCCTTAAAAAGAATAGACAGGACAATCTTATTTAAAGTCAATAAAAGAAGTTTACTCACAGCATCATCAGTTCACAGTTGATCCCTGAAAGCAGACTTAGGTTACAAAATATATACAGTGGTGCCTCGCAAGACGGAAAACTCGCTAGACGAAAGAGTTTTCCGTTTTGGAGGTGCTTCACAAAACGAATCTCCTATGGGCTTGCTTCGCAAGACGAAAATGTCTTGCGAGTTCCTGCGGGTTTTTTCCCCTCCCCCCCTTTTCTAAGCTGCTAAGCCGCTTATCAGCTAATAGCGCTAATAGCTCTAATCCGCTAATCTGTCAATGGGCTTGCTTCGCAAGACGAAAAAACCGCTAGACGAAGAGAATCACAGAACGGATTCTTTTCATCTTGCGAGGCACCACTGTACACTGGAATCTATCCCATAAAGAGATAGTCCCTTTGTGCTCTGTTTACTGAAAGCCAACAGAGCATCTCTAGCTGAAGAGCTATTGCTTCTACGATGAATGAAGTCAGAGAGAGAGGGGTGTGTCCCAGGTGCTTTTGTCACCTGGGCAGGTAAGGTCATGCCCACCTCTAGTCACATGTAGAGGTAATTTGTCCCAGCCCAGGAGGAAACAGGAAGTTTTCTACTGGCTGGTGCAAACATCCCCTTTCATGTTCAGTCTAGGGATGTTGTATTTGACTGCTATCTGTGTTTCACACCCCACAAACAAACTGCAGTTCTCAGGATTCTTTGGGGGAAACAGTCTGTTTAAATTTGTATGATACTGCTTTAAACGTACAGTACACATTGGGGCCTCTATCTGGCCCTTGGAGTGCTCCCCAGGCCCACACCTTCCCCCTCCTCCAAGCCTGCTCTGCACCCTTCCTGAATATTTATGCCTGGCTGGAATGCGCTCTTGGGTCCTGATGGTGCTCTGATGGAGTAAGTGAGTGTGAAGAAATAAGCCAACTACAAAGGTAAAATTTCCATTTATTGTTGTGCTCACTTTTGCCTTTAACCCCATCCACTACTGCTGTGTGGTCCCTGGAAGGTTGCGCAGAAAGGAAGATGTTCTTCTTGAAAAATATATCCTATCCCTGACATAACCATGAAATTGTTCACAATGATACCTTGGATTGGTATCATGGGCCACAGATCAATGGACAGAGCACATGCTTTGCAAATAGATTTAAATTGCAGTCACCCAAGCCAGCTATTTACCCTGCAGGGACAATATAAGGGTGTGCATGTGTATATACAATTAAAAGTAGGTTTAAACAAAATGTTCTTCCAGTCTTCCCAAAATCTCCAAAGAACTTCCTAAGAACTCCTTCCTATTCAACAATATTTAGAACTTGGTGTTTCAGCTCTCCTAGCTGTCTCTGTCAAATAATATGCAAAATAAACCTGCCAGGATGATAGGAAGAAGAAAGGTTTTAACTGTACTATTGATTTTCTGAGCTGCAGAGATCAACGTGTTCTGAATTTTTTTTTGTCTTTTGTATGTGCAATCTAGTTTTTTAACATAACCATCTGGAGCAACCTACATAGGACCTTTACGTTGCCAACAGTTCTACTACCCAAATGTGTCTGTGTAGCTCCCACTGAGCCTTAATTGGCTCCCTGATGAAAATGATGCATTTTCCATTTCATTAAACATATTCCAGCCCATCAATACATAACACAGTTCGTATCTTTGAAAGTGTTAAACTAAATGGCATGAGAATCCACAAGTCACTTGCTTTGAATGGAATACAATATTTGCTGTCACCATGTGGGTGTGCATTTAGTGGGGAGTATTTTATACATGAAATAGAAAAAACTAAAATAATCTCAAGATGATTTTCCATATCAGAAACGAATATTGAAATTGGGTCATGTTGCTCTTTCCTGGAGGAAAAGAATTTAAATTAATAACTGCTTGTTATTCCTGTTCTACTGATGAGGTGAATGTTAGATTGTCATCTAACACAAGGAACTCATACCCTCCAACATTTCTCTGATGAAAATAGGGACATCCGATTCAATAATAATAATAATAATAATAATAATAATAATAAGTAGTAGTAGTAGTAGTTCACTTTTATATCCCTGACTGGGTTACCCCAGCCACTCTGGGCGGCTTCCAACATATATAAAAGCATAATAAAACATTTAAAACTTCCCTATACAGGGCTGCCTTCAGATGGCAGGATGGGGGTGGGGGGTTGGATGATGCCATACCCTCCAACATTTCTCTGAAGAAAATAGGAATGCCCTAAGGAAAGCGGGACATTAAGGGATCAAATAAAAAACCAGGGTGGCTTTTGTAAATCCGGGACCGTCCCTGGAAAATAGGGACAAAATAGGGTTTGAAATACTGTTCCTTTAATAAAAGGCATTAATTTATATTATTATAGAAATTCTTGCAGAAGATTGAGAATCTGGAACAGGTCAGATGATTTGAGAGTTGGATGTGTCTACAGTATTCAGGAATTGTAATTATTGAACACTAATTCCTCAGAATGTTTCTAATAACACCGTAGCATAATTAAAGTGCAGTAAAACACTGTTTTGAAGGCTTAGATTAGAAAGCATTCATGTGTTATTGCAAGATAAAACATTTTTTGGCCGTTGTCTCTCCCCTTCTTTCTTATAAAAGCTAGCCGGGAAGGACTGGGCGATGGGCTTTGTGGGGTGGTGAATGCTTCCCTCCGTGAGAGGCGGTTATTAAACCGCTTCTTAAAAAACCATCTTTAGATGCGGCCACGATAGCCAACTATCGCCCAGTCTCAAATCTTCCATTCTTGGGCAAGGTGATTGAGCGAGTGGTTGCTGAACAACTCCAGGCACGCCTGGAAGAAGCGGACCATTGGGATCCCTTCCAGTCGGGATTCAGGCCTCATCATGGAACTGAAACTGCCTTGGTCGCACTGGTTGATGATCTCCGGGGGGCTAGGGACAAAGGTGAGAGCTGTTTCCAAGTTCTGCTGGATCTCTCAGCGGCGTTTGATACCATCGACCATAACATCCTTCTGGACCGTCTTGAGGGGCTGGGAGCTGGGGGCACTGTTATACAGTGGTTCCGCTCCTTCCTCCTGGGCCGTGTTCAGAAAGTGGTGGTGGGGGGATGAGTGTTCAGACCCCTGGGCCCTCACTTGTGGGGTGCCTCAGGGTTCTGTCCTCTCCCCCATGCTTTTCAACATCTACATGAAGCCGCTGGGAGAGATCATCAGGGGATTTGGGCTGGGTGTTCATCAGTATGCGGATGATACCCAGCTCTACCTCTATTTCAAATCCGAACCAGTGAAGGCAGTGAAGGTCCTGTGTGAGTGAGTGCCTGGAGGTGGTTGGAGGTTGGATGGCGGCTAACAGATTGAGGTTGAATCCTGACAAGACAGAAGTACTGTTTTTGGGGGACAGGAGGCGGGCAGGTGTGGAGGATTCCCTGGTCCTGAATGGGGTAACTGTGCCCCTGAAGGACCAGGTGCGCAGCCTGGGAGTCATTTTGGGCTCACAGCTGTCCATGGAGGCACAGGTCAAATCTGTGTCCAGGGCAGCTGTTTACCAGCTCCATCTGGTATGCAGGCTGAGACCCTATCTGCCTGCGGACTGCCTCACCAGAGTGGTGCATGCTCTGGTTATCTCCCGCTCAGATTACTGCAACGCGCTCTATGTGGGGCTACCTTTGAAGGTGACCCGGAAACTACAACTAATCCAGAACGCGGCAGCTAGACTGGTGACTGGGAGCGGCCGCAGAGACCACATAACACCGGTCTTGAAAGACCTACATTGGCTCCCAGTACGTTTCCGAGCACAATTCAAAGTGTTGGTGCTGACCTTTAAAGCCCTAAATGGCCTTGGTCCAGTATATCTGAAGGAGCGTCTCCACCCCCATCGTTCTACCCGGACACTGAGGTCCAGCACCGAGGGCCTTCTGGCGGTTCCCTCACTGCGAGACGCCAAGTTACAGGGAACCAGGCAGAGGGCCTTCTCGGTAGTGGCGCCTTCCCTGTGGAACACCCTCCCACCAGATGTCAAAGAGAACAACAACTACCAGGCTTTTAGAAGACATCTGAAGGCAGCCCTGTTTAGGGAAGCTTTTAATGTTTGATGTATTATAGTATTTTAATATTCTTTTGGAAGCCACCCAGAGTGGCTGGGGAAACCCAGCCAGATGGGCGGGGTATAAATAATAAATTATTATTATTGTTGTTGTTGTTGTTGTTGTTGTTGTTCTTGTTCTTGTTGTTGTTATTTTATCCCCAATTGTAATTTTTCCTTAGTTATTGGGGAAAGAAACATACCCCCACCACACAAACTTTTTTTTTCTGTGGAGCTTCATGGCTCTAGCTATATAACTCTAGAGAAACTGACTAGTAATCATAGGAGCCAACTCTTAGGGGCCATGAGGACTTTGGCCCCCGCAATAAAATATTTGCAGGCATTGCCATTCAAATGGTGGTGTGCATCATGTCATGTGATTGATTATGAAGGGCAGAGCTTACCTGGGCCCCCACAATATTTCATTCAAGCTGGCACCCCTAACTGGAATAGATGCACCAGTGGTTTGACTCAATATGAGACAGCTTCCTGTGTCCCTAACTGGTAAAATATTGTTATGGGTTTGTGGGGGGAAAAGGATCCCCTAAAATTCCTGAGTGCTAAGTTCTCATACTTTCTGAAGTTAGTAAATGGGGGGTTCTGATCGATGGATTTAGTAAGGCCTAAAAAAATAATATAAGCCAAGCCAGCTTCCTTGAGAGATTGCCTGAGTGAGGTGCTTTCAAAGCAGAAAAGCAAAATGGCAGAATCACTGCCCTGACAAAAGGTGGGACATTCAGTCTCAGGCAAGAAGTGGGAGGTGGAGTCCCTCCCCCAGATGTGTGTTAGTTAGTTAGCAAAATACAATAAATAGCAAAGTTGGGAAGGGGAAGTTGCAAGGGTTACAGGAAGTGTGATGTCACCACAGGAAAAAATGTCCTTTTTACACAAAGCTTGCATCACATTTTTACCAAGGGTGGGGGGGGAGGAGAGTCAGGCCAGAGGGCATGCAAGCTGAGGGACAGACAAATTGTGTGAAGGAGACACAGAGATGGTGTTTTGGCTGCTTTTGAATCACCTGCTGCACTGCTGTAAGATGTATTGCTCGTGAGATGTATTGCTCAGAACGTTCTCTCCATCCAGGCTCAAGTGTAAATATCTGAAGATAAGCCATATTTCATAAAGACAATACAGCCTCCACTGTGCCTCATTTCTCCCAAAAGAAACACAAAAACCAGTTGAATGCCAAGACCCCTGGAATCTTTCACCGCTCAGTGGAGATTGAGATGGCTGGTAACAGTATGTTATAGACTGTGCCTATCTTCAAGATATGGAGGTAGAAATACAGTGTACTCAGCAAGTGTCCCAAGAATGCTGTCTCTCAATATAAGGAGCTCCAGCCTTGGGTAAATTCTATCTCCAGCTTGAAAAAGGTGGCAAATGATGTTCTATTAAGCCAGGGGTCAGCAACCTTTTCCAGCTGTGTGCCGGTCCACTGTCCCTCAGACCATATGGTGGGGGGGGGGGAATGAACGAATTCCTATGCCCCACAAATAACTCAGAGATGCATTTTAAATAAAAGCACACATTCTACTCATGTGAAAACACCAGGCAGGCCCCACAAATAACCCAGAGATGCATTGTAAATAAAAGGACACATTCTACTCATGTAAAAACATGCTGATTCCCAGACAGTCTGTGGGCTGGTTTGAGATGGTGATTGGGCCACACCAAGCCCACAGGCCTTAGGTTGCCTACCCCTGTATTAAGTTCTTGGAGTCAAATCTTTGGAGCTTCTATTGACTTAGTTGGAATTACGAGTTTTTAGTGTCTCTGGAAAGCATATATTTGCATCTACCCAGTCTCCTTTTCCCAATAACAACCAAAATGTAATTGAGAGAAAACAGTTAATTGGCACATTAAAAATAAAGCCTGTCATAGAATCATATTCAAGAGCCAGTGTGGTATCGCTGTTAGAATCTTAGATAGAGTGCAGGGATGCCTGTGTGTAGAAATAAGGGTGTTGTGAGGATAAAATGGGTTTCTCTGTTAGTGGAAGACTTGCTTGCAAAAGTGATAAAACACATGTAATTACAACATGGACTAAAATCTAATCTAATTCAAGTGTACTTCCTCCAAAAATTACCCATCTTCCTATAACTTAGGGATGGGGAACCTGCAACCCTCCTGAGGTTGTTGGCCTACAACTCCCATCATCCTTGACCACTGACCATGCTGGCTGAGGCTGATGGGAGCTGGAGCCCAGCAACCTCTGGAGGGCCACCAGTTTCCCATTTAGACTTTAGTCTAAAACTAAAGTGTGGAATGCCATGATAATGCACAAGGTGACTTGCTAGGTTTGCGAAGCTGAAATGTGGAGGAATCGCCCTTCTGTTCAAGAGATGCAATTCTTGTTGTTTACATACAGGCAGTGACCATTTTATGCCCGTCCAATGGACACGTGACCACACATATGCTCATCATTGCAGACCTGGAAGTGGCCAGGAAACGGGACACAACAAGGCATAATGGAGTGGGGTGTAATGGGGGGGTATTGTGCTCCGCCAATGTGTGCTGGGGCAGGAACGCAACCCCCACACAAACTGGTAGTTGCCTGTATACTAGTTCCCCATCTAGGAAGGCATAGATGATTCCCAGCACTATAAAGGATGTTTCTTGTAGCGATTGGGAAGAACTGAACAGAAGTTGTCCTAAGACTGATTGTAATATTTTTCCTTTGTGTTTTCTCGCTCTGTGTTTGCCAAATCACTTTCTGTAGTCTATATTATGATGACTATTTTGTTAATCAGTTCTACCCAATTCTATATATTACAGTTTGCATTCCTTACTTTACTGTTCAGTTATCTTTCTGTTGGAAACTTCAATAAAGTGTTTTGTTTTTTTAATACCTCCTTTGAGCTAGGGAAAACTAAATTGCAATTGCCACCACGCTGTGTGAATGGAAAAAGAGTAATAGATTTTAATCTATGCTTGTTTGCTTTTAATTTGCTAATTATATTTTTAAAGATGCAACAATACAGTGTGCTGCATTCATTAGTTTAATTTTTTCAAAGCAAACTCGAAATTGTAGATAGAGCTAATAATAGAAAGCAAATATCAAATGGAACACTTAAAACTTCCAATGCACTTTCCTCCAAAGGCAAAACCAAAATGTTATGTTCCTGTTTACCTGCTGTGAATGTTAACTAGGAGCTAAACTGAAGCAGCTTAATTATATGTATCTCACATGCTTTGAAGAACTTGGTCAGAGCTAATCCATGTGGTTGAAACAATCAGTTTCTAGAATCTCAACCATATCAACTTGTTTGTCTCTCCTCCTTGGCCTTAATGTGAATGTGGATGGATAACCAAGGAACAGTGTGGACTGCGTGTTAGCAAGTTCCTCTGCTGTCAATTGTGCACTACTCCTCATGAACAATCTATGTGTGACCTCACAGTTCATCCAAACCCGATAATGACACCTGGGATCTGTGTGTCAGCAGTTGGGCCCAGTTCCCATTTCAGTGGCTTCTTTCCACCCCACTGGGCTAGGGCCAGCTTGACCAGTGTTTTCCCCTCCCTGAGCACCCTGAACTAGCAAAGGATCTGGCACCCTTTATGCCATCTAAATTTATGCTGGCATAAAGTATGCCATCTTCCTGTGTGTAGGATGGCCCAGAAAATCATAGGCAGAGCAGATAGCCATGAGACATTTTAATAATCCCTGTTTTGCAATCCCTCTGCCAATCCAACTCTTATCATCCACATCAAAATCCCTATCCGCCATCAACCTCATCACTCCCAAGCAAAGATGAGAGATTCAAGTACCCATAGGATCTCAATTTATGTTGCAGGCCCTCTACTGCAAGAATTAACAGTATTTGGGGTGAAGCAGAGGGTAGGGTGATAGGTCTGATAATAAAGACAAGCAGTAGACTTGGACTACTCCCCACACCCCCCGTGTGTGCATTGTCCAGGCAAATAATTTCTCAGAAGAAAACTTAAACCTCTAATACAGTTGTACCTCGGGTTACAGACACTTCAGGTTACAGACGCTTAGGGTTACAGACTCCGCTAACCCAGAAATAGTACCTCGGTTAAGAACTTTGCTTCAGGATGAGAACAGAAATTGCACGGCGGCGGCACAGCGGCAGAGGGAGGCCCCATTAGCTAAAGTGGTACCTCAGGTTAAGAACAGTTTCAGGTTAAGAATGGACCTCCAGAACGAATTAAGTTCTTAACTTGAGGTACCACTGTACTCAATATTCTAGTCGAGGGCTAGTCAATATGAAGTACTCCAGAAGTTGTTGGACTACATTTCCCATCATCATCCTTGACCATTGGTGATGTGGGCTACGGCTGATGGGAAGTGTAGTCCACCAGCATCTGGCAGGCACTACTTTGGCTGATCTAGCCGAGCAACTTCAGTCTCTTATTCCTTGTATCTTGACTTTTGACTACTCTTAGTCTGCAGTACACTATTTTCTTTGCAAGAGAGTTAATGGCTGAACATGCATTTTTCTTTTTATAAACTTAGGTCTCTAGCTATTAGTCCAGTGGGATTCTGCACAAGAGAAATCTGCAGTGTTGAATGCATAATGAGAAGAAAATATTTTATTTGCCTCCATAGATTTGTGATTCATTTTCTCAATGGCTAATCCCTGGAGACTGATAAAGTTCTAGAGCCTAGAAATAGCGGAGGCCAAACATAAATCAATTCTTTCTCAAGAATGAAGTTTATTCTATGCATTTATTATTTCTTTGTTTCTTGGATATGATTTTGGTGTGTGGGTATCATAATGGGAATATTTATTTCGAACCCCGCCATTTCAGGCAAATGAAATGAAACCATCAACTCCTGCTTGCATTTTTCTGTGTGCTGTCTTCATGGTGACTAGGTTCTGAATCAAAATGTGCATATTTTGAAATATTTGTTTTCAATGAATATTGAAATTAAGGGCAGCTCATAATACATTTGCATTAAATATTTTGAGGTGACAAGGGCTGCTTTAAAAACTATGCAATCCTGAGCTGGGATACTGAAAAATGACAATATATGAGAATTTTCTTAAAGGAATCCATCAGTTTGAGATCTTTTTGATCCCTAATATGTAAAAGCTCCCCCACCCTCGAAAAATGGCTAATTAGGAAAATCAAAATTCTGTATATCTGCATCTGATGGAACTCAATCACTGCCTGTTGTTCCAGCTAGGACCCTACAAATGTTATAATCACACGCATGATTATAGATGGTGGAGTTTGATTGCAATCTACTCAAACTCACTGGCCTCACCCCACATGCATTCAGCATCACTTCTGAAAGAGATAATAATAATAATAATAATAATAATACCACCATCCCGGCCACTCTGAGCTGCTTCCAGCAAAATATAAAAATGCAATAATACATCAAACATTAAAAACTTCCCTTTCTGCTGGGGACCAGTTTGCCATATGGATCTTGTTCTGAAGGAAAAACCATGCCAGCAGCAGAACGCATGAATCAGACCTTACTCATGCACAGAGCCGTCTTTCCCATAGGGCTTAGTGGTTCGTTGCGCCAGGGTGCCAGCCTCTTAGGGACGCACAGCGAGTGAGGGAGCTGTGCGGCTTTGCCAACGCCCTCCCCTTTCCCTGCACACCTGCCAGCTGCGCCCCGTTAACCATATGGCTGGCGGGCGTGCAGCTTGCCTCCCAAGCCTCTGTGGGGGTTGCTCTCCCACAGCGGCATGTGGGAGAGTTGCCCCCCCCCCATGGCTGGCAGTTTACAGCTCCCCCCCCCCCACTATCTGTGGTAATTTGGGGACGCTGGGTGGATATTTGCACCCTGGTGCCACATCTGCTAAAGACGGCCCTGCGCATGCACGAATGTATACCATTCTACAGTCATACCTCGGGTTAGAGACGCCTCGGGTTGCGCAATTTTGGGTTGCGCACCACGCCAAACCTAGAAGTACCGAAATTGGTTACTTCCAGGTTTTGGTGCTTGCGCATGCGCAGAAGCGCTAAATTACGCTTTGCGCATGTGCAGAAGCGACCTGTGCGTGCGCAGACGTGGCACTGCAGGTTGCGAACGTGCTTCCGTCATGGATCATGTTCACAACCCAAGAGTCCACTGTATTCCAATAGAACTTACTGATCTTCAGTTATATCAGTATCTTACCTTCTGTAATTAAGGATGCTTTGGTTTCAAAAAGGAAGGCAAATTGTTTATGCTGGGGAAATGCTGCAGTACAGTTTAACCGAGGAGCCGCCACCCTGAATCCCAAACTAATGGTTTAATCCTGGTGCTTTGGCATGCAGCGCCAATGGAATGTTTTGTGATATTGTGCTGGTGTAGCAGCTGGTAAGCTATAAGCGGAGCAATTATTTTGCTGGCACAGCACATCTTATTTAAGGATTGTAACTAATTTAACAGGTCTGTGCCTATCACTAAAACCTGATACCATTTGAGAGATGTCTACTGGGCCGTGTTTAAGATCTTTGTTTTAGTTTATAAAAACTTAAACAACTCAGCACCAAGTTATCTTAGAGACCGCCTTGCTATCCCTGTGCTGAGATGACGAGGCCTTGCGGGCGGAGCCATGCATTCAGCATGTATTTATCAGCAACATTATGGAACGTTTACAAGAATACAACGAGCAATTTCATATGGTGTGTAATTTGGTTTTTTTAGTTTAACTTTTATATTTGTATATTTTTTTTACTGCTTACATATTTTATATTACGCAGTCCATGCTTTCTTAAAATATATTAATAAATGTCTATTTTTCACATGAATACAAAGAGCAGGATTCACCTAATGAACCATGTTAAGGGCTTTTGCTTACACAGTGGGGCTTCTCCCCTCCCCCCCAAGAAATTGGCTGGTGGGGGGGGGGATGTCAGCACAGCCCCCCCAGAACAGCATGCCAGGGGCAGGGAAATTGTTCTGTCTGGCGAGTTTTATCTTAGGGTTTCTAATAAATCATACATGTTGTTGTTGTTTGGTCGTTTAGTCGTGTCCGACTCTTCGTGACCCCATGGACCAGAGCACGCCAGGCACTCCTGTCTTCCACTGCCTCCCGCAGTCTGGTCAAACTCATGCTGGTAGCTTTGAGAACACTGTCCAACCATCTCGTCCTCTGTCGTCCCCTGCTCCTTGTGCCCTCCATCTTTCCCAACATCAGGGTCTTTTCCAGGGAGTCTTCTCTTCTCATGAGGTGGCCAAAGTATTGGAGCCTCAGCTTCAGGATCTGTCCTTCCAGTGAGCACTCCTTAAGAATTTCCTTAATATTTCCTTAAGAATGGATGCATTTGATCTTCTTGCAGTCCATGGGACTCTCAAGAGTCTCCTCCAGTGCCATAATTCAAACATACATGGTGATAACCTTGGTTATTGCTTTCATCTCCAAACAGTGACATGATTATCCACCCTTGTTTAGATTCTCTTTTTTTAAGTCCCTCCTCCTAAATCATTTTATCTTTCCATTTTTGGATAATCAGTATTGCATTTGTTTAAAATCACATGGATAAGAATGTAAGAATAACCTGCTGGATCAGACCATTGACCCATCTTGTCCAGCATCCTGTTCTCACATTGGCCAACCAAATGCCTTTGGGAAAGTCACAAACGTGACGAGTGTAAGAGCACTCTCTCCTTCTGCTGTTTTTAGCAACTGGTATTCAGAAACATACTGAACGTAGAGACAGAGCATAGCCATCAGCTAGCAGCCATCGATGATGGTTCAGGGTAGTTTAGAGAGTTGGGCTAGCACTTTATTTCTGTGCCCAAACTTAAATCAAAACACAATGAAAAACAGCTGGGGAGGCTTTGGTATGGTAAACAAACATTAAAAGCTGCTTTCTCTCAAGGGAAGAGTGCCATCTTCTGTGAAATTTAACATGTGCTTCTATGAACTATAATGTTTTCCTGCTGTAAAGTCTCCCCATAGGAGAAACAGCCCCACTGCAGCCCCTTTGTAAGTGCTTCCAGTATCAAATCATATTTGTTCCCATTCAATTTGCCAAACGTAAAGGAAGAAAAAGCAGGAATAATGTAATAGCCCTCTTTGTCTATAGGCAATCATGACCAATGGTGTCTTATGTTAGCATTTCAGTATCTTTGTTATATGTCTATGGTCTCCCACACAAAGGCTGGACAATTCAGCTAAACTCCTGTATCTGTGTTGGTTTAGTCTGCCTAGTGCAGAACACCCACTTGTCAAAGTGTGTTTGCATGATGGCGAAAAATAAACAAGTGTGGCGTTATTTAATGTCTTATCTTCTTATCTTCAGTGTATACACTGAATGAAATTTGCTTTCTCAGTAGCTGTTCAGGATCAAGCCAGTTGAGCAATTGTACAGAAGCAGTAGAAAATGGATTGCAGAGTATTGTTTAATACATCTCTTTATTAAGCTAACACTGAATTACAGTATTGCTAGGGAAAAATGACAGCGTAAGAGATTGAAACCCTCTTAAAGAAACAGTGACCCAGATTTGAAAAGTCATTCAAAAAATATAAAAATAAATAGGTTAATTAAAAATTGGCACAATGGAGGTTCTGTCAGTTGGGAACAATTTGCTGATTTCCCCCCCTTTCTTCTCTAAATAAGCTCTTCAGGGAGGCAAGGTACAATTAGCAAACATATAAAAATGGTTTCAGATGAATAATCTACAGAAAAATGAGGGAACTGAAATTCAGACTCAAATATTTAAGCATGAATCAATAATTTCTGTGTTGGTGATTGAAATAATCTAGTTGTCTCTAACCCCAATAATTGAACTTATTTTCCCCCCTTTTAGTTCCATGAATCAACATCATTACCAGTTTCTGTGCATCATTTGATAGGATCGCTGTATAAAATGGGGGCATTGGGGGCTTGTCCAAATTACATTCAGCCTGCCTTTTGACACCACCAAGTGAAACTAGGCAAAAGTACATGCTGCTTCATTTGCACACATTAACCCCTTTCCTATCCCCTCTGTTCTTTTGTTTTCCCTCTTTCTTTTACTGTCACGGACCAAATTCAAGGCACACAATCCAGCCAAATTTAAATAATTTTAAATCTTGAAGATTTCAGTGGGATAGATGCAATCCTATGACAGTCAGCAACTTTGTAGAAAGTGGGAGTTGCAATTTTAATTCATTAAAAGTCAGTGGGACTTAAGGGCATTGTCCAGCCAAACTGAGGCTATTTGGAGCAGGGATCTCAGAAAAAAGTGAGCAAGCAGCACTGTTAAACCACATCTCCTACTTTTTTTGCTTTACACCTGAAATGTATAATTTAACAGCACGGCAGTCAGAGAGAAAATGCGGTCCTTTCATTAAGGGTACCAGACAACTATAGCTGTAATATTCAGGCTACTTATTACAAGTTGTTGTTAACATTATGGGTACATAATTTTAAGCAATTTTCAGTGTTCCCAATCATCGGAAAAGTACATTTAGTGCGAAAGAGTTGAAGTACAGTGTCTTCCATTTCACATTAATTTTATGCAATGGTGTAAAAATAAAAGGCAAAATGGTATATTTTATCAGACTGTATACCTGTGATTATTTTAAAACAGGAAGGAGTATGAGGGATTGCACTTTAGCTAAGGTCATTTATAAAACAAAACATTGTTGGTTTTCCAGACATGTACATGAACAACAGTAATAGAAACAAAAGACAGGACACAGAAATGTAAGGAACAAAAAGGAATTTTTCCCATGGTTACAGTCCCCACCCCCCAGAAAGTTTCTTGAACAATTCCAACCTGTGAATTGTTATTAATTCAGCTTTTGAATAATTACCAAAAGCTGCTGCACATCAAAAGCTGTTCCAAAAGAAAACAGTTTTAAAGAGAATAATTTTCACAGAGCAGAAACACAAGTATATTGAGTAACATAAAAACCTGATTGGTCTCACATTTAAAAACAGGAGTCCCAGAAATGGAACAGACAGCAGAGCACTTAGACGGTGTATTACAAATTAACGATGAAGAGGGCTGCAAAGGCAAAAGTGGGAAGGGGCTTCAACAAATTCCTGCAGCTTGGAAATGGAGTGGGGTAGCAATGGGCTGGATCCTTCCCTACCCCAGCACCTTGTTTCTGTACAGTTTGTTTTTATTGTAGGATCTCCTCCTGGGTTGCTTCAAAGAAAGGACGTTTGGTCAAATGGGTCCACTTGACTTGACCCAGTTTGGCAGTTCTCTTGGTCTCAGATTCCTCTTTAAGTCCCTAGTGATATTGGAAATATCCCTCCTGATTCTACTAAGAATACCGCCCGTGGCAAGCCTCCAGGGGCAGCAATGCCCATTACACCTGCAGTGGGAAGCAAGGGGGAAACACCTGGCAGCCCATGTATATATACTTGGAGGTGTCCCAAAAGTATAGATGGTGTGTCACTTGTGAAAAGACTGGAGCCAAACAAGAGGGTGTAGCTATAGCTTATTACATCAGACCCTTCCTGTGAGCGTCTCTGGGCCATCTAGAAGTGAGCCTTAGGATTCTTTTGGCAAGGCAATTTGATTTGTCTTAAATGTTATTGGTTTATCTTAAGCTACCATTGAATGGGACGCGGGTGGCGCTGTGGGTTAAACCACAGAGCCTAGGACTTGCTGATCAGAAGGTCAGCGGTTCGAATCCCCGCGACGGGGTGAGCTCCCGTTGCTTGGTTCCTGCTCCTGCCAACCTAGCAGTTCAAAAGCACGTCAAAGTGCAAGTAGATAAATAGGTACCGCTCCGGCGGGAAGGTAAACGACATTTCCGTGCGCTGCTCTGGTTCACCAGAAGCGGCTTAGTCATGCTGGCCACATGACCCGGAAGCTGTACGCCAGCTCCCTCAGCCAATAAAGCGAGATGAGCACCGCAACCCCAGAGTCAGTCACGACTGGACCTAATGGTCAGGGGTGCCTTTACCTTTACCATTGAATAGTTTCCCCAAACTACCAAGTAATGGCCAGTTCCCCAGAAGTCCATCAGATTTACTACCCAGTAGGGAGCACTTTGTGCATTGTAGCTGAAATAATTCGGCACCCTTAAAAAAAAGAAAGTCTTTAAGATAAACTGTCTCTTAAGTCTGACTCACCAATTCTTTTCTCCAAACAGAAGGAGCCCCCTTAATTTCCCGCCCTCGTACCGCTGACGCCGCCTATCACACAGTCCTGGCAGCTCTTTAACCTGCTTTGTTTACACACCTTTATGATATGTACCCACACAGCGCTACGCTTCCCAGATCAAACATCGCTGGGAGCGCCCAGCGCCCGGGCTCTCGACTGTCACGGAGGAAGGTGCGGGTGGGTGCAGGGAAAGCTATTTATCTCGCTCTTATCAGCAGCCTGCTGTTGCCGCGAGATAACGACATAATCGCCGGCTTTCCAGCAGGCCGGTTTCCTTTCCCTTTCCAAACGGATTGCCATTTCCCCTTGAGCGCCGCTGAATGCCAAACAGAAATTTCGTGTCCAGGGGCGGGGTGTGGGGAAGCGACACCGTATTTAGCTTCGCCCTTCCCCGGACCTGCCTCCAGACAGATCGAAGATCTATGCTGCCCCAAGGACTGCTTGCCTGATTTCTTGCAAAGGGGTCGGTTGCCTCCTGCGTCTGGGAAGCTCTTGGCTTCCTCCGCCTCTCGGGAGAAGAGAAAAGCGCTCGAGGCGCGCGCCTAGTTGTGCGCCCGCTTTGCCAAACACGATTTCTAAGACTTGGAGGGGTTGGAGGCAACCAGGGCTTAATTCGAAGCAAGGCTCATTTAATGCCCCTCTGGTCAGTCTATGTGAGCGCCCTCTGAGCATGTTAAGAGCGCTTTCCAGCCTCAGAAGTGAGAAATTACACCCACACCTGTGTTTATTGGTTGGGTCCTCTAAATTAGAGGGCTAACTTGGAGTCCCAGCACCTCTCCCCCTCCTTCCCTCTCTCTTAGTAAGCAAACACCGCTTAAACAAATAAAGACAAGCTAGGTCTCGATTTGGTTGACCAAAAGCCACGTCTCTTCTTCCCAGGGGGCCTTGAACAAGCCGGCATCAGCGCAACGGACCTCAGCTTGTGATCTGCCACCAGCGAGTAGAGCAGAAGTGACGTGGACAAAAGGAGCAACTTGGGAGAGGGGTGGGGGCAGAAAGAAAGAAAGAAAGAAAAGAAAAGAAAAGAAAAGAAAAGAAAAGAAAAGAAAGAAAGAAAGAAAGAAAGAAAGAAAGAAAGAAAGAAAGAAAGAAAGAAAGAAAGAAAATCTAACAAGCGACCCACACTCAATGGCCCGGTACCCAAAGCGCAGCGCTGCGGAGGTGGTGGTGGTGGTGGGAATCAAAGTCTTGCTGGGCGAGCTGTGGATTGATCGACGAGGGTGTCCAAAGCAACTGCAGGTAAGAGGGAAGGGGTGCCCGGGTTCAACTGAGCAGAAAGGACGCGCGCGCACACATATTCCCCCATTTGATGGGCAACTAGTGCAGTGCCGCTCTCTCTAGCTACATCATATGCAGAGTTGGACGGGACCCCCGGGCTCATCTAGTCCAACCCCTGCAACGCAGGACTCCTGTCGTCCCTGGGGTGGGCCCGAGCCACCAACCTCCTGGGGGTTGCACTGACCCCCGTCCCCTCCCCGGATCCGGCCTTCCTCTCCTGGTGGGGGAGAGCGGCGAGGCCTGTCCTCAGAGGGTTGTAATCCTGGAGGTGCACGTCCCGTTCCTGTACATGCCTCCGGACTCCCCGAAGTTGTCCTGGGGGAAGTCCTCGACGCTGTACGCCCTGCTCTTGAGGGCGGTGGCGTAGTAGTCGACGGGCTCCTCGGCTGCGTTGTCCATCCAGCTGAGGCACAGCAGCCTCTGGAAGGAGCGCTTGAAGTTGTCCGAGAGGAAGCCGTAGAGGATGGGGTTGGCGCAGCTGTTGGCGTAGCCCAGGATGACCGACAGCTGGCTGATGGTGGCGTCGTCGGGCTCCACGAACAGGTTGACCAGCTGCACGACGTAGAAAGGCATCCAGCAGATGACGAAGACCATGACGACCATCATGACCATGAGCGTGATCTTCCTCTCGGAGCGCTTGCGCTGCTGCCAGCCGGCCTTGAGCGCCACCATGCGCATTTTAGCGATGATGAGGATGTAGCACAGGCTGATGGCCACCACGGGCAAGAGGAAGCCCATGAGGAACGTGTACACCACGAAGACCACCAGCCACTTCTGCTTGGGCTCGGGCATCATCATGTTGCAGGCCACCGTGCCGTCCGTGTTGGCTTCGGTCTTGGAGAAGATGATGATGGGCAGGATGATGACGATGGCCAGGCCCCACACGGCCAGGTTGACCATCTTGGCCACGGTGGGCCGGCGGTAGCGCGACGCCTTGATGGGGTGCACCACGGCGATGTAGCGGTCGACGCTGAGCACCGTCAGGCAGTAGATGCTGGTGAACATGTTGACGGCGTCCACGCTGAGCACCAGGCGGCACAGCAGCGAGCCGAAGGGCCAGTGGTGCAGCAGCGTCGACGTGACCAGGAAGGGCACGCTCAGCATCAGCAGCTCGTCGGCGATGGCCAAGTTGAGGATGTAGATGTTGGTGGCCGTCTTCATCTTGGCGTAGCGCAGGATCACGTAGATCACCATGGAGTTGCCGCACAGACCCACCAGGCACACCACCGAGTAGATGAAGGAGATCAGGATGGCGCTGCTGCCTTGAGACTCGCTCCCGCCGCCGCCGCCTCCGCTCACCGTGCCGTTGGCGGCGCCCGAGGAGTTCCTGGCGCCCGCCGCCGAGTCCATGCCTCCAGCAGCGCCCGCGACAAGCCGGGCGCAGGGGCCATCCTCCGCCCCCTCGGCCCGGGCTCACAGCGCCGCCCGCGCCCGGGCCAGCCGGCGGCAGGAGGACGTCAACATTCTCCGGCTGTTGCTGCGCTGCTTCTCCTCCTCCTCACGCAGCTTGGCAGCATCTGAGGAGCGGCGCGGGAAAGAGCCGTCCAGAAGGAGAAGAAGAGGGAGCCGGGCGCCGCCGTGAGTCCGATTGGCATTAATTGCAGCCTGTCGGCTCGGAGGGATGATTAATAGGCGGCAGGAGGCGCGTCAGAGCCGACGAAAGGGAGGGAAGGGGAGGCGGGAGGAGGCTGAGGCGGGGAACGCGAGCGGGAGGCGGCGCCGGTGCGCCTCTCTCCTTGCTCTCGCTCGCTCGCCTCCAGTTCCCGCCAAGCTGCTCCAGAGGGCCAGGCGCTCTCCTGCTCTCCTCAGTCAGTCTGTAGTCGGAGGAGTCAAGGAGGGCGAGCGGGATTCCTCTGGTAAGTGGTAACCCAACGCGGGTTCTTGTGGTGCCGCTTCAGCCTCCTCTTCTTCCTCGCCGGGAAAAGCCACAAGTTGGAAGCCCAGGAGAGCACTGGCGCGCTCACCTTCGAGCCAACCAGCCCCCCCGCCCCATATGTTTCGTCCTCTCCTTATCTTCTCAGCGTCACCTCCCTCAGAGCGGACATCCTAGCGCAGCCTTGGCCGATCCAGATGTTTTGTGCCGATTTGTATCCCATCCGACACCCCCCCCCTCCCCAAATAGGGGAGGACTTTGGTGATCTTCCTAACATGGCGCCCCGTGCGATGCCAAAATTTGGCGCCCCCAAATGGGTCTGCTCACTGATGGATCTTCTCAATTTTGCACCCCCGCAGCTGGGGAACTGCCAGCACCGCCCTAAATTCGGAGCTGCCCCTCTCACTTCCCCACCTTTCCCTACAAGCGATTACCTCATTGTAACCTAGACCATTTCACTTCTCCGCCTTCCACCACATGCTTCCTCCTTCAACCCCAAATGTGCCCCATCCTCCTGTCTAATCTGGTTGGCTCCGGATTTTGTGGGGCCCCTGCAACATGCTTGGTGGGACCTGGCCCACCTCCATCCCCTTGCAGTCAGTCCAAACTGTGGGCCCAATCCCAATGCTGGATCCAAACACACAAACACACAGAGAGATGTATTACAGTATTTTAATATTTTTTTTGGAAGCCGCCCAGAGTGACTGGGGAAGCCCAGCCAGATGGGCGGGGTATAAATAAATTATTATTATTATTATTATTATTATTATTATTATTATTATTATTATTATTAGCACAGGTGAGCAAACAGTGACTGCTCCTTGTAGCATTGCTGCAGCACACTTGTCTGAGGAAGTATAAATGGCAAAGTCGCACTGGCTGGAGCTGCTTGCAAGAGAGCAGGTGAGAGATGAGCAGAAATGATGTTTCCTCTGCCTGGCTACCTTCCCCCAGGGGGAGAGAACAGGCAAGAGCATGGAGTCACTGGCATCCCGTGCTCACCTGTTAGCCCTCTCCCTCCGGGTAGCAGCAGCTACTGAGAGAAAGCCTTGAGGAATTGAGGGGAAGTGGTAGCAGCTGCTTCCATGCTTACTTTATGGGCAGCGCAGCAGTCAGGCTCGGTGGGGATGTTGTGCTTCACAATCTGCCTGCTGTACAGTTGCAGCTTGTTTGCCGCTTGTATCATCACCATAAAGAACGGCAACTGCAGAAGCACCTTAACCCATCTTCGCTCACAGTGATCCTTATGTTAACTTGCACCTATAGCTTCCAGTTGCTGCACACACTATGGCACCAAGTCGTGTCTCCATATACGCAACCTCTGTGGACATCTATAGGGATAGGCAAACACACTCATGAAATTACAACACGTCACACTGGGAATACACATACATAGCCTTCCTTCCCTACTACTGCTATAAATATCACATCAATGCCCGTTAAGAGATCCTATTCATGCTCTGGCAACAAGCGTAATAGCTGAATCCTCTGGCATAAAAGGTTTGTAAACCCCTGCTTATGCATATTAGCATCATCAGGCATATAGATATCCACGTCACTCGAGAAATATTTTCCCTTTGCGACTACACATAGACTGAATCATCATTTTTTAAAATGTGTACTAACAAGCAAGTTTTACAAAACTGTTTTCTATCTTTGGCAGGGATGTCTTAGGTAATTAAACATGATTTCTTTAAGACACTCTCTATAACTTCAAAATGGTTATAGCCCAACACACACCTTTTTAAAAAGCCTCTCAAGTAGCTTCCCACTACCTATTTATTCCATGCCAAGGGCATGCAGAATAGAAGGCGAGATGGAGGAGGACATGAAAATAAGAAATATTTAAGGGTGGGGTTTGCCAAATTTTGTCTTTGCTTAGGGCACCATATTACCAAAGTCCGCCCCTGCGGACAGGCAGCAAAACAAAGAAAACAGAGCAGCAAATGGGTGGATCCTGTGCATCGTTTCATAATGGTATTTCCATACCAGAAAAGGCTAAACATGTTGAATTTCTGCCTTTAACACTACTGTTAAAGACACCAAAATTCTGTTTCCCCCCCACTGCCAATCCTATACCAATGCCTTGGCTGCCATCCTGTTCCCACTTATCGAGGAGTAAGCCCCATTAAACACACTTACTTTTAAGTAGATATGTATACCATTATACATTTATTTATTTATTTATTTATTTATTTATTTATTTATTATACCGCCCTATTCCCATAGATCTCAAGTCAGTCCACAGCACAAAATTACAATATAAAAAGACAAAAGACAAAAATACCAGCAGAAACAAACCAATAAGCCCCTCCATCCACAACACATTTAAAAGGACATCAGATGTACTACACTATAAGATAACCATACAGATAATTCTTAATGAATTATTTAGCTCCTGCATCCACCCACGCTTTCTGTGTAGTAGTATTTGCAGAAAATAACTTCTAGGGACTACCTGATCTCAGACTGAACCCACCACGGGAAAGATGCATCCTGGTTGCTAGGGGAAATGGAAGGACAAACAGCAGAGAAAATAATACAGAAGCAAGAAAGGTGCACTAAAGGACATAGCGGAACAGTAGCTATTTAGGATTTAGGCTCCTTTCACACACAAAAATGATTAGAAGGGTACCTGCACATTTGCTGTATAACATTCCTTCTAGGTTGACTAGAGCCTTACTTTAAAAAATGAAAGATCAGAGCCCGTAGGGTTGCCTTATTTTGAAGAGCAAAAAAGAGGACACATTTGCCAACTTCTATTGGATCGCTATGACAACTCTATCCATGAAAAAGAGGATGTGTCCCGGAACAAGAAGACATATGGCAACCCGCTGGCGGTGACAGTGGTTTCCATAGACAGGAACTGTTACTCTAGGAAACAGCAGAGCTAGTATATAATTGATATAATTATGTTCTATATAAAATTGATAATTGATTAAAAGCATCTGTACCTCCTGCAGCCACTAGCGTCTCAAAGAGCAAAGCAGCATTCAGGAGTACTACCAAGCTACACACAGGCTGTTTCAATGGGGCGATGAGAGTTACCCTGCCGGTTACAGACAAATACTGTGATTATGGGCTAGAAGAAGCTGCGTGGCACATTGAAAAGAGAAAATTTTTAGGTTGGTTAAACGACTGGTTCACGCTATTAACATTATCAGTGAAGTTTTTCACCATGGTAAATTCGAATAGAAAAGGAGAGTGCTGGACTCAGACTGATGAAATAGGTTCAAATACCACTCATGTTATCTAGCTGGTGATCTTTAGAGGCAGGCAAACCTCCCTTAAGTTGATCTAATAGGAGCTTGGAAATTACAAGCTTTTTCCATGCAAGTGTTTGGCGGGTGGCAGACAGGAATACATCCGTTTTCTGAGAGTTCTCTCATGGCTCATAATATTGGCATATGTGGTCTAATAGTGCTGTGTACATGTGCTTTATCATATTGTCTCCTGGGAGTTGCCATTCCCAGAACAAATTACAGTGGTACCTTGGGTTACATACACTTCAGGTTACATACGCTTCAGGCTACAGACTCCGCTAACCCAGAAATAGTACCTCGGGTTAAGAACTTTGCTTCAGGATGAGAACAGAAATCGTGTTCCGGTGGCGCGGCGGCAGCGAGAGGCCCCATTAGCTAAAGTGGTGCTTCAGGTTAAGAACAGTTTCAGGTTAAGAACGGACCTCCGGAACGAATTAAGTTCTTAACCCGAGGTACCACTGTATTGTGGAGAGCTGCCTGGAAATTCAACCAACCCCTCCCAATAGGGAGGGAAATGGGGAAAGAGAAGATTTTATGACAGCATGAGTGACAATACTAACATATACATTTGCAAGGAACCATTGAGATACTCAACAAACAAAAGGTTAATTGGCTCAGTGGCTAGCCATGTATTCACAGTTATCAGTTAGCATTTTGTACATGTAGCTAGCTATAAGGTAGCTGGCTGCCTCTGGGTGTTGCATGCTGGCAATGCTCAGAACCTCATTGTACATTCCAAGCTGGAGAAGATCTCAATTGTTCTCTAGTACTTAGTTCAGAATACAGCAGAACCATTACAAACTGGGCCAGGTAATTATGCATTAAAGCTTTCTTGGTATTCCAAACCTTGCAAGAACTTCAGCAGAGATGAATGAGCTCTTCCAGGATTTCCTGAAATTAACTCAGAAATCTCACAAGTTCTTCTGTGTGGGAAAATGATTGCTTGTACATGAGAGCATGAGCAAAGTTCTTATTGTTGCAGGGTGATCTCATAGCTAGAAGCATCCTTGGAGCATGAATAGCGCGTGAACAGCTCGTGCTGTCCCATATGATTGGCTAACGTAGTATGGCCTGATCGCTCGCATGGTCTAGTACCAAGGTCTTTATCTGCTGGCTAGAACAAATTGCTTGATTTGTATTTTTTGTATCTTTCTATTTCACACAATAAAAGCTGTGCTGCATTAGCCCTAGGGGCAGCCATATTTCCCTAGGAGCAGCCATATTTCGGAACCTATCATGGTGTGAGACTGATTTTTCTCTGGATGCCGAGCTGCAACTCGACACTTCTGTCCTTAAAAAAAAATAAAAATCTGAAGAACCAAAGTGATTTTTCTTAACTAATCCAAGGTTTGTTCCCTTCTCTCCAACACTCTGATGCTAGGTAATAGTGCACTGGGATATGTAAAGTTGCTACTGTTGATGTCATTTTAAAGGAGTATAAAGTTGCAATATCACTCCTCTACAGAAACTCTGCAAGGGTATCTTTTCCAGCTGTTATGTATGGAAAGAATATTAGGATATTATGCTTTAAACTCACCCCCTTCCTCTGGTTGAAATGCAGAAGACCATGAGAAAGTCCATTTCTTATTAGACAATTTGCTTAGGTGATATTTACACAGACTTTCCCCCTTTCTTTTAAACTATTATAGGAAGCCTTCTTAAATAATGTATTGCACAATTACCCAAGCATAAACATTCAATTTACTAGGCAGTGCTGCATGAAAAAAAGAAAACACGACTTGCTCTGCAGTTCATGCTAACCAAGCAGACTGTACTGTAAAGCTATCATTTCAATTTTTTATCCTCCCACCCATTCTCTTTACACCTCCTGACATCTAGAGATACCCTGGTGCTTCCTTTCTTGGAAACTTTTCATATCAAATTATGCTTCCATGATCATTATTTCCTTCTGCAGTTGATGAATCACCACACCAGAGCCCATATGGTAAAAATGATTGTTTAAGCCAGTCGTGTATTCCAGGTTTCTTCTTTTGAGATGTAAAAGAACTGTTCAAGAATCGACACTGGATTTTTTTAAAAAACGAAAAGCTTGAATTTCAGTTTGCCAATGCAAGTAATTAATAAAGACCCTAAAATAAAGTGTGTGAGCTATATCTATCTATCTATCTATCTATCTATCTATCTAATCCATGGTCCCTCTCTCATGTTTTCTTTAGTGACTTAATGTTATTTAATTAATTAGAACTATGCTATGAAATTTAATGACTGATACAATATTCCTTCTAGTGGGATCAAACAGAATTTATTTAGTAGAATGAGTGCTACGCTTAACAACAGCTTTTTGAATTAAATTATTACTGAGTAATATCTGCTGGGTGGACTGGAAACAAAGTCACTTTTTCTGAAGATAGATGATGTAGAAAACAGGCTTTGTTTTCCTGTGATGCATACAAGAAGAAAGCAGAAGATTTTACTTTACTCCTACGGCAAACCCTAGTTGTCATTGCGGGAGATGGATTGAGGGTTAAATTTAGATTTAGATATAAGCCTCCTATTCCATCTGTGTGGGAGAAATACAAAATTAGGCAATGACACCTTTTTATCCCCTTCAAACTAGTGGTCTGCAGACCTCCCCCTCTTCACCCCTGTTGCAGAGAATGATCCATATGTTTTTAGTAAAATAAACAGAAAAAGGTTTTACTTACATTTAAATGCAGGCAGCACATACAGCAAAAGTAGTATGTAGAAAAATACCTCTAAGTTACAGTAAAGCAAAAGTTGGTAGTCTTAGTTAACATGGATCCTCAGCCATACAGGTCTGCTCAGCATGAAGGCATGGTAGAAAAGGAAGTCTCCTCATAGGCAGAAGGAAATATAAACAATTGTCTCCTTTGTCACAGAGTTCTCACCCAGAGGAGACAAAGGAAGTGACTACACACAGAGTTCTATCTAGGAAGTTCAATAACTATATGTGTTCTAGCCCTGTGCTTGTCTAGCAAAGCATGCATTTGTGATTTGGGCTACAAACCCCACAGTATCACCTTATGTTCCAAAACCACATCAAGGTTCTAATGCTATCAGTGCTCCAATAGTTACTATGCCTTCCTTGCAATTGAAGTTTTGCCTCAGCTGCAGGCCAAACTGGACATTACAGCAGAATACCTGTTTGTTTAAATCTAAGTCTGCTCAATAATGTATAAAAGATGTGTGTGCCTTTCTGACATATAAAGGAAGAGAGGCATGCTGGTGGGGTTGCTAATGTCTCCCCCTACAGTATCTTCCTTCCACTGGCGGAAAAAGGGGGGTGCAGTAGGTGCGGTCCGCCCCGGGTGTCATCGGGGGGGGGGCATCACCGTGCTACCCCCTGGGACACTCGCCACCCACCGTGCTAGCTCCACCTCTGCTTCCTTCCCTGCAGTGGCACTTGCCTCTTCAGCTGTGCTGTGATACAGGAATTAAGCTTGGTTGGGAGAAAATGTTGTTGAGGAAGAGGCTGCAGTTAAGTAAGCTGTTAGACCAGGCTAAGTCCAGCTACTCTCACCCACCCACCCACTTTTCACTAAAATCAGACTTTACCATCACCCACGTATGGGGCAGGCCTCGTGGTCTCGATAATCTAATACAGCCCTTAGTCTCAAGACATGCTTTCAGGACACTCTCTGTGACAACAGCACACTTAGCTCAAAATACCAAAATGTGGAAGCATGAATTGTTCATATCCGAAAGCAAAACTAGTTACAATGGCCCACATGGTTTAAGGAAACAGACCAGGGTCAGGCAGCCATGTGTTTGACTCCGCCTAGGACAGTCCTCTATTTGAAGGGTTTCCTTAACTGACTTTTGTAGTTTAGGATTGCTTTCGGGGGCCACATTTTTCATACATACATTCCACTGTTACGTGTTGAGGAAACTGTTTTCATTGCATATGAGAAGGTTTGCGCCCATGAGTTCTGTGACAGAGCTCCTTTAACATATATTGATCATAAAGCTAGCAATAAATAATATGGATTTCATGAACCATCACATAATTCTCATAAAAACTCTTGTAAAAGTTTCGAATAGATAGAGAACATTATTTTTCTAATTCCAGCCAATACGTACCTTGAGGAAAAACACTGAGCAAGAGCAATAGTAATAGTAAAATAACACTGCACTTTATCTTCTTTCAAGCAAAGTCAACATTCCTTTCAGTTTTTTAATAGAGGATTTGTGCTGGAAAATATTTAAAGTATAGGACATGCCTCGGAATACTAGACAGCTAAGGCCAATCAGGATCCGGACTGCTGCTTCTCTGAATGCGGGGAACCATATGTGTGTGTGTGTGTGTGTGTGTGTTTTGCTGGGTTGGAAAAGGGCAACCAAAATGATAAAGGGGTTGCAAGAATACCTGGGGCTTGGATAAGGAGAAGTTTCCCCCTGCCTCTCTCATAGTACAGTGGTACCTCGGGTTACATACGCTTCAGGTTACATACGCTTCAGGTTACAGACTCCGCTAACCCAAAAATAGTGCTTCAGGTTAAGAACTTTGCTTCAGGATGAGAACAGAAATTGTGCTCCGGCGGCGCGGCAGCAGCAGGAGGCCCCATTAGCTAAAGTGGTGCTTCAGGTTAAGAACAGTTTCAGGTTAAGAATGGACCTCCGGAATGAATTAAGTACTTAACCCAAGGTTCCACTGTACTAGAACCTGGGGTCATCCAATGAAGTTAAATGTTGGAAGTTTTAGGACAGACAAAAAAGCACCTTTTAAAACAACAACAACACAGCACATAGTTAACTCCTACAAGTTATAGTGATAGCCCCCAACACAGATGGCTTTAAAGCAGAATTAGACAAATTTGTGGAAGGTAAGGACTACAAGCCATGATGGCTATGTTCCACCTCTGCTGTTGGAGACAGTATGCCTTTGAATGCCAGCAGCCGGGTACCACAGTTTGGGAGAGTGTTACACTAAGGTCCCACCTGCCAGCTTCTGCTGTGAGAAGAGGCTGCTTGACTAGATGGGGCTTTTGGTCTGACCTAGCAGGGCTCTTTTTATCTTCTTATGGATATTCAGCTGGAGCAGAACATAAGGGAGGAGACCTAGAATCTGGAATGGTTCATAGCCTAGTGGTCTGCTAGCCTCCTTTATCCATCGAAAGGTATCTATTTCACCAAGGTTTTAAGGTGTACTTTTAATTCACAATTTAGAATTTTATTTGTAACCCATTCTGTCCACAATGCTGCCTTTTTTCTGCCGTGGGTTTTAAAAATAGTTTTATTGTGACATTTAAAAAATTGATTATCTTTTAATATGATGCAATCTGTTGTTTTGTAAGCAGCTTCAAAACATAATAATATTTATTTATAACAAATAAATAAATAAACAATGTCCCTGTGCTCTAGAAACTGACAGGACATTTGCATATTGTGAGAGAAAGACATTTATTTTTCATAACAAAGTAGCATAACAATTAGCCTTTGGGTGATCAGTTGTTTGCCTCTGACAGTGATTTAAAACAGTCCTTTATACATTTAATTAGTACTTTCTGAGTTCAGCTACAGACATTTAGTTTGTCTAAATGTCTAAATCTGTTTGTGGTCCATATCTTAAGAAAGAAGTAAAGCTTGATTATGAGGAATGATCATTTGATTATTTGTAGTAGTTAATCAACTTTTTAAAGAATCAGCTGTTCTTACGAATATTATGGAAATAATGCTTCTCTCCACTGAAATTAATTATGATAATACCAATTGCTGTATTGTATTAGGGTTGTTGTGGGGTATCTTTTTTTTAGAATGAAGGTGAAGATCATGGCCAATTGTATACAAAGCAGAAAAGATAAAATATATTTTGAATGAAAAAGGCAGATCATCTGCAATTTGTTGTATGTTTTGAGCAGTATAGGTTGTCACTCTGAATTTTTCAAAACACCTTCTGCTAAGGCCAAGTCAGGATAGTATTGCAAAGGCTATAGAGAAATGTGGAATGCAAACTTGTTACTGGCCCTCCTTTAATCCCATTCTGCAATGGGTCAGATTGAAGAGCTCCTGAGAGGCAGAAATGCAGTAAGGCAACTTAAGATTCTAAATATAAGGGTTTAAATGACAATATAGTCAGTATCATCCTGCTTGTCTGAATCATTTCCCAAGGTGGTTATGATGACAAAGTGTTGGGATGGATTTGGAAGGTAGGATAAAATATATCATTTGTTCTTCCTGATGTTTAATTGGAATCTTATTTTCTGTAACTTGAATTCATTGATTTGAGTCCTACCCTTTAGAGCAGGAGAAAACAAGCTTGCACCATCTACCATATGCTTTTATATTGTAAACCACCCAGTGATCTTTGGATGAAGGGTGGTATAGAGAATGAATGAATGAATGAATGAATGAGTAAATGAATGATACGACAGCCCCTTATATATTATTATCATAGCTCCGTTTCCTCTTATTGAGGCTAAACATATCCAACTCCCTCAACTGTTTCCAGGCCCTTTATCTTCTTGGTCACCATCTCTACACACATTCCAGCTTGTCAACATCCTTCTTAAATTGTAATGCCTAGAACTGGACACGATACTCCAGATGGGAATTTGACCAAGGCAGAATAAAGCAGTACTTCCCTTGATCTGGGCACTAAACTTCAGTTGATACAGCCTAGAATAGCATTATGTATTTTTTGCTGCTTCATTACATTGTTTACTCATGTTAAGCTCGTGGTCTACTAATGCTCCTGGATCCTTTCCACATGTAGTACTGGCAAGCCAGGTGTCCCACATCTTATATTTGTGCAGCTGGTTCTTCTTACCAAAGTGTAGAACCTTACATTTGTCCTTGTTGAAATTAATTTTGCTAGTTTGGGCTCAGTTCTCCAATCTGTTAAGGTCATCTTGAATATTCTGCGACACTGGTTACCCCTCACAGTTTGTTGCCATCTGCAAATTGGATGAGCATCCCTTCAGTATCTTCATCCAAGTCATTTATAAAAATGTTGAATAACAACAGTCCCAGGACAGAACACTATGGCACCCCACTTGTCACTTGTTTCCAGGATGATGAGGAACCTTTAGTGAGCCACTACTGAGAGTAGGTAAACCAAGCAGGAGGCCCTAGCAAACAACATCTCTTGGCTTCTGCCCCCAAGCCCAGCCCTGTAGGCACCACAACTTGAACCCATCCTTCATCCACTAACATCTTAGCATCCCAGTACAGAGGTGTCAAAAGCACCAGAAGTTCCAAAAGTGGACAGTAAATTATGACCTTTTGGGGAGAGGTGCTGCATTCTGCTACTACAAGGCATTTTCCATCCCCTTTCTTTAATGCAGTACAGTGGTACCTCGGGTTAAGTACTTAATTCATTCCGGAAGTCCGTACTTAACCCAAAACTGTTCTTAACCTGAAGCACCACTTTAGCTAATGGGGCTTCCTACTGCTGCTGCTGCGCCAACGGAGCATGATTTCTGTTCTCATCCTGAAGCAAAGTTCTTAACCCGAGGTACTATTTCTGGGTTAGCGGAGTCTGTACCCTGAAGCATATGTAACCTGAAGCGTATGTAACCTGAGGTACCACTGTATAGGGACAAAGTTCAGTGAAGAACCTTCTGCATTCTGTTGAAACAGGAAATGTCTCATCCTCCAAATGATCAGAGGAGTCTGTATCGGTTTACTATACCCACCAGCTATTTGAAGATTTGGGAATGACTGAGCATGTGGGTGTTGTTTAAAGATGACCTTGCTTGGGCACTGTTTTTCATCAACTTTCATTATTATATAAGAAGTCATTGCTGTCAGGGCATTTTAATTAGCATTTCACTCAAGAACTTTGTTCTGCCCAGGTTACTCAATTCACAATGTCAAAGCTCCATCACAGGCATTCTCTCCTCCTGTATTTAATGGCAGCGTCTAACTCTGATGAATGCTTTAATACATTCTGCAAACAGATAACAAATTAATTTGTCACCCAGCACATGTTCATAACTCCTGTAAGCAGTAATTTAAGTGATGTGCACAGTATGGAGAGAGACTATTATAACCTATCTCCACAACAGTTCTTTCTGCATCTTGTTTTTGATGGCGCCTCCTTTTTTCTGATGACGCCCCGCAGAGCGATGCCCTTGGTTCTCATCGCCTTATCTTTGGGTGACTTCATCTTACTGCACAGATTTTGTTATTTAGATGGTGAGTCACAAACCTACCACCACATGAAGCCTAAACCAATGCCTTTATTATCATCTGTGCTCATCCATAAAGCGACTGGTTTTCTCAGGCTAAAGTCCAGAAAGAGTTT
Organism: Podarcis liolepis; assembly: GCF_965112155.1. Lineage (NCBI taxonomy): Eukaryota > Metazoa > Chordata > Lepidosauria > Squamata > Lacertidae > Podarcis > Podarcis liolepis. The sequence continues at coordinate 32,645,869 of NC_139554.1, forward strand.
AAGATGTTCTTAAATGCTAGAGGGCAGGTATCAGTGCACTGAAAGAAAGGTAGAGAGAGAGTGTGTTGTTCACTCTCCCTGAAGTATCAGAAAGTATCAGAAAGATTGAGATGAAAATCCATATTTGAAGAGTGATGCCAGTTATAGCAAACTAGGGTTGCTGCTAGTCTACCATGCCACCCACCAGTTTCTCTGACTCACCTGCTGAAGGTGGGCTCAGGTGTGATGTTGGAGGAGCACAGACAAGAACTGGGATTTATTTATTTTTTGAAACCACTGGAGAAGAGACTGCTTTTCGCTCATGTTCTGTTCACCGGTTTCCTACAGGCATCTGATTGGCCACTGTGAGAACACAGTAAGTGGAATGGGAAAGATTCTCATGCATCACATTACCACAATTGCTGCTTCCACACCAACACACATCCCCCTCTCTCCCATAATGCCCCTCTACCCCCCTGTTCTTCGATATTATTCTTTGGGATTTTTTCAACATCTTTGATTTTGAAAATTTGCATTTCTGGTTTGGGGCGGGTTGTGTGGAACCATGGGTGTAGCGGGGGTGGGCAGGGGACAGCTGCCTCCTGTCAATCTAAGTCAATAAAAACCAATACAAATCTGAGATTCTGCCCCCCCCATCAAAAGTCTGCCCTCCTAACAAAAGCCTGCCCCCCCCCAAATCCTGGCTATACCCATGTGCAAAACTGGTGACTTTCTTCTTTGTTTTAGTTTTTTTCATGGTAGAACCAATAAACTTACAAATGATATCTGACAAAAAGAAAAAGGAGTGGAGAAAAACTCCTTCGTGTTACTTAGGAACTATTATAAGCCTTTCCTAATTTTGGAGGAAATTGCTTAAATAGGTGGATCATGCCCTAGTTGAAGTTTCAGCCTGATAAAAAAAGAAAAACCGGTGGGTTTGAAAGCACTGTTTATCAGCTTAATTTTAGCACAGTGCCTGACCTTTCCACCACTTCAGCCGACAACAGAATAAAAATATCCCCTTGGGAGTGATTCATTCTGATAATGGCAGTTTGGAAAGCATCACCTTCCAACTAGAATCATCTGCCTTTTTTTTTTTTTTTACATTTCGCCTGTCTCCAATAAACAGTTAAGATATCAGTGGCTCTGTGTTGTCCTTTTGCACGTCCATCTTGAAATCTGAACCTGAGATCTAACAACTGGACTGTAGGTTGAAGAAGAATGCTCAGTGGAAGAAGAAGAAGAAGAAGAAGAAGAAGAAGAAGAAGAAGAAGAAGAAGAAGAAGAAGAAGAAGAAGAAGAAGAAGAAGAATTTACTTATATCCCGCCTTCCCCAGCCGAAGCCGGGCTCAGAGCAGCTAACAACAGTGAAAGTAACACAGCATTCTAAAATCAATTCATTCTAAAATCAATTCAGAATCAAATTAATGGCAACCATTGGGCTAGAGTTCTATGAGGATTACCAAAGGAGGGGGTCAGACTGTTCCTTGGCCAAAGGCCTGGTGGAACAGCTCTGTCTTGCAGGCCTTGCGGAAAGATGTCAAGTCCCGCAGGGCCCTAGTCTCTTGTGACAGAGCATTCCACCAGATCAGGCCACAGCCAAAAAAGCCCTGGCTCTGGTTGAGGCCAGCCTAACCTCCCTGTGGCCCAGGACCTCCAAGATGTTTTTGTTTGAAGACCGTAAGGTCCTCCGTGGGACATACCAGGAGAGGCGGTCCTGTAGGTAAGAGGGTCCTAGGCCGTATAGGGCTTTAAAGGTTAAAACCAGCACCTTAAGCCTGATCCTGTACTCCACCAGGAGCCAGTGCAGCTGGTATAGCACCGGGTGAATGTGATCCCGTGGCGATGACCCCGTAAGGAGTCTCGCCGCGGCATTCTGCACCTGCTGGAGTTTCTGGGTCAGTCTCAAGAGCAGCCCCACGTAGAGTGAGTTACAATAATCCAGTCTGGAGGTGACTGTCGCATGGATCACTGTGGCCAGGTCAGGGCGAGAGAGGTAAGGAGCCAACTGCTTAGCTTTGAATGCAAATGCTTTGAATGCACCGTAAGTGCATGGGTGAAGCTGGCATCTGTAGGTTGGGCTGAGAAAGACTCCTGCCTGAGGCCCTGGAGACATCTCTGTAACCAGCTTTCCTTGTTAGGTCGGGCAGCCCCATTTCTAGGTGCGGGGAGGCACATAGCTCCAGCCACGCACCCAGCTGTCCCATAAGGGGATCAAACGTGCAACCTTGGTGTTATCAGCACCATGCTCAGTCTAACCAGCTGAGCTACCCAGTGTAGACATCTCCCTTTCTTCTACATCTATGTATCTGCCAACTGAGATTCATGCTTCCTCTGGTGAAGTGGACTCTAGTAACATAAATAACCTTATGCCAGGCATAGGCAAACTCGGCCCTCCAGATGTTTTGGGACTACAATTCCTATGATCCCTGACCACTGGTCCTGCTAGCTAGGGGTGATGGGAGTTGTAGTGCCAAAACATCTGGAGGGCCGAGTTTGCCTATGCCTGCCTTATGCTATAATAAATGTGTTGGTAAGATGCTCCAAGACTCCGGAGCATAACATGGTTACCCCTAGAAAAGCTGAAATCTCATTGCATTTCCTCCCCGCCCCCCTCAAAATCCTTCAGATGTGTCACCTGGGCATGAAACTTTAAATTGGTTTCATATTTTGCTTTAGGTGAAACTCATCTAATACTGATGACAACTCTGGTACTTGAAAAAAGCCAATCAGCTACAGTTCAACCTGCTGTTGTTATTCTGATAATTGGCTGTTTTGTGGTTTTTCTTTTATGACTTCAATGCTATGCAATACCTCTTTTCATACTTATATTTTTGTAATCTGTCCTGGGGCCATTTGGTGAAGGATGGGTTATAAATACAAATGATAAATACATGAATCTGGGACAAGACACCTGTTGTATGTGTGGGCGTGGGGAAGGCAGATAAACCACATGCAGTGGTGGAGCTTCAAGCTCTGTTGGGGGGTGGAGAGCAGGTGGGGGTGTGGCTGGCGCACATCCCAGGGGGCATGTTGTGCGCCCTAGGGGCATGGCATGCCGCCTGCAGGGGCATGGTGTGCGTCCTGGGGGCATGGCACGCTGCCTGTGGGGGCATGGCACCCAGCGGGGGGGGAGCCGCGATAGCACCCCACCGAGATCGTCCCGCCAAGGTAGTGATCTCCCCCTGCACCCTTGTTCCTTCGCTAGTGACCACATGTTGGAGATTTAGGCTGCAGTCCTATGCACACCTTGGACTGAGCTCGTCTGAACGCAGTGGACGTACCTCTGAGTTTACGTATGTAGGAGTTGTGGCGATCACACACAGGGCTCCCGGACGTTTGACGGTCTATTGACCCTGTGCCACCACTGTGATTGCTTTTTCCGCTGCCACCACCCCGTATCTCACAGGGACACACGGAGTCCAGGCAGTTGTTAACATAAATAATCAAGTTTATTTTTAAATGCAGGAACAAGCTTATGGTTTCAGTTAATTTTTCTCTTGTCAGTTTCTTATTCTTAGTTCCTAACAACTCCAAACTGATTATTCCAACTATCTCTCTGACTCCACCTAACAATTCCTCTCACTCTCTCACAATACAACTCTACCAACCCACACCTAAACCTCCCTCTTCCTTCTTCAACTCCCAAACCTCAACTGACTTTCAAAACCTCCCATTCTAACTTTTATTCCCCCCTTGCATTCTCACATCACACCTATTTTAACACTTTCCTTATGACCCATCCTAGGAGGCAAACGCCACAGGAGTGTTTTGTTGGTGGGTGGCCTCTGACAATTGATACAAAGTCAGGTCAATGATCTGTCTCCTATTTTGCATTGCAGTGATTCGCAGGCCTGGGTTAGACCCAAATCACAATTCAGTGTAGTAGATGCATTCTGGGAAATGCATTCTCCCTCACTTCACTTTAGAAATGTATGTCCCTCTCATATTTTGGGAACTACTGAACTGCGATGATAAGTCAGTAGGCACAATGATTTTTCCAGATTAGCATGACTGCACAGATTTCCTTTGCAGACGTTTACAGTAAAGTTTCAAAGCCAGACTAAACTGGAAGCACGAGTTCTTAATACTCAGAATGAGGAATTAGCATAAATTAGCAGTTGAAATGGTTCAGGCTTGTGCTAGCAGGATGCTTTGATGAGCATAGTACATGAGGTCTGTCACCTAGTTAAATAAATTGTAGTCAATCAGTCCTATGAGTTGCAATGTATTAAATGTTCATTTATTTGCATGTGCATAAAACAACCGTTCTGAAGGAAAACAATTCTTTGTTTTTCATGGATATATATGTGTGTTGAAGCAAGCATAGTTTTAGGTTGGGGAAACTGTGGCCCTCCAACTCCCATTGGCCTCAACCAGCACGGCCATTGTTCAGTGTGCCAGAAATTGTAGTTCAGAAGCATCTGTCTCTTATATGTGTGAGGAAAAGAGGCATGCCTCTACTAAGATGGAAACTTAAGAAATGGCTTCCTTGGCAGCTGATCCCAGTTAGTTTCTTAGCCGGTGGGCAAAGCCATTTTTATTTAGACAGAACTTGGGCCTATAATATGACTTCTAAATATGTTGAAGCTGGTTATACTTTGCCATTTTAATTGTATTTTTAATGGATTTGTTCTTTTTGGATTATTACTAAAAAATAAAAATAAAAAATTGTATTTGTAGCCACCACTTCCACTATTGGGTGAAAAAATGGAAATGGGGAGAAAATGAAAAATAAACTGACACTAGTTTTTATAAGCGCTTGCATCAATTAAAAAAGAAATCTGCTGCCTTAGTCAATGGCATATTTCTAATTGGTGAAAGATCAATTGATTGATCTGGCCAATCAACTGACTAAATAAAGTATCCCTGCAGTACATAAAATGAGCCAGAAATTATTATCCCAAGTTAACAATCTCATTTCAGGTGGGTTTTTTATATAAAAAAACCCCCACATGTAATAAATCTCAGTATCTTAATAACTAGGCCTATATTCTTTCTACTTCATTGCTTCCTGGGAATTTCATGAGCCCCACTGTACCATTCTGAAATACTAATTGTAGAATGGTTTACAAGTCAGTTATCCTCAGGTGACAGAGGTGAGACAGAAGAAAAATTAAGATATGATTGAACTGCAGCTTCCAGGAAATGTTCTGCAGGCCTTTGAACTCCCCACAGCTTTAGATCAGATGTAGGTATTGTGTGTGTGTGTGTGTGTGTGCGTGTGTGCGTGTGTGCGCGCGCACACACACACGCACGCACGCACACACACACACGCACACAGAGACACATACACTTCTTGTATATATCTAAGATTTTAAGCTTAATCACCTGGTTGCTCAGACAAACATGATTTGTTTAGCCCACTTAAAAATTATGGCCAAATTATACTAAAAAAATGCGCACAAAGCTGACAAAATTATTTTAAAACCTGGGGTAGAAAATCCCAGAAGTGCCCCTCCTTTGTACAGTAATAATAAATTAAACTATTGAACATAATGAGGGTGATGATATTGTATCAATTTTGTTTTGATTTTTACTACACATTGCCAAGGAGATACGGGGTTGGTGGTGTGGAGAAGGTGTGGATCAGTATCTTACCAAGTTGATCAGTTCACCTGTCACTTTGTACACTTTGCCCTGGAACTACATGGAACAACTTTGCAAATACCTCGAGTTAAGTACTTAATTCGTTCCGGAGGTCTGTACTTAACCTGAAACTGTTCTTAACCTGAAGCATCACTTTAGCTAATGGGGCCTCGAGCTGCTGCTGCGCCGCCGGAGCACGATTTCTGTTCTCATCCTAGAGCAAAGTTCTTAACCTGAAGCACTATTTCTGGGTTAGCGGAGTCTGTAACCTGAAGGGTGTGTAACCTGAAGCGTATGTAACCCGAGGTACCACTGTACAATACAACAGAGGAACCAAATGTTGACTGAAGCTAGCTACCCTCTTTAAAAGAAGATACACATGGGACTGAGCAGAGGGCAACCTTCATTTGTATGGTAATAACTAATTCTACACTTGTACTGTTTGCCAGCTGCTAACAGAAGCACATGGCTCAGTTTGGTCTCATTAGCCCTTCTGAGAACAAAAGTCTCCTGCTGATTGGTGCATTACCCCATCAATAAGTGATTCAAGAGCTATTGGGATAGCTCAGTTGGTAGAGCATGAGACTCGGGGTCATGGGTTTGAGCACCAGGTTGGACAAAAGATTCCTGCATTGCAGGGGTTGACCCTCGCGGTCCCTTCCAACTCTACAATTCTATGATTTTATGAATCACTTAATGTTACATCTGTTTCCCTATATGAGGCTTTCCTACATGAGGTGTGCACCTGAGATACTTGTGTATTGGCCCTACCCACTGCTCCTTAGGTCTACCAAATCATTATTTGGAAACTTACCGGGTTACGCATCCAGTGACTCAGCAGAATGCCTTTTGCCCAAGTCTAATCATCTTTTGTCTCTGGTCAGCCTGCAACTAGTCACTTTTTGTATTTGGAAATTCCCTCCTTCCCTCAGCATAGGCCTGATCCCAGTTGCCCCTTTCATCTGTGATCCTCTTAGATAACACAGCCTTTGTCTCCAAGAGACCAATTTGTTCCATCTCTCCTCTTCAAACTTTTGCCGGCTTGTTCAACCTGTCCAAGACACTCAGAAGTCCAGCACACTGCTAGATTTCTGCCAGATGCTTCAGGACAGATTGCTAGTTCCCCTCCTTGCTTTCCCTTCCCTGTGGCCACCCCACCTCCCTCATGAACAGCTTCCATGGCTACTACTGCGACTGTTTCTGTAGAGACCATAAAAAAGAATGTCGGGCAACGCTATTTCTTTAAAGGAAAGGGAATTCAGATTGTTCATTTGATTCCATTTAACACTCTTGACATTTGAAAGCATTAAAAGTGTATTCAGCCTACAAAGTGATGCAGCCATTTTTCAGCTGTGCTTATTTCACCTTCATAATCTTCTAAGGGGAAAAAAAATAATCTAACCAGAGCAGATGAGCAATGTTAGAATTCGTTCCAGCATCTCTTGTGAAGTAACATTTAAAGCTGGCCTTGTGTGCGTCCCAGAAGGTGCCTCCCAAGGTAATATTCGTTAAGGAGGGCAAAACACTTCAAAGTCTTGTAGCGCATGCTTTCTGCTAAAGCTTTTGCCTTCAGCATTTTCATCTCCCTCCGCACAGGCTAGTTCCAAATGATTCATGCAATATGTTTCCTGGTTTGTCTTTGCAAGGCTGGCTAGAGTCCAGCTTGTTATCTTAGCATCCCTTCTTCACTCAATAAAGGAGGATAACCACTGTGCTAAATGTACCATTTGAAGGCAAAGATGGTCAGATGGGGGAAAGGATAGCTTTAAATGAGATAGAAAGTAACTCCCCCCCTTTTTTCTGCGAAAGCAGGGAACATTGCATTTTGATAGGGCAACCATGCTGCTTGACAAACAGGCCTGTTAAGTGTGAGATGTGATTTAAAAACCATTATGGTGATCAATTCCCTTCAGCCATGCATCAATTCAAACTACTTTCAGCTGTCATGAAACCGGGTCTTAGTCCATAGAAACCACTGTTTGCCAGTCACACTTGACTTTCAGTGGCTGTGCCATATGCTGGGTCACACGAATGCTGGCATCAGGAAAAATTAAAGCCAGAAAAATTAAAGCTACAATTCTGGCAGGGGCTCAAAAGAATAATATGAATATGCTCACGGTCCAAGACTTCCCAAAACTGATTTTGTAGTATGTGTAAAAGCAGTGTTCATTACAGCTAGATTGTCATTGTGGGAAGCAAAGATGGTTACAGCTACTCCAGTTCTTTTAAATATTTGAAGCACAATATCAAGGATTATTCTGTTCAAAATGTAAGAGTTACCTCTGTTAGTGTTAAAGTCAACTTTAAAGTCAAGGAGGGAATGGGTGGAGATGTTCCCTTGCAACACTAGGCAGAATGGCATGATGTTCACTGTGGTAGCACATGCCCTCTTTGGTTGCATAGTTTTAAGGGGGTTTTCTTCTGTTTGTGGCATTGAATGTCTTCCTGCTATGTGGTAATAAAACAACAACAACAATATTTTTTTGTTTTGTTTATTTATACCCCACCCATCTAGCTAGGTTTCCCCAGCCACTCTGGGTGGCTTACAGCATATCTAAAACCATCAAACGTTAAAAACCTCCCAATACATGGCTGCCTTCGGATGTCTTCTAAAAGTTGTGTGATTCTTTATCTCCTTGACATCTGAAAAGAGGGCGTTCCACAGGAAGGGTACTACTACCAAGAAGGCCCTCTGCCTGGTTCCACTAAGAAAGCACTAAGGCCTGGTAAGCCTGAACCACTACCTTTCTGTTTATTTCTTGAAACACAAAACCTTTCTGTTTATTTCTCCTTATACTGCTTTTGTTCAGCTTACCCAGTAAAGTATTATCAGTCTCTTTTTCTCTCAGAACCCTGTCTGCATTATTCAAGTGACTCTGCCACAGGGATAGCCCGAGACATTTTGCCACTTGAGATGAACCACAAAACGCTCTCTGTCTACAAGAGTAAAGTAGTTGCTCCCGCCAAACTTGACAATCAGACTTTGTCTAGGTCACTGACACTTGACTGAAGTGATTGCTAAAATGTATCCCATAAATAAAATGTGCTAGAGGGAGTATGGTTTTGAGTACCAGTTGCGTCCATAAGGTATCTGTTTGGCGACTGCAAGAATAGAGGATACTGGCTTTTCTTATGCTCTTAGTGTTAGGAAAACGTTCTTTAAGAAACAGGTAACAGCTCCTGGAAGCTTTAAAGAGGGTTCCAGAATTTTTCTTTAGTGTGTAGGAGTAGCACTCTAGGCTTGACATGTTGCTCTTTCACACTAATTCATACTCTTTCAAATTCATACTTCCAAAGAATTGATACTATTACAAACATACAGAAGGGTATTGTCCAGATGTTATACATACTGTCTTATATTGTCCTGTGGCTCCTGAACTCACTTCACTTTTCAATTTATCTAACCACTGAAGGGGAGAACTGGGAGTTGAAATAACTGAAAGAGAATAACAAAACCTATAGATAAACCATTCACTCTTCTTCATCCAATGGAGACAATAACAAATAACAGGAGGCCCCATTAGCTAAAGTGGTGCTTCAGGTTAAGAACAGTTTCAGGTTAAGAACGGACCTCTGGAACGAATTAAGCACTCAACCCGAGGTACCACTGTATTGGTTGTTATTGGGATCACTGATTTTCATCTACTGCAAAGGCAAGAATAAATTCTTAAGTTGCTCAGCAAAAATAAGCATGTATTCCACTGTGGTGGTTATAGAAGCAAGCTACAATGCTGGTGCCCTCACTATTTCTTGACTTCTGAGAAACTCTTTATCTTTAATATATATTTTTTCCTGATAAGGTGTGGAAGGGAATGACATGTGGTGGCGGTGAAATTGTGCCAGAGACAACTAAAATGTTTTTCTAGGGGATAATTGAGTCTAACTAATTTGCTGGAACAGGCTCAACTACATTTAGTAGTACAAAACCAAAAGATCAATAGCCACTTCATATGGATCTTTTAATTGAAAAAGATCAGTTTCCACAAGCTAAAATAAGGACATGAAATTTCATACTTAAAAAACCCACAGTGACAAACACTGAACAGAATATGCCATTCTGTTAATATAATTAGGTTTGACATTTGCATGCATTAATTTAAGCTCACTTAAACCCAGTTACACAAAATTCCAAATTTCTCGTTTCTAGCTCTCATCAAATACTTATTACTTTTTTGTGAACACTTCCCTATAAAAAGAAACCAAGAAAATAATTCCATTGCTATTAATACAAATGCAGATTAGCGTTGGTTGAAATTGTGAGGATGCTGGATATCATTATCTGCTGGAAGATGTCGTAAAGTTAAATGATCCACCATGGATAATTGGCATGAGAATGAAACTTGGGACTGTCTGCTCCCCCTTTCCTCTTCCGGGTGTCTAACGAGAATTTCAGAAGTTTCCCTCTTCTTACTAACCACAGACTAGTGTTGTGTCTGAAGCCTCACAAAATGTGTCCAGTCATAGCTATGGCTTACTGAAGCAAGCCAACTTCAAGCCAAGGTTTACAGGGGTCAGCAAACTTTTTCAGCAGGGGGCCGGTCCACTGTCCCTCAGACCTTGTGGGGTGCCGGACTATATTTTTTGGGGAAATGAATGAATTTGTATGCCCCACAAATAAACCAGAGATGCATTTTAAATAAAAGCACACATTCTACTCATGTAAAAACACGCTGATTCCTGGACCGTCCGCGGGCCGGATTTAGAAGGCAATTGGGCCAGATCCGGCCCCCGGGCCTTAGTTTGCCTACCCATGGTTTATAAAGTTGACTTGGTTCCTTGATCAGTGGCCATCCTGCCTGGGACACATGGGATGTTCAGTCACAAGTGGAGAGCCGCAAGTTCCCTATCTGTGTACTACATTGAATGTGCACATCCCTTTTATCTTCATGTGAAGTATCTTTTGTGCATATCAGAGCACACATGCAGACCCTGAGCTGAGGCAGGGGGCTGTGTTGTATTTATTAAATAAATGGATGGATACCTTTAACTTGTGAGAAGGTGTTCAATCTGGAGAAAGGCACCAGTTGTCTTTTGATGTGCTTTGGGCTGCTTAGCGTTTTGCATAGTATGATTTCACATCTGTCTTTACCCATCTGTACAAAACTGCTCAGTGGCTCCCTTAGGTGCTGTGGACTTTATTACACCTATGTCAATTACTTCATCTCAGTAATAAAAGGCTTGTGAGACTGTCAGCTTCTTACATTAGTCCCAACACAACTGCAAGGTTTCTGTTCAAGAGAGTCAGCAAATATAATTTGAGAGCTTTTATTATTTTGTGTAAAGCTTTTGGCCTAGACCCAGTCAAAACTAAGCACTTTTAGGTCCTGTTGATTTAAAGCTCACTGGTTTACAGAGGTTTGGATCCAAAATCTCTTCACTTGAGGAAGCAGTTTCCCCCAATTCTCCCTCCATCTGCAGCTCCCTGAATCATATTCTTCCAAGGATCCCCTGATAGGCTGCAGAGGAAATGGGGTGATTGGAAAACATCATTCTTCTATTTCTCCTCAACATCTAAAGTACTTTTAGTAGGAACTTGAGGAAGGATCTTCTTAGTGGCTGTTTCTACACTACTTGCCAAGGAGGTCTGGCTAGCAAATCTTTCATGACCTTCCACTGAGCATTGAGCTGCAGGAGGCAATCCACAATAGCTCTCATCAACACCTCAGATGCACAAACCCCTTCAGTAACTGCAGGATAACTATGGTGGTTTTCCTGTGAGGGCAGCCATGACAGTTTTAGGATGGGTTAAAAAGAAGGAATCGCTTAATCTTCCTCAGTGTTTCGTGGGTAAATGATCCAAAAACTGCAGACATGAGATAAATGTTTCTGGGTAAGAAATCTGCCAGAGTGCAGATAAATACATTCAAGCATCTTTTATGTTAATTTTCAAGTGAGAAGAACTAAAATAGATACAATTTCCAGGTAAAGTTGTTCTCTCTGAAAACAAGTTTGACCCGTCAGTCACAATGGGGCTCTCCATCTGCCCATTCCCCTGGTGTTTGCTCTCCCTCCATCACTCAACCCTGGTATTATATCATTATGTCACTTCCACTTTCAGCTGATGTCTGGGTCATTGAGGTGGCGCAAATCATTTCAGGGGTCTTCACTTCAATTCCATTTCACCTCTGACAAGCCAGAAATCCCTTCAGTTCAAATGCACACTTCATATAAATTTGACAACCACCACAACATTTTTGATTTCGTTTGCATCATATTGTTAGACAAATGTTGAAGCAGCATTTGGTAGAAAGGTAGGATACACATCTAACAGGCAACAGATAGTTAAATAAATAAGTTTGGCTTGGATCTCATCTTTCCTTCCAATGTGCTTGACTTTGGCTGGATCATTGGGCTGGATCATGTCCAATGTTTTAGCTTTTACTGATTCAGTTCTCATACAAGGCTGAAAATACAGAACTTTAAAAATGACTCAGAGCTCTTACAATAGTACTATTAATATAAAGATCCTAGAACAAAAATAGAGCATAAACACTAGAACAAAATTTACATTCAATAGCTTCTCTGTCTAATCTTAAATTTGATTTTTGTGGTACCTAGCTTCTTATGACTGACCCTGTTTAAAAATTGGAATTGCTTTTGAGGGGGAGATATAAACTTTTTATAGGTACTTTAACACATAAATATGGAGAAGTAGTGTTGGGATTTGCCAGCGAATGCTTTCCCCTTCCTATATACCAGAGATGACATCCATGTGCAATGAAAATCTTTTGAATTTCCTTGGCACATTGCCTCTTTTAATTTGGTGTGAGAGCTTTTCCCTAATGAGGAACATTCATTTCTTGTTCAACTATTGTTCCACTGATGGACTCCCCCCCCCCATATTTTAGCTAATTCAAGTTTGTTCTTGTGAGATCTATATTTAGTGAAAATCCATTCTGCACATATACAAAATTAAGCAACGTTATTTTAAAAACAAATAAGAATCTAATGCCCAGTTATCCAATCAATTATTGAATCAATATAGAAAAGCTATGGGTAGGAATAAACTAATGAGGTCCATCAGTGGAAGCCTTGAGTAAGGATTTCCGCTTGTGCAATGTGGCCTTCTCCCCCATCCTATTCCCCTCAAGGTACCCTTGAAATTGGCTATGGGGTGGTTGGGAAAAACCCCATAACCTGTGAGGGAAGAGAAAGAGATTTTTCCACCTGACAAGCTGAAATGCTTGTGCAGAGAGAGCAACATTGAATTCCACCCTACGAAATTATTCAGGGAGTAAAACGAAAACTGAAAATTCGCTGGGAAATATATTTGTTTTCATTATGCAATAAGCAAACATAAACCTAATATACATCAGGACAGATAAAACAAAGTACTTTCCCATACTTAAACTATGGAACTCGCAGTCACGGCCACCAACTTATATTAAACAAATCCATGGAAAATAAGTAATGCTTCTGAAAACCAGTTGCTGGAAACCACAGGAGGGAAAGAGTTTTCTTGTGATCAGGTTGTGCTTGCGGGTTTCCCTCAGGCATTTGATCGACCACTGTGAAAACAGGATGCTGGACTAGATGGGTCATTGGCCTGATCCAGCACCCTCTTCTTATATTCTAATCTCTGTTATCTTCAACCTGCTCCCTTCTCCAGTAATTGAAGTGAGTGGTTCAACAATCAGGTGCTCAGTTAGAGGGGTTTTTTTAGAATGGGAAAAAAGGACTCTTCCACTTTACCTCAGGAGTGGGAAACCTGTGGTCCTCCAAGTTGCCCTGGACTCTCATCATACCAGACTAATGGCCAGGCTGGCTGGAGTTGAAGGACATTGGAGCCCAACAGTATCTAGAGCTCATACCATTGGTTCCCAACTCCATGGCAGGTACGTCCTATTTCAACACCTGAGGCACAGCAAGAAGGTTCTGCTCTCCCCTGCTACTGCACTGTCCTCACAGAGGCCTCTCTTACGTATCTGTGTTGCACGGCAGCACCCACAAAGCAGCAGCCACAATGGTGGGTTCCAGCAGGATCTCATGGAGTGCACAAGATCTTGTGAGATTTCAGGGAGATCTCAAGGGAACTTGCTGGAACCGGCACCACTTCTCCACCAGCAGTGAGGATGGTGGGTCACCTGTGGGAGCCCTGCCTCTTGGGCTTCCATGCCTGAGGCAGCTGCCCCAGTCCTCCTCATCCCTGCTTTTACTCAAAAGAGAGGAAAACATCAAGGCTCATTTCTCAGAGAGCCATTGAAAAAGAGGGAGGAGAAAAATGGTTCTAAACCTGGGGAAATAGGTCTTCTGTATGCTCTTTGACTTAAGGGATCTGGGATAAGTATGGACAGGACCATGGATGTTCCAATGGCAGTAGTGGCAGTCCAAAATGGATCTCCTTCTGCAATGTGGGAGACAGAAATCTGTTGTATCTTGCAGCCCCAGGAGGGCATTGCAGGCAGTGGTGTAGCTAGCTGCTTGGGTGCCCGGTGCACTGTGCGCGGCCTGCAGCCGAGGGGGGGGGGCGAGCTGCCCATGGGGCGTGGCGAACCCAGGCAGGGTGCGCTGCGTGGAGCCTCTCCGCGGCTTCCCCCTCAGCTGTAGGGTAGCTGAGGCGGTGGGCAGACGCAAGCCCCACGCTGCTCAAAAAAGCACTGCGGAGCTTGTAGGCAGTCTGCCCGCCACCTTCCCCTCAGGAGAGACGTGTGGCTTAGGCACACTGCAGGCCCTGCAGTGTGGCGCCCCCTGCTTCACCTAGCTACCAGTGGCGTAGCAAGGGGGGTGCGGGGGGTGCGGGAGTTATTTTCTCCAAAAAAAGGAGAAAAAACAAACATATATTTTTGCCATTTTGTCACCCCCTCAGTGATGACACCCAAGGTAACCCGCACCCACTGCACCCCCCTTCCTACGCCACTGATTGCAGGGGCCATATGAGTGTAGTTTTAATTATTCCAAACCAGAAATTCTGTTATTTAGGAAGTTCTGTTTTGTTATTGTTATAGAGGGTGCTGTTTCAATGAAATATAAGCTAGTGTTTACTAAACAGACATCTGCTTAAGATGCAAAGGAGCAGACAGGAGTGGAAAAGCCTACAAATGTAGAAGCGTTCAGATAGATAGATAGATAGATAGATAGATAGATAGATAGATAGATTATGGATTAAATGAAGGGAAAGCACTGTTGAAAGCCATGGAAGGCAACTATTCACTTTTGTTACCTAGCTGTTTCATGAGAGTATTGATAGAGTGACTTTTGAAGGCTGAATTTTCACTTTTTAAGCGTTATATGCAGGTGCTGATTGTGTTATGCACATTTAAAACAATGCTGGTACTATAATTACCTTTCTGCCTAGCCTTGTAATACTCATTTATCTGTTGCAGCAAATAGTCCCCAGGTGTGCGTTTTACAACAAGATTTAGCACAAGCCCACCACAGTATATTCCTTTGGTACTAATTTAAGGATTTGTTTAAAAAAATCCAGATGTAAGCTAGATTTTTACAAGACCCCTGGCATCATACTTAAGCAACTCCAAAGACATTACACATGTAAACAAATTTCATCTCAAATTCTTTGGCTCTTGTGTTCCCTGTGTGGCAGTCAGAGCCTCATTTTTTTGTTAATGACTTGAGAAATCTGTGTTCAACACACACACACAAATATTTATTTTTCTGTCACCCGAATACATTCACTGGATACATGTTTGTGAAAGTGGTGAACTCTATCCTGTTTGATCATGTGGTCTGTATATTTTGTCACATCCTAAATGGTGGCAACTGGAGAAGTTTAAAAGGATGGGGGGGGGGGAACCAAGAAAATAACTACACCCCCAATGCTGCTGGGTAGATGTTGGCTCTGATTCTTGCTAAGGGAAGGGAAATGAAGCTTCAGATCTATCGGAAAGAAATAAAGCCATTCCCTTTGTGGAACAGGAAACTGGTCTGTGCAACAACTTATAATTCCCTTCATGAGAAAAATGAAAGGCAACCCTGTGCAAAGTAAAGCTGCTTTGTTCTGAGTCAACAAGCCCATGAATAACTGGGGATGATATGGAGGCAGCCAATACAGATATGGAGTTCAGGAGAAGCAAAATGGTCAGTTACAAAGCTTGCAGAACTGCAGAAGTATAGGCAGATCACTGGGTGCTAGGAACTTGCTCAGAAGGTTGTGCTACACCAGGGCTAGCCACTGTGGCAACCTCCTGATGTTGTTGGACTACAACTCTCATCAGCCCCAGTCAGCATGGCCATTGGGCAGGATGATGGGACTTAACATTCAACAACATCGGATGGGCACCAAGTTGGCTAACCCTGCATTTTACCCTTTGCAGCCCAGGCCTCAGCTCCTCAGAGCAGGCTGGAGTAAAAATCTTAAAAGGATAATTTTGGGGTCTGACATCTGTTGGTTTGGACCTTTCCTTTACTTCAGAGATGTGGAATCTGTTGTTGGACTGACTCCAACCCCTAACAGCGCCAGCCATGTTCAGGGATAGTGGTCCCTTCATTATGTCCTCCTCCTCCATAGTATGGGAGGGAAGATGGGTGGGGGTGGGGTCGGGTGGCAATGTTTCTCTTATGCTTAATGTACGTAGGGTTTGGTGTCAGCGTTGCTTGTGCTGTTCACTTGTGTTCCTTTGGTGGTGAGAGAGGTTGGGGTTGGCTTAGGGTGTGGTTGTTTGTTTGTGACTGGCTGTGGTGGTCTTTGTTTTCATGTGTGAGTGGGGGTGTGTGTGTGTGTTTTGGATCAGCTTAGCCATATTGATTTGTATGCTGTTGGTGGATTATTGTCATTGTCTTGTTGGGCTGTGTATGTGATAAAGGGGAGCCATACCGGGGTAAAGGCGTCTTCTTCTGGGGTTTCAGGTTCCAGGCCGCCAATTCCACTTGCTTCTCTGCTGCGGTTGCAGGCAAGGCAGACTTGACCAGCTCCCAGCCGGCCGCACCAGGCGCAACATCTGGGGGTTAGGGGGCGCAAATCCACGGGTTAGGGGGCGCAAATTACTTGCCTTGCCCCAGGTGGTGACAACCCACGCTACGCCACTGCCAGCTCCTTCCACTGCAATCCTGGCTGCTGCTCAAAACTGGCAATGCCCTATTTAGTATTTCAAAGTGTAGTCAATGATTATGGGGAGGGGCAGCCAGGGCTGACCCAGGATGTTTTACCATCCTGGACAAAACAGAAAATGCCACCACGTGCATGGCCACCTACTCATCCACATGCTGCCTCATGCATGCACACAGGCTGCATGAGGTGGTCCAGGAAGTAAAAGGAGATGGATGGTGGTGGTGGATCTGCTGCCAGCAAGTGGATCCACCACCTGGGGCAGTTGGCGTACTCCACCTAATGGATGGGCTGGCCCTGGGGGCAGCATCTGATCAGCAGATTCCATCCCTCCATCCACACACATGCGTCACTGAATGCATTTCAAGCAGCTGAATAGGGCTTTAATATTTAAAAGATCCTGGCGTAGGGAAATTGGTTTAATTGCCTTTGTATCTCTTAGGGAACAGCTTCAAGGACTGATAAATAAGTTTCAAGCATGCTTTGAGAATGTATCAAGGGAAAGTATTTAGATTGCTCTTTTCATGAAAACTGCTCGATAAAAAGTGGTGTTGGCAATAACCTCAAACAGGGAACCAATCTGTGCAGCAATCTTTTTTGGGTGGGCCTCTGTGGTAGTTTACAGCTGGTTTTGATCCTCTTTTTTGTTGTGGTTATTTGCTTGCTTCTTTTGAGTTTCTTCCAGATTTATGAAGCTTCCATCTCACCCATCAGCGATTTGTACTGAACTTTTCAGAACTCCCATTGTGCCACTGACACAGCCCATGACGAATGCCAAAGCCGTTCATTAGCCATGCTTGTCAGCAAAATAATAATAAAAAAATCTGTGTACTGTTTTCCACATTCAATCTAAGGCAGTTTTCTGGGGTTAAATGTAGAGTTGTCAACTTACCAGAAAATACTATATTGGACCATTGTAACACCTTCTGTAGCAGACGGATATAAAAACATTCTCCTGCTGGTTTATACATCACATATGGAGATAGGCATTACCATCGGCTTAGGCCTGCATGGTTGAAACGTTCAACCAGAAAAGTTGGCAACCCTCATTTGAGTGAGTTTTGAGAAGGGATTTGAGGGAAGTAAGATGGAAATGGAGGTAGCAACAGTTAGGGATGGTGGGACCTCAGGTATAAGGGGGAGCAAGGAAGACATGGAGTACTTTTTACCACTGTGCTAACCTGCCCTACATCCCAGGGATCTGGGAAGAACATTCAGAAAAAAGCTTACAGTTTCTAGGTCTGAATGAGCACTTTATATGTTGGGAATTCGTTCCTGGTGTCAGGGGCGTACCAACAGGTTAGGAAAACTACCCCCCCCCCCGGGTGCAGGACTGGGGTGAGGTGCAAAAATCACCCCAGAAATCTGCCTCCAGTCTTCTCTTTCTTTTTGTCTCTCCTTGACCTTGCAGGAGATGGGCAAATAACAATAGAATTCAGAATGCAGCAGTCTGATTGGTCCTAGAACAATAGGATCCAGAATGCAACAGTCTGATTGGTCCACAGAGCCACCCAATCCAGCTCCAGGTGGAAGTGAATCTGCAACCTGATTGGCCTACAGGAGAATTCCAGAATTAGCCAATCACGTGGGGCCCATTGTATAAATAATGTATATAAAGCAGACATTCTGGGGCAACTTCCATTCCTCTTCACCACTATGAGCTGAATAAAGAACATGAAATCCACTCTCGACTCCGAGTATATTTCAGTGGCTGTGAGTGGGCATTGATCCCAGAGAGAGTTAAAGTTATTGCCGTGCAGGCGGTCATTGACAGTTACTGCTGCTGCTCTCTTCTAAAGAAAGGTCCTGTCTCATTTGCAAGGGGTGGTAGGGAGAGGGAGTGAACAGTCAGAAAACATGGAGAGGGGAAGGTTGGAGACTGCGCTCCAAACAAAGTTGAAAACATGCAAGTTTTGTTGCTGTTGGTTCCTTGTTTTGCTGTTAAATCTGAGGAAGGGATCGGGTCCTTGCCAAGGGAGCAATGGACCCTCAGTGTGCCTCTGCCTGGGGTACGCCAACAGAAATCAAATCAGCTGCTGCAGGCCGCAGTAAACCTTCAATATTATAAAGGATGAAGCTAGCAATGGACAGTCACATTTGCTGCAATATATTAAAAGAAACGATAAATCACATGAAGTCCGCCACAGAAGGTAATATATGGCCATTGTTGCTATGGAAATCCAGCAGCCAGTAGGAAACAGAGATTGAAAGCCACTCTTAACAATCAAAGCTAATAATACTCCAAGCAGACCTCTAGCTGATTCCATCCCCCCTAATATCACCCTGTCACATAGTAATTGTATTTGCTTAAAGTTTGGAGCATATTAGAAAAACGAATTAAGTACAAGTAAAAAGTTTGGCCTTTTCGTCACTGTATAGAAATCATAGGTGACATGCAATAATCTGTCTTAAAGAGAAGAGAGAAAGGGAAGCTTTCAGTAACTAAAACTAAGAAGTATTGCTATCATCAAAACTTTGTCTTGGCCCTTGCTTTGTGTAACCAGCTATGAAATCCCAAATTTGTAGAGACCAGCTGAGGAGGAGAGTGCTGTCTGCCTGTGTATGCTGAGGTTTGTATCCAAAGTAATACTAAGTATTGTTCCATTAGTATAAGGAAACCTTGTCCAATGGAACTTTCCCCTTCTCCTCCCCCTAAATCTGTTTTGGGTCACCCCCCTCCAACCCTCTGGAGAAGAAGAAGAGTTTGGATTTGATATCCTGCTTTATCACTACTCGAAGGAGTCTCAAAGCGGCTAACATTCTCCTTTCCCTTCCTCCCCAACAACAAACACTCTGTGAGGTGAGTGGGGCTGAGAGACTTCAGAGAAGTGTGACTAGCCCACGGTCACCCAGCAGCTGCATGTGGAGGAGCGGGGAAGCGAACCCAGTTCACCAGATTACGAGTCTACCACTCTTAACCACTACACCACACTGGCTCTCACCACACTGGAACAAATTTAGGACAGAAAACATGAGGTCAGAGAACGGAGAACATCCTCGTGTAAAGCTGCCCAGGTGCTGTGATCACAGAAGGCCCATCTGCATGGCAGCTTTCCTTACTTTTGCACAGGTAAACCAGTTGCAAAGCTGGATTCTTCCATTAAGCAAGGTAGCCATTCTTCACAATTCTCCGTATTATATCAGGAAGTAGGCTGGGAGGAGTGCAAAGCACACATTCCCCTCTATGGTGCAGAAATAGAACTCAATTCAAAAGTGCAGAGTAGCTTATCCGTGATTCTCCGCTCTTTCTGTTGTAGCACACAATATAATTGTGTTTGCTTCCTTGACAGTGTTGCCGTAGAAACATAATTAACCAAGGGACAACCAAGGAAGGACAACAGGGAGAGGAGAAAGTGCATAAGATAGTACACAGTAATAATACTGATTCAGATTTATCCGCACTTACCTTATTTAAAATAAAAAATTATGTATTTTGTTGCTTGTGAACAAGGCATACAGACCTATCTGTATGTCTATCTGTTGTGTCCATGGCCAAGTGACTTGGGAAATCAACTGTTCTGGTCCAAGACATTTTGCTCCCTGAAGCTTAGTGGCAGGGCCAATGCAGGTAAGCAGACAGATTCTGGAAATTCTGATTTCTCGTAAGGAGGTGAAAGAGAATGCTTGCTCATTAGTAAGCAACTGCCCATTCTACCCACCATGCCCTGCTTCTCTTCCATCCTCTTCTCAAAAAATACCAAAGGCAGGCTTGGGGTCAGCAGAGGATTGATGCAACAGCTGAGATGATTGTACAGCCTAGGTGGTAGGCAAAATGAGCAGCTGCCACAGTAGGTGCAGGATGTGCGTGATTGCAAGGTATGTACCCTTTCTGGTAGATAAGGAAAAGCTGACCAATGTATGGAGCTAAGCTAAATATCAATCTAGCACACAGCCTAGCCATCTGACATCGGTGACATTTTGGGGAGGAAAATGTCCTTGAAGTGTCATCAGCTTGCTGTCCCAAAGAGCTGATTCATTCACTGAAATATGAGCTGCTTTGAATTTTTATCCTTCAACGTTTTCAAAGCGGGAGGAGGGGCATTTTCTCCGGGGAAAGTATACTAGTTTCTGGGGCAACTCTACCAGCCAGACAGTAGTATGCCTTCCACCCTCAGGGTCTCAATAGCAAATATGGTTTCCATAGCATATTAAAACTAATTATGCTCTCCCCAGGAAGGCTCACCTGATGCCTTCATTACATATCTATAGGTGCCAGGCAAAAACATTCCTCAGGCCTTGGGCAAATTAAACAACCCATGGCCTGTGGGGGAGAGGTTATTGTTTTTCTGTTACTATGTTATTTATTTTGTGTTTTCGTATTGTCAACTGCCTTGTGATCCTCAGATGAATCATAGAATTGGAAGGGACCCCGAGGGTCATCTACTCCAGCCCCCTGCAATGCGTGAATCTTGCCCATAGCCATTGCCAGGTGGGCTTGAACCACCAGCCTTCTGGTTAATGGACACATCGCACCAAGAAATGGAGTGCAGTATATAAATATAACAACAACAACAACAACAACAACAACAACAACAACAACAACATCCACCTAGCTATATGCGTGGGGACGCGGGTGGCGCTGTGGGTAAAACCTCAGCGCCTAGGACTTGCCGATCGCATGGTCGGCGGTTCGAATCCCCGCGGCGGGGTGAGCTCCTGTCGTTTGGTCCCAGCTCCTGCCCACCTAGCAGTTTGAAAGCACCCTTAAGTGCAAGTAGATAAATAGGTACCACTTTATAGCGGGAAGGTAAATGGCGTTTCTGTGTGCTGCTCTGGTGCCGGTTTGCCAGAGCAGCTTCGTCACGCTGGCCACATGACCCGGAAGTGTCTGCGAACAGCGCTGGCTCCTGGCCTATAGAGTGAGATGAGCGCACAACCCTAGAGTCTGTTAAGACTGGCCCGTATGGGCAGGGGTACCTTTACCTTTACCTTTAATCTTATATGCAGGAGGCCAGGAGCTAGTGTTTGTTTAATCTGGTCTGAAGATGAGGGCTGGAAAGAGAGACAGAGAATGGACTTATTCTCTGTGCTGAATCCAAAGCTATGGCTTTGGGGACACCCCCCTAGAAACCTAACAGGGAAGCAAGATCTGTTGTAGTCCTAATGCTGTGAGTCCTCCCATCTTATGCTCAGATTGCATATATATGAAAATTAAATTTATAACATATAGACACTGTAGTCTCCAGTGATCTTCATTCCAAGGAAACCAAGCCTTTGGCAAAATGCAGGAAACCCTGAATTTTCTTGGTGTTCAGAGATTGGGACATGCACAACTGTATGAAAACACATGCCCCATCGTGATATTGCAGTTTCCGGTATTGTTGCCCAGGTTTTCTTATCCCAACAACAAATGAAGAGAATGTAATGACATCATAGTGCAATGTAGCCCATCAAGCTTGGTTATGTGATGACATCACTAAGTGAGTCTTAGATGCAGCCTTGCTGCCCCAGTAACAGGCTCAATAAACACACAAGACATAACCGGCTGTACTTTTGAATAAATAAGGTATACTATTGATTGTATCAAATTGTAGATTTCAATGGAAGTTTCATAACCTTCAACGAAAAAAGCAGAAGACCCAGTAGATCAGTTCATTCTCTAGTCAGTACATGCATAAAGTCCATACATGTATAAGTGTCTATTCTACCTGTCTGTTCATAGAGTCCAATAATCCACATGAAGCGTTGTTACAGTTCCACAGAATCCTTTCACAGAGTCTAAGACAAGGATTTCCTGAATATTAGCCTTGTTTCGCCATCCTAGGCTTCATCAGTAGAACAGGCTCATATGTAATATTACAGGAACTTATAGCATAGTAGTGGTTGCAATGAATAGTATACCTTATTTATTTAAAAGTACAGCCAGTTACGTCTTGTGTGTTTATTGAGTATGTTTTACGTAACCACAGGTTTATTGTTGTTGTTTTGCCCCAGTAACAGGGACATCCTTGTTATTGCCAAGTTGTACTGTAGCAGTTTTGTTGTAATGCAGAATAGCAAGATAGGCAATGTTGGCCTGGGCAGCAGAAATGTGTTCCCTTCCCAAAAAGTTTTGTTTTTAGGAGCGAGAAAAATGTAGTGATGGATGGGCAGTTCTCTTCAGCTATATCCCTGACTGGGATGACAATTACTTGTGCCTTAAGAGAACACTCAGGAAAAGAAATAGCCTATTTTTTCAAATGAAGAAGAAAGAAATATTCTTGAGAACATCAGAAATATGACAGGGCATGACTTACTAGTAGACCTGTTGGTGACATTATGTTAGTCAGATGAAAGTTTTTAGAGGAAGAAAGTGCTCTTTGAGCTCTTGATGTTTGGCAGAATGGCTATAAGTCATGAAAGGGATATATCCTCTGTAAAAGAATACCGTAGCTATTTATAAGCATGGGATATGGCATTGTATGATTTAACTAACCTAAATCATTAAGGTGAGAAAAGGAAGGCAAAAGGAAAATCACGTTAGTGAGAAACTATTCATTTTTATAATGGAACTCTAGGATTTAAGACAGCAAACACCTTTTGCATTATTAGGAGTATGATAAAGTATAGCATGGTTGTCTAGGTTTTTTTTTTTAAAAAATCATGTTTTAAAATGGTTTAAAATATAGGGTAGCTATCTGATTAATTATAGAATTCTTTTTTAAAAAATATTTTTTATTAACAGGCCAATCACATCACATTATCCAAATCACATTAATTCCAAATTATACAGCCAAATTTTAAATTTTGTTGGGGGTACCCATACATCAAGCTCCGAACGAGTCCAAACATCTCTTGTATTGCTGCTTTAATTAGACAGTTCTATCCAGTTCAATCCAGGTAGTCCTTTATTACTTTCTTCATCTTCTTGTTGTTATCATATATTCCTTTCTTTGCGATCTCTGATAATCTTCACAAGCAGATTAGAGACAGGCATCCTCTGTGTGGGTTTTATACACTCCAAAGATCATATCACTCAGGGACAGCCGCCATTCCACGCTTCCATAAAAAATTAATCTTCGGTCTGTCCTTTAATTTTCTCAGGCTTGCCGAGTATATCAGGAGGGCTCTGTCAGGTTAAAATCTCATTCCAATGGTCCTGATTCTCCTCACCCTGTCTTTCTTTCTCAGGCAAGCCTGTCTTAGCGAGACGCCATTTTACGCTGCGTCATAAAATTTTCCTCCGTTCTCATTACTTACCAATCATCTCTTTAACTATAATCCACTCCACACAGTTCTTAAATTCCTGCTTGTGGATAGTAAAATGCAACGATCTTATTTCTTTCTGGGGTGGAGGGTTATTAATATCACATAATGCAAGAAAGAGAAAAGTTTTTTCCTCCACCCCCCCTTCATTCCAAACATACAGTCTCTTAATGGTGGTTCTTCACTCCGGTCACAGAGATCCATTAATCAGCAGTCTTATCTCTCGGACGTTGCTTGATGTACGTGCTTTAGCTTCATTCCAATCATATGTTTCCAATTATAATTCCGAGCTAAAGCAAACCAGCACGCGCTAATTGGAATCGGCGTCAGGAAGAGTCGACTTCATAGAGGGCTCGTGCCAAGTGGCCTGCACCCCCTTCGCTCTCTCTCTTTTTTTAATAAAGATTTTTATTGGTTTTACAACATTTTTTAAACAATACAAACAAATAAAAAGACAAACAAACATGTATAATTTCATAACCTTTTTTTCATAACCCTCGCTTCTCGGACTCCCCCATACCTCCCCTTTCTGCATCCCAATTTCCAAAATTATTTCAGCAGCTTCTAAGTAATTTTATCAAATATATATCCTCTTGGTCTTTTCTTCAACTTAATCTTATGTCACTGTAATCCCTTTTTCTTTCTCAACACCTCGACATTTTAGCATTCATCAATTTTATAATAGTTCTTAAGATAAATTTTGAATTTCTTCCAATCCTATTCCGCCGTCTCTTTCCTCTGATCACGGATTCTGCCAGTCATCTCAGCCAGTGTCATGTAGTCCATCACTTTCATCTGCCATTCTTCCAAGGTGGGTAGATCTTGTGACTTCCAGTACTTTGCGATAAGTATTCTTGCTGCTGTCGTAGCATACATAAAGAAAGTTCTATCTTTCTTTAGCACCAATTGGCTGACAATGCCCAAGAGAAAGGCCTCTGGTTTCTTAGGGAAGATACATTTAAGTACTTTTTTCATTTCATTATATATCATCTCCCAGAAGGCCTTAATCTTTGGGCATGTCCACCAAAGGTGGTAGAAAATACCTTCAGTTTCTTTGCATTTCCAACACTTATTATCAGGCAAATGGTAAATCTTTGCTAGCTTGACTGGGGTTGTGTACCACCTATAGATCATTTTCATAATATTTTCCTTTAAGGCATTACATGCCGTAAATTTTATCCCGTGTTCCACAACCATTCCCAGTCAGCAAACATAATGTTATAACCAATGTCCTGTGCCCACTTAATCATAGCTGATTTAACTATTTCATCTTCTCTCGAATCCGGGGGTGCATTGTGGACACCACTGGCAAGGCAGCCCCCGATCTCCTTGGGGGGGGGGGTAGGAAAACTGCATACTTCCCATAGCAGCCTCTTAATTACCTCATATGGGTTGGAGAGATGTTATTGTCGGCCATCTTCCAATGCGCCACCTGGTGGCCCCCTTGATTAATTATAGAATTCTTAAAGGTAAAATTTGGATGATAGAAAGCTGAATCAATGAGCAAAGCTGGATTTGGATAAATGTAGACGAAGTAAGTATAGATACTTATGGGGAAAAGACACTGCCTAGTCTTTAGAATTGTTTCTTGGTACACATAGTTATTTGTGTACAACTTCCTTTCCTCAGTGAATTTCTGATTTTGCACTACTGTTTGTGGGGAGCAGGGATAAAGCAATGCACTGGTTTTACAAGTGATGAACAATTCATTCAGCAGTCAGCACCAATGTTTCAAGTTGGAAGGGGCTTCAGCTCCCTGTCTGCCATACTGGAGCAAGTGAGCAACCAAGGAATAAACTTGTGAGAATCTTTCCCATAACAGAGTGAGAGGGGCTTTGAGCAACTTCCCCCTCCTCTTACTGGGGGACTTTGGCCCAGTCCTGTTGGGTTGCCTAGCTCTTGCTTAAGGAAGACAGGATCAGATTAGCCATTGTTCTGACATCAGGATGGGCAGAACATGGAAATGCATTCATTGGAGACATACCTCAGCTCAGGGCAGGATGGACCAGCACATATGTTTAGAAGTTAAAAGAGGTCTTTGATCAAAAGAGTGACAAATCCATTTTCCAGCACAGACTTTTCCTTCACTACTGTATTGCTTTGGTTGTAAAAGGTAAAGATAAAGGGACCCCTGACCATTAGGTCCAGTTGTGGCCGACTCTGGGGTTGCGACGCTCACTTCGCTTTACTGGCCGAGGGAGCCGGAGTACAGCTTCCGGGTCATGTGGCCAGCATGACTAAGCCGCTTCTGGCAAACCAGAGCAGCGCACGGAAATGCCGTTTACCTTCCCGCCGGAGCGGTACCTATTTTTCTACTTGCACTTTGACGTGCTTTCGAACTGCTAGGTTGGCAGGAGCAGGGACTGAGCAACAGGAGCTCACCCCGTCGCGGGGATTCGAACCACCGACCTTCTGATCGGCAAGTCCTAGGCTCTGTGGTTTAACCCACAGCGCCACCCGTGTCCCTTGCTTTGGTTGTTATAAACATCTT
Source organism: Podarcis liolepis (assembly GCF_965112155.1). Taxonomy (NCBI): domain Eukaryota; kingdom Metazoa; phylum Chordata; class Lepidosauria; order Squamata; family Lacertidae; genus Podarcis; species Podarcis liolepis. The sequence goes on from NC_139554.1 coordinate 32,672,115, forward strand.
AATTCTTAAATTCGTTGCTTTGAACTGAGCTTTTTTCTCCCCCTTCAAAAGACCTACATCCGCCCTCAAGTATTTTGAGGGTCCCAAAACTTGAGAGACTGGCCTGATTATTGACTGATACAGCTTTGCTTGATTCCTTGGTGGAGGTTTGTGTGTTATATGTGGTGACTCATTATCGCCCTGAATAAGAAAGCAGTTCTGGAGAGGAATGTCTCTTGAAGAAATGATGCCAGTTTCTGTGTTTAAAATAAAAATAAAAATGCCTATGAAGCCGCTACCGTTCTCCTCTCACTCCAGTGTCTCTCGTTATACTTCAGTTTTCACTACTTTTTTTCATCATTCTAAACCTTAAAGCCACAGGAGCCCACGTTTCATTTCAGTGTCTGCAATGCTATAGCTTTCACTCAAGGGAGCAAAACGCCTGTTATTTGAAAACAGACTTGTCTTGTGTGTCCTCATCCCCTTCTGAAATGAGCAGCTTCAAAGAGCTTGCTAAGCTACTCTGACTGAGACCAAAAAGAATAAAGAATAAAAGAAAAATCTTGTTGGCTCTAGGCATTGCAGGATCTTTAAAAGCAAGGAATATTTCCAAGCTCATCTAAAGTAATGAAAGAGAAATGGGGCGGAAATGCAAATTATTTTTTCCCAACTGTTTCTCTTCCTGTGAGTTGCATTACTGTAAGCTCCGGCACCAGGGAATAAATGGTCCTAATAGCGTTTCCAGCAGAGAGAGAAAATCACAAGCACACCTCTCTTGTCACGCTGACTCAAACACCATAAAATTGTCATTATTTGGGACCTGGGAATGTCACAGTTTTTCATTCTTCTCTGTTGTAAACATATTGCAGAGAAAACAGTCCTGTTCTCCAGCTCCACTGTGAAGGACCGGGGGGGGGGGGACTACACAACTCATAAACCTCCCCAACAGTGCGAAAACAGCAGCCACACTCCCGGCATCTATGAAAACACAACCAATGCCCACCAATCAATGGCTGTGCTGGTGCCAAGACCCGTAGACCAGCCGCACACATGGAGAGAGCGAATGCAGTCTCATGGGGACATAAACCCAAGACATCTTCCTACAGCACGACACAAATGACACCACTGCATAATGTACTGCAGGTGGGATACTCAGCAGGGCCTCCCTGGCAGATCTAAACTTCATGTTTCGAGCCAGTGTGGTGTAGTGGTTGGGAGCGGTGGACTCATAATCTGGTGAACCGGGTTCGCTTCCCCGCTCCTCCACATGCAGCTGCTTCGTGACCTTGGGCCAGTCACACTTCTCTGAAGTCTCTCAGCCCCACTCACTTCACAGAGTGTTTGTTGTGGGGGAGGAAGGGAAAGGAGATTGTTAGCTGCTTTGAGACTCCTTAGGGTAGTGATAAAGCGGGATATCAAATCCAAACACCACCACCTCCTCCTCCTCCTCCTCCTCCTCCTCCTCCTCCTCCTCCTTCATGTATGCAGGTCCCAAAATCATTCACCACTTTATAAGTCATCTGTAAAGTATTGAGTTCAGTCTAGAAATGTACTGGTAGCCCATGCAGGTCTGTAAGCACAGGTGTATTGTGGCTCTGGGCAGGAGCGCCACTCAAAAGGCAACCCGCTGCATTCTGCGGTAGCTGTGCTTTCTGAGTCATCCTCAAGGGCCACTGTACACTGAGAGACTAGGGACACGGGTGGTGCTGTGGTCTAAACCACCGAGTCTCATGGGCTTGCCGATTGGTAGGTCAGCAGTTCAAATCTGTGTGACGGGGTGAGCTCCTGTCGCTTCATCCCAGCTCCTGCCAACCTAGCAGTTCGAAAGCATACCAGTGCAAATAGATAAATAGGTACCGCTGCGGCGGGAAGGTAAATGGCGTTTCTGTGCGCTCTGGCATTCGTCATAGTGTTCTGTGCACCAGAAATGGTTTAGTCCACATGACTTGGAAAAGCTGTCTTGCAGTCAAAAGCCGGCTCCTTTGGCCTAAAAGCAGAGATAAACGCCGGACCCCATAGTCGAATTTGACTGGACTTAACAGTCCAGGGGTCCTTTACCTTACCTTTACACTGAGAGCTTTAGAATCATTTACCAGAGGTCACCAGAGCAGGAACTTCAGACTCTGGGTGTAATGGTCTGTGGGTATGTAGCATCTTTACATGGCAATGTGTCTTGCTTGGTAACCCAGCCCAGTTTCATTCTACTGTGATCCTTAACCTCTGGACCCACCCTGATGGCACCACTGATCCTGTGTTCCCTCCTTTCTGTTACTGCCATGCCTAACAGCTCATAGGTGCTGAATTGCCTTTTCTGTACTGATCAGAGACAACAGGGCAAACCCAGCCCCCGTGGTCCTCTGCCGTAGGAGGAAATATAGGTTGCTGGATCCAGGGAGGGGTCTTCCCCTTGAATAGCAACCTGTGACATCCATCCACACATTTTGAGCACATATTAACTGGTTTTCAACAGTGCACTCAACTTTCCCCCTTCTTTTCTATTTGGTTGCTTATGTATTTTAGCCCATAACACTCAAACTGTTCAAGGGGATAAATTTATTCTAAAGCAGAACATTCGGCATTTCAACACCAGACTCTGGAAGCTGTATGTGGTCTTTCTTCTACAGTGGTACCTGCTTCCAAAACATTTGAAAACTGAGGCATGGCTTCCCATTGGTTGCACTCAGCGGAAGCCATGTCACATGTTCGGGTTTCAAAAAACATTTGAAAATGGAAGCATTTACTTCCGGGTTTTCAGCGTTTGAGAACTGAAACGTACAACAGTGGAGGTGTTCGGGAACCGAGGTTCCACTGTATCTGCAAATGTCTGAAATGTTTTCTTTTCAAGGAAAAAAGAAAGAAAGGTATTTTGAATCACTGATCATTTCGAAGGGCTTGCATTATGCAAAACTATTGATACCTTCTGCCTGTTGAGAAGGCCTTTTGGCAGCATTCAGATTTAACAGTTTCTTTTCTAACAAGGTGCAGCATACAAAGCAAAAATTGTTATTCTGCTGTGAATCATTGCTCAATTCCACAATGATTGCTGTACTGTACAGGGTAAAACTACAAAGATTCACTTCAGTTTAAGGCAATTTGGATTCCTTGAACTAGATTTGCAAGGTCAGTTTAGCATTTCATAGAGGGATGCCTTCCAATTAACTTTTGATAATGAAAGAATTTTCATGTGGTACCTTTTTTATAGCCCGACTGTGGAAGAATAAATGGACAATAACCTATTTGCCGAAAAGCTGTTGCAGGAACTGATCTAGTGCTTTGGAATTTTAGTTAAAATTTGGGTGAAAGCAGGAAGAGGAAAACTCTAGGTCCCTCTTCAATTTTTTTTTTTTTTTAATGGTAAGCTTACAAAATGTGACAGGCAACTGTGAAGATGAAAGCAAAATTCTAAATGGAATGGAGAACAAACAAAAAACAGGAATGAAATAAAATTGGGTATTCATTCAGAATTAAAATGAATATGTTGGGGCAGTATTGGTTGACCTCTACCAGTTTATGTTATAAATAAAAAATAAATAAATCTGCATTCAACACTGGTAAAAATGTTCATTGTTGCCTTGCTACCAGAGAAGCAGCATTCTCTACCCAAATAACTGCATGAAACAAGACAGAAAATGGCTTTGTGATATAATGGCTTCAGGACATAGTCCAAGGGCTCATGGTGCAGACACTTTGCTGAAGCTAAACAGGTCTGGGCTTGGTGGACACCTGCATAGAGACTGCCCTTGAGTTCCATGATGGAAGAAAGACAGGCTATAAATGTACATTATAAATAGTTTGTACTATAGCATCCTATAACCCCATTTCCAGATGAAGCAAAGGTTGTTCTTCAACAGTAACATTATCTTGAGGCAGTGAAATCCTTGTTAAGTACAGTGGTACCTCGGGTTACAGACGCTTCAGGTTACAGACTCCGCTAACCCAGAAATAGTACCTCGGGTTCAGAACTTTGCTTCACGATGAGAACAGAAATCACACGGCGGCAGTGGGACGCCCCATTAGCTAAAGTGGTACCTCAGGTTAAGAACAGTTTCAGGTTAAGAATGGACCTCCAGAACGAATTAAGTTCTTAACCTGAGGTACCACTGTATAAATAAGAAGTTAGTCTTGTTAGTCAGTTTGGTTAGAAAGAAGCAAAAAAATTCTCTTATAGAAGCTGTACAGCTCCTGTGCTTTCAACCATCTGTCAGGGTTTTCTTGGGGGAGGGGGTTTAGTGGATCAAAAATATTTCAGAAGAGAGGCGTCCTACTGTTAGATACCATGGAAGGTTAAACTGCAAAGAGCAGTCCATTTTACGAACATTTGTTCTGGCTACTTCTTAAAATTCTCATAATAGCCAGAAATAATATGAAAAATGGCCTCTACAATCTTTGAAGCTAATAAAATGGCTGCTTGGCATGTGATGTGACAAACCCCTTATGTTCTCATCTCCGTTAGTCTGAACTTCACTGGTATTCTCCACTGAATTATCAACCACTACAATCTGAAGCAGTGAGTTCAGAAAGATATGCGCACAAACAGAGAGAGAGAGAGAGAGAGAGAGAGAGAGAGAGAGAGAGAGAGAAATGGTCTCAAATTCAACCTGGCTAATGAATGTGCTGCAGGGACCTTAGATAAAGAGCAGTATAGTTACTCATCATTACCCATTTTTAATGGTCGAGCTATGCCAGACTTAGAGAAAACCACTTTGTATAATAGGACAGCTCTCAATAAGGTTGCGAAAACAGCCCATTGGCTGAACAGATGATGAGCATCTAAACCTTGATCTGGAGAGGAGATGATTGCATTCACATTGGGAAGAAACAATTCTGTAATTTGTCAGTGCAGAACATTAGGCTAGGCAGAGAGCAGTGGAAATGTTCCAATGCTTTCATCAGCATCCTCGTCAACATAAGGCTCCTCAAAGGCTTCTGAGTTCCTGATGTTCATTCTTGCATATTAAAAGGCTGCAGAAACGAGTCATCATTTGGACAATACATTATAGGTCCCTGGTTTCACAGCCCGAGCAAAGGAAGGTCTATCGCTTTGTACGCACTTAAATCTCTAGAGGGATTAAAGGGACCTGCTGTTTGACAAAAGACACATACTGTGATAGCTGATGGCTTTCTACTAGAATGCACTTTTGGGGCACATCTCTTTGTTTTGGTTTCCCCTTTATGAAGGGAATAGCCAAGGAGGAATAAAAAATCCCAGAGCTATCACAAGGCAAATTGGTGCCTCTAACAAACTGAGTGACAGACACCACTAGGCTTTGAATACATGACAGATTGTATCCTAGGGGGACACTCAGCTGGTAGTAAGGCTTTCATCAGCAGTAGGGGCAGGGGAGCAATTTTTGACAATTCCTCCTCACTCAGTTGCATCCCTCCCACCCTCATAATCTGCTCAAGGTGTTTAGAAAACCCTGCAGAGTTACTTTTCTCGTTAGGTTCTGCCTCTTGGAAGAAGATACTGCGCCATTATAGAAATAGAATAGAATAGAAATACTTTATTGTCACTGTATCACTTGTTTACAGTGAGATTAACTTTCCATCAAAGTTATTTACTGCATATCTTTTGCTTTTCCACTGAAACACTGGCCAGTCTATTTTGGAGAGGGAGAGGTAAAATGTGGTAAAATGAGAGGGAGAGGTAAAATATGGTAAAATGTGGACAATTAGGTTGTGTTCATTGTGTTTGATAATACCTGGCTTTCCCTTCCTGCTGGAACACATGCAGACAGTTCAATGGAGTATATAGTGAACCGGAGGTCTGTGTACGCTGCTGTATTCCCATTCAGCCCTCCTCCTCCAGCTGAAAAACTAAGTTGTTTTTGTCTCGTAGCTCAAGTAAATTGATTGAATAGAAGCAGAAGGCTGGATAGGGATTATAGCATTGCATTTGACTGATAAGCCAATGTCAGGTTTTTGGCCAGACAGCCATAACCTTTTCACTGAGTTAGCTATGACTGTTCACAGAAAACAAACATAACAGCTTCAATTCAGATTCTGTTGCCCTAGAACATGGGTAGGCAAACTAAGGCCCAGGGGCCGGATCTGGCCCAATCGCCTTCTCAATCCAGCCTGCAGACGGTCCGGGAATCAGCGTGTTTTTACATGAGTAGAATGTGTGCTTTTATTTAAAATGCATCTCTGGGTTATTTGTGGGGCATAGGAATTCGTTCTTTTTTTCTTTTCTTTTCAAAATATAGTCTGGCCCCCCACAAGGTCTGAGGGACAGTGGACCAGCCCCCTGCTGAAAAAGTTTGCTGACCCCTGCCCTAGAATATCTGGCCTGTACTGAAGAAATGGGGAACCCTAGACCTGTGGTGTTTGACTGGCTTGCCTTAATGTTTCACTTTGTTACAATTGTCATTGAATGCTGATTCACTATTGTACTTTTTACAAATCAGATTACAATATATCTATATTATATTCCATCTGGTAGCATATAATATTTATTGAAGTGGACATGATACAGTTTTGAGGCCCATTCTTTCTTCTGCATCTGCGTCCTTACATGCATTTCTGATATTTCACCACAACCTCTGAACCAAGAAATAGATGGTAAAGCTAGAATACCAAAACTCCTTTTTTTTAAATTAATATATACCAGCAAACATTTTATCAGTTGAGATAAGAGACAAGAGTTTTATCTAAGAGACAAGAGTTAATTTTCTTTTGAGGGCAAAACAAAACAAAACAAAACCCACAGGCAATAAAAGAAGTTTAAAAATCCCAAGTCAATTACAACGTAATAACCCTTTTCTTTAGTTAAACGTGGCTAAACAAGCAAATAGCACGATCCACGCAAAATAATACCAGTTTGACATAATTTACAGAGTACTTATGCTTAAAGATCAAAATGTACACAAATCTTTATTTAATCACAAGACAAATGAGTCATCCGTGTAGCAAATTAGTCATGACTGAACAACTGGTTATAGAATAATTACAATTCATGATTAGAAATAATGATATTACCATAATTTAAATTGCTCTGGAAAGGACATTTGCTCACATAATTTATGGGATGGAAACTTGATTGAAGGGAGAGTTCCTCTCTACGGTTCTTGAGAAAGACGTTCTATTTATTTCAATCACTTGTTCTGCCAAAAAAATTAGAAAACGTGATAAACAAATTGTAGTTAATGTACAAAACCATTTTATAAAACATGCCAAGCGTATTTCCCACTATACATGCTTCTGTATATCCATTGTTCCTTTACAAAAACACAACAGCTGTTTGGGACTGTTAGAAGATTGTGCTCTTTAGTCTAAACTGCATTGTACAAATGCAAATACAGTCATGAGTGAGTAGCCAGCTGCAGAACTCCAGAATCTGTGGATCAGGGCCACAGCAATGTGTCTGTAGCATTTCCAATCCCACGTGCAATATATTAAATCTACATTGCAGCTAGGAAGGGGTTTGATTTTCTTTGCATTTGGTATGTTCCACAGAGGACCCTAAGGTCCATGAATAATAATCACTTAAAGGTACCGGGCCCTAAGGAAGCCAGACTATCCTCCACCAGAGCCAGGGCCTTTTCAGTGATGGCTCCGACCTGCTGGAATGCTCTGTCCCACAAGACTAGGGCCCTGCAGGACTTGATTTCCTTCTGCAGGGCCTGTAAGACAGAGCTATTCCACCTGGCCTTCAATTTGAATTAGCCGGATCCTCTATTCCCTTTTCCCTTTCCTCTTCTATGAAGAAACCCTTTCTGGGACCCCAGATTTAAATTCTTCCCTGGTCTCGTTACTGGCCCTAGTAGGACCAACTTGGCCAGTTAGCCCTGGTGATCATTTGATGTCTACTGACTGGGTGTTCCCACCCCCCAAAAAATGACCCCTGAATTTTATTGATATTGATGCTGCATTTTATGTTGTATTTTATGCTGTTTTATGCTGTTTTTAAGTCGCATTTTCATCAATGTTTTATATTTGCTGTTAGTCGCCCTAGCCCGGTTTTAAAACCGGGAAGGGTTGGGTATGAATAAAAAATTATTATTATTTATTATTATTTTAAGGAGTAACTGCCTTATTCACACTTCTTAAACAAAACACAATTATCCTTCAAAATTCACAGTTCTCCACATTTTGTGATGCAGTTCTCCAACCAAGCAATGCATATAAAATGCATATACTAAGCGGAAACCTGCAGGAAAATGCACACATTAGTAAAAAATAACATCCAAAAATTAATTATATTAGGGGGAATGGCTTGCAAAAAAAAAAGTGTATATCAATCAAAACTCTATATAAAAATGTTTATATTGGGAGAAAATCACATTTGAAATGCTAATAAACTATCATGGATTCATTCTTCAATTATATTTACCTTTAATGATATTTGTCAAGATTCCTTCTGTAGAGGGGAAACATATTTTTCTCTAAATTAAAAGAACAAAGGATTCCAACCAACAGACAAAATATGATTATTTCATTTGAGCCAGGGCACATCAGAGCACAGCAGAACATATTTGCAATGCATGGCTCAATCCTGAAAATGTGAAGTAATAATCTCTGCTCAAGTGCAAAGTACATCACACCAGACTAATCATAATCAGCCTTTGTTACTTCTGGCAATATATTCCAGGTTTGGGGAAGGATGTGGAGTCAGATACTGACAGGCATCGAGCTCAAACTTTTCAATTTAGAAATTCACTGACAAGCTCACAAAAAACCAAGCTAGATATAACAGAGATAGTAGTTGCCTTCATTCAGTACAGTGGTACCTTGGGTTAAGAACTTAATTCATTCTGGAGGTCCGTTCTTAACCTGAAACTGTTCTTAACTTGAGGTACCACTTTAGCTAATGGGGCCTCCTGTTGCCACCGCACAATTTCTGTTCTCATCCTGAAGTTCTTAACCCGAGGTACTATTTCTGGGTTAGCAGAGTCTGGAACCTGAAGCGTCTGTGGAAGTATGTGTGGATCCAGAATTGGCTTCCACAGTCACTTACGGACTCACTGTTAAAACCGTGTTTATGGAAGACCATCTTACTCGGCTGCGAGTGATCGCCGAAGAAGAAGAAGTGGTTAACTGCTAGAATTATCTTGCTTAGTTCTGTGGTAAATATAGCCACAAAACTGCTACAACATGTGTACAGTTCTTTCTCCGACCTAATATAAAATTATGTATTTTCTCCATCTCTCTCATTCTCTGTATGTATTTATGTATATGTGTGTGTGTGTGTGTGTATGCATTTGTATGTGTGAATATGACAAGCAGAGTTGAATACACAACTGTGTTTATTACTATGAAAGAAGCCCTCTCTGCAGCATTTATACACTTTGCTTTCTAGTTCATTTTCAGTAACTGATGAGACACTTCAGAGCCAAAGAAAACATCTGCTTTTGCCTTTTTAAAATTCATAACGTTTTAATTTTAATCAGCCTATTTTGGAAGAAAAAGGCAGGGAAAGCAATATAACCCAAAAAGTGCCTTTACAAATCTCTTCCCAAATTGCTTTATAGATTGGTTTAACTTTATGACACAATTTCATTGTGCTGCTAAGTTGACATACAACCATCTGTAGCACAAAGCTGCTGATTCCAGTTCAGGTGGGGATATTATTTATATTAGCATATTAGGGTGCCTGACAAGCACACATGCGCCTCTGTGTCTTTTAAATGAATTCCTTGGATGGGGCATGGCAAAGGTCAAAACACAGTAGCATAGACATTGGGTCAAGTGCTGTGAAATCTGGAATGGTAGACTGAGAAGAGGGCTTACAGACATGGCTCCACAGCTACTGAGACCATTCCCATCCATTTCAGCTTGTGCCTATGGCAAATTGAGCCCTTTACCAATCAGCTGAAATAATTCATTGTAATAAAACAGCTAGGGAATCACAAACAGAAAAATAATAATTACACTTTTACTGAGCAAGCCACTCTTTATTTTTTTTATTTATTTTTTTATTTTAAAATTTTTATTAAGGAAAAATGCACAGATTACAGTATACTACAAGTACCACAAGTACAAACATACAGAAAAAAAAAGTTCCATCAAAAAAGAACAAGCCTCCCTCAGGCTACAAAATCGTCCCGTCAGGAGGACAAGAAATGAAGAAAAAGGACAAAAAAGATAAAAATAAAAAAAAAAGAAAAATAAAAAGGAAAAGAAAAAACAAAGAAACCACAAGTACAAATACAATTAACAGAGCTTCCGTCCAGCCCGGTCTTGGAATTACCAATTCCCATATTACCACTGCAGTTCTAATAAAGCAAATGTACATCGATGATTTCAGCTATCGTCTACTGATAAATTATTTATTCCCTGGGTGTTTTCAAAATAAATTAAAAATTTATTCCATTCGTCTTTAAGTTTACTTGAGTTGTGTTGTCTTATTTTTTGTGTTAATCTCGCTAGTTCAATGTATTGGTATAGCTTCAATTGCCACTCTCCTATAGCAGGTAAGTCAGAGGTTTTCCATTTTTGTGCTATTTGGATCCTCGCCGCAGCCATGGCATATTGAAAAAAAGTTTGGTCTATTTTCTTTACTTCTTTACCAATCAGCCCTAAAAGAAACAGCTCGGGGGTTTTGGGGATGTTATACTTCAAGATTTTTTTCATTTCGTCATGAATTTGCGTCCAAAATTCTTTTATTACATCACAGGTCCACCAAATATGGAAGAAGGTCCCAACCTTATCTCTACATCTCCAACAGGTGTTGTCAACAGATTTATACATTTTTCCTAGCTTTGCTGGGGTCAGGTACCAACGGTAAACCATTTTCTCTAGATTTTCCCGCAAAGCTACGCAAGCTGTAAATTTTACTCCTTTCGTCCAAAGTATTTGCCATTTATTATAATCTATGTTATGACCAATGTCTTTCTCCCATTTTACCATAACCCCTTTACCAAAGCCACTCTTTAAAATACATGAAACAAACTTTCTATACTAGCAATTTTTTTATTATAATTGCACATTATAATTACATGAATACTTAGCAAAAATAAATATTTTTATCATAGTTCTATACTGCCCTTCCTCTGAGGATCACAGGTAGTTTACAATATAAAAAGACAAAAATACATAACATTGTAACAAACAAAAACAGTAACCCCCCCCACCAGCCACAGTTTAAAGGGCCATAGATGTTTAATTTGCCAAAGGCTGGGAGAAGAGGAATGTTTTTACCTGGAACCTAAAATAGATGTTTCATGGCTGTGATGTTGCTTATGTATCTAAAACTGCAATCCTTTGCAACAAAAAAGAGGTTCAGCACCCACAGTTTGCATGTGCCCAAAAGGGAAAAAGTTGCAGCTTGGTATTAGCAGCAAGCTGGGGAAATGGTCGGAGCCATAGCTGATGTCTGTTTGAATCCACAGCTGCAGCTTTGGGAGAAGCAAAACTGTCTTCATCATAGGCTCAGGTTGTAGATATGTGTAAATAAGCTATGTTATCATAAAGGCACCACAGTCTCCACTGTGCCTCATTTCCAAAAGGAATCACAGATCTTGGGTCACACACTTGGACCAAAGGAATCTCGCACTGCTCAGAGATTAGGGTGGCGTGCAACACTATCATCCAGTTAGTTACGCTAGATGGTAGGGGAGCAGGGAATCTATGTCACTCGTGGCTCAAATCCTTTGGGGAATATAACAACCAGGGACTTGCTATGTTCTTTTTTTATAGTCTGGCATCTCTGTATTCAGTGCCATTCAAAGCCAATGCAGCAAGAGACAGGGAGTTTTCACCCATGATGCTCAAAACATGTTTTGCTCAAATCACTCCAAGTCACTATTATATTAGCAAAGAGACATGGTGATTTGGAATATTCATGACTGAATCCGATTGCAGATGGGATTACCCCTCTGAAGTAGAGTTGAGAATGATTAAAATAAGCTTCCAGAACTCTAAAGACTGGCGTAGACCACTGTTTGATTGTGTTGGTATTAAAAGCAACTTCTCCCTTCCTCCCCAGTCAGATCACATCTCCAGAAATGCATTCATTATTTTCCCACCCACCCCCCACATTTCCCATGCCCCACTTCAATATAAATATTCTTAGAAAGGCTTGTTGTTTAGTCATTTAGTTGTGTCCGACTCTTCGTGACCCCATGGACCAGAGCACGCCAGGCACTTCTGTCTTCCACTGCCTCCCGCAGTGAAAGTCTTACAGATGCCAAATAATACCTGTTCTGCCTTTGTAAGAAATCAATCTTTTAGCGTGATTTCTTTTAGTGTGGCAGCACCTACTGTATACTTTGGAACTCCCTGCCTATTGACATTATCAGGTCCAGGCACATCTCCAGCTTTGTACTTGAACCTTCAGGGGGATATGACTCCATTCAGTACAAGAGAGCCACAAGTTCCCATATCAGGTTGGTTTGCCGCCATTAACAGTGCCATCTTGTTTGACTGAATTTTAGGTTTGTTCATTCTTTGCATATGTGTCTTTGCATTACAGTATGTCTTTAAAATATGTTATTCCCAAAAGTAACAATAACAGCCTGCTGTTGCTTTTCAAAAATTAGAAAGACTTTGAAAACCTCACTGTGGAAAAATAGTTATAAGATTATGAAGTCTTTTGTAAAACATACTTTGTGAAGCATCCCTTTCCAATTTCTAGGGATGCTAAATTCCTTTGAAGAATCTTGTTAAAATGCGCAGCATCCTTCTAATCTGATTTTATTGTTTCAGCTCTTCCGGCTTCTAATTATTAGCTAACGATTCTTTCTAGCTGACCTTTCCAAATGTCAGTGCCCCAAGCAGAGAGCAGAGAAAGGGGTTATCATGCTTGCTTACGCACTGAGCCATGGAATCATAGGTCTAGAAGGCCAGCAAGCCCCCCTTTCCCAGGATATCATTCTCCATAGTCCACACATCCAAAACCCACAAATTAACTCACACAACACAGACTCTGTTCTCTAAATGATGCAATAAGGTGATAAACTTCCTGGCTGTAAGAAACAGTACATGTAAAACAGGGATGGTGGCATAGAATAGAATGTTTTTATTTATGTAAAAATATAAACAAATATTGCTGTTTAGTCATTTCGTCATGTCCGACTCTTCATAACCCCATGGACCAGAGCATGCCAGGCACTCCTGTCTTCCACTGCCTCCCGCAGTTTGGTCAAACTCATGTTAGTAGCTTCGAGAACACTATCCAACCATCTTGTCCTCCATTATCTCCTTCTCCTTGTGTCCTCAATCTTTCCCAGCATCAGGGTCTTTTCCAGGGAGTTTTCTCTTCTCATGAGGTGGCCAAAGTATTGGAGCCTCAGCTTCAGGATCTGTCCTTCCAGTGAGCACTCAGGGCTGATTTCCTTCAGAATGGATAGGTTTGATCTTCTTTCAGTCCATGGGACTCTCAACAGAATATAAAATCAACCACAACACTGCAAAACTGCAGAAGCCTACCCAAACAGAAGAGGATGTGGAACTCATTGTATAGGTATTTGTCAGGGAACTGCCATCAGAGGCACGGGAGAAGGAGAGGGTCTCTGATTCTGCAGGGGAAGGTCCAAGCGCTAGAGGGAGACTCAGCCGGGAAGAAGGGGAAGAGAATGAGTGTAACACCAGGGATCAGGGAGAGCAACGGGACAGGGAGGTGCAGGGGCTCCAGGACTCTTCATTGGAAGTTAGCGAGGAGAGCCCAAGCACCCCACTGCCCACGCCCACCCTGCGCAGGAGACTCCCGCGCAGTGAAAGGCAGAAACGATTGGGCGTCAAACAACTCTTATGTTGGCAACGCTTTAAGAAACGCCCACAGACAGATTCTACGAGTGACTAAGAGCAGCCACGCTAAGATGGGCTGTGCAGTCCGGAGGGTTTAACCAGGCAATCCGATGCTCAAACGGAGCAGGATTACGCACGAGTAACTCCCAACCACTACAGTATTTGACGATATAAAATGTATTGTACATCTGTAGAAGTGGAATATAGATAGCCAGGTCCAAAACAACCTCACCTCCTCAATCTTTTAGAAATAGGGGGAAAGAAGAAGAGAGAGAGAGAGAGATGAAAAATGCAATAAATAAATAGGACAAGAACCAGATTGTGGTATGAGATGAGGCATTCAAATCCTCTACCAAACAACTGATTGTGGAACATAAAATGAGAGCCAAAAAAACCCAGACCTGCTGCCAAACCTTTAGCATTATAATTCAAAGCTAAAAATAGTAACAGATAATCCAGTTTATTAATTAATATGCTCCAGATCCCTGTGTTTTTTCTTAATAGTAGCTAAATCATATCCAAATAAGGTGAAGCTGTTTTTCCTGTTATTTTCATATGCAGATAGAATTAAGTATGGCATGAGAGTAAGGGCTTATGTTCACCTACCTTTCACCCCACCCTTTCCAGCAAAATGTGGGGGACCCAAAGGGCCCATGGCCCCGGGTACACATTTGAGGGGGCGCAGTCAGACACACCCACAACAGGCACAGAGCCTTTGCAGCTGAGGTGCAGCAGCAGGTGGGTAGGTCTAATGGGCAGGTAGATGGAGGCAGCAGGCAAGAAGCCTGTTGGAGAGGACTCCATTCGCCTTCCACACAGGCTCCATGTGCACCCTCTGGCACGTGCCCCCATCCCAGCAGCCCAGTCCACCAGGGGAGCACAACACTTGCCCTGCCCGGGCACTAGCAACCCACGCTATGCCACTGCTTTCCAGGCACAGGTATGCACTTTAAGGCTCCATTTTTCTTCGCAATTGAGCCATCCCCATGAAAACCCACTCTGAATTGCAACAGATGGCAATTCAGATTTTCCACAGGTGGCCATTTGTTCTGGTTCCATGGCAAAGAGCGGGTTTTCACAGGGAAAGCTCCAGAGAGAGAAAAAGAGTGCTGAGACACAGCACTTTTAAGCACAGACCATGCCTGGACAGTACGAAGGAAAACTTAAGTGTGGGTAAGCCCTCAGAGCCTCTTAGTACAGCTACCCTACACAGAGATAACCTCATGTGCAGAGGTTGTAATGTGTGAAGCAACCCTAAATTATAGATAAGCTGCACCCTTTATCTGAGCAAACAATCTAATGAAATGCTTCACAGGTATTCACAGTGCCCTTGGAAATATATTCTTTGTTGAGATGCAATTACAGATCAATTGCACAAAGTCAGAAAAATGCACCAAATGTGTCTCAAAAAGCAGCACTGTATAAACAGGGAGCTGTCAGGCAGCCTCATACATTTCACTGTAATAGTGATATAAAATAAAACTGCAGAGCATCTTTAATAGAATCTTCCAATTCCTCAAAAAAAAACCTTAAATGGCTGAGAATAGTTGTTTATATAGGACATTATGGCAGACTGAGAGAATTTCAAACGGGATGAGGAGAAGAAAGGGAGAGCAACTGAGACAAAACTACAAAAGATCAAGGATATAATCATCGCAAGTCGGAAATCTGGGTAACAAATGGAGGCTGAGCTTGGAAGTGATGGCTAGGAATTGATGGAGAGCAGGGTTGGGAGAAGCTTCAGATGAAATCCCTCAAAACAAGAGCAGGAACAATGGGAAAGATATCAAGTCAGCAAACAAAATAAGAGATAAAATCAGTGATGGAGCAAGCTGGAGAGGAGGAGTGAAACGAACATGCTGTGTCTCAAATGAACTAAAGAAATCAAATGGCTGTGTGTGTGTATGTACAGGTAATTTGCAACTTGCATGTATTTAACTTCTGCTCATTCGGCTTTATGTGCTTGGTAAAAATAAAATAAAATTAAAAGGGGGCAGGAAGGGAGTGAGCCTCTGGGAGAAAAGACTTTAGCTATTCCACCCATCATTGAACCCATGATTTTGGCTCTACATGCTATCCCCAGAATGTAACCCCCAGGTATGTTGAGAGTCGCCTGTATGAGTGCGTATACTGCATGAGTTGCAACAAATGATAAGAAGAACTGCTCATTTGCATAGCAAAAAAGGGCCTGTTCTTTCACATGATCACAGTCATGTGTAAAGCAGAAGTTTGTGACATGCATTGGTGGGGCATGCATTCATTATACAGCAATTATGTGATTTCAGCAGGAGTTTCTGGAGCCACCCTAATCATGAGAATAACCATGACATGAGAGGGTGTGTGCTGGGGAGTTCATATATCTTCCCCTTGTTGCCTAACACATAAAGTAGCTCTAGGTCAGAATTGCATTTGACCTTGTGAATTCCAGCAATTAGATAACTGGGTTTGTCTATACAACTTCAGAGAAGATGCAGCAACATGAATCAAATTGCTTTGGGTTTGGGGTCTGAACCTCAAGAATAGGTTTGTTTGGACTGCTTGGTGGCCTATTGTGCTGACTGGTATTTTGAAGTTATACATTGAGCTAATACAAAAACTCACCTGGAGGATGGAGAAGCAATCCATACCAGCTTCCAGCTTCCAAGGGAAGATGCTGAACATTCTCTTTCCAGCAAAAATGCCCCTACCCAAGCTAAAATGGCGCCTAGCATTCCCACATGTAGGAAGTACGGTATGTCATAAATCACTTCAGTTGGACAAATTCATAGAGAATAAGGCTACTAGTCAATGATAGATATGTACTGCCTTCAATATGTATCTGGGTATCCTGCTGGGAAATACAAATGGGGAGAGTGTTTTTGTGTTCATGCCCTGATTTCAGGCTTCCCATAGACCTCTGGTAGGCCACTGTGAAAATAGGGTGCTTTCGCCTGATCCTCAGTACCCTTGTGTTCTTAATTATTGAGTCATTTGCATTTGTGCATGCACTCCGAGTTGTTGCTGATATTAAGTCAATGGGGAATGTTATGCATGTGGGATCTCTGGATATGTATCAGTGGAGTTCAAGTCAAGATCTTGAGAGTTGGAATTATTGCTAGTTCATTTACTTGGACCACAACAAATATTTGGAATCACTGATACTACATGCATATGTTTCCCTTTAAGGCAGAGATTATGCCTGCGTAAAACATCAACAACCCGAATAATGCTGCATGAGGAAGTCAATTTGAATAGATAGCTGAACTGGGGACGTTACATTTGTAAAGTTCATTAAAATCATCCCGGAAGGCTTTCAAAATATTTTTAACTGCACAATGTTTTTTCAGCATCACATCCTGCTTTGCACTGACTTTGTTAAGGTCTGCTAGCTAGAAATGCAAATGATTTGCTGTGCCCTACTTAATGCTCGTAAGAATTCTGGGGAGCTGTTTTCAAGCTATTCCACGAGCACTGAGATTTTTGTTTGCCCCTCATTTCGTTGTTCAGAATTTGAAGAGCTTTTTAAAAAAATAGTCAAACATACATTTCAGAGCATTGTGTCAAGAACTATAAACCATCTCCACAGTGTAAAATTAAACAGGATCACAATGTTCAAATAACGCAGAAAGTGAAATCGTCAGGAACCACAATTCTGAAATGGTGTTTGATTTTCCAGAGAGTACACCTTTCAGAAGGCCTATTCTACTTTTTTTCTTGATTCTCTAGATGGGATTACATCATTTCTTCTGTCAAGGATTTGACAATTATTTTAGAAGTTTGTTTTCCTTTGGGTGATGTGATACAGAGGTATCATTTCAGGCTGAGTGGGGGAGGCAAGATTCACAGTAAGGTTCAAATGTCTGCTATTATTTTCAAGATTAAATAGCAAAAGCCCAGTGAATTTTAAGGACATTTATTGAACCATCTTAATCAAAGGCATAGGTGCTCCTAAGAAATGAAAACAACTTGTAATATGAAACACAGTACACAAGGGAATCATCACACAGTGGCCAGTTAAATGATGGGTTTTGCTATCACAAGATAGACATCAACGACTTGGATGATGGACTCAAGGGCATCCTGATCAAATTTGCAGATGACACCAAACTGGGAGGGGTGGCTAACACCCCAGAGGACAGAATCACACTTCAAAACGACCTTGACAGATTAGAGAACTGGGCCAAAACAAACAAGATGAACTTTAACAGGGAGAAATGTAAAGTATTGCACTTGGGCAAAAAAAATGAGAGGCACAAATACAAGATGGGTGACACCTGGCTTGAGAGCAGTACATGTGAAAAGGATCTAGGAGTCTTGGTTGACCACAAACTTGACATGAGCCAACAGTGTGACGCGGCAGCTAAAAAAGCCAATGCAATTCTGGGCTGCATCAATAGGAGTATAGCATCTAGATCAAGGGAAGTAATAGTGCCACTGTATTCTGCTCTGGTCAGACCTCACCTGGAGTACTGTGTCCAGTTCTGGGCACCACAGTTCAAGAAGGACACTGACAAACTGGAACGTGTCCAGAGGAGGGCAACCAAAATGGTCAAAGGCCTGGAAACGATGCCTTATGAGGAACGGCTAAGGGAGCTGGGCATGTTTAGCCTGGAGAAGAGGAGGTTAAGGGGTGATATGATAGCCATGTTCAAATATATAAAAGGATGTCACATAGAGGAGGGAGAAAGGTTGTTTTCTGCTGCTCCAGAGAAGTGGACACGGAGCAATGGATCCAAACTACAAGAAAAAAGATTCCACCTAAACATTAGGAAGAACTTCCTGACAGTAAGAGCTGTTCGACAGTGGAATTTGCTGCCAAGGAGTGTGGTGGAGTCTCCTACTTTGGAGGTCTTTAAGCAGAGGCTTGACAACCATATGTCAGGAGTGCTCTGATGGTGTTTCCTGCTTGGCAGGGGGTTGGACTCGATGGCCCTTGGAAATATAATTATAATATAATTATTAATTCCAACTGTATGATTCTATGATTCTATGAACCTGCATGGGTTTAAAATGGGACTAGATGAATTCATGGGGGATAATGGCTACTAATCATGATAATTATATTTCCAAGGCCTTATGTATCTGAATACCTAGTTGCTGAGGATCATAAGTGCTGTTGTTCCCATGACCTGCCTGTAGGATTCCTAGAGGCATATCATTAACCACGGTGAGAACAGAATGCTGAACTAAAAGGGTCTTTGATCTGATCCATCAGGGTTCCAGTGTTCTCCTGCCCTCTCAAAATGGCAGCCCTGCAAGGACTTTGCTATTGATCCCTCCACTTCCCACAGCTAATGCAACTAGACACAAAAAATGTGTTTGTGAAAGCTGAAGCTGAAACAATTCCAGACCTCAGTGCTTAGTATTGCTGTAGGGAAGGTTGGGCCATGAACCTTCATCATCATCATCATCATCATTTATTATTTATACCCCACCCATCTGGCTGGGTTTCCCCAGTCACTATGGGCGGCTTCCAACAAAACACTAAAATATAACAACCTATTAAACATTAAAAGCTTCCCTAAACAGGGCTGCCTTCAGATGTCCTCTAAAAGTTTGGTAGTTATTTTTCTCTTTGACATCTGATGGGAGGGCGTTCCTCAGGGCGGGTGCCTCTACCGAGAAGGCCCTCTGCCTGGTTCCCTGTAACTTGGCTTCTCGTAGCGAGGGAACCGCCAGAAGGCCCTTGGCACTGGACCTCAGTGTCGACGCAGAACGATGGGGGTGGAGATGCTCCTTCAGGAATACAGGACCGAGGCTGTTTAGGGCTTTAAAGGTCAGCACCAACACTTTGAATTGTGCTTGGAAACGTACTGGGAGCCAGTGTAGGTCTTTCAGGACCGGTGTTATATGGTCTCAGTGGCCGCTCCCAGTCAGTCATCAGTCATCATGATGACACCACCAACCTGAGGAGACCTTGGGTGATTACAGTGGGGGGCGGGCATCTGGGTACATTTGCCCTGGGCCTCAGAGGGGTAAGCCAGCCTCACCAGCCAGACTTATGTTGTCATGCCAAGGATGCCCCGTGCCTCTCAGCTACCCAGGGCCTCAGACAAGCTCTGCCTGCAGAAATGTTTCTCCCAGGACTCTCATTCTCTCATTTGGTAGCCAAATGTATTGGGCACACCACATCCTTTCATATTGTCTCAGCTGCCCTATACATTGAAGGCAAGGCCATGGGTTTATTCATATGATAGTTTGAAGCTATGGCGGCAGAACTTTTGAATAACCTACTTTGGCCACATTGTGTGAGGAACAGAACCACAACAAAGTTAACTTGAATGAGATGTAGCCATGTGGCATGTCTAAACCCGTGTGCTGAAATAATAATTTCAGCATATCCTCCAACATTCCTCAGATGAAAATAGGGACATTTCTCACTCCCCTACAACTGACCCTCCTCAACCCCCATCCCCCCCAACAGAGCATTTCCTATCAGAAGAAGGACAAGTGCCACCACCATTACACCAATGAGACACAGCACACACACCCTCCACCGTGTTGAGAAAACCCCTTAATCCTTATTTCATTTTAAAGGTAAAGGTAAAGGTAAAGGGACCCCTGACCATTAGGTCCAGTCGTGACCGACTCTGGGGTTGTGGCACTCATCTCGCTTTATTGGCTGAGGGAGCTGGCATACAGCTTCCGGGTCATGTGGCCAGCATGACTAAGCCGCTTCTGGCGAAGCAGAGCAGCGCACGGAAATGCCATTTACCTTCCCGCCGGAGCGGTACCTATTTATCTACTTGCACTTTGACGTGCTTTCGAACTGCTAGGTTAGCAGGAGCAGGGACCGAGCAACGGAAGCTCACCCCATCGCGGGGATTTGAACCGCCTACCTTCTGATCGGCAAGTCCTAGGCTCTGTGGTTTAACCCATAGCGCCACCTGCGTCCTTTTCATTTCATTTCATTTTATTATTTCATTTCATTTCATTTCATTTTACTCTTTGGTAAATCTCAGAAAGGAGCAAGATTAGATTTAGACCCAAAAAGCTTTTAAATGAAAATCAAGACTCCTTGCGCTCTGTTCTGCTCCCTCTTGCTTCCTGCCCAGGGTGGCCCTGCCCTCTGCCTGCCCCTCAGAGCCAACACATCACATGGGGCTAGGTCTCGGAGGCTGCTGCCTCTCCTCTTCCTTGCCTGCTCTCCAGAATCCGCTATGAGCTGGTCAGCAGCAGCAGCAGCCATGGAGAGGCTATGGAGAGCCAACGGGATGCTTCCTGGCAGCTGCCACTGCTGCCACTGCCGTTGTTCAGGACAAGCCCTGGCTCATCCTCCTCCCCAGGCTCAACTAACAGCCACTGACAGCCTCATCCTCTATGAATTTTGTCAAATTCCAGCATAGCCAATGTTAGGGATAATGGAATTGTACAAGAAATCTAGAGAGCCACCCAGAGGTGGAAGGAAGGAGTACAAACAGAAGAAATAATGGCAGATGAAACTGGTGGAGTATGCGGAGATGACAAAACTCACGGGGAGGATCCGAAACCAGGAAGATCAAGTATTTACTAAAGATTGGAGTAAATTTGTAATTTACTTAAAAGACCACTGTAAACAGTTAAAATCTTTGGCAGGGATGTAAGGGCACTTCTAATGTGGAATTATTTATGATAATTATGGTTAATTAATAGGTAAAAAGGTAAAGGGAACCCTGACCATTAGGTCCAGTCGTGGCCGACTCTAGGGTTGCGGCGCTCATCTCATTTTATTGGCCAAGGGAGCCGGCGTACAGGTCATGTGGCCAGCATGACTAAGCCACTTCTGGCGAACCAGAGCAGCGCACAGAAACGCCGTTAACCTTCCCGCCGGAGCGGTACCTATTTATCTACTTGCACTTTGACATGCTTTCGAACTGCTAGGTTGGCAGGAGCTGGGACCGAGCAATGGGAGCTCACCCCGTCGCGGGGATTCGAACCGCCGACCTTCTGATCAGCAAGCCCTAGGCTCTGAGGTTTAACCCACAGCGCCACCCACGTCTCAAATTAATTAATTAATAGGTAGATAATGCTAAAAGATGCAGCAAACTTAAATTTAAATCTGGAATCCATGGAGGGAGGAAAGGAGGTTTAAATCTTGTATTTGAATGCTTGAAAAGGTTATGTTTTATATGTATTAAATTATTAAAAACCTAATAAAAATATTTTTTAAAAAAATCTAGAGAGCCATTGGGTTAGGCACTATGGTGGTAGAGGTTACACAATAGGCTAAGATTATACATATGGTTTGTAGTGTTGCCAAATCAGGCATCTGTTACTTAAGAGGCTTTTTCGTAAGACAACTGGCATCATTACTGCATGGTCACAGCAGCCTGTTTATAATGGCAGCACTACAATGAATTAATGGAACTGTCTGATCCTATTCTGAAACGTGTTGGCAGCATCAGGAATAGATTAGTTCCCCTCTGCCAGACTTCAGAGTGGATTGTGACATTTGAGATTATACACCTGAAGGAACTCACACAGGCTATTTCTACTCCAGGATTTCTCAACCCTTTTTTTAAATTCGCACCCCTTCCTTCTAAACTGTTCCACTCAAACCCCACACCGCTACAAGACAGCATTTGCGTAACATTATCTGGGGATTGATACTAATCTACGTAAGGCTCTGAGGGGGAACAGAATATAACCTCTCTGACCCCACCCCCATCAAAAATAACAACTGGAGAACTTGGACTAGAGATGGCCATTGTGGCACCCCCTAGAGGTTTGATACTGGGATGCGGGTGGCGCTGTGGGTTAAACCACAGAGCCTAGGACTTGCCAATCAGAAGGTCGGTGGTTCAAATCCCCACGACGGGGTGAGCTCCCGTTGCTCCCTGCTCCTGCCAACCTAGCAATTCAAAAGCACGTCAAAGTGCAAGTAGATAAATAGGTACCGCTCCAGCGGGAAGGTAAACGGTGTTTCCGTGCACTGCTCTGGTTCGCCAGAAGTGGCTTAGTTAAGCTGGCCACATGACCCAGAAGCTGTACGCCGGCTCCCTTGGCCAATAAAATGAGATGAGCACCGCATCTCCAGAGTCGGCCACGACTGGACCTAATGGTCAGGGGTCCCTTTACCTTTATAGAGGTTTGATGGATTTCTCTCTTACCTATCTACAGCACTGAGCTTTTCAATAGCATGTGTCTGTGGCTTTGCTAATTACATCATTAACCAGCACACAAACAAATGTAATTTGTCGTAGTTGGATTGCTTTATAATTGAGTGTCTCTTCATTATGGCAGGCAAAAGCAACAGCTATTACCACCCGCTTTCACTGTTACGTCATTCCATTGCCATCAATAGTTTTAATTTGAGGAGCGGGGACTCCATTTTTAGTGCTTGCAGTTCCAGGTAATGTTAGTATCGCTCCAAGTGTAGCCTCTCTTTTTTTGCTACAAGTATTTCCTGTTACGTAAGTGCTTCTGAGAACAAGGGTTCTTTTGCAGAGAGGGAAAGCACTGGCTGTATTTTCATTTTAGCTCAGGACAAGTGTGGTACAGAGAGATGAATTAAATTTGCAGACCTGCTTCTCTAAGTCTGCCCTCCCCAAAATTTGGGGTCAGAGTTCAGTTCAGGTCTAGGGGCTATGAATTTTCCAAGCAGATGTTGCTTCCCCACCCCCCCTTGGAAATGTGTGTGGCTCTGGCAGGGCCCTAGAGCTCTCACACCCCAAAGCCCAGTGCCTTGCTTTCACTTTTGTTGCACTTTAGCCCCCTGGGCAGCAATCATGCTACCCGGGAGATGGGGCATCAGGCAGGCCCCCAGCTGGCTCCAGCCACCGGCCAGCAGCCAGGCGAACTTCGGCCTCCCTTGGAACAGCATCAATCAGTGACTCATAGCTTCAGAAGCTTTAGAAACTTGAGCAAGCAAGCCAGCAGAGTGAATAAATCTTCACAATGGAAGTGGCGGACAGAGACATGTGCAAGCATTATTTACAGGCATTTATTCAGCATAGTTCAGGAACAAAGGAAAACATGTCTGCTTCCCTTCATGTCCAACAAAACAGCCGTATAGCAAAAGCAACATACAAACGGAAGTTCCCAGCAAGCCTGTGCTGGAAGTAAACAGGCATGTGACACACAACAGTCATGCCTGTTCCTTTTAAGGTGGAACGGACCTATATCCTAACAGGATTCACAGAACAAACTTAAGCAGAGCAAACCCACCACTAATGCACTATTACCGTGTCAAGAAAATGTTGCAGAAAACATCTACAATAAAAAAACCCATCAGGGAAGGGGCCACTGTAGGAAATAAACAGATTCCCATTTAACTCAGAAAGCAAAATTGTGGAATATTTTACTTCTGCCCTGACCCTCCAAGAAATATTTGAGCGTCACACACACACAATTGCACTCGCTTCCTTGGTTTTGGGAGCATCTATACGGTTTGCAAAGTCACAGATCATGTCACTGTCAGTCAGTGGGAAGCTAAAATTAAAAAGATGGATGGGTAATGAGGAATTAGCATTTAGTGACCTTAATCAGTCTAGTGATGATTACAGCATTTTCACGCACCATAATATACAAATGTTAATAAGAAAAGTGCCATAAATATGTTAATACATGTAAATGGTACAATTTAGCCCCCGTAGGAATATAGATTATCTCAGCACCTATTCTGCAAACAGGTATTATGGAGCTTACACTCCAAGCATAAACACACTTAGTCTATTACAAATTAAAGAGAAGTGCAAAATGTTTCAGACTCAGGCATCTTTGCTTTTTTTAAAAAAGGGTTGAAAATAAATGAAAATTAAACTGTGCTACTCCATCTCTACTATTCTGAGCTGAAATGAGGTTTCCTGTAATGGTCAGTTCCTTGCTGCTGCCCTTATGAATGGAACTTGATTCTTGAATAAAGTGGTACCTCAGGTTAAGAACTTAATTCGTTCTGGAGGTCTGTCCTTAACTTGAAACTGTTCTTAACCTGAAGCACCACTTTAGCTAATGGGGCCTCCCGCTGCTGCTGCGCCTCCTCCTCATGATTTCTGTTCTCATCCTGAAGCAAAATTTTTAACCCGAGGTACTTTTTCTGGGTTAGCAGAGTCTGTAACCTGAAGCTTCTGTAACCTGAAGCATCTGTAACTCGAGGTACCACTGTACGTAGGTGGTGCCACTTCTCTCCCTTCCTTCAGATCCCTCTTCAGAACTAACCTTTCCTGCATGATTTTTGGCTTATCCACTTGAACCTCATTCCCAGTGCTAACTAAGGACTCGGCTATACAGCTGCAAAGAAAACGTTTTAAGTGTGTTTTAAGTGCAATATACAATGTGACACTAGATGGCGGTGGTGAGTCTTATGGAAAATTCAATGCATTTTTGTAAAAAAGGTGGCTTTTTAAAAGCATTTTCAGAACAGTTTTTATATGTGTGTAGATTCTACCCAGGCTTTCAGTGCATGTAGTGGTCCATTTGCCCACATTCTTGTCTGCTATTCTCCCTCCCTCTGTGTAGCCACCAGCTCTTTTAGATTCTAAGCTCCTTGGGAGCAGCTATGCTGCCTTTTGTGACTCTACAAGTTACCATGTAGACAGAAGGTGCAGAATGAATTAAATCAATCATAGATAGATAGATAGATAGATAGACCATGATGCAGCTCACCCACATCTCAACTCAGCCTCATGAAGAAAGGGGAGGAGCATGAGTGTAGCCAAGGGGGAGTGGGGGTCAGCTGCCCCCCTAAATCCTCAAAAATTATTGAAAAGTATTGTTGTTGCTTAGTCGTTTAGTTGTGTCCGACTCTTCATGACCCCATGGACCAGAGCACGCCAGGCATTCCTGTCTTCCACTGCCTCCCACAGTTTGGTCAAACTCATGTTGGTAGCTTTGAGAACACTGTCCAACCATCTTGTCCTCCATTATCTCCTTCTCCTTGTGCCCTCCATCTTTCCCAACATCAGGGTCTTTTCCAGAGAGTCTTCTCTTCTCATGAGGTGGCCAAAGTACTGGAGCCTCAGCTTCACGATCTGTCCTTCCAGTGAGCACTCAGGGCTGATTTCCTTCAGAATGGATAGGTTTGATCTTCCTGCAGTCCATGGGACTCTCAAGAGTCTCCTCCAGCACCATAATTCAAAAGCATCAATTCTTCAGTGATCAGCCTTCTTTACGGTCCAGCTCTCACTTCCATACATCACTACTGGGAAAACCATAGCTTTAACTATACGGACATTTGTTGGCAAGGTGATGTCTCTGCTTTTTAAGATGCTGTCTAGGTTTGTCATTGCTTTTCTCCCAAGAAGCAGGCATCTTTTAATTTCGCGACTGCTGTCACCAGTATTAAAAATACTCAATTAACTGAGGTTCTGCCCTCCCCGCTAGCAGAAGTCTGCTGCCCTAGCAGAAGCCTGCTAGGTGTTCTCCCCCAAAATGCTCAACAACATTTTGCTCACCCACCCAACAAAAATCCTGGTTCACCCATGGGGAGGAGTAACTTGAACTGAAACTTTACAGAGCCAAAGCAATAACTATGGCTAGCTGTTTAAAAAACATAAAAGAAGGCATTGATTCGGTGTGTGCACTGGTCACAAGATTAGGATGCACCTGTAAGCTTTGTGAAGTAGTCTGATCTGTTTCAGAGCTACCCTGTGTGTCTTTCCAATTTGGCTCATTATTCAGGACCAGATTAGAGCTATTGAAAACAAAAGTGCTGTCCCCATTGCTGACAATCTAAAACAAGGTTAAGACTTCTTTCATGTTCACAGATGCCTATGGAATTTGCAGGCATAGCAGCTCCTCCAGAATGCATTGAGCCTGCCACATTGTAGGCAGATACATCCAGTGGTTCAAATGCAGGGCTCCTTTGAAGGCCAGCAAGACACATCTTCCAGGACTCTTGTTAATGCCTGGGCCCTTTCAGGCACGATAGGAGAGACCCAATGATGCCCTTTTGTGAGGAGCTGGAAATGGAAGAGTTATCACTTGGTACTCCTCATCTATTTCTTAACCAAACCGCTTATTCCCATAACAAGAGTTCCTATTGCTTATTCAATAGATGGTGGCAGGCAGCTACTGATTTTTAATTTGCTTTTGAATGATTTAGTCCCAATAGTAATGGCTGAAGTAATTAGCCTCCCATCAAATCCAGTTTAGCAGCTAACTGTGGGGCTATTGAAGTAAAGAAATGGGTAGAGTCGCAAATCTATAGCCAAAAACATATTTTTATTAAGCAATCAAGTATATATTAATTATAAATTGCAGTGAAATTAGTTCAGGTTTTTTTTAAAAAAAGTTATATGGTTTTATGGAGACTCTCTGGCGTAAAGCTCTAGATTGTGTAACAATTCTGTCAACAGTGAACTTTCTCTTTCATATTTTAGACTCTTACCAGCATACGTGTCATATTGTAGAACACATTTTCTGCCCTGCCATAAGAAAAGAGCAAAGAGGCTGAATGAAAAGGCCTATGACAAAATGTGCCTGTTTGGAGAGAATGATATATTAAAAATACTGACTTTAACCATCCAAGTAAGATTGTCTTCCATGAACACAGTCTTAACGGTGAGTCCATAAGTGACTGTGGAGGCCAATTCTGGATCCACACATCCTTCCACAGTGGGGACATAGCGGGTGGGAGTTGATCTCGGTGAGGGTTTGCTAAACATGCCTTCCTCTTAGCACATTTCTCCCTTTCGTCCTGAGTTTGAGCGTCTTCAGAGTCCATGGCACCTTTGGTAAAGGCTGTTCTCCAATTAGAGTGTTTGCAGACCAGTGTTTTCCCAGTTCTAGGTGTTTATTCGACATTTTTTTAGATTTGCCTTGAGAGAGAGCCTTTAAACCCCTTTTGTTGACCACCAGTGTTACGCTTTCCATTTTTAAGTTCAGAATAGCGTAGTTGCTTTGGAAGACAATCATCAGGCATCCGCACAACATGCTCATGCCAGCAACAACATTTGTTTGTGGTGGTCCAGACAACCAATCAATGGACTAGCATTAGTGCAGATATAGAATGGCAGCTGGAATATGCAATACCCAATTTCTTATTTTGGATATAGTAAGAGAATTCTGAAGGGCCTGTAGGTTCAGAACACCTAGACTTGAAACCAGTTCCTCCCCTCTCCTGCCATTTAGCTGAAGCCCACAGCTGGTAGCAGCTGGTGAGGTGGTGTGATTGGTGGGAGGGGGACTCCATTGCTCTCCTGGCTTCCCAACACAGTGAGTCACTGATACTTACCAAGAGGGAGAGGAGAGGGGTACAGCTGAGGAGGCATAGAAGATGCTGGCTCTGGAGCTGGAGAACCTGTGCATCGAGTTGGAGACGATTATCTTCCTTCTCTTCTTTCTTGGGATAGCTCAGTCGGTAGAGCATGAGGCTCTTAATCTCGAGGTTGATTCCTGCATTGCAGGGCGTTGGACTAGATGACTCTCGCTGTCCCTTCCAACTCTACAGTTCTATTATTCTTTCTGCTTTCTATTTGTATGGTGGTAGTGCTTCGGTTGTGACACACCTTACATCAGAACATGACCAGATATTGAGTCCTGACTCCACCTGTTGAAACCAATGGTGTAAAGATAATCCTGAGCCAAGCAGGCCAATGGTCTAACTCAGAAGAAGACATTTTGCTATGTGCCTATGAATTGCAAAGCCTTATTTGTTTCAGATACAGTTGCAGAGCTGCTAATTTGTGTATTTACTTACCTCTGGAAATAGACAGCTACAGAATAAAAACCATATCTGAAACAGAACTATTCCTCCCAAGAGTAGCAATTTTCTTGGTAATTTGTTTTGGATTTGGAGAATAACATGGTTCCTATTATGGGTCTTCCTTTATTCAGAGCCATTGGACTTTGTAACATCAACATTCAGTTCCATGTTCTTTATATTACAATGTGGCACATTTTCTGTGTGTTTTGGATTTAGATCTGCACTGAATGTTTAATGAGAGCTAGACTAGGACAGGATTGTTCAGCTTGGCAGTGAAAATACATCAGTGGGATATTCTACTGGGGTTAGTCTGAAATGCAACCATAAGCTGCTTATGGGCAGAAACCTCTTTTTCTACTGAGCAGTTAGCAAAAGTGCATTTTTAGACCTTCACTGACTTGGCCAGAAAAGTCTGCTGCATGCCATTAATTTTCCTACAGACCTTGCAAAGAAACCCATTAACAAACTAGATAATTCATTACTTATTTGTGTAGAAATGAAAAATCATGGGAGACGAGAGAGGCAGGTGTAGCTAGGCGTCTGTCTGGGCGGACCCTGAGAGCCTCTTTTATTGAATATTACAAGCATTGCCAAAGGTGTGCCTGTGGCTGATTGGTTGATACATACACACAGAAACTTGTGATTGGTTAACATAAGTACTAAGGCGGGAATTACATGTGAAAGGTGGGGATTACATGTGATCATTTATCATTGATGGAGAGAAGGCTGAGAATCGGAGCTAGAACTAGACAGGCATGAAGCCTCCTAATTGAATTGTAACTAGGGATTAATTGGCACAAACAATATAACAATCGGGTTCTATAGTTATGGTCAGCTAGGCATGGAGAGCAAGTACAGTTTGTTTTCCATGAGCTTAGGATGTCTGTTACTAATGATTGATCATATCATGTAACAATGTAATCAGGTTTTGTGATCAGCTAGGCGTGAAGAGCAGGTTCGTACAGTGTGTGCAAAAGCAGGGAAAAACCTACAAGCAAGACTTCTCAGAAAGCAAGAGAAAAAGAGGAGCAAGGCTTCCCCAAAATGGAGCAGTTTTGTGCAGAAAGAGACTTCCCTTTATCTCCCCCTTTCTTTTCTTGTTTGCGAGGCATTCTGGGTAGATAAGGCAAAAATATTTCAGGATTAGTGGTGTGCCAACAAATGCCCAAAATAAGTTCGCCAGGGTCGATGGGACAAAAATATTTCGGGATACGTGGTTTGCCAACGCATGCCCAAAATAAGCCCGTCCACATCTCACCTTAGGTTTACTGTTGGTGTTGCCATTTCACAAAGTAGGTGGCGAGAAGTTTATTAGGTGGTTGAGGGGGAGAGAGAAGCCGAGAGAAAAGGCTTATGAGGCCAGGAACGCATTGAAGGAAGCAACATAACAAAATTAAGATGCATATAATGACAAGGGTATATTGAAAGAGATTACGAAGCCAAGTAAGATTAGGTAGCCAAGCAGTAAGCCACTGGGTGAAAGAATCCCAGAGGCCAGAAAAACCAACGTCTTGTTTAATGTGGTGTGTAAGATTTTGCAAATGAGAGATCTGGCTTTGAATGGCTTTAGAATTATCAGTAATATTAAAACGACACATATCATCCACTTGTTCGCAGCCGTAATGATGAAGCATTAGCAAATAATCTATAGCGCAATTTTGTAAAAGTCCATTATGTAGTCCACTCTGTTCTTTATTCAAAAGGTGAAGAGCTTCCGAAGTAAAATTCAGGGCTTTTTCTGCAGAATAAGCTAAAGAATTAATGTTCATACGATTCCGTACAGCCAATCCAGCCAATCCAGGAACTCCTAAGAGAGAAACAACTAAAGAGATATATTCAGACCTACTGAAAAAGGAGACAAAAGCATCACAATCGTTAGTCAATTTCACAGAGCGGCGATCTCAAGAGCAGGATAAATGATGTTTCTTGGGTAAAATGATGGACAAACGGCTTAAACAGCAAGGTGTGCCATGGCTGATGTTTGCTGGAATGTAATTAAACGTATAGCCAGGACACAACCAGAAGAGTTCCAGTTGAGGGGAAGTGCAAGCTTACTCATTAAATTGAATGGTAGCTTGTAATTGTTGCAGTAAGTCTCTTCCCCACAGATTGAGGTGGATTTTCAGCACACAGGGCTGGATGTATGCAATGGTTTCAGAGCTATCAGGCAGAGAAACAGGCAGCCACTGTACGCTTTTAGAAGAATTTTGGGGGCCACCCACGCCCCAGACTGCAGAGGCAGACTCAAGGGGCCATGTGGGGTCCCAGCAATCACTGGAAATTACAGAAATATCTGCGCCTGTGTCAATCTAACCTTCCAGAACTTTTCCATTGATTTTATACTTACGAAGAAGTTTCTGATGACCAATCCGCTGGATAACGGCTAACAGCTGTGGAGAAAGAGGAGAGAGCTCGTGCAAATTACTATCAATAATAGAAGCAGTAGGATTAGAAGGGAGCACCACCAAATGTGCCCAAGACTCACCCTTTTTCAACTGCATGGGCATATGGCTCCAAAATTGAACCATTATTGTGCCTACATAGTCAGGATCCAGAACACTAGGAATAACCTGGATCCCTACTTTCGCCGCAGAAAATTTTGGTAAAATTAAACCTGCGACTTTAGGAGGTAGTGGTCCTGCCAATTGGGAAGGCATGAGCACAATTTCACCAGGTAAAACAGTGTCTTTGTTTTTTTTGATTAATTAAGTCGATGGTAAAATCAGAGCGTGTATCCTTTGAGATGGTTTTAATAGTGGAGACTAACGGCGGAGGGCTCCCTATTTGTCCTGGCCCGGGAGTGGGGCCCCTAAGGAGTTTCCCGAACTCCTGCACTGATTTGCCCAATGATAGCCTTTACCGCACTTTGGGCATTTCTTGGAAGGTTTAGCCTTATTGGCATCACCATTCCTGTGCGCCCCACCGCCAGGTGCTCTGCATTGTTTAGCAAAATGACCTGGGCGATTGCAGTTGAAGCAGTTGCTATTCCCTCCAGCATTCCTGTTACATAGGAGGATTTGAGACCAGAATCAACAATGGCCCTTCTTAATTCTCGCATTACAGAATAAGAAAGGGTTTCATATAGCACCTGTTGTTGTGCTGTGCCTGGGTTTGCATAAGAAATAGGGAAAGCAGATGGCAACACCCCAGCCCACTCAGACTCTTCCTCTAAGGATAGGAGCCCTTTCTGCCTAGCTTGAGAAAGTGCAACACGGACAGCTCCCGTGAAACAGGCAGGAGCTGAGGCAGGCAAGGGAGGGGTGGAAGGAGGGAGGGAAGAAAGTGGGGGGGGGAGAAAGAAGGGGGGGGGAGAAAGAGGGGGGGAAGTGGATGTTGGCTGAGATGCAGGCAAAGGAAACACAGGAGGGAGGGAAGGGGGGATGGGGGTGGTGGTTGTGGGCTTCCAGATTCGCCCCCCTCATCCTACATGAACTACAAAAGCATTCATACTGTGTCCAGTATAGGATCTCCATTGGTTAAAAACAACAGCAACATGAATTTAGGGCTAAAAGGGGAGGGGACTTGTTTAAAACACTTTTGGCAGCAACAAAAAGCATTTTGTTTTGACAATTGGGGGGGGGGGATATCAACAACCTCAGATATGCAGATGACACAACCTTGATGGCAGAAAGTGAGGAGGAATTAAAGAACCTTTTAATGAGGGTGAAGGAGGAGAGCGCAAAATATGGTCTGAAGCTCAACATCAAAAAACGAAGATAATGGCCACTGGGCCCATCACCTCCTGGCAAATAGAAGGGGAAGAAATGGAGGCAGTGAGAGATTTTACTTTCTTGGGCTCC
Source organism: Podarcis liolepis (assembly GCF_965112155.1). Classification (NCBI taxonomy): domain Eukaryota; kingdom Metazoa; phylum Chordata; class Lepidosauria; order Squamata; family Lacertidae; genus Podarcis; species Podarcis liolepis. The sequence goes on from NC_139554.1 coordinate 32,704,182, forward strand.
ATGATCACTGCAGATGGTGACAACAGCCATGAAATTAAAAGACGCCTGCTTCTTGGGAGAAAAGCAATGACAAACCTAGACAGCATCTTAAAAAGCAGAGACATCACCTTGCCAACAAAGGTCCGTATAGTTAAAGCTATGGTTTTCCCAGTAGTGATGTATGGAAGTGAGAGCTGGACCATAAAGAAGGCTGATCGCTGAAGAATTGATGCTTTTGAATTATGGTGCTGGAGGAGACTCTTGAGAGTCCCATGGACTGCAAGAAGATCAAACCTATCCATTCTGAAGGAAATCAGCCCTGAGTGCTCACTGGAAGGACAGATCCTGAAGCTGAGGCTCCAATACTTTGGCCACCTCATGAGAAGAGAAGACTCCCTGGAAAAGACCCTGATGTTGGGAAAGATGGAGAGCACAAGGAGAAGGGGACGACAGACGACAAGATGGTTGGATAGTGTTCTCGAAGCTACCAGCATGAGTTTGACCAAACTGCCGGAGGCAGTGGAAGACAGGAGTGCCTGGCGTGCTCTAGTCCATGGGGTCACAAAGAGTCAGACATGACTAAACGACTAAACAACAACGTCTCAAAGGGGGATGAAAAGGTTCACCCATACAGAGTGAACACAACTGATGATTTGAATGGCTGAGAACATGCATGTGACTGATGCACAGAGTACTGCCCCCACTCTCAGTTGGCTTTGTTTGTTTCAGTACCATCATCATGAAACCAAACCTGACTCACTAAATATCACTGTGATATCACATTCAGTATGTGATCCTTGAGAAGCTGTGATCACTCCAGGGTGGAGAAAGACACTCCACCAGGAAAAATAAGCAGCACTAAAGAAGGAAAGCAATGGCAATGGATAGTAACATCTTTCTCATGAGAAGCAGCCTTTGAATTTCATCTATGATAAAATCTGAAGCGATCCAAATTCTGTTCTCTTGCCCTACAAATTGTTTGCTAAAATGATTCCACTTCCTTCAACATTCCTGCTATTGATTTGTCCTTCCAAACTCACCTTGATTTAAGAGCATGCTTAGTTTCCCCCCCAAATAGGAGGGACTTAAAAGCACTTAACTTTGCATGGATTGTCTGTTGCTTTTTGAAAAGCTCTGGTTCTATTTCTCTCCATTAACCTAATTTCCTAGTATCACAAGTTTGCAAAAGAATAAAAATAAAGTGTGGAGGAGAGGGATTTTGTAATATGGGAGTTAAAAAAAAAACTGGAAATGGTTCTCCTTTATTCATCTTCATGGCTCTGGGAGGGCATTTTATAAAATTTTATGAACCTATCTTCTTTGAGAAATACATGTAACCATTTTAATGAGACTATTGAATGCAATACATCAAATTTAGCAGCAATTATCTGAATGCACCATAAGAATGACCGCACATGGTGGCCCGATTTGGAATAATTTTGATCTTGTAAGTTGACTAGTGTGGAAATAGAAAATGTAATTTAATGAAGATAGATGTAAAATATTAATGTCTAAGGTCAGCAAAACTAATAGAGGGTACATATTTTAATGGAATATGTGTGCAGTACATTGACCAGGGAGGAATTCAGATATCGGGTGGGGTGGGGGGGAATCTTTAAAGGCATCATCTTCTGTAATAAAAATGAAATATAGTAGCTGGTACAGAATACTGGTGTATTAAATGGCTTGTAAAAAAGCAACACAGAATACTTTGCTTTTTCTTCATTTGTCTTCTTCGCTTTGTAAGGCAGCTGAAATCAGGCCATATTGTGTGTCGTAAGAATCACCATCCAACCTTGGCACATTTCCCCCCCTTTTTAGTGTTGGTTAGTTGCTGTGTGCTGACTGGACTGTGTAGGTACACTTGCTAAAATGCCTGCTCTATAACAAGAAATGTGATATACCACAGATGGGAAGGAAATTGGCTACAGACCTGAAAGGTAAGGGGAACAAAGTGTGGAAAGTGGTTTGCCTGCCTGCCTGCCTGTTCTCTATGCTTTTGAATAGCTTTTGAGATATAATCACCCAAGTTGGCGTGGCAATGCCTGTGGTGAGGAGCTGATTTCATTTACTTTTGGGCTGCATCAGGTGCCATTTTGAATCAAGATGGCGAACCAGAACATTCCAAGTTGCACTGATTTGGATGCCTCCAGAGATATTGTCTCTCAGTCTGGTGTGGTGGTTCCTGGGATGGAGAAGCATGTTTTGGCCTACATTTGGATATTGTCAGATGCCATTTTGTGACCAAACTGTTCCAAACTGCATTGCCCAGTTTGGTACGATGGTTCCTCAGAGTGAGGAGCAGGTTTTGGCCTGCATTTGGATTCCATTGGATGCTGTTTTGAATCTGGAGGGTGGACCAAACCATTCCAAACTGCACTGTTGTGAACATGTCTGAAGATAAAATCGCCCGTGATGGTTCCTGAAATAGATGAGTGTGTTTTCACCTACAGTATATTTCGATAATACCTGCCACCACATGCCATAGCAGGTTGCATATCTTAAAGTGAGTTAATTCCATTTTCCATAGCACAGTTAACACAGTTGCATACTTCTGTGAGAAAGAAAACCACCCAATTTCAGAATAGCTGTGATATGTTTCAGATAAGCTAAAGGAACTGAATAGAATCAGCACATATTTATCATCAGAAGCCTTTCTTGAGAATACAGTGGTACCTCAGGTTAAGAACTTAATTCGTTCTGGAGGTCTGTTCTTAACCTGAAACTGGTCTTAACCTGAAGCACCACTTTAGCTAATGGGGCCTCCCGCTACTGCCGCGCAATTTCCGGTCTCATCCTGAAGCAAAGTTCTTAACCCGAGGTAATATTTCTGGGTTAGCGGAGTCTGTAACCTGAAGCGTATGTAACCCGAGGTACCACTGTATATTGGAAATGTATACAAAACCAGGAAACATAGCTGTCAATATTTCCCTTTTTTTAAGGGACATTCCCTTATTCCTAATAGGATTCCTCGCAAGAAAAGGGAAAAGTTGACAGCTATGCCAGGAAAGATCCAACAGAATCCTCGAATTTTGTATGCTGTTCAGAACAAGCCTCTTTGTCCTCTGAATACCTAGACCACCACAGAGAGACTTCAATGTAAAAAATATTTATCATGCCTGAACATTAAAAAAAAAAATCAAATGAAGAAGGACCATTAAGCATTTCCAGGAAGCTCTCAATTAATTATATCCTTTAATGAGCAGTAGAGGTAGGCTGGTAGCTATTATATCATTGCAGTTAATCACTTTATTCCATTTTACTTTTCTTAATGATGAAAAATATGTTTCTGGTAGGTCTTGCATTGCCTATCATACCTTCAGTGGGAGCGGGCGTGAGGGGGAAATGACAGAACACAGATTAAGGCTGCCATCTCTCATCTTGAAGTAGCCCCCAGCACGGCCTTAAACATTAAAGTTTTTGTGATACCTTCTATTAAGGGGGGTGTTATTGATGGAGCCTGAGCTAATGACTTGGTTCCATCTTTATTCATGTCACTAAATCAGCTGCATTTGCCAATATCTGACAAAGACGATGAGGCAGAGAGAGCTCTCCAAAATTGCATCTGGACAAAATGCATCCAAACAGAGAGGCGATGCCATTTACAAAGTGCATTTTACTACCAAGCATAACAAATTATCTTTTTTTCTATTTCAGATCTATCCTATTAAGGATGACATGATCATAAAAATTGTGACAGTGTTATGTGTGAGTAAGAAGCTTGAGGTAGTGATCCTAAAGTTCACAGCAGGGGTGTATTGACAGGAGGCAAACAGGGCAGTTCGGTGTGCAGTGGCAAATTGAGGTGACGGTGTTGTGCAATTGCAATTAGTTGCAATTAGAAGGCCAGACCGTTTCTCAACATGTTGCCTGGGGGGGAGAGAGGTAGATGGGGAGGGGGGCTGAAAACACACATACCACAGCACAGGCTCCTCCTCAGTGGGAGTAAGAGAGAGGAGGTGAATGAGGGGCAGTGGAAGGGTTTCTATGTTAATTGTGTTTCTATGTTAATTGTGGTTCTTATTTTTATCTGTAAGCCACCTTGAGTCCCGTCAGTGGAAAAGATGGGGCATAAATAAATATATCATCATTGTTGTTGTCATTGACTACTACTACCTAATAGCTTTATCACCCATGAATTTGTCTAAAGCCATCCTTGTTTTGGGTTCTCGATGTTAGTTTCTGTTTGCCACTGAGCAGTGCTTTGGAGTCACAAGACTCTGTTTACATTCCAAACATTCCAGAGACAGTCCAGGCTGTTGGAAGTCTCACGGGAGATAGGAGACGGATGTGACGTACTAGTTTCCTGTTCCTTTGTTCTTTTGTTGTTCAGTTGCTCTCTGCTTTCACAGAGAGAGGATGTATTTTTCTTTGCTGTCTGCCTAGTGAGAAATAAAACTCTTTAGCCATGTAGCCATAAATCCCATCACTTCCCTGTGCTGGAAACTCTGCTGAACGGGACTGTGCCTGAGGCCTCATCAAAGGCTCAGGTCATTAATTAATGTTGGAGGATGAGCTTTATCAGCTTGGCCAAGCAGAGATCCTGACACTCGCTACATCCCGTGGGAGTGAATTCCATAATAATTATAGAAATGTACTAGGTCAACAGGAAGTGGACTGGGCTAAACATATTTCCACAATGTAGTAGGTTGGTGAGGTTCACTTGCCATGAGATTGTGGGGCAGTATTCAGAAATGGGGCACCCCCACCTGTAGTTTGAAGTGATACCACATGCTTTATCACCTTGAGATTTCTTTCACATCATTTTGCTGTAACTGTAGACCACATTTGAAACAAAACAATCCAAATGGTGAAGACAAAGAGAGCTTAGGAAGAATAGTGAAGAGTGACAGTTTTGTTAGAAGGGCAGCAAGATATGTGGAATAAGATTTCAGGTGGATAAAAAATATTCAATGCCCATACATCCAAGTTTCATAACATACCTTCCCAACTTATATCCTGCCACTTTCCCATACTACCAACATAATATAACATACCAATGTCACCTCCTCCTGTGCGTTAGCGATTCACCTGAAGAAGATCATGGGCAAGTTGGGAACCAGAACTATCATTATGTTCTTCCTCTTCTTTAGTGATCACATGTAGCCGAGTAAGATTGTCTTAGGTTGGAGAAAGAACTGTACACATGTTGTAGCAGTTTTGTGGCTATATTTACCACAGAACTAAGCAAGAGAATTCTAGCAGTTAAGCACTTCTTCTTCTTCTTCTTCTTCTTCTTCTTCTTCGATCACTCGCAGCCGAGTAAGATTATCTTCCATAAACATGGTCTTAACAGTGAGTCCATAAGTGACTGTGGAGGCCAGTTCTGGACCCACACGTCCTTCCACAGTGGGGACATAGGTTTCCAGGCAGGAGTTGATCACAGTGAGGGTTTGCCACATGTGCCTTCCTCTTAGCTTGTTTTTCCTTTTCGCCCTGAGTTCGTGCTTCTTCGAAGGCCATGACACCTTTGGTAAAGGCTGTTCTCCAACTGGAGCGCTCACAGGCCAGTGCTTCCCTATTGTCAGTGTTTATACTACATTTTTAAAGATTTGCCTTGGGAGCAACTTTAAACCTCTTTGTTGTCTACTGGTATTTCGCTTTCCATTTTCAAATTTGGAATAGCGTAGTTGCTTTGGAAGACGATAATCAGGTATCCGAACAACATGACCTGTCTAACAAAGTTGATGTTGAACACTGGTGATCTTCAAGTACAATGACATTAGTTCGCCTGTCTTCCCAAGTGATATGCACATATTTTCAGAGACACCGTTGATGGAATCTTTCGAGGAGTTGGAGATGCCATTTATAAGTGGTCCATGTTTCACTAGCAAAAGTATGGTTGGTAGTACAATAGCTTTGTAAACAAACATTTTGGTTTCCCTGCAAATGTCCCAGTCCTCAAACATGATATATATTATGCCAGCTGCATTGTTACTTGCGGGTTTTCCCCCAAATTATATGGCAGGAAAGCTGACAGGAAACCAAGGCCAAGCCTAGGAAGGTTTCCTATACATAAGCTCTCCCTCCTCCTGGAGTTGCTGGTTTCTTAAAAACAGCACTGAATTCACACAAATGTGTCTATACAATCCTCACAACATTTTATCCTGATAGTGATAGTGAAGCATGAGATTTTTCACAGGGAAAAAAGTGCAGGCAACACTTCTGCCTTACTGAATTTCACTAGCAGTTCCTCTGAAGAATTGTTAGTCCATATCCTGCACACTTAAACTTTATTGAAGATGGAATATAATAGGGCCTCACTTCACTTCTGGTTTGAAGCCATCTCACCTACTCCTTGTCTCTCCATATAGCATTCATTACAAGTATTTTCAATCAATCTTGCTAGCTCTTCAGGGACCACACACTTTCTCATTGCCTGTCCTTTTCTGTCAAGTGCTGTGAAAAGCCTGTTTGAAATCAATAATGTTCACATAGCTGCTTCCTCCCAGAACTTCTTTGCTATCTGAGCTATCTATGGATCCCTATTGATCCACATGGGGCTTGTTGTTTACAAGATTCAGGGGTGGTTATCTCAGCATTGTTCCCCTGCAATAACAACTTCTATGTACATGAGCCAGGAACTGCAAGGTGCTTTAGCCACATGCCTTTGCTGATTATCTTGTGTCAATCACACCCAGTACTCAGGCTCAAGGACAGACATACCTGCATCTTGAACAGATGTAGCGTATAGACAAACAACAGGTTGATAGACTGCAGAGGGACCAATAACAGTCTGGCTGGTAGTTCCATCTACACTGATACAATCAGATACAGAGAAGGAGATCCAGGTGGCTTCCACCATGGACAAGCTGCTCGGATGGAGGAAGTCGACAAGCCTAGAGAGTCTCTATTCTCACCAGTGGCAGTGGATTGGCCATCCTGTGTCACCTGGCTTCCTTGGCCAGAAGATTTTTTTTAAAAAAATGTTAGTCTTCCCCTCTACAACTGGTAGCCTTCCTAGTATAGGTTGTGGGAAGCCATGACTGATCCACAGGCCTCTCCTTTCAAGCCTCTAGCACCTGATAAATCACACAGGTCAATGGATTTGTGGATTCATCACATTGGAGGGAGAAACTTGCTACTTCAAGAGAGTCAGAAGTCTCTCATATTTTTTTTTCTGAGGGTCTCGATTCTCAGCTCTTCTTAATGCATCATTTAATCATTGGATATGATTAGCTTATCATAGGATGAAGTGAGTTCAAAGGATGATGCCATAGGATAAATATTCCTGTAAATAGATCAATAATCCTCTCCATTGTTTCTTATTCCTTTTTAAATTTCTTCTGCATATATATATATATATGCTTCTGGTGTGTTGTAACATACACTGGCTGTGTATATTGAACAAGACACTTCTGTTTAGACTCGGTTCTGCATTCAACATCAGTAAAAGAGTCGGATGACTCTTCCCCACCCCCTCCAAACCCTTTCACCAGTCTGTGTGCACAAATGGGTGATTAAAGATATTAAGAATTTGCATAAAGCAATATTGAGTACGTGTCCATTGTGTTCTGAGACACACGTAACATTCAGTAAATAATGAGAAAAAGAACACAGATGTTCAGCATCTGTCGGGAATTGGCTCAGTATGCATATTCTATCTTCATTTAAATTGAAGGTGCAATATGTTCAGGAGATGAACACTTCGGATGTTTTCATGGACAGAATTTTCTTCTGTTGACTGTATTATGCATTCTGTGCTATCTCATAAGTATCCCCAAACAGACATTCTTTCCCCATTCTACTTGGTTCATCTCCTCTGTGAGACGGAAGAGCTTTGTTTCCCCCTGAAAACAGGATCTGCAAATGAGAATTTCTGCTAAGATGAGATGTGGAACCTGTAGCCCTCCAGATGAGCCAGGCTCCCATCACTCCCAATCAGCATGGCCAGAAGTCAGGGATGATGGGAATTGTAGTCTGAGAATATCTGGAGGGCTACAGACTCCCCATCACTGTTCTAAGAATGCAAATACAGCAGATACGTACCTAGGAAAGAGAGAGAGCACAAAAGAATGAAAGAAATTGACTGAACACCGATTATCAAATAAGGGTAACCCTCTGACAATCTTCCTATAGCTGCATAAATATTGACAAACAACTGTTTGTAGGGTCTTTTTCTTTGGTGATCACTTTTAGCCGAGTAAGATTGCCTTCCATAGACACAGTTTCATCAATGAGTCTGTAAGTGACTGTGGAGGCCAGTTCTGGACCCACACGTCCTTCCACAGTGGAGACATTGGTTTCCGGGCAGGAGTTGATCACGGTGTGGATTTGCCAAGCGTGCCTTCCTCTTGGCACGTTTCTCCCTTGCATCCTAAGTCTTAGTGTCTTCAAAGCCCATGACACCTTTGGTAGAGGCTGTTCTCCAACTGGAGCGCTCACAGGCCAGTGTTTCCAACTGCAACTGCCATCATACCTGATCATTGGTACCATGTTGGCTACCCTTTCCCTTAAATATGGACCTTTTGTGGGTCTTCCAACACCCTGGCTAGTTTGCAATGGAAGCAGCATGCTGGAAATGGGTTAAAGCCCAGACTGCCACTTTTCAACTCACTCGTTTGCCACACTTCTTGGCAGTGCAAATTGCAGGCACCGGAGGCACAGGTGTTATGTGGATCAGGCCTCCTTTGTTGTTGTTTAGTCATTTAGTCGTGTCCGACTCTTCATGACCCCATGGACCAGAGCACGCCAGGCATTCCTGTCTTCCACTGCCTCCTGCAGTTTGGTCAAACTCATGCTGGTAGCTTCAAGAACACTGTCCAACCATCTTGTCCTCTGTCGTCCCCTTTTCCTTGTGCCCTCCATCTTTCCCAACATCAGGGTCTTTTCCAGGGAGTCTTCTCTTCTCATGAGGTGGCCAAAGTACTGGAGCCTCAGCTTCAGGATCTGTCCTTCCAGTGAGCACTCAGGGCTGATTTCCTTCAGAATGGATAGGTTTGGTCTTCTTGCAGTCCATGGGACTCTCAAGAGTCTCCTCCAGCACCATATTTCAAAAGCATCAATTCTTCGGCGATCAGCCTTCTTTATGGTCCAGCTCTCACTTCCATACATCACTACTGGGAAAGCCTCCTTTGTAGGAAGGGGTAAACGACCTCTAACTTACCCCTCCCCCCATGATAGGGCCTCAGTCAGGATTTGACCTCCATCACTGGCTATTCGGTTTTTTAAAAACAACACCAACACCACATTTAAGAATGGAGATGCTTGATGAAGAGCTGTTCCCTCCAGGAAAAGCAGTCGTCAGGCTTTTGCTATGCACATATTCTTGAACTTCCACCTTGAATCTATCAAAAATTAAACCTGCGGACACCAAACTACAGGAAGGATGTGGGGCGCACTGCAGCTTGTAGAAGTGCACAACTGCTCCAGACAACAGTGATACAGCAATGCTGGTATTTCACAGTTCTTAGTATTCCATCAGAACTACAAAGCACCAGTGAACTTTACAGGAGTCAATGGAGGTTACATGGGTGTGAATGGAAGCGGAATTACTTACCCTTTATCTTGTCCGGCACAAATAGATGGATGACAGTATGTGAACTGCAGCCACCATTACAGCTGACATTAATTTCTCCCTGCCAGCCTGATCACCTAGTAATTGAAAAGCAGCATGTCCCTTTGTCCATATCAAAGAGAAATTCCATTTATGGAAAGGAGAAGCAATTTACTTAGGTTATGATCCATTCAGGTGCTAAATATCCTCATTTGCCACTGATTTCAAAAGGAGTTGGAAGCAGAGCTTAATTAGAGTCATGGTTCACCAAGGCTCAGTTTTCGAACTGATCTCCACGGCTATGATCCATCTCTTGGAAATATGAAGTAATAAGCAAGAACACTCTGTCTTTTGGCATATGAAGGGTGCCTTTCCCTCTCGGCTGAGAGTCCCTATCAGTGGACTAGGAGGACTAGGCTAGTCCCCTAAATGCTCCCAGTAAATCTGAGTGTTAAAGTATTAAAGCCTGGCGCCTCCTTCCCAAAGGAGTTACTCTCCATGGTGCCTGTGCAGACAGATGTGTCTGTTTATGAAGCAGTGTGGGAGAGGCCCCTGCCTGAAATCCTAGAAAGCTGCTGCCAGTCCGTGGAGACAGTATGGAGCTAGATGGATCAATGGTCAAAGCCAGCTTCTGGGGTTCCTTTGTTGTCAGCAGATAGCAAATGGCCCTGGACCAAATCTAACCCCATAATGTACAAAAGTCTTCCCATTATTGAATGAAATGAGGTCCAGGGGCTAATCTTTACTTATACACCCATAAAAATATAACAAGGATCGATCCATTATTGGTTAGCTGGTGAATGAACAGGGTTGCTGAGAATTAACATCTTTGGCCAATTTATCCGAGAAAAGTGCAATAATTTATTTTGCCATTAGTGGGAATGTCACAAGATGAGGCTAAAAGCCTTTGTTAGAAAAAAATGTTGCAGTCCCTCCACGCACAAGTAAATAGCAAGGATTATAAAATAAAAAAAGAGTTTGCTTTGCACTTTCCATGTTATGTGGCATAACTGAAATGAGACCAGGGGGAAATTCACTTCATTGACCTCTGCAAATGAATAGAGGGGAAGATGCAGCGAGTGAGCTCTGTAAGTAGCCTATAATGGAGAGAACAACTGCATATGATGCAGTTAAAAGTCTAATGACTATCAGCAAGAAAACCAGTCATTGGTGAGGCATGTTCCTTGGGAGACCATTTACTGCAGAAGTACGCTGTTGGCATTATAGCTGAAAGTTTGCAGTGTAATCAACAAAGCTGCTTTCCTGTCCCATTTTACCTGGAATTCAGTAGCACTTACTTCTGAGCAGACATGGTTAATATTGCACTGTAAATCAGTCAGCTAAAACTTCAGCTACTTCATTGGCGATTGCCATCAAGAGGACACATTTTAATTGAAGGGTATGTGAGTTGAGGGCACACGTCTTGTTGATCTTTTAATTTGGTTCTGGAATACAACTATATGCCATGTTTAATTCATTATTGCATTAAATGGTAGTGTGTGTGTTTTTAAAAGATATCAATATTTTAAAAGGGTGTCTATTGATTTGGATGGGGGGGCAGGAATAATACAAAATACAAGCAACTAAATGCATTTAAATGCAAGCCACAAATTAACACATTGAACTGGGAGAAAGCTCCACTGAAAACAATGAGATTTATTTCTGAGAAGACATTGCTGCTTAAAAGGCAATCAGTCATTCACCTGAAAATACTTTAATTTAGAGTTGGTGGTCCTAGTAGGTCTCAAACACTTAATTTCAATTTTCATAATATTTTACACCAGCAAAAATAATTTATCCTTTTGTCTCTGCACCCGCTCTCAATAAGTACCCATATTGCATTAGGAGGAACATTTTCCCGTGTGTGGGTGAGTCAGTCTCCTGTCAATAAACACTGCCACCTTGTGGAATTAAAAACCAGCGGAATGGATTTCCACTACTCCTTTCCATTTTGATACTGGAAATTATTCTCTGTGCTGCTAATTCCATATCTGAAATCTCTCCTGATATAAAGGAAGTGATCTCTGTCCTCTTCCTTCTGGGCTGCCACCTACAACGTGAGTAGCCTCACAGCTCAGAACACATCATTTGCACTCAAGCCATGTGAAAACAGAACACTTGTATGCATCCCGTTCTCCATTCCTATGTCAGATTAATGAGCAGAGAAAGTATGTGCCTGTTCCAGAGTATATTTAGCATTATGGGTAATTAGCCCTTGGCAAGGTAAATTGTTAGAAATTACTCTGAAATATGTTTCGTTCCTTTCCTCCAATCACGAGAAACTAGTATGCCGGCTAAGCTATAGAAAACTCACGTGGCACAGACACACTATAAATATTTCTGCAAAGCTGATTTTAGGCCTTAACTAAACATTACACTCAGCTGCTTCTCCGCATCTTCTTAAAAAGCTGCTTCAGAAAAGGGAAATTTAGTGTGGGGGAAGGGAGCCTAAAAGCCATGTTTGGGTCTGCTGTAATATTTTATTTCCTGCTGTAATTTAATTGGCAATTTATTTTTACTTCACTTTGGAGAACAGCTGTTGAAAAGTAGGCTGTAACGTCTCTTAAGCAAATTCACTCTTGGTGCTTTTCTGTTCAAAACTTACCGCAAGCTGCATCACCCTCCTAACTGGGCATCACCTGAAGTGTTTAGCTAGTTGCACTCCTCTCTGTGTTATTAGGCTCTGGAGTTCAATCTCTTCATACATTAGGCTGGGTTTTCTGAAGTGCAGAAGCGGCCCTGTCATCCCTGCAGTTCTGTGATGAGCTGATACAGATGTCTAGCCTGGCCAGTTAAAATGTTTGGCATTTGACTGGCTCCTTTTCCCTGCCGAGTAATGCAGCTAATATACTGTGGTTATTAGAAGCTAGCTAGGTAATTGTGCCAGATGAGGCACAGCTTTGGAGTTACACGACGTGCTCTTAAGCTTTTGGAAGCCAGCAGTTAAGAGAATGTGTTTCATAGATGCTTCTAGTTTTATCTGTTTGGAGTTTCATTTGGTCAACATTGTTAAGCAAGCTGCCCTTATTCATGCTTCCTGGAATGCTGTTATCCTTTGGCTTCTGCTCTTTTCCAAGTTTTGTGTTACAATTCTGAGCTCAAAAATGTACCAAAATGCATATTTTATCAATAATATTTACAGAAAAAATAATGTGAGTTTCTTGCAGTTTTTAAAAATAGATTGAGGACATGATATGGAAAAGACCAGTGAAAACATGAAAAACTGGCATGGACAACAAATGGGCTGATCTATCCCTAATTTTATGACTGTACCTACAGAAGACAGCATCTTAAAAAGCAGAGACATCACCTTGCCAACAAAGGTCCGTATAGTTAAAGCTATGGTTTTCCCAGTAGTGATGTATGGAAGGGAGAGCTGGACCATAAAGAAGGCTGATCGCTGAAAAATTGATGCTTTTGAATTATGGTGTTGGAGGAGACTCTTGAGAGTCCCATGGACTGCAAGAAGATCAAACCTCTCCATTCTTAAGGAAATCAGCCCTGAGTGCTCACTGGAAGGACAGATCGTGAAGCTGAGGCTCCAATACTTTGGCCACCTCATGAGAAGAGAAGACTCCCTGGAAAAGACCTTGATGTTGGGAAAGATGGAGGGCACAAGGAGAAGGGGATGACAGAGGACAAAATGGTTGAACAGTGTTCTCGAAGCTACAAACATGAGTCTGACCAAACTGCGGGAGGCAGTGGAAGACAGGAGTGCCTGGCGTGCTCTGATCCATGGGGTCACAAAGAGTCGGACATGACTAAATGACTAAACAACAACAACAACAGAAGATGACAAAGAGAAAAAGCTACAAGCAGCAGCCCCGGTTTTTTCCACCTGTTTGTGATTTTCTGCCCAGTAGAGTAGGGGTGGCTAACTTGTAGCCCTCCAAATGTTGCCAGGCTACCCCCCCCCCCCAGCCATTGGCTATGCTGGGTAGAGCTGATGGGAGCTATAGTTTGACCACAGCTGGAGGACCACAGGTTCCATCCCTGCAAGAGGCAGGCCTCCACTCCAGCATTTATTATTGCTTCCAGGCATCCTCTTTCATCATAGCCAGGGGTCAGCAACCTTTTTCAGCTGTGGGCCGGTCCACCGTCCCTCAGACCATATGGTGGGCCAGACTATATTTTTTTTGGGGGGGGGATATGAACAAATTCCTATGCCCCACAAATAGCCCAGAGATGCATTTTAAATAAAAGCACACATTCTACTCATGTAAAAATACCAGACAGGCCCCACAAATAACCTAGAGATGCATGTTAAATAAAAGGACACATTCTACTCATGCAAAAACACACTGATTCTCGGACCGTCCGCAGGCCAGATTTAGAAGGTGATTGGGCCGGATCTGGCCCCCAAGCCTTAGGTTGCCTACCCCTGCTTGAAGTCCATCAAGATGGTCCCTTCGAAAGTTGTTGCATTAACAAGAGGCAGCAAGGAAGTTTCAGTATGTCACAAACTATGTAATCAAAAGATACTATTGTAGTCCAAATGCTTTGTGTTTTCATGAATTGCCAGAGGTTTTTCCCCTCACTTGCCCAAGCTTCCACCCAGAGAAACCATTTTAACTGGTGACTAGGGAAGGCATCAATTTCTGCTACAATCGAGCTTACACTGGAGCTGAGCCCTGTTCTCTTTCTCATGGCCATTTGCAAGCCAATTGGTTTCATGCAATACAAATTTCAGTTGTGAAAAAATAACCAACTGACCAGCAACTTATGGAACCAGGCCATTATAACTGCCTAGCCCATTCTGATGTCAGATCTCTTGTGCTGCTAAAATGTGTGAGTCCCTTGAACTCTGTTTAACTGAGATGCCTAACATTCACGTCATTATGTTTCTAACCCTGTTTCCATGACTGGCAAGAGGTGGGTGGAGGTAATAATGCTTAATGGTACTAATTGGGCAGCTCAATTTTCTTTTTTAGTAAAAGTCATACACACAGAGACACAAACTGATTTTCAGTTTGCCACGCAGTACAAGATGGCAGTGCTACTGCTTCCGCAAATATCTGATAATAAAAATAGTTCAAATTATGCACATTACCAGGTTAGCCAGAAATCCATTCCTAACCATGTCTACTAAGCAGCAAGTCCCATTGAAATCAATGGTGTTTGCTCTCGGATAGGTTAGGATTCCACATTTTATACTACCAGTAAGCAAGTGTCACTGAAAAATACAGCCACCTTTGCCCTCTGATCCTCTTTACCATTTATTGCTAAGTCCAAAATAAGGGGGAAAACATTTGCAGGTGTGATTTAAAAGGCACATGACTCTTGCTCTGTTAATCTTGCATGAAGACAAGAACAAAGACACTGCAAGACAAACAAATGGCCATGCAAATGAGGACAGGCAAATGGACACTTGGCAAAGACAAGAGCAAAATCCATTGCACAAGGAGAATCAAAGACAATCATGTCATTTTTGCAAAATGTGGGAGTAGGAGGAGCTGGCATGCATTTTGCAAGCTATGGACTGAACTGAACCAAGTTTATGCAAAGACAGTGCCAGGGTTGGGGAAGCAAACTGGTACGTGACTGCAAAGTCCACCCCTATTAGTGACTTGCCACACTTGGAGCACAGAATATCAACCGCATCTTTACTTCAGTGTAATTAACAATAGAAAACAACATGAAGGCAGCAAAGGACAGCACATTTTCTTCCTCCAGGCATCCCAGAGACTGCTGTCTTCCTTACAAGTGAGCAGCTGCAAATGTCCAGATGGTAACTCAGCAGCCTACATGCTCTTACTCTCCAAGTAACAGGTCAGCCCATCTGGAACATGTTTGGGAATGTAGCCTGGAGCTTTGATATTGCTGCAGACTCAGCATCTCCCTTTAATTTTATGTAGCAAAGAGACAGTTGATTTGCTTTTATAGTCATCTCTCGACAGGCAATTTGCCCAGCCTCTCCTGTTTGCTCCCCAGAAGCTGATTGGTGGCTTGGTGGGTCTTCCTTGAAAAGCGACCCTCTTCTCAGCCCAGTGCTGGGCTTGGGACTGTAGCACCTGCCAGGTGTGGTTGAACTTCACCTCCCATCAGGCCACCCTGCATGGCCAATCACCAAGGATGGTGGGAGTTGTGGTCCAGCCATAACTGGAGGGCACTCCCCCTGGCCTAGTGTTTCTTCTGGCCTTCTTCTGTGGGTAGCTCTGAGATTTCAGCCAGCAACTATGAGGAAGCCCTAAACAGCAGTGAGCAACTCAACAGATGTTGTGGGACTATCAGTCACATCAGCCCTGACTATTGACTATGCTGGCTGGGGTTGGTGGAAGTTTGGGGGGCAGGGTCTAACAACATTTTCCCATTTCTGCTCTAAAGCTTCCAATAATTATTCCTTTTCCTCCCTAAAATTGGTTTAAATATGAAGAGATAGTAGATCTGTCTTGGTCTTGTTTGGGAATCAGGGTGATATAAACTTCCTTCCAGGTTTCAGGTGGTTTGCCCCCTCCTAGAATCATGTTACATACTTCTACCAAAGGTTGAATAAGCCAATCTTTCAATGTCTTATAATATTTTGCTGATAGACCATCTGGTCCCGGGGCCTTGCCAAGTTGCATTGAGTTTATTGCATTTTCCACTTCCTTTGTTCTGCAGACCATTGGTTTTAATAAATTGCTCAATCTTAGTCTGATCCTCTTTCTCCTTCGTATATAGTTGTTTATAATACTTATGGAAGCATTATCTTATGTCCACAGGGTTCTCCACAGACTTTCCTTCTGTTACAATATTTATGATGATACTTTGCTTTTGCCTCTTTTTAAATTGCCATTACAGGGCTTCATCCTCTCTGTCTGGACCTCAAGAGTCTCCCCACAAACACACTCCTCATAATCCCTTTGAGTGCTTGTGCTTTGCCGGAATGTACTCTAGAACTGCTTTAAGTCAGCATGGTGCAAATGTACCGGCAAAGCCAAAATGGTGTGTTTGCACCATTGCAACATCTCTGCTGCTGGTTGGCACCCCTGAAACCTTCCCTTGTAAATATCTTCCCTTCCACCCTAACCATGCCTTGACTTCCTTTATTTGTGTGGCCTATGCTATTGCCTTGCCTTTGCTATTTTATATATAATTGCCCTACATTACTCTGTTCAGATTTTCTCTTCCCTGACAGTTTTAAAGCCTCTAGCTTCACCTTTTTCCAGCACAGTTTCTAGAGTGCCTAACAACCTCAGAGGCTCATTTACCTGCTGCTCAACTTCCATGGTGAGATATGCCATCACCCACCTTCTACACAGGAGAGATCAGTCTCCACAAAATAGCATATGGACACATCAGACACCAGAAATGACAATACTGAAAAACCAATTAAAGAAATGTCGTTTGTTAAGGGTGCCTAGAATTCATTAAGGGAAAGAATGTGCTTTGAATGTTCTTTAAAGGTATGGTGTGCATGTTAATTTTTCTCCTTTGGGTGCAGATGGAAGGGAAAGGAGTGGGAGGCTAAAGGGAACGGGGCAGGAGAGGAAACACCCACCCTGCGAGCAGGGCATTTGATGTGGTACCACAACCACCAAGGACTCTCCACACTTTCAGATGACTGATCTGTAACGTAGGACTCAGCTATACAGCTGCAAAGAAAATGTTTTAAGTTCAGTATACAATGTGACACAAGATGGCGATGGCGAGCCTTATGGAAAATTCAATGTATTTTTAAAAACAGTTGTTGTTGTGTTGTTGTTTTTTTAAAAAAAAACATTTTCAGAACGGATTTTATATGTGTGTATATTCCACCTAAGATTCGATCAAATTGCAGATTGTTGCTTACTATCTTCTTGCAAAATCCATTGGAGCCCACTGGAAGTCTAGTATTACTGAGTGATACTAACTGGCTTCACATTTCAGCATCCTTTGTGTGGATTTTCATAATTCAGATTTCGGAAACATGAATTGCTTGCCGTGTGTGTGTGTGTGTGTGTGTGTGTGTCCCCTTCTCACTGATGAACAGTATCTTGAGAAAGGTACCATGGAATACTCAAGAATTCAGTCCCTTATTGCTTTTTTATTTCCAACTCCCTCAGCTTTTATTGAACAGGCATGCTTGACCTTTCTCAACTCCCACATGAATTCTAATAAAGAGACTGTCATAGTAACTAGATGTTATGGTAGAAAAGTATATACACGGTATATTATAGAGTCAGCAAAAGAAATCCTAAGTTGGTTCAAAAATTCTATTCAATGACAAAAAAATAAAATTATATTCCCATCTCCAGAAAAATCCTTTCCATTTTGTGGTATATAATTTTTTTTGTCGCATGTAATATTTAACAGCAAAATAGGTGTAATTTCCTACTATTAGTACTATTACAATTTCTTCTATTAGTACTACTATAATATTGTTGTTCTTGTTGTTATTGAAATACACGGCATTATCACACTCTGTCTACCTCCAGGTTAGACTAGTATAATGTGCTCTACATGGGGCTACCATTGAAGAGAGTTCAGAAATCACAATTATGCAGTGGCCAGATTACTAATTGGAATTGGGCATTCTGATGGCACTACATAGGTACAACACCAGTTTCATTGATTCCCAGTTTGCTTCTGAGCCCAGTTCAAAGTGTTGGTTTTGATTTTTAAAGCCTTCTATGGTTTTAGTTGACTAATTTGTTATGTACGGTAATTGATTAAATCTAATTACTTAATTGAACATGAGAAAAATAGTTCTTTAAAAACACATTTTTACTATTTCAAAGGATCCTCACATGTTTTGCAGTCCTCTTCCTGAAAGAGACACCTCCCACTCTCTCACACATAAGAGAAAATGCCTCTTTCAGTAAGGTAAAGGTAATGATCCCTGGACAGTTAAGTCCAGTCAAAGATGGCTATGGGGTTGTGGTGCTATTCTCGCTTTCAGGCTGAGAGAGCCAGTGTTTGTCCACAGACAGCTTTCTGGGTCATGTGACCAGCATGACTAAACTGCCTCTGGTGCAACCGGACACTATGATGTAAGCCAGAGCGCACAGAAACACCATTTAGCTTCCCGCCACAGCAGTACCTATTGATCTACTTGCGCTTGCATGCTTTCGAGTTCCTGCCTCTTCTAGTATGGCACCCAATACTTACAAACTAGGCACTAGTCAAAACAATTTACAAATGTTTCATCTACGGACAGATTAATCACCCTATCAACATGGGATTATTGTGCTCTGATTGGTTTATGGACTAAACTTTGAAGTCCTACTTATTTATGGATTTCAGAGTCAACCCGGTTCATGATTCAAAACTGGTATCCTAGAATCCAATCTCTACATCAGGGTTGAGGAATTTGTGGTCTTCTTGAGAGCCAGTGTGGTGTAGTGGTTAAGAGCGGTAGTCTCGTAATCTGGGGAACCGGGTTCGCGTCTCCGCTCCTCCACATGCAGCTGCTGGGTGACCTTGGGCTAGTCACACTTCTCTGAAGTCTCTCAGCCCCACTCACCTCACAGAGTGTTTGTTGTGGGGGAGGAAGGGAAAGGAGAATGTTAGCCGCTTTGAGACTCTTGAAGGGGAGTGAAGGGTGAGATATCAAATCCAAACTCCTCCTCCTCCTCCTCCCCTCCTCCTCCTCCTTCTTCTTCTTCTTCTTCTTCTTCTTCTTCTTCTTCTTCTTCTTCTTCTTCTTCTTCTTCTTCTTCTTTTTCCAGTTGCTGCTGGACTCCAGCTCACATCAGCCCCAGAAAGAATGGTCATTGTTGTAGTCCAACAGCGTGTGGAGGGACATATGTCCCCCAACCCTGCTCTACAGTCTAGTTAATGGGTCACTTTTGGTGGAATCCAGATGGTGCCCTTGTATTCACAGAAGGGCTTTTGATCCAGCAGATGTATCCAATAATAGAAGAATAAGGGGTGTGGTTTTTGCTTATTTCCTTTCCCACTGCAGCCTCTAGTGCCACTACCTCCAACCAACTCCAGAATGCTGTTCATCCTCTGAACCAGGTGAAACGTGATGTGGGGGAACGGTAAATCAGCAGCAGCAGCAGCAACAACAAAATCTTCCCCTCCTTTTCCATTACCAGAAATGTACACTGGATCCAAAGTCCTTAAATCCATGTAGTACAGCTTCCCCCAACCTGGTAGACTTCAAATGTTTTAGACCACATGGCTGTGCTGACTGGGAGCTGTATTCCAAACCACCTGGAGGACATGAGGTTAGGAAAGACTGGAATAAGGACATGAAGTCACTAAATGGAGTCCATCCAGCATCCTTCACAGGCTCAAACATTAAAAATGCAGAATAATCTCAGAGAGACAGAGAGAGATTCACATACCCAAATTGATGAAGACGGACAGACATTTATTTGTCTTTAACTCTGCTCAACATTTCCAAACTTTCTGCTGCATTTATCTGAATGAGGTGCCACTTGCGATGTGATGCATACATTGAATTGTGACTCTCTTTCAGCGACCTGGCTTTAAAAGCATTTTAATTATACCTAAGAAATTGTTAATTATTTTTGCAAAACAAACAGGGTTGCAAAGAGAAGTGGAATGGGGAGGCCAGGGAATCCATGTTGCATGCTTTTTTGCTGTGTCTAAGCAGCCAGCCACTGAATGAAAGGAATCAGGCCCATCTTGACACAGGATACTGACCATGTGCCTGGAATGACAAATGTGGCTGAATAAAAAAAGGAGGAACCTTGAAAACATTTGACCACAAATAGCTTTTGCTCGTCAGTACATGTCAGGGCTTCATGCTCAAGTTTATTCCAGAGCTTTAAAAGGATGCCTAAATCCAAAGGGGAAAAAAGAATATTCTTCACAGGGCCACTTGGACATATGGTGGCCACTTGGAAAACCTTATGTGGTAGCCCCAGTCCATGTCAAAACAGATGCATAAAGCTGCCACCTACCTTCTTATGAAATTACAATTGTTCTGGCTCTTGCAAATGCATGCTGAGGGCTGGATATTGTTCATGATAGGCTCGCTATCATTCTAGGCTTATTGCTTTTCCTGAAATGACTTTTCATATGGCCGCTACATAACCAGATAGTTGTGTGAAGTGGTCCTGAAGATTTGCCAGGCTGCTATATTTAGGACCCTCTTCTTCAAATATGAAACTTCTAATCTTATATTATTATTATTATTATTATTATTATTATTATTATTATTATTATTCATTTTTAATGTTTTCTATTCCAATCTTCCTTCAAGGTACTCAGTGCATTTTGCACATTGTTCCTAAGTGATCTCGCTTCTCTATGCTTAAGCCCCTTAGTTTTGACAGAGGAACCTTATCATGTCCCTTTGGACCATCTTAGGCTCCAGTCGTAAGGTGTATCTGTAGGGGCGAACCCAGATGAAGGTAGTAGAACCACATTATCTGGTGCTCTGCTCACCACATACTGATGAGGAGGGAGCTGAGTCAAAATGCACCCCTAGCCCCTATGGGCAGGACGGCCCTGGTGGCAAGATATTCTGCAGCCAAACAAACAGCAGTCACAATTTAATCTGATACGATCGCATTATTTGATGCAGCTGAAAGTTCAATTCTGCAGATGAAACAGGTTAAGTATAATTTCTAGTCTGTTGAGCCAGCAACAATATCTATTAAAATAGTATAATTGGTTGGGTTTGACATGCGATATCCTTTTCTGCCTGGGTGATTTATGCTCAATTCACAAATGCAATGCCACAACACATTCCGATAATTACTGGCTCAGTCTCCAGCTCGGCACAGCAAAAACATCAGAAGCTAATAGGTACAGTTCTGCCAGCTTTCCGGTATGAGTGGATAATTTGAACTGTATTCATATTCTTAGGGTATGTCCACATTAGTGGCTTGAAACATAGCGAGGTCATTTCCCCACACGGTGTTTCAAGCAGTTTTTTAATGGAGTTGTTCACTTCAGATAAGGGGTGGAGATGTTTTCTCCCAATGCAGACTTGTGTGTTCATCTGCACCTTCAAGACAGCTGTTAGGGTGTTTCACATTACCGCTAACTCTGCATCCAGCTTTCTAATTGGATTTAGCCAGTTTGAGGGGGGTGATATGGATTGAACAGCAGGTTTTTTTAAAAAATAAAATACAGGAACAATGTGGGAGCACAATGGATGTGGAGTAAGTGATGAGGTGAAAATACCCTTTATTGTGGGCTAATGCAGCACAGTGGTACCTCGGGTTACATATGCTTCAGGTTACATATGCTTCAGTTTACAGACTCCGCTAACCCAGAAATAGTGCTTCAGGTTAAGAACTTTGCTTCAGGATCAGAACAGAAATCGTGCTCCAGCGGCACGGCAGTAGCAGGAGGCCCCATTAGCTAAAGTGGTGCTTCAGGTTAAGAACAGTTTCAGGTTAAGAACGGACCTCTGGAACGAATTAAGTACTTAACCCGAAGTACCACTATAATGGCTAATAAAGATGCAAAAACCAAAGATGTCTGCAGCAGGCACCCAACACCAATGTGAAATTCAAGAAATCAAATTGCTCATGTAAAAGACAAACATAACAATTTCTAGCAGAACCAGAGATTCCTGCAGTTCTTGGTTCAGATAAAGCTTGTTTCCTAATACAGGTTCTCTAAAGCTGAAATGTTCGTATAGTTAAAGCTATGGTTTTCCCAGTAGTGATGATGTATGGAAGTGAGAGCTAGACTATAAAGAAGGCTGATCGCTGAAGAATTGATGCTTTTGAATTATGGTGCTGAAGGAGGCTCTTGAGAGTCCCATGAACTGCAAGAAGATCAAACCTATCTATTCTGAAGGAAATCAGCCCTGAGTGCTCACTGGAAGGACAGATCCTGAAGTTGAGACTCCAATACTTTGCCCACCTCATGAGAAGAGAAGACTCCCTGGAAAAGACCCTGATGTTGGGAAAAATTGAGGGCACAAGGAGAAGGGGATGAAAGAGGATGAGGTGGTTGGACAGTGTTCTCGAAGCTGCCAGCATGAGTTTGACCAAACTGTGGGAGGCAGTGGAAGACAGGAGTGCCTGGCGTGCTCTGGTCCATGGGGTCACAAAGAGTCAGACACAACTAAACGACTAAACAACAACAAAGCTGAAATTGTGACAATGGGACACGCCAGCTTCTGCTTAGTAAAGGCTAGATGACATTGAATGATGAGGATTACATTATCATGAGAGTAGACCTGCTATCTGGGACCTATAAACCTGGACCGTTTTTTAAATGAGATGTGCTATCTGATTTTGTATAAACTCTCTTATGATTCCACAACTGCCCCGGCAAATTCATTTATCTTCCAGCTACTCCTGTTAGAAAATATTATCAATTTTTAAGGCTTAACCTGCTTTTTTGCAACAACCCCACTGCAATAAATTGTGTTATACCAACATACAGGTTGTTTTGAGTTGCACAATTTTATAGCAACCATTTGATTTTCAGCCACCAGAACTCTGGAAATCTGCCTCAGTTTGTTACAAATATCTCCTTTAAAAGTGTTTTTAAGGAAGTCCTTTTAATACCACTGCCTGCCTACCCGCCTGCCTGCCTGCTAACATATGTTGCAGATTCCATTTGGAACAGCACTTAAGGCTTAATTCTGTCAAAACTGCTTTAGCAGATGTTGTCATGACACTTCCTTTGGCAAGATTAAAGTGTTGCCATTCTAGCGTCTAGCACTAATGGTGAGATAATATAATTTGCGAAGCATAGGAGCTTGACTTTTGCAAAGGAAAATTATCACATGAAACATTTGTAGGGAGAACAGTATTTCAGTAATACTAACATCAGACAACTCTTCCATATAGGCTTGTATTTTGCTTTCCCAGTGATGTTCATATTTTATTTCTTCAAGTTCCCCCCCCCAAACACACACTCATCCTGAAAGAAAAACAGCCTGCTGAAGCTTGAGAGTGCTAGACAAATTTTATTATGTGTTGTGAACACAGTACTATCTACTGTTTGGAAGTTAAGATAGTAATATAACGAAATAGGAGAACTGAAAATAATGCCAATATATTTCACATCTGGCAACCAATGTGCCCCTTTGGTTTCAGATAAATACATGGGTAGACAAGTCTCAAAAACCCGGGACACAAATTTTCACAACCCTCTAACAACTATGGTGGCTCATTTACCAGAAGTGATGTATTTAGTGTATACTGGATTACATATTTTCACAATTTTGGAAGTGTATACTGGATTGCATTTTTTCATGGGACATTGTAACATTGGCCTGCTTAGCGTTTCTTGTCCCAGGCAGTGACAACAAACGATGTGAGATGTTGTCATGTTGCACACTGAGTTTTACTGAATGTTGTAGGAAAGAGATGATGAACTAGACCATCCTTTTTGGTAACGCCTCATTTGTGCTCCAGTCTGTAGATTTATTACTGAGACTCCTTTCTGGCTGAGCAGTCCCTGATATTAACTTGTTAATTTATTAATAGAATTCATATATTGTCCTTCATCCAAAGAGCTCAGGTCGGTTCACGGATAGTCATTGCTAAGTGGGTACATTTAGCATGCTTGTGAATTTTCTCTTTTAGCATGTAGTAAACTGTGGTCTCTTTTAGCATATAGTAAACTGTGGTGACAGCAGTCACGAAATTAAAAGACGCCTGCTCCTTGGGAGAAAGGCGATGACAAACCTAGACAGCATCTTAAAAAGCAGAGACATCACCTTGCCAACAAAGGTCCATATAGTTAAAGCCATGGTTTTCCCAGTAGTGATGTATGGAAGTGAGAGCTGGACCATAAAGAAGGCTGATCGACGAAGAATTGATGCTTTTGAATTATGGTGCTGGAGGAGACTCTTGAGAGTCCCATGGACTGCAAGAAGATCAAATCCTGAAGCTGAGGCTCCAATACTTTGGCCACCTCATGAGAAGAGAAGACTCCCTGGAAAAGACCCTGATGTTGGGAAAGATGGAGGGCACAAGGAGAAGGGGATGACAGAGGACGAGATGGTTGGACAGTGTTCTTGAAGCTACCAACATGAGTTTGACCAAGCTGCGGGTGGCAGTAGAAGACAGGAATGCATGGCGTGCTCTGGTCCTTGGGGTCACGAAGAGTCGGACACGACTAAATGACTAAACAACAACAAACTGTGGTGTGCTGGTAAAGTTCCTTTGTATAATTAAATTTTGTATGATGTTATGATATCATGGATTTAAAACAAATTATTAAAAAATCTCTTTGGACACAGTAAAAATAAAACCGTGTGTGTGTGTGCAGACCAATGCTACACAGAAGTAACTTTACCTACTCCGATGTACGTGGATGCAGACCTTCTTTATTGTCCATGATACTGAAAATGTTGCTGTGGGGATGAAAAACTAGCTCTTTCCTAATAATGCTGATTTATAGGGCATGCTGCTCACCCAAATTGCAGAATAATAAGGCTTTATCCGCTGCTGTTGCCAAATGGAGCCGAAACCATTTTTATCTCAATTTCATGTCTTGCATTTTTCAAAGGCAGCAAATTGCTAACTATTATGTTCTCAAGCATTGTAGTGGGGGAAATGAAATGTCCACCTAATGAAATGTACATCTGAGCATGTAATTCTATTTCTGTCTCGGAGTCCGTAACAAATGAACAGCAGGGCAGGGAGCAGGCATATCCTATAAGATATGCAAAGACGCAGATGAAAATTATTAATAGGGGATAAAATAATCCCAAAGGTTGGGAAGAACATCTAATGCATGCTAAGAATGTGGGAGAGAAAAGTTTTCTGAATGGAAAACTGTAACTGTAGCTTCTAGATCATATTGGACCCTGGTGAAGTCAGTTTGTACAAATCTGTCCTGGACCTCTTATTTCCAACCCAAGCATAATAAAATTCAATAATCTTACTTGAAGTAAATACTTGATGTTGTTTCCTTAGTGATACACCAGCAAGACAGAATCTGAATTATACCCACTATAGTACATTTATTTTACCCAAGTTCAGGCACCAATGCTTAGTCTGATCATAGATTCATAGAATCTTAGAACTGGAAGGGACCCAAGGGTCATCTAGTCCAACCCCCTGCAATACAGGAATCTCAGCTAAAGCATCCATGACAGATGGCCATCCGGCCTCTGCTTAAAAACCTCCAAGGAAGGAAAGTCCACCACTTCTGGTGGAAGTCTGTTCCACTGCTGAACAGCTCTTACTGTCAGAAAGTTTTTTCGAATGTTTAGTCAGAATCTCCTTTCTTGTAACTTGAAGCCATTGCCTCAAGTCCTACCTTCAAGAGCAGAGAAAACAAGCGTGCTCCCTCTTCTATGTGGCAGCCCTTAAGATATTTGAAGATAGCTATCATAGCTCTTCTCAGCCTCCTGTTTTCAAGACTAAACATGCCCATCTCCTTCAAGCGTTCCTCATAAGACTTAGTTTCCAGACCCTTGATCATCTTGCTTGCCCTCCTCTGCACACATTCCCACCCTTCTTAAATCGTGGTGCCCAGAATTGGACACCGAATGAAATCCTCTCTCAATCCAAACCTTTCACATCCTTGTAGCTGGGTTGTTTTTGCAGTTTCCTATCTCATCTTCTCTGGCACGCTCCTGTAGTTTACTCCAATTAAAGTCCAGTTAACAAGATAACCTGTGCTTCCAGGAACAGGATGGGGGGGGGGTCGGGGCAGCTGGAGTGTTCTGTGCCCCCAGTGCCTTTGCCTGCCCTCGCATTCCATGGGGAAGTGAGTGCCAGACCACCAGGCACTGCAGGTGAGAGCCTGGTTCCTCTTCCAACCAAAGAGGAATGCAGATAATGAAATCCCCCCATTATTACCTGATTATCTCCGTCTGTCTCTCTCCTGCACTACTGTGAGAGACTCAGTTCCTGGCTCACTAGAAACAGGAAGCCTTCACTTTTATTCTCAATTCCCCAAATGTAGGATAAAAGTACGTATCAGCAATAATATATATAAACAATTAACAAATGTGACCTGCATTTTTCATTTCTACATCTGGCCTGTTCTTCCGTATATATTGGGTCTTACAATTTAATATTTAGTCAAACAACACAAAATAAAATTTATCATATAAAAGAAAAAAGACACACACCCCCGACCTCCCTCAACTTTCCCTTCTGGATCTTTAAATATTTACTATGTCTGCTTAATTGTTATCTGGTTTTTATGATCTTATATCTGAATTCTCTTTCATAATTACATCTTACACTCAATTACATTCCATATTAGTGTTTTTTTACCTTTAGACTTGTTTTCTTACTTGTAATTCTTTAATCAAACCCTGCTAGTGAGTCCATTTCTTTACAGTATTTCTGTAAATGCAAGATAAAAGGTTCCCAGTCTTTTTTTAAATTTTCATTGTCATTGTTTCTGATTCTTTCTGTAAGTTTCGCCATTTCTGCATATTCCATAAGTTTGACTTGCCATTCTTCTTTCATTGGTATCTTATCGTCTTTCCATTTTGGGGCTAGGAGAATCCTGTTGCGTACATAAATAACTTCTTCTGCTCTTTTGGTAATTCCTGTCCTATTATTCCTAACAAAAATGCTTCTGGTTTTTTAACAAACGTTATTTTAAACATTTTCTTCAATTCATTATATATCATTTCCCAAAAGTTTTTTTTGATTACTTTACACTTCCACCACATATGATAAAACATACCTTCTTTCTCTTTACACTTCCAGCACTTATTGGAACTAGTTCTATACATTTTTGCAAGTTTAACAGCAGATAAGTACCATTGATACATCGTTTTCATACATCTGGCCTGTTCTGATGCAGCCTTTTTCAAGCAGGGACTACTCTTTGCTTATTCAGCAGCAGCTTTAGCCTGATGGCTTTGGCATATAGAGCAATAAAATGTCTGAGATTCTGTTCTACCTGGATAGCTCAGCCAGTAGAGAATGTGACTCTTAATCTCAGAGCCATAGGTTCAAACCCCATGTTGGGTGAGTGATTCCTGCATTGCAGGGGGTTGGACTAGAATGAACCTTGAGGCCTTTCCATCTCTATAATTCTATTATTCTTTGTGAGTAGTTTTAAATGGATGTGTTGTGCGAGTTAGAATTTTAACTAGCCTTGATGAGTTTTGAAGCATGAGCACATAACTGTATATACAACACAGTGGCTCACAAGAAAAGAGAGAGAGAAAGCATCAGTGGTGAACGGCATATGCGCACACACAGCCAGGAAAGATGAGCATAGCTGGAGAGTTCTGCATGGATGCATGTGCTGATGTGTAACAGCAGCCACTGTACTTCTCCAATGCGCAGATAATAGGATACTAAACCTGCAGTCCAAAACACATTATAGGGTGTAAGCCTCATTGAACACAATGGGACTTACACCTGGGTAAGCCTACATAGGATTGTGCTGTACTTCTTGCAAGTGTTTTCTGAAACTGTTCTCATTAATTGGATGTCTCGATGGCCCTGCTACCCCTAAATAAATCCCCATGGATGAGAAGAAACTGGGTTCATTAAAAATAACTGATCACCCACTAACTTTGCTGGAAGTAATTGACTCTGTCTTTACAGAGATTTGATCAGAGAGAAACACGGTCCGTTTTTAGAGCCCAAGACATACCTCCTCCACCCAACCTTCTGTGAAGGTGACTCCAATGCTTCAAGCAACTAATGTCACCTAGCACAAACTGGCAGTATGCTGGCAGCTTTCCATCTCTATAATAAAGTTCAGCAGCCATGGGTTGCGAACATCTCGCTTTGAGCCATCCATAAGAAGCTGGCGGTTTTTCATTGTTAAACAAAGAACACTCCAGTGAAGGACAATTTGAAAATACACCTGTCTCAGGCGGATAAAACCTCTATCTGTCCCCCCCCCCCCCCATCCTCCTATCAAATCTATGAGAACTCAAAGGTCTTAGCAGCACAAAGTGAGCCTGCGGATGATTTTGACTTTGGGAGTAGGTCCTGAAGTTTACCCTTGAAGATCTGTACCCCACAGGACTGGACACAGACAAAGCTTCTTGCTGTCATTTGGGTGGAAGAGAGAACAAAGGCTCTGCCACTTGTACATAGCAAGGTGGACTCACTAGGGCAGGATGAAAAAACACAGGGGAAATGTAGATGTTCATCATTTATTTTGCAACAGCCTCTGTCATTCTTGCTCTTCCTTTCCCACACCCTGCTTTCACTTTATCCCTGAACCTCTTGGAAAGTCTAGTCATGACTAGGTAAATTCATTTTTAAAAAAATAATATTTATTGAGATTTCAAAAACAAAGAATTACATAAAAGACAATGAAAAAAATATAGGGAAAAAGGGGAAAAAACATACAAAATACAAAATATAGATTTTTTTTTTAGAAAAAACACTTAGAAACAAATTTATCCTTCCATATCTTACATTTCATTTCCTTACTTTCCTGACCTCCTCTCACCTCCCTTTTTTGTATTCTGGTTCAATTGGTTAATTCAGCAATTCCTTTCCCTCTTTGTTTTTGTCTTAGTCCTTTAACTTAATATGTTATAACTTTAAATTCTCACCTATTAACCAGCCATTTTTTCATACACCTTTATGACATTGCTGCTAGAACCACTTAATTTCATTCTGACATCATTCTAACATTCATTAATTTTACAGTATTTCTGTAAATAGTCTTTAAATTTCTTCCAATCTTCTTCCACCGACTCTTCACTCTGGTCTCGGATTCTGCCAGTCATTTCCGCCAATTCCATGTAGTCCATCACCTTCATCTGCCATTCTTCCAGAGTGGGTAGATCTTGTGTCTTCCAATACTTTGCAATAAGTATTCTTGCTGCTGTTGTAGTATACATAAAGAAGGTTCTGTCCTTCTTTGGCACCATTTGGCCGACCATGCCCAGGAGAAAGGCCTCTGGTTTCTTCAGAAAGGTATATTTAAATACCCTTTTCATTTCATTATAAATCATCTCCCAGAAAGCCTTAATCCTTGGGCACGTCCACCAAAGCTGAAAGAATGTACCTTCAGTTTCTTTACATTTCCAACATTTATTGTCGGGCAAATGATAGATTTTTGCAAGCTTGACTGGTGTCATGTACCACCTGTATATCATTTTCATAATATTCTCTCTTAAGGCATTACATGCCTTGAATTTCATACCTGTGGTCCATAACTGTTCCCAGTCAGCCATCATTATGTCTTGTGCCCATTTAATCATAGCAGATTTCACCGTTTCATCCTGTGTATTCCATTTCAACAGCAAGTTATACATCCTTGACAAAGTCTTAGTTTTGGGTTCTAACAGTTCTGTTTCTAACTTTGATTTTTCCACCTGGAAGCCAATTTTCTTGTCCAAATTGTATGCCTCCATTATTTGATAATAATGAAGCCAGTCTCGCACTTTGTTTTTTAATTTCTCAAAACTCTGCAATTTCAGTCTATCTCCCTCTTGTTCCAAAATTTCCCAATATTTCGGCCATTTGACCTCCATATTGAGCTTTTTCTGAGCCTTCGCTTCCATCGGTGACAGCCACCTTGGGGTTTTATTTTCCAATAGGTCCTTATATCTTATCCAAACATTAAATAAAGCTTTCCTGACAATATGGTTTTTAAATGCTTTATGTGCTTTGACCTTATCATACCACAAGTATGCATGCCATCCAAATACATTATTAAAACCTTCTAAGTCCAAAATGTCTGCGTTTTCCAGAAGTAGCCATTCTTTCAACCAGCAAAAAGCTGCTGATTCATAATAAAGTTTAAGGTCTGGCAGGGCAAATCCACCTCTTTCCTTTGCATCTGTTAATATTTTAAATTTTATTCTAGGCTTCTTGCCCTGCCAGACAAATCTAGAGATATCTCTCTGCCACTTCTTGAAACAGTCCATTTTGTCCAAAATTTGCAATGTTTGAAACAAAAACAGCATTCTAGGCAATACATTCATTTTTATAGCAGCGATACGGCCTAGCGGTGAAAGCTTTAAATTTGACCAGATTTCTTTTTTTTTTTCCACTTCAGTCCAACATTTTTCATAATTGTCTTTAAATAGATTCCCATTTTTAGCTGTCATGTTAATCCCCAGGTATTTCACTTTCTTAACCACTGTTAAACCTGTCTCATTCTGAAACCTCTCTTTCTCCATCACAGTTAAATTTTTCTCTAAAACCTTTGTTTTTAACTTATTCAGTTTAAATCCTGCAGCCTGACCAAATTCTTGAATCAGTTCCAAAACCCTTTTAGTACTAGATTCTGGCTCCTGTAACGTCAATACTAAGTCATCTGCAAATGCTCTCAACTTGTACTGTTTAGCTCCGACTTGTATACCTTTAACCAACTGGTCCCTTCTAATCATATTCAGCAGAACCTCCAGGACCGATATAAAAAGCAATGGGGAGATTGGGCAACCTTGTCGTGTCCCTTTTTCTATCTTAAATTCTTCCGTCACCATGTTATTTACAATTAATTTAGCCTTTTGTTCTGAATAAATTGCACTTATACCGTTTTCAAAACCTTGGCCTACCCCCATCCCCTGTAGATTCTTCTTCATAAAACTCCAAGAAATGTTGTCAAAAGCTTTCTCCGCGTCCACAAATTTCAGAACTGCCTTAGTATTTATGTTCACTTGTAATTTTTCTAAAATATTGATTATATTTCTCACATTATCAGACAGATGTCTACCCGGGAGAAAGCCTGCTTGGTCTTGATGTATCTCTTCCACTAGCACTCTTTTTAGTCTTTTAGCCAAAATGTCTGCAAAGATTTTGTAATCCACATTGAGCAAAGATATGGGGCGGTAGTTCTTAAGCTGAGTCTTTTCAGTCTCTGTTTTTGGTACAAGTGTAATATACGCTTCTTTCCACGACTCTGGTGCCCTTTTTCCTCCCATTATTTCGTTATAGACTTCTTTTAAAGGTTGTACTAGCCATTCTTTTAAAGATCTGTAGTATCTAGAAGTCAATCCATCCGGTCCTGGAGATTTACCTAGTTGCATATTCTGAATGGCACCTTCTACCTCCTGTTCAGTTATTTTATAGTTCAACATTAATTTGTTTTCATGAGAAATTTTTTGTAATCCATTAGTTTTCAAAAATCTGTCTACGTCAATCTCTTTCTGTGGCCCTTGTGTATATAATTGTTTAAAGTACCTCTGGAAACAGTTTCTAATCTCTGTATATTCCTTCCTTCCACTTCTAAGTTTGTAACAGTATTTAATTTTTGTCTTTTTTTCATTTGCCAAGCTAATAATTTCCCACATTTATTAGCCGACTCAAATGTCTTTTGTCTCATTTGTTTAATTTTCCATTCTATCTCCTGATTCGTCATTTTCATGTATTGTGCTTGATATAATTTTATTTCTCTTAGTATCTCTTGCGACTTTGGTTTTGCTCTCAATTTCTTTTCACTTTCCTTTATTTTCTCCAATATTTTCTCCTTCTTTTCATTTTGGATTCTCTTCTTTAATGCATTCTGTTGTATCGCGACTAGGGAAATTCAATTCAGGTTCCATTTAAAGGCAAACTTACCTAATTCATTTTTCCCCAAAACAATATGTGAACTGAAGTGCAACTGTCCTTTGAAATTTGCACATCTCTAGACTTTGCTGCAGTTCTCCAGCCAAGTAACATGTCGGAAAATGGATACACTTGCACATATTAGCAAAGATAAGACACATTGGAGGGAACTGCTTTTCAAAAACGTGTATATTAGACAAACATGCTGAAATATACTCGGAGTCGAGAGTGGATTTCATGCTCTTTATTCAGCTCATAGTGGTGAGGAGGAATGAATGTTTCCCCAAAGTATCTGCTTTATATACATTATTTACACAATAGGCTGCACGTGATTGGCTAATTCCGGGATTTTCCTGTAGGCCAATCAGGTTGTGGATTCACTTCCACCTGGAGCTGGATTGGGTGGCTCCTGCAGACCAATCATACTGCTGCATTGTTCTAGGACCAATCAGACTGCTGCATTTTGGATCCTATTCAACTCAGTACATAACACATGCATACAAGCCTATGTATATTAAGAGAAATGCTGGTGAATATTCGTGGGATTGTTTTGTTTTTTTTAATGCAAACTGAGGTGGGAATGTGGAGAACTGAAGAATGGGGGGGGGGGTGAAGAACTGAAAGAAACCAAAATTGACAAATTTGCCCATTCCCAGTCCGAAGGGCCAGAATGCAGAAACCCTAAAAGGACAAAGTGCAACTATAAGGACACAACAGGTCCAGAAAAAGAGAAAAGAAAAGGGAGGATGAAAGGATTTATGAAGGAGAACTAAGTCAGGGCAGGGTATAGAACAAAAGAGAAGGCAAGTAGAGCTACAGCCATGGCTGTGTCATGGGAATGAGTAGGGAGGAGAACGCAGGAGGAAAGCAGTGGTTTCCCAACCCCTGCCATTGTTTAAAACCATCATTTTCCTCTCAGTGTTCCTCCATCCCTGCTTTACTCAAACTTCTTCCATTGTATACAGCAGCCATTTCCCCTCTTTTAGACTAGATGGCACTTGGGGTCCCTTGCAACTCTCTAATTCAATTATTCTCAATTCACCCTTGTCTTCCATTTTGTGGCCAGGCAGCAGTACACAAAAGTATCACCCTCCTTCAGAAAAGTGAGCCCCCACCAACTCAGAGGAAGCTTTCTAATCTGGTGGCTACTAGCCCATAGCAGCGTTGCAGAGAATGGATCAAAGGCAATCCACCTCTGACTAGATCCAATTAATGCCCTGGTCCACTCATGGCTATGGCCCCATTTTGCTACTCATCAGAATGGTATCCTACAATTGGTTTTCTGCTGTAATGGTTTTCCCGAAGCTCAAGACAAGGTGGTGGTATGATCACTACATGATGCATGGCCCAGTATCTTTGCTCTTTCTAATCTGCTCCACTGTCATCGCAAGTCCTGAGCAGAATCCAGTCGAATCAGAGCTATTGTTATTCTTCTTGTAGCAACTCGCTCCCAAGCATCAAACTCCCTCGCCTAAAACAAATATTCCAATCAAGAAGTAACCGCTCAGGCATGTAATTAAGAAGAAAGCTATGCTCAAAGTTCTACTGTACCACAGGCAGGAAACAAGGGCACTCAAATGAGCAAAGACAACTTTGATAATTATTGATTTAGAGCTACAGTGCGACTACAGTCCAATGATGCTGCCCATAAAAGCACAATAGTTTTTGGGGTTTTTTAAAATCAATACCCCCGAATGAATCTTTGCTTGGGGGGAGGTGGGGGGAAAGAGAACACATTTACCTGCATTACTCTCAGAAGAGTTACAGCTTAGTCCAACCAAAAAACCTGTGAATTTGTGGAGGGGAATTCAGTTGTTTCTCCTGGCTTCTTTGCTCCAGAAACTGAGCTGCACACTGTGTTTTGGCAGGTCAGAAATGAGGATGGGGTGAAGCTCTGCAGAAAGATAACAGCAGCACCTCCTCCTGACCCACTGTTGGCACCCGAAAGCTCCTCAAAGCCTGCATCCCTCAGCAACTGAAGCACCTCCGTCTCAGGCAATGCTATCAGGTGTACAAGATATATACATATCCAAGAATCAGTAACCTCTGTATGAGGTACATAACTATTTATATGATAAATTAGGCTGTGTCTGTGTTTCTATGGCTGGTTGTGTGGAGACCATAGGGAGACCACTTATACATCACCCAAAAGGAGGGAATATATTGAAAAGCCTATAAAAAGGACAAAACAGGACAGAATTTTGTATGATGTTTGCACATGCAAATTTAGATTCATAGATGCAAACTTAGAAATAATTACCAATATATATATATATATATATATATATATATGCAGGTTTTGGTGTCTTCGGGTGTCTTCCCGTGTAAGAGTTGGGGTGTCTAGGCGACGTTTCGACGAGGTCTCACTCGTCATCTTCAGGCTGGTGCTTACGGCTTCTTGTTACTGGAACAGAGCAGGATCTCAGTGTTTGAGTTCCTATAAATACTGTTGAGGGGGTGTGGTGTATTCTGGGCAGAGAGGAAGTTCCCAGGGTAGTGTGACTTTTCTTCTTTTGTTCCTTAATTACTTGAGGGATATCTTGAGTGATTTCTTGAGTGATATTCTGAGTACCACTTAGGAGGGTCATTAAGAGTGGATTAGTTGCTAAAGCTTTCGTGTCTTGACCTCTTGAACTTGTGAAGAGTTTTTCTGAGAAGATGGCTGTACTGCACTTAATTGTGCTCTGGCTTGGCTTCGTGTATAGGGGCGAGCTGTGGTTTTGTGCCCTGTGCCAGTCAGATCTGTGTAGGGATTGCAGGGGGGTGTAGCATCCGGAGGTGCCACTATGGTTTGGCTACTGGATGGTGTCTGTAATTTATCTGTGGAGAGGGTCTGGGTTTGGGTCTGGTGTGGTTGATTGGTGATGGTGTTCTGTGTGCCTCTGGTTCTGGTGTCGGTTTTTGTGGGGAGGGCTAATTTCCAGATGTCTGGCAGGCGGGACGTGTCGTCACGCTTGTTCATGTTGTGAGGGTGTTTCTCTATCTCGATGGCTTCCATGATTATTCTCTTGTGGTGATGTTCCATGTTAAAGAGCAATTTGGAGTCTGCAAAATTAATTTCGTGTCCTGTTTCTTTCATGTGTTGGAAAAGAGAGGAAGTTTTTTCTTCTTTTTTGACGGCATTCTTGTGTTCTGCGATACGTGCATTTATTCGTCTGTTTGTTTGTCCAATGTACGTGGCTGGGCAGACTTTGCAGGGTATTTCATAGACCCCTTGGTTTTCCAACTGGATTTTATCTTTGGGGTTTCTGAGGATATTGGCTATTTTTTGGTTGGTGCAAAAGGCTGTTTTGATATTGTGTTTATGGAGGATTTTGCTAATTTTATCTGTAGTGCCCTTGATATAAGGAAGGAGGGCCATGCCATTGTTTTCTTCTGTGTCTTGGTTTTTGGGGGATGTTTCTTTTTGGATTAGCTTCGTAACCCTGTTTTGCTGGTATCCATTGGCGATTAACACATTTGAGAGATTCTGTAACTCAGTTGTCAAGTGGTCTTTGTCAGCCAGGCGTTTGGTTCTGGAGATGAGAGTCTTGGCTACGGAGTTTATTTGTGCAGGGTGGTGGTGTGATTGTGCATGTAAGTAGCGGTTGGTGTGTGTTTTTTTCCGGTAGATGGTGTGTCCTAGGGAGCCATCAGGTTTTTTGTAGATTAGGACGTCAAGGAAGGGAAGTTGGTTGTTGGCTTCTATTTCCATAGTGAATTGTATTTTGGGGTGTAGGCTGTTGAGATGTGTGAGGAAGCTATCTAGTTTTTCTTTCCCGTGTGGCCAAATTACAAAGGTGTCGTCAACATATCTGAGCCAGAGTTTGGGTTTGTGTTCTGACTTGTCTAAAGCATTGGTTTCAAAGTGTTCCATGTACAGATTTGCGATGACCGGTGAGAGGGGTGATCCCATAGGTGCTCCTTCTATCTGTTTGTATCTTTGTCCATTGTGGATGAAGTACGTGTTGGTTAGGCAGTGGTTGGTCAGGTCCAGGATGTATTCGGGGGGATTGTATTTGTTTTGGATGGCTGTCAAGGCTTCATTAATGGGCACTTGTGTGAAGAGACATGTACATGGAACACTTTGAAACCAATGCTTTAGACAAGTCAGAACACAAACCCAAACTCTGGCTCAGATATGTTGACGACACCTTTGTAATTTGGCCACACGGGAAAGAAAAACTAGATAGCTTCCTCACACATCTCAACAGCCTACACCCCAAAATACAATTCACTATGGAAATAGAAGCCAACAACCAACTTCCCTTCCTTGACGTCCTAATCTACAAAAAACCTGATGGCTCCCTAGGACACACCATCTACCGGAAAAAAACACACACCAACCGCTACTTACATGCACAATCACACCACCACCCTGCACAAATAAACTCCGTAGCCAAGACTCTCATCTCCAGAACC
Source organism: Podarcis liolepis (assembly GCF_965112155.1). Classification (NCBI taxonomy): domain Eukaryota; kingdom Metazoa; phylum Chordata; class Lepidosauria; order Squamata; family Lacertidae; genus Podarcis; species Podarcis liolepis. The sequence continues at coordinate 32,740,356 of NC_139554.1, forward strand.
AAACGCCTGGCTGACAAAGACCACTTGACAACTGAGTTACAGAATCTCTCAAATGTGTTAATCGCCAATGGATACCAGCAAAACAGGGTTACGAAGCTAATCCAAAAAGAAACATCCCCCAAAAACCAAGACACAGAAGAAAACAATGGCATGGCCCTCCTTCCTTATATCAAGGGCACTACAGATAAAATTAGCAAAATCCTCCATAAACACAATATCAAAACAGCCTTTTGCACCAACCAAAAAATAGCCAATATCCTCAGAAACCCCAAAGATAAAATCCAGTTGGAAAACCAAGGGGTCTATGAAATACCCTGCAAAGTCTGCCCAGCCACGTACATTGGACAAACAAACAGACGAATAAATGCACGTATCGCAGAACACAAGAATGCCGTCAAAAAAGAAGAAAAAACTTCCTCTCTTTTCCAACACATGAAAGAAACAGGACACGAAATTAATTTTGCAGACTCCAAATTGCTCTTTAACATGGAACATCACCACAAGAGAATAATCATGGAAGCCATCGAGATAGAGAAACACCCTCACAACATGAACAAGCGTGACGACACGTCCCGCCTGCCAGACATCTGGAAATTAGCCCTCCCCACAAAAACCGACACCAGAACCAGAGGCACACAGAACACCATCACCAATCAACCACACCAGACCCAAACCCAGACCCTCTCCACAGATAAATTACAGACACCATCCAGTAGCCAAACCATAGTGGCACCTCCGGATGCTACACCCCCCTGCAATCCCTACACAGATCTGACTGGCACAGGGCACAAAACCACAGCTCGCCCCTATACACGAAGCCAAGCCAGAGCACAATTAAGTGCAGTACAGCCATCTTCTCAGAAAAACTCTTCACAAGTTCAAGAGGTCAAGACACGAAAGCTTTAGCAACTAATCCACTCTTAATGACCCTCCTAAGTGGTACTCAGAATATCACTCAAGAAATCACTCAAGATATCCCTCAAGTAATTAAGGAACAAAAGAAGAAAAGTCACACTACCCTGGGAACTTCCTCTCTGCCCAGAATACACCACACCCCCTCAACAGTATTTATAGGAACTCAAACACTGAGATCCTGCTCTGTTCCAGTAACAAGAAGCCGTAAGCACCAGCCTGAAGATGACGAGTGAGACCTCGTCGAAACGTCGCCTAGACACCCCAACTCTTACACGGGAAGACACCCGAAGACACCAAAACCTGCATTCCTGTACCCGTGAAAATCTACGAAAGCATATATATATATATATATATATATATACCCATTACATCTCACCTTAGTGGGTAAGACTGGAAACAGGTGAGCCTTGTGCCTTTTCAGTCTTCTGTTCAGCTCCTTCAGGGTTCCTGCTCTCTCTTCTTAGGATCTTTTATCTTTAAACGACTTGAACTGGACAGCCCTCAGAACAGAGAACTCCCTCTAGGGACCTGTTCATGTCAACATTCACCGTACTTTTCCATGTATAAGACGAGGTGTTTTTTACTGTAAAATAATGTTCAAAATGGGGGGAGGGGCATCTTATACACGGATAGCGCAGATGGAGGATGGGCGATTGGTTGCAGTCGCTAGCAGGAGCTTGTCAGCGGTGAATGTGTGTGTGATTCGTGGCTGCGGCAAGGGCTGCTTTGGATTGGCTGCTGCTGCGGTAATTGGTTTAGTGATTGGTGGCTGAGTCAAGGGCTAGTTTTAATTGGCTTTCTTCAGCAATTTGATTGGTGATTGGCGGCTGCAGCAAGGGCTGCTGTGGAGTAGCTGCGGCTGCAGCAGTTGGGCGAGCAATTGGTGGCTTCTGGTGGCGAGCGGGCAGATGCTTGCTTGTTTCTGTGACATGTTCGTTTTGCAGCGTTTGTCAGCCTGGTGTGTTCGTCACCCCCCCAAAAAAATAGTAATCGAACAGCCCTGGGCAATCCTCCCCAAAAAAGCTCAACAACTCTGGGCCATCTCCCCCCATTTTCTAAAATTTGAGTCTTATACACGGGGGCATCTTATACACAGAAAAATACGGTGAGCACTATGATACCACTTTAAGCAGTCATGGATCCCCCCCACCCACCCAAGATCCTGGAAGCTATGGTTTGTTAAGGGTCCTGAGAGTTGATAGGAGACCCCCTATGCCCTCCACCCCAAACTACAGAGGTCACTGGGAAGAGGGATTGACCCCTCTTAAGCCATTCTGGGAATTGTAGCTCTGGGAGGAGAATAGGGGTCTTCCTATTGGAGAACCTTGCCATAATATCAGGAGGGATCGGTTGTTCCAAAAGAATCAAAATTCTTTTGCGTGAGAAGGGAAGTTTGATGAAAAACATCTACAGCCACTGCCTTGAAAACAAGATGGGGACGTTTTATGCTTCATAATCTCCTCTGCATTTCTTTGCAATTGCAGCAAGGCGTGCACAACATTTCCCCCTAAATGTAAGTAATGGAGAAAGGCAAAGTGCACAGATACAACCTCCTAATCCTCCCTGTGTCTTCTGCTTGGAAAAGAAGGTTTGGTGGTGGTGTTGGAAACTGTATAGTGCAGAGATAGGTGCATTTGATGTGTAGCTCAGGTAATTAGCAGAACCATGTGGGGAAATGAAGGATGTGACAGAAGGAAATGTCATGCATTCACTTCCCTGTCCCTTATTAGTTCCTACTGCCTTATGGAATATGGTAGAATGAGTATGATGGCCACCTATCAGGTGGTGTTCATGTGATGAGTGCTTGCAAGTACTACTGCTGCAGCAGGAAGGTAAATGGCATTTCCATGAGCTCTGGCTTCCGTCATGGTGTTCCGTTGCTCCAAAAGCTGGCCACGTGACCCGGAAAGCTGTCTGTGGACAAACTCCCTCGGCCTAAAAAGTGAGCTGAATGCCACACCCAATAGTCGCCTTTGACTGGACTTAACCGACCAGGGGTCCTTTACCTTTACCTTTTTTACAAGTACTACAACAAACAATGAGCCCTGCGACATGCTCGTGCCGTGGGTGGCTCCTTTAAAATATATTTTTGTTATCTCTGATGTTTTAAGATTTAAACCTCCTTTTCCTCAAAGACTGCTTGAGTCATAACCCCCCGCAGTCAACAGCTAGAGATCTCAGAGCTGCTGTTTTCACTTCTACGTCTGTTTATTTAGTTATAAACCTGGCACAAATCTTCAGAGAATGGAAATCCGCTGTTATTATTATTATTTTATATCTAAAACTTTCAATTGCAGCATTTGCTGCTCCCGCACGGTGAGAGAAAGCCAGGGGGAACGAGATTAGGAAAGAACATAGTAATTTCTTTCTCAGTTCTCTTGGCAGGCTGGGAATTACAGTGTTTGTCCCCAGACTCGGGGTTAGCAGGGTGAGAGAACAGCTTGTGTCAGCAGGAGCTTTGCATCCATTTCCCATGCGCCGTCCTCTTTACTATTCACCTCAAGCCTTGAAACTATAAACATTTCTAAATGCCATGGGCTTAGTCACCGAATTACAAGGTCCTTGGTGAGAAGATTCCCTCAGTCACGCTTCTGTGTAACTTCAAAATGGAGGCAATGTTGCTCAGAAGAGTGTGCAGGCTCTGGCGGCTTTCAGCCCCAACAGAGGTTATTATAAACCTTTGCTGCAGCAAGAACTAGTAGGAAGCTTTTTTCAAGCCTGATCAATTTTCAAGCGTAACTCCAGCTTCTAGGTCTCCTGCTGCAATTATGCTCTTCAGCAGGACTTCAGATCCAAGCCTCATGTTAGGTTACTACAGCAACTGCCATGCATTAGAAAACAAGCTCATGAACTTTCGCTTTACAAAAAAAAAACCACCACCATCATTCACCGAGGCAGTATAAATTCCTGTTTGTTTCCAAATGTATTCATGATAGGCTGCCGCTTTTGGGGGAGGAAAGATCTTAAAGGATTTCTGACTTCACCCAAGGTTGAGTTACAGTGGGAAATTGACTGTCTTCTCATGAGAATCAGTGTATGGCTCATTTGCCTTTCCTTTGTGGAGGGAATTGATTATCTAGACCTATATCAATCTGGTTTCAGGCCTGGTTGTGGCATCAAAACTGCCTTGGTCATCCTGATTGACCTTTGACGGTATCAACATACAGGGAATACAACCCTGCCCTGCTCCTTTGTATCCATGTGGCTTTTTGTACTATCAACCACAGTATCCTCCTGAAGTGAGTCTCTGAGGTGGTGGTCAGGGGCACCATGTTACAGCCAACCTCTGGGCTTGTTTCCAAAGAGAGCAATTTGATTGGGATGGGTATAGTATTTAGAACACTGAGAATGATCCTGTTACTTTATCCAGGGAATTATTATTATTATTATTATTATTATTATTATTATTATTATTATTATTTATACCCCGTCCATCTGGCTGGGCTTCCACAGCCACTCTGGGCGTCTTCCAACAAAATATTAAAATACAGTAATGCATCAAACATTAAAAGCTTCCCGAAACAGGGCTGCCTTCAGATGTCTTCTAAAAGTCTGGTAGTTGTTGTTCTCTTTGACATCTGGAGGGAGGGTGTTCCACAGGGTGGGTGCCACTACTGAGAAGGCCCTCTGCCTGGTGCCCTGCTACTTGGCTTCTCTCAGTGAGGGAACCGCCAGAAGGCCCTCGGTGCTGGACCTCAGCGACTAGGCAGATTGATGGGGGTGGAGACACTCCTTCAGGAATACTGGGCCAAGGCTTTTTAGGGCTTTAAAGGTCAGCACCAACACTTTGAATTGTGCTCGGAAACGTACTGGGAGCCAATGTAGGTCTTTCAAGACCAGTGTTATGTGGTCTCGGTGGCTGCTCCCAGTCACCAATCTAGCTGCTGCATTCTGGATTGTAGTTTCCAGGTCACCTTCAAAGGTAGCCCCACGTAGAGCGCATTGCAGTAGTCCAAGCGAGAGATAACCATCCTGTTCCCTATGCAACTTAACATTTATATACGAAGCTGTTGGGAGAGGTCATCAGTAGGTGGCAACCAACTCTATCTCTCAGTAATCACCAGATTGGTGGCTGGAGGTAGTGATAGACTGGATGTGGGACAACAAATAAAAATTGAATCCAGACAAGATGGAGATGTTAAGTGTTCTGAGTTCTTAAGTCCAATAGGGCAAACATCCTGATTTAACCAGGTCTGCTCTAGATGGGGTTGCACTTCCGAGAAGGAGCAGGTGTGTGCCTTTGGGTACTCCTGGATCTGACATTGTCACTGGAGGCTCAGGCCGCCACTGTGACCAGGAATTGCTTCAAAAAATCTGCCTTGGCAGTGTCTGTCATTAGCTCAAAGGAAGCTCCACAGGTCTCCCAGATCAATCTGTAGATAGGAAGTTCCTGTGGAAACACAATTAAAATTACAGTTTGAGCAGGGCAATATTTGAATTGCAAAGGTTTCATTTCAAAATCTGAGAAATACATATGGCTTTCACAGAGTGCAGCTGGCTGAAGAAAATCTTTAAATGAAAGCAATCTCCCAGGGTCTGAAATTGGTGATATCACACTGCTGCCATGCATTCAGTCTCTGACTATAAGGTTTCAAGTGCTTCTATTTATACAACTTCTGCTCTTAGACTTTTCTTGGTCCTGAATTTAACTAAGGCAGTTGCAAGTTTACGAACATCTAAATAGAGCTGCATAGATTCAAATGCTTCTAAACCTTATGCATGCTGGAGTTTGGGGGTTGGGAACCCATACGTAATCCATACATAATGTTACCCACTTCTGTTTTAGCTCCTGGGCCCATCTTGTGGGTGCATATTTATAAAGGGACTGAACAAGGAACTCAAACTGACAGCAATTTTATGTATCCGACACAATTCTTTAAAAAGGCAATTTGCTAGCAGAAGGAACTTCCAGAGAAGACTAATCTTCTGCAATGGTGGCTGGAGCCCATTGGAACTCATGGGGAGGAAGACAAGCAGACCAACGGTTATAGGAGCCAGAACCAATGACAGGCAGAACGAACTAATTCTGGTTTTGTTCCCATCCTCACCCCACTTCCACTAGTTCTACAAGCAGCTTATGGTGAAGACAAATATTGTGGCCATCTAAGAGATCGTGATGCATCACTGTGAAGAAATCTGATTTGCTTGTTATATGTTGGATTTGTGCAGGTTCTAATATTTTAAGGAAGAAATTAGTGCTCGAGGTATGTAGTTGCCTTTCCACAACCCCCCTTAGAATGAATCTGGGTGCCAGGTAAACCCAACCATCTCTGGTTGCGGGGAATAGACGGGTTCTGGTCTTGCCAAAGGAAGATGCCAAGGTTTGGTGCTTTTCTTGCTGGAGTTGGCAAAAGTAGAGATTGTTATTAAATCTTATATTACACAAGATTATCAGTTGCTAAGATAAATGCTTGAAATCTAAAAGTTGCCAAGTATTGGAGTGGGAATTCTACTCTGGAATGTTTATTGGCTGAAATCACAAAAGGAGAGGCTCTATCTTCCTGAAGGAGATTGTTACTGTGGAGGATCAAGGTGGGATGCTTTTCTTTTTCATACTCTGCCCTTTTTCATACACTTCCCACAAAAAGGTGAATGCGTTGTTGTGGTTCTTTTACACCCATATTTATTAGTAAGTGCACAGTGTTTGCAGAGCGGAACGGGCTTAAGTTTGATGTAAGGACCTGCCTCTCCTTGAGACCTTTTGATCGTTGCAGGAAAAAGAAAAAAAATGGTCATATATTTAAGTGCTATCTGGGCTTCTCAAGCATTATTTCCCCCTCAAAGCATTTAAATTAAATGTAGTCCAACTTCATGACTTGAAATCGGTGATATCACAGTGGTGCTGAGTCTGTAATCTTCTGAAACCAATATATAAAGAAGCTTGTTTTGATCTGTTCCACCTGCCCCCTATTGTATTTTCCATTGTATTTGTCTTGATCTTGTGGGTTTTATTATGATATTGTGATTGCTGTAAGCTCTCTCGAATGATGTATATGCATTAGAAGAGTGAGGTAGAAATACTTTAGACAGATAGATATTGGCAGAGAAGGTGGAACAACATATATATGAGGCTGTGCTCATGTAACCCGAAGTACCACTGTAGTTCTATATAAATTCTATGTAACACCCCCATGGATTTGAAGGCCCTGAGCCCACCTCAGTGCTTGAGTGGGGATCTTATCGAATCTGGAATTGCACCAAGAGACATACCTAGCCAGCTGTACTTTTCAGTTGGCAAAAGCAGCCAGAAACTTGACATGCTTCAGAATGTGACAATTTCTGTAAGACAAACAACTGCTGTGAATAAAAATGAAGCGCATTTTCGCTCTCCCTTGTCCCTGATTTTTGACAGGCCATGGGCAACAAAGAAAGCCCCTGCCCGTACATGTTTTCCCATGCATGCCTAACAGTGTTTAATACACTTAAATAGTAAATAAATTATGTAAAAGGTTTTATTTTATTTATTTTCTATTCCACTCTTCTTCTTACAACTGAGCCATTCAGAGCAGCTAACCGCACAGACCGGAAACAAACATTGTAACAATAAAAAAGATTTTAAAAATTATGAAAGTACAATCAGGCTTACCACAGTAAAATCACTCACTATGTGTGCCAGCTTAGCTATCAATGTGTTATAGCTAGGCTGTCACTGGTGGATAGCTCAGGTGGGTGTGCTAACCTTCTAACAGGAATGGAGTAGTGCATGTGAGAAGTCCATTTAAATGTGACCAGCTCTGATGGGTTATGGCTTTTTTGTATGGCTTGCACTCTATATATATCAGGTCTCCTTTGCCCCCTTTTAGTGATCTGAAGGATGGATGACTAATGATAATACAGGGAACAGCCCAATCGCAGATTGTTGCTGAATTGAGATACCCAATCTTAAACATCAGGAAGGTGATATCAGAATACAATGAAGCTAATGCAAAGGTGTCTTAGACCCCAGCATGCTGTCTGATGAAATGATGGCATTTGTTGGGAGAGAAACAAAGTTAATGTGTCTCTGTTAATTCTCCTTGATCTTTTAGGAGCATCCTTGGTATTCTGCTGAAGTAACTATTTAAGTTGGGGCTGGGTGGCAGAACTTTGTGCTGGTCCCAGTCCTACATGAATGGCTGTTCTCAAAGAGCGACACTTGGATATTATGGTTTGGTCCTTCCGTGTGGGCTTCCCCAGGGTACCATTTTACCTGTCATGTTGTTCAACATCTACATGAAACCACTGAATGGGGTCATCAGGGGTTTTGCTGTACGTAGTCACCAATATGCTGAGGGCACAAAGCCTGCTCCTCCTTTACATCTGCAAGTGTGGATGTGCTAGACTGGTGTCAGGCCTGGGTGAGAGCCAGTACAGTGGTACCTCGGGTTACTTACGCTTCAGGTTACAGACTCTGCTAAGCCAGATATATTACCTCGGGTTAAGAACTTTGCTTCAGGATGAGAACAGAAATCGTGCTCCGGCGGCGCGGCGGCAGCAGGAGGCCCCATTAGCTAAAGTGGTGCTTCAGGTTAAGAACAGTTTCAGGTTAAGAACGGACCTCCGGAACGAATTAAGTACTTAACCCGAGGTACCACTGTAAATTGAAGTTTAATCCAGACAAGACTGAAGCACCATCGGTGGGTGCTTCCCAAGGCTGGATGAAAGGGTTTGGGCCTGCTCTGGAAGGGGTTACACTCATCACCGCCTTGCCCTGCCCCATCCCAGTGAACACACTGCTGCCGCTCTACCCCCCATCATGCCCCTCTGCCGATTGTTATACAAGTAGGAGCATCACTGTGCCTGTTTTATGCTGCACAAAAGAGAAGCTCGCGATTCTAGTTTTTAACTCCATGGTGAGGCCACCTACAAGCTACAAATGAAGCCATCGCCAGTGCCATTCAGATACCAACTGGAACTCATTATTTCCTGCAGCAAGATACATTTCCTGACATCTGGGCTTAGGGGAGACATCTAGCATTAAAGTGCTTCTGATTTCCCTTGTGGAAAGCAAGACATTTTCAGGCTTGCTCTTCTTCTTTTTTTAAAGTAAGTGATTACATCGTATACAGTTGGGAAAAGCAATAGCACAGGCTGCCGAGGAGAGGCCAGGAAGAGAAGGAGGGCTGAATTCAGCTGTCTTTGCTCAGAGACGAGTTGCTTTTGGCCCTCTCTTACCTATCACCTGACAGCCGCCATTCCATCAGTCATTAGAAGAACTGCAACTTTATAGGTGGGCTGTTTTTTACTGCTTCAGGTGTGCTTTTATATGCTGTGCGTGACCCACTCTATGACCTTCAAGAAGTACAAAATATTAATAATGTTGGAGTGTGCTTTTTTCCTCCTTTCTCACCAACCCTTTTTGTGTGTGTGTGTTATGCCTTTTAGATAGTTCCTGCTTCCAAGCTTACAATCTTCTCATCATTGTAAGCTAACCTGTCAGCACTTTTAGCTAAAGAGAAGTATATGCTATTCTTGCTCCCAGTCTTCATGCATTCAGCTGAAGGTGTACATAGAATTTATATAGGACTACAGTGGTACCTAAGGGATGCAGGTGGTGCTGTGGGTTAAACCACAGAGCCTAGGACTTGCCGATCATAAGGTCGGTGGTTCGAATCCCCACGACGGGGTGAGCTCCCGTTGCTCGGTCCCTGCTCCTACTAACCTAGCAGTTCGAAAGCACGTCAAAGTGCAAGTACATAAATAGGTACCACTCCGGCGGGAAGGTAAACAGCTTTTCCGTGCGCTGCTCTGGTTCACCGGAAGTGGCTTAGTCATGCTGGCCACATGACCTGGAAGCTGTACGCCAGCTCCCTCGGCCTATAGAGCGAGATGAGCGCTGCAACCCCAGAGTCAGTCATAACTGGACCTAATGGTCAGGGGTCCCTTTACCTTTACAGTGGTACCTTGGGTTACATACGCTTCAGGTTACAGACTCCGCTAACTCAGAAATAGTACCTCAGGTTAAGAACTTTGCTTCAGGATAAGAACAGAAAAAGTGCAGCGGCCGCACGGAAGGCCCCATTAGCTAAAGTGGTGATTCAGGTTAAGAACAGTTTCAAGTTAAGAACGGAACTCCGGAACTAATTAAGTACGTAACCAGAGGTACCACTGTGCTTATTTGCATGTAGGGGTGTCTCCTAACTGCATGATGGGGGTTCCAAATCAAGACAGGAAAGTGGTACATATAAAGTGTCTATGCTGAGCTCCAGCTGAGCCTTTGGAGGTTGGGAATGAGAACAGTGTTGAATGGAGCAAATGTCCAGGTTTAATAGCTACTTTGTGATTCTCCTACAGAATTTTAAAGAAGCATTTGTAGAAACATAATACAAAATATGTTACAGCTCCTCTTTTTCCCCCAGCACTTTCCCCATAATGTTACTTTATTAAATTAATCATTTTCTCTGTGCTTCAATAATGTTCTGCCGGCCTCTATACATGATGAAAACTTTGTAACAATAATTTCCAGCTATGCCTCCATCTAAACTCCATGTGAATAATTACTGGTTGCTTTTCCAACAGCCAATTTGTAGAACTGTAATTTTTGTTCAGCAGTAATTAACTTTTCTTTAAACAGATGGCTCCTGATATATCATACCACCTTGAAGGCTTCTATTATGCCACCCCTTCGGAAATGATGGTCAGCTTCATTCTGGCATCATTTGCCAGGTGGTTTATTGCTTTTGGGGAGGTGGGGGATTGCACCAGGTAATATAAATGTCTCCCCTCTGAGTTATTCTGTGATATTTCTGCACAGTTATGGTCTAAAGCCAGGGACACACAGCTTGCTAAATGAGATGCTGCTGAATTAATGTGATGAAAGATAACGAAAATCTTTTAACATATTAATTACTGATTAGGTGTAAATGCCAGATGGTTTTAAATGTAAATGCCCGATCCTAAATTAAATTATTCTCTAAGTATTTCCAAAGCCCTTCTCTCACAGGAGGTGGGAGATGGTTAGCTTCATCCTTCCCTCTTTTCAGGATCCTCCAGTTGCCATTTGATTGGGTAGCTGCTGCTGATCCATTCTCATGAGGGGGGAAAGTTCGCTTTGCAATAATGGAGGATCATCACAGTGAGTCAGAGCTGGTGTCCGCACTTGGCATCCTTGGGCAGCTGCCCAGCAGAATAGCAGTGCCTACAGCTGGCATCTACCTATTGTCCTTACCAATAAGTTGTTTGATGAGCATTTTATGCATTTCGTTTTGTCCATTGTTTTATCTTTCCCTCCTGGTTTTAATTTGCTTTCACGTGTTGTAATTTACTGCATCAAGTTGGTTTGAGACTTTTTAATGCATAGAACATTAAATGTAATTAACAACAGCAAGGCAGCACAAATGGTAACAGACACTGTGGATAAAAACCACACACTGGGTTTGCCATATGAATTTTCATCTGTCAGTATGCTGCCCATTTAACATCCTGCTCCACATCACAGGCTGCCATTGGCAGGAGGGAAAAGATGTTCAGGATACAAGGTAAGTTGTGCTACAGGTTATGGCTTTTTTTCCTTCCTTAGAGAAAGGCCTGTGTTGGGCTACAATGAGTTTTGGTCTGATTTAGTCCTATATATAAACAAGATCTATATATCTAGAGCCATAAGTTCTCTGAGGGTGGTAATAGATTTCAGAATTGCAGCAACAGGTGTCATGCAAACTAGAGGTTTTTGGCTTTCGACAAACAAACAGCTGACAACAAAATAAAAAGTTACCAGATAATAGAAATAAGTCTTCTTTCCATGTAGAGCTAGCGATGCTGGCACTGAGCCCAGAACTCTGCTTGTTTCCAGTCAGGAGAAGAAAAGAAAATAGAGCAGTCCTCTTGTTTCTGGCTTCCAGCGCTGCTATCTGAAGCACGCAGAGCCAGAAGGAGCAAAATTGTTGATACTGTGATGAGGCACAGATGACCACCAGCAGCAGTAGTGATCATCCATATCGAAAACAAGCAGTGCTGGCCTTAGACATTTCAGCCCCTTGGGTTAAAAGTCTAAAATGAGTTACTCTTTCAGTGATTGCTTTAAATGACACAGATTGAGGGTGGAAGTGAACAAAATTATTCCCCACCCAGAATTTTCCACCAGAAGCAATAGCTTTGTGTTACTGGGGTTTTTTTTTGGAACGGGCAATCGTGACACCTACGCAGTACAGATGAAAGCAGAATTACTTACAGGATCTATCAGAGGCAGCTCAGCACACTTGCACAATTTTTCTTTTCATGGCCCAGGAATGAGTTTGGCTCCCAGGAAGCAGTAAGGCCACATAAGATCAACTTCCATCAACCCCAGCTAAGATGGCCAATGGGCTAAGAAGGTGGAAATTGTAGTCCAGCCACATCTGGAGGTCCATATGTGAATTAGCCTCTGTTCACCAAATTGGCCTTTGCTCAAAACTTAACCTGACTATTGGAATTCCTTGTCCAGTTAAGTCCATATATGGAGAGGTTGTTAGGTAGCCGGTATCCCTGCAACTGGATGTGGGTGGCGCTGTGGGTTAAACCACAGAGCCTAGGACTTGCCGATCAGAAGGTCGGCGGTTCAAATCCTCGCGACGAGGTGAGCTCCCGTTGCTCGGTCCCTGCTCCTGCCAACCTAGCAGTTTGAAAGCATGTCAAAGTGCAAGTAGATAAATAGGTACCGCTCTGGCGGGAAGGTAAACGGCGTTCCCGTGCGCTGCTCCAGTTTGCCAGAAGCGGCTTAGTCATGCTGGCCACATGACCCAGAAGCTGTACGTCGGCTCCTTCGGCCAATAAAGCAAGATGAGCGTCGCAACCTGAGTCGGTCACGACTGGACCTAATGATCAGGGGTCCATTTACCTTTACCTATCCCGGCAATTGTAGATATCTATCTAGATGTCATCATCCTCCAATACTGTTTTGTTCTTTCTTAAGCCTCTGTCAGCTATCTATTACATCGGCTGCATATAAGCACCCTGGCAACTCTTGTTACGGCTGATTGTGAAGTGTTGATGTGCTTGCAAGATGACTTTGAAATGAACCTGTGTATGCTTGGCAAGGAGGTCCGAAAGGAGGACAGCTGGTTGTTTGCTTGTCCTATCCTGCACAATATTCAAATGTACCCCTTCTTCCTTTTACGGGACCGCCTCTCCTGGCATGCCCCGCAGAGGACCTTAAGGTCCACAAATGGCAACACCTTGGAGGTCCCAAGTTGCAAGGTGGTTAGATTGGTCTCAACTAGGGCCAGGGCCTTTTCAGTACTGGCCCCGACTTGGTGGAACGCTCTGTCACAAGAGGCCCTGCGGGACTTGACATCTTTCCGCAGGGCCTACGAGACAGAGCTGTTCCGCCTGGCCTTTGGTTTGGACTCAGTCTGACCCTTATGTTTCCTTCCTCTTATGGTTTTGATCTATGGGGTACTATTAAAATGAGGCTGCATTTTAAATTATATTTTAACTTGTATTTTAACTTGTATTTTAAAAAAAAAATTATTTTTTTATTGTAATTTTACTGTGTTAGCCGCCCTGAGCCCGGCTCTGGCCAGGGAGGGCAGGATATAAATAAAAATTAATAATAATAATAATAATAATAATAATAATAATAATAATAATAATAATAAATTTATTATTTATACCACGCCCATCTGGCTGGGCTTCCCCAGCCACTCTGGGTGGCTTCCAAAAGAATATTAAAATACTATAATACATCAAACATTAAAAGCTTCCCAAAACATAATATTAATGTATTATTATTATTACTATTATTAATGCATATTTCATCTGTCGCCTCTGTGGTCCCATAGCTTCATCAGTGTGATCTATAAGCAGGAACTGCATAGTATGCATATGTGTGTGTGTGTGTGTGTGTGTGTGTGAGAGAGAGAGAGAGAGAGAGAGAGAGAGAGAGAGAGAGAGTCACAATCAGCTATAAGGTACTCATAAATCCACTGCTACATTAGTCGGATAGAGCTTTGTAGAGGCTAGACTATTGCCATTAGCAACATTCAGTTTTGGCAGCATTCTAAAGCATTTCCCACTCACTTCACTTGGAGAGAAGGCTTTGGCTATACACGTCAGATGCCGTCATTACATTTGCCAGACTGCAAGCTAGAGAACCATGCGGCATCTTTATAGAGCAATCTGGAAGCCAAAGTGGCAGCTAATCTCACCCATTCTTCTCACTGCCATCCCTCCCCAGTGCAGGAAGGACCACATCTCACCTCAGTGGTAGAGCATCTGCTTGGCATGCAAATGGTCCCAAGGTCCATCCATGGCATCTCCAGGTAGAGAAACCCAGAAAAGCCACTGCCAGTCAACTGAATAACACCAAAAATAATACAAAATACAGTTTAATACACATTAACTTCTGAATAAATAAATAAATAATATTATTATTTATACCCCGCCCATCTGGCTGGGTTTCACTAGCCACTTTGGACAGCTTCTAGCACATATAAAGACATAAATAGGGAAGCTGGAGACCATTTGAAGTGAAATAATACGCCTTGTTATTGAAAGATGCCTCCCCTCAAGATAATTAAGTGCAAAATGACCTAATTCCACCACTAAATTGGTGAGTATAACCTCTCCTCCAAACATTCATTTTATACAAATGGGTGGCAGAAAAGGTCTTATATATTACAGGTCTTATATATTACTCTGTGATCTTTCTTCTGTGTGGGCTGGGTACACCCGCACAAGATAAAGCGAGACATCTTTACCATCTGTGCCGTAAAGTTTTTACAGTTGCACTCTCATATACTCCCTTATATTTTACGAGGCTAGATCAAACAACCCATTTACTCTGGTTCTGCCTTCCTTAATTTGTCTTCATACAGAAGACTAGTTTGGAATAAATAGATTATGGATTGTCACCCCAATAAAGTACCCGTTCATTCCCATGTTTTCTGTTGAACCATGACTCCAAGTACCTGGAACACTACCCCTGTATCTTGGTCTTGATGTATGATTAACTAGTGATTTGTGACAAAGTCAGACCAGAGGTTTTAATTATTCTATTGATACCTTTAATCTCTCTCTCTCTCTCTCTCTCTCTCTCTCTCTCTCTCTCTCACACACACACACACACACACACACACACACACGACAATTAAACCTCTTAGGCATTATCTCACTTCATTAAAACATCAATCAGTCAGTCCAATTTGTTACAAACTACTGGCCATGACTAAAATACAAACATTATGGAAAATATTGTGTGAAGTGTATTAATTCCCACGCCTCAAAAAATAATGGATCCCTTTTTAAATAATGGATGCCAGCTCTAGATGCCTTCACTGGCATATCAACAGCAGGTGATACAAAAGCCTAAGAACATAAGGAGAGCTTGCAGGATCAGGCCATGGCCCATCTAGTCTAGTACAGTGGTACCTCTGGTTAAGAACTTAATTCATTCCGGACGTCTGTTCTTAACCTGAAACTGTTCTTAACCTGAGGTACCACTTTAGCTAATGGGGCCTCCTGCTGCCACAGCGCCGCCGCCATGCAATGTTCTCATCCTGAAGCAAAGTTCTCAACCCAAGGTACTGTTTCTCGGTTAGCAGAGTCTGTAACCTGAAGCGTCTGAAACCTGAGGTACCACTGTATCCTGTTCTCACAGTGGACAACAAGATGTCTGTGGGAAGCCGGCAAGCTGGATATGAGCACATCACCATCTGCAATTCCCTGCAACTGGTATTCAGAGGCATAATGCTTCTGACAGTAGAGAGAGAAGAAGGATTTAGCTCCATGTGGTGCAAAGTTTCGCCTGCTGAGTTCAATATATAAATTTCCTGTTAAAAGAAGAGCAGGTCAGACTTTCCCCACCTGAGCCAGTGGGAGCCCTACTTTTTTAACAACTGTTCAGAATGATACCTGCATTTTGAAAACTATGGTATCCTCTCTTAAGCAAAGGTCAAAAAAGTGAAGGTAAGATAAATGACCCCGGACGGTTAAGTCCAGTCAAAGGCAACTATTGGGTTGCAGCGCTCATCCCGCTTCAGGCTGAGGGAGCCGGCGTTTGTCCACAGACAGCTTTCTGGGTCATGTGGCCAGCATGACTAAACCGCTTCTGGCGCACAGAGAACCATGACGAGTGCCAGAGCGCGCTGAAACGCCGTTTACCTTCCTGCTGCAGCAGTACCTATTCATCTACTTACACTGGTGCGCTTTTGAACTGCTGGTTGGCAGAAGCTGGAACAGGAGCTCACTCCATCACACAGATTTGAACTGCCGACCTTCCGATCAGCAAGCGCAAGAGGCTCAGTGGTTTAGACCACAGCGCCAGCCGTACAGCTAAGCATTCCAGGGCACTTTAAAAAAGGTAAAGGGACCCCTGACCATTAGGTCCAGTCGTGACTGACTCTGGGGTTGCGGCGCTCATCTTGCTTTATTGGCCGAGGGAGCCGGCGTACAGCTTCCAGGTCATGTGGCCAGCATGACTAAGCCGCTTCTGGCGAACCAGAGCAGCACACGGAAACGCCATTTACCTTCCCGACGGAGTGGTACCTATTTATCTACTTGCACTTTGAAGTGCTTTCGAACTGCTAGGTTGGCAGGAGCAGGGACTGAGCAACGGGAGCTCACCCCGTTGCGGGGATTCGAACCGCCAAATTTCTGATCGGCAAGCCCTGGACAGGCTACTGCAATCTTGATGCTTAAGAGCATAAGAAGAGCCCTGCAGGATCAGGCCAAATGCCCTTCCACTCTAACATCCTGTTTTCAACCATGACCAACCAGATGCCTGTGGGAAGCTCACAATCAGGACCTGAGAGCAACAGCACCTTCCTGACCTAGCAACTGCTATCTAGAGCAGACTGCCTAAGACTGGGGAGGTAGAACATAGCCTTATCTTACCCCTGATAGTCTCCAGAGCCTAGGGCTCCCTGGTAGTATTCTTTTCTCTCACTTGACAGGTGAGTTAAAGAACTCTTTTCCAGCCTAAAGCAGAATTAAAGCTTCTTATCTTCTTTCCAAAGTTTACCCACAGCAGAGCATGTTTGTTATCACTTACAAAAATGGGAGCTTGTTGCTGCATTACATCTTCCTGGAGAGTTCATATATATTCTCAAATCCTGTTAAGACTTGATTCCTTTGAACAGCAGCAGATATCTGGAATGCTATCCCACGCTGTTATAGATCTGTTCCATTCAGCAGAATGTGCTTCTTGCTTTTCCACTACTGAAAGCCTGGACCTCTGATTCAGTAAATCAAAGCCTGACACTTCCTCATAGGGTCACAAACTCAGTAGCTTCCTTTCCCGTGTGAGAGATCTTGGGTAAAATAGTGTATTTAATAAAGGCGGGGTTCTACCTTAAAGGAAAGCAAATCAAGAAATAAAAGGTTTATTATGTGGCAGCATCATTCTGCTGTCTGTTAAACCTTTCACTATATTCAAGCAAAATTCAATGAAACAATTTATTAATAGATGAAAGATGATCAAATTAAGAAGTGAGTATGCAGTGATATGGGAAGAGAATTAAATATACCTTTCAGCTGATTAATTATAGGGGGGGTTCATTTTAACATTTTAACAGGGACGCGGGTGGCGCTGTGGGTAAAACCTCAGTGCCTAGGACTTGCTGATCGTAAGGTCGGCGGTTCGAATCCCCGCGATGGGGTGAGCTCCCGTTGCTTGGTCCCTGCTCCTGCCAACCTAGCAGTTCGAAAGTACCCCTAAGTGCAAGTAGATAAATAGGGACCGCTTACCTAGCGGGAAGGTAAACGCCGTTTCCGTGTGCGGCACTGGTGCTGGCTCGCCAGCGCAGCTTCGTCACGCTGGCCACGTGACCCGGAAGTGTCTTCGGACAGCGCCGGCTCCTGGCCTCTAGAGCGAGATGAGCACGCAACCCCAGAGTCGGTCACGACTGGCCCGTACGGGCAGGGGTACCGTTACCTTTACCTCATTTTAACATCAAGTGAAAAACAAAGGTATATGTCTTCAATAGTTCATTTGAATAGCAGAAAGGAATGGGAATTTGAATGAAATGAAAATTCATTTATCAGTTTTTTAACAGATTTTTTTTTACTGAAGACATAGGCTATAATTTTATGGATATATCACAGTTCATGAGAAGGGAGGGACAGACAGACAAATCTGATACGTATAGTGGAAATCTCTATTGAGGGCAAAACCCTAAGGATTTTGCAGGTTTCTCTCTCCATGGACTCTCCCTCTGGATATTGCTTTTACTGATGTATTTTTACTGTTTTTGTTATTATTGTTTTTCTGTCACCCTCAAAATATTTTCAAATGCTGAGCGGTACATAAATTGTTTACATAAATTATTCAGAAATTTGGCAAGTTTGATGCCCTGCAAGTATCAATCAATCAATCAGTCAATCAGTTTTTATTGTATATAGCCAAAGGCCTTTACAATGGACGACAGAGAATAAAAGGAAACTTTAATCTAAAACCATACACGTAACCTGTAGCAGTTTGCAACACAAAAAGAAATTTACAACATTAAGACTGGCGTGCATTCACATAGCTGGAACGGAGCTTCCTGGCTGCCAGCGCAAATTTGGTTACCTGGTGTGTGATATAGAGGTGTTTATCTGCTAGGAGTTCAACTGTCACTTCCTGTGTGGATCGACCTGGAAGCCAATTAAGAATTGGCAATACAAATTTTCCTCTGGGCATTGTATACAGGAGGCAAGTCAGCAGGTAGTCTTCTACCTGATTCCATCCATGTTGACATTTGTGATCTGTATGGGGAATTCCCTGATAGCTCTCCTCTAAATATGTTGAGAGCATCTGTTGAAATCTCAGTTCTACAAAGGCCCTGCATAGTTGTGGGAAGGTCAGAGTCTCAAGGTAACGGAGCCTTGAGTGATTGGTCTTAATTTGGGGGTACCAAGCAGAGTAGTGGGCAGCAATGATGGATGCTCTGTCTTGATTGGCATCCTGATCAAAAATCCCATTTCTAAGGTCACGTGGACTAAGGGCTAAGTAGTTCTCCATTTGGACATTATAACCCCTAAGCTTATCTTGGCACATTTGTGCCCAGCCCCCTGTCCTTAGTTGATCTTCGAAGGCATTTAGCCTGCACCAGTATCTCAGACAGGCTAGATCAATTCTGGCAGCTAGCAAGGGAAGGCCCAACTCGGCTTGGAGGTGGGCTGCTGGTGTCCCTCAAGGAAGCCCCAAAATCTGCCTCATAAATTTATTTTGTAGGACCTCTATTTCAGATTTGACACCAATCCCCCATATCTTAGCTCCGTAGAGCAAATATTTGGGCGATGATTTTAGAGACAAATATCTTAATAGTTGGGTTGATTAACTGTCTACCCTTTGAATGGAAGAACTTATATAGCTGCCCAGTAGAATGGCCAGATATTAGTTTGATTGCTTCCAGATGGGGTTTCCATGATGACTTCCCATCGATAAGTAATCCTAGATATTTAAATCTGGCTACTTGCTCAAGGGTGTGACCGTCTAGAGTCCACCTGGACTTGGTAGTCCTCTTGCCAAATAGAGTGACCTTGGTTTTATCATCATTAATTTTTAGATGGTCTTTTTTACACAGCTGTCCATATTTAACCAGCAAACTTCTAAGTCTGATTTGATTCTGGGATAACAAAACTAAGTCATCAGTGAAGAGCAGAATTGACACTTTACAATTCTCTAGGATGAGGGCAAAGAAGAATGGGGGTGCCATATCAGGAATGAGATTATTTATATAGTAATTAAATAGGAAGAGTGCCAGTATACATCCTTGCTTGACACCTTTGTTAATTGGAATTGCCTGTGAGAGGGCAACTTGAAGTCCCAGTCTCACTTGCATGGGGTTCCCTCAATGGATGAGCCAGAGAAGTCTTTTATCGATATTTGAATGGGCCAATTTGTTACCTATCTTTTAAATCAAAGGCTGAGGAGAAGTCAATGAATGCAGCATTCCCTGTGATCATAGAAGAATGTCAATAATTTTGTGCAATTTGGGTAGAAAAGCTACAGGCAACAGATGACATGCTTGAACTTCCATTGACAATGATTGGAAGATGAATGAATGCATGTATATATAATTGAAATGAATGGAAAAATTGAAATGGTTTGTTTTCTTGCACACCCCTAGCTTAATTCATATCCAACTTGAGTACGAGTGCACTTGGTAGCGCTGGTGTTGGTGAAATTGCCATTAATTCCTCATTGGGATGCAGAGATCAGATTGGAAGTTTTCTCTGTTGATCCCAGGTCACAAACCTGGATGTGCCGCCCCTGTTCTAAAAATAGGCAAAACTTTGCACAAGGTAAGAGTAGTGGTGGGGTGATGACAGTAGAAAACAAACCTAGACCAAAAACTTAGGGTGCCAGACCTGCAGTTCTAGCTGCTGTCCTAGAAAACAGCTGCAGCAAAAATAACCTCAGGAAGAGGCAATTTTTCGTAAGAATGACAGTGCTAACAAAGAACACATTTATGTAATTTATCAAATCATAGTATGAGGGAAAAGTCCTATTCTCTGTTAGTGGGGATTAGATAAATCCAATTCAAACAACAAATCTGCAAGTGCAAAGATATTTTATGAGAGCTGAAAGCTTCCACTGATCGATCAGTGTGATTAATGAAAGCATCGATTACAAACTAAAGTTTAGCACACAAGTACGCAGTGGGGCTGAGAACAAAGAATAACTCTGGGGCTTTGAATTCCTGAAGAGGTTGCCATTCTGAAGGTCTGAGAGATCCATCCACTTTATTTTTCTACCACCAAATGTTATTATCTTTCTTTTTTAAAAAGCTTTTCGTCTCTTTTGGAACCCAAGATAAGAACACTGCTTTCTTTTTATGTTTAATCAACTTCAACCTCCTTTCTAAGAGCTGGGCTACACATTACGTTCATCACACAAGAGTGGCCCAGCTTCTGCCTCTTGGAAATTCTGCTTTCACAGATTCATAGAATCATAGAATTGTAGAGTTCGAAGGGACACAGAGGATCATCTAACCCAAACCCCCCAACAATGTAGGAATACGCAGGTGGCCCTTATGGGAATCAAACCCACAACTTTGGCGCTATTAGCACTATGGTCTAATCACCTATTTCTGAGGCTATTTCCCCCCCAGGGTTTGGGAAGAGGGTGAATAGGGGAAATTAGCTAATGAATTAAAGAGCTAAGTGAAGATCAACAATAGGCAGAGAAGTCAGCCAGCCACTCCTTATACTTTACATACCGTATTTTTTGCTCTATAAGACGCACCAGACCACAAGACGCACCTAGATTTTGGAGGAGGAAAACAAGAAAAAAAATATTCTGAATCTCAGAAGCCAGAACAGCAAGAGGGATCGCTGCGCAGTGAAAGCAGCAATCCCTCTTGCTGTTCTGGCTTCTGTGATAGCTGTGCAGCCTGCATTCGATCCATAAGACGCACACACATTTCCCCTTACTTTTTAGGAGGGAAAAAGTGAGCCTTACAGAGCAAAAAATACGGTACTTGTGATCCCCTCTGTGTTTTCGGCTTGCTGGTGGGACAGCTTTTGGAATTCTCAGTCACCTGTACAGTGCTGGTTACAATAACAGAAAGCCAAACATTACAAAACACACAGGCAACCCAACTATGCAGTGCTCAAAGCAGGGACAATGATAATACTATATATATATATAAGCAGTGCTTTTTTTCAGCTGGAACACAGTTCTGGCACCACTAAGGTGGGTGCCATTGTGAGCTGCCACTCCCCTGCCCACTTCTTGGCTTTACAGACTTCTAAGAAGCAGGAGTAAAGACACAATGGAGACAACGAAGCCCTTAAAAATAAGTCCAAAGTATATCAAACTGCATTATATTGAGTCGTGCCACTGGTCCATCTGGCTCAGGGGTAGCCAATGGAATGCCCTCCAGGTGTTGTAGACAACTCCCGTCATTCCTGACTATTGGTCATGTTGGCTGGGGAAGATGGAGATGATGGATGATGATGAAGATGGAGTCCAAAAAGCGCCACATTGTCAAACCCTGATCTAGTTCAGTATTGTCTACAGTGAATGGGAGCCATGCTCCAGGGTTTCAGACAAGTAAAATTCCTTTCTGACATAAATAGCACCTCCTCTGCCACCTACACTTTCCAGCCAACTTCAGCAATGTTAAGATTACATGAAATAAATCTTCTGTCAAGGAGTATCCTCAATAAGGCACACAAGTTTATCTCTTTATAGCAGGGGAGGTGCTTTGCTGTCACAGAAAGCTCATCTTCCTGTCATGCTTGTTTCCTTTGCACCCAGCAAGCACTATGCAGAAGTGCCAAAATAATGATTCTACATTTTGAAGCAATACAACTAGGCAGAGAAGGAAGCCTCCTGCTTTGAAGATCAGTGGTGTGTCAAAATGCACTTGAACATTCTGGAAAAGCAGGAGACTAGCAAATAGTTTTTATGCAAAAACAAAACAAAACATCATTTCCTTCTCAGAGCCTACCCAATAGCCCAAGTCACCACTGGGGAATCTTTTTTATAATATGCATAGAATATGTGTCAGTTTATTTGCACAAAGAGTTTGAATGTGACTTCTTCAGTCTTGGAATAAAACTACTTCTTCAAAACGGATTAACCTCCTGGGTAAGTGGAAGGCAGTATTCTATCCCTAGTAAGTTCCTGATGCAAACATAGATCCTAGATGTGATAACAGGTGCACGTATTTGCAAAAAGAAAATGTGCATTTATATTCCCCTATTATAAGAAAGACACTTTTGCAGCAGATTGGTTCTGTTTTATTGCATATATGAACAACCTGAGAAACATGGGTCTTCTGGCAACGTACAACATTTTTTGGTTGGTTTGACATCTGGGCGGCATGCTTTTCCTTTTATAACTGCACAGATCCTGGTATATCAAAGTCTTATTTTTAATGCTTTCTTATTCTGCACTAGGCACACATTTTTTGTTGTTGAAGAATGGGAAGGTTCAGGTTGTTCTACTAAATGATACATGTCATAACAAATGCCTAAAATAGAAAAGAAAGAAAAAATAGCTTACCAGGGGTTCATTTTTTATTAAGTACATCCATGTCATTTTTAGAACATACATAGAGTTTTGGATGGGGCACAATTGGTCTCCAATGTGGCAGTTAGAGTGCAGGCAGGCTTAGACACCCAAGTTAGAAGGAATAAGCAAAAATCTGAGCTTCAGCTGCAATTTATATAAGGGACTAAGTGCCGGGAGGTAAGTCAGATAGTGGACACCTGGAAGCCAGCAAACTACCACAAGTGCAGCCTATGGGGCTGCATGGCAGGCTGTTCAACCCCACCTGTTACATTGAGAATATAGCTCTAGAGGGCACTGTAAGAGAAAAGCCCATGCAATTTCAGGTATGCGTGTTTCATTTGTGGTAGGGACTCAGGATACCCCAGAATAAAGTCATTTTGATCTGAAAGAGATGGACAGGGGAGGTAGCCTATTGGTCAAGGGAAAGTGACCCAGCCCCATTAATCTGGTGGCATCGAGGAAATTAATAGTTGAATACCCAAGAGCAGATGGTGCCAGGTATTCACAGTGGGGTTTAGGATCCCATGTCAAGTGGGGGGAGAACTGTGGTTTTGTAATAATGTGTAGTCAGTAGAAGAGATTGAAGTGGTGATCGGGTAGAAAAGAATGGGAAGGTCATGGAGGAAGACAGGATTCTAGGCCCTCTTTCCCAGGCACCTTTAGCTGCACATCCAGCAATTGTTTGTCGTCCCAGAAGAAGAAGTGGGGCAGTTCAGAAAGGTACACCATCTCTCATATTCTAAAGGAGACTCAGTGAATTACTTTGTTCCTGAACATTTCTGCTCAGTGCATTAATCTTAATTTGATGGTGCTGTGAGAGTGGTACACAGATATGGCATAAGAGATCTCCAGTTTTCCTTCTGACTCCTCCCAGTCTGCTCAAGGGAATTTTGATTCACTGGAGTTCTGTTACAACAGTCCATTTTACATGGCTAGGGCTCTTCTTATGGGTTGCTCTATCTGGTGTGCAGCAGTTGAGCCTTTTGGCTCTTTGGCGGAGTGGACTTTGAGGAGCCAGACTGGTTGGACAGAGAGTTCATTGCCTGCATGTTGTTTTTTTAGTGGGACAACAGGGGTTGGTGCAGCCATGCAAGGATTTAACAGGCAAGCTTCAGGTCTCGTTGGGTAGAGAGAATTGAATTAGATGCAGCAGCTCAGTTTTCTCGCCTTCCTTGAGAAAAACTGACTGTACTGCAGCAGAAGGGAGCGGAGGTGTTAGCATTAAAGAAAGTAACACTGAAGAAATTACAGGAACTCTCTGGTCACCTGTTTTGCATACCATGTGCTCACTCCTGGCAGAGCATTCATGAGATGGCTGTGTGATGCCACAAAAGCTATGAGAGCTGCATATCACAGGGTTAGGGTTATGTCAGAAATGAGGAAGGATCTTAGGCTAAGGATGGAATTTTTGAAACCATTTAATGGTTTAAAGCTGACCTGCTTTTAGACGCAGCATAGGAAAAGGTCCATGAGAGCAGTATGGCAACAATATGTTAAAATATGCCCCAGTTGGAGCCTTAAGGGACTACCTAGTCATTAGAGGTCAGTCACTAGGACATCTGTTTTGTCCTGCCAACAGAGGCCCATTGATGAAGTTCCTATTTTGGACCATAACCACAAGGCCTTTGGAAGGAATGGGTGCCTGTTTCCAGGACTTCAGAACGCATTCATTTAGAATTGGGGCCGCACAAGAGGGAATTCATAATATAGGCAGATAGCAGTTTTCTGTCTATATGTCATATGCATGGTTTCTGAAGGGGCAACGGAAAGACAGTTAACGTTTGTTTATTGTTCATTGTTCATTGTTGTTCTCTTGACAGGTGGCTGGGATGGAGGAGAATACCAAGTCAGAGTCTTCATTACGGCCACAGCATAGTTTTGGGGGCCAGCCATAGGACAACAGGCCCAAATGGAACTTAGCCGGATGCAGGCAGTTCAATGGTTGGGTAAGCGGGCACTTGCTCAAGAAAGGATATTGCCCACTATCTTCCAGAAGGGTGTGGTCAAGCAGCCACCTCACTTCCTGGTTCTGCATATGAGTGGCAATGACCTCAGGCTGGTGAAATGCAAAGTTTTTATTTTACAAGCTTGTTTTGATTTTGATGCTATTAAATGAAGGTGGCCCAGGGTGTTGATTCTTTAATCAAATATCTTACCTGGGAAAGTGTGGCAAGGGCATTTGATAGACTAGAAAGGAAAGTGAACAGGGTATTGAGGAAAGCTTTGCAGCAGATGGTGGCAAAGTGATAAGACACCCTGAGATAAAGTATAACAGGGCTGAACTTTCTAGATAAGGTAGAATATATCGGATATGGGAAATTAAACTTCCCTGGTGGCTCTGCATAGGGATGTGAAGTTAGCGATACTGGAGAGGTCGGAGAAGAAATGTTAAGTTGTGACTTGTCCTCCTGCAATGGCAAAATTGTGCAGGGAAACGGAAGAGGTTGGAAGAAACTGAGTACCCTGTATAGGTGAATAGCAATTCCTAAGACTTTCATGTAGGGATGTGGCACTTGTGAGGCAAGGAATGGGTTACTTTTGAGGCTATCCTGTGTCACTAACTATGGGGCTACAGTGGGACGAGAATGAGGAAGGCCTGCCTCCTCACTTGAAGAGGTGTGGCATGGGAAAGGGGTGGAATTAATGCTCCCTTTCCTCTTTGCAGGGTAGGCTTGCCCAACGATGGCAGGCGTAGGAGCCTGGTAGTTTATATTTCCTGCACATCCTCTTTCCCCTCTGCAGATCGCAAGATCAACTGTAATTTTAAAAGGGATCCTTGTGCCTTGTTTATTTGTGATGTCCCCACACAGTGCTTTCATCTGTCACCTTCTCTGGGTCTTAATTTCTGGCAATTCCTCCCATAAAAGCCCCTTGTCATTGCTCTCTGTTTCCCATTGAAGTGATGTGCCCATGGCATAACCATTGAAAACATCAGCAAATGAGAACTGGCTATCATTCAGGCCTCAAACACTGCAGAATCTGGGGTCAAGGTTGGCCCAAGTTACTAGTTTACTGAGAAACCATCAAAAGTTACAATTATCTTCAATTCTGATCCCTTTAAAATGGGAACAATAACAACCCTACCATTTTGTTGGGAGGCCAAATATGAATTGTGGTACAAGTGGATTTCATCAGTCTGTGTATTTGTTTATTAACAAACTTTGTATGCCGCCTCATAACATAAAGCTTTCTAGGCTGCTTACATATTTCCAAACATAGGAGCCAGCTACCAGGAGCCATGGGGGCTTTGGCACCCACAATAAAAAAATTGAGGGTGCTGCCCCCCCCCCCAGCTGATGGGCATTCCCATTCAAATGGTTTGTGTGCATTGCATCATGTGATTGGTTTTGTGGGACAGGGCTCACCTAGGCCCCCACAATAGTTTATTCAAGTTGGCACCTCTGTTTCCAGATGTTGTTCACTTTGGCCAGTCAAAAGCAGGAAATGCTGCTGCAGCAGCTGTGGAGGTTACAAACATATATTTCTAAACTTCAGGTCCAAGCCGAATGAGAACAAGGACGTCTTTTGTAGCACTTTTATGCTTTGGTCATTTTCCATCAAGAAAATGGAACTTTCAAGCTGCTCCTGCCACACAAAGTACTGAATGTCCTCTGCTTTTTAGCAGGTTTCCTATGAGCTGACATGAAAGCACTAACCATCTAGTTCTCCAGTGCCCTTATTATCTGCACTCTTCCCAGCTCCCATTTCGCAGTGTCACTTTAACCTTAGAAAATATAGAAGCCACAGGAGGAAATAGATCTAGAGTTGCTGAATGTTGAGAGGAAAGGCACTGATGCTTGACGCACTCGATATTTTTGTTGCTCTTTCTGCTTTCTGCCTCCCTCCCTCCCTTTCATGGCTAACTTTGTACTTTCCATTCACATGTTCATGTTTGGGAGAGCTTGTTTAGGCAGCTGGCAGGGCCCCCAAACCCCAACAGGGCCCACTAGCGCTGGCTTCCAAGCCTTGGGGTTACCTGGTGGCAGCAGTGGCAGGCAGCCATTTTAATTTCCCAGAATGACCCTGATGTCACATTGCTCCAGGGCACTGTGGGGAAATAAACTTGCCACCTGCAATCAGATCACATAACTAAATTGGTCTGTGTTTGATGCAGCACCTTATTATTCCTCTCTGGTCCTATATGAAATGCCGCTTTGTTTTATCATTTCAGATGTCTCAGAAATGGACCAACTGAGCTGTTTTTATTGTTGAAAGTATATTCTGGCTGACAATGGGTTCACAAAAGTGTTTTAATGTGTGGTTCTCGACACTAAAATGCTTTCACAAAGGTGTCTAGCACATCCCAGTCTGTTCTGCAACCATCTTGATGTGAAAATTACTTTTCTAGCCTGTTCCATTTTGTTCTGCCTTTTACATTTACTGTCAAATTGAATAACGATCAAAGACTTACTGTTCTTTATACACATATTTAAAGCACTTAAGAAATGTTCTCTTTCCAGTCCAGAGTATGTTGGTGGAGTAACTTATTGTTAGGACAACCAATTTGGCTTCAACCTAGTTTCCCAGTTGGAGGCACAGCCTTAACTTAAAGAAAATTCGGCCTTCACTGCTACCCTCACTAATAAAAAAAGGACTACATACTGTTGCACACCACCCCAATATCCAAGCAGTGCAAGGTTCAGAGGTTCCAGGCACTTACCCTGGGTTTGGCTTCCTGGGAATGAGAGACAGAGGAGACTGTGGTGTCTTTATGATATATGGTTTATTTACACATATATACAACCTGAGCCTATGTTGGGGAGTGGGGGCTCACAGCATTAATACCTCAATAAGAGGCACAGGTCAAATCTGTGTCCAGGGCAGCTGTTTACCAGCTCCATCTGGTACGCAGGCTGAGACCCTATCTGCCTGCGGACTGTCTCACCAGAGTGGTGCATGCTCTGGTTATCTCCCGCTTGGACTACTGCAATGCACTCTACGTGGGGCTACCTTTGAAGGTGACTCGGAAACTACAACTAATCCAGAATGCGGCAGCTAGACTGGTGACTGGGGGCGGCCGCCGAGACCATATAACACCGGTCTTGAAAGACCTACATTGGCTCCCTGTACGTTTCCGAGCACAATTCAAAGTGTTGGTGCTGACCTTTAAAGCCCTAAACGGCCTCAGTCCAGTATACCTGAAGGAGCGTCTCCACCCCCATCATTCTGCCCGGACGCTGAGGTCCAGCGCCGAGGGCCTTCTGGCGGTTCCCTCATTGCGAGAAGCAAAGCTACAGGGAACCAGGCAGAGGGCCTTCTCGGTAGTGGCGCCCGCCCTGTGGAACGCCCTTCCAGCAGATGTCAAAGCGATAAACAACTACCTGACATTCAGAAGACATCTTAAGGCAGCCCTGTTCAGGGAAGTTTTTAACGTGTGATTTTACAGTATTTTTGGTTTTATGGAAGCCGCCCAGAGTGGCTGGGGAGGCCCAGCCAGATGGGCGGGGTATAAATAATAAATTATTATTATTATTATTGCTTCTTCCATAGCCACAGTCTTGGATTCAAGCAGAAATCAAGGATGGTTCTCCCTTACAGGCTTCTGCTTGCAACCTGCTTCTAGCTTCTAACTCTCACCTTTGTCTTTTGTCCTTCTAACTACCAGCCACTTAAGGGAGGGGGCTTCACTCATTTGTCCTCTGGCCTGGCACCTCTGCTTCCAGCCATGCTGACCTGACAGGGAAGGCCTGATCAAACAGGCCAATCAGGTTGCAAGGGATGCTTTCGCTCTTAACCAACCACAGCTCCCATAATTATTGGGGGGAAGTCATGACTGTTTAAAGTGGTATCATAGTGTTTTAAATGTATGGTGTGTATATGGCACTGGTCCTGCAAAACCTTATTATTATTAATTATTATTATTATTTATTGGATTTATATGCAGCGCATTTCTCAGAGCGTTTCACAGAACAAAATCAAAATATAAAACCACAAAATTTATAATCAAAATAAAAACAAGAACCCAATAACCCCCCTGACTAAAAAAACCCCCACATTTTAAAAGGGCATAGGATGTCAATCAAATCAACCAAAGGCCTGGTTAAAAAGGAACATTTTTGTTTGGTGTCTAAAGTTATATAATGAAGGGGCCAGGCGAACTTCCCTGGGGAAGTTCCACAGACAGGGAGCCACTTCAGAGAAGGCCTGTTTTCGTGTTGCCACCCTCTGGACCTCTCGAGGAGGCACACGAAGACAGGCCTCAGAAGATGATCACAGGATCCGGGTAGGTTCATATGGAAAAGGCAGTCCTTGAGGTATTGTGGTCCTGAGCCTTTTAAGGCTTTATAGGTCAAAACCAACACTTTGAATTGGGCCTGGAAACTAATTGGTAGCCAGTGCAGTCGGACCAGGATCAGTGTAATATGCTCAAACCATCTTGCAACCTGGCCACTGAATTCTGCACTCGTTGAAGTTTCCGAAACATCTTCAGAGGCAGCCCTACATATAATGCATTGCAATAATCTAACCTTGAGGTTACCAGAGCTTAGACAATAGTAGTTAGGCTATCCCTGTCCAGATAGGGGCGTAGCTGGGCCACCAGCTGAAGCTGATGGAAGGCATTCTGGGCCACTGAGGCCACCTGAGCCTTGAGTGACAGCAAAGGATCCAGGAATACCCCCAAGCTAGGAACCTGCTCCTGCAAAGGAAGTGTAACCCCATCAAGATCAAGTGATCTTCCACCCATCTGGTCTAGTGAACCACCCACTAACAGTGCCTCAGTGCAGCGCGAGGCTGAAAGGGGCGACACAGCATCGTGCCGGGGTTTTAATTGCCCTGGCCACGCCCCCCGAGCCACCCGATTGGCCGCTCACTGTATGGCGTGGCCAGGGCCCCTCAGTGTGACACGGGACGTAGTCTCGCCCCAACGCTGAGGTAGAAGTGGGCCTGGCGGCGAGACCGCAACCTGCCTCCACTCGGAAGTGGAAGCGATTATACAGTGATTCCTCAACATTTCTCCTCCCTATTCTTTCAGCTGAAATAGGCTCACAGTCTTTGGGTTCACAAAGGATGTCAAGGATAGGGAACCTCCTGCTTAACTGTGTCCCATCATGATTTTATCCTCATAGTCCTGAATTATTTTGCTCGTACTAAAAAGGGTTTGAAAAGGAAAAAAACTTCTGCAAGGAATATAGAAATATATAAGCAGAAGGATGAAATTGGAGAATAATTGCATATAGGGGCCTCTAAAACGCAATAGGAAAAAATAAGAGGCTTGTTTTTGTTATGTGGACGCATAATTCCATCTGCTTGTAATCCTGTTAAGCAAATTGATGTGCTCCAAGCAGCTCAGCGCGTAAAGCATGTAAGAGCCTGCAGAGTTAAGAGCGCGGATTGAACAATGCCCCTAAGGACCACATTAAAAGGCACAAAATCCCCTCCGATGTAATTCTGTGTTGGTTCAAACAATAAGCTGCCTATTACTATGAGTGACTTGTGAGACACTGAAATAGGAAATTATGACCATTATAAAACCAGTCCGTTGTGATTTATGCTGATGCTGAATTGATAGGTGCCGCAGTAAAAGAGCAAAACAAAACAACTGAACCAGAAATTGCTCTGGCTACAAAGAGGAAGTAAGTGTGCAAAGAACTGCCCGCAGGGACCAGGAAATAACTAACTAAAGGGCCAGTATAGAAGTGCTCTGAGCTAAATTAACAGGAAACACAATTTGAAGAGCTGGAATCCACGAAAAGCCCCCTTGGTAACAGCCTTTACTAGACAGTCAGTTGCTATAATTGCATTGAAAGCCTGAAAAATCAAAACAAACAAAGTTTCTTAAAATACAGAAGAATGCAGAAAAAACAACAACACTGGAATTGGCTACAACGTTCTCTGAAATAACAACTGAGTGAGAAAATGATATTAATTCCAGAGAAACAGTGTGAGGAAACAATTAAAAAAAAACACCTGTCTCCCTAAAAGCACATCAAGCAAGTCATGATCCTATGGGGACACCTAGTGAACATCCTCATAGGCAAAGAAATATTACATTATAATATACCATATTTTTCGCTCTATAAGACGAACCAGACCACAAGATGCACCTAGTTTTTGTTTTTGTTTTTTTAAATATTTTTTATTACATTTTCAAACATAAGACAAAAAAACCACATATTAAACACACAGAATCCCTTCACCAAAAAGAATAACAAACAAAGAAACAAATACAGATACACCAACAAAATATATAAAAAAAGAAAAAAAGAGTAAAACACAACTGTTCATAACATTTTTTGTGTAACTAATTGGACTTCCTCACATCTCCCTTACCCTGCATTGTCTGTAATAA
This sequence comes from Podarcis liolepis, assembly GCF_965112155.1. NCBI lineage: Eukaryota > Metazoa > Chordata > Lepidosauria > Squamata > Lacertidae > Podarcis > Podarcis liolepis. Next base: position 32,771,459 of record NC_139554.1, read on the forward strand.
AAATATCAGCAAATTATTACCTTGTTTCATTCCTTATTTTGTACTTCTCAGATGTTGCATTTCTTAACTTAAAGTAGTTTTTATCAATTGATTGTTACTTAGATTTAACATAAATATTGCTTTAAGCTTCATTCTTTTCTTACATATCACTTAATTTTCTATATCCCACAGTCAAATTACTGGAACCATAATTTTCTGGATTGTGCAATTTCTTAACATTCATACAACTTATACTGTTTTTGTAAATAGTCTTTTAGATGCACCTAGTTTTTGGAGGAGGAAAACAAGAAAAGAAATATTCTGAATCTCAGAAGCCAGAACAGCAAGAGGGAGCGCTGTGCAGTGAAAGCAGCGATCCCTCTTGCTGTTTTGGCTTCTGAGATAGCTGTGCAGCCTGCATTCGCTCCATAAGACGCACACACATTTCCCCTTACTTTTTAGGAGGGAAAAAGTGAGTCTTATAGAGCAAAAAATACGGTAGATCTTTTAGAGTACATTAATAGAACAAGCACATGTACACACACCCTGAATATGCTCCCTAGGAGTAGCATAAGAAGCTATTCTGCTTCTGCATGAGCACTAGGATTCTCAGGCATAATCTTTTGAGTTTTAAGATTGGGGGCTAAGGGTATTTGGGGCATAATGCTAGAGAAGTATGTAGCGGCTGTTCAGATCGTTGGAAAAGCTTGGGGGGGTGTTGGCCCAGGAAAGGGCATTCTCTGTGGGTGTCCCTAAGTTGTGGAAGTGCCATCACACAGAGGTGTGCCTGGCACCTGCGTTATACTGATATCACTGACTGCTGAAGACACACCTCTTTGCCTTGACTTCTGATACCTGATACATGTTTTTTAGAACCCACCTTGTTCTGTAATTTTCAGTTGTTTTAAACTGCTTTTAATATTGTGTTTTAATTGTTGTAACCCACCCTGAGACCTTGAGGTGAAGGGAAGACTGCAAACTGTTTATTATTGTTGTTATTATTGGTTTCTATTGATTTATTAGTTTCTTTGTTGCCTGTATAGGATATTGTTTTTTAATGTTTGATGTTTTGTTGTGTTTTTATATATGTTGTAAGCTGCTCAGAGAGGCTGGGGAAACCCAGCAAGATGGGTGGGATATTAATAATTAATAATAATAATAATAATTAAAAAAGGTATTATTATTATTAAGAATTGAAATGCCACTGCAGAAAATCTCCTGTTTCTGATATTCACAAAATAAGTCTGATTTAAAGGGAGGACAGAGCCTAAGACAATAATATTAAACAACTGGTACACTGTACCTTTCAGAGCACCCTTCTCCTCACTTTGCTGGTATGTCCAAAGAAGGCACAGGGATAAAATATTTCCAATCCAAGTAATGATATCAGTTCTATGCATGGTGTCATGGAAATGCAGTTTGTCCTAGGTAGGATTTTAGTTATCTTAAAAAAAAAAAGGCAAGGCCATAGATAATCAGCAAGACATCCAGTAGGTACGCCTTTATTTATTTAATTCTACTGGAGTAGGTCTGGACCTCAAGGTCAAAACCCAAAAGCGCCGCCTTTCAATTGAGGACAATGCAACAACCTAAATTTGAATGTTTCATAATAATCCGTTCATAATATTTCTGAAATGTGACTGGTAATTTCTCCTGTTGTTCATGTTTTACATAAAAAAGAAACACTTTTAGAGCAGTATTCAAAGTATGCCAGAATAAATTATAATTAATCCAATTAATGATAACAGTTCTATGCATGATATTTGCTATTTGTGTTATACATAAACAGAAGGGTTGCATCCAGTCATGCCTTTAAGCAAACAGGAGAGTCCTTTCATTCATGAAAGAGTATTTTGCCTAATGAAAGCTTTCACTAGTGGAAGAAAGGAGGCAATTTGTCCTTCCCAACTGTTCTAGAAGGTCCTCCAACCCTTCAGAACAGATTTCTCGGCAGCTATGGGGGGAAATCAGCGAAGATCAGCCCCACTTCCATTAGCAGAGGTGTCAGCTGGATGAAAAGCCCTTCCGCCTGTGAAACAGAACAATTAGATTCCACCCAATGATCTCATTGTTGCAGTTCTGCATAATTTTTCATTGCATGGCTCTTAAGTCCTTAAAAGTTTATTCAGCTCCATACTACTAAGCAGTAACCGCATAATTGAATGTGCCTCTGAGACAGCGTTTGAGACTTCCCTGAATTAGTAATGCCCAAAGGACTATTTATGGTGGTTTGTAATTAAGAGACTGGGGGCCTTATTTCTTTCTAATTAGAGCTTGCCTCCAAATTGTCATTCATACTGAGAAAGTTATCCCATAATGCCACAAGCTTAATGAAAAGAAATTGTCTTTGAACACAAACACCTTATTCCTCTGGTACCTGGAAACCCTATGGGACAGGGACATAAAAGAATGAGCAGAAGAAATGTAATCATTCTTTGGGTTCATTAGTCTCACAATTTGCATCTAAAGGTGAAACTGGATTCTGACCGTGCTAATATGTAGAAACTGCAGGTTGTATTCAACTAAGGCATTGCCTAAGAGGAACAACTTCTGATAATGGGACAGAAATACCACTCCCTCTTCTCCGCACCCCATCCCATGCACTCCTCAAATCTATTTTGGGAGTCCCCCAACTCTCTGGATGATGTGGATGTGTTTGTAGAGGTGCACAAGGGCAGGAGAGGAAATTCTGTTGTGCAAGTTGTTCTGCTTGTGCAAGGACTTAATTGAATTCAACCCAGGGTGTTAGAATACCAACTTCCAATTGCTTCCCTCCAAATCCTCTTTTTGAAGCATACTCCAAAGATGTAGCTATGTTCATCAGTGCCCATCAGGCAGGGCACTTGACCTTCCCCCTTCCAGAATCCTAGATGTATTTTAATGTACACAGCCACATGAACATCCAGCTAACAAGAAGTGTAGAACGATTTCGGGGAGATTTAGAGTGATCCCATTGAGAGTGGCTGCCCAACTAAGAATCTCTGCCCATTGCTGGAGAACGTTCCTGCGCCAGGAGACAGCTTAGATGAATGCTGCTTGTTCTGATCTAATGACCCAATGATCCTGCTCCTGCAAATGTTATCCAATTTTGAAACCCTAGCAATACAATAATATAAACCAATGCACACCCTGCAACTGTCCTGGAAAAAACGGGACATCCCGTTTTCCCCCACAACAGCATGGTGGCCGTTTTGGGTGCTATGCTCTCACGAGATACTAGGATGTGATCTCACCCCGAAAAAAGCACTTTTTCAGGACTGTGATCTTGAGCAGTGCCCCAAAACATATATTTTGAGGGTGCTGTCCCCCCAAAGTGTTTTTTTGAAGCAGTGGTCTTACATGATGCCCCCAAATGTGCTTTTTGGAGCACCAAGCCTGAAAAAGCACTTTTGAGGAGCCACAATCTCACGCAGGTCAGGTGACTTGTGCAGGAGTGTGGCCCCAGAAGATGGTGTTCCAGTTTTCCCACAACTATGTTGGAGGGTATACAAATGAGTTGTGGTACCTTTTTGTGTTCAGGTGAGGAGCTTGGGGGTACTTCTAGACCCTGCCCTTCTTTTTGAGGAGTATGTGGGGGCAGTGGTCAAAGGTAACCCAGCAGAATAGAAACCAACAATGCGGACATGGTTCTCAAGAAATGGACAGTGGAAAGCCTTTTCTTTGGGAACTGTGTACTGATCATTAGGAACAAAAGTGCAGTGAGAGAACAGAAGAGTACAAGCATTTTGTTTTCTCATAAATATATATGCAGTCACATTTATTTCAGCACTCATTTTAGAAAGACCTAAAACCCACATAATACCACTCTGCACCCCTTGAGAATTTCTTATGTTTTTCAGCCCCCAAGATAACCTTTTTTCCTAATTGATATGCTAATCACATTAATGTTTGAGCTTTCCAAAATTCTAATTAACAGCTTGCTTTGTCTCCAGCTAATTCACTAAATACTTGTTTCTTAACAAGATTAAAGGAGGCGGTGGATTTCCATTTTAGAACAAAACTGCTATCCTATATAAATCTAACCAAGTTTAACTGTTTTATACTGAAGTTCTATGCACACTTATCTAGAAGTAAGTTCCATTGCACCCAATGGGCATTATGTAGGAGCAGACAGGTATAGGATTGCACTGCCAACTTCTCCTGAACAAACTATTGGATCTGAAGAAGTGTGCTTGCACACGAAAGCTCATACCAAGAACTAACTTAGTTGGTCTTAAAGGTGCTACTGGAAGGATTTTTTTTATTTTGACTATGGCAGACCAACACGGCTACCTATCTGTAACTGAAACTACAGTATTGTTTTGTTTTTCATTCCTTTATTTAATTCATTTTATATGAAGAACTCAAGTATTAACTGCAGCTTCCTGGGTGTTCTGAGAGCTCCAAGTCCCCTCATGAAACTAAATTCTTAGGATCTATGGAGGGGTGAAGAAGCAATCCATGAGTAACATAGACACTCTAACCTCTGAAGGCAGGAGGGGGGAGAGATGTCAGTGTATAAACAGGTTCCATATGAAAAATTCACAAATCAATTACCTAAGTGTATTTAGATTGCTTTAATAAGAGGACCTGCAACACAATGTTGCAGTGGAGCAGCCCACCCTGTTCCAGTCAGCCATGCCCTCCCTCACAATACTCCATTGCATTCTTTCTCCCTCCCATCCACTCCTGTTGAGGAGCCAAAAGTTAGCAAGTGAGGACAAACACCCCCCCCACACACACACACACAAAAGCCCCCATGGGCTGTTTGAGAGGTTTCTTCACCCTTTTAGGCTTTTCTCTTGCCAGATTTTTTGTACTTCTGCAAAAATTTGTGGTTCTCCTGAGCTAGCTGATACCACCATCCTGTGTATAGGTGCCGCTTTGACTTTATAAGCAGTGGCATTCATGTGTGGGCATCAGATTTAGAAGTATTTCTGCCTTGCATTCTTATTCAAGTGTTGATGCTTTGATATACCCTGTATCTCTTCAGTTGTTTTAGGTTGTTGTTGTTTAGTCGTTTAGTCGTGTCCGACTCTTCGTGACCCCATGGACCAGAGCACGCCAGTACATAAGGTAGTATTCAACAAAATAATTGTGCTAGCAATTAGTGCTACTAAAATAGGATTTCCCCTACCTCTGTGCATGCCACATTCTGTCCCACAATCTGCTCTGGTGGTTGGGGGAACCCTTAGAACAGATTTAGAAGGTGTATGGGGGAGGAAGAATATTCCACTGAGAAAAGAATATCCCTGGTGACTTTGCGCTACATTGAATACAACCCATAACCTCCAAAATTGATTTTCCATGACACCCCAAACCCATCAGTTTAGATTAGTTTTATGAGAATATTGTGCAAGAAACAAAAGAAAGGAATGAAAATAAAGTTCATACAGAATGTGGCACAAACATGACAAGGGAAGGCCAACAGCCAGAAAGAAAATGGAAGAAAGAGAAGTAAATGACCCTGAGAGAAACCGAGGTGGGAGATGGTTTGCGTGTTATGAAAGCAAATGATCTTCTTGACATACACTTCTACATTTCCTACAAAGATTAGATAACTATAGACATGAACTTATGTTCTGTTATCAGCTTCACATGACAGATTTTTATACCTTATATATAAAAGTCAGATATGGCTAACTATTGGGGTTAAAACTATTATCTGCCCCTGTTCTTTGTAACAGACAGTGGAGGAGGCTGGCAAAAAGGAAGTTTCTTGGTGGTTGTTTTTCTTGCACAGCTTTTAAAAACAAAGTTTGGAGATTCCTTTGGCAATGTGAAGTGGTATAGAAATGATTTAAAGAAACAATTGAACAAATAAATAATACAGTTCGAAGAGGATCAGATGCAGTGTTAACTCTCCTTCCATATCCACCCAGTTGCCCTATCCTACCATAGACTGGTTGAGCACATGGGACTTTGGGGATAGATGTGTCTGCTTTTGCAATGTCCTTGAAGAGTCAGGAGCACAGGGACCATACTTGTACACTGTGGGTTGCAACACACCAACACATCACCCTCTATGCTGACACAACTGCTCTGAATGGGCTTTCTCAGCCTTTAAACTCCTCTAATGGCTCTTGCTGGAATGTTCTGTGCACTGCGCTCTCTGTTTTTCCCCCTTCTGAATGGGCATTAAGTGGGCATTAAGGGTAGTCTGTATTTGCTGTATTAGAATACATGAGGATAACTTAACAAACCACCATTTTATTATAGCTGTTTATTTGTATTTGGCTTTATCCATATTATACTTTGAGTATTCACATATTGATTAAATGAGAGGGAAAATCAGCTAAAGAAGTTTCAGCAAATCTAGTCCTTAAAAATGGAGAAACAAAGATGTTATCATTTACATTTCTCTAATAAGTCAACTGCTTTTTTCTTTACTATAGTCAAGTGATTGTTTTCATTGTTCTTTTCATTTAATCTTTCCTATTCAGTTATGGAAATAAAATATGTACAGACGTTCACAGTTAAAATTTAAGATAATTTGCAACCAATACATTAGTATAAACAGTATATACAGTAACAAAAGATAAATGGTATTCAACATAAACTGGAAAAGTAACTAATACAGGCGATCGTGTTACTCTACACAAAAATATATTTTCACCCACTGATAAGTTCCTGGATACTGATAGCTTTCTTGTAATCAGCAATAGCTTCTTTCATTAAACCCATCTTGCCACGAATATCAGCTCTGAGTTTAAACATCAGGGAATCATACGGCTGAATTGACAGTGCTGTAAGAAGTTAGCATGGTTATTAGTGATTTCTCAGAGTAAATAAGAATGATATGCTAATATTCATCTGAAAGTGCTTGCATAATTTGGATATAGTTTATTGTGCAATCATCTTCATATCTACTCAGAAACAAGTCCAGACAAGATAGACTAAATATTAATTTATTCTATTTTGATATCCAGTCTGTCTCATAGGTTCAAAATGCAGAGAATTTCTTTTGCTGCCGCCTCAATCGAAAGGCAGGAATGTACCTTGGGGTCCCTTCCAGGATCAGAGCTGGAAAAAAGCACTAGGGGGAGCTAAACCTACCTGGGTCCAGTGTGACATCACAAGAGGAAGGAGGAGATGCTAAAAAGCAGTTTGCCCACCTCCAAACACAATTCAAGCCTCATACTGTTGACCAACTATGCATGATTGTCCAGACACATCTAGATTGAAAGTTTACACTCCCTACTTCATGCAGCATTTTTGGGGGCTGCATAGTTCTGACCATTGGGATCAGAGAGATCATTTAACAGACCATTTTGAAGTTTTGCAATGCCTTTTTAAAAGAAGAGGAAGGTACATAAACTACAGTGGCGCTCTCTCTCTCTCTCTCTCTCTCTCTCTCTCTCTCTCTCTGTGTGTGTGTGTGTGTGTTTTTACCTTTTGAAATGGCTTCCTCAGCTTGCTCATATTCCTGCAATGTACTGTAGAGATTTGCCTTGTTAAAATATATTGCTGCCGAGAAAGGAGAGAGGCAAATTGCCTGCTCAAAATCTGCTTTTGCTTCTTCAAATTTCTTTAACAGTGTATTTGTAATAGCTCGATTTAGGAATGCAGATTCATTTGTTGGATCAAGCATCAGTGCCTTGGAATAATAGTTATTTGCCTGAAAAAATAAATAAAATGTATATGCATTTTGAAATTGCTTATTACTTTTGTTTTATAGAATCACTAACAACAACATGAGAAATGAATGAAGAATTTTGTTTTAGGGAAGCCTGGTTGTATTCCAGTCTAGATGTTTTCTCCAGTAATTGCCCAATTTGCTCATTCATTCAGACAAACATTATTCCAAACAATTGTATTTTGTTGTTTTCTCCCCATCCCATTTTTTTCAGTTGTTGATTTACTGCAAAACTTTATTGTTGTTGTTTATTAAATTTCTATACTGCCCTTCAGCCAAAGATCACAGGTCGGTTTACAATATAAAACACAAAAATGTGTAACATACTAACAAACAGAAACCAAACCCCAGAAACCATACCCCCTACACTTCAAACTTCCACTACAGCTGCAGAATAGTAGTATCAGGTGTGAACTGACTGCAGTACTATTGCTTCACCTGGGGCAAAGGAATAGTCTGTTTGATCCGAGCCATGACTACTGCCAATAACAGAACTGTATTTTATACAGTGGTACCTCAGGTTACATACGCTTCAGGTTACAGACTGCTTACCCAGAAATATTACCTCAGGTTAAGAACTTTGCTTCAGATGAGAACAGAAATCATGCAGTGGCGGCAGAAGGCCTCATTAGCTAAAGTGGTGCTTCAGGTTAAGAGCAGTTTTAGGTTAAGAACAGACCTCCAGAACGAATTAAGTTCTTAACCCAAGGTACCACTGTATTGCTTTTGATATGTTCTTAAAATTATTTCACATGTGGTCATTTTGTAAAAGGTTTTTGCAATATATCACTTCAAAACTGCTTAAATGTGAAGCAATTAATAAATTCAAGAAACAAACAAATAATCCATTGGCAGTACTTTTGATGACAAAAAATAATTATTATTCCTTTTCAGCAGTGAACTTTTCTGGACTTCCAGAAAAACACATAAAGGACTATCAGTTTCACCTGCTGCATCTATATCAATGCCGACGTGCACAAATTGCCTTTTTGGAGAAGGAAAGTCAACAGTAACAAGGGTGGTAAGCAGTAGACCGTATGAATGCTGGAAAGGGCTGCCTTTCCTTCTAAAGACTGCCTTCCCCTTTGCATGGGGATTATATAATACATAAACATTACTGAACAAGGTTGGTCCTACAATAATGCTTGCAAAAAATGCATTGCTATCTACAATGCATTCTGATATATTTGGTTATTAAGTTATTCAGTGGATCAAAAATTTGCTCAAATTCTCATGATTTTTCGGAAATTTAAAATGCAGAACAGTAAAGAACATTTCATAATACTTTCTGATAACTAGCATTCTATTTGTCCCATGCTTTATTACAAAGTTATACATTAGAGTACCATTATCAGATGTCATTTCTAACTTGAAAGACGCTAATTATAGCTACAGAAGTAGAGTATATTCATTTAATATCTGGGAATGGCCTTTTTTGTCACAAAAACAGCTAGTTCGGGAATGCAAAATTTTAAGTACTGTGTAATAAAAAGGTAAAGGTACCCCTGACTGTAAGGTCCAGTCGCAAACGACTCTGGAGTTGCAGCGCTCATCTCGCTCTATAGGCCAAGGGAGCCGCTGTTTGTCTGCAGACAGCTTCCGGGTCATGTGGCCAGCATGACAAAGCCACTTCTGGCGAACCAGAGCATCGCACAGAAACGCCATTTACCTTCCCGCCGGAGCGGTACCTATTTATCTACTTGCACTTTGACGTGCTTTAGAACAGCTAGGTGGGCAGGAGCTGGGAGCGAACAACGGGAGCTCACCCCGTTGTGGGGATTTGAACCGCCGACCTTCCGATCAGCAAGCCCTAGGCTCTGTGGTTTAGACCACAGGGCCACCTGCATCCCTAAGTACTGTGTACATAAATCCCAGTGCGTGGTATGAACACATCGAAGCAGATACACGATCCTGCAGCCTTGCATTTGCTAGTTCCTCCTACGCTTGCTGTTGCTATTGGTGTTGTTGACAGATCAGTAGACAGAGCACTGCTGTAGGGCAAGCAACTGCCCAGTACCCCACAGTACTGCAATATGGGGGAAGTGCATTAGAGTCTAGCATGGTTCTCCCTTCTGCCTCCACCCCAAAACTTGTACAGAGTGACCTTTCCAGTCAGCCTGGAAAATCAGGATGTGAGTCACCCGCCCTTGAGCTTTAAGACAAAAATGCTTTTTAAGGATTGTGCTAAAAAATCATCTACTAACTGAAATCATGCAAGCAAACCATTCCAAGGAAAAGAGTTCAGGAAAATTAGCGTGCACAGAATCAAATACAGACCTGTGAAAACTGCCTGTTGTTAAAGTAGATATTTGCTGCATTGAAATATGCCAAAGCATAGCTGGGGTCAATGGAGATAGCTTGCTGATAATCTTTCATGGCACAGTTTAAATATCCCATAAACTGGTTAATGACACCTCGATTAGTAAGCAGCTCTGCACTTGTAGTTACCTGAAATATAGTCAACATAAATAAAATTGTAGGAATAGAACTCATAAAGGACATGGTTGTTAGAAATAGACAGTAATATCTTGATCTTGACAGTTACCTTCAAATTATGATATAAAAGCGGAGATGTTAATATACAGCAGCAGAGCAGATATATGCATGAGAATGAACTTAGAAGTGCAAACTAAACTTGGAAACCCACCCATGCACAGAGCACACTTGTTGAAATGGCTACTAGCCATGACGGGCATAACGTTTCCCCATGTCATTGGTGCCTACATGCACCATGACCACTGACTCTTCCCCAGCACTATCTACCATGCTATCTAGGCAACTGGCAACATCTGTGCAACCTTCATGCCATGCAGACAATTAACCCTGTGGTCCGCAGGCCCACCACATCCACAATCAGTGCTTTTTTTCTTAAAAAAATGTTTAGGGGTACTCTCATTTTCCTACTCATATTGAAATACTGCCCCTCAATGAGGCCAAACCTAGATTCAAAAAATGTTTAGGGGTATGCGTACCCCTGCGTCCCCCCAGAAAAAAAACACTGTCCACAATTATCTATATTCTTAATAATCATATATCACCCACAGCCGTGATCCATCCATCCACCTGAGAAGTATCTTTGGCACAAGAGGATAGATGTTTCTCCCCCAAGGAATGGATCCCTTCTAAGGGAATGTTTCCCTCTTCCTAAAGGTGGACACTCTCCTTCACCAAGACCCTCAATCTCCCTGGCAACTATGATATCTCTGAAGCCCTCCTCCTCCACTCTCTCTGCCCCTCTTGCATGAAATGGAAATGGGCACTATGAAATGCTGTGGCAGCTGCAGTTAAGAAAGCTAACTTAAGAGAGAGAAGTCAACTCTCTCTCACATGAGTAGTAAAAAGAATGTTGCAGAATTGCCCTGAGAACCTGGGGAAATCGGGACACGCAATCCATCACATACATGTCTTGTATGCCAGCCTGTGAAAGGCTGAGTGCATATGAGCAACTGTCAAAGATAAGGAGCAAATTATAAGCAAATTGGAGATACTGCGGAAAGACAGAGTTTACATGAAGGGTATAAATTACAAGCAAGGAAGGACACTGCAAATGATCAGTAAAAGATCAAATATTTACCTTGAGTGCAGCATTTGTATCTTGAAAGGCAGCAAAGGTATCGCCCATCTGAAGAGAGACTACAGCTCGCCCATCATAAGCAATGTGACACTTGGGATCAATATAAAGAACTGCTGAAAACTGGGCCCAAGCTTTCTGAAACTTTCCAAGAGCCTACAATAATTTAACATAACCAGTAACAAAATCAGACACAGTAAAAAAAACCCTCTCACCTCTTTAAAAATGTGCCTATGTCAAACTGGTCCCCTCAAGATATTTTGGACTACATCTTCCATCATCCTGAACCGGTAGATAATCAGTAAAAGAAGTCCAGAAAATGAACCTTGAATTGTCATCTTATAATCAGATTTTAATGAAGTTAAATACATGTTACAATTCTAAATAGTTTGATTTTATCCAGTAAAACCAAACCTGTGTTCTCAGGCTCATTATCCATTATATATTGTAGAAAGTGAAAACCTGCAAATGTCATGGGCACAGAAATCCAAATGACTCAGCACCAGTCTGGAGCTCTGTCAGCCTTTGCTGGCCATCACCTGCAGTGTGATGTAAACATCACCTGCTGAGTGATGCCAACCAGCACCACTCTGTTGGTGCCAACTTCCTTCTGGATAGCGTACTCCAATCTCCCTTTGTGTTGGTCTTGCAACAACCATGTGGGCAAATTCACTCCTGGCAAGATTTCTTCTGCTAGCAGCCAGTGTGGAGCACTGAAAAAAGATGTCCCAACAGAGGAGCTGAGCTACCTTGGTACCCGTTGGATCCCAAACCAGCCCCACTTTACGCTGATGCACAAAAACCCCACTGCTCTGTATTCCCCTACCTACTGGTTGGGGGCCAGTTTTAGAACTGTTCACCAACTGTGCAATCCTTTGCATGTTACAAGAAAGCATGTGAAGCTGTTTACAGAAGCTTGTGAAGACTGAAAACACTACTAGCCACGTAGGTATTTGTTGGAAGTATATCGACAAAACTGCCCAAAGGCTGTAAAGCTAGTTCCTAATTTAAATGAGTATTATTTCAAAACAATGTGTAGAGAGCTGCTTTATGACAAACCACAATAGCAATACAGTGAGCTATATGAAATGCAAAGAAAAGGTAATTTGTAATTTCCTTTTTCATATCTCAGTTAATGCAGAACTATTCCAATCTGTTGACTGCTGTGTTGTGCAAGAGTTTCCCAGCAAAGTTTCATTTTAGGACTAACATGTCAACATTTCCACTAGCTTGTATCCATAATTGTTCTTCCATTTGTGGAAAGGTTTCTTCCATTCACAGGAGGATCTTTGATCCAGCAGAGACCCCAACTGGTGGAAAGCGGGGATGGAGGTATTTTTTCCAATCCTGCCTTCCCACTGCAGCACCCACTTACACCTTTCTGGAGGGCTATGTAGCTCAGAGTATATTTCCAAGGAGCATAGGGGGTGGCAGGAAGAATTAGTGAAAACTGCTCCCCCCCGCCTTCTGTCAGCAGGAGTACCCCATGAGCCAAGTGCTATGCACAGAATATCTAGATCCAAGGCTATATGTAGAAGCTCCTCCTCACTTACTGAAATAGTCATGTTTTAATTGCAGTGCCGCTATCTCAGTAGGACCGATCTTCTATAGTAATGTCTCATACCTCTATGACTCTGCCAGTCTCTTTCTCCTTAACCACTTTGCCAGTGCTGTGACAAAGGGTTCTAGTCTGGACTTTAACATGGTTTATTACTAGGGATCATAGTTGTAAGTTTCCTGCCTAAAGCCCATATAATCTCTGTCTCTCATTTCCGTGTAAGAAACCAATTTTTCTACTTCCTGATATGACAGGTTATTTATTAGGCAAAAGGGTTTAAGGCATACACACATTTTAAATGGACACATGTCCTGACCTCACACAAAAGGCGATCCATATACAGGGTGGTACACCTCGTGACATTGCCAGCAGGATAAAGCTGAGAAGTATGGGAAGTTACAGGTTGCACTATGGGAACTATGGAAAACAGCTCCTACTCTGCTTCTTTCCCCTATGAATTTCATAGGAAAATAGTACTGCTTTCTAGTATTGATCTCCAACAGTTAAGAGTGCTGTGTACGATAGGCACAGGTCTTACATAAATCAGAGGGCATCAATTCTTCTTACTGGTTAAAAATAGATTTAATCTAGGTATGAGAAATGGAAATAACTGACCTACAACCACACTTATATGTGCTGGTTATTTTATCCTTAAGAAAAGTGTTTAAATCTTTAATGTTCATTATGTATTTTAAGTGAATGCCCTAAATTGTCAGAGGAAGTTTAAGATTGCTGAGTGTAGTCGAATATTATAAAGACACGGTTACCAATACATTACCTGCAAACTATATCCTGCACAAAGTCTGGCCTTTATGCACAAGGGATTCAGATGTATTGCTCTTGCGAAATCTTTCTGGGCTTGTCTGGTACCTTTCTCATGACCATATTCCAGATATGCATTTCCTCGTCCAATATAGCCATCCAGAGAAAAGGGATCTAATTTAATAACCTTTGAAAATGACTGCACAGCTTCTTCGTATTTCTGAAGTCTGAAAATCAATACACATTTGAAATTAAGCGTTTTATTAGCAACATTTGATATTATATACTTTACAATGGACCATAAAGAAGGCTGATCGTCGAAGAATTGATGCTTTTGAATTATGGTGCTGGAGGAGACTCCTGAGAGTCCCATGGACTGCAAGAAGATCAAACCTCTCCATTCTTTAGGAAATCAGCCCTGAGTGCTCACTGGAAGGACAGATCCTGAAGCTGAGGCTCCAATACTTTGGCCACCTTATGAGAAGAGAAGACTCCCTGGAAAAGACCCTGATGTTGGGAAAGATGGAGGGCACAAGGAGAAGGGGATGACAGAGGATGAGATGGTTGGATAGTGTCTTTGAAGCTACCAGCATGAATTTGACCAAACTGCGGGAGGCAGTGGAGAACAGGGGTGCCTGGCGTGCTCTGGTCCATGGGGTAATGAAGAGTCAGACACGACTAAACGACTAAACAACAACAACTTTACAATGAGTGAACAAGCAATGGTGCAGAAACCAGGACCATAAATATAATTTGTAGCCAAAACATCCCTCTCATTTTTGAATAATGCATTCTCACATGGCTTATTTTGGCATGGTTTATAGTATTTATTTCACCATCTATATTCCTTTTTCAAGCATGAGTCACATATTGTGCTGGTCATGTGAACTTGTTCAGAAGCAGACCAAAGCAGCATTTTTCTTATTGTAAATATCCTGTTCTGGATACAGGGGCAGATTAGAACTTTGCCTTTAAAATCTGATCTATGTGCTGTTCAGGCTGTTACCACCCACCACCATCTGACTGATCTCCTTCGTCTTCTATGGGAAGCTTCTCTGAGACTTGGTGGGGGAAGCTGAGCATGAAGGACTAAGTTTCCTTATATACTATACAGTCCAACCTGAAATGGAAGGTGCTCCCTGATTGCTGTTCCTTTTAATTAACTAAACTTTCTGTAGAGGTGGGGAGCCCTCTGAGGAAACAAGCTCCAAATCTCCGTCTCCCATTTGCAGCCTATCCAGAGTGGAAGAGGGGTTGAAGAATAGCTGCTCTTTTCACACGCTTTCTGTGCCCTTCCTGAACTGCAGAGCAGACTAGAGCATCCCCACTCTGATTGGACCAGCCCTGGAGAAAAGGCAATGGTGGGGGAACAGCCTCCAGCAATTTTTGCACTGCTGCCATTGCCCAGCTAGCATGCTAAAAGGATTCCACACTGATCTGGCCCTAGGTGAAAAGCTTGTGGGAAAGAGCAGAGCCTACAGGGCCTAAGAACTAAAAGCACACAAGAAATCCATTCAACCTCTTGCTCGGGAAACCACCCATTGCAACTGAAATGTTCCTCAACTTGTGCTTTGCCAACTCTATTGTAAACCATGACATCAAAGCATTTATTCTAAATCCCTACTGTTCAGTATTATTACCTATGACAGCAGTGTCCGATATTTTGAAATAGTTTACAGTCTTTTGGCTTACTCAGTGCTACTTCTGCAAAGTCCTAAAAACAGAGAAAGAAAATATGTGTGATGCACCCAGCACTGACGTCACAGGCATCATCCATTAAGTGCCTATAATGCTAGCACATTGCTCATACCCACAGCTGTGAGTGGAAACCAGCACTTTCTGAGAAAAAAGAAAGTTTTTAAATTTTATTTTAAGTATGTATATCCCATCATTAATCCAGAGATCTCAGTGCAGGGAACAGTAATTCTGCAATAAATAACAATCAACAGCAATTAAAACATGGCACATAGACCAGATATAAAGCAACTAACTCAGCATAGAATCAGTCACAGTCCCCAAACATCTTTGTAAATAGCCAGGTTTCAGACTGTTATTAGAATAACATCAGTCCAGACATTCCCATCAAGAACAAGTCATCCACCCAGTTCCCTGATATTGGAAACATCTAACCAGAGCATTTTCAGTCCAGATTCATTTTCCAGTTACTAGGTCTCATCTAGCCAACCACAGCAGCCAGACACCAGATGTACAAGAAACTGCACATCTTCAGCTGACTCAGATAACATGAAGAAACACAGCTGGGTGTCATCTGCATATTGATGGCATCCAAATCACCTCAGCCAGCAGCTCCATATAGATGTAGCATTAGGGACAAAATAGAATCCTATGCGACCCCTCAAACCAATTTACATGGGGCTGAGTAGAAGCCACACACTTCCCACCCTCTGGAATCAGCCCTTTGGTTAGGACTGTGCCTAATACCCTCAGTACATAAAGTCATTCCAATAAAATGCAGATCTAGGAGAATCAACAGAGCTGCACTCTCTCACTACAGAAAGAAGTCGTCCGTCAGGGAGACCAAAGCCAAACTGGGGCCTAAAGACAGAATGAAGTGAATCTAGATAAACAGCCGTCACCAAGAATATCTGAAGCTGACTGGTCACCACCCTCTTGAGTGCCTAAGCAACTAGGCTATATTCAGAATAGACCTACTGAAAGTAACAGGACATGACTAAGTTAGGTCTGTACCTCTAGTGCATTAGCATGTTGGTTGAAATCTACATAGAGTAAGGCACGGTTGATCAACACTTTCAGAACAATGTCCTTGCTGGGCTCAAGAAGAAGAACAATCCCATAATCTTTCAAAGCCTGTAAAAATACACACAGTAACTGGTAAATAGTGCAAAATATGGAATCTCATTATCCTGTATAAAGACATTCTAATCTCCCCATCTGATTAATTACCTGTTTGCTTTTCAAAGAAATAAAGCAGGGTGGAGAAGCCTGTGGCCCTTCAGATGGTACAGAGTGAGCTGCAACTCCAACCCTCCCTGACCATTAGCCATGCGGACTGTGGCTGATGGGAGCCAACAAATTCTGAAGGGTCAGAGGTTCCCCATTCCTGGAATAAAGGCTTGAGAAATGTGGCTTATATTATATAACTTTACTAGGGTGTCTAACAAAGAATTGTACAATTTTCCAAGTTTCAGCAAAGTTCAGAGAAAATAATTAATTTTCAGTATTTTGTTTTAGCCTTAGTTTCATGAACTATAGTGACTATAAAGTTTGCTGTTATGAAATACAAGGGAGAAATAGATTAAGAATAAATTTGGCATAGCTAAAAGCAATTCATTCTTCCCAACCTGGCGATTTGGGGAAAGAAAAGGACCTTAACCATGGCACTGTAGCTGACAGGAGTGCCTTGAGCAACCCTTGGAAGTCAGTTTATCATCAAAACTACAAGATGATATCATGGACCTTGGAATTTCCCAATTGCACCATCTGCTTAATCACAAGACTATTGATTTTGTACTACCTCTGGTCATCTTAATAAATCTGTCTTTAACTGCAGTAGTTACATGTGTCTGATTAAGTTTTATTGGTTAAGTAATTTTTATTGGTTTTCACAGAATGTCTGATAAAGTTAAGAAAAAATACAGCAAATTAAGAAAAATATAGCATTTAAGTAAGTTTTTTAAAATGCAGATTTTTTTCTTTCACTGAATTTGCACATTCAGCAAATCTTTTATGAACCAACCATCAAAGTATTCCTCATATGGGGTACAAAGGTAGGGAAACAGTTAAGACCAGTGGGTTTTGTGGGGGGAATTGCCTATGCAAATTAGCATATTTAGTGTAATTTGTGCATAGGAAATTTTTCAGTGTGCATATTTAGGAAACAAGGCCAAAAATTGTGAAACCTCTAAGCTTGCCTAATATTGTATTTGCAACTGGCATCCATTCATTTAACTAATAAACTTATGAAACAGAAAGGTTTCCATGGAAAAGCAAAACATTGGAAAATTTACATTTTGGAAAAATTTACATCCGACATCACTGGTTAGAATATTCATACACTAATAGGCTTGGGATGTAAATACTGAAAATGCAAGTAAAAGCAACTGGTACTTTTTGCTGTCAAATATTGGCATCACGACAACAACAAAGCTAAAATCAACACAGAAAGGCACCACTTGTCATTTGCCATATTAAATGTACTTTTGCAATCATCTATTCGCATCACTGTGGGTTCTTAAGGTGTGCAAGGGTCTGTCGATGTGATGCTATAAATTCATAAAATCATAGAATAGCCTTCCCCCAACTTGGTGCCCTTCATCTATTAAGTAACTCCCATAATCTCTGAGCGTTGACCATGCTATCTGAGGCTGATGCCATGTTAGGGAAAGCTACCACAAGGATCAAATGCAGAGGCCGTTACCAACAAAGTAACACAGTGTGAAGCTCCCCTTCACACTGTGAAGAGCTCAATGCAAATGCTACAATGTACACAGAACTCTAGACTGAAGTTAGTAAACACAGTAAGTGAACAAATGTCATAAACTGGGAAAAGGCATGATAATTAAAAATAAAAGCAGGACATTCAGATTCAGAAATAGAGGTAAAGCAATTGAAAAGTATTATGTAACTGCCCTTTTAAAAAGAAACATACATTTTTGCTGTCCTTCAAGCAGTGGTAAGAAAGTGCTCTATTGTAATATGCCAAAATGCAAACATTGTCTAGGTCTATAGCTTTACTTAAATCTTCAACGGCATGTTTGTAAGTCTGTAGGGAAAAAATGACATGGCATTAGTCATATTACCTAAACTCATCAAATAATCTGTATAAATGAATATCGCTACACATTCCTCTATATGTAATCCTGTGTTGGCAGGTTTTCTATTGATATCTGTTGAAGTTTATAAAATTATGAAGGTGAAAACAGCGGAGAGAATTTTTCTCTTTCATAATACAAGTGGTCATTCAGTGAAGTTACCTGGCAGGAGATTAAGGACAACATTTCTTCACACAAGGTATAATTAATTTACGGACTTCACCACCATAAGACATAGTGATGGCCAGCAGGTTATAGGGCTTTAAGAATAGTTAGATAGAAAAATAGATATAGGAGGCAGAACAGATCTAACCAAGCCTATTAATCAAGCTTGATATTCAAAGGCAGAATACATATATGTTACCTGATGCTGGAAACAGAGAATGACCATCACCTATTGCGTGCTTGTAGTGGCCTGTGTCTTCTGTTTGAATCAAAGCAGATTTTTGTCTGATCCAACAATGCAATTCTTTTGGAAAAAGCACCCTGAGATTTTCAGGGATTGGACAGATGAAAGGGGCAGATGTTTATAAGCTTCACAGGGATCTTTTCTTTTAAAGTATTACCTCACCTATATTAGCTCATACTGTCTCCCTAAAACAGTTACCAATGTTATAGTTATAGGTATTTTTAAAACCAACAAACACTTGTGTCCACCTTCATGACATGAAAGTGTGCTATTTCTTACAAGTGGCAATCATTATTAAACTATGGGAGGAATTCAGCATTGAACTCATGTGACTGTCATGTCAGAGCAAGCATTTTGGTTTGGCAAAGGAACAATCCCCCTCTCCTCCTGCCCCCCATGCACTGTTTTAGGGATTACCCCTCCCCCCAAAATGAACCAATTTCAGGGGAACAAGCAGCAGGGGTGGGGACTTGTTGTGCAAGGGGAAACTGGGCTTCTATTGACATTGAATCCCACCCTATATTTCAAAAATATGTTCAGTTAAGGCTGATTACTTCATTAGTGTGTTAATCATAAATTTTCGATTCTTCTTTAAAATGAGCAGCAGTGTACTCGAAACATCTGTCTTTACCTGCAAAAGGCAACATACTTCATCACAAAAAAAAATAAGACAACATTTTTACCCTGTTATAAAACTTCAGTGCTCCTCTATAAAGATAGGCTCTCACGCTAGTAGGCTGAATTCTGAGGGCTTCATTGCAATTCATTATTCCCTTGGAGAATCTTCCTTTGCATCCATAGTAAGCAGCACGGCTTAAATATGCCTTTACAAAAGCATTACAGGGGGGAAAACAAATACATTTTAGAAGGAAACAAACACCAACAGGCCCAGTACCAGACATTATGCTGCCTGAGATGGCTAGTAATTCTGCTGCTGCTCAGTCTTCTTTATGGTGCTAGTAAAGCAAACATCCTCCTCTTTCACCCTGCCATCTCCTCATTCCTGCTCCTCCTGTTACCTCACTTTATTTGTTTCTTTGTTTTCTTTTCCTAGAAGTTTTTCCACTCACCTAGCTCTGAGAAAGACCCAAGGGGGGATCTTCAGAGTGAAGTCCTCTGGGTGAGGTGGCCTGGGTTACAAATAACTTTTAAGATTTCTAAATTTAAAACAGCATTTCGGGTTCCAGTGGCAAACTACAGCAGCAGTTTAGGCAACCTTCTGGTTACCTTGTCCAGAAGGCCTCACTCTGCAGAAGGACCCCCTTTTGCATGAGTACCTGGCAAGAGATGTTAAACAGGAATGTAACAGAGGCCTCTAGAAAACTCCTTGCATGCTAATAAATGCTTCTTACTATATAGACACACAATGCCTACACAGAGGTGTATGTGTTTGGATAGGCAGTGGCGTAGCGTGGGTTGTCAGCACCCAGGGCAAGGCAAGTAATTTGCGCCCCCTAACCCGTGGATTTGCGCCCCCTAACCTGTGGATTTGCACCCCCTAACCCTAACCCCCAGATGTTGCGCCCGGTGCAGCCGGCCCCCCCTGCACCCCCCACGCTACGCCACTGTGGATAGGTAGGGGTGTGGCTGAATGAGCAGGCCTGAAAAATCAGCCCACACCATTGGCCCTGGTATACCACAAAGTAAATTTAATGAAGACGAACTAGAATCAACTTTTCCAGGGATTTGCAATCTACTATTTTTATTGCTCAGGGACGCGGGTGGCGCTGTGGGTTAAACCACAGAGCCTAGGACTTGCCGATCAGAAGGTCGGCGGTTCAAATCCCCACGACAGTGTGAGCTCCCGTTGCTCAGTCCCTGCTCCTGCCAACCTAGCAGTTCAAAAGCACGTCAAAGTGCAAGTAGATAAATAGGTACCGCTCCGGAGGGAAGGTAAACGGTGTTTCCGTGCGCTGCTCTGGTTTGCCAGAAGGGGCTTAGTCATGCTGGCCACATGACCCAGAAACTGTACGCCAGCTCCCTTGGCCAATAAAGCGAGATGAGTGCCGCAACCCCAGAGTTGGCCACGACTGGACCTAATGGTCAGGGGTCCCTTTACCTTATTTTTATTGCTAAATGTAGAACATTGAGATAAGATAAGCTCTATTTCAGTATCTCCAAAAATCAAATTTTCAGCATTACCTGAAAATGGTCTGGCTGAACAGCAAGTGTTTTGTTAAAATCTAATATGCACTTAGGTTGATGGAGCTGCATTCTGCAAAGCCCTCGCTGATAGTATGCATCTGCATAACGTGGATATAGCTTGACAGCAGAAGTAAAAGCGTCACAGGCCTAAAAATACAATAAAGTTAGTATTACTAAATACTGCCCTTTGTCTAGACTATATTGTCAAGAATATAAAACGTTTACCGCTTTAGGACTTTGTATTGCATGAAATTAGGCAAATGATACCAGTTATGGAGGGATAAATTCCAATGTTTAAATAGGCCTCACATTCTGAAAATAGGTTTTAACACTCTTCAAGAGGCCCAGACAGTATCTGTTGTTATATGAGGTAGTAAATAGGACCATTTTTTAGATATTACCAAATTGGCCACATATTAACAAAACAGAAGTTTAATGTCTTATTAAGACTTCTAATTGTTATTATCTATCCCAGACAAGACCATTTACTGCCTAATTTTTTCATACTGACCCAGTTTGACTATGCTGTAACTGTGATGCTTAGATTAGTTTTTAGTTGCTGGTTTGCTAATGGTGCTATACATATTGTTATTGTTTTACTGATGATTTGTTAATTTATATAATATGACTTATGTAATACCTGGGATGTATTATTATGTTATTGTTATTTATTGTCTTTGAGCCTCTTTCAGATTCGTTTTAATGGAAAGAGGAATAGAAAATCTAATTACCGGTAATCAAATCTATCCAATTTGGCCATTTTGTTTACTGCACTTAAATGAAGAAGAATATTATCAGCTGTTTGGACCTATAAAGTATTTTAATTCCAATTTAAGGAAATCACTCAACAAACCTTCTTGTTATGGTATGAGGTGAGTGGCCACAAAGAGGGTGGGTGGCTTACTCTTGACAAGCCCTCTTGATCAAAATATATGCTCTATATTTTTTAGAGAAGTTAGTTAAATTGATCAAAGTGAACCATGTCCTGCTGTACCCAGCGCAGGCTTTCACAAGGGGCATAGTAGAAGTGATCAGTATTTTGTTTTGAACTCTCTTATTCATATAAAACATTTAAAGTTAATTTTCTATAGTATATCAAGGGGGCAGGGGGACTTAACATATTGAGGAAACACAGACACTTAACTAAATTCTTCAGCACTCATGCCAACAATTTTGCTATGAAAATGCAATGCCAATGAAAAAGAAGGAGGTGATGGTTCAAATACCAGAATTTACTCTCATAGAGACAGTAAGGTTTTGCCCTCCCATTCTGGCTCCTGTTCAGCCACTGCCACCTTCAGCTCAGACATCTCCTGTGGGTTGTTAATGCCCTCTTCAATGTCCCCAATAAGGCTCTCTGCTCCATCCCCAGTTCCTATTATTCACACACCCCTTCTGCTTCTGCCTCGTCCTCATCAGTCTGAACTTGCCAATCCATGTCTGATCCCAATGGAACCATGGGGTTCAAGACAGAAAATCACTGCAGGGTATTATTAATCATGGCAAGTCACAGAGGGGAATTAATTACAATAATCAATTATGACAATCACAAAGGGGAATGAATCGTAGACAATTATTGAAGGAATTTGAAGGAATTTAAGAACCAACTGAACGCAGAATCAATTAATATCAATCACACAAACTAGCAAAAGGAATAAAAAAAATGTAGACAACCACAGAATTAATTAAGCTTGTGACACTGGAACAGCCAAGGGAAGATTCCACTTGCCACAAAGATTAGACACACAAAACTAGCTACAGAGACAGAAAAATACAGAGAAATAATTGAGAGAATGAATAAAAGGATCCTGAGCACACAGAGCAGAAAACAGAGAAAAGTACAAACCTGAATAACAAAGAAATGCAGAAAGAATTGCTAAGCTATTGCCAGAAACAAAAGGCAGGAACTTCACTGGGGTATCTTCTGGGAACAGGCTGCTTAGAAGTTCCTGAGACACAACTGCATTCCTGTCTTCAAGCATTAGAAGTTCAAGCGTGCCAGCATGGGAGAAGAACAGTGGCAAATTGATAATCCTGTAATCCTAAACATTTGTTGCTTTACCAGATGATGTACTATTGTTATTAATTTATTTATTATAAAAATGAATCCCCTACCTATACACATACCAAGCTGATAATAGCTAAAAACATTATTGCAATAGAAGTATAATTGCAACCCATCAATAGCTTGGCTGGTTGATTAAATATATTCCAGGAATTCAACATGGCGCTAAGGAAAATTATCTTCCCTCTCCTACCCTCACACATTGTTCTGGGAGATCTGCTGACCCTCCAAAACAGATCTGAGGGAGGTGCACAGGGGAGAGAGGAAGGAAAGCCCTGTTGTGCCAAAGGGAGTCCTTGCATTGGCTTCTCCTCGCAGAACGGGGTAGCTAAATCTTGCCCTTAGTCTCTGTGCCTAGGGTGACACTATCCTAAGAGGTGTGACAGAAGTGCTACTGCCCAATTGGAATAGCCCTGAGGTACCAGCAGGAGTCTGAACAAACTGCGGGAGGCGGTGAAAGACAGGAGTGCCTGGCGTGCTCTGCTCCATGGGGTCACAAAGCATCGGACACGACTAAACAACTGAACAACAACAATCCCCTTCCCTTCAAATTACTTTGTCTGACATGCCTAAGCAAAATTTAACACAGTTTTGGACTTTCAACAAACCATTGAAGAGTATCCCAACGCTCAAGTCTTTAACTCATTTCAACTCCACAATCAAAACTTTTGTGTACAATGTTTAAAACCAAAATGCCATAACACTTAAGAAATATGTACCTCTAATAAGGAGACTTGCTCCATATAGCACTGTCCCATAAAAAAATATATTTCTGCAGCTTCAAATGTACTAGGTGTAGATCTTGTAGCGGCAGTATCCATCAGCCGCTTCAATGCTTGTTTAAAACTGGCTACAGCATCCTGTAATAAAAAGTAAGTGTAAAATATAGTTAACTGATGTTTGCAATCCCAGTCTTGAGAGTGATCGTGCTGCTCAGTTTGCTCAATGGTGAATCAGTCACCCTTTTGAATAACAAAGTGGCCTCCATCTTTCTTTCACCGCAGATATATTTACTTCGTTTTTTTTAAAAAAACAAAGTAAATACCCAACCCTATAGATTCTACACATATGTTTACAATTCTATGCACACTTACTTGGGAGTAAGTTCTATTGAAATCAATAGTTACTTCTGAGTAGACATGCATAGGTTTGCTACATTCTTACATACTGTACGTACTGCGGCAAAGAAGACCATGTAATACAGCTCTTTTTTTTGGCACCAGGGAAAGAGGATCTAAGGTTATCCCAGTAATGAAAGCTGGACAGAAATACAAACTTAATGAGTTGAATACATAGCCAGAAAGACTGATTTAGTTGCAGCCAATTGACATGTGTCATGGACTAGGCTGTCCAGTTAAAAGAAACAATCCATTTTTACTTCTGCACAGCAAGTAATGATCTAAAACTTGGCCTGCTTTCATCTGGCACCTTGAATCCAAAGAGTAATTGCCATTATTTTTCTACATATTTATCAAGTAGGCCCTGGTAAATGTAATCTTCCCAAGTACTGGTGACACCTGAAGTAGCACATGGGAAGATTCCACTTTTGAGGGTTTACTTTGGCTTCACAGAACACCAGATATCAGAGAAGCATGGCTTGCTGCCATGGCCAGAGTTAGAGAGGTATCATTAACCTCCAAATAGGGTGGAAGGGACGCAGGTGGTGCTGTGGGTTAAACCACAGAGCCTAGGGCTTGCCGATCAGAAGGTAAACAGCGTTTCTGTGCGCTGCTCTGGTTTGCCAGAAGCGGCTTAGTCATGCTGGCCACATGACCCGGAAGCTGTCTGCGGACAAACACCGGCTCCCTCGGCCAGTAAAGCGAGATGAGCGCCGCAACCCCAGAGTCATCCGTGACTGGACCTAACGGTCAGGGGTCCCTTTACCTTTACCTTTAGGGTGGAAGAGGGTATGGGGAAGGCTAGGGGAGATGAGGATAAAAAGGAGAAATTTTCTCTAGTTCAGATTAAAGTCCAAGACAGATAAAAATATAGGGATCATACACAGAGGCCAGTGAGATTAAATGAGCTCTTGACAAATTAACTATTGAGTGGCAAAGACAGCAGAAAAGAATGGACAACCAGCAGGATGCTGTGTCCCAGCAGAAAACAGCAAGGAGGAATAGAGATTTAATAAGAAATGAAATAGTCACCAGAACCCATGCAGAATTCTATCAGCCTCACATATTTTCCCTATAGCTTTCAAAAATAGTTCCCTTCAAAACCGCAGAAATACAAGAGCATATCTTTAACCTTATATTTTTTGGCTTTCATTTGGATTTTTCCAAGTAGAACAAACATGGCACAATCAGGTTGGTTTTCGGAGGCTGCAAGTGCACACACAATGGCCTTGTTGTGATTCTGACAAAATGATTGAACAAGTGCTTCTTGAACAAGCGAACATTCAAGGGGTCCTGTAAAATATTGAAGGACAACTTCATTCTGGGCCAACCTATTTATTATTGTGCATTTCAATGTATAAATACAGATATCATAAGAGACAGGCAAGCTTCATAGCCAATGTTAATATAAATGTTCAGAATGCCAAAGACTCGTATTAAACTTCTGTTAAAGCACTCGGCATTCAGAGAATACCAGAGTGATGTACAGAAACCAAATATAAAGCATAATACAGCAGTGGTTCCCAATTAGCTTATTACTAGTTCTGCATGCTCAACGAGACTTGGGGCTTATATTTCTTAGACAGCCATCATACCATTTTATGCCAACAGGGCTTCGCAGCTACTTAATTTTCAATTTTTATTTAGCTAGCCACCTTAACAATTATCTGTATTTTTGTCGTTTTAATGGTGCATTCATTGTGTTTTAACATTGTGCACCGTCCTGATATTTTGTGATATGGTGGTATAAAACTACTTTTATTTTTAAAAATAAAAAATGTCAAACCATTTTGAACTTGAGGGGACTCCCCCCCCAACCAAAAAAACACAACTGTGATAGGGTATGAGGGTTTGCTGTTCAAGAAAAGTTCCAGGTGCTCCTGGGCATGCTTCAAGTAATCCTTTGGACCTGGGCCATAGCTTCACAGTGCACAGAAAGGTAAAACATAAACAGACAGTACCTTGACCCATTTCTGCAACTTGGTGTATGCAGAAACTTGCAAGATCATAATTCTGCATCTCTAGTAGATACTGTCCTCTGTAAATGAAGTATTTTAACATACATTAATTGCTTGGAATTTCTATGGAACCATTTATTTGTTTTCAAATAGCAATAGAATAACAACAAAGATTTAAATATTTGAGTAAATAAAATTACAGAATATTATCAACTCTTCATTGGCTATACATTCAGCAACCTTTTTTTAAAAAAAATATTTATACTTTTCAGATATATACAATTCATTTCGACATTTTAAAACTTGACTTCCTTCCTCCTTTTTGTGTGGTTCCTTAAATTTATTTTTACTATCTTCTGCATATCCAAATTAACTTAACGTGCTCATTTATTTATCTTCGTTACATATATACTCTTATATAGCTTCAGGTTATTACAATAATCCTGCCAGTGTTTTTATCTGTTTACAATTTACGTGTAAATATTCAATAAACCATTTCCATTCTTTTATAAAAAGTTTTTTATATTGAGTTCTTATTCTTACAATAAGTTTTGACATTTCTGCATATTCCATAAGTTTTTGTATCCATTCTTCCTTTGCTGGGACTTCTTTTTCCCATTTTTGGGCAAGTAACATTCTTGCCACTGTAGTCGCGTACAAAAATAAATTTCTATACAATTTAGGTAGTTCTATCCCTATGAATCCCAGAAGAAAGGCTTCTGGGTTTTTTCACAAACGTTATTTTAAACATCCTTTTCATTTCATTATATATCATTTCCCAGTAAGCCTTAACCTTACTACAAGACCACCACATATTAAAAAAAGAACACCATTCAGCAACCTTTGCATCATCCCTAATAAAATACCTAAAATATATCTACTAGGAATAAAATGTGCTAATTCACAATATTTATACCCACTCTCTATCTTTATTGACCCTCAGGGCAAGTTACATAAATAAAATAAATATTAAAATATCCAAAAGAAGCAGATGAAAGTACAAATCAATGGACCAAACATATGTAACATAACAGCCTGGAAAAATAGCTCTTGAGCTGATACTAGAAGTAAAATATTCCATCAGATTCTGACAATCCCGCTAATTTGTTTTTAATTTAGGCAAATTTCATTTAGTCAAATAACGCCCTAAGAAATTCTATTTATTTATTTATTCAGTTATGCACTGAAGAATCTCAACTATTAAGCCCACTTTAATTAGAGTAGCATTCTTGATGAAAGAATAATATTCATCCAGCACTAAAAGACCTAAAAACTAAATTTAAAAGGATACAAACTACTTTGGCAGACCACACATCTGAAATCATAGTGAGGACCTATGAAGCAGCTGAGTTGTATGCTGCCTTCAAATATGAGTCAATGAAGCCTGAACTTCAGGGCTAATGGAGGGAAGTTGAGTTCAGTCCTCCATCTCCTTCAGAGCTGAAGCCATTGCAGAAGGTTTTGTGGTGTCCTCAAAATGTTACAGGCCTACAACTCCATGCTGGCTAGGGTTCATAGGGGTTGGGCTCCAACAGCATCTGGAGGGCAACACAGTGCCTACCAGGCCAGTTAAGGGTTAGCACCTGCACTCTGCTATCAATGTTATTTCTTAGCAACATGAAGGCAGCACAGTATATATGTGCAACCCTCAACCCACATCAGTGTAATTTATGTGATTCTTCAACAAAGGTTGATATTCACCTAGTATACCAAGCCACCACCAGTAACCTTCAGTGTCCCTAAACAGACACCAAGAGTCAAACTAGACATGGCATTAATGTATAAATGCATTTATACATGTATGAATACACATTTATTCATTCATTCATTTATACATACATACATACATACATACATACATGGTATCCCAACCACATTCCTGGTAATGACCCAGACTAGTTCACTCAAGGAAGGAAACAGCAAGTTTGGGAGGTAATTTTTCCCAGAGTGTGGTGTTGGGGGAAATGATTAAGAATACTCCCTCAAAACTGTTTTTTTAAGTTTAAAAAAGAAACATTAAATGTACTAGCACATTTAACATCACGTCAAAGGCTTACATGATACATACAGTGATAATACAGGTGGACAATAAAAGTAGGAAAGAAAGAAACTGATAACAATCTTACCTTGTTAAGCATAAGTGGGGTGAGTTGGGCTGGAGATGAATGGCTCTGTTTATATCTTTAATTGCACTCTTTAGATCATGAACCTGTTATTTTAAAACAGACAAACATCCATTATTCTTTGTCTCAGGATACCACCATCTCATTCAATGTGTTCTCCTATACAAGGACCACCTCCTCCTTTTTAAAACATTTTTAATCCATATCTTTTAACAGTAAATAAACTTCAATTGATTGTTAAGAAACTTCCACAGCTTTCATTTCTGCCTTGACCAGAAGGAAGGGCCATAATCCATCATACCGTCCCTGCTAGCCGAAGGAAATCCTTTTATGTAAATAATAGGGCATGTCCAGATTTCCAAATCCAAATTTATATGGGGAATTTTTTAAAAAAATTAAGCAAGTGGGAAGTTTTAACTAGCGCATGTATCAAGGAAAAAACAAAGCCAGAATGTTCAACACCGTAGACCCTAAATACTCTTCATTAGTTTTTAGAACTAAATTAAGCCTTCAGAGAGATGGTTCTGACTAAGAAAACACCAGGACTTCTGTTGTTTGCACTGAGAAAGTCTTTGCATTTCTTGCACATTGTCCCAGTATTGTTTTATATGCAAGCCTTAAAGCAGCTAGTTACCTATTGAGCACCTATCACACAAATTCTACAGCATAGGTAAAGAATAGATAGATACCCTTTGATATGCCTGGGCTCTGCACATGTATGGTCTAATATCTAATGGATCCAGCTGAATGGCTTGAGTGAACTGTCGAATAGATTCAAAATAACGGTCCATATATAACATCAAAATCAGTCCAATATTTATGTAAGCTACGGAAAGGCTCCTGAAAATAGAGACAGAATGCTATGAGCGTTACATTTTTCAACATGTTTGTACATTATGCTACACTGAATTTCATATTATTTGTTGAATTAAAGCCAGTCTGCTTTCCAGTAAGAAAAACATGTTTCCATCCTAGACCTGTACACGCTACATATCAAAAGCAAGAGTAATGTTTTGAGTTCCCTCCTGCTATCTCCATGCTGCTTCTTATAGTGAGGGCAGAAGCACAGCAGAGTGTCATGGAGAGGAATACACATTTCTTTTCCACAGCATGGCATTCCTACAACCTGCTTTGTAGGCAACCTGGGCACTAAGAGCGTAATTTACCTCAGCACAACAGAACTTCTGCTTTCTGGCCGTCCACAAAGTGGGATTTATCAGTGACCTACACTGACTTGTTAGCTAAACAATTAATTAAACAATTAATGAAAATAATGTGCCATTCTGATACAGATGCCACATTAGCATCAGAATCTATATTAGATTCATTCCCAAGCTCTACTAGTTATGTTTCCTTGGGGAAAGGTGGGGAGCAAGGAATACAAGGTATCAGAAGTGTAGCTTCTTGGGTAATACAGCCAAGCAATAGGAGACTACCTGGTCTGAGTAGTTTGATGGTTAATACCTTCCCCCTTCAGCAAAATGGTTCCATTATCCCTTAAGGTGGTGATAGTGGAGCTGTTGTTTTTTAAAACATTAATTGGATCTGACTAATTTGGGAAGCAGGTATGTATTACTCTATACTCAAACAATATAAAAGTTAGAACCTGTATAGTGTATTTTGCTTATGATGGCCCTCTCTGTAGGTCAGGAACTGGCATTTCTGCACCTCCATATGCAGGGCACTGATTCGTATGTCATGCCAAGCTAACACATGGTTTACTGCAAATACATAAATACACAGGCTCTAAAAAATTAAAATGGCCCCCAGAGGGTTAGCTTTAGGTCAGTGTGGCCCTTGACCTGAAAAACATTAGCTGGTTTTAATGTGTTTTGTCAATTGATTTTATTTGATCAGCAGGCTTGAATGCCATAATAATAATAATAATAATACAGCAAGCAACAAACATATAGATAGATAGATAGATAGATAGATAGATAGATAGATAGATAGATAGCATACCTGTCCAAGGAGAGTGCACTTTCAAAATCACAGATTGCCAGTAACCACTGTTTCAGTTCTGAATACAAGATCCCACGGTGAAGAAAAGCAGCAAGATTCTCAAACTTGTGATTGAGAAGAACTGGGGAGGGATGGGGAAATATATATAGTTGTTTCTATATGCCCTTCATGAAATATAGCCTTTGAAATAATTATATATTATCTCAGTGTGCACTATGACCTTCATCCTTTATTTAATTCCTTTCCATTCTGGTTGCTCTTCACTGCTCTGGCACAAATCACACCCTCCTTATAGAACTGCAGGGCTTGTTTTAAAATATCACCGAACGTGCATGACTGCACCTCTATGGTTGCTTCAAAGGATTTAATGACCTTGAAATATCTATGGGAGCTTGTGAAAAAGTTGTATGGTTGTATCAGATCACCAAGCAACTCTTGCAACCCCTTTCCAAAGAAATGGAGGTGTTCACTGTGAATAGGAGCGAACTTTTTTTCAAGGAGAGAAGATACTCTATTAATGGAGGGATAGGAGAAAGGCGTTCTGATCATAAAGGAGGGGGGCAGGACAATGGGAACATTGAAAAATTTGCCCAAACAAATACGAGAGCCAGTCATTGGCTACAGCCTACTTCCTGGGCTAAATATTATTATTTATTAAATTTGTATACCACCCTTTGTCCAAAGATGCCAGGGCGGGTCACAACAGAAAAATAAAAGATACCAAATACATAATAAAACAAAAACAAACCAATAACCCCTCACCTACAAAAACATTTAAAAAGCCACAGAATGTTAATCAGTTGAAGAGAAACGTTTTTGCCTGGCGCCTAAAGATATGCAATGAAGGCGCCAGGTAAGCCTCCCTGGGGAGAGCATTCCACAAGCACCGCAGAAAGGGCCTGTTCTCATGTTGCCACCCTTCAGACTGCTTGTGGAAGAGACACATGAAGAAGGGCCTCAGATGATGATGTCAGTTTCATTTTACATATCTATATATAGATACACATAAAAATATAGGTACAGTGGTACCTTGGTTCTCAAACGCCTTAGTACTCAAACAACTTGGAACCCAAGCACTGCAAACATGGAAGTAAGCGTTCCGGTTTGCAAACTTTTTCCGGAAGCCAAACGGGCTCCAATTTGAGTGCCACACTTCTGTTTTGAGTGTTACGCTGAGGTCTGTCAGTTTTTGCTATTTATTTTGCATTTTTGTGGCTTTTTGTTTTCTTTTTGTGACTGTGTGGAGCCCAGTTGAGCTACTGATTGATTGTGTGACTGCATTACATTGTTTATTGCTTTCATTTTATGGATCAGTGGTCTCGTTAGATAGTAACATTCATGTTAAAGTGCTGTTTTAGGGGTTGTTTTTAAAAGTCTGGAACGGATTAATCCATTTTGCATTACTTTCTATGGGAAAGCGCGCCTTGGTTTGGGAATGCTTTGGTTTTGGAATGGACTTCCAGAACGAATTAAGTTTGAGAACCAAGTTACCACTCACTGTATACATATACATATACATATACATATACATATACATATACATATACATATACATATACATATACATATACATATGCTGGAAGGACTTTCCAGTGTTTAAAGGAAACATCCTCAACATATAGATGTAAAATTTGTAAATACTTTTAATTCTATTAATGTTTAATTTAAAAAAATAAAATTCTATGTTTTTAGCAAGTCTTATTTTTAGCTGTTAGCCACCTTGGGTCCCATTAGGAAGAAAGGCAGGAGATATAGATATTTGATATACTTAAAAAGAAAAATGTATAAATTCACACTTTGAACTTAAAAAACAACAACACCCTGCATCTATCATAAAAACAGTGTATACTATACCAGAAACACTCAAGTCCTGCAGGGCTTGTTTTGGATCCAGCGTTCGCAAAAGACAACCTCTGTGGTAGTATGCAATCCAATCATTAGGATTCAAGTGAATCGCAACAGCGAAATCTTCAGCTGCATTTTTATACTGCTCTAGTTTAATATATATTCTCCCTCGATAGGTTCTAGAAATCAAACCAATATTTTCCTCATCATAGTAGATTTACAATATTCTGCATTTATATAAATTCTGTCTGAATGCAAAACTTAGAATAGAATCATAGAATCATAGAGTTGGAATAGACCACAAGGGCCATCAAGTCCAACCCCCTGCCAAGCAGGAAACACCATCAGAGCACTCCTGACATATGGTTGTCAAGCCTCTGCTTAAAGACCTCCAAAGTAGGAGACTCCACCACACTCCTTGGCAGCAAATTCCACTGTCAAACAGCTCTTACTGTCAGGAAGTTCTTCCTAATGTTTAGGTGGAATCTTCTTTCTTGTAGTTTGGATCCACTGCTCCATGTCCGCTTCTCTGGAGCAGCAGAAAACAACCTTTCTCCCTCCTCTATGTGACATCCTTTTATATATTTGAACATGGCCATCATATCACCCCTTAACCTCCTCTTCTCCAGGCTAAACATGCCCAGCTCCCTTAGCCGTTCCTCATAAGGCATCGTTTCCAGGCCTTTGACCATTTTGGTTGCCCTCCTCTGGACACGTTCCAGTTTGTCAGTGTCCTTGAACTGTGGTGCCCAGAACTGGACACAGTACTCCAGGTGAGGTCTGACCAGAGCAGAATACAGTGGCACTATTACTTCCCTTGATCTAGATGCTATACTCCTATTGATGCAGCCCAGAATTGCATTGGCATTTTTAGCTGCCGCGTCACACTGTTGGCTCATGTCAAGTTTGTGGTCAACCAAGACTCCTAGATCCTTTTCACATGTACTGCTCTCAAGCCAGGTGAGCAGTTGTCCCAGTGTGTTTAATTTGATTTAAGCAAGTCAAGGCTGTGATCCTAAGTATGCTTACATGGAAGTACCATAAGTTCCATTCATAACAGTGGGAATTGCCTAAAAGTAACTGTGCTTAGAACTGAAATGCAAGAGGCGAGGAAAGCTAATGGGCAGCTTAAAAAACATAAACATCGAATTTGACAAAGCATATTGATCAGGCTCTCAAAACAAAAAGTGTACGTATTGTGTTAACAATGCTATATAAATTAACATATTCCATAGACTACAACCCTGAACCTTACAAACATTCTGATGCAAAAAAGAGTTAAATGAAGGTTCAAGAGGCATATATACCAATAGCAGAGATAGCTCTGCACAACACAATTGACCCACCACCACAGACAGATTTCATAAGACATTGGCACTCCTTGTCTCATCAGATCCAGTCTCAGTCTCTCTCTCTCTCCAGCAGATAGACACAAGTAACACAATCACTCATCACTCTTATATATTTATACCCAGAAAGTAGGGCACAGATACTTTCACTCAATGTACAAGAGGTCACAGGCAGACACTGAATGCAGGGCATAATCATTTTCTCAGACACTGTTATAAGGGATTTAGAAGTCAACTATAATTGCTTAAATTCATATATAATTTGCAGTTACCTTGCCTCTGAAATGCTTGGGTCCTGTTTAATCACATTTGTAAAATCATTAATAGCTATATTCCATATAGATTTATTAAAGTAATGTATTCCATGCTTCATAAGTGCATCAGTTCTTTTGGGATTATAGAAAAGGCACTAGATTGAAATAAAATACATGCAATTGTTACCCTTGCTTTTGTATTCATAACGTCACACCAAGGCAATCATTCAATCAACACAAGCATGTCTTCTTGCCAGATGAAATTATCTCCCCTCTCATCTTTCTGTGTGCTCTTCTAGGTGTTCTCCTGACCCCCCCCCCCCAGAGCTGATTTGGGTGG
This sequence comes from Podarcis liolepis, assembly GCF_965112155.1. Classification (NCBI taxonomy): domain Eukaryota; kingdom Metazoa; phylum Chordata; class Lepidosauria; order Squamata; family Lacertidae; genus Podarcis; species Podarcis liolepis. Next base: position 32,805,305 of record NC_139554.1, read on the forward strand.
GCAGGGGAGATGAGGAAAGTCCCATTGCGCTGGTACAGTAAGTGACTTCTGGAGGGATGGCGTTTTTGGTGCTGGCACCCTGGTTATGGAATGCCTTCTCAACAGAGTTGGTACTTTTCATTTTTCAGTCTTTTCAATCCATATTTTGTCAATTGTGATTTATCTCTTTTTTATTATTGGATTGTGTCTAATAAAGTTCTACTCAGAGTAGTTCAACTGAAATTAATGGACCTAAATTAGCCATGTCCATTCATATCGACGAGTTTACTCAAAGCAGAACATCAGACACAAGCCTTAGTCTTATAAATTGCATTGCTCACTCCACACAAGTACATCCCATCAGTACAAGGATTTACACTTGTACAACAGAACTTCTCTCTCTCTCTCTCTGCTCACTAGCGTCCTCCCCTAATCTGTGCAAGAGAGTTGGGGGAACATTTATGACAGATTTAGGGTAACATGGCAGGAAGAATATGGGGAAGTCCCATTGTGCAAATGCAAATCCTTGAACTGATGGGATGCATTAGTTGGAAATTGCCCAAAATTGATTGGTGGGTGGTATACCAAAGTAACTAAACAAATAACTAGGCAAACTCAATAGTGCTTCAATAGTGTTGTGTGACCACCATTTTAAGAACCTTTGCAAAGAATCCTTTGTGATCACAGAAGTAATTGTACAGGTTTTTTTATTCTGGCCCAAATATATTGTAAAACTATATACAGTATAGCAATACTTACTTTAGCATAATCTTCTATCGCCAGTATTATATCACCATCCTCTTCATGGGCCTCAGCTCTTTTGTAATATATTTCATCATCTGTAGGTCTGCATTTCAGGGCAAGACTGTAGTTGATAATTGCTAATGAATTATCTCCCTGATTTTTGTATATTTCAGCTCTTGACAGATATGCATCTGCATAATCAAAATACTTTAAAATTAGTCTCTTTCAGGTGCCCAATATCATTGATATGCATGTTTAATTTTTTTAACTAAAATTAATTGCAACTGTAATAAAAATTTGCAAACAAAATCGTGTGATTCAAATCTGCAAATGTATTGGAAGTAATTTTCCAACCTTTGTCTAGACCTATGGATATTTGGCAGAAGTGTTGCATAATAATAAAACTTCTGTACATACTGATTTGATATGAGGGACACATAATCAGGAGCTTCTCAGAACAAAATTGTACATCATGGGGTTTCAAAGTTACTTGCCTGCATTGTTTTTGTTGCACTTAATTATAAAACTCAGGTCTTCTAGTGCTGGAAGCATTTTGTTCTGGTAAATGAAAATTAAATGTCTATGCCAATAGGCATTAACCAGCATTGGTTCTAAACTTATTGCCTGTGAAAGTAATGAGATAAATTGGTTATTAGTTAGCTAAAAATTCCAGTGTATCATAAGGCACATCTTAAGTTACACCTCTGGGAACATCACTTGGGATCTAAGAAAAAACAACATGGTGAGATCTAAGTTTTGGTTAGGCTCCATACAATCTGGTTCCAGGACCAAGTGGAGCTAGCTTCTGGGTCAAAAGCAGATATATCATCTAAAAAGGGCAAGGGCTGAGTTCCAACCAGGAAACAAGGACCAGAGGGACCAGACACTGGTACATTATCAAAAGAACACAAGTCAAGTCGCAGGATAACATCAGAGCATCTGTGGAGAGGGCAGTCAGAAGCATATCTGCAGTCAAAGCCATACAGCTCTTATATTTAAGGAAGTCATCAGGGGAAGGAAACGGGCACATAGGTAATATGCTCACACTGCAGACCAGTTGCTCTGAGGTTAGGATTTATAGGACCTAGTGGACACAGAATAAACTGACTGAATGATCTGGCAGGTAGGAACAGAGTACCATATTTTTTGGTCTATAAGACTCACTTTTTCCCTCCCCAAAAGTAAGGGGAAATGTGTGTGCGTCTTATGGAGCGAATGCAGGCTGCGCAGCTATCCCAGAAGCCAGAACAGCAAGAGGGATTGCTGTTCTCACTGCGCAGCGATCCCTCTTGCTGTTCTGGCTTCTGAGATTCAGAATTTTTTTTCCTTGTTTTCCTCCTCCAAAAACTAGATGCGTCTTGTGGTCTGGTGCATCTTATAGAGCGAAAAATACGGTAGTTGCCTGAGCATGACTGCCAGGAATCCTGGCCTGAGACCTCCTTTAGTGCCCTACAATTAGTTGTTGCAAAACATTTATGCACTGAAGCTCCTTGCATACTTAAAAATTAAATAAATGTACCATTTTTAGCTTATATTGTTGCTCTCATATTAACAAATTGCATTTTGAAATTGTTGGCTACAGAAAGTAGTTAAACTCAACCCAAAGTGAATATAAACTGGTCACTGTAGGCTGCAAGTACCTATACTGAATATCTAGTTTCAATATGTTCTTCTGGACCCCAATATAAAACAGTCATATAAGGAAGATCTATGGTCTGTCTAGCATAGCTTACTGCTACAGTAAGCTTCCTTACTACACACTAACTCTATCATATGCTACTGAAAAAATACAATTGTCAAGCATTCAATTGATGCATGATTGTGCATGCACACATTGCACCAAGCCCAAAAGTGACCAAAACAGTGGCAAAAACAGCCCTAAAAGAGCCCAGAAAGGGCAAAAAAGACATGAAACAGTGCCTAGAAATTCCACGAGCCTTTGCAAGCGCAATCCCAGGAGCCCTTGCTCTAACTGTTAAGGCCTGTGGAAAGTTTAATTGGAGCAAGGAGGTTCAGATGGAGCGACTGTGGTGGAGTCTGACATCTGGTAAGTGCTGCTGGTTTTTTTTTAAGGGTTTCCAAGGGTTTAGAGTTTAGAGGGTGTTTGCCAGCTTTTCCAATGGTGTTTCCGGTGCCTCAGAACATAACTCCCATGTAAATGGGGAGTTGCTTGTACACAATAGCATACAGCAATTCTCTGATACTCATGCCTAGCTTCTTCGGTTCTAAATACCTCTATAGGACGCACTTATCCCCCTCCAAAAATGAAGGGGAAATGTGTGTGCGTCCTATGGGGCGAATGCAGGCTTTCGCTGAAGCCTGGAGAGCGAGAGGGGTCGGTGCGCACCGACCCCTCTCTCGCTCTCCAGGCTTCAGGAAGCTATCCGCAAGCCTTGCGAGCCCGGCGGGAGTTCCCCCGGGCTCGCAAGGCTTCCGGGCGGCAGCCTGCAGCCCGGAGCACAGGGCGACCTCCGGAGGACGCCCCGTGCTTCGCGCAAGTGTCCGCAAGCCTTGCGGCCCAGGGGGAGTTCCCCCAGGCGAGCAAGGCTTGCGGGTGGCAGCCTGCAGCCCAGAGCACGGGGCGCCCTCCAGAGGACGCCCCGTGCTTCGGGCAGGTGTCCGCAAGCCTTGCGCGCCCAGGGGTAGTTCCCACGGGCTCGTAAGGCATGCGGGCAGCTGCCTGCAGCCCACAAGCTTGGGGGACAGCGGGGAGGCGCAGCGCCACCATCTCGCTGTTCCCCGACCTGGTTTGGAGGCTGTCGCTGGGGAGAAGCGCACCTCTCCCCAGCGCCAGCCCCACAAGCTCAGGGGACAGCGGGGAGGCGGAGCGCCGCCATCCCGCTGTTCCCCGACCTGGTTTTGGGGGGAAATAAAGGGGGGGATTTTTTTCCCTTTATTTCCCCCCCCAAAAAAACTAGATGCGTCCTATGTGCCGGAGCACCCTATGGGGCGAAAAATACGCTAAGTGTAGTAGCACCATGTCTGTATGACGTCAAACGTATGCATAACATCACCACCTGGCAAACAGCTTGATGTTTCTATAGTCCACAAACTTGTCAAAAGTGAACCATGACTGGGGGATTTTATGTAGATGAAGATGATGGATGGATGGTGGAGGAACTTGTGTGAGAGGCAGGAAAGGGGAGATCTCCCAGGGTGGTAGGAAAGCTCCCAGGTGATAGCTGGGAAGGCCCACCTCTTTCTGTATGAGACAAGGGTTAGAATCTACCTTTGATAGAGGACTTTGCATTTTTCTTCCTCTTTTTGTTTTTGCTTAGTTTGTTTTTCATTGTATTGTATTGTATTGTGAAAAACCCTACTGCAATCTTATTAAAAATGAACAATGAGTTTGAGTCAATCGTACAACTGTCAATAGCTGTAATGTAGAATTAAGATTTTCATTAAAATATTTTTAAAAATATTTTTCGTGTGTTCAGATATGTAGGGTATAATGAAAACAGATCACTGGTGACATAATTATCTGCATAATTGCTAGGTTTCCAGATCTAGTCCTGCAAAGTTGTTTTTTCCTAAATAGAAAAGTGCATAAAATGAGGAATCCAGAGAGGGGATTATTTGAAAAAGATGCTCTTCCATTTGTTAAGTTCATCTGTCATTGCCAGAGGGTCATAGTTATTAATAAGTTAACAAAACATCTTCAGTAGCAAGAAAAAATAGGTATTATTTCTTTAAAACTTACTTTTTCCAAGTCATCCATGGCTGCCTTCATTTTGCCTATTTTCCTGTATATTGCTCCACGTCTACAATAGTTAAACCCAGAAAATTTTCCTTCATCTATTTCTTGGGTTATTTTATCAATTTCAGATTGACACTGCTCAAGTTCATCTGGCTTTCCCTCGAAGAGAAGAGGATTTACTGTGTTTACTAATTCTATGTCCTTGGTTTCCTCCTCTATGTCCTTTTTGCCTGCCATTGATTTATCAGCAAAAGATTGCCTACTGGGAGGGTATTGCTCATCAAACCATTTATTCCAGATTTTTCTGGCCCACAGATAATCATCGGTGTCTTCTGGGGTTCTCCCTTGGCTTGCTGCAAATTTTTCAAAATCTAGCCAGCAAGGGAGGCTGGGACTTCGATAACTTCGAACTATTCGAGATACTTTGATACAGAATTTATTATGAATTGGAAGCTTTCCAAGAGATGCAGACCTAAGGAAAAAGCCAAAACTAGAATTACATTTTGCCTGTACATTTGTTGCTGACATATGACCAATATGACATATGTAACAATGTGACATATGACCAATAAATATTCATTATAATGTTTAATAACGTATTTGATTCCTGCATAATATTCAAGTTTCAACACATAACAGAAGATTCCTGTCAGGGGTGCATAAAAATGGTTTAAACTGCCATTAGTATTTATTTTTATGTAGAAAATTTATAATTTATGTAGAAAACTTAGTAAGCAAAGAGCTCTCTAACTTCTTTATTATACACTCATGTTGCACATGACAGCTGTGCAACTGTGTCAAACCGATAAAGCAATGTGTATAGCCTAAATAGCATTTTCTGATGGACATGGTGCAACAATAATTTGGCACCTGAGACAAAAAATCCAAATAGTACCTCTTTTTAGTTTAATTTATTGTTAAATTAACTGTAATTAATTTACTGTAATTCAGTGCAACCAAAAGTGCAGCGCCCATACACAGAATCCCATAATGATTAGAAAGTATTTTTCCACATCAGTCCTTCACACAGCCACTGGCAGTGCACCAGAGCACTGGAAGTCTGTGAGTCACTTCATATCCTTAGGCAATTTGTCTGCTCTATGTGATGAAATGCAAGAACATGACATGAAACTTGCATTTAGGCAAAAGGGTTGCCTACTGCCTGAGAATTTGCTGAGGGAAGAGAGGAAACAAAGCTATACCGAATCCTTTGGGAATCTTCTGCCCACAGTTGATGTTCTTGTGAACATATCTGGTACCAATTTGGTACCCTCCAAATGTTTTGGACTACAAGCTACAACACCCATGATCTGTTACCACTGGCTTTGCTTGCTGGGATTGAAAGGAGTTGTAACCCAAAGCATCAGGATAACACCAATTTAGGAAAGCTAGTGTCAGGGAACTGCCATCGGAGGGACAGGTGGTGGAAGGGCTCACGGAGGTTGGGAGAGACCCAGCAGCTGAAGCAGGAACCAGCAGGGGGAGAGGTGGGTCTCTGAGGGAAAGCGAGCAAGAGGGAGGGCTCAGGGACACGTCCAGCGAGAACAGTGGGGAGGTTTCTGGACCTCCCATAGGGAGACCCACTCCTCGCCGGAAACTGTCACGCCGCGAGTCCAGAAGACGTGTTTCCGTTAAGGAGCTTTTATGTTGGAAGCGATTCCGAAAGCAACCACTGTCGGAATCTGCCAGTGACTAGAGGAGCCATGTCCGAGGGGCTCCGTCACAGACAGAGGTTTGTGGACTTGAACAAACTCTGAGGGACTACGATTTTACGCACAAGCAGCTCATTATCCCTTCACAGCTAGTATTACTGTATTACCCATAAAGAACTGGCACACACATAAAAATGGTATCTGGTGCTGTTGGAGAAATTATTGTTTCCATACCCCAAAGTGCTCAATGTATAAAATTAAAAGTTGCAAATATTAATAAAAAGGCAGACCTTTTAAGAATCTGTGGAGGTTCTCTTAATTTCTCACAAACACTTTCTAATATATGAACAGAAATGTATTTCCCTGCTGTTTTCAATGATCTCCTTTTGTATGATGCTTTCCTTGGGAAAACGATGTACTTCATCCCAGCTTTTCTAGATTCTTCAGCCAGATTAGTTTCATCTATAGGTTCAGGAGGTGGAGTGGGTGCAATAGATGCAGATCGTCCTCTAGAGGAGAAAAGACCTTTTGTTTGCTTGAATGTACTTGCCAAAGCTATATCAGAATCTTTATCTGAACCAACAAGAACACTTTTGTGTGCGGCAGATTCTCTTTTCTCAAGGCTAAGAGAGCTTTGTGGCTTTGTTGATAAAATGCCAGGCTTTGTAGCTTCCGTATCTACTGAAAGACGTTGTTTTTTCATAACAGTTATCTCTTCCATAGTGGTTCTGAAATTTGCAGAAATCTTCAAAGCAGATTTGTCTCTGAATGATAATTCTGGTGCACTATGAGGTCTTTTAACCAGAACTTCCTGTAAGAAAAACAAATATCGGTTTGTTTATTTTTAGTTTTTTGGATAACATTCCAAAAGTAGTCAGCAGTATAAAATTGGATTGCTGGGTACTTAGTATGGGTTGTCTCCAACCCGGCACCTTTGCTTCCACAACTGTGTGTGCAGAATTTCTCCTGTCCCCTCCAGCCCCTGTGTGCCCTCAAAAGCAGCCCTGGAGCATTGGGAGTCCCTTCAGAGCAGCTTGGGGGGGGGGTGAAGAGGGGGCTGAAGGAGAAGAAACGGAAGTCCCATTGCATTAGTGGAACCCTGCTAAAGGTTACAATCAAGTAACCTCTTGAGAGAGTGAGCAAGAATAAGCCAAGCATGAGCAGGTTAATTCCTCCTCTTGCCTAGGCAAGATAAGATTATGTGACATATCAACATAATCAAGTATCCACCCCAACCCCTCTCACTTTGCCTTAGTTTCGTCTTAGTTCACGTGAGTGTCAGTGGAAAAAACCTAGGAGGTCTAAAAGGAAGGAAACCAAAGAGAAACCTAGTAACATGCACCCCTTTTCTCTGTAGGTTTTCTTTGTAGGCCTGTTCAGGGTAAGTACCCAGTGACCAGTTCCCCTGACTGAGCAGAAAGACATCAGGCAATAATGGCCTAAACTAAGCCAGTTGTGTATGGAAGTGAGAGCTGGACCATGAAGAAGGCTGATCGCCGAAGAATTGATGCTTTTGAATTATGGTGCTGGAGGAGATTCTTGAGAGTCCCATGGACTACAAGAAGATCCAACCTATCCATTCTGAAGGAAATCAGCCCTGAGTGCTCACTGGAAGGACAGATCCTGAAGCTGAGGTTCCAATACTTTGGCCACCTCATGAGAAGAGAAGACTCCCTGGAAAAGACCCTAATGTTGGGAAAGATGGAGGGCACTAGGAGAAGGGGACGACAGAGGACGAGATGGTTGGACAATGTTCTCGAAGCTACCAGCATGAGTTTGACCAAACTGTGGGAGGCAGTGGAAGACAGAAGTGCCTGGTGTGCTCTGGTCCATGGGGTCACGAAGAGTTGGACAAGACTAAACGACTAAACAACAACAAGAAGCCAGTTGTGACACAATCCAGCACTCCCACCAATGCAACCAGACTGGGCCAGCCTTGCTGCCTCCAGGGCCCTCTCCCTCCCAGCAAACCATAGATTCCATTGCTGGGAGGCCATGTGCACCACAGCACCTTTCCTCATCAACCACTCCTGCTCAAAAAATACCTTACTGAGCAATTTTATATGTATTTACTTTCAAGCAAGTGCCATTGTTTTCAATAGGCCTAAGTATGTTTAGAATTGCATCCTTGATTCTATAGAATCTAATGCTGTCTTCGTTCATTCATAATAAACATGTTTCTATAGCAAGCCGCTCATCCACAGATGCAAAGAATGAGTTTAAAGATTTTCAGTTCTGCTGTATACAGGTTTATTTTGAAGTAAATGCCACTGTGTTCAATGGGGCTTATTCTTACTAATCCTACTCCCATTTACCTGGAAAGAAGCCCCATTGAATTCAATGGAACGTGTGTCTAAGCAGACATGTATAGGATTGGACTGTGTGTTTAGGGCTACAGTCTAAATAAATCTTGCAGCACAATCCTAGGCATGTCTACTTGAGAGTAAGTCATCACAGCTACTCTGTGTAAATAACTGATATAAAAAGTTTGAATTCTGAAAATCAGAAAGTGCTTTAGTATTTCTTCTCACAAACTGTTTTGAAAAAATTAGGCTACAATACTAACTCAACCTACAGCACCTAGACGTAAACCCACTAAATTCAGTAGGACTCATTTCTGAGTATACATTGTTAGGATTGTGTTGTAAGGCATAATAAAATGAATGTAGAGAGATGTATTTATGTTTTAATTGTTTACCCTTTCTTGTAAACAATCCTGGGGATACAATTGAAGGGTGGTGTAAAAATGCCTGAATTTGAAAAACTGTTGACAACAGTTACACAAGCAAAATGATTATTATATTTAATCTCCCAATTACTTTTAATTAAAAAATGTGAATGTTAGATCTCATTGAAGGGAAACATAGGGAATATCTACCACTGAATCGGAACAGAATTAATTTTTACAGAAGCAACAAAATCTATATGCAAAAACTGGAAATAAAATTATTTGGTTGGCACTCAGTGTCACATAAGTCAAGTAAGATTTTATAAAACCAGCATACATATTTCTTGCAGATGCAACTCCTTCACAGCAGACTACTTACACATTCTGTGATGTTCTCCTGCAACACAAAGTTTTGGTATATTGTAAAATGAGACATTACAAGAATAACTGATTATCTAACACTAGTACAAAAATTAGGCTGCTTGAATTTTACATTTTTTCAAGCACATTGTTTTTCAGTTCCTAATTGATTGACCACTGCAAAGTTAATTATTGCCAAGAAGGAAGAACATGTCCCAACATGTAAAGAATGGATAAAAAGAATCTGTCTGCCTTATGGCACAGGCAGAGGCTGAAGCCTCAGCACTGCTTGATCTCAGCATTCTTGCTCGCTTAATTGGTTCCAGAGCAGAATAGGAGGGGCTGTTGTCTTAACCCCAACTCTCTCTCTCCCTGTCCCCCCTTCACACTTTGTGAAACCCAAATCCCTGCTAGGATGTTTTACTCAAGCTCTGTGGAGAGACTTAGAGAGCCCAACTCAGACTCTGCATCAAGAATAGGAAGCAGAGCTAATCTCACACTTTAAGGAGCTCTGCCCTAGCAGAGAATTTTCCACAGTTTAGTCAGGTTCATTTTAGTATATACAATAATTGGAATTATATATTTTAGATTTAGTTCAGAGAGGTTCCTGCTCTTCAGTTTTCCTTAATAGAGGAGTAAAGTTCAAGCCAGCCCTACCCTCCTACTACTGGGAAAGCAATTACGAAGAATCTTAAATGCCCTGCTTAGTCTACCAGAGATTTTTTTTTCAATATAATTTTTATTAACAAGCCAATCAAATCAAATCACATCACGTTAGTTCCAAATTACACAGCCAAATTTTTAAATTTTTGTTGGGGGTACCCATGCTTCGAGCTCAGAAAGGGATCCAAGCATCTCTCTTGCTGCTGCTTTAATGTACATAGTCTACCAGAGAATTAAAGATTAAAATAAATAATTATAATTTTGAGTTAAACTTTAAACAAGAAATTAATATTAAATATGGATGTGATTATTGCAAATAATAATTAAAGCTTTAAGCCACACTCTGGATAAAACTGTTGCTATGAAAAATCTACTATATATTTTGGGAAATCGCTTGTTAACCATGCATTTGGACATCTCAACCAAATTTTGCATGGTGGTTCCTGCAATTAGGAGCAGGTTTTCCTCAATGTTTGGATACAATTGGACACCATTTTGAATCAAGATGGCAGCCAGAACCTTTCAAAACAGCACTGTTTTAACCACTGGTTTTTTTTTTGGTTTCTTTGAATTCCCAAGCAATGCTGGGTATGATACGGCTAACAAATAATAAGTACTAAATAATAAATCTGAAAAAAGTTACAATACCTGTAATGTTTCCCTTTCAGAAACTAAAAGCCCTGGAGAGGAAGCGCTTCTTCTACAGATTTTAAGAGTCTATGAAACAAAGAAAAATATATACAAAAAGTGGGTATTTTTTAAATAGAACAAACGTATTTATTTTCATAACACATTTTTTCTTGGAAAGCTACCCTAGATTCAGATTGTGAGCATGTATGTTGGTTTTACATTAGGAGTATGAAATTAAAAATAAATTGAGTTTTATTTACATACTCGTAAATCTGACATAATTATGTACACTGAAGTCTAAAAATTGTGGTGGAAGAGATGTATCACGGAGCTTTCTTTCTGGTTTAGAAAAGGAAATAATATTTCACATAAACACCTTGTTAAAAAGGAGATATTTGCCACTGGGCAATAGTTGTTTAACATAGGTAAAGGTAAAGGGACCCCTGACCATTAGGTCCAGTCGTGACCGACTCTGGGGTTGCGGCGCTCATCTCGCTTTATTGGCCGAGGGAGCCGGTGTACAGCTTCCAGGTCATGTGGCCAGCATGACTAAACCGCTTCTGGTGAACCAGAGCAGCACACGGAAACACCGTTTACCTTCCCGCCGGAGGGGTACCTATTTATCTACTTGCACTTTGATGTGCTTTCAAACAGCTAGGTTGGCAGGAGCAGGGACCGAGCAACGGGAGCTCACCCCATCGCGGGGATTCGAACCGCTGACCTTTGGATCGGCAAGTCCTAGGCTCTGTGGTTTAACCCACAGCGCCACCCGCATCCCTTTAGTTGATTAACACATCTAGGTCCAAATAGAATCAAGGAAGGCATCCGGATGAGGAGCTTGGGAATTTACCTTCAAACGACAGAATGGCCAGTGGATGAACAAACAAAAAAGTCAGATTTTGTTAATATTTCACAAATATTACTACTTGGATTCTTCATACTTTTCACGAAATACAGAAAATTAAAGATAGCGTAATTTTGGCAAAAGAGCCTGTCTCAGTTGACAGGCTTCTGTTACAAATCTAAGGCATATCTCAGCTGCAACAGTCAGCAGGGCAGAGTGTCAGCACTTACCTGACCTGCTATCACTGCTGCTGCAGCTTACAGGAAGGAAGAAGGCGATGGGTGTAGTGAGCATAGTGCCAGCACACTGGTGGAACCAATCAGGTGTTTCTGCCAGTGCATTTGCATACTAACCTTATCACTGCCTTTCCCCTCCTCCTTTCATTATACTGCAGCAACAGCAGTGGCAGGTCAGGTAAGTGCTGACACCATGGCACCCACTACTGTTTGTAAGACGGAGAAACAGGGACCTTAATTCACTAGGCCTTGGTTCTTCTGATGAGCTGAAAGGAGGAGCTCTGAAGTTAAATACTAGATGGAATTAAGACAGCCCCATGGCACCTTGATGTTTAAGAAGCCACTAAAGAAGTTTTTTAAGACCATTTTCTCTGAAGTGTGCTAATTGTACTTTAGTAAAAATGTTTTTAGAATTATTATTTTTTTGTATTTTATGTCATTTTATCTTGCACTGTACACCACTCTGATGGCCTCAGGCTAGGAAGTAGTTTATAAATCTATAAAATAAAATAATAAATAAGCAAATGGCAGGTTCTGTCTCAGGCACAGGATGCAGAAGAATGAAAGTTAAGAGATATGGGACATCCAGACTGAAGACTGAAAGAATCTAGTTACCTCTGGGAATCTGAGTATGCCTAAGATTGCTTGGGAAACAGCCAAGGGAATTAACTGGACTGCCCAAGGGCAATAACATTCCTCTTTAAGACTGCTTTAGTGTTCTCGAAGCTACCAACATGAGTCTGACCAAACAGCGGGAGGCAGTGGAAGACAGGAGTGCCTGGTGTGCTCTGGTTCATGGGGTCACGAAGAGTCGGACACGACTAAACAACTAAACAACAACAAATGTTCTCCTAAGGAAGTACAAAGGCTCCAAGAGTCAAACGAGTACTGAGGGGCCCATGCCCATCTTGGCCCTAAAGAATTACAGTATACGGACTGAGTGTGGTCCTTTCATAACATTGACATTCAATGAAGAAAAGTTGACAAATGCATTCTGATATATTAAGTTTCTTCAGTATTTGTATGCTGTTGTTACACATTACTCCCAGTTGAGTGGTGTCCCCTCTAACCAGTTCCCCCGTGATTCCTCAGAATGCCAGACCACTCTTGCTTCAGAGGACAACCAGTGAGCCCTTTTTTCTCTGAACTCAGGAGCCAGATTCATTACAGGACCCTCCTATGGGCTTCCCCTACTTTCTTGTGCTCAGGTTCGTCCTCTTTTCTTCCGCTATGCTGGTCCCTGTACACAATTAGCATAGGCAGTCCAGTTACTGCTTCTTTCCTCCCCTCAGCAAGCTCCTCTTGGCACCCTTGTACTTGACCTCTCAGTACTTTGCCTGCCAGTTATATGAAACACTGAGGCAGAGGGAGTTCCCCTGTTCATTGCCTGCCTATTTTCCTGTTGGAAGAACCAAACACTTTGGAGCTTTTCCTGCAGCCATCTCTTCGGCTGTTCTCTCCTCCATGCCCTACTATTCCCTCTCAGCACTTCTGTTTTATCTCTGTATACTGAGAGAGGCATGCTTTCCCACAGACTGACTGCTGGAGAAGCTTCCTGCAAATACAAAGGCATGAGCCAATGGCAGGTTCCTCCTCACAAAGCCCTTCCAAGGCAGCTCCCATAGGAAAACAACCCTTTATGAAATATATAAAACCATTATCAGATCAAAAAAAGAAGAAACTATTACTGCAATACACACAGAAAGCAAATGGTCAAAGTCCTCCTCAAACTCTAATACTTCTTGATCTCGAAGATCACATGAAAAGTCTTCATAAATAACACCATTAATCAGATTGCTCTGGAAAAATAAAAAGGTTTAATGATAACTTTTAACCGGTGGTATAAACCATCATACCAATTTCAGTTTGACTTCATAAATCTCTAGGAAAAGTTAAAACGATAACATCAAAACTTCATTGGATTTGATACACTGATACATCCAATTTGATACATTGGATTTGGTCCCATTAAACAAGGAATGCACAGCAAGTTGGACAATATGATTTATTTTGGCCAGTAGTGCTTAACATACAAAAAATCTGAACAGTTTGAAATATGGCTGGTGTATATACTTTCACCCAGGTATTTTAGCTTACTCATACACAAACAAACACAGCTACATAGAGAGGTTTGCACTATAAGACTCCAGAAGGATCATATCCAAACAAAGGAAATATGAATTTCAGCAATTCTAAGAAAGAACAAGAATGGTTTTGGGCATTCACAACACAGTACAATCCTGCAGGTATTTAAACATTAGCATTCTCTGTTAATTTGATGAAATATTTAAATATTTTGGAGAATGTGCCCCAATTGCATATGGTATGTAATTACTAACTGTAAGTTCATGTTTACATGAATTTAAAATACACCACTCTATATCAAAATAAAGCAACTATTTCTATAATTCACACTTTCAGTTATAGATATTGGTAGAGAAACGCTATTATTTAATTTATATTTTATGTAGATAACCGAATGTGATGTTAAATGAAATGCTGTGTAGTCTTCAAATATATTAAGAATTTTTACCTCATACTTTGGAAACAAGGTCTCCTTCATAAGAGAGAGAGGAGCGGCGAATTTCTGTGGCGCTGGTGTCCAAAACATTTTGAGAGACCCTGGATGAAATTTAACCTTCACATCAAAAACAATTAACTAAATTAGTATGACTTTAATCCTAGACATGATTTCTTCTGAATAATTAGATGTTGCTGTGCTGAATTGGTAAACATTTCAAGACAAATCAGGCATTTTGAGATAAAACAGAAGTGAAGGAAACACAAAATATGAAGGGCACTTGTATCACCTGGCAAAAGTTACACATCACATTTGCATGGCAAAACCAGCATTCTCTGGATCAGGGCAAATGAGTGAAATCCTTATTCTAAACATATTACATAAGAGTATGGACTACCTCAATCAGCAGGAAATCTAAATGGAAAGACCCAAGTCCTATGCTTTCATATGCCCAGGATTATATATTAGCAACAGGGGGTGCTTACACCCACAGTTGTATCTTAAAGCTGTCCCACACAGTTACACTTAGAAATTTATTAAACTAGTATCCCCAAAACAGAAAATGCCAGGAGACTCCAAAAATGGCAATGGCTACAGCAAGAGAATGAGACATCATAAAACTCTCTGCATTCAAGGCCCAGTTAAATAAAGAATTTGCATACAATTACCTCACTGTCAGAGATACAAGAAAGAAATAGAAAAATTGACTGAAAGTCAGGGGAGAGGAGCTTCTGTGAAAGAGAAAGAGTCCAGCCTTCAATGTGGTTGGATTACACCATTTGAAAAGGAGATGAGCTTGTCTTGAAAGGAAGCCACTAGGGTTGGTAAGGCAAGTCCTAATATTGTCTATTGAACCTCCCCCCTTCTGTACCTTGAGGAGTGTGTTGTATAAGAACCTGGGAAATGCAGGGCAAAAAACTACCTACTATGCTTTGAATTTTTCTTCCCTATATAAACACCCTCTTTAAAAAAGGAGAAGCAATCTAGAAAGACAATAATTTGTTATATTTCAAAAGATGGGACTTCAGAAAAATAAGTTATCAGAATTACGTATCAAATCTTACTTTTTCTCCTAACAGGGCTAGTTGAGGTTTTTCAACATAAAACTCAGCTACTCTTTGCCATTCAGGCATACTTTCTGGTGACCTTGGAGGGAAAACTTTAACTCCATCTTCCTGACTGCATTTGTATACTTCTGAAATAGGAACGCCTTCGTTACAAATTCTGGAAAAAAAGATTCTCAGTAAGATATTGGAATATTTGTAAAGCACACACACAGAGAGAGTATTTACTCCGTTCAAGTTTTATGCTTTGTTTTGCTTTTAAATAGCACACTCTTGATGGCAAATAATTGCAGGCTATAACCTCAGCAACTACTGGCCAACATAGCTCAAGTAATGATGGATTCACACTGAATTTTATTTCAAAGCAGAACTGGGAGATGGGAGACAGTGGGGAAATGAATAGAAAGACAATTAAAGAGTAATTGATTTGGAGAAATTGGGGGGGGGCAGCCATTTTTTGACTAGCCAGGCCTAACCACAGCAATCATTTTGTAGTGTTGCCTAGGTATCAGGTAGGTTTTGTTAATAGTAAATAGGCTAAATTTCATTGAGATTAGCTCTCTGGGTATTTTTTAAATTAGGTGTTAACCAGCTCAATCCCTTCAAATCAAAGGGATCTTCTTATCACATAAGTTAAGCATGCCGTGTGCAGTTCTCCTGCCAGTGATCTATCAACAACTTTGATGAATTAGTTTTAGTGTTTTTACTATATAAGAGTTTTAATTGCATTTATATGTTTCATGTTTCTGTAAACTGCCCAGACAGCTATGTTATACATCTGGTGTACAAAGAGAATGAATACATAAATAAACAAAATGTAAAAATAAATATTTAAGTCAATTATCATTTTCAACTCAAGAGTACATTCTAACAGTGCCATCTACTGGTGGTTCAAAACTTTCTCACTAGAGAAAAGATGAACACTGCTGGGTTCTGCAATAAAATCTGCCTTCAAAGTCCTGTGGGTAGAAAGCAAGGCTATATATTTAAAATCACCATTCATATCTTTATACCTGTGACCACCAAAATATTGTTTTCATTTTAAAAGGGAATGTAATAATGCAAATGAACACCGTCCATTCCACAGAACACTGTTTCAGAGTCTTGTTTAGTCTCTCAGATATTAAAGCATTATCTACACTTGGGTAGTTTCTGATTTCATAAGAGAATAGTGATAATGAATTACTCTAGCAGGGTCTCCAAAATTTAAGCCAGGAAACAATCAGAATTAATTAAACTGCCCACCCACAAAACATTTTGCTGAAGGAATGCCTGTTCACATAAACAAGTCTCCTGAGTCAATAGAATCTCTCACATTCTCATTCCTATGAAAAGACACTGCTTGATAGTGTTTGTTGATTCAGACTAGATGCCATTCAAACAACCCTTGTCATGTTAACAAAGGAAAGGGCTTTTCTTGGACCAAAGGGGAAAGGGGGGAAACCTGCCTGACAGCAAGGCACAGGGATACCAGAGCACATCTTCAGTTTCTGCCTACCATACACTAAATCGCAGGAATAAGTTTCAGGCATTCCAGTCCCTGCTCTGACCTGTCACCCTAACCCACTATTCTAATGTCAGGATGTTAGGACAGCTAACTGTCCTACAAATATTTGAGCTGGATGTGCTTACTGGGCAGAATACATAGAGAAATGGCTATTGGCTTAGAACAGGGGTGAGAACTGGTGAAAGGGAACAAGTTACCTCTTTAAAGTAACAGTGACATTTTAAAGCAATCATTAAACTTAGTCTTGTTTAACATGCAAATAATTCCATTATCTGATATTATCAACAAATTTCAATAAATAATACCGGGAATGGTAGTTTTGCACACAACCAAGGCATACACAACTGCTGATATGCATGCTCTATTCAGCTCCAGAATGGGGCAGGACCGGCTTTTGCGTGCCCCACTGATGCGCACAATACCCAGAATGCAACCCCCACACAAACAGGGAGTTGTCAGTATACTTGCCTGGCATTTAAATTTAAGTCCCTTAATTAGTTAAAATAGCTGGGCTTAGGCTAATAGTTGAACATGAATTAATTAAATTAAATGCTAGCAACTGAAGTTTATATTTTATGTCTTGGGTGTTTTTATTTGCACTGTGCTGTTGTTGAATTGGTGTGTTTTACTTTTGTTTACTGTGCATTGTCCTGGGCTCCTTGTGAAGAACAGCAACTTAGAAAGGTTTTTTAATAAGTAAATAAATAAAGGGTGGGAATCTTACACCTAGAAATATTGTAACAAAAAGTATCAAGAAGTCATAGCATCATTGAATAATAATAATAATAATAATAATAATAATAATAATAATAATAATAATAATAATTTATTTATACCCCGCCCATCTGGCTGGGCCTCCCCAGCCACTCTGGGTGGCCTCCAACAAAATATTAAAATACAATAGTCTGTCAAACATTAAAAGCTTCCCTAAACAGGGCTGCCTGTTTATAAAGAATTATAAAGATTATAAAGAATATAGAAGGACAAGTCACTGAGGAAGTATCAACATGGCTTCTGCAAAGGGAAGCCCTGCCTGACTTACCTTTTAGGATTTTTGACAGTGGCAGTAAGTATGTGGTTAGGGGTGATTCAATATACATTATGTACTTAGACTTGAAAGAGCTATTCAAAGCATTACTATTTTACAATTGTTGGCATCCCGACCAAGAAGACCACTAGCAGGGCCAATCTGGGCAGGAGGGCCATCTGGGCCAGGGCCTATGGCTCAAAAGGGGGCTCAAATTTAGACACTTGTTAATTTTTTTGCATTTAGTATGTTTTTCAACTTGTTTTTATGCACATCAGACCAAAATGTGACACACCTTCTCAGCTAGAAAAGGTTAGAAAAGCTATTGTTAAATAAAATGTCTCACTCTATTTTTGCGCCTTGTTTTCGGATATTTTTATTTCAGGTAATTGTTATTCTTCTTATGGTTAGGAGTCTCAAAAGCTGGGCCTCTCCAAACCTCTGAGAGGGCCTGGGCCTCCCCACTAGAACCTCTTTGGCAGGACCACCTTCTCTGAGTTCCGCCACTTCTCAATGGGAGGCTTGCTGGGCCCAGTCCTTCTTATTGCACCACCCAAAAAAGAGAGGACACTGAAGCAGGTAAAGCCTTCCAGAAGAAGAGGCCAGGGATGGGTAGGAACCTCATGCACTGAGCACCAGCTGTGCTGGGAAAAGGCAGCAGGAGCCACTGGTGGAGGAAGAGGGGGGCGGGGAGAGCACACTGCCCCCAGCAGCACAATCCCTGTGGGGTGCCATCGCAGCTGCCCCCCCCGCCCGCACTGGGTGCCACGCCCCCACAGGCAGCACGCCATGCCCCTGCAGGCAGCATGTCATGCCCCCAGGCGCACGCCATGCCCCTGGGACATGCGGCAGCCATGCACCTGCCTGCTCTCTGCCCCCCAGTGCCGGAGCATGAAGCTCCGCCACTGGCAGGAGCCACAAAAACTCAGTGTGTGCCACAGGAAGGAGGGACACAAATCTGTAGATTTCTGTTATTCCTGGAATGCAAATAAAGTTGTGCAAATTGGTTCTTCCACCAGAAAAAAATATTCACTGTTACATAGAACTGCATCATAGTGCTCACTCGGCAACACAAAAACATCGCACAAAGTATTTTCTAATCATACCTTTCTCTTGCCACAAATTCATCATCAGCAGGAGTGGATGGTAAGAACTGCTCTGAGAGGTCACTGCAAAGATTAACTGGTGGTAATAAAACATTATGACCCCTTTTGTGTATAGTATGGTGTATTCTTGAAGCAAGCTGCAGATGAACGGGCAATACACATCTTGGGCAAGCCTCACAAAGAAGGTGAATAAGTGGGTGATCCACATCTCTAGAAAGAAAATAAAGATCATTACCATTTGATGCATGTAGATATTAATTTTAAAGTTACTGAGTCTGGACCTGTATGTTTCTGTCTGGAACCTGTTAAGCTGATTGGGGCTGTCTGCTCTGCTCCTCTCCAAATAACTTTAAAAGCTCATGCCTTGGAAGTGGTGCAAGCATTCTGGCTCAAGCTGAAGGGCAAAAGCCAAAGGGTGCTTGTTCTGTGGCTCTTTGCCTCTGGCTTGTGCCCTCTTTGAAGAGGGAGGGAGCGGAGGGGAGGGGAAGGGAGAGAGAACACAGTGCACTCCTCCCAAGGGAATGTGGAAATGAATTATCTTAAATATCACACATGGCGAAAAGTCACCGTACTGGGGGGTAGAGGTCTTCTATGGAACCTGTTGACCCACCCCTCTATAAACAAAACGGCAGTGATCATTTTCTTTCTTTGAGGGTGAAAGAGAAGGCAAGACCAAAAACTATGACAGATCTTGCTACACTGGCTAAAGAAGCCCCTTCCCAGAGGAACAGTGTTCAAGCAGCTGTTTTTGATGTTTTGAATCAAACTACAATGGAACAGTACAGAATGTATGTAATGAAGGTGAGAAAAAGTGTTGCAAAGTTATGGGTTAGTGTTTCTGCACATGGTAGTCTGTACTGCAAAAATTCTTAAACAATTAGATACCGTAAACAACTACCTCACACACATTTCCATTTTCTTCCACAATACAATTTCCCTGTCACCCTTTTTCAAACATAAAAAGTTACAATTCTGTAGCTCTCAAAAGAAAGCATAACAGACAAGTTTAATTAATCACAGTCATCAATTACAATGTTACCTAGTGTGTTTTGTTAAAAGGTTTTGTTTTTAATCTAACTGAGAAAATAACAACTGAACCATAGTTTATTGTGCCCCTTTGCTTGAGCTCCAAAAGAAGATGGACTCATTTGCCGGTAATGGACAAAAATGGAAACACTCCTAACAAAAAACTAAAATATTTAGAACATGTTGCAGGTAAAGGTGTGTGTTTTTACAGCACACGCTCTCCTTAAGCACTCTATTTATCATCCTTTGAAAGAGAAGACAAAGAAAAACCAATACTATGTGTGTGGCCTACATTAACCTCACTTAATGCACTCAATAACTTTTTTTCACAAAATCATGCTTTTTCTGCACCATTGATAATCTGACAGTAACTTTTTACTGAAGTAAAATACTCATTGTCTGCTGTCATTATTTGTTTTAATACATAATCTTGCTAACCAAATGAACTTAAAGCAATGTAGATAAGCAATGGCATGCACGGGGTCACTTAAATGCCAATTTGACCGTTTCATAAACTTTGGAATTCTTTTCCCATGAGTCTGCTCTCGGTTACTTAATTGAAAGTAATATCCATTTACAAACTTCAGACTTGCCATAAAAAGGCTCTCTTCCGTGTCCCAGAAACTTTTCAGGGCTTGAAACACAACAAAAGCTAGTAATTAAAGCTTTTTTCCTACACCAATAAAGTAGTGGAGGAGTAACCTGGGGTATTCCAAAACACATTTGACCCTAAGAAGTTACTATTCCAAAGGGTGCAAAACTGAAAAACAAATGCGAAAATAAATAAATACTGTAAAGGAAATGATGCCAGGCACATCATTCAATTGAAAGGCCAATACCAAACATATTTAATGAATTAAGTTCTGAGGAATGCAACCGAACTTACTGAAATAACGCATGCATACAATTAATAGGGAAGCCATGCACCACGGTCTGCCACAGACAAGACTTATTAAAAGTACCAGGGTCTTTAAGAGGAATACATCTAATTAGTTAATTTCTTTCATCAATTCTATGGATTATAGCATAGCCATTATCTGCACAAGCCTATGTAAGTCTACTCAAAAGTAAGCAGATCTACTCATCAGTAAGTCACAGTAGGTTAAATGGAGCATATTCTCAGGTAAGTGGGTATAGGAGTGTAACTTAAAGCAGATATGATTGCAAGGAACTATGTGTACCATTCAGCACATAACATGCAAGATGGTGAGATTTTAAGAAATAAGTGAAAAAGCAGGGTTGTTTCAAACATGTGGTCCATCTACCTACATTTTTCCACATTTGGGGAGGTTATGTGGAGGACGGGGACAGACTTTGGGGGTGTGGACATTCAGGTGGATGGTTTCCAATGTGACGTACAACAAGATATAAGGCAGCCCTTCCCTATTTATTTATTTATTTTAACAACATGCAAATACTGCTTGATTGTACTAAAACCTCTAAGCAGTTTACAAGAGATAGTAAAATTATCAGTAAAAATAGTTAAACACATTTTAACATAATTTAAATATTTTAATTTTATTAATTAATATATTAAATATTAAAACGTGGCAACATCTACATGTCTGAATAAGCTTGCCTAAACCAATCTGTTTTAAGCAGGTGTCAAAAAGAGTACAGCAAAGACGGCTGCCTGATGTCAATTGGCCAGAAGTTCCAAAGTGTAGGTGCTGCCACACTAAAAGATCTATTTCTAACATGTTTCACAGATGTATACTATTATCAGTTGTGGTGTGCAGGATTATGCAGGAATATAGATTTTCATAATGTATTTGGGGGGGGCCTCCAGGGAATATAAGTAAATAAAATGAAAGCTTTATTTCTCGCAACTGTGGAACAAGTATTATGTAGCATGTAACACTGCTAGTTCCACAGATCAAAACTGTCAAGTGTGCAGTTATGTGGGTAAGGCAATCCTGCAAGTAAGCCAAACCATTAAGGGCTTTATATACCAAGAGTAACACCTTGAACTTCACCTAGTAACAAATCGACAACCAATGCAGGTAATCTGAGCACAGGTGTTATATGCTGACAAGGTCTTACTCCTGACAGCAACCATGCTACAGCATTCTGCACTTTCTGGAACAAGCAGAAGGCAAACCCCACATAAAATACATTGCGGTAATCAAATCCCGATTTCTGATTTGATCCTGGAATATCTTGCTTTTCCTTAGGACGTCCCTATTTTCATTGGAGAAATGTTGGGAGGATATGGACCATGGGCCCATCAACTTCAGCCTTGACTAAATTAGGGGTGGGCAGAAAGTAGAGCAGGATCTACTGGTAGATCTCTGCACGATCTGAAGTAGATCAGAAAGGACTGATCATTACCAAACGTTAACCAATGGCAACATAATTACACACACACGCACACACATGATGGAGATAGAGATTGCTGAAATGAACTGGGGGAGAGATAGCCAAGAGTGGATTTGTGAGCAAACTATGAGCAAAGTTAAACTCTGGTACTCAAACCAATTACTGAATTCTTTCATTCTAAGTATATGAGTTTTGCACCAAATTCCTATTGGTGACTTTAGGGGTTCCAGTAAGAAAAAAAAAGTAGATCTCATAAAGCTGAAGTCTGCCCATTTCTAGTCAACACTGACTGCAGTATTCTGATTACAGATAGGTAGACGTGTTGGTCTGCCATAGACAAAATAAAAAAATTCCTTCCAGTAGCACCTTAAGTACCAACTAAGTTGGTCTTTAAGCTGCTACTGGAAGGAATTTTTTTATTTTGCAGTATTCTGAGACAGACATATTTCCCAGCCCTACTTACAGATGGCAAGGGTTGAACCTCGTTGTCCTCTTCAGATCACCACACAAACGCTTCTTGTTCTTTTATAACTTTTTATTGCGTATTAACAAAACATTCTTATAAACGGTTCTTAAATATTACTCCTCAGAGTCACTTCTTTCAGATACCTTCTGAGCTCTGCTTCTCCATGACCAGCCACTCTCAAAATGGCGAAGGCGCCCTTCCCTTCGCTTTCCCGCTCTTTTTTCTAACCTCCTGGCTAGAGCTGGCCTGTATCTCCCCTCCTCCGAATCTGAGCTAGAACTTAACCCTTGCCTTTCCTGGGAACAGCCAGTCCCTCCCTGTTGCTCTCTTCTCTTCAATTCACAGCTCTCCTCCCCCCCTTGGGGAATGCTTTCTCCCTCTGGGAAACTGGAATCTTCTAACTCTAACTCTTCCCTGACACTGAGACATTTTGCATTCAAACCACTGAGCTATGGCCCTTTCCCTACATTAGGCAATAATCTGCAACAATTACTCTTTGTAATTTAGGATTGAATCTTCTGCACTCTAGAACATTTATGATGTTGTAATGCAGTGAGTGGTTCTTGTGTTGCAACTAACGCTTCTGTCAGTTCTGCTGTGAACTCCTTAGGCAGCCTTCGGCAAACCACTATTCTCCAAGTCTCCTCACCTGAAACATGGAGATGATAATGCGACCTACTATGTAGGTTTGCTTTAAGGTTTACAAAAGCAAATTTATGTGAAACACTTTGAACACTCTGAAGTGCTGTATAAATGCATAGTATTATTAATTAGTGCTAAAAAAAAAAAACAATTCCCCTCACCTCCGTTTAAAAATAAACGACAAGGAAAAAGAGACCAAGATTTGTGTGTGCTACTGACAGAATGTAATCTAAAATCAAGCTCAATTGGGCTATAAATCTCTGGAAGGAAAAGAATTTGGCGGCTGTGATAAGAATGCTGCAGAGATTCTGGGTGCTGGAAAGGAGTATTAAATCTTCAGTGTGTTCAAAAACTGCCCACCTTTTCCTAGGCTGAAGGGAAAATGGCGAAGATCTGTGACATAATAATATAATAATAATAATAATTTATTATTTATACCCCGCCCATCTGGCTGGGCCTCCCCAGCCACTCTGGGCGGCTTCCATAAAAACCAAAAATACAATAAAATATCACACGTTAAAAACTTCCCTGAACAGGGCTGCCTTAAGATGTCTCCTGAATGTCAGGTAGTTGTTTATCGCCTTGACATCTGCTGGAAGGGTGTTCCACAGGGCGGGCGCCACTACCGAGAAGGCCCTCTGCCTGGTTCCCTGTAGCTTTGCTTCTCGCAATGAGGGAACCGCCAGAAGGCCCTCGGCGCTGGACCTCAGCGTCCGGGCAGAATGATGGGGGTGGAGACGCTCCTTCAGGTATACTGGACCGAGGCCGTTTAGGGCTTTAAAGGTCAGCACCAACACTTTGAATTGTGCTCGGAAACGTACTGGGAGCCAATGCAGGTCTTTCAAGACCGGTGTTATATGGTCTCGGCGGCCGCTCCCAGTCACCAGTCTAGCTGCCGCATTCTGGATTAGTTGTAGTTTCCGAGTCACCTTCAAAGGTAGCCCCACGTAGAGTGCATTGCAGTAGTCCAAGCGGGAGATAACCAGAGCATGCACCACTCTGGCGAGACAGTCCGCAGGCAGATAGGGTCTCAGCCTACGTACCAGATGGAGCTGGTAAACAGCTGCCCTGGACACAGATTTGACCTGTGCCTCCATGGACAGCTGTGAGTCCAAAATGACTCCCAGGCTGCGCACCTGGTCCTTCAGGGGCACAGTTACCCCATTCAGGACCAGGGAATCCTCCACACCTGCCCGCCTTCTGTCCCCCAAGAACAGTACTTCTGTCTTGTCAGGATTCAACCTCAATCTGTTAGCCGCCATCCATCCTCCAACCGCCTCCAGACACTCACACAGGACCTTCACCGCCTTCACTGGTTCTGATTTAAAAGAGAGGTAGAGCTGGGTATCATCCGCATACTGATGAACACCCAGCCCAAACCTCCTGATGATCTCTCCCAGCGGCCGCATGTAGATGTTGAAAAGCATGGGGGAGAGGACAGAACCCTGAGGCACCCCACAAGTGAGAGCCCAGGGGTCTGAACACTCATCCCCCACTACCACTTTCTGAACACGGCCCAGGAGGAAGGAGCGGAACCACTGTATAACAGTGCCCCCAGCTCCCAGCCCCTCAAGACGGTCCAGAAGGATGCTATGGTCGATGGTATCGAACGCCGCTGAGAGATCCAGCAGAACTAGGAAACAGCTCTCACCTTTGTCCCTAGCCCGCCGGAGATCATCAACCAGTGCGACCAAGGCAGTTTCAGTCCCATGATGAGGCCTGACATGTTTAACTAGTGAGACAGAATGGTTTTTAGCCTGTTCCGAGGCCTGTCGCCTGTACGGAGACATCGAAGCAAGGGACAGAGTGATAAACTTCGAGATTCAGTTCTACCTCCAAGCCACAATGGGGGAAACAACTGCTGGGAAGTGAAAGAGACAACACAATATATGGATAGAAGAAATTTCTATGCACATAAGTTTCCACACACAGGGCAGAATAAAGATAATAATTTGAGTTCCTCACTTGAAGCTTTATAAATTTATATATTATAATATCACGAATGGAAATCATTAATTATGTAGCTGTTGACTATGGGATTATTATTATGACTTAAATGTAACTGACATTAAGATTAGGTAACATAGATTGGAAATGCACCCAAACCACCATGCGGGGAGCCATTTTAACTAAAATGTATTAACTGGAAGCTGATTGGCATTTTGATAATTGTATAATTTGGCAATAAATTGCTATTGTTATAATTTGGCTATAATTGGGGGTATATTGGAAAACTAATAAAAATAAATAAATTAGTGCTAAAAAGGAAATATTTTTAAGCTCACTTGATCTTTGTAGTCCAAGTGGAAAGCAGAGATACGGGATGCTGTTCATCAAGATCTTCTAAATCCTCCTGAATTTTAAATGGTTTAGCCTTTGGAATTGATTTGCCTTTTATTTCCAGCTCTATGTCTGAAGACAGAGACTTCTATACAGGGATAAAATTCAATGGTAAAGTCAAGAACATTAAAAAAGAATGGCTAAAGTAAACTTTCAGCAGCCTCACAGTTGGGTTATTTGTTCAGATGTGCAGTAATATTCCTACCCCTTTTTTAAAATTCCTTGCTCCTCCCTGTTGTTAGGGATGACCACAACCACAGACAGGCCATCTGTCCATGTTAAATTATGGAAAGCAACCCTAAAACCAGAATTATTAAATATATAAAAGCTGAAGCCTTGATCAAGAAGAATTAGCATGTCTTCCACACTTCTCCTTATCAGATTCAGGACAAGACAGCTGCCTTTCTGAAGTAGAAAAGCAAAACTAACCCTCTTCCGATGTGTCATCTGCACAAGTGATGTTTGCCTCAATTCCGTTCAACGCTCTTGAATGAAGAATTTCTCTTCATTATCAATCTTCCCTACCCCCTCCAAACTTTAAGGAGATAAAATGGAGATGGTTTTCATAAATGAAGCTGGTCTATCATAAAACATGTGAGGGAGACCCTTGCTCTGAGCAGGTAAGTTGCTGATACTCTATCTAGCGTAAGATATTTAGTAAGAGTGTGTGCTGGAATTTCACAAATTCCAATGCAAAGTGGGATGCCTTGGAATAATCTGGAGCTTCTCAAAGGTGAAGCTAGATCTCTGTGAGTAGGCAAAAATGAAAGCAAAATAATTTGCCTACCACCCAAACATAGAGACCACCCACCCAAACAGCATCTCTCTTTCCAAAATTCAAGTACAGATTACTGGCCCTCATCCAGTACACTAATGCATGCACATACCAGTCCAGACCTTTCAGAGTCTCTCCTGATTCAGATGTTTATGTTCTAATGAGAGTCTATGATTTGTCCCTAAGATCAGCATCCATATCTGAAGACTGGAAAGTGGTCAATGTAACATCCATTTTTAAAAGGGACTCAGGGAGATCCTGGAAATTACAGGCTACTTTCCTTAGTATTTGCTTTATTTTCAAATTATTTCCTAATCATCCTTTTCCATGCTAGAAGGGAACTGAAAAGAAAACTGCCGATGTCATAATGCCATTTTACAAATTTAGAGTATGACTGCACTTGGAATACTGTGTACAGTTCTGGTTGCCTCACCTCCAAAGGAATATTGCAAAGTTGGCAAAAGTTCAGAAAAGGGCAACCAAAATAATCAAAGAGATCACTCCCTCCTTTGTTTTTTCCTTAAGGTGACTTAATGGCTTACGAGTCCTTTCTGTAAAGAGTCTTTCCGAGATCTAAATATGAATAAATGGTATTTTAAAATTTATCTCCTACCTGTGATGGTTCAGGTATGGCCTTTTTCACATCTTTTTGCTTTGGAGGAGTTGGCTCTTGTAACTGTACAACCTCTGAAGATGAACTCTCTTCACTTTCATGGAAGCTTATTACCTCTTGTGAAGATGATAATGAGGAATGCTCTACTTTCTCTCTTGGCATTTCAGTCACTTCTTCATCAGCCTATGAGGACATTTTAGTCTAGATATACATTTCTACTTCCCTCAATTATATATAATAATAATAATAATAATTTATTATTTATACCCCGCCCATCTGGCTGAGTTTCCCCAGCCACTCTGGGCGGCTCCCAATCAGTGTTAAAAACAGTACAGCATTACATATTAAAAACTTCCCTGAACAGGGCTGCCTTAAGATGTCTTCTGAATGTCAGGTAATTATTTATCTCTTTGACATCTGATGGGAGGGCGTTCCACAGGGCGTGCGCCACTACCGAGAAGGCCCTCTGTCTGGTTCCCTGTAGCCTCACTTCTTGCAATGAGGGAACCGCCAGAAGGCCCTCGGCGCTGGATCTCAGTGTCCGGGCTGAACGATGGGGGTGGAGACGCTCCTTCATATATATATATATATATATATATACTTGGCTCCTAATCTAGCTAAGTATGAAAATATTTAGCTCAAATATATAACACTGAAATATTGACCCTGCACAAGGTCCTGATCCAGATTGGACCTGCTATTGCTTATTGTCTGAAAGGTGTCACATCTGTTTTGTCCCTAAGTTTAACAGCAACATACAGTATACTTGAGAAGAAGGTGAGGCAGTGTTTAATTTTTTAAAATGTAAACAATGAGGTTGAGGTCTGTGAAGAAACCTTTATCCCTAAAGAATAACATTTTGTCTTTTCTAAAAGGCTCACCAAACATAGGAAGCTGATTAACAACCATGATATAAAGCTGGTCAGACATTCAGACAGTCATAAAGTCCTGAGCCACCCCAAAGCCAGTCGCCTCAGCATGGATGTTGAAGGTCCCTAGAACCAGCAGTCTGGGAGTCCTCAACACCACCTCCAAGACTGTCAGCTCAGGCAGGGAGACTGCTGGGCAGCAAGGCGGGCGGTAAACCAGCAGAATCCTTAATCTACGCCAATTGCTCAATGCCAGGAATCTGTCCCAGCCCTGCCTGGAGATGCATGGACTGAACCAGGAACCTTCTGCATGCAAGTCTGGTGGTTTCCACTGAGATACAGCACTTCACCAGTTTAATCTGAGAGCACCTGGAAAACTACCCGATCACAGGGCATCCGACTTGCTGGGATTCTTTCTCACTTTATAGAGCTTTATCCAGCCCTCCAATTGTCTAGAATCTGCACAGCTTTGCCTAATTCTGATGTCAAGATAAACAGAGCTAAGTGTCATTGGCATATTGGAGGCACCCTGCTCAGAGACTAGGCTCACACTGAGAAAGCAGATGGCACATGGGATACAAGAATAAGAAAAAGGATGCATAAAACAGCAGCTTGGAAAGAGAATAATACAGGTAGTATCAGCAAAGAAAGGAGTAGTCAGAAACAAGAAAGTTTAGAATTTAAGTTTTACCTTAACTTCAGCAATATCTTCTCTCACTCTTGCGGCTTCCATTTGAAAATGAGCTTGGGGATGGTGAGCTTGGGGAAAGCTCGTTCTTCGTGATGATCCTGGTATATCCTAGAGAAAATAAAGGGCAAATATACAATCTACAGTATCAATCATCATGGATGAAAGAAGTGATGTTTTATGAACAAGCTGTATCATCTTCATCTTGCCCTCTATCCTTTTCACTAATTCTGTATAGGGAAGGGACAAGCTGTTATTGCTCAGGGTAATGAGAAAGGAATTGTACACATGCTCAGAGGTACTTTTCACATAATTTCTGCTGGCTAGTAGAAATAATGGTGTCATTTTGCTACCAAGACCCAACCGACCCATGCTCCTCTATTAATCTGAGGACTACTATAGTGCTCTACACAGGCAATTCCTGCATCTCTTTATTCTATTACAATGCTTGTGCCACAGAACATCCCCACTCCTCTGATCTGAGGTTGCTGCAACACAAATCCTTGAATCTTGTTACACGTGTGGGTTAGCCTGTTCTCTACAGCAGCACTGGTTGGTATTATATGGTTCACTTTATGTTTCACATAAGAGGCATTTAAGAGGCTTCCTTTTCAAACATTACAAGTAATCAGTGATCTTGCTCTTTGTGGCTGCCAATCATATAGTGGAATTTACTTCCAAGTAAACAAGCATAACTTTACACTGTGAGAATGATTAGCTTTTAATTTGCTATGTTTAAAACAATAGAGAAAATGGTAGAGTTGGAAGGGTCATCTAGTCCAACTTCCTGCAATGCAGAAATCTCAACTAGATCATACAAGATGATCTAACCTCTGCTTTAAAATCTCCAAGGAGAGTTCACCAGCTCTTATGCGAGTCTGTACCACTGTCAACCAGCTCTTACTGTAAGACTGGTCTTCCTGATGTTCAGGAAAATAAATATATAAAATAAATATATAAATATTTTTTTAAAAAATTTAAATCTAAAATAATACAAAGTATTTTAAAAATAAGCTTTTGTTTTGATCTCTCATTCCATGGTCCAAAGTTTACCAAACCCTATTCCCAACCACCTAAATTAGCAAATCAACCAATCCCAGCTTTACTTTACATAGAAGAAACAGTCATTTTATATTTTTCAGTCATTCTATCCTTTTTCCTTGTCTACTGTATGGGAGACCTGCTCAGAATAAATTACCAAAAGAATAACATTTTGTCTTTTCTAAAAGGCTCACCAAACATAGGAAGCTGATTAACAACCATGATATAAAGCTGGTCAGACATTCAGACAGTCATAAAGTCCTGAGCCACCCCAAAGCCAGCCGCCTCAGCATGGATGTTGAAGGTCCCTAGAACCAGCAGTCTGGGAGTCCTCAACACCACCTCCAAGACTGTCAGCTCAGGCAGGAAGACTGCTGGGCAGCAAGGCGGGCAGTAAACCAGCAGAATCCTTAATCTACGCCAATTGCTCAATGCCAGGAATCTGTCCCAGCCCTGCCTGGAGATGCATGGACTGAACCAGGAACCTTCTGCATGCAAGTCTGGTGGTTTCCACTGAGATACAGCACTTCACCAGTTTAATCTGAGAGCACCTGGAAAACTACCCGATCACAGGGCATCCGACTTGCTGGGATTCTATCTCACTTTATAGAGCTTTATCCAGCCCTCCAATTGTCTAGAATCCGCACAGCTTTGCCTAATTCTGATGTCAAGATAAACAGAGCTAAGTGTCATTGGCATATTGGAGGCACCCTGCTCAAAGACTAGGCTCACACTGAGAAAGCAGATGGCACATGGGATACAAGAATAAGAAAAAGGATGCATAAAACAGCAGCTTGGAAAGAGAATAATACAGGTAGCATCAGCAAAGAAAGGAGTAGTCAGAAACAAGAAAGTTTAGAATTTAAGTTCAGCAATATATTCTCTCACTCTTGCGGCTTCCATTTGAAAATGAGCTTGGGGATGGTGAGCTTGGGGAAAGCTCGCTCTTCGTGGTGATCCTGGTATATCCTAGAGAAAATAAAGGGCAAATATACAATCTACAGTATCAATCATCATGGATGAAAGAAGTGATGTTTTATGAACAAGCTGTATCATCTTCACCAGGAATACTACACCTGTAGCCCATCACAGGTTTGTTGGACTACAACCCCATTATCCCCAAGCCCTGTCAGTCTGAATGGGGCTGCTAAGACTTGCAGTTCACAAGATCTGGAGGGCACCAGGTTGGGGGAAGGATACTGTATATTAATCAGAGACCCAATGCTTATATGCCTGCCAACCCAGCAGCAGTTGTTGCAAATTTCTTACTGCCCCAAATCAACGGGCTTGAATGGATTCTCAAAAGAAGGGAGCTCTTTCCTTGGCAAATGTACAGGGATGTCAATTTTCAGAAGCAGACATAACACAAGTAGTAATTGTTATGCTTCGTTACAACCAGTAGCAGCCTGTGTGGTTGAGTCATCCTCCCAGTGCTGGCATTGCTGTAGATTCCCGTACCCGGTTGAGACCGTGAGGTGGGGGCATGGAGGCAGTCATGTTGAGGCTGCCCAGGCATACTAGCAGAAGCACTAGATTAGCTCTGCCAGCATCCTTGCACACACCCAACCTCACCACCATTGTTCTTTACCCTAGCCCTGTCCAGCCAAACTGCAACTGTGATGGGAGGGCAGCTGAATCACACAAGACAGGCAGCTAACGCTTACAATATATATATTTTTAAATTTTAACTATAAGTAAGTCATTGCTAACAAAAACAATTCAAGGAATATTCATGAGATTTTCTGTTATTTGTTTGTTTGTTTGATTGTATGTTTGTTTACTTGTATGTACATCTGTTTTCTTGTAAATGTATTTATTTTAAATTAATAAAGATATATTTTTTAAAAAGAGAGATTTTCAAAACAAAAGAGAAAAGGAAGCAGATTCTATTTCAAATTAGGATATTTAACTGTAGAAATAACATAAAATATATAACATTATGTATATAAAACCAAGTTTGTTTTCAGCTCTCATTTCATCATTTGCTTTCAACAGATATAAAATAGTTGGAATACAAGGTACAGTATATTGTAAAGTGGCTAAAGCAAGTTCTGTTATACTAGTTTATTTCACCCTGACAGTGAAATTTAACTGTGGCCACTTTTAGTCCTTGCAGTGGGGCAGGGGTGTTTGTGCAAATGTTAAAGAACCTCCCTAAACTGACTAGCAGTAAACAGCAGTGCAACATAACCCATCTTGTCTCCTAACTGTACCTACCACCACCACTTTTTGCATGTGTAAGTTTATTTTGTAATCCATTCCAAATCTGGAGCACAACCTCAGCTAGCGCAATGCTCCTTCTCCATATAAAGGCATTGTCCCAGTACCAAAGCAATGGCATGCATTCTCATTCTCTGTAAGCTCAATAATCAATTCTATGTTCTGCTGCCATTAGGCAGAACAGTGTAGAATATCAGGTTAAGAAACAAATATTTTTCTATAACAGAAGCTTAAGCTATACCACTTTCACTTGTTCAGCATCTTCTGGTGTCAGTTCTTCAGGTGCCAACTCTGTTGCCAGATGGTCTTTTTTAACAGGTGGCGGCTTGAGAAAGAAAGAAGAATATTAAGATTAAAAAGCATGATCTTTGATGTCACATTTTAGCCATAATGAAAGCATTTGATGGGGGACGACAGGTTAAAGAACATCCCTGAATGGCATCCTATGGAATTCCACCATTAGATCTGTATCAATGGGGATTATCCTTTTGCCGGGCTCTACCCTGATGGAGATATCAGTCAGCAAGCAGGTTGCTGATCCAGGATACAAACCCAATGCCCATGCCAAAATCCATCTTACATCTGTAATCAAGTTGTGGCCACTTTTTCAATTCAAAGTGGTGTCTTGTCTTACTTATTGTATCACACTGTCATTTCCCTGCCTCTGTGGCCACTGGCCTGTTGTGCTGTGGCCTGCAAAGATTAAGATTAAAAAGCATGATTCTTAGCATCATCTTTTAGCCATGAGGAAGGCATCTGTTTACATAGTATGTACTACTATGTGATACAATTTAGATTCTTTTCACATTTAGGCCTGGATCTAAAGGTCTGCTCACCTACCGGGAAGCTATGTTACCAATTCCCAGAAGCTGCAGGCTTTGTCATTTCACATGGTGCTCCAGGTCCCCAAATCCTCCATAGTAGTTTCTTATGGAGTCAATGTGCTCCGTACTGGGGGTGGGGGGATCAGTGGCCCTATGCTACTATGTACAAGTGACAGGGCAAGTGGGGATTCAGTTCAACCAATATTCCTTCGTTTCAATCTGCAGCTACTTTGATTACAGCGTATATGATAAAGGACTAAAATATTTATTAGAGCAGTCCTCTGAAACAATACTAAAAAATTAACATCATTCTCTGATAATGCTTTGAACCTTATCAATTTTACCTGTTCCATTTCCAAAGGTGAAACTTCTACAGCTGGAGTCCCTTGTTCTCTCGCCTGAAGTTCTTCATTCATAGCTAATATCTTCATAGTACGAAAATATATATAAATATATTAGAAAGTACACCAATGTCAAACAACAGTAAAACATTTTGCTGAAGTTGATGCTAATGTAAGTGTGGAATCTCCCGTATAATTTTTTTAAAGCACGTTCTATCAATAACCACTCTACTATGATCCTATACATTTCTGGCACAATTCAAGCTGTACCATACCTATGAACTTGATCTCTGTATACTGTAGGTTAGGCACTACATCAATCTCTGTATCCAATATCAACTTGGAAAGCTGCACATGATACTCAAACATGAAAGTCATGTAGACAAGCACCCTCAGTATGTGTTTCACATGCATGAAACTCTTCCCTAGGGCCCTAGTCAGAAACAGAATAAGTGTTTTGTTTTATTTTATTTTAACCCATTTTAATTCACTTTGAACCACCAGGATGAAGCCTGTATACACACACACACACACACACACACACACACGCATGCATACATACATACTTTGCAGCAGGCTGCAACTATGGCTTTTGTGTACTTCCAGGATACTTCTACTAATATATCTATTAAACTACAGAAAACCTATCAAAGGAGGATGCATTTATATTTGCCCAGTCTAACTATTAGTTTTATAAGGTACTACTTTTTATCTGTGTTACAGCACAGTGTAGGTTTCAGAGAAAAATATGCAAATTTTAAAAATAAAACCAAACATATTTCATGCATTCTAAGTCCACCTACTGCTTTGTTTACGTTGTAGTCCTGACCAAGAATACTCTCCACAAGCTCTTTGATCCTCAGGTCCGAGGGAGTTGGTATAGTAGACTTCAGGGATGCAATAATTTCATCAATAGACCTTACAGCTATTCCAGAAGGCATCTTTTGCAGGGAACGCTGTAGTTGTGACCTACTTCGCGAGAGGTGCCTCGCTTTTGAAATGCTTGATGTACTCCCACGTGAAATTTCTACCAAAGCCTCTGCAGCAGACTTCATACTAGATGAGCCACTGCTTCTTTTACTAACTGATATTTCAACGTCAAATATTGAACCTAATAAGGATGGTTTTGAAATTTCTTTCAACATATCAGATTTTCCACTTGAACCAGAAATCACAGAATGTGTGTCATCAGCTTCTACATTTAAAGCGCTGGTTCCTCCAACTGTAGAAACAACTACTTCGTCCGATGTTATTTTTTGCTTTAGTTGTTCCATACCCAAACTCTTTTTCTGTAGAGCAACAGATTTAGCTGGTGATTTCACATGACTCCTTTGATATTTGGGTTTCGGTGGGGGCTCTGGTTTCTTTAGCATTGTGAGTTGTTTGCTTGTACCTACGAAAGAAGCTATTGCTACTGCAACTTGTTCATGTTCATCTTCCATGTTATCACTTTTGATTTCTGAGGTTGTTTTCTTAAAACTAGGGGACTGTTTCTTGTCAACACTGCCCTCTTTCTTAGATGTCTTTTGTGAAGTTGTGACATCTTGTGTTTGATCTTCCAGGCCGGTAACAGTGATCCTAACTGCTTTCAGACGTTTAGAAGAATCCACTTCAAGAGAAGAATCTGTACTTTCAAGATGTGGGGATGGGCTCCTTGAGCTCCTATAAGACAAAGTTGTTTCAGGTGGTTCAACCTCCAAATTGGATTTTTCCAGTTCTCCATGAACATCAGCAATTGCTTGTTTAAACCTGACAAATTTCTGTCGAGATTCTTTGCAGATATTTTCACGTTCCTTAAGGATACGCAATTCTTCCAAATAGCTTAAGCCAAAATGCTCATGTTTTCTAGCCATTTCTTTGCACCTTTCAAGAAATAAGCATAGAATTTTACTTATATGTGATTAAAATTCATAGCTATAAAAGATTAAGAGACCTCTTAATATTCTTGACTTTGTAAATTAGCATATCTGGGAGCTTCATGTGGACAAGCTGAAAAGTGATTCCAGATATGCTAATTTATATGAAGCTCTAAATATTTTTTGAAGAACTGCTAGGAAGTCTGAAAAAGGAGAAGAAAAACAGAAAAGCCACAAACATTTAATTTACCATGGTTAGTCAGAGAGAGGAACAGGAGGGCTTCAATTGTCCCATTTAATTTTTCTCCTTCCCCAGCACCACAGGTAACACACAAACAACAAGCAAACTATATCACTGACTGACAGATTGATAAAATGTTCAGCCTCAGCCATGAAGCTCACTGGGTGATCTTGGGCCAGTCATAGTCTCTCTGCCTAACCCAGCACACAGGGTTGCTGTGGGGATTAAATGAGGAGGGAGAAAACCATTTATGCCACTTGGGCTCCGTGGAGAAAAAGTGGGATGTAATTGCAATTGATTAATTAATTAATTAATTAAAACCTGCTCCTCTATAAAAATAAATAAATCCCGAATGATATTTCAACATTAATTTGACTAAATAGTTTCCAATAAGGGTACTGCCTATTAGAAAAAGCAAGTTGATAAAATAAATGTTAGTTAATTTGCACAATTGTACATATAAGTAAAAGGCAATGATTCTGAAACAGCACAAGTGCTGACTTTTTTACATGATGTGTGTGAAAGTTATACCAGGTGCCTTCTTAGGAGAGGCCTTACCTTCTGAGCAAAAGAGGAAGAAATGCCTCTTTTAAGACAGAGATTGCTGTCTGCCATTTTAACAAAATACTTGCTTTTTTAAAAAAAGAAAAAAGAATCTGCTGCATAATTAATTGGGGACGCCTTTTTTTACTTTCGCAACAGGTCTAGCTGATTATATACAACCAAGTCATCACACACAGCAGCCATATAGTTCCCTTATCCATCCCGCACCCACCCATTGGCAGGGTCCTGTGCCCTTTAGGCAGGGCCAGATTTAGGTTTGATGAGGCCCTAAGCTACTGAACGTAATGGGGCCCTTTATATGTCCAGCTGTCCTTTGCCAACAACAAATTGTCGCTGTTTTTTGTGTTGAATATATGCTATAGGTACCTAATAGATACCTAATAGATATCTAAATCCATTTGCACATAACACAATATGTATTTTACCAAAGTAATTGTTGAACTGAAATACAATTAATACAGTGGTTTTTTCCTTTAAAAAATTTTGGGGGCCCAAGAGAGTGGGGCCCTAAGCTATAGCTTGTTTAGCTTACACAGTGGTACCTCGGGTTAAGAACTTAATTCTTTCCGGAGGTCCATTCTTAACCTGAAACTGTTCTTAACTTGAAGCACCACTTTAGCTAATGGGGCCTCCTGCTGCTGCCGCACCACCGCTGCGCAATTTCTGTTCTGATCCTGAAGCAAAGTTCTTAACCTGAGGTACTATTTCTGGGTTAGCGGAGTCTGTAACCTGAAGCATTACAGTAACCATATGTAAGCGTATGTAACCTGAGGTACTACTATACATAAATCTGGCACAGGCCATATAGTTCCCACATCCATCCCACACCCACCCACTGGCAGGGTCGGTCCTGCGCCTTTCAGGCTGGGGCTGGGAATCCGTGGTCCTCAAGTTGCTCATGGACTCCGACTACCCCTAAACAATGGAGTTGGGACCGAAAAATTCAACAGGGCAAGCCCCTTTCCTCTTAGGGCAGGCATAGGCAAACTCGGCCCTCCAGAAGTTTTGGGACTACAACTCCCATCATCCCTGACCACTGGTCCTGTTAGCTAGGGGTGATGGGAGTTGTAGTCCCAAAACATCTGGAGGGCCGAGTTTGCCTATGCCTGACTTAGGGGGTTTCCCACGACGATGGAAACCTGAACCTGTTGGATTTCTGCCACGCAGCTGCTTCGCGCCAAATCCTCGCCCGACGTTAACTTTCCCCCGCGAAACATTTCAAGCAAACCTCGCTCCGCGATTCCTCCCGCGCCAACCCGAAAGCGGTTCCCTCACGGCTCGGGTCCACCTCTCCCCATCTCGTCCTTTCCCAGCCTCTCCCTCCTCAGCGGCCGCCAACGACGACGGCAGCAGCAGCTCTGGCCCGCCGCGGGGAGAGAAGCGCGCGCGGTCGCTTAGCAACGGGCTGGGACGCGGAGTCAACGCAAGAGAGACAGGCCTGGCCGGCCGCGGCTTACAGGGAGTGGGAGAGGAAGCGGTGGGGTTGGGGGTGCGTCGTGGGCGAGAGCGCCCCCTGGGGCAAGGGAGGGTCGCGCTGGAAACGATCCCCTCGGCTGCGTTGGGCTCTCTGTGGAGAGAGGGCGTTCAGGTCTTGCTTGTGGGATGCTAGGCTACGTGGACCATCGGCCTTGCTTATGTTTTATCCTCGGCAGGAGTTGGGGGTCCTCTTCCCCTCTCAGACAGCTGTAGGCTGCTTGGACCAGTGCCGGATTTACATATAAGCTAAACAAGCTATAGCTTAAGGCCCCACTCTCTTGGAGGGGCCCCAAAAAATTAAAGGGGAAAAAACCCTGGATGTACATTTCGAAAATATAAGATAAAAAACAAATAAAATAAAACCTACATACAGCAACAGTGTTTTGTTTTGTGTTGTGTTGTCTAGGCTCCTATGATGTAAGTAAGTGATGTAAGTAAGCCTGCTATCCTGCTCCCTAAAATATCACTGGTTTGCTCATTTCTATATATAGGGTGCCTACATTCTGCATGGACTGGTTGCATGACAACATGTGCAAATGGCTTTAGATACCTATTAGGTCCATAAATTACCATAGCATATATTCAACAGAAGTAAAGGTAAAGGGACCCCTGACCATTAGGTCCAGTCGTGGCCGACTCTGGGGTTGCGACGCTCATCTCGCTTTATTGGCCGAGGGAGCCGGCGTACAGCTTCCGGGTCATGTGGCCAGCATGACTAAGCCACTTCTGGCGAACCAGAGCAGCGCACAGAAACGCTGTTTACCTTCCCGCTGGAGCGGTACCTATTTATCTACTTGCACTTTGAGGTGCTTTCAAACTGCTAGGTTGGCAGGAGCAGGGACTGAGCAACGGGAGCTCACCCCGTCATGGGGATTCGAACCGCCAACCTTCTGATCGGCAAGTCCTAGGCTCTGTGGTTTAACCCACAGTGCCACCCACGTCCCATATTCAACAGAAAAACAGTGGCAATTTGTTGTTGCCAAAAGACAGCTGAACATATAAATGGCCCCATTACCTTGATAGCTTAGGGCCTCATCAAACCCAGTTTGGCTATATGGACCATTGACCTTGCTTATGTTTTATCCTCGGTATGCCCAATTAAAAGGCCAGGAGCTAGGGGAATCCTCTGCCCCTCTGAAGAGACAGCCATGGGCTGCTTAGACCACTGTTCTGGCTCAGTATTTTCATATAAGGTTTTAACATAGAGAGAGAGCTGTTTTGTGTCTGAATTATTTATCATACTTCAGCTCTTAGAGATTAATTTTACGCTGTTTATATCTGTATGCTCACTGTTGTTGCATATGTTTGCACTTTGGTCAGTGACCGAAATAAATCAATTTATTCATTCATTCAGTATTTTTATTTACTTATTTATATTACATTTGTTAGTTGCTTTATCTTGCCCAAGGCAACCCCAAAGCACCTTGCAAGCAAACAAGGGGGGGGGACCAGTCGAGTTAAATATGGTCAAGTCCTCCAGCCTACACAATTACTATTTGGGGTGTGGGTGGCACTGTGGTCTAAACCACTGAGTCTAGGGCTTGCTGATCAGAAGGTCGGTGGTTCGAATCCCCGCGATGGGGTGAGCTCCCGTTGCTCGGTCCCAGCTCCTGCCAACCTAGCAGTTCGAAAGCACTCCAAAAAGTGCAAGTAGATTAATAGGTACTACTCCAGCGGGAAGGTAAACGGCGTTTCCATGCACTGCTCTGGTTCACCAGAAGTGGCTTAGTCATGCTGGCCACATGACCTGGAAGCTCCCCCGGCCAGTAAAGCGAGATGAGTGCCGCAACCCCAGAGTCATCCGCAACTGGACATAACAGTCAAGTGGTCCCTTTACCTAACTTCTGTTTAAAGGGTCTGTGTGGCAGTACAGTGATGCACTAGGACAAGGAGGTTTCTCCCTCACATGGCAGTTTTCTCCCTCACACTGCAGTTTAGTTTGTTTTCATTACTTTCCCCCAACTCTTAAGTTCTGCATTATGTCTGAGTTTTCACGTAAAAGCCACTTCTGGAACCATAGTGGAATAACACAGTGCAAGTTTAGTGTTCATTTCCAGGTTGTTTCCAAGGGAAAAATCCATTTGCAAATAATATGGAAGTGAGAACTAAACTGTGTTCAGGGAAGTTTTTAATATTTAACACTGTACTGTTTTCAACACTTGATTGGGAGCCGCCCAGAGTGGCTGGGGAAACTCAGCCTGATGGGCAGGGTATAAATAATAAATAATAATAATAATAATTGTTCTATATTAGTTCCAGAGGTGGCTTTTACATTGTGTGAAAGCTCAAATATTAACAAGAAATTAACAAGGAAATGTTAAAATAGAATAAACTGCCATGTCAGTGCCGTCTTCAGATCAGAGTTTCTCTTGGCCTTAAACTTCACTGAGTGATTTCTCAGGGGCCCTTTCAGACTCATCTTCTCACCAGCGTGTTCTGCAACATGTCATGGCCCAATAATAGTGCATTTCTGGTGGATAGAATATAAAAGCAGGGAGGGGAGAAGAGAATCAGGTGTGTCACCTTGAGCTCTTTGGAAATACAGTAATGCAATCCTATTCATGTCTATTCAGAAGTAAGGCCCACTGAATTCAATTACACTACTTCCTAGGTAAGTGGGTGTAGAATTGCTTGCTGAATCCAGATATCTACCTTGTTTTAAATTAAGAGTAAACTTTCTCATTCTGCCATGCAGTACTGCCCTCTACAGTTCAGTTGTTCACTACCTCAGCCTTGCTGAGCTTCTAACAGTTTTCTTTCGAGCCATCCTGGGATGTGTGGAGGAAATACTGATATAAATTATGAAGAAGGTCAGGGAAGAGTCATACACATGGACAGGATTTTAAAAAGAAAGTCAAAGAGCAACTGATAGTACATTTTTTTTAAATCGTGCATCTGATTAAGTGGCCTATGTCCACAAAAGCCTATGACGTAACACATTTGTCTTTAAGATGCCAGAAGACTCTTTGTAGTTTTAAACAGTAAATAGAACCATCAGTATGCCATTTTAGGCAGCCATGACACCTCTCCACAGGAGCCTCAGCAGGAGGGGCAGGACATGGCAATGAATAGAAAGAGCTATTAGCATCAGGAAGGAGGACCTGAATGGAATGTTGGGATTTGCATCCGGAAGGAAGCAAAGGAAAAGCTCACAATAGGCAGAAGGGTAGCCCCTTAGCCTGTGCCACAATAGGTTCTCTGGGGGTCACGATTCTGGCACACTGGTGAGGAACAGTTTCAGATAAATTGGCACTGTTTATTTTCCTACACTATAGCACAGTAGATGCAAGGAATCTGAGCCCTCTTCAAAGTTATTCATTTTCACAGCAAGAAAGGCTCAATCCTAATCCCATTGAAATTAATAAGAATTTCCCTTTTATCCTCTGTGGGAATAGGATTGTAGCCCCAGTGTGCAACTTCCTTCCTAGTTCGAGTTCCACAGAAAGTTGGTCAGAAGCCCAGGGAGATAAGAGGGGACAGAGGAAAAACCCAGAATTACGTAATTTCTGAAGGAGTAGCATTAAATTCAATATCTACCCAGGCTACCAAATTCATATTTAAGTCTTGTTATTAAAAATTAAAAAAAAATCAGTCAACTAGGCATTACAGTGCTAGCATTTTATTTCTGAGCATTTTAATTAAAACATGAACCCACTCTAAATGACAGAAGACTGAATGAGATGCCACAGACATGATATCAAATACATATTGGATTGTCTAATGTCTTTATTTAACATGAGTTTTGCTCAGGTTGTAATCAGATTGACTTGGGACACTGTGTGTTGGTCTGTGTGTCATCTTTTTGAATCACGTAAACCCAAGACGTTGGTTTGACTTGATTCAAAATCTGAGTAAACCATGTTGGAAGCTTGGGCATCCGCGGGCAGGGGACAGTTTCCACACACAGATGAACCATAACCTCCAGAGTCCCAACAGTCCTTGCTTAAAATTAGATAGATAGATAGATAGATAGATAGATAGATAGATAGATAGATAGATAGATAGATGCTCAGTTGTATAGAACTTCTTAGCATCTTGTGATTTCCACTGAGCACCAAAAGGACATGTAGAAAGGAAATGTAGAAGAACTATAGTTGAAGTATAAAACTATAGTTGAAGTAAAAACCATAGTTTTTAGTCTTCAACTATAGTTGAAGACTAAAATGTAGAAGAACTATAGTATACATGCAGAAGAACTATAGTTCAATATCTGTGGATAGAAATGCCTCCTTCCAACTCATGCATCAGAGAACACTAGTCACACAAAGCTTTGTGGATCTAACTCTTACAAAGCATAAAAAAGTGCTTGGAGTCCTCTCTCCTCATCTTCGTTCCAAAGAACAGGGCATTTGCCATTCTAAAAGCCATGCAAAAGTTAATGTGTCACCACCACTTAAGTGGTCATGGCACCAGAAAGCCTCAGTTAATGGGAATGAGTGCAAGCAACCTTTTTGCAACCATCTATTAGCCATCAAGAGAGCTCTGATAAAGCAGGATGCTAGTGAAGGCAGAGTCTTTCTCCACTCATGCATGAATTGTTTGAGTGGGGACTATGCTAACCACCACTGATACATGGCATTCCAAAGATTGAGAAGAGGGACAACCTTTTTAAGTAAGAACCTTGGCTTAACCAATGTATTTAACTCTAGCCAGCAGGTGGGACTGTTATCTAGAAAGATTTCTAGTATTGCCTCCATAGGTGCATATTATTATTATTATTATTATTATTATTATTATTATTATTATTATTATTTATCATCATTAAAAAAAGATGTTTCACACTATTGGTAAGTTTTAACTGTATATACATTGTATCAGCTTATTGGCCATGATGCCATGGTTTTAAAAAGGCCTATAAAGGAAGCCCACCAGCTGTAGTCATGCATGAGGACTACAGACCTTTCTCATGTCATAACACATTCCTAAATGCAATTAACTCCTTAAAGAATGCAGCCTAGAAGGATGAATATTAGCTAATCAGATTCAGACATCTATACCAACATAAAGCATTAGAGAGTTCACCTGTTGAATGTCACGGTTCTCCTTATAACACAGTGTTGTCAGTTCAGTGGGAGGGTTTAGACTGTATGCCTGACTCCCTGCTCATTCCTGGATCCAGCAAGGATTCAATAGCTGGGATAGCCAAGCCAGCTTGGTAATGGCTCCCAAAGTATGGGTCATTAAAGTAACAAAGGAAGTGGCCCTGTGCAAATGGGTGGGCCCTCTCTCCCTCAGCTGTTTGATAGGTAGAAGAGCAAAGGCTAGAGTTGAAGTGTGTGAGAAAGCAGAGCTAGAAGCTAGAAACAGGCTGAGGCTTGTGAGTGAGAGACCTGGCTATGGGGAAAAGCATGTCATTATTGGGTTGTTAATGTGGTGAGCCCTTCCATCATAGGCTCAGGATGTATATATGTGAAATATACTCAGAGTCGAGAGTGAATTTCATGCTCTTTATTCAGCTCATAGTGGTGAGGAGGAATGGAAGTTCCCCCAGAATGTCTGGGCCCCACGTGATTGGCTAATTCCAGGATTCTCCTGTAGGCCAATCAGGTTGCAGATTCACTTCTACCTGGAGCTGGATTGGGTGGCTCCTGTGGACCAATCAGACTGCTGCATTATGAATCCTATTGTTCTAGTACCAAACAGACTGCTGCATTTTGGATCCTATTCAACTCAGTACATAACATGTATAAATATATTCCTAAAGATACCACTGTCTCCACTGTCCCTCAGTCCAAGGAAACTGAACCCTGGCTAAGCACCTACAGCCCCTGGAATATTGCAGCACTCAGAGATTGGGGTGACATGCAACACTAAGTTCCACATATCCCATTACAGCTGATGTTAAAGGCTCAGAACTTAAAATCGTAAGAGCCCATCTAGCCCAGCATACTGTTCTCACAGTGACCAACAAGATGCCTGCAGGAAATCCACAAGAGCAATCTTCCCTCCTGCAGTTTCCAGCAACTGGTATTGAGAAGTGTACTGCCTCCAGCTGGTTGAAGGGAGAGCATAGCCTTATCCTCCATGAATCTGTCTAATCCTCTTTTAAAGTCATCCAAGTTGGTCATCACTGCTGCTTCCCATGGGAGCAAGTTCCATAGTTAAAGTGGAGGTCAAATCAGAACAATGGTGTCATCAAGATAGGAAACTCCACTTTAGCAAAGTTATCCCACTCGGCGTCTGGCTTAACACATTTTTGAAGTAAAGCGCTATGGGTTGAACCACAGAGCCTAGGACTTGCCGATCAGAAGGTCGGCGGTTCGAATCCCCGTTGCTCAGTCCCTGGTCCTGCCAACCTAGCAGTTTGAAAGCACCTCAAAGTGCAAGTAGATAAATAGGTACCGCTCCAGCGGGAAGGTAAATGGCGTTTCCGTGTGCTGCTCCGGTTCGCCAGAAGCGGCTTAGTCATGTTGGCCACATGACCCGGAAGCTGTACGCCGGCTCCCTCGGCCAATAAAGCGAGATGAGCGCCTCAACCCCAGAGTCGGCTACGACTGGACCTAATGGTCAGGGGTCCCTTTACCTAATATGCATTAAAACCCAAAGTGATGTGTGTCCAATCCCTTAAGACCATTAAGGCCAGAGTCAAATACTGTATTACTTAACTGCACCACTGAGTAAAAAAAAGTAGCAATTCTAAGTAGCATTCATGTTAAGAGTTGCTCACTTTTTAATGAGCAGCAGTTCTGTGTCTTCAACAGTTACACAACAGAAAGAAGTAAGGCATTTTCTAACAAGCCTTCTGCATCAATTCACATGTTGCAAGATTGTCCCTTCATAGCATAATTACCTCTTGAGATTTATGGTCCCTTGAAATCAGTCAGGCCTTTAATTATTTTATATAGGGCCATCTTGCAGTAAATACTCTCACACAGAGGCTTTTCTTTGTATTTGCCAATCTAGCTTTTGCTTTATTTCTTTGCCAGTTTAAACACAGACATTTCCTCAACAACCCAGACTAAAATGCTGCTGTTGATTCTCTCTCTCTCTCTCAACAGTTTTGATGTTTTGATCAAAGTTATTTTCACCATTTTACAATGAATGTTTTCCTCCACTTAACAGAAACTTGATTTGTCAAAGCCTTAGCACTCCTAAGCCAAATAGGTAGATACCCTTATTGTTAAACAAGGTCTCAAACATATCATTCACTTGACTGTATGAATTGTCATAAATTTGATTGTGCCAAGAAATGCAGCACCTTCTTTTGGCTTTGATGTTTATCTGTATAGTACTTTTGCTAGATTGGTGTTGGATAGTAAGAGCTGCCAACATGCTAGGCAGAGGGAATCTATTGGTGCTTTAGCATAAGTTCATTCTGCAGAATTTACAAGAGAAAAATTATCACTTGTTCGCATCTGAAGAAGAAGAAGAGTTTGGATTTGATATCCCGCCTTTCACTCCCTTTAAGGAGTCTCAAAGCGGCTAACATTCTCCTTTCCCTTCCTCCCCACAACAAACACTCTGTGAGGTGAGTGGGGCTGAGAGACTTCAAAGAGAGACTGGCCCAAGGTCACCTAGCAGCTGCATGTGGAGGAGCGGAGACGCGAACCCGGTTCCCCAGATTACGAGACTACTGCTCTTAACCACTACACCACACTGGCATCTGTAGATCAAGCTGCTCTTAAAGGCAGAAGATGAACTTTTTTTGTTTCTGTTTTTTTAAATCTCAACCCTACCAGGAAATGACGTAACCGTAGGTAAAACAGAATAAACTATT
Source organism: Podarcis liolepis (assembly GCF_965112155.1). NCBI lineage: Eukaryota > Metazoa > Chordata > Lepidosauria > Squamata > Lacertidae > Podarcis > Podarcis liolepis. The sequence goes on from NC_139554.1 coordinate 32,850,021, forward strand.
TATTGGGCTGATATCCTATTGTGCACACTTATTAATTTCCTCTTTCTACCTGAAAAGGTTTCTGTGAAATTCAGAAATCATTCACCAGTAAAAAGTGAATATTTAATGGAGACCTTCTCAGCAACCTGAGTTTATTAACTGATCCACCAAGACCCCTGGAGATTTTCAAGTGGTCCATGGGGTGAGGGTGGGGGCAGAACTACCTGTTGTACACAGATGTGACTTTCATAGAGTTTTATCTTGTGTGAAAATGCCATTGGGTCATTATAAAAATCCACAGCTGACTTACAAATGGTTGGAGGCTGTCATGTAGCCCTCCCCAAGTTGAAGCCCTCCAGATGTTTTCAGCTACAACTCCTATCAGCCCCGGTCAGCACAGCCTATGGTTGGGAATGATGTGAGTTGTCTAAAATATCTGAAGCGACCTTGTTGGGGGAGGCTGCTGGAATATGTCCAAACACAATTAAACTAGGCTTTTTAGCTAAACCAGTATTCCTCAAAGGGCTAAATATACTTACTGACCGCTGAATCCTATTCCTGCCTCCTCAAAAAAACCTACTGAATTCAATGGGACTCACTCCTAGGTATGTAGGAGGTATCTGAGACCTTTTAATCCCATCAGTTTAGATCCTAAATTTTCCTGGAAAATACATGTATTTGTTATTTATGCCCATAGCTGTCAACGTTTCCCTTTTTTTTAAGGGAAAGTCCCTTATTCCGAATAGGATTCCTCGCAAGAAAAGGGAAAAGTTGACAGCTATGTTTATGTCCTTGAAATCCCTTTCTGTGTAGTGTGAGTAGAATTGCAGCTTCTAATATCTGTATCCTAAACAATGAACTATTTAATCTATTTTGTATTGTTTTTTTCAAGTAAGGACTATCTGTTGAAACTTCTAGATATTAGTGCAGCTAGATTTCACTAATCAGTCACATTCAGCAGATGAGGGCAAGTTCTCTGGCTCTTTGGACTCATCAACGGCACTCAAAACAAATTCCGGGATGAATGCGTAGGCACAAATTCAGCACTGGCCAATAACTCGTGCTACGAGTTTCTCAGATGGGCGATAAACCCCGTTCCTTGCAATGCGACGCGCAACGCGATCCTGCGAAGGTTAACGTGGACATATGTCCCACGGAGTTGCTTAAGGAATCTTAGCGTGGCTTAACCCTCAGGATGTCGTACCCAGCTCAGAAGGCGTGGGTCCCAATCCCCACTCAGCCGCAACATTCATTGGATCTTCTCAGGCCAGCCAGTCACTATCTCTTAATTATCCTATCTCGCAAGATGGTTGTAAGGATAAAGGCGGGAGTGGGGAGGACCAGATATGAGGTAGGTAGGTAGGTAGGTAGGTAGGTAGGTAGGTAGGTAGGTAGGTAGGTAGGTAGTAGGTATGTTGGTTGGTTTGCAGCCTCGCCCCCGCAAACTTCCTTTGGATCTGGGCAGCCTAGTTGCTCATTTTCTAAACGGTTCGACTCACAAGCTCCCCCGCGTTCATTCTAAGACAGGGAAGCCTCTTCTCAGAATCTCCCTGATCAGAATTGTAGCCATTCAGATCCGCTGGAGGTTCCCTAGACTTTACAAGATGATCTGCTGCGGATAATGTTGCCACAGCCTGCTACTTCGTAACATCCACGTTGCTCCAGTCTTTGGCAGTCCTGCGTGCAAACGCGACTATTAACATCCTCTCCAGACTTCTTTCTCCAGCATCTTAGTCAAATGTATTGGGAACATAGAACATAGAGTCCGACCTGTGGTCCATGGAGCTTGGTTTAGTAACTGGCACTGGCTCTGCAGAATTTCAGAGTCGAGGACTTTGCCAGCCCTGGCCACTTGAAAAGGGGGATTGGGGGTTGGAATTTGGACTTCTGTTTGCGAAGCATGAGCTCTACCTCTGAACTTACCATCCTTCCCTAAATTGAGGACCTCAGACGTTAGGCGTTTGGTGCCTGCGTCTTGGCACGGCGAGGTGTGTGTGTGTCCCCCCCCCCCTTTATCCGGCTACAAGTCGCGCAGCTGTAGGGTTCAGTCTGGAGAGGAATGGTTCGCACCCATTCACTCTCCTTTCCTGGGGGCTGCGATGACTCTCGCGTGTGAACGAGCAGATGCAGATTAAAAAAAACCCTCCAACAGAAAGTTCAGATCAAATCAGGAAACTATGTTTGTCAGATCACTCTATACGTTCAACTTCGCTCTAATTTCTCGGGTAGGAATCGCATGATGTGTGTATACGTGTGAAGGCATCCTAAAGAACGAAATTCCAGATCGAAAATGGTTCGTGGAGAGAGATGTGCGTGCTTACTTTCCTCTCCTTACAGAGCCTTATGACCACGCGTCAGATGCCTTCTCCACCAAGTTCTCCGAAGTCATATTAACTTCCGAGGGACAGCTGCTCATCTGCTGCATGAAAAGACAAGGAGAAGTCTTGTGGATCCTTGAAAATTGGCATGTTTGGGCTGCAATTAGAATTTATGCTTTTGAATTATGGTGTTGGAGGAGACTCTTGAGAGTCCCATGAACTGCAAGAAGATCAAACCTATCCATTCTGAAGTAAATCAGCCCTGAGTGCTTCCTGGAAGGACAGATCCTGCAGCTGAGGCTCCAGTACTTTGGCCACCTCATGAGAAGAGAAGACTCCCTGGAAAAGACCCTGATGTTGGGAAAGATTGAGGGTACAAGAAGAAGGGAACGACAGAGGATGAGATGGTTGGACAGTGTTCTCGAAGCTACAAACCAAACTGCGGGAGGCCATGGAAGACAGGGGTGCCTGGCGTGCTCTGGTCCATGGGGTCACGAAGAGTCGGACACGACTAAACGAATAAACAACAACAACACAACAACAAGCCCCATTTAGCTCAGGGGTCCTTACTTTTGAGGAGACGTGTCTACGGTGGCGCGGCCATTGTGGCAGGTGCCTTTCCTGAGCTTGAAAGCCCAGCTGAATAGTCACGCCTCTCTCGTCACGAAAAGCGTGGGGTCGTCAAGGCAAGTGCCCTCCAGGGACCCCCATCTTCACTGATCTTTGGTCATGTTGATTCGGGCTGATGTGAGCTCGCTGGAGTCCAACCACATCCGAAAGCCATCTCGTTGACTACGTCAGAATAAATCCTAGTTTTTAAGATGCCAGCAGGACCGTCTATTTATTTATTAGATTTCCATCCCTCAATGTGGCAGTATACATGGTTTTCCCTCACAACAACCCTGTGAGGTAGGTTCGGCTAAGAGACGCTGAATGGTCCAAGATCAACCCAATGAGCTTCTTAATACTTGAGTGGGGATTTGAACCCGGGTCTCCCAGGTCCGAGTCCAACAGTCTAACTCTAACCCAGTGTTTCTCAGACTTGGGTTTCCAGCTGTTTTTGGACTACAGTTCCCATCATCCCTGACTCACTGGTCCTGCTAGCTAGGGATGATGGGAGTTGTAGTCCAAAATCAGCTGGAGACCCACGTTTGGGAAACCCTGCTCTAACCAGTACAACCACATCGGTTCTGATTCCAAGAATAATTAGAGCCCGCTGCCATTAGGCAGCAGATATAACGCCTGCTTCCTGGGAGAAAAGCAATGACAAACCTAGACAGCATCTTAAAAAGCAGAGACATCACCTTGCCAACAAAGGTCCATATAGTTAAAGCCATGGTTTTCCCAGTAGTGATGTATGGAAGTGAGAGCTGGACCATAAAGAAGGCCGATCCCCGAAGAATTGATGCTTTTGAATTATGGTGCTGGAGGAGACTCTTGAGAGTCCCATGGACTGCAAGAAGAACAAACCTATCCATCCATTCTTAAGGAAATCAGCCCTGAGTGCTCACTGGAAGGACAGATCCTGAAGCTGAGGCTCCAATACTCTGACCACCTCATGAGAAGATAAGACTCCCTGGAAAAGATGTTGGGAAAGATGGAGGGCACAAGGAGCAGGGGACGACCGAGGACGAGATGGTTGGACAGTGTTCTCGAAGCTACCAGCATGAGTCTGACCAAACTGCGGGAGGCAGTGGAAGACAGGAGTGCCTGGCGTGCTCTGGTCCATGGGGTCACGAAGAGTCGGACACGACTAAACGACTAAACAACAACATAACAAGCGACTGCGTCGAGCTTGAAGAAAGGAATGCCGACCTTTTGGCTCCTATGGCGGTGGGTGCCCTGCTTTGGAGATTCCTTCCACGACCCTTGATTTGTGGCAAGAGGGAAACTGCACTCACGGCTACCTGGGTGGCGAGCACGTCTGACCGAGTCTCTCTGATCAACATCATGGGGGCAGCCTTTATTAGCCCAAGGCTGGCCAGGAGCGGGACACGGCGCACGGGTTCCTTTGAATATGTCCAAACACAGTTATCGGTGGGGAAATGCGTCCGAGATGCTGCTCCGTTGTTTGCATGGAAACCAGAGAGGCTTCAGGCCCTGGTTGAGAGCGCAACCTGTTATCCCCCAGAAGCGAGAGGACCGAGACCATTTCGTGCATGCAGGGGGGGGGGGTGAGGAGAGAGTGCCTGCGCCAATGCTTTGTTTCCAGCCGGTTGGTAAATAAACGATACTCGGGTTGCTTGCACGCTGCTTAATGGGAAAGGCGCTCCCTGGAAAGTCAAGATAAGCAGGATCAACAAATCTGGCCGAAATCTGGAGGGGGGGAAGCGGGGGTGTTCGGTGTTGGTGATGCGATGGGGTTGGGTTCAAGAGAAAGAGTGGGGCTGGCATGTGGGTTCAGGAGGTTCTGCCTCTGCCACGACCGCCTCTCGCCTCCGATCCGCCTCCAGACTCTCGTTGGAGAGCTGGTTGCTTAACAGTATCCCGAAGACCTGAGTTCAAATCTCACTTCTGCCCCGATGTCGTCATCAGATGACCTGGCTATGTGATGTTCCTGGATTCACAGACCACATTTCAGCCACGACGGATTCCTTAGGCAAGCCACTCCATCTGCCAAATGGGCATAATAAATAGTAGTCTAATTTATATAAGTCAAACGTCTGTCTGTGTGGACTTTGCGCGCCCCCGGGGCTTTACAGGAAGAGCCGCGGGCGCGGCAGAGGTTAATCCAGTGTTGCTCTTCGGTTGGGAGACCGAGGTTCACATCTCCGCCATCTTCCTGGCTGACCTTGGGCCAGCCCAGTTGCTGCCTCTCCACCGTACCTACTTAGAAGCGTTTGTATGATTGATTATAAGAGCACGATCCCACGCCTGTCTCATCTGAGTCCCAGTCAGTGAAGTCAAAGGAACTTACTCCAAGGAAAGTGGGTGTAGGATTAGCACTAAAAGGGGGCATATATACCATCCTGAACTCTTTGGAGGAAGTGGAGTAGAAGAAAAATCAGGTAGATGGGTGATGATATTCTAAGTATTATACGCATTTGGGAACACCCCACTAAATTCAGTGGAATATTTTAGGCTGCATCGGGCTAGCTGAGAATTTCTGCGGTAACCGCAGTGAACAAACTGCAGTCCAGAGACACCATTTGACCTACGGGTTTATTTAGTTATGTGCACACTTTTTAGCATAGTTTTCTGCAGTCTCTCGGACATAAGATCATCTCTCTGCGAACCGCTCTGAAAACACAAAAGTGAAGGGCAATATAAATCTTGTAAACAAACTTCCATTATAAGTGGGGTTATTGGTTTGTTCTTGTTTTTATTAGGTATTTTGTGTTCTCAATTTGTATTTTTATGTTGTGAACCGCCCTGTGATCTTCGGATGAAACTATGCAAATTTAATAAAATCAATTAAAATAAAATAAAATTCCTTTTCTTTCGACTCCGCCTTTTCCCTAGCTAGATTGCTTTATTTTAATTATTGCTAATTCATATGCCGTATGTTTTTGATGGGGCTCAACTTTCATTAGCTCGCTCGTATCCACCCGTGGCCAATCCTGGGGTCGGAGGCAGGAACACTCTCACCTGCGCCTGCACAGCCCACCTCCCCCGCTACGCTGCTCAGCTCAGGTGAGGCAGGAGTGATCGCTCCCTTCCCGTCTCACAAAATGGCCCGTCTAAAGCTTTGCACCGGGATCCCAAGCTAGGCGGAGAGATTTTAAATCCTTAGAAGTGTACCTACCTCTGCAGCTTCCAAAATGGGTAGGGTCTTGGAGAGAAACAGAAAATGTCATGGGGGGGGGCACATCAAGCTACAGACTCCGAGATCCAGCCACTCCTGATTTACAGGGTCTCACCCCTATATGACCAAAGCATCCGGTTGGGAACTCAGCGGGGATTGTTTCTTGCGTAATATGCGCAAAAAGGACGGCGCTCCGAATTTGGAAGGCTCGCCGTGATTAATTGAAATTGATTTGAATGGGTTCCAAAATCTGAAAAGGCACGAAAATTTCGCACAGAAAACAAGCTTGGAGAAATGCAAGCCACTTCACGCGTCTAGACAGAAGTATGGAGAGCGAGAGGCAAAGTAAAGGCAAGATTCTGGCTTCTCTGACCCAGAACCTTCCAGCCTCCAACACTTCTAGATCTTAATTCTTCATATACATACTGGGAAGATCAGTCCTTCCTATTATATATGGAATTGCGCCTGTGAAGCTTCCCACTGGCTGAGCCGCTGAGGTGGCTCGGAATGTTCACCAACATTCCAAGTGCGGGGAACAAAACTAACGACATTGGCAAACCAGAAACTATGAGTGGAGGGGAAATTCTCGGCTTAGCTGGATCTGAAATATCACAGGACAGGAGTTTTGTGGGATAGGGTAAGGACTGGCAAGAGATCTCAGGAGGTAAGGAAACTAAAGACAGGGAACGCAGGAGCTGAAGGAGCAGGTCATACCAGGCACTCAGGCTGCAGTCCTAACCACAATTGCTCTCGAGTCAGCCCCATTGCACACAGGGGGACTCATTTCCAAGTAAGCATGCAGAGGATTGCATTGTAAGAAACTGATAAATAAGGTGGCGGCTTGAGGGGGCGAGTCGAAGAGGGCAATCGGCTCTGAAATGTACATATTGAACTGAAGCGAGGCGTTTTGGAGCTTCCACCATCCTATTTCCTTGAATTGGCGCTTGTACTTGCACGTGTGTGTGTGTTTTGAGCGATGGGGTTTAGGAATAGCCGGAAAGACGGAAGATCCCGCGCCCTCTGTACAGCTAAATTTGGCTAAGGCGGGCAGAAGCTGTTTAAATCAACAATGCCTCCCCCCCCCCCAAAAAAAGGGTCTCTCTCCCTCCTCCTCGTAACCGAGTAAAGGCGCTGTTAACAATTTTGCCCTCAAGTCCGATCCTGACATAAACATTGGATTTCATCTCCGCTTTGACAGGGATCCTGCGGGCAGCCGAGAGCAAAGGCGGGCAGGTCTTCACTTCTCCGGAGCTGCATGCGCCAGTGCTCTCCTATTGTTTAGAGCATAATGTTTGCGGTATTCATTGGCTTAACAAAAAGCCAAGGCTGCGTTTCATCTTTCTTTTGTCCAAGCCGGAGAGAAGGTGTTTAATTCTGGAAGGATGGCGAGGGCGAAGGAAACGACCAACATCTATTTATTATTATTATTATTATTATTATTATTATTATTAGGAGCGTGGATAGTTTTTCACTAAACATAGAGAGAGACAGGCAAAGCCGGCGAGGGGAAATTTTAGGATCTGTAGCTAGAAAGCTGCCCTGCTCCGAAACTAGCTGTGACATCTGGTTGGCCACCATCGCGAGAGACAACAGCGAGCTAAATAGACCATTGTTGTTACCCAGCAAGCTCATCCTTTTGCTTCAGAAGGATTAGATGCGAAATTCCGGTCATCCGCAACTCCATTATCAGGTTTAAAACAAACAACCTTTTTTAAAAAACACAACCTCTGCTCATCCCTTTTTGCAAGGAGAAGATCCTTTTTTACACTGTCGGCTATCTTAATGGAGAAATCTAAACGCTGAGAAAAGCGAGAAGCATCAGTTTCCCCCTTAAAATAGAAGGGGAAGTTGAGGCCACCCGCCTCCACGAGAGGAAAAACAGTGAGAGTCTTCCTCGTCCAGGTTAGCAGTCGGATCTGGGGCTGCATTACCTGACAAATGTCAATGAGAACACACCTGGGTATCAAGGTGAAGCGGAAGGCAACTTCCAAGCTAGCGAGCTTTCTGCCGACCTTCACGCAAGTGAAAGGGGGGTGGGGAGTGTATCAATGATGAGAACTGCACGGCCGGTGCTAAAATAGCCACTGGGAAAGTGCCCAAGTGAAATCAGTGGGAAATACTGTCTAAGGATCAGTTGCCAAGTTAATCTGCTGCAGCCAAAATAAAAGGGTGGGTGGGTGTCGTGTCACCTTAAAGGCCAACTGATTTTTTGTAGCCTTAGTTTCCGTGAACAAGACTCCACTTCATCAGAAGCGTAACGTGTAAATCTGAACTTGCAATCAATTGTTTTCCATTTTCAGGGTAGTCGTGCATCTGGTGAAGCGGGCTGTGGTCATCATATGACTGTGGTCGTAATAAATATGTTGGTCTTTAAGATGAAACAGCGCTCTTTGCTGATTTTGCTAATGGAACAGCTCATTGGGTTTGGAAACCTCTTTATAATTTTATAAAGCGTTTAACGCGGTTTCTTCCTAATGCTTAGGATTGGAGCCAATTTGGGCTCCAGGGTTTAATTTGTTTAAAGTGCTACAAATAACCGTCTTGTGCATCCGGTTAAGAGTCTATTGTTCCCGGAGAGACAAACAGCCATTCTTTCCCATTACTTGCGAGGAGGAGTCTGGATTTTGTGCAATATTTACAGCAAAGTCCTAACCAGGTCCACTCGTAAATATCGAGTTCGATGGGGCTCATTCCTAGGTAAGTGGGGTTAGGTTTGCAGCCTTAGGGGGAGAGAAGAAACCCTGTTGGCGCATCGCTTTTATAGCAGAGGCCCTGCCACGGTTGCATTTCCCTGGGGGGGGGGGTGGAGAGCCCCTAGGTAAATGTGTGTGAACGAAGAGAGACAGACTCTGTAAAACAATTGCCATGGTC